>NC_081305.1:49510000-52166666 GCF_030435805.1 Mustela lutreola
CTGCGACACGCGCTCCGAGCCCGTCTTGATGAGGTACTCCATCAGGGTCATGGCCTTCAGAGCAGGAGCACACCGGTCACTCACGTGGTGGCCGGGAACCCCATCCCAGCACCAGCCCGGGGGTCACCGGCTGGCAGGCCAACAAGCGTGGCCCACAAGCACCACGGACACTACCCAGTTGTGAGAAAGAACAGAGCACTGCACAGCGGCCACCTGCGGGGCCGACCCCAAAGATGCAGGACATGTGGCTGCACTCACACCAAGTGGCCTCGATGAGGAGGCTCACGGCCGCCAGGAGCTGGGGGTTTCTTAACGGACACAGGCTTTGTGTCCAGAATGAACATCCTGTGGACCCAGGATGCGGGGATGGGTACGGCGCCTGGGAACGCACCTGCTGCCCTGGGACCGTACGCACGCTCTATGAGGGTGACCTGTGCGGCATGGCGTCCACACGTGTCTCGACAGGCACATGGAAACAGGGAAGTGCGGCCCCACCTGCACTTCACTCGGCGTTCAGAGCCCACTCTCGTTCTCTAGGAGAAGGACCCTAAGGAATGTGGCCACAAAGACCCGCTCATACAATCACGCTCCAGAACAGCCCAGGACACGGGCACGCGCCGCTTCTCTACTGTCCTGGAAGTCCGGAAAGTGTCGCCACTTCCAGTGTGAGACTTTACAAGTCTGAGGGCAACAAGGGGGAGACTCCCTCCCCCCAAATCAGCCGTCTGGAGGGAGGCACCGAACTGCTGGGTCTGGTCAGGCCTCGGCTCTCTGTAGGGACACACGCGTGCTGGGAGCAGCAGGATACCTGGCAACAGCAGCTGCGTTATTGGTCGGGAGGACAAATTCTCATTCCAACAAGTGAAAATTAAATGGCAGAGAAAACCACCAGTCCTCAGACAACAGAACACCTCAGAGTGTGCAGGGGGCCTCTGGGGCCACATGGGACCCCGGAAACCTCCCCAAGAGCACAGCGAAACAACACCAGGAGGCCCGGGCCAGGGGCACAGAGCTGGGTGGGCAGCTGGGGGATGAGCTGCGGACCATGCCATGGGTCATTAGTGACGCCCCACCGTCCACCAGCGCCCGACCTGGATCTGGCCAGCTTCCCGAAGGTGTGCAAACAGCAACCAGACGTTAGTCTTTAACCAGCCAGGAGACATCCATGCATCACGACAAGAGGGAAAGTGGCGCCTGGTGGGCATTGGGGGGCAGGCTCCCCAAGTCCTGGGCCAGTTGTGCTCAGACCACAGCGGCGGCACCCACACGCCACACCGGCCTCCCCGCAGGCCAGTTAAGCTACGAGAGCAATGGATCCACACAACCCACCTCAGTCTGGAATGGGACTCGCCCCCAGCGACTCTGAGACCTTGTTTCCAGGGCCCTGGAGACTTGGGCAGTGCAGTTAAACAGACCGTGAACCCGGAAACAACTCAAATGCCCACCGAGGGCCAAACATTCACGCACGACACACACTGTGCTCGTGGAGCAGGAGCGGCCCAAACACAGCAAGGTAGCTCAAGAGACCCCCAGACGCAGCAGACACAAAGGACTAGGAGTGGGAGCCCACGGAAAGTTCTAGAACAAGCCTGGCGGACCTAAGATACCTCAGGATGCTTCTGGGGAAGGGGTGTCTGAGCAGGCCCAGGGGGCCTGAGCCCTTCTGGGGAAGGGGTGTCTGGGGGGGGCGGGACACCCTCCATCTCATGTGGGTGCCAGCTCCACAGGTGTGTGCGTGCGTGAGAGCCGACCAAGTCACACACTCATAGTGGGGGCCACAGAGGCAAACATGTATGTTTTCTCAAAAGCAAACAATAGGACAACCCGACAGTCCCTGTTAATTTCCAAAACCACTTGCTCCCGGATGGCGGACGCCCGCACAAGAGAGCTAGTCTAAAACAGGGGACAGCGAACTTCTTTTGAAGGGCCCACGTGATCAATAACCCACTTTTCCAGCCACACGGCCCGGGGGGCAGAGGGGGGCCGGCGCACAGGCACGGGCCTGGCCCTCCCGCAGAGCTTCACCTACTGGGGGAAGCCCTGGGGCCGTCATGTGTTCACCTCTGGTTTAAGAAAAAGACCTTGAGATCCTGATTCCTCAGAGCAGGGAGGAGACATGGCCAAGTAGAAGAACAGGCTCTGGGGCTCCTCTCCCACCCCTTGCCCCTGGGTGGCCCCGAGCCTCCTCATGCCTTCGTGTCCCCACCTACAAAGTGGGGACAAAAAAAGTGGGGACATTTCACGGGGGTTCTGTGCCCACAGCAGTGTGTCTCCGGCTGTGAGTGTGTCCGGGCCCGTGAGGACTCACCTCCCCCAACACAGTCCACGAGCCCCACCAAGCTTCTCTCAAAGTTTCAGGAGGCCCTCCAGGTCCCATCCCCTCCCTTCACCACCACACGAAGGCTCACCCAGACCCCTCACCACAGCCACCCAGTCCTTCACAACAAACAGCCACAGAACAGATCCAGGAGAGAATCCACAAGAATGAGGACCCAAACCAGGGCTGTCGGGATGGGCGTGAAAAGAAGCCAAAACATTTCCAGGTCTCAGAAATGTGGGAACCACCGAGAGCCAGGCCAGCCCAGGCCCCAGCTGGAGTCCATGGAGCAAGCAGCTTCATCTGCCTCATCCACGGCCACACACTGAGCAGACCCTCAGCTTGACCCTCACTGAAGAAACAGCAGCAGGAGGACCTGCCACCACTGCTGACCCTCCTTCCAGCTCCTCGCCAGCTGATAAACGTGTCTGAGCAGGCCCAGGGGGCCTGAGGACCCAAGGCCTGTCCTGGGGCCCAAGGACATCCACAAACATGCCTGGGGATACCAGCTGCCTCAGAGAGGGAACTGGGCTCCGGACACACAGCCAGCAGTCAGACCCTCACACAGCAGGAAGTTCACAGGCCGCTCTGAGCCACACAGCCAGGAGTGGGACCTAGCCACTGGCCCCAGCCTGTGCCCACTGTGACTTCTTCTTCTTTTTTTTTTAAAGATTTTATTTATTTGTCAGAGAGAGAGAGCGAAAGCGAACACAGGCAGACAGAGTGGCAGGCAGAGTCAGCGGGAGAAGCAGGCTTCCCGCGGAGCAAGGAGCCTGATATGGGACTCGATCCAAGGACGCTGGGATCATGACCTGAGCCGAAGGCAGATGCTTAACCAACTGAGCCACCCAGGCGTCCCCCCCACTGTGACTTCTTGACCCAAGGGAAGGACACCAGGCCCCAGGCAAGAAAACGGAAAAACTGCTCACTGAGCATTGCCCAAAGTCACATTCCCTTCGACCACAGCTTGCGGTCTTGTCTGCTCACTGGATGAGGACACGTGCATGCCTCACTAGGGACCAGCAAAAGGGTTCCTGTGGAGAGCACTCTGTCCACGTTTATCAAAATGACACGTGCGTGTGCCCCTCGTCCCAGAAATCCCCGTTCTAGACAACGGCGAACGCATGAGGCTGCTCGCGGCAGTCTCGTTAACAAAAGCAAAACATCACAGACCGCTCAAAATTCAGCACCAGGCAGTTGTTAAAAAGGAAAGGAAAGAAGGATGGGAGAAAGGAAAAAAGAAACAAAAGGAGAAAAAGCTGACAGGTCTACACTTTGACAGGGAATGATCTCTAAGACACAGCCTCACCTTCCTTTTCAAAACCGCGCTGTAGTTCACCCATGATAAGATTCACCAGTTCTCACAGGCAGCTCTGCGTTCTCTTAACTGCCTGTGGCCACGTCACCACTGCAGACACAGGAGAGCTCCACGGCCCCCGAGTTCCCCCGGGGCCCAAGGACATCCACACACATGCCTGGGGATACCAGCTGCCTCAGAGAGGGAACTGGGCTCCGGACACACAGAGGGACAAACGCAGGGTACCCGCTTCGGCCTTCTCCATGGAGAGATCTCACAAACGTACCACGGTTTCAAAAAGAAGTTGGAGTCCTAAGACTTACCATTCTCCAAACCACATGTTTGTTACCTCAGTTAAAAGAAAGGAGGGACGAAGGGAGAGAGCTTGCACATAAAGACCAAGAACGCCAGCTCCTCCACAGCACGGGGGAGGTGGGCCGGGTGGCGCCCCTGCCTGAGCCCAGCGCCCGCCCACGCAGTTGCACACCCAGGAGGGCCCGCTGCAGGCCTAGGCACTGACCTTGTAGACATGCCTCCAGTTCTTGCCATGGTCATTGAGCCGCTTCCAAATCATGCTCATGATCTCAGAGAAGGCAACGACATTGTAGGTGAGGTCAGCGATCTCAGACATCAGGGAGCTGGATGGGCCCCAGGGGTCGTTGCTCGTGGCTTCTCGGACCTTGATCTCGGCTTCTGAGTAGTTGTGGACTATGTTCTTCATCTGGCGCCGCAGTGATGAGGTCGACATGGTGGCAGGCAGTGGCGAGGGCGGCAAGCCCCCTGGGGTATGGTGAGATGGAGGACTCGAGAAAGAAGACAGCGGCAGGAGCTGGTGGATCACCACATCTGAGAAGGAAAGGCCCTTTGGAGACACAAGCGGGACCTGGGGCTGCACGGCCTGCACCCACACCCTTGTGGGGCTCCTCACTGCCCCTGGGGCCTAGACGGCTCTGGCCCTCATTAAACCCCATCTTAGTCACCCGGTCCATCTTTCAGTTCCTCAAACATGCCCAGCTCCTTCCTGCTTGGGGGCCCGGCTCAGTGAGGCAGGGAGGCACAGTGTGCAGTGGGGGAACCACAGGCTGGGGGCAACACAGTGTAGCGTGTCCCAGCCGGCTGCCTTGCTCGGGGGGCCAGGGACTCCTGCACCTCAGTTTTCTCCTCAAAGAAGTGGGGTTCGTTCCGTAACCCTGGGAGCTGAGAAAACTCGCTGCATGGGAAGTGCGCTATGAACATGGGCGGTCACGAGATGGTCACCTTGCTCTTCCTCTCCCCCACCACCCAGATCATGCCCACTCACCCTGAGAACTCTGTTGAAGCTTCCCAGATTTCCCAAACACCGTGGTCACTGTTTCCCAGGGGCCCCATGGGTAGACTGAGGCACCCTCGTGATTTTATACTTGTCTGTCTGCCCTTGTGGCTAAGGCCGGCCCATGAGCCCCATGGGGATAGAAACCACATCTGTATGGACATGAATTTTCCCATCAGAGCAGCTGCCCCCAGAAGAGCCATTCAATAAACCACAGGAAGGAAGGGAAGGAGGGAGAACAGGAGAGACCTCTGGAGCAGGAGTGGAGAGGGCAGAATCTGAGACAGAAACAAGGATACACAGGGAGACCATAGAGGGAACAGACAGGCAAGAGGCAGGCAATGCCAGGGGTACAAGGTGTCCCAAGGGTGGGGGAGCTGGAGGCTCAGGGAAGAAGAGATAAGGATGAGCAGCGGCTGCCTGGGTCCCAGCCGTTTGCCAGGGACTCGCTGACCAAGAGATGCCCATTATCCCACCCAACGCCACCAAGAGCATTCTAACTGATGAGAAGACGGGCGCTCGTGGAGGCTAAGCACTTCCACCAAGGTCGCACACCACGCACAGCAGCACAGACTGCACCTCTGGCTAGGACGCCCAAACCTACACTTTTAAACCAACCTGTGCTGAGAGTAAGGTGATGGGAAGAAAAAAGAGGACAGGAACCAGGCAGACGGGGACGATCACAGCAAGCAGCCACACAGCCCTTACCCTGTGCCAGGCTCTCTTCCCCGTGGTTCACACACAGTGACTCATTAAATGCTCCCAACTCCATGATTCACAGCACCTCACAGGCAAGGAAACTGAGGCACAGCAAGAGCCACTCCCCTGCCCTGGCTCCAGAGGAAACTCGGACCGCCACAGTCCACAGCCACACCAATGAGCCCTCCACAACGTACCTAAGTCCTGCGACTGGCAGTGGGCCCCAGCTCTGAACTCAGGCTGGAAAGCAGGGCACTTGGAGACACACGTGAACAGCAGGAAAGACCCAGTCAGGGGGCCAAGCAGGCCAGCCAGACACACTGAGAGGAAGAGCTGGTGGGATGGACACAGAGGGACAGGAATGAGACAAATGAGGGGAGAAAGAGGCACAGAGAAACCTGGGCAGAGGAGCTACCCAGAGACATGGTGAGCAGAAGTCACAGGAGACAGACAAAAACAGGGTAGACAATGAGGCAGACGACAAAGAGGAAAGACTGAGACCCTGAAAGAAGAGACAACAACCTGACACTACAGACTTACAGAGGAAAAACCAAGACAGAACAGAGAACATGTGAAACTGGGGCCCAAATCCTGGCCAAGAGCTACCAACAGGGCAACCTCCTTGAGACTGAGTTTGCAAGACTCTGACACAAAGGAAAGAATTCCTACCTGGCAAGTTATGGATCAAATAAGATGGGTACATACAGTGCTACAGTGCGTGGGGCCCTGCCCCACAGAGTGGAGGAGCTCCTTGAGGCTGCCGCCCATTATTATCAGAGCCGAAGAGCATTTCCCAAAGGGTAGTCCCAGAAGACGCCCCGCTCGAACGCTGTGAAATTGTACCAAAGTGCCCTACAGAATAGTGAATGGGGCACCAAAGCTAAAACTCCCAATATCGCTTAAAATGGGACCAAGCTTTTCAAAATAAACGGCCTCAAACACAAGGATCTGGTTAAACAGAGGACGACAGGGCAAAACTCCGCGAGGAGTGTTCAGAGGCCTGACGGCACACAGCGTGGAAGGGGAAATCTGGGGGCAATAACGGAATCCGGAGCGGCCAGCAGCTGACTGCAGCGCCAGCCGGCGCCGGACGTTCCCCGTACCACCTCCGTGAACACGCACGGCCCTGCCGTGAGAAGCCACCCGAGGAACACTACCGGCCGGCACGCAGTGGGCCTGATTGCAGAGCCAGGCTGCGGACCACCGCACCCGAGACCCGAAAACCTGCGCGAGGGGGCACGTCCCAGACCGAGCCGCGCGCGCGCGCAGAGGACCCCGGGCTCGCGGGGAGGTGCGCAGGGACGGCAATGAATGAGAAACGGGGGAAGAAGATGCCCGGAGTCCCCGGCAACTGCAGACGCGGAAGCCCGGGGGAGAGAGAGAGGCAGAGAGCAAGAGGCGCACAGCCGCCACCCCGACCACCGCGCGCCGACACCGGACACAGACAGGCGCACGGGCCCCCGCAGCACCGAGGCCCGGGCGCAGGCCAGCGGGCGCCCGATGCCGGCCAGCCGGCCTCACACACACAAAGGCCGCGGGGCTGAGCCGGGGGGGATCACACGCGACGGACGCCCGAGCGGCCCGGCCCGCCGCGCCCCCGGCCCGCGCTCACCTCGGCCCCTCACGCCGGGCTCCGGGGGGTCATGGCGGGCAACCCCCTGCCCCCGCTCGGCCTCGGTGTCGCGGGGCGCGCGCCTGGCTGCGGGCGGCGGACACGGAGGCACACTCGGGCGCACGCGCGGACGCACGGAAAGGCCGCACGCCGACGGCCCCGCCGCCCCGGCGCCCGGGAGCGGCGCAGAGAGCCGGGCGGGGGGGAGGGGAGCCGCCGAGCGGACGGAAAGCAACCGAAGGCAGCGACGGACCGGAAGCGGAAGTGTCTGTGCGCCCCTCCCTCTGCACCGTACCCGAGGCCCCGCCCGTATTGCGCCTGCGCAGCCGCCGCTTCCGCAGCCCCGCTCGCCCTGCAGCGTCACTTCCGGCGCGCGGGCGCCGCCGTGAGGTCCCGAGGGACAGGCGCGGACAAGTACAAATGGCCTCAGCGGGGCGGGCCGGCAAGCGCGGCTGAGGCAGGTGGGGAAGGTACCGCGTCGTCGCCAGCCCGCGCGGCCACTCCGCCCCCAGCACTCCACGACGTCCGAGAGAACTCCCCCTCTCTCGTGGGGCAGGAGGAAGCGGCCGGCAGCCGCCCCCTCCACAGCGCCGCGGCCTCCGCGCAGCGACGCCACCCCCCCGCCCCGCGCGCGCCGAGCTGGCGGCCACGCTGGAGGGGTGTGCCCCGTGGGGCGCGCCAAGGACGCCCGGGCCAGAGGTCAGAGCGGTGGGGCTCCGCGGAACGGGAGTGGTGGGGGGCGGTGGGGGTTACACACACCGGACACAGAGCAGCTCCGTAAAGTAAAATACAACAAAATGTTTAATGAGCAAATTCGTCTTAGCAAATATGAAACTGCCACAGAGAGAAGAGGGACGGGGCCACGGGGCTGGGGCGCAGGTCAGGGAGACTAAAGAGGAGAGTCAACTACGTAAGAAACCAGGGAGGGCTTGGGGACCAGAGGCCAGGAGGACGGGAGCTGTGGTCCTGGAAAGGGAGAAGGCAGGGCACGGGGCGGACAACAAAATTCAAAATAGTTTGGCCATAAAATATAAACACACTATGTTTCTACAGTGGGGAAAAGGAGGAATTGGGGAGAAGGGAGAAGAGAGGCTGTTCTGGGGAGGGGCTGTGGGGGTCCTACCCCACCCTGCTGTGCACCCCCTCCCCACCCCGACCCCTTCCCTCTGTCTGTGGGTGCATGTGTCTGTATGGGCCTGTGCGCACACTTCCCCCATTGCCCTCCCCACCCCTACCCCCACCCCACCCCACCCCACCCCCAATTGCTGCCATTCCAGTTGCTGCCGGCTGTCATTCGGCTGTCACTCCTCTGCCCATCTTCTTCAGAGGGGGAAAAGAGGGGGGGCGGGAGGGGGAGAAGCCCCCAACCAGCCCTGCCCCCACCCTCCCCCTCCACCTCTACCAGAAGTCCCGGCGGTGGTAAGAGTCGGGGTCACAGTATTTTGTGACAACCACTCTGTTGGCGAACTTGCGCCCCGTCAGGCCCTGCATGGCTTTCTGGCAGTCAAACACAGAGGTGAACTCCACGAAGATCTGCGAGAATAAAAGACAGGTTGTGAAGGCAAGGTGGTCTCAGCCCCCAAGGATAAACCAGCTCAGCCACAGCAACCAGCCACCATCTCCCCAGAAATCTGCAGGGGAGGGAGGGAGGGAAAGGGCCTTGCTGCAGGTCTGGGAGAATTGACCCAAATGTCCCCCAGAACCCAGGGTCAAAGAACAAGAGTGTATAGAGCAGAGCCACATGGAACAGCAGCAAGCTCCCCAAAGAAAGAGGGGCACCTGTGTTCAGTGTCTCCCCTGTGCCACACACCTTGCTGGGCTTTCCCGAAGGGCTGTGTTCTCCCCAGAAGACAGATAAAGAAGTTTAAAAAAAAAAAAAAAAACCCGGGGGGCAGAGGGGTGACGCTCCTGGGTGGCTCCATTGGTTGGGCCACTCCCTTTGGCTCAGGTCATGATCCTGGAGTCCCAGGATCGAGTCCCTCATCAGGCTACCAGCTCCATGGGGAGTCCACTTCTCCCTCTGAATTTCTCCCCTCTCATGCTCGCTCTCTCAAATAAATAAAATCTTAAAAAAAAAAAAAATGACCTTGTGAAGTTTCTCATTTGTTTTAACCACCAGTTTACACGGGAGTGAGCTAGGGGGAAGATAATACCGACCTAATTCACAACACGGGACTTCTTTAAGACAAATGCCCCGATGCTTCAACAAAATGCCTTGCCAAAAAACAGAGCATTATGTGCAACTGTTAAGTTTTAAGAACATTCTGAATAAAATTGCATGGACCCTTGTTTGGATGCTTAAACCAAGTTTTTATAAAGACACGTGAGACAGGGAAATCTGAACACAAATTTAAGTAAATCCTAAGAATAATTTTGTTACTGTAATAATGATACTGTAGTTTCATTATGATTATGTAGAAGTTAACTGTTGAAAGTTTAAAGCAGTAGTTCTCAACCAGCACAAATGTGTCCCCAAGCAATATTTTGCAACATCTGGAGATGTTTTCAGCTGTCCACAGGAGGGGGGTATTAGTGCTGCCATGCAGGAGGAGCCACCATCTACCGGGAGGAGGCCAGGAATGGGGCTACACATCCAAACGTACATGGCACAGTCCTCAAAGCAAGACTTACCAGGCACCAAGTTATCTGTAGCTCAGACATTAGAGAAATATACTTGACTACTACAGGTAAAATATAGGAAATATGCTTTAAACTATTTCAGGAAAAAAAGTTGGGAAGCTAAATACAGAAATAAAGAATGACAAGCTACAGTTAAATTGAAGCTGGGTGATGAGGCACTAGGATATATAAATACTATAACAGAATGGAAGTGACCCACAGTACTAGGTCACTACATTACTTGTACTTTCATGTACATTTGAAAAGAATGACAAAGTCTAAAAACAAAAGATAATCCCAGACACCAGGCAGGTCTACCCGTTCATCCTTCCCACAAATACTGACTCAGTCCCTCAGGAGCCAGGCTCCATCCCAACACCCATGACAGCACAGAGTGTAACTAACATGCCAGGTATGGGGGCTTCCACCACACCATACCAATGAGGACTGGGCAGGAGAAGTGGGGGGAATGCTGCCCATCATCCCCCCCAACACTGCTCCCAATCCTGTCCCTTGGCCCCTGACACTCACTCTACTGCTCCCTGGGCAAGCTCATGCAGCTGACACCAGAACAGGAACAGTGTGTTGAAGACGCCTCCGTTTCTATCAGACCTCAGGCCCGCAACACAGTTCTGTCCAGCTCACTGCTTCATACATCTCTGCCGAGGTGTCTCAGGACCTCAGACTGCCCGCAAACACTGTTCCCCAACACTGACCCCCACCCCCAAACCTGCTCATCTCCCTTGCTTCTCACCTGCCATTTCCACCCAGTCACCTAAGCCGGGAGTCAGAGCAGCTTACTCGACTCCTATTCCTCTGGCTCCAGCACACCCCAGTCAACCACCAGGATCGGAGTGTTTACAGGTACTGGGCCTCAAATCCACAGACTTCACTCCACCCTCTGGCTGCGACTTTCTCTCAGGGTCACCATCTTCCAACTGGCTGACCGTCAGCTCGAGAAGCTCGAGAGAGCACACCTCCAGCACCTCTGCCCCCTCTGCGTTCCCGCCTGCAGAACCCACTGCTGGGGGCTGGAGCGTAAGCAGCTGCCTAGCATCCCTGACCGCATTTACCTGGTTACGGGACCTCTCTTCATGTCAGGCAACCACCACACTCCACACCTCCCAAAGGCTTCCTTCTCACTCCAGGAACACCCAACATTTTTCTAGGACCCAGAGAGGCTGACAAGACGTGCTGTACTGGGCCCCAGCTCCCAACCTCAGACCTCCCCTCCCACCACTCTCTGCTTAGACTACACGTGCCTTGCCGCTGTCCCCACATACACTGGGCTCCTACCCCAGGGCATCTACATTCACTGGACTCCCTGCTCAAGACCCTACCTGCCTGATGGGATGATCTGGTGTCATTTGGGCCTACTAACGCCACCTCCTGACCTTACCTTCCTGTCTAAGAGCATCAGAGTAATTCTCCCTTCCCAGCTGCTACCTGAGGTAGCATACACGCTGTCTCTGACAAGGCAGGCCCCAGGACTTCCCTGCTTAAAGGCCTGAATCACTAGCTGTGTGGTTAGATGACCTAAGTCCCACCCCCACCCTCTGCCCCAGAAGGGTTCGAAGTGCTTACAACCTGGCACAGTGCCAGAAGCGACATGACTCAGTGGCCTGGGAAACCAGACTGCAAGAATTTGAGCTCTGACCCTGTGGCCTGAATGCTGTAAAGGTCCAGAGGGGCCACAAAGATAAGCTTAGTGAGCACCTGGCCAACAGGAGATATAAGTGGGTCTGCTGCTATCATGACTATTTTTAGCACTTTTCTCCCCATTGCACAGACAAAACCAAACCACCTGCGTAAGGGGCATGACCAAGTCCAGCAGTTGCAGGGCCACGCTCTGGGGAGCCCCACACCCATCTGGGGTGTAGCAGTATCGTACACTTGTGGACAAGGGGGAGGGGGCGGGGCGCAGGCACCCATGCACACCTTTCCGCAGCCGGGCACTTCGACGCCATCCACAGGCCGGGGGATCTCAATGGACTTGACGAGCCCGTACTTGCTGCACTCGTCCCGCACGTCCTCCACAATCTCCTCATACTCCTCGTCGTCCAGCAGCTCCTCGGGCAGCACCATGTTCATGAGGCACAGCACCTCAGTTGGGTGGCCGCCCATCTGCACCTGGGAGCTCATGAGGCCCGGCACTTGCAGGGTCACAGGGGTCTGGTTGATAGTGCTCTGTGGGGAAACAGGCGGGGGGGGGGGGGGCGGGGGCGGGAGAGGACTGTCATGGCCAGGGCCACACAGCACCCCCAGAGGCCTACCCAGAGAAAACCCCGCACCCTGCCCCTGAAGGCCCATGTGTCCACTGTCAGTGTGGCCCAAGAAGCCAGAGTCACAACTTACAGGGACCTGCTCCCAGCCCCTCCCAGTCCTCCCCACCCCCAGGTGTCCCTCTAGCCAATGGAAGATGACGTGCCGGGGGGCTCACCAGCGTGGCATTCTTGGCTCCTACACTTGCCCTCTGGACGAGCAGTTTCTTATCTCCCAGCTGCATCCCATTCAGCCCCGCGATGGCCTGTGTATGGAGGATGGGGCGAGGGGGCGCAGTGAAGAGGTGTGGGTCAGGGGCCAGGCGCCTGACACCTCCCTCCAAGCCCCAATAGCCCAGAGCTGGGCATTGGTGGGGAGAGCCTGGAAAGAGCTGGAACCGAGGGAAAGGGGCCAAGTCCCCCGGCAGGACCCTGCTGCAGGCTGGCCTCCTCCCTCCCACCCCGAGGAAAGCCCTCAGTGCGGACGCAGAGCAGGGTGAGGCAAGGGTGGAGGCAGCAGGGCCAGGGACCCGGGGCTCACCTGATCTGTAACGTTGATGTCCACGTACTCACAGAAGGCGTAGCCCTTGGAGAGCCCCGTAGCACTGTCCTTAACCAGGTTGAAGGCCTTGAGAGGCCCGAATGAGGTCAGCAGCTCTTTCACCTGCGGCGGGGCCGCAACTCCATGAGGGCTGGTTTGGGCAAAGACTGGGAGGGGAGAAGCCAGGAGGAGGCAAGGGGTCTACCTGGTCATCGTTCAGGTAATTGGGTAAGCCCCCGATGAACAGCTTGTGGGCAGAGTCGGGGACCACCGTGGACACAACTCCTGGGGAAAAAGGGGAGTAGACAGGCTTTGGTTTCCAGCACGAGGTCTCTCCCCAAGAGCCCCGGGGCGAGCGCACAGGGATAGGCCCGTTATGCCTGCCGTGACAGCAACAGGCCAGCATTCCACCATCCACTCACCTGCCCTAGCCACAGAGGCCCAGCAAATATTGTCTCGCAAACCCCCCAGATCAAGACTCACACTAGCAACTTTCCGCCACACTGTGACAGACCAGCGTGCACAGCAGCAAAAGTCCCCGCTCAGCAGCCACAAAGACACAAACTCACACCCAAACCTGCCAACTATAGCAGCTCGTGTGGGCTTGCACCTCCCTCCCTTTGAGGCGTCAGGATGACAACTTCCCGCCCCTCCCCAATCAGCCAGACCCCAACTCCAAGCCCTTTCCTCCCACCTGATGTTTACATCAGCCCTCCCAGTGGGACTCGTGGCCCTTTCCTCTATGGTCCTGTACCTTTTGCAACTACAAGCAAGACCTTCTCTGTCCTCTTGTGTGTGAAATCAGAAAGGCCTGAGGCTTCAGGTCTGGGAGGGCAGAGACATGCCTGATTCCCACAGACCCGTGACTAGAGAGACCAGCGAGGATATCACAGGGGGCTCGTGTCCACAAAGCGCTTTTAATGACCACTATGTGTCCACCCCCATCATGCCATCTCCACTCAACTTTGGATTCAGACACAAGTGCCTCCCAGGTGTCTCAACCCTTTGGTCCCACCAGCTTCAATTCCTGGAGGCTTCCTATGAGCTGTGAGCGACCCAAGCTCCAGCTGGCTGTCTGGGCTCTGTGTTAGAGAAAAACCTCAG
This sequence comes from Mustela lutreola, assembly GCF_030435805.1. NCBI lineage: Eukaryota > Metazoa > Chordata > Mammalia > Carnivora > Mustelidae > Mustela > Mustela lutreola. Next base: position 49,523,760 of record NC_081305.1, read on the forward strand.
CCACCCAGCCTAACCAGCCCCAGACTTTCCAACGGCAGCATGGCCTTGCCCACCTCAGCAGTCCACACCGCCCGCCCTCCCCATCTCCTCCTGTCGTAGGGAGGAACAGGTGAGATGGAGGATGGGAGAAAGCACCAGACACTGAGTCACTGGACTCGAAGAAGGGTGCCCCCTCCTCTCCTACCACTACCCCAGCCACCTGAACAACCAGAGCCGAGCCATGTCAGGGTGGGGCCGTGGGGATGCAGACCACGGAGGCCCCATGTGTCCAAGGCAGGACGAGCAGAGGCCCCAGGCCAGACACTACAGGCAGACTCCCTGGATCCACTGCCTCAGTGCCCCCCCAGGGCCTCACCCATGGTAAGACAGCACAAACTAAGGCAGAGAAAGGAAGCTCTACCCAGGATCCACACACGCAGGAAAAGCCATCCCTAGAGCCCCTGTGACCTATGACTCCACAGGCAGTTCTTGCCGCGCTGAGGCACCATCACTCTGAGCACCAGCAGACGAGGCTGGGGCGCATGTCCAGTGGTGCCAGAAGAGGAGGAGCAGCGCCACATGCACCTCGGCAGGCTCATACCCGCTGGTCGTGCACCCCAGGGAAGGATATGGTGCTGAGGGCGCCAGGGTTGGGCTCCCTGGGTTCCAACCTGGGGAGCAGCCCCAAGTGAGGCTCCCCTGGGCCTTACCGTTCTCGTCCATGCAACAAGAAGAGTCCTGCCTGCGACAGAGAACGCAAACCACCCACGGGGAGTACGCACCCAAAATGGGGGCCTGAGGCCAGGCCGGCACCAGAGAGAAGGGAGGACCACAGTGACCCTGAGGGCGAGACGGTTTTGAAGCCAGGACAACAACACACAAGGTCATACAAACAGAAAAGGGGGATACAAACCAGCCCCGGTGCCCAAACATCAAGCCCCTGGGCAACCTCCTCTCCGAACACAACAGGGGGGCTCCTCGCTGACCTCAAACCTACGGTCTCCGGAGAGCCACCCGGCACACGCCTATCATCCTCTCTCTGGAGGGCCACCCAGCGCACACCAACTGAGCAATCTCTTGTACCTGGAATGTCACTTCCTCCTACCGTGCACACACCACTGGACCTGGCCGAGACCTCCACTAAGAGAGTGGGACTTGGCCCTGCACTGAGCAGGGAGCCTGGCTTGGCAGGGGCGGGTGGTCAGGGCTGAGCTGAATTCACACCCTGAATGGCTATTCGGCTTTCCTGCCTCCAAAGCACCTCCCGCACTCCATGTTCTCCCCATCGAGGTTTCCCTCTGGTCTTAAGAGGAGGACCAGGATCCCATTGTCACTCCCGAATAACTAGGCCTGTCTTCGGTGGGAATGAATGTTTAAGGTTTCACGACTCCAGTGGATATGAGCTTAGTCTTAGTTCGACATGCTTCCATCAAGGTCAAGAAGTCGCCTTCTGGGTTCCTGATTTGTTCCTCTCCCAACCAAGAATGTCAGCTGAATTTCATCACATGGTTTTTCCCCGTTAAGCTCTTTATATAACAAAACTGTTTTTATAAGTGAAAATTAGAGATCAGAACACAAACTTTACTATACAGAAACACCAACCAGAAAACGCTTATTAACCTAGAGACCAGATCCCACCTACTGCCATTTCCGGCCACACTCCCAGAACTGAGCATGCCCGCCTGGGCACTGGGACTGTAGACCCTCGGGCTCTCTGGGCGGACAAATCCCAAAGCAAGAACAGTAAGCAATCTTTCAGCAGCTTCATCACACCAACAGCCCCTCTAGAAAGGGGCCCATGACTCTGTGAAGACCATCCCAAGCAGCTGTCCCCGGGTCTAATGGTGGCCTTGCCATGCTTTCCTCCAGAGTAAAATGGGAACCCGGTGTCCACACGGTGGCCAGCACGCTGATCACTAAAGTGCTGAGCGGTGAACTTTTTGTTTTGGTCCACAGGGTCTCTGTCCCTCAAACTGGCCACCACTGCCCCTGAAACAGGCCAGAGACAGGCAACGGGCTGGGCTCTACTAACTAATCTTTACTTCAGAACAAGGCAGGGGATGCCTGGTTCAGTCACTGGACCATGTGCCTCATGCTCGGGTTCGGGAGTTCGAGCCCCAGGCTGGACGTGGAGCCTATTCAGAAAAAGAAGGCAGTAAGCTGCATCTGGCCCCCCAGCTGTCGCTCACTGACCTTGTACTACAGGCTGTCACAAAAATAAAGTAAGACACAGAGCCCACTGGGGAAAGCACCTGACAGTAAGTTCAGCGAGCGGACAGGCTCCTTACATGATCCACCGTGACTGGAACGCACTAAATTCCCTGAGCAAAGGGGCGCCTGGGGAGCCTCATCAGCTGGCTGCTTGACTCTTGCTTTCAGCTCAGGTCACGAGCTAGCCGTCGTGGGACTGAGCCGACAACAGGCTCTGCACTCAGAGCATGGTCTGCTCCAGGTTTTCTGCCCCCCCCCCACTCTAAAAGAAAATCTCTAAAAAGTTTACTCTGCACAAAAGAAGGTCCATGGCTTCATCTGGGACAAGGTCCCACAGATGCCAACCCACAGAATGTCACCGCGCCATGTGCTTAAAGCACGTCAGTGCATAGGACACTGCAGTCACGTGGAACCCCGGAATTCCACGGAACCTACCAAGTGATTACGGCAGAAGACACCAGCAATGAGCCAGCGAACCAGCACCCAGTCCTGATGTGCCAACCTCTCTGTGCCTCCACATCCCCTGCTTTGCCAGAAGTGGGCTTGGTTTCTAAAAGGCGTCCTTCAGGCCGAAGCCTCAGCCCGCTGAATCCCATGTACCACTACTTCCTCCCCACCAAGCCCAGAGCACTGGTGCTCACCCACCTCTCCCGGAAGAATTCCAAGGGCCTGAACCCCAGGACCCCCCCAGCTCCACTACAGCACAGGCTCCTCCAAGCCCACTTTGGTCCCTGCACCCCAGCACGGCCACACCCACCTCACCACAAGGGACGGTGACTAGCCTGCAGGTTTAGCCAGGCAGGCAGGCCATTTTTGCACAGCCTGCAAGGTTTTCTAAGGGCTACTACACGACATGTGATGAGACAAGAATTGGGAAAGCCAGTACCCGTAAAGGACAAGGCCGTCCCCATTCACTCAGGGATCAGAAGGCTGCGTGTGGGCTGCCACATCACAACAGGACAACTGGGACCCAGATGGCATGACCCACAAAACCAAAGGTATCTACTGTCTGACCCTTTGCAAGAAAAACTCTCCGAGCCCAGGTCTGCTATGCTCTCCGCTGACCGAGAATACTACTCGACACGGCTATGAGAAACGGCCCAAAGCTCAAGTTAAGAGAAACCCCAAGACCAGAAAAATAAACAACTATCCACCTGCCGTCCCCACACTGGGAGCCTGACAGCTTGTACTCACGCTGACTGCCAAAGTCCCAGAACGAGAATGACAGTCAGGCTACAAACCCTTCACCTCCCTCAACATGTCCCCCAGCCACTGTGCAACCCCAAGCGAGAATGCCCAGCTCCAGAGGTTTGGGGAAATGGGTGAGAAGCACTCACACCATTTCCCAAGTTATCTCCAGCTGGGCCAGAGACAGAAGGGAGGGACAAAGCCCCAACTCACCAGGCACATAGACAGAGGGATTCTCTGACATGCCAGGCAGGGGCTGGTAGTCGTGAGGCCTGCGGATCTTCAGCGACTGGCCCTGGAAGATGATGCCGTCAAACGCCATAGCCTGGGTGGTCTCATCCACTGAGCGGAACTGAAAGAGTAGCAGGTGGTGAGGGTCAGGGAGCCCAGTGGACAACAGCCCAAGGAGACAGGGGCTGCTGGAGAGGTGGTGCTGCCGGGAGGAACACACACTTTCCTGACCCCACCATGCACCCGGCTCACCTCCAAGAAGGCAAAGTTCTTGTCTTGGTTAATCTGCACAGCCAAGACGGGGTTGCCAGGGGCCTGGGTCAGCCCCCCAAGGCGCATCTGGGCATTGAAGAAGTCCATCATGGCCTCCTGCAGAGGGAATAGGAGACAGGGGGGGGCGGGGGGAGGGAGGTGGAGAGAGGAGGGGAGGGTGAGAGAGGGAGACACAGAGGGGTTTGGGGGTGAGGGGAAGGGAGGGGCCAGGGAAGGGTGGAAGAAGGGAGGGAACAGTGGAATAGGGATGGGGGCAAAGAGATCAATAGTAGGAACAAAGGCAGGAAAAATGAGAGAAAATAGGGAAGGAAGGAGGCAGTAGCGAAAGACAGCCAGGGGCCAGAATTGTGGGGAGGGCCACGGGGGCCCCAGAAAAGAGACGTCGTTCAAGAAAAACACATGGAAACAGGGACAACAGGAAAAAAAAAAAAAGGATCAAATAGAAAACGAGTAGATTGAATGAGAGAGAAAAAGCATCCAATGGCAATAAGAGGAAAGTGGTAAGAAAGCAGCAAAGAAAGAGCAGGCAGAAACACAGAACACCAAGTCAGAGAGAAAGAGGAGCAAAGGGACAGGGAGGGTGGAGGGAAGGAAGGTGGGGTGAGGCAGGGTGGGCGGGAGGGGAGGAGAAAAGAGTGATGTGGCGGGATCTGGCCCTGGAGTCCGGGGGCTGCTTTATCAAACGTAGCAAAGTGCAGGTTGAGAAAGTCAGAATGGACCTTACTTGCCTTCGACGACGGTAGCAAACTTTTTGTTGCTACGAGGGATCTCAGCCCCACAATATTTCACTTTAAAGAGAAATGGAAACAACTCTTTGATCTCGGGATTCTCGGGGTGCCACGGGAAGGGGTTGGGGAGAGGGGAGGGGAGAGGAGAGGTGGGGAAGGTTGGGGAGGTCAGGGCCATCAAAAACAAAAGAGCAGCGACCACGGGAGGGATGTAGGGAAAGGACGGGGAACAGGCGGCAGAAAACCAGAAGTGTGTCAGAGAAATCTGAGGGGAGCGTGCGTCTGTGTGTATGTATGTCTGTGTGTCAGCCTGCGCGCGCGTGCGAGTCTCCCTCTCTGTCTCTCTCGATACGGATTCATGGATTTTCGTAGGTTCGTTATGTGTGTGCTTGATCCCTGGGTTGTTGGAGGAGGTTGGGAAAGGGGAGACGGGAGAGGGGAAGAGGGAGGGAGGGAGAGGGCCACCCCCAGCCCGGCCCCTGGCTGGCTCAACTCCATCGGTCCGTCTGGGAGGGGGCCGGGGGGCCTTGCAGGAGCAGAGTCTGACCCGTGCAGGTTGAGGGAGGGAAGGGAGGGAAAGGGAGGAATGGGGGGGAGGATGGGGGAGAGGGTAGGGGCAGGGAAAAGGCAGGGGACGGGCAGTACCTCAGTGATGCCAAAGGGGATGTTGCCCACGTAGAGGCGCCGGGCCTGTCTGGTCATCTGGCTCCCGACCACGGGCACGGGCGTCGGGGTCACAGCCAGGCCATCAGGGGTCATGGTGGGGAGAAGGGCAGTGGCTGGAATCTGACCCGCAGCTTCAAGAAAGGTAGAATAGGATTATCCTCTACACCCCTGACCCGGTTTAGGGACCACCCAATGTACACCCCGAGAGCCACAGGAGGGCAGCTCCCCAAGGACCAGCCCGATGGGAGGCTCAACCCCACTCCGCCAAGGGAGTCTCCCAGTATCTCCTCTGTGGTGGTCTAAAAGGCAGAAACCAGGAGGCCCAGGACACAAAACTTACCCTGGCCCCCCGCCCGGCCCCCACCACCAGATCAGAGTCTGCCCCTCAGGCACCCAGCACACTCAGCCCATCACCTACTGAGATGTGGTACCTTGCATGGCCTTGTACTGCATGGGAGTGATGTGCTCAAAGCCAGGTGGCGGGACATCCCAGTATTTACGGACCTTCTTCTTCTTCTCGTGGCGGGGGGAGCGACTGGGAAGGGGGGAGGGGAGAGCGGGGCAGGACAACCTCAGTCTGACCAAAGGTGGGCCTGCGAGCACCCCAGGCTCCCCTCAGCTCCCCACCAGGAGTGCAGCGCTCTCCAGGAGGGAGAGGATCTGGGTCAGGGCCGCACCCAGGCCTGGGGGAGGGTGCTGGTTTCAAGGCCAGTGGAATCTCCTCCCCAGTACTTGGGCTGGGGCTGGCTGAGGACAGGGAAGGGTGCACGGGGGCAGGGGAGGGGACAAAGGGAGTGGACATCGGGGTGGAAGGGGCAGGAAGAGAAGCTCACATCAATCCACCGTGCTCCTCTTTAGCGCCTCTGGTCAAAGGTTTGCTGGGGGGTGGGAGGGAAAGGTATGGGGAAGGGTGACTGGGGACCCTCGTCTTCCCCACACGCCACACCTCCCCAAGGGCTCAGAGCCCCAGGGCTGGGGCCAGCAGGCCCCCTTGGCCCTGCCATGCCCCCCAAACTCCCCCACCCCAGGAAAGAGGGACTGAGGAAGGGCAAAAAGGCCACATGGACCACTTTCTACTTGGAGAAACTGAGGTGGAAGGAGGCAGGAGAACTTCCACCTACCCCACCCTTCCTCACCTAAAGGGACAGAAAACACAGAGCAGTCTACGAGGAAGAAGAGTTAGAAGAGCAGAGAACAGGCAGGGGTCAGAGATGCTGCCGCACTTCAAGAACCACCTCTTCCCAGGAGGCAAAGCTCAGGACCCAGCAGACGATCCCACACAGAACCAGACAGACAGTGGGAAAAAGAAACCAGCCCTGAGTGACAGAGACTGGGACAGGGTCACGAAGGAAGAAAGAATCAAGTGCCCTGACTCCACACTCAACTCCAAGATAAAGAAGCTACTGTCCTCGCCAACACACCAGAAACTGAAGGAAACTCCAGAAACAGGAAAAAAAAAACCTAGAACTCAGGCAAGGAACAGACCCCTCCCTCAGGTACAGAGAAAAGCCAGAATCCCAGGCACACAAGGTTTGAGCGCACCAACACCCCATTCCCAGGCCAGCCCACCCCACCTGTGCCCAGCCAGGAGTCCCCAAGCCCTGGTACCTTCGTCGCCGCCTGTCCCGGGAGGCGCTCCGCTGGTCCCGGTTGCGCCGGTCCCGACTCCGGCTCCGGCGCTTGCGGTCCCGGCTCCGAGAGCGGCTGTGGCTACGCTTCCGGTGCCGGTTCTCCTTGTCCCGCTCTGGCCCAGGGGGAGGGGGAGGAGAATGAGCTGAGGGAGGACACGGCCCAGCCCACCCACTCACTGGTGGCTAAGCCCCGAGCCCCAGGGAGGCCACCCCCAAGGGGAAGGGACTCAGTGGAGGAGGGCAGACAACAGGCTTCCTGGGTCCACAAGCCAGTCCAGGGACCCTGGGGGACCAAGGGCACGGGAGCTGGTTACCTGAGGGGACAGGGCCTGGAAACGCCCCCGGGGTGTAAGATACCTGAGGCTGCTCAGGAGGAGCTGGGGAGCCAGAGAAGACAGAGGAGGCTGGCTCCTGGTCCCCCTCGAGGGCTGAGGGGCCTGACCCCAGGGTCGTCCCTGAGAGGGGCAGGGCTAGAGGCTGGGGAATCAAGAGACCCAATGATGTTTTCCTGAATGAAGGAAACTGGCGACCCCTCAGGAAAGACCTCCTCAACCAGCTGGCACCCACAGCCCCACCATCAGGCCCCGGGGTCAGCTGCCAGGCAGGATCTGACATCCCCAGGAAGCCAGGACACCTGACGGTCCCTTCCCAACCAGGTGAAGAATGCAAGATGCCCTCCTCTAGGGACATGCCCCTTTCTGATCCTGGGCTACAGAGGAGGTACCTGGCCCCACCTCAGGAGCTGGGGGAGGAGCGTGCCCTAGCCCCCGCCCTCACAGGCTGGTATCCCAAACCACCCCATCCTGCCCACCCTCCCCCAAAGCCAGGGACTGGGGTCCAGGCCCCAGTTGGCTCCCTCAACCCCCTCAATGGCCTTGGGGTGGCAACTCAGAATGGAGCACAGCCAGGCCCATAAAAACACAGAAGCCTCTGCTCAAAGACCTCTCACCCCAGAAGGAGGTGCGGACCAACCCACCAGCACCGAGTCCCAGTGCATTTCCTTATTCTTTGGTTCGAAGTCACCCCAACTCCTCCACTACCACGCGTCCATGGACAAAAGCAGTGAGATGCAGTAAGGACAAGGTGGTGGCCTTTAGCCCCCTTGTTACTACCTCATCTTGTTTCCTGAGACTTCCTGTGTGAACTTTCTATAAATAAAGCTCAATTCCAGAACCACTAAAACTCAAGATAAACAAGCACCTCAGAAAGAGAAAAACCAGAGCAGCAGACAAAAGAATGCTCCTAAAACCCATCTATACTGAGTAGCCCCACTTGCCCTCAGCCCTTCCTGTGCAGAAAAAACATTTCAACCCAAATAACATAAAGAGACCGGGGCCAACACGACAGTGTGCCCGGAAAGTGCACCCTGAAACGTTATCAAGTATGGTTAGGCACCTGGACACACTCCTTAACTCAGGATACGCAAAACCCTCAAGGGTCTGCCTAAAGCTGCCAGTAATGATGCTAGTATCCCTACCAAGTTAGGAAAACGAAAGCTGAACTGGTCCTAACCACGGTTGGGGTGCAGCAGGAACAGACCAACCGGCATGGCACCAGACATGCAGCAGCTGCGGCCTGGAGCTGCGGGCCTCTGGCTCCACACTGGTAAATGAGCAGGCTCTGAGCCCCAAGAACTCTCCCTGAGGCGAGGGTCTGAGATGGACACACAGCCAGAGGGACGGCAGAGGAAGCAGAGATGCCCGCTGGATGCCTGCCACCAGAGGAGGAAATTCACTCTCAAGATAAACGTCTTGACACACGTGCCCCAGGCATGGGCTGAAGCTAGAGGCTGGCCCCCAGAGGGGAGGATCGGCAGGCAGAGCGACACGTGCACAGAGCTTCCCGCCTCCCCACACAACACAGCTCCACCAACCGCACTGAGGCTGGGGCTCAGGGCTGGCCCCCCAGTGCCGCAGAGAAGCCAGGAGTGGGAAAGAAAGGTCTCCAGCAGTACCGGCCGGCAGCCCGGCCTCCCACCGGCCAGATGCAGGGAGGACTGCAGCCTTTCTGCCTCCTGACGATAGGAAATCACGCAAACACAGCCAAACCTCCTTGAAACAAAGGTCCCGTGGGCCCACGCGGTGAGGATGCGGCCCGACGACACTTGCAAAGCACCTCTCGGCGCCGGCGCCACCTCCACGAAGACGGGCCTCTCCGCTTTGGAATGCGACAGCGCACAAAGGACAGTTTCACAAAAACCACGCCGCTTATCAAGCCCTTAGCGTATACCGAACACCACGGCACGCGCGCCTCTCCGTGTTCCCCGCGTGACCCGGGCTCTGCCCGGGACCAGCTGAGGTCCGCGGAAGTGCTGAACCCCGAGCCTGCCTCCTCGCGCAGAGCAAACACATCGGCTCCGCCTCGCGCGCTCCTAAGACAGCCACCCGCTCAGCAAACAGCCCAGCGCGGGGCGCGCGCCCAGATCACTAGCACTATGGCCCTCCTCGATGCCGCAAACGCAGGGCCGCGACACCCACACAGGAGTCTCGGGAAGCACGGCAGCCAGCGCACGGACGCTCGAGCAGGGCCTCTTCCTGGCCGCCCGTACCCGCACACGGACCGCAGCAGCGTGCACCTCCTGCCCTGGTGCTGACACCCCGCAATCCCCACGCCCCTCGTCCCACACCGCGCGGCACAACACGGCAAGGACCGCGTCCACGCGCCCCACCATGGGGACCAAACGAGCAGCCAACACTCCACGCCGCGGGCGCCGGGACGGCCCCACTCCCGCGCCCCAAGGACGCACGCGGGTCCTCTCCCATGAGGGACACCGCCGCAGCCCGCCGCCTCGGAGCGGGGGGCGGGGCAGACCCGCGCCCACGTGAAGGGGGCTCTCAACCGCCATTTTGGGACAAAAGGGGCGTGGAGACCCGGGCCGCGGGCCCGGCCGGAAGCGGAAGTGCCGGGGCAGCGGGAAAGAAAGGAAGCACCACGGGATCGATACACAGAAACCCTCTTTTCAGAGTATTTTAAAAAGGAAAAAAATAAAAGAGGATGGCGAGTACGCGAGGAAACTCCTAGCTAGCCCGCGGGTCCGCGCCGCCTCCGCCGCGGACCACGTGGGGCGCAGACCGGAGCGCGCCGCGCATGCGTCCGGGACCCGCGCCCGCCGCCCCCTCCCCTCCCTTCCCCTCCCGCGCGCGGCGGCACGCCGGGTAGTCACGTGAGCGAGGCGCGCGCAGCGGAGCGGTGGGGGGGGGCGCCGCGCGGCCCTGAAAGGAGGGGGAAAGAGAGGAGTAAAATGGCGCGGGACACGGAGAGGCCAGGAGCCACGCCGCCCGCCGCCCCACGCCCCCGGCGCCCTTACCTTGCTTATTCTCGTTGAGCTGCCGCTCGAACTCGTCGAAGTCCGACATGCTGAGGCGGCCGCGTAAGGGCCTGTGCAGCTCTGGCCTCGCCTTGCCGCCCGCCCGCTCCGGCCGCTTCGGCTACTTCCGCCGCTCGCTTCGACTACTTCCGGCCGCCGCCGGCGCTCCGCCGCCTCCTACCTAATCAAGCCCGGGACGCCCGCCCCGCCCCGCCCCGGCTCCGCCCCTCTCCCCGCCCTCCCGCCCGCGAACCGTCCCTCCTCCCCAGAGCCTGGCTCCAAATAGCGTCGGCTATTTCCGGGCCGTAGAAGAAATCGCGAGCGGCGGCTTCGGCAGCTTCCGAAAACACCCGAAGCGAGGATTTCACGGTTTCCCAGGCTATCGTAACTTTTCGGAAACTAGCTCTTCAACGTTCGGGCGTTTTCGTAGGTCCGCGCGTTCCTCTGCGCCCAGCGCCCCCCCCTCCAAGGGTTCGGCTTCTTCCGACAATTCAAACCGTCCCCGTCTCTCGCTGCTCCCGCAGATTCGACCCGCTCTTCGCTGCCGGCCCTATCCAAGCAATCGGCTACTTCCGACAATCCTAAACGTCCCGCACTTCTGCGCTTTCTGAAGGTTTCCAGCGCTGGCTCTCGAACCCGAGGATTAAACCCGATGCCAAGCTTCGGCTCTCTCCGGACACTGCACTCACTCCTCCCCAGCCGGTGAACTTCGGCTCCTTCCGCCACCGCTTCGGGAAGGCCTCACTCACGGGAGACAGCTTCGGTTTTTTCCGTCGGCGCTTCGGCTCCTTCCGGCTTCGGGAACCGAAAAGGGAGGGAGGACAGAGACGAGGTTGGTCAGGAGAAGGGATACGGAAAAAGGGCGGGGTCCCGGCTCTCTGCCGCTGGCCCTCCGGGTGAGGAGAGCGGAGGAAAAGAGGGGCCGATTTCGCAGAGGTCCTAAGAAGGTTGCGCGAGACAAAAGCAGGCAGCGGGGTGAAGGGTGCGCGCGGCCGCTGCGGAGGTTGCCAGCGCGGCTTTGTGCGCCTGCGCAGAGTGGAAAAGGAGGAGAGCGAGTTGGGCTTCTGCGCCTGCGTAGAGGTCGGTCTGAGGCGAGGTTTCGCGAACGGGTGCCAGAGGCCCCAGCACGCATGCGCGAGACTTTCCCTCACTCCGGGAAAGGTACTGGATTCCAGACCGTTAGGCACAGCCGCCGTCTCCTGGTTGCTGTAGCAACAGCGTAAGCGCGCTCGCTCCCCTCCCGCAGCGCAGGCGCAGCAGGCGACGTAGAGGGCACTTCCGGAAGAGCGGTAATTTGGCAGTACCGCCTCCTGGTGGGTGGGCGTGGAAGCCTCCGCCCGAAGGTGTCTTTTCCCGGTCCCCGCCGGGGTCGCTCCCGCCAGCGGTCACTGAGTCCCGGCCCCTGCCACCGCGCCTCAAGTCGAGCTAGCCTCTTTCCCGGAGCTCTACCTCTCCGAGTTGCCTAGGGCACAGCTGCTTTCCCTCCTCCCGCCCCTGCCGCCGGGGGTGCTAATTACACCCTGTCTCCCCGAGCTCCTGCTCCCTGCCTGACCGCCCGCTCCGTGGAACTCGCCGGGACCCCCGTCACTGTCTCCGCGGCAACTGACACCCCTCCAAAAAGGAGCCGGGCCTAGTTTATTCCAAATTTTATCGTCTCTCTTTAATTTAAATTCTCTGAATAATTCTTTCTTGCCCGGAATGCGGGTGGAGAGCTCCTGGCAGAGTGGGCCAGCCTCCCCTCGGGGCTGGGGGTAGAGACGGGGTATGTACAGTGCCTGGCCCCGCAGAGAGTCTCAGTGTCCCCCAGAGGAAGTGCCCGTTGAGGGCAGGACGGTGCAGCTCGCGTGGGAGGGGTGCCAGTGTTTGGGAAAGGGCAGAAACCTAATCCTGGGGGCTTCGGAGCCAGGCTAAGTGGACGCCCCTCCCCAGGGGTTAAAGAGAAAGGGGAGGCTGCTAGGAACATGAGAGGCAAGGAGGGGACCAGATCTATATACGAGGGACCTGGGGTGGGAGTGGGGATCTGCAGGAGCAGGAGAGGCACGTGCAGAAACACCCCAGGGCCTCTGGAGGAGCACGCCACTCATGCACACGCTCGCCCGGTGCCAGGAGGGACACAGGAGGGAGGGAAGTGGGGGCCAAGGGCGCGTCCCAGGCCAGGTGGGGCAGGATCACCGCTTGAATCGGTAGGTGATGGGGAGCAGCAGCTTGCTCTTCTTGAGCGCCTGCACCTTCTTGAGGGTCTCGTCGTCCAGGGCCAGGAAGCAGCGGCGGGAGTACTCTAGCAGACGCTCCTTAGAGGGGTCGAACTCGCCCACCTCCGCCAGCTTCTCTGGGGCCACGATGAGCAGCTCCGCGATGGGCGTGGTCAGCGCCACCGTGTTGCGATCTACTCGGTGGTGCTCAAAGGCCCGAGACATGCTCTTCAGCTTCTGGAAGGTGCCCAGGATCTTCTTGTAGCGGCAGAGGACTCCGTCTGCATCCTTCACTGTAAGGCCAGGGCAGGCAGAGAGGAAGACATGAGGAGGCAGAGCTGGGGCACGGACAGCGAGCCCCATACAAGAAGAGCCAAGAGAACAACATGGAAATCCAGAGGACACGTGGGTGAGGAGTCAAGAGGTGGTGGGAGACATGGAGACAGAGCGAGACAAGTGCAAAAATCAGAGAAGGCAGGCCCAGAGAGGAGTTGTTCCCAGCCCCCGCTGAGCCTCACCCCCCTCCCCTTGTTACTGATGAGAAACCTGAAGCTCAGACCCAGATGGCAAGGCTGGTGAGGGTGGACTGCGAAGTAAAACTACATGGAGAGTCTGTCTGGGACAGACAACCAGGCTAGGGGAGAAGGGAGAGCCTCCTCCAAGGTCACAGCAAGCCCCCAGCCCAGACCCTTTGACCTCCCACCCCGAGTGCGCCTTGCTCACCCCGCTGCCTCTCCCGTGCCTTGGGCTTCCCAAAGCGCCTCCGGCCAGCACCTCCCTTCTGCTTCTGTCTCTTCCTCTCCACAGTACTGCCTTCTTCAGACGCTCCGCTGAGTGAGGAGGCCGCTGATTCCGGATCTGAGGCCTCGCCCCCAGCCCCACCCCGGCTGTCACCCTCAACCCGCCTGGGCCCAGGCTTCACCCGGCAGTGGTCCTCTGGAAAGAGGTAGAGAGAGAGAGACCCGTAACATGAACTTCCAGAACAGAAGGGAGAAGGAGGCAAGAGGCTGTCTGCAAGATTGGGATAGATGTCACATCATATACAGATCCCCAGGAAGCAGGGGGGGGCCTAAACGGGGCTGGAGCCCCCAAGGAGACAAACAGACAATACAGCATAGACGTTGCAGTCCTTAGCAGGAGGGCTGAGAGCATTTGGGGGCGGAGATCACAGGTGGAGCGTGGGTTCATGCCCCTCAGACTCCTAAGCTCTATGGCAAGAGATCTGCGGGAAGGGCTGAGAGAACCAAGACCGGACCAGACACCTCAGAGAGTCTGTGACTCTAGACTCCCATGGTGGAGGAGCAGTTTTGCGGGGACTCGGTGGGACCTCCAGAAGAGTAGACACTAAAAATCTGGGATGCAAGCAAGGTCTTGGTTGAGGTGGGGGATTCAGACCCTGAGAGAAATCCCGGGCTCTGGGTCCAGTGGGCTGGGGGGATGTCCAGTGTGGGGGTTTTCACTGAGAAAGTCCAGAAGGCCCTGAGCCGAGGCTTCCTAGGTAGGTTCCCATCTGCGTGGCGAGACAATGGGAGGTCCCAGCAACCCAGGCCACAGGTGGTCCAGAGCAGAGGGGTCCCCAGTAACACACATGTTGAAAAAAAGGACCCCTTTCCCAGGCTATCAGGTGAATCACAGGGGACTATGGGGGCCTGCGGGAGGAGAGCCAGCCAGGGGCTGAACATCGTGTGGAGGGGAGCAGAAGCTGGACTCTCCAAAACAGGCTGTTAAGATTTAAAAAAGGAAAGCCCTGAGCATCCCTGGCTGGGACTGGCCACAAGATTCTGCCCATCAGCAGTGGCAGGAGTTGAGCAGGAAGGAAGCTGATCCTGGGGTCCTAGAAACAGCTTTGGGAGTAGGGAGAGATCCCCACTGGACCACCAAAGAATGAAAGCAGAAAAGGGTTCTGTATCCCGGAGAAGGGCCACAGCCTAGTGTCAGGGCCCCGGAGTGAGGCAAGGGACTCTGCTCACGTGCCCCACCTGCATCCACGCGGGCCGAGGAGATAAACTTGTCCAGCTGACACCGCAGGAAGTCCCTCTCCTCCTCCAGGTCCTCGATGCGCTTCTGCAACCACGAGTTTCTCTCCAGGGCCATGTGCAGCTGGGCCCTGACACCATTCATCAGGGCCACGGTTGGGGATGTGGCATCCGGAGACTCTAGGAACACGGGGGAACCCTGGTCACACCCCAGGCCTTAAGGACTCTGCACCCCAGCTGACTGGGGTCCCTCTGAGCCTCCCCCCCCCAGCTCACCCTCGAAGTTTCCCCGAGAGGGGCTCAGACTGTAAAAGATCTGTGGGTCTAGGTGGGGCGTCTCATCGAAGGGGATGGAGATCTCGAAGGCCTCATCGTCTTTCTTCACTGGAGGGGAGAGGCCAGGGGTCACCCCAGGGAAGGCCCCAGCCACCTCAGACCAGCCCCCAACCACAGCAGCCCGGGGGAAGAAAGGGCAGGGATGGGCAGGGCCCCGGGGGGGGGGGGGGTGTGTCCAAGGGTGAGGCAGGGTCCCAGCTTCCTCACGTGTCCTCCTCCGGCTGTTTCGGTCATTCATGGCTAGGCCTCCAGTGAACCCAGGCAGCTTGGCGCCTCAGGGGCACTGGACAGAAAGGGCAGCCACAGATGGAGGGACATCCCAGGGACGGTGGGGCCCAACTCTTTAAGACTCGGGGGTGGTGCGAAGGGCCAGGATTCCTGGGTCTTTGGGAGGACACCTGGGGTTTCAAACGCCTGGGCTCCTAGGATAGGGAGGCTGGGGGCCCAGACCCCGAGCCACTGAGAGAAGGAGTGTGCTCCCCGCGGGGTCGACAGAGCCAAGACATCCTGGCCCGGATGGGGCCGACCCTCATCACGGTTCACCTCGCGGCCAAAAGAAATGAGAGCCGCAGGGAGGAGGGGACCGTGCCCCAACTTCCAGGCATAGAATGGGGATCCAGCCCACGCGCTGCGCCTCCCCACCCCCACCCCCGCACTCGTGTGGGCGAGCAGGGCCCCTCCCCGTGGTGAAGGGGGCGCGTGCGCAGTGCGGGGGAAGGTCACGCGTGGGGATGCGCCCCCGCCCCCGCCCTTTGTCCCCCGGGTGGGAGGGGGAGCGATGTTGGCCAGGGGTCCCTTCGTCAGATGCACTAGGCCGCGGGACCACCCCCCACAGGTGCCAGGGGTCGGAGGGGCCAGAGCCCCGCGCTCACCCACCCGCGCGCGGAATCCGGCCAGGGGACCGACAGCGGCGGCGCCCATGCCCGGCGCCGGGGAGCGTCTGCAAAGTGTCGCGGAGAGTGCAGGGAAGCGCCCACCCGCCGCGGGCAGGCGGGGAGGCTGAGGCGGCAAGCCTGGGGCGGGGTAGCGGGCGGGTGGGAGAGGACAGGGACGTCAGCACTTCCCCGCCCGCCGGTCGGTGCGTTTCTCCAGGAGCCTCCGGCCCCAGGTGAGGCCCGCCGTTTGCGGCCGAGGCGCGAGCTGCACTTGCGCGACGGCCCCTTGCCACACTATCCCCGCCCTTCGCGAAGCCCGGGTAGGGAACGTCAAGAAACTCCCAATTCCTGGAGAGCTGGCGGCTCCGGGGTCCCCGGAGTTGGGGGAGATGCACTGAGTCGGGCCCGGGAGAGGGAAGGAGACAACCAGGAAAGTTGAGGCACAGAGAGAATCCTTTTCAGCGGTACCCTGGGAACTGGCCCCACGGACCCCCGTAACCCGCCCTTTCATCTCCCGCCGTCCGTGCATTGCCAGCACAACCGGACCTCACGCACGGTTCCTAGGACCATGGGAGAGTAGGGGGTTACAGTTACCCTCCCTGAAAACAGGGGCCTGGAACGCCCCCAGCGCCACCCCTGTGGCAGCGATAATGAGCTGCTTGGGATCATTTAGACCCAGTCTTGGCCGCTCCTCCTCCCTACCCTCCCCGGTCCACCCCGCCCCCGCCTCAGTTTACTCACCTGTAAAGTGGGGGAGGTCACGGTCCTTTTTAGGTTCCTTGTGAGGGTGGATGGATATGTGCAGGCAAAACGCTCAGGCCAGCGCCTGGCCATAGTCTAGGCTCAAGATCAGGGCGCTGGCAGTGGTATTTGAGGTCAAACAGCGGGAGGCTCTTTCCCTCTCTGGGGAGTGAATATGGCTAATTTGTTCTTCCACCCAAAAAGAGGTCGGAAGAAGGAATGAGGCCCAGCACAGTGCCTGGCACAAAGCAGAAATACGAGGACAATTCATTAAGAAGGCTGGTGTTTATTCGCTTCTGGCTGGGTTCCCTGCCTCTCCTCCCAGTCTCCAGTTGCTACTGGAATTTTCGCCAGCCCTAGGAGATTAGGGCTTTAACCTTGCAGGAAGAGAACGTAAATGTCTGCACCACCCCCCTCTCCTACCTGCTTCACAATACAGATAAACTGCTGGCTAGGTCAAAACGTCCAGGGGGAGGGACCTGCCCTAGATCCGTGTTTTACAAACTACAGGTTCATGGACTGGGAATTCAATAGGCTAGAACAGAATGGGCAGGAGGAAGGAAAAGTGGACTGCACATAGTAGAGATTCAGTATTGTTAAAGTTTTGTTTCACATATAGTTTGTGTGATGTATACTGGGTGGCCAAATAAAATGTTTCATACAATAGATCCTAGCTTTAAGGGAAAAGAAAAAGGTTGAAGAACACTCTGCCTCGCTGATGCCCCTTGTGAGTAGCCATGCTAGGGCGGACCCCAGTGCAGGAGACCAGACTCGGATGGCCTGCCAGGCAGGCCAATCATTTCGCACCGGTAAGACCCAGGCAAGATGCTCAAGCCCAGCAGCTGGCCATAGTCTAAGCTCGACATCAGGGCACTGTTCCTGCTATCCGAGGTCAGACAGTGGGAAGCTCTTCCCTCTCTGGGGAGAACAAATGGCTCATTTGTTCTTCTGCCCAAAAAGCTGAGCCAGGCACTTGCTGAGTCTCCCTGTCAGGCAGCAGGCGGGCCAAGCTGCTGTCCCCAAAAACAAATGTCAAGCTCAAAATGGGAAAGGCGTTTATTGAGTGTCCAGTGTCTGGCTGGGGTTTGGGAGGCAGGTCTGGGGCCCCTTCCCCCAGCATCAACATGGAGGGCCTCAGGAAGCTGGTGCAGATTCTTGACGGCTCCCAACCACATTTTTCACGCTGGAGAATTTCCACACAGAGCACTCTCCCCCCACACCTCCGCTCAGGGCTCAGCCTGAGGCTGGGGGGCTCCACTCTGCAAATGTTAAGGTCTTGTTTTCAGCTTATCTCCAATACACGAAGGCTACTCATGGGCTCCTCCTTCAGGCAGGACTTGGCCTTTGCAGGTGGTGGGTCTGTGTCCAGGGCTGCAACCCAGCCTTCCGCACTGGCCAGGTGTCTGAGGGCAAGGGGAGTCCAGGCTCCCCACAGATCCCCGTGGCACCTGGGGTGCCCCGCAGCCTGGCTCATGGATGCTTCCACCGAGTGTGCTTTTGCAGCGTGTTCTGCTCCATAAACCGGCGCGGGCAGTGGGGGCACTGAAATGGGCGCTCCCCCGAGTGCACCCGGCTGTGCTGGGCCAGCTCCCCCGCCTCTCGGAAGCGGCGAGGGCAGAGCGGACAGCCATGGGGTCGCCCACCGCCGGCCCGGTGAATAGAGTGGTGCCGAGCCAGGTGGCTGGCCCGCTTGAATGCCTTCCCACAGGTGTCACACTCGAAGGGCTTCACCTCTGAGTGGGTGATGCTGTGCCGCTGCAGATAGGACATGTACTCGAAGACCCGGGAGCACACGGGGCAGCTGTAGCACTTTTTCTGAGCGGATGTCCCATCTGCACCGGGCTCTCTCTGGGACTCCTGGTCTACCAGCACGGTGTACGGCACACCCTGGGTGTCAATAAGCAGGTAGTGGTTGGGCCTTGGAGAGGAGGAAGTCTGCGGAAGTCCTGTGGCGGAGGAAGGTTCGGGTTCTGAAGACCTGCCTGTCCGAGAGGGCGGGGCCTCCATGGCCTCTGCGGAGGGAAGCGCCAGGGGCTGCGGGCAGGGGGACGACGGCAGCACCAGCATCCGGAGGGGTGGCTAAGGCCTGCTGGGCAGGAGAGAGGATGAAGTTACACACAGGAGGGAAGCTGGCTGCGCGAGCTCTGTTCTTCACCCTCTGTGGAGTCTGCTCAGAATCTGTGCGTCCCTGGACTCTGTGACCTTCTGTAAAGCTTCCAGGGTCCTGGTCCCATCACCCACTGCAAGCACGGGCACACCCAGGACCTCGCTCTGTTCTCCTCCTCTGTACCC
Source organism: Mustela lutreola (assembly GCF_030435805.1). NCBI lineage: Eukaryota > Metazoa > Chordata > Mammalia > Carnivora > Mustelidae > Mustela > Mustela lutreola. Next base: position 49,542,386 of record NC_081305.1, read on the forward strand.
TCCTCAGGTCCCTGGGCGCCCCTGCACTCCAGCCACCCTCAGGGCTTCCCCAGGCCCCACCCCCTAGACCTGCAGGTCTCGCTCTCGACTCCCCATGCCCCTGACTCGGGTCCGGGTGTCGCCCCATCCTGTTACTCCACCCAGAAGCCTGGTCTACCCCTTCCATGTTCGCCAAGCCGTGTCCGACGGTCTGCCACGCTAAGACCCGCAGGTCCTGGCCCGCCCTGCAGCAGGCTCCCTGAGCACCCCAGCGCCCCGCCCCCCCGCTCCTAGCCCGGCTACCTCCAGATTCTCTCTGGTCCACGCCCATCCAGCTTCTCCACTCCAAGTTCTTCCTGGGTCCTAGCGCTCTCCAGGGCACCGCCCCCCCGTTCGTGGCCCGGCCTCCGAGCCCCGCTCCGCGAGTTCTGGGCGGTGCCCTCCCGAGCCCCGCGGCGGGCCCCTCCCCGCCCCGCGCACAGGTACCCGGCTCCCGGCCCCGCCCCTCTCGCGGCCCGCGCCCCGCTCCCGCCCGCCTCCCGCCTCCCGGCCCCCGTACCCGGTGCAGCAGCCTCTCGGGTCCGGGCGATTCCGGAACGGCCCCGGGCTACCCCCGTGGTCGCAGGTGGGAGCGGGACTGGCGCCTCGGGGTGTCCCCCGGGAGCTGGTGGCACCGGTAACAGGAGAGCGGACCCGGGTGCGGAGAAGAGGGGCGAGGGGAGGAAGGTGGGGGCGGGGCGCCCGGGCCTTCGGGAAACGGATCCGGCCAGAAACACACGCCGAGAGGAAAGTTCCCACGGGCTGACGGCCCCGGCTGCCCGCTCCCAGCCGCTGCGCACCCCCCGACACACACACACACATCAGAGCCCCGAGGCGGAGTGTGGAATGTTTATTGAATATGGGGCGAGGGTTGCGGGTGGAAAGGGGGAGATACAGGAACGAGCCAGTGCTCGTAAAATCGTGCCGTGCTCTTGGGTCAGCTCTTCCGCGCACACGACGGCTGAGCCCTCGGGAGCAGGAGAGCCGGGCCCCGAGACGCTGTGCGCCTGCGAGGGCTCGCGCGGCCCGGCCCGGCCGGGGCCCAGTTCCGAGACTGGTTCCCCGGCCCAGGGAGGGGCAGCGACGGGGCCGGCATCACACAGCGAGACAGGAAGGTAAGGAAGGAAGGGGGTCTCTCCCTCTGGGCAGACGGGGAGACGGGCCCTGGGTAAGGCAGGGCGCGCGTGTGGCAGCGCGGCTGTGTGGCTCGCGAGGCCCCGCCGGTCGGGAACTCAGTGGAGGCGGACGTGCTGCGCCAGCTCCGCGGCGTCCTGGAAGCGGCGTGGGCAGAGCGGGCAGGTGTGCGGCGGGCCTGCACGGGCGCGGTGCGTGGCGCGGTGCCGCGACAGGTGGCTGGAGCGCTTGAAGGCCTTGCCGCAGGCGCCGCACGTGAAGGGCTTGAGGTCCGAGTGCGACACGCGGTGGCTCTGCAGCCGCAGGGGGCTGGCAAAGACACGAGCGCACTCCGGGCAGCTGTAGCCCTTGCGCGGCCCCGCTTCTCCCGGCGCGGCCTCGCGCTGGGGCGGGCCCCGAGGCTCCTCCTCCAGCTGCACCGTGTATGTGTAGGGGACCCCGTTGGCGTCGATGAGCAGGTGGCGGCCCAGCCGCGGGGGTCGGGGCCCTGCCGCGGAGGATGGAGTGGAGGAAGGGCCTTCCGTCTTGGGGAAAGGGGGAGTCTTGGGGGGCGGCGGGTCCATGGCCTCTGGGGAGGAGGACCGAGGGTGGGGTGGCCGAGGCGGCAGCAGCAGCATCTGGGGTGTCAGCTGGGAGCAGTGGAGAGGAGAGAAGTTAAAATCGCTACTTGCTGGGGGCAAGTGTCCCCATTACCACGGCTTGGCAGGCCCTCTGTACCGCTGACCTACCTCTCCTGCAAAAAAGGAACTGACTCCAGGCTCTGGTTCCAGCAAGCGGGTCCCAGGACAGCCCCATGAGAGCCGGGCATACCCCTGCCCGCCTGCCCCCGCCGGCCGCCCCCGCCCGCCTCTCTCCTGCGGCTCCCAGACCAGGCCAGACGGTGCTTTCCTGCCACTTTTCCTTCGCCCAACTCCGCCGCAGCCTGTCAGATTACAAGTCTGTTTCCTAACTCGTTCCTAACGGGTCTTCCCAGGCCCCGGGCCGGCCTAGCAGCCTCGACCCTGGAAGGCCTCCCGGTCTTCGCGCACAGCGTGGCCTCGCTGAGACCGGTCCCTGGATACGCCCCCAGGCTAGTTTTCGGCCTGGGCTCGTCTTTTCCGACCATACGCTTAGCACCGCCAGGTCTCAGCCTCCCCCGCGCCAAGCGGACCCGCCGTCCGGGTTTCACGCACACATCCCTGGGACGCCTCAACTGCCCGCTTCTGTGCACCCACACACCCTGCGCCCTCTCTCCCCCTAACCCCTAGACGCAAGCCACCGACATCGTCCATTTCTTCCGTCCGTGCCCTGCAGGGCTTCGGCCCCCTCGCCGCTGCCCGCACCGGGGCCCCGGGAGCCCCGTCCCTCCCCTCTGCGAGCATCTGGCACCTCTGTTTCTCCATCCCTCCAGCCCGCTCCGCTGCTCCGCCTCCCTCGGCAACCCCAGCGCCCGGGCCCCCCTCCCGCCCCCTTCCCGCTGCACCCTCACGGCCCCCGCACTCCCTCCGGTCCCACCCCCGCGGCGCCCGCCCCTCCCCCAGCCCGGCCCGGCCCCGCGCAGTCCCGGAGCCAGGCTCCTCCCTCCGTCCCGGCCCCCGTACCCGACGCGGCGGCCTCTCGGGACCGGAGGAGCGGGCCGAGGTCCCGGGCGGCCCGGTCTTCCCCTCGCGAGTGCTGGCGGCGGCGGGACCGAGACTTCCGGGAGCTCCGGGCCCGCGGCGCCGGGAACGCGGGCGCGGGGGGCGCGGGCGCGGGGGCGCGAGGGGCGGCGGCGTCTCTGGAAAAGGGCACCGTGCGGAAACACGCACGCCGCGACGAGGGTTCCGCGGTCCCGGAGCGGGGAGGCTCGCAAAGTCCGAGTCGCTGCAGGCCTGGGGTGCGGGAGGAGGGCACGGGCGTCGGCTGCACAGCGCCAGCCCTGCCCCCGTCCCCGAAAGGGACTGTTCGGGTGCCGCGACACACGTGCGTTAATACACAGGCTAGGCTGCCTGTGTTCTCTCGACGCTCCCCTAGGAAGGGGCGTACCCAGGTTTGTCCACTTGCGGCCGGGCCGTCCCGCGTGCTTCCCAGCGCAGCCGTGCAGAGGGCGGGTTCTGTCGGTCGGGCGTGGCGCGCCCCGGGGGTGGACGCGGACCCGAGCCCGCGGAAGGCCAGACAGTGCTGGTTGCGGAGGTGGGGACGTGCGCCTCCTCGCGTCCCGCTGATGGGGAAACTGAGGCCCGAAGCGGCGCGCGGTCGTGTCTTGGAGGTGCCCGGCACAGACCGCGGTGCGCACGGGGAAACCGAGGCAGTGCCCCGTTCAGGCTCGTAGCGTGCCCACCCACCGGCCGCGCCTGCAGCTTTGTTCCGGGAGGCGGGGGGCAGGTGGCTGCAGCGGCGGCGGGGCAGAGCGGGGAGCCGCGCCTGGGGCGCCTGCGGCCTGTCCCGCAGCCACCGCGGGAACAGTCCCAGAGCAGGGAGTGGCGTGGCGGGCAGCGCACAGCGGAGGAAGAGAAAGGGCGTTACTGGAGCTGGCAGCCTGGGGACCCGGGGGAAGTGGGGGGCGGTCAGAGCTGCTTCGCAATGAGCTACCAGAAAGAACTGGTCTGTGGTGACTGGCCAAGTGTGGTCCCCGCGACCGAGGACCGGAGCTTTAAATGCTCTTTCTCTTCAGGTAAATCTCAATGGCCACACGTGGCTAGTGGCTGCCTGTGGTCTGGGACAGCTCCCGCCACCCTCAACCACTTGCAAACAGGAGGCCTGCAGGCCAGAAAAGGATTCAGTGTTTGGTCTGGACCATATGCTATTTTTCAGTGTTTTACTAGGCAGTATCCAAGAAGCCAGAAAATACGCAAACTCAAAATCCCAGACACACTTGGAAAACAATTTCCGGATGTGGCAGTAAGCTGGAGCTGAGAAAGCATTCTTCCGAAAACCTTCCAGAAACCTCCAGACATGTGTGGAATTCGGCTAAAACTAAAGCCCCCCCTTGTATGGTGCTGTGGCTCAGGGAGGTTTGATGAGGGTCTGGCCTGAGGTGAGCCATGCTGTAAATGCAAGACGTCCCCCAGATTCTGAAGACTTATTCTGGAAAGAAAAGAGGCAGGACCTTTCGTGAATGACTTTTAGATGGATTATGGTTCGCAAGTGGTCATGCTTTGGATATACTGGGTTAAGTAAGGCATCATGTTAAAACTGATGTCACCCATTTCGTTTCACATTTCCCAAGTGTGGCTCATTCTGATGTTAGGGGACAGCATTGTCCTCAGTGGGCAGTAGGGAGGACAGGGACTGGTGAGCAGAGGGCACACCTTGTGTGCAGGGGAACTGCACCATCTGTCTACACTGGGGTTTCCCAGCTCTGACTCTACCAGTACTTTGGAACTGGATCATTCTTCAGTGTGGGGGCCTGTCTTCCACACGGTACTGTCCAGATGCCTGTAGCACCTCTTTTGTCCCCATCTCCCTCAGGTGAGAGCAGGCTTCCCAAGTGTCACCCTGGGCAATAGGGGCTCTGGTCTACACAGGCAGCTAACCCAGTGAGTCTGCTGCTGAGTGTATTGGTGTAAAGGATCCGTTTTATGGGTGAAGTGGCAGAAGCTGGAAAAGATCATGAGATTGGCCTGGGGTCCTCAGGACAGCACCAGCTTCTGCCGGACCCCAGCCACAGCTGGTGTCCACTATGCACACTGTGGTTTGCCCCCTGATTACTGGGACAGCCTCCCACCCACCCTCTGGTACTTTCTCTTTACGGCAATACTGCAGCCCCTATATTTGTTTAAACCCAGGGAATCGTGTCTCCTCTGTGGACTTAAAACACTCCACAGGGGCACCTGGGTGGCTCAGTGGGTTAAAGCCTCTGCCTTAAGCTCAGGTCATGATCTCAGGGTCCTGGGATCGAGCCCCACATCGGGCTCTCTGCTCAGCAGGGAACCTGCTTCCCCGCTCCGCCCCCCCCCCCCGCCTGCCTCTCTGCCTACTTGTGATCTCTGTCTGTCAAATAAATAAAATCTTTAAAAAAAAAAAAAAAAAAAACCTCCGCACTGCACTCAGAATGAAGCCCAGAAACCCACCAAGCACAGTGCTGCCCCTACCCCTCTCCCAGCCTCCAGGGCCTTCATCTGCTGTTCCCTCTCTCTGGAGTATCGCCCCTAGCCCCTCACCGGGATGGACCCTTTCTGATCCCTCAGGTCTCCACTCAGATGGTAGTTCATCACTGAAGCTTTGCTGACTGAGTCTGAGGTCAAGCGGGTGACACCTGGCTCTGCATCCTCATTGTTTCCTTCCAGCATCCTGTAGGGCCGTCCATGGTGGTCTGGCTCACTTACCAATTCGCTCTTCTGTCTGCCTTTCTCACTCCATAAAGGCAGAGAAGTCGGTCTGGGATGACGCTGTATCCTCAGAATCCAGCCAAGGTCTTGGGAGAGGGTAAGGGCTCAATTCAGTTTTGGTTGAATAAATGAATGAATGAATGATTTCAATCCCCCCATCCAAAAGTGAAGCATTCCCTACCCACAGCCATAAAACCCCGCTTCTCTCCTGGAATGTGGTCACCATGACTTCCCACATGCACTCGAGTCCAGAACCTTGGATGGTCTCATTCTTCCCTGCCCCCGCCTTCCTCAGCTCCCCAGAGCCAGACAGCACCTCACAGCCCCCGACCGGACCTTGAACTTACACGGCTCTAGGTGCAAAGGCTCCTGTGTTTTCCTCGACTTGCCACTTTTCCCCTTCCTCTGACTGCGGCCTCCTCCTCAGTGTCCCAAATCCTGTGCCCTGGTTGGCAGGGACACTGCTCGTGCTGGCTGACATTCCCACCCACCAGCTCAGCAATCTCTCCAGCCTCCTCTAGGACCCATTACCTGTGTCCCCAGCCTTCAGTTCACTCTCCCTCTCAGTAATCCAGTGGGGCTGGCACTCCCCTGAGCCTCAGGAAGGGCAGTCCGCTCCCCCAGCCTGAGTGGCAGAGACCATATCAAACCCACTCCCCACCAGCACCCTCCCTTCCCTCCACAGCCTACAGCCAGAGCCCAGCCTCTGACAAGTTTTTCCTGGACCGCTCTCCTCTCAACATCCACCGCTCACTCCATACGACCTTGCACTCCCACACAACAAGTTCTTCTCTCCTTTGGGAAAGAAGTGATCGCCAAGCCTTTGCCTCTGGGTCAATCTGGGTCTTAGTAATCCACTCACCAGCTTCCTGCCCTCCTCTCTGCACCCCATCCCAGGTCTCCCCGACCCTCCTTTTGCAGGGGTTCTCTGTCTCCAAGCCCCCCTGCCCTTGGGGCCACTGAGTCCCATACCCAAAGTCCCTTGTGTCACCCAAAACCCTCACTGCTCGTTGGGCAGGATCCTAACAATGCCACATCTCCTGCTCCCACTCACTCCTCCAAGCCTTGTCTCAGCCATGCTACCCTAAGTGGATGCATCGATGCCTTCCCAGAGGGCTCCAGCCCACCCAGACAGAGGCAGATGTGCCTAAGGTCTCTGGCCAAGAACTTACAAAGGAAAAGTTCCCACATAATTTGGGTTTCAGCTCCACCCCAACAACTTAAGAATCAAAACTCAAACTGAGGGGCTCCTGGATGGCTCAGTCATCAAGCATCAGCCTTCAGCTCAGGTCATGATCCTGGGGTTCTGGGATCAAGATCCACACTGGCCTCCCTGCTCAGCAGGAGTTTGCTTCTCCCTCTCCCACTCCCCCTGCTTGTGTTTGCTCTCTCACTCCAACCCTGCTGTCAAATAAAATCTTAAAAGCCCACCTCACATTGATTTGAGCCTGTCTGAGCAGACCCCATGAGTTGGGAAAATAGGTAGGGGAGCAGCAGGTGCTGCCTTTGAGTGGCACCACACACCTGTAGCTCCCTTATCATTCCCACGTCTCATTCCGTCCCACCTACAGATGGGAAACTGAGTTACAGCAAGGCACAGCCGTGCACCCCAGGCTACAGAGAGGAGCTGTGGCAGGTAAGGAATCCAACAGGAGGCTCCCGCCTCTCACCCCTGACCAGAGTTGGCTGGGAAACCCCACGTCATTTCCTCTTCCAGGACCGAGGAAACAGGGGCTCAGGTCACAGAGCATTTAAGACCAGGGCCTCTGCAATCTGTACCAAAACCAAGAAAGTCTACAGAGTTTCCGTGGCCTCACCGCCGTCCAGCAAGTTCCTTCCAGCCTGCAGGTGCTGCGCCAGGGCCCCCAGAAAAGCGAGGCCTTGCTGCAGCGCTTGCAAGCTTGGGCCACGCGCTGGAGCTCCGAGCGGGTGATGCCGTGGCTCCCGGTGCATGCAGGGATCATTGGGGGCAGTGAGGGTGGGCGCTCTGACCCGTGGACCTCCTCCCTGCACATGAGCACCCCGGCCACTGGGAGGGGTCCGAGACCGCCAGTGGGGCGCTGGGGCAGGCGGGGCCGCCAAGGGGCCCCAGACCCAGGCGGGAAGAGCCCGGGCAGGACTACCTCCGGGCGCCCAGCCCCAGTCCCCGCGGTGAGCTCCAGGGACCGCCCCTTGCAGCCTGGCCGCCACTGCCAAACAGCGGTTCCGGCGCCACAGGGGTACCGACAGCAAAATCAGAAGGGGCTGGCCGTTTCTCGGTTCCCACATAGGAAAGACAGGCCGGAACGACCACCGCCCTGCGACAGCAAAGTAAACCCGGTCTTAACAGTTAATACATCCCCCGGCGGTCGGTGGTGTCCCAGGGCCAGGTACCCTGCTGCCAGGCCCTCTGTGGGCCAGGGTCCTGAAGTCAATGATGCCCGGATCCAGCGCTGGAAAGGAGCCTGAGGCCCAAGGACAGGAGGAGAGCAAACCCGGGGGAGGGTATTCGCGGAGGGCGGGAGCAGCCTCCGTTGATGAAAGGTAAGCCAGGGGCATCCCTGAATCCAGGCGGGCAGCTACAGGAGGAAGACCTGCGTGGGTGGTGACCGAAGGACTTCCCTGCGTCCCCACGTCCCCCTCCACCCGCTACCCCCTAACCCGCCGGCCGACGCGGCGCCCCACGAGCCGGAAGCTGGACTGGCCGACTTCGCCGCCGCCCCGCGCTCCCCCGCTCGCACGGCCTCCGGCGTCCACCACTCGCTCAGCGGTGCGCACTGAGACCCTCCGCCGTCCCCCGGACCCCGCACGACCCCGTGCTTTTCTTCACGACGCCGCGGGGCGCGGAGGATGCGGCTACCCCCGGCCCCCTGACCCCTCCGCGCGCCCCGCCGCAGAGCAGCCGCCGGCCCGCAGACCGCAAGCCTGTCCAGCAACACCGGGCGTCTGCACCCCTCCCGCCCCGCGTACCCCCTCCGCACAGACGCGCCGCTGTCCGCCCCGCCCATGCCCCCGACGGTCGTCCGGCCCGCGCCCAGTCCCCGGGCGCTCAGCCCGCGGGAGCCTCGCCTCAGACTCTCCGCAGAGCACTCCCCCTCGGCGCGGGGTCCTTCAGCTTCCGGCCCGTGACTCCGGACACGGCTCTATCTGTCCGTGCGGCCGCCCGGTCGCTGCCGCCAGGGCCTCAGAAGGAAGGTCTTCTGGGAACCCTACAGGGGCCAAGACCCCGACCGGAAAGGAAGGGGGAGCGTTCACGTGAAGGCATTCCGGGGGGGAAACACACACCCTCATAAGAAGGGTTCCAGGAACCTGTGTTCCACTGGGCGGACGTGAGGGTCTCCTTCAGGGCATCCGCCAGGGAAAAAAGAGTGAGCAAACCAGAGCGAAGCAGCTGTGCCTGCCTTCCCTTCACAGGTGACAAATTGTATTTTTAAGGGACACCTGCTGCAGCAAGGAGCTCTCCTGGGCCTCGTGGGGGCGACAAAGACCAAAATATTGAATTCTCACCCCAGGGAGCCCTCGCGAGGGTTGACAACCAGAACAGAAGCATCACCAAAGTCTCCCATGCAGGGGACGCGGGAACTTCAAAGGACAAGGTCTCCAGGATCCCAGAGCCAGGACGGCGACGCAGAGCTGGGTCTCGGCTGTTTCTCCCGTTATGTTCTCTTTAGGGAAACCGTGCTGGGGCCCCTGAGAGTTACAAGGCGTAGAACTGGAAAGTTCATGCTTAAAACGAGGGCGCGACCTCGGGGAAAGAGCGCCGGAGCGCCCCGCAGCCGGGCGGCTCCTACGGCGGGAGTGATAGGTCTGGGGCCGGCCGCTCCGCGCTGATGATCGTGCTGCTGGGAGAAACCAGGCGGCGGGAGCCACACTCCCCGCTAACGGTCCGGCCGGGCTGGGCCTCCATCAGGAGCTTACGGCAAACTGCAGATTTTAATGAAGCCGTTTAGAAAGGACAGGGTCGCAGTCTAATCTCCCAACAGTCAGACCCCAAGTCTGTCCAGGTGAATCTGGGAAGTGTCCTGGTGATGAGGGCGCAGGAGGCTGGCTGAGGACAAAGCAAAAGCTGGCGCCTTGCACCCCCTCTTCACCCGCTCCCCTCCATATGTGTAGCATTCCTCAGGCACCCCTGACTGCCATAAAACTATAAATAGTTAACTTGCAGGGATCGCAATCCTGCAGAACAGGAATCTCCCTTGCTCTACAGATGTCCTAGAGATCTACAAACAGGGAGGTTACCTTATCAATAGCACAAATTTCCAGAGGCAAATAACTCTCAGTTCCTGAAGCCCTAATGTCTTCCTCCCCACCATAAACTGGAGGAGGCTGAGGTAGAAGGGAATGTAAATGATAGCAGGATCATAACACCCCACCAAGAATCTCCCAATTATCTTGATGTTAATGCCTGACCTAAAGACGACATTGATCAGGCCATAAGGGCAAGGCCTCCCCCCAGCACCTTGTAGGCCCTCCCTAACATGTGAAAACTCTGTTGAAATCTCCCATCCCTTCACCATCTCCCGCCAACCGCAAGGTATATAACATGCCTACACTCACAACCCGGGGCAGCAGCTCTTCCTGCCCACGGGTCCTGTCCCCGTGCTTTAATAAACCACCATTTTGCACCAAAGATGTCTTAAGAATTCTTTCCTTAGTCGTCAGCTCCGAACCTCACCCCACCGAACCTGACTTAGGTTCTGGGACTTCATGACTGGGACACCGTGCTCATTTGGTGACTCTGTTGCTCCACTTGTCATATAGACACCATCATTCTGGGTTTTTTTTATATCAGATGTAAATTACCCAAAGTAACAGATCAGTGAGTTTTTACTTATATACACAGTAATATAACCAGCATCCTGAAGAGCTCCCCCAAGTGCTTCCTGCTGATCATTAACCCAGGGCAAGCCTAACCACATTGACTTCAACTCCCAAACATGACGTTGGCTTGTTTTTAAACCTCACATAAAAATAAATAAATAAATAAATAAATCTCACATAAATTATACACACACACACAGTTATAATTAATATGTATATATATATATATTTATTTATTTATTAAAAGATTTTATTTGTCAGAGAGAGAGCGCGCTTCTCTCCTGAAACATCTGGCCCATTTTTAAGTGGAAGGATCTCTCTCGATGGCAGGGAGGAGGCTTGGTGGGCTGAAGAAACCTAGGTCAGGAAAAGCTCAACAATGTGTTCTCTTGGCACAACATCCCCAGTCCACTGCACTCCCATCATAGAACACCAGACCCCAGGTAGGAGAAATGTGTTTCTCACAGTTGTGGAGGCTGGGAAGGCTACGGTCAAGATGCCAGCGGATTCAGTGTCCAGATTCACAAACCGCACCTTCTCTCTGTTGTCCCCACACGGAAGGGGTAAGGGAGGTCTCTGGGGTCTGTTTTATAAGAGCACTAAACCCATTCATGGAGCCTCCCCCCTCATGGTCTAATCCATTCCCAAAGGCCCCATCTCCTAATACTGTCACATTGGGGATTAGGTTTCAACATATGAATCAGAGGTGGGGGGGAGGGGGAGACACATTCCGTCTGTGGAAGCAGCGAAGCAGGCACACGCGCAGTCTTCACCCCAGCACCTGGGGCTCTGACAGTGAATATGGTCAGACACTGCTCCGTCTACATCCACCAACTTAACGCACGTACCAAGAATCTGGAAAGCAGCTGTGGTACAAAGGGCAAGAAAACAAAGCTGATGGATGAAGCGGGTGCTTCCAGGGGCCCAGCGGAGTTCAAGTCCCAGTGGGAGGTACTGCGGGACCTGAAGGGAAAGGCCGTCGGGTGAACCTGAAGACACCGGAGCTCCACGAGGACGTAGGGAAACCGGAGCCGTTAGACATCACTGGTGGGAACAAAGAATGGTGCATTTCCTCCCTAAGTTAAAGATGACAATTTACCAGGTGGCCCAGCAGTTCCATTTCCCGAGGGATACTCAACAAAACTGAAAACACGGGTTTATACAAAACCTTTAAGCCTGAGTGTTCAGAGCAGCATTATTCCTAAGAGCGAAAACATGGAAAGAAACCAAATGCCCACCAGGGCTTGAGAAGTGGATGAATCCTAGGCGGTGGATCCATTGCATGGGACACACGGAGCCAAGACGCACCCAGCCTAGAGAACCACCATCCTTCACGCAGCCGGGGACAGTGCTGGCGGGGGACATCAACAGGTCCTAGCTTGAGGGACTTGCGGACTACACGCTGCACCTCGCGGGAGGGTTCTGAGCTTGGCAGGGACACCACCGTGTGAGGGCTTTGGGATTCCTCTGAAACTAGTGGCTTGGGGTCAGCAAGAGGAGCTGAAGGCAGGCAGGAGTCAGAGGATGCTTTCTGGAGGAATTTAGTGGGGAAAAAACCAGCCGCATTCCCTGCAAAAGGTTACTCTGAGCCCGTCCTAGCAGCCCGAGGTATGAAATGCTCATGGGCCAGGGTACAAAGTAGTCACAGAGGGGGTCGGGGGCTTGGTGGGCACCGCTCCACGAAGGGCTTCAGTCCTGGGTCAAGAGGGAGCCATGGAAGGACAAGGTCAGGCCTGCGTTTCAGAAAGATCCGCTGTGCAGGCGGGCTGGTGGGGGCCGAGGGGCCGAGGGAGGGGACCGGCGCTGCAACGCGGGCCTGAGAAAGAATGAGGTCCGAGCTCGGGAAGATGGGCATCGCAACCATGCTCGTTTGCAGGGGGGAAACTGAGGCTCCGAGAGGGAGCTCAAACCGAAAAAATACGCCGCATCCCTCCAGCCAGGAGTCAGTCCCGCCGCAGCTTCCGTGCGGCCTGCGGAGGCCAGGTCCCTTTCCCACACCCCCTTTCTTCCGCCCCGCCCACCGCGGCCCTTCCTGCCTCCGCTGGCCTCTCTATGATTGGTGTTTTTGTGTGTGTGGTTTTTTGTTGGTTTGTTTTTTGTTTTTATTCTCCTCCCACCCTTCTACACACAAACATCTCCTCCCTGTTCCTCGTTTCCTTCCCGGCCCGGTTGCTCTATCCGCCGCCACCGTCTCTATGGTTCTCCCCTCTCGGCCGCTCACACGGTGCTGGCTCTTTCTCGAAGTAACTCTGTCCCGGCCGTCGGCCTCTCGCGCCGGTCCGAGCCGAGCTGGGGCGGCCTCTTTGGTCCGGCCGGGCGGAAGCGGCGGCCACTAGCAGAGCGCCCGTAAGGAAGTCCCGGGCAAGGAGGTACCGCGACCTCCAGTGAGAGACCCTGGGGAAGAGGTACGCCGTCCGGGCCCTCGGGGAAAACGCTCCGGCCGGAAACACGCGGCCCCGAGAAGAAGGGTCCGCTTCCCGCTCGGGCCTCCCCGCGCCGCGAGGAGCTGGGATCCCAGAAAGATGGCAGGTCACAGGGGGAGGAGGAGGCAGATCCTCGGGGAGGCCTGCGGGGCCCTCCCAGTCGGCTCCTGCCAGTCACTTAAGAGGGGGAAGAGGATGGAGCCGGGTCAGGCCCGAAACTCCTGAAAATATTACGTCCACTTGCAAGCGTGGGGTGGCGCGGCCGCAGTCACCTTTCAGGTCTTGCGGCTGGTGGGACTCGATCTCGTCGCACGTGCGCACCTCGTTCCATCTGTGAAACGCCGCACTCGCCGCTGTGTGAGGCGCGGCCCGCAACCCGGGGTCGGCGCTGCAGCCCCACTCCGCGGACGCTGGTCACTGCGGGCAGCGGGCTCGTTCGCAGACCCGTCAGGGAGGGAGGGTCGTCGGCTCCCGGAGTGCGGCCGCCCGGCCGGACCCCTGCAACCAGGGTCACCCGCGGCTCGCTCGTTCGCAGGCTTCATTTATCGAGTGTTCCTGGGAACCGGCAGCGCTCCAGACGCCGGTGTGGGTGCCGCAGGGGCAGCGGGAAGTGAGGCCGTCCTGGTCGCCACCTTTACTTTTTTCTTTCTTTCTTTTTTTTTTTTTTTTAAAGATTTTATTTACTTATTTGAGAGGGACACGTGCAGGGGGAGGGGCAGAGGCGGAGGAGGAAGCAATGCGAGGCTCGATCCTAGGACCCTGAGATAATGACCGGAGCCGAAGGCAGAGGCTTAACCCACGGAGCCACCCAGGCGCCCCTCGTCTCTGCCTTTAGAGAGCTTAAAGTCGGATGGGAATTTTCCATGGAATTGATGTGAAATTCTTTTTTTTTTTTTTTTTTTTTTTTTTTTTTTAAAGATTTTATTTATTTATTTGACAGAGAGAAATTACAAGTAAGCAGAGAGGCAGGCAGAGAGAGGAGGAAGCAGGCTCCCTGCTGAGCAGAGAGCCCGATGCGGGACTCGATCCCAGGACCCTGAGATCATGACCTGAGCCGAAGGCAGCGGCTTAACCCACTGAGCCACCCAGGCGCCCTGATGTGAAATTCTTAAAAATCAGATTTTAAAAATCATCCATAGGCTCAAGGGTCCCCTGGCTGGCTTGGTGGGAAGAGTGTGCGGCTCCGGATCTCGGGGTCAGGAGTTCCAGGTCCACACTGCCGCAGAGATTACTTCATTAAGAAACAAACAAATGGACATCATCTGCAGGCTCCCCCAACCCCGCGCTTTATTATGGAAATTTACAACCAAAGAGAAAAGGTGTAAGAACTGCACAGTGAACATCATGTGCCTATCTTACAGGCGTGTCAGTTTAAAATGTCAGCTACAGTTTGATCCTGAAAGATCATGTTCGGCACATTCTTTTTTGTAACAGCTTCATTGAGCTATAACTCACATACCATATAATGTACCCATTTCACTGATGACTCGATGGTTTTCAGTATATTTACAGATATGTGCGGCCATCAGCACAATTTTAGAACATTTCATCACATCAAAAATAACATTGTACCCTCTAGCTGTCACTCCTCTCATCCCTCAACCGCACTCCACCCATCTGCTGGCCCTTAAGGGACCACGAATCTGCATTTTTTTAAAGATTGTATTCATTTATCTGTCAGTGCGCACAAGCAGGGGGAGCGGCAGGCAGAGGGAGAAGCACTCCTCATTGAGCAAGGGCTCCTTTGCAGGAGTCCATCCCAGGACCCTGGGCTCATGCCCTGAGCCAAAGGATGAAGCCCAACCAACCGAACCACCCCAGGCATCCCTCTACTTTCTGTCTCTGTAAATTTCCCTGTTCTGGATAGCTTGCCTGAATGGAATAATAAAATGTGTAGGGTTTTGTGTCTGGTTTTTCTCACCGAGCATAATGTTTTCAAGGTTCATTCATGTTTTAGTATGTATCAGTACTTCATTCCTTTTTGTGGAATAAAGATTAAAAATCTATCTTATTGATAATATATATCCATATATTAATTTCCACATAAGTATATTACATGTTTTTTACCCGTTCATGAGTTGATGGACATTTGCATTGTTTCCAGCTTTGGCTACTATGAATAATGGTGTAAACAAATGGTAAGCATTTGTTTACAAATTTTTGTGTGGACAAATGTTCTCCTTTCCCTTGGAAACCTCCCTGGGAGTGGAATTGCTGGGTCCTATGGTAACCCTAACAGCCAATTCATTTAAGAAGCAGGAGATCCAGCCCACCAAGGTTAAGTGATGTGCTCACAGCAGGGACAGAAAGAAGGAAGACTAGATCCCACGTCTTCCAACTCCAAATCCAGGGCTCTTTCTGCCATTTTATAGCGGGTCCATGTAGCCAAACTCTAGCATCAGATTCTGAAATATCGGCTGCTAATGTAGTGCCAGCCCACGAGGGACCCAGGCAGACAGGGGAAAAGGCAAGGAGTCCACATCTGTTAAGCGCCAGCTGGTTCCAGGAATTCTGCTGGACCCACAGCATTCTCCATGTGCTGTTCTCAGTACAGTCCCACCAAGTAGAATCATGCTGGCCACTTTGTGGATAGCAGCTGGGGACTGAGAAGACACATCTTGCCCAAAGTTGCATAGCAAGTGAGTCAATGAATCCGAATCCACGGTTGTCTGACTTGAAAGTTTGTGGTCACTCCGCTGAACTAGGTCTCCTCTGCAAATAGTTGTCTCTACCTCTCATACCCAAATTCTTCTACCTGTGTTATCTAAGCTACTCATTCATTCACTCCTTTGTTCATTGACCTGACATTCGCTGAAGCCTTCTGAGGATGCAGAGCTGACATGGACCCGGCCCACAGACAAGAGAACAGAGGATGAGCTCTATGCTAGATACGGGATCCTGAATTATCTCACTTAATAGAAGGAACTTCAATGAAAAAACCATGTCACACCCGCCAGATCGGCAAAAAATGAAATTGGACTATTGAAGATTAATAACGACTTCAAGCAACAGGAGCTCCCACTCACGGCTGGTGGAAGTGGAAGTTAGTAATCATTACAGCTGATCCTAGTGCCTACGTCACACTTCGCATAGAGCGGCTCCTTAATCACCCTAGCACCTAGCACTTAACGGTGTTAAGTAAGTACTATTATCTTTGCTCTACAAATGAGAAAACAGAAAGGGCTACCTTTCTTATTAGCCACGGCAGGTATCTACAGTGCCTAGATCTCATGACACTTTGGGGGGCCCATGAGAAATATTTTAATTTTGAAATCTTAAATGCACTTTTTGAAATGAAAGAGCCACAAAGGGCAGAAATCCCGGGGCCGGTGAAAGCACTAGAGACGGTGAGTGGTGAAATAATTTACTCAAGAGAGGTGGGGGGGGGGTTCAGGCTGTTGAGTGTCCAACTCTGAATTTCAGCTCAGGTCATGATCCCAGGGTCCTGGAATTGAGCCCCGCATTGGGCTCCTTGCTCGGTGGGAAGTCTGCTTCTCCCTCTCCCTCTATGTGTGTTCCTTCTCTTGCTTGGTCTCTCTGTCAAATAAATAAATAAATAAAATCTTCAAAAAAAAAAAAAAAAGCAATTAAATAATACAGGTGGGAGTTGAAGATGTCAAATAGTTTTTGACCAAGCAATTCAACTTCCAGTGATACAATACAGAAAAAGCTCTCTTTAGGGTTCGAGGAGACATGAGCAAGAATACTCCTGGCAGTACTGTTTGCAATAATAAAAAACTGGAGCCAATCCAATGCCCACCAAGAGGAGAATGAAAACATGTAATGGGACATAATCATCAGTGGGGTATTATGCCGGCATTGACATCAGCAGTTGCTAGACTAGAAGTATCGATGTACACAAAAATAAAAAGGGGAGGAGAAAACAGAGAATGTTAGACTGAAATTATATCACTAGAAAAATTTTTAAGTTTTTTTTAAAAGATTTTATTTATTTGGCAAAGAGATCACAAGTAGGCAAGGTGGGGGGAAGCAGGCTCCCTGCTGAGTAGAGAGCCCTACATGGGGCTCAATCCCAGGACCATGAGATCATGACCTGAGCCGAAGGCAGAGGCTTAACCCACTGAGCCACCCAGATGCCACTAGAAAAATTTTAAGGTTCAGTTTTTTGTTTTTGTTTTTGTTTTATCTCTACAACCAATGTGGGACTTGAACTTAGGGGCCCAAGATCAGGAGTTACACGCTCTTCTGACTGAGTCAGCCAGGCACTCCTAATTGATTAGAAAAACAATTATTTCCTTAAAGGTTTTGTTTATTTACTAGAGAGACAGAGCACGAGCAGAGGGGAAGGGCAGAGGGAGAGGGAGAAGCTGACTCCCTGTTGAGCACAGGGCTGGGTCCCAGGACCCGGGATCATGACGTGAGCCCTCAAGCGCCCTTATTACAAAAAGTTTACAGCATACACAACAACATCACACTTGGTTTACGCAGGGAATAAGGAAGACATGCCTAGGAACGACGAACAGAAGATACAAAGTCTAACCTCGGGGGAGGGCGGGGAAAGGGGTGCCGGGGCGCAGGGTGGATTGGATCGTATCTGCAGTGTCGTGTCTTTTAAGCTTATTAGCGGCAGCTGTTTGTATTACTGGACCCTTTTCATACAAAAACCGTTTCTGAGGAGTGTCAGTAGGGGCGGGTGAGGACAGGCCCCATCTGCGTAGTCGAGACGGAACCCGGTGCACCAGGGGCGCCGGTGGCTCAGCCCACGAAGCGGCGGCCTTCAGCTCGGGGTGCCGGTATCGAGTCATACCTTCTGCTCAGCGAAGCCCCTACTTCTCGCTCTCCCTCCGCCTGCCCTTCTGTCAAATAAATTAATTAATAATAATAAAAAAAAAATAGCTGACGCCCCCAGTAGTACCAGCACGGTGGCTCGCGGCTCGGGAGAATCAAGCCTTCCCTGACGCTACACAACCGCTACGCGTCCCCGGAGGCCGGCACCAGGCCGGCTCACCGCGGCCGCTCTGGAGGTCGGGCGGCCGCAAACCGCCGCGGCCAGCGGATCCCACGCGGGGACGGGCGCGGGGAGCTGGCGAAGGGCCCGCAGGCTCCCCCGCGAGCTGAAGGGGACGCGGCTTGCTGCCCCGGACGGTCCCGGGGCCAAGGTGAAGCACAGGCCGGGCCAGCTGCCAGAGACGGCCGCGCTACCGCGCCCCGGGGAAGGAGCAGCGGCAGGTTCCAGCGCGCTGCCCGGCCGTCTCCAGCGACCCCGACGCGGCCGCAGAGGCGCCCCGTACCCCTCTTCTCACGGCCGCCCGGTTTTACACTCGACACCGCGGGCACGTGGCCCGAGCGTAGATGGGCTCTCCATGCCGCACCGCCCTGAGCTGTGCGCGCTCAGCCGCGGGGCCGCGTCTGGCCCAGTACCTGCCGTGGAAGCCCCCACGCCGGCCACCTTCGCATGGCCCCCCGGGGGCGGTGACAAGACCGTGTGGGTGTAACGCGAGCGAGGCTCCGGCGGGAGTCGGCAGACGGCAACGGCCTGTGGATGCTGGTGAGCGGGGGGTGGGGGGGACGACACGAATCCGGCCTGGCCGGGGCCACCTCCACGCCCCACACGAGCTCCGCGGTCGTCAGCGGACAAGTGGGAAGAAACTCGGCCCTCCCCTCCGGCTGGCTGGGCGCGGCCGCCGCAGGGCCACGCCCCTGCCCGCCCGTGTGCGCCTGCGCAGCGCCACTGACGGCGGCCCGAGCCCCGCCCCCTCCCGCAGCTACCACGGGCATGGGGGCGGGGCCTGAGCACAAGATGGCTGCCGCGCGCCCGGATCCCCCGAGTCCGAGCTCAGCGGCCCCGGAGCCGCGATCCCCGGAGACGCCGGACGTGGTGCGGGCGGGGAAGGGGCCTCGGCCGGGAACTCGAAGCGGGAGGAAGTCTCAGGGCAGGGGGCGGGGCAGGGGCGGGGCCTACAAGGGCTGGGCGGGAGAGGTATTTAGGGCTCAGGGTCTGGGGGCGGTGCTTCTCGGGGTGGGCGAGGGGCGTGGCATAAGGAGGAGCCTATGAGAATGGAGGGCGGGGCCTGTTGGGGGCGGGGTCAGAGGAGGGGGTTGGGTGGAACTTCTGGGCGGGAGATGAGTCCAGGGAGAGATCTGAGATTGCGTTTGTGTAATGAGGGGGCGGGACCTCCCGAGGGGCGGGGTCTCAGAAATTCTGGGGCTAGTGGACTTGGGTGGAAGATTGGGAAGGTGACCCTGAACGGCAAGGGTGGGTAGTTACGGTCGCAAGACCCACGTTGGAGTGATTCTACCAAGAGTCTGAGTGACGTGTCCCGAATGCCTAAGGGAAGATTTTAGGGGGGAGGGATGACTGCTCCAGGTGACTTTGGAACTTTCCCCACTCAGGACTGGAGAGTAACAACAAACATTTCCTGAGCTCCTACTTCAACTCAGTAGGTAGGGAGGTGAACCAAGCAGATAAGGACTGTATTCTCTTGGAGTTCACAGTCTAGAGGAGAGTCAATAAGATATTTATTGTGTTACATGCTATAAAGGAAATAGTGAGCTGATGGAGTCAGGGAGGTAAGGGGGGCTAAATTTAGATGAGAGAAGTCAGCTGTGTGCCGGCTTATATTTACACAGGGGTCAGAGAAAAGCGGCAGCCAGATCATGATGGGTATTATGATGACAGTTTTGGATCTTACGTGCAGTTGAAGCCAATGGGAGGGTTTTGAGTGGGAAAATGATCCAATTTCCATTTTCAAAAGGTCATTCAGGCTGCTTTGGGGAGAGAGCAGGCATAGAAACAGGGGTTCTGCTCAGGAGGCTTTTTCAGTTGTCAAGCCAAGAAATAACTGGCTTCTAACTGGGGTAGAAGAGGGAAATGGCTGCATTTGTGATGTGCTTGGGATAGGTGTTGAAGTCTTGAGAGAGATACTGCAGAATCCCAGAGGATGGAGGGCAGGATCTGGAAGTTGAGGGGCCCAGTATGCTACAAAGGAGATGGGTGTTTAATAAGTGGGGCATGTTGGGGAGGCCCTGTGGGAGAGTCCACAGGCTCCTGGTTTTTTCTCCACCCCATCCCCCCAGGTCCTGGTGCCTGATGATGGCCGCCCCACCACACCCCCGAGTGACCTCATCGAGATCCAGGTGGTGAAGGTGACAGACACCACGCTGGTGCCTGAGCCCCCGGAGCCAGGTTCCCTCCACTGTGCCTTGTGCCCAGCTGCCTTCCGGCTGGTCTCTGAGCTTCTGTTCCATGAACATGGCCATCTGGCAGGGGCGGAGGGCGGTGGGCAGGGTGGGGACCCCAGCCGGTGTCATGTGTGTGGCCACAGCTGTCCGGGCCCCGCCAGCCTCCGTGCCCACTACAGCCTGCACACAGGGGAGCGGCCCTACCGCTGCCCCCTCTGCCCCCGGGCCTTCAAGGCCCTGGCACCTCTGCTGCGGCACCAGCACCGACACGGGGTGGAGCCAAGGACCTCTCAGAGGCCTTTGGAGGTGGCTGCGTCTCGAGAACAGAGACCCGGTGTGCCCCAGGAGAGGTCGGAGGTGGTGATGGCGGCGGCGGCTGCCGGCGCTGCGGTGGGGAAGCCTTTCGCTTGCAGGTTCTGCGCCAAGCCTTTCCGCCGCTCCTCTGACATGCGCGACCACGAGCGGGTGCACACGGGCGAGCGGCCCTACCACTGCGGCATCTGCGGCAAGGGCTTCACGCAGTCCTCGGTGCTGAGCGGCCACGCGCGCATCCACACGGGGGAGCGCCCCTTCCGCTGCGCCCTGTGCGATCGCACTTTCAACAACTCCTCTAACTTCCGCAAGCACCAGCGCACCCACTTCCAAGGGCCGGGCCCAGGGGTGGGGGTGGGGGACTCTGGCAGCCAGCAGGCCACAGGGGCCGAGGGGCCAGGGAGTGGGTGTGGGCCAGGAAACACTCTGGAAGAAGGGCAAGGGGAAGGGGCCAAGGGGAAGGTGGAGGTCGACCAGTAGGCTGGGAGACCAGGGCTGTGGGGGCAATGACACGAGGAGTAGGAGGCAGATTGCAGGGGAGGGGGAGGGTGGACAAGGAGGCAGGAGAGGGGATATTAGGGGAGAAGTGACAAGAGCTAACGGAGATGGCCATGAGCAGCTAGTGCGGGAGAACACAGGGAGACCCAGTTTTGGGAGCCCCACAAACCCAGACAGCACCTCCATGAGACTCAGAAAGGCAGAAACACCACCGGGTGGATGCCCAGCTAAGTATGAGGACCGTGGGCTGGATGTCACTGCCCAATCGGCCTGCTCGTTGGGTGTACTCGTGCAAGACACAGCTTGTCCCCACAGAGCCTGGGCACTATGGAGGGAGCCAGGGTTAAATGGAAGGGGCAGTACCAAGGTCTGCCCTGGTGTCTCTGGGCTAGCCCGTCATCTACAGAACCCTGGACTATCTTGGGGCCTAGGGTGGGCCGGATGGAATCTTTTGCCTACCTCACTGGATTGCACTGAACCTGGGATGCCTACCCACCCTCAGGCAGAAGACGCCCACCAGGTCCTCCGTAAAGAGACTCTGGGATCCCATCACCTCGAAGCTAGAGGGTCCCCATGTCCTAGCCGAGAGCACTCAAGCCTCAAGGATGTAAGCCTGACCGTAAGGATCTTGACTCCAAAAGCTGCTCCCGGCTCCCATGGTGGTCCCTCCTTAACCCACCGACTCTGAAGCCACAAAAAAATTCCGGACAGCAAACAACCACCTAATCTCCCCCTCATAAGGCTTTAGGTTTGGAGCCCATGGCTCCCAGAACTACAAAATAGCCTCAGATTTCTCTGATTTCCTCCACTCCCGATCGGAAGCAAACAGCTTAATGCCTGACCCAAGGCTACCCCCAAGGGCGGGCTGAGAGATGGCAGCATGGTGGGCGGGCCTGTGTATGGCGGGTGTGGGATGAACTGAGTCACTGTGGTGGGCGCGGGAGAGGAGGACCTGGGAGCTGGAGGTGGGGAGCCTCCAGTTCTACTATTAAAGGACTTTCTGAAGGGTCTCTCTCTGTCAGTCTTGTGTTGGAGGGTGGAGGTAGAGGGTCTACACTGTGGTCTTGCCACGAAGAGGGAACTGCAGCCTCTCTCCAAAACTGCTTTCTCATCTTTAGCTCTCTACTCAGAGATGTTATGTGGTTCAGCTGTGGCAGCAGGTTTAGGGAAGCTTGGCAAAATGAAGGGACTCGTGTGACCAGTATACCTATCAGAAAAGGAGAGCTCCAGATCGGCACACCTTCCTGCTCACCCAACACCTCCCAAAGGATATCCCTTAGGCAGGTCAGAACACCAGCAGAAGTCAGTTTCCTCCAAAGAAACACCTGCATTTCCTATCATTGGCATCACCACCCAAGCTAGAGACCTGAGCAAGTTCCTGAAGCCTTCCTCGTACACTCATCTAATCCCTATCATCAGTCCTTTCCCACTGTTGGGCCAATTCAGTATCTTTGGAATCTGAACGTTTTCCATCATCAGTACTCTTGTAGGCCAAGCCAACACCGGCCTCCCATTTGGGTGACTACCCAGCAGCACCATCTCCAGTCTCCATATGACAGCCTCATAGACCCACGGCTCCTTGTGGCTTTGAGAAAGGATTCAGGCATAAATGCCTACAGGAGCTGGGTGGCTGGATGCAAGGGGGAAAGCCCAGCGCCGGTGAGGGGACACGGGCCAACGGGCACTTTGGCTCAGAGCTGAGCTTCGAGGTGGGGCAGGAGTTGGTGGGAGATTGGAGAGTGTGTGCTCAATCTGAAGACGACAATGGTTCCCCAGCTTTGGGAGAGTGCAGGCTGGGTTGCTAGATTTTGCAAATTTTTCAGACGTTCCATTAATTATGCAAAATCTTTTGATTTCCCAACGTTGGCAACTAAGTCAAACTTTATTATTATTTTTAAAATGCATGCGCTAAACGAAGGCTGTCAGTGGTCTGTATCCAGCAGCTGCTGGCCTCCGGCCCTCAGCATCATCCAAGCTTCACTATTTGGAATCCAAAGCCCTTCAGGATCCAGCATCCCATGCCTCAGCCTCTCGGGCCACACTCAGCTTTGAGGTTCTCGGTCGGGTTTAGTTAGACACACTAAATCCTCCACCTAGAGTTCTTTGCCCATGTCACCTGGCAGGCTTCTGTGGCTTTTGTTATTGTTCAAGTATCACTTCCTCCTCCAGGAAGCCCCCAGCTCTAAGAAGGTGACTCCTCCATGCTCTCAGTGCCCAGTGATCATTCCATGTGCTTTTTATGGTACTGCCCCTGGGGACGCTGGCACCAGGTGTGTCTCATGCTGGGTCTTCAGCACTAGCCTGCATTGGTCACACTAGGCTGCTGCCCTTGTGGGGGCCAAGCCGGACCCGCCCAGGCAGTGCCCCTGAACCAGCTCTGTCTTCAAGTTTCAGTACCGAGAGCACCATGAGCCCACACATTCCCAGTTCTCCCACGGATCTGACAGGTGTCCTCAGAGCCGCTTTCTTTTCTAGGACCTCAGCCCCCTCTTCTGACAGATGGGAGAACTAAACGCACATTGAAGGGCACATGGCTGGCTGCTCCAACAATGGCAATGAGGGCTGTGGAAGGGCTTTTGAAGCGCCTCCAAATTATCCTGGAGGGACAGGTGCGGCGGGGGTTCTCTTCCACCTTACTCGAGGGCAAGGAGCATGTCCGGTTTGTGTGTCCCCAGTGTCCAGTGAAAGACCCAGCCAACAGGGGCCTCGGGAAACGCTGGCCAAGAAAACAACTGCCGAAAACATCTCGAAGGGGAGGAGTCTGGGTACGCTATCGGTTTCTGAGAACAAAACTTACCTGTCTTGTTGTTCATCTCCCTCTGCTCAAGGTGCAGACTACAGCTTGGGTATGATAAATCCTCAGCAATTCCCAGCTGAACGAGGCAAAGCAGAAAGCGTGAGCACGAGGAGGAGGGTGTTTGGGGAATCAAAAACCCTGGGAGACAAAATTTCTCAACCTTCCGTTTGTCAGTGCGTAATCCTCTCCCTGGGATGCAAGAAAGGACTGCAGCAGCCCTGTTGGTAAGATTTATTTTTCTCCGCTCTGTACAAGCCGCGTCTGCCCCCCGCCCCCACCCCCACAATCCAAAGGAATGAGGAGGGGCAGCTCAGACCCACATCCTCCACCAAAGCTTATTGGGGGACAGAATGAGGAAGGTTACAAAACAGGGGTTGGGCGGAGGATCAAGTTCAGTGGCTGGCAGGGTGAGAGGAGGGCCAGACAGGTCCAGGATGGGAGCGATCCAGTCTTGAGTCTGTAGGGCATGGGCCGTAAGGGAGGCTAGTCTGTCTGAAGTCCTGAAGGATGGCCGGGGCAACAGCGAGGAGGGGTAAGAATCTGATCAGCAGCTGGGGAGGGGTGAGTGTGGGAGGGGACATCTGATTGAAGCCGCGAAGGGAACCCCTCCCTCCTGGTCAGGCGTCCTTTCCCGCCAAGGTGCCCGCCCCTGCCCCAGGACCCCCCAGGCCCTCAGCTTTGTGGGCCAGCCGGTGTTTCTTGAGGCCGTAGGTGTTGGCGAAGCCCTCGCCACAGGAGGAGCAGCGGAAGGGCCGGCCGCCCTGGTGGGCCGCCAGGTGCTTACGGAAGTAGCCAGGGTCTTTGAAAGCCTTGAGGCAGGCCGGGCAGCGGAGCTCGGGCCGCGGCGGCTCGTGGGCGCGCTGGTGGCGCAGCACCGAGCTCAGGTAGAAGAAGCCCTTCCCGCAGTGCTCGCAGCGGTAGGCGCGCTCCCCCAGGTGCAGCCGCTGGTGCTCCAGCAGGTTGGAGCGGTAGCGGAAGGTCTTGCCGCAGGCGCCGCAGCGCTGGGGCCGGGCCACGGCGTGCAGCCGCCGATGCTCCGCCAGGCTGGAGGACTGCGCGAAGCGCTTGGCGCAGACGCCGCACTTGAAGGCGCGCTCGCCAGTGTGCACCACACGATGCTGCCGCAGGTACCAAGAGCGCAGGAAGCCTCGGCCACACACCCCGCACCGGTAGGGCCGCTGCTCCGTGTGGCAGCGCTGGTGGCGCATCAGCAGGGCCGCCTCCCAGAAGCGCTTGCCACACACCGGGCAGCGGAAGCCCCTCTTCTGCCGGTGGCTGCGGCGATGCAGGAGCAGGTCGTAGGCCCCCGCAAAGCTCTGGCCGCAGAGGCCACAGCCTAGGGTCCGCCGCACCAGGTGCACGTACTTGTGAGTCACCAGGCCCAGGAAATGCTTGAAGCTCTGGCCACACGTGGCACAGCTGAAGCGCTCAGGGCCTGAACTGGCCCCCCCACTGCCCCCAGCCACCGCTGTCCCGCTGGCGTCATCAGCCCCGGACACCCCGGCCAGTGCAGCCACAGCCGCCCCGACCTCTCCCGCCAGGCCATTGTCCAGCACACTGGCCGCATCGGCGCTGCCGGAGCCATCCTGGGGCTGGGGGCCGCCGGGTGCTGGCGGGAGCAGGCGCTCGGGGGCTGCCTGGTGGACCAGCTTGTGCCACATGAGATTCTCAATGAAGCCGAAGGTCTTGCCGCATGCGTCACAGCCATAAGGCTTCTCTGCCATGTGAGCCTCCTTGTGGCTCATCACGTGGAAGAGGTCGGGGAAGTGCTCGCCGCAGTCCGAGCAGGCGTAGCTCAGTGCATCGGCGGCCCCAGCAGAGGTGGCCGAGGCACCTGGCCCACAGGCACCTGGCGTGCCCTGGGTGGCTGGGAGGCCAGCAGCCCCGGCTAGGGCGCAGGGCAGCTGGAGCCGGTGCACCTGGCGGTGGCGGGTGAGGCTCTGTGGGTAGCCAAAGACTTTGCCGCAGAGCTCACACTTGTAGGGCCGCTCACGGGTGTGCACCACGTGGTGCTTGCTCAGGTGGAAGGACTCCCGGAAGCGCTTCCCGCACACGGGGCACTGGTGGGGCTTCTCGCCTGTGTGGATGCGCTCGTGGCGCTTCAGAGTCTCGCGCCGCCCAAAGCCCCGTCCGCAGATGCCGCAGCAGAAGGTCTTTCCAGGCACGCTGGCGCCGGAGCCCCCGGCCCCGCTGGTCCCGGCCCCGCCGAGCAGCAGCGGGTGCGCCCCCAGCAGCGGGACCGGCACGGCGCCGTAGACCACTGCCGCCGCGGCCGCCGCGGCCTTCTCGCTGTCCGTGGCCTGAGGGTCGGGGGGCAGGAGGTAGGGGCCCGCAGGGAAGGCCGGCGGGGGCTGCGGGACCGAGGCCGCGGCGTCCTTGGGTGCGTCAGGGGCGGCGGGCGGGGCGTGCGCCGCCTTGTGCCGGAGCAGGCTCTGGGGCGCAGAGTAGGATTTGCCGCACAGGTCACATGGGTACATGGGCCGAGGCCCCGCCGCGCCGGCACCCGCGTGCGCCGCCTGGTGCTTGAGCAGGTAGGCGGCGTCGCGGAAGGCCTTCCCGCAGACGCCGCACGGCAGGCGCAGGAGGTCCGCCGAGTGCGTCTTCACGTGCCGCTTGAGGCTCTCCCTGCGGTTGAAGCTCTTACTGCACACGGAGCAGGAGAAGGGCTTCTCGCCGGTGTGGATGATCTGGTGCTGGTGCAAGTGGCTGGGCTTCTTGAAGACCTTCCAGCAGAGCGGGCAGGCAAACGGGCCCTCGCCGCCCCCCGCCGCGGGAGGGGGCACGCCCACCCCGGCAGGGGCACCGGTCCCTTCCGCAGCAGTGGCGGCCCCAGTTGCAGCTCCAGCGGCGGAGGCGGCAGCGGCTGGGGGCGGCGCAGGCGGGCCGGAGGACACCGGGGTGGGGGCGGCGGTGGGGGGCGCGCCGGCTACTGGCGCGGGCAGGCCCAGCGGCGGGAGTGGTGCCCCCGGCTGCGGCGGGCCCCCGGCGGCGGGCGGCACGTCCTTGTGGCAGCGGCGGTGGCGGATGAGGCTGGAGACGTGGTTGTATGTGCGGCCGCACACGCCGCACTCGTACGGCCGCTCCCCTGAGTGCACCAGCATGTGCTGGACCAGGTGCGAGGACTGCTTGAAGGACTTCTGGCACACACCACACGGGAAGCGTCGCTCCATCAGATACTTGAGCCTGCGGAAGTAGCCCTTGTCGTCCTTGCTCGGGTCGCAGGCTGCCCCCGTGGCAGGTCCCGGTGGGGTCTGGGAGGGGGCTGGAAGAGGCCCTGGTGTGCCGGTGGGGGACGCCAGCCCCGGTGTCACCCCCGGCCCGGAGGCGGGCCCTCCTCGTTTGAGGTTCCCAAAAAGGTGCTGGTGTCCAGAGAGGTCGACGATGCCCCACTGGGGGGCGGGGAAGGCAGCATCAAATAGGGGGGGCGGGGGAGGCCCGAAGGTGGGTGGCAGGGGCGGGTCGGGCTTCTTGGCCTGGGAGGAAGAGGAGGAAGAGGACGACGACGACGACGACGAGGATGACGACGAAGACGGCGCCTCCGCCTTGGGTTTGAAGGTGGACTGGGGCGGGTAGTCGTACTGGGGCGGAGGGGGCTGGGGCGGGGGCTGGGGCGGCGGCCCGGGGGCGCAGGGCAGCGCAGCCACCGCCTTGGCGTGCTCCCCGTAGAGCTCCATGGGCTCAAAGCGCTGGTGGTTGAGGAACTCCAGAAAGTCGAAGGGGTAGCTCTGGAAGTGAACCCCGTCCTCGCCCCCTATGCCGCTGCCCCCACCACCCCCAGCGGCACTGCCTGCTGCGTTTGCCTCCATCTTGGGCGGGGTGGGCGACGGGAGACCCTGCAGAGAAGAGGATGGGGTTGAGCAAACAGGTCCGAGCGCACCAGCTGTGGGCGCTGGAGGAACGTGGCCAAGCGCCGGGGCACACTCCATCTTCCAGCTTTGTCTTTCTCCTGCCCTGTCCCTACACCCCTAAGGGTGGGCTCCTCTGCAGCTGCGTTTCCTCTTTGCTCCTCCTCCCCCATCCCTTCCATTTTCCCCTTGTTTCTGAGGTCTTCACACATTCTTTCTACCTCTCCCTAGCCCCATCCCCAGGGCTCCCTGCAGACCCTCAGCTCCCCACCCCCAATCTCGTTCTCCTGGCATCCCTGGCCTTTGGTCACAGACCGCGGGCAAACTCTCTGGCCTCAGCACTGTGCCCTATCCTCTTCTCCAAAACACACACATGAGCCCTGCCTTCAATCCCCTCAAGTTTTAATTCTATAAAATGATAATAAAAGAAGGTGGCCTCTGGAGCCAGAATTCGAGGCCAACTCTGAGCCCCACGACACCGCAGCTGGGTGACCACAGGCAAGTGTCTGAACCCCTCTGTGCCTGGCTTTCCTCATCTACAAATGAGAGGTGACAAAGCACAAGGCTAATGGGGGCATCCAACCAGCACACCCAGGCATGGCCTTCGGGCGGAAGCTCCAGGCACCACACGGGCCCTGGGAAAGTGGAGGGCATTCTACAGAGACCACTCTCACTGCCGCTAGTGGTGACAGGAAGTCCCAACAAACCAAGACAACAGGAATGAAATCAGTATCGGGGGGCCTGTTCTTTTACTACAAAGTGGGACGTAGAATATGTTTACCTGGAGGAAACAAGTTACAGCAGGAGGACAGGCGGTGAGAGGGAAGGCAGCCTGACACAGCGGAAAATACATGCACCCTGCACCTGGGCAGACCCGCATTCAAGGCCCACTCCTTCCCCATCCACATTTTCTCCATTTCCAAAAGGGGCAGCAATCCCTGAGGCTGCCAGGGACTCAAGGGAGCTCACCTAGGATGTAAGGAAACACTTAGCTTTCAGTCCCCAGTACTATCTGTACCTTCAGGCCATCACACACCTGGGAAGAGCCCGACAGCAGGCGCCCGAGGAGCACAGTTCCTGTCCTCACCCCCCGCGGGGGCAGGGAGGGTACCTGCCTCTCCTGCCATGGCAGTCACTCTCTGGGCACCTCCTCTACCGGACTTTTCATTCCAGATGGCAGCTGTCCATGTCTGCATCCCCTACTCACACCTGAACCTCAGCTCCTACGATTAATTTTAAACCTGAGCCACGCAGGGGCTGGGGAACGCCTCCACCAAGTCCATGCAGACCCAGTGGAGAGAAGGGCCCCCAATGTGGTATGCTTCGTGGCCATAATCCCTGGCCCCCAGGGGCCTGGCTCTGTGCCCAGCCCACAGAAAGGGTCTGTGGCGACTACCACGGCCAGGGCCCATCAGCCCCCATCCATCCGGTTGGCTCTCTTCCCCAACAGGTGAAAGGTGAGTGTCTCCTCCACTCCCCTCGCCAAGAAGTCGATATTTTTAGCATCTAGCTCTGGGTGTCCTTGGACGAGACTCAACTGCCCATGCCCTTCACACCCCCTCTAGTTCATCTGATCTCCAGAAGGAACAAAGGCAAGGCTGGAGTAGTCGTGGAGGCCTGTGGGTGACACCTAAATCCAGGAGACCAGGCTAGGCAGTCCCGGTGGGCACAGAGCAGGACGCGGTAGAATGGAAGGGGTGGGGAGCCAAGTGTCTTAGGAAAGAAGCCACCGCCTCAGCTCACCTCCCCCCAGAGTACATATTATTAAGAGGCAATGTTGCCTGGGCATTTCCTATAGGTCCAATGTGTTCCAAGCCCACTACACATGCTAACTCAATCTCCACAAACCTGTGAGACTATGACATAGGAACTACTGTTATCCCCATTCGATAATGGGGATATTACACAAAAGCACAGACAAGTCAAGAGACTTGCCCAAGGTCACAGAGCAAGCCTGTGGCTCGACACACCCCCTCCCCTCACAGGGTTGTTTTTCCAGGTTGCTAAGGTGGACAAAGGTGGGGTGCAGCTGTGGGGGCAGGAGCCGTATTTGGGGGTGTTCTCTAGGTTATGAGAGGTTATGCCAGGGGCTGGGAGGGAGGGAAAGGGGGTCACCGTCTCGAACAGATGGAGCAGCGATGTGATGAGACTGTTCCCCAGATCTCAAGGTTCCGACCTGTGCCTGTCTGCTTTGGGCCTCTGCTCAGATGTCACGCCCACCCTGTCCTCCCTAACACTGCGTCTTGCAGCACTTTCCAGCACTGTCCTTGCCGTGACCTGCTGAGTATATTTCCTTCACCTCGTGTTTACCAAAGAGGATGCGGATTTGGCCTGTCTTGTTCACCGCTGTGGCCCCCCAGCACCAAGCACATCACCCAGCATGGCGCGGTTGCTTGGTAAGTATTTGCCGATATGTGGGAACTAAACACACCCTCTGAAGTCACCAGTGGTTCCACAGAGAAATCTCAGGGAACCCCAGGGGAGTAAAAATGAAAACACAACCTACCAAAACTTCGTGAAGATGCAGCTAAAGCAGGGCCCAGAGGTAAACTGCTAGCCTCTATTCGTAAACGCCTGTTGAATAAGCGAAGGGAGGAGACTGAGCTGCCTAGAACTCCCTGAGGAAGGGAGGGGGGCAGTTAGCAGAGATGGAGGTGACATGGTGGGGTGGTCCCCAGAAGAGGGAATTCGAAGGGCAGGGATGTTCTAAGGAGCATCCGACCCAAGGGCCAGTGGAAAAATGCCCAAGAGTGGCGGCTGTGAGGAGCAGGTAGTAGTACTGGGGGGCAGAACCACTCAGGCTCACCGTATTTCCACTGGTCAACAGGAGGCATTTCCTCTCCAAGCCCTCAATTAGTGTCTAAGGAGCGGCGAGTCATGGGAGGGTTTTGTGTGGAGAGCGTCATGACTGGGGGTCGGGGGGGGAGCCCCCGCAGTCCTAATCAGAATGGCTATGTTTACTGTTCAACTGGTCTGAGCTGTAGCATCACCCCGAGGCCTCACAGTGGTCCTGCACTACTGCTGGGGCCACTTTCTAAGTGGGGAAACTGGCAGGGGGGTGATTTCCCCAAGGTCACGCAATCAGTAAAGGGGAGAGCACGTATTGGATTCCAGGTCTCTCTGATACCAGGACCTGTGGGCCATTCTGTTGCACCAGAGTTAACTTGTGAAAAGTCTAGCCTGTTAATAACAGTAACAGTGACACAAAATGACACGGAACATGAAGTGCTTTCCATGGGCCAAGCTGTTCTAAACCCTTTACATATGTTGACTCAGTGAGTCTTTCTGATAACTCAAGAGCATGATTACAGTTATTAACTCTGTTTTACAGAAGAAGAGACTGAGGGCTACAGAGGTCAACAAATCCCCTAAGGTCACCCCAGTAACAGGCTGTAGCAGAGCCAGAAACTGAAGGAATGGGGTTTGAGAGTGTTACCCACGACAGCATGCCGTCCTTCACTATTCGCTCTTCGAAACAAGGGGAAGGCCCCCACTCCATCTTATACTAGAAATAGACTCCACCCCACTGCTGTGCCACCTGGCCCCAGAACTAGCCACCAGCATTTACTGAACACCAACAGGCACTGTTACTAGGTGCCTTATGGCTCTTGTCTGAGACTTCATAACAGGTTCATAAGATATTACTCATTTAATAAACAGGAGGACTAAAGCCAAACTTGTCCCTCTCCTGCTCAAACCATGCAGTGACACCCATCTCACTCAAAGTCAAAGTCTTTATGATGACCTGCATAGACTGCACAGCCACCTGGCTGCTCCTCCAATGTGCCAACATTCCTGCCCCAGGGCCCTTGCACAGGCTGTTGCTTCTGCCTGGAATACTCTGATTGTTATTTATACACCTCTCTCTCTCCCCCTCACCTCCTCCACATCTCTGTTCAAATGCTGTCTCCTTGGTGAGGCTCTCCATGACCCCTGTATCCTATCATTCAGACCAACATTCCTGCTCTTCCCAGCCTGCTGCATTTCTGTCTTTCCCTGTCAGCATCACCTAATAAACCAGATATTCTGCTTGACTTGTTGTCGGCCTCCCCCTGGAGAAGGTGGGCTCCCAAGACTGAGAACAATGTCAGTCTCTGAAAATATATGTGAACTAAGTGAATGAATAGGGCTTGGAAAGGAGAACGTGGTTTGTCCAGATATGTGAGCACTGGAAGAATGCAGGACTCACCCCCCCAACCACTTCACTCTTAGCGGGGAGCTGGAAAGAGCAGCCCCTTGGCTGCTTGGCCACTTGGCCGCAGTTGTCCAGGAGGAACGGGGTTCACACACAGCTGTAACTTGTTGGTGTGTGGCATTTTGAAGCAACAGGATGACCATGGGAATCTTTTGAAGGAGGCCTTCTTGCCCTCTCTCCTGCGACTATATCCTGTCTGCTACATTTTCTTCACACAGGTATTTTGTTTTTTAATTGTCCCATGAACTACCATAGGCACTCCACGAGGGCAGGAATTTTTGTCTATTTTGTTCTCTACTGCATCCCTAGCCATTCTGTTGCACCAGAGTGTAAGAGGTCCTCATCAAACACTTGTGGAACAAATGAATGAATGAACAAATGAAGACCAATTTGGGCTTGGTAGAGATGACAAAGGCCAGATAATTGATCACAATGCCCTTACCCCCAAGGCCCTGTGGGATCAAACCCTGTTTCTCCTCGTCCTTCTCTTCAGTTTCTCTGCTCCAACCTCACGGGCCTCACCTGGTGCTCTTTCACTCACCATGATCCCAGCCACCTCAGGGCCTTTGCACTTGCTATTCTGGCTACCTGAAACAGTCCACCCAGATCTTCACATGGCTAAGTCACCTCTGCTAATTCAGGTTTCACCTCTGAAGCAGCCCATTGGGCTCTGGGAGAACCCAGAAAACAGCATTTCTGATTCACTCGTTTTTAACCCTCTCCTCAAACTGTAAACCCACAAAATGAATGACTGTGTGTATCTCTCTCCTTCACCTGTGTATGCCCTGTACCTACAACTCTGAATTCATGTATGAATTAACCAGTCAATCAATGCCTAGGTAGAACAGGTCAGGCCATAGGGAGGCTGGGGGTCTCCTCTAGGTGTCCAGGAAGATGAAATGGAGCTGGGCAAGAAGTGGCAGGCGGAGAGTCCTTAGGGCCAGCGAAAGAGGTGCAGCCTGAGGGACAGCCTCAGTGTGGGGCACTGTTCTGTGGGATCAAGGGCTGAAGACAGGGGCTGCCCCAGGTGGGGGAGGGGAGGGAGGCGGGGCACAAGCATTTCATCCGAGCCTGGGGCCCAACCGGCAGCGATTTCTACCTGAAGGGGGAGAGGATGTGGGTGTGAGAGCAAAACTCTAGAGGGAGCTGTTCTCTGGGGGGCGGGGGGGGGGGCGGGGGGCGCGGGGCGATGGCAAGGGGTATTCTCAAGACCTACAGCGGGTGGCGGGGGTGCTGCACAAGGACAAAAAGGCATTCTGGGCTGCAGACCAGAACAGAAAGTATTTTTACAAGAGGAGGGGGCGGGCGGGGGGTGCAGGACGCGGGGGCTGTGGTGTGTGCACAGAGATCGGGCAGTCCCGCAGCACAGCACTAGCGCAACCCTCTGGAGGCAGCCGGTGGGGGCTACTAACGGAGGGTGGGAGGGCAGTGCTGGGGCGTTCGGGGGGCTGTCCTGCAGGAGGCAACGACGGGGGGTTATGCACAGGCGAGGTACTGAGAAAGCATTAGTGGGGGCCCTGGCAGCAGTTTCGGGGCTCGCCGCAAACGAGGGCGCTGTGGCAGCTGTCCTGCGTGGGGGCGTTAATGGGGCAGATGTCTGGAGAGGTCTCACGGGCGACCAGTGACTAGGGACCCCTGGCGAGGGCCCAGCGGGAGAGGCACGGACGGGGACGTTCTGCGGACCAGAGCGGGCCAGGGCGGGACCCCCCGCCCCCGTTGCCCCCCGGCCCCCGGGCCACGCGCCCCGTCACTCACCGGCGCAGGGGTCTCCGCCGGGAGGAGGCCGAGGAGGCGGAGGAGGCGCCGCCGCTCCGGGGAGACCCGAGGGCCCGACCGGAAGTGCCGCCCCCTCCCCCTCCCCGGCAGCCCCGCGCCGCCCGCCTGCCCGGAAGCGGAAGTCGCGCCCGTCTCCGAGGCGCCGGCGTGGAGGAGCGGAAAGAGGGGGCGGTGGCGGCGACCGGGAAGGGGAACTGCGCCTGCGCACTGGCTCGGGGACGCGGATGGGTATAGCCTAGGCCGCTTCCGGTAGCCGAGCTTAGCAACGTGCGCGTGCGCCCAGAGTGTCCGCCTCCTAGGGCACCGCCCACACGCTCCGGACGTCCGGTGAAGACACGCCTCTCGGCATGCGCCGAGCCACGCCCATTTTCTGGCTTAATTGCTTAAGCCCCACCCACTGCCTCAAAAATCCAATTTCTTCGCCCAGGCGCCCATTGCTTCTCCTGCTCTTCCAGACCTCCGGGTCCCCAAGGGCTGCCCTTCTCCCTCCTCAGCCTCAGCTCTTTCTTCTAAACCACCCTTTCAGAGGTCTTTAGGCTGCACCAAGCCCCCGCGTCAGCCCCGCCCTTCACCCCTAAGCCCCTCAGACTCCGGGGTTTGCCTTCCTTACTCCCTTCGGTACGCCCTTTCGCTCCCCTAGGCCTGAGTAAGTCTTGTCCATCTCTCAGCTCCCGCCTCTCGTAACACCTTGCTCTCCTGAAGTTTCCCCTTGAAACCTCTCCTCTCCTAATAAATCTGACTCATTACTTCTAAATCGCTCCCACCTTCTGCCTGCCAACCCCTAAAGCAATCTGAGCCCCAATCTAGTTCTCCGCACCTTCCCCTAGGCTCCGCCTACAACCCTCACATACTGCCTTCCCCTCGGTCCCAGCCCTGCCTCCTGCTTCCTTAGCCCCGCCCCCTCCTGGCCCCGCCTCTAGCCTTACCAAAGTCGTAGGGTCTGCTCACAGCCCTCAACTCCTTATTTCCTTCCAGTGTCAGGACAAAGAGATAGGGCAAGGTAGTGGGTGCAGGCTTTCCAAGAATCTGGCTGGAATGGGGGATGAGGACCTAAAGTCACGTTTGAACAGAGGGGCAGTGTTTTACTCAGAGCCGATATTTACAGGGAGCCCTTTGAGGTCAGCTGGAGACGAGAGCTCCAAGACCGCTCTCAGCGCCAAGCATTATAACAATGCACATGACATGGGTTCTCCCAAATTCCATGCACTCCCATCAGGGTGGCATAGGGAAGGGAAGGCATCTGAAGGAAGGGCCAGCCTTGGTACCGACACTGATTACACACAGAAGCCAGTAGGCAGAGATTTATTTCCGAGGTCCCTGCCCCCAGGGGCCCGTCAGTCCCGGGGAGGGTGGCAGAAGGCAGTAGGACCCAGGAGTTTAGGTCCTCACCCTCGACCCCCTCCCACAACGGGAAGACCACCAGGTATGAGGGTGTCCCAGCTTTCCTGCCCAGGCTCAGCACCAGCTGAAACCCCAGCTCTACGTCTGACCCGGGCAGCGGTGGCCCAGGCTGTGGGTCAAGCCAGCTCTTTCCCCTCCGGCTCCTCCACCTCCTCCTCGGCCCCCGCCGTTGCTGGAATGCCCTCGTCGTCCCACGGCGGTTCAGGCCCTGCGTCCGGGGAACACAGGGGCACCCCCATGGCTTCAGGGTGCTTGCGTTTGGCATGGCGCCGGAGCGTGTTGGCCTCCGTGAAGCGCAGCCGGCAGACAGGGCACTGGTAAGGGCGTTCCCCAGAGTGGACACGGTGGTGGTGGGCCAGCTCGCCTGCCTCACGGAAGCGGCGAGGGCAGAGTGGGCAGCGGAAGGGCCGGAGGCCGGCATGGATGTTGCAGTGCCGCCGCAGGTGGCTGGACCGCTTGAAGGTCTTGCCGCAATCCTTGCACTCATGCGGCTTCAGCTCTGAGTGCGAGATGCTGTGGCGCTCCAGGTCAGAGAGGTAAGGGAAGGCCCGCAGGCACACAGGGCAGAAGTGTGGGGCCTTCTTAGGGCCAGAGCCCCCAGGCAAACCTGCCGCTGACCCCTCAGAGACCGTATAGGGCACACCCTGATCATCAATCAACAGGAGGTCGCTGCCACTGCCGCCGCCCACAGGGGCTGTCACCCCCTGTGCCAGCGGGGGCTCCTGCCCTGACTTGGTGGGGCGGCCCCGCTTGCGAGGGAGGGTGGCCTTGAGTGTCCGGTTCGAGGAGGTGGCCCCCCCAGGACGCCGGCCTCGGCGTCCCCGGGGAACAGGAGGAGGTAAAGCCAGAGATTTCTCTTCCTCCCCCGGCAAAGGCGAAGGCAACGGGTCTGGGCTGGGGGTGTCCATTGAGCAGTGGGGGGCTTGGGTCTGGGCACTGGAGCCGGGCTAAGAGGAGAGAGGGGGCAGCCGTCAATGCAGGGAGGGTCTGGAGCATCCCTTGTCCCCCAACACCTCGCCCATCCCTTGGTCTGTGTCTCTTCACCTGGGCATGGTGGACATTCACCTGGACAATCAGAGCCACACTGGTGGGTAAAACAGCAAGGCAGTTCTGTACCGGTTGGTACAGAGGTCACACAGGTGTGTCCTAAGCCTCCCTAACTCTTGTCCTAGAAGTTCAGGGTCAGCTTGAGCCAAAAGAAAAAAAAAATCTTCATGGGAGAATAGAATAGAGTCCAACTAAGGGTAGGGGCCAGTATTTCAATCCTCAAAGCAAAGAGCCCACTAAACGTGAGCCATGGAGGCCCAGAGATGTTTTGTGCCGCTTCTGATTGGCAGAGTGAGAGGAGTGGGAGTTCAGGACTAGAAGAAGAAAGGGACTGGTCGCAGCTGATGTTTGGCTCCGAGTCATGGATGAAGAAATGTGCCAGCACTGTTAAGTGTGGGCTCCCAAGTCAGAGTTCTGAGTTCAGTGCCGAGGTCTGCCGCTCAGTCTGTGTGCTCTGGGGCAAAGTGCTCATCTCTCTGAGCCTCAGTTAAGCCTTTTGCAAAACAGGACGAATGCTTGCACCTATTCACACAGACATGTCAAGAGGATAACACACAGAGTGCTCAGTGCACACCAGTGCCTTGAGATATCCTGGTGAGTGGCTAAGCTTCACACCAACCCTCTGAATAATGGCACATCACCCCCACTTTGCAACGGGGGAAACGGAGGCACAGGAAAGCCAAGTCAGTTGTCCAAGCCCTCTCTGCCAGTAAGCAGTAGGACCAAGACCCAAACCAGATCTCAAGGACCCCAACGGTCCAGGGAGTGAAATGACATGGACCCAAGGAGACAAGGGGACCTCATGGAGTCCCTTACACCTGGGGCAGACTCCAGCTCTGCCGCTAATGAACAAGTGACTTTGCTTCTCTGGGCCAGTTTCCACCTGGGTCAAACAGATACAGCAGTGTTGTTGGTTAGTAATAGTAAGCACTCAATAAAGTACCGTCATCGCCACCACCACCACCATCAGACCCACCACCTCCTTCATGTCCTCGGAGCCTGGGGCCACGAGACCCAGCTAGGGTGTCATGAAGGGGAGCGGGAGGAAGGCAGACGCGCCGCTAACAGCTGGGGCTGCAGGTGCCAGTGCACCCCCTTGGACCGGGCACACAGACTGAAGGCCAGAGAGGGGCCAACCACTTTTCTACGATCACAAGGTTCTCTCCGCAGGGAGGGCCTGGACTAGAACCCGGATCTCTGGAACAGTGCCCTCGCCCCTTGCCCCTCCGCTACCCCAGTGCAGGCGCGCGCCCGCCGGCCCGAGCGCGCGGGGCGGGCCCTGCGGGGGCGGCGGCCAATGAGCGGCGCGCGGGCCGCAGGACCGCGAGGGCCGCCAAGAAGGGGGTCTGCGCGCGCGCGCCCGGGCCGACTCCGCGGGGCGCGAGGTCGGCGCGCGCGCTGCGGCGGGCGCGGAAGCAGGTGTGGGGGCGCGCTCCAGGAGCGCGCGGCCCCGGGCCTCCCCTCCCTCCGCTCCCCTCTCCCCCGCCCGGACCCCCGCCTCTCGGGTACCTCATTTGCATGTCGCCTGGGCTCGCGAGTGTGCGCGCGCGGGGGCGACAGGGCCGGCGCGTGGGAAAGGGCGGGGGCCAGGGGGCCCTGCCCCTCGGCGGCGCGCGCGGGGACGGCCCCGCCCCCTCCCTCCCCCACCCCTCTCCGTCGGGCCCGCGCCCGCGGGAGACAAAGAGGACGCGCTGGGTCCTAAGGACCGGTCACGTACTCGCAGAGAACACGCGCCTGCGCGCCCGTCGCCCTCACTGGCCCCGAGCTGGAAATAACCCCACTAACACTTTCCCAACCACGCAGAAATGTCTTTTCTCCCACACAGCACCCAACAGGGTGACCCAATCAAAGACAGGAACCGCAAGGATGAGGAGCGGGAAAATGGCTGCTTGTTCCCGTAGTTAACATGGCGCCCGATAGGCTTCAAAGCCCCCCAGAGGGAGGACAAGATGGAACCTGCCCTTTCCTCCGAGCTCTACCACAGTGGCCGAACTTCGATTTTCCTTTTATCCTGACGCAACTCTACCAGGAAGATTCGGAGGCTGCGAAAAGGGAATCAAGTCTGCCGTGATTTACGTTAACACCTGTCAGGGAAGGCACAAAGGGGAAAGAGGCCGAGCGGGAGCTTGTTGCCCTTAGTCTGTATGGCGCCCGCGTCACCCTAGGCCCTGCCCCCACCCTGCCCTCACCCAACATGGCGCCATCCTAGCTTCTCCGGCCTCCAGTGCTAGGGGATGGGACGGGAAACGGGGAAGGGCGGGTGGTGGGGGTGGGGGGAAGCCAAGGGGGCGGGAGAAAGGAGGAGTGTGGGGGAGAAGCGAGCCGAGGCGGAAGTCGAGGGGCCCCCGGGTGGAAGTGACGCTGCCCCCGCTGCCCAAAATGTCGGCGCCCAGAGGGAGGTGTAAGTAATTAAAGAGAAAAGCCGACTGACTTTCCTGGCCTCCTGGGGCCGCCCCAGGGCTCTAGGACCCCGGCTGCGAACGAGCGAGGTGGACTTGCCCGGCTGTGGGTCCCGCCTGACCTGCTCCCGCCCCGGGTGCCCCAGGCCGCACCTTTTAGGGACAGGGGGGAGGGGCACAAAAGGCCGGTACTCGGGGCCTCAGTCCCAGAGCCGACTTGGGGGGGGGCGGGAAGCCCTGCAGGCGACTTGGTGGGAAGAAGGCGGGCTTCGTGGTGGCGGGGGCGGAGCAATAGCAGGGAGGAGCTTCCGCGTGGGCGTGGCTTAGAATGGAAATGGGCTGGGCTTGAAGGATGGAAGGGACCTACTTGGGGCTGAGTGGGGAAATGGGGCTCTAGGCGAAGGTGGGCGCAGCTTAGGGTAGAAGGGGAGTAGCTGGTCAAGGAGTAGGCATGGTGAGGTGATGGGATTGAGGTGTGCAGTTTGGCGAGTCTTAGTGGAAATAATAAGTCTTCATAATGTAAGTGCGGTGACTTGGGGGGGAGGGGCTCCCAGGGGAAGGCTGAGAACAAGGGGTTGAGGGGAGGGTCTTGCAAAGGACGGGGCTTCCTTCCAGGCTAGGTTTCAAGGAAAAACGAGTGAGTGGCGTTTTGGAGCCAGACCTTAGCTGAGAAGAAAGACGGTGGGACGTAGGAAGCTCAGATAGTGGTTAGTAGTAATCAGAGCAGCTTGCCTGTAGAGTCCTTGCTGTGTGCCCAGCCTAAGTGAGCGCGCGGTGTGCACTGCCCCAGTTTTGCGTAGTCCTCACCTCCGCTCCCGTTCTCCCGCACTTGCACATGGACAAATGCAGGAGGTTTCAGGACCGGTTATGGTCGCCCTGAAAGGCTGACTCAAGTGCACTTGGCCCCAAATCTCTGTCCTCTCCTACCCTAGGAATGTGAATCTTTTTTTTTTTTTTTTTTTTATTTATTTATTTTTTAAAAGATTTTATTTATTTATTTGACAGACAGAGATCACAAGTAGGCAGAGAGGCAGTCAGAGAGAGAGAGAGGAAGCGGACGCAGGCTCCCTGCAGAGCAGAGAGCCCGACATGAGGCTCGATCCCAGGACCCTGGGATCATGACCCGAGCCGAAGGCAGAGGCTTTAACCCACTGAGCCACCCAGGCGCCCCGGAATGTGAATCTTTATCTGAAGATGATCTTCGCTCTTGAAGAAGAGTGGGAGGGCCTTTGAAAGGGGAAGGGTCTTATCAAGGAATACTAGAGGCTTCGGGAACAGTGTGGGGACTTTGGGAGGAGGAGGTGGGGCGAACAGTGGGCGGGGTTTAGAGAGGAGTGGGGAGTCCATCGTAAAAGAAGGGGAGAGGCTTAAAAAGGGCCCAGTAGGGTAGAAGCCACCTAGCGCTGATTAGGAAGATTGCCAGAGGATCGGGAGAAGGGTTTGTAGGAGAGTGGGAGGGGCTTACAGGATGGTGGGTGTGGCTTGGAGGGAAGTGGGAAGGGTTTCCAGGGGACAGAGGGTGGGTGTGAGGCCAGGGAGCCTGATGGAGAGGGCTCCTGGGACGCTGACTCCACCTGCCCTCCATGTCTCCTCCCTGCTCCAGAGAGAGCCTCCATTCGCCACTGCCTTCCCACCACGCCATCATGGCTGATACCCCGCTGCCAGTGCCCCCGGTCCCTGCCCCGGCCCCAGCCCCAGCGCCTCCCGCTGCTGCTCCCCGGGTTCCGTTTCACTGCAGTGAGTGTGGCAAGAGCTTCCGCTACCGCTCGGACCTTCGGCGTCACTTCGCCCGGCACACTGCCCTCAAACCCCACGCGTGTCCACGCTGTGGCAAGGGCTTCAAACACAGCTTCAACCTGGCCAACCACCTGCGTTCGCACACCGGCGAGCGGCCCTACCGCTGCTCTGCCTGCCCTAAAGGGTTCCGAGACTCCACCGGCCTGCTACACCACCAGGTGAGTCCTGCAGGCTGGACCTGGGCTGGCCTCCCCAGGCTGGACACACCCTTGGAGCCACAGGGCTGGGCAGCAAAGAGCACTGTGATCTCTGATTTAGCCTCACAGTTCTCCAGGAAGGCACTTCCAGTCGAAAGGACTCGTTGCTCAAACTGTTTCTGCGACTGACTCCCAAAGGCCAATGTCCGTATGTCCGTAAAGGCACAGTCTTGCACCGTACACGGGCCAGATTTCAAGTGCCCAAGAGCCATAAGTCGCTGATGGCTGCAACATTGGTCAGTGGCAGATATAAAACATTCCCATCATTGCAGAAAGTTCTTTTGGACAGTGTTTGCTCTAGAGGTTTGGAGAGCAAACCTTGAAAAGCCACCTCTCACCCTAGGGGATGATAAAAGCTCCTCTCCACCTTTTCACAACATCCACTGCCAGAGAGGACATCAGAAAGTTTGTCAATCATAATTCTAATTTCTAGGAATTGGGTTGTTCTTTAGTGATGATTTTACCCTATCATCACAAGAACCCTGTGAGGTGGTAGTCCTATTGTGCCCATGTTACAGAGGAGCAAAGCAGAGTCCCAGAGATGATGTTTACTTGTCCACTTGTCACTGAGAGTGAAAGGCAGAGCTGGGATTCGAACCCAGGTTTGTTAGTGCTAAGAGCCCTAGTATTTGGCCACTCTCCCAGGGAGTCCCAATCTCCTAGGTGGGCTTTTTGAAAATGAGTAAGTGTTAGTCCGGAACACCAGGAGGAAGAGTCTTCCACCTTAAGGAACAGCATGTGCAAAGGTCCTGAAGAATGAAAGGACCGAAAGAATGCCAACATGACCCAAATTAGAGAAGACAAGTGAGAGTTGGAGCAGATGGGGCTTTGTAGACACAGCAGGGAGCTTGGGCCGCGTCCTTCTGGGAATGCAGGGATGGCAGGCTAGACCCTCAGCCCTGATGCTGTGCTCTCCCTCCTGCCCTCCCAGGTCGTCCACACTGGTGAGAAGCCCTACTGCTGCCTGGTGTGTGAGCTCCGCTTCTCCTCACGCTCCAGCCTGGGCCGCCACCTCAAGCGCCAGCACCGCGGGGTGCTCCCGTCCCCGCTGCAACCCGGCCCAGGCCTGCCGGCCCTGAGCGCACCCTGCTCTGTCTGCTGCAATGTGGGGCCCTGCTCAGTGTGCGGGGGCGCGGGGGCCGGTGGTGGCGAGGGCCCAGAGGGGGCAGGTGCGGGCCCGGGCAGCTGGGGGCTGGCAGAGGCCGCCGCCGCGGCCGCCGCCGCCTCGCTGCCCCCCTTTGCGTGTGGAGCCTGCGCGCGGCGCTTTGACCATGGCCGTGAGCTGGCGGCCCACTGGGCGGCGCACACCGACGTGAAGCCCTTCAAGTGCCCGCGTTGTGAGCGCGACTTCAACGCCCCCGCGCTGCTGGAGCGGCACAAGCTGACGCACGACCTGCAGGGCCCGGGCGCGCCCCCAGTGCAGGCCTGGGCCCCGGGCGCCAGCGCAGGGCCCGACCCGGCCGGCGACGTCGGTGGCGCGGTGGAGGCGGGTGATGCCCAGGCGGCCTGGGATGGCGGGCTGCTCCTGGGCCGCACTGGGGGCGGCGTGCCCGAGCTCGCGGGGCTGCTCCCGGAAGGCGGCGGGGAGGCTCCTGCCCCAGCGGCCGAGGCGTCCGAAGACACCCTGTACCAGTGCGACTGCGGGACCTTCTTCGCGTCGGCCGCGGCACTGGCCAGCCACCTGGAGGCCCACTCGGGCCCCGCCACCTACGGCTGCGGCCACTGCGGGGCCCTGTACGCGGCTCTGGCGGCCCTGGAGGAGCACCGGCGGGCGAGCCACGGCGAGGGCGGCGGAGCAGAGGCGGCATCCGCGGCCCCAGAGGGGGAGCCAGCGTCCGGCGAGGCCGCGTCTGCCTCCGGCCGGGGCAAGAAGATCTTCGGCTGCTCCGAGTGCGAGAAGCTGTTCCGCTCGCCGCGCGACCTGGAGCGCCACGTGCTGGTGCACACGGGCGAGAAGCCATTCCCGTGCCTCGAGTGCGGCAAGTTCTTCCGCCACGAGTGCTACCTCAAGCGCCACCGGCTGCTGCATGGCACCGAGAGGCCCTTCCCCTGCCACATCTGCGGCAAGGGCTTCATCACGCTCAGCAACCTCTCACGGCACCTGAAGCTGCACCGCGGCATGGACTGATGCCGCAGCCACCCTGCCGCCCCGCGTCGGGGGCCGCACTCAGGGCCTGGGGCCAGATCCCTGGGCCCTGCCGTCAGGGGACCCCGGCTGGAGATAGGGGGCCACCAGACACTCGCACGGCCCCATGAGCTGGGGGCAGCAAACAAACCGGGGAGACTCCTCAGCTGCGAGGTCTGGGACCTAGGAAGAGACTCCTGAGCAACCCCAAATCAAAAGGCCTCCCCGAGTGGTGGGGACGTAGCAATGAGATGTGGGTGTCAGCAAGTACTTCTCATCTTGAGGACCCTAGTGATAAGAGATGGGCATCCTTCCCCCAAGGAAGACTGCCCCTCTCCCCAAGAGCCATCATTCCCAACGACCTTGATCTGGAGAATGTGGGGGGACCATGTCCCTGAATTTCCCTGGATCCCCCAAATGCTACCCACCAGTCACTGGTGCCCTCCAAAAATGGATAGAGCCGAAACCTGCCTTCCCCCCACCCATCCCATTTCATTCCTCATGCTGAAAGAGGACCAGGGTAGATGCCCCTGCCCTGAAAACCCCTCCCCCCAATTAGGTCTCCCTCCCCCAGGGCAGAATGGATCCACCCTAATGATCTTCCCCATCCCAAACACTAGAATAGGCTGGTTTGAAATCCCTCCTGCCCAGTAGAATGAACTGAATCAGATACACACCCCTGTCCACTGGAATGGGTTGGTCTAGACGGGCCTGTACCCCACCCTCCTTAGGCCAATATGGCAGACACTCCTCCCTCCCTCTAGAGTGCCGGCCAGTCCCCATCATTCCGCATCCTGTGAACTCATCTGAGTGGGAAGTGGTGGACTCTGGGGCTTTACCTCCTGCTCTGCTGTAGCACCTGTCTTTCCATCTCTGTTGGTTTGTCAGTCTCTGTGTTCCTCTCAACCCCAAGGGGAAGGGGGGCTTGGCTAGGGGATAACCCCCTGTGAGCCTCGACCTTGCCCCTTATCCCACTCCCTAATGTCTCCACAGGGCCCCAATAAACCTCGTCCTGTCAGTCACTGCCGTTTTGTTTTCTGATCCTTGGCTCCAGAGAGGTGGGGGCTTTTCTCCCTGATTTAGGATGAGCTCCCTAAAGAAAAGCAGATCTTTTCTCCCTCCTGACAAATGTTGAGTCCCTTAGATACTGCACAACCATTAAAATCAGAAATGGCTTAAGTTTCATCTCAGTGGAATTCTGTCCCTTAAACACGAGATCCACCTCCAGTGGACTGAATGTGCCCTTTAGAACCAGACATGCCCTTTAGACACCGTCAATCCCATCAGGCCCCCTAAAAGCCAAACTGTCTCCTTAAAGAAAAGTTCTACCCCTAAGGAGAGACCCTAAATCTTAGACCCTGCCTCTAGGTGACCAAATGTCTATGTTAAACACTGTATGCACCCCGGAGGGTAGGAGTCACCTGTCTGGGCGGAGTCAACCATTCCTCTTCTAGGCACTAGATTACATTTCTGTCTTGAGTGCCGTTCTGTGTCAGGCATTGTAATCCTCTCTGAGGATCCAGCAGTGGAGAAAAGGACTCCTAGGCTTATGTTTTAGTGTTTGGGTGGTGGGGTGGAGAAAAGTAAAGAAACAGAAGTAATTTCAGGTGTTTCTGAGCATGCTGAAGGAGGGGAGGAAAGGTGTTAAGAAAGTGAGTGACCCCGTGAGCATGCCATTTCAGTTCAGGTGTCCGGTGGACATCTCTCCACAGGCGGCATCTGATCTGAAACCCAAAGGGTGCTGAGAGACCAGAGAGCGGATGGGCCCCAAGGAGGGAGAGGTGAAGGGAGGGGGAGGG
The DNA here is from genome assembly GCF_030435805.1 of Mustela lutreola. Lineage (NCBI taxonomy): Eukaryota > Metazoa > Chordata > Mammalia > Carnivora > Mustelidae > Mustela > Mustela lutreola. The sequence continues at coordinate 49,586,381 of NC_081305.1, forward strand.
GTCAGGTCCCAGAGCCTGGTGGGGCAAGAGAGGCATTTGACTGTGCTCTCCAGGCAATTGAACACCAAGATTTTAATGTTGGAGGATTTGACCACTCCCGCACTTTACAGAGTTTCCTCTGGCTGCTGAGTCGAGAAGGAACTGGAGGCAGCAGAAGAGACGCTTAGGAGCCTGGACCGGAGTGGTGGGGAGATACAGGTGGATTCGAGATGAATTCCGAAGGTGGAATGTGAGTGTTTGTGTGTGTGTGTAATTGAAAGAGCTCAGGAGGGACTGGTTAGGTGGTAGCACTTTGTGTTAAGACATGAAAAGGGGAAGAACAAGTTTCGGTAGGAGCTTAGGGGATAAAGAATTCCATTTTGAGCTTCTTAAATTTAAGATGCCTGGGAGATTGGCACATACTAATACGGCTGAAGGTATGCGTGTCCTGTGATACCGTGATCCCACTGCTGGGCACGAACCCTAGAGAAACTCCTTCACCTGCACTAGGAGACACACTTAAACATCTCCCAGCAGCAATCTGTATGGCCTCAAACTCTGAACAATTGATGTGTCATTGCTGTGGTCCGAATGTTTGTGTTCCCATTGAAATTTCTATGTTGAAATCCTAACTCCCAGTGTGACAGTGTTTGGAGATGGAGCTTTGGGGAGGTGCTTAAGTCTTAGTGCCTGGGACCAGCGCCTCCTCTGAAAGGCTCCAGGGAGACCCTTGGCCCTTCTCACCCTGAGAGGACACCACAAGAAGCACTGGCCATAAACCCAGAAGAGGGCCTCCCCCAGAAGACAAGCATGCAGGTGCCTTGATCTTGGACTTCCGGCCTCCAGAGAACCGTGAGCGATAAATTTCTGTTGTTCATAAGCTGCCAGTCTGTGGTGTTTTGTTAAAGCAGCCGGAACAGGGCGCCTGGGTGGCTCAGTGGGTTAAGCCGCTGGCTTTGGCTCAGGTCATGATCTCAGAGTCCTGGGATCGAGTCCCGCATCGGGCTCTCTGCTCAGCAGGGAGCCTGCTTCCCTCTCTCTCTCTGCCTGCCTCTCCATCTACTTGTGATTTCTCTCTGTCAAATAAATAAATAAAATCTTTAAAAAAAAAAAAAAAAGCAGCCGGAACAGACTAAGACATCTGTCAACAAAAAGCAGATATATAAACGGTGGCATATTATGCTATGGGTTACTATACAGCGTGAAATAAAGGGACACTTGATGGAAATCTAGGGGGAAGGGCACTCCAGGCAGGGGGGAAAGGCACGTTCAAAGGCCCTGAGTCCACCAATAGCAGAGGTGGGGTGGTGCGGCTGGAGCGGAGTGAAGCAGGAGAGAGGTAGTCACCAGTGGAGGGACGCTTCAGGGGCCAGACCCATCGAGCCTTACAGGCAGGGGGAGAGGAATACGGGAGGAAGGGCTGGGAAGCCACCGGAGGTTCACAGGCTGCGATCTCTGCGTGCGAGAGGCTGGCCGCGGTAGGGGCGCTGGGGGCAGGAGAGCCAATGAGGAGGCAGTAGCAGGGGGACTGGCACCCAGGAGTGCAGTCCGGAGCCAATCAGCGCTAGGTCCCGCCCCCTGCTCGGGCCCACGGCCCCGCGGAGTCCCGCACTGCCCAGGCACCCTGTCTCACCTGGGCCGGCTCCCCGCCTCCTCCCTGCTCTCAGCCTAGGTCTCCCCTGCATCCGGCCCAGCCTCCACGCGGGTCCCACAGGAATTTCTCTAAAACACTAATCAGATCATGTGACTCTCCAGCTTAAAACCTTTTCAATGGCTTCTCAGTGCACCAGGAACGCGTCCAGCATTCCGCCTGGACTAAGAGGCCGCCGCAGCGGCTTGTGCAACTCCCGGCCTCTCTCCATGACACTCCAGCCTTTGATGGCCCAATCCAAGGCCTCGAGTCTCCCTCAAGACAAGATCTCCCTCCCCATCCCCCAATATGCTCTTCCCTCTGCTTGAAATTTTATTTCCCACCATTCCATTCCTGAATTTTCCTTATTTCCTTCCTGCCTTCCTTCCTTCCTTCCTCCTTTCCTTCCTTTTTTTGGAAAAAAAAATGTTAAGCTTTTAAAATACAGATAATGAAATAACAACCCCCCAACCCCACCAGGTATACACTCAGAAGAACTGAAAATAATCGTCCAAACAAACACTTATACACAAACGTTCCTAACAGCGCTATTCACAATAGCTGAGAGGTAGCAAGAAGCCACATATCCACGAACAAATGAATGGGCACAATGTAGTGTACCTGCACGGTGGAATATTACTCAACTAGCAAAAGGAATGACGTCAGGATCCATGCCACAACGCAGATGATTCTGGAAAACACACTAAGTGAAAGAAACTGGTCATAAGAGGTTACCTATTATATGATTCAACTGACATGAAATGTTTGTCATAGGCAAAGCTGATTATTGGTTGTCAGGAGCTGGAAGAAGAAGGACATGGGGAGTGACAGTTTAACAGACCTAGATTTCTGTTGGGGAAGATGACAAAGTTCTGAAACTAGACAGTGGGATGGTCACATGACATTGAGAATGTACTTAATGGCACTATTATTGCCCACCCCCCGTGTCCATATACTATCAGCTTTAAAGATTTTTTTTTTTTTTGACAGAGATCACAAGTAGGCAGAGAGTCAGACTGAGAGAGAGAGGAAGGGAAGCAGGCTCCCTGCTGAGCAGGGAGCCTGACGTGGGGCTCAATCCCAGCACCCCGAGATTATGACCCGAGCCGAAGGCAGAGGCTTAACCCACTGAGCCAACCAGGCGACCCTGCCTATCAGCTTTAAAACATTAGAGGTTTAGGGGCGCCTGGGTGGCTCAGAGGGTTAAGCCTCTGCCTTCCACTCAGGTCATGATCTCAGGGTCCTGGGATTGAGCCCCGCATCGGGCTCTCTGCTCAGCAGGGAGCCTGCTTCCTCCTCTCTCTCTGCCTGCCTCTCTGCCTACCTGTGATCTCTGTCTGTCAAATAAATAAATAAAATCTTAAAAAAAAAATTAGAGGTTTAGTTACCTCACTCGCCGTAGGCCCCTTTAGGATCTGATCGCTTCTCCCTGCTACAAGTTAACTCCTACCATGAATTTGGTGCTTATTGTTTCCATGGATATTTTTAGACTTTCACTCCTATATAAATATCCTTTTAAAATTAGTACTATTGCCCAGGCACTTTTAAAAGTCATACTCTTGGGGGCGCCTGTGTGGCTCAGTGTGTTGAGCCTCTGCCTTCTGCCCGGGTCATGGTCTCAGGGTCCTGGGATCGAGCCCCGCATCAGGCTCTCTGCTCAGAAGGGGGGCCTGCTTCCCCCTCCCCCTCTGCCTGCCTCTCTGCCTACTTGTGATCTCTCTCTCTCTCTCTCTGTCAAATAGATAAATATTAAAAAAAAAAAAAAAAGTCATGCTCTTGGGATGCCTGGGTGGCTCAGTGGGTTAAGTCTCTGCCTTCAGCTCAGGTCATGATCTCAGGGTCCTGGGATGGAGCCCCACATCGGGCTTTCTGTTCAGTGGGAGCCTGCTTTCCCCCTTCTCTCTCTCTGCCTGCCTCTCTGCCTACTTGTGATCGCTCTCTGTCAAATGAATAATAATAAAAAAAAAAAGTCATGCTCTTTGCCTGTCGTTTCTCCCATCTCTTTGTGAAATGCAAAGACTCGCTGAGATGCACTAGCTTCGACATGTTTTAGTTCCCCACTTTGCTGCTGTTTAAACTGAGAATAGCGTGACCCACTCCATAAGGTAAGGAGAGACAAACGCATTAGTATTTGTAAAGCACTTACAAGACTAAGTTACTGCTTATTTTCATTTTATTTACTTTTATTACCCTTTCCCCCCATTTGATTTCTTGTCCCTTTACTTTCTGGAGTATGGAGCGCATTCACATGGCTTCAAATTTAAGAAGTACAAAAGGATAGAGTGCCGTAAGTTTCAGTTCTGGGAGTTAGACAATGTTGCTAGTTCCCTCTCTCTTCTTCCAGACACAACCCACTGATAAGCACAGACAGTTAGAACAGGTTCCAGACTGTTTTCTACCTTCCTTTCCATCCCCCCTTCCCTTCATGTTATCACTTGGAGCGCTTCCATATTTTTTTACACAGCAAGTTTCTTCATCTTTTTTTTTTTTTTTTTTGACACATAGCATTCCATTGGGCAGATCAATCATGATGCCACTCGAATTCCCTCCGGATGCGAATTTAGCTCATCTCCAGTCTTTTGCAGTGGTGTGCAATCATCTGGTGCTGATTCACCTGGTACCGATGTCATTTTGCATGTTTCTGAGCAGATCTATCTGGCAGTCCCATTCCTGGAATTGTTCAGCTGTTAAGGCTGTTCCAAATTTCACTAGCCCAGCCCTGTTCAGAGAGGTCCTGTTTCCCACGCTCTGGCTGACAGTGCTCAACATGTACTTCACCTTAAGTCTGCAGGCCTATCTCTGCAACAAGCCCTCGACTGCTCGGTTTCGGGCATTTGAGATGTGTGGAGCACGTCTCTCTCCTTTCCCTTGGCTCATCCTTCTCATCCCCAACCCTTGGCTTTCATCCTGCAGGTTTCAGCTGAAACACTATTGCCTCCTGGAAGACCTTGAGGACTGCTCTCACCCCAGGGGGAGGTCAGCTCAGTGCCTTCTCTGTTCTCTGTCTCCCCCCCACCTCCACCCCCCACCCCAATCGTCTTTCCTGCCTTAGAGCACGTTTTCCTGGAAGGCGGTCGGATCTGTAACTGCCTCCTCCCTCTGACGGTGAGCTTCCTGCAGACAGGGTCGGACAGCCCGTCAGCCTGTCGCGGAGGCTCCAGCACCAAGGACAGAGCTAGCCCACAGTAGGTGCTCAGGAAATACCCGGGGCTTGGGATCCAGGGAACTATGCCGGGAAACACTTGCAGAAGGACTCAGGAGCACAGTGGGTGCTCAGTAGATGTGGGTCTCTTAGGAGCGAATGCTATCTGCCGGGCTTGTTGTAGAGGGGGCCACTGAGGCTAGGAGAAGCGACAGTCGCTTGCTCCAGCAGCCGAGTGAAGGCTGGACAGGGGTTCCAGTCCAGAGCGCCCCTACTTTGCCTGAGGCCTCTGCCACTGCCTCATTCACGACTCCTTCCCCTGGCACCCCCCTCGCCCAACACAGTGCCTGGCACAGACAGGACCTGATAAATGTGTATTTGTTGAAGGAATGAATGAATATGTGTGTCTGCTGGGGTGGGGAGGAGAGCTGCGTCCAGCCTCCCAGGCCCGCAGCCCCCTCCCCATGCAGAACCCAGGAATCCAAGCCGACTGCCCTCCACGCCCCCTGGGTCCCCTCGTCCTCCCGCTTCCGGCCTTCCAGCCGGTCTTTCCTCTTTTGGGCTCGGTCGAGAGGCCGGGTTTCCGGGGGGAAGGCTTAGGCAGTGACACCGAGCCCAGCCTCCTCCACCCCCCACCACGCTGGGGCCCTCCCTCCCTCCCCGCCACCACCGTCCGCGTTTGGCCGGCCGCGGGGAAGGAAGAAAGAAGCGAAGGAGGCGGAGGTAAGACACAGGCGCCCAGCGATCCGATCAGGGCCGAGCCCCAGGCTCTGGGCTCGGAAATCCGCGAGGCCTCGACCCGTGGCCCTAATTCTGCTGATCACGCCTGCGGGGAACCGCAAGCTGGGCCCAGTGGGGAGCTCGGCCCCCCGTGGGGACCTAGGGCTCCATACTCCAGCAGCCTGGGTGGGGGGCAGGTGTCCAGCGGCCAGGCCCTCAGCCCCCTCCTCTGTGGAGACTTCGGGCAGCTGAGCCCCCAGCTCCCTCCTCCCCCTTGTCTTAGGAGCCCAGCCCCCTCCCCCAACCCTCTCTGCCCCTGGGACCCAGGAATCCTTACCCCACACCTACAGGAGTGGATCTCAGTCCCCTCCCAAACCTGGGGTCCCAAACCCCAGCTCCCACCTCTCTCAGTCCCTGGAGTCCAGGACCCCAGCCTCCCCACTGCCCAGGAGTCTTAGCCCTCCTACCCCCAGCCTCTCCCAGACCCTGGTCTGGGCACTCACACACATTTCTGGGGCTTCCCAATGTCGAATTCCACCCCCTCCACTCGGGCACCACTGGCCGGTTCCCAGCCCCTCCCAAAATTCTCCAGAGGGGCCCCTGGAGAAAAAGCAGTTGGCTGACTGTCTCCCTGTCTCCTCTTCTGTCTGTATCTCTGGCTTGTCCCCTCTCTCTGTCTGTCTGTCCCTACCTCTGTCCTGCTGTGGTTCTTCTGATCTCTGGTGTTTGCACCATCTCTCCCGAAATCTCTTTGTTTTCTCTCCATCTCTGTCTCTGCTGGGAGTCCCCATCTCTCTCTCCTGCTGTCTCCCACCATCCTGCCTTTACGGCTTCTCCTGCTGTCTGTCTGTCTGTCTGCCCCTGGGGTCTCTGCCTTTGCTCTGTCTTGCTGGCTCTCTCCATTGCCTGATTAATCATCTGACCATCACGGACTCTCCATCTCTCTCTGTCTCTGTCTCTCGGCCTCACTCCACACATCTCCCTTTATCTAACCCACTCCACGCCCCCACCCACCCCAATGTCTCCTTGTCTTCCCTTTCTCCTTACAGGCATGGATCCGCAGCCCCCTCCACCCGCCCAGGGCAGCCCACCTCACCGTGGCCGGGGCCGGGGCCGTGGCCGAGGCCGTGGTAGAGGCCGGGGCCGTGGCAGGGGGGGCGCTGGAGCCCCTCGGGCGCCCCTGCCCTGCCCGACATGTGGCCGCCTCTTCCGCTTCCCCTACTACCTCTCCCGGCACCGGCTGAGCCACTCAGGCCTCCGACCCCACGCCTGCCCCCTGTGCCCCAAGGCCTTCCGCCGGCCCGCCCACCTCTCCCGCCACCTGCGTGGCCACGGGCCCCAACCGCCGCTGCGCTGCGCCGCCTGCCCCCGCACCTTCCCGGAGCCAGCCCAGCTTCGGCGCCACTTGGCCCAGGAGCACGCAGGCGGCGAGGTCGAGCTGGCCATCGAGAGGGCGGCCAAGGAGGCCGCGGAGTCGAGCTGGGGCTCCCAGGACGCCGGGGCGGAGCAGCCTACCACCGCTGCAGCGGGGGCCGCGGAGGAGGAGGCGGCGTGGCCCGAGACGTGGCCGGCAGGGGAGCCGGCCACGCTGGCTGCCCCCACAAGCGCCGAACCCCGGGAGTCAGAGGAGGAGGAGGCCGAGGCCGGGGCGGCGGAGCTGAGGGCCGAATTGGCACTGGCAGCCGGGCGGCAGGAGGAGAAGCAGGTCCTGCTCCAGGCCGACTGGACGCTGCTGTGCCTCCGCTGTCGCGAAGCCTTCGCCACCAAGGGCGAGCTCAAAGCACACCCGTGTCTGCGCCCCGAGGGTGAACAGGAGGGTGAAGGGGGCCCCCCTCCCCGGCCCAAGCGCCACCAGTGCTCCATCTGCCTCAAGGCCTTCGCCAGGCCCTGGTCGCTGTCCCGCCACCGGCTGGTCCACTCCACCGACCGCCCTTTCGTGTGCCCAGACTGCGGCCTGGCCTTCCGCCTCGCCTCCTACCTCCGCCAGCACCGTCGTGTGCACGGCGCGCTCAGCCTCCTGGCCCCGCTGCCCCCGGCGGGCAAGAAGGACGACAAGGCACCGGGTGGACGGAACTCAGGGAAGGGGCCCGAGGGGGGCGAAGGGGCAGAGTGCGGGAGTGCCTCGGAGGGGGGAGAAGGCGGGCAGAATGGAGGGGACGCCGCCCCGGCCCGGCCCCCTGCGGGGGAGCCCCGCTTCTGGTGTCCCGAGTGTGGCAAAGGCTTCCGGCGCCGCGCGCACCTGCGGCAGCACGGGGTGACCCACTCAGGGGCGCGCCCCTTTCAGTGCGTGCGCTGCCAGAGGGAGTTCAAGCGGCTGGCCGACCTGGCCCGCCACGCGCAGGTGCACGCGGGAGGCCCGGCGCCGCACCCGTGCCCGCGCTGCCCGCGCCGCTTCTCGCGCGCCTACAGCCTCCTGCGCCACCAGCGCTGCCACCGGGCCGAGCTGGAGAGGGCGGCTGCGTTGCAGGCGCTCCAGGCCCAGGCCCCGCCGTCGCCCCCGCCGCCCCCGCCGCCCCCACCAGCTGGGCAGGAGGAGGAAGGGCTCCCGATGCCCATTGCACGCATCAAGGAAGAGCCACCCTCCCCGGGAACCCCACCCCAGTCGCCACCACCGCCGCCGCCGGCTCCCCCTGTCTTCCTCAGCGCCTCCTGTTTCGACAGCCAAGACCACTCAGCCTTCGAGATGGAGGAAGAAGAAATTGACAGCAAGGCCCACCTTCGGGGGTTGGGAGGCCTGGCCTCCTGACCTTCACCACCACTCCTGGCCCCTCCATTTGGCTCCCGGTTTGCAATATGGAGGAAGGAAGTCGAAGTAGAGGCGCCTCCTGTCTACCCACCCTTCCCCTTCTAGCTCTCAACACTAAGGGGGGGGGGCTGGACCGCCCCTCCCTCCCATTGCCCACCCCCTCCCCCGGGTACCCCGACGCTGGCTAGGAACTGCTTGTCCCAACAGGCCTCAGAAGGCAGGACAAGTTGGAAAAGGAGGCAGAGAATATTGGCCAGAGAGATGCAGACTTGGGGGGACCCCCTGCCTGGCTGTCTCCCATTACACACACTGGACACCGTCACCTCTTTGGAACTGCCAGACCCTGGGGGTCCCCAGTGAGCAAAGGTCCATCCCTGTCCTTTTGTCTGTCTGTGAATAAATGTGAATTCGTGAAACAGGAGAGAGTGAGGCTGTCTGTGGGGGCTGCCAGAGGGGGGTCTAGGGTGAGCCGGGATCTGTCCCAACAGGCTCTGAGCTTGTGTTCCAGGCAGGAAGGGTCCAGATTTCCACATCAGGGAACGGGAGGCAGGTGCTCAGCCTGCAAGAAACTCAAGAGAAGAATATGGAGTGTGACAGCGCGGGTTACCACCCGTTCTGGCATCTTTGGGGAGCTCTGTGGCCCCCTGTGGGATCCCCACATGCATGCTTTCAGCAGACATTTACCAGGCACCACGCAGGGTCCTGGGGATGCTGGAGAGGAGACAGCCACGGCCCCCCCAGAAGCCAGAATTCTAGATCCACACGAGTTTAGCCATGTGTGGCTGCTTCCATTTAAACTTAGAATGAGTAAATCCATTTAAAATAAAATAATGAAAAACGTTCAGTTTCTCAGTCACACAGTTTCCAGGGGCCAACAGCCCCATGAGGCTGGTGGCTACCCCAGACAGCACAGATCGAGAACATCCCATCACTGCAAGAAGTTCTCTTGGACAGGGTTGCCCTAGGTAATGAACCATCTGCAACAGACCACCAGGTATTAATTAGGGCTACTGAGAACACTGCCTGGCTGGGAGGGAGGGCCTTTGGGTGACCTTTGACCTGAACCAAGAGCGGCAGAGCAGGGTCAAAGGCCATGAGGTGGGTTGGTGCTGCATGTTGGAGAAACCACAAGAAATCAGGAGTAGGTGGAAAGGTTCATTTTCTGCAAACCTTCTAACGGTTTTTTTTTCCCCTTGCTCATCTATTTAGGTCTTAGGGAGTGGAGAGGGAGAGATGTGTTCAAGCCATCTTCCTTGAACCGCCCCCCTCCTGTTGTTATCCGTCCTTCCCCCAGAGCCTTCAGTGGCTCCCTTTTTCCTGTGCAAAGGTTGATGCTAACCACTTGGGTGTCTTCATGCCTGTCAGGCCTGTAGAGGCGTGAGGCCATCCCAGTTTTCCAGGGCAGCACACAGAGGCTTTGGGAGGGAAGGTGGTTCCCTGATGTAATGAAAACACCAAGCAGGGGCTGGGCCCCAGGGAAGGAAGCCAGAGACGTGGAGGTTGAAGGTGTAGGAAGGGAGATGGCGGACTGTCTAAAGTTTGCAGAGTTCCCTGTCAGGGATTCAACACCTTGGCCAAGGCCTTGACCTGGTGCCTGGCATGTAGTAAGCACTCAATCCACATTAGTCTGTTTCGTTATCCCCGCATCAGGGCTTGAAGTGAGGGACAGAGTGACGAGGGAGACCACCTGGGGATGAGCCCTCATGGAGCTTACAGACCAGCACAGGACGTGGACAATGATCAAATATTGGCACAAATGAAGTTTCCACAAGAGACCAGTTCCCCCACAAACAAGAGCCTGTAACAGCCCTAGGCATGGGGAGCTGGGGAGCTGGGGTGTGCTTCCTTGACGTCAGAGCTACCTCCCTCCCCAGGAACCTTCCGTGGCTCCCTATTACCATATCCAAACATGGGCCCCCACTTAGTGAGCACCTACCGTGGCCAGACACCCTTTCAGCACAACCTCACTGATTAAACTCATTGAGGGAGGTGATTACACGGCCCGATTTACAGAAGGGACAACAGGGCTAAATTTAAGTCATTTGTCCTACTTTGGAAATCACTACCATGAACTGAGCTCTTTGTCTTCAACAGGGTCCTTTGTGGAGAGGGCTGAAAACAGCGACTGCCCCTGCGAGGGAGCCATTGCTGTTGCTGCTTTGTTACGATCATTTTCCCAGGCTGGTGTAGACCTGATCTCAGGGAATCCTTGCCACCCCACTGGGGATTAGGAAATATCCTCACCACTTCCTAAGGGCAAGACAACACTCGGAGAGGGAGTCCCTTGACCAATATCTCATAGCTGGGAACTGGCGACGTGGGATTTGAACCCAGGCTGGACCAACAGCATAGCCTGCATACCCTTAGCCAGGCCCATCTAAGGCTTAGGGTGAGGCCCCTCCTTACCTGCATCCCCATCGCCAAGCCCCAAGGCACCACGGCCCACCCCTCCTCGGCTTTCCCCCGACCTGCCCCCTCCCCGCCAGCTTACTCCGCCTCGAGGATCTCCTGCATCCAGAAAGAAACGTTCCTAGGACAAAACACAGGACTTAGAGTGAGGAAAGGTCCCTATGGACGGAGCCGAGTTCTCCCATCTTGCAGACGAGAAGACTGAGCCCTAGATGCGAGGACAGACCCAGGACATGATAAAACACCCCAACGGTTGCTATTATTGTGAAGCAAAAAGCTGGTGTCTACGAATCAAACCCTGTGACTTGGCTTGGCCTGCACCGAGCATTTCATCTATATGACCTCAACCACGTGCTCATAATCACATCACACACATTTCAGGAGTCCTGAGCCTGCCGTGCCTTGCACAGGGATCGCGTGGATTCGCTTCCCCCCTCTTCACGACAAGGTCAATACAGAGACACTGTCACCGGCTCCGTTTGTCCGTTGCAAACAGCATCAGATATTATTGTATACCATGGAACCCACTCATTTCAAGGGCACTTAGTGCTTTTCAGTGACTTTATAGGACTGTGCAACTACCCCCCAAAAGGAAATGTTAGGACATGTCCGCTCCCAAGATCTCCTGTGCCTGTTAATCATCACTTCCTATCTGCGCTCCCCAGGCTCTCCCGGCAACCACTGAGGTACTTTCTGTCTTGACAGATTTGCCTCTTCTGGACAGTTCCTAAAAATGCATCATCCAATATGTCGCCCTCTGCGTCTGGCTTCTTTCGCTCCACGTGCTGTTAAGGCTCATCCGTGTTGTGAGTTTTAGGAGCACTTTGTCCCTTTTTATGGCCCGAGTAATGTTCCATTGTATGGAGAGACTGCACTCTGTTTACCCACTCATCTGTGGGTGCACATCTGGGCGGAGTCCACTCTCGGCTGCTGTTGGCGGTGCTGCTGTGAACACGCATGGGGACATGGATTTGACCCTCTTGGGCCAACGCTCGGGTAGGCTGTGTGAGAAGCTCATGATACACTTTTTAAGAAACTGCCAGACTCTTTCCCAACATGGCTGCACCATCTCCAGCCCCATCAGGAACAGGTGAGGCTGCAGGTTCCCCGTGGGGGCTCCGTTTTCAGGAGGAGGAAGATGATGCCGTGAGCTGACATGCCCAAGGTCTCCTGGCTGGTAAGGAGCACATGTGGCTGTGTGTCCAGGCATTGTGACTCCAGCGCCTGTGCTCTTAACCCTAAACAGAGATTCTTTCTTCCCATGTTACTCATTCATTCATTCGTCCTAAAACTGTTGAGCCCTTGGCTTTGTGTAAGGCGCTACGCTAGATGGGAGAACGTCAGAGGACAAAGAGACAAGGTTTCATTTTGGCTGGAGACACAGGGACAAACAGACTGAGGACACTGATTCCACAGCTATTTTTTGAGCCTCACGACGTGCTGGGCAGTGCCGCAGGTGCCGATCTCCCGCTGGCCAAAGAAACAAACACAAATCCCTGCCCACACTCCACAAAATTTTTTTTTTAATTTTATTTATTTATTTGACACAGAGAGAGAGAGAGAGAGAGAGAGATCACAAGCAGGCAGAGAGGCAGGCAAAGAGAGAGGAGGAAGCAGGCTCCCCACTGAGCAGAGAGCCCGATGGGGGTTCAATCCCAGGACCCTGGGATCATGACCTGAGCCGAAGGCAGAGGCTTAACCCACTGAGCCACCCAGGCACTGCGAAAAAAAAATTTTTTTTTCTTAAGTTAATGGTCTTTTTTTATTGGAAAAAAAAAAAAAGACTAACATTTACAACTTGGAATGGACGTAAATTGTAATTCCTTGATCAGCAATGTTGATGCCTGTGCTGAAGTCCACAGCCCCAGCCTAGTCTGCTAGCTCCAAGTCATGGTTCAGGAGGTTTTAAAAACAGAGAGTCCAAAGATGCTCCCTTGGTAAAGGTTTTGTTGTTGTTGTTGTTGTTTTAAATTTGTGTGAATGGTGACAGCCTGACACCCATGTCACTCCAGGACAATGTGGACAATGCTAAACCAACATGTGAGGCATGCCACCCAGATGAGCGTCATGGTCACCAAGGATGGGGGCACCCAGAAGTACGAGAGGGCCGTCCTGCTAAGTGGGGCTACGTCTAGACAGCTTATCCTTCACCCATTTCTCTGCACAGCATCCTGAGGTAAACCAACTTAAAATGTTTTCAGTAAACCAGCTATGACAATTTTATACTAAAAAATTGAACTAGAACCCATTTGAAGAAGTTTTAAATTTTTTTCATTTTTCGTTTTTAATACAAATGCCTGACTGTGCTCAATTGTCAAGCTGCATGCATGAAAAACTGGCCAGCCCAGTGTATTAATCATGAGCAAATGGAACTGCAAGGAGTCCACTAGGTGCTTCCTTATCATTAAGGTAGGACAAGTATTTATGTCGTAAAACTGATGTGTAGCTTGATCTTTAGGGGACAGGACCACCAACCAATACATGCAGATTTTGTGTGTGTGGACAGAAGGTACTTTTGACATTCAGTTTTGCTATATAGAAACAGAATGAGTAAATGAACTTTTTTTTTTTTTTTTTTTTTTTTGCAAGAGGTAAGTAAAAGATTCAATTTGATTCTTCTAGAAGGGGGTGAAAGGAGTTGAAAGTAGGCCTTCATTTTGCAGTCATCATCTGTACGAATTCTTCATAGTTGACTTGCCCATCTCCATCAATATCTGCTTCTCTGATCATTTCATCTACTTCTTCATCTGTTAGTTTCTCCCCTAAGTTGGTCATGACATGACAAAGCTCTGCCGCACTGATGTAACCGTTGCCATCCTTGTCAAAGACTCGGAATGCCTTTCGAATTTCTTCTTCGCTGTCTGTATCTTTCATTTTTCTAGCCATCATAGTCAAGAATTCCGGGAAGTCAATGGTGCCATTACTGTCAGCATCCACCTCGTTGATCATATCCTGCAATTCGGCTTCTGTTGGGTTCTAACCCAGTGACCTCATGACAGTTCCAAGTTCCTTTGTTGTGATGGTGCCGTCGCCATCTTTGTCAAATAGGGAGAAAGCTTCCTTGAACTCAGCGATCTGTTCTTCGGTGAGCTGATCAGCCATGGTGCGAGCGAAGGGAAGAAGAGCAGAGGGAGCGAGGGTGGCTGGCTGCACCAGCGCAGGGGCTGTGACGGTGGGGGGTGCCTCCGCTGCTGTAGCTGCTGCTGCTAAGGTGCGATGTGTGCTCAGCGCTGTGCCGCTGCCGCCGCCCCACTGTGAGTAACGGCGCCGTGCCCGCGAGGCTCCCAGCACCACTGCCCCGAAAAAAATTTTTAAAAATAAACTGTACATGAGGCTCAAACTGAGGACCCGAGATCAAGAGTGCCATGCTCCACGACTGAGCCAGCCAGGTTTGGGAATCTCACAACACGTGCGAAAGGAAAGAATTGGAGAATAAACGCATGTCCTCAGCCCCGAGTCTGCAGCGAGCGTTTTACTCTGTTCCGGATGGACCTGGCTACCGTCTATCCTGAAATTTACCCGCCCATCGGCCTATCCATCCTATCCTCATCTTTCAAAAATTTAATAAACTTTCCTTTTTTGAGCAGTTTTACTTTCACAGAACGATCGGGTGGAAATTGTAGATGGTTCCCATGTATCTATCTTTGAAAAAAATTCATTTCAACGCAATTTGCAAATATTAGGTCACATCACCCCCAAACACTTCAGCACGCATATCGTTACAGGATACCAAATATTTATTTAGGCTTCTTGTCCCTGGTAAAATTTTACTACAGTGAAAGGCATACACCCCACATCGTATCAATTGAGATGGTTTTAGAAATACACACTCCTGAGTACAGGAGACCAGTCTCCTGCTTTATCAGACTCCTTCTGGCTTCAGTTTGGAGAATCATTGGTGGGGGCAGGGGTGGGGTGCTCAAGTATCCACGTGACTGACTGCTGATGCCGCCCTCCATCACCCAGTCCACGACAACCCCTCCCCTTTTCCAATCGGTGCCCACGTCACTGAGCAAGGCCCACTTGGAGGGGAGGGGGAAGCATCCAGACCCAAGTTTGAAGATTCCGGGTCCCCTCTCCTTCCCCTTGTTTAGTCACTCATACAATCGTATATTTGTATCGATTTGGACTCAAGATGTTTCCTTTGTCCTTTGGGGGACAGTCCCCTAGGACATTATTTCTTTCACGGAAGTCCACCAGTTCTAAAGTTGTGTGCCGGCCAGAGGACACTGCTCATGGAGAAGCTGGGGCTGCTGGTGGGTGCTGCGGCTTCAGTCAGGTGGTCCTGGAGGGTTTCTGGGAAGGGGTAATCTGAGACTTGATCCAGATGGGCCAGGGAGCTGAGAGTGGGAATCAGGAGCTGGACTCCCTTCCTTTCCAGGGGGCTCTGAGGATCCCAGGGGATAGACACCCGCCCCCAGGCATCCAGCGACCTGGAGCTATGCCTCCCTCTGGGCACCAGGCCCACAGTGGGAGGTTTCCACTGCCTGCACCTGGCCTCTTGGGGGGAGGCTTGGAATCCAGCCTCAGAGGCCAAGCCCCAGCGCCTCCTGGGCCCCTTATCTCGCCACGCCCAGCACTGTGCCTGGCACAGACCCGGCCTGCATAAATATTTGCCGCCTCTCATCCAGCTGCTTGAGCCCCAGACACCCTCCTCTCCCATCGCGGGGGCTTTGCCCACGTTCTGCAACCCCCTCCCCCAGCATCAGCTCTTTCCTCTCCGGGATGGAGGGGGCATTGCTGGCACCAGGTGTGGCGCCCAGAAGAGGGAAGTGACCCACCCAAGGTCACTGGGAGAGGGGGCCAGAGAGAGAAAGAGAGTCTTTGCAGACTGGCCACCTCCAAGCTTTTAATATCAGGATAATGCCTGGAGCTGCTCTTTGCCGTCGCACCCACGCTCTGGGGCCCACGGGCCACACCGCCAGCTGCAGGGCCCCAGCACCCATCAGGCTTCCTCCTCTCACAGCCTGGGATGGCAGTTCCTCTGCTGGAATGACTCTCCTATCTGCCCCTTCAAACCTCCTCTGCGAGGCCCTCCTACCTCCCCCCACCTCTCTCAGTCCCCTGTGGTAGGCTGAATTCTCATCCGAAGATTCCTGCACTGCTGGTGCCCGTGCACCTCCTCCCCCAGCCTATCTAGGAGCCCCTGGGAAAGGACTTTGCACACGGCACTAGGATTCCAAGTCAGATGACTCGGATGGAGAGAGAGGACATCCCGCTGAGTGAAGTAAGTCAGACAGAGAAGGATAAAGACCATACAATTTCACTCATATGGAGAATGTAAAAGACAAAACAAACAAAACAGAAACAGACTCATAAATACGGAGAACAAACTGGTGGTTACCGGAGAGGAGGGGGTGCTACATGGATGGGGAAAATAGATAAAAGGGATTAAGAGGTACAAACTCCCAGTTATGAGAAAAAAGTCCCAGAGATGAGGAGCACCTGTGTGGCTCAGTCCATTAAGTGGCTGACTCCTGTTTTCAGCTCAGGTCATGATCTCAGGGTCGTGGGATGGAGCGCGCAGCACAGAGTCAGCTTCAGGTTCTCTCTCCTTCCCCCTCTTGCTCCTCCCCCTGCTTATGTGCACAGGCACTCCCTCCTGTCTCTCAAATAAATACATCTTTAGAAGAGAAAGTCACAGAGAGGAAAAAGTACAGCATGGGGAATTATATTCAATAACATCGTAATAGTGTTGTGCAGCAGCAAGTGGTGACATTTCTCATGATAAGCATTATGAATGTGAAATGTATAGAACTGTCAGGTCATTATGCTGTGCACCTGAGACAAATATAATACTTCACATCAATTATACTTCAATACAATTTTTTTCCAAAAGATTCCAAATCGGTTGATTTTAAGCTAGGGAAGTTATCTTTGGTGGGCCTGGTCTAATCAGGTGACTCCCTAAAAGGGACAGGGTGCTTTCTGGAGCTTGAGGGGGATTCAACAAGAGGGAGATTTTCTGTTCCCAGCTTTGAAGGAGGAGGGGACCCCTCCCCAGCGGATGCAGGCAGCCTCTGAAAACTGAGTGTGTTCTGCCCAACAACGGCAAGGAAATGGGAATCCCTGAGTCTTCCCCGAAGCAGAGAAGCCCATCATTCTGTCGTTCATGCCCAGGCTTCTGACTCACAGAAACTGTGAGTTAATCAGGGGTGCTCTTCTAAGCTGCTTACATTTTGTCTGTTACATCACGCAGAAAAATAGGCAATCTGTAATCTGTTTTGTTTCCTTCATGGTGCTCACTGTCAAAAGTCAGTTGGTTTCTTTGACTGTTTCCAATATGCTCATCCACCTGTATTAGTGGCTGAGGCTTCTGTAACAAAGGATCACAAGCCAGGGGTCTTCAAGCAACAGAAATGTGTTGTCTCGCAGTTCTAGAGCTTAGAAGTGGAAGATCTCTGGGCCACACGCCTCCTGAAGCCCCCAGGGGAAGCCTTCCTGGCCTCTGCCTAGCTTCTGGGGGTTTGCTTGTACAGGCATCGTTTCCTTCTCCCCTTCATCTTCACGCAGCGGTGGTCTCAGTGGGCTGTCTTTCCACCCTTTCCTGTGGGAGAATCACGTGGGAACTCACTTTCCTCCAGTAGGACCTCCTCTTAACTAATTCCATATGTAGTGACACTCTTTCCGAATAAGGTCACATCCAGAGGAACTGGGGTCTCGGTAGATTCTTTTTGGTATGGGGCACGATGTAACCCATAGTGCCATCCCTATCCACACGAGCAGTCCGCTGGGGTGCAAATCTGGGGTGCAAATCTGGGTCCCTAGAGCTTCGAGTACTGCTTGACACAACATAGGCACTTAAACAGACTTTGTTTTTGCTAAATCACCTGGTGAATTACTTCTGAGAGCCTCTTTCTGTATCTTTCAGGTGAGGATAAGGCCACTGTCCTCACTGTTTTCTTCTCATTTGCTAATTTGTTTGGTTTAAAGGTTGGCTGCCGACCACCCCTCACTAGAACAGAAAGGTGCCTGGTTGCCTCGTTGCTGTGTCCCCGGCGCCCGGCGCAGTGATCAACACACAGTACATTCACAGCAAATAACTGTGCAACAAATAAATGAAGTCGTAATGTGCCCCACCCCTACTGGGCAGAGGGGGAAACTGAGGCTTACTTAGAAGGGTGAGATGAGTTGCTCAGGGTCACTGTCACTGCCCCCCACCTTCTGATCACCTGCTGATGCCTCCCATCGGCTGAACCCAAACAGCAGCCAGATGCAGCCCAGCTGATGCTATCGGATGGGGTCACCTGGACAGAGAGGAGACAGATGGACAAACGGAAGGCAGCCAGAACATTTGGACTGCTTCTGTGGACAATCTCCAGGGCCAAATTCACCCAGGAAAGGGATCTTCAGACGGCAAGGGTGGGGGTGTGTGTGGAGGTTCCCGCTTTCACACCCAGGAGGCCGCGCCAGCCTGCACGCCTGCCAGCGGACCCCCAGGGCCCTCTTTCCCACGCCCGACCCCTTCCTAACTTCCGTCCAGGGCAACTGCCCTCAGCAGGGGCAACGGTGGGACCAGCTCACCCTGGAGGCAGGCAAGGAGGGGCGGACTGGACAGTAGCAGGGGAAACAAAAACAAGAAAAACAAACAAAACCGCTTGGTCCACTTTTCACTGATGTCATGCCCCAGCGATCAGAGCCAGTGTCAGTGATACACACCCCTCCCTGGAAAATGAAACAAGACGAAATCGGAGACGGAGACAAACCATGAGAGGCTCTTAACTCTGGGAAACAAACAGAGTTGCTGGGGGGTGGAGCGGGGGGATGGGGTAACCAGGACGGGCATAAAGGGGGGCACGTGAGGGAACAAGCACTGGGTGTTACATGCGGCTGCTGAGTCACTGACCCCTACCTCTGAAACCAGTAATGCACTATACATTAATTAATTGAATTTAAATAAAAAATAAGAATTAAAAAAAGAATTAAAAAAAGAAATCCCTCCCTACGAAACAGCTTATTGGTCTAACTTCCGAACATTTGCTGCAGATATTACCGCGGAGTTTTAAATATGTTATATATATACATATATATACATGAATATTAAACATGTATGTATGTGTATATACATACAGAATATATACGGACTCATACATGTAACAGTGTGTGTAGATTCGCTTATGTAATTAGCACGTGTTATCACTCCGCTCCCCCATCCTTTCCTGAAGCACTCTCCGGCGCTCGAGGGCAATGCAGAGAACCCATTTACGCCTTGCCTCGCTGCGCAGACCCTGCCATCCACTAAGGTCCCAAGCACCAGACTGTCCAAGCTCACTCGGATGCAACCCACGCCTTCAGCCTCTGTGGGCCTCCACGTCCCCGCTGCGTTTAAAACGGTAGTTTCGATGGACACATAGGTGGCACAGCGATTCTAAAGACAGAACCTGAGAGACTGGGGTGCTGACCTTCTGTCGCCCTTGGAGTTTGTGTTCATGGATCAAGTCCGAAACGGAGATACAGAGCGCCCGCCAAGCGATGAAAACGGTTTTTACTGAAACACAAGTTTGAGCTCCCACTTGAAATCTTTGCCAGATCAGAGCTGGTGTCTCTGACATTAGAAGGTGTTCTCTCCAATTTCTGATTGTTTGCAAAAGAAAAAAGAAAAAAAATCAAGAAAAAAAATGACAAGTGATGGCTCTTAAAAATCGTTTTGTCCTCTGAGAGACATCCAGCAATCGAGCCCCTTAGTGTTCATGCAAATAAGCAAAAATCTCGTGCGCACATGGATGTCTACAGCATTCGGTGTTGATACTGGGAAGCAACTGAGAAGTGCTTCAGGCTTCAGGAGGCGGATGGACCAGTAGGGTCCATCCAGACGGTGGGATGCTATTTGGTGCTAAAGAGAAATGAGCTGTCCATCAGGTCCTGAGAAGGCAAGGAGAAGCCTTCAACGCACATCACTAAGTGAAAGCAGCCATTGGGAAAGTCTCCAACTTTAGGACATTCTGGAGAAGGTAGAGCTATGGAGACAGTAACCGGGGAGTGGTTGCAGGGCTCAGGGGAGGGCGGACGAATGGGGGAGCCCGGAGGACTTTCAGGACAGTGAATCTGCTTTGTGTGATACCACAATGCAGACATGCGCCGTTATATGTCCGTCCAAGCCCACGCGACGGGCAACACCAGGAGTGACCCGTAATGGAAGCTGTAGACTTTCCGTCATGACGGCTTCAATGTGGGTTGTCGGCTGGGACAAACGTACCCTCTGGTGGGGGACGCAGATGCTGGGGGAGGGAGGATGTGCACAGGTGGAGGCAGAGGTCTACGGGAAATCTCTGTGTCTGCTTCTCAGTTTTGCTGTGAACCTAAAACTGCTCTAAAAACTGAAGTGTATTAAGAAAGAAAGAAAGAAAGAACCACCACCTCCCCCAAACCATGAGAGTGATGCCAAAGGTTACTCCAGGATTGTTGCTGAAAGTCGCTCAGTTATCCATGGGTGGACCCGCTCTCTGCACCTCACTTGATGGCAGGACTTTCTTTTTGTAGCTTTATTGAGATGGGCTTCTTCTAGCACACCATCCGTCTACTAAAACGCACAGTTGATGACCTTTGGTGTGGGCACAGAGCCGTGGGACTGTCACCATGATCAACCTCAGACCGTTTCTATCACCCCAGAAAGAGCCCCCTGATGCTTCACCCCATAGCGTCCCACACCCTCCAGGCCTTGGGCAAGGACCCGTCCCATCCCAGGGTCTGCAGGTTGGCCTTGCAGGACAGGGACTGGAGCTCTCGTCGCCTGCTCTCTGCCCCCAGAACCAGAGATTCTGCTCCAAAACTCCAGGATTATCCAACCGATCTGTTTTAACCTTTTTTTTTTTTTTTAAGGATTTCATTTATTTATTTGAGAGAGAGAAAGAGAGAGAGAGATCACAAGCAGAGGGAGCAGCAGGCAGAGAGAGAGGGAGAAGCAGGTTCCCTGCTGAGCAGAGGGCCCGATGCAGAACTCGATCCCAGGACCCCGGGATCATGACCTGAGACGAAGGCAGAGGCTTTAATCCACTGAGCCACCCGGGCGCCCCCAATCTGTTTTAACTTGAATCCCAGACAGGACAGGCCTCTGCTTGTCTTTGCTCTCGTCCAGGCCCCAGGAATTGTGTGCTAAATTGGAATGGAAACAAGAGAAGTCGGCAACCTTGACACATGTCTGTCCCTAGCTCCTGGCCCGCACACCTCCGCCCACACCAGAGAGGCTGGGGCGGGGGTTGGGGGCGGGCATGTGAAATGCGGAGTCCAGCTGCGCCTTGACCCCTAGTGGGACACAGAGCAAGGGATTTAATCTCTGCGCGTCTTCCTTCCCTCAACTATAAAACGGAGCTAATAATAGGACCTACCTTTCCCGGCTGCTGTGAGGATTAGCACAGGGGCTGGTAATACACAGTTCAGTGAATGCTAGCTATAATTATCGTTAATCACGCGGGATTTACGGAGCCATTACAAACGCTCTCCGGCCATCCGTCAGTCGTCTCACACACATTTCCTGAGGAGAGGGAGAGAGAATCCAGTGTGCTCCAGGGAACTGTGAGTCCTTCCCTGTGACTGGGGTGTCGGGTGAGATAGGGCGGGGCAGCAGATAAGATGAGGCAAGCGCCCCGTCCAGAAGGGCTCAGGGGCCAGGCTGGGGAGCTTGGACTCTCTCCCAAGGGTAATAGGGAGCCATGGGAGGCTCTTGAGGAGAGGGACACATGTTGGCTCTGAGTGTTAGATGCTCTCGGGGTGGTGGGTGGGACACTCTACAGGGAGATACCAGAGGCCAGGAGGAAGGTGGGATTATGGGCCACTTATGTGAGGGACCGTGGCCAACAGCCCAGTGAACATGGGTGAGGCAGTGGTTCTTAACCTGTGGTCTCTAGACTTCTACAGAGATCCAGTAGGGTCACCCTGGACACTGTCTGCCAAATCACGTTTCCATTTTTCCAAAAGTAAAAAAGAAAAAAAGGTGAAAATAATTTTGATGCTTTCTTGGGTTCAGCATAGGGAACCTCCTTATTCCTGTCTCTCAGTACACTTGAGTCTCCTTCTTTGTGGTGGTTGTGGTCTCTGAAGTCGTAGTGACCGTGGAATCAGTGAAAATGGAAACATTGACCCTGGGTAAAGACGGGGTTGGGTTCCTATAAGCATTTGTCACACTATCCTCATTAATGGGTCAGTACATAACCTTGTTTCGCGTGTGTTCTGTTTGAGGACACCTCGCCTGATAGACACTGTTGACTCGCTCATGCTGAGTTCAAGGCCAACAGCACCATTAACTCAGGCTGGAAGGAAGCTCAAGGAACACAGATCTTTCTGTGTAAGACACATCCCAGCATTCTGGGACTGCTGTGCTTGGGGGCCTCTTACAACCATGAAGTCAACAACAAAAAGGCACAATACTGCGAAAAATGTGGCATTAGCCAGAATACCAGAGGGAGGGTGAAAGGTGTTTGCAGGGTGACGGGGGAGCAAGGAAGCCGAGGGTCCCCGCACGCAACACAGCAGGCTCAAATTCTCACTGCCCTACACCTTCCCACTCGGATCTGAGGACCGCAGGAAACTTAGTGGGTAGATGAATTTGCAGATACGAAATCCACAAATAATGCAGGGGACCATATACGCAAAACATTGCCACGGTGTCATGGAATTAATAGAAAAGTTGTCAGGGAGAGAGCTTTCTTCTCTCTGGAGCTAAGTCTTTGAAAGCCACGGTCTGTTTTGCACTCCCAGGAGTTCTCAATTTGGACCAGCAACGTTTCAAGGGCTTAAGAGCCACATGTGGCTGGTGGCTTCTGTATCACACGGTGCCAGTCCCTATGGCTTTCTTCAGATTCTCAGAGGGGCCTATGAACTTTAAAGAATGACAATAATAGGGCGATGCCAGATAGAACCCCCTCAGAGAGCGCGCGACAGTACCAAAGTGAGCCCCTTAGCATGGGGGAGCACACGGGAGGGAGAATATTCTTTGCATCCCGGCTTGTAAGAGCGCAGGATGGGAGAGACATAAAGGATCCATCATCCACAGAACCGGATCCCTGGAAGAGGGCAGCTTCACGGGCTAGAATACTCAACATCCCTGCCAAGCACAGAGCCTGAGCTCCGTGTAACCACACAGATGAAGTTTGCAAACTCGGGGTTGAGCTGGTGAGGACAAAAGCCAGCTGGGGAAGGTCACCGATGTGATACTATTTATACAACATTTAACTACAGGCATGGTGAACCCCCTATTGCAGCTATGTGTTTATCCATACATAGCAAATGCACTTTTCTCATTAATAACAAATACCTCTTTAGTGATAGTGGTTACTTCAGGGAGGGAGGGGGAAGATTTGGACTGGGGTAAGGACAACACAGGTTCCAATTATAGTAAAAACGTTCTCTGTCTTCAGCTGGACAGTGGTGGACAGACAGGTACTCATTAGGTTATTTGGGATACTTTGGGTGCATTGGCTAAAATATTCCACAGCAAGGTTTTCTGTGCCTATGAAGAAGCAGGCTCCCTGCTGAGGGGGGAGCCCGATGTGGGGCTCGATCCCAGGACCTTGAGATCATGAGCTGAGCCAAAGGCAGACGCTTAATGACTGACCCACCCAGGCGCCACTCATCTATTATTTTATTTGGTAATATTTATTCAACGAACGTATGAGCCAAGGGGTACCATGGGGTACCAGAGAGAAAACAGAATTATGTTCTCAGAACCAGGAGTGAAGACAGCCCAGGCTTCATCACCAGACTGTCAACTGTACCACAATAACGATTAAAAGCCAAGATTTTGATTTATCAGTTTGTCATCTTATTCTTTCTAGACAAAACAAATCAATTTAATTTTATCACTTTTTTTTCTTCTTCAATTATCTTTTTTTTTTTTTTGGCCTGGCACTGGGGTGGGAGGGCAAGTGGGTTAAGTTGTCAAGTTCACAGTCTTTGAAGTGTAACTCAATTTTTTATGTGATCTTTCCATATATATTTTATTTAGTAAACTTATTTGGAAAAAAATATAAAATATATAAATAATAGGGTGCTCAGCTGGCTCAGTTGGTGGAGTGTGTGGCTCCTGATTTTGGGTCATGAGTTTGAGCCCCACATTGGGTGTAGAGATTACTTTAAACATCTAATCTTTAAAATACGTATATAACCAGGACACCTGGGCAGCTCAGTGGGTTAAGCATCTGCCTTCGGCTCAGGTCATGATCCTGGGGTCCTGGGATCGAGCCCCCATCAGGATTCCTGCTCAGTGGGGACACTGCTTCTCCCTATCCCTGCTGCTCCCCTTGCTTGTGCTCTCTTGCTCTCTCTCATAAATAAATAAAATTAAAAATCTTTAAAAAATAACAATTTAAAAATATATAAGATATATACACTACTATGCATACGATGGTACATACTATACATAATATATTATACAAGGTAATGCAGGTTACATCTATTATTCTATTATATACAATATGTAACATATTATAAATGTAACACATACTGTAATGTGAAATGTCCCTCACTCAGAGAACGCTCTGGGTAGAACCTGCAATTGCTCGCATCTCATAAGGAGGACACTGAGGCATGGGGGCAGTTGGACACTTGTGGGAGAGCACTTGCTGGGCCAGGAGGGACTGAACTAGGACAGTCCCCGGAAGAGCCCCTGGGGACAGGCGGAGGGGACGGGCTGGAGGCCTAGAGGCCAACTTTAATGAGGGTGTGTGCACCTTGGGGGCCCGGACTGGAGCATCCCCGGCCTGCACCCGCCTTCTCCAGGTCACTCCGGGTGACCCTGTGGGGCATCGCTGCTAAATGGGGAGGTGCAAAGCTCCCTGGATCATCAGTGAGCCTCCCAGGGGGCCTGGAGTGGGGCAGTGAGGCCTGCAGCGTCCCCCCTCACCCTCCTCCCAGCAGACCCAGGTGG
Organism: Mustela lutreola; assembly: GCF_030435805.1. NCBI lineage: Eukaryota > Metazoa > Chordata > Mammalia > Carnivora > Mustelidae > Mustela > Mustela lutreola. Next base: position 49,610,868 of record NC_081305.1, read on the forward strand.
CTCCACAGCCTGACCTTCTGGCTTTAGCTGAACAGCTGCTCTGTGGTCCCCGCAGGCCCCCTGGGTACACACATCCGGCCCAAAGTCCCCAGTGGAAGAATTCGGCTCCGGTCAGACACCGGGGGGTCTGCCTTCCTCCAGCTGCCCAGCCAGGGGACAGGGAGCAGCCTGGAGGCCACAGACCCTCGTTGGAGGCCTATCTCTTCCTCTCAGTGACTGCAGACCACTGCCTCAGTTTCCCCATCAGTGAATTGGAAACCATCGTTCTACCGGTCCACGGCTTATAGGGAGGATTCCACAAAGTCTTAAATTAAAAAAAAAAAAAAAAATTCAAATAGTACAAAAGGCACAGCAACGGAAAGCTCCCCAGAAGCTGGGCGTCTTCACCCATTACTGACCCAACTGTGGCATCAACAGAGGATTTACTTGGGCAAACTGGGGCACACAGAATAGGACTGGGTGCCAGCTGGACTTCTGGAATGACTGTTCAATGCCACAAAATGCAATCAATAAAAGCTTTGCAACTGAGCTGGGAAAGATCCCTTCCGTCACAGAGCGGGAGACCGCAGTGTGGCAATGCACTCTCGAGCTGCCTGTCGTGTGTCTGACAAGTCAGCTTTTCATGAGGAAATACGTCCAGCATAACCAAAAATAAAGAGTAAAAGGAACCTGGTGTCGCACTTTGCTAGGTGAGCATGGCTCCCGTCGCTGCCTTCCTCCCCGCAACCCCACTCCCCGGCCATTGGTGGATGTTCTCTTGCTGGAGTATTTGAAAGCAGGCACCAGCTGGGACACCATTTCACCCAAGAAGATTTTGGTAGGCTGCAACCGACTTTGCAATACTTCATTCCGCCTGCCAGGAAACAGATACAGCGAGCACTGGAAAATGCCAACAGGAGAAGTCTGGTCAGGACGCTGGAGGGTGGGCACTGTGGGCTCTTCGGGCTTCTCTGCACATTTGCAGAGGTTGTCACCAGCAAACCCCCCAAAAATCAAAGAGCAAAGGAAGTTCTCTCTCTGCTACACGCCCCACCCCCTGCCTGGGTTCCCAGGGGCAACGTGCTCGCCAGCTTCCCCCGGGATCCTTCCAGAGTCTGGGTAGCGTCGTTGCTGTGTCTTTATTAATAGCAGGATTGTAGTAGTAGTGAAACCAAGTCGGGCAAAACTCAGGGCTGTGAGTCACTCAGACCTGGCTCAGGGCCCGCCAGATGCCTCCTCCCACTCTGACCTTGTGCAAGGCAGTCTCAGCTCCCAACCTCAGTCTCTTGCTCTGTAAACTGGGGATAAATCCTTACCCTTGTTGGATGGCTGGGAGGATCCAGGGTAAAGCCCCACCCCAGCCCCACCCAGAACCAGGCTCAGGGCAGGTGCTGAGAACATAAAAAATTCTTTTCCCCAGTGCATCACCTGGTTATTAGAGCTCCTGGGTCTGAGAGAGGAGGGACTGGGGGGCTGGACTCCTGGGTCTGAGGGAGGAGGAGATGGGGTCTGGATTCCTGATCTGAGGGAGGAGAGGCTGACGGTCTGGTATCTTGGGTCTAAGGGAGGAGGGGCTGGGGGCCTGGACTCCTTGGTCTGAGGGAGGAGGCTGGAGGAGGCTGGACTCCTGGGTCTGAGGGAAAAGGGGTCTGGGGGCCTGGACTCCTGCTTCTGAGGGAGAAGGCAGCTGGGGTGGGAACCTGGTATTAAAGAACAGGGCTTTGGGAACAGTCTCCCTTATTCCTGGAGGCCAGACTCCCATCCCATGGAGGAAGGCACAAATCATGGTGCTCTGGGTCTCCCATCCCAAGTAAGGTATGTGAAGGGGCCCTGGCTCCCCTTTTCTCACTGCCATCAGGTCTGGCCCTTGGGGGTTCACAATACATTTTGTCCCCTCTGTCCTGGGACCAGAGCCCAGAGTCCAAGCTGGTCTAAGTTTGGAAGGGGGAGGGAGGGGGGCAGCGGGTCAGAGGGGGTGAGGGAGGGGTGTGGGGGGGACAGGATGTCTCTGAGCTGTCACACACACCCCTGTCTCAGGCCCAGAGAAAGGGAGGGACAAAGGCTCTGAGAGAGAGTCAGGAACAAAGACGGGAGGAGGGAGACAGAGAGACACTGGGGAAAGCAGGCCAGAGTGCAGCCAAGTGGGAGAACAGAGAAAGAGTGAAAGTGTGGGATATCCTGAACGACAAACAGTGGTGACAACAGTGGGGAGAGTGTGGGAGACAAGACACAGGATAGGGAGACCCACCCAGAGAATCGAGAGCTGGGATAGGGGCAAGACAGTGGCAGGAAGGCTGGTGGAGAGAGACTGGGAGATAGACAGTCACACAGAAGCAAAGATACCGCGAGGTTGGAGAGGGGACGGAGGTGTGAGACGGACCAGAGAGATCAGCAGGATAGTACAGACGGACAGAGACGGGGCTGTCCGGAGGCAGGAGTCCGGCAGAGGTCGGCAAAGAAATCCTCTGACTCGGACAGGCAGAGAGAGACAGAGGCTGACCCTTTCCAACGGGCTCTAGACCTCAGCTCTGTGGGGGCACAGCGGGACGCAGGCAACCCAGACAAGGGGTACTGGCTCGGGCAAGGTCCAGCGGACGCCAGGGGTCTCTGAAATGGAGCTCAGGGAGCCCGAGAACCATGAGGATGGGGACCCAGAGGTGAGAGATGGAAAACAGGGAAAGAGAAAGAGAGAGAGGCAGAAAAACAGAGTCAGAGATAAACACAAAGAGGGACATGGACAAATACAGAGGGATGGGAGAGACAGGGAAACAGAGAAACAGAGAGACCCAGAATAACACCAACCTGAGGACACAAAGCTAGACTCAGGGCAATGGACTCGGAAATAAAGAACGGGAAGCACAGGGAGAGGATGGAGAGAGAGACGGGTGCAGTGGAGGTTGTGTGAGCGGAGCGTGAAGTCCCAGCCAGAGCTGGGGGCTTCTGGTGGTTCCCACAGATGGGCAGGGTCTCTGAGACAATCACCCTGACCCTGCCAGGACACAAAAACAGGTGGCCCAAGGCCGGTGAGTCACTGTGACTCATCCTTCTCCCTGGGGACAATGACCCCATTACCCTGGCACCCCACCCCAGCCCTGGGCTGGACCTCCAGTTTCCCCCACCACTCTGAGGGGGCCCCAGACTCACCCCCTCCCCACCTTTGCTCCTCTCCGACAGGAGGACACAGCTACAGCCCTCCAACGGCTCGTGGAGCTGACAGCCACCAGGGTGACCCCAGTGAGGAATCTACGTGTCCCGTACCGCCTCATCCGAGAGCTCGGCTCTGGCTCCTATGGCCGCGTACTCCTTGCCCGGCCTCGCCAAGGAGGTGAGTTTGGCCACCAAAGGGCAGGCTCCAGCATGTCCCTAGAATAGGATTCTCAGAAGCCACAGAGACAAGGGGCATCCCCAGGAGATGACAGGAACCCTGGACGGGGGCACTCAGAAAGTTAAGAGCTCTTTGATCTTCCAATAAACAGAGCTAGCCCAAGGAAGGCTGACTTGCCTGGGGCCACACAGCAAGGCAGGAGTGCAGTTATTGGAGCTCAGGTCTCCATGTTCCCTACTTGACTCAAGAGAAAACTGAGGCTCAGAGAGGGTAAAGCAGTTGCGTGAGGCCACACAGCCGAATAGGGAGTCCTCAGGGATGGTCACCTTTAACCCCTACTTCACACAAGGACAGACTGGAAGCTGAGAGATGTCAGACACTATTCCCTCCCATTCTTGTTTACACATGAAACATCTGAGGTTCAGAGAGGTTAAGCACGTTGCCTAAGGTCCCACAGCAAGATCAGAGCTCTCTGAGTTCCCTTCTGCTCCCCTCTACCTGGCAGGACCTGCTGTGGCCCTGAAGGTCCTTCGTCGGGATTCGGTCTTGAGGACCACCTTCCTGAGAGAGTTCTGTGTGGGCCGCTGTGTCTCTTCACACCCAGGCTTACTGCAGACTCTGGCAGGACCGCTGCAAAGCCCCCGACACTTCGCCTTTGCCCAGGAGTACGCGCCATATGGGGACCTCAGCGGGATGCTGAAGGAACGGGTGAGGCGGGTGGGGACCAAAGGCCAGAATGGCTTATCCTATGTACAACTGTCCCTAACCCATTTCTAGCTCCAATCCTGACACCCAAATCAGTGCTCAGCCTAGCCCTTCCCTAAGCCCTAGACACCCTCCTTATTTCTCTCAGTGCAATCCCATGCCTAACCCTAACCTAATCCACCCAACCATCCCAACACAAGTTTGCATGGGCAGGGACTTGGGGTTGGGGTGGGAATGAGATTAGGGGTGAGATTTTAGTTCGCACCGGGATTGGGAGTGTGGGCATGCGTGGAGTTGTGTGGGTTGATTATAGATTGGTAATGGGTGTAGAAAGCATGGATGGGATGGTTGAGGATATGTATACAGAATGAGTTGGAGATCGGAGAGGAGTAATGAAGTTTTTTCTGCTGAGGAGACCAGGTCAGGACTGAATTCATGAGATTCTGAGGGTACATGAGTTTGAAGATTAGGATGGAGCCAATTTTAGGAATAAATTTTGGATTTCAGACAGGGTTAGAGATAAGCAGAGGGAAAGAAAGAAGGGAGGGAGACAGATGAATGGGCAGAGCAATGGATGGATGGATGGATGGATGGGTAGATGGATGGATGGATGGATGGGTGAGTGGGTGGATAGATGGATGAGTGGATGGATGGATGGAGGATGGATGGATGGATGGTTGGATGGATGAGTGGATGGATGGATGGATGGCAGATAAATGGAAGGAAGCAAGGAAGAACAAATGGATGGATTTTGGATAACAAATAATTCAATACTTTATTGGATTGCTGACTGGCTGGTAGAATGGAAGCTAAGCAGAAACACTGCTGTGTAAACTTGAATGGATGAGTGGTTTGACGGATGGATTGATTTATCAATCCAATGAAGTAAACTGACTTCAGAGTGGTGTCTGAGTTAGAGAATTAAATTAGTAGGAATTCTACTAGCAGTAGAATCTAAATTAGTAGGAACTAAGATTGGGATTAAGTATGAGATTTCAGTTCCCATTGCAGATCTGGGAGATCAGGCTAGAGGAGACAGGATATGTGAGGAGGGGGTTTGAGTTAGGGTTAGAAGAAAGCTTGATGGAAGCTAAAACAGCTTCTGGTTCAGTCTGAGGTTCCGGTGATGACATACTGGGGGTTGGAATACAGAGGTTGTAACAAGGTGTGGCTGAGGATAATCTGGAGATGATGTTGGGGGACACTAGAGGTAGCCACTGGTCTGAAGTTCTGAATTCTTGAACTTCAAGAAACCAAATAAAGAAGGAGCCAAGACACCCTGACCTTCATCTCTCCTTGACCCCAGGGCCTCCCAGAGCTGCTGGTGAAGCGGGTAATGGCCCAGCTGGCTGGAGCCCTGGACTTCCTCCATGGCCGGGGGCTCGTCCATGCGGATGTCAAACCAGACAACGTGCTGGTCTTTGACCCTGTCTGCAGCCGTGTGGCCCTAGGTGACTTGGGTCTGACCCGGCCCGAGGGCAGTCCAACCCCTGCCCCACCAGGGCCACTACCCTCTGCCCCACCCGAGCTCTGCCTCCTGCTGCCACCTGAGACCCTTCCCCTGCGACCAGCTTTGGATTCCTGGGGCCTGGGGGTGCTTCTCTTCTGTACTGCCACTGCCTGCTTCCCTTGGGATGTGGCACTGGCCCCGGACCCCGAGTTTGAGACCTTTGCTGGCTGGATGACCACCAGGCCCCAACCCCCTCGGCCACCCCCCCCTTGGGACCAGTTTGCTCCCCCGGCTCTGGCATTGCTCCAGGGGCTCCTAGACCTGGATCCTGAAACGAGGAGCCCCCCACTGGTTGTCCTGGACTTCTTGGGGGATGACTGGGGGCTAGAGAGGAACAGAGAGGGACCTGGGGGCTTGGGGGGCATGTCTAGTGAAGATGGGGAGGAGGAGGAAGAGGGGGGAGCAAGCCTGGAGGAGTGGACAGATGAAGAGGAGGAGGAGGACAAAGATGGCAGGAGGATGGGGACAGATCGGGGAGCTCCCTGACCAGGTGACGGAGACAGGTGGTCAGAGTCTGGGCCAATGGCCCCTCCCCCAGTAACCCCCCCTCCCCGGCCACCTGGATGACAGCTGCTCCCTGGAGGACGGAGATGGAACACAGTGCGTCTCTCCCTGCTGAGGGCTGGACTGGGAAGCACAATTCCCCTCTCAGCAGAGGACCTGGGAGTCCAAGAGTCAGCCCCTCCTCCCTCAGACTGGAGTCCAGGCCCCCAGCTGCCTCCTCTCTCAAGGACCCTTCCTCTTCCTTCTGTCCTGACTGTGCCTTCTTGAAGGAAGGCTCTGCTCCCCGTAGACACGTTTCCACATTGCGGGGACCTGCCGAGTGCCTCTCACGGAGCTCTGACAGGGCCACTCGTCCCCACTGACACCTGGTTGACTCTCGCAATCTGTGGCACTATGTCTGAGTTCTCAAGATCCAGCTCCATGGAAACCTCACCCTCCACCTCTTCCATTTCCCTCGACTCCGGGTGACACTGGGGCAGTCACTCATCCTGTCTGGACCTAAATCCTTGCACACACACACGCACTGTCCTGCCATGGGCCCTCTGCGCATAGTGCATCCTCTCCCGAGAACTTTACTCACAGCTCAGTGCCTCCAAGCCCTCTCCAGCCTCGTTGGAACCTATACCCAGGTGACCTCTGTCTCCCATGGTTTTCGGCCTCACCTGTTGGGCTATCCGGGGTGGACTTGGTTTTCCTTCTTTCGACATCTTTTCAGTTCTGCTCCTGCTGGAGGAGGGGTTCTGCTCCCCATTGTGCCAGCTCCCTACCGGCACGGCGAGGTGTGGGGCTGTCCCAGCTTTGTGGGCCTCGGAGTCTGCACTGAGAGCCCTGGGCCCAGCTGGGACGTTTGCCCCTCCAGCCTGCAGCATGAGCCTGATGCCTGGGGCTTCCCACCTACGGGGCATCCCAGGCCCTTCCCAAGGCCCAGCTCAGGCTCCCCCTCCCAGGGAATCTGCCCTGTGTGCTTTCTAGACTCAAAAGAGTGGGTTCACCAAGTGCTGTGTGGTGTCCTGGTTCGGACCCAGGACAGAAGGCGGTTGGCGGAAGCGCTGCTGAGACCTGATCCAGAGTCTATGCAGGGTCTAGCCTGACTGATGACTGATGACTCCTTTGTTTGGACAAATGTGCCCTTGCCTGCGTGAGATACCAACCTGGTGGGGAGCTGGGGACGGCCTGGCCGTTCTCCGCACAATCCTTCCAGCTGTTCTGGAAACTGAAAACTATTCTGAATTAAAGGTTTGTTTAAAAAAAATGAAGGGAGTTTCACAGTGGTCATCTTGCAGCAAACCAAGGAAATAATGTGAATCCTGGGCCCCCAGCCCCTCCTCCATCAGGCCCAGGAGTGCCTACCTTGCCTCCCCCACCAACTCTGAAATCTGTAGATGCAGAATGAGGACCTCCCCCCACCCCTCCCCTCCCAGTTGCTCCACCACCTGCTTCCCCTCAGCCCCAAGTCTGACATCATCTCTCACTGCATCGTTCTGGAATCTGGTTGTCTCATTCTTTCCCCAAACAGGACCCCAGTGTCCGACCCCCTGAACACCCCTCACGAAACACTTGTGTCTGACCTGTCACTGGGGTATTGATGGGGCAGCTGGGTGGGGTTATGTCAGGGCCAAACTAGAGAAATGAGTTCATCCTCCACAGGGGCTTGGACTCCTGGTCTGAGGGAGGAGGGCTGGGTCTGGACTCCTGGTCTGAGGGAGGAGGGCCTGGGGTCTGGACTCCTGGGTCTGAGGGAGGAGGGGCCTGGGGTCTGGACTCCTGGTCTGAGGGAGGAGGGGCCTGGGGTCTGGACTCCTGGTCTGAGGGAGGAAGGGACTGGGGGCCTGGACTCCCTGGTGTGAGAGTGGAGGAGGCTCTGGGCCTGGGTCTGGGACAGATTTCTGGTGGCAGCCAGTTCTAGGAGTCAACACACGATGTCGCTCTGGCCCTAGTGGGGTAGAAGAGGCGGGTCTAGGGGCGGGGCTTACGACCCCCTAGGTGGGGGCGGGGTCTGCTCCTGGGCAGGCCTCTGCTGGCATGGGATCTAGAGCTGGGCACTGACCACAGCGCAGCGAAGGGTCAGGCAAGCTTGGAGAAGGTGAGGTTTGGAGGCCGGAGCGCAGGTCAGGAGGAGGCAAGGGTTAAACAGCCTGAGGTAGGCAGCACCTGAGAGTGAAGCACACAGCTGACCCAAGTCCCGGGTGCCTCAGGGGGTCAGGGGCTGAACTTCGAGGCTCTAGAATGGTTAAGTGTTAGGGAAGCAGAGTCTGGGAGTCATAAGATGTGTGAGTTGTATAACGTTCCAGGAGAGGGGTGGGCTGGCGGTCCAGACTCCATGTCTGATGGAGAAGGGGCAGGGTGCCTGGACTCCTGAGTCTGAGGGAGGAGGGGCTGGGGGCCTGGACTCCTGGGTCAGAGGGAGGAGGGGCTGGGGGGTCTGGACTCCTGGGTCTGAGGGAGGAGGTGTTGGGGGCCTGGAGTCCTGGGTCTGCGGGAGGAGGGGCTGGGGGCCTGGACTCCTGGGTCTGAGGGAGGAGGGGCTGGGGGCCTGGACTCCTGGGTCTGAGGGAGGAGGAGGGGTTGGGGGTGTAAGAGTTGGACCCCAGGTGTCTCAAGGACTTGGTGCTCCCAAGTGCTTGCTCCCACCCAGGTTCCAGCCGTCCTCCAAGGCCCTGGTGTGCGTGGCTGCCCTCTCCAGCCTCTGGAGGGAGATAGCACCTGTTTGCTCTTAGGAGAAAGAGGCTACTCATCCACCCCCAGGGCCCAAGTCTGTTTGCTTTGGAAACAAGGTTGGGGGGTGTCTCAAGTTATCTGGTTCATCTTTCACCCTTGGGCCATTGGGTGGTGCCAGGATGTGGGGGCAGGGGTGAGAGCCATCTGCGACCTGAGGCTTGACCTTACCCTGACCAGCAACTGGTCTCCCCACTCCTCAGATGCTCCAATGAAGAGGGAGACTGAGTCACAATGAAAAGTGTCATTGAGCCCTTAGCCCCTTCTTCCCTCAGACCCAGGAATCTAGAGCCCCCGCTCCCTCCTCCTTCAGATCCAAGAGTCCAGGCCCCCAGACCCTCCTCCCTCAGATCCAGGAGTCCAGACCTCCGGCCCCCTCTTTCCTCAGACCCATGTCTAGCAGGACCTGGGCCCTGGGTCACTGTCTCTACTCTGCCCCACAGAGATGCCCGGCAAACAGTCAGATGAGGAACAGGTGGAGGCAGGGGCTGCCGAAAATGTAGCTGAGGAGGACCTAGGGGGCCTCACGGCAGAGGAGCTCCGGCAGGGCCAGGAGGCAGCCCTGGAGCTAGAGGACATGATGGCGCTAAGTGCGCAAACCCTGGTCCGGGCCGAGGTGGACGAGCTTTACCAACAAGTGCGTTCCCTGGGCCAGGGCCGCTTTGGCCGGGTCCTGCTGGTCACCCATCGTCAGAAAGGTACCAGGGCCTGGAGACAGATGCAGGAGGGTCAGAGGGTGGTTGAATGGGTCACGACAGGTGCCAGCTGAGGCCGGGAGTGTCAGCAGGAATCGAGTGTTGCCTCTGCTCCCCCCACAAGGCTGTGTGTTCTTGGGGCTCTCCCCTGCCCTCTCTGAGCCTCAGCTCCTCCTTCGAGAATGTGGGTGACTGAGCATGTGTCAATGGCTATAGTACCCGAGAGAAAGAGGAGCAGACAGAGCCCTCCCTGTGGTCATCCTCTGGGGGCTGGCTTCATCTGGAACTTTCTGGCCGGGCATGCACACATCCTCTGTTGGTCCCCTGAGCCAGGCACAGTGTGGATGGAACTCAGAGTCAGCATTGACACAGGGCGCGCCTAGCAAGGCTGCCCAGGGACTCAGCCCTCAGTGCTCAGTGCTTGGAACCCAGAGCTGAGTCCGTGAGGCCTGCCTCCACGGCGGAGCTCCAGCCTGCACAGGGGGAGGGTTTTGCAAGTGCGCCCTGCCAGCTGGCGCCGAGCTCTGCATGCTGGGGCTGGGGCAGGGGTGCTGGTTGGCCTCAAACAGCAGGAGTCCACCTTCTTGAGCTCCTGGAGGCGGAAGTCCCCAAGCAGGTGTGTCCCTGTGTATCCACACCTGTGTGTCTGCGTCCGGTTCCTCGTTCTTTAAGGACACTGGTCACAGTGGATTGGGGCCCACCCCAGGGACCGCGTTTTACCTCTTTCAAGACTATCTCCAGACAGGGCTCTGTTCTGCAAAAGGCCGTGAGGACTTCTTCCACCTCTGGATTCGGGGACGGGGGTGCATGGTTCAGCCCATATCAGAGACTGATGCAAGGAGCAAGAGGTCCAGACATGGGCCCTCCTGGACTATGGAGGCACGAGGCCTAACGGGGGGCCCAGGGGACCATGCTTCGTTGTACCTCCTGGATGCGGGCCCCTGAGCCGGAGGGGTCTGGGGCCCAGCACTCACAGCCCCAAGGGACGGACGCCATCAGAATTGACAGTGGCACATGCCACCATGGCTGAGGTCCAGGGCATTGCTGCATCCAGCCGGGGGACAGAAGGACAGTGGTCCGCATGTGAGGCAAGGAGGTGACCTCTGTCCATCACTCCTGGGCTCCTGGTGAGGGCAGCGGGTGACTCTGCAGGTGAAGAAGCCAGAGTTCCTGCTCTCAGGGGACCTACACTCTTGAGAACTGTTTGCATGAAGGTTCCTTCCAGGGATGGCGTCCCTAGGGCAGAGCTTCCCTTCCGCATTCCCTGTGGCTTTGGGGCTCGGGTTTGCTGGAACCAGGAGCCAAACGAAGTCATCTGGAGTTCCGAGTGCAGTTTCCCAGGGGGCCCCCATCTGTTCCAACACAGCAGAGCAGAAAATCACCAAATGCTGCGTTACTGTTCTTATTAATTACCACGGACGGTGTTTTTGTGGCCACGTGGCATGTAGGGTTGTATGGCAGGGAGGAGGTGGCAGTGGCGTTGGGGAGAGAGTCTGGGCTGGGGGGGCAAGGGGGTGGCCAGGGTGACCCTTGGCTCCTTCACTCCCTCCACTCCTGTCCCTGCTGTCCCAGGCACGACCCTGGCGTTGAAACAGCTCCCAAAGGCGTCCACTTCCCTCCGTGGCTTCCTGTATGAGTTCTGCGTGGGCCTCTCACTGGGCACGCACCCAGCCATAGTCACGGCCTACGGCATTGGCATTGAGTCGGCCTACTCCTACAGCTTCCTGACAGAGCCCGTCCTGTATGGAGACCTCATCACCTTCATCCAGCCCAAGGTGGGTAGGTGGGCCCCTCCCTGGTCTCCTTTGGAGTTCATAGATCACCACAGAACCAACACTGTACCCTAGCGAGACTCACTCGCCCCCATGGGCTCAGCCCAGGCCTCGAGGGGGTCATGTTAGACCTCCCCAGGGCTCACAGTCCCTACGGGGCACGCTGGGCCTCCCCATGGCAAGTCTGTTGGAGGTCCTTCATTGTCCTGGGCCCCCGGGGCTGAGGAGCGCCTGCATGGTCTCAGTCCCCAGCCAGCTGTCCGCAGGGGCAGGAGGCCCTCACACCCGTCCCCTGCAGGTGGGCCTCCCGCAGCCGGCAGTCCAGCGCTGTGCGGCCCAGCTGGCCTCGGCCCTGGAGCACATCCACTCCCGGGGCCTGGTGTACCGGGACATCAAGCCCGAGAACGTACTGGTGTGTGACCCGGCGTGCCAGCGGGTCAAGCTCACCGACTTTGGCCACACGAGGCCGCGTGGGACTCTGCTGCGCCTGACTGGGCCGCCCATCCCTTACACGGCCCCTGAGCTCTGCTGCCCTCCGCCCCTGCCCGAGGGCCTGCCCATCCAGCCTGCCCTGGATGCCTGGGCGCTGGGGGTCCTGCTGTTCTGCCTGCTCACTGGCTACTTCCCCTGGGACCAACCCCTGGTTGAGGCCGACCCCTTCTACGAGGACTTCCTCATCTGGCAGGCGTCTAGCCAGCCCGAGGACCGTCCTCAGCCCTGGTTCGGCCTGACACCTATGGCCGACAGTCTCCTGTGGGGACTGCTGGACCCTCACCCCCGGAAGAGGAGCCCCGTGAGCTCCATCCGGGACTACCTGGGGCGTCCCTGGAGGCAGCAGGAGGGGGAAGCTGAAGAGGTGGAGGAGGGGGATGGCGAGGAGGATGGAGAGTGAGGGGGGCTGCCCGAGCCCACCTTGCCTGCGGAGATACGGGAACGGAACTGCGTGCCCATGTCCTAAGGCTGCCTCCACCTTCTTGTGCTGCCTTTTGGCTTCTTTTTTACCCGTTTCCCTCTTCCTTTCTTCCTTACCTCCCACATGGCCATCCCTCCTGTGGCCTAGGGGGCCCCTGAGACAGCTGCATGCCTATCCCACCATCGCCGTTCCCCAAGGCTTTGGCACCTGCTTTCCCCCCTGCCCGAAATCCTGTGGCTCCTTCCCTCGCCTCCCGCACACCCTGGGTGCTTCAGCTGCCCTGCTCAGTGAGGCCTGCCCTTGGCAGGCGAGGTCACCGCCCCTGTGTTCCCACCGCCTCCTTCTCCTCTGCTCCCTGCCCTCCGGGACGCTCATCCCCTTCCAGCTGTCAGCTTAGGTCCATGTGGTTCTTCTGTGTGTCCTGCGGGGACAGGGGTCCCACCTGTCCTGTGAGGTGCCCCATGGAGCCGGCGCAGTCCTGGCCCAACAGAAGGGCCTCAGAGATGTCTGCTCAATAAATGCACCTGTCTGGTTCTGTGTCACCGCCTCTGTGTCCCTGTCTTCCAGTCCCGTCTCTCCTCCTGGGCCGGGTCTCCCCCACTCCCCCAGCCCTGCATCTTCCGCCCACAGTCTGGGCTGGCCATCGCCCTCTTTTCAAACCTAGCTTTACCCGGCACTTTGGTCTCCACGATGCTGCTGGTCTGTTCCTGTGGGGAAGACCCGATAGCATGTTGTCAGGGAGAGACCCGCAGAAGCCAAACATGGCCGCACGGTGTGGCCGTGCCTCATGCCAGAGGCTGGCGTGGATGCATGTCAGGACTGGGAAAGCCCGTCTCTGCGCGGGCCCACGTGTTAGCAGAGGCCTTGAGCATCAGAGCTGCCACAGACGGGCACTGCGGCTGGACTGCAGTGGGGATTTCTGCAGAGGTGTGTGTCCATAAGCCTCTGGGCCCAGGGCTGTGCACAAGTCGTGGTGTGTGGGGGGGACACGGTGGGGTGTGACTGTCCTGGCCTGTGTGGGTGATGTGACTGTGTGTTTGATGGGTCCGAGTGTTTGAGCCTGTGTGTGAGGGGACAGCACGGAAGTCTGCGTGTGCTTGGCCCTGCATGTATGGACATCAGACCTGGGTTTGTGTGTCCACAGGACCTTGGGCAAGTGTGTGTGTAGCCGGAGGAGAAAAGTCACCCAGACACGGCTGCCAGTCACCAGCTGGGCCCCTCTCTCCTTCACACTTTCCCCCCACCCTCACCCCGGCCCCTTCTTGGCCACTGCCCTGTTTGCAAACACTCTGTCTTCCTCTCCTCGCCTTCTTTGGCCTCCCGCCCAGAGCAAGGTTACAACTCAGAGCTGGATCAAGTGTCACATTCTCCCAGGCCCATACCACCCCCCCCAGGGCCCCTGCTGTGGCCTCCTAGGTGTTGCCTGGACTTGGGAGGGGGGTGTTAACAGCGCCTGTGGAGTGACCCCAAAGACCCTTGAATCTAGTTTCAATAGAGAGGACTAGGGACACTGGCCCCTGTCCTGGGCAATCCAGGTGGGCTTCCTGGAGTAGGGGATACTGGAAAGAACAAGACAGGGAGGTACATAGTGGGGGGGAGGGGGGAGCAGGATCAGGACCTTCTGCCATCTTATCCATGAATGTGAAGTAGCACGAACCATCAGGCCAAGAATGTGTCCCAAAAAAGCTGGAGGCGGCTGGGGCAGGGTGGAGCTGGGAAGGGGGGAGTGCAGATGGGCAGGGGCAGGCAGGGGCAGGGGAGGCTGCAGAGGGTGTTAATTGGTGGCAGCAGCTGAGGATTAACTGGGAGGTGATAATGACCCAGTGGGGGGCCCCAGGGCAGGGTGGGAGGACGAAAATTCCCAGAAGGCCCGAAGGGACCCGGGGCAGTGCTAATTAAGTATTAGTTACTTAATTAAGTAAGGCTTAATCCTAATCATAATACTTAACACTGACAAAGCAGCATGCTCCTCGCTCCTCCAGCTCCCCCCCCCCCAGAAACGTTGGCTCACCTGCTAGGACCCTCTTCAGTTCACGGGTCGGGGTGCATGGGTGACCAAGGTAACACCTGAGCTCCCACCTGGATCAGGAGCAGGAGCAGAGCCCAGAGCCAAACCCAGACTGGGTCCTGCCCAGGGACCATGGTCTTTAACTTCAGGGTGTTCGGCTGCCATCAGTGGCCAAAGGGGTCCCACACAGAAGGCTGGGGTGCATGTGGCGGGCTGCGTGATGGTATTGTGTACGTCTGAATGTGCAATGCGAGCGTGCATGGGGGGTTGTGAGGCGGCCGTCCCTCCCTGGGAGGACACGTGCGTTGGGGCAGGTAAACCGTCGGGATAGAAGAGGTGGGCTCAAGAGGCTTCCAGACTCACTGCCATGTGTTAGTGAGGACGTGGAGAGGCTAGAATCCCAGTGCAGTGCGGAGGGAGTGTAAAAAACGGTGCAGCCATCGTGGGAGACAGGCCGGCCTTTGTCAGCTCATCAGACACAGAACCACCACGTGGCCCGGCAATTCCACTCTGAGGTTCGTGCCCACAAGCAACGGAAAGCATGCATCCACACAGATATTCTAGTACGTTACTCAAAAGCCAAACCATGGAGACAACCCAAGTGTCTGTCCACAGCTAAGCAAACACAAGGTGGTCCATCCAGACTCTGGACTAGTACCCCGCCATGGGAAAGAACGAAGCCCCAACCCGTGCCACACCACGGGTGGACGTCACCAACGCCGTGAGAAAAGAGAGGTCAGCAGTGCAAGATATGCCACTGCAGGACTCCATTCTGAAAATGCTCAGAACAGGCAGATGCGGGGGTGGGTCTGTCAGGGGGAGACAGGGAATGACGGGTAAGGGGCACAGCTTTTCTTCTTCGGGGGGCGTGGTGGTGGACTCATTAGATTATGGTGAGTGCTGCACAACTCTGGATATATTAAAACCACCGAATTGTACATGGGGAAAGGGTAAATTTCATGGCATGCAGATTTCATCTCAATGAGGCTAAAATACCACAAAAGAAGCATTTCCAAGGTTCTCATGCCTTAATCAGTTCCTTTCCTTCTCCAGCCCTCTGAATTCCCATCAAAGAGAAAAGAGAAAACGCTGCTCTCCTCATAGCTCTGAGTCAATCACAAACCAGGGCCTTAAACACAGAACCTACTCCCCGCTCTGTCTTACAGAAAAGACCACTGAGGCCCCAACGGGAAGAAACCTACTTTCTAATGACCAGCAAGTCTAAAGATGGAAGAGTCTGAATTCAAACCCAGATCTTCACCCCAGCCCAACACCTCTAAAGTGTACCCAGCTGGTGGTTGCCAAGGACACTCTGCCCTACCCCCTAAGCTGGGACCTCAAGCTTGCAAGCAGGACCATGTAGATGTCCAGTGTAAAGTGAAAATGTGGGGCTTCTTGGTTCAAAAAAAAAGTTTTTCCTTTCCTTCTCCCTCTCTGCCATTTGCTAGTGATGCCATGCCCTCCCCTGGGCCTGGGGCATGGAGCTACTCGCTGGGGATGGGGTCCTATGACCAGAACCCATCAGGGAAGTGTCTTTGCATGAGCCCGCGCTCCTTCCCCATCAATTTCACTTAGAAAACTCAGGATCAAAAATCATGAAGAGCATCAGCAGAGTGTTAAACCAACCCACTGGCACCCCACCTGCAAGCTGCTTGCAGCGGGGAGCAGGCCAACCCCGGGGGCCAGAAGGGGCCAACCCAGCAAACCTCTGAGAACAAGCTTTGGGGCAGAGTCCCTGCAGGTGGGTGCTGGGGCACAGATAATGCAAATAGCTTGAGCAGCGCTTCTCAGACCTCCAGCCGCCAGCCACAATGACCTGCCGGCTTGCTAAACCGTGGATTCCAATCTGATCCGGAGAGTCTGAGGTGGTGCTGGTGAGGCCCATGTTCCCAGGGCATGGGCCACACTTGCTGGTGCAAGGGACACAATGTTAGAATACTGATCTTGCGTCCTCACTGATCTCTTATTAACACTAACCATTTGTGCGCTGAATGCTCCGGGGTTTTCTACATGGACAGTCAGATTGCCCACGGGAAAGGACAGATCTGTGTCTCCACGCTTCCTGGGATTAAGGTAGCCCCCTCTGCTCCTATTCTGCTAAGAGTGTGTGTGTGCGTGTGTGTCTGTGTGTTCACCATGAATGGCTGTTAAATTTTGTCAAATGTGTTTTTCTGCAAAGGTCAAGATCGCTAGGCTTCTGCAGCTACTGTTCTGGGCTTGTTGCAAGCTGGCAGGCACAGGATAGGGCTCAGCTGTCCCATGGGAGGTGTCCAGGTCAGGGCCAACAGTAGGTGGGGGCTGGTCACCCACCCTGGCCCTGGGCCCTAGGGCCAGATGTTTGGGCTTAGCTGCCTGGCCAAGCAGGGATAGAGTGACCGGATAATTAAGCACTCGCTTCTTCAGGGCTGGCAGAAGGTTGTAGAGGGTGGAGGGACCTGGGGCCAGAGTGCCCAACAGCCAGCCACTCTACCCTCCCCAAATCCGGCTCACAGATGGGAGCCTGGAGCTTAAACTCCTAGTGGGGCCCTCAGGGGGGACCCAGAGTTGGGGTGTGCCTGCTCCCAACTTCAAATAGGGAAGCAGACCCTTTGCTCCCAGGTCGGTGTGCTGTCCTCTGAGCCCCTGACTGCCCAGGAGGGCAAGGGGCAGGCAGGCAGGGGCCCCCTCAGCCCTCCCTGTTTACTAGTCAGCAGTTATTTAAGTCTGGGGCTTAATGAGACCCGGGGAACAGAATTCTCTGCGTGCTTCTTTGCTTGTTGGCGGGGGCAGACAGTCCATCTATCAGGACCCCCACACATTATCCCTCCCTGCCCCCAACACGTAACTGGACCCTGCTGGCCTTTGCCGGACTGTGGGGGCGCCAGCTCCATGACCTTCCAGGACCTCTGAGCCAGGCTCCAGATTGGGGAGAGGAGGAGGAGGGAACGGTCTCTCCTGTCCGAGGCTACAGAAACCAGAATTGGAGCTTCCTTCAGTGTTTCAAGGTGGCCCCCAGTTTATAAGTGGAGACCCAGAATGGGAAGGAGCCCACCCAAGGTCACTCAAAGAGGGGCCATCATAGGAGTCCTAACCTGGAACCCCAGGCCAAGGTCAAACCAGGGGAATTTGCATCGCATTTTTCTGAGTTTGAGTTCCCACTCTGCTGTGTAGCCTTAGGCAAGACACTTGCCCTCTCTGAGCTTCAGTGTCCTTTCTGAAATGGGGATCAAGGTCCTCCCTCAAAGGGCTGGGGTGAGGATGGGATGTAGTGTGTTAAGAGGCCACACTGGGTCAGACGCAGAGAAGCGCAGTCAGGAAGGGACAAGATCATTCTTGTTAACTGAGCACATGACACGCGAGCTCCGTCCTTGCCTCGGCTACCTCTCTAATCCTCCCCACCACCACCTCCCCAGAGGCAGGTGCTGTTACTATCCTCATGTACCACTGATGAGACTGAGGTTCAGAGAAAGGAAACAAGCTCCCAGAGTCCCACTGCCTGGACATGGTTTCGAGTCCAGGCTAGTCTGACTTAGGAGCAAGGGCCTAGTTGACAGGCCTGGCTACCAATCACGGCTCCACCACATCTTCCCTAAGAGACCTGGGACCTCAGTGCCCTGATCTGTAAAAAGGGGACAAAGACAACAGCTGGCACAGCACAAGTGCTTATTCAGAGCCGGCCCCCATTCTAAGTGCTCTAACACACGCATGGACGTAGAGAATTAGCACAACCACCCATGAGGTGTGCACTTACTACCCCACTTACATGGCTGAAAGAACTCAGACCAAAAAGTTAGGTAACTGGCTCAGGTTCATGACCACAGGCAAACTTAGGCCTTTGGGCTCCAAAGCCCACCCATTCTCTGCTGAGCTGTGGTAACAGTACCCTCCTCAGCAGGTGTTCGTGAAGATAAAGTGACGTTATGCACAGAAAGCCCTCAAAACAGAGCCTGATCCAGAAGAGGCATTCAACAAATATTAGTCATTATTATTATTATGTACTCATGCATTCAAGATTTTTAAGGCGTGTGCACTCTACGTCAGGCTCTGTTCTAAGAGCTGGGCATACATCTGTGAATAAGACAAAGATCTCTGCCATCATGGGGCTTCACCAGTACCAATGGTGGCACCATCGTCACCACCCCCCATCTCCATCACGATCGTCATCACTACGATCATCACAATCACGCCCATGATCACCTTCATCATCACCACCACCGTGGTCATGGCCAACATCACTTCCATCGCCATCGTCACCATGGTCATCATGGCCACTATTAGGCTCACTGTCCTCCTTCTCACTACCATAATCACCATGACCACCATGGTCATCACCCATTATCACTAACACCATCACCATAAACATCATTGCCTTGCAAGGTGCCTATGGGATACACAATTCAAGACCAATCTTGGGATTCCCTCTCTCTGGAGTTCCCCTAGATTCCCACAAATGTCACTGATATCTTGTTTTTAATTAGATACTATGGTTTTCATTTTTTGGTTGGGTGTGTCTTACCCCCTCAAATCCCATATAGGGGTCACACATCTCCCCTCAGAGGCCTTTCTTCCTCCTCTGGGGTGGTGGTGGCTGGTGCAGAGGTACTAGGGGGCCAGGCCCCCTCAGCCAGTCTTTTTACAACCTCACCCAGTTGCCCTAGGTTCCGGGTGGCCTCCACCAACTGGGTCAGCCCCAATCCCAGGGCTTGGCGCTGCTGTTGTTCCTTCTCCAGGACCTGGGTCAGCCTCTGCAGCTGGCCACCCACCTCCCTCACAGCTGCCACCAGCTCTACCAGGGCAGGCGGCTCACAAGCCATGACCCTTACAGGTGGTGTTGGAGCCATACATGGGCCAAGGGGGTCTGGGCTCTGACCAGGGGTTGGCCTTGGGGTGAGATGGTCAGGGAAAGGTTGACCCAAGGGTAGGGCCATGGAAGACAGGTGGAGGTCAGAGGTCACTGTGGGGTCAGAGGCTGAGTGTGGGGTCTGTGGGGGTGGTGGGCTTGGTTTGGGGCTCTGGCTTCTTGGTGGTTCGAAGTCGTCAGTGGACAGAGTGTCCACGCTTGGAGCTGGAGAAGGCCTTGAGTGGCTGGACTCCGAGTTTGGAAAAGGAGCTAGGCTTGACATCTTGGATGTAGAGAGATGAGAAGACCCCGTGGAAGTCAACCAGGGGTGTAGGCTAGACTTGACTGTTGGTGCTGGAGTGGGAGAGAACAGTTCTGTTCCTGAGGAAGTTAGAATGGACTTGGTAGTGATCATAGGGGTTGAGGTAGGGTCAGCTGTCATGCTGGGGTGAGTGGAGGTGGTAGAATGAAGGGTCATGGTGGGGTGAGGGGTTGTGGCAGGGTAAGGATTTGTGATAGGGTGAGGGGTTGTGGTAGGTGGAGAGGCAGTGGACTGAGGGGTCATGGTGGGATGAGGGGTTGTGGTGGGTTGAATAGATGTGGTGGGTTGAAGGGATATGGTGGGTTGAGGGGTTGTGGTGGGTTGAATAGATGTGGTGGGTTGAAGGGATATGGTGGGTTGAGGGGGTGTGGTGGGTTGTGGGGTCCTAGTGAGTGGTGGGGTTGTGGCGGAATGAGGCGTGGTCATGGGTTGAGAGGTCAAGGTGGAATGAGGGGTGCCAGTAGGGTGGGGGTTTATGGAGGAGTCTGGGGATTTAGAATGATCTGGAAATGTGTTGGCATATGGAGCTGTGCCCAAGTTTGGGGTTGTGTCAGATTCTGGAGTCAACTCTGAGGTAGAAGAAAGGTGGGTCACCACTGATGGTGCAGAGGGGTCAGAGGTCAGTTCTTTGGGCAAGGTGGGTGGTGGGGTGGGTGAAAGATCAGGTATAAGCGCTGGAGTCACAGCGCCCTCGGGGGTGGACAGAGTGAGGCCAGGGGTTGTCAGAGTGAGGTCTGAGTTCATCTGCGAGGCCAGGTCTGGGTTGGGTGTTGAAGTGTCAGGAGGGTCAGAGGTCACCCCTCGCCTTGAAGCTGCCTCGGGAATGAGCCGAGGCGCAGAGTCGAGGGTCACCGGTGGGCCAGGGGGCTCTGGTGAAGCTGACGGAGCTGGGGAAGCGGCAGGGGGCGCTGTCCTGGCCGCTGTGGGACGCTGCAGCCGACGGTCTGGCCACAGTTTCCTCAGGGAACCTAGAGGAGGAGGAAAGACAGATGGTCGAGGTCAGCTTGCCCCGCCCACCCCCTTGGCCTGCCCCGCCTCTCCAGGGAGGAGCCGACCAACGGGAGGGCGCGGAGCCTTGCAACGTCACGGTTCCCCAGCAGACTTTGCCCCGCCCCAGCGCCCCACCTCCCCGCCACCTGTGATGTCTCCAGACGCCACCTGGCGTCCTCCTATGCGGGCAAGGGAGCTCAGGGAGGGGAGGGGTACCGTGGAAGGTGGGAGGGAGCGGAAACGTGGCGGGGGGGCGGCTGGAGGGTCTTGCAAAAGCAGGAAGGAAAACGCGGGAGTGTGGGGATTGTGGCGGCTTACCTGGGGATACAGGAGGGGCTGAAGGGCGGAGGGATGAGGGAGCAAATGGGAAGGAATGGGGAAGATGCCGGAAGGTGCAGAAGCGTGAGGGGGGATGCAAGAGGCTTCTGAGTGTAATCTCAGTGGTCAAGATTTTTATGTCACTTTTTAAACAAAATTATTGTAAAAGATCCTCTATGAACAAAAGAGTCCAAATTTTAGCCCAGCAGGATCTGACTGGGCCAGGATTAGGGAAAGTCAAGTGAGGTAGATGGGATCCTGCCTTTCGTTAAATTTTTGATGTTCAGTTCATTGCAAATGTTTTACATTAATTTCGATTTTTAAAACTATAAAGATATTTACTTTGGTAACTGCGTGTTTTGGCGGCACCTTACATTTAGGGCCTGAGTAGAATGAGAAGCCTTATCCCTTTCTTGGCTCAGCTTCCAGCTAAATGAGAATTTTATCCCTTTTTGCAGATGACGGGAGTCAGGCCAAAAGGGTAGGTAACTTGCCATGGGTTGCACAGATACAGTTTGCAAATTGTGGGGACAAGATTTGAAGCAAAGTCCTTTGCATTCAGAGTCTGGGTCGTTAAATATCACTTTCCCAGTGATGGGTGTGATAACATATGGCCAACCCTAATCTGAAGTGTGGCTATTCCAACTAAGGGTTGGAATTTTTTTTTTCAACAAAAATTATTTTGGGGGGCACCTGGGTAGCTCAGTGCGTTAAAGCCTCGGTCTTCAGCTCAGGTCATCATCTCAGGGTCCTGGGATCAAGCCCTCTGCTCAGCAGGGAGCCTGCTTTCCCCTTCTCTCTCTCTGCCTGCCTCTCTGCCTGCTTGTGATCTCTGTAAAATAAATAACTAAAATCTTTAAAAAATATATTTTTGGTGGGCAGCAAAGCAAGGTTTATTGAATGATAGCGAAGTGAATACACAAAGCTCCCAAGGAGGGAGGGGACCCAAGGGGACTGCCCTCCTTTTTCACATTTTTAATTCATTTAAAGTAAAAAGCCACCAGTGTTGATAGCTAGCATATTGAACAATACAGCTCTAGAGAATTCCAGGTTTCCTGCAGGATTTTGGACATGCCTCCTGTTGTTGCCACTGGTTTGCAGCGTCAGAGAAGTGGCTCAGTAAGGGGGTTGGCCTCCAGTCATGCTGCCTGTGCTTAAACCCCAGATCTGTCGCTTCCTAACTAGGTGACCATGGACAAGTTATTTAACTGCCTTGAATCTCAGTTTGTGGATGATCAACGGACCTCCCTTGTAGAACTGTGCTGGTGCAGGGAGCTCCTGTGTGTGCAGAGACTTAGGACAGCGCCTCGCATGTAACAGGCACTCTTGTGACTAATACTGTCACACTCATTGATGTCCATACCTCAGTTTCTCACATCTATGAAATGGGTGTAATGATAGCACCTACATCATAGGGTTCCTACAGATGCCTGAGAGCTAAAGGGGTAATATATATAAAGTTCTTAGAACAGTCCCCAACACCTGGGTGTACTGTTCAGTAACTATTAACTGATTTAGTTATTATTTCAAGAATCACAGCTTGCTTAAATATTGTAGGGGTTCAGATGTCTAGAGTGGTATTTTTAATTTTTCGGACCCAAGGTTCAGAAAGCCAAACTAATAATACTCTTCTGTACATTGTCATCAACAGCCCGGCAATGTCTCTTCTTTTTTCTCCTTTTTCTTTCCCGCTCTCCATCCCTCTCACTTTCCCCCCACAGCTACCTCCATTAGTGTATTTGACACATGTCCTTAAAGATAGGTCCTTACACAATACCTTATAAAATAGAAAAGGCATATATGTATATATGTTAATGTAATAAGCGTACGTGTATTTTTGTGTTTGTGCTTTTTAGCTTTTGCAAATCGCTGGAAATCTCACTCTGCTTTCTCCATCTTTAGTTGTTCACACTGCCCCGTGCTCCGGTGTGTGCAGCTCGACTCGCTTTAGCTCCCCGTGGGATTTCACCGCACGCACCCACTGCATTTCTCGTTACCCACTGCTGGACACATAACCTGCCTCCAACTCCTTGATATCACAGTGTTCCAAAGAAAACCCTCATACAGCTTGACCATAGAAGCCTATTCAAGAATTTCTCTGGAATACATGGGGCACCTGGGTGGCTCAGTTGGTTAAGCGACTGCCTTCGGCTCAGGTCATGATCCTGGAGTCCCAGATCAAGTCCCATATCGGGCTCCCTGCTCAGCATGGAGTTGCTTCTCCAGCTGACCTCTCTCATGCTCTCTCTCTCTCTCAAATAAATAAATAAAGTCTTAAAAAAAAAAAAAAGAATTTCTCTGGAATACAGGAAGAGGATTGCTGGGTCACAATGTACAATCATACCTAATTTCACTGTCTTTATCAGATACCTGTATCCAGTGGGGATGTCCGTTTTCCCACATCTTCACCCACACTTGATATTATCTATCTTCCAAATTTTCTCCATGCTTGTCATCACTTTAACTTTAGTTTCCCTAATTCTTCATGAGTGTGAATGTTTCTACATATACTTGTTGGCCATTTGGGCTTTCCCTTCTGTGAATTGCCTGGTCATAACTGTTACCCATTCTCTTGTAGGGCTTCCTGTCATTTCTTCATTGATCTGTCAGAGTGAATTGCATAGTATAGGTTATAGTTCCCCTACCTGGGCATTGTTGATATTTGGAGCTGGATGATTCTTTGTTGTGGGGGACTGCTCTGTACAGAGTAGGATATGTAACAACACCCGTGGCCTTGACCCATTAGGTTCTAGTAACCTCCCCACTCTTAGTCATGACAATCCCAAACATCTTCAGATATTGCTAGTTACTCCCAGTTGAGGGCCACAGACGTAGAAAATAACCCCTTGTACCAGGATATATTTCTGCTGGATCTCTGGGGTGAGAGTGGGGTCAGCACTGGGGAATTCGGATTCCAGCTCTCTACCCACAACACAAACAACCCGGTTGCCACAGCTACATGCCTCACCTGTGTCTCCACGGATCCTTGGAGCTGAAGAGGGACGGCCTGGACTCTGGGTGGTAGCAGTGGTAAGAGTGGATCCAGGTCTGCCTGCGGTGGGTGTCCCCTCGGGAGGAGCCCCTCCAGAAGGTGTATCCCATGTCCAGGAAGGCTCGTAACTGTCCTCATTACCTTGAGAGATATAGGGAGAAATGAATCTCGTTTCCCTTTATTGTGACCCTCTGCTCCTCCTGGACCCCAACTCAGGTCTTATCCTGTCTCACCTGCACCCCCCACAATCTCCTTCCTGACCTCACAGCTACCCCGGTGACTCAGCCGAGATGCTCTGAACTACTAAGAGCAGAAACTGGGACTAAACCAGCTTATAAAATAAGAACAGTTCTTATTTCAATGTCCTGATGTCCCGCCCCTACTCATTCTTTATTTTTCCCTCGGGGGGAGGGGGACACCTATAATATCTTTATTAATGAACAACCAGGAACATTTCTGTAGCATTTTCACTATGTATTTTGGATGAATACACTTGGATAATCTCTACATGACAATTTTATGTAACATATAAATGTATAATATCCAGTGACCCTCGAACTCTACAGATTATGCAGAACCACCTGTATGTGGATTTTTCCCACAAATACAGTACAATACTATACTGTACTTAAAATTTTAGTAACTTTTTTCTCTAGCTTACTTTATTATAAAAATACAGTGTATATTGGGGCGCCTGGGTGACTTAGTGGGTTAAGCCTCTGCCTTCGGCTCAGGTCATGATCCCAGGGTCCTGGGATGGAGCCCCGCATCAGGCTCTCTGCTCAGCAAGAAGTCAGCTTCCTCCTCTCTATCTCTGTCTGCCTCTCTGCCTACTTGTGATCTGTATTTGTCAAATAAATAAAAAATACACTGTATAATATATATAACATACAAAATATGTGTTAATTGTTTATGTTATCAGTAAGGTTTCCTGTCAACAGTAGACTATTAGTAAAGTTCTGAGGGAGTCAAACTCTCTCATCTATATGTAGATTTTTGACTGCATGGGGGTCAGTGCCCCTAACCCCCCCCCCCCGCCCCGTGTAATTCAATGGTCAGCTATGTGTTAATTGTTATGTTATCAGTAAGGTTTCCTGTCAACAGTAGGCTATTAGTAACGTTCTGAGGGAGTCAAACTCTCTCATCTATGCGTAGATTTTTGACTGCATGGGGGTCAGTGCCCCTAACCCCCGTGTTATTCAATGGTCAGCTGTGTAATATAAAAATTAACTATTTTATAAGTATAATGTAAAATATAATGTAAAATACACCATTTTATATAGAGAGAATTGAAAGATTGAATTCAGTCTTCTAGCTTGGTGGATCAAAAAACTTATTTTAACAATAGCTTTTTCGGGCTCCTTGGTGGCTCAGTCGGTTAAGTGTCTGAATCTTCATTTCAACTCGCGTTGCGATCTCAGGGTTGGACGAGCCAGTCCTACGTGGGGCTCCACGCCCAGTGAGTCTGCTAGAGGTTCTCCCCTTCCCCCTCTGCCCCTCACCTGCACTTGCATGCAAATGTGCATGCTTTCTCTCTCTCTCTCTGGTAAGTAAATAAATCATTTAAAAAACACAATAGCTTTGATGAGATATAATTCGCATGCCTTAATGTGTACAGTTTGGTAGGTTTGAGTGTATTCACAATGTTGGGAAACCAGAAACTCCATGTTCCTCCCCTCCCTTCACACACTGCCCCTTGCCCACCTCTCTGACACCCCCTCACCGTGCCGCCTTCCCCACAGGCTTGCTGCTCACACCGGACCCCAAACCTTGAGGTGTTCCCATCTAGCCTCGGTGCACCTCTGAGCTTTTGCCCGAGCTATTGCCCCCACCTGGAATTCCCTTCTCCACCATAGACATTTTCCCACTCTGCACATGAAACCAGCAGAAGGATGGTGTCTGACACACTAGGCACATTTGTCCTGGTCACTTTGAGCTCTGCGGCTAGGTGTCCCAGTTGCAGAAATCCCTGGCTCTGTCACCTGCTAATATATTACATGGGTCAATTTTCACCTTGATGCCTGGCATTGCCAATACCTCAGTCCCATCTCCCTATTATTAACCGTTCTTAATTAAATACCTTCCCCATGCCTGTCCCCATACTCTAAGAGGGAAACTATGAAATCCTACCTGATGGTCATACGCATTAGGAATTTTAAGAACCATTAGCCTTATTGTTAAAAAATCAAAAATGGAAACAAGCTTAGGGGAAAAAAACCCATTAGCGGTGAAGATGTCTTTTCAAGATGCTGGATTTTAGGAGAACTCCACTGAGAACACAAATTGAACCCCGTTACAATGTCAGTCCACCAACTGCAGGCATACTCCTTGGGTCTCTGTGTTCTTGAACTGTGCTCTAAGATCTGGCCACCTGTGGGGCACCTGGGTGGCTCAGTGGGTTAAGCCTCTGCCTTCGGCTCAGATCATGATCTCAGGGTCCTGGGATCCAGCCCCACATCGGACTCTCTGCTTGGTGGGGAGCCTGCTTCCCCCTCTCTCTCCATCTGCCTCTCTGCCTACTTGTGATCTCCATGTCAAATAAATAGAATCTTAAAATATATATATATATATATATATATATATATATATATATAGCCACCCGTTCATTAGTCAATTTGATTTTTTTCATTACAATGTGCATTTTAAATTTAAGCAGCAGCATTGCAGAGTTACAGCCCTTGTGAGGCCCAATCACCTCCCTTCCCCCAAAGGACTCTCTGAGGCCATATTGTTTCTCCATGTTTTAGCTTCCTAAGTTGTAGATTTGCCCATCTACATAACACTGTGTAGTTTTATAGCTTGGATGTGGGCATGGCCCTTCCTAGCTGGGTGAGCAAGTCACTGAACTACTCCATGACTCAGTTTCCTCACCTGTAAAATGGGTACCATGATGATCTACTCCATAGGGTCGCAAAGCCTGGCATGTGATAAGCTTATTCTTTGAATTCAATTCATCTCTCTCTAGCTCCTTTTTTTTAACCTTCATTTAATATTCTGTTGTACCAACATTCGTCTGTGCCCTGTTGACAGGCAGGTAGGCTGTGGCTGTGGCCAATGTTTTGCTGTTACAAATACAGCTGCAGTGAACTCCTTAGATTTGTGACCTTGGGCTCAGGAGTGAGAACTCCTCAACACCTAATTGTATAACTATGGTGTGGAAGGTAGAGGTGTCTCCCTAGACATTGTTAAACTGCCCTCCTAATGAGGCGCAGATTCGCATGCCCACCTTTACCCCACAACCTTTGTACTGTCAGACATTTTAATTTTTGGCAATCTCATGGGGAGAGGGTGGCTGCCGAAGCTGCTGTTTTGCTACAGATGACCGAACTAAAGCCCAGAGAAGGCAAGGAACTTTCCCAAAGTCACACAGCCAAAGAGCAGTGTTGGGCTTCAGACCCACACAGGTCTACCTGGTCCTTAATGGAGACCTCTTTCCCTTGAGGTGCAAATCTACTGAGTTTTACCCCACTCCTCCCCTGGTGAGCCCCTTCCCCCCTCAATAAAGTCATGCCTGCATAATGCTTCCTGTGTTCTTCAGAGCTAATTCTGTCATATACTCCTTCCCTGTGTCCATGACTAGCGTAGTTAAGAGTGTAAATCCTGGAGTTAGAATCCAAGCTCTGCTGTTTGCTGTACTAGCCCTCTTTGTACCTGTTTCCTTATCTGTAGGATGGTGTTAGGTGTTGTACTGATCTCATAAGGTTCCTTGGGGGAGGAAGTGAGTTAAGCCATGTGATGCTGGTAGATGGTTCCTGACACATGGGGTACATTCAGTGAAAACTAGCTATGATTGTTAATATTATCACCCAACCTCTGAATTTAATCTTGCATTTACTCTTGGATCCTCTCCCCTCTGCATGACCTCATGCAGCCGTAACATACAACAACAGCCCAAATCCATGAGTCATCCCACCTTCCAAGCTGGGTATGGGAGGCCCATGAGACACGGCTAGCTGTCTGCACAGCCTCATCCATTCCCACAGCCTCACATTCCACTCTGTAAATGTATATCTTCAGCCCAGGCACTCCGCAGAGCTCCAGGATGGTGTATCTAATGTCTGCACCTGGGTGTGTCAAACACATCACCAATAGATCTAATATTCCCACTGTGGATCCTGTGGATCCAGCAGCAGTGTTCCCTGATCCAGTAAAAGGTGGGTCCCCATCTCCCACTTCCCTCTTCTCACACCCCACCCAACCCCTCACTCGAATCCATCAGCTCAACTCCCAGAATATAGCTTACACAATCCACTTCTTAGTCTCCACTGCTACCCTGGCAGAGACCAGTGTCACCTTTCCAGAGACCTCTCCATCTCCCTGTATGCACTCTGGCTCCTCCATCCATTTCCCATGCAGCATCCTGAGTGACTGCTGAAAATGCACTCATGACCGTGTCCTTCCTAGCTCAAAATGCCCCACCAAGGGCTTCTCACTGCATAGAGAATAAAACTCAGAGTCTAGCCCTCTCTTATCACTCTCACACTACCTGGCTTACTGTATTTCGGTCATGCTAGCATCCTTGCCATTCTCTCAAGGTCTCACCAGAGGGCCTTTGCATGCACTGCTCCCTCCGTCTGGAATGCACCCTTAGCTCCCTCCAGGGTCCCCATTGCAGATCTCATCTCCTGCCATCATTCCCATCGACCACTCCATTTCAGCCCCGCTGACCTTGAGGCCATTTCTTCAACCAGCTAAGCACAATTCTACCTCAAAGCCCTTGCATGCACTGTTCCCTCTGTATAAAACATTCTCCAACCAGATATCTGCATGGCTTTCTCCCTCTCCTCCTAAAGGTCATCACTTAAAGGGCACTTTCTCCGTAAGGCATCTCTTGGCCATCCTATTCTAAATTGCAAATCTCAGCCTCCCTTTCCCTTGCTCACCGCTGTGTTCTCAGGGGTTAGTATTCATGCCTGCCGCACAGCAGGCGACAGGTATGTAAATGTCTATGTCTCCAAATTCTGAGAAGCCTCAAGAAATACTGCTTCAATGAACTGGAAAGTGAAATTCAACCTTTTAAGCTTCTAGCTTCGGCTGTTACATTCATTCAACAAGCGTGTAAGTCTTCACGGAGTCTCTACAGCACGATTCGGTGGTAGACCAGTGGGGGAACCATGCTCCCCCAAAGACGCCTGTACCCTAGTCCCGAGGACCTCTGAATAGGTTACCTTATGTGGCAAAGGGATATTGCAGTTGTGATTAAAGGTGCAGACCTTGAGAGGAAGAGATTATCCTGCATCAATCCAGGTAGGCCCAATCCAATCACACAAATCCTTAAAATTAGGACAGAGGAAGACATGAAGATAGAAGGAAGGTCAGAGAGGTGCAGCATTGCCAGCTCTGAACAGGGAGGAAGGGGCCACGAGCAAGGAATGTGGGGACCTCGAGAAGCCGGAAAAGGTAGAGAACAGATTTTGTTCTAGAGCCTTGGGAAGGAACACATCCCTGCTGGACTTCTGACCCAGGGGACTGCAAAGTGAGCCTGCACTGCTGCAAGGCAGTACCGGGCGGTTATGTCACGGTAAAGGCCGGATGGAGCCAAGGGTCCAGGGAGAGGGCAGTGTCCGGCGGGCAATGCCCTTTAACCCCGGCCTCTGCCCCCCGGAGAACTCCCTTCCTCCTGGTGTCTTCTGTTGGGTAATGCCATGTCCTCGGCGAGGCCCTTCGGCATCGCCCTACAAGAAACAATGGCTTCCCTGGGATCCTGCAGCGGCCACATTCACGCTAAACCAGCCTCGCCACCAGCGTTCCGAGGTTTTAAACGGTTTCACACACATTTTGTTCTTGGGATCAGGACCCGAGGTCGCCCGCTAGTTCTAACCCCGGAACACCCCCGAGAGCTGGACTAAGCAAGTCGCTGATCGTTAGCTCAGTAACTCCGTCATCTCTCCCAGTCTGAAGAGCGAAATGTGTGTGGAATCACGAAGACGGGCCTTAGCAGCAGCTTTTGAGTTTCCGCTGAGGCAGATTTGCCCCCGCCGCAGCCCGGGCGTTCGCCGCAGGGCCCAGGTCTCCCGGGCGCCGGAATCGCGTGCACCCCGCACCGAGGGAGCTGTGCGGGGCTGTTTCCCACAGGAAGAAGCAGGCTCAGAGAGGCGCGTCCCTCTTTCCCAGGGTCACCTCGCAGTGAGGGGGGAGGAAGGCGCTTCTGTCCTTCCTCCCACTCGCCATCTGGCCTCCTTATCACTGGACCTGGGACTACCCCGACTTTTCCCAGGCGCGGCTCGCGACGCCGCTCCGAGCTCATGTCACCGACTACTCCCCTCGCCCCGCACCCCAGTAGGCGCTCCGGGCCCCGCATCTGACCGTCTCTGCCACGAGGGGGCGCTAGAGGATAGCCAGGGGTCTGCGCCCCGCTGCAGTTCTAGAACAAAGGCTCTAGGACCCCGGCCGCCCGGCACCCAGGAGCAGCACCTCGGACCGCCGGGCAGGACAAGCCCGACCTCACAACTCCGATCCCTCGCCCTAACGCGCGGCTGCCCCTCGGCCCGCCCTTCCTCTCCGTCTCCCCCTCACCACCGGCCCAACCTCGCAGACAAGTCACCGCTCTGAAAGCGCAGTAAGAGCCTCCCGCCCCACCCCCTGCTTTTATTGCCGCGGGCGTGGGTCAGCCGGCCAATCAGGAGGCGCAGCGCCCTGTGACGTCACAAGCCGTGAGGCGGATTGGGCCCATTCCCCGAGGGCCGCGCGTGCGTGCGGAGCGCCAGAAAAAGGCGGGAAAATGCCCGCGGGGCGGGACGCCCGGTTCCTGAGGCGACGAGTCGCTCAGTGAAAGACTAGCAGAGGTACGCAGGGCGACAGGCAGAAGGGGGACCTTCGGAGGGTGGGAGACCACCCGGAGAAGGGAGAGGGCAGCGGGAGGGTGAAGCAGGGGCACAAGGCTGGGTGGAGTGAAACAGGCAGGGCCGGGGCAGGAGGAGCCATTGGTGAGCAGAAGGTGGAGTCCGCGCGTGGGCACAGAGGGGCGGCCGGAGGCGCAAGTGGCCGGGCGGGGGGCAGGCAGACAGCAGCAGGGCAGGCGGTGGATGGTCGGTGGCAGAGAGAGCAAGAACACGGAGGGTAGAGGCGTCGGCAGGGGGAGAACAGGAACGTGTGCACTGGATGCGAGCACATGAGAGTGACGGTGACAGACAAGTGGACCATGAGAACAGCAGTGCGACAGAGACGCGGAGTGGGCCAGTGGAAGAGAGCCAGCGGGCTGCGCGGGAGAGGACCAAGGGCCGCGGACGTGTGCACAAATGCACACGCACATGCGCAGGGACGCAAGGTCCGTAGAGCCTGCGAAGCCCGTAGAGCACGCGCTCACGCGCAGGGATGCGGGGCTAGACAGACGCCACAGGGAAGCTTGGAAGGACACTGCGCACGTGCATGGACACGGGGACCCCCACGGGGAAGCAATGCACATGCGCAGGGCCACAGGGCCTGGGAGATGCTGCGGGGAAACCACCTGAGCAGCATGCGCTGGGAAAGCACGGGGGCTGGGGTGCACAGGCTCCGGGTGTGGTCGCAGGGGTGGAAGGACACTCGAGCCGCAGGGATAAGCTCTAGGGGGCTGGGGGATGACGTGGTGACTTCGGCCCTCTGGGAGGTCTCCGGGCTCTGGATGGAGGGGCCCAGCCTCAGGTGTCATGGCTGGTTTGCTGGAGGACTGTGGGCTTGGGCCCTGCTGAGCCTGGTCTGATTCTCAGAGACACACGGGGGTCTCCTCTTAAAGGCTCTCGAGAGGAGCCTAGGGAAGGAACGTTTTGGGCCTCTGGAGCCGTGGAGAACCTGTCCAGGATCTCCGACACCCAGGCCAGCTCCAGGGTCTCTCCGAAGCCCGGCTGGGAGGAGCACACAGGTCGATGTGGCCCCATCTGCACCCTGGCCTTACACCTCACCTGTGTCCGGAAGACGCCTTGTCGCCGGAGAGGGGGCGCCTGGGCTCTTGGTGGTGCCCCAGGAGAGCGTGTGTCCAGGTACCCCAGCGGTGGTGGTCAGCTTGGCCAGGTCCTCTCCAGAGGTGGGATCCCACGTCCAGGGGGGATAATCATCCTCATCGGCGTGGCCTTGGGAGAAAGTGGGACATGGGTTGAGTCCCTCCCTGCCTCAGGTCCTTGCTGCTGCTCCAGATACCCTTCCAGAACCTTCTGGAGTGACTCTGGGTGCCCCACCCCATTCCCAGTACCAGTGCAGGTGAGCCCCACGTCTTCCTCGTGGTCACAGTTGTGCTGGCCCCACGCCCCAGCAGGGCAGTCACTCAGGGAGGCCTCGATTCCCTTGCAGCCCACGTCATCCAGCCAGATGGGACCGGTCCCGGGGCCGTAGTGGGTTTTGCCCACTCGGGACCGGACCCTTCCACAGCCCAGCTCCCAGCAGGCCACGGTACTGTCCCGCAGGTCCCAGCTGTCATCGCACACTGTCCCCCAGCGCCCAGCATGCCACACTTCCAGCCGGCCAGCACACCGGTTGGGCCCATCGGCCAGACGCACCCGGAACGGGCCTGCTGGTAGAAGACCCCAAGTCAGGAGGGGTCAACAGGGGTCAGCCTCACCTCTTCATGTTCCCCCCACTCACCTGATCCCCTAGCGGTGCTCCCAGTGGGGGAGGGGGCTGGGTCTTTGGAAGAGTCTGGAGAACCTTGTGTTGGGGTCTCAGTGGATGGCTCCGTGGAGGCCAGAGGGATTTGCTCCACTGTGGCCTCAGAGGTTATTTCTCGGGGGCTTTGAGTGGTCGGTGTTGCCACGGTCTTGGCAGTCCGTTCTCGGGGGGCCCGGGGAGTCCGTGTTGCAGTAGTATGTGAGGTCATCCTGTGGGGGGCTTCAGTGCTCAACCTGGCGGTAGACTCAGAAACTGTTCTTCGGGAGGCCTCAGTGGTCAGGGTCGTGGTGGTCTGTGAGGTCAGTTCAGGTGGCCTCTGGGTGCCCAGGACCCTGGAGTGTTTAGTGGTTGGAATCACGGAGGGCTGAGTGGTCAGTCTCCTTGCATTTTTGGTCACCCACTTCTTAGTACCCTTGGGGTTTTTCCCTGGGGCTTTGGTGGTGGTTTTCTCAGGAACACTGGGGGTCAGCTTTGCTGGGGGCTTGGTTGTCAGCTCCCCAGGGAGCCAGGCATCCGGATCTCTACCCAGGCCAGGGATCCAGCTCCAGCTGAAGGGGTCTGAGATGGAGTCCAGGCCAGGAGTGTCTGGAAGTTGGGAGGAGAGGACATGGAAGGTGGCAGACACCATAATGACAAGGTAATCTTTTGGATCCCCCCTTCTCCCTCATCTCTTTGTTCTTTATTCATTCACTCCTGCATGTCTCCAACATTTATCCAGCATATTCTATCACCCAGGCACTGTGCCAGACTCTGGGGATACAAACCTGCTGGCCAGACACACCATCCCCTGCTCCTTGGCTTTTCCAGTTGGGACATGCCTGACCCTCTCTGCCCTTCCCACATCAACCTGTCCACTGGCCACCCACGGTGTCACTTCCCATAACTTCTGACAGTCTCCCTTTCTCCTTGTCCAGCTCTCACCAGTTACCAGAGTGGTACCAGGTCTGGCGGGTCATTCCCCAGCTGAAAACCCTTCTGTGGCTCTTGTGACCTCGGGAGGAGAGGGAAAGGGCCTTAGCTTCTGTGACGCCATTGTGTGGGCCACAGCCCTTGTCACATTTCTCTGATTAGATTAGCACGTGTGTGCAGTAAAGTGTCACCTCTGCCCAAGGAAATGTCTGGCCCCTGGCTCATGGGGCTACCCAGAGAGTCAGTACCAATACTGTGACTCACGGGCAGCCAGTGGGCAGGCAGCCAGAGGTCGTAGCCAAGCTCCTGTAAAAACTCTGCACCCGAGGCTGGGGGGACGTCTCTGCTGGGCAGTACTGCACGTGTGTGGTCACTTGCCCCTGCTGGGAGAGCTAAGTGGTCTCTGCATGGCTCCTCAGGGAGGAAGGCTGGGGGCTCCCTGCAGACCTCTCCTGCATCAGCCCCTGCGCCTCTGCCCTCAACTGGTTTTTATGACGGCTTTTCTGATTTTTTGGGAGTCCTTCTAGAAGATTATAGAACCTGAGGGTTGTCTTGGGGCCTTCTGAATGATACCGTGTTGCACAGGTTTGCAGAGATGTGTGGGTGCACCTTTATGTCAGTGAGCTGTGAGCATCCCAAAGGCCAGGACTGGGCTCCTTCTATCTGACACCCCAGCACCCAGCTCAATGTCTGGCACTCGTAAACGTTAGCAAACGACAGACACAACAAAGCTTGTGTATACTGCAGCTGGCCCTCACCTTGGCCTCTCTCCAGCTCCCGACATCCCTGTCCTCACTTCCTTTATCTTGGGGAGCATAAACAGGAGGAGCAGAAAGAATCCCAACTGTGCCACTTAGTTGCTGTGTGACCTTGGACAAGTTACTGAACCTCTCTGTGCCTCAGCTTCCTCAGTAAAATGAGCATAACACCCACCAGCTTGTACTTATTGTGAGGCGTGAGTGTGGTCACATGTGTGGGAACAGCCAGCCTGGGCAGGGGGCTTAGGAAGACATGCACTCAGAAGATGTTAGTGCAGATGTTAGTTCCCATTCCTTTTTCCAGGAAGCCCTCCAGGAGCCAGCAGGTGGTCAGGACCTCCTTACCAGTGCAGGAGATTCCAACATCTTCATTGTGAGCACAGTTGTGCTTCCCCCAGGGCGAAGCGGGGCATTCTGAGAGTGAGGCCTCGGTCCCCAAGCACCCCACGTCATCCAGCCAGATGGGGCCAGCCCCCCAGCCAAAGCGGCCAGCTGCAGGGTCCTGCTGCCGAGCTCTGCCACAGCCCAGCTCCCGGCAGACCACGGCTGAGTCCTGCAGGTCCCAGCTGTCATCACACACCGTCCCCCAGAGTCCATTGTGCCACACCTCCAGCCGGCCCGAACACCTGCTGGGTCCTGCCACCAGGCGCAGCTGGGGGGACCCTAGGGTGGAAGAGACCCAAAGACTTAGACAGGGGCTCCGTCCCTCTGCCTGCCTTGCATTCATCCAGCCTTCTGTTCATCTGGGCTTCCCCATATCCGTCCATCCTGGTGGCAGGCACAGGGATAGAGTCTGGCATGGTCTGGGTTCCTCGATAAACGGGACACGGAATCCCTGTATGATCCAGAAATCCCACTGCTTGGGCTTTACTGCCGGTAAATGGAGGATGGCTACTCAGACACGTGCTTGCGCACAGGGTCCTGGCACTGTTCACAGCAGTCCAAGGATGGACACAGCCTGACTGTGCATCCCTGCATGGAGGGATAGCGGAGTGAGGCCTGCGCACGAAATGGAATAGGATTCAGCCTTTCTTAGGGAGGGAATTCCGTGACCTGCCCCGTGGGTGAAGCCAGAGGACATCAGCACAAGTACTGTAGGGTCCCATCTGCACCCGGCCCCTGGAGGAGTCTAGTTTATAGAGACAGTAGAAGGGTGGGTGCCTGAGTTGGGCCAGGGGGATGGGGAGCCCACGTGTAATCCGTCTGGGGTGTCTGGGATGGTGACAAAGTCCCACAGCTGGATGGTGGTGGCTGCCCGACCTCATGAATGGGTTTCATGCCACTGAACTCATGCTTAAAAACAGACGAAGCGGTCAATGTTACATTGCGTATAGTTGACCACAACGAACCAAACAGAGGACGTGGGCTCTGGGACGCTCTGCCTTCACCTATGTCTTAGCCATGTGGCCTCCTCTGTAACACGGACAGCATGTTGCACTCAGGGCCCCGTGGCCAGGAGTGTCCCCTGATGGAGACAAGGAGCATGCCTGCAACAGTGCTGATCACACACAAGCCCGTGAGCGCTGAGTGACTCAGGAAAAGGGGGAAGTGGCCTCCAGCAAGAATGCGTTTCCCATCCTGGAGGAGTCAGTTGTGCTAACCAGGCCTTTTTATTGTCTGTGTGTCTGTCTGTCTTTCTCTCTCTCTCTCTTTCTTTCATTTGATTATGGTGGGGGGAGCATGAAAGGGAGAGGGTCAGAGGGAGAAGCAGACCCCCCGGTGAGCAGGGAGCCTGATGCAGGACTCAATTCTGAGACCCCAGGATCACAACCCAAGCCAAAGGCAGTCACCCAACCAACTAAGCCACTCGGGTGCCCTACAGTCTGTTCTGACGCTTTGGTCTCTCAGGGCCTTGCTGACCCTGAAGGGACCACCCCTGGAGGGCTACCTAAATCAAGAGACAGGAAGCCAGCAGAGCGGCCTCCTGTCTGCACACCAGCCAATCCAGAGCCCACCACCCCCACCTGCTCACACTCTGGTCCACTGTCCACGTGGCCTGGTGCCCCACAACCAGGGGCAGCCCTGGTGCCCCACAGCTCTTGGAAACCATCCAAGCAAGCTGACCCTGAGCTTGCTTACTCGGCCTTGCCCGCCCCTTCCCACAGAAGCCATGGTCAAGGGGTGCCTGGGTGGCTCAGTTGGTTAAGCATCTGCCTTTGGCTTAGGTCATGATCCCAGGGTCCTGGGATCAAACCCCACATCAGGCTCTCTGCTCAATAGGGAGCCCGCTTCTCCCTGTCCCACTCCCTCTCTCTGTCAAATATTTTTTAAAAAAAAGAAGAAGAAGAAGCAGCAGCAGCGGCAGCCACGGTCAAGGCTCTAGCTGTGTGTTCCCCTCACTGCCCCTGCCTCCTGGCCCATGCTGCTCCTTCCCTGCCTGGCCCCTGTTTCTAGAAACCCAATATCTTTCCAAGGGCAGTCCCGTCCTGATCTGCTGGCTTCACCACACCTGAGTAACACGGCAGGGCATTCAACCAAGCACAGAACCTTGAGGGCACAGGGCTCTGTTCCATTCACCATCCTTGTCTTTCCCCCAATGAGAACTTATGAGCAGGGAGAAAGGACAGGGGTTGGGGGGGGGGGTGGAGCACTGACTCTGGGGGAGGAGGCAGTCAGTAAGACCCTGTTTTCTCAGGGAGCAGAACGGACTCACCAGCTTCCGGTCCAGTCTCCCGAGGGACAGTGGGGGAGGCAGGAGGAGGTAGGATGTCTGCTGTGCCTAGGGACAGGCTCCCTGTGGGGGCCGAGGGCCTGGACACTGCCTCCTGGGACGAAGAGCGATTGCTGTCTGCTGCTGGGGCCGTGGGGGGGACATACCCCAGAGGCATACCTGGGGCAGGGAAGAGCCAATCACCACCATGGGTGATCCCAGGACCACAGATTCAGAGTGAGGGTCCATGCATCAGAACAGGAGAGAGGGGTGCGTCGGGTGAGCGTGCCAATGCCCCACGAGTCCCCCACTTCCTGTGCCTCCACTTGAGGCTCCCACACCCCCAGCCTCTCCCTGTGTCCTCCTCACCATCACACACGGCCCCGGCGTCCTCCCGGTGGTGACAGTCATGCTGGCCCCAGGGCCGTGTGGGGCAGAATCGCAGGGCTGTCTCGTTACCCCGGCATCGAAGGTCATCCAGGAGGATGGGTCCAGCCCCTTCCCCGAAGAAGGCACCCCCAGGGGCGGCCAGCGCGCCCCCGCAGCCCAGCTCCCGGCAGGCCACAGTGGCATCCCGCAAGTCCCAGGCATCATCGCACACCGTCCCCCAGCGGCCGCTGTGCCACACCTCCAGGCGGCCCGCACACCCGTGGGGTCCATCAGCTAGACGCAGCCGGGGAGCTGGGCCTGGACGTGGGGAAAGGGAGGGGAACAGACAGACGGGAGACTGCAGTGGGTGAGTGGTGTGAGCTCGGAGGGCAGGCAGCCACGTGTGTGCGCAGAAGCTGAGCTCTCCAGGGCTGGGCTTCCGGCCCATGCAGCAGTATTCAGGGGAACAGGAGACGCCCCACCTTCCGTTTGCCCCACCTTCCGTTTGCCGATGGGGAAAAGGCTCCAGGATGGGAAGTCACTCACCGGGAGTCCAGCAATTGTCTGTCCACCTCCCAGTGCCCCGTTTGTGCAGAAGCAAGCCCTGGGGACACTGGCCCTCACCCCATATGCCAGCTGCCTACCCCAGTCCTGTACGGCAGGCTTCTTGACCTCAGCATCACCAACATCAGGGGATTGTGTGGGGCCAAGCTGTGACTGTAGGATGTCCACAGTGTCCCTGGGCTCCATCCCCACATGTGAGGGACATCCACAGTGTGACTGACTTTGCCCAGTGTCCCCTGGGAGGAGTTGGGGGTGGGGGGAGATCACACCCCACCCTCTGCAAAGAACCCCTAGTCTGCGGACTAACCTCTTGCTGGCTTTAGGGTACATTTCTGTTGGGTCTCTCTGGGTAAGACTGGGGTCACCACTGGGTAGTACAGAGTCCATCTTTCTACCCCCTAGTTTGGGGGGTACATCACCCCCACCCCCATCAGTGCTCTGAAGAAAAGAACTGAGCGGGGAGGGGTCAGACATGAGGAGCTGCCTTACAGGACTGCTCTGGGGATTTAGGTGTCAGTAAGGCTCCAAGCTTCCCCAGACACCTCAGTAGCCTTCACTTCTTTTCCCCAGCCACTTAGCCTTCCCTGGGGCCTCCACTTACCTCCCAATCTGGTCTCTGGAGAACCTGCTTCTGCCTCTCCAGGCTGTCCATCCTGCACAGCACAGTCCCAGCCCACTGCTCAGGGCCCCAACCCCCATGGGTGGCCTCCGTCCCCACCACTCCAGGCTTTAGACTCCCGCCCGCACAGCAGCTCTGTCTGCAGCGGGATAGACATGGCTGGTCAAGTTCTGAGTCTGGGGCTGAGTCCATAACCTGGGTCATTTGGGGCCCTTCTCCAAACCTCATTTCCACATCTGGGAAGACAGGATGAGAGCACCCACCCCAGAGGGTATCCACGTGGTGGTGAGGCTCAGACACAGCCGGGAGGTACCCAGCACACTGCTTAGCACAGAGCAGGACTCAGGATAATGTCCTCTTCCTCTTCCCGTTCACATCAGCCCACGGAAGCACTGCCCACCCCCTGCCTCCCTGCTCTGGTGGGCACCCACTGTCTACCTGCAGCCCCTGTGCTTTCCCACCCCACCACTCTGGGCGGCAGTCACCCTGTGCCTGTCGGGTCCTGCAGCAGACCCGCTGTGAGTCCATGAGAGTGAGGACTGGGTCTCAAGCTGTCCCTGCCTGGAGTGGATGGGGTTCAAATGGTATTGGGGGAGGGGGAGAGAAGGGGGGAAGGAGAGAAGGAAGGAAGAGGGGAGAGAACTGGGTGGAGAGAGGAAAGGGAGAGGGGGAGGAAAGGAGGAAAGCAGGAGGGAGGGAATGGAGAAGGGGGAGAACCGAGGAAGAAGGGAGAGTGGGAGAGAGGGAAGTAGAGAGGTAGGAGGGAGGGATGGGAGAGGCTGGGGGGAAAGAGGAGGGAGGAAAGGAAGGAGGGAGGGAGGAGGAAGGAAGGGAAGGAAGGGGGGAGAACTGAGGAGGGAGGGGTGAGGAAGGGAGGAAAGGAATGGGGAGAGGATGCAGGGGGAGGGAGGGAAGAGGGAGAATGAGGATAGAGGGAGGACAGAGGAGAGCCCTAGAGAGAGCAAGTGCAGCAGATGGGGTGCAGGGGGTGGGTGGTGCGGGCGGGGGCATACCAGTGCAGACCAGCCCTGCGTCCTCGCTGTGGTCACAGTTGCTCCGACCCCAGGGGCTCCGGGGACAGTCCCGCAGAGCCTGCTCCCCGCCTCCACACCCCACGTCATCCATCCACACAGGCCCCGAGCCTGGGCCAAATCTGGCGCCTCCGGGGGCGGCTAGTGCGCTCCCGCAGCCCAGCTCCCGGCAGGCGACAGCAGCGTCCCGCAGGTCCCATCCGTCATCGCACACAGTCCCCCAGCGGCCGCCGTGCCACACCTCCAGGCGCCCGGAGCACCCGTGGGGGCCTGAGACGAGGCGCAGCCGCTCTGTGGGGGGATGGGCAGGGAGGGAGGGGGTGGTGAGTCTCATGCCGGGCAGTTTGGGAAAAGCAGATTCAAACACTCTTCATTTTCCAACTGGGAAAACTGAGCCCCAGAGGGAGCAGTGGTCCGAGATCCACCTGCCTGCTGGGCCTTTAAGAGTGCTGGGGTCCCAGAAGGAGCTAGGTGTCTGGGGCAGGAGCTGCCTGGGGCCCCTGACCGGAGGGGCGGGGCATGGGAGTCTGGCCCGACTGAGGCCCCGAGGGATCTGGTGCATGCCGGAGCCCTCCCAGGTACCAGCTAGGAGGAGGCCACCCAGAGGTCCCCAGGTCAGTCCAGGCCAGGCCAGAACTGTGACAGGGAGGTATGCAGAGAACATACCCTGTCGGGGAGCTCCAGCCGTTAGCATGGGGGCCCTGGTGGATTTGGGCTGCTTGACTGGCTTCAGGCTCTTCTTCCTGGAGTTGTTCTGTGGGGTCCCAGCTTGGCGGGGGGCTGCGAGAGACTGTGGTTGGTCGCTGCGGATCCTCCCACCAGGCCATACCGTGCTGCCTGGGAGTCCCTGAGGGTGCGGCAGGGGGCCCCTTGAGGGGGTGAAGCCCCTGCATCGTCTGTCCCCGGGACATATCAGTGCGGAAGGCCCCGCCCTCTCCCTCCCAGCTGGATGCACGGCCAGAGTGGGCTCACCATGGGTCACAGGAGGCTCCTGAGAGCCAGGGCTCAGCTCCCCAGACGGCCCTGGCCAGAGGTCCTCCTCCAGGATGGAAGGCGGATCCTCCCCGTCCCTGGAGTTGGCCACTCGCTGACCTGAGGGAAGGAGAGCACAGGAGCTTGGCTGGGCGGCCCTGACCAAGGCCGGCATGGGGACACCTCAGGCAATAGTCAGTTGGGAGTACCGCAGGGAGACACCCAGTTTTCGGAGGGGTGGGGACACCTGGAAGTCCAGACCCTCTGAGTCCCTGGGGTCATGTCTGTAGGAGTGCCCCCCGACGGAGGCTCCAAGACCTCTCACCTGCACAAACGACGCCCGCGTCCTCCTCATGGGAGCAAATGTGGGCCTTCCAGCCGCGGTGGGGACAGAGCCCCAGCTGTCCCTCGCTGCCCCGGCAGGCCAGCTCACTCAGCCACACAGGCCCCGAGCCCTCCCCGAAAAAGGCACCTCCAGGGGCGGCCAGTGCACCCCCGCAGCCCAGCTCCCGGCAGGCCACAGCGGCGTCCCGCAGGTCCCATCCATCGTCGCACACGGTCCCCCAGCGGCCGCTGTGCCAGACCTCCAGGCGGCCGGCACACCCATGGGGGCCGTCAGCCAGACGCAGCCGCTCTGAGGGGACAGAGGAAAGGCTGGGACACCTGGGAGGCCCGGTCCCCGGGAATGGCAGGGCCAGGGGCTTGCCTGCAGGGTGTGGGTGAGGCCAGCCACCCTGGCCACTGGTGGGGGTCCCAACTCCTGGGTTCTCAGGAGAGAGGTGACCCCCATGATAAATGGGGGGTTGGTCACCAGCGGTTCTGGAGGAAGCAATGTCCAAGGTCATAGTTGCCCGCAGGGCTGCTGGGGTTCCCCTGGAGGGGGAGACTGGACCAGGTGGGTTGGAGTTGGACAAGGCCAGACAGAGGTGCTCAGGGCCACTTACCAACAGCCTGGATCCCCATCAGAGCCGCTGGAAGGGAGGTTGGAGGGGTGGGGTAGAGTGAGGACAGGCCCCATGGGGGTGCTTTCTCCTGGTTTTAAATACCCAAGCAAGTGCGAGCACACGCCACACACACACACACACACACACACACACACACACACACACAAAATCCGCACTCCTCTGAACCAGAAACCCCTGCTGGGAGGCAGGACTCTGGACAGAGGGCTGGGCAAGACTCAGGTCCCTGAGACGGGCGGGGCCCCACATGCCTTGGGTCAGGACTAGGAGCCAGGCCCTTTGTGCTCCCCCAGAGGCCTGGTTAATGTCAATGGGAGTGACCCCCCCCCCAAGGTCAGGGCCAGTTGCAGGGGGAGTAGTCCCTGGGGTCTTCAGAGGGTGAGATGCGTGTCCAGAGGCTGGGTCCCTTGGGGGGGATCAGGCAAGGACGACCAGATGTCATTCATCCCAAGCACTCGAGACAGGGCCCCGGAAGTCTGAGTCGCTTAAGTGTATGAGCTCAGGGGTCAGAGGTCCCTGAGTCCCCATGGAGAAGGGGTCACTCACCGATAAGGCAGGCCAAGACCCTCATGTTTGCAGACTCCAGGGCAGGGACGGGGTGAAAGGGGACTTGAGCAGGAGAGGGGAGGAGGCTGCGGCCACCGGAGGGAGGGAAGGAGAGAGGGAGAGAGGGAGGGAAGCGCCTGCCAGAGGCGCCCTGGACCGGGGAGGAGCAGGCAGTGGCTGGACGCTCTGCCAGAAGGAAGAGAGACTGCCTGCCTAGGAGGCAGCAGGGGACAGGAGCGGGGGCAGGGAGGGGGCTGGCCGCAGCGGAGGCCTGAGGAGGAGGGGGTGGCTGGGGGGGGGGAGGGTGTCCAGCTGCAAACCCCCACAGGGAGCCAGAG
Organism: Mustela lutreola; assembly: GCF_030435805.1. Taxonomy (NCBI): domain Eukaryota; kingdom Metazoa; phylum Chordata; class Mammalia; order Carnivora; family Mustelidae; genus Mustela; species Mustela lutreola. The sequence continues at coordinate 49,652,733 of NC_081305.1, forward strand.
CCGCCAGGCCCGGCGCCCTGCTGTGCTTAGAGATGCTGCGGGGAGGGCGGGCCCCGGTAAAGGGACCCAGTAGAGGCACGCACAGGCCGCTACAGTCTGCCTCCTCTGTACAGCCAGGGGACGCGGTGAGACCAGGGTGGAGCGGGTGGACCATGGATCCTGACCGGCAGCAAGAGGGCTTACAGCTAGACACCAGGAAGGACTTCCTGGATTGGGAAAGGGGACTGAGGAAGCCCTCCCGGCTGGCCCTCGCGGGGCTGGATGCAAACCCTTTGGGCCCCCATCTGAGGGGGCACTGGGTGAACCCCAGGGAAGCTGGAGATGGGGGGGCAGGCGGACTAAGTGCTGGGTGTAAGGTGAAGGAGGGGGACTCCACACGCACACTCACATACACACACAAACCCACACTCACTCACTCCCCCCACCCCCCACTCTGCACCAGGCAGCTGTGAGTCGGAAAAAATTCGGTAATGGGGAGCGTGAGTCAGAGGGCTGGCAGGGAGCAGGGCTGCTGTGAGCTCACTGCCTCCCCCTCTCCCGGTCCAGCACCCCCAGCAACAATTAATGTCAAGTCGGGGAAAGGAGAAGCCAGACAGGAGGGGGGGGGGCGCTCAGACGCGGACTGGAAAAGGCATCAGAGAGAGAGCTCTGCACAAAGCAGTTTCAGGCTTTATTAACAATCGGGTGCAAAAAACCAGATGGGTCTGGCGGCCCCTCTCAGCTCACCTTCCGGGGAGGGGCCTGGCATGGGCAGCCTGGTGCCCACCCTGTCCTGGCCAGGGCCTTCTTCTGGGTAGGCTACCCTCCTTTGCAAAGGCTCTGCTGACCCGCTCCGAGCAGTCAGTAAACCCCTCCCCACTCCCAGGAGGGCCTCGTCCCTACTTGGGGTGCCCTTGCCACAAGTCCTACCCCATATGGCGGGTCCACTCTCCTCCTCCCCATTTCTCTCTCCTGGGCTCAGGCCTGGAACACAAATGGTGCAACCTTGGCACCAGACTGAGGAGGTCTTAGTGCAGACAAAATCTGGGTTGGGGGCTGGACAGTTGACCTTTATGAAAAGTTCAGACACTACAGTCAGATATTGGCCTGCAGTGGGGTGTCTCGCCCTCTGCAGACCTGCTTCTGGGCCCTGGGCAGGCTGGGCATCCACCAAGGGAGAACCTGCACACCGTCAGCACTCACACAGTGCTCTCCCTCGCACGCGGTCCGGAGTCACAGGTCCTTGCTGAACTCCCTCACCAGCGTGTACCCCATGCAGCCCCAGCTCCCCTCAGCCTGGTAGCCACACCCCTCCAGCATCCCCGCCACACCCCACGCTGCCACCGCCACAGGGACTACGAGCCGGGCCCGGGGCTCCCCCATGCCGCCTGCCCAGGCCCGTGCCCGGGATTCGGCAAAGGCCAGCAACCGCCGGCCCACACCTCGGCGGCGGTGCCAGCGAGAGACAGAGAGGCGGGTGACCCGGGCCCCGTCCCCAGCGCTGGAGCCTGGGGCCAGGGCCAGAACCCCACACACATCGCCTGAGCTACGCACGGCCACCCAGGGGCCCCCCAGGCCACCTGGCGGAGGCAGCGAGCCCCATCGGGCCCGCAGGCCCAGCTTCATGGCTGCCACAGCCAGGAACACGGGCAGGAGAAGGGCCAGGGCAAAGGAGGCCAGGACGAAGCGCAGGCCACTGCTGGCCGCTGCCAGGAGGAGCAGGGCTGGTGGCCGCGTCAGGGCGTGGAGGGTCACTCGGTTCTCCGTGTCCTTCACACCTGCCTGCAGGCGAAAGGCGCTGTCAGAGCCGGGGTCCTGGGTCTTCCCTCCCACCAGGGCCCCCATGGTAGGGGACCTCCAGGGAGAGGAGAGGGGGTGAGCTGTGCCCAGGTAGGGGCAAAGGGGTGGAGGAGAAGGGAAGGCGCTGTGTTGGGGCCTGCAGCCAGGGAACAGGCAGGGAACAGCCCACATCTGCTGTGGCTCCGGTAAACAGAGTCCGGCACACTGGGTCCTGAGCGAGTGAGTGAGGTGGGAGCTGTGGGGGGACATACGATGCAGGGGAGCTGCAGGTGTGAGGCTGAGCCCAGAACAGTACAGGGGACTGGCCCAGTTCCGAGGAGGACCATTCTCTGGGCAGCAGGAGGTGGCACTGGGGGGTGGCGGGTGTGGGGGGGGGGTTACTCAGGGCCAGGCTGAGACCCAAGGGCTATGCTTGGAGAGTGCTGGGGAGGCTGGCTCCTGTGGGCTGGCGGGGGGTGGGGGGTGGGGGGGGTGGTGGTGTGTTCAGGCGGTGGGTGGGCGTAGGGCAGGCTGAAGTCTGCAAAGGGAGTACAGAGCTGATGCCACACGCATCTCACAGCTCTCCAGCTATGAAAACTTTTAAGTAATCTCTACATCCAAAGTAGGGCTTGAACTCACGACCCCGCGGTCCCCAATGAACCAGCCAGGTGCCCCTAAAACCTTTTTGACCCCATGGGTAGGAAGAAGGCACTAGGAAAGGAAGGGACCGAGCCAGGAAGCCTCTCAGGAGGAACGCATCCTGCTCCGGGAGTGCGGGCTGGCTCAGGCAGGTGTCCGGAGCCGCTCAAGAGGCGTCCCCGCCGGCTCTCACCTTCAGCATCTCCAGCACCAGGGGTCTCTCATCTTCCCTCATCTCCCGCACTGACAAGTGGCCGGGGGCCATGGCAGCCCCCAGGCTCCCGCACCCCCGAGGGGAGCAGGCGTGCACCTGGTGAAACAAGCAGGCCAGCGTCAGTGAAGGGCCCCCCTCGTCCCCACAGCGCCCCAGGCATGGTGACCAGCAGCAGCAGGGTCCAGATGGGGACACTGGGGACGCTCGGGGCCCCCGAGCGAGGTTCCAGGCAGGACGGGATTCACCCTCCAACCTGCGACCTTTCTCAAGTCTCCCGGACCACCGCCCCGCTCCGCCTGCCGCGGTGCTCAGCAAATTCCCCCCAAAAGCCCTGCAGACGCCAACACCCCGCAGCCCGCGCTCCCTCCCAGGCTCTGGGGCTGCCCTGGGGAGTCAGCGGAACTCCCCCCGCCCCCAAACAGCCAGGGTCTGGACCACGCTCCCTGCCCCACAGGTGTCCCCGACCCGCGTCGCGGGAGCAGGCACCGCAAGAACCTCTGCAGGTCGCCTCAATCCTTCCACTAGGTGAGGGGGCAGCAGGGTCGGGAAGGGGTCGCCTGCGGAAATGACGTCACGACCGCGCTCGAAGGGGGCGGGGCCCGCACCCTGCCTTAGCAACGGTTGCCAAGCATCCTGGCCGGGGCGGGAGGGCGGCCGGGTGGCCGAGGAGGGACGGGACCGGGGAGCAGCGACCCCGGCGGGGATGGAACAGAGGGAGGAGCAGTCGCGGAGCCGGGCCGGAGGGGACGAGGGCGGCGGGGCCGGGCAGGAAGGTACTTACGCGGCCGGCAGAGGAGACGCGCACGAGGGCGGTTGCTAAGCAAGCTGCGAGGCGGGTGGGGGCCGGCGACGGGAGCGCCCCAGTTCTCATTGGCTCTGCGGCCTTCGCGGGAGGGGCCGCGTCCCGCGCTCCCAAACTCAGATCCGACCCCAGGAACCTCCACCCAAGCCACCTGGGCTCTATCTCAGGGAACTTCGGGACAGGGATTCCCACCCACCCATTTTCCAGATGAGACCAGTCGGGTGACTGACAGCGAACAAGTGGCACAACCCGGATTTTAGATCCCCACTCTTCCCCACTCTAATAACCACCGCGCCTCCTTTTCTTGGAGAACAAACAGAACCTCACTTAGAAGTGTCTGGCTCCCAATCGCAAAGTCAGTCCCCTGGGAGCCAGGAAGCAATAGAGAACAAGACTCCGAGCTCCCAAGCAGTGGCTACCGCCGTGACATTGCCCCCACCGCAGCCGCCCCCAAGAGAACAAAACCGCGGAGAGGAAATTCCGGTCTTTATTAGCAAGCGCAGCCCGCAGCTTCCCTGCCCCGCTGCGCAGCCCAGCCCAGCCCAGCCCAAGCAGGGAGTCCAGGTCTCTGTGTGGGGCCCTCAAGAACCCAGTGGTTCTTTTCAAAATGTGTGCACCAACTGGACTGCGGGCAGAGTCTGGACAATCTGGATAGAAGGCAGGCCCTGTGGGGGCATGCCTCCGGGGGCAGCGCCAGTGGGTACCACTTGGACCATCTGGGAGGTGGGTGCAGTGGAGATGCTCACTGGACCAGAGGCTTGGCCCGGTGGTGGAGGGGTCAGCAGCTGCAGTGTGGGAGCGCCTCCCCCACCAGGGCTGTTCTCCAGCAGCTCCGTGGCCGGTGCGCTGCGGATGATGAGCAGTTTCTGTCCCGGTGGGCCTGGGGCAGGAGGCTCTGCCAGCCCAGTGGGGAGGGTCTCTACCTCCTGCACACATAGCTGGGTCTGCTCGCCATCTGCCCCGCTCAGCACCAGGACGCTCTGCAACCCCTCGTCTGTCTGCAGCGTCTCGAAGAGCACATCCTGGACGACGCCAGTACTGGTGTCACCATCACCGGGCTCCCCGGGGCCAGGGCCCGCCAGCAGCTCCTCCGCTGTACCACTCTGAACCACCAGCAGGTTGGGGGCCTCAGTGGTCACTGCTCCCCCACTGGGATTGGAGAGCTGGCCTGCCACAGGCTGGAGCTGGACCGTGGTCACCTCCTGAGCCGGCTGGAGCTGGACCGTGGTCACCTCCTGGGCTGGCTGGAGCTGGACCGTGGTCACTTCCGGGCCTGGCCGAAGGGGCTGGAGCTGGACCCCACTCACTTCCTGGGTCCCTGCCTCCCCACCCCCTACATTCTGTAGAACGATGAGGCTCTGCCCTCCCCCGCTGGCCCCTGCGTTGCCCCCGCCCTGAACCCCCAGTCCCCCAGGACCTGGCAGCCATACTACTCCAGGCGCCTGACCGGATTTTCCTGCTGCCCGTGGGCCCTGCCTACCGCGGCTGCTCCCGGCACCAGGACTGGACGAGGGCAGCAGGATGAGCTTGGGGGGAGCCGGTGGGGGCGGTGGCGTGGGGGGCTGGACGCTGCTGGGGATGAGTTGCAGGCCCTGGGCGGTCTGCACCAGGAGAAAAGTCTGGGAGTTGGGGGCTGCCTGGCCTGGGGGCGGGGCCGGAGCCTGGCCCCCTGCCACCTCGAGGGAGAGCGTGGCCTGGAGGTGTGGGAGAACGTGGACGTCTTGGGTGGCAGACGCCGCTGGAGCGGCAGCCAGCGGGGCGGGGGGCTGGGAGCTGGAGGCGGGGGCTGCGGGGCCGGCGGCGGCCGTGGGCGCGGGGGCGTGTGTCCTCAGGTGCCGCTGCAGGTAGGCCGCCATGACAAAGCTGCGGCCGCACACAGGGCAGGCAAAGGGGCGCTCGGCAGAGTGCGTGCGCTGGTGCAGCAGCAGGTTGGACGAGTGCGTGAAGGTCTTGGGGCAGAGCGGGCAGCGGAAGGGCCGCTCGCCCGTGTGCACGCGCTGGTGCTGCCGCAGGTTGGAGGTCTGCGCGAAGCTCTTGCCGCACACGCCGCAGGCGTGGGGCCGCTCTCCCGTGTGCACGTGCCGGTGGCGCCGCAGGCACGACGTGTTCCGGAAGGCCTTGCCACACTCCCCGCAGGCGTAGGGCCGCTCACCTGAGTGCAGCCGCAGGTGGTACTGGTAGTGCGAGGACCACTTGAACGTGAGGCCGCACTGGCCACACGTGAAGGCCCGCAGGCCCGTGTGCACGCGCTGGTGGATGGCTAGCAACGAGGAGCGCTTGAAGGCCTTGCCGCACTCGCCGCACTGATAGGGCCGCTCGCCCGTGTGGTCCCGCAGGTGGTAGCGCAGCCCCGAGGAGCCCTTGAAGGCCTTGCCACACTCTGCGCATTTGTAGGGCCGCTCGGTGCCCGCGGGGGCGGGCGCCGGCGCGGGGACGGCGGTGGGCGGGGTGGGGACGGCTGGGGCCAGGGGCTCCTGGGGACAGGTGACCTCGGCGGCCTCCGCCTGGGGGGGCGGGCGCCCGGCAGCCGCCTCTTCCACGTGGCACTGCTGGTGCGCCAGGAGGCTGGCCAGCTGTGGGAAGGCGCCGTCGCAGCTGCCACAGCGGAACGCCTGGCCACCGGCCGCGCCATGGCTGTGCTGGTGGCGGGAGAGGCCGGCCACCGTCCGGAAGGACTTCCCACATGGGAGGCAGGCGAAGCCGGGGGCTGCGGAGGCAGGAGGGGGCTGCGGCACGGGGGCCGGCGGGGACTGGGAGGGCAGCGGGGCAGGGTCTGCCTTGGGCGCTGTGGTGCCCTGCCCGTCCTGTGGCGGGGTAGCGGCTTCGGGCCCGGGACAGGGCTGGTGCTCCATGAGCAGCTCCTCGCTGCCGAAGCCCAGCTCGCAGCCCTCGCAGCGGTACACCAGCTCCACCGTGGTCTCCGCAGCAGCCAGAAAGAGCTCCGGCACCACCGGCGGAGGCGCGGGCGGCGGCGGCGGCGCGGGCGCGTGCAGGTAGGCGTCCGACACCAATACCTTGGCGCCAGGCTCGTGCTGTGGCGGGGCAGGAGCAGCGGCGGCAGAGGGGGCGGGGGCGGCGGCAGCCGCGGAGCCGTGCGTGCGCTGGTGCAGCAGCAGGTTAGACGAGTGCGTGAAGGTCTTGGGGCAGAGCGGGCAGCGGAAGGGCCGCTCGCCGGTGTGCACGCGCTGGTGCTGCCGCAGGTTGGTGCTCTGGGTAAAGCTCTTGCCGCACACGCCGCAGGTGTAGGGCCGCTCGCCCGTGTGCACGTGCCGGTGCCGCCGCAGGCTGGACGAGTTCTTGAAGGCCTTGGGGCAGTCGGGACACGGGTAGGGCCGCTCGCCTGTGTGCTGCCGCAGGTGGTACTGATAGTGGGAAGACCACTTGAAGGCCAGGCCGCACTGGCCGCATGTGAAGGCCCGCAGGCCGGTATGCACACTGCGGTGTATCTGCAGTAGCGAGGAGCGCTTGAAGGCCTTGGGGCAGTCGGAGCACTGGTAGGGCCGCTCGCCCGTGTGGCCCCGCTGGTGGTAGAGCAGGGCGGACGAGCCCTTGAAGGCCTTGGGGCAGTCGGGGCACTTGTAGGGCCGCTCGCCCGTGTGCGTACGCTGGTGGTGGAGGAGCCGAGATGACCACCGGAACGACTTGCCACACTCCCCACACTCATACTGGGCCGCCGGGGTGTGGGCTGTGGGGCCGGGCTTCTCCCCGGGCCCCTCAGTGGTAGAGGCGGGTGCCATGTCTGCGTGGGAGCCGACCATCACACCTGGCGGGGGATTCTGGGTCAAGGGAAGGCGGGAGCTCACCCCACCTCCACCCAAACACCCCATCTTCTCAACCTGGACATACACCTTTGCCCCCGAAGAGGCAGAGAGGACCACCCCAGCCCCCCAGCCAGGGATAGGGAGACTCCCTTAAAATGAGGGCCCCTGGTGGTCCAGGTCTGCCCCAGTGCAAGGCTTTAGGTGCTGAAACAGAAAGTTCTGGAAAATTGGGAGGAGTGCTCACCAGCCATAGGGTGCTGGCCATCCCCTCCAAGCCAGACAAGTCTGAGAAAGCTGTGCGTGGTCTTTAGGAGGCCCAGCACTTTCCCTAGGACTAAGCTCCTTCCCTCTACAGATAGACACTGTCCTTGAAGAAGCGTGGGGTCTCTCTAGCACACTGGCATCTGACACTTGACCCTTCTCCCTCTAAAACCTCATCTTCCACCCCGCCTCAATACCAGTTCCCACCAGTTCCGAATGCCACTGTAACTAAAGCCCTGCGAGAATTCTACCCTCCACCACGCCCCATCCTGCTCACCTTCTCCCTTTTGGGTATTAATCAAAGATCCCTAACCTCCCCTAGACCCATAATGCCTCTGCGCCCAGCACCCCATCCACATCTTCACTTCCTGTCTGGCTGCAGTCTCCCTTTTAAAAAAATTATTTTAAGATTTTATTTTTCTTAAAGATATATTTATTTGAGAGAGAGAGAGAGACAGCCTGCACAAGCAGGAGGGAGAGAGAGAGAATCTCAAGCAGATTCCCCGCTGAGCATGGAGCCTGATGTGGGCCTTGATCTCATGACGCTGAGATCATTACCTTAGCCGAAACCAGGAATCGGCTGCTCAACCGGCTGTGCCACCCAGGTGCCCCAAAATTTTATTTTTAAGGTAATCCCCATGCCCAATGTGCGGCTTAAACTCACAGCTCCATGATCAAGAGTCGAGCACTCTACCCAACCAAGCCGGCGGGCGGCCTTGGCTTCAGTCTTCCTTTGCACTCTCACTCGAGCATCTCAAAGTTCCCAGCACCGCTCACACTGCTCTCCTCTGTCCATTCACCACACACACTCCCACCCAACAGGTGGTACTGAACATGCCTCTGCTCCCCTCAAACCTCTCTCCTTCCGCCCCCTCCTCTTAGCAGGTGACCTTGCCACTGAGAACATAAAAGCAAGCAGAAGAGAACGTTCCCATGTTCCAACTGCAAAAGCAGTGATTCTCAACGAGAACAAATGATGACTCTCCCATCCCAGGGGACGATGCCTGGAGACTCGAGCTGTCACCTGGAGGGGCTGGTGCTCCCAGCATCTGGTGAGGGGAAACCAGGGATGCTGCTGGACACCTTCCAGTGCACAGAACAGGCCTCCACAGCACCAAACACCACTAGCACTGAGCTGAGAATTCCGGAACTATCCCGTCCCCTGCCTGCTGCTGGCCCGTGGACTCTTGACTTCCCACCTACAACTTTTCCTTATCTCCTAGACTGTTTCAGTGTATCCACGAGCTGCATCTCTCCTCTTTAAACAACAAACCCTTCACCTTACCATGCCCTCCAGCTATGGCCTTATTTCTCCCCACCCCTTTTGCAACAAAGCAACTCCGAGTGCTGTCAAAGTGCGCCCAGGTGGCTCAGTCAGGCGTCTGCCTTCAGCTGTGGTCCTGATCTCAGGGTCTTGGGATCAAACCCCGCACTGGGCTCTCGGCTTAGCAGGGAGTCAGCTTCTCCCTTTCACTCTCCCTCTGCGTTGTTTCTTTCTCTCAAATGAAAACAAAAAGCATGCGGTTTTTCCCTCTCAAACCCCATCACTCAGATGCTCCTCCCCTGACTCTACTCCTGGATTCCTTGGTGCTGAACTGCATGGTCTCTGCTCCTTACCTACTCTCCGCACCTTGGGGCACTGGTGCCTTTTCACCTCCCTGACTTGTGAACTCAGTCCCAGACTCTGCACATCCTTGTCCTCTTCCTCATCCACACTGTCTCCCAAGGAGCCCCCACTCATTCTCAGATCTCAGTCTGTATCTCTATTTGACCCGGTCTCCTCTGAACTCTAATCCCTCTGCTACAGTGTGCCATACGGACGCCCCACAGACAACTCAAACTTAACATGCCCCAAATCTAACTTGGGGGGGCAGGGGTTTACTCCTGCTTGCTTCGTTCTTCACCCACCATCTCCCTCCCTGAATACCACTCAGCCCTTCCCCAGGCATCGCCTCTTTCTCTCACCACCTATGCCCAACCCATCGGTGGGCTCTCCTGTCCCAGCACGAACATATCTGGAATGTGGCCACTTCTCTGAGTCCCCCATTGCCACCTTTGTCCAGGGCCTTCCTCCTGGGCAGTGGCAACAGCCTCCTAAAACAGATCTCCATGCTTCCAGCCCTACCCCAGTGTGCGCCCAACACAGAGGCTGTGGGGAACTTGCCAAAGGCCTCTACAGCTCCCACTTCAGAGAAGACAGATGTCTTGCAGGAGCCTGCAGACTTCCCATGCCCTCGGCCACCTCCCTCCCTGACCTCCCGCTAGCCTCTCACACCACCCAGGACCCCCACCAGGGACCACCCCCTTCCTGGCAGGGTGCTTGCTGACATGTCACCGCGTGGAGGCATTCCCTGCCCCAGACGTAGACTTGCAACCCCTTCCAACACTCCCCGTTCTCTACAGCACTTATCACCTCCCAACCTGCTTCTCATCAAGGTTTCCAACCCTCAGCCCTGTTGAGATGTGGGGCTGGCCAGTGCCAGGGACCTGTCCCGAGGGCTGTGGGGCGCTCGGCAGCATCCCTAGCCCTCTGCCCGCTAAATCGAGTGGCATCTTAGTCACTGTCGCACTCCAGCGCCTAAAACAACGTCTGGCAGAGCGAGCCCAGCGAAGATGTGTCCTGAATGAAAAAGGCCGGGCTTCCCCTTTAGACGGGCTATCAAGATTCCCTTTAATACGATGAGCGTCCTCTTTAAAATGGAAGCAAGTCCTTTTACGAGAAGCTGCACGTGCCTCTCGGAAGGCTGAGTAGGCCTTAAACGAGAGCGGTCCGCCCTGGGCCCGAGCCGGACCCATCCTGCCCAAAGCCGGACCACACCCTTCCATCAGGCCCGACTTCCCCTTTAAGAGGCTGCTCCCGCTGCCCACCTAACTCCTTTTGCTCAGCTAAGCTAGAGGGGGCGTCGAAGCCACCAGGGCTCATAAACTACCCCGTCGATGTATGGGACACTGTCCGCGACCTTTCCACAAGAGGGCCCGTCCTTAGCGGAGAAAAACCGGGGACGGCGGGGAACCGCACAACCTGACCCTCCCCTCTAAAAGCAGCCCTTGCCCTTTAAGAGGGCGGAGCCCGCCTAGCGGACGAAGTCGGAGGTGAAGTAGCGCCCTTCCCTTTAAGGCGTCCCTTCCGGTTTCACGCTCTCCGTTTCCCCAACGTCTCCGCCCTCCGGTCCCTCCCCCCACCCCCACCCCTCCGGTCTCTCACCTGCGGCCCCGACCGGGGGAATGAGCGGGGGAGACCTAGGGCCTTCCCGCGGGGGCCGATGGGAAGACGGGGCCCCGGCAGCGGCGGGACGGGAGTCGGGGCCTGAGAGGGGGGCGGGGGCGCGCTCCCTCCCAACAGCCCCCGGCGCGAGGCACCCAACCTTTATCGGCGGCCTCTCGCGCACACAAACCCCTACGTCGCCGTTGGCGCGTCACGACGCCACGTGCGCCGAGGCCCCGCCTCGCCCCTCCCGTTGGCCGGCGGCAGTCGCTCCTTCCGTGGCGTAAGCGGCGCGCGGCATTGTGGGAGTTGTAGTTCTTGCCCGGCCCCCAACTGCCCGGTCGTTTTGGAAGTCCGCACAAGGCCCAGGGAGGCCGGGCCTGGACGTGGGGTAACCTGTTCCCTTTTTTGACTATTGATTCTCCCTCTCTGTCTAGAATCCCTCTGCGGTACCTTGGTTTGCGAACGGCCTCGCGGGCCAGGGCTGTGATGCTTCCTGGCCCGGCCCCCAAGCCCTGGTCTCTAATTGCCCTGTTGGGGAAACTGAGGCCCACGAAGCTTCCTGCCCCGAAGAGGTCCCAGCGCTCGCGGTTCCTGGGCGTCTGCTGCGTGCTCGTGTGTGTGGTTGCGCATGAACCAGCTATGCTTTCTCTCCTTCGTGGCCTGGGACCTTAGGGAACCACTGAGCTGTCCCGGATCCCCATCCCTCCTTTCCATGACAATGACAGCCCAGGACGGCCTCAGCCTTTTGAGCCATACCGGCTCTTGCAGGTCATCCAGCTCAGCTTCTCAACCATGGGACTCGTAACATCTGTGCCAGACCGTTCCTTGTTGTGAGGGCCATCCTGAGTCTCGTAGGGGGTCAGTAGCCTCCCTGTGCCGGGCCTCCACCTTCTCTCCCCCACATGGCCCCTGGTTGAGAACCACTGCTCCAGGAAAATCCCCCTCAGCCTCAACTGTTTGTTGGACCAAAAGGCCCCTCTACTCCTACCCCACACCTCCTCAACTCCTGCAGGAAAACCCGCCATGCTAGGTGGGGTCCCCTTACAGACCCAGCCGCATTCAGCCATGATTCACCCGAACATCTGCAGCAACCAGCAAGGTTCTGATTGGAAGCAAGTGCTACTCTTCATTGAATGAGCCTCCCAGGCGGTTTCCCAAGGCCCCCAGGCAGGCCCAAACTCCGCTGTGACCAGAGCGGATGTGGACCTCTCCCGGCCCTACAGGATGGTTTTTGCAGTCTCCAGTGAACTCGTACATGGAAATCCTAGGACTCCAGCTTAGCCTGAACATCCCTTGCACTTCAGCTTTTACCTCCTCTGCCAGAAAGGAAGCTGCCCAGGGACTGGCAGGGACATAGGAGCAGAGCTCTGAGCTACAGAAGAATACAGAGGGGAAGGCAAGAGTTGCAGGCACCAGCATAGAGTTAGGAGGCCCAGGCTGGGGGGCGAAGGTGGGGGGTTGGTCACCACCTGCTTCTGGAGCTCCCCAACTCCCTAAGGTTGCTTCCAGATGGAGGACTCCACACGGGGTCAAGGTGTGGATGTGGAATGTATGGCCCAGCTGGCTGTGGGGAGAACCCAAGCCCACCTGCTTCATCTCAGGCCATTGGGGTCCGCAATAGTGAAAGGAGTTCTCCATGCCAACAGAGCCCCAGCCAGCCTCCCTCTACCTGCCAGTCAGCAGGTACAATAAGAGAGGTCAGAGGGCAGAGTCCCAGCACCTGCCCTCCTCTGCCATCCCTTACTCTGGAGCCAGAAAGTAAGCAAAGGTTTTGAACCCAATGGCCTCAAGCAACTGGCTGTGCAGATTTAACTTCTTTTTTCAAACAGTAGTAGCTAGACAACATGTAGAACCCTCTGTGAGGGGCCTCATGGGACCTCATACGGACAAGCAAACTGGGAGTCCAGGCATCTGAGACACAGATAAGATCACAGGAAATCATCAGAGGGGCCCAGGTTAGGCCTTGTGGTGTCCAGACCCTCTGTCCTGATCCAGGCCCCTCCTGGGTCTTGTCTTTAGAGCTGGGGACAAAGCAATAGGGTGTGAGGGCCACAAAAGTCTTGTCCTGGTGAGTTTATATAAAATCTAAACAAGTGATAATGTATGTCGCATTCTACATGCTAAGAAAAATAAAGCAGGAGAGGTGGGTATGGATGAGTGAAGACCTCTAGGAGTTTAAACGGGGAACTTAGCAAACACCACTGTAGACCCCTGGCGTTCTTGTTTCTGGCCAGCCACACCCTGCCCCCGGTGCTTTTGGGGGAAACTAACCCCCTTGACTAGATCAGGCATCTAATCCAGCCCCAGGCCCTCTGAGCCCCTGCCCCCTGCCTTACCAGCCAGATGAACCATTCATCCTGGAGAACAGAGCTGGGCATGGGGACTGCAGGCTTTGAAGGTACCTGAGACCTACCTGACCCTTCCCAGGGACCTCGGCTGTTACTCTTGCCCCAAAGGCCCCTGTGTCCCTCTCTGTCCACCAGCATCTCAAAGCTGCCAGCCAAGAAAGGGTTGGCAAGGATCTGCACTCCACCCACCCCCGATTCCAGAGAAAGGCAGCCCCACCCTCACAGGTGGTCAAAGGAGAAGAGAGACCCTGAGAGGAACTGGGGAGCCTGAACCTTTCCCTCTTCCTCACACTCCCCCCTCCCTTCCCTGACAGCCACTCTGTGGGTCCTGGGAAATGTGTCCTGGGTTTCTGAAACAGTCCAGCTCCAAGGTGGCCCAGGCAGGATGAGAGCCTGGGCCTACCCTCTTTGATCACAGGGTGGTGCCCCCACATGCTCAAGCCCTCCAATCCAAATCCCTTCCCTCTGGAAGGAGGGGGCTTGTGATGTCGGGCTGTGTGGAATTAGATTCTGGTTTGGGCCACTCTGCCCATCACTCCATCTTTGTGATGACCACCTGTGCTCCCTAGAGAGGAAAGGATTAGGGGCTGGGGTGACAGATGTCCCTGGAGCACCTGCTCCCCCTACACACATAGCAGGAGGCATAGGGACCAAAGAAGGACTCCCAGGGCCAGAGGCTAAAAATAAAATAACTTTTTTCATCTGAGTGCAGGAAAGAGAGCAGAGATGCACATTAAGCAAGGTGGGTGGTGGGCAGGAGCCCAGGGGGTGGCCTATGCCTCCCACAGACTGAAGATGCTCCTTTCTGACATCTCTTGGGGCTCCCATGGGTGCCCAGCCAGCCCTGCCCGAATGGGCCTGTCTTAGGGAAGGAGTGTGATCCCCACTTGACTGGGGGGTAAGTAGAGGTCCTCTGAAGTCTCTTGGCCAGGCACAGAACCAGGAAGTGATGTGACATCCTGAACCAGGAAGTGATTCCTGTAACCCGGAAGTGATGTAACCAGGAGTGTCTCCAGCCCCGGAGTCCACCCCCATCCAAGGCCCATCTAGCAGGTCCCCATGTGCATGGTCACATCCCAGCGTGGGGGCCAGAGAAGACTCCCTGGCAGTCACCCTGGATCACACAGTCCCTTCTGTACAGGGAAAACACATCCCTCTGTTTTCAGTAAAAAAACGTGGACAGGGACAGATATGCACCAAATGGCCTCCCCAGGAGTGACCACCACTTTCCATGCCAATCCCCAGTGACCCATGCCCTTGTACACCAAGTGCCCTTTCTTCAGGTGGCCAGTGGACATGACAGACATCACTCCCATGATAGGTTATGTGATATGGTGAAGGTGAAGGGATCTGGGAAGGTGCAGTCAAGGCTCCCTGTCATTTGATGTTAATCAAAAGGAAATATAACAGTTAATTTTATGTGTCCACCTGACTGAGCCACAGGAAGCCCAGGTATCTCATTAAACTCAATTTCTGTGTGTTTCTGTGAAGGTGTTTCTGGAAGAGAGAAGCATTTGCATCAGTAGAATGAGTAAAGCCAATGGCCCTCCCCACCGGGGGTGGCCATCACCCAATCCCCGGGCTGGCTAGAACAAAAAGGTGCAGGAAGGCTCGATTCTCTCTCTACCTGACTGAGCAGGAAAGCTGATCTTTGCCTGCCCTCAGTGCTCCTGTTCTCAGGCCTTCAGACCCAACCTGGAATCCACACCATCGGCTCTCTGGTTCTTGGGCCTTGGAAATACACACTGGCTTTCCTGGCCTCCAACATGCAGATAGCAGATCATGGGACCTCACCCATAATTGCATGAGCCAACATCATATAGTAGATCTCTTTAAAATAAGTGTAAGATACATAACATCTCTCTCTGTCTCTTGATATAGAGATAGAATAGACACCAATATAGATCCTATTGGTTCTGTTTCCCTGAAGAGCGCTAATATAGAAAGGTTGCCCTGGGTGGGCCTGATATTATCAGGCAAGGTCTTTGAAATTGGGGCTAGAGGTGAGAGATGTGAAATGTCAGTTGATTCTGCCCTTGAAGCCACCTGCTTCCATGGGTTCTACAGAGGAAAGGAAATGAGTTCTTCCACGTGAGCCCGGAAGAGGATCCCAACCTTGGACGGGACTGCAGCCCCAGCCTACACCTTGAACACAGCCTCATGCCTGACCAGAGGTCCTGATAAGCTGTGACGCCTGGACTCCCTGACCCATGGGAACTGTGAGAAAATCAGAGTACATGATTTCAAGCCATGGTAATTGTGGTTCTTTGGGACACAACATAGATAACTAATATACTTCTTGTGTTCGTTTGCTGGGGCTGCCCTAACGAGGTCCCACAGGCTGGGTGGCTCAACCAACAGAAATTTATTTTCTTATATTTGAGACTAGAAATCCAAGAGCAAGGTGTTGGAGGATTGGTTTCTTCTGAGGCCTGCCTCCACAGCTTGTCTTCTCCCTGTGTCTTCACATGGTCTTCCCTGTATCTGTCCATTTTCAAAATTTCCTCCTCTTATGAGGACACCAGGCATATTGGATTGGACATAGACATATGATTGAGTTTAGCTTAACTACCCCTTTAAAGATCTTATTTCTAGGGGCGCCTGGGTGGCTCAGTGGGTTAAGCCTCTGCCTTCAGGTCAGGTCATGATCTCAGGGTCCTGGGATCGAGCCCTGCATTTATGTGTCCACCTGACTGAGCCACAGGAAGGACTCTCTGCTCATCGGAGAGCCTGCTTCCCCCTCTCGCTCTCTGCCTGCTTCTCTGCCTACATGTGATCTCTATCAAATAAATAAAATCTTTATTTTTTTAAAGATTTTATTTATTTATTTGACACACAGATCATAAGTAGGCAGAGAGGCAGGCAGAGAGAGAGGGGGAAGCAGGCTCCCCACTGAGCAGAGAGCTCGATGCAGGGCTCGATCCCAGGACCCTGAGATCATGACCTGATCCGAAGGCAGAGGCTTTAACCCACTGAGCCACCCAGGCACCCCCAAATAAAATATTTTTAAAAATAATAAAGACCTTATTTCTGAATAGATACATTTTGATGTATGTGGGTTAGGACGTCAGTGGATGAGTCTAGGGAGACACCACTTAGCCACACCATGGTGTGAAACAAATATGACAGGGTTGGTTGGCCACTGAGTTCTTGGTTGGGAACATCAGGAAACTGCCACCTATAAATTTTCACAATAAATTTTAAGGCAAACAAAGTCCCTCTGGGACTAGGTAGAGAGCTTGCCAATAAGCAGCATGGAGGCAGGGAGAGACAAGGTTTTTTTTTTTTTTTTTTTTTTTAAGATTTTATTTATTTATTTGACAGACAGGTCACAAGGAGGCAGAGGCAGGCAGAGAGAGAGGAGGAAGCAGGCTCCCCGTTGAGCAGAGAGCCAGATGTGGGACTGATCCCAGGAGCCCGAGACCATGACCTGAGCCGAAGGCAGAGTCTTAATCCACTGAGCCACCCAGGCGCCCCCGGGAGACAAGTTTTGTCTGGGCTCCTGGCCTGATCCTGACACCTCAGTACCCCCCGCCTCCAAATATTAGAGGGGGATTCAGGAGTGGGGTCCCCGCATTCCAGGTGCAGCGAGGCTGGGAAAGGAGGTTTGGGGCAGGGCCCTGAGGTCTAGGCAGAAGTCAGCTTCAAACCCTGCATAGCTCCTCCTCATTCTTGCCTTCATAAGCCAACTCCTCCCACCTGGCCTACAGAACCCTGGGGCTTCTGTCCACTTCTCTGACTTCACCTCTTCCTCTTGCTCCCTTTGCCTGTGAAGCTCCTGGCTGCCCTCTCTTCCACTCAGGCTGCAGGACAGTTGTCACCTTCTCAGACCTTCTCCCTCCCTCCCTCCCTCTCCACCCCTTCCCCATCCAAGCTCCATCACTCCCAGACTCCTCCAGGGACAGACTGTGCTTGTTCTGCTCACTGCAGGTTTTCAATCCATGTTGATTAAACAACTAAACGACCTCCTCCCCGGCTTACCCAGGACGTCGCAGGAGGAGAGGGGCCCGAAGGTGGGCCGCTCCCGCCCGGCATCGCTGCACTGCCCTGGGTGTGGGCGCCCCCTGGTGGAGCATCCCTAGGCAACAGCCGGAAGGGCGGGCGGCCCTAGCTGCGGTCCGACCCCACCCGCTGAGGGACAGAGCCGGCCAGCAGATGCTGTCCTTGGTTCCTGGTGGCGTGAAGCCAGGATAGGAAAGGTCACGCCCAGCCATGCATCGGCTGTCCTTGAGCCTGAGCCCGGCCCTCCAGAGGGTCTTCTCCCCCACGGCCCCTTAGCCAAGGGACCCTGTGCGGTCCCCTCTGGGCCTGAAAGTCACAGGACAGGAAAACTTCCAGGCTGTCCCACAACATCACATGCACGCCCAGGATGCGCACACACATGTGAACACACACACACACGCGCGACTTGCCCAGTCCAAGGGACAGGGACGCAGACTCTGAGAGACCCTGTAGAGACAGAGACAGTCAGAGAAGCTGAGAAGCACAGCCAAGCTGGGTGCTGCAGTCAGAGACAGTGAGGAGGAGAGGACAGGAGACACCCAAGGAGGGGGCTGGAGACCCTCAGAGGCACCCAAGGCGGACGCTCGGTGCCTGCTGCTGTCCCATCCCCAGCTGGGGCCGGCCTCTGTTACCGTCTCCCTCCAAATGACCCTGCCCACAAGGGTGTCCTGTCAGGGCCTCTGGTGCCTCGAGTTCAAATCCCAGCTAGGCCACTTACTTGCAGCGTGAGCTTGGAGACGTATGGGCTGCTCTGGAGGCGGGAAAATATGCGGGGGACGGCTTCTCGCCTGGAGCCTCCAGAAGGAACGGGGCACTTCAGCTCAGAAGACCCATCTTGGACCTGTGACCCCCAGAACTGCAGGAGAATAAATGTAGGTGGTTTTAAGGCACCAGGTTTGTAGTAAATCATACCCCAAAGACTCTCCCACCCACTTCCCCCAGCACAAACCTGCAACACAACCCCCCAGAGCAAACATGGAGATGCTCTCCCGCCACAGCCCAGACCAGGGTCCCCCACTCTGGCCAACGCCCTCCCAGAAAACAAGAGGACCCCACTCCTGACGCCCCAGAGCCAGCCTCTCCGCCCACCATGTCCCAGCCTATTCTCTGCTTCCCCCAAATACCAAGGGCCCCCTAGTCCCTCAGTAAAATGCCTTCAGGAAAACCACACCCATGTTTTCTCTTCCCCTCCCATGGCAGCAGCCAGGCTGTGCCAGGAACAATCCCTCCTGTCACCCACCTAAGCAACTAGTTCAGCCAGCATATGTGCCCTGCCCCCTTCCTTGCTCGCTCCTGCTCCAGCCAAAATGCAGGGTTTGGGGCTCAACCCCACACAGAAGCCAACCCTTCCTGCTGGCTGGAGGCCTGGGGCACAGGCAAGCCCCTTCTCGGAGCCAGTTTCTCCAGGATGCCTGGCCAGAGCCCGGGAAGGCACGGGGTGGGGTGGGGGGTTGTACAGCTGCAGGTGGGTGGGCAGATGTCCGTGGTCTGGCGCAGCTGGAGGCTCCCAACACCCTCCCAGGGAGCCATGCCCCCTCCCTCCCAGCCTGCACCCAAGCCTCCTGCCGCCCCCTCCCCTCAATTCCCATTAAGGGTCCTCAACACTAATCGATGCGGTTGACTCAGCCCATGGCCTCGCCTCCTAATGAGGCCTTTGTGCCTGTAATTGGCTATCTCCAGGCGCTTTTCTCTGCCCCCCACCATGCTGCCCTGTCCCATATCCCAGGTCCAACTATGTGCTAATTGGGTCTCTGGGGAGGGGCACGCATAAAGCCCCCCCCTTCCCTTCCTGTATCAGCCCCCACCCACCCACGAGTTCCTCGAAGCTCAGCATCCAGCCTCCAGGAGGTAGGGATGGGGCTTAGGAAGGAGGACCGGTCCTAATTCCCTCGGTCTGAGCCTCCTCCAACCAGAGCCCTGCCTCCCCTCCAGAGTTGGCCTGCCCCTCCCAAAGGGCCCCTCTCCTCCCCTGTCTGCTTCGCTCCCCAGCCCTGCGCTCCCAGCCCTGGCTGCTCCTCTCTCCTCTGAGTTAGGAGCTCCTTTCTGAGCAGCCAGAATATTGTGGAGAAGCTACGCTGTCGCCCGGCCATGCACCCCGGGGTGCCTGCAGTCCCTGCAGTCTCTGAACCCAGCCCCCGGGAACTGTGTGCCTTCGTGAGCGGGGCCACTACCCACATGCTGCGCACCCTGCACCCCCGGCGGACCCGGCCCCCCAAAAGGAGGCCCAACCACAGGAGGTTTCTGCACAACCAGATCTGCAGGTGAGGGGGGGGTGGAAGAGAGGAGGTGGGCTGGGGGGGGCAGACCTCTCAGAGTGGGGGAGATGGGGCCCATATAGAACAGAGAGAAGGGGACCTCGGGAGACAATCAACACTCAAGATGCATCTATTGAGCACTAACTGTATCCCGGGCCCGCAAGATCCATCGTGCAAGGCAGACAGAAGCCCCTGCCTTCATAGAGCCTGGGCTCCAGCAGGAAGGCAGCTGGTCAGGGACAGTGGATAAAGTAAGTGATACATGGATGGACCTCAAGAACATGATGCCGAGTGAAAGAAGCCCAACACGGAAGGCCATGTATCGCCTGATGCCATTCATGTGAAACGTCCAGAACAGGCAGGGCCGGAGAGTCAGGGAGTGGTGCTGGGGGAGGGCCTTGGGGCTGCTTTCTAGGGTGACAAAAGGTTCTGGAACAAATTAGAGGTGGTAGTTGCACATTGTAAAGGTACGAAATGCCACTGAATTGCACACTTTAAAGTGGCCCGTTTTAAGTTCTGTGAATTTTACCTCCATTTTTAAAAATTATATGGCATGCTATGAAGTGGTAAGGGCTATGGATGGCATGCTGGGGGAGGACTGACCTTTTAGGTAAAGTGGGTAAGGCTCTATGAAGAAGGTGACAACTGAGCCAAGACCTGAGTGAAGCCAGGGAACAAGACTGTGGATGCCTGAGGGAAGAGCATTCCAAGCAAGAGACAGCCCCGTGCAAAGGCCCTGAGGCAGGAACATCCCTGGAATGTCTGAGAGCAAGTGTGGCTGGAGCAGAGTCCAAGGGGGAGGGAAACAGAAAGAAGGAGATCCCCATTTAGCACTATACCATTCAGCCTCTGGGCCTTTGCACATCTGTACCCTTTGTGGGGCAATATCCTTCCCTCCCTCTGGGAACGTAGAAGGGGACCTGAACTCCTTCAGGTCTGTGCTCACGCTTGTCCCTCTCACACTCCACCCAGCCCCATCCCACCTTGCCCTGTGCTCTCCCCTCCCGCTGTGACAGTAACCTGCTTAAGAGCACCTGCTGTGGGCCAGGTCTATGATACTAAGGGTTTGACATACAATATGTTCCTTAACACATATGTTATGACATACAAGAACATACAATATGTTCCTTAACACATATGTATGACATACATATGACATACAATGTGTTCCAGTGGATCTGCTCAGTAGGTTGACTTTGTCCCTACATTACAGACAGGAGGCTCAGAGAGATTCGACAACTTATCCAAACTACATAGTTGAAGAATGGATTCAACCCAGGCACTCTGAGTCCAGAGCCCGTGCTCTGTACCACTTTGCTGTCCTGCCTGGACTTGGGACTTGGGATGATGATGATGATGATCACATGACAATGACGATCATCACATGACAATAACAATGATGTGATTATGGTGATGACGATGATGGTGGTGGTGATGGTGGTGATGGTGATGATGATGACGGCGATGATGATGGCGGTGATGATGGTGATGGTGATAATAGTGATGGTGATGATGGAGGTGATGTTGGTGATAGGGATGATGGTGATGGTGATGGTGGTGATGACGCTGGTGATGATGGTAAAGGTGGTGACGATGGTACTGGTAATGGTGATGGTGGTGGTGATGGTGATGGTGATGGTGATGATGGCGGTGATGGTAATGATGGTGATGATGGTGATGGTGATGATGGTGATAATGGTGGTGCTTGTTCTAAGCACTTTAGTATAAACTTATCACACTCACTCACAATGAACATTAATCCCCCATAATAACCCTAGGAGGTAGATGCTATTATAATCCTCATTTTTCAGATGAGGAAACTGAGGCACAGAGAGGTAAAGTGACTTGCCCAAGGACCTGCTTTTTTGAAAGCAGGCTTTTCTCCCCACCAGCCTAGGACCTTGC
This sequence comes from Mustela lutreola, assembly GCF_030435805.1. Lineage (NCBI taxonomy): Eukaryota > Metazoa > Chordata > Mammalia > Carnivora > Mustelidae > Mustela > Mustela lutreola. The sequence goes on from NC_081305.1 coordinate 49,673,886, forward strand.
TCCGAGAGGCATTGGAATCCAATCTGAGTAAATAGGAGCCTGGTCCCACCTAACTCCTGCCTCCTCCGCACTACAAGCTGCCTTCCTCCAGGATGCCCAGCCCTGGCTACGCCCAGAATGGTCCCGGCCACCACCCTACACACCCATTATTGAAGAGGAAAACATGTGTCTCTTCAAAGAGGGTCCAGCGCTAGGTCCCAGGGCCTTCTCACTGCTCTTCAGCCCCTCATCAACCACTCCAGGACCTTCCCCATCTCCAACCCCATCTGGGTTCCCTGCCCACCTCCAGTCCGGACCCTTGGTTGATGCCAGCCTCTCACCTCCCAGGTTCCCCATCTACTCTTCCCCATCAGCCTCCCCGCTCCCAACTTATCCCCTGTAGCATCCCAGACATTCCCAGCCCCATGTCTGGCTCTGACACACGCTTCCTGGAGACCCAGGCCACCCACAAGCTGTCTCATGGGCAGCCCGGGGAAGCTCTGCAGCATATCCCCCTGGGCACCCAGCCTCAACCCGAGAAAATCCAGGTCAGAGGCAAACTATCCTCGGCACCTTCCCACCCATGTCCTCCTCCTCCGTCCAGATCCCCTCAGGTCCTGCTCCCTCAAGGGCCCCCTCCCACCCATGCATGTGGATTTTTGACTTTTTATTGTGAAGAACTTCCAACCTTCCAACTTCCAACTTCCAACAGAAAAGTCAAGACAGTGGTCTAACACAGCAGTTCTCAAAAAGTGGTCCCCAGACCTGCAGCATCAGTCCCTCAGCACGGCGTGGGCGTGTGCCAGAGACACAGATCCGTGGACGCGACCCCAGGCCTGCAGAACCCAAACCTCGGGGGCCCAAGGGCCTGTGTTGCCAAAGCCCTCCATTGTGCACTCAAGTTTGAGAACTGCTGATCTAAAGATCACTCACGTACCATCAATCAGACTTCACTGCCCATAACATCCTAGCCTATTCCCTTCCTCTATATTCTTAAAATAGCTCAAGCAAATCACAAATGTCATGACTCTTCAGCCCTAAATGTCACTTATACCAAGTCTGTTCAAGTCAACTCCTCCTCTCTCTCTTCCCACCCCCATCCTGTGCCATTTAACCTGACCTCCCATTTCTGAACATTTTCCCTGGGGACTCAGAGAAAAGCTTCTCCCTGGCATCAAAGAGAGTTCTGGAGTGGCAGCTCACACTTTTTCCTTGGGGTAAAATAGACGTAACATAAAATTCACCATTTTGAATGTCTTAGAGTGTACAGTTCATTAGTGTTTTGTATATTCATAATGTTTTGCAAGCAATTACCTCTATTGGGTTCCAGAACATTTTCATCCCCCGCAAGGAGATCCCATACCCATTGTTAGTCGTTCCCATTCCCCCTCCCCCAGGACCGACAGCCACCAGTCCACTTCCTGTCTCCAGTGACTGGTCTGTTCTGGACATTTCACGTCAACAGAAGCATACAAGGTCAGCTACCTGTTTAAATAAAACCTCTTCTGGAAGTTTAGCAACTACAAGAAATGCACACAGTACCAGCATAGAGCTTGGCGGATTTCCCCAAAGGGAACCCACTAGTGTAAACAACACTCGGATCCAGGAACAGGGCCCTTCGTGCCGCCAGAGGTGCTCATGGGGTCTCCTTCCCATAAACTGGCATTGTGATTTCTCATGTTCTAAAGTACTGAGGGTTCAACCTCCAGCATATGAATTTCAGGGAGACATAACTGAGCCCATCACGGTTTGTGAGTTCCGTCCACACAGTTCTTGACAGGAAGGAACGCTAAGGGGAGGCCAGTGAAGTGGCTATTGTGGTCATCCAGATGGGAAAGTTCACCAAGTTCACCAAGGATTGGTGGAGATGCGGAGGTGGGCAGATTCAAGAGCTCTGTAGGGAGCAGAATCCACAGGGCGTCACTGTTACACATGCCCCCCAGCCCACAGCATGCCTTGTGTGGAAGACACTTTTTAAGGCACCCTTTCCTTCAGATGTTTTTTACTTTTATATGTTGGGATGTGGCCATAATAAGTCTAAATGTAAAAAATGTGCATTGTCCTGAACCAGAGGTGCCGCCTTGTGCAGTACACAACCCCCACAGCTGTTCAGAGCTTCCCTGTGAACAGGGTTAGAAAAACTGAATCGTCAGACTCAAGAAAGTGAAACCAGGTAGCCTAGAGTAGAAAGATGGAGAGGAGGAAAAGGGAAAAACTGGTCCTGGGATGGCATACAGGGGCGGGGGGATGCTTCATGGCTAGTAATGCTTGTCTCCCTGCAGGCAGTTTGCCAAGATTGAAGCTGCCACCCAGGAGCTGGCCCTGTCTATCCTGTCCCAGGAGGCACCTCCACAGAGACCTCCGCCCCGAAGACCACCCCCACCGCCTCCATCCCCCTTCCTGGGGGTGGCCTGTGCTGTGGCTCCCACCGAGGCACCCTATGCCAGCCCCAGCCTGAGCCTCGCGGCCTTGGACGCCTCCACCCTCGACCTCTTTGATGATATTGCACTCACCCCAGAGTGTCCCTCAGTGCCATCTGAGTTGTCCTGCTGCACTGGGGGCCAACCAGACCTGAGGCAGCCTTCACATTTCTATAATCCCCCACCCCCTCCCTCAAATGCCCTGGAGGGTGTGGACGGGCCCTGGGCTTCTGAGGGGGATTGGGTGGGCAGGTGGGAGGTGCCCTGTGCCTGCCATTCTCAGGGAATCCCTGAGGGTTGGGGGACCTACTCCCCATAAGTTCAACCACGACCCAACCCAGGCCCATCGCCCCCAGACAAATCAGAGGCTACCCTTACAATAGCTCAACAGCTGCCCCCAAGAGCCCCTGCCCCGTCCACTCCCCTCCTGGCAACTCCTAGGAGCATAAGCCATCCCCAGACTCCTCCCACCTCAGACCACATCTTCTGCTCACCCAGGTCCCCCAACTCTGCCTCTGCCAGGGTGCCCCCTTACACTCTCCCTCCCCCACCTTCTCCCTCTTTCGTCCCAGCCCCATCTCCGCAGTGTCTGCTGCTCCAGCCTCCTCACCTTGGCTCATTTCTGCCTAATGTCTGGTCTTGCCTCATTTATTCCCAAATATATACCGAACACCCACCATGTGTCAGGCCCCATCTAGGTGCTGAGGATTCAGCAATGAGTAAACAGACAAGATGTCTGCATCTAAGGGCGTGAGGCACGGGTACCGGTAGGGGGGAACTGACAATGAGGACATTTGTACATTTTCTTAATGCAAGATAAATTTCCGATTTCAGATTGGAATTAGTGCTGTGAAGAAAATAAAAGAGAAACTTGACTGAGTGGCTGATTGACATCAGGGGGTCAGGGAAAGCCTTGAATGACAAGGAGGGGTTTAAGCAAAGGTCTGGGGCTGCAGGCTGAGGAAACAGCATGTGCAAAGGCCCTGAGGTGGCTGGAGCAGTGTGAGCAGGGCAAGTGGTAAGAGATGAGGTCAGAGAAGTTCACAAAGGCAAACAAGAATTGGGAATAGTTTGGATTTTATTCCAAAGCTAATGGGGAAATTCTCTCCCCAACTCTTCCTTAAGCCCCATTTCCAAGCACAGAGTCTAAATATTACAGACACGACGCAAAACAAACAAATAGCCAAACACCACCCTAGGAGGCAGGTGCCGTACGGATGGAAAAACAGACTGAGCAGGGTTGGGAGGGCTTAAGTCCACTTTCCTGGAAAGTGCTCGGGTCTCTTGGTAAATTCCTGTCTCTAGCCACCCACAAGAGCCAGCGTTCGAACCCCAGGCCTGCCTCTGCCCAGGGTACGCTCCTCGCTCCCTGTTCCTCGGCCTCCCAGGTCTTGTAGGGACAATGCGGGTGGCCGCTACCCACCTATCCAGTTGGAGTTCGCTCTCTCTGCACCCAACGGCGCTGTTCCGCCCCGGGCCCGCCACTCACGGCCTTTGCGGCTTCCCATTGGTCGGAGGCGCTGCCTTCCCGCCCCCTCCCTCAGGCGGGCCAGTCACGCTCTCAACGTTGCCAGCGTGCCCTGCACCGCCCCTCCACGGAGGGCGAAACAGCCTCGCCAGTAGATTGGCCGACGCAGGGGCGGAACCGAGCTTGTCGAGCACCGACTGGGTGGCTCGGCCTGGATGGGCGGGCGCGGGGGCGGGCCACGTGTGGCGACCTACGAAACGGTAACACAGCCGTGGAACCGGTCGAGAGGGGCTGAGCGGCGTTAGTCCGGGCTCGGAGAGGTGAGTCTCCCCCGGGCTTCTCCAGCGGAGGGCCGGGCCACCCTGGGGCCCGGCACCTTCCGGGTAAGGCCCCTGGCCCCGAGCGCTGCAGAGGGACCGATCTTCCCGCCGTGCAGATGGGGAAACTGAGGCTTTGCCAGGCCTCCCCTTGGGAGGCCGAACTGGCTAGCCAGGGACTCGGGCCCTCCACGGGTCGTGCCCGCTCTGTCTGCATCCCTGGCCGAGGTTTGCATCATCGCCATGGGGTGGGTGGCTTTGACCCCTGTTTGCAGGCTCAGACAGAGCGTGAAACTTGCGAAGGGTCACACAGCCAGAAGTCCCTGCTGCAGGGCTGCCCCCCAGGCCACGTGGGGATCTAAGCGGCACCCCTTCCCTGCTGCTGCCCCTCCTCCTCTAGCCTTGGACTCCCTCCACCCAGAGCTCAGTTCTGTACTTTCTCACCACTACCCCAGGGCACCCCCAGATCCGTCTCCAGCCCAGACCTCCCCATATGCCCACGCACACTCACAGATTACCCGCTCTGAATTTTCCATCTTCTTCCCCAAACCAGTTCCCCTCTCCAGGTCCCCAGTTAGTACCTGGGACCTGCCACCCATGAGCCAGAAACCCGAAGATCTTCCTCCTTCCCCCTTACCCCACAGCCATTTGCACCTGACCCTGAATCCCTCTGTTCTCTCCTTGACCTAGAGCCCAGGCCTCACCCTTGCCCACCTGGACTGCAGCCTTGGTTTTTCCTTCCTGGCCTCCCGCTCCAGTCCAGCCCCACAGAGGCCAGTGAGGCCTCCCCCGTTTTATCTGATATTTTGAAAACTTTTTTATGGAGGTATACTGCATATGCAGGAAAACCACACAAATTACAAATACCTAGCAAACACTCTGGTGTAAACAGCATTTGAACCCAGCCAGAAGTAGAACATCCCCCACATCCCAGAAGTCCCCCCACCTTGAACTCCCTTCTTCACTGCCATCCAAGGATAACCATTCATTCATAACTTTACCACCACAGACTGGTTTTGCTGGGTTCTCACCTTACCTGAAGATTATATTGTATTTTAGATGTTACAGAGCAGATTGTCCAAAATCCAAAAGGAACAGAACAGTGCAAATAAAATCTTCACACCCAGTGGACACCTGCTCCCTGGCCTGAAGTATGTGGTCAGTGTAGAGAGGAGGGCTCCACTGGCTTTTCTCCCTGGATTGGGGCACAGATGTCCCGTGCTGCTTCATTGCACTGCTAACCTCTCTTGGACACTTTTCCACTCTGTTACTTAAAGAGCATCCTTGGCATTCTTCCTGGCTGCGGAGGATTCCGTAGTGTGCATGGGCCGTGACAGGCGGGCAGGACCCCAGCCGCAGATGTTTACATTGATTTCTCTTCCTTCGCTCAGGGGAAGAGTCCCATGATGTGTAACCTAGGTCTGGTGGTGAATAACCTGGTGTCATCTCCCATGGGTGTCTGTGGGGCCAACACTCAGGAGCAAGTTTTCTGGGTCGCAGGGTTCAGATAACTCCAGTTTTGAGAAATGTGGCCCCACGTGCTTCCCTCAGGGTTGTTGCAGTACACACCCCTCCAAGCGTGCTGGGGAGATCCTTCTTGCTCCAGAGAAAACCCTGATCTGACCTTGACCCTCCTGCCTCCTGAAGACTCAAGGGAGTGGAAGTGAGACTGAGCGCCACAGTGGGAGGGAACCACGGGGAAAAGTCCTGGCGGGGCAACACAACCTGGCCGAGGCTGTAGGGGTTCTCAGCACCTTGCAGGACCAGGGGGTCACCTTTTAGTCCTGAGGACAGAAGCAGCCACGCGGGAGGGTGCGGGCTGAGACCGGGGAGCGGCAGAATGCACTTTGTGTTTTCCGAGTGTTTTCTCTCCCTGTCTCTGGCCGCTTCCTTGGCGAGAATTCTGCACTCCGCCAAGATAGATCAGGTTCCCTAGAAATCCCAGCACTGATCACGGTTGTAATTAGGTGGTTAGCTCATTCACTGTGATACTGTTTTTGTGGGAGATGCCGTGCTGTTTTGTTCTTCGAGAAAATTCACATAGCATAAAACTCCCTGTTGTAAGCATCCATGGGTTTTTATGTTTTAGATAGTTGCCTGTAGAAAACATTTTCTGTGGTAGATGTGTTTGAGAGAACACCCATATACGCCTGTGTGTGCTCACCACCCCGCCTTCACACCTCCCCGGTGTTAACCCTTTGTCCTTCACTGGGCCAGCGGGGTCTCCTGTGTCCCAGATAAATTAAGGAGAGCAAACGAGTGAGAACGCAGAGGGGATGAGAGCTGTGCGCAGAAGCCTGGCCAGGGCCCCCTAGTTTTGCAGCAACTTGGGGACCCAAAGACTCAAGCTTCCTGGGGACATGGCTGGCACATGCTGAGACTTGCGGTGGCAGGGCCCCAGGTGCTAGAGAGGAGCCACTCTGACTGGGAGACTTGCTGTCCTCTACTCGTGCAAAACCTCAGGCAAATCAGGGACCCCTCTGGGTCTCCGTGGACCACCCCCCCCCCAGAAGGGCTGCTGGGCAGACGGCTCCACCAGCCCTGCCCCTTCCTTCTCTCTCTCTCTCTCTGAAGTTCATGTAATGAAATTTACCATTTCCACCATTTTTAAGCGCAGCAGGAAGTGGCCGTTACAAACACTGATGATGCTGTGTAACTGTGGCCAGCACCTAGTTCCAGAATGTGTTCATCACTCCAGACGGAAACTGAACACCTTAGGGGGTCAGTCCTGGTCGCTCCTCGCCCCCAGCCCCTGGCAGCCACCAGTGTGCTTCCTGCCTCTGGGCTTGATCTCTGTGGACAGTTCATATACACGGGCTTGCACAGCGTGGGGCCTTCAGGAACTGGCCCCTCTCCCCGAGCACAGCGATTCTGAGGTTCATGCATGATGTCCCACAGGGCACCACTCCATTCCTTTCTATGGGGGGATAACATTCCTCTGAGAGGGGACCCCCGCCTTCCTGTCTAGGACCTGTAGGGGTTGTGCAGCCTAGGCATTGCACATTGGGGTAAACCGAGTTTCAGAGGCTGAGTGGGAGGAGTCCAACCTGACGGAACTCGGGCACCGGGCTCTTTTGTCCTCAGGAATCAAATCAGCTCGGTGTTAGCTGCTGTGGGCCCTTGGATGGGTCCTTCAGGCTTCAGTTTCTCCCCTGAGTGCTGGGTGAGGATTGCAGTTGGAGCCTGCAATGTGGCAGGAGAAAGAGTGACCTTGAGGAAGGAGAAGGCTTCCCAGGGCCCTGGGATAGTGAGGCTGGAAGCACCAGGGCAGTCAAGGTCAGAGAACGTTTTTCGGAATGTGATCTCCCGGCTGAGTAGGACACACTAAGAAAGAAATGGATTCCGGGCACCGGGAACCGCAGATACAGTGGCCTGCGGGTGGGAGGATGATGGTTTCCAAAGCCTTGTGTGGGACCCTCAAGAGTCTATGTACGTGGACGCTGGGTGTGCAGAGAAGCCCCTGGCCCATCTGACCCTGCCGCCTCAGCTCCTCTGCCCATCCCTAGGACATGGCAGCTGTGGGGCCCAACCTGGGCCGAGTCCTCCCCGGATCATCTATCCTATTCCTGTGTGACATGCAGGAGAAGTTCCGTCATGTTGCATACTTCCCCCAGATTGTCTCTGTGGCTGCCCGCATGCTCAAGGTACAGCCCCTTCTCCCTCAGACCCGGAGTCCAGGCCCCCAGGGCCTCCTCCCTCAGGCTAGGAGTCCAGGCCCCCTGCCTCTCCTCTCTCAGATCGAGGAGTCCAGGCCCATAGCCTCCTCCTCCCTTAGACCCAGGAGTCCAGACCCCCAACCCCCTCCTCCCTCAGATCCAGAGTCTGACCCTACAGACCCCTCCCTCAGGCTCAGGCCTTTGTCCCTTTTTCTGGCACAGGTGGCCAGGCTCCTGGAGGTGCCTGCTGTACTGACAGAGCAGTATCCAACAGGCCTGGGCCCCACGGTGCCTGAGCTGGGGGCTGGAGGCCTGCGGCCAATGGCCAAAACTTGCTTCAGCATGGTCCCCGCAGTGCAGCAGGAGCTGGACAACCGGCCCCAGCTGCGTTCTGTGCTCCTCTGTGGCATCGAGGCACACGCCTGCATCCTGGTGAGACCCCTCCTCCCACTAACTGTATCTTCCCTGGCCCAGAACCCTCCATCCTGGCAGGACCCCATCCCTACAAGACCTGGGACCTTCATCCATACTCAGGACCCCTCTCTGCCTGCTGCTCCCATCCTGCCCTGATCGGACCCTCCCTAATCCCTGTTCTTGCCTGTGCCCCCAGAACACAGCCTTGGACCTCCTAGACCGCGGGCTGCAGGTCCACGTGGTGGTGGACGCCTGCTCCTCTCGCAAGTGAGCGGATCCTGCTGGGGGTGGCACACATGGGGTACAGATGGGGTGCCCAGGAAGAACCGGGGAGTGGGGTCCCTCCTTAGTGTGCCAGGGATCCAGGTGGCCTGGCCAGGGTACCAACAGCTCTCCTGCCCCTCCCAGCCAGGTGGACAGGCTGGTGGCACTGGCCCGGATGCGGCAGAGTGGGGCCTTCCTCTCCACCAGTGAAGGGCTGATTCTGCAGCTCGTGGGTGACGCTGCCCACCCCCGGTTTAAGGAGGTACTGGCCCCGCACCCCGACCTCCCGCGCCTCCCTTTCCAGCACCCACCACCTGTCAGTTGACAGAATACATCTGGGAACACAGCAGGCGGCCGCCTCCAGGCGAGCAAAGTTCTACGTTCCTTGAGGGAAGCTGTCCGGGGGGCCAGGAAGACAGGAGAGCAAGAAAGCAAGCGAGGGGACTGGGAGGGCTAGGGTGCAAAAGAAGGGGGCTGCACGGGGTGGAGTGGGAGGCCTCCCGGGAAGAGAGGTACAGGAGGCAGACAGGCACGAAGAGTCTGGCAGAGGCACTGCCGATGGGAGCCCTGTGACCCTCTTTGTCCATTCCTCCAGCCCCCGCAGCCGCCACCGCTGTCCCTGAGGGTGGCAGGAGGCGCCCAGTCCCCCAAGGTCTGCCCTTTCCCTCCTCCTAGTTCAGTTCTGTTGAGCATTTTCAAGCACCTACTATGGGCCAGCCTCTGTGGGAGGTCCTGGGGTGACAGCCAAAGCCCGTCTGTCGTCAGTTACACATTGTGGCCAGAAGCTAGAAGGACATGTTCATAATGTGTGAGGAATAAGATGGGGGTTGGCTGCAGGGAGGTCCTTCCCTGGGGTGGCCTTGAAGCAGAGACCTGAAGTCGGACAAGCAGCCATTCATCCAAAGTGTGTTCCTGGCAGAAGGAACAGCTAGGGCAGAGGCCTGGAGGTGGGGCTGAACTTGGCCTTATTCAGAGAACCGAGCAGGACATGGTGAGCATGGGAGGAGGGGAGGCAGAGAAGAGCCTGAGCCCCCTCTTCTCACAGATTTGAGGGTTTTGCCCAAGAGAGCGGGCCATGGTCAGATCTGCAGTCTGGTTCTGGGTGGCCCATGGATGTGGGGCGGGGGCAGGAAGGAGGGAGACCAGAGTGGGGGCAGTGGGGGTGCATTTGGGCTGACTTTTCTGGAGGCAAGCACCGTGGGGCCTGCTGGTGGGTGCGGTGTGGGGCTTTGGGGGAAGGCAGCCCTAGAGAGGGGGCTGAGCATCTGTGCCCCTGTGGTCGACAGATTGGGGGAAGACCATTGCCAGTTTGAGAGGTCAGGTGGGGACCCACCTCTAAGAGGCAGTTGGATCAATGAGTCCGGAGTTGAGGGGCAAGGCATGGTCTGGATTTAGAGGTTGAGAGGGATGGGAGAGGTGAGATTACTTAAGCAGGATCTGGTATAGACAAGAAGCTCCAGGACAGGGCCTTGGTGCAAGCCAGCAAAGCAGACCAAGATGGCGGGTGATCAGGCACTCACCCAGGCAGCCATGGTGGAGGGGCGCCCAAGGAGAAGTTTCGAGAAGAGGGAGTGGTTGGCTTGGCCAGTTGCTGCCAAGGGGGCAAGGCATATGAAATGGAGATCTGCCACTCCACATCAGTCACAGAGATGGGAACTCTTGACGCCTCCTGAGCCCTCCTCTTCCCCCTACAGATCCAGAAGATCATCAAGGAGCCTGCCCAGGATAGTGGGCTGCTAGGCGTCTTCCAAGGCCCCAACCCCCTCTTCCGCTGAACTCCTCACCCCAAGACCACCCTTCTGTCAACGGGACCTCAGTGGAATCGCTCCGCCCCCATCCTTGGCTCCCAAGAGTGGTGCAGTCCACTGGGAGTACCAGCCCCTCGGGAGGGGAGGTGAAGCGCTACCTTGCCATTGGTCCAAAGCGCCCGGAAATGCAAATAAGACTCCTGGAAGCTGGGTTGCAGTTGGCTGAGCTGAGCTGGGGGCGGGGCTAGGCCCCGGGCCACTTCACGGGGTGGGGAGGGGCGGGGGAGGGAGTGTCACAGGCTGTGGAACCCGGACTTGCAGAATAAACACTGATGTGGCTGTGGACCGAACCATTCGTGGACTTGGGGGGTGTCCCGGGGGCGAGTAGGGGCCGCGGGTGGGGGGAAGAGGGGTCCCAGCAGGTGGGGAGGGGGAGGTGCCTCTTCGCTCCCAGCCGGTGCCAGGCGAAGGCAGGCTGGCCGCGGCTGCATCTGCACGGGAGCCGGCGCGCATCTGCACAGACGGGAGCCGCCGGCCGGGTCGCACACCCCACACGCCGCCTGCCGCCCCCCACCAGCGCGCGCACACGCCCAGCCGCTTGGCTCGCAGACACGCGCTCGCTCTGCCTCCCCGGCCGGCCCCCATCGCCACCGCCACCCCCGACGCCCCAAGGGTCCCGAATCTGGAAAGTGAGGTGAGCGCGACCGCACCCCGGTGCGGAGGGGGAAACTGAGGCACTGGGGACAAGGGGACGGGAGGAAGAAGAGACCGGCATGCGGATGGATGGATGGATGGCCGGGAAGGACAGACGGCTTCACCTGAGTGCTTCCTGCTCCCCTAAGACGCAAGAGCCTGGGATCCACATGGGGGCTCTCAGAATTCTGCAGCCCGCACGGAGACCAGGGGCCCCGGGCTCTACGGAGCCCCCAGGCAAGACCCCTCAGCCCCTTGAGGTTTGCAGTCCTTGCTCCCCACTCCTCCAACCTTGGAGACCTGAAAAGACAACCTCTGAATCCCCCATAGACCAAGGCGTCAGAACTCCCAACTAGCCCGCCCCCCACTGGGGAATCTGAGTCCCCCCACCCACCCCCGCCAATTCTGGGATCCCAGACCCCTCCCAGAAGTCCGGGTCCCCGGAACCCGGCGTCAAGAGCACCCAGCACCCCCTCTCCCCAGGAACCTAGGAGTCCCATCCTCCCCCCTCCTCCAGGAGCCCCCGGGACAAGCATTGGCGCCCCCGGCCCCCGCCTTCCGGATCCAGGTGTCCCCCCTCCTCACCCCCCAGCCTGATGCTTCGCGTCTCGGAGGCCGCGCTCGCGTCGCCATGGCAACGGGAGTCTATTTTGCGCTGGGAACACACAGCTCCCGCTGCAGCGCCCCCCCCACCCCGCCCCTCCAACCCCGGCCTGAGTGAGAGTAGGGGGACCAGGGAGGAAGACTGAGGTCCGGGGTGGGGGGCACAGAGATACTCAGAGGGTCAGAGATCTGTAGATAGCAAACCTGGGAAAGAGACATACAGAGACAGAGACAGAGAGGCAAAGAGATAGGGCTGTGGGGGTTGGGCGTGGGGGGAGACACAGAGACAGGATCTAAAGAGACAGAGACAGACTGGGCAAAGGGAAGAAGGGACACAGAAAACTGAGACTCAGAGAACGGGACAGCGCGTGGGGGCTGGGGAGGTGGACAGAGACTCAGGGATGCAGAGAAGCGATGAGATATGTAGAGGCACAGGCTTGGAAGACTGTGACCCAGGGCAGATCCCTAGAGATGCGAGGGGCCTGCTGGCGGGTGGGAGGCGGGGTCGGGGAGGAGGGGTGGGCAGGGAGATGCAGAGACACCCAGAGTCAGAGAGGCACAGAACACAGGAAGACCTGGGGATGGGGCGCAGGGACCAAGGCTGGGTGAGCCTCTGGATGCATCTGGTGGAGGTTCCTCATCCCTGAGTCCCTGCTGCCTGGGTGCCCAATACTGGGATCCCTGCTGTACATCTGGACCCCTCCCCTTCTCCCTCTGTTCTGCTGCAGCGGCTGGTGAACCCACATCCTCTCCTCCTCTGGCCTGCTTTCCACATCCCTACCTCAAACCGACCCCTCGACTCCAGATATGCCTCAGATCCCCTCCCTTTGCACGCCACCCAGACCCTGCATGTGTCCAGACCCTCTCTCTATCTCTCAATGCCCACTGCGTACCCTCAGCCCCCCTCTACCGCCACTTGCAAACCCCTCCAGCCCCCAGTTTCCTGAGGCCAGGTCTTCTCTCTCTGGGTCTTACTCTTCTGTGGGTTTCTGTCCTCCCCCATTCTCTCTCTCCTCTCTCTTTCTCATTCTCTCTTGGCTTCTCAATCTCTGCCACTTCCCAGGTGTCTGTGCCCCTCCTGTGAGTATCTGTCTCTCCCCAGCCTGCTTGCCTTCTGGGTCTCTGATCCCTGTCTCTGTCCCCCTCTCCCTGGGTCTCTCTCCTCCTTTATCTGCCTCTCCCCCCACCAACCTCCCAAGACTCTTTCCCTGTCCCTGTCCCTACCCCCCATCCTCTCCATCTCTCATTCTCTGCAGCCACACATCTCAGGAGGGAGGCTGGTCACCTGGTCCCACCCAGCCCCAGCCCCCATCCCCAGCTGGCAGGATGTGGAGTGTGGGGCACAGGACTATGCAGGCACTGTGAGGTCTCCTGGAGCCCAGGGACCGAGCAGGGCCTGCTCTGGAAATCCTTCTCGAGTCCACTCCCCTGACCTCTGTCCACCTCTCAGGTCCTAGGCTAGCGCCGGGGTCCATAGTCCTGGCCCTTGGCTGCTGGGGATGCATGCTGCAGGAAGGAAGGACATTGGGGTGAAGGGCCCCCTTCCTCTCCAGCTATGGGGGAGGAGAGTGCCTGTAGGGGGGGTGCGGGAAGGCTGTGTCTGTGTGTGGGGGGGTGTCACATGCATGCTTCCGGACCCCACCGCTGGGTGAGGGTGTGCTGGCCCCTGTTGCACCCGCAAGGCTGCCTGGTGGTGGGCTGGCATGTGTCTGGTTGTGTGTCCGCGTAGAGGTGACTTGGGCAGGTCCCTTGATGTATTCCGGAGTTGTGTGTGGTCCCCATGTGTCGCAGTGTCTGAGATTGTCTGGGTCTTGTGTACTGTGGGTGGAAATGCCCAGAAGTGCACAGCCGTGTGTCCACGTGGAGCAGTGTGCATGTGTTGGGAGGAGGCTACAGGTGCGCCCACCAGGATGACATTGGGTGTCCTTGTGTGTTGTGTCTACACACCATGCGGGTGTCCTCTGTTGTTGTGTGTATACAATGCTGTGTATGTCTATGTGTTGTTTTATGTGAGGCAAGGTAAGAATGGGTCCCCCTGTATCCTTGTGTCCAGACAGGTCACTGTGTCCCCCGGTGTGTGTCCTCCTCCCTCTAGGAGGTGTAAGGCAGGGACAGGAGGCCACGACTCCCCCCACTGTAGATGTGCTGTGTGTACTGTGTCTGGGTGCATCACTGGGTCTGAGGGGATGGATGCCACAGTCCCCATTCCCCAGAGTTGTCAGTGGTGTGGAGTTGTGTCTTCCTGGGCATGTACATGCACGTGCAGTTGGAGGGGACAATGGGACTCTGTTAGCAGGGGGAAGAACTGTGTCCATGGAGCTCAGTTGGAGGCTTGGCACAGAATGGGGACTGAGTAGGCAAACTGCTAGCCCATACAGCGCCTTTATGCCAATGACACAAAGGTACCCCCTGGCCCAACATAGCTCCCCTGTGTCTGTGGTTTGGCAGGCAGATGGCAACCTTGTGTGAATTCTAAAGGGTGCCCCTTCCCCCAGATGGATGCAGTCCCACCAGTACGCCTTAAGGATGAGAGCCTGGCTGGATTCCAGTCTCTCAACCAGACCTCTTTGCACAGTGCCCAAACTGCCCAACTGTATGTGGCAGCCTTCAGTGAATGAAGAAATCCACATCACTGCATGCATGTGGATTCACTGATGAAAGGTGTGTGTCTGTATGCATGTCAACCCACGTCTCTCTGCATGAGATAAAGGTTCTACAGGTAGCAGTGCCCTGAGACCCGAGTTTAGAGCCCAGCTCCAATGCTTGGGTGCTATAGGCCTTGGGCAAATGATGGGACCTCTTGGAACCTCAGTATTTCATCTGAAGTGTGTGTGTATGAGAGAGAGAGCAGTCCCACCTCTCACACTTCCTTTCAATATTCAGCCATGCAGTAAATGTTTACGGAACACCTCCTGGGTCCGGCACAAGTGCTGGGTACTGTGGGCACTATGGGGAACCAGCAGATGAAACAGTCCACCGTTGCAGGGCTGATGATCTAGTGGGAGAGACAGACAATAAGTCCCAACACATATAACTTGGGAATTAGAGATGCGAGCTATGACAAGACAGAAAGCAGGCATGGGGACCAGAGCGGCTGGAAGTCCTGCTTTATTTATTTTTTTTAATTTTCAGCTTGCATTTCTTTTTTTTTTTTTAAGATTTTATTTATTTATTTATTTGACAGAGAGAGATACAGCGAGAGAGGGTACACAAGCAGGAGGAGTGGGAGAGGGAGAAGCAGGCTTTCCTCAAAGTGGAGAGCACAATGAGGGGCTTGATGCGGGGCTCGATCCCAGGACTCTCGGATCACGACCTGAGCCGAAGGCAGACGCTTAAGGACTGAGCCACCCACGCGCCCCTGCTTTAGACAGGACAGGGAAGGCTCAGTGAGATGACCTATAAGGGACACCTGAAGGAAAGAGGGGGGCATAGACTGGTATGTGCAGCAAAGGGAGGGCCCAGGCGAAAGGAGCCGCAGGTGCAGTCAAGAGGAAGGGACTCCCTTGGGCTTGGGAAAGGCATGAAGGGACAGGAAAGGGAGAAGGCTTCCCATGTTATGGCAGGCATGGCAGGAAGGCAGTGGGCGGTTTCAGCAGGGGAGGGCTTGATGTCATCTGACCTATGTTGGTGTTTTTTTGTTTGTTTCCTAAAATTGTGGTAAAATACACCTAACTTAAAATGTACCATTTAAGCTATTTTTAAACTGTTTTAAGGGTACAGCTCAATGATACTTAGGACATTCATCAGCACTGTCTCACACAGAATATCTTCATCCCCCCAAAGCAGTCCCTCCACACTCTTCCCAACCCCCAGCCCCAGGCAGCCACTAATCATCCGCTGTCTGGCTTTATGGCTTTTCCTGCTGTGGACATTTGAGATACACGGGATCACACATTATGTGACCTCTTGTGTCTGGCTTCCTTCCCCTGATGTTTAGAGGCTCACCCAGGAAGCAGTGTACCAGTGCTCCTTTAAGGCTGAGTAACGTTTTGTTCTCTGGACAGACCACATTGGCTTATCTGTTCCTCCCTTGAAGGCCATCTGGGTGGCCTTTGGCGATATTAGGAACCGTGTTGCTATGAATGTTCGTGTGGAAGTTTTTGTGTGAACGCACATTTCCAGTTCTTAGGAGTGGAACTGCCGGGTCATGTGATAACTGTTTGACTTTTGAGGAACCACCAGACGGCTGTCCGCAGTGTGGGCTAAGCCGCATCTAAGATGCCTATGAAACACCTGGAGTGAGGGGTTCTAGCCCAGAGTGCAGCGGAGGGGCCGAGCCGGAGCTAAAGGGAGAGTTGAGGCCCCAAGCGGGAGGGGAGCCAGCTACGGTGTGGGGAGTCTCAGCTCCCAAAACCCTCTCTCCACGCCAGCGCCTGCGACTTGTGGGGGTAATGGTGTGGTCCCCAGACACAGAGGCGCTCAATGGAAAGGAGCACGTGACAGTACTACCCCGTCATGCTTACTGGATTAGTCCTACTCGCCCTCCCATCCCCTTGCGCCGCTTTCCTGTAGCCGTGACTTCTTCAGGATTTCTTAATACTCTTCACCACAGTGTCCCCCGCACCCCACACGGGCTTCTGTCTGTGCACTGGTCCTCTCCCGCCGCTGGGCCCTGAGCCCCATAGAGGCGGGGACCCCGTGGGTCAGTCACCGCGGTCTCCTCGGGGCTCAGTCCCCTCGGGGCTCAGTCCGCGCGGCGGGCGTCCTCTGTGCGGGGGCGGGTGGGGGCAGACCCGCTCCGCCTCCCTGTTCCGTCCTGCGTCCTGCTCTCCGCCCGCAGCCACGGCGGTAAACACCGGCGCGCCCGCCTGCACAGTCCGCCTGGCAATAGGCCCGGCTGCTCCGGGCTCCCTCCACAGGTTAACCCTGCTCATCCTCATAACCGCCCTCTGAGAACCATCCTTACCCCCATTTTACACATGGGGAAACTGAGGCACGGGAATTTAGGGTAAGAGCCTTGCAGTGTCAGGCAGCTGGCACACGGTGGCGTTCTGCCACCCTGCCTCTCCCGCTGTGGCTCTGAGACGCTTCGGGCCTGCAACTGGGAGAACGTCTGTGTGTGCGTGTGTCGGTGTGCGCATGTGTACGTGTGTCTCTACGTGAGCCTCTGTGTGCCTGTCTCTGTGTGAGAGAGAGACATAGAGACAGGGCAGATGAGGGAGGAAGGAAGAGGCAGAGAGACAGATGCTTGAGACCCCTGGATTACCCAACCTAAATGGAAGAGAAATCAGCCTTTGGGGCGGCTGAGGACCGCCCGGGTCTAAGCCAGTCACTCTCAGTCGGGCTCAGTTATGGCCCCAGGGGGACATTTGGCAATGTCCGGAGGCATCTTTCGCTGTCCGCATGTGAAGAATGCGAATTCTCCTGGCACCTAGTGGCCGCACCCCCTGGGTCCACGGGCCTGGTCAATAAACTCAGATTCTCAACTCCAATCTCTCTCTCTCTCTCCCCTTACCCACCCCTCCCTCTCTCCTTCCCCATTTCCCCTGCTCCTCCCATCTGGCCCACTGCACCTCTGTCTGCATTCCCACCCCCACCCGCACCGACCCACCCCACCGCCCTCACCGCTCCTCCTCCCCCAATCTCCCACGGCCGCCGCTCTCTCCGCCCCCTCCGCCCTCGCCCTCTCTCCTTCACTCCCCTGCATGCTTGCCTCTCCCCTCATCACATCTTGCTTCTGGTGTTCGTCCGTCTTTATTTCCGCTCACCCCTCTGCTATCTTTGACGACCTCCCCAATCTCTGCTCCTGCCCTCATCGCTCACTGTGATCCTTTCCCCGTCTGCGCGTTACCACTTCCATCCTCCCTGGCCGCGTCTGGGCATATCTCCGTACCACCCACCGTTGCCCTCCACCGCCCTGTGGGGCTGCTCACCTTGGGCCCGTGCATCGCCCGCTCCGTCCATCCATCCTTTCGCTCTCCTAATGCTTGTCTTCCTCCATCCTTCCACCTTCGGCCCGCCTGCCTCACCCTGTCCGGCCACCCATTTCCCACATCTTGCACCTCCGGCCGTCTCTCTCGCGCGCCGGCTCCCGCCTTGCTTCGTCCCCCAGCCTGGCGGCCCCATGCCGTCCCTCCTGCTCCTCGGGACCCTCCTGCTCCTGGCCTCGACCGCCCGCCAGGCCGGGGCGCGCCCGTCCAACGCCACAAGCGCCGAGCCACCGGGCCCGCTGCCCGCCCTGCTGGCGCACCTGCGGCGCCTGACCGGGGCGCTGACCGGCGGCGGGGGCACTGCGGGCCCGGGCGCCAACGGCACCAGGACCAGCCCCGCGAGCGGGACAGGCGCGGCGGCGCGGGCGCCCCCTCCCGCGGAGCTCTGCCATGGATATTACGACGTCATGGGCCAGTACGACGCCACCTTCAACTGCAGCACGGGCTCCTACCGCTTCTGCTGCGGCACCTGCCACTACCGCTTCTGCTGCGAGCATCGCCACATGCGCCTGGCGCAGGCCTCCTGCTCCAACTACGACACGCCGCGCTGGGCCACCACGCCGCCGCCGCTGGCCGGGGGCGTCGGGGGTGCTGGGGGTGCGGGAGGGGGGCCCGGTCCCGGCCAGGCCGGGTGGCTGGAAGGAGGCCGGGCGGGAGGCGCAGCGGGGCGCGGGGGCGAGGGCCCCGGGGGCAGCACGGCCTACGTGGTGTGCGGGGTCATCAGCTTCGCCCTGGCTGTGGGCGTCGGCGCCAAAGTGGCCTTCAGCAAGGCGTCCCGTGCGCCCAGGGCGCATCGGGAGATCAACGTGCCCAGGTATGTGAGCGCTGAGGTCTCATGGGGTCTGGGGACGGGGCCTGGGCGGTGAGAGGTGGAGCCACCTGGCGGGGGCGTGGCTACAGGGGTGCGGGCCTATTCAGAGACCAAGGAGGCCACCGGGAGCCTGGGAGCCGCCACCGGAGCCTAGGGAGATGGGCGGGCACTAAGAATAGATGCGACAGAACGCACCTGGCTGCTGAGTGACAGGTGAGGCTCAGGCCTTCATTCATCCAACAGATTATTTTTTGAGGACTTTCTGTGGGTCAGGAGCTGGGGATACAGCAGTGATCAAGACAAGGTCCCCACTCTGCTGGGTGAACGCGACTTCCAACCCCGGGTCTGCTGTCTGCGAGCTGTGCGACCCTGGGCCTGTCCCTCCGTTTGCTTGTACAATAGACCTAAGAACTGTTCCCATCCATTCAGGCTGTAGCGAGGATTAACTGAATTGATTCATGTCGAGTCCTGGCACATGGCAAGCCCTGAGTAACTGTTGGCTGCCATTATCATTAAACGTTAGTGGCGGACAGAGTAAGCAAGCAACCACATATGCAATATAATTTTAGGTGTTGATAATCGTTGTGAAGAAAAGAAAGCCGCATGACAGGTAGAGAGTGGGCCCGAGGGTGTTGCTTTATGCGAAGTGGTCAGGAAAGGCCCTGGAGCAGAGGCATGAAGGGAAGGAGCAACTCCTCCAGGGATCTGTGGGAAAGGCCTTCCCTGTGGACGGAACAGGGCGTGCCAGGGCCTGGTGGGAGTACTTGCAGGACAGGGAAGGGGCCCTTGAAGCCACAGAGCAGAGGGCACGGAGCAGGCTTATTCTGAGAGTGATGGGGGAGCTTCTCGGGGGCACTGAGTTCCGCGACGTGAAGCCGTCTGGTCATTGCAAGAGTCCCCGGGCTGCGTGTGTGCGGCCGGACTGCAGGGGACAAGGGTGGGCGCGGGAGACCAGTCAGGACACTAGCAATGAGCCGGGTGAGAGCAGGTACCGGGAGCAGCACCGGCGGTGAGAAGTGGTCCGCTGGGGATTTATTTTAGAGGCCGAATTTGCAGGATTGCTGAGGGGCATGAAAGAAAGAACACGGGAGTCCGGGATGATTGTATTGTTTTCGGTCGTATAACTGTACGACTGGGACGCACTTTACCGCCATGGGATGACTGTAAAGGAACAGGAGTGAGGTCTCAGGCTCAGGGGAGCAGGGGGCCGGGGGTGGGGGCAGGGTGTGGGAAGCACCTCAGAGGGGTTGGGTCCAAATGAATTGAGGCAGGGGCTGCTTCAAGCAAGAAACAAGGTCGGAGGAACATTTGGGGCGGGCGGCGCTCAAACTGACATTAGCGACGGGTGCGGCTACCGGCGAGGAGCCCGGCCCGACTGACTCCCGCAGAGGGCAGAACGGGGAGAGATGAGAACCCTGGGCGCTCTCTCTGCCTGCTCCACCCCCGTCCCCAGGCCGCTGCTAACCGTCGCTCTGCCCCTCTAGGGCTCTGGTGGACATTTTGAGGCATCAGGCGGGGCCCGGGACCCGACCGGACCGGGCACGAAGCAGCTCCTTGACCCCAGGGGTCGGAGGCCCCGACAGCATTCCCCCAAGGACGCCCAAGAACCTCTACAACACCGTGAAGCCCTCCAATCTCGGTGAGTGGAACCTGGGAGTCCGGGCTGCCGCAGCTGCCTCTGGCCGCGCCCACCAGTGCTGTAGCCCCGCCTTCCACGGCTTCTCCCGCGGCCCAGGCCCCGCCTCCAGCACTGTAGCCCCACCCTCCCCGATAGCCCCGCCTCCCGCGGCCCAGGCCCGCCCCCAGTCCCATCCACGGGCTTCTGCCATCTCAGAACCATCATGAGTGGGTGTCATGGACGCCGCAGAGATTTAAATTTCGACATTCCCAGCCCCTGCTCTTGAGAAAGTCCGTGTCTGAGCTCCCAACAGCCAAAGTCACAAAGTTCCTAACAATTGAATTAGAATGTGTTCTGAACCAGACAACCTGGGTTTGAATCCTAACTCTGCCACTGCTGACCTGGGGCAAACCATTTCACCTGTCTGGGCCTCAGCGTCCTCACCCATAAAACCAGGAGCACGACAGCATTCACTTCGCAGGGTTATTGTGAAGGTCAAAGGAACTATTGACCTAAGGCTGAGAGCAATGCCTCCCACAGAAAAAGCGCCATATAGATATGAGCAGCTGTTCGTGTTACTCTTATATTTTATGATGAGCTCATCAGTGGAGAAGTCCAGGGAGCTGTAGCGGGTTAGAGGAGGAGGAAGACTTCCCACAGGCAATGCTGTTTGAGTAGTGGCCTGGAGGGTGAGGGGGTTATTTGGGTCAATGGAGCTCTGGGCCACTGCAGCAGAGTTTGCTGGGTCAGGAAGAGGGTGTTGGGAAGGACCTGAGCACCAGGCTGGGCTGAAGAGCTCTGCCTTTGTCCTGATGGCAGTGGGAAGCCACCATGGAGCTTAGAGCAGTGAGTGGAAGAATGATTTTTCTGGAATCCATGTAAAAGGGAAGAGATGAGAGGAAGAGGCTGGATGGTACTCCAGGCTGTACAGGACAAGGCTTGAACTGGGGTCAGAAATGGAGGGGAAGAGGTGGGTTTGAATAGTAGTAAAAAGGAGAAGACATTTGAGGTGGATCTGGAGGTATGAGTAGGAGTTCTTCAGGCAAAGAAGGAGAGGAAGGAATTCAAGGCAGAGAAAATATCAACAGCATGTGCAAAGACGCGGTGACAGGACTGAGCTAGGCTCCTTCAGGCAAGGCATCAGCTGAGACAAATCTAAGCCAAGTAATTCCTGGCTTCAATTTATTTATTTATTTATTTCACAGAGAGAGAGAGAGCACAAGCAGGGGGAGAGGCAGAGGAGGAGGGAGAAGCAGGTTCCTGCAGAGCAGGGAAAGCCTGATATGGGACTCAATCCCAGGACTCAATCCCAGGAATCATGACCTGAGCTGAAGGCAGCGGCTTAACCCACTGAGCCACCCAGGTGCCCCTCCTGGCTTCAGTTTTGTCCTGTGGGTGAGAGACAGACATGGAAAGAGTTTGTAACAGCAGCTGTGGGTGTTGGGAGTACAACCCTGGGGGGCTGATCTTGAAGATGGGTTGGCTAGATGGCCGGAAGGCTGATTTGATGATCCAGGAGGGAAAGGCAAGTCAGAGCAGAGATTCAGGAGGTGGGAGGGAATCAGAGCCAGGGACTGAGTGGACATGAGTGGAAATCCTTCCACAAGACCAGGACAGCAGTGCCAGTGGGGGGCAGGTGACAGCAGTGACACCACTTCCCTTCTTGGTCCCCACAGATAATCTACACCACAATTACCTGCACCTCAACGTCAACAGCCCCAAGCACCATGCCGCCACGATGGGTACGGACAGGGGCTGGGCTGTGGGGAGGACAAGGCTCCTTTCCTCCCCTGCCTTAAATTGAGCCTGAGCTGGGGGCCCACAGCAGAGCAGGCGTGAGACCCTGTGAGCCTTGACCTCCCAGTCTAGCCAGGTAACCAAGCTAGCCTTGGTTTCCCAGTTGGGACACCAGAAGTGGTCATGTCTCTCCCACCTGGGTTGGTGGGATGATGCACGGAGTGGACTGCCGCTCCTGCCTGGGGCCAGGCCCATAGCACGTGCTGAGCAGGTGCTGGTTGCCTCTCTTCCTGTGCCCTGACCTGCTTCCCCAGCTATGAGCCTGTCTCCTGCGGCGGGGCAATGAGTACAGGGCTGGCTGCTGGGGTTCTGAGGGGCTGGAATCCCTGGTTTCCACTCCCTAAGGGGCTGGGAGCTGGAACTAAGGGGTCTGAGGGAGGAGGGGCTGGACTGACCCTGGCCACGCCCCTCTGCCCCAGACTGGCGCGCCGCTCCGCCACCCAGCCCCTCCTTGCACTACTCCACACTCTCCTGCTCACGGTCCTTCCACAACCTCTCGCATCTGCCCCCGTCCTACGAGGCCGCTGTGAAATCCGAACTCAACCGCTACTCCTCCCTCAAGAGACTGGGTGAGTGCCAGGAAGGGGAAGGGCACAGGCAATGGGGCAGGGTGAAGAGCCAGGGCCTGGGTTCAGAATGGTGGAGAGTGGCCCAAATGACGCTGAAGGTGTTTTTTTTAAATGCAGATTCATGCCCTCCTAAGAGCTACTGTATTCATCAGGACCTGTACTTAACAATTAACAGAAACACAACTTAAGACAAAAAAAAAAAAAAAAAAAAAAAAAGACTACATTAGCTGGATAATGGAAAGTCTCTATGAGCTTTAGGTATGCCTAGATCCAGGAATTCAAAAGCTGTCTCCAGGATTCTATTTCTCTCAGCTATACTAAATGATGGGCTGGCTTCATTTTCAGACAGATTCTTCCTTAGCGGTGGCAAAGACTGACGTGAGGAATTTCAGGGTGTCATTCTGCCAGCAGAAAAGCATTCTTCCCAATGATTCCAGCAAAAATCCCAGGTCTGGAGTGTACTGGCCCAACCTGGGTCACATGCTTGTCCCTGAACCAATCACTGTGACTCCAGACATTTTTGGTCAATGGGAGTAGCCTTCAAACATTTTAAACTGAGAGCCCCATTAAGAAATACTTTTTATGCTATGACCCATGAGACACATATATCTATGCATATTTTTTAGTTACAGGAAAAATTTGAAATTTGTTATTATGAACTTTTTCAAATATACCCAGCATTAGAGGAAATTGTAAAATGAATCCCCATGTTCCCATCATTCACCTTAAAATGAGCAAAATTTCGTTAATCTATACTCCCTCTACCCCATTTTTTGGTGGATTATTTCTTTTTTTTTTTTTTACTTTTATTTTTTTTAAAGATTTTTTTATTTAGAGAGAGAGAGAAAGAAAGAGAGGGAGAGTGGGGAGGAGCAGAGGGAGAGGGAGAGAGAATCTTAAGCTGAATCCAAGCTCAGTGTGGAGTCCACGCGGGCAGGGCTCAGTCCCACAGCCCTAGATCAGGATCTGAGTGGAAACCAACAGAGGGACGCCCAACCCTCTGTGCCACTCCTGCAGCCCTTTGCTGAATTATTTTAAAACAAACCGTAGGTACTGTCACTGCATCCATTAATATGTCAGTAACACAAACATACCTGAAATAAAAAATTTATGAATGGGTACTCACCCTTTTTCCCCTATTATGTAGATGCTTTTTTTTTTTTTTTAAGATTTTATCTATTTCTTTGACAGAGAGAGTGAGTGAGATCACAAGCAGAGGGAGCAGCAGAGGGAGAGGGAGAACATGGAGCCCCATGCGGGGCTCTATCCCACGACGCTGGGATCATGACCTGAGCCAAAGGCAGACGCTTAACCGAATGAGCCCCCCAGGCGCCCCTGAATACCTTCTTTTTTATATAATTTAAAAAATCTTTTTCCCCACCACTCTCCTTAATTTTTTAATTGATTTTTTTAAAGTGGTATCTGTGCCCCATATAGGGCTCAAACTCAGGACCAGGAGATGAAGACTGGGAGGCTTTACCAACTGAGTCAGCCAGGCGCCCCTGTGTGGATGCATTCTGATAATTTTTAAATTCTATTTCATTTTCAAAATACCAGTCACCATCCACAAAACTGACTTCATAACCCACGAAGAGGTGACATCTCCAAGTTTTGGGAGATGGGGTGAGAAACGAAGTCCCTCCATTTACCGGCCCACCATCCTGTGCGGGGCCTAGGAATCTGCATTCTGGTCACACAGGCAGCCTGATTGCTCTGACTAATTACAATGTGGGACTCATCCACCTGTGCCCAGGCTAATATTGACCAGGGCGCTCCCGTGATGCCCAGGGCCCTCGTGGGGGTGGGACATACCGAAGCCAGGGGACAGGGAAGCTTCTGGGCTGGCTGAAGACTCACCCCTCTGGCTTCTCCCCCCTCCCCCAGCCGAGAAGGATCTGGACGAGGCCTACCTGAAGCGCCGGCCCCTGACAGAGATGCCCCGCGGGACGCTGCCCCTGCACGCGCTGCGGCGGCCCGGCACTGGGGGCGGCTACCGCATGGACGCCTGGGGCGGCCCGGAGGAGCTGGGCCTGGCGCCTGCGCCCAACCCGCGCCGGGTCATGTCCCAGGAGCACCTGCTGGGCGACGGAGGCCGCTCGCGCTACGAATTCACCCTGCCGCGCGCGCGCCTGGTCTCGCAGGAGCATCTGCTCCTGTCGTCGCCGGAGGCCCTGCGCCAGAGCCGGGAGCACCTGCTGTCGCCGCCGCGAAGCCCAGCGCTGCCCCCAGAGCCCGGCGCCCGTGCCGGCCTGGCCGCATCCCACTCCAACCTGCTGCTGGGCCCCGGAGGGCCGCCCACGCCGCTGCACGGGCTGCCCCCACCGCCCGGCCTGCACGCGCACCACCACCACGGCTTGCACGGCTCCCCGCAGCCCGCCTGGATGTCGGACGCCGGCGGGGGAGGGGGCACGCTGGCGCGCAGGCCGCCCTTCCAGCGCCAGGGCACGCTGGAGCAGCTGCAGTTCATCCCGGGCCACCACCTGCCGCAGCACCTGCGCACCGCCAGCAAGAACGAGGTGACAGTCTGAGGCCAGGCCCCGGGGCTGGCGGGCTGCGGCGGGCTGCGGCCTCGCAGGCCCCCACCCCAGCCGGGATCCCCCAACACACTGGAGGGGCCTGGGACCCGGGAGCAGCCCATGCGCGGGACGGGGTGGGGGTGGGGGGCTGCCTCCGAGGACGCTGCTTTGGATGAACTCGTCACCGGAGATGAAACCTCCTTCTGGGATGTCATGGTAGATCCCTCCTCCTATGTCACTGTTTGAGGCAAGGCCTCTTTCCCATGACGTTATCACAGAGGAAGAGCCCTGCCCGTGAGGTCATCACTAGTGAAAATGTCTGTGTTCTGTGATGTCATCACAGGGACAACACCTTCTTCCCATGAATCCATCACAGAGGAACAGGCCCACCCCTGAGGTCATCGCTAAAGGCCATGTCTCTGTTCCATGAAGTCATCACAGACTTTCTCCCTGTGATGTCACAGCAGAGACAATGCCTTGTCCTATGACATCATCCCTAGAAACAAAGATTCCTTCCTGTGAATGTTACTGCAGAGACACATCTCACCCTGATGATGTCATCTCTGGCACCGAGAGGCCTCTTTTGACATCATCAACACCAGAAAAATATTTCCTTCCAGAGAAGATGTCTCTGTTTATGTTGTCACTACAGACAAAGCCATCTTCCTAGGACACATCACAGGGGAGAGGCCTTGCCAACTGTGTCCTCCCTACAAGTAAGACCTTTCCAGGACACTGTCACAGGGACTCTGCCTCCTTCCTGTGACACCATCTTCAGAGAAGGTGCCTTGCCCTATGACATGATCAGAAGGACTGTGCCTCTTCCTGTAATGTCATCACGAGGGAGGACAGCCCGGTTTTGGGATACCTCCAGGATGAGGGCCCTTCTGCGATCTCACCTCTGGACTCTGCCTATTCTGGGGTCATGCTCTAAGATGCCTCCATGCCAGGTCATGAGAAGGCAGGGCAGGCCCTGGATCCATGGCAACCCTGGGGTCACCCAAGAAGGTGCCCTGACCTGAGGAGTTGTTTGAGGGATTGTCTCACTGGGGAGGCAACCCCAACTGCAGAAGTCTCCACTGAGATGATGATTTGACTGTAGGTTGTTGGCAGCCGGCCCCCACTGAGGCTCCGTCCCAATGCTGTGATGTCATCACCAGAGACACTGCCTGCTCTGGAGGGCCGTCACTTGTGATGGTGTTACCAGAGTTTCTGCCTTGTCCTGCCATGACTTAACATGGTCACTCCTTTCCCTGACACCAGGGACACTAATTGCAGGGTCTCCAGCAGACTCTCCCTCTAAAGGGTGGTTGGGCCTCAGAAACCACCCTGCTCAGTGATGGCTTCTCCCGTGTGACTCCTGGAGGACAGGACTCCCAGACTGGCTTCTGCTCCCAAGGAAGCCACTCTAGCCCACCAGTCTCCCAGAGTCCTGGGACACATAGTGGCCCAAGCCCTTGTCACTTCTTTCTGCCATGACTAGAGATATCATCACATCTGTCAACAAGCTCCTGGCTTCCTATTGGGGGTGAAGTGGGATGGGGTTGGGTGGGGTGTACCCACTATTGATTTTGCTGATGATATCAGTACCGTAAGACTTCCACCACTCATGATGGCATTGTACCTGGGGTCAAATGCTAACCATGCCTGATAATGACATCACTTCCCAGGATTCCCTATGACCTATAGTGTCTTCATCTCCCAGGATCTACAACCATTGTATCATCATCTCCTAAGATCTACCATGACATATTAGGTCATTACCTTCCAGAATCCTCTATGGCTGATGGTAACATCCTCTACCAGAATCCACGAGTACTGATGATGCCACCATTTCCCACAGTCCCCCATAATTGTGGTGTCATCACCTCCCAGGATCCACCTCAACCATGGTGTCATCACCTCCCAGGATCCACTTCAATCATGGTGTCATCTCCCAGGATCCACCACAACCATGGTTTCATCACCTCCCAGGATCCACTTCGCCCATGATGTCATCACCTCCCAGGATCCACTTCAACCATGTCATCACCTGCCAGGATCCACTTCGTCCATAATGTCATCACCTCCCAGGAACCATGAGAACCAATGGAGTCATCATCTCCCAGGATCCACTTCAACCATGGTGTCATCATCTCCCAGGATCCACCATAACCATAGCATCATCATTTCCTAGGATCCATGGCATCAAAATATGTCATTTACTGGGATTCACTTCAACCATGCATCACTATCTTCCAGGATCCATCATTTTGAGGGTCAAGTACTAAAATGGCTGTATTTCAATTGTCTTCTGGGGTCCCATAGCACCTAAAGGAACAGTTGTTCCTTTAAGGGGAACTAGCACAATACACACCATTTTTCCATTCCTTCAAAAATGGAATGGGTGGGGTCCCCTCTGATGACATCAACCTTAGCCAGCCCCTTCTTAATGATGTCACTGCCTCCCTCCTGACTTGAGCTGATGCCTGCATCAACCCCACCACAGACCTGGTCTTGGGCAGTCCCCATCACCCCCTGGTGAGGGCATCCAGGCCCCTCCTGATAACTCAAAGCCCTTCACCCAACCATCTGATCGGTGACAGGGTTAACACAGAAAGCTTTTGTCATCACGAGGGGAGTGGGGAACGGGCCTCATAGTCCTCAGGTGACATCCCTGCCCCTGTTACCTGGACCCCCACACAAAACAGCACTCCACTGGCTTGGGCCAAACTCTCCTCAGAGACCCCATGGGCTGGGTGGACAGCTGCTGACCTCCCTGGGGCCTTCACTTATGTCTTCTGCTGGCCTGGTCTTGGAGCAGGCACATCTGGAGGGCCATGGCCACTGCCAAGGCCATGGGGTGGAGAGGTGCTCTGCATCATCTCAAGATGGTGAGGAAGCAGCATTCTCTCCTTAATTCCCCCTCACACACCAGGGAGCCTCCAGGGGTTTTGGGGATTCCTCAATACCCAATGCACAATTTGCCCCAATTCTTTGTATATAGCCATGTTGCGGGGGGCGGCCATTCCCCCACTCTTAAAGGGCTACATACCCCCTCCCCAGCCCCCAAGGCAAGGTGAGGGGGCTTCTTCTCCCTCCTCTGGGCCGTCCCTCTCCCTCTTCTGTCTCCCCCAAATATTGGCACCTCAGCTCATTCCTTCTCATCAAAAGCCTGGGGCAGATAACTGGCCCTCAGCTCCTAGCACCCAGGGGAACTGGGGAGCAACCCCAATCTACCTGGGCCCCCGTGTCCATGCTTCTAGCTGCTCCTGTGGGTTCCCTCAGTCCCATCCAGGGCCTCCCTGTGCCCAACGCCCCTCAGGCAGACTGTGACATCCCCCAGAAAGGAGCCAGCTTGAGCGCCTCTCCCCTTTCACACCCCCAGCCCTCTGTTCCCCACCCCCACTGAGCACTCAGCTTCCCCCCGCCGCCCCTGGAATATAGGGGCTTGGGATCTTTCAGCTTTTGTACACCACCCCCACCCCCCAGACTTGCTGTCTCCTGGCCTGGAGTCCAGGTATCTTGTTCCCTTCCCTCCACTCACTGCCACAGGCTGCCTGACCTTGGGGTCTTGACCTCTGATCTCAAATAAGCCATAGTGGGGAGAGGTCTCCAGCAGGTGAGGAAGTGGGCTTGTCCTGCCTGATCCCCCTCCATGCCTCCAGCGCTGGGACCTCGCCAGCTGCGTCTTCCGGCCCCAGACAAGCGTGCATGAGCACACTCACACACACACACACACACACACACACACACACACACACACCCTTTCTGGGGAGGGGCAGGGAAGGGGTGCCGAGAGAAGATAAACAGTTCTGGACCAGAAGACTCTCCACAGCTTCTTTATCCCTCCCTCTCTCTGCTCAACACCACAATCTTCCCCGGAGTCCCTTGGTGAGGACAGCGGGCCGAGTGGCAACTTGGTATTTTTTTGGAATAAACAGATGTTTCCTGAGCCAGGGTCTCCAGGTTTACTGTGGGGAAGAGATGGGTTTCCACCTCCACGTTTATCACTGGGGAGTCCCCTGTGTGGCTGAGGAGGGGGCAGACATCTAGGAGGTGGTCAGGGCTGCCCCAGAGTCTGCCTCCAAGCCCGGAGTCAGGGGTGGAGCACAGTGCCTTTACGCCCTGGGCACCTTCCTAACCAAGCCTCTTCCCTCGGGGCATTCCAGCATGGTTTGTGCCTTCTTCTGGGTGAGTTCCCTGGCCGAGGCTCATTGAAGTGGGATGCTCTGGTCATTTGCTGGGGCTGCTGTAACAAGCAGCGGAAGCGTCAGCAACGAGCCACCTGCTGGTTCCCTGAGAGGTTGACGGGAGGGCTGGTACCGGGGCTTGCCCCCAGCTTCTGGGGCTTGGCTAGCACTGGCTGGGACCCCACCACATGCACAGCACCTTCCCTCTGTGTACAAATTCTCCATTTGGTGAGGACACCAGTCCCCACCCTCAGTGACTTCTACACTCAATCATCTGCAAAGACCCTATTCCCAAGTAAGGTCACGTTCTCAGGTCCCGGAGGCGAGCATTTCCACAGCTCTTTGAGGAGACACAATTCAAACCAGAAAGTGCATGTGGCATGGCACCGTTCATTCAAACACCAGCTCTTATGAGAACCAGGGAGCATTTTCCCCAGTGCACTAAGATATTAACATAGTGATGATAAGAGTTGCCTGCCCCAATCTTAGTGTCTTGACTATGAACCACAGTGGGGAGAAGAGGTGCCTCCAAGGCTTGGCCTTCCTATGAACTTTAGGACACCCCTCCCCTGGGGGCATCCAAGTGTTTGCTGAGAATTGTAGGCTCTCTTGCATAGAAGGTCTCATTTTCACATCTCTCTGGGTGTGGGTTGTGAGCTGTGCATTTCAGTATTGACTTTATCACTAAGAAAACCCCTTCCTGGGGTGCTTGGCTGGCTCCATCAGTGGAGAATGTGATTCCTAATTTCACGGTTGTGAGTTCAAGCCCCACATTGGGTGTAGAGATTACTTAAAAATAAACTCTTGGGGCGCCTGGGTGGCTCAGTGGGTTAGGGCCTCTGTCTTCGGCTCGGGTCATGATCCCAGGGGCCTGGGATCGAGCCCCCATATCGAGCTCTCTGCTCAGCAGGGAACCTGCTTCCCTTCCTCTCTCTCTGCCTGCCTCTCTGCCTACTTGTGATCTCTATCTATCAAATAAATAAATAAAATCTTAAAAAAAAATAAACTCTTTAAAAGAAAATAAAGGAAACCCCTTCCTCTCTGGCACATTTAAGTGTTTCCCCAAATTTTAGATTTTACTCTATCAATCAGGGTTCTCCAGAAAACAGAACCAATAGGATGTGTGTGTGGGTAGATTCATTTTAAAGAACATCTCGTGATTGTGGGAGGGCTGGCAAATCCAAAGTCTGTAAGGCAGGTTGAGAGGCTGAAAATTCAAGCAGGCTTTCTCTATTACAGCCTTGAGACAAAATTCCTTCTTTTCTGAGCTCCATCAGGTTTTAGTCTTAAGGCCTTCAACTGATTGGATGAGGCCCACCCATCTGATCGAGAATAATCTCCCTTACCTGAAGTCAATGGATAAAAATAATCACATCTGCAAGGGGCTCCTGGGTAGATCAGTCAGTTAAGCATCAGACTCTTTAAAAAAAAAAAAGAAGAAGAAGAAGAAAAGAAAAGATTTTATTTATTTGAGAGAGCACAAGCAGGGGGAAGGAGCAGAGGGAGAGGGAAAAGCAGACTTCCCACTGAGCAGGGAGCCCGACACAGGGCTCGATCCTACGATCCTGGGATCAAGACCTGAGCAGAAGGCTGATGCTTAACCAACTGAGCCACCCAGGCAACCCAAACATCAGTCTCTTGATTTCAGCTCAAGTCATGATGTCATGGGTCTTGAGATCAAGCCTATCATCAGGCTCTGTACTCAGCAGGGAGTCAGCTTGAGATTCTCTCCCACTGCCCCTGTCCCCAACTCCCTATCGATCTCTCAGATCTTCTAAGAAAAAAAAAAAAATCACACCTATGAAATACCTCCCAGCAAGATCTGGACTGGTGTTTGACCCAACAAGTGGCACATGAAATCTAACCACCACCTCCCACCATGTGCGGGGAGGTGTTTGCTTGTAGGAGGAAAAAGGGGGATCTGTGTCTGAGAAAGCCTCATCCTAAGTGCTAAGCATTCGGCACTGGCCAGATTTCCCCCACTCAGGCACACCTGCTTGGCTACAGGGAGCGGGGCAGGGGGGCTCTGAACATCACTATTGTGCTCACTTGGAAAGCGCCCCCCCTCGTGGGGAATTTAGGCAACATTGGCGTGGTCTCAGCAATCACCTCTTCCACCAGTGTCTTCATTGGGGCAGACGGGGCTGAGCAGGGAGGACGGGCAACTGTGCCATGCACCAGACCAGCAGTTTGCTGAGCACTCAGAGACTCTCCTCCTAGGGACACAGGATGGCCCTGCGCCCTCGAGATCAGATGAGCCCTTATGACTCTTGTGACTCTTGTGACATGGGAGCAGAAGTACTTTCCCAGGGAGAAGCTTGAGAGCCAGCAGCAGACGGATGCCTGTGTCCTTCCGTTTCCCCCGCCATGGGCCCAGGCGAGGCTTGGGCCTGACACGCACTCCATCTTCAGCAGCACAGTCTTGGTGAGCACGGCCCCAGTGGCTCCTAGACCTGACCGGCCAGGTTTGCGGTGTCTCAGTTCCACACCAGATGTGGTGTGTGTGTGGATACCGCCCCCTGCTTCTTTTACCTTTGTGTTTTGAAACAATTTCAAATTTGCAGAACGGAGACAAGAATACATCCACGAACCCTGTATACCCTTCACCCATTCACCAACGGTTAACTTTTCCACACACCACTTCAGGATTTTCTTTCCCAACAAAT
Source organism: Mustela lutreola (assembly GCF_030435805.1). Lineage (NCBI taxonomy): Eukaryota > Metazoa > Chordata > Mammalia > Carnivora > Mustelidae > Mustela > Mustela lutreola. The sequence goes on from NC_081305.1 coordinate 49,705,527, forward strand.
ACCCCCCCGCCTTTTTTTCCCTCTGGAGGCATCTGAGAGTAAGCAAGCTGCCTACGTCCTACCCCTTCACCCCAAAAAGGATGTTTCTGAAGAACAAGGACATTCTCTCACACATCCACGGGATGATTAAAACCAAGCACTTCAGGCTGACAAAGTCCACGTTCAAGTTTCACCGACAGTCCCCATATTGTCCTTTGGGAGCTGGTTCTTTTCAGTCCCTGTTATGTGGGGACGCAGCACTGCACCTGCTTATGTCTCCTGAACAGTCCCTCTGTCCTCTTCATGACAGTGATGCTAGCAGAGCACCACGGTAAACAGAAGTACCCCGGCCGAGGATCCGGTGACACCGCAGGGCCTTTGGGCTCCACTTGGTGCCTCCACGGCGCCTGTCCTGCCCAGATCAGTTCCTGCTGTGCTGTTCGTCAACGGATAATGTTCAACTCTGACGGTTCCTCTGGCATTTGCTAGCATTTGCGTGTGACTTCCTCCCACCTCACCGCGGATAGTCCCTTCATCAGACTGTGAGACGCGCCAGGGATTCCAACAGCAAATTTACCAGCGTTTCCAACCGTGGCAGAGTTTTCCACATCTTAGGGACACGCAGACGTGACTATAGGACAGACATATGACAGTCCCTGCCCAGACACGCTCGGGCTTTTCCCATTTTTCACTGCTATTAACAATACCCTAAAGGTCATCTATCACACACCACTTGCTGCATTCACGTCTTTCTCCCTGCGGTGCGCTCCCAGATGAATGGCGGAGTTAGAAGGTTTCAAAGATCTGCAGCTTGGGGTTGCCTGGGTGGCTCAGTTGGGGAAGCGCCCACTCTTGGCTGCAGCTCAGGTCATGGTCTCAGGGTCTGGAGATCGAGCTCCATGTCAGGTGCCACGCTCAGCAGGGAGTCTGCTTGGGATTCTCTTTCCCTCTCCTTCTGCCCCTACCTGCTCTCAAACCAAGTAAATAAATGAAACCTGAACAATGAACTAAATGAAGAGTTGCTACTTCAGGGCCAGGCCGCGCCCTGGAATGCCGTCTACTCCCGTCTACTCCCATCCTCGCCAGCACCGATCTGCTGAATATGGGAGGGCGTCAGAGGGATTGGTTTTCCAGGCATCAAAGGAAGCCCCTAGCGCCGGAAAGCTCGTTTGTTCCAGCATGAAGTCGGCCCTGCTGTCTAGGGTCTGTGGAGTGGGCCCAAAGCCCGCAGTGTGTCCATCATTGGTGGGTACTGGTCCCCTGCAGGGCATGTTCACCTGTGCAGGACAGCCACCCCCACCCAGGTGAGCGCCGCCTTCTGCTCCAGGGACACAAAGGAACTGGCTTCTCCTTCATCAGTCACCGCAGGCCTGCGGACACTGAGCTGAGACCACAAGGCCACCAAGGGCAGAGGCCAAACAGCCTCCGACAGGAAGATGGAGGCGCATGCAAACGAAAGCCGCGGCGTCTGTCGTAACGGCATGGACCGCAAAGCCTGCTGACACCCAGGCTCATGCCTGTGTCAGGACATTGTACCCCTGCCTGGAACTGTTTACTCCAGATTCCCACAAAACATGCTCCCTCGCTTCCTTTTGATCTTTGGTCAAATGCCTTCTTCTCCGTGGAAGTCTCCCCTGACCAGCCTGCCTAAAATTCCCTCCCCCGGTGTTCCGGATACTCCTTGCCCTGCTCTATCTTGTCCGGTGATGAGTATCACTGCATCCTCCCAAGTTATCCTGCAAACGAGCCTACGATCTCCCGTCTTGGTGCTGAATCAAGTCTGCATCTGGGGCAAACCGGGACAGCTGACCACGCGGCTCTTGTCCTTATGGCTTCTCTGTCTCTGCCCTGCTGGAGTGAGTGCCCCAGGAAGGCACCGCTTGGTTTCCTGTCTTGGTCACTGCTCCATCCCAAGACCGTGCAACAGCACCAGGCAGAGGTGCTGGCTCACAGAGTTCAGCCTGCATTGTCTAGTGCCCCGAACCCTGCCTGTTCCACTTCTTCCACAGCTCTTGCTCCCTTCCATGCACCCCAAGTCTTACTTATTTGTGGACTGTTTTACGTCTGCCTGTCCCCGCTGCGGGACAAAGAGTTACCCTAAGCAGCCAGGATGGTGCGCAGCACACAGCAGGCACTCTGCAAATACCTACTGAACGAATGAACACCTCTGATTCGTCAGGCACTCTGCTAGGGGCCCAGGAAGAGTCCCTGCTGTCCTGGGGCTGGTCTGCTCAGAGGGGACCCTGATAAACATGCAAGTGATCAAGAAATGACAAATTCTGGACCCAGATCAAAAAGGGCACATGAGGGGCACCTGGGTGGCTCAGTTGGTTAAGCAACTGCCTTTGGCTCGGGTCATGATCCCAGAGTCCTGAGATGGAGTCTCATATCGGGCTCCCAGCTCCATGGGGAGTCTGCTTCTCCCTCTGACCTCCCCTCTCATGCTCTCTCTCTCTCAAATAAATAAAATCTTTTAAAAAGGGGGGGGCACATGAACAAGCGTGGGAGAGGAGGGGAGGCACAAGTGAGCCGAGGCCATGAGGAGGGAGAAGACAAGGGATCCAGACCCACACCCACGTGTCCTCCTGTGAGACCGCACGCTGGGGACCCACAGAAAGGCAGCCCATGGGCCCAGGGCCAGGGGTTTAGTCAAAGCATAGGGTGGGGGCAGAAGACCCTGGCGAAGTTTTCAGCAGGTAAGGTGCCTGTCGGGAGTAAAACTCCAGGCGTCTGTAAACAGCCACCTACCGGAGGAGTCACTCAGGCACCACCCGCCTCTGTAAACCAAGCAGGACTGGAACATAGCCCCCGCCCCCGGCCTTGGTCTGTGCACTGGTGAGGCCCCCGGGGCTGCAGCAGCACCGAGTCCTAGGTTAGGTCGCTGACCCCCATTTAAGGTGACTGATCAGGGCACAGGCGGCCCTTCCTGCGCCCCCACACCAGGTCTGGCTGACCGGCACAGACGCCCATCCCCTCTCCCAACCCCCAGGGGCACACACCTGCGGCTGCGCCGGCATCTCCACCTCTCTCTCTGCTCCTGCCCAGACTGAAGGAAAGAACACCGTGCCTTCCTCGGCCTGGACTTGGGACCTCCCTGCCTCTCCCCCGGGCGTCCTCCACCGCCAAGCTCACTGACCCAGCCTTGCCAGCTGCCTGACGGGGACGAGGTACCTGCTGTCCCTCTCTGCACGCTCTCCCCGCAGCTCCAGGTCCCCACCGCCCCTTTCCGCCCCCCCGGCCGAGGCACCCTTCTTCCGTCGACCGCAGTCCTGCTGTCTGGCCTGGCTGCCCCTGGTTAGCAGTGCGGGCCGCAGGCCTCCGCGCCTTCTGCTCTGCTCAGCCCGCAAGCACCCGCGTGCGCAGCCCCAGCACCACAGTCCCAAGCCCGGTCCCCCCGCGGTCCGCACACGGGCTGCTGCAAGCACCGGGCGCGACCGCCACCAGGCACCCCGAGGGCGCAGTCGGGCCGCGGGCGTGCTCAGCGCCGTCGTTTGCACGCGCTCTCGTGGCAGGGCCTGGCTTGCCCCCTCGGCCTTGTCCCTGCCGGGGTGTGGGGGCTGGGGCGGGGGCTGCGTGAGGCAGCCGAGCTCCCTTCCCTTCCTTCAGTGTCTGCGCACTCCCCTGGGCAGAGTGCCCTGCACCCGCGAACTGCAGGCCTGCAGGGTGGAGGCCGGGGGCCCGTCGCACACAGGGCCGTGCCTCGACCTCTCTCCCGCGCATCGCCAGGGACCCTAGCGTCCACCTTCCACGTGGGGAGAGAGAAGCCCGACGGCGTGACCGACGCCGGGACAGGCTGCCAGGCCACAGGCGGCCAAGCCCTCAGGGCGTGCGGCCTGCCTCTTCGCACCGCGCGACGCACGACACGGGTCACGGGACTCTGCCCGCACAAAATGGCGCCTCACAGAAAAATGCAGCCGTCTTCCAGCGCCCACCCCCACCGCAGGCTGGAGAGCGGGCGCGGGGGCCGCGCTCACGGTCTTTGCATATACAAAACCGACGAATTTCGTTGGCTGCGAGGGGCTAGGCCCGCACTAGGCAAGCCCCCATTGGTTCCACTCCATTCGTCCCCGCCCCCTGACACCGCCTTCTCTGCCAAGAGCTGGCGCCCAGGAGCCTCTTGACGCCAATCTACGATGGCGCCTTCCTATTGGCCAGTCATCCTTCCATCATCCGTTTAAACCCCCCCGAGTCCCGCCCATCCTGGCCCTGCCCCTGCTCCGCGGCCGACCGTTAGTCGCGTGCGCGAGTTCCTGGGCGTCGGGGCACGCGCGCGTACGCCGGGCAGAGGCGGTGTCTCGTTCAAACGGGCCAATTAGCGGTCGCGTTACCCCTCGCGTCTTTTCCCTCTCTCCCCTCCCTTCTCAGCGCCTCCACTCTCCAGGGACCCCATTACGACCCTCGCCTGTCCCCATTGGCCAACCCGCCGCGCGCCCCCGTCCCCAACTTCTCCGGCTTCTTCCCGCAGCTTACGGGAAGAGAGCGAGCTCCTCGAACGCCGAGGACCGTGCGCGGTGACGTCACGGGTCAAGGCGCGGCGCTCCGGAGCCGCGGGGGGGTGTGGCCTATGGGTGGCTATAAAAGGGCGGCAGTGCGCGCGCGACCTGCTCAGTGCGGCCGGGCACTCGGGGCGGGAGGAGTTCTAGGCGCGCTGCGCGGCGGCAGTCGGAGGCAGCGGGGAGTGGAGCGGGGCCGCCGGGGCCTCTCCAGGGCCGCAGCGGCAGCAGTTGGGCCCCCCGCCCCAGCCGGTGGCCGGGAGAGCGCAGGAAGGGGGCCGGGGGGACCCGCCCCCGGCCGGCCACAGTCATGGTGAGCGCGGAGGCCAGGCTTGGGAGGGGCGGCCGAGGGGCCCCACTAGAGGAGGAGGCGGGGTCTCAGGAGCCTCTCGCGGACGGCCGGGCGGAGTGGGGGGGCCCGCCTGGGGTCCCGGGCCTGGAATGGGCTGACGGGCCTTCCTGGAGGCGGGGCAGGAGCGGAGCCTGGGCGGCCCACAGGTTCTCCGGAGGGGAAGGCCCGACTGAGTCCCGGGGAGGGCTCAGGGGCTTTGTGGCTCGCCCGTGGGTGATCTGGGACCAAGGACGCAACGCCTCCGTCTCCAGCTCCGAGCTGGGGTTTCAAAGAGGGTTTCACCAAGGTTAGGTAGGGATGGGGGGACCAGGGTAGGCCTCGGGCGTACCCGGAACTATGGGGTACCATGCTGGACTATGAGCGAGCTTTGGATGCTTCTGGCGAAGGTGGACCCATCCACAAGCCCCTCGAAAACCGCCCCCATGTCTAGTGGGAGGTCAGCTTGGGATGGCCATCTGAAGCCTACCGGGTGGGGGATCTGGGACGGCAGGTCAACACCAGGGTGGCCACTGCATCCTTAGATACTGCAGGAGGCCCCGACTCCGCCAGCTACTCACCCTCTTCTCTGTGTCCAGAACTCCAATGTGGAGAACCTGCCCCCCCACATCATTCGCCTGGTGTATAAGGAGGTGACAACGCTGACTGCTGACCCGCCTGATGGCATCAAGGTCTTTCCCAATGAGGAAGACCTCACTGACCTGCAGGTCACCATCGAGGGCCCTGGTGAGTGTGGGATTGAGAGGAGGAGGAGTGTGCTTGTAGCATTCTCTCCTTCAGTACAAGACAAACAGCTTATGGTTTCATCTATACGTGGAATCAGAAATGCAAACGAACACCAAAAAGCAGAACTGGTACAAGAACAGGAAGCCCCTGTTAAGAGTTGGGCTCTGCCAGGTGCTGGGGACTGCACAGAGACACCTCTTGGGGCTCACGGTTTGTAGGCAGGACTCCATAAGTAACAAATCATTGGGGATATTTTTCCAGCAGGTAGTGAGAAAACCCTGATCCCTGAGAGAGCATTTAAGGGGTGCCTTACCAGGTTCATCAGATGGGGTTCTCTGAAGGGTGGGCCCGATGACCATAGACCCAACTCCTTGCTGCTGTGCCTGGGGTTCCCAGGACAGGGAACCAGCCAGACCCAGTGTCTCAGGAGGGAACAGTAATAACAAGTGATCATATGTGTAGTGATGTAGTGAGCTGTTTCTACAAAGTAAGCTGAGAAGGTCCCAGCTGGTCGGGAGTGGGACAGTGGTGAGGGTGTCCGTGCTCCCCGATAGGCCGAGTCCTGAGGCAGGCGACCTGGATACTTGGTAGAAGCAGGAAGAAGAGACCGAGGAAGCTTTTAGGGCTTGTAGGATCCTGGAAGGAGTTTGGAAAGGAAGCCATTGGTGGGTTTCAAGCAGATGTGAAGGCTGCAGTGTTGAGCTCATGGGGAAAGGGTGGCCAGGAGACCACGGACCACTGGAGTTGGGTGAGAGGTGAAGTGGCTTGGCCGGACTAGAAGGTGGGGTCAAATTCAGGAGGGGACCAGGAGGTTAGCTGCCCAAGCTACCACAGAGGGATCTGGTGACCTAGGCATGAGGAACAACAGGGTCCAGAACCACTCCCACTTTTTCTGTGACATGAGCAAGTTGGGGGATGAGAACCATTCACTGATTGGGCAGATGGAAAGACTGGAGGTGACAGAACAGTCCCTTCATCTCTGCGGGCTTTCCTACCAAGTAGATGGTTTTCCAGAAAGACAAGTGCTCACGGGAGGTGTCTGCCCTTCTTGGGAAGGGTGTGTGACTGAGACACTTGAGAGACAGGCATTCGGGGTTGCTGTTGGGTCTGCTGGGAACCTGCCCCTCCCCACCCCCCCCTGTCAGGGATGCCCCGGAGTGGTGGGGGAGGCGGTGGGACACTGGCCTCCGAGCCAGCCCTGGAGACTAGGTGGTGCTAGAGAGTCCGAGCTTCCTGATCAAGCCCCTTCTCCCTCACTCCAGAGGGGACCCCTTATGCCGGAGGCCTGTTCCGTATGAAACTCCTGCTGGGGAAGGACTTTCCTGCCTCCCCACCCAAGGGCTACTTCCTGACCAAGATTTTCCACCCCAACGTGGGCGCCAACGGTGAGATCTGTGTCAACGTGCTCAAGAGGGACTGGACGGCTGAGCTGGGCATCCGGCACGTGCTGCTGGTGAGTTCTGGGGTGTCCCAGGGGCCTCCCTCCGGACGTCCCACTGATGTCTGAGCCATGGTGCATGGTGTCTGTTTGAAAATCAACCCTGAAGGAGTTGGGATCTTCCGTGTAAAACTCCAGGTCCAGCTGGAAAATTCTGGAAGCGTCAGCAGTGTTTGAGCCAGGACACCTAAGTGCAGCTGTCCAGGCAGCGTAGTACATGGGGCGTGTCTGCTGTAGGGCCATCTGTGGGCCTGTGTCTTAGACGCTTTCCTGATGGGACAAGTCAGTATGCAGTTACGGAGCTGGTTTCCCTCCTGAGCAGAGTTTGCGGTATCGTCAAATCCAGCATTCTCAGGTGTGCAGTCCGTTAGTTGTCACCACTGTGGTTCTTGAGTATTTCAGTGAGCTGCCTGTTGTCCGCCAGCAGCGATGTGCCCCGCGGGGGCGTTTTGTCTTGTCTTTGTCATTTCTAGTGGGGCAGAGCAGGGGTCTGCCTGATGGCCCCCACAGCACCCTAAGCCAGCAGGACACAGGCGCTAAAGCAGTTAGGTCCCCTGCCGGCTCCACCAAAAGAGCAGGGACTCTTGATCTTGGCCTGAGTTCAAACCCTGTGTTGGGCATAGAACTTACTTTTTAAAAAAAAAAGGAATTTTTTAATGGAATTGCTGACAAGCCCTGGGGCAGATGGTCGGGGGATGAGGAAACATGGAGTTTCCTTTAGGGCACACGGGGAAGATGGAGTTCCAAAGTAAACATCCTCCTCCTCTCCCGGGAGTGTCAGCCACAGCTACCAGGGACCCTGGAAATGAGCTCACAGAGTGACTGTGTCCCCAGTGATCCCGAGGAGCTGCAGTGTGGGCCCACTGCGGGAGCGGCAGGGTCAGGGGTCCCTGATGAGCGTCAGTGACGGGTGCCAGACCAGGTGCGCTGTGTGTCTCAGCAGCCAGGGAGCAGCTCTTACGGGCCTCATTTGCAGGCCAGAAGGGTCTTGTCGCCTGATGGAGGCCAGGCATGTGTTGGGCATTGCAGGCTCCCTGTCACTGTGCCTGAACGTGGAGGTAGGATAGACACCACAGTGTGGGGGCCGCCACTGGTCCAGCCAGACCCAACTCAGGCCTGCAGGGCTGCCCACTGCACCTGCACAGAGTCTGTGCACTTTCGGCTTCAGCTCGCCCCTCGTTAAAGGGGCTCAAGAAGGCGTATTGGGCTGGTTCTCACCCTGGACCTCCCTCTGGGTGCTCCTCAAGTACCTGTCCCCCCGTGGGCCTGTGCAGGAGACACTGAGCAAAGGTGAGGACACCAGTGTGAGCAGGGCCAGAGTCTGCTTGGGGGGTGGTGTTGAGAGCAGGGAACAGGCAGCGGCCGAACTCTGGAGGCTTGGAGGCCCGTGGGTGGCCTAGCCCTGACCTTGGCCCTCTCCCCACAGACCATCAAGTGCCTGCTGATCCACCCAAACCCTGAGTCCGCCCTCAACGAGGAGGCAGGCCGCCTGCTCTTGGAGAACTACGAGGAGTACGCCGCCCGCGCCCGCCTGCTCACGGAGATCCACGGGGGCGCTGGCGGGCCCAGCAGCGGGAGCACCGAGGCTGGCAGGGCCCTGGCCAGTGGGGGTGCCGCCCCCTCCACTGACCCCATGGCCCCCGGGGGCCCTGGAGGGGCCGATGGTCCCATGGCCAAGAAGCATGCTGGTGAGCGGGATAGGAAGCTGGCGGCCAAGAAGAAGACGGACAAGAAACGGGCCCTGCGGCGACTGTAGTGGGTTTTTCTCCCAGCTCTACCCCCTCCCCAGACCCCAACCCCCAACGCTGTCTCTAAGTTATTTAAATTATGGCTGGGGTGGGGGAGGGTGTGGGGCAATGGGACCTGGATTTGTTTTTCTAAATAAAGTTGGAAAAGCAGCTGCTCTGCCTCACAGACACCCCAGGACCGCTGCCTCTGGTCCCCCGGGCCTCAAAGTGTGTGTGCAGGGCTGCCGTGGGGCGTGCCAAGGGAGGAGGGAGCCCCATGTCCCTGCTGAGAGCCTGGAAGCTGGGCCCGTACTCCCATCACGCTTGCCCTTATTCTTTTCTGAAGTAGGTGTGTGGCTTGGCAGGGTTCCTGCCTGGGACAGCCAGGTGACCGGTGTGGGCCCAGCTCAGGGTGACAGAGCACGTTCCACGTGTACTTGTGTATCCTGCATCCCCCTCCGCTGCTCTGCGGCCTGGGCAGGCCTTGTTGGCTGCTCCTGGCTTCATAAGTGACGTCCCCTTCCAGTCCGCATCCCTAGCTCTTCAAGCTGACAGGTCTCAGGCCCTCTGGCTGTTGGAGGCTGTCCTCCACTCTTCAGCTTCCTGGGTTATTCCCCTTGGGCCCCTTTCCCCGCCCCTCTCAGCCTCAGGTGTCCACTAAAGGGCCGAGTCCTTCGGAGGTTCAGTGCATTGGGTGAGGCCGCCCGGGTGCTCCTGTTTAAACCCAAGTGACCTAATCACAGAAACCAATCTGCCACGGGGACAGGTTCTGTTCCTCCCCACACACACACACACTCTCCAGGGGAGGGTCAGGAGATAGGCAGCAAGTTAGCTTCGTGGACACAGCAGGCTGCCATTGCTGTCCCATCCCGCTTGACTGACTGCAGGCTGGTGGCTCCTGTTGGTCGCAGACATCTGTCAGGGCCAGAGGTGAAGGCTGCAAAGCCAGAGCAGCACTTATGAAGCCAGGAGCAGCCAACAAGGCCTGCCCAGGCCGCAGAGCAGAGCGGGTCTTGGCAGAAATCAATGAAGGAACAGAGGCTTTAAATTGGCTCAGGGAAAACCTGTCTGTGTGAAGACTCGTATGTGAGCTATCGTGGTTATTTCCTTAGTAATAGACAAAAAGTGGAAACCACCCAAATGCTCGAGAGGTGAGGAGTAAAACAGTTCCTAGGGGCGCCTGGGTGGCTCAGTGGGTTAAGCCGCTGCCTTTGGCTCAGGTCATGATCTCAGGGTCCTGGGATCGGCAGGGAGTCTGCTTCCTCCTCTCTCTCTCTGCCTACTTGTAATCTCTGTCAAATAAAATCTTTAAAAAAAAAAACAGTTCCTAGCAGGGAACACCACTCAGCAGTGAAGCCATCTACACCGTCTGCCAGATACCCGATGCCCCATAGATGAAGCCTCACACCAGGCACCAGGGGCTGAAAGCAGGGCCTTGGCCGCCAGGGATCGGGGAAGACCTGGGGAGCATTCTGGGGTGAGAAGCATACTCTTGGTCAAATGGCTGCATGAATTTGTCAAAGCTCCAACTCGAAAAAGGTGTGTTTTTGTGTAAACTATATCCATGACGCTTATTAGATACTTTAAAGTCTGCTTGTTTCTCTAGAGAAGGGAAGAGAAGTCAGGGGGACAGAAGATACTTGCAAGACACAGAACCAAAACAGACTAATCACAGTATATAAAGAGTCCTTACAAATCAATAAGAAAACACAAGAGTTGGCAAAAGCCCTTTCAACACTTCGCAGAAGAGGAAATCCACGGGGGGCGCCTGGGTGGCTCAGTGGGGTAAGCCGCTGCCTTCAGCTCGGGTCATGATCTCAGGGTCCTGGGATCGAGCTCCGCATCGGGCTCTCTGCTCAGCAGAGAGCCTGCTTCCCTTCCTCTCTCTCTGCCTGCCTCTCTGCCTGCTTGTGATCTCTGTCAAATAAATAAAGAAAAAGAAAAAGAAAAAGAAATCCACGGGACTGCCAAGCACGAGAAGACACTCCTCACAAGCAGTTGAGAAAACAGTGTAAGCCGGAGCCCTTCCCCGGCATCGTTGTACATACGGTGCAGGCTTTCACCATTTGTCCTAATCACAGGCAGTGTACACGTGGTCATACATTCAGGAAACGATGCCCAGAACAAGAAAATGGAACTACTGTTGCTTCTAGCAGCAGGAAGAAATGACAGATGTCACAATCACTCAAACCAGCAAGTCATGCAAGATTCCCCCAATTCGGATGCCTTCGAGCACGATTCCAAAGCAGGCAAAAATAAGTAAAATAAGTGATACAGCTGAACAGGTAAATAGGTGATAGAACTGTACAAGCAAGATTGTTTCTGTAGGGACTCCTGGGTGGCTCAGTTGGTTAAGGAGCTGCCTTCGGCTCAGGTCATGATCCCAGCGTCCTGGGATCGAGTCCCACATCGGGCTCCTTGCTCCGCGGGGAGCCTGCTTCTCCCTCTGACTCTGCCTTCCACTCTGTCTGCCTGTGCTTGCTCTCGCTCGCTCTCTCTCTGACAAATAAATAAATAAAAAATCTTAAAAAAAAAAAAAGATTGTTTCTGTAAAGCTGGGGATTCTGGTGACCTTAAGCCCACGAGGAACCCAGGAGGGCTTCTGAGGACTTGGTAGGCCTGTCTATTGGGTGGAGCTTGCTTTATAATTATTTTCTGTATATATACTGTATTTTTCCATATATATACATATATTTATTTATTGGATAAGGAAGATGTGGTGTATATATATATACAATGGAATACTATGCAGCCATCAAAAACCCCCCAAATCTTGCCATTTGCAACGATGTAGATGGAACTGGAGGATATCATGCTAAGTGAAAGAAGTCAATCGGAGAAAGACAATTATCATATAATCTCTCTGATAAGAGGAATTTGAGAAACAAGACAGAGGATCATAGGGGAAGGGAGGGAAAAATGAAATAAGACAAAACCAGAGAGGGAGACAAACCATAAGAGACTCAATCTCTGGAAACAAACTGAGGGTTGCTGGAGTGGAGGTGGGTGGGAGGGATGGGGTGGCTGGGTGATGGACACTGGGGAGGATATGTGCTATGTTGTTTAAGACTGTTGAATCATAGACTTGTACCCCAAAACAAGTAGTACTATGTGTTAATTTTTTAAAAGATTATTTATTTGTTTATTTGAGAGAGCGAGGGAGCACAGACAGGGGAAAGGAGCAGAGGGAGGGGGAGAAGCAGACTTCCTGCTGAGCACAGAGCCAGGACTCGAGGATCAGGACTTGAGCCGAAGGCAGATGCTTAACCAACTGAGTCACCCAGGCACCCCTTTTTAACGATTTTTATTTTTAAGTGACCTCTACACCCAGCACAAGGTTTGAACTCAATCCTGAGATCAAGACTTGCACGCTCCACCAAGCCAGCCAGCCAGGCACCCCTGTATTGCAGAATTTTTAAAATCTGAAGAAACTCATTATGTGTGAGTACGGGCTGGTCTCCAAACTAGAGTAAGTGAACAAAAAGCAGCATGCAAACAGTGCATACGACATGCTACCATTTCTGTTAATTTTAAAAATACATTTATTTTATTTGAGAGAAAGTGTGAGTGGGGGAGGGCCAGAGGGAGAAAGAATCTTCAAGCAGACTCCCCACTGAGCGTGGAGCCCCATGGGGGCGCACAGCCCCACAATTCGTGAGACCATGTCCTGAGACCAAACCAAAAGTTGGATGCTTAACTGACTGAACCACCCAGGTGCCCCATGTTAATTTTTTTTATTTTTGTTTATATTTTTAAATATTTTATTTATCTGGGGCACCTGGGTTGCTCCGTTGTTAAGCGTCTGCCTTGGGCTCAGGTCATGGTCTCAGGGTTCCACATTGGGTTCCTTGCTTAGTTGGGATTTCTGCTTCTCCCTCTCCCTCCTCTCTTGCTTGTGTTTCCTCTCTCACTGTCTCTCTCTGTTAAATAAATAATAAAGAAAATCTTAAAAGAGATTTTATTTGTCAGAGAGAGAGAGAGAGAGACGGCACAAGTTGGGGGAGGCATCCCAAAATTTTTGTTTAAAATAGGATACCAGGGGCGCCTGGGTGGCTCAGTGGGTTAAGCCTTCAGCTTAGGTCATGATCCCGGGGTCCTGGGATTGAGCCCCGAATCAGGCTCTCTGCTTAGGAGCCTGCTTCCCCTTCTCTTGTGCTTCTCCCTCCCGCTCTGCCTGCTTCTCTGCCTACTTGTGATTTCTCTCTCTCTGTCAAATAAATAAAATCTTTTAAAATAATAAAATAGGATATATGTTGGGCCCCTAGGTGCCTCAGTTGACTTAGTGGCTGCCTTCTGCTCAGGTCATGATCCCAAGGTCCTGGGATCAAGCCCCATATCGGGCTCCCTGCTAGGTGGAAAGCCTGCTTCTCCCTCTCCCTCTGCCTGCCACTTTGCCTACTTGTGTTCTCTCTCTCTGTCAAATAAATAAATATGTCTTTAAAAAAATTAAAAAAATAGGATATGCGTTGGGAAGCTTGGATGACTCAGTCCGTTAATTATCTGCCTTCCGCTCAGGTCATGATTCTAGGGTCCTGCAATCAAACCCCGCATCAGGCTCCTTGCTCAGCCAGGAGCCTGCTTCTCCCTCTCTTGCTCCCCCTGCTTGTGCATGCTCTCTCACTCCCTCTCTCTCTGACAAATAAATAAAACATAAAATAAAATAGGATATGTGTTACTTGCTTGCATGTGATTTTAATGCTTCTGGAAGAGCGCACTGGAACCAGGAATACTAATTGCCTCAAAGAAGGAGAGCTTAGGATACCTCGTGAATGTAACTCCTTCAAAAAGCAAATTCTTAATATTTTTTTTAGGTAAAGGTTTCTACAAAGGGAAGCACCTTGGTGGTTCAGTATGTTAAGCATCTGCCTTTGGCCCAGGTCACGACCTTCGGGTCCTGGGATCAAGCCCTGCGTTGGGCTCCCTGCACAGCAGGAAGCTTGCTCTCCCTCTCCTTCTGCCCCTCCCCCTGCTTGCTCTCTCTCAAATAAACAAAATCTTAAAAAAAAAAAAGGGGGCACCTAGGTGGCTCAGTGGGTTAAAGCCTCTGCTTTCAGCTCAAGTCATGATCCCAGGGTCTCAGGCTTGATCTCAGGATGGAGCCCTGCATCAGACTCTCTGCTCAACAGGGATCTCTCTGCCAAATAAATAAATAAAATCTTAAAAAAAAAAAAGAAAAAAGTTTCTACAAAGAAACAGCTCCCTCTCGTTCCTGTCTCTCCGAGACCTGGTTCCCTTCACCACGGACAAACACTGTTACTAGGTTCATGTATATTTTTCCAAAGAAGTTCCACAGGAGCGCGATCAAATTTAAATATGTATTCTATTAAGCCCACTCCCTTTTATTTTCGCATGGCACACAGTGTCTTGTACGCAGCTTGCTGCTCCTTGCTTTTTCTTTAAGATTTTCTTTAAGATTTTATCTGTTGTGGGGGTAGTGTGCAGAGGGTGAGAGAGAATCCCAAGCAGAAGTCCGCACCAAGCGTGAATCTGGATGCAGGGCTCAGTCTCACCACCCCGAGACCTGAGCCGAAACTGCGCCAGATGCTAAACCGACTGAAGCAACGGAGCCCCCCGGGCACCCCCGCTCCTTGCGGGTTGGTTGCCCCGAAAGTCTTGGAAGTCTGCGCACAGCAGCACCTCCCTGCTCTTCGCCGCTGAGCACCCCATCATACACACATGCCCCGATTTCTATAGCATGTCCTGTTGGCATTGACCAACAACACTGCAATGAATAACCTTTAGACGTGGGCCATGTGGCCCAGAAGGGAACAGATCTTTAGAGCAAATCTCAGCAGTGACGGTACTGTGCCAAAGGGTATATTCATCTGTCGTTTGTACAGATGTTGCTGAACTGGTCCCCATGTGGTCTGTGTGGTCGGAGCTGAGGGGGTGGGGTGGTCTCTCCGTACCAGTCCTCCTGACTGCACTGTCTGCTGGGAAGTCAGTGTTGGTCTTGGGGTTCCCTTGCTGTGAGTCATCTTTCTCTTGCTGCTTTCCAGATTTTCCCTTGTCTTTCAGCATTATTACTGTGATGTGTCTGGGTTTTTGAGGGTTTTTTCTTTTTTTGAGTATGCAGCTGGAGGGGCTGGGCGGTGGGGGGGGGAATCCAAAGCAGGCTTCATGCTCAGCACAGAGCCCCACACAGCGCTCTATCTCATGCCACCCAGATGCCCCGAGGTTCACTTTTTATCTCACCTTTACCCTGTTTTCCAATTTCCACGTGAACACACAGTCACTTGTAAGAAAAAGCTTTGAATAGATAGCCCCATGCCAGTCACACCTCAACATGTTCTCTTGGAGAACTTGGAGATGGGAAGCTGAGGCCTGGGGAGAGGACACCACACCTTTGAGTCCGCAAGCACTGGGGACTCAGTGGAGAACTGCTCCCTCCACCCACCCTTCTGGTTCTAGCAGGCCAGTGGCATCCAGATGCCTGGTGTTGCCTCCCCAGCCCAGCCCCCTCGATGACACCCACAGCCCAAGTCGCAGACACTGAGGTCAGGAGAGGCCACATGTGGGAGGATTCAAGTACTTCTATTGAAGATGCCAGCAGCTAGCAGGACTCCATGTGGACTGAGGACTCTGGGGCGGACAGACAGAGACAGCACGAGGGGGATGAGCAGAGGGCTCACAGCTACGAGCCTCACACATTTCTTCAACGACCAGTACCTACCGAGCACCATCCAAACACTGGGGCCCTGGACCCCACTGTGGCTCACCAGCACGGGCATGTGCATTAGACGGCCATCAGTTCTATGGACAAAAATAACCTCAAGATGGAGGAAAAGCTACAACTTCTAAGGGACAGGTCAGGAAACAACTCAGGTTTAGGTGACATTTAGCAGGTGGGAAGCACCTTCCAGGGGGAGGAACAGCAAGTACAGATGCTCTGAGGCACACCGCCTGGTAGGGTGGAGGCCAGCTTAGGCAGCCGTGGCCAAGGGCCTGCTTCTCATTTCCAGTCAGAGAACCGTGGGAGGGTTCTCAGCAGACTTAGAGCCACTTGACTTAGTTCCAAAAGGCTGCCTCTTTATCTGGGTCAAGAACAGACCCAAGTGGGGCAAGAGTAGAGGCTACTCCAAGAGTCCAAGCAAGACAGGTTTCTATCAGGAAAAAGGTCAGGTTCACATCTGTGGACTAAGGAAAGCTGGAGGCAGGGCCTCCTCTATCCCAATCTCTGTCTGGGCAAGCAAAGGCAGCCCTTGGAGGCAGGGTCTTGTCCCAAAACAGGACCTCTGGAGGCAGATGCCCTTGGACACAGAAATCTGGTGTGGTGACAGAGAGCAGGTCACTGTCTCAGGACATAGTCTCCAGAACAGTAGGGACCAGGGAGGGGTCTTTTCAATGCCAGATCCTTAATCCATGGAATGTTAGCTAGCACATGGCAGGTATGCAGGAAAACAGGCCAACGCAGGGGCAGTGGAGAATCTTTGCCCACAGCAGACTTAGTGACTTCATCTGTCAAGTGGGGCATGTGGGATATCTGGGATGAGATGGTCTAAGTACATATGCGTGCATATGCACACGTGTCACCGCATGCAACTGTGTACCTTCTAGAAGACAGTACACAGTCTACCAGGCACTTGCCATGCGCAGCCCCTGCTCAGCTCTTTGCTTCCTTTAACCCACTGACTTCTACCAAGAGGCACAGAGAAGTCCTGGTCCATGCCCAGAGCCACACTAGTAGTGTCCTCAGTGGAGAGGTATGACCCATGAGCCATTACCAGTTTTAACACCGGGAGGCAGGAAAGGGGTGAGCAAGCAGGAAACCCAGAGAACCTATTCTAGCCCCCAAGGATGAGAGACAAGGGTCGTCTGGGGTAGATGGGGTGTGGCGGGGAGGGAAGGGGCAGCAATGAGGAGTGGCCAAAGCAGCACTGCTCTGGGGTCCTGGAGGCACTGGGGAGGGCTGGGACCAGACAGCACAGAGGAGATGAGGCACTCACACTCTCCGTCCAGCAGAAAACAAACAGGTGGCACCCAGGTTCCTACCCAGGAACAGGCCGTTTTAACAGCCTGGACCTGTGAGGACTCTAGACCTGCATCTGTGCCCAAGACCAGCAGCTCCCACTTCAAACCAAGAAGCATGGGTACACTCCTGCCCCACAACTCCGTCCGCTTCTCTCCTGGTGGACCTAGTTCTTAACCCTGGAGGGAAGCAACCCTGACCTGCTTCCGTCCATCTCCAGGCCACTCCCCGCTCCCCCAGCCAGGTCCACAGCCCAATCCCAGAGGACAAAGCCCCACACACAGCACATCCTTTCACAGGCACAGACAGGCCCCATGGCACACACTGCATGGGGCACAGACCCTTGGCCTGGATGCCCAGCCCTTAGACAAGGGCTCTCAGTGGTCTTTCTCGAAACGGTCACGTGTCCACAAAGAGCCTGGGATCGTGAGGACCGTAACAGAGGCGGACTGCTGAATGTGCACACACATGTGCATGGGTCACCCCTAATGCAAGGGTCACCCCTAATGCAAGGACCCAGACCGCACCCCATCCCCAGGGGCGAGAATGCTGGGACAGAGCAGCCCTGACCGGGACCTGCACATGGGGGGGGGGGGCACACGGTGACACGCAGGCGCACGCGCGCGCACACACACACACACACACACATGGGGCAAGGCCAGGACAGCACAGAGAGAGGCCCAGGTGAGGAGGCTGACTGCTTTATTGCTCTGGAGGTGGGGCAGGGGCTCAGGAGCTCTTGGTGGGGCGGGCCCGCTTCCTCTTCACCATCACAGGCTTCTGGCTACGCAGGATGGCACTGGCTCTGCGAATGGCAGCCTGGGGACAGGGAGAAGGCTCAGTACGCTGCCCCCATTCCCGAGCGTGGGTCCGGCCGTCAGCAGAGGCCCTCCTCACAAGCCGCCCACAGACGGCCCCCACTCACCATGCGCAGATCTGGGCGGTACTTGTTCTTGCGGATCATGTGCCGGACACTGCTGAGGGTGGCCCTGGCGTTCTTGTTGATGGTGGTCCGCACATAGGAGGTGGCAGGTTTCCGCTGGCCTGGGGTGGGGGTAGGGGTAAGGGGATAACAGCAGGGGTGAGTGTGACAGTGCGCTCTCGCCCCAGTGCTGTGAGCCTGGGCAGGCCACTCTCTGCAGCCAGCCCCATCCACGCCCAGCCTTGCACTCTGAGGTGGGTCCTGTCCTGTGTCCCTGACGTGAGATTCTAGTCACTTCTCAGAGAGCAAAGCAGAAGCAACGGAAGGACTCTCGTCCAAGTCAGAGGCACTGCCTGCTCCACTCCAGCGTGGGACATGGGCCCCACACTGGCCAGACACTTGCTGCCCGGGAGACTGCAGCTCTGGCCTCTTCCTGCCCACCCTCCAGGGCCCAGGCTACCCCATCTGGAGCAGGGACCGGACACAAGCTGGGAGTCCTGGCCAGAGTGCTGGAGAGCCAGGAGTCCGGTAAGGCCAGGAAGAGAAAGAGCCCTGCGGCAAGCAGTCCCCCAGCCATGCACACGTGGGGCCTGGACCCTACCGACCCCGGATGAGGACGAAAGCACCCCTCCTTGTGCGCAAAGCTGTGGGCCTCACTCAGGATGTGAAGTACGCCCCACCTAGGGGGTCCTGGCGAATCCTGTACCCCCAAACGGCAGAAAAGGAACAGCTCACCCAAAAGCAAAGACCCTTCACCTTACCAATGACTTCCAACACCAGCCTGGACTGAGCCCAACCCCAGACCAAAGACAAGGTCAGTCTGGCTCCCAACAGCCCAGCGGAGGCCACCCATCAACCCAAGAGAGGCGAGCGAGCTCTCAGGGCCCAGAGCAGCACAATGGGGCTCTCCGAGCATGAGAACCCTAAGAGCTCACTGGCGAGCTGATGGGGAAGGTATCCCCCACGGAGTGGGCAGGAGTCCATCCAGAGCCACCATGCCACCGACCCCGCCATGCAGCGCAGGAGGCTGGGCTCCACACCCGAACGGAGACCAGGACATACCCCAGCAGAAAACAAAGGCCCTGGGGCCACGCAGGCCACACTCAGCAGAAGCTGCCTCTGGAAGCTCCTGGGTCGGCACGGCCTTCTCAGACACCAAGAGCCCGTCCAGTGGGGCCGGACGGCCAGGGCCGCTCCTGGACGCACACAGCGGGCCGGGGTCCACCTGCCCACGGCCGGCGCGACGGTCCTTACCAGTGAGAGCCGGGGACGACTCCCACGGCTGGACAGGGGCGGCTGCCCGCACCTGAGCCGGCGCAAGGGCTCCCCCGGCTGATGCTCCACCCCGGCCCCTCGGCCGCCCCGTGCGGCCCGAGGCCGGACCCGAGCGGGGCCCGCAGGTGCTCACCGGATCTGCGCTTCATGACCACCACCACGCCCTTGCCGTCGGCCGCCGGCTCCACGCCCACGGTCTTGCGGTGAATCAGCCCGTTGTAGCGGAACGAGTTGCGGGCTTTCAGGTTGTTGGGCTCCTGAGGAGGAGGGCGCAGCGGGGCCGTGAGTCGGGGAAGCGGCCTGGCGACCGCGGCGGGGCGCGCATCCCCCCCGGGGCCGGCGCGCGGGCCTCACTCACAGTGCTGTAGGTCTGCTTGTTCCTCTTGATCAGGAAGCTGGAGCAGTTCCGCACGACCATCCACTGCAGGTGGGCCGACATGGCGGCGGCGGCTGCGGGAAGAGCGGCGGGTCGGCTGTCAGGGGGCGCGGCGGGCAGGGGGCGGGCCTCGCGGCCCCACCCGCGCGGCAGGGGCAGGGGCGTGACTGGAAACCGCGCCGGCGGGGGTCCCCGCAGCGCGCAGTGGGCTGAGCTCAGGCGGGGGACGCAGGGGGACAGAACGTGAGAAGCCGCAGCGAGCTCCGGCGGCGGGGTCGAGGGGCGGCCAAGGACACGAGGGGCGCGGCGACAGACGCCAGACAAAGCCAGAGGCCCCGGGCCTCGGGAAAACGATACGACCACGCGGTCGACAGAGAGCCGCGCGCTCACCTCCTCTCGCTAAGGCAGCCGGAGACGGAAAGAGACAAAGAGGAGGCGGGACGACGCCTTTAATATCCACACGCATTTCCGCTTCCTCTGTGGGCACGCGCAAGGACTCGCCTGTCCCCGCCTCCTCCCGTCCGCGTGCGAGCCGGATCGGTAACGTTCGGCTGCTTCCGCCAGCCCGTCGCCAACCGCTCGGGGGCCTTCGGAACTGTTCGGCTAGTGACCCGAGGGCGTGTCCTCGGAGGCGGAGCATCACCCTTCCGAGGGCCCTTCGTGTGTTTTCGGAAGGGCAGCGCTGGATTTCCGAATAGGTCCAGTTCGAGAGGCCCTAAGTCCCTTTCCGCAGGGGTTTCTCTCCAGGGTTGCTCACCAGCGCTTGGCACAGTATAGGTGCTCAATAAGTGTGTGTTTTACGTCTGTACTTGCGGATGCGTGAGTTACTTAAGGCCAGCCCCAGGGTCTCCGGATGCTTCCGGTCTTCTTCGCGAGCTCTCGGCTATTCCCGACGAATGCGCCCGCTCGGGCATTTTCGGAACCCTTCGGAGACGCCCTCGCGGGTCTCTTCGGAAACACTCGTTTTCCTTCGTGCCACGTTCGGAAATCTGTGGCTGATGCGGGTAGATTGGGGTCGCCCTCCGCAGGACGATCTCAAACGCTTTAGTCTGGAGAGAAGCTGGAGGTAATCTTCTAGCGGACTGACTAGCCCTCCGCCCCAGGAGGGCGTCGGTTCCCCCCGAGGGCGAGTCGTTTGGCGGGGGAGAGATTTGCATTAAAAGCTCTTGATTCCTTGGGGGGCCGCATCTGTTGGCCTCTGCCCCGTCCCGTCTACCCCCAGTCGCACCCCTTAAACTCCCTTGTTTTCTGTTGCCACGGCCCTCTTCAGGGGCAGGAGCCCCGCCTGATGTACCCCGGGTCCTCGGCCTCAACAGCACGGGGCTTGGCGCTCGGGGGGATCCGGAGACCTCGGCTCACCAAAGGGAACGGCCACGGCCTGTGTCGCCCCCGCGAGTGCAGCTGGACCTGGGACTGTGTCCGGGAACTCCATGAGGTCACCCTCCGTGCTCAGGGGCTTCGCCCCTAGGGAATCCCGGCCGTCCAGAGTCATTGGGAGAAGCCTGGGGGCCCGCCCCGCTGCCCGCACCACCGCCCCCAGGCCCGACGGGGGTGCGCTCAGGGCCGGGAGCTCCATCATCTCCCAGGGGCGCACGGGCCGCCCCAGGGGACCGGCAATGAGGGAGAGAAATCTCAGCTCCCGAGAGCCCCGTGTTTCCTCCATTAGGGCGCCCTGCCCGCTAACTCCGGCGTCCCGGGGCTCCGAGCCCAGGCGTCTTGTCTGGTCCTTGTTTTTTGACCCCACCTGTCCCCACCGCGGGGCCTGGGGCGCAGAGGGCCCCGCAGGCAGGCGCTGAAGAGAAGCAACGTCCGGGCTCCCGCAGCACCCCACGCTGCCTCCATTAGGGCACCCTGAATTTTGAATGTGTTCCTTCGCGCTCCTTGGGGTGCGTAAGGCCCCTCCCACCCTTATCCGGGAGCCCAGCTGCCCCCATCAAGGCCTCTGAGGGCCAGGACGGGCCCAGAAACCAGGGCCGGGGCACTCCCCGAGTCGGGCCTGTGTGCACCCCAGCCAGCTCAGGTGACTAGGAGGGCGCCGGGCACACCTGGCGCCGTCCCCTGACCCCGCCCCGGGCCGGGCCGCACCCCGGAAAGCTCTTTGGGGGAGCCAGCGCGGCGCAGCAGGGCCATGGCAGCAGCGCCAGCGGTGGGCGTCCCGCAGGGGCCCCCGCTGGGGGCACCGTCCCCGCCGGCCGGCGCGCAGGGGCCTGCGTCCGGCCTGGGCCGCTGCCGGATGGCGCTGCTACTGGCGGTGGCGCTGGACGTGGCGGGCATGGCGGCGCTGCTGACCGGCGTGTTCGCGCAGCTGCAGGTGCGCGGCCGCGACTTCGGCGACCTGCTCATCTACTCGGGCGCGCTGCTCGTCTTCCTGAGCCTGCTCGGCTGGATCCTCTGGTACACCGGCAACATCGAGATCTCGCGCCAGGAACTCGAGCGCGACTACGGCCTGCGCCCCTCGGCGCTTGCCCGCCTGGCGCGCAAGCTCTCCCGCCGCTGGTCTGCGCCGGCCTCCTCCTCCGGCCCGCGCGCCGCGCCCGGCTCTCTGGGAACGCGCCGTGCCGCCCGCGCGCCCCCGCCGCCCGCCGCCGGCTCCCGCCGCGTGCGCCTGCAGCTCGCTACGCTCGAGGCCGGGCCGGGGGCGGCGGGCGCGGGCACCGAGTGAGCCCGAGGTGAGGGGTGGGGCAGCGAGTGGGGCGGCAGGAAGAGCTGTAGAGAGCTGGAGAGGCCGGGGGGAGAGCTGGAGACTTGGGATTGGGGGGGATAAAGAGACAGGAGAGGAGCTGGAGAAACGGGAGGAGAGAGAGGCAGTGGAGAGCTGGAGAGACAGGGGGAGAGCTGGAGACACGGGGTTGGGGGGAGAAAGGGAAAGAGCTGGAGAAATGGAGAGAGATGGAGAGACGGGGGAGAGATGGACAGGCAGCGGGGAGAGATGAAGAGACAGAGAGATGGACAGACAGCGGGGAGAGATGGAGAGACAGGCCAGAGATGGACAGTGGGGAGAGATGGAGTGGGAGAGAGCTGGAGAGACAGCAAGAGGGGGGGAGAGCTGGAGAGACGGAGAGGGGGAAGGAGATGTGGGGGTGGAAATAGAGGAGAAATGGAGAGATAGGGAGGGAGACTGACAACAGGGAGGGAAAAACAAAGGACCAGATCAAGAGGAGAGTAGCAGGGCCCAGAGGCTGGAGCCTTGGACCACAGGCATGAGTGCAGATTTGGAAGAGACAAAGAGACCTTGCCCCCCAATTGAGGCCTAGAGAGTCACTACTCGCTCACCCCCCACTTAGAGACCCTGCTCTGCACTCCAGCCCCCAGGGGCACCAGGTCCCTTTTAATCCTATGACTGTAATGAGTTTCATGGGCCACCACCAGTACCATCCCCATCCCAGGGGAGGACACCGAGGTCCAGAAAGGTACCATCTCTTGTCCGAGGGCACACAGCTAGGATTCTTCTAAGAGTGAGGGAAAGAGCAGAACACCAGGAGTGTGAGACCCCGGAAAGGAGCTACTGCTCATCCCTTTCCTTTTCTCTCTCCTCTGTCTTCTCTCCTCTTTCCTAAACACACACTCTCCGGCTTGTACTCCTTTGCTCAAACTTCTGCTGTGGCTCCCTGTTGCCCTCTGATTAAAACCCCTGCCACTCCCTGGGCCCCACAGGTTTCAGCCCCACATCCCCTTCCTTCTTTGGGTTATGACGGCATCCCTCAGCCCACAGACAGCCAGGCTGTCTGAAGTCAGTTGGCCTCTGTCTATCCCTATAGCAGGAGTGCCCTTGCCATCTGTACTCCACATGGAAAATGTCCCATGTGCTCATTAAGCTCCAGCTCAAATCTCTGCCTTTCTCTGGGTCTTCCCAGTGTCTGAGTTACCCCGTTATTGCTTGTTGTGTGTCTTGTGGGATCTGTGTGCTGGTTTATGTCTCTCCCGCTGGACAGGGAGCATCCCACTGGTAAGGCCTGGATCTCCGGTGCCTTCATTCTTAGCATCGCCCCGCAAGCAGTAAGGGTGGATGTGTGGATGGACGGTTGGGTTGTTTGACTAGTGGATGGATTGGCTGTCGGATGGCTGGACGGACTAGTGAATGGATGGGCAGATAGAGGGATGGATGTTCAGTTGATGGGTGGATGGATATGGTTAGATTGAGGAATGGGTGCAATTCAGAACTGTTGAGTGGGTGGTTTGGGCACGTAGATAGGACGGTAGATGAAAGAATGGTTGGGTTGACCCATGGATGAACCGAGAGGAGGAACAGCGTCAACAACAGATGAGTGACTGACCCAGTTTCTCAAACGGGAGTTCCCTAAAAAACTTAAATCCTGATGTGCTAAGACCTCTGTATGTGAAGAATTGAGCTGTTCTATGGATCCTGAATGTGCTTCTTTGTGAAAACAGAAAATAGTCCCTCCCATCCTCTGCCATGCTCTGCAGCTCAGAGGAGGAGATGGGTTTAAGACGAGATGCATTCTCCCACAAAAATCAGGCCAAGAGGTTGTGGGCAGGTCTGCTGGAACCACCTGCCAGAAACGTGGGCCAAGCCAACTGGTGTGTGGGCCCCTCTTCGAAGGAAGACGGGCCTGTTCGTTCGAACATGGGACTCCTCAGTGGGCAGAGTCAAGGGCTTCTAGCACCCGAGGGCCAGAGAACTTGAATTATTTTTTTTTTAAGATTTATTTATTTATTTGACAGATCACAAGTTAGGCAGAGAGGCAGGCAGAGAGAGAGAGGAAGGGAAGCAGGCTCCTTGTCGAGCAGAGAGCCCGATGTGGGGCTCGATCCCAGGACCCTGGGATCACGACCTGAGCCGAAGGCAGAGGCTTTAACCCACTGAGCCACCCAGGCGCCCCTTGAATTTTTTTTTTTTTTAAAGAATTTATTTATTCGAAAGAAAATAGAGAGCCTGAGGTGGGGGAGGGTCAGCGGGAGAAGCAGGCTCCCTGCTGACTGGGGAGCCCAATGCGGGACTCCAGGATCAGGACCTGAGCCCAGGGCAGTTGCTTAACCAACTGAGCCATCCAGGCACCCTGGAAAACTTGAATTTTAACACAGGGACCTGGAGCTTCTGGCCCGGGTCCCTCCCTCCTCCCTCCTCCCTCCGAGACCAAAATGAATGGAGTCCACAGAGCCACCAGCAGCAGTCACTGCCAGGTTGTCTTTTCTTTCTGTGTCTGTCTGTCTGGGTCTCCTGTGTCTCTCTGTTTCTCTGTCTCTCGTCCCTTACTTTCCTGTCTCTCTTTCTCCAGCTTGTGCCGCTGGCCCCCAGGGAGGCAAGTATGCCGGCCCAGGTTGGCGGTGGAGAGATGAAGGAGCGATCAAGCAGGTGTGTGAGTCAATGTACCAGGGGCCAGAGCAGCAAGAAAGGGCTCCCTTCCCTTTCCCCTCAGGCCGCTGGTGGTGAGCCCTGGGAACACGTGGTCCCTAGGAGAGGTCTTACACAGCCACTAACCCTGTTCTTTGTCCTGCAGACAGCCCCACAGCCCCACCTGTGAGGACGGGACTGCGTGTGCAGCTGCACCCACCGCCATCTGGGCCACCAGGATGCCTGCTTGTCTGCCCCTATCCTCTCTCGGATAAATGGCTCTGCCTCCTAGTGCCGTGTGTCTGTCTGGGAGAGGGACAGTACTGGGGCCTGGCCACACCCACAGAGGGGCCATCTACACCCTTGGGGACCTTGGAGCCCAGCTGCACACAAGCCTCTCATGGAAGGAGGTGGGAGAGTGGCGCCAGGACCTTGAACCCAGACCTCTGGGCGTCCTCTGAGAAGCAGACAGAGGGACAAATTAGACTCGCCAGGTATTTATTAGGAGGAAGTACCTTAAAAAAAAGAGAGAGAGAGATTTATTTATTTTAGAGGGGAGGGGCTGCGGGAGAGGGAGAGAAATAATCTCCAGCAGACCCCGGCCAAGCAAGTAGCCCGGGTAGGGGGCTCGAGCCCACGACCCTGAGATCGTGGCCAGAGCCGAAATCAAGAGTCCGCACCTGCTGAGCCACCCAGGTGCCCTGGAAGTACTTGTAGAGGGGACCTGGTACAGGGTACGCCTGAGGAAGGCCCGAGGGCTGGGCAGGACAAGTCTTGTACCATAGGTGCTTTCTGGAGAATTTCCACCGGGCCACTGGAGAATCTGAGAGTAATGTTGTCCACCCGGGGTGGCCTGTGTCCCGCAGGGAGCCCTGCCATGCTTGGGCATTGGTGGGAGGTGTGCTGGCAGATAAGGCAGGATCCCAAGGGTCGGCAACCAAGGCTGTCAGTGGTGCTCCTGCAGGAGAATGGCAGGCCACCTCCCACCAACCCACCGCTCCCTGGTTCCAGATCCCACTCAGGCTGGAAACCTCATGATCACAGCCCAGTCCCCTTGTGCACACACACACACACACACACACACGCACACTCCCTGCCCTGGAGCTCCTGTGCCTCCTGCTCCCATGGATCTTAGAAAAGAGACCACGCATCTATATGCTATATCTGTATTGAGGGGCCCCCCCAGGGGTGCCCCTAATCTTCGTCCTCCGCCCCTTCTGTTTCATCACCCCCTTCTGTCGTCCCTTCCCCTTCGGTGACCCCTGACACTTCCGTGTTCCCCTCTGGAGTAACAGAGGTTGGCATGCTGCCTGCGGATGTCCTCTTTTCGCTGGAAGGCCCCCTGTCCTTAGATAACAGAGACACAGTCCTCGACAGGTCACATTTGCCCTTTAAGAATCCTGGAAGGTGCAGCATATCTCGACGTTTGGCCCACCTGATAGGGAAGGGTCACACTCAGACTTGACCATCTGCCCGCTCCTGCAGGGGTGCGGGAGCCCACCCTCAGCCCCAACCCCACTTGCCAGAACAAGCAGATGCTGGAGATCAGGAAGAGGAGGCCTCCACATGTCCAGCCCAGCGCCCACATGTGCTTTCTCCGCATGGTTTCTGCACAAAGGAGGCAGGTTTGAGACCCAGGAGTCTCAGTGGCCCCGGGGACCCGGTTTCCTGGCACTCACCATCTGGCCGCTGGTGGTAGCAGACCCCATCACGATAGCAGCACCGGAGACGCAGACACAGATTGGGGTTCTCAATTGCCGCTTGGCCCCCACAGCTCTCCCGGTCCCATACATCTCCCTCACAGCCTTGAGACCAACCACAAGGGCACCTACGTCACAGATTCTGACCCAAGGGCCCCAGAACCCCAGGACCTCAAAGTCAGGCTCCTGGCCTCCTGCCGAGGGCTTATTCTGTGGAGGACCCAGGAGTCCAGGCTGGCAACCCCCTCCGCCCTCAGACCCAGGAGTCCAGACCCCTAGCCCTTCCTCCCTCAATATCAGGAGTACAGACCCCCAGCCCTTCCTCCCTCAATACCAGGAGTCCAGAACCCTAGCCCCCTCCTCCCTCAGACCCAGGAGTCTGGGTCCCCAGCCCTCTTGGCTCAGACCAGGATCAGGTTTTCAGCCCCTTCTCCCTTTAGACCCATGGAGTTAGTCTCCTAGGAGTCTGGACTCCCTGTTCTTGGGGGACCGGGGTTCAGCCACTGCTCACTCCATGGATAGAAGAATCCCTGGATCCCATTCCCGTCTGTGGAGAAAAAGGGTCAGTGTTAGAGGGGCTGTAAGGAGGCTGAAGAGGCTCCGTGCTCGGCTCTCTGACCCTCCCTTCAGCCCCCTCACCTACTGAGCCCTGCATCAGCAGGAAGAGGCTCAAAGCGGGGATCCCAGAGCCCACCATGTTGCCTCCCCAGACCCTTGGGGCCTCTGTGGGGACAGACCTTGAAGGCCATCACCCCAGCAACCAGTGGGGCCCCGCCCACCTGCCCACCCAGCTTTCAAGGTTCCAAGTTCTGTTGCTAGGGAGCCCCCTTAGCAGTGGGGAAGGAGGAGGGGGGGTCACACTGGCCTGGTCATGCCTGGTTGGTAGGAAGTGGCTTCCTTAGCAACCAGGTTGAAGGGCCCACAGTGGTGGGGGCCAGCCAACCTGGGTAGAAAGTAGGTGGGGGTCTAAGGCACCTCCTGCCTGACAACCAGGGGACCCCAAGCTACGGGGCCTGGGAGACCTTCTTGCCAGGGAATCCCTCTGCTTGGTAACCTGATGCCTGCAGGGCAGCCCCAGGTGGCCCAAAGTCTCCAGAGATGTCGTTGCCAGGGGTCTTCCCCCTAGCAACCAGGGGCAGGCGCCCTGAGGCTCACTGAGCCCCATTGTTAGGGAGGCCCCCCCAACAACCAGGTGGCCCAGGAAGACAAGGGGAAAATGGGAGTTGGGCCAGAGGCCAGAGCACTTGCTTGGGAGTCCTCTTGTTCCGAGGGCTCTCCAGGCCTCCCGGTGGAGAACGGATGGGGAATGTGTAAGGGCCATGAGGATGTGCAGGCCCTGAGTGTGGCTCGTGGGGAGGAAGACCCTTCTCCTCGGGCCTCAGTCTCTCCACCCACAAATGGGGAAAGGGGTCCATGTGGAGGTCCTCAGGTTTCCCATTTGGTCCCCCTCAGTGGTGGAGGAGCCCAGTGGAGGGCTGGGCTGGGACCATGATCCCTAGTTCTCTCAGGTGACCCTCCATTCAGCTTGGTAGTACAGTGAGAAGGGAGCCTCCCAGGGCAGTGTGGCTTTGGGGCCTGGACTCTGGGGTCTGAGGGAGGAGGGGCTGGGGGTCTGGACCCAAGTCCGAGGGAGGAGGTGGCTGAGGGCCCAGATTCCTGGGGCTGAGGAAAGAGAGGCTAGAGATCTGGACTCTAGGGTCTGAGGGAGGAGGGGGCTGGGGACCAGGACTCCTGGATCTGAAGGAGGAGGTGGCTGGACTGCTGGGTCTGAGGGAGGAGGGGCTGGGGGCCTGACTCTCGGGTCTGAGACAGAAGGCCAGGGACCAGGTCTGAGGGCAGCTGTCCAGGAGTCCAGACCCCATTTCTCAGGAAGCCTCGTGAGGCTGACTCCTGGTCTGTGCATCTCTTGTAAACATCCTGGTGGGAGCTGAGTGGCCCTGGGCTGCCTCCGTCAGAGATGACACAGGTTAGAGGGGGCTCAGCAGGAGGCCGGGGGTGGGGGGTCATAGGGGTTATGGGGCTGAAGCCAGCAGCTGATGACCATTTCCTGTGTCAACATCATCTGGACCCACTTCGCAATTCCCGGGATTCCTCAGGGATCAAGGAGGGGGTGGGGGGCGGGGCTGCTGGGCCCTGGACCGCGGCTTGGGACTGGGGGGGCCCCCGCCGTCACGGCCCTCACCGCTAATGACAGGTTTGGGTTGCTTCTGCGGCCTGCCTGCCCCGTCACCCCCCAGAGGCCAGACAGGACCCCCCAGGGATAGACAGACGGACACACACAGCCTCGGACCTGCTGACCTCACACCAGCCAGCCCTACCTCACCCAGGGCCAGCACAGGAGAAAGGACCCCCAGCTCCCCACTCATATTCCAGTGGCATCTTCCCTCACGTGCGGGACCCTCCACGCAGAGCCTTCGGCACTATGTCTCCCTGGTCCTTGTCTCTGAGCCTCTGAGCTGGTTTCCTTAAAGCTGCTTGTATCTGTATATCCTATTGTTTCACAACTTGGTCTTTTGCTCACCCTGGGTGTCTGTGTTATAGCATCTGTGTGTATGTGTCGGTGTCGTCACTTTTTTGTGATTCCCCAGTTCTGCCTGTCAGTGGGGGCACCCTGTGCCCTCTTGCTCTCCTTGCAATAGAAGGAGCCCGGGCCTCCCTGCCTCCAACCCTGGGGAAGACCCAGGATGCTGAGGAATCCCCCTGACCACCTGCGTTACCCACCCCATCTCCCTCAGACTCCTGCAGCCAAGAAAGCTGGAATTAGGGGAAAGATGACCCCACGGCCTCAGGGTGCAGGCCAAGGCACAATGCGGGGGGCGGGGGGACAGGGACTGGCACCAGCCAGGTACACTGACCCAGCCTCAGACTCCTGACCTTTCCCATAGAGCATTTTCCAAATGGCAGAATGGAAACACCTTTTTCTCCACCTGGGAACCAGGGTTTAAGGCCTGGACACCTGCCACCTGGTTCGGAGGGAGGAGGGGGCTGGGGGCCCAGGATCCTGGGTTGAAGAAGAGGGTCTGGGGTAGCACTCCTGGTTCCTAGTAGGTGGAAGGGGCTGCCAGTGCAGGATCCCTATTGTTGCTCTCAGACTGGCCCCAGGCCCAGTCCCTATCCCCTCAGGCCAGTCCATCCCCCAGGCTGGTGGCCTGAGTCACCTTGGCTGGCCCCGCCAGTCTGGGGGGGGGGGCTACGTCAGTTCTCCCCTCACTGACGCAGCTTTGGGCCCCCCACACTGACTCAGCCGGAAACAGGCCCCCTGAGGGGCGGAGACCCAGTGGTCAGAGGCCTGGGTCCCTGTGGGAGCGGGGGCTGGGGAGGGCCCCTGGGGGGCCCTGGAAGGGGTGGCCATGACAGACCCGCAGAGAGAGTTCTTACCTGAGGCAATGAGGTCATGTCCCACCATGGGGGGGGCTGTGACCTCACCTCCCTGGGGATGTGAGCCCTCATCCCCCACCCCACGTGGTGGGGGATGGGAGGGGGAGGACTCTAGCTGCCATTCATCCCCAGAGCCCCCCTACCAGCTCAGAACAGTTGAGAGCCAGGAGGGGGCCTACAGGGGGACCTTGTCATTTTGCCTTCTCACTCCCACCCTGTCTTTCGCTGGGAAGGGGGGATGCTCCAGGGGATGGGGCTCTAGACCCAGTCCCTCACTGGCTCTGCCTCTGTCCCCAGCATTCATCAGGGCGCCTGTGCTCCCAGGGCTGTCCTGTCCATCCCCCCCATCCCCTGCTCCAGTGCCTCCGCACATTGCCATCTCTGCCCTGTCCCCATCTCCACTCCCTGGCTGAGCCACTCTCTCCATGTGTCTGTCACCCTCATTACCTTGCCCACTCACTTGCCATCCCCAGCCCTACTGGATGCTGCATCTTTCTCTGGGCCTCTGGGCATGTGTTAATAAAAATTGAGGAAGAGAACTGCAATGCTTCATGTTTATTGACAGCTGATTGTGTGTCCTACACCTCTACACGAGTGAACTCATCTTTACCAGGCATGGGGGGGGGCAGCAAGGGGATGGGTGCTCGGTTATCCCCATTTCACAGATAAGGAAACTGAGGCCCAGAGGGAATGCAGCACCTATGCAAGATCGCACCTAGTCTGGGTGTCTCATGCTTGCTCTCTCTCTCTCTCCCACTCAGCTCTGCTTCTCTGCCCACCTTCATGTCCCTGTCTGTCTCCCAGAGACTGTACTCCTCTCTGTCCCAGCGCCCAGCACCTCCTCTGAGGGTCTCTGGCTCCTTGCCTGTCTCTAGGGGCCTCTGCAACTTTGTCCCCGGTGTGTTACTCCTGTTGCCTGCCTCCCCTCTCTCTAAACCCACAACTTGATGTCCCTTTTCTTCCTGGGGTCTCTGTGTGGGTCTCTCTGCTCCTGCAGTGAGATGTCCCGCATCTCTCCGTGGATCACAGTCTATCTCTGCCTTTCAGACTCCTCCTCTGCCTCAGCGTCCCCATATTCTCTGTGTCCTCGCTTGGGTCTCACTCTCTCCATCCCTCTCACTCACTCTGTCCCTTTGAATGGCTCTGACTTGCACCTCCATCTCCCCAGGGCTGCGTCTTGTGGCTCTGTCCTCGGCTTTCCCGTCCCTCTCTCCCTAGCCTCCCTACCTCTCTGATGGTCCTAGTCCAGCCAATCCAGACCACCAGAACCCCCCCGCACCCCCCCCCCAGCCCAGCCCCAGCTCTTGAGCCACTGTGTCTGCCCCTGTGGCAGCCCGGAGGAGGAGGTGGAGGGAGGGGACGCCAATGACCTCACCAGCCCCTCTCCGACCACCCCCCCCTTTCTCTCTTCAACTTTTCCAACTTTTCCTTCCTTGCCCTCCTCTGAGCGAGGCAGCCTGAGCCCTGCGAGGCAGCCGGCTCCCTCTGAATGGAAAAGGCAGGCAGGGAGGGTGAGTCAGGATGTGTCAGGCCGCCCTCCCCTGCCGCCTGCCCCCCGCCCAACCGCCCTGGCCCCCTATATAACCCCCCAGGCGTACACACTCCCTCACTGCCACGGCCCTCGCTGCTCACACGCACATGCCTCCCCTCCCCAGGCCGAGGCCCAGCTGACCCCCAGGGCTCCCCCCGGCAGCGGACAGGGAAGGGTTAAAGGCCCCCAGCTCCCTGCTCCCTGCCCTGGGGAACCCCTGCCCTGTGGGGACATGAACAGTAAGTTGGTTCAAGTTCATGGGGTGGGGGGGACAGGAAGGGAGGAGGGAGGGCCAGTGGCAAGGAGGGTGGGGAGCAGACAGGCGCAGCTGAATGGGGTAGAAAGAGACAGAGGAGAGTGAGGGAGCCATGGGGGTGGGCAGAGATGGGAGAGGAAAGGAGATTCCCAGAAAGCAGGCGGCCCAGAGACGAGGGGGGCAGAGAGATGAGAGGACGAAGCTGAGACGCGGAGGGATGCACAGGGCAGCGCCAGAGAGATGGAGACCCCAGACAGACAGAGACGGATGCCCGGAGGGGATCCCCGAGGGCCCGGGGACCCCAGGGAGTCAGCGGGGACAGAGAGACGCAGACGCCCAGGAATCCCGACAAAGAGGTTCCGGGAGGGAAAACTGAGGCAGAGAGCCTCCAGGAGGTGAGCGCCAAGTCCAGAACACCGACCCCAGCCACGGGGAGGAGAGAGAGAGAGACAGTGGTGCAGACAGGAACGGGAGAGCCAGACAGATGCGGACCGACGGACAGACAGCGGCCGGGGAGGGCCGGGGGGCGGGCTGGGGGTGTGATGCGGGAGCGGGGCGGCCCGGGGGGCGCTGATTGGCTGGCGGACGCGGGGGTGGGCGGGGCAGCTGGGGGATGGGCTGCCGGGGAGCCAGCGGGCTGGAGCCCCCGAGCCGCGCGCCGCCGCCGGGTCCCTCTGCGCCTCCCGCGGCCCCGTTGCGCCAGCACCTCTGCCTCTCTTCGCCCAGGTGTGCTCCGGGGGCATCGCCGGCTCCGCGGCCGGGCCTTCCGCGGTCCACCAGGGGGTGGGGATGTACCCCTGGGGAGGGGTCTGGGCCTCCAGGTTTCTGTCCTGGTCTCCTGCCTCTGCTCTCAGTCCGGCTCTGGCTCCGAGGCCCGGGGAGGGGGCAGGTTCTGGCCTGTGCCTCCCCCCTTCATGCCCCGCCCCGGGGCCCAGATTCCGGCGTCCGGGGGCGGACGGGAGACGCCCGGCCCGTCTACCCGCCCCGGGCCGCGTCTGCTCCGACGGGCGGGGCAGCCTGAGCCGGAGAGGGAGAGGGAAGCCCGCCCCAGCCCTGCGACCTGCCCTGGGCGCTCCACCCTGGGACTCAGGACCCCCAGTCCCTCCTCCCTCAGACCCACCAGTCCGGTCTGAGCTTTCTGCTTCTTCCCGCCCCCAGGTGTTTGCTGCCTGGTCCTGGTCGCCCTGAGCCTGTGGCCAGATAGAGCTGCTGCCCCCGGGCCGCCTCCTGGCCCCCCACGGGCCTCCCCAGACCCTCGGGCTGAGCTGGACAGCGCCGTCCTCCTGACCCGTTCCCTCCTGGCGGACACTCGGCAGCTTGCCGCCCAGCTGGTAGGAGAGACTGGAAGGGACGGGCAGGGACCAGGAGGGATTCTGGGCTACCACGGTGGCAGAAACGGGAGGTGGGGTGGGGTGGAGAGTGGGGGTGGGGGAGAGGAGTTTTGAGCCTATCTGGAGGATGGAGGGACCCTTGGAGCTGGACAGGGTCCCCCTCAAGGCTTCTTTGTCCCCACAGAGGGATAAATTTCCAGCCGACGGAGACCACAACCTGGACTCTCTTCCCACCTTGGCCATGAGTGCAGGGGCTCTGGGAGCCCTGCAGGTAAGGGAAGGGGAAAGGGCGGGTGGGGGGGATTGGTGAGATCTGAGTATGGAGGGGGACTGGGGGCCAGAGCAGGCTGGTGGCATGTGTTCCTGATGCCCCCCATGCCCTGTGTCCTAGCTCCCAGGTGTGCTGACACGGCTGCGGGCGGACCTGTTCTCCTATCTGCGCCACGTTCAGTGGCTGCGCCGAGCTGGGGGCCCTTCCTTGAGGACCCTGGAGCCCGAGCTAGGTGCCCTGCAGGCCCGGCTGGACCGCCTGCTGCGCCGGCTGCAGCTCCTGGTAGGATCCCCCAGCCCCCAAGCCTGACACCTAGGCTTGAAACCCAACCCCAGACTCTGGGCCTGCTCTGAGACCTGCTCTGAGACCTTCAAATCCTGTGGCCCCAAGACCCCCCAGACCCTGACCCAAAGGCAGCCTGGAGACCCTGAGTCTACCATCTCCAGACTTCAAGAGCCTAGACCCTGAGGCCTCCAACCTTGAGCTCTGTGTCCCTAAGACCTCAGACACTGGTCATGAGCCCTTAAGACCTGACTGCTAAATCCTAGACCCAGGACAGAAAACTTCAAATACCAGTTCCTGGGCCTGACCCCAAATTCCAGGTCCCACTTCTGAGTGCCTAACCCTCACCCATGAGTCTCTCATCTTGGATTGGAGAGATCCCACATCTAAGACCCCAGGCCCAAGATCTTGGACCCGACTCCAGACTTGAGCCCCCAGCCCTTGCCTAGCATCAGGATCCCAGTCCTAACTCTATAGACCTGTCCCCCAAGCCCCTGGACTTGGCTCTGACACCCCCACCTTTCGGCTCCAGTTTTCATTTTCTGCACCCAACATGCTGAGAACTGCCTGCCCAGAAAGCCTATGCCACAGGCCAGAGAAGCTCCGGAAGCCGGCAGCCTGGACTTCCCAACACCCCCCCCCCCCATTTAGTAGAAGCTCCAAACACCCCTTCCCCGAACCCCCACTGCACCCTGGGCCTATTGCTAACCCTCTGTCCTCTCCCAACAGATGTCCCGCCTGGCCTTACCCCAGGCGCCCCCGGACCCACCAGCTCCCCCACTAGCGCCCCCGGCCTCCGCCTGGGGAGGCATCAGGGCAGCCCATGCTATTCTTGGGGGGCTGCACCTGACCCTTGACTGGGCTGTGCGGGGCTTGCTGCTGCTGAAGACTCGGCTGTGACCCACCACCGGGAACCACCAACGTCCTTCGATGCCACATCTTATTTATTTATTTATTTGGGGACTGGGTGCATGGCAGCAGGAAAACACTCCCTCCTTCTCTCCCCTTAATTTGAGACGGTCCCTCCAGGAGACCTGGGCAGAGTAGGGGGGTTTCTGTGCCTTATTTATACTTATTTATTTAAGGGGGGGTGGGTGGGAAGCAGGTAGACTTGGGGACCAAAGGGGCTGGAAACTGGAGTCCTAGATTCTTGAATCTCTTAAGTCTGGCTGCAGGGTTTCCCTATCCCCTAGCCCTCTGGGCCTGGGCAGGAGCATATATTATTTATTAAACAATTACTTTTTGGGTTGGGGTGGGGAGGGAAAGGAGGCCTGGGTTTTGTACAAAAATATGAGAAACCTTTGTAAGATGGAGAAGGGGGAATTAAATTTGTCATACACATCCACTTAGAGGTGATTTCTCTGAGGGCTGAGGGTTGGGGGCTGGACGCTGGGGTCTGTGGAATAGAGGGAGGCATGGACCCTCAGTGGGCAGGACAGCAGAGGGGAGATCATTGTTCCCCAGAGACCCTGAGCACTGAGGGGCAGGGTCCGAGACTGCACTTTGTAGGCACTCAATGAATCTTTAATGGAAGGCTCCAGAAGGCCATCCTGTGCCCTACAATACTTGTATGTGACAAAGCTGCAAGTTTGATGTCATTTGTTAAGGTGATGTTCACAACAGCAAATCAGAAACCACCTAGATGTCCAACAGTGAGGGATGGTTTAATAAATTACACCCATCTGTCTGATGGGATGCCATCAGCCATGCTGAGGGGATGCTCCGGGGGCTGTTTTAAGACCAGAGAAAGCAGGCTACTAACCACGGTGTGATTTGCATTTTGTGTTTGGATGGATGGATGGATGGATGGATGGATATACAGGCGTTTTTAAAAGTCCTAGAATCTGGCTGACTCAGTAGAGCGTGTGACTCTAGATCTTGGGGTTGTGAATTCCAGCCGTACACTGGGCATACACTTTACTTTAAAAATAATAATAGGGGTGCCGGGGTGGCTTACCCGATTAAGCATCTGCCTTCAGCTCGGGTCATGATCCCAAAGTCCCAGGATCGAGGCCGAGCATTGGGCCCTGCTCAGTGGGGAGTCTGCTTTTCCCCCTGCCTCGCACCCTGCTCTCGTGCTCACTCTCTCAAATAAATAAAATCTTTAAAATAAAAAATCCTAGAAGAAAATACACCCAAATTTTGACCATGGTCCCCTCAGGGTGGAAGGTGGATTGGAGTTCTGAGTGACTTGTTTTTATTTGTGCCTGTCTATATTATCCAGAATTTCCACAATGACCATGTATTTTGCATGACATATTTAAATAAAATAAATAAACACTTTTTAGAGTGAAAGAATACCAGTCACCACCTTCCCCCCCAAATAAGCTCTCAGAAGGAGTCAGGAATCACGGCTCACTGAGTGCCTGCTCTGGGCCGTGCCTGAAGTGTGGGGTTTTACTTACATGACCCCCTGAATGAGGCATCATGACCCACTTGACTGGGTGAGGGAAGGTGAGGCTGGAGGGGGTGTTTGGCTGTTGTTCAAGGTCACATAGCTAGGGAGAGACAACTGTGATTCTGCCAGAGGTCTGGCTCCTTCCAAAGCGCACGTCTCTCCCTTTTATAACCCACACAGACACAAATCTGTTACAAATGGGGAAACCGAGGCCCAGTGTGGGTATGAGTCTTACTTAAGGTCTAGAGAAAGGTCAGTGGTGAGTTGGGGCCTCCCTTCTTAAGAGTCAGAAACTCTTCAGTTAATTATCCATTTATAATATCCAAGAGAGCAGTTCCCACACCCCCTGGCTCGGGGACCCCCCACAAGGGTCCTGTGTTTTCACTAGTTTGGGTCTGGACTGGGGCTTCTGAGCCACAGGCCCTAAGCCACAGCCTGGAGTCAGGAACCCATCCATGCCCCCCAGAGAGTTCCCAGCAAGAGACCTACACGTAGGTGTCTGATGAGGTCACAAAGCCCCTCCACCGGAAGGCTCCTCCCCCAGGCCAGGGCTGACCACCCCCCCTCTGCAGGGCCATGGCCAAGCCCTGGAGAAGCTCCACCTTCTGGAACCGCTGAGCTCCCGCACCTGTGAAGCCCAAAAGGCCAGGACGGGTGGGCTGGGGGACACTGGGCTGGCCATGTGCCCAGGTGCCTGGCTCCCTGACCATGTATCTGTGGTGACCCACCTTTTCTCCCGCTGCCATGAACCGGTTTCGCAACATCAAGCGCATGCAGCCACTCCAGGGACCCTCAAAATGGGTCCCCACTCTGGGCGAGTTGCAGAAGACCCTCCAGAAGGGCGAGTACCTGCCCCTCCGCCCGCTGCCCATGTTCGAGAGTAACTTTGTGCAGGTCCCCAGCTTCCTGCACCCTGGGGGCGGAGAGGGGCAGGAGGGGATTGGAAACCCCCCTGGGCTGGGGGATTTGGACCCAGGCAGGCATGAGGTGGGGTGGGGGCGGGGCTCCGGTGGCCAGGGGCTTGGGCTGGGGGTGCCGAAGGACTGCTGGAGAAAGGAGTGGTTCCAGCCCCTCTCCCTGGCCCCCCAGGTGAACAATCGAGGGGCCCCCGTGTACGTGCACCACAGAACCAACCGTCTGACCATGGGTGTGGCTGCCTCCCTGCCAGGCCTGGTACTGCCAGACATCCTGCTGATCGCTGAGCGGGGAGAGGGCAGGGAGTGCTCCAACCTCGTCCTCACCAGGTGCCT
This sequence comes from Mustela lutreola, assembly GCF_030435805.1. Classification (NCBI taxonomy): domain Eukaryota; kingdom Metazoa; phylum Chordata; class Mammalia; order Carnivora; family Mustelidae; genus Mustela; species Mustela lutreola. The sequence continues at coordinate 49,742,471 of NC_081305.1, forward strand.
CCATCCCCCCCAGCGGCCCCAGACAGTGCTCCTACCTGGTCCTCATTGGGTGCCTCCATCCTCCCATCTGTTCCTGCTCTGTCCCATCTCCTGCTCTGCCATCGGCATCTCCTGCTTCTCTGCCCCCAGGATGCTCCCGCTGGACCTGGCCCACCTCTACGTGCACGACCTGTCTGCCTGCCGCCTGAAGCTACGCCTGGTCACAGGTCGCTACTACTACCTGGAGCTGGATGCCCCTGATAATGAGCTTGGCTTCCTGTTTGACCGCTGGATCCGTCTCATCAACCTACTCCATGAGCCGGCCACAACCTGGGCCCCCCGGACCCTGAGCACACCAACCATGGGCCTGGTCCATGTGGTACCCCCTGCCTCCACCTGGCGCCTCCAGGTGGGTACTGCCCCCCACCCTGGGGCAGCTGCGGTTCTAGATCTCAGAACCAAGTCCAACAGCCTGCAACCCAGAGCCCCAAGAAATGAGGCCGGGGGCCTGGATGACAGAGGAGGGCCTGGGACCTGCACTCCTGGATCTGGGGGAGGAGGGGCTGGGAGATGGACTCCTGGTTTAGGGAGGAGGAGGCTGGGGGCCTAGATTCCAGGGTTTGCAGGAGCAGAGGACAGGATCCCTGAGTCCTGGGAGAGGGATGGGCTGGGGTCCTGGAGTCTTGGGCTGAGTAGGTAAGTGAGATGTGGAAACCAGGAGGAGGTCACCCCTCCTCACTGTCCCCCTTCTTGTCCGCAGGCTCAGCCCCAGTCCAAACGTTCAGGTGAGCAGGTTCAGTGTCCATCAGGCTCTCCCCTGCTTCTCAGCATCTTCTGCACCAGGCATGGTCTGACCTTCCCCTTCTTCCCTGGCCAAGCCCCCCGCGCGTCTCCCTGTGTCCTCCCTGTCCGGGACATTGACTCAAAGCATCCCCTCCTCTGCAGTCATGATTGCCAAGCCCACATTTCCTTACAAGCTGATGGCATCTCAGAGACAGAAGAAGACCAAGGTGAGCATGCAGGCCAGGCTTGGCTGTGGAGGGATGGGGCAGGGATACTGGGCTCCCTCACTGCCCCCATCCCTCCTTCCACTGTCAGACCCTCAAGCGCAGATTCAAGTCTCAGGCCGTGGGCGATTCTGTGCCTCTTATCTGGTCACATGCGGAGCATGCTCAAGCTAAGAAGAAACCTACAGAAAAGTAGGCTGGGGGTCTGGCTCCTGGGGGGAAGCAGGGGAAGGCTGAGGACCCAGTGCCGATGCCGTCAGTCATGCCATGTGGTCCTACAGGTCCCAACCAAAACTCTACTTGGACACATCTCAGACGAAAATCCAGGTTTCTGGTGAGCACACCCCCCACATGTGTGGATCCCCAAAGTTCTGGCCCTTCGGCTGAAAGCTCAGACTACTTTCTTTCCATCCAGAGAAGCCCAGCATCACCATCCGTACCATCTTCAGCATCATTTCCAACACCATCAACCACACACAGTCCTCTTCCAAGGCAGCTATATACTGGGGGCCCAACTCTTGGTCTGAGGGAGGAGGGACTGGAAGTTTGGACTCCTGGGTCTGAGTGGGGAGGAGGGACTGGGGGCGGTCTGAGGGAGGAGGAGCTGTGGTCTGGACTCCTGGGTCTGAGGGAGGAGGTGGGGCTGAGGCTCTGGTCTCCTGGGTCCTGGGTCTCAAGCTTTTTCTGGTCCTGATCATCCTTCCCGTTTCTCGGCCTGTCTCCAGGGTCACTCATCTGACTCAGAGGTGGGCACGGTTCTCGGAGGCTTAGTGGAGACCCCTGTCCGGTGCATCTCGGAGGACAGCCAGGAGCCTTCCCTGGTGGGCTCCTATGACTGCTTGGACGCCTACCTGTGGCAGCAGGATGTTGAAGACCTGATGGACCCGGATACCAGCACCTTGTCTTCTTCCTCCTTCAGCCCCGCCCCTGGCCCTCCAGCCTTCTACTTCCCTCATGCTTTACCCTCCGGCCGGAAGCACAAGGAAAAGGCCGGGCAGAGGCCGCGGCCATTGCGCTCCCAGAAGTCCCCATCTACCCGGGCCACCTCTTCGAGGGTTCCATTCATCCTCGACCAGTCCAAGAAGGTCTCGGCAGTGCGCGCCCCATCCCAGAAGACCTCAGCTGCCCCTGGCCCATCCCGGAGGGTTCCCACTGCGCCCAGTGCCCCTCAGAAGGTCCCCACTGCACCTGGTCCCCCTCAAAAGGTTCCAGCAGCACGGGGCCCATCTCGGAAGGCAACACCTGTAGTGACCACCTCCCCGAAGGCCCCACCAGCTCACGGTGCATCCCGGAAGCCTCCAGCTACCTTGGCTGTTTCTCGGAAGGCCCAAGCCATACCTGCCCCATCTCAGAAGCCCCCACCCATGTTGGCTAGGCCTCAGAAGCCTCCAGCCGTACCTTTCCTGTCTCAGAAGTCCCCACCCACCCTGGCTCTTCCCCCAAAGGCCGTGTCCCCCACTCTCCAAAGGAAGAAATCTTTGTTCATCCCTACCCCATCCCAGAAGGCTGTGACCTCACCTAGTCAGTACAAGATGACCCCGGAGAGAGCTGATTTTGGCCTGGGGCCCAAGATAGGTCCTAGAAGGGATGTGGCTGAGAGAAGGAAGCAGGAAGGGGCACCCCAGCCCATGTTGTTCGTGGGCACCCAGGAGATGGATGTACTGGAGACGAGGACCCAGAAGACATCCATGGAGCTGCCTTTCACCACCACGAAGAAGCAGTCAGAGGAAGTCGTGATCAGCAAAGCCCGGGAAATCACCCTGGATGGCCTGAAGGGCCGGGGCTTGCTGGAGGACAAGGTCCACAGAAAGAAGGAGAAGATATCCCTAGACATGCCTGGCTTCAGATCCAAGGAGAGGGGAGAGCGGCACAGGTGGCTCAAGACCCAGGAGCTGGCCATCGAGGGAGGCCCAGAGGAGCAGAGCAGGCCCTTCTCGGTAGAAGGCCTCACGCTCGCCAAGATGATGATCATGGCCAACTGCAAGGAGCCCCCCCAGAGACAAGCTGCAGTCAGCCTGCCCTCCTGGCTCTCAGCTCCCCAGGCATCTATGTCAGCAGAGGGTACAGGGCCCTTCAGTCCCTGTTCTGCTCCCTTGTCAGAGAGGAAACCAGTGGCAGCTAGGAAGCAGTCCCCATTGGGTTCCTGGGTGCCCTCATCAGAGAGGAAACCAATGGCAGTTAGGGAGCAGTCCCCAGTGGGCTCCTGGGTGCCTTCGATGGAGGGGACCCTGGCGGGGTTTAAGGAGCAGTCCCCATTGAGCTCCTGGGCACCCCCAATGGAGGGGCCCTCAGTGGAGGGTAGGGAGCAGTCCCCGGTGGGCTCATGGGTGCCCTCGCCAGAGAGGAAACCAGTGGCAGTTAGGGAGCAGTCCCCGGTGGGCTCCTGGGCACCCTCCACAGAGGGGACCTCAGTGGGGGGTAGGGAGCAGTCCCCGGTGGGCTCATGGGTGCCCTCACCAGAGAGGAAACCAGTGGCAGTTAGGGAGCAGACCCTGGTGGGCTCCTGGGCACCCTTGATGGAGGGGACCTCAGTGGGGGGTAGGGAGCAGTCCCCAGTGGGCTCCTGGGTGCCCTCGACAGAGGGGACCTCAGTGGGGGGTAGGGAGCAGTCCCCGGTGGGCTCCTGGGCACCCTCGATGGAGGGGACCTCAGTGAGGGGTAGGGAGCAGTCCCCGGTGGGTTCCTGGGTACCCTCGCCAGAGAGGAAACCAGTGGCAGTTAGGGAGCAGTCCCCGGTGGGCTCCTGGGCACCCTCAATGGAGGGGACCTCAGTGGGGGGTAGGGAGCAGTCCCCAGTGGGCTCCTGGGTACCCTCGCCAGAGAGGAAACCAGTGGCAGTTAGGGAGCAGTCCCCGGTGGGCTCCTGGGCACCCTCGACAGAGGGGACCTCAGTGGGAGGTAGGGAGCAGTCCCCGGTGGGCTCCTGGGTGCCCTCGCCAGAGAGGAAACCAGTGGCAGTTAGAGAGCAGTCCCCGGTGGGCTCCTGGGCACCCTCGACAGAGGGGACCTCAGTGGGAGGTAGGGAGCAGTCCCCGGTGGGCTCCTGGGTACCCTCGCCAGAGAGGAAACCAGTGGCAGTTAGGGAGCAGTCCCCGGTGGGCTCCTGGGCGCCCTCAACAGAGGGGACCCCAGCGGGGGGTACACAGCAGTCCCCAGTGGGCTCCTGGGTGCCCTCAATGGAGGGGACCTCAGTGGGGCGTAGAGAGCAGTCCCCAGTGGGCACCTGGGTGAAGGGGAAAATACATCGGTGGGCAGAGAGGAGCAGGCATCAGTGGGCAGAGGAGAGAGCAAATGTAGAGGAGCTGTCCCAGGATACCATGGGGCCTTCTGAGGTGCCCTACCTCCCCGAGCAGGAGATGGGCAGTGTCTCCAGCAGCCAGAAGATGGACAATGTCTCCCTGTCTCCCACCCCTCTGCCTGCATCAGAGGGGGAGGATACAACCCGGTCGCCAACCTCACTGACCCCCGTGTCAGAAGTGGGAGCTGGGGGGTCCCCACCGCTCAGCAGCCTATCTCAAGAGCCTCTCGAGCCCAAGGAGATGTCAGACCTCAGCCCTGTGACCACGACGGGGCTGTCCTCAGCGGGTGTCTCACCCTCACCCTTGGAAGTTGAGAGCGGGGCGGACCTGGCTGCCAGCGGGGATAAGGAAGAGGAACAGGATGTCTTCAGCCCTTCAGCCAGGTACTTGGGGTGATGACTGATATATTCCATCAACCCCATTCTCTGCCAGGTGGAGGATCACGCCCTCTTTTCTCACTTTTATTCATGGACTTGGTATTTAGTGAGTGTTGACTTTGTGCTAGGCATTGTTCTAAGTACTGGGAATCCAACACTGAGCAGTTTGGGGCGTATATGCCTTGCCATCTTGTGTGTAGAGCCCAGAGATGCTGTTTAGCCTCCCGCAATGCACAGGCTCTTCCTCCAACCCCACCCCCAGCAAAGAATGATCCACACAAACTATCAGTAGTGATGAAGTTAGGAATCCTGACAATAAAAACTAAGGCAATTATATTGTATGATGTAAGCTGATAGCTCCATGGGGAGACAGTACAGGAGGGCGGAATAGGCGTGAAGGTAGGCAGCCTCCAGAATGGGACTGGTGGATCCGGGAGGGCCTCAGGGAGCTGATGTCACTTGTAAAAGACTTGGAGGAGAAGAGGGAGGGTTCCATGCACACATCTGGGGAAGTTATGAGTGTGCAGTATGTTGACCAAGAGTGAGTTCCAAGGGGCTCCAGAGAGAAGAATGCCATTAGAAGAGTCAGGGAACTGGTGGCCATCACAGGAGACCTTGCCGGGCGTTTTAAGAACTTAGGCTTTGATGCTGATGAGTGAGCTGGGGGCAGGTGGATTGAGCTAAATAGTTGGGATTCATGTGTGTTAGAAAGGGCTCTCTCTGGCCCAAGCATCGAGAAGGTAAGCAGGCAAGGATGGAAGCTGGGAGTTGGCAAGAGGCAGTCGGAGTGATCCAGGCATGAGATGATGTGGATCTGGACACGAGGGGAGGTGTTGGAGGTGTTGAGAGGAGACAGCGTTCTAGAGACGCTCTGATGGCTGAGCCAACAGATTGTGTCCATGTGGTATGAAGGGAAAGTGTAAGGGTTGTGGTCTGGGACACTGGGGAAATGCTGTGGCCATTGGCAGCAGTCAGAGAAGCTGTGAATGAAATGGATGGCAGGTAGAGCATCAGGAATTCCATTTTGGACATCTGAATTCCAAGATGTCTGGTGAAGATGTGGGTTAGGTAGCCAGATGCATGAGTCACAGGTGACTTGGGAAATCATCAGCTCGGGGATGGCTACTGCAAGTTAGAAGACTAGGGGAGGTCTCTGGCCAGCGAGTGTAAACAAAGCAAGTGTTGGGAAGAGGGGAGACCACAGTAGTGGTGTGCAGAATGGTGAGACACAGACATCCTGGCCACCATGGGAAAAGAGCAGTTGTGTCTAATGCTGCATCTAGGTGGGGGAAGGTGGGACTGAGATGAGGCCTCTGGATTTATCAGCAAAGATTCGATTATTTGTTACATGGTGGTAACGAGTTGAATGGGGCAGGCCTGAAGAGGCACAGAGAGCAGGAGGTCACCTGCCAGGGTCCTTGAAAACGTGATGCTGGCTGAAAGGAGCCAGATGCAAGGGTCCCTGTCACGGATGATGCCCTTTGACAATTGTGGGGCAGACAAATCCCAGCCGACTGGTGGTTGCCAGGAGCTGGGAATGGGGAGGGATGGCACATGGGGAACAGGGTCTCCTTGTGGGCTGATGAAACGTTCTGGAGCTCAGAGGTTGTGGTCCCACCACGTGGCAAATGCAACAAATGCCACTGAACTATGCACTTTAAAATGATTGCAATGGTAAATTTTATGTGATGGGTATTTCCCCACTGTATCCCTACATACCTACCTCCAGGCGTTGGCAAAGAGGGCATTCTGAGGGGAGGAGTAGACAAGCTTTCTGCGAGTGGCTTGCTGCAAGGGGAGAAGGGATGTGGAGAGGCAGCTGGGGTAGGAAGCAGGCGCAAGAGCGATTCTTGAGAGTGACCAGAGTGCAGTTGGATGTGGGGTGAAGGGTGCACAGCTGGGCTTGGTAGCGATTAGGCAGGAGGGAGAGGAACCTGCAGGTCCGTCAGGGCCAGGAAGACGCAATGGGGACCCTGTTCCATCTCATGCTCCGTTTGGGACGGGTTTACTGAGCACTCAGTAAACTGTGGCCTCCAAAGCCTCCTTTGGCTTTCTCTCTCTCTCCAGCATGCTCAGTATAGAGAGCCCTCAATAGCGGGATTCCGGGAACTCGATCTCAGTTGCCAAAGTGTCCAAAGGAGCCCAGCTTGGCCAGGTAGCCCGAGACCCCGTAGACCCGCCCAAGCCCTGGCACCGGAGTCCGGGAGCTCAGACCCCACCCTGGCTCTTTCCTCTTCCCCACAGGCCCCCAGGGTGCTGTGCACCTCTACCACTAAGAAGCAGGGTGCTGAAAAGGCCGGGCGGGGGTATGCTCCCTCTCCGGCAGAGACCAGAGCTATCTATACCTTTATATATTGGGGGGGCGGGGAGCGGGACGGGGGACAGCCCGCGGGGTGGCCCAGCTTCGCAGAGATTAAAAGCCTGAGTCAGACTCAGCAAAAGTCGTGCCTGGATGCCTGTGTGTGCGCGGGGGAACCTCAAGAGCTTGGTGCGGCTAGGGGTAAGAGGCGAAGAGAGGTCCGCGCAGACCCCGCCCCACGCCCTAGAACATCCCCTGCCGCGCAGCGGCTCCCATTGGCTGCGATCCAGGGGTCCCAGCCAATCCTGCTGGGGGTCGGGTTTCTCTTGAGCTGGACCCGGGAGACTCAGAAGCGACGGGTAACCCTGGACGGTCCCACACCACAGCTGACCCAGTGACACGCTAACATCTCTCTGGTGAGGGCAGGGCGGTTGGGCTCAGGGGCTGGCCTTCGGGTCGGGGCCAGCAGCGGGGTGTGGGTCGGAACGAGGGGCGCTCCCGAGCGCCACGGAGCCCCCTTCCCACGCAGGAGCTGCCGCCTCCGTGGATGTTGGATGTCGATTCCCAGAAGCCCCCTAAGGGGAAATGGTCGACACCGCCCTTCGACCCGCGCTTCCCCAACCAGAACCAGACACGAAACTGCTACCAGAACTTCCTGGGTGAGACCTTGCGGGCCAGGTTAGGGGCAGGGGGTAAGAGAGGGGAGGCAGCAAGGGACGCGCCCCACCTGAAGATGGGGAGAGGGTCGGGGACCCGACTTGGCGGCGGAGACCGTTGGGATGGAAGGGGAGGGGACCACCGTCCGCAGGGGCGGGGTCTAGTATGGACCGGGGAGAACCGAGTCCTGGAGGGGCGGGGCCTGGCCTGGAGGGGGTGGACCGACCATGGTGGGACCGGGCCTGGTCGGGAGTGGGTGGGACCTGGTGTGGAGCGGCGAGGACGGAGCCCTGGAGGGGCGGGGCTTGATCTGGAGCTGGTGGGCCAACCTTGGTGGGCCGGGGTCTGGTCGTGGAGGGGCGCGGCCTGGAGAGGAGGGGACCAAGTCCAGGAGCAGGGCAAAGGAGGGCTAAGCGGGGTCTTCCCGGGAAGGGGAGGAACTTGGTCTGACGAGGTAGCGGCGAGGCAGGGAGGGAGGGAGGGAAAGAGAGAGCGAGAGAGATACACAGAGAGGGGTAGAGAGACAGAGAGAGATACAAAGATGCAGAGATACAACGCGAGCGCCAGGCCAGGGCCAGGGCCGGGGCCTGGAGTGGAGGGGCGGGATTGAGTCGTGGAGGACGAGGCCACGGAGGGGGTGGGGCCATTGTTGGGGGCGGGGTGAGGGGCGGGGCCAGGCCGGGAGAGCCGGGGCGGGGCCGCAGAGCCACCCTGCCGGCTCGCCGGGCCCCACCCTGCAGACTACCACCGCTGTGTCAAGAGAATGAACCGCCGCGGGAAGAGCACGCAACCCTGCGAGTATTACTTCCGCGTGTTCCACTCGCTGTGCCCCATGAGCTGGGTGAGCAGGCCGGGGGGGCGCCGGCGGCTGGCCGGGGGTGCCGGGTTCCGTGGAGCTGAGCCGGCGCCCTCGGCCTCCTCTCCCACCCCCGCCCGCCCCTTCCCAGGTGCGGCGCTGGACCGAGCAGATCCAGGACGGGACCTTCGCCGGCAAAATCTGACGGTCTGAGTGCCGCTCCTCCGAACGATCAGCGCACTGACCCCGCGTCCTCGCGTCTCCCGGAGCCCCGGCCCCGGCTGTACACTCCCCAGTCTCTAAACCACCAATAAAGCTCTGTTGCTGCTGATATTTCTTCTTAATATGTGGTGTGGGGGCTGGAGAAGTCCTTCTTGCGTCAGGGCCCTGCAGCTAGCACTACTGGTGCTGATGGGAGAGGGGGCAGGGGTGGAAGGAGGATCGTGGGGTCTCCAGAGTGGGATGCAGCCCAGCCCCTCCTGCGCCCGCTCCAGTACCTCCAGCAGCCAGCAGCCGCCGGACCAGGCTTCTGTGGATGACCGCGCTTGCCCCCCAGGGTGCTCCTGACTGTCCACCCCCACACCTGGTCCGCCCTCCATCTCCTCCCTCAGGATCCTCCTCCCCTCTTACCTCCCCAAAGGAGTCTTCCTTTGGGACTTACATTCCCAAGTTCTGGGGTGTTGACTGTGTGCCCCCCAGCGCTGACCCCAACTATCCCTCTCCGTCTCTAGACCCTTTCCCAGCTATTCACCACTCTACGTCACTCCCCCGCCCCCGTCTGACTCCCATTCCCCCCCCAAGTACACCCTGTCCTCACGCTGGAGCCCCTCCCAGCAGTCTTCTGTAGGCCCAGCCGTCCTTTCAGCACTGCTCCCAGGCCAGAGCAGTCTCCTCTGACGTTCTCCAGGATGCTTCTGCCGGATGCTCCGGGCTCCTGTCTGGATAATGCTTTGCTCCTGCCCCATCCAGGCACTGGATCTGCCTTCAGCCAGCCTCAGAGGTGGCAGCATTGATTCCAAATGCCTCTTGAAATGTCACCTGTCTAACCACCCACACCCCTGCTGTCCTCCCCCCAACCCGCCCGCCCCCCTCCCCCCCCCAACTCGCCCCCCCCCCCCCAAGGCTGAGGAGTCACCCTTCATAAGCACAGAGCCCTGGGATTCTAGCCTGGGCCTGAGTCCTGGGCAGGGGATGGACTGGATCCCACTGTTCCTCCCAGAAGCTGTACGTTTCCTTGAACAGCCTGGACCCACACTCTGCCTGAAGTAGTCTCAGGCCTGTTCAATCCTGGGGTTCAAAGGTGGCTATTACTAATAACACCTGAACAAGCCTCTTGACCTGTGTGCACCTCAGTTTTCCCAGCTGTAAACCCAGATGGTGCAGAGTCCCGTTACCAGGAGAGGTGGGTTGATGGGAGGGGCTGAGGGGCTGAGTGGACTCAGGGGAGGACTGGCTCAATCCTGCTCCTCACTCCTCCCATCCCCCTTGATGACTTCTCCCACACTTGCATACCCTCTACACTGCCCTCATCACCCCATCCAGGGCACACCCCCGGCGTCTCATCTGCTGGGATGGCAGCACCCAGATACCTTGCCCCAGGACTCCCTTGCTCCAACCACAGCCTCAGAAGCAGGAGGGCACAGGAAGGTGCAGGGTGTGCTGAGAGCTACAGGAAGGGCTGTCCCACTCTAGTGGCTGCGCTGCTGGATCAAGGGACACAGGCAAGGCAGCTCTGAGTCACCGAATGGGGCTGATGGGTGTCTGACACTCAGTGAGGTCACCCAGGTAGCCTCTGACCACAGGGCCTGACACCCACGCAGCCCCAGCCAGCCCCTTGACCTCCACCAGGGTACCAGTGCCTAGAGTGCTTTGCTGGCTGCCCAGAAGCCACTCCTAGCCTTCCTCCTCCTTTCCATCTTTGGCCCAGGATCCTCCCAACCATCATTCCTCGACCACTTCTGGAAGATTTTTAACATTTTATTTATTTTGGAGAGAGAGAGAGAAGGCACATGCGCTTGTGTGAGCGGGGGGGGGGGGGGAGTGGTAAGGGAGAGAGAGCAGAGCCCCACATGGGGCTCGATCTCACCACCCTGAGATCATGACCTGAGCCAAAATCAAGAGTTAGACCCTTAACTGACTGAGCCACCCACGTGCTCCTCTTCTGGAAGATTCTTTAAAAAAAAAAAAAAAGATTGTATTTATTTATTTGAGAGAGAAAGCATGAGAGAGGGGGAAGGGTCAGAGGGAAAAGCAGATTCCAGGATTGTGACCTGAGCCCCAGTTAGACACTTGACTGATCCACCCAGAAGCCCCATTCTGGAACATTCTTTACACTCTGCCTCCACGGTCCTGTGGATGCCGGATCCCAAGGCAGGATCTACACCAACATCACTGCGAACTCCCAGGCCCCGAACTCTGAACACCTGTTCCGCTGCTCCTCTACCAGCTCCTCGGAAGCACCTGATGTCAACCTCACAGACCTGCAGCAACCTGACCAGCTGGAGGAAACTGAGGCCTCTCACTAGTTCTCCCCCTCCCAATTGTACCTCTGCTATCGCCACCTCCTTCCCCTCTTCCCCCTCGCCCTCAGTCCATCTCTCCTCCTCCCATCTCTGCAGACCTCAGCCAGCTCCTTCCTCCATCTCTGCAGACAGGCTCAGGTGCCTCCGGAGGCTCAAAATCACCAAGGGGCTCAGCAGCCTTCATCCTTTGCTCCCCAAACCTCGAGGCACCCGCTCTCCCTCTCTCCCCCCCCCCCATGGAAGCCCTGTGGCGCAGCTCCAGTCCAGACAGACTCCCTAAACCCTCTGCACCACGGTCATTCACCCCCAATGCGGTGATAACACGGGTAGGTCACAGGGCTGCTGGGAGGATGCCGCTGTTAGGAGTTACACAGCCCGGTGTTCTCGGGGTGCATGTGCAGGAGGCTCAGTCTGTGTGGGCGATTCGAGGAACTCAGAATTAGTGCGGTGGTTCAATGCTGGTACCCCACACCACACCCGACGGTGGCAGCGACGGGAAGCCTGGATCCCTCCTCGACCAAGCAGCTCCAGGCCGGCCGGCCCACCAACAGGGGCCTGGAGTTGCTGGAGCCATCTGGTCAACACACATGGCGTTGGCAGGGTAGGAGAGCACCCCCCGAGGAGACACGTGGGCCCAGGATTGGGGCGCCGGCCTGGGGAGCACCTGGCTCTGCTGCCCTCCTAGCCACCAGAGAGGACAGTGAGCTGAGGAGAGGAGAGAGCAGAGCACAGCCCTCGTCCTGGGAGCTGCAGTTACTTTGTTTCTCACAGCTCCTCTTTCCTTCATCTCAGGGTCTTCCCCTTGTCCTCCCTCAGGCTGCCTGGATTGTATGGGCTCTAGGCCCCAAGGCCTTATTACCCCCGTCCCTGGGGCCTGAGCCACCAAGGGAGCTCCTGATGCCAAGCCCTCCAGGTCCTGACACTTTCCTGGCCTCAACGTGGGCTCCACGCATTTCCCAGTGGCGCTGGGCTGGGGGCCCTTATGGGGGCGGGGCTGGTCAGGGTGGAAACTGCCAGCAAGGTGGATGCCGCAAGCTACCTATGAAAGGGGCCACAGTTCCTGCCCTGGAGGTCTTCCCTGACTCTCAGCAGGGGTGGCCTTGGCCCCAGGGGGCCATTGGGAAAGGTCAGGAAACACCTTTGTCACAACTGGTGCTCCTCAGCCTACAACACACACATTAGCTGGCTCAAGATGGAGGCCATGTCTCTAATCTCTGCTTTTGGGGTTCGAGACACTCTTGAGAATCAGAGGAAGGCTTCAAACCCTCTTCCCTGAGAAGAACCCACAGGCACATGTGCACTTGCTACATTTAAAGCAGAATTTCCAGAGGTTCTTGCCACCCTGTGGCCGTCTGGGAGGCGGCTCCCAGCTCTGAGCCCTGTCCAGAAGCCTCGGTGAGGGCACCTGCCCACCAGTCCGGGCGGAGGCCCCTTTCTTTACAGAAGCCATCCCTCTGCGTTCTCTTCTCCCTCGTCGTTAACAGGAGGGAGGAAATGACCATGGGCACTAGGAGCCACAGGGAGGAGAGATGGGCTCTCTCACTGTCTCCTGAAAGGAAGGGGGGGGGCCCTCTGCAGATGGAAGGAACTGGAGAAAGGTTACAGCTCTGCTGGGTCCCGCCCCTCCCACCGCTCAGCCCCCAGCCCCACCTGATGCTCCGGAGGGGGAAGGCCTCAGGCCCACACCACCTGACCTCACTGGTCTAGAGAGCTGTCCTCATTTCTTGGGCACCGCCTGCGGTAGAGGGGAGAATGAGGAGGGGCGGCAGAATCCCCACGGACCTGGGTCCTGAGCAGCTTGAGCAGGCCCACTGCCCTGGTCCCCCAGAGCTGGGCCAACAGCACACGGACGAGGGTGCGGGCGCAGCTGACTTCAGAGGGGTGGCCAGGACCCTGTGCCGGGGGGGGGGGGGGGGGGGGGGGGGGGCGGTAGCGAGTCCCTCTTCTTGCCGGAATGTCACCTTGTCTGAATGATGGCAGGCATCCTCTCTCACGTGGGGCCCTCTTCAGAAGCACGCTTCGGGCTGAGATGTGACTCTCGCCTCTGTCCCCCGCCATCCCCAGCAATAGCCTGTGGACCCTTCACCCTTCTGAACTCAGAGGCCCCCAGAGCCCTGGCCACCTCCCACCCGGCCCGGTCTCCCCAGCAGGGCTGAGGGTCTCGGTAGGCTGACAACATCCCCTCAAAATGTCAATCAAAATGAAAAGCTACAAAGGGTGCTGCTTATAACAAGGTTTTAATAAAATAAAAAGTTCAAGTGCTTCCAATCCCCCAACATACCCCATTCTGGTGTGGGGGAGGGGAGGGACCCCCCCCACACCCCAGTAGCACCAGGGATAGCACCATGAGAAAGACGAGGTCGCATCCGGCCTCCCTGAGACCCCCCCCCCCCCCCCCCCCCCCCCGCTGGTGAGGATGTGTCCCAGACAGCCCCTTGCCTCAGACAGTCGCGGAGCCAGGAGCAAGCCCACTCCTCTCCCCTCTGTCATGCTGTTTCTAAGCAGTGCCACCCTGGGTCAGCTCCATTGCCTCCTGAGGCCTGGGCTTCTGGGGAGATGCCACAGGGCGGCCCCTACCCCTTATGGCTTTGCTCCCTGGGCAGGAAGGAGGTGGGTGGGGAAGGGAGCAGCTCCCGCAGTCCTGAGGCTGGAGTTGGGGTAGGAAGGCAGCAGCAGCCACGGTACCCTGCTGGGGTGGGGGTGGCTCAGGGGACAGCAGTCACAAAGGGTCAGGGGTCACACCCCCGGGTGTCCCCAAACCAGCCCAGCCCAGGGCAGAACTGTGCTGGGGCCTAGGGCCAGCCAATGGCTCCTTCTAGAGGTCAGTGAGTCCCCAAGAACTTGGGGCTTGGGGGGAGGGGGGTGAGGAGGGATTCCTTCCTCTCCTGGCCTGGGGCCTCCCTGTCCAGCCTGTCATGGCCCATCACTGTTGACGTCCAGGTCAATGGAGCCATGGCTGACCACCAGCCTCAGGCGCTTGGGTGGGGAAAAGGGGGCAAAGGCGAGGGCCTGCTTGGGGACGGGGGCAGGGCCTGGGGTCCCGGCCGGGGCGGGGGCAGCAGGTGGGCCCGGAGCCACCCGGCTCAGGTCCACACGCACCACGTAAGGCAGCCCGTAGCGCCGGGCCCAGTGCCAGTCCTGCTGAGGGGCCCAGTGGGCACGGGGGGCTGGGCCCAGGGCCACCAGGGCCTCTGCTCGCAGGCAGCAGTGGGGACCACAGCCACCCCACTGGTGCAGGGAGACGCGGGCAGCGCGGAAAACGGGGGGCGCTGGGGCCCGCCGCTGCTGAGGGCGTCGGCGCCTCCGGGGCCGCACTCGGAGTGGGGGCTGCGGCAGCCACTGGAGCCAGAGGGGCGAGGCTTCCGGGCGAGCACCACAGGGCAGAGGGCAGCAGGGTTGGCAGGCTGCTGTGGAGGCCCGAGGAGGGGGGGTACGGGGGAGAAAATGGAGCATGAGCTGGGCTCTGGCAAACCCTCCCCCACCACCAAGGGCAATGGCAGGTGGTGGCAGGACAAGGGGAGCATGGGGGCGACAGAGGTCAAGAGCTGGCAGCACAGATAGGTGGGCATGGGGGCCAGAGGTGGCAGAACAGACAAGGGCGGGACTGGGGGGGCACTCACCACAGAACGGGTCCCGGCGCAGCGCGGAGAGGTGAGCACAGGCCCTGGGGCCCAGCAGGCGACCACCGCCATCCAGGCCCTGCTGCAGCCTCCTCTTGGTCTCCCGGAGCTCATACTTGTCCAGGGGCCGTGGCGGTAGGACCTCCCTGGGCTGCAGGCGGAAGGCTCCTTCGCCTTTCCTGGGGGTGGCAGGAGGGAGAAGGAAAGAAGCAGGCCCTGAGGAAGCACGTCCAGGTCACTGCCCTCCTCCCCAGGACCCCTCCTGGGCACCTCACCTCTCACACGTGTAGCATTCACAGTGCTCATTCTTCTCACCAAAGAAGCCCTCCCCATAGAAGCAGGTGACCTCGTCCCCTGGCTCGATGTCCCGGAGCACTTTCACGCAGGCCGCATTCCCATCTGCGGGCACAAACTGGGGGCCGGGGCTGCTCAGCGCTGGTCCTGGTGGCTGCCGGCCTCCACCCCTCCTAGCTAAGCACACTCCCAGGGCACACTCCCAGGGCAGGAGACTGGGGCAGGGACGAGGAGTGGCAGGGGCTGGGAGCCCAGAGTCCTCTGGTGGGGGCACCCCTCCGGGCCTGCCCTCTGCACACACTCCCTGACCTTCCGCCCATTTGCTGGCCCCCACCCTCCCTGCCAGTGCACACTGCCTGCTCCTTCCTGCACTCCTCCTCCGCCCCCAGACCCCCCCTAGACCCACAGCTCACTCCTTGCCAGCCTGTACCCCAGAGGCCAGGTCCAACCTCTGCCAGTCTTGGCTGTCTCCCTTCCCAGTGCCTGTCTGCTTTGCAGCCACAGTCTGTGAGAGCTGCCTGCCCAGGCCCCTCCTGCCTCCTTCCCTGCCCCAGCCTCCTGCCCCTGACCCCACTCCCACCTCCTGCCCCTGCCTCTTGCCTCCTGCTCCTGGCCCCATTCCTGGTCTGGGAGGAGTGGGACTCCCCTCCGTGCCTACAGTCTAGCCTCACACGTGCTTGGGGGTGGCTCTCACCACCCACCCTCCTGATCCCCGGCCAATTGGCCAGAGCCACCGTGCACAGCAGGGTCTTCTGTCCTTGTCCTCTCTATTCCCCCGGACTCCAGCTGGAGCCAGCTTCTCACTCAGTTACACACCAGGTCACACGCCAGCCTCTAGTCCCTCTCCTGCTGCCAAGCCTGTGGCTCACGGGCTGCCAGGCCATCTCAAAACCCAGCCCCATCATTCACCCAGCCAGAGCGTCCACGGTGATGACTTGAGCTCCTCTGTGGCACACAAGGCCAGAGTCACCGTGCCGGGCCTACCTCCTGGCCCTCCACTGAGGTGTATCTGTCTGGGATGCCCTGACACGCCTCAGTTTTCCTCCAACACCGAGGAAAATCCTAGTCCTCCTTCAGTGCTGGGCTCTGGCGGGACTTCTGGGCAGCCTCCCTGCTCCGCACGAGGTCAGGCCAGGGGGTCTCCAGGTGCAGGGGCACTTCCTGTGTCCCCATCATCACGCTCCTCCCTCCAAGGGCGGCAGCCAAGACTCTGGCCACAGCCCCTCCCCCCTCGGATAGCTGCAGGTACAAACGGGGTTGTGGCCCGGGTGGGGGGCTCCGGCCACTTTCTGGCTAGTCACATGCCGCTCCCCGGGGCCCCCTCAATTCCCCCATGCCCACTCCTCCATTGGGGGGGTCCCCAAGTCTCACCTTGCAGTTGGGTTTGCAGTCTACAGCATTGAGAGGAGGGTGGGGGAGAGAAGAAACTCAGATGAGCGGAGGGCTGGGCAGAGTGGGGGGGTCATCCCCCATTCCTCTCCCCCTCCCCCCACCCCGCCCTGCCCCCACCCCCACCATGGTTTATGAAGGCTGCCGGGCCCAGCCACAGCTGTGCACTCCGTTTCCGGGTGGAGTACATGATGCTGAAGTCGTTCTCCCCAGCCCTCAGCAGCCCCTCGTCCGCCTCCCGCAGCTCCGCGATGCAGCCCACCAGCAGTTCCAGCTTCTCGTTCTTCTTCCTGCCAAGAGGCCAGGCCGTGGGGCTGTGAGCAGGGCCTCCAACCAGCCCAGTGTCTCAGCAGACGGGGGCCTCCAAGGACCAGGGCACTGGGCCTCCTGCAGGCTGCTGCTGCCATCGTGGTCCTCCTCCTGGCTTTTGCCAATCCACTCACCTCCCTGGGGTGCTTCCTGGATCCAGCATCCTCTGACACAGGATAGTACCCAGACAGGCACCCCTCCTGCTGTCTGCTCGCCCTGGGCTCGTCCTCCAGCCCCAACTGCCCTTGGGCCTCACACAAGTGGTTCTTCTGCCTGGACTCCCCATGAGTGCTAGTAACGCCCTGCAAACTGTCACCCAGCACGCCACTCCCCCGCCACTGCCATGCTTCAGCAGACTCTCTGGTGGGCCTCTGCTTAGGCCGGTTCCCAAGAACACTCAAAATTCCCTCATGACTCCTGAAGACCTGAGCAGCCGTGGTCAGGACCCGTGGTCAGTGACCACCTGCGTTCTAGCTACACCGTATGTGGCTGGCAGGGTCCGTCTTGCCACTGTCCTGTCCCTTACCCAGCAGCGGCCTCTCCTGCCCTGGCCTCCTGCCCCCCTGGGCACAAATGCTACTTCCCCAGCAGTCCCTGGAACCCTGGGGTCCCACGGGGTTCTCATTTCCCACTGGGGCTGCGATAGGCAAAGAGGGTCTGTGGGCCTGGGCCTGGCCTCAGCCGCAGAGGCTTCTCCCCTCGTCTGCAGAGGTCTCCTCTCCCAGCAGCCTCCAGGGCCCTGGTGTGTGAGCTCCAGCCTCTTACCAAGCTCTGGTAGACACAATCTTGGCTCCATTCGTTTCCATGGAGTACCGCGTACAGGGCAGGATGGTGAAGCCACTTTCAGGCAGGAAGGCTCGGAGGTAGCGATAGATCTGGGGGAGGTGATGGGGTGGGCGGGGTGAGGAGCTGGGGCAGGGTCATCCTCGGCCCTCTCCTGGGTCCTAGGCCTGCTCTGCCACTGACTTGCTATGTGGTCTTGGGGGCCTCACTTCCCCTCTTGGGGGTCTCAGTTTCCTCATCTGTCAAATGAAGAGGCTGTGCTCCACCTCCGAGGGCCCCCAACTCTCCTCTCCTAGGATTCTCTGAGCCTCCTCTCTCAGATGGACCCAATGGCTAGGAAGTTAGGGAGTCTCAGGGGGAAGGGTTGGTGCTTCGCGGAGGGGCCTGGAGCCTGGGGCTCCATAAGATCGGCCTGGCAGGGTGGAGGACCCAGGACAGGCCGAGGTGATAGGGAGGACACGTGGGCTGAGGGTGGGGGAAGGGAAGGGTGCCCTCACGTGGGTCTTGAGGGCAGCCTCCTGCCGAGGGCCCCGGCTCTGGAAGTAGTGGGCCATCCAGCCTCCCAGCGTCAGGGCCCGGTACGCAGCCTCCAGGTCCCGCTGCCTCAGGAAGGCCTCCAGCGCTGAGCGCAGGTGGTGCTGTCGCCGCAGCGGGGGCACGGGGCTGGGGGAGAGGGCACGCCTGGGTCCCAGGGCCTTGGCCTATTCCCTCCGGGCCTTCCCGGCCCCGCCCCCACCCCCACTCGGGGCTGCCGGGTGTGGAGGAAGGGAAGGGGTCCCAGCTGGGCCCCGGGTCCTCCCTGTCCCAGGCCGCCTCACCTGACGTTCATCTTATGGGTACGGAAGCCGAGGTAGGGGTCCAGGACAAGGCTGGTGGCAAGGTCGTCGTTCTCACACAGCTCTCTGGCTGTCACTCTGTCGGGTCCCATGGTGCCCCACGGACCATGCTGCCTCTGGCCCAGAGTGGAGGGGGCAATGGAGGGGGAGGGGCAGCGCCCCGGGACTCCCACTTCTGAGCTGCACAGGATTTGGCAAGCCTTTTGGTCTCCAGTCTCATCTACAAATCAGAGCGAAAAGCAAGACTGACTTTGCAGGGCCCTCAGCGAGGTCGGGATGCAACAAGTACTCCGACAGTGGGGAAGCCCAGAAAGGATGCCCGTCACCGTCATGAGTATCTTCACACTCTGGGGCACAGACACCAGTCCCCCAGCACATACAACTCACACACTCACACGCAGATTCCCTCATGTCCCCTCGCACCCCCCACACACCCACCCACGCACGCACGCACGCACGCACGCACAGTCCCTACTGGCCCAGGGAAGACTGATTAATTGGCAGTCAGGGATAACCCTAAAGGCTTAGCCGGGCAGGAGGTGGGAGTCGGGGGAACCCATCTCCACTTCCAGCCCTCACTGAGGAAAAGTCCAAGGCTTCCCACCCTCTAGGACAGACTGTTCCTCCACCCACCCCCACGCTTGTTGGCCTCAGCCTCCACCTCCCTCCCGCTCCTCCGTCCTCCCCCCAACCAACAGCTCCTGGGAATCATCAGGAGGCTCTGGGTGAAGCCCCAGGCAGCCTGGAGGGGGGGTGAGGGGAGGGAGAGCGGAGGAGGGATCCCAGCACCTGCTCCCTCTCCAAGGATTGGAGGGGGGGGTGCTCAGAAGACAAAGGGGGTAAGAGGGGAGAGAAAAGGAATGATATGGAGAGGCAGAACAGGTCTATCAAAAGGGGAGAAAGAAGGGAATTAGCAAAAGGAAACAAAACAAGACCCCTAACCCTGACGGCGGTGGAGGGCCGGCTGGGCATCCAGACCATCCAGACCGCGGTGCTTCAGGGAGAGTCCATGGGGGACCGCAGGGGAGGGGGAGTCGAAAAGGGATCAGCAGCTAGAGCTGGGGAAAGGGGTCTAGAAAAGACTGGAAGGCTGGGGATGAAGGAGGGGGTGCTGAGAGAGGACGCCGGACCGAGTGGAAGCTGCAAAGAGGCATGTGGGTAAAGACGAAATACACAGACTGCACAGAAGGGTGCTGGGGCAGGGAGAGGGCCGGGGGTGCCTGCTGGACACGGAGCACGCCGGGGAGGCCTGGACGTCAGGGACGACCTCGCGAAGGCCAGAGTGGAGCCCTGGGGTCGAGAGCAGGTCCCGAGGAGGTGGAGGGGGGCCTAGGGGTCCACAGCCGGGCTTGGACAGGCGGAGAAGGGGCAAGTCCTGCCCGTCAGGGAGGAGAGAGCCTGGGGTCCAGGCAGGGACCTGGGCAGGCACTGAGGATCCAGGAGCGGGGGCTGAGGTCCGCGGAAGCAGTGGGGAAGCAGACGGGGGCCTGGCGGGCAGTGAGAGTGCAGGGGAAGGGCCTGAGGTCCAGGGAGGGGAGTGGAGAGTCGCAAGGCGACCCGAGGGGTCCGCTCAGGCCCGGGAGTGCGGGGAGGGGCCTAGGTGAGGAAGCACAGGGAAGCGGCTGGGCGCCCGCAGCAGCCTGAGGCCCACCGAAAGGCCGGGAGACGCGGGCGCCTGGACACGAGGAGGGGCCGGGCGGGGCGGGGGACGGTCGGGGCTGGGGGCGACCGGGAGCCAAGGCGGCGCGGGCTGGGGGCCGAGAGGGGGCTCAGAGGTCGGGCCCCGCGCCGCCCCTCACCCGCTTCTCCTCCTCCGCCTCCTCCTCCTCAGGCACCCGCGCCGCCGCCGCCACCACCTCCCACTGCCTGCTCCAGCTCTCGTCAGACACAGCCGCCGCGCCTCCCGTCTGCGCCGCCGGGCCCGCCCCACCACCGGCAGCCGGAGCTCCCATTGGTCGAGGCGGCCGCCGCTCCTCAGTGGCTGGGCGCTCTCGCCGCTCCCATTGGCCGAGTCTCGCTCGTCCCCTCCCCGCCGGCCCTCCCGTCAGTGCCCCTACGAAACCCCGCTCCGCCCGCGCCGCTGCCAAGCGCCGCCGACGGCAGCTAATGGCTCCTGTCGCTGTCCTTCCACCGCTGCCATGGAGACTTTTCCCGCCCTCTGCCCTGAGTCGACGCCCTCATTGGCCGAGAGCGTCGTGGCTCCAGGCTAAACTCGGGTTTGGGTCAGGTTATTCGGGTCCTGGAGGGGAGGGGGCGGGCCCTGCCGGCTCCATTACCCGCGTGTGATTGGCCGGCCCTGGAACGGCTCATCCTTCCATAGGCTAAAGCCTCCGCCCGTCACCGGAGGAGTCGCGACCGGCCCATTCTCTTTCCCCCGTGAAACCTTCGCGGACCGCGGGCAGAGAGCCGGGGCGGGTACGAGGGGTGGGAGCGCGGCGGTGCCTGGCAGACCCCGCCCCGCGGGCCGTTGCCGCGGCGACCAGAGTTTATTGACAGCCCTGCCCGGCTCCCGAGGGCGCGTTGCTCCCGCTCTCTGCTCGACCGCCTTCGCCGCCGCGAGTGCCCCGGGCGATTTCGCGAGCGCCCCGAGAGCTCTGCTACCGAGCGGATGGGGGAGGAGCCTGGGAAGCGCGGCCTTTGGAGAGGGCTCCGCGGGGCGGCGCCTCCCGCAGTCCGGATCCCCAACTTGCTCCCACCCTGGAGGCGCACATGATCAGCAATTCACCGCCGCTGCGCCCTGAATAGCGAGCTGCGCGCTCGGGGCCGGCGCTCTTTGTTTCGCGCGCCGCGTGTGTCTGGTGCGCCGGGAACAGGGCCCGGCACGGGGAGGGCGGCCCCACTGGGAACCGACCGAATGAGCGCGAGGCGGGCGCGGACGATGTCCGCGTCACTCTGTGGCGTCGGGGAGGTGGCTCGCCCTCTCTGGCCCTCGGGCTGGCGCTCGCCGGACAAGGACCACCCGGGCCCTCGCTGAGGGTTTCTTCTTAACACCCTCCTAGGTGTCTTCTATCCGCGCTTCCAGCTTCCCTCCCCGCATCTCTGCTTATGCTGTTCCTTGCCCAGCCGGGACGACCCCCTACCCCAGCTCTGACACCGCTCCCCCCAACCGAGGTACCTCTCCCCGCCCCCCAGTAGGGACGGTCACAGCTCCAGAGGGCAGCAGCGGCCAGCAAGCAGAGAGGACTCTGAAAGCTTAGCTCTCTGGCAAAGTCCTAGCAGCGTGTCCGCATCTTAGAGGCGCAGCCCTTCCATCCGCGGGTGTCTGCCCTGGATCAGCACCAGCAAATGTGAGCAGAAGGATAAGCTCCTAACGGTGTTGGTAGGGGTAAAAAACGAAACGGCTTAAATGTCCATCACATTAAAAATGGGTAAATGGATCGTGACACATTCATACAGGGGAGCACCATACAGCAGCAGTGGAAGGGAGTGAACCGCGCTCCCTATATCCACCCGGACAACCCCAAAGCGTGTTGCTAGCTGCGGAAGTCTGCGTAGCCGAGCGCGAAGTCATAAAACCCACAACACAAGGGTGGTGTGTGGATGCGTGTTTTAAATGCGTATAAACATGCATCAGGTGACAAAAGGAGGAGCGGGACCCCTGCAGGTGGAGGGGAAGGAATGAAATCAGGAAGCCACACGTGACATTGGTATTTGTACTTTTTTTTTTCTTGTAAGCCCAGAGGTGGAAACCACGAGTTCACTATAAACACTATCTGTTGTTTTTCTCTCCGTCAAAAGAATTCATAATATGAATAAAAATTTGACCTGCTGGGCACCTGGATGGCTCCTTTTATGATCCCAGAGTTCCACCTGGGGCTCCCTGCTCAGTGGGGAGTCTGCTTCTCTGCCCCTCCCCTGGCTTGTTCTCTCTCTCAAATAAATAAGTAAAATCTTGGGGGGGGGGGGAACAAACTTGACCTGCCAATTCCAGGGTTTATTCGAAAGAAATAACACTGAGAAGTGTTAAGATATTTGTATATAAGGGCACCTGAGTGGCTCAGTGGGTTAAGCCTCTGCCTTCGGCTCAGGTCATGATCTCAGGGTCCCAGGATCAAGCCCCACATCGGGCTCTCTGCTCAGTGGGGAGCCTGCTTCCCCCCTCTCTCTGTCTTCCTCTCTGCCTACTTGTGATCTCTTTCTGTCAAATAAATAAATAAAATCTTAAAAAAAAAATCCCAGAAAAATAGAAAAACCGGGCGCCTGGGTGGCTCAGTGGGTTAAGCCGCTGCATTTGGCTCAGGTCATGATCTCAGGGTCCTGGGATCGAGTCCCGCATCGGGCTCTCTGCTCAGCAGGGAGCCTGCTTTCTCCCCTCTCTCTCTCTGCCTGCCTCTCTGCCTACTTGTGATCTGTGTCAAATAAATAAATAAAATCTTTAAAAAAAAAAAAAAAAGAAAAATAGAAAAACCCTTAATGTCCAACAATAGAAGATTGGTTGGATCACAACAGCAAATCCAGCAGACGGAATAACAACAATGTTTAGCAGTTCCTGAGCTCTCAGCATGGGCCAGAGACTTTGCAAATAGCTGTGAGAGGGAAGGGCTGTTATAATGCCCATTGTGTAGATGAGCAAAGTGAGGCTTATAGAGGGGCTTGAACAGGCCAACAGACACCAGAGGTTTACTCTCAGACTCGGGGCTACAGTGCCCACCTAGCATCCTGTGGGTTCTCAACATCAGATGGCACAGGAAGAGGCACCCCAGAGAAGGAGTGAAGCTTGGACACAAGCCGTATCGCAAACGGACTATGAGATCGTGCTGGGTAAAAGGAGCCAGATGCCGGGACGCCTGGGTGGCTCAGTTGGTTAAGCAGCTGCCTTCGGCTCAGGTCATGATCCCAGCGTCCTGGGATCGAGTCCCATATCGGGCTCCTTGCTCCGCAGGGAGCCTGCTTCTCCGTCTGACTCTGCCTTCCACTCTGTCTGCCTGTGCTCGCTCTCGCTCGCTCTCTCTGACAAATAAATAAAATCTTTAAAAAAAAAAAAATTTTTCACGTTTGGAATGATTCCATATCTTCTTTTTATTTTTTTTATTATTTTTTAAAGATTTTATGTATTTATTTGACAGAGAGAGAGAGAGAGACTGAGACACAAGCAGGGGTATCAGCAGGCAGAGGGAGAGGGAGAAGCAGGCTCCCTGCTGAGCAGAGAGCCAAACATGGGGCTCGATCCCAGAACTCTGGGATCATGACCTGAGCCGAAGGCAGACGTTTAACCTACTGGGCCACCCAGGCATCCCTCTTTTTTCTTTTTAAACAGATGTATTTATTTTAGAGAGAGTGTGTGCAGGGAGGGGATGCAGAGCACAGGGAGAGAACCACTAGCCGACTCCCCATTGAACATGAAGCCCTGCTCAGGGCTTGATCTCACAACCCTGAGATCATGACCTGAGCGGAAATCAAGAGTTGGACACTTAACCAACTGAGCCCCCCAGTCACCCAGGAATGATTCCATTTCTTTATTCTTTTCTTTTTTTTTTTTTTAAGGTAGAATTCTTTTTTTTAAATTAATTAATTAATTAATTTGACAGAGAGAGAGATCACAAGTAGGCAGAGAGGAAGGCAGAGAGAGAGAGAGAGAGGAGGAAGCAGGCTCCCTGCTGAGCAGAGAGCCCAATGCGGAACTCCATCCTAGGACCCTGAGATCATGACCTGAGCCGAAGGCAGTGGCTTAACCCACTGAGCCACCCAGGCGGCCAGTGATTCCATTTCTATGAAATTCCCAGAATAAGTAAATCCATAGACACAGAAAGCAGATTCATGATTGCCAGGGCTGGACAGGGTGGGGGGGAGGATTAAAGGAAACTGGGGAGGGGCTAATAATAGGTATGGTGTTTCCTTTTTGGATGAAAAGATTCCAGAACTAGAGAATGGTGATGTCACAGAACATCATGCAGGTACATAAAGTCATTGAACTGTACACTTCAAAATGGCTAAAAGGGTAAATTTGATGTTAAGTGTATTTTACTATCAAAAGAGAGAGAGAAAGAAATAATCACCTGAGAAATACAGTGAAAATATAGATTCTAAGTCTCAGGAGCCAGAAAGCTCTGTTGGGTATTTAATAATCAATTATTTTAGGATAGTGTTGCCCAAGTGTGGTCTGTGCCCCAACAGCCTCAAGCAGGATCACATGGGTGCTTGGTGGGAATGCAGAATGTTGGGCCATATCCCAGAATTCCTAAATCAGAATCACCCAGACCAGTGGTTGGAATGTTCTGGAATGCTTGAGAGGCATGCCTCAGAGCACACCTTTGCAGGTGCCTTTTTCCGACCACACGTTCACTCGCTGGAGGGACAGCTTACTAACTCCTAAAACTTGTTAAAAGACTGTAATTTAGGATGATGATATTTCAAGAGGAAAGGGATATCTATTTATAGGCATATATAAATTACGAGATTTGGGACCAGGATTTGGAGAAAGGGGAAACTTTGTGTCTAATGATGGGAATGTAAGTTTGTGCAGAGGCTATGGAAAACAATATGGTAGCTCCTTAAGAAATTAGAAATTAAAAAAAATTAGAAATAGAAATGCCATGTCATCTAACAGTCCCATTTCTGGATATATAGCCAAATAGAATGATCACTCCTGCAAAAAGATATCTGCATTTTCGTGGTTATTGCAGCATTATTCACAACACCCAAGATGTGGAAACCACCTGAGTATCTGGCAATGGATTCATGACCAAAAAGAAAGAAGGTGGGTACGTATGTGTGATGGACTATTATTTCGCAGTGAGGAAAGAGGGAATCCTGCCATTTCAACTGTATGGAAGAAACTGGAGGGCACGCTGCTGAATGAGATAAGAGACACAGAAAAACAAATACTGTAGGATCTCAAATGCATGTGGAATCTAAAAAGAGTTGAGTCCTTCGAAGCAGAAAGTGGGAAGGTGGTTATCAGGGGTTGGGGAGGGAAGGGGAGAGATTGGACAAAGGATACAAACTTAGAGTTGTGAGATGAATGAATGACTAGAGTTAACAATACTGTATTGTATACTCGAAGTTTGCTGAGACGGTAGATCATAAGACACACACACAGAGGGTAACTGGGAGGTGAGGGATGTGCTAATTAGTTGATTGTGGTGATCATGTCACAGTGTGTACGTATATCAAGCCATTATACTTTATTTCTTTTTCTGAGATTTATTTATTTATTGGTCGGAGAGAGAGCATAAGCAGGGGAAGAGGCAGGCAGAGGGAGAAGCTGGCTCCCCACTGAGCAGGGAGCCCAATGTGGGACTTGATTCCAGGACCCCTGGGATCATAACCTGAGCCAAAGGCAGCCACTTAACCAACTCAGCCACTCAGGCGCCCCTACTGTATACTTTAAATATATACAATTTTTGCTTGTGATTCTACAATTTTTGTTTGTGAGTCATACCCCAATAAAGCTGGGAAAAAATAAGTGCTTATGGGAGAAGTTGTCTCTCTGTTTCCAGGTATGACTTATGTAATGACCAAATGTCTATAATAATAGGATAAAATGTAAGTATTATATTCTGTATACTAGTTTATAAACACTGATAGCCACACATATACCTATGCATATGCATATGTACATATATAACTCTGTATCATTGCCATCATGCTCAAACTTCTGCAATGAATTCACACCTTGGTGGTCAGCCTCCGAGATGATCCCCAGGGACCGTCTCCCCTAGGAGAATTCACAACCCTCTGGATAGGGCTGAGCCGGTTCTATGCGAAGGATAATGCAAACACGATGGCATGTCCAAGGCCAGTGCACCGAGGACATGATGGGTTCCATCCTTGCTATCTCTGGGACCACTCCTCTGGAGGAACTCAGCACCATTCTGAGAGGTCAAGGCCACCTTATGGAGAAGGCCACGTGGCAAGGAACCAAAGGTTTGTGGTAACAGCCATGGAGGAACTGAGGCTTCTTGCCAAGAGTTTGAGTGTCATGTGAGTGAACCACCTGGAAACGATCCTCCTGTCTCCAGACTGTGTCCCCATCGACACCTTGACTATAATCCGAAGAGCAGCCCCAAGCCAGAGACAGGCACCTAAGCTGCTCCTGAATTCTGGACCCCCAGAAATGGTGTGAGATGACAAATTCTTATTGTTTTATGCCACTATAGTTAATTGATAGGCGAGTGGATTAAAATCCAACATCCTGGGCACCTGAGTGGCTCAGTTAGTAAAGTGTCTGCCTTCAGCTCAGGTCAGGATCCCAGGGTCCTGGGATCCAGTCCTGAGTTGGGAATCTCTGCTCAATGGGGAGCCTGCTTCCCCCTCTCCCTCTGTCCCTCCCCTTGCTCACACTCATTCTCTCATGCACTCTCTCTCTCTCAAATACATAAATAAAATCTTTATTTAAAAAAATTAAACAAGGAGGCCTGGGTCTGGGGATCTAGTCCTGTCATGGGGCTCCCAACTCAGAGAGGAGCCTGCTTCTCCCTCTCCCTCTGCTTTACCCCACACTCATGTTCTCTCCTTCTGATTCTCAAATAAATAACTTAAAACTTAAAATCTTTAAAATCTTAAAAAAAAAGGACAGAAAGAAAGAAAAAAGAGAGAAAGAAAGAAAAACTTGTACGTGAATGTTTATCGCAGCATTATTCATAATTAGCCAAACATCTTGGGAACGAACCCAAACATCTGCGATTGACAAATGAACAAACAAAACATAGAAAGGGAATTGTGACACTGGCTACAGCACCAATGAGCCTTGAAAATATTTTGTAAGTGAGATAAGCCAGACACACACACATAAATATATTGTGTGATTCCACTAACATGACGTTCCTGGAAGAGCCAGATTTATAGAGACAGAAAGTGGAATGGTGGCTGCCAGGGGCTGAGGGAGGGGAACTGGGAAGTATTCGTTAATGGGTAAAAAGTTTCTGTTTGAGATGATGAGAAACTTCTGAAGACGGACAGTGGTGATGGTTGCACAATACTGTGAATGTACTTCACACGGTGAATTGAACACTGAAAATTGGTTAAAAGGGCAACATTTACATTATGTGTATTTTACCATGATAAAAAAAACCTAGAGAAAATTCATGTTCATGATGAAACCCCGAAAGCTTTTTATTTGAAATCGGAAACAAGACGGGGAGTCCCCTTACCACTGCATTCAACAGTGTTCTGAAGACATAGCCTCCTGGGTAGTGAGGCAAAAAGAAGGAAAAAAAAAAAAAAGGTGTAAGAATTGAAAAGAAAGGGGCACCTGGGCGGCTCAGTGGGTTAAGCCTCTGCCTTCAGCTCAGGTCATTGTCTCAGGGTCCTGGGATCCAGCCCCGAATCTGACTCTCTGCTCAGCGGGCAGCCTGCCTTTCCCCCTCTTTCTCTGCCTGCCTCTCTGCCTACCTGTGATCTCTGTCAAATAAATAAACAAAATCTTAAAAAAAAAAAAAAAAGAATTGAAAAGAAAGGTGGGGCGCCGGGTGGCCCATTCAGTTAAGCTACCGACAGGAACTCAGGTCATGATCCTGGGGGGGGGGGTGGTTGAGCCCAGCATCAGGCTCCTTGCTCAGTGGGGAATCTGCTCCTCCCTCTCCCTCTACCACTCCCCCATGCTCCCGTGCTTGCTCATGGCTCTCTCTCTCTAATAAATAAATAAAAATTTTTAAAAAAAAAATTGAAAAGAAAGAAACAAAACTGCCATTATTTCAGATATGATTAGGTACCTAGAAGATCCAAAAAAGTTCCCGATAAAATATCAGAATTAAGGATGGAATTTAACAAGGAGCTGGATACAAAGTCAATATACAAACAGCAACTGTATGTCTTTTTACCTGTGCGTTGAAAAGTCCCCCAAACCACCCATGTTTGGAAATTCACTGGGACTTACAGAGCCCAGTACAGAGTTCTATTTGTGGCTAAGCTTTATTGTAGCAAATAGAGGATCATGAGGGGAAATGTCACAGAGACTAGAGATTCATATGCAGGTTTCCTCGTGGTCTCTCCCTTCATGAGGACCAACAGAGCTCGCTCCTTCCCCAAACAAAACTTCAGCAAAGGGGTGCCTGGGTGGCTCAGTTGGTGGGCATCTGCCTTTGGCTCAGGTCATAATCCCAGGGTCCTGGGATAGAGCCTGGTATTGTACTCCTTGCTCAGCGGGGAGCCTGCTTCTCCCTCTCCCTCTGCCTGAGACTCTCCTGCTTATTCTCTCTCTGTGTGAAATAAGTAAATAAAGTCTTTTTAAAAAATGCAGCAAAACGTGTGATGTTTTTGCCCAAGGGAGCCCATTAGAGACTCAGCACCCAAGGTTTTTATTGCTGACTAATCATTCAAACACTGTCTGCTTAGAAGGCACCAAAATTCCAAACTCCCAGAAGGAAAGCAGGCATTCAGCATTACCACAGGTTTAGCACAAATAATCCAGGCCCTCAGAATAGTTCAACAGCCAATTCTGCAGACACCAGGCCAAGGCAAAGCTTGCAAGCATGATAGCTGATTCAGATATGCTGTATTAACCATTTTTTGTACAACAAACTAAGTTCTAAAATTAAAATTAAACCAGTATGGATTACAATAGTTTTTACAAATATCCAGTAAGGGGAAATAAATCGAATGAAAGGTATCCAAAACTACTTCAAGAAAAATCTGTAAAGGGGTGCCTGGGTGGCTCAGTGGATTAAGCCACTGCCTTCGGCTCAGGTCATGATCTCAGGGTCCTAGGATCGAGTCCCACAAGGGGCTCTCTGCTCAGCAGGGAGCCTGCTTCCCTCTCTCTCTCTCTGCCTGCCTCTCTGTCTATTGTGATCTCTCTCTGTCAAATAAATAAATAAAATCTTAAAAAAAAAAAAAGAAAAATCTATAAAACATTATTGAGAGATCTTAAAGAAGATCTAAAACAGGGAGATACATACCATGTTCATGGACTGGGAATAAGAAGGGAGATGGTGTGTTGGGAGATTTAAGAATGAAAATATGGAAAAGAACCAAATTTTGGAATCAGACAGATCTGTGCTCTGGCTCCAGCTCCTGCAGTCAGTCACTGAGTGATACTGGGCCTGTGCAGTAGCCAGGGTGGAACTCTCTGGAAGAAAGAACTTAATTAGTCCTGAAGAGCACCTTTGGAGGACAGCCCCAAGGTGCAGCATCAGTAACTACTATTTTGTTTGGATCAAGGTCATGTTCTTTTTTTTTTTTTTTTTTTTTTTTTTTTTTTAAAGATTTTATTTATTTACTCGACAGAGAGAGATCACAAGTAGACAGAGAGGCAGGCAGAGAGAGAGAGAGGGAAGCAGGCTCCCCGCTGAGCAGAGAGCCCGATGCGGGCCTCGATCCCAGGACCCTGAGATCATGATCTGAGCCGAAGGCAGCGGCTTAACCCACTGAGCCACCCAGGCGCCCTCAAGGTCATGTTCTTTTCTGGCAGCCCCCAACCATGACTAAGCATCACAGGTGGGGTGGGGGAGGGGGGTACTAGGGCTTGGTCATTCCCACCTAATGTGGCTCCTCCAAAGGTACTTTTTCTGTCTTTCTTTTTCTTTCTTTCTTTCTTTTTAAAAGATTTTATTTATTTGAGAGAGAGGGAGAGTGCACACAAGCAGGGGAAGTGAAAGAAGCGGGCTCCCCTGCTGAGCAGGGGGCCAGATGGGGGCTCCGTCCCAGGACTCGATTCATGACTGGAGCTGAAGTCTTAAGTGACTGAGCCACCCAGGCACCCTAAGTTTTTATTCATTTTGAGAGAGAGAGAGAGCACATGCCTGAGTGAGCAGAAGTGCAAGGAGTGGGGGAAGGGCAGAGGAAGAGGAAGATGGAAAGAAGCAGAGTCCCTGCGGAGCTCCACCTCCTGATCCTGAGATCGTGACCAGTGCTGAAATCAAGAGGCAGACCCTTAACCTATTGAGCCACCCACGTGCCCCTCTTTTTCTTTTATAAGTGAAGTAAAATTCACACACCACAAAATTCACCACTTTAACCATTTTAAGGGGTATAATCCAGAGGCATTTAGTACTGCTGTTGTGCAACCGCCCATCCTCTATCTGCTTCCAAGGCATTTTCATCACCTCAAAAAGAAGCGATTAAGCAATCACTCCCCATCCACCCCTCCCTCCAGCCTCTGGTAACCACCAGTCTACTTCCTGTTTCTATGGATCCGTGACAAGAAATCCTTGTGATTCTCCTGTCCTGTTGTTGGCTGGCTGAGATTTTTTTGGAGACCCTTCTTACCCACACTTCCCTTCTCCCTCTTCTTCCAAAGGTGGCCCACCCACTTCCTGGCCCAGCCCTATTCCCTCTCCCCTTTATCTTTCCTGGCATCGCCACCCGCCCCCCTGTAAATCCCTTGTATTGCAAACACCATTGCAACATCTCTAGCACCAGATAACACAGCAGGATGCCTTGATTGCCAAGCATCTACTCCATGAAGTGGCACAACTTCTCAGAAGTATGGTGACTCGGGGGACCCCAAAATGTTCGTACCCCCGCAGGCTCCCTCCTGAACCTTCACAGGCATGTGACAGGGGCACCCTTAGGATCCTTGCTTTGACAGGTGACAAAACAGAGATCCGCTGCGTGGGCAGCTTCCCCTCTCTGGGAAAAAACGTCCTCACAATGAACCAGACATGGTTTCCTACACGCGGTAGTGAAGTATCATGTCACACGGAGGAAGGCCAAGTGCAGCCTCCTCCCCTCGGAGGAGCCCACCAGCAAGCACATGTTTCCAGAAGGATCTGGGAGAGTCCAGAGGGGCTCCCCCACTCTTAAGCCTGCCCAGTGGGAGGGTTCTATTTCCAAATGAAAGTAGCCCAGAGTACACTGGGATCATGACCTGAGCTGAAGGCACACACTTAACCCGCTGAGCCACCCAGGCGCCCCCCAAAAGGAACAGTCTTTAAAAGTCCCTAGGGAGCAGAAAAGAAAATTCTTAGCAAAAAATGCATTGTTTCGAGGTGAGGCTGCCCTCCTGCAGGGGAGTGGAAGGGTCTCTGCGCGCATTTCCTAGTGCTAACCAGGGCACTCCAGGTGGCCTAGATGAATAGGTGAATGTTAACTATCTTTGGGGGGGGGGGTGAAGGGGGCAGGGAGGCTGAGGCCGCTCTTAGGTTAGAATTCAGTCCTGTTTTGCTGACTGGGACCCTTCACGTAAGTGACTCCATCTTCGCTCGTAATTTCCTTGTTACCAGCAGGAAGTCTGTCTCCAGAGCCATGCTGCAAGCTCTATCTTACAGATTGAAGAAAATGAAGTCCCCAATCCAGGGATCCTGTGGGAGACAGCATAGTGGTCCCCAAAATATCTACGCCTTCCTCTCCAGGACATGTGACTAGGGCACCTTACGCAGCAAAAATGACTTTGCACATATATTCAATTAAGGATTTTTTTTAAAGATTTTTTTTTTTTCTTGGTGACACAGAAAGCACAAGCAGGGGAAGCAGCAGGCACGGAGAGAGGGAGAAGCAGGCTTCCTGCTGAGCAAGGAGTCTGATGCTGGACTCAATCCCAGGACCCTGGGATCATGACCGGAGCTGAAGCCAGACACTTAAACCACTGAGCCACCTGGGTGCCCCTAAATTTGTGTTGCCTTAGGCCATGAAATTTGGGGTACTTTCTTAGAGCAGCCTCTGAAAGCTCATGCAGGCATCCAGCTCCCAGGTGGCAGAGATGGGATTTGAACTCAAGTCTTGGGATTTGGAAGCTCTAGATCTTCTGGTATCTTCTGGAAGGGTGAATCTTCCATTATTCCAGATCTACCCCCTCCAGGGTTGCTGGGCAGTGCCCGACACTGTAGATGTTTTAATGGTTATCATTATTGTACCTCCTTCCTGTCTACACACAGTGTCAGTTCCTTTCGGTCCTTTCTGCTCAAGAACCTTCCATGGCTCCGTAGTACCCTCAGGATAATGACCAAGCCCTTTAAGGCAATGCAAACTCTGGGGCCTGGCTCATGTCTCCTGGTAACCCAGCAGACAAAGGCACCCGACCCCCACGGGCCAGGTTTGGGTGGCCCCCTGAACTCTTCTGAGAAAGGGTTCCTGCATCCTGAACACTCGCAGCACACTCCCTCCTTTTAAGTATGGCTTGTGAGATTTTCCCGGCCTTCCCTCACCACCAGTATACACCGGACACCGTGGCTAGTTAGCCACCATGCCTTGTGCCACCTTCACTATAACACCTGTATTCCAATTTTCGGGGTCCAAGACTGGCTGCCTTCCAGCCTGGGAAGCCACTGTGGGCAGGGGTGACACCCTGGCCTCCGTTGCTGGTTGGCTGTGCCATGTCTGTGTGTCTGCTCCTGCATGGTCTCATCTGCACTCTAGATGAAGCCGACAGCCTCAAGTCCTCACTGCTGCGGCCGTGGAAACACAGGATCACAGGGAGAAAAGGTGGGTTCAGATGTCTGAGTCCCCAAAGACATAGGGTCAGTGGAATTCTCTCCGGCCCGGGGAGGGGCTGAAGTGCTGGTGTGTGTTACAACACTGGACGAGACTCAGCGTGGGTGAAACGTCCAGAATTAATAAATCCACGGAGACAGAAAGCAGTCTGGAGCTGGCCAGGGGCTGGGGTCAGGAGCGAATGGGGAGTGCCTACACTTGGTGGGTACAGGGTTTCTTTAGGGGTGAGGAGAAAGTTCTGGAGATAAATAACGTGATAGTTGCACAACCCTGGCACTGTACCAAATGCCACTGTTCACTTTTGTTTTCTGAATTTTACCACAAATTGAAAAAAAAAAAGAGGTGGGCTGCTGAGGGAGAAGGGAGCTGGAACTTCTAGGTCTGAGGGAGGAGGGACTGGGGTCCTGGACTCCTGGGAGGAGGGGGTGGGGGCCTGGGCTCCTGGGTCCAGGGGAAGCTGGAGGAGGCTGGGGCCCAAATGTCTGATTACCAAGAGGGGAGGAAACTGGCAAGATGAGGGTTGCTATGTGACATACAGAAAAATAGGATCAGGGCAGAGGAAGCAATTGCTTTTGGCGGAAGCTTCATCGGATGGCAATTTCGACACCAAGACCTCCCTTCCCACCCTGAGCTTGCCCACTGGGGAATTCCAGGAGATGGCCCAGAGGAAGGGAGAGGGGAAGGCAACTGAGGGGAGGAGGCAGGGTCACTGCGGGCCCATCCCCAACAGCCTAAGGACACAAACTGCACCCAGGAAGGAGTCTGACCTGTGGGCCTGGATTCTGGGCCCCCAGAGAAGGTAAGAGCTAGGAGGCTGGACCCCAGGGGCTAGAACCAAATGCAGGAATTCTAGAAGGGACTGGACTTCTGGGTCCCCAAGGGAGGAAGGGTGGAGAGAGCTAGAGGCTCAGATTCTGGGTTCTGGGGAGGACACGGGCTGGGCACTTGGACATTGAACTTTTAAAGCTGAAGGAAGGAAGTTGGGGGCCCCTTGAAGCTAAGTAAGGTGCTCCCTACTAGTTTCTGAGAGGGGAAGTGGTGGTGCAGGGTTAGGTCCTGAACACAGTGGCGGGTTGGATGGTCGGACGGTCGGGCAGTGGGGCGGTCAGACTGCTCGGCAGCTTGGATTTTGGTTCTGCCACGACACCGCCCAAGCCCTACCCCACGTCCCCTCTCCTTTTCCAACCTCTCCCACAGCCTCGGGCCCAGGACCGGGAAAGCGAGAAGAAAGTTTGGACAGGTGAGCATTCTGGGGAAGCCCAGAGGCTATCTGGGAGAGGCTCTGAAGCTGGGTGAGGGAGGCCAGCCAACAGGGAGGTCAGGATGGGAAGACAGCTGTTACAGGATGGAGAGCGCCGCAGGCAGAGAGCTGGTCTCAGCAGACCAGAGCCTCATCCACTGTTTCTGCCCTGGGAGCCAACGGGAGCCTCAGAGCTGGAGGGGCTCAGAGCTGGGAGGCCACCTTCAGAGGCACCTGGACCCACAGGGCAGATTCCTCACCTGAGAGAGAGAGAGAGAGAGAAAGGTTCGTGGTCCCTCTCCTTCCCCTGCAGAGCCCAGCATGTGGGGTTACCTGTCTGTGCTGCCCGCTTTCCTGGCCTTTTCCGCTATCACTGGAGTCTGGAGCGTGTGAGTGTTAGAAGCAGGAGAACCCCGGGTCTGATGGAGGAGGGACTGGGGTTCTGAACTTCTGGGTCTGAGGGAGGAGGGACTGGGGGCCTGGACTCCTGGGTCTGATGGAGGAGGGATTGGGGTTCTGGACTCCTGGGTCTGAAGTGGGGGGGAGTTAGAAGTCCTTGTTTCTGTGGGTAACAAAAGGAAAAGCTGTCATTAAAAACCACTTTGATGTCTCCTGTACTTCAGTTTTGCCCTTGCCGTGACCAACAGGTCTGTGAACCTCACGGAAGGTTTCCCCTACATCAGGTAGTTATGGTGCTGGCGGGGCAGGGGGTTCCAAGGGAGAAGAGGTGGCCTGGCTCCGAGGAGCCACAGGATGATCCTTCCTTTCCCCCAGCCTCTGTGGGTCTTACCCCCCTCAGAGCTGCATCTTCAGCCAGCTGCTCAACATGGGAGCTGCTATGGGTAAATATCCTCAGTCCTTCCTGTTCAGGGGAAAACCCCACCCCCATCTTCACCCCTACCCCACCCCTACCTTCACCCCTACCTCCACCCCTACTCCTACCCCACCCTGGCCAAGGGGGCCCCGGCCCCAGGGATCCAAGCCCCCACCTCTCCTCCAGATGTAGGAGTTAGGCCCCAACCCCTAGACGCCCAGTCTCTCCGCACCCCCTCCCCAGGAGTCCAGGCCCGGCTTGCCGGCCCACTTCCCTCTCCTCCCAGCCGCCTGGATCTGCATTATCCGTTACCACCAGCTCCGGGACTGGGGAGTCAGAAAATGGTTTAACCGGCTGATCCTGTGGACGGGGCTCCTGTGTGCCCTGGCCACCTCCGTGGTGGGCAACTTCCAGGTGAGAAGGCGTCGGCTCGTGAGCGCAGCCAGGCACGCCGATGAGCCCGAGACTACAGCTCCCAGCACCCCCCGGGGCCTCTGGCTTCTCATTGTGGGGGCTCGTCTGCGCACGGCCTTCTGGGACTTGTGTTTCTCTTGCGGTCCTTGGGCCGGGGAGGGAGGTGAGCTCCTCTGCGGTCTGAGGTCTGAACGGAGGCCCCCGTGGGAGGCCTTGGTGTAATTATTCACGGAACCCCAGAAGACTGGGGCAATTTACTGCCGTCCCTTACCCCTTTGCCCTTTTAATAATGAAATTACTCAGAGCCGCTCATTCTCACTACTTAGATGGAGCGTTCACTCCGTGCGGGGCGCTAGGCTTTACCCTGTGTAGGTTTTCATCCATCTCTAGACAGACCCTTTCAGTCAAATCCAACAGAGGGTTTTTTTATTTTTTGTTTTTGTTTTTGTATTAATCAGCTGGTTCGTGGTGGTCAGAAATGAACCCAGATTCAGACTCTAGAACTCACATTGTTCACCTTGAGGTTCAGTAGATATTTGTAGAACAAAAGAAGGGACAATGATTGGAGAGAGTCTATTGATGATTGTATATTGATATTTAATTTTTCCGTGGCGCCTCTGACTCCTAACTGCTCCTGATGAAAGTACTACGGGCTAAGAGACTGCCTTCCGCTTGCTAAGAAAAATTCCCCATAACTCATCGTGCCTCATCACCCATCGTTTATTCCTGGGCTCCTCAACTTTAACTTCTTTTTTTTTTTTTTTTTAAGATTTTATTTATTTATTTGACAGAGAGAGATTACAAGTAGGCAGAGAGGCAGGCAGAGAGAGAGAGAGGAGAAAGCAGGCTCCCTGCCGAGCAGAGAGCCTGATGCGGGACTCGATCCCAGGACCCTGAGATCATGACCTGAGCCAAAGGCAGTGGCTTAACCCACTGAGCCACCCAGGCGCCCCATCAACTTTAACTTCTTAAAAAAAATTTTTTTTTAAAGATTTTTGTCTTTTTGAGAGCGAGATCATGAGCAAGGGGGAGGGATAGAAGGAGAAGCAGACTCCCTGCTGAGCGGGGAGCCTGATGCAGGAGTTCATCCCGGGACCCTGAGACCATAATCTCAGCTGAAGGCAGACAGTCAACCAACCGGCTGAGTCATCCAGGCGCCCCTCTTCTTAAAATTATTATATTGCTCCCATAAGGAGCTTTCTAAAGACATTTCCCGCTGGTCATCACTTCCCCTCATTAAACTTTTAAGATTTAGAAAATATTAAATGACATACACTATGTATCTGCAAGCCACAAACCATTGCAATCTTTAAGAACTTCCAAAACCAATTTTTCAGCCCCTGGGTGACAATATCAGCCCTCCGCCACCCCAGCTGAGAACGAGAGATTTTATTGCATTAATATTTCCTGAGCGTCTACAATGTGCCAGGCCCTGTATTCCGGAGTGAGGCCGCACCAGTCTGCTGGTGGGTCAAGGACCCCCCATCACAGCTCTCATGTCCCTGCCCCTCACCCCCCACCTGTGTGTATCTACCTTCCTTTCTTTTTTTTTTTTTTTAAAGATTTTATTTATTTATTTGACAGAGAGAAATCACAAGTAGGCAGAGAAGCAGGCAGAGAGAGAGAGAGAGGAGGAAGCAGGCTCTCCGCTGAGCAGATAGCCCGATGCGGGACTCGATCCCGGGACCCCGAGATCATGACCTGAGCCGAAGGCAGCGGCCTAACCCACTGAGCCACCCAGGCGCCCTCTACCTTCCTTTCAATTCTTGTCCCTTTTCTTCGCAGCAAAAGAACCAGCTGCACATGCACCTGGTCGGGGCCTTCTTTGCTTTATTCCTGGGCAACTCCTACTTTTGGCTGCAGCTTATTCTTGTCTGGTACATGAGGAGACTGCCCCAGCCCGGGGCCCCCTGGATCGGGCCACTCCGTCTGGGCCTCTGCAGCCTCTGCAGCATCCTCTTGGTGACCAGTATCCTTCCTGGGGCCGGTGGCAGGGGTTGGAGTGGGGGGTGGTCCTCCACTGGGGTGGTTCATCTCCATGCAGTCTGTTCTCGGCCTCAGTCTTCTGGGGATGATAGCATCCCGGGAAGTGTCAGTCTTGGGGAAGGGCACCCTGGACTGAAGTCCACCTCCCCTGCGTGCTAGCCGGGTGTTGGTGGGGGAAGGACTCCACGGGCTGGACTCAGTGTCTCAGCTCCTGCAGCTCTTCAGTGTGGATGATAACAGGGCTGCCCCCGGAACTGGAAGGAATGAAGGGAGTAATGCACATGAGGTGCTTAGCTCGGTGACCAGTGCAGTGAGCCGCCAAGAAATACTGGGAGGATGGCAAGCCAGCGGCGGCAGGCACTACCTGCCCTGCGCCGGGCATCATGTTGAAGACCGGAAACTGAGGTTCGGAGAGGGGGAGTCTCTTGGCCAAGACGTGTCGCAGAGTCCAGCGGTGGCGCTGGCGGTGGATGGCAGGGAGGCAGCTTGCGCAGGCTCTGGAGAACAGTCCGCATGTCCTCCCCGCTCCTTGTCCGGTTCTGTCCTGTTAGAGGCTCTGGCTGGCCTTGATGGGAGTGTTCACAGCCAGAAACTAGCCAAGGCGGCGAATCAGGGCTGGTCGTTAACCATTCACCAGCATGCCTGGCACTAGCTGAAGATCCTACCCAACCCAGTTGTGAGTCACGGGAGCCCAGATGCTCTTTGCCAACCTAATGTGCCTCTGGGTGACTCAAATCACTGTGCTTCAGTTTCTGTATCTGTCAAACGGAGTTGTTTTGATCGTAATAATGGTTGTTACTGGCAAAGTGCCCTGAGAGAGGAGAGGCTATAAACGTAGCGTTAGGGACCCATCTCCTCCTTGGGAAGAACGGAGGGAAGGCCAGAAGGCTGCTGGTGCTCAGAAGAGCCTACGGGGAGACTGGTTTCTTCCTGGGGGCAACAGAGAGCCGTGGGAAGCATAAGAGTGGGGGAGGACCAAAGCCAATTCTGGGGGTAACCCCCTTGTGTAGGTGCTCTCACCTCTCCTTTGCTCTAGGATTTATGGGATCAGGGGTGATGTCACCTTATGGGCTGCCTAAAAATCCTTGGATGAATGAAATAGTGTCTGAACTGATCTAGGAGGGAGTGGGCGCTGGCTTGGCCGAGAAGCAGGAAGGGTGTTGCAGGGAGAGATCTCAGAAAGCAGAGGGCCTCTCTGCTAGTTTGAGCTTGGAGTGAGTGTGGGTTCACAGGTGAAAAGGATTTCAGGGGGCACCTGGAGGGCGAGTCTGAGCAGGACAAACATGTGGGAAACAGTCAGCCAGGGAGGAGGGCAGCCGCAGAGGTGGGTGGCCTACCAGACGCCATTCTGGCCAGGGCGAGGCAGCTGCATCGTGAGGGCGCCTGGCCCTGGTGACCTGGCTGGGCTCCGGGATCCTTCCTGCTGCGTGTGGCCCTTGACCTTGCTGTAAAGTGATGATCCTCCATTTCTGGCCGCTGCGCTCGGCCTCTGCCGCCTGCGAGTGGGCCATCGCCATGCTGCTTTTTGCACTCTTCGGCCTGTTTGCTGTAGACTTTTCCTGCCTGGACGGCTGCACCCTACACCTCCAGCCGGGCCACCTCAGCTCCCCGCCAGCCTCCCCCACCTCCCTGCAGATTCACCTGTGAACAGTAGCCCGGGTGATGAGGTCTGGGCCCCCTCCCTCCGTGCTGCCATCAGGGCCACCCAGGAAGTGAGAGGTCAAGGCCAGCCAGCCATCCCTGCTCAAGGCTATTTATTATTATTATTATTAATTTTTTTTTTTTTTTTTTTTTTTGCCGCCGGCGGAATCAGAGACACGGACGCAGGCAGGGTCACGCGAAACCAGAATTCCTTCCGGAGAGCAAATCCGTACAGAAGGTTGTGAGGGAAGGGGGAGAACCGGGGAAGGGGGGGCCTGGGAAGGAGGAGTTGGGGACACAAGGACAGATGGCCTTCCCTGTCCGGATCTGCTAAGCCACCCCAACCAGCCCCCGTCCCTCCCCCACCCCACCCCGCAGAGAGATTGATCAATAAATAAAATAATAAATTAATCAATAAATAAAATAGAAACAGCTCCCCCGCCCTCAGTCCCCCCTAGAACCACCCCCCATTGGGCACGGCCCCCTGAGCCCCATCCCTGCAGGGCAAGGCCGGGTTTGTTGTCTCTCCCCTCCCTACATACTCCATGGGCCCTATTTACAGATTCACAGTTGGGGGGCAGGGAAGAGGGGTGGAGGGGGCTCCCCTCCTTCCCCGGCCCCCTGGGGTCAGGGCAGAGGAGTCCCGTTGGTAGCCAGGAGCTTCTTGTCCTTAGCAGGGCCTCGGCGGGGAGAGCTGGTCAGCTCTGGGTCTGGGCGGCCGGCTTGGGGCTGTAGGCTTCTTGGTGGGGTGCCAGCAGGCCGAGTCTGGGCCCCGTTCTTCTCATCTGTGGAGGAGGAAGCAGTGCAGCATCACGAACCTCGAGGCTGCCGAACCCCAAGGAATATGTTCCAGCAACATCGTGGTGAGGCCAAGGGCCTCCATCCTGGGGCTGGAAGCCTGTGGGGACGGCTGCCAGGATACCCATTTGCAACCAGAGCCAGCAAGGTCACGGACAGCAGGTCATATATCCTGGACCCCTCCAACCCTCGTGGCTTTGGAAACCGGGCCAAGTTAGTCCCAGTGAGACCCAGAGGTCTGACTCCAGGGGCATTGTCACACACTCTGGCTATGAGATTATTCGCTAAGGGACAGCTTGTCACAGCAGCAGAACACATTCAAGTCCCCAGATCACAGCCAAAGGTCTCCTTCTGCTACCCTGGTTGTTAGGGGAATGCTCCTTAGTGACAGGGCACAGGGGAGCCTTACAGGGGGTTGTTTGGGGGATCCGAACAAACCCGGAGGACTGCTTGCCCTTCTCCAGAACACTGTTCCAGAACCCTCATTAGCAGGAAGTTCTACAACCCCACACAGAGACTAGGCACCCTCTGGGGGTCCCTGGAGGTGCCTTCCCTGGCCACAAGGGCTTCTCAGGCCAGGATGGCCCGTGCCCTGGCCTGGAGCTCAGGCCCCAGCCTCTCTGAGAATCTGTGATCCTCGCCCATGGACCAAAGCCCTGGAGCCCTTGCTCAGCAGGTCACCCCTCTGGCCCACAGGATAAAGGAGGGCCACATGGCTTCGGACCCCTGCCGCCCACCTGCCAGGGCCTGCACGGAGGGCTGGTCGTGAGTGCTCAGCAGCTGTGCCTGGATAGTCTCCACCACTCGCTTGAACCGACGGCTGGGACCTGGAGGAGATACGGAGATGGGCTGACTTGGGGACAGAGACAGAAAAGGCCCTTCCACCCTGTGGAAACCAGCAAAGGACTTGCCTCCTCTTGGGCTCAATTTCCGGCCCTGTGTTGGGACTAGGTATTATAAACCCGCAATTTGCAAATGGGACTAAGAAAGATTGGAGTTAAAATAATGATGGATGTGGCTTTCTATTTATCGTGTTAGTTTCTAGCTGAGGCCCCGAAGAGACAGGAATATAAGAAAAATAAACAGGAAGTTAAAAAAAAATCTTAAAATCGAGGAAGTCCGGCATATTAGCCTTTAAAGGAAAGGGGGAAAAATGCAACTTATTTCATCTTAGGGCTAACATTGTGGCAGGCTGGTCACTGTGACATTTAAAACTGCTAACAAAGGTAGCAGATAGAAGTATCTCTTGTTAATCGGACTCGCTATCATGGCTCAGGAACTTGCTGGACTGGCAGCAAGACATTTCTGTGGCTCCCATCTCTGGTGCCAACTCCTGATCGGTCATGGCTGACTGTAGTTTCGGAGGCTGCCGCTGAGCCCAGCAGGAAGAAGTGCCGTGATCACCTGGTGCTGTCTGCTCTGGGTGCGGGAATGACACGGGATGGCAGAGAGCCCCATCTGCCCTTCGGCTGTACAGTCAGCTCTGCACTTCAAGGTCAGCAGGGCTAGGTTGAGCCCAGCTTCCTCAGTTTGCAGTGGGACTGTGTCAAGTCAATTTGCTTCAACAGGACTCTGTTTTCTCTTCTGTAAAGTGGGTGAGCACTAATACCTCAAAGTCCTCTGGGAAGCGTCAATGTAACAATGCACGTAAAGCACGTGAAACATCATAAATGTCCATGAAGGGGCACCTGGGTGACTCAGTCCATTAAGTGTCTGCCTTTGGCTCAGGTCATGATCCCAGGGTCCTGAGATCAAGCCCTGCATTGAGCTTTTGCGCAGTGGGGAGTCTGCTTCTCCCTTTGCTCCTCCCCCTGACTTGTGACCTGTTTTTCTTCCAAATAAATAAAATCTTAAAAAAAAAAAAAAATCCATGAAATGTTAATGAGAGAAGGGGGAAGGACAGAATGCAGAGGTCTGAATGAGGAGGGGCCTCATAGGGTCAGCACTAGCTGAGCACCATCTCCTCCTCCCTCCTGCTGCCCTCCAGGGCCACTCTCGCAGCTCAGCTGTCTTGAGCATCCCACACAAAGGGTAGAGGCAGTGTCTCGCCAAGGGAAGCTTACCGGAGATGAGCGTAAAGGTGACCGAGTAGATGCCACCACTGCCACTGCCATCCCGTCGTGGGGAAGGCTCTGGGCCCTCTGAGGAGCTGATGTCCACCTGGAATCGGACGGGCTTCTGGAAGACAGATGGGCCGCCACTGGCCTTGTACTCGGCCCTGAAGCTGGTCTGTGACAGCACACTGTGACTCAGGCTGGGGATCTGAGACGGGCAGGGGACAAAAGGAGGGGGTGATTCCAGTGACCTGATTCCAGGGACTAGATAGCCAACCCCACAAAGACCTCTGCCCAAGGAACTACAAGTTCCATCAGCCACTACGGGGAAAAGAATAACAGGAAAGCCATTGGGAGGCCCCATTGCCTGCTAGGACTTGTAGTTTTCTTGTCCCACTATAAAGGGCATCAGAGGAAAGGCTGGTAACAAGGCCTGTCACATCTAGGGGTCAGCCTCAGCCTCCAGAATTACATGACGCAAACTTCTCTGCCTCCGTGAGCATTGCCACATCTGTGTCAGAACCTGTAAGTCCCACTAGCTCCTGCAGCAAAAACCCAGAGGTCCCCGGGGAAAAAGCGATTCTGTCTGCTAATCTCAGACCTGGTGGTCAGGGAATGGCAACTCACTAATACGCTAGGGAGGTGTCCTTTGCACCACCTCCAGGCCCCAGGGTCCAGTAAACCTCTCCACCTCCCTGCCCCTATAGTGACCCAACCCAACTCTGAATGGAAAACTACAGATCCCATGAGCCTCAGGAGGAAGTCAGGCCAGAGTGGAGGTGGACTCCGGGAGATGCTGGGATTTGTAGTCTTGTGCTGGCCAGGACACAGGGAGACCCAGGCCCCTCACCGACAGGAAGGCATGGACGATGTCCGCTTTGATGCTGCTGAGGGGTTTGTCCTTCAGCACAAGGAATATTTGTTCTTCTTTGTCCAAGGAGATGAAGTTTCCAAACCAGGAGCGTTTTGCCAACCTGAGTGAAAGGGGAGGGTTGGAGGTGGGTCAGGAGCAGGCTCAGAGAATAAATCCCTCCCTCCAACCTCTGGCTTCCCTTCCCTGTCAGACTTACTCTGGAGAGGACTCTGGCGTCAAGCTGGACATCTCCTCAGCAGTGGGGACTGGCGTGCGGTGAAGGAGGGGAGAGTATGATCAACACTTGCCCCTTACCCTGGGTCCAGCATGTGGGCCAGTAGTCCCCTCCAACTAGAGGTTCCAGATCCCAGTGCCCATTCACCTCCCAGTAGCTAAAGCCCACTTGGCATGCTACCTGGTGGTCCTGCTGGGGATGCCAGCCCTCTCCAGGTAGACCACGCCCTCCGAGGGTGGAACTTGCTCGCCATGAGCCAATGATAAGATGAGCCAAGGCACTGAATGGAGGTGTCCTTCAGAGAGGCTCCTCCTTCCTCCAGCGCTGAAAGCCCCACCCCCTGTCCCCAACACCTAAATTTCTACTCCCAGCCCCATCTTCTCACACAACACGGGAATCTAGGCCCCCAGCCCTTGCACCCTGGGGGACCCCGTACCCTGCATCTTGCGCCGATGAAAGCGAGGGGAACCCAGGAAACTGTTGCGGATGGAGTTGAGACGACTCCTCCAGGCGGCTCCCCCGACGCCACCGCCAGGGCTTGGGGGTGGCGTTGTTCCTGGCGTCCCAGTGGGGCTGGCCCGGGGCGTGTGCAGGGGCGAATGCAAGGGGGTGCCCCCAGAGGAGCGCGGGGAGCCTGGGGGGCCAGGCAGAGGTGTGGAGCGGGCACTGGGGGGCGGAGGCTGCTCCCCGGCACCCCCACCCCTGGGGCCGCGAGAAGGCAGCGTCTGCGTTTTGGAAGTCGGGGAGCCCCCGCCCCGAGCCTCATCTCCGGCCCCGGGCTCCGGTGAGAAGGAAAAGACAGGACTCTGTGAAGAGGGGAAACGAGTGAGATGGCGGACTACAACTCCCAGGAGCCTTTAGGAACCCCATAGGCCCATACTCACAGAGATGGGTCCCGATGCATGCTGGAACTTGTAGTCCAATTATTACCCACCCGCCTCCACCCCCCACCCCCCCTTTTTAGGGGATAGGGACTTTTTCTATCATGCTCACTGCTGTAGCACAGTGACTGGTACACAGTAGGCGCTCAATTAGCTTTTGTTAAACGCATAAAGGAACACTTGAAACACTAAAAACCGGATCCTATCGGAGGTGGAAATGTGCAATGCTCTAAAACGGGATTGGGGGCCCTTTAGAGACAAAGAGGCAATGCCTCAAGACTTCTTGGGAATTGTAGTTTCCGGTCCAGTGTTCACCCCTTTACCCCTTCTTAATGAATTGGGGCTTACCCGTGGGCTGCTGAGAGGGCTGGAGGACAGACCGGTGGAGGCTCCACTGACACTACGGGA
The DNA here is from genome assembly GCF_030435805.1 of Mustela lutreola. Taxonomy (NCBI): domain Eukaryota; kingdom Metazoa; phylum Chordata; class Mammalia; order Carnivora; family Mustelidae; genus Mustela; species Mustela lutreola. The sequence goes on from NC_081305.1 coordinate 49,786,272, forward strand.
TCTGTTTCCAGGAGAGATTTTTGTTTTGTTTTGTTTTGTTTTTAGATCAGGTATGTGGGTTTCTCAAGGCTCAGATGTCCTTTCCCTTCCACACACCTTTGCGATGGGGATTTGAGGCCCTGAGAGGGGCCCCTGAGGTGGAGCTGGGGATAGACCCTGAACCCCCTCCCAACCCACCCAGAGCTGTGGACCCGCAGGAGGGCCAGGGGCTCTCACCTCTGACTGTGCTGGGCCATCTCCAGAGCCCGGCGGGTGGGCACTGGGGAGCCACCGCCCCCAGCATCCGTGATGCTCAGAACTTCCATGGACTTCCGCTCTGGCCGCCGCTTCCCGTGTCGGCTCAGCATGGGGGAATCCACACGTTTCCGAGGGGGGTCTGAGGGCGGAGAGTTTCAAGCCAGTCAGAAGCCATCTTCACCCAGCTGTACATGGCACTCGCAGAGGTGGAAAACGGAGGTGCAGAGAGGAGACTTTTGACAAGTTCACAGAGCGGGTCAGGGAGCCTAAACCCGGAAGCTAGGGGCGCCTGGGTGGCTCAGTTGGTTGAAGTTCTGCCTTCGGCTCAGGTCATGATCTTAGGGTCCTGGGATCGAGTCCCGCACTTGGCTCCCTGCTCAGCGGGGAACCTGCTTCTCCCTCTGCCCCTCACTCTGCTGGTGCTCTCTCTCTCTCAAATAAATAATAATAAATAAATAAATAAAATCTTTAAAAAACAGAGGTTTACCCACTTAAAAAAAAGGGGGGGGTGCCTGGGTGGCTCAGTTGGTTAAGTGACTGCCTTCAGCTCAGGCATGATCCTGGAGTCCCAGTATCAAGTCCCACATCAGGCTCCCTGCTCAACAGGGAGTCTGCTTCTTCCTCTGACCCTACCCCCTCTCATGCTCTCTCTCTCAAATAAATAAAATCTTTAAAAAACAGAGGTTTACCCACTTTAAAAATAAAAAAATAAAATCTCTCTCTCTCAAATAAAATCTTGAACAAAACAAAAGCAAAATCCTAAGGCCTGCAGCCCCTTCCCCCGCTCCAGAGTCTGGGGTCTGGACCCCCAGCCCTGCCTTCTTACCGACATCATTCCGGGGAGGCAGGTCCTGGTCCTCACAGCTGGGATACCGCTCCTTCCGATCCAGAAGCAGATAATATATCATCTTTTCTTGGTTCTCCCTGATGGGGAAGGGAGGGAGAAGGTGGGAGAGGCCTGGGGTCAGGAGTTGGACTCCAGAGGTCTCACCCCCTCCCTGTAGCTGTGGCTCTCGGGAGCCTGGTACACTGGTATCTGCGCCCATGCTTCCCTCTTCCTAGGCATGGACACGGTGAGACTTTGTGTCGGTGCACATTGGACCCTTACTTGACTCAGTCGTGACAGTTCCGAATAATCGAGCACTTGCTATTTGCAAGCACTCTGTGGGACACCACGTGGGCCTCACCACCTACAGGTACTTTGCAGCATCTAGTCTCCCCACGCTGCCCCGTGTCCTGCCGCCCCCTCCTGGTTGCTCTGGGAACAGCTCCACGTGGGAACTCTAAGCCACGCCCCCCTCTAGCGGCCGGGCGCCATGCCCCACGGAGTCTGCGCGTGCGCGAGGCCCGGGCGCGCCCTCCGCTGGCTGGTTGGGGCGCAGCGGCCGGCTGGCTGGACGTCAGCCAGATGGTGTGCGTCCCTGAAGCAGGGGGTCTTACTCCTCGCTGCGGAGCTCGCGGTGCAGCCGCTCGCGGTCCCTGAAGCAGCCCAGCGAAGCCATGCTCTCCAGGACGTCGGGGTCCAGCTCTCCGTTCGATGGCAGGCTCCGCATGGCCACCCGGCGGCCTGGGGCTGGCTCCAGGCAAGGGTCGGGCTCGTGTTTCCCACCCCTGGGGAGGGGGAGAAACGTTACGGGGTACCAGGCGTCCGGGCCCCAACCTGCTACTCCCTTGGAAACCCAGGATTGCTGGCTCTCAGCCCCTGCTGCGCCTGTGTCCTCCCCTGGGACCCAGAAATCAGAGTCTCTAGCTCCTCCTCATTGAGCAACCTTGGTATCCCACCCTCCAGCTGCTTCTCCCGCTGGGGACCCTTGATATTTGGGCCCCCTCCCTTTCTGCCCCAGGGAGCCAGGTGCTCAGTTGTCCCATACTCACAGGTACCAGGGGTGTTTCTGAATTTGCTCCAGCTGTGCGGAGGGAGAGAGGCAGAAATGAGGTCGTGTGAACACAGTGGGCCGCAAGGAAAGTTGATGGGGTGGCTCTGGGGGTCCGTAAAGGTACCCCTCCTGTCCCAGGGGCAGGATGACAGCTTAGGTCTTCCCCTAGTGGCGACTGGGCACCACGACCTGTGACCACAGGCCTGGGACATTGCCTGTGTGCACAGTGGCACCCCTTCCCCTGTGGAGGACCTGCCCAGTTTGGAGGGTGCGATTTGCAGACCCTGGGCTGCTGCTCATCCAGTGACCTCCCCCTCCCCCGCCCCCAGCCATCGCCCCCAGGACTGACAGGCAATTCCTGGAAGTCCATTCTCATGGTCCCTCTAGGGGTTCTGTCCTCATGACCCACCGCTCCCCCCAACTCACACTGAGTCTTTTCTCAGGCTCCACTTCGATCATCCCTCTCAGGAGGCTCTGGCAGTCTGGAGGGATGAAGTGGGGCATGTGGAAGACCCCCCGTTTCACCTTCTCCAGCAGCTGGCGGAGATTGTCATCATCAAAGGGCAGAGCCCCCTGTGGAGAAATAACAGGCCCCTCACACAGAGCTTAGGGTGTCTCAGCGAGAGCCTAAGCGCTTGACACAACGCCCGTGTGGTCCTTACCACAAGCACTGGCAGACGGGGGACTAGGACCATCTCACTTTACAGATGGGGAAACTGAGGCATAGAGCGGTCCAGCAACTGGCCCACAGCCTCCAGGCCCACAGCAAGGAGGGGTTTGGCAACAGACAAGTCAGGCCCCAGGCCTTAAGAGGCTGCGGTTGCAGCTTGGAGGGTGTATCTGAGAAACAGGTTTCTCCCCAGACTGGTTTCAGGAGGGGTAATCCTCACACACTGGTTCAACCGAAGGGGAGCATCCACTTTGGGTCAGGGATCTTGTACTGGACAAAACCAGCCCTCGCCCTCCTACAGCTCACACCCTAGACTGCGAGACCCCAGCGATGGAAGGAACTTCAGCAGCCTCGTCATGAAGCAGGCACCCCTGCTGTCCCCCAGGTTCTGATCTGGCCACGAGGGATGGAGCAGGGGACAACACCAGGTCACTGGCCCCATGGAGCTTTGTCTCTAGTGGTGCCCGGCACACACGGATTAACAAACAGCGGTTGATGAATGAGTAGTGGGGAGAGCAAACAATAAAGGGACACATAGGATGAGACAGGCAGGAGTCCGAGAGATGAGACAAACAGAGTGAGCAGGTAGCTGGAGGGGGAGCAGGGAGTCGGGGGGGAGGGGCCTCAGAGGAGATGATGCTGGGCAAAAACTTGCAGGGGTAACAGCATGACTCTGAGGGCTTTTCCAGGTGTTACCCCTGGTGTCAGAGGCCTCTGGACTGAGGAGGCAGGGTGTGGGGGAGCAGGGGGAGGGGCGCCCCACAATGCTGGTCTGGGGCCTGGAAGCCTGGATGAGACTCCTCTTGTCTGTCTCATTCAGTGTGGCCATGTGTTTGTTGTTGGCCTTGCCCCTGAACCTCCACTTCTCAGCCCCCAGAACAGTGAGAAGTGTGTTGTTCACGCCACCCTGTGTGTCTCTTATAGGAGCCCAAGATAAGGCAGACACCCTCTCATGAGCAGGTGATCTGTTCCCACGGCGTGCATGGCCAACAGCGTTCTAACTCACGCCGGAGAGACGCTCAATGAGCACAGGAATTTTCTTGGCAACACCAAACACCCCGCCTGCCCTCAGGAACACACGACGGTACTCTGGGCGCGAGCATTTAAAATCACTAGCAAACAGTGCAAAAAAGCAAAAACTGTGGCACTCCCTAGACCACAGAAAAAACACTTGTTTACAAGATGGACTGAAACTGGGCGTGGGGCAGGGAAGCAGAGGGTCGCTTTGTGCCTCTTCAGCTGGGACACGTGTGATAGGGACTCAGCTTTTTCTCTGCTCTGCGCACATCTGGGAATGACCTCAGAAACACCAAGTGTGGGAGGCTATATGTGAACCCCAATGAGTGTGCAGCTTCTCAAACATGGAATGTGTCGATTATGAGAGTCAGCTGTAATAATAACAGTAACTACTAGTAATGGGGCGCCGCTCAAAAGGCTGACAGGGGACATTCTAGGGAATCACATTCTTGTGACTCCTGGTACCCTAACTACTGGCCCTGGGCAGGCGAGGAAACGGGCCTGGAGAGGGAGAGCGACTGGCTTGGTCACAGTGGTGGAGCCGGGTTTTGAACTCAGCTGGATGGGCTCCAGAATCACCAGCTGCAGAAGGGCGGAGGCCTGGACTGTTTGAGCCCACCTCTCGGGCGTCCCCCATCTTCCCTGGGGTAGCTGTGAGTCCCAGGCGCGCCTGTTGAGCCTCGGTTCCCTCAGTGTCATCTAGGCTCCTGGATGAGAGACCACACACTGATCCCAGCCCTGCCGCAGTGCAGCAGCGTGCCTGCGAGCCAGTCACTTCTCGTCTCTGGGGTTTTCGAGTGAAGTGTGCGAGGTGATGTGCTTGGAACAGTGCCTGGCACAGAGTAAACCTTCCATTTACTCGCGCCACGCGTGTTGACGGGGCCGACTACGTGCCAGCTCAGGTCACAGCGAGCCGACAGAATAAAACCCACAGAGACAAAAGCCCTGACTTCTGGGAGCTGATGGTGTAGAAGGGGACACCACACAAGGAGCTCACAACTCAGCACATGATGGTAACTCTGAGAGTCGCCAGGAAGGACAGAACCTCCCCTAGAGGGTCTGACCTCATGGGGGGGGGGCGGGGAGAATGGGAGCGAAGAGAAGTCTAGTTGTGAACTGGATGAGCAACAGGACAGGTCAGGACGGAAGAGTGTTCTAGACAGAGAAAAGCAGGCGCAAAGACCCGGGGGCAGAGCCAGGCTCACAGGTCTGCTCTGATTATATTCGTTATTACCATATTGCAACAAGCTCCCTAGAACAGTCACTGTCCCAAGCCGTCCAAGGGCTCCTGGCTACCCCATCCCTTTCGGGGACACCCTGGACTAGCTCACAGTGCTCTGACTCCATGGTTAGCTCTGGGCACACAGCAAGGGTGGGGCAAGGGTGCTCCAGGGTCTTGGTCTGCTGGTTCCTGCCTCTCACCTTCCTGATACCAGTTAAATATTTGGAAGACAATGCCTGAGGGGAAAGATGGAACTTGCTTAATGTTTTGTGCTCCCACCAGGCAGGGCTGTTCTAGAAAGTGGGACAGGAGAGGTGAGGGGCACCTTACCACAAGCAAGGCAAAGAGGATGACTCCACAGCTCCACATGTCCGCCCGGCGGCCGTCATACTTCTCCCCCTGGAAAGGAACAGGCCTGGCCATGACAGGGTCTCTCCACCATGCTCTCCCCATGCCTCCCTCCTCTCCACCCGCTCACTCACCTTAATCACCTCTGGACACGCATAGTGGGGGGACCTGCGGGAGAGAGGCGGTGTGAGCCTCTGGCCGGCTTTTTGCCCCCTCCCTGGGACGACGGAGGCCAGGCCCCCACTCACCCACAGCTGGTCTCCAGGAGGCTGTCCCCCACCTGCAGGGACGCCATGCCAAAGTCTGCGATGCGGATGTTGTTTTTCTCATCCAAAAGCAGGTTCTCGGGCTTCAGGTCTCTGTGGCTGAGACAGGCAGGTGGGGCTCAGGCCTCTGCCCTCCTCCTGGAGGCCGAGGCCCCATTTGCTGTCTCTCAGAGGCACTTCTGAAAACCATTATGGGCAATTCCAAACGTGCTCCAAGCAGTGAGAAGAACATGAGAAAGCCCCATGTACCCATCCCCCAGCCCCACCTGTTTCAACTCAGGGCAAATCTTCTCTCTTCTCTACCTAGACACACTCTCTCCTTCCTCCACTGGATTATTTCGTAGGGGACCCCGGACCGTGTATCATTTTATCCACAAATATTTGCATATCTACCACGTGAGATATTCTGAGCAAAGAGGGCTAATGTTGAGCTATTCAATATTGAAATACTGAAATACTTCCATACTGAATAATAAAAAGAATATGGTCACCCCAAGCCAGTCACTGGTCCCTGGAGGGAAACCCTTCAAGTTTTAAGGGTTGATGTCTGGGGGTGCGGTGGGGCCTGAGGATTCTAGCTTCTGTCCGACGTGGTCAGTAACTGGGTCATACTTGTTGTTAAATATGTTGACTATTGCCCCCTAGAGGTCGGCGCTTGTAACGTCAGGGTTTTGACTGGGTCTTGCCAATAGGGCTGTGTTGACAGTTTAAATGGGCGGCCTTCCTATCACCAAGCTTTATCCCTACCTCTGAGCCCCTCCACCCCCACCCCAGCTCTAGTCCCCACCCCAGGGAGGGAAGGAGCGCAAACAAATGCGGGTGAAAGATGAGCTGAAGGCCATTCCGTGAGGAAAGGACGATCTTTCCATATGGACAGTCACATGCCAAAAAACGGAACCTCAACCCTTGACTCACATCACAGACAAATATTAATTTGAAATGTATCCCAGACCAGAATACAAGAGCTAAAACTATATAAATTTCAGAAGAAAATGTAGGAGGAAGCCTTAGGGACAAAGATTTATATAGATAAGGCAGAAAAGACAAACGGTAAGGAAAAAATATGACAAATTTGAATTTATCGCAATGTAAAACTTGCTTTTCACCAAACATTGTTATAAAAACAAAAGTGGAGTGCCTGGCTGGCTCAATTGGGGAGCATACGACTCTCTTTTTTTTTTTTTTTTTGAGAAATTTTATTTATTTGACAGAGAAGACAGAGAGGGAGCACAAGTTGGGGGAGTGGAGGGACAAGCAGATGTCCCGCTGGGTGCAGACTCCATGCGGAGCTCAATTCCAGCACCACAATTTCATGACCTGAGCCAAAGTCAGACACTTAACCAACTGATCCACCCAGGTACCCTGAATCTGTGACTCTTGATCTCAGGGTCATAAGTTCGAGTCCGATGTTGGGCGTAGAGATCACTTAGCTAAATAAAAAACTTTGAAAAAATTAAAAAATAAAAGGGGGTGCCTTGTGGCTCAGTTGGTTGGGCGACTGCCTTTGGCTCAGGTCATGATCCTGGAGTCCCAGATTGAGTCCCACGTTGGTCTCCCAATGTCTGCTTCTCCCACTGACCTCTCTCCTCTCATGCTCCCTCTCTCAAATAAATAAATAAAATCTTAAAAAAAAAAAAGAATTAAAAAAATTCAAACTCAGAAGTATGTCACAAACTGGAAGAAAATACTTGAAAAATATACAGTTAATAAAAGATTTGCTCTTAGGGGCACCTGGGTGCCTCAGTGGGTTAAGCCTCTGCCTTCGGCTCAGGTCATGATCTTAGGGTCCTGGGATTGAGCCCCATATCTGGCTCTCTGCTCAGCGGGGAGCCTGCTTCCTCCTCTCTCTCTGCCTGCCTCTCTGCCTACTTGTGATCTCTCTCTCTCTGTCAAATAAATAAAATCTTAAAAACAAAACAAAAAAGCAAAAAAAACCCCAAGCAATAATTAAAAAAAGAAAAAAAAAGATTTGCTCTTAGAATAAAGAATTCTTAGGAGGGATGCCTGAGAGGCTCAGCTGATTAAGCATCTGCCTTCAACACAGGTCATGATCCTGGGGTCCAGGGATGGAGTCCTGCATTGCTCAGCAGGGAGCCTGCTTCTCCCCCTGCCTGCTGCTCCCCATGCTTGTACTCTCTCTCTGACAAATAAATAATGTCTTGGGGGGGGGGATCTCTTAGGAGTTATTCCTAGAGCTATCTCTCGTTCCTAGAATAAAGAACTCTTAGAACTCAATATCAAAAAGACAACAATAAAAAATGGGCAAAGGACCCGAAGAGACATTTTTCCAAGGAAGATAAAACAAATGGCCAATAAGCACATGAAAAGATGTTCTACAACATTAGTCATCATAGAAATGCAAATCAAAACCACAACAAGATACCACTTCATACCTACTAGGATGGCTATAATCAAAAAAGTCAAATGATAACAAGTGTTGGCAAGGACATATAGAGATTGGAACCCTCGTGGACTGCTGGTGGGGATGGTGAAGGGTACCGCCACTTTGGAAAACAGTCTGCCACTTCCTCAAAAGGCTAAGCAGAGTCCCCATATGACCTGACAATTCCAGCCCCAGGGATGCACCCGAGAATTGAAAACACAGGTACACATCAAAACTTGTACTTGATTGTTCCCAGATCCGTATTGTTTACAAGAACCAAAAAAGAGAAACAATAAAGTGTCTATCCACTGGGGAACGGATAAAGGAGGTATGGCACAGCCACACGATGGAGTACTATTCAGCCACGGAAAGGAAGTACTGATACACATTATGACAAGGAGGAACCCTGAAAACATTTTGCTGAGTGAAAGAAGCTAGACACAGGGGCCCCTGGGTGGCTCAGTGGGTTAGAGCCTCTGCCTTCGGCTCAGGTCATGATCTCAGGGTCCTGGGATTGAGCCCCGCATCGGGCTCTCTGCTCAGCAGGGAGCCTGCTTCCTCCTCTCTCTCTCTGCCTGCCTCTCTGCCTACTTGTGATCTCTCTCTGTCAAATAAATAAATAAAATCTTAAAAAAAAAAAAAAAAAAAAAAGGAAAGAAAGAAAGAAGCCAGACACAGGCAGCCACATACAGTATGATTCCGTTTACATGAGACGTCCAGAATAGGCAAGCCCATGGAGACAGAGGTGGTCAGAGGCTGGAGGGGTGACTGCTTCGTGTACGAGGTGATGATTTTGGGGGTGAGGAGAATGTTCTAAAATTACATAGCAGTGATGCGCAACACTGGTTATACTAAAAACTCCTGAACTGTATACTTGAAAAGGGTGGATTTTATGATATGTGAGTTTTATCTCAATTTTTAAAAAGAGATAAAGATTTATTTTGGGGCTGCACCACACTGGCTTCCAGTCAGCCTTGTGGGCAGTGCTCATCTCGGCCTCCCCTCAAGCTGCCCCCTCACCAGATGGAGTAGCTGTGGCAGAAGTCCAGCGCCGACACTATCTGGCGGAAGAACTTCCGGGCCTCCTTGGGTGTCAGTCTCCCCTTCTTTACAAGGTAGTCAAACAGCTCACCTCCAGAGACGTGCTCCAGAACCAGGTACCTGGGGGACGTGGAGGGGGCAGAGGGCTGGAAGGGGCATGTGGAGGACCAAAGAGCCTGGACTCTCTTTCAAAAGCCCCCGGACCCCAGCACAAGACCCCCATCCTACTGGCCTTTGGAAGCAAAGTATCCCAATTCCCATGAGTCCCTGGGAGGAGAAGACTCCAGTTCCCATGAGTCCCTGGGAAAAGGAGACTCCAGTTCCCATGAGTCCCTGAGAAAAGAGACTCCCAAGTCCATCAGCCTCTGGGAACCCAAAACTCCACCCCATCGCCCCCCCTCCCCCCCCCCGCCATAAGCTCTGTACAGCAGAGACTCCCATGACGACTTTAGGAGTATCAATACTTGGACTCCTAGTTATTCCTGCAGGTAAGACAACTGTGATAACGCCTAGAAGACAGAAACACCTCAGTTCTCACAGGATCCTGGGAAATAAAGACATCTCCCCTCCCCCACTCCCATTAGCTTCTGGAAAGCCAAGCCTTTCATTCCTATAAGCCTCAGTTACTAAAAACAACAACAACAACACAAATTCTCATTAATTTCTGGCTACAACAATTGAAGTGTGTTCCAATTTAAGTTGACGACCGTGAGGTTTTTTTAAGAAAGACTACAAGTCCCATCAGTGCCTGAGAGGATTAAAACTCCCAACTCCCACAAGCCTCTGGGACATAGACTCCTAATTCCCATCAGCCACCTGGATCCTTAAGACTCCAAATCCCATCTGGCTCTGGGAGGCCAAAACTCAGATTCCCATCAGCCCCTGGGAACAAAAGCTCAATTTCTAGGAGCTTTTGGAAAGCTGACGGTCCTATGTGAAGCCCAAACTCCCATAAGCCCTCACTATTCCTACCTAGGTGGAGGAGTGGGAGAGCGAGCTCCACCAGTTGGTGACAAAGCCCCACCCCGCTGCCACACCTGGGGAAGCCTGAGGACTACAATTCCCATGAGTACTTGGGGCTGGGCCACTTACTGCCTGGGGGAACCTCCCCAGCATCTGATGGGTACTGGTGTCAGTTCATCCTGGGGACTGCGTGGCGGAAACAGGGGTCTGTCCCCTCACTCGCTGCCCAGCCCAGCTGTCCCTTGGGTCACCAGAGTCCAGACAAAGGCCTATTGTCTGTACCCTGGGCAGCTGGACTCCACTCCCATCTTCCTGGGGGGTAGGTAATCAGCTTTGAGATATGGATCGGAACTCCTAAGAAGGCCATTGTTGGGGTGTCTATCATATAGCACCCAGAATTATGTGGGAGGAGGAGGGGGGCCTAGGAAGAAGCAGGATTCACAGAGCCTCATGCTTTGATAAGTCCCCATGGCCTCCGCAAAGATGAGCAGGGCGGGGAGCTGCCCTTAGCAAGACCGGCCCTGTTGAGGACATCTGGGTTATCTAGTAGAGAGTGTTCCCTGCAGGGCTGTTGGGGGGGGGGGGCGGGGCAGAAGGGCCAGGATGGACCACTGTCCCTCACCAAGACGGCTGAAGCTTGGCTGTCCTGTTGCTAGGGCACATTTGGCCCTTAGTGCCAGGCCAGTCAGTGTGGAAACAAGGAGGATTATGTGTGTGTTGTGGATGCGTGTGTGGGAGGGTGTTCTGTGCAGGAGGGAAGGGGCTGACAGGCCCTTTGGGGGCTCCAGCCAGGAGATCTTAAGTTTCTCCAGGCTTCTCCAGGCCTTGTTTCCAGAAAGGTCCCACCTTAGGAACTTGGGGTGGGGGGGTGCATGAGGGCTGGGTGTCTATAAATACCTACAAATATTTCTTGTTCTCGTAGACATCGTGTAGCTTGAGGACGTGTGGGTGTTCAATGAGCTTCAGGATGGCTATCTCCCGCTCCACCTGGGGGTCAGTGGGGGACACAGGAATGAAGGTCAGCATGGCCTCCCTCCTCCTACCCCACCTTGTCCCCAAACGGACGCCCTGCCCCAGTGCACACACACCTTCATCAGCACCGACTCAGACAGCTTCTCCCGGTTCACGATCTTGATGGCGACCTTCTGGCCCGTGATGCAGTGCACCCCGAGTTTAACCAGTCCTGGGGAAGCAGGACTGAAAATGGGGGGGTGTGCTCCCAGAGCACTCTCCCAGCTCCTAAGTCCCCCTGACTCCTCCTCCTTTCCCTGCTGGCTCTTTGACAGTGGGCCTGACCGAGCTCTGAGGGCTCTCTTCTTCCTGTTTTCCATAGACATAGACCTTCGGTGCTGTCCCTTCTTTTCTTTTCCCCCGGAGGTAATCTTTACACCCATGTGGGGCTCGAACTCACAGCCCCGTGACCAAAAGTCTCCAAGTGCTTCACTAACTGAGCCGGCCAGATACCCCTGTTCTGTCCCTTCTGATTGTCCATCTCTCCGCAGTTGCCCTGGTTCTCACCCGGACTCTCTGTCCTTCTGTCCATGTCTCCACACAATCTTTCCTCACTGTGTCTCCACAATGTTGTCTCCCTCACTGCTGCCTTCAGCCTCTCTCTCTCTCTCTCAGCCCATCACTTCCTTGAATTCTCTGCCCTTCAATCTTCTGGAGGCTCCATGTCTCCTGAGGAATGTACTTTCACATCTGCCCCCTTCCCAGACCATCCTCTTCCACCTCCTCCTAAACCCTGACCTTTTCATCCCCTTCTTTGATCTGCTTTTAATAGGAGCTGTGGCTGGGAGCATTCAAACCCCAAGAGTGCGCCCACTTCCCAAGAGTAAGCCCCGAAGCCACAGATCCTGGATGGGGAGGGGCAGCCCTTCCTCCCTCTGACCCAGGCGTCCAGGACCCATGGCCCCTTCCTCTTCCATAACTCAGGAATTCAGGTCAGTGACACCTTCCCAACCTTACCACTAGGATCTTGAGGTCTGAGCCCTTCCCCTTCCCTAGCACCCTGGCCCTCAGCTTCACAAGAGATGCTGGGCCCACCCCGCCCAGACACAGGTGTGCAGCTCCTGCTTCACGCCCACCCACCCTCCACCTGGCAGGAGAGAGGCCAGGGCTGGAGCCAGCGTTTAGCAACAGCAAAGGATGACCCCTGACTCCCCAACCACTCCTGGGAGATTTGACTCTCGGATCCACCTTTCCACCTAGCCGTTTGTGTTCCCCACACAGAGCCAGCACGCTGGAGAAGGGGGAGACTGCGGCACACCCCACCACCTGAGCCTCACTGCCGGTTACCGGGACAGCCTGCCAGGGGAGCCAGGGCCCTCCTCAGCCAAAAAGCAGTGCAGAGGGAAGCGGCCGCCCAGGGTGCACCCCCATCCCGAGGTGTACTGCAGCAAGGACCTCAGCTCCCAGGGCCGGCGGAGCCCCTGCTGCAGGCCGGCCTCCCTTCCCCACTGAGGCCCTGGAGCCCCTCCAACTTCTAACCACCCTCCCCAACCGTGAGGTGGGAGCCTCTGGGCCTCAGCACCTGCCCCCCAGAGTCCAAGCCTCCGGCCCCCTCCATCCTGGGGACCCAGCAGACTTGACCCCAAGTCTCTTCTCTGTGAGGGACCCCGGGGTCTGGGCGATCAGCCCCTGCCCTTTGAATACCCAGGAGTCCGGCTCTCGTCCCCCAGCTCTCCTGCCCCCACTGCAGGTGTCCCCTCCCCTGACTCACCTGTCTGTCCTTTGCCCAGCGTCTTCTCCAGCCGATAGGGGCCCACATATTGGGCGTGCTGGGGTGGGTGTGGGTGTGGGTGCGGGAGATGGTAGGCGGGGGAGCCCCCGCCCCCCTCCTTGGCCCCGGACGACATGGTGCCCTTGGTCCCGGTCCGACAGGACCCCCGGCCGCCCCCCCTGCGGCAGGTCGCCCCGTCCCTCCGGTGGGGGCCGGCGACAGCTCCGTCCCGGCCCCCCCGGCTGCCCCCCACCTCTCCGGGGGTCCCCAGGGGGCTGGGCTGGGCCCCCCCAGTCGGCGGGCCGCGGAGCTGGGGGAGGGGGGGCTGGCCCGGGGGGGTCAGGCCCCGGGAGTCAGCATGGCCCGGGGGGGCTGCGCGGCCCCCCCTCCCCAGCCCGTCCCTGGCCGGCCCCCCCCTTCCTGCGCCTCCCCCCGCCGGGGGGGTCTGAGGTGCGGGCCGGCGGATGCTGCAGGCCGAGGTCCCCCCCGCCCCCCCACGCGCCCTCTCTCCTCCGCCTCCTCCTCCTCTCCGCCTCCCCCCGCCACCTCGTCCTTTCTCTCCGGCACGCTGACATCACCATCCGGGGACTCCGGGCCCTTCCCCAAAGTTAACCCTTTCGGAGGGGGGAGGGGGAGCGGGGGCAGGGGGCGGGCCTGGGCGCCGGAGGGATGGAGAGGAGGTGGGAGGGTGCAGGGAGGGATGGGAGGATGCAGGAGAGGATGGAAGAAAGGCGAGGGAGAGAGATGCGGAGCAAAGAGACCGGGCGAGAGGGAGCTACACAAAGGGAGAGGAAGTGTGACATAGAGATGGGGACAAGAGGCAGCTCGCTAGAGAGATGCAGACAACCAGAGACAGCGCTGGCGCAAGGCAGAGAATCGGGCTGAGGTGGGCAGAGAAGGAGAGCAGAGTGGGAAGAAGAGACTGGGAGATGGCAGAGAGTCGTAGGAAGGGCCCCAGCTGGAGAGATACCGTGGTGGAGAGGCACAGAGGAGGAAAAAGAGGGAAAGAGCCAGCCAGAGAGATGGAGAGAGACGTACAGAAACACAGATATGAAGGGGAAGGGGAGAGAAGGCGAGGTGAAGAGACACAGGTGAGGGGAAAGAGACAGGGAGGTGGGAGAGAGAGATGGGGAAGAACAGAGAGACAGAAACAGGGAGGGAAGGATGTGGAGGTGAGTGAGGCACAGACAGACAAAAGGATGGAGAGTCAGAGGGAAAAGTGGGAGAGAGAGAAAGGGATCAGGGGCAGGAAGAACAGACAGGTGGAGGGAGAGAGATAGAGAGGCAGAGCTATGGCAAGGGGGGACCTTAAAAGAACAGTAGTGTACATACAGGTGCAGGGCACATGCTGGAGAATATGGAGACAGAGAAAGAGGGTGACAAGCAGAGCCAGGGAAAGAATTTGGGAGTTGCTGAACCAAGACTCAAACAACGTGCTTCCCCAGGCCTCCCAGCCTGCTCACCCAGGCCTCCTGCCCCATTAGCGTCAGGGAAATCCAACACGGTGCAGGTTCTCAGATAATCTTGGCCCACACCTCCATTTAGGATCCTTAATGCTCCTCCAGAGAAACTTCCAGAACCCTCTCACGTCCCTGTGTATTTTTTTAGATGCCCAATATTCTCTGTGTCCATCACAGGGTCTCCTCCATCTTCACATGTGCTTCCATATAATTCTACATCCCTGCCAGGGCACATCCCTGGGTCTGTACCCGGATAGATCTCCACAGAATTCAGGACTCCCCTGTATGAGGTACCCGAAGGTGTTAGGCACCCCTTTAATCCATGAGTCCCCCATAAAGTGGACCCAAGAGCTTCTAGGCTCCTAGAAGCTCCTTCATCCATAAACCTTTACCAAGGGCGACATCTGAGCAGGTACCATTGTACAAGTGGTGAGGGGACAGCAGCAAACCAGATCAACTGCCCTGTGGAGCTCTCCCAGTAGTGGATAGGCAGGTGATAAGCAAGTTAAGCAAAATACACCATATGTTTTGACAATCGAGGCCAATGCTAAAGAACAGATTAAAGCAGGGAGGGGGACAGGAATTATTTGTTAGGTGGAGTATGATTCTTGATATGGTGCCAAGAAAGAACTCTCCAGCGAAGGGACACTGAAGGAAGATGAGGGTCAGAGCTGTGTGGGCAAAGTACCATCCATACTGGGGACAGCAAGTGCAAAGGTCCCATGGTGGAAGTGTGCCTGGTATGTTGTGGGACCATTGAAGGGCCTATGTGGCCAGAAGAGAGCAAGTGAGGGGGAGAGAGAGAAAATGAAGTGAAGAGGTAAATCACATAAGGCCTTAGAAGCAGGGCAACCATACGCCTGGTATTCTGTAATTATTACTGGGGTCTGCACTCTGAAGTACACTGCTGTCCTTGGAAAACTGTATGCTCACCCTACTTAGAAAGTCATTGTAGGGACTATGGATTCTATAGGCTACCTGGAGAGTTTTCGTGTGGGCCACCAGTATGTTATACATATATTAATATACACAATTTTACACATGATTTCATACGATGGACACATATGTTATATGGTATTATGCACGGTAGCATGTAGTAAATAGCCCAAATGAACTTGTAAAATCCCGAATGACAGTCCCCACAGATGCCCACATCCTAATCCCCAGAACTGGCACATATTATCAACTCGTGACAAAAGGGGCTTTGCAGACATGACCGAATTGAAGATCTTGAGATGGGACGAGGGTCCTGGCTATCTGGGGGTCCTAATGTAATCACAAGGGCCCTTCAGAGGGGGAGGTAGGAGAGGCAGAGGAAGAGATGGGATGATGACCGGAGCAGAAGCTGGAGGGATGCAGCCACAATCCAAGGAGTGCAGGTGGCCACTAGGAGCCAGAAGAGGCCAGCAGCAGAGTCTCTCCCAGAACTTCAGGAAGGAACACAGCCAGGCTCACACCTTGCATCTAACCCAGTAAGAAGTTTTAGACTCCTGACCACCAGAACTGCAAGATAATAAATCAGTGTTGTTTTAAGGCCCCCCAGTATCTCATAATTTAAAGGCACCAATAGAAAACTAATACAATAGGGCACTGGGGTTGGGCGTGGGAGCCCAGACCCCCGTCTGAGGGCTATTGTGGTCAGTGCTAGGAACACCCCACAGTGCATACGGCTTCTATGTTGCCTTCCTATTTCTGCCCCAAATATAACCTGGCCCACCCCAGGCCTAGCGGTGGGCCCCACCTGAGGGTGAGCACAGCCTTTTCCAGGCGCAGTGGGGCCTCTGATAAAGACCAGCACCAGGGGTTCTTTAAGCCCAGCTCAAGGTGTACACCTCTACAGCCCAGGCCCATTCCCAGACCCGAACCCCAAAGGCCGCGCACAGAGTGAGTAAGCCTCGCAAAGCACCGCGCCCGGGCGTTTTGCTTCAGCTTTGGCCTTCAAGAATCCCCTCCCGAGCACGGAGCACCGGGCAGGACTCAGGGAGGATTCCAAGAGAGGGAGCCGGGGTGGTAAAGGCATCTGCAGAGGGCTGGCAGTGCGAACCAGTTAGCCCCCTTTGACGACTGGGGAAACTGAGACCAAGAGAGGGGTGAGGTGGGCCAACGGGGCTAACATCAAATACGAGGGGTGAGAAGCCAGAGCTCCAGAAAAGATAGGCCAGGGGTCCAGGTGGAGGGGAAAAGCGCCAAGGGCGAGGGACCTGCACATCTCTGCAATGAGGGGGTGGGGCCTAACGGGGAGTGGCCTGCTCACCAGCACGGGGCGGGGCTTAGGGGAGAGGCGGGGTTAAGTTGGGAGAGGCCGAAAGGCCTAGAACAGGGGCGGAGCCCGGGTGGGGGTAGCAGGGAGGGGCGGGGACATGGGTGTGGGCGGGGCCCACTAAGGCGGAGCTAGGCTGCGGGGGCGGGGCATACGCCAAGGCAGAGGTGGAGCTTGCAGGGAGGTCGAAGGGGCGGAGCTCATTAAGGAGCGGGATCTGGATCGGGGGCGGAGCTCAGGCTGAGCGAGGGCGGGGGGCGGAGCCGAGCGCTGTTACCGGCCAGTTTAGGGCTTCAGAGCCTGGCAAGGCGCCTCGGCCTCAGGTCAGCCCCTGGTTGGGAGGGTGCTCCGAGAACTTCCGGGCGAGATTGGCGTATTTCCGGTTAAGATGGCGGCGCCCACCGCAGTCAGGTGCGACCGACTGTGTCTTTAGGCGCCGCGGCGACTCGAGGCCCGGGGAAGGTGAGGCTCAGGGAAGTGAGGTCCGCCCCGCTTTGGCTCCCCTCTTTGGAGAGGTAGGAGGAGATTTGTTGCTAAGACGTCCAAAGGGAGGACTTGTTGCTATGGAGGTAGGGCGGAGGGGTTGCTAAGAGACGGGAACGCATTTAGTGGAGATGGGGGAGGGGGTTGTTAGGAGGGGTGGGTCGTGCTGCGAGCGGGGAAAGGAGGGGCTTGGGACTTTGGGGAAGGGTCTCGTATGGAGGAAGCAGAGGGGTCTCAGGTTTGGGGTCATGGGGGGCCTCGGAACTCCCCTGAAACGTCACCTTCTCAGCAGACCCCCAGGAGTCGACCGGTCAGGACGCCAGAGCTACCTCAGCGGTGACCACCCCCTACCCCAAACACATTCTTCCCTTCACAAACCGCCCATGGCGGACCAAGGCTCGGGGGGCAGCCGCCTCCCCCTGGCGCTGCCCTCAGCCTCCCAGGGCTGCTCATCGGGGGGCGGCGGCTCCTCGGCGGGGAACTCGGGCCATCCTCCGCCCCCGCGAAACCTCCAAGGCCTGCTGCAGATGGCTATCACGGCGGGCTCTGAGGAGCCAGACCCCCCTCCAGAACCCATGAGTGAGGAGGTAAAGGTGGGGACCCAGCGAAGTCGGGAGAGGGGTGGCTGGGCAGGGGCGGAGTCCAGGGGTGAAGGCGGAGGAGTAGGCTGTATTGGTGCTAGATGGGTTATTGTCCACTGCAGATCATAGCTCCTAAGTGTCTGCGAGGGCAGATGCCCGCATCCCAGCACCGCGTGGGGATGCGGAGTAGCCTTGAGGTGAAAAGGAGGAGGGAGGGTACTGGGAGCCGGGCAGACCTGGTGTCAGCAGTATCCAGCTGTGTGACCTTGGGCACATCGCTTCATCTTTCTGACCAGCAGGTCTTTTTTTAAAAAATTCAAGATTCTATTTATTAGAGATAGAGCGTGCACAAGCGGTGCTGAAAGGCAGAAAGAGAGGGAGAAGCAGGTTCCCCGCTGAGCAGGGGGCTCAAGGTGGGGCTCCATCCAAGGACCTGGGATCATGACCTGAGCCAAAGGCGGATGCTTAACCGACTGAGCCACCTGGGCACTCCTGAGCAGGGTCTTTATTTGCAAGTTGATGATAAGAGTAGTCAGGGTGCCTCATGGGGGTATTTCTGAGGAGCCACATGGTGCTGGTGCAGAGGCAGGACTCCTGCGGGTAGCAGGCTGTTGTGAAGACTTAGGTGTGACTTCAGGCTTTGTGCATGGCTGACCACGTGACCTTGGCATGTTACAACCTTTCTGGGCCTCAGTTTTTCTCGTCTGTGAAGTGGTGATGACAAAAACACTCAGAGGGCTGTCTTGGAGATGAGTAGCAATATCTGTCTTATGTGATGTTCAGTTGATGATGGTGTTCCCAGTGTATAAAACATCGTGGTCACCCAGTAACTTCCATGATGTCACCTTTAGGACAATGAAGTAGGAACAGGCACAGAAAGATTAACATCTTGCTTAAACTGTTCCAGGACTTTGATTACAGAGCCCACATTTGAGCACTGATAGGCCCAGCGGAAAAAGAAAATTCAGTGGCCGGCTCTCAGCTGTCATCTTACTTGACTTAATAGGCAGCATTTGGTTACTGGCCTCCTCAAATCTCTTTCTTCATTTGGTTTCTAGAACAACACAGTGTCCTGGTTTTCATCCTCACTCACTGGCCGTTCCCCATTCCCCAGCCGCTGGATGATGGCACACACCAGGGCTCTTCTCTTCCCTACCTCTGCTCACTTCCTTTGTGATCTCATATCGCGTTGAAATTTTTATGCTGATGACTCTCAAGTTTATATCGCTAGGCCAGTAGTTCTGATTTGATTCCCCTGGGGATATTTGGAACACTTGGAGACATGTCGTCCCACTGGGGTTGGTGGGGGGGCTACTGACGTCTGGTGGGTAGACACCAGGGGTGCTACTCAACATCTTAACCATGCTCAGGACACTGGCATCTCCCCCATGTCCCCTCCACCACCACCCCCCCCACAAGCTCCCCAGCTCAGAGTGTCCATAGAGCCAGGGCTGAGAGAGCCAGGTCTAAGCTGGATCTCCTCCCTGAGCGTCAGGCGGCCTACGCAGTGTTTTACCTTGGGTGCGTCTTAGATCCCTCAAACTTAACACGGTGGAAAATGAGCTGTAATCTCTGCTCCTGCTGCTCCATACCTTCTCATACTGTTTTCCCCATCTCCTTCTGGTTGCACTGGACAGGCCTGGGAGTCCCTTCTCTCACACCCCATAGCCAGTCGCCCTGTAAATCTAGTACCTAGGAAATTGTCTTGGGAAAGGCCTCAGTAGGCATCTGTTGACTGAAGGAGCAGGGAGCTCTCAGATGTTGGCTCTTTTTTTTTTTTTTTTTTTTTTAAGATTTTATTTATTTATTTGACAGAGAGAAATCACAAGTAGACGGAGAGGCAGGCAGAGAGAGAGGAAGGGAAGCAGGCTCCCTGCTGAGCAGAGAGCCCGATGTGGGACTCGATCCCAGGACCCTGAGATCATGACCTGAGCCGAAGGCAGCGGCTTAACCCACTGAGCCACCCAGGTGCCCCCATATGTTGGCTCTTAAAAGGAAGAAGTGTTATTCAAGAATTCGTCACTGATAGATGTTTGCTTCTTGCCCTGACCCTCCTGTCCTGGCTTGTACACCAGAGGCGTCAGTGGCTGCAGGAGGCTATGTCAGCCGCCTTCCGGGGCCAGCGGGAGGAAGTCGAGCAGATGAAGAACTGCCTTCGAGTGCTGACCCAGCCTACACCCTCCTTGGCTGCTGAGGCTGAGCTGGCCTCTGACCAGCAGGAACGCGAGGGGGCCCTGGAGCTGCTGGCCGACCTGTGTGAAAACATGGACAATGCTGCAGGTACAGCCAGGCCTGCCTGTGGCTGCCCCTGGTCTCCCTCTGTCTCTTCCCTCCTCCTCAGCCCCACCTCCTGCTGGGGCTTGGCTCTTGTCCTTTCTCTCAGGGACCACACCACACCACTGACCTTTTCCCCACCCTTCCAGCCTCCAGCCTCTCCCTCTCTAGGCTGCCTCCAACTCAGGCCCTAGAAGAGACTCTCCTGTCTTCCTGCTTGGTCTTCCTGCTTGGTCCCCTCAGGAGTGACATCCTCTCACCCCACCCGCCTGACAGCAGGTCTACCTCCCTGATGTTCTCCAAAACTAGTCATTTCTCCCTCGTCTCTTGGGAGTGCACTGTCACTGCCTAGAACATGAGTGAGGAGGTGGTTCTGGGTGGCATAGTCAGAGAAGGCCTCCCTAGGGGGTGCCAACCGATCAGAGACCTGAAGACCAGAGAGATCTGAGAACCGCGGGGCTGTGGTTGACTAGGTTAGGAGATGAGCTCTGGAAAAGGTATTCCAGGCAGAGGGAATGGCCAGTGCAAGGGCCCTGAGGTGGGAACCTGCCTGGTGTGTGCGGGAACAGCAGTGAGGCCAGCGAGGCAGAGTGCAGTGAGTGAGGGGCTGGAGGTAGAGGGTGCCGCTGGGCGGAGCCTTGTAGCCTGACGTAGGCGCCATGGGTTTTGTTCTAAATGAGGAGCTCTTTGGAGGGGTGTGCTGTAGGCATCGAGGGTGTAGATGGGTGTTCCCTGGTTCTCTGGATGTTTCTCTAAGTGGAATCGTAGACTCTGAGCTCTTGTGGTTGGCTTCCCTGAGTGTGGCGTTTTCAAGATTCTCCACCTTGTGGCCTGTCTGGGAGTCTTATTCCTTCGTGTGGCTAATACCCTGCATGTTCGCCTGTTATCCGCTGATGGGCACTGGGTCCTTTCCACTGTGGTTATAGAGAATAACGCTGTTGGGAGCTTTGGTTCCTGCTCTCCGGGATTTGGGATATTTACGTCACAGCGGACCTGTGATAACTCTGCATCTAACTTTTTGAGGAGCTGCCAAGCTCACTGGTACCACTTTTTTTTTTTTTTTTTAAACACAAAAACAGGTGGTGGGCCATCGTTTGCCGAGGCCTGGTCTAGGGGAGGTTGTGATTGTCACAAGGACTGGGGGGCAGCACTGGCATCTAGTGGGCTGGAGTCCAGGACCCTAACCTTCCATGTGCTGGTGATATGGAGACATGTTGGCCTTGGAGGGACCCCCAGTTGGGTGCTTGACAGGGCCCGCATTTGAAGCAGACCCCCCCACCCTGGGAGCCAGCCTGTACCCACTCCTCAAGCCTGCCCTGCTGTATTCGTGTGTGAGGGCTGCCGTAGCCACGGGGGCTGAAACAGAAGCGTATTTTCTCAGGGTTCTGGAGGCTGGAAGTCTGAGATCCTGGTATGGCCAGGGCTGGTCTCTCCTGGGCGCTCTTTCCTTGCTTTGCAGGTAGCACAGGTCTCGGTGTGTCCTCACATGGTCTTCCCTGTGTGCCCGTCTGTGTTCTCATGTCCTCTTAGAAGGACACCAGTCATACCAGGATCAGCACCCACCCTGGGGACCTCACTTGACCGGGATGATCTCTTAAAAGGCCTGGTCTCCAAATACAGTCACATCCTGAAGCACTTGGGGGTTGGGGCTTCAGCAGGCAAGTTTTGGGGGGGTGCAGAGCTCAGCCCATCCCAGCTGGACTCTCACGGCCCCTCTCTCTGGCACAGACTTCTGCCAGCTGTCGGGCATGCATCTGCTGGTGGGCCGGTACCTGGAGGCGGGGCCCGCGGGGCTGCGGTGGCGGGCAGCGCAGCTCATCGGCACGTGCAGCCAGAACGTGGCGGCCATCCAGGAGCAGGTGCTAGGCCTGGGCGCCCTGCGCAAGTTGCTGCGGCTGCTTGACCGGGACGCCTGCGACCTGGTGCGTGTGAAGGCCCTCTTCGCCATCTCCTGTGAGTGTCTCGGGCAGCTGGGGAGGGGCTGAGGGGGACAGGCCATACTGGTCATATGTTCCCGTCGCCAATGAAGACTGTGCTGGGCATCGGGGAGAGGGTAGAGAGCCCGTCAACCCCTCACCGGGCAGAGAGTCAGATGCTGAGGACACGGGAGCGCCACTTAGCTCAGGTGCTTCCCGCACATCAGGGTCTGTGGCCTCTGCACTGTTGATGCTCCCTGTGGTGAGGAGGGGTGCGGCCTGTGTGTGGTGGGGTGTAGAGCGACTGCCGGCCTGCACCTGTTAAAGAGAGAGGTGGCTCGCTCTCCTGCCATCTCCTGGGGAGCAGGTGCCACTATGGGATGATGCCAGCGCCTGTGGGGCCCTCTGTGCCAGGCCCCACGCCAAGCCCTATGTACATGTTACCTTGTGTAGTCCACGCACACAGCCTTTGAGGTATGGAGACCAGACCCACGTGGTGGAGCCACCCGGTCAGGTCACCTAGGTGATAGCCCGGGGCACCCTGCGGAGTCGGATGTGAGACATGAACCCAGGCTGCATTGTTCTCCGTGTTTCACAGTAAGCTGGGCCCCCGTCTGTATGTGTGCTGTGCTGGGGGCCCCACTGGACTGTTTCCTTCTTTTTTTTCTTTTTAAAGATTTTTATTTATTTATTTGGCAGAGAGAGACACAGCAAGAGAGGGAATATAAGCAGGGGGATTGGGAGAGGGAGGAGGAGGCTTCCTGCTGAGTGGGGAGCCCAATGCGAGGCTCGATCCCAGGACCCTGGGATCATGACCTGAGCCGAAGGCAGACGCTTCACAACTGAGCCACCCAGGCGCCCCGGACTGTTTCCATCTTAAATCAGCTCTACGGGGATAGAATTCACAGGTTATGCAGTTCATCCTTTGAAAGTATGCAGTTTAGCATGTTCTGTAGGTTGTGATCACTGTCCAACTACAGGACATTCCCATCCCTCCCCAAAGAGCTGTATTCCCATTAGCAGCCCCTCCTCACGCCCTCCCTCTAGCCCCCGGCAGCCACAAGTCTGCTTCTTGTCTCCATGGATTTGCCTGCTCTGGATGTGTCCACCACGTGGCCTTTTGTGTCTGGCTTCTTTCACCGAGCTCGTGTTTTCAGGTTCATTAGCCTATACTGACGCCTCATGCCTTTTTATGGCTAAATAATAGGTCGTTTCCGAAGGGGCTGCGTCTTGTTTATCTGTGCATCAGTTGCTCAGGGGGTGTCAGGCGGTTTCTGCCTCTGGCTCGGTGGCAGTGCTGCCCTGAACCACGTGGACAGGGTTCTTGGTGGACATGTTTTCCTTTCTCCTGGAGGGGCAAGCCTGGGGTTGGAATTGCTGAGTCCCATGCCACCCCCATGGTTCTCTGTTTGATGTTGGAGGAGAGTCCATTTCTTCCACTTCCAGTGTTTGTTTTTGTTGTTTTTAAAGGTTTTATTTATTTATTTGATGGCGAGAGGGAACACAAGCAGGGGAGGGGGAGAGGGAGAGGGAGAATCAGGCTCCCGCGGAGCAGGGAGCCCGATATAGAGCTCAATCCCAGGACCCCGGGATCACGACCTGAGCTGAAGGCAGACACTTAACGACTGAGCCACCCAGGTGCCCCACACTCCCAATGTTTCTGACACCGAATATGTGGGGGGCGCTTACAGATGACCAGTTTTCAACTCTTAGGACAGCAGCTGGGTGTTCTGCAGTCCCTTTCTGGTCCATTCTGACACTGACTTCCTGGGGGTTGGCACATCTCAGGTTAAGGGCTCTGTTGCATGAGATGGCCCCTGGCTGGCCGAGTCGCTAGACCATGGAACTCTTGATCTCGGGGTCATGAGTTCGAGCCTCATGTTGGGTGTGGTTTAACTTTAAAAAAAAAGTTTGGGCTTCATGTACTTCTTAGTTACTGGGCATATACTGGGTGTTCCCATGACCCCCTCCTCAGGTTCGATAATTTGCTAGAACAGCTCACAGAGCCCAAGGAAGTATCTGTGTTTGGTGGCTTATTACAAAGGCTACAGATGAACAGCCAGATGAAGACGGGCATAGGATGACAAGGTCTAGCGGGGTCCCGAGCATAGGAGCTTCTGTCCCTGGAGTCGGGGCACACACATGTGTTCACTAACCCAGAAGCTCTCTGAACCTCGCTATTTAGCAATTTCAATGGGGGCTTCCTCGTGGAGGTGTGATAGATCATGAATTCCGCTCCCGTCCCCCTCCTCTGGGGTTTGGGAAGTGGGGCTGGAAGTTCCAGGTTTCTAATCCTGGCTTTGGCGTTTCTGGTAAGTAAACCCCATCCAGGAGTCCGCCCACAGTCCCTTCCTGGAATGAAAGTTGCCCCCATCATCTGGGAAATTCCATGGGTTTTAGGAGCTTGGTCTCAGGAATGCAGGCAAAGACCAAATATATATTTGTCATGTCATGGTGGCCCTGGAAAAAGAACAGAGAGGCTGGAAAGGAATTTTGGCAAGAGTGAGAGAAAGACACCCAGAGTGGGTGGTATCTGGAAAGTCATGTCCAAAAGTCAGGAGACAGATGGACAGCCAGACCTCTGGTGGCTCAGCCACAAAGGATAGACAGAGGACTCAGTTCCCCAGAGGTACCAAGAGCCAGAGCGGGATGCGGGAGGGATGGGGCAGACTTTTCTTGTAATAGCTGACATTAATTACATCTCAACAAAAAACATGGAGAAGTTAATGCCTCTGAAGCTCAAGCTGGTTGAAGTTAGGGTGGTGAGAGGAGAAGTTAATGCCTCTGAAGCTCAAGCTGGTTGAAGTTAGGGTGGTGAGAGGGGGGCGGGGGTAATTCTGCTGTGGGTGCTGATGGTAACCTCAGGGCCCCTCCCTCTCTCTCACCTCCCCACCCCCAACCCAGGCCTGGTCCGGGAGCAGGAGGCTGGGCTGCTGCAGTTCCTTCGCCTGGATGGCTTCTCAGTCTTGATGCGGGCCATGCAGCAGCAGGTGCAAAAGCTCAAGGTCAAGTCGGCATTCCTGCTGCAGAACCTGCTGGTGGGCCACCCTGAACACAAAGGTGGGGCGGCCAGGGCAGGGGGCCCAGGGACCATCCCTAAGGGAGGGCAGGGGGAGGAGAATGCCTGGGGGAGGGGTGTGGACTGCCCCTCTGACCCCCAAGACCCTTCCCCCAGGGACCCTGTGCTCCATGGGGATGGTCCAGCAGCTGGTGGCTCTGATCCGGACAGAACACAGCCCCTTCCATGAGCATGTGCTTGGAGCCCTGTGCAGGTATGCTGGGGCCTCCGAGGGGGCGAGGCCTGGGGCCGGCGCCCCCACCTCTCGGCTGACACCACTGGGCTCCAGCCCCGCAGCCTCCTCCCCTCTAGGATTCAGGACTTGGGAGCATTCCTTTCTCCTCACATGTGGGGGGCTGACCCGGCAGCCTGGGCAGAGGCGGAGTCTCTCTGACCCCACTCCCCCTGCCCCTGCAGCACACGGGACCTGCAGATTAGCGTCTGGAAAAGATGACAGAACAGAGCAGCCGTTGGAGCAGGTGGCAGCTCCTGCGTGCGGAGTGGCTGCAGGCCAGGCTCTGTGCTGGGTGTCTTATGTACAAGTCTCCCCGTAGGCCCTAGGGTGGGGTGGGGACAGTGTGAGGTCTGTATTGCAGATAGGGAAACTGAGGCCTAATGCAGGGAATTGTCTCGCCCCAGCTCCTGGGGGAGGGACAGGCCTGTGCAGAGGGAAGCCCAAGGATGGCTCTCCTGTCCCTGCAGCCTGGTGACAGACTTCCCCCAGGGCGTGCGGGAGTGCCGGGAGCCCGAGCTGGGCCTGGAGGAGCTTCTCCGTCACCGCTGCCAGCTGCTGCAACAGCACGAGGAATACCAGGTACGGCGGGGCCTTGGGTGTCACAATGTGCATCGTACATCTGTGTCCTATCCCTTCGCTCACGTGTTTCTCCTGACATCCGCTCAGCAGGTGCTTGCTGCACCAGCCCAGGCCGTGGGCCTGCCCGAGGATGAGGAGCTTGGAGTGTTTGAAGGGATTAACTGAGTCATTTGTTTATTATCCAGTTTTTTTTTTTTTTTTTTTTTTAAGATTTTATTTGTTTATTTGACAGATAGAGACCATAAGTAGGTAGAGAGGTAGGCAGAGAGATCCAGTCTTGGTCCTCATGGGGCCCAGGGCGGGGGGAGAAACATAGGCAAACACACCGGAGTACGTTATTTACAAAGACACACCTGATGTGTGTGTACAAGCACATATGGCTCACACGGTATGGGTATCTGTGCAATTTAACATTCTGTTCTGGACACGGTGATGGCAGGAAGTTAGGCCTGCGGTGAAGGAAACAGCCTGTGAGGGAATAAGGAGGCCAGACAGTGCTGTTTTCTGTGCGGTGCTGTGTTCGCTCCTGACAGCTGCTGTCACACTACAGCAGACCAGGCGGTTTAGTGCAGAAACTCATTGTCTTATGGTTCTGGGGACTTGGAGCCTGACGTCCAGGTGTCAGCAGGGGCGTGCGCCCTCTGAAGGCTCCGGGAGAGAATCCTTCCTTTTCCAGCTCCTGGGAGCTGTTGGCATTTCTTGGCCCATCCATGCGCCATGCCAGTCTCTCCACATGGCTTCTTTCCCATGTGTCTGTGTCTTGGAATTCTTTCCAGATACTTAAATAGAGGTCTGCTTTGATTTTTTTCTTTCTTTCTTTTCTTTTAAATTTTTTTTTAAAGATTTTATTTATTCATAAGAAAGACAGCACAAGCCGGGGGAAGGACAGAGGAAGAGGGATAAGTGACACAGGGCTTGATCGTGGGACCACAGGATCATGATGTGAGCTGAAAGCTGAAGGCAGACAGTTAACCCACTGGGCCACCCAGGCGCCCCAAGGTCTGCTTTAATTTTAGCATAGTTGAATGATGCAAGCGGCATGGTGTTCTAGAAGGTCATTCTATCATGACTTAGACGGCCCTCTTTTATATTTTTGTAGGTAAACTTAAAAGTTAAATTTCATGAATCCTTTCTTGTGAGAAGGTCCTGTGGTCACGTGGTTCAAAATTCAAGATGCACGGGAGGGTGAACAGTGAAAAGTTTCCCTGTTGCCCGCATTCCTAACCACCCAGTAGCTCCCCCAGTTCCGTGTGTGACCTTCCTAAGACAGTCTGGGGACACAAGTAAATGTGTGTATAAATTCTTCTTTTTTCTATCTCCCTTTTGTGCAAAATCTGCCTGTCCCGATCACTTTTCTGCTCCTTGCCTCATCCTCTTTCACAGCGTCTCAGGGAGGAGTGCAGGAGTGTGTTGTGTGTGGCTTTTCCCTGTTTCTTTTAGGGCTGCAAGGTAGGTCGCTGCTTTTGTGTCATGACCCCTCTTACTGGACACGCTGGTTGCTGCTACCACCCTGGCTAGAATAATAACCCTTTACCTATGTTTATGCGCTTGAGTGTGTCTGTGGAGCAGTTGCCGGAAAGGGACAGCTGGGTGAGGGCAGAGGAAAGGTGAAGTTACAGAGTTAAGGGCCGTTTTTGCTATGTTTTGCTAAGTGGCTCTGTATAAAAGTTGGACCAGTTGTTAGTCCAGCTGTGAGAGTGCCCAAGCGTACCTCAGGCCATCTGACCTGTTTTTTCAAGCTGATCGGTGAAAAGTAGTAGTATAGTCCAGTTTGCATTGGCGTTTCTCCCACGAGTGAAGTTGAACGGTTTTCCCTTTCTGTGAACTGTTCATGCATATCCTGTGCCCGTTTGTCTACTGGGTGGTGGCTTTTGCAGTGGGTTTGTTAAAGTTCTTGAACTATTAAATATGTTAGCCCTTCCTGATGAGTTGCAGATTTTTCAGCCCACATGGTTGTTTTTCTTTGGTTTTTGTTTCTGGCATCTTTCTGCCGTGCAGATACCTTTTCTGTTCGCGCAGTACCACCTATGAGTGCTTCTTTCTTGGTTTCTGGGGTCTGTACCCGTGGAAGGGGTTTTAATTTTGAGTGGGGACTAGTAGGGGTTGGTCATACCGGGTTGTTAGAAGGAGCCCAAGGGGGCTGAGGCGAGGACAGACCAGTGGGGTGAGACGGCCTTGGGCGACCCCCTCCCCCCATTCTGGTTCAGTAATCCAGGCACAGGTGAGAAGAGAAACAGTGAGTCGTGGATCTCAGCAGAAGTCAGAGAACGCTGGAAGGCTTCTGGGGCATGCAGTCGGGGGGGAAGAGAAGCTATCTCAGGCGCACAGCATGCTGGAGCCAGGGCCCCGCTGCGTACTCAGGACTCCCACTCTTGTCCCCCTCAATCCAGGAGGAGCTGGAGTTCTGCGAAAAGCTGCTGCAGACCTGTTTCTCCAGCCCAACGGATGACAGCATGGATCGGTGAATCTGGCGGCTTATCACCCCTCTCCATGGGAAGCTCAGGCATCCTGCCTCCCCGGGGGAGCAGGGCCTTGTGGGTGTGCGGCCAGGGCATACCAGCCCATCTCTGCTCAGCCCTTGGAAGGGGCACGGGGGAAGGTGCTGGCTCCCTGGATCCCGGCCCTCCCTGTGTTCTCCCTTCTGTGTCCACACTGTTCTTCTAATAAAGGTGTTTCTCCTCCTCCAGCTTGTTCATCATGGCCTCGATCTGCTCCCCTGGAGGGGGACTGGGTAAGAGGGGCATGCTCTCTGGAGAGTGGACCCCAGCAGTAGGTGGAGCCTGGACATGAATGTGCTGCTCTCTACAGCCCAGAGCCTTTGCCTTTCATCTCAGCCTCTCTTGACAGGGAGTGGGGGACACCCGCGCTTCTCATCGGCTTGTCTCCGGCTGCTCCATTTGAAGAACCCCCTTGCCCTTGGTGCCCAGGCTGCCTGCCCTGAGGCATTTCTGCTCTTTGGCGAAGCCAGGTTATTGGCCAGCATCCCGTGCCGAGGTGTGTCATGTGACATCAGCTCAGCCAGTTGGAGTGCCCTGCAGGGCTTCTATGGTGCTGATGCTGGGAGAAGGCTGTAGCAGGTGCACCCAGGGCTCTGTGTGCCCAAGGCTTGGCCATGGGCCTTGTTCCGACTACAAAGCATCTAGCCCTCTCCAGCTTTCTCAGAGATAGGGGCGGTGAGATGGGGCCCCATCTCTTTTCCTAAACTCCTTGTCAGTTTAGCTAAAGGAGGTTGCATCATTTGCAACCAAGGCTCCTGGCCAGTGCTGTTTTTCAGGTGAGGAATCCAAGTCCAGGGTGATTGAACCATGGGCAGAAGTTCATAACGCCAGGTTTCAGACAAAGCTGTGTCCCCCTCCCATATTCTGGCTTCCTAGCTCATTCCTCTCATGTGGAATTTACCTGTTCTCCTGGGATTTGGGAGGATCGGTGATTTTCACCTTCCTTCCCCAATTCAGGATAAATTGAAAGGCAGCTACGGGATTCCAGAATTGGAGATCCAGTGTCACTTTTATTACTATTAGTGCCAAAAAGAGGAGGTGGCTTTAGTGTTCCTTCTAATGCTAATGCCCAGCATTGGACATGGCAGACTGTCGGGTTGCAGGCAGCACTGGACAAGCACAGGTCTTCCCTTGGGTGTAGCAGGCCAGACGCTGGGCAGGCCGGTTCTGAGAGAGGGAGACCTGCAGTGAGCCACAATGCCCATCCAGTCTGGCGAATTGTTCTTCAGCCCCTGGGAGGGGTGGAGTGGCCAGGAGAAGGCACTAAGGGGTTCAAGTTCCTTCATGTGGAGGTGTGAACGATGGGGAATGGAAACACCTTTAAGAAGCACCTTCCAATTTTTTTTTTTTTTTTTTTAAGATTTATTTATTTGAGAGAGAGTGTGTGCACACGCCAGCAGGGGCAGGGCAGAAGGAGATGGGGGAGACTCTCAAGCAGGCTCCCCGCTGAGCACAGAGCTCCATGTGGGGCTGGATCCCACACCCCTGAGATCATGACCTGAGCTGAAACCAAGAGTCCCACAGTTGACTGTCTGAACCAGGTAGGGGCTCCGCCCCTTCTCATTCCAATCCACAGAATGCTGTGGTCAGCCTGTGAGTCCCCATAGCGGGGAGACAGGTTTCAGTCCTTAAAGCTCCTGCAGCTTCCAACTTCCAGACAGACTGTGTCCTGGGTTTCGTTTCGTGGTTGAATATGGCTACCCCCCCCCCCGCCCGCCCCTCAGTTCCCAAGCTTATGTGTTAAAATAATATGGCAGCTGTGCGATCATAATGGGGAGGAAAGAAAGCAAAATGTTGAGTAAGATGGAAGAACATGACAGAGGAAAAGAGGACTCAAGGAACACAAGGACATGCCCCACAACAGCTTCAAGTTGAATCACAAGTAGGAACCTGGGTCCATGTTAAAACCTCGAAGATGGGGGCGCCTGGGTGGCTCAGTGGGTTAAAGCCTCTGCCTTCAGCTCAGGTCATGATCTCAGGGTCTTGGGATGGAAACCCGCATTGGGCTCTCTGCTCAGTGGGGAGCCTGCTTCCTCCTCTCTCTGCCTGCTTCTCTGCCTACTTGTGATCTGTCAAATAAATAAATAAAATCTTTAAAAAAAACCCAAAAACAAACCTTGAAGATGAAAGGTAAGATTGGCAAAGGCAACAGGACTGTGGTGGTTTGCTCAGGGAATATTTGCTTTCTCCCATTCCAACCTCATGAGAGCAGGAGACTCTCCCACCCGCGGGATGTGGAGTGCAAATGCCACCCCATGGCTTTGGGCATGAGTGTGCTGTGCTTTCACCGAGGGATGGTGGCAGATGCCCTGCGGTGCTTCTGCCTTTCTTTATGGCCTCGGTATCCTAGACACGGGAGCAGAGCCAGCCTTGCCACCCTTCACAAAGGCAGCTCAAAGCTGCAAGGCCGGCGCAGGCTGCCCAGGTGGTGACTGTCACACAGCCACGGGCAGCTGACACAAGGACCAAAACCGTCCCATGCCACAAATACACTGGAAATAGCAAGGCCGGGAAGAGACAGGTGAAAATGACCAAGATTATCGGAGCGAGGAGAGAGAAGCGAAGACATGGGAAGGACAATGCACAACTGGCAACCCTGAAACAGAATTAGTACAGGAAGATGTCCTCAACCGCACTCTCTCATTTGATACAAGAAGTCTTCGGGTTAAAACATGGAAAGTGGGTCAGTATGCGCACTCGGTCGTCCGATCCTTACTGCGGGGACACAAAGCCGGGGAAACTGAAGCAACAGTAAGACACGGCCCGGACACACGCGTGCAGGTGAGACCCGCGTCCGCGCGCCGCCAGAAAGACGTGAAGAACCGCGCGGGACCAGAGCGCGGAGCCTTGGCTGGAGAGAAAACCCGGTCTGGAATACGCAGGAGCTGGACCCTGCAGCCAAAGCGGTACTATAATTGGACGAGACCGAGGAGCGAGCGGAAAGAGAAATCTTGGAGCAGGATTTCTCTAGGCTTTAGAACGGAGTCGCAGAGAAAGGCTAGCAGCACGCAGTGGCGGCGGCGTACAGTGGCGTCTGCGCGTTGGGTAATTTGGGTTTACTCGGGGAGAGACTGTTGGCCCAAAGCAGCGCAAGCGCGTCGGCGCTGAGGGCTGGCGGAGCCGGAGGCGGGGCGGGGGTGGGGTGGAGTGGGCCTCTGCGCGCACGCGCACTACTGGGCCCGGGCGCACGGCGCCCGCGCACCGGGACTGCGGCGGGTGGGCGGGGCTTCCTGCGTGCCCCTGCGCTAAGGGATTGTGGGATAGTGGTGGACGGAGTCGGGCGTCGGAGGCCCCGAGCGGACTGTACAGCCTGAAGACCCAGCGGGTTCGGGAGAAGGGGCGGCCAGGGAAGTGGGCCTCGGCTTCCGTCGGCCGCTCCTCAGCCCTGCGCCTGTCCAGACTGAGGAGGCAAAAGTCTTCCCTCACGGGTCTTTGCTTTCCCGCGCGGCGCCGGGCCGGGCCGGCCGGGAGGACTTCCCTGCTGAGGGCCTCCGCGGGCCTCGCGACCGTGCTGACCTCCCCGCGCCCCCTGGCCGCCGGCGAGCCCCGGACCCCCGCCTCCGTCCCCCGAACCCCGCGGCTTGGCGCACCTGGGCCCCCCCTAGGCCCGAAGGCGCGTGCGCGAGTCCCCGCCGCCGCCCCCCGCCCCCTCATACCGGGCCCCTCATCAGGGGCCGGAGCCGCAGGCGGCGGGGCGGGGGGGGCGCCCGGATGAGCCCCGAGTGCGAGGAGCCGCCGCCCCCCCGCGCAGGTGAGCGGCCGCCGCGGGGTCCCCTCGGCCCGCCGGACAGCCCCCGGCCCCCCGCCCCCAGTTCCTTAGTCTCCCGGCAGCAGCCCGCCTCTCCTGGCTCTCCTCCTGTCCCACTTCCCGTGCTCGGACGCAGCCCCACCGCCCTGGGACGTCTCCACCGTTTCGTCCCCGGCCCCCTCCCCGGGAGCACCCTCTTCCTGCTCGGCCTCCCCGGCCCGGGCTCGGGCCCCAGCAGGGCAGTGGGGCTCTCCCTGCCCCTCTGCCCGGCTGAGCGTGTGCGGGGGACTTGCCGTGAGGTCCTGTGGCGGCGGCGGGAGGGGACACAAAGGCCTCGCCGGACAGTCACAATTAGTGGTGTTGTGATGAGGTAGCTCAGGGCCCTTGGGCAGCCGAGGAGGGGCCGGTGAGACCGGCGCGGCGCTCGCTGTCTGGGTGGATGGTAGGGCTTGACAGATGGAGAGTGGGAAGAGGGGCCTTCCGGGCGGAAGGAACAGCACGTGCAAGTCTCTGAAGGTGGGGACCCGGGACTGGGTGCAGGAGCGTGGGGAGGCGGGGGACCTCGGAGCCGCTGCTTGTCCAGACCCTTGAATGACCCCTTCCGGTTAGGGTCCTTCCTTGTGCGCTCTTGCACACTCCGGTGCCGCCGCTGAGGCCCTAGACGGGACGGGAACCCCGGAAGGCAAGATGTTTCTGGAAGGGAAGCTGTGTGAGGTATGGTGAGACTGAGGGTTTGGAGTTGTAAAGAAACTTCAGTGGGGTGTAGACGGGTGCTGACGTCGGTGCTCTTCTCCTGCGGTGGCTCTGGGCCTTCTGGCGGGCTGTGGGGCGGGAGCCTGTAGCAGAATGCGAGGCCTAGGGCGTGCTGGGGTTTGGGAGCTCTGACGGTGATTGCTGGGGTTGGCTCTGTCTGTTGCAGCCGTCCTAGGGCCGATGGTGTCCCCCAGGGAACATTCGGCAATGGCAGGCGGTCGTTACTCCTGGTTCCGGGTGGGTAGAGGCTTGGGGTGCTGCTGGCTGGCACAGAGCACAGGACTGCCCCCCACTGCTGTATTTTCCAGCCCCAACGGCAGAAGTGCTGTGGGGGAGAAACCCAGCTCTCTCAGTGGCTGTGTGTTCTGAGTTGTGTATTTTGATTGACTTTCTTGTTTTTGGTTGTTTTCGTCGGCTCCCCTGCTGTTTCTCTGCATTAGAGGAGAACCTGCTAGTTCCCTTCCCCCAACCCCCCCACCCCCAGCACCAACCCTTTTTTTCAGGATCTGTGGTAAGTGACTTTGGCAGTTCACTTTCCCCTTCTGGACTTCACTTTTTTATTAATTCAACAAGTATTTCTAGCTGCTGGCCTGGCCTTCTGCATAGGGAGGCAGGTGACAGGAGAGGCGAATCCTGTCACAGCACGCAGACACTGTCCTAGGGTGACCACGGAAGCTGTGGGAGCGTGGAGTAGGCCCCTCACGCAGTCAGGGGAGGCTTCCTGGAGGAAGTGGTGTCTGTGCTAAAGCCTGAAGGACCCAGGAGGAGCTAGGCAGGCTCGAATAGTTGGAGGGGAGGCAGAGGGAGCAGCCAGCCAGGGCAGCGCGAGAGCAGTCAGGTGTGGTGTGGCGGGAGAGTTGAGCACCATGCAGGTGGCCGCCAGAGATGAGGTGAGAGAGGCCTGGGAGCTCTGGGGAGAAGGAGAGGCCTTCCTGGCCTCCGTGATGCACTGGCTCCCTGGGGCAGGCCCAGCACGTGGGGAGTGGGGACACGCCCTCCTTTCCAGGCCAGAGCTCTGGTTCTCTTTGAACCCCGTTTTATAGGTCTTCCCGTGGGAGGTGTGGTCCACCAGTCCCCATGAAGTGTCTCCCAGGTGAGGAGACTGAGGCTCGGTGCTGGTAGGACCTGGTCCAGGGTCACAGGGACCTCATTTGGAGGGGCAGGGCTGGACCCTCGGCTGCTCTGACTTCAGATCACTCCGAACATTGAGGCTGCTTCTCTTGGTGTCCCAAGCGCGATTTCAGGGTCTCTTCTTTCCCTTTCCTCCTTGGAACCTGTACCTGATCCGGGAGATGGTCCCCTGATTGTGAGCTCTTAGGCCCCTCCTCGGCCCTTGGCCTGGGGTCTGCAGTTTGTTTCCTGATTATGCCTTCCCTGGGTTGGACCAGAGCAGCTGCCTCCCCTGGGAGACTATGCTCTGGGCTGTCCCCTAACTGGGTATCTCTCCCAGGTTTTCCCAAGTCATGGGAAAGTCCCAGCTCATCGTCCTCCGTGGCTCTGGCCAGGTCTGCTCTTTGTCCCACATAGGCGTCCTGCTGCCCACCTTGCTGCGTCTGTGCTGGGTTCTGCATCTAGCATACACATGGGTCCTCCTCAGAGGTAATGGGGCCGCCATTACTGTTACCCTGTCCTCGGAATCCAAGTCTCCTACCCGCTTTCCAGACTTGGTGGAGAACTGACAGTTGGCTGGGGGGCTTGAGGGAGGTGGTCTCACTGTCTTTGGGTCTGTTGAGCCCTGCAAGGGGCTGGGGCCAGCCTTTTGGTGGTGGGCTCTCTCCCCTCATAGGGCTCACATAGCCTGGGCCTCATAACAGCAGCCTGTGGGCCTGTGATGGCTGAAGGTGGCAGCCCAGGTGGCCACCCTGGAGGTCCTCCCAGAGGCCTCTGTGCCCTTGACCTCCACTTCCGGGTGCTTCGGGGCCAGGGCAGGCAAGAAAGAGGTGGAAGATGAAGGACCTGCCCATGGGTCCCCCGGCAGGCAGAGTCGTGTCTGGACAGACACAGCGGTGGTGGCGGCCACAGCAGGGCCACAGGTCCCACACCTTGGGAGCTGTAGCCAGGCCCTGCTAGAGCCCAAATGGGGGCCGGCCGCTCTGGAGAGAGCAGCTGGTGTCAGAGCCTAACAGCGACCCAGCAGAGCAGGGAACCCACGGGGATGGTGCCAGGCGGTGGAGGCAGAGGTCGTTTTCTTGTTTAATGGCTTCCTTTCTCGCTTACGGTTTCCCCTTCTTCCGTTTGCAGCCAGAGTCATGGTTTTCAAACTGCCACTGAGAGCCAGCGCTAGTCACTTCCGCTTTCTTGAAGCTTGCTCAGAGTTGCCTGGGGTGGGGGTGAGGGTGTGTGGGGTGTCCTCCAGCATGTTTGAATGACCCGCATGGCTCAGGCAGATGGAAGGGCAGTCCTTTTCAGGGTCCTTGGTGTTTAGAGCAGTCACCCTAGGTTCGTGGCTGGCTCCTGCCCTCCTGCTAGGGTGTCCAGGCTTCTGAGCAGTCAGGAGCACCTGCCTGAGGTGGCGGTCCTCACAGCGTGGCCCCATTGCACAGATGGGGATGCCAATCCTGGGCCAAGTTCACCCCATTAGAGCGTGAGAATGGAAACTCCCCTCCTGTCCGTCCTTTTCCCAGGGCTTCTGCTGCTAAGTGGGACGAAGGGCTTGGCCATCAGCACTTGTGACCATGTGTGTGTTTAGTTGTCACGTATTGGCATCTCTGCTGTGTGCAGAGCCTGCGAAGTGATGGGTGTGGGGTCCCTACACCACTCGCTTGCATCTGACCCTTGCAGCCTTCTCCTGAGGGAGAGCTTAAGGGACTGCCTGGGTCTGGGGCCCCTGGAGCCTATACCCCACACCACCTGGCACCCTCCTGTCTTACTGTGGGTGGCCGGCCCCAAGCCAGTTCTCTGGAAGGCCCACTTGGGAAAGGAGGCCCTGCCTGCTGTCCCAAGTGGGCCTGCTGTGGGGGCGTGGGGTGGTGCCTGGGGGCCAGGGCCCTCTAACTAGGTGCTTGGAAAGTGGGCGGGTCTCAGTGCTGAGAAGTTCCGCCTGTAGTCAGGCAGGCGAGTCCTGCTTCTGCCTCTCGGTGGCGGTGGCTCCATCCCCAGGGGTGGGGATCGTGATCATGCTTTACCTCCTCATCTCGGAGACTGGGAGCCCGTGTGGGTGCACGGGTTTTCAAGAGGCTTGGGCTGGGCCCTGTGCCCACCCTCGGCCGTGGCGCCCTTGGGGACACTGGGAGGCCACCGGGGCGAGTGGGGAAGGGGAACCGGGATACGCTTGCTGTGCCTCAGCCCTTCTGGCAGCTGCTGTCTTGTCAGCTTGGGCTGACTGTGACACACGGCAGGGTCTGGGCCCAGCCCTGTCACCGCAGCCTTGGGCAACTTTGGTTTTGTTTTTGGTCATGGTTTTTGTTGAGATGTAATTCGTATGCCGAGTGATTCATCTGTTTAAAGCGCACAAGTCAGTGATTTCTAGCGTATTCTGAACTGTGCAGCCGTCACCGTAGTGGGTTTTTTCACTGAGGTATAATTGACAAAATTGTATACAAGCAATTTCAGACCTTTTTTTTTTTAAACATGCTTTTCCCAGAAGAAAATCCCATACCGGTGAGCAGGCACTCCTCACCCCCAGGCTCCCGCGACTCCGTCTGTGGATTTGCGTCTTTGGACAGTTCAGCGCACAGAGTCCGACCACACGCCGTCCTTGGTGACTGCTTCGTTTACTCTGTGTAGGTGGCCTTTTTTTTTTTTTTTTTTAAAGATTTTATTTATTTATTTAACAGAGAGGGATCATAAGTATGCAGAGAGGCAGGCAGAAAGAGAGGGGGAAGCAGGCTCCCCGCTGAGCAGAGAGCCCGATGCATGCGGGGCTCCATCCCAGGACCCTGAGATCATGATCTGAGCTGAATGCAGAGGCTTTAACCCTCTGAGCCACCCCGGTGCCCCTAGGTGGCCTTTTGAACCCTCTGGTGTCCTCGTTGGGCATGGAGGTGTCGGGTGTGGGAGGAGGTGGAGTGCTCACCCTGCAGAGCTCCCTGTGGCCCCCGGTGGTGGCTACCCCTGGAGGCGGCTCTGGTCCCCGCTTCGTCCACCTCAGGACCTGTGCCGGTGCCAGCCACCAGTGCGTGGAGCATGAGCTCTGTCACGGCCTTGTCATCAAATGAGGGGGGACGTCCATCAGCTGTGCAGGGGTTCCTGGGGACGGTCTGGGGTCCAGGCAAAAGGAGGGAGTTGCTGGTGTGCAAAGGAAGGTCGCTGAGCACCTCAGGATTGGGGGGATGCTGTTGGCTGTGCTTCTGGGGCAGTGGTGCTCCCTGCCCACTCCATCCCTGCAACCCCCCTCACCCACCCCGGCCTTGTGACCTGCTCCCTCTACCTCCCCCCCCGCACACGGGTGGCTAGGGAGTAACTGGGTGGGAGTCATGCCCTGGCAGGGGTGTCGCCTGCTGCTTCCGAGGGGCAGGGGCCTCATAACATGTGGGGGTGCAGATGGGGTGCCCTTCTACGGCATTTCTGGTTTTTTTTTTTTTTTTTTAAAGATTTTATGTGTTTATTCGTGAGAGACGCGGGGGGGTTGGGCAGAGGGAGAAGCAGGCTCCCCACTGAGAAGGGAGCCCAATGGAGGACTCGATCCTAGGACCTTGGGATTATGACCTGAGCCGAAGGCAGACACTTAACCATCTGAGCCCCCCCAGGTGTCCTCTGCTGGTATTTCTGAATGAGACCTGCATAAGACGTTGTGTGCTTGGAGCTGTCCTGCCGCTCCCGGCAGCCCAGCGAGGATGGCGGTGCCCGTGCGGACCATCATCTGTTCGGGGCGTGTGCGCGCTGTGCAAGTGGATGGGTGTGGGTGGTAGATGGAGCTGGGGCCACAGGACGGCGGGCATGTGCTTGGCAGGAGACCCCGAGGAGGAGGAGGAGCCCGGGCCTGGGGCGTCCTAGGCAGGTGAGGCAGCCAGAGCCAAGTTGCTGAGAAAAACCCAGGCGCAGTGTGCTCTGCAGCCAGAAAGGCCCCTGTGTCCGGAGCCGGTGAGGGCAGCAGGGTAGGATGCAGAGGCGTGGGACTGTGGAGGGGTGCCCTGGGCATCTGAGCACAGACGGTGGGCATGGTCAGGTCCCAGCACAGCTCTGCCTGGATGCCTGTGCAGCGGGATGCTGGGGGGATGTGGAGAGCACAGAGAGCACAGGGCAGGCCGGAGAGGGACGGGCTGATGGGGGAGGCTCGTGCAGGTGGAGAGAAGCCCCTGGATTTCTGGCGGCTGAGTGATGCAAGAGGGGGCTGGCGCAGTGGGGGCCCGGGCCTTGGCTTCCTCCCTGAATTCAGAGGAGGCTTTTGACTAGTGAGGACCAGGAAGGAGCCGGCCTTGAGCTATGGGGAGGTGGTGGCGGGTCAGAGCCCTGGCCCAGCACCCTGCCCATTCCTCTGGGAGTGTTGCGTTGGGTCCTGGGTGGCCAGTACCTCTGTGTACCTCTGCTTCCACACCCAGGAGACTGTGGGGTGGGGCCTCTGTGCCTTGCGTGGGGGTGGGTGGGCCGATCCTGAGAGTGGGCCCAACAACGTAGCCAGTGCGGCATGTGTCCGTTATGTGTCTGGCGTCACGGTTGTGTAATGCCAGGAGGCCGGGATGTCCAGCATGTGCTGGGGCCGCGATGGCATGCAGGGACCTCCTCCGGAGAGCTGTGGGCTGGGGAGGCACCGCCCAAGACAGCAGCCCATGGACGCCATGGGAGGGGCTGGGCTGGAGCTTGCTTGGGGGCTGCTTCCCCGCGAGGCGGGCCTGCAGAAGGGTCCGGCAGGTGTGCAGACTTGGCCAGCTCCGCCGGCAGGCGTGGAACAGTGAGCGCAGCAGGAGCTGGAGGTCCCCTATAAGGGGGCCTGGAAGGCTGGCTGGGGCCCTGGGGTCTCGAACCCTTTTGGGCTTCGAGGAACCTTGAGGAACCCTTTTGGACTTTTGGCCAGGAGTGAGCATCAGGCAGTCTGGTCTGTGTTTCAGAAAAGTGGCCAACCTGGGGTGAAGGGCATAGGGATAAGGGGCAAGTCTCTGTGGGACAGGATGCGTAGGCCTGTGGGATGACCTCACCGCCCCCGCCGGGGCCTGGTGCCTGCTGCTGTCCTCCATGACTGGGAGTCCCCCGGTCCACCTGCCGTCGTCCTAGGCCGGGATCCGGGGTCACAGCAGACTTAGAGCTGTTGTTGCTGGTCATGGAGGGTGGAGAGGATGCAAGGAGGAGAGCCATCTCTTGCGAAGGCTGGAAGGGAGAGCTGGTGGTGGAGGCTCAGAAAGCCAGTCCTGCCCAAGGTCACACATGACCCTCTACTCGGCGCTGGCTTTTAGTCCTGACTGCTACCTGCGTCAGAGCTGCTCTCTGCTCCAGGCTGGTGTTCCATCTGTGGCCGATGGGTTTTCCATGCTCATGGTGGTGTGGGGCAGAGAGGGTTAGGAGGGCATCTAGGAGAGGGATTGCTGTCCGTGGGTCCAGGTGGTACCCAGCGCGCCCTCTCAGCTTATCCTCTGTGGCCTCTGCCTCATGCGGTCTTCACAAGGCAGGTGATGCATGTGAGCTCTGGTCCATGCCTGCATGGTGCTGGCAAGCCCCCAACTTCCCTCATGGTGGGGTGGCGACAGCCCCTCCCAGGAGCACATGGGTGCTGTGCACGGTGGATGGAGGGGGTGGGGAACAAGTGGCCTGGGAGCTTGATGGTATATGCAGGGTGGGCCTCTCAGGTGGTCTGGATGGGAGCCTGTAGGCCTCCTCAGAGGAGTGGCTGAGTGTGTGTGCAGAGGGGGCAGCTGGTCACCTGTACTGGGGTGGGCCGGGCACGCAGTGCTTCCATGCTGGCTGGGGAGCAGGGTGCCATTCTGCAGGTGCTGGGGGACAGCCTTGTCCTCCTCCCCACTGAGTCACTGACTGTGCTGGTTCCTTTGGGCCCCCGTCAGTGGCTGTTCTGAAAGGCCCCCTCCCCCACTTTTCCTCTTTTTTTGTCCGGCCACTAGATTGGGGTGGGGTGTGTTTGTGTGTGTATATGTGGCATCCAGGCAACAGCCACGGCCTGGGGACATCTTAGACTTCCCTCTGCTGCCGCCCCACACTCTGCATGGGGCATGATGATCTGCTGGGCTGGATGGCAGCTGGGTGCTGGCCACCATGGGGCATTTGAATTTGTTCAGCAAATATGGATTGAAGTGAATCTGACACTGGAGATTTTAGGATGAGCACCGCTCTAGCCCTGCCCCGGGGGGATCCCTGCCCAGATGGGAGACAGAGGACACAGGCCCTGGAGGGGGACAGGATGGTGATGGCTCTGCTCACTGCTCTCCTTTGCGGGGTCTGGGGGCCAAGAGGTGGTCAGGGCAGCTGGCTTCCGCTAAGAAGTGACCCTTAGACTATAGGGAGCCCCTCGCAGGCTGTCACGGTGGTCAGGATGTGGGGACTGAGGTGGAGGGGGTGGGGCAGGCCAGGCCAGAGTGTGACAAGCAGTCCTGCCCTCAGGGCGCCATGTTTTGGAAGTTTGACCTGCACACGAGCTCACACCTGGACACGCTGCTGGAGCGGGAGGACCTGAGTCTGCCCGAGCTCCTTGATGAGGAGGACGTGCTACAGGAGTGCAAGGTCGTCAACCACAAGCTGCTGGACTTCCTGCTGCAGCCACCGCACCTGCAGGCCATGGTGGCCTGGGTCACTCAGGAGCCACCGGCCAGTGGCGAGGAGCGGCTGCGCTATAAGTGAGCCCCTGCCCATCCGACCCGGGGCTGCCAGGACCTGCTGCTCCCGGGAGGGGCTGCCTCCCGGCGGGGCTGTGGAGTCTGTTGGGGAAGGGTGGGCGACGGATGAAGTGGGGTTTCAGGGAAGGTTGGTGGGGACGGGGGCCATGGAGACCCTGTACGTATTCTGGCAGGAGGCCATGGGTGGCAAGGATGGCCAGCGTGCCTCCCTTTCTGGATGTGAACCTCCCCTCCCCACTCCTGCCAGGTACCCCAGCGTGGCCTGCGAGATCCTGACCTCAGATGTGCCCCAGATCAACGACGCGCTGGGCGCCGATGAGTCCCTGCTGAACCGGCTCTATGGCTTCTTGCAGAGCAGTGGCAGCCTCAACCCGCTGCTGGCCAGCTTCTTCAGCAAGGTCATGGGCATCCTCATCAACCGCAAGACAGACCAGGTGCTGTCCTGGGGCAGGGTGGGCGGGCAGGCAGGCGGGAGGGCACAGGCCCCGGGTCCTGCCGTGTGACGCCTGCTGTCCCTCCCGTCCCAGCTCGTGTCCTTCCTGCGGAAGAAGGACGATTTCGTGGGCCTGCTGCTGCAGCACATCGGCACCTCGGCCATCATGGACCTGCTACTGCGTCTCCTCACCTGCGTGGAGCGGCCCCAGCTGAGGCAGGACGTGGTTAACGTGAGCGCAGGGCCGGGGAGAGTGGGGGCCGGGGGCGGGCCAGGGGCCACGCACAGAGGCCCACTTCCCCTCTCATCCCCAGTGGCTCAACGAGGAGAAGATTGTGCAGCGGCTCATAGAGCAGATCCACCCGTTGAAGGATGACAATGTGAGTGTCCCCTCCTCACCAGGTGTTTTGCCTGTGGCCCGGCCTCCTCCCCCATGTCTGTACTTCACGCCACCCTCGGCCCCTCCCTCCCCGGAAGGTGAACTCAACAAGGAGGGAAGTGTTTGGTGCTGTGTGTGCCCGTCCTTCCAATCTCTCCCGGACAGGGCTCCTGTCGCCCACAGGAACGTGTCTTATGAGCCAGAAGCTTGGTCCTGCGTCTCTTGGTAGGATGGGGGTCTGGCGGGGGTCTCAGACTTCAGGCTCCAGCCTGGCCCCCCTCACTGCCAGCCTTCCAGGGACTCCTTCCCAGCTCCCCTTCCCTGCTCTCCTGCTGACTGGGACCTGGCCGCTTCTTGAGGCTCCCGTGGCTGGGCACACCCTGCTTGTCCTTCAGTGAACCCATGCAGTGGCCCCACGTTCTTGCTGCAGCCCAGGGGGTCTTGCCTTGTCTACCGGGGCTGCTGGCTTACAGAACAGAGGCCCACAGGTGCGGGTACTTAGCCCAGGCATCTGGCCAGTAGGTGAGGACCACGAAGGCCCAGGGGCAGGGGACCAGGGGCACCTGTGACAGGCTCTGAAGTGCAGCCTGTGTCCTGGAAAGGTGTGGGGTCTGCGCAGGTGGGCCCTGCTGGCTGCTCTGTTGGGTTAGACTTGGAGTTCTGCTCCCATTTTTCCCTTGGTGTTTCCTTGAGCAGCTTTGCTGAGGTAGAGATTACATACCATGTGGGCTGGCTGTTCAAACATAGCATGCACCGGCTTTTAGCCTATTCTCAAAATTGTCTAGTTACTGTCACATGGGTTTGGGATTATTTTTTCATATTCCCAAAAGAAAAGCCTGGGCCCTTTAGCTCTCACCATCCATTCCTCTCGTGAACCCCCGGCACCCCCAGGCTGCACTCTGTCTCTGGGTATGCGTCTGCTGTGTTTGCCATGTAAGTGCAGTCACACTGTACTTGGCGTTCCTGTCTGGCCTCTGCCTTAGCCCCAGTGTCCCACGTTCACCCGTGTGCTTTCTCCTCTCCTGAAGCTGAGGCATGTTCTCTGCTCACTGCTCACCTGCCAGTGTACATAGGGGTAGTTCCCTCCTCGGCCCTACAGCACATGGTGTGGGGTGTGGGAATGTCCCTCTTCCAAAAAGCTTTCCTGGGTTTCCCAGTTCCTTAACATCTCTCCTCTCCTGGTGTTTGGTGCCTTGTGTCCCTTCCCTCAGCACCCGCGTCCCTGTGTCTGCATGACCCCCAGCTCCCTTGGGGCCCTGAAAGCCTGATGCGATGGGCCCAGCAGCTGGGCCGGCGTTCTCAGTCCTCTTTCTGCCTCTGCAGCAACATTCCAATGCATCCCAGTCACTGTGCGACATCATCCGCCTAAGCCGGGAGCAGATGATCCAGGTGCAGGACAGCCCGGAGCCCGACCAGCTGCTGGCCACCCTGGAGAAGTGGGTCTGCGGTTCCCAGACCCAGGGAGGGAGGCTATCTGGGGCGTCCTCCCTGTCCCCGCCTGCCACCCTGTGCCCCGTACCCCGACCCCACCCTTCTCCCTGTCCTGGCCCCCGCCGCAGGCAGGAGACAATTGAGCAGCTCCTGAGCAACATGCTGGAGGGGGAGCAGAGCCAGTCCGTCATTGTGAGCGGGATCCAGGTGCTGCTGACCCTGCTGGAGCCCAGAAGGCCGAGGTGAGGGGGACCAGCTTCCCCGGTGAAGTCCAGAGGTGAAGGTTGTGGGGGCGTTGTGGGGACACGGCCTCTACAGGCGGTTTCTCTTCTGGGAGGTCACTTCGGGTCCTGGGAGAGGAGTCCTCTGTGCCTTTCCGAGGCCTGCACACCGCCTGTGGCTTTGAGCTGCCTGTGTGAATGCACGGCCTTCCAGGCGGGTCGTTGTCCGGAGTGATGGGGCTTTGCGTGCAAGTCCCCGGGAGCAGCTGTTCCCTCCCTTCCCAAAGAGCTGCACATGAGTGTGTCCCACACACAGCCCTGCTTCCTGTCCTCTCTTGCAGGTCCGAGTCTGTGACCGTGAACAATTTCTTCAGCAGTGTGGATGGGCAGCTGGAGCTCCTGGCCCAGGCGGCCCTGGACAGCATGACGTCCAGTGTGGGCGTCCTGCACGCCCTGCGCCCGCGTCTCGGCCATTTCCACCAGCTCCTGCGTGAGCCCCCAGAGGTGGGTCGAGGCTGGGGGGCCGAGGAGGCAGGGCAGCAGGGAGGGTGGCCTATGGGTCTGGGCGGCGCTGAGTTTCCCCTGTGCCCGTAGCTGGAGCCGCTGCAAACTACGTGGGGCAGCCTGGCCCCGCCACTGGGCAACACCCGGCTGCATGTGGTCAAGTTGCTGGCCAGTGCGCTGAGTGCCAACGATGCAGCTCTGACCCAGGAGCTCCTGGTGCTGGACGTGCCCAACACCATGCTGGTATGGAGGGCGGGGCCGCGGGTGGTCTGGGCAGGGGTGTGGAGGGTGAGGGCCCTGAGCAGGGGTGCGGAGGGCAGGGGCTTGGAGGGGGCCCTGAGCAGGGGTGCCAAGGGCAGGGGGCATGGAGAAGGACCTGGGCAGGGGTGCCGAGGGTGGGGGCGTGGGGGATGGGCCCTGGGCAGGGGTGTGGAGGGCAGGGGGACGGAGGAGGACCTGGGCAGGGCTGCAGAGGGCAGGGGTATGGAGGGAGCCCTAAGCAGGGGTGCCAAGGGCAGGGGGCATGGAGAGGGTCATGGGCAGGGCTGTGGAGGGCACAGGCCTGGAGGGGGAGTCCTGGGCAGGGGTGCAGAGGACAGGTGACATGGAGAGGGACCTGGGCAGGGGTGTGGAGGGGGAGCCCTGGGCGGGGGTGCTGGGGCGGGGGTATGGAGGGCCTCTGATGCCAGCCTGTGCTGCCCCCCAGGACCTGTTCTTCCACTACACGTTCAACAACTTCCTGCATGCCCAAGTGGAGCTATGTGTCCGTGCCGTGCTGAGCGCCGGGCCTCCTCCTGACAGCAGCCTTGAGATCCCTGCCCCAAACCCCGCGGTGAAACACGTGCGCTGGGGCTCCCAGGTCCCCCTCCCAGTCCCCGTGGGTCCCCGTCTGTCCCCCTGTCCTGCTGCCGGTGCTTGCCAGGCAGCTTCATGGGCTGTGGGGGGCCAGGCGTCCAGCCTTGTCCTTAGGTTTGTCTGTCTGGGAGAATGGGGGATGCCATGCAGGTGGGTGGAGAGACAGAATGCCCTCTAGGACAAGGCCACGGTGTGGTGAGAGGGGCCTCAG
The DNA here is from genome assembly GCF_030435805.1 of Mustela lutreola. Classification (NCBI taxonomy): domain Eukaryota; kingdom Metazoa; phylum Chordata; class Mammalia; order Carnivora; family Mustelidae; genus Mustela; species Mustela lutreola. Next base: position 49,830,615 of record NC_081305.1, read on the forward strand.
GGAGGAGCTGTCCAGTAGCACGGTCAGGTCGCGGTCGCTGTGGGTGTCAGTGGCCAGGGGTGTGTGGAGGGGGATCTTCAGGTTTGCGCTGTAGGTGGAGGTGGGGGTGGAGTGAGCTGGAATGGCGGTGGACAGAGCCCGGGGGCTGGGGCTCGGGGCTGGGCTACAGCGGGTCTGGGGGTGCCCCGCCCCCACACCCACTCTGCCCCCTCAGCTCCTGCAGCAGTGCCGCCTGGTGGAGCGCATCTTGACCTCCTGGGAGGAGAATGACCTTGTGCAGTGAGCGCTGGGGGCATTGCCTGCGCCGGGGGTGGGGGTGGGGAGGCCGAGGCGTGCGGGGCCACATCCATCTATCACTCTGGGCTCACCCAGGTCTGCCGGGGGCCCCCGCAAAGGCTACATGGGCCACCTGACAAGACTGGCCAACGCTCTGGTGCAGAACACAGAGAAGGGGCCCAACGCTGAGCAGCTGGGGCAGCTGCTGAAGGGTGAGGCACAGGGAGCGGCCGGCCCCGGGGCTGGGGGCAGGGTGTGCAGGGGTGCAGGCCGAGGGGCCCCTCACGCCGTCTCTCCCCTGTACCGAGCAGAACTGCCTGGTAAGCAGCAGGAGCAGTGGGAGGCCTTCGTGTCCGGACCCCTGGCGGAGACCAACAAGAAGAACACCGTGGACCTGGTGAGGCGCCTCGACCCTCTGTGAGGGTCTGCCCTCCGCCGCACCTCCCCGCACCCGCACCCTCCCCAGCCTGGTCCTCACCCCCTGCCCACCGCCCTGCCCCAGGTGAGCACCCACCACCTGCACTCCTCCAGCGACGACGAAGACGACCGGCTCAAGGAGTTCAACTTCCCTGAGGAGGCCGTGCTGCAGCAGGTGGGCTGGGGGCGGGGCGGGGGGGGCCTGTCCTGCCCAACCCCACCTGCCCCTGACCGCCGCCCCTCTGCAGGCCTTCATGGACTTCCAGATGCAGCGCATGACCTCAGCCTTCATCGACCACTTTGGCTTCAATGACGAGGAGTTTGGGGAGCAGGAGGAGAGTGTGAAGTGAGTATGCCCTTCCATGGGAGGGCGGGGGCCCTTGCTGGGCCCAGGGCTCCTCCTGCCAGCCTTCCCGTGTCCTCCCTGCTTACCCCCATGGCTTGCCTGCCAGTCCTAGCATCGGGCCTTAGCCTGGAGAGCGGCCAGCCCTGCTTCTCGGTCCCTCCTTGGGGGGCAGTAGCTAAGGCCCTGGAGGGGAGCCCGGGTTGGGGCTGGGAACGAGGTGGCCAGACCATGGTCTTGGTGCGGAGCTCACCCTGAGAGGCCCTGCGGGAAGGGCCATCAGAGCAGAAGGGGTTACTCTGAAGGCGTTTATGATGACCTGAGGGAAAGGGGAAGGACCAGCAGAGGGCAGGACAGGAGCATTCCTAATATGACACTGCAGGAAGCCAGGGGAGGGAGGCCAGGTGGCCCCTTAGGGGCAGGTTCCAGGGATAGGCAGTTGGGGCTTCAGCTGCTCTTGGGGTCCTCGTTGGCATCTGTTTTATCGTGGTACTTGTGCACTGGCACATTTCGGGTATCTTCCCATCGTGTGCCCACCTTCCCTCTCGGTTCAGGGCTCAGGAGCCTAATTAAAGCTGGGGAGACCAAGGTATGTATGAGAGCGGATCGCTTCTGTGTAGCACAGTGGTCAGCTGCTGGCCTTTCTTGCCAGACAGGTCCCCCTTGGGGGCAGTCATGAGTTCTGTGTCTGCCAGGGCTCTGCTCAGCCCAGTGCCTGGTGTGTGGATGGTCCTAGAGCAGACCCCACCCAAGGGAGGACAGACCGACCACTGGATGGGTGCCGTGGGCACAGCTGGGCGTCCTCGGGGGTGAAACTGTTGCTGCCTCTGGTGCATAGTTGCCAGTGGGGTTAAAAAATATAAAAACCTTGGGCACCTGGGTGGCTCAGTGGGTTAAGCCTCTGCCTTCGGCTCAGGTCATGGTCTAAGGATCCTGGGATCGAGTCCCGCATCGGGCTCTCTGCTCGACAGGGAGTCTGCTTCCTCTTCTCTGTGCCTGCCTGTCTGCCTACTTGTGATCTCTGTCTGTCAAATAAATAAATAAAAATCTAAAAAAAACCCTATAAAAACCTTGAAAGGCATGAAATGTTCTAGAATGGAAGGTAGGTGAATATCTTTATAGCTTTAGGGCTGAACATCTGGCCCTGTGGGAATCATGTCCCCAGAGTCGGCTGTCCCGCTCTGACCAATGGGTGGCGCTTGGCCCAGCCCGCTCTGGGCGGCTCTGCGCATTCGTGTGCCTGGAGGAGAGGCTGAGAGGACACGGTGTGGGAGCTTGGCCGTGTAGTGTGGACGCCGAGGTGACCCTCAGCTTGTTGACTCCCACTTATCCGTGGCCTTTGTGGCCAAGTGTCTCCTGAATTAGATAAACAATAGAACACAGAGCCAGAGTGTGGATCCTCACCCAGACAGACAGCGCCCCTGGAGGACAGGAGTCAGGCTGTGGAACGAGCAGCAGCCGGGTTCTTGTCCGTAGTTAGCGCAGGAATTGTGCTTCTCTGAGGCTTTCCCGGAAAGTGGAGCCCAGGGAGCTGGGTGTCGCTGGCCCCCGTGGAAGACTGCAGGTCACCCTGCCCTTGAGACCTTGAGTCCAGGGTCCCAGCTGCAGGCTGGGCGTCAAGCTGTGTGTGCCGTGGCCTTGCCCTTGGCGGAGGGGTGTTTGCAACACAGTGAACCGTGGCTGCCCGGTCTCCCCTGCTCTGTGTGCATGGCGCTGCAGGCTCGGTGGAGATGACAGGCTGGATGACAGCTATACCCCGGTCATGTCCCGTCATCTCTTTCATTGTTGTTTCTTGGACTTGGAGGCCCAGAGGCCTAGGGAAGCGTGGAACAGAGGTGGGGACAGACTGCTGAGCCATGCATGGTTGTGACTCGATTCCTGGCTGCCGTCCTGATGAATGACGGCCCCGTGAGTCCCGGACCCTTGCTCCCAGGGGACATGGGTGCCTGGATGGTCGCCTTGTCTGGGTAGATGCTGCCTCTTTCTCCAGACCGAGAGAAGCAGGCAGAGAGATGAGCTCCGTGGCCTGTCTGGGGCCACTCTGCCAGCTGCGTGGGTCTGAGGCTTGCGGCCCTCAGGGCACCCCTGTGCGGGCAGAGACAGGCAGGTGGTGCGTCTCTCTTGGAGCTCAGCCGCCAGCTTGCCGGTTGGGCAGCCGGACAGATGCCTGGAATGGGTCACAGGTACTGATGGGAGGCCACGGATAAGCTGTAGCCCGTCAGCCGGTTTGCAGCTGCAGGCCAGTGTGTAGCCGGTGTGCTGAGCCGACGCGGCAGGAGCTGCCGCGCCCTCCTCACTGCCCCCATGCCTCTCTCCTAGCGCGCCTTTCGACAAGACCGCCAACATCACCTTCTCCCTCAATGCCGACGACGAGAATGTGAGTGCTACCCATCCCTGGTGGTGAGGCGTCCGGGGTGGAGGGGGGACACGCCGTAGACTATGCCGCCCTGCACCCCGCAGCCCAATGCCAGCCTGCTGGAGATCTGCTACAAGGATCGCATCCAGCAGTTTGACGATGAGGAGGACGAGGAGGAGGACGAGGAGGAGGGCCAGGGCTCCGGGGAGTCTGACGAGGAGGACGGCGCCTGGCAGGGCAGTCAGCCGGCCAGGGGAGCCCGCCGGGGCCAGGCCCCGGGCATGCGGTGAGTCTGAGACCTGCTCAGCCCCAGCCCCAGTGTGGGAGGGAAGCGGGAAGGAGGGTGTGTTGCGCTCAGCTGAGGATCTAACCGCTTGTGTGCGGTTAGAAGTCAGTGGGAAGTCAGTGGGTATTTGATGTGTGGCCAGCCTCAGTGTGCGGCCGTCCACCCCCCCGCCTCCCTGGTCAGCTCGCACTCAGGGCTTCCCATCCGCTCTCTGTCCCTTCCTTGCAGTAATGGGAGAGCCGGGTAGAGTGTGGGTGAGCTGCCGCCTGCTCGTCATACGCCTGCGGCGCTGGCTGGCCCCATGGCCACCGACTCAGTGGGCTCTGCCCCCTCGGCACAGACCTGTGTCTGCATCCGATCCCCCCATTGTGGCTCTGCCCCTGAGGCTGGCACAGGCCTTCCCTGTCCCCCTTGTGAGTCCACCGCCCTGGCAGCTGGGCTCATGTGTTGCTCCCACCTGCTGGGTGGCCAGGCTGGTGAGCCCAAGGTCACGGTTCACCCCTCATTCTCTTTCAAGCACTCGCTTGCTCTTGGTTTTCACTTCTTTTTTTTAAAGATTTTGTCAGAAAGAGAGAGTACAAGCAGAGGGAGTGGCAGGCAGGAGAGGGAGAAACAGGCTTTCTGCTCAGCAGGGAGCCCGATATGGGGCTCGATCCCAAAACCCTGGGATCGTGACCTGAGCTGAAGGCAGCTGCTCAACGGACTAAGCCCCCCAGGTGCCCCATGCTTTTCACTTCTTGATCCTGTCTTGAGCTAAGGTTTTGTGTGTGCTCTGAGGTGGGGTCCAGTCTCCTCCTGCATGTGCGATTGCCGACATCCCAGCATCTGTTGTCGGAGACTCCCCACTGAGTGCACCTGGCTGCACGTGTGTGGTTTGTCTTCTGGCCCCTCCAAGCCTGCTGGTCTTTATGCCAGGACCTCCCTGTCTCCATATCTGTCGTGGTAAGGTTTGAAGTCAGGAAGTGAGTTCTCCGACATGGTTGTCTGCTCAGGGTCCCTGGGGATCCTGTGGGACAGTTAGCGCCAGCCTGTTGACTTCAGCAGGGAAGCTGGTCCGGACTGGGAGGACTTGCCCTGAACCTCTAGGTCAGCCCAGAGACCTGGGAACCGTATCCCATCTTCCAGTCCCTGAGCATGGAACGTCTTTCCGTTTACTTAGGTCTCTCTTAGAGAATAAGCTTTGTACTTCCTTTGTTCAAGTTTTTCCTGCATCTTTTACATAAGTGGAATTTTGAGATTGTCGCAAGCATAGAGAAATACAGTGGATGTTGGTACATGGACGTCGAGCCCTGCGGAGCTCACTCACTGTGACAGTTAAGCGATTCCCTGGGGTCTCCTGGCTGCAGTCAGGCCACCTGCTAACAGAGTCTGCCTCCTCTTCCAGTGCAGACGTTTTTCACGTCATGGTTTTGCTTCCTTGCACAGCAGTGTGGTCCTGAGCAGGGTGGCGAGTAGACCCATCTTGCTCCTGACCTTGGGGGGTGGCTGGTCTTCCCGCACGGATGGGGTGGGGGGTCGTGGGTTTGGGAGATGCCCCCTTCTCTCCCGTTTGCTGAGTGTCTTTCTCGTCAGCTATGTTCAGCGATGTGCACGGGGGTCCCTTTCCCTGCAGTGACCAGAAAGACCGCACATGTGGTGTGCTCAGCCCTTCCGCAGTTGGTGGCCACGTGGGCCAGGTGGACTTTCCCTGGCTCGGGCCCTGTGTCAATCCACGTTTACACTGTAGTGGTGGAGCCTGCGTGTGTGGGATGCTGCTCTCGGTGCCCCCACTCTTGTTGTAGGCAGAGGGAGAGTGTCTTGTTGGCCCTCAGCCCTCAGGAGGAGCGCCCAGGATGAGGCGGACTCTGGTGGAGGGCTGCCACCCGCCTCCCCATGCCCTGTGCCCAGTGAGGCCCTGACCGGTCTGTCCTGTGGCTTCCCCGCTGTCCCCGCTCCTCCATCCCTTGTGTCAGCGCAGCTGCTGATGGGTGGTTTCCGGGCAGGAGCGGAGGCAGCACAGACAGCGAGGAGGACGACGAGGACGACGAGGAGGACGAGGAGGATGGCGATGGCCGTGTGGCTGGTGGGGGGGCCAGACCCCCTTCTTATCCTGGCCCCGGCCCCCAGCCTCTGGGTGGGTGAATGCACAGGGTGGGGGGTGGGTGACGGGGTGCACACGGGCCGTCTGCCTCCTGTGCTCACCCTCTTCCCTCACCCCTGCCCAGGCTCCAGCCGGACAGCCGCCTTTGACCCAGTGCCTATAGACGCCCTGACTGGCCCCCGAGACTCTGGGGAGAAGGAGCCGTGCTCTGGGCTCCTCACCCCACGGGGGTCCCTTGGCGTATCACAGGACCTCCCCGCCCTGAGCCTGGCCAGCCCTGTGGCCCACTCTGCCCCACAGCTCAGGTAAGGGCCTGGCGGGCGCCCAGGTCCTGGGTCCCTCGGGCTAGAGCGCTGACCCCAGCTGGCCCTCGGGCTGCTTCTCTTGTACCCCAGGTCTCAGGACCCCGCGTCCCCTTCAGCACCTCAGGAAGCCCCAGATGGCAGTGACGTAGCGGAACCCTCGGGTGAGCTGGCCAGCCCAACCTGCTCTCCCCGTTGTCCCCTGGCCTTGTGCACCTGCTATGGGCTGGAGCAAGGCGCCTGGCCAGCACCACACTCTCTGAGCCTTGCGTCTCCTGGCTTCTCTCCGCACAGCCTCCTGCCAGGCCTTGGTTAGCGTCGGGGACCTCCAGGCCACACTCAGAGGGACACGCTCCACCCCCAGCTCCTTGGACAGGTGACCGGCTGGGACCCCTGGTGGGACCCCCCCCAGGTCTGCACCACTGCCTGGGGCCTCATAGCAGCTGAGGGTCGGATGCTGTGCCCATGCCCACGTGTGGGTGCCCTAGAGGCCCTGGAGCCTGGGGCAGCCTGCTTCGCTCCAGGGGCAGAAAGGCTTCCAGAAGGGGGCAGGCAGCATGTGGAGCCTGCGCCCCAGCCTTGAGCTCCTCCTACTTGGGGTGGCTCCTTGGATCTTTGATAAGGGGGGACTACCCTGGCCATGGGCCTCTTCCTGCAGGCACAGGGGACGTAGGGGTCAGGAGGGGGTTGGTGACAATGACCCTGCTGATGCCTGCATCCTCCACACAGTGCAACCGGAGACCCTGCTACCTCGGTCCCAGCCCCTGGGGCCTGCCAGCACCCCCAGACCACAGAGGGGGAGAGGAGCCCAGAGCCCTCGGGGCCCCCCCAAAGCCAGAGGTGAGCACAGGGCGGCCTCCCAGGGCAGCTGGTGTCCTGGCGGGGAGACCCTGAACTTTCTATGTTTCTCTTGCCCTGCAGTGCCCAGGCCCCTGAGCTGCCTCCGATGCCCAATGGCTCTGCCCCAGGAGGGCCAGCATCCCTGGGCTCCCAGTGAGTGGCGAGGGCTGCGTGGGTAGTGGGGGTGCTGGGGGGGCAGGTTGGGGGCAGCGGGTTCCTCACGCAGCTCTCCCTCTTGGTTCCCAGGTAACTGCCTGGTCCCGGTGGTGGCGGCTAACTCCTCCGTCCTCCACTTGGACCCTCCGGAGTTGGGGCAGGGCGGGTCCCATGATGGCCCTGTTGCCCCATCACCGCTCCCCACCCTGTCCGCCCCCACATGCTCTCCTCTGGACTCCCAGGAGCCTGGCGCCAGGGAGACAGGCCCTCGTCCACCCCCATTTGCACTGAGAAAAGAAATTATGGAGTTATGTCTCCGAGAATAAAGAAACAGAGTTGAGAAGAAAGAAAGGAGAGAGAGAGAGAGAGAGACCTATATTATATATTATATATGGAGAGAGCGAGCGGGTGGGTGGAGAGCCAGGAGGCGGCCCGGACGGGCGGGGCAGCAAGTGGGACCTGCATCCCCTCTCAGTGGGGGCTGTGTTGGGGGCCGTCGTCCACCCTCCCCTCCCACCACGCCCAAAGCCCCAAAGCCTCCGGTGCAGTGCCCACACCCGCACTCGGCTCAGGCCCGCCTCCAGGGAGGGCCCGAGTGGGGGCCGTGCCTTTGCCCAAACCCTTGCCCTGGACCCTGCACTTTGACCCAGGCTGGGAGCTAAAGGACCCTCTGCCTCGCCCTGCTGGTTCTGTGGGAGCTGGTGGTCCCCGTCCAAGGGGGTCTTTCAGTGACATTCCCGTGGGGCCCCACTGCACTCACTGAGACTGCCCCCTCTGCACCTCCCACAGACCCTGGGGCGGGTAGGTTGGCAGGGGTCTGGCTGGGGTCCCCTTCCCATGCCCAAGGGTCTGGGGTCCAGCCCAGCTGCCAAGTGACCTTGTCCCAGCTCCCTCTTCCCAGGCTGGCGTGAGTGTGCGTGTGTTCGTGCCGAGCTTCTATTTCGTATTGCAAATATAAATAAAGACCGTTTAAGATTCCTGCTCAGACTATGAGTTCTGGGGCCGGGGCCCTGGGCTGTCCCTGTGCCCTGCCTTGGGCCTTGAGTTCTGGGACCTGGGGCTGGGAGGCCTGGGCTGTCCCTGCACCCTGGCCTTGGGCCTTGAGTTCTGGGACCTGGGGCTGAGGCCCTGGACTGTCCCTATCCCCTGCCGCGGGCCTTGAGTTTTGGGACCTGAGGCCGGGGGGCCCGAGCTGTCCCTGTGCTCTGGCCTTGGGACCCCAGGCCTTTCCTCAGTCCCAGGGTGTAGTCCTCAGAGTGCAGTTGGGCTCCTGAACTTCCATGTTCTGCTGAGGGTAGGGTCACTTGTGCTTAGACCAGGAAAGAATGTCCTGGGAGGAGGAACAGAGCCCTGCCCAGTCTTGTCTGGGGCCTTGTCCCCATAAGCTGTTTCCTGGGGTCCCCTTCGTGCTCCTGGCCCTGTGTGTCCTGGGTCCATATACCCTCCAGGAGGTGGCAGGCCATTCTCCAGCCTTGGGGAGGGTGACATGGCTGGGTGACCTTGTGGAAGTGATGTCTCCTGAGCCTTTTCTCCTGCGGTGGAGCCGTGGGCGCCTGGGGGTGGCCAGCCCCCCAACATAGGTGGGCACGTGGTAAGCTGTTCCTGCCAAAACCAGAGTTACAGGCGAGCCGAATGCACTCGTAGGATGTGCTTGTGAAGCTGCAGCCAGCGTGCCGTGAGGACCTCGTTGGACTCCGCACTAGCACATGTTCCCTTGGGGGGATCCGTGGCGGGGGGGCGGTGTGGGTCAGTGGAGGCCACATTGTGGGGGGGATTGATGGGCCAGAGCCCAGGAGGCTCCCCTGGGTGGCCTGCTGGGGGGACGGTGGGTGGGCGTCCTTCCCCACACCCTGGCCAGGGCTGACCTAACCTTGGGGCTGATGGCGGTCAGCACCAACCCTCCACCCCCTGCCCCAGAGTTCCAGGTGCAGGGGAACGTGTAGGAATCCCACACCGGGTCCCTCTCAGTTGGTGGGGCATGGGACAATGGGAGGAGAGTATATGGCCTCATACCTCCTGGGCAGCTGAGGGGAATCCGGGTCTGGGGGGGCAGGGTGCTGGGGGGGAGGAGGGACCCTGGGTGCCAAGTGGGCACCTTATCAGTGGTGCCAGGCGGGGCCATCCCCAGGGTGGGGGCAGCATCTCCCTGGGCCCTGTTATCAGCCCCAGAGTCCACAGGACGCTCCTCGGGTTAACGTGTAACCACATGCTGTCCCCTCCACCCCCAGAGCCACCCGCGCTCACACAGGTGCCATTCTGGGGGGTCAATGGCCAACATGGGCGCTCAGGAGGAGGGTCTGCCTGGAAAGCCTTGCTTCTTAGCCCAAGTGAGAGACGCCAGGTGTGGGAGAGGTTTGGGCCTGGGTGCTGGGGAATCCGAGCAGCCTGTGGGAATTGGGGGTCCTGCTCTCAGGTTGCTGGGCTCCCTGTGGGTCGTGACTCGGGTTCCTGGGTGGGAGTACAGTGACCCCGACCTGAGTCCTGGCTGCGGGGCGCCTGCCCCCTGGGAACTCGCTGACCCCCTTGTCTCCCAAAGCAGCCGCGCCTGTGCCTGCGGTTGAGCCCCTTCTTTGTCACCTGTGCTGCCTACTTCCTCCTCTGGATCCCTCAAGACCAGCCGTCTTGGGTCGGCGCCCTCGTCAAGTGCCTGCCGGTGCTTTGCCTGGCCGGGTCCCTGCAAGCTGCGTGCCAAGGCACCGGCCACCGCGTGCTCCTGCAGGGGGCCCTTCTGTGCTCGGCCGTGGGTGATGCCTGCCTCATCTGGCCCGACGCCTTCCTCTCTGGTGAGCAGGGTGGCCCCAGGCTCTCGCAGAACCCTCCTTCCCCTCGGGGGGTTGGGTCTTAGAAGGTGTGAGTGGCCTGGAGGGACAGAGCGGGGCTTTGGGTGCTGTGGTCTGGAGTAGCTGGTTGAGGATGGTCACACCAAGGAGTTCCCGTCTTAAAGAGGGCACAGGAGCCCAGGCAGGGGACCAGCAAGTGCAAGGGCCCTGGGGTGGGCAGGATGGGTAGGTGGATGGAGCCAAGTGGGGAGCAGAGCGAAATGGGGAGCTGGCGGGCAGTGGCAAGCAGAGTAAGGATGGGATGCAAGTGTGCATCTTAAGGTCACTTTGGGCCCGAGGGCAGGGTGAGGGGAACCCCCACAGGGAGTCCGATGTGGTGGGTGGGGGGGGTAGGGGGCTGGCCGGTGTGGATGCTGCTGCTGGGCAGTCCGTCCCCTCGGGCTCTGCACCGGAGGTGACCACCAGGGAGTGACCGGTCCTGTGTCCTCTAGGCGTGGCTGCCTTCACTGTGGCCCACCTGCTCTACCTCTGGGCCTTTGGCCTCACTCCGCTGCGGCCTGGCCTCCTGCTGTCCATCGCTCTGGTCTCCATGCCATACTACGGCCTCCTGCTGCTCCACCTCCCAGCCAGCATGGTCCCAGCGCTGGCGGTCTACTCCCTGGTCCTGGGCTCCATGCTGTGGCGCGGCCTGGCCAGCGGCGGGAGTGTCCGCGGGGGGGCCCTGCTTTTCACGCTCTCAGATATGGTGCTGGCGTGGGACACCTTCGTCCAGCCGCTGCCACATGCCCGCCTTGTGGTCATGATCACCTACTACGCTGCCCAGCTCCTCATCACCCTGTCGGCCTTCCAGAGCCCCCGGCCCAAGACCCACTGACCAGGGGCCCGGATGGACCGGCGGCGCCCCGTGGCCTCTGGCAAGGCCCCCACAGACCCCGGGCTCCTGGACTCCTGCCTGCAAGTGCCTGTGCGGCTCGGGACCCATGAGAACCGTCTGTGGAAAACCACATCCACCGCCGATTCCCCGTGGCCGCCTTCCCTCTGCTCTGACCGCAGCCTCCCACCTGCCTCCCCTGGGCACCTGCCCCCTTCCCTGCGGCCCTGATCTAGTTCATGCCCAAGTAAAGCGGATATTGAAACAGCGACATCTCCATTATTTGGGGGAGGGGCCTCAGGGGAGGGCTTCTCACAGAAAAGAACAGCAAAGCATTCTTTCTTATTTTTAAAATTTTAATTGTATTTTTTTAAGGGTTTTTTTTTTGTCTTTTTTTTTTTTTTGTCAGAGTGAGTGAGCACAGGCAGACAGAGTGGCAGGCAGAGGCAGAGGGAGAAGCAGGCTTCCTGCTGAGCAAGGAGTCCGATGTGGTACTCCATCCCAGCACGCTGGGATCATGACCTGAGCCAAAGGCAGCCGCTTAACCAACTGAGCCACCCAGGTGTCCCAATTTTAATTGTATTTTTTTTTTTTAATATTTATTTGAGAGAGAGAGAGAGGGAGACAGCAAGAGAGAGCAGGGGCAGAGGGAGCAGCAGACAGAGGGAGAAGCAGGTTCCACCCCAGGACCCCAGGACCATGACCTGGGCTGAAGTCAGATGCTTAATGACTGAGCCACCCAGGTGCCCCTATTTTTTTAAATACATGTATGTATGTATGTATGTATGTAGAGAGTGAGCAGTGGGGAGGGGCAGAGGGAGAGAAGCTCAAGCAGACCCCCTGCTGAGCACAGAGCCTGATATGGGGCTCATTCTCACAACCCTGAGATCACGACTTGAGCCAAAACCAAAGTCTGCTTAACTGACTGGGCCACCCAGGTGCCCCTTTTGTTTTCTGAAGCCACTAAGGTCCGTTGGAACTGTTTTCACATGTACCATTCAGGGACATGAGGTCCATCCCCAGTGTTAGGCCCTGAATCTGCCCTTTGCAACCATTCCTGTGGCAACCTTGCTGCGAGCTGTACCCGGGTCCCCCGTTCATACAGGTCAGCATTGCTGACTATGCGTGGGCCTGGGGAACATGGGTCCCCACAGTGTTCCCGGGTCAGGGTACATCCAGCTCTCGGTGACTTTTGCACACAGAGGAGCCCTGGGGAGGTGGCTCATGAGGTCTTCTCATGTGTGCACACCCAGAGATCACGGGGAGGCCTCTGCAAAGCCAGGGCACCCCAGACGGGGGTGAGTTTTAGGGTTTGGGAGGAAGATCGAGAGGGGGAGTCACCACCACCTGTGCTAAGCAAGCATGATGTTGCCCACGAGAAAAAACATGCCTGTACACATGCACATTATGCTAATGAAGCTTACCGCCCACCATTGTGCACTTTGGGACTCTTAAAGCAGAGGGGAGGCTTCTCCACCCATGCCGTGCTCTCAGGGACTCTTAGAGCAGAGGGGAGACTTCTCCATCCCCACTGTGCTCTTAGGGATCCCCAGAGCCCGCTCCTGGTTTTTTTTTTTAAGTTTTAAATTCCAGTGTAGTTAACACAATGTCCTACTAGTTCCAGGTGCATTGTAGAGTGGCTTTGTCCCCCATGCTCATCACATGCTCATCAGGACACAGGCTTCCTTCATCCCCATCACCTGGCTCCACTTCCCCCATCCCCTCCCTTCTGGGCACCAGCAGTTGCTTCTCTGTAGTTAAGACTCTGTCCTGTGGTTTGCTTCCCCCCAAGAGTGGAATCCTGCACGGTTTGTGTTTCTCTGACTTACTGGGTGCAGCATAATACCCTCCAGCCCCCTTCAGACCTTGCAAACTGTAAGATCTCCATCTTTCCGAAGGCCACATAATATTCCAGACGTGCCACACCTTCAACCACCCGTGGACCCGTGGGCTCTCTATACTGCTGCTGCTGCTAGAAAATTCGGGGGCATGTGCCTCTTTGACTCTGTGCTTCTGTGTTCTCTGAGCTCACCCCTGCTTCTCAGTCCCTGCCCCACCGTCAGGCCACTGCATGGGAGGGCCTTGGGCCACTTGAGGCACGCTGCTGTGGTACAACCCTAGGCAGGGATGAGGGTTCCCCGGGGGTGCACTCTGCTTCTCCCGACCTCAGAGGCCCAGCACTGCCTTCCGTGCACACCGGCCTCGTGCCCACGCGGGGGTCGCGCCAGTTAACTCCGCCGCCCAGGTCCCCAGTGCTGCTCCCTCCCGCACCTGGAGCGCCCCCCCCCCCCAGCAGACCTCCCACCCCCCTGGAAAGGACCAAGAAGGGACATTTCCTGGGAACACGTAGGTCCGGTCTAACAACGGTGAACTTTGGAACCTGGCCGTTGTTGGCGGGCATTGCTGTGTTGTGGCCATGTGTGAGGTCGTTTCTACTCCAGCCCAGAAAAAATGTCCTGGTCGCGGCTTTGCAGAGATCCTCTTCACGTTCCAGCCAAGTGTGTGCGGGACGCTGGGCGGGCGGGCTCGGTGGGTGGAGCCTGGGCTCAGTGGGTGGGCCGGGGACCCGGTGGGTGGGTGGAGCCTGGGCTCAGTGGGTGGAGCCTGCCGCGCTTGACCTCAGGGTGGTGAGTTTAAGCCCGACGCTGGGCGCGGAGCCTACTTAGAAAGAAAAGAAAGAAGAGTGTGGACGTTAGTGGTTTATGGTATATCCACAGAGTTGGGCAACCATCCCCGCAGTCAGCATTAGAACCTTCATCACCCGGAAAAGAGATCCCTATCCTCCAGCCTCACCTCCCCGACCACTCATGCCTTCCAGCCCAGCACAATTCATCTTCAAGTGCTCCCGATCATTTGGGATTCGGGTTGTTGTCAGCATCTCACAATGATTCCTGGTTACGACTCTACCCATCCCGGTGCCTGGGTTCCCCGACCCCAGGTGGCTCCTACCCTTCACATCCCTTAGATGGCGACTCCGTTCCATAGGACTGCTCCCCCCTCCCCCCACCCCCCATTCCCCTCGTCCACGTCCTCACTGTCGCCTGGGCTTCTGACCCACCAGATGGGGATGAAAAGTTCCCACCAGCCCCTCCTTGTGTTTGGTTAACAAGCTAGAGCAGCTCACAGAACTCGGGAAAGTCGTCCACTTACCATCACCCGCCTGGGGCTAAAGGGTCCAGCTGGGGAGCAGCCAGATGGGAGAGTCGCTATGGCCACCTGGGGTGTGGGATGGGGAAGTGCATGGGGCTCCAGCGGCCTCTCCCCTGCCTCCAGGTGCCCACCGATCTGGCATGCCATGGGAAGTCCAGGCAAGGCTGGGGGCCCGCAAACTTGACCCCTCAGTATCACCCCATCCTGTCCCTGTTCCACACACAGCTCTGGCCAAAATACTCTCAGATGCCCTGAGTTGTCCCAGGTCTCCACTCGCTCTTCCCCCAAACACCTGCCCTCCACCACTTGTCGCCTTCCTCACGCCTTTCTCCACTCACCAAATCCTACTCTTGTGTGGAGAAGACTCAGCACTGGGGCAGACACCTCCCAGGTATTCCTGCCATGCCCATTGCTACCCCAGTCAAGGCGCATTCATCTCACACTGGGGTCTGTTTCCCCGACCGCCGCCTCAGCCCTGTGCCCTCCGGACCAGAAGACTGTGTTTGCCCACTGAGCTTGTGGCCCAGAAGCTGCAGGTGTTGGGTGACTGATGGGATTGGTTCCAGATGGTGAACGAATGTGGATATAGCTCCTGAAGGAGCCGTATGGGGAGAGGTTAGCATGGAGCACAGGACAATAAGGAGAGGAAGGGGGTCAGGGACTGGTGGTGGCGGGTGACAAGGTTGGCGGCTCGTGGCGGCCTGAGCAGGGATGGCATGGGAGGTCATAGAAGGAGTGGCTGAGACAATAGAACTCCGTGTCTCCTGGTCCTGGAGGCCAGAAGGCCCGGATCAAGGTGTCAGTTGGCTGGGTTCCTGCTATGGGAGTCCATGCCTATCACACTCTGGAAATGGCCGGCCTGGGGTGCCAAGGTGGCCCCATGTGTTGAACGTCTGACTCTTGACTTCGGCTCAGGTCATGGTCTCGGGGTCCTGGGATGGATCCCCGTGTCTGGCTCCACGCTCTCTCTCTCCCTCTGCCCCTCCACTCCGCTCCTCTCTCTATCTAAAAACAAATAAGCAAATCTTAAAAAGAAAGAAAAAAGAAATGGCAGACTTAAAAATGGAGGACAGACCCATGGTTGCTGGGAGATAAAGATCCGGGACAGTCAAATATAGAAGGAGGTGGCTCAAGGTCATTCCTCGGTGACAGGGCAGGGTCATATCTTGACTGGTGGTTGTTCCACGGTTCTTTGCATAGATTAAAATTGGACAGCACTACACACACACACACACACACACACGTTGTTAAAACAACAGCTGTGAAACCTGAAGAATGAGGTCTGGAGCCGGGCAATGGCATTCTACCACTATCGAGCTCTTGCATTTGATAGCAAATTTTATGTGCCTGAGATGTTACCACGGGGGTTAGTGGAACAAAGCTCACAGGGGGCCTCTTGCACTATTTTTTTGCAACTTCCTGAGAGTCTTAAATAATTTCAAAGCAAATTGTCGAAGAAAATGTGGAAATTTATTCATCAAAAACGCAAAACAAAACCCACCAAAGATGAACTATTTCTCTTCCCCCTTCTTCCTCTCCCTTTTCCTTCACTTTTGGGACATATCAGTCCTAAAGCCATTTGATGGGGATGAGCCACATAGGCGTTCATGAATGGTGGTGGTCGTGGGACCAGGCAGGGATCCATTGTGGGGCGTCAGGTGCAAGTGGCGTGGGGGGGGGGGTGTGTTCATGTGGTGGGTGGGCCCGTGTGCAGAGTCTGTGAGACTGAGCAGATGAGAAGGGTTTCACACGGGCCAGGAGCAGAGGGTGGAAAAGGGAGCATATACAGGAGGCTTGCTTGTGGAAATACATTTATGAAGTCTACACAGGCTAGATGCGCTCTAGCAGAGAAAGGAGTTCATACTACAGAGAAGAAGTGAGTGAGTTCCACGTGAAAAGATGGCCAATGTCATTGGTCATTGAGGAAATGCCAATCAAAACCAGGAGGTACCACCTCTCCACCAGCAGGGCTGGTGATGGTCAGAAAAAATCAGAGGTGTTGGCAAGGGTGGGAGAAATGGGAGCCCTTGGGCGCCACTGGTGGGATGGAAGACAGAGCAGCCATGGTGGGAAACAGCATGGCAGTTCCCAAAACAACTAAACACGAATGATGTGTTTATGATCGAGCAATTCCACTAAAGGGAATATACCTGAAATAATTGGAAGCAGGGTCCCGAAGAGATATACTTTTTTAAAGATTTTATGTATTTATTTGACAGAGAGAAATCACAAGTAGATGGAGAGGCAGGCAGAGAGAGAGAGAGGGAAGCAGGCTCCCTGCTGAGCAGAGAGCCCGATGTGGGATTCAATCCCAGGAACCTGAGATCATGACCCGAGCCGAAGGCAGTGGCTTAACCCACTGAGCCACCCAGGTGCCCCGCCAAAGCGATATTTGTACACCCATGTTCAAAGCAGCATTATTCACAATATCCAAGAGGTGGGAGCAACCCAAGCGTCCATCGACACATGAATGAATAAACAAAATGGAGACCGTCTTGTATATGTATGTAGAGCAGAGGATCACTCACCAGCTGGTGGTGACTTGTCCCGAGCCTCACCGATGGCCCCCACCTCCTCCACCCCCACTGCTGACAAAGGAGCTTGGGCTGCCCTCCCCCTGAGCCTCCAGGGAGTTCCTTGTAGAGGACTTGTGGGGTTCACTGTAGAGCTGATGGGAAACACACATTGTGGGACTTGTGGATGGGCTTGGGGCAGATGAAGGGGCAAGGCACTGTCTGATGTCTTGCCCCTAAGAGGCCTGTCTTCCCCCTTCTAGCATCCAACCCAGTCAGAAGCCTAAAGGTAGAGGCTCAGCCTAGCAGTTCCATCACTCTGAGAAGGGGGTGGTCCCTGAGGGTCTAGGCCCTCAGCTATACCTCCATGGGATCCAGTGGTCTAGGGAGAGCATCTCAGGTGGTCCTCATAGCACTGTAGACACCTGGGTTGTGATGGATGCACTTGAACTCTAACTTTGAATGAATTCTTAATGCGGACTGAACAGGACAGAGTGAGCAGCTCCAGGGAGACCCCCTGTGTGTCTGCAGGTGACAAATGACCCTCCCTTGGGCTGACCCTCCCAAAGAGAAAGAGAAAGGTCATTGCATTTGATTCCCGAGGCCCCCACAACGAAGTACCCCCAACTGGGGGCTTAAGGCAACAGAAACATGTTGTCTCACAGTTCTGGAGGCTGGAATTCCAAAATTGAGGTGTTCTCACGCTCTCTTTGGAGCCTCAAACATCTTTTCTCACCTCTTCTGGTATCTGGGGATGGCTGGAAATCTCTGGCATTCCTTGGTTTGGAGACTCATCATGCCCGTCTCTGCCTCTGGCTTCTTATGATGTTCTTCCTGTTTGTGTCCAAATTTCTCTCTCCTTCTAAGGACACCAGTCATTCAATTTGGGGCTCACTCTACTCCATGGGAGCTCATCTTTACTTGACTATGTCTGCGAAGACCCTTATCTCCAGACAAGGTCACATTACCAGGCACCAGGGGTTAGGACCTGGACATAAGACAACCCACGCAGTCAGCAAGGTGAGGACTCGCCAAGACCACTCCCGGCTTCAGAAGAAGCTACTCACTTGGCAGCTCCCAACAGGGTCATGGATCTGCACAAGGAAGCTCAGACCGGCAGCTCCATCACCCTGCGATGGAAGGTCCCACTAACCCCCATTCTCAGGCCTACACATACTGGGTCCAGTGAGCTGCTGGGGAACATCCCCAAGGAGACCATGACCCCCGAGGACATCAGGCCAACCAGACACGAGAGACGAGTCACACCTACTATGAGGTTCAGGCCCTGGAACCCGGGACTCTGTACAACTTCAGCGTGTGGGCAGAGAGGAGCAACGTGGCCAGTTCTGCACAGGGCCTCCTTGAATCCACAGGTGAGTTGGGGCCCCTTCTACCCGGTAGGGACCTCAGTCAGACCTGGGGGCAGTGGGCGGTGAGTGGACTCCAAATCCCATGAGGTCATGGGGTCATAGCTTCATAAGCTGAAGTGATACAGAGCATACAGGGCTCATGGGAGTTGTAGTTTGAAAGGTCTGTTGTGTGTCCCTTTGGGGAGGACAGACTATGAGACATGAAGAGGGATTTTGGTTCTGGGAAGGAAAGGATGGGCTAGTTCTCAGAGAATTGGCACCACACGTGGGAAGTGGGGGGTGGTAGAAAGCCCCCCCATATGGCTCCTACTGACTTCTCCTGTCCTCTCCTCCCAGCCCCAAGCCCGGTCACCATCACCTCCTGCATCAGCATCTCTGGGGGCCACGGGGTCGTCTTGACCTGGTCCTGCCCCCGAGGAGGCTATGAGGCCTTTGAGTTGCAGGTGGGTGGACAGCAGGACTCTCAGAACAGGTCGTCCTGTGGGAAGAGGGTGTCTGTGTGGGGTCTCTGGCCGGCCCAGTCCTACCCAGCCATTGTCACGACCATCTGGGATGGAATGAGGGCCCCGTTTGCCTCTGTGACCGCCACCACGAACATAGGTGAGCAGAGCCCCACGGGGATGGGAGCCTGGAATGAAGAGCTAGCTGAACCCCACTGCCAAGGCCATGGTCACTGGAGATGGGGAAGGTGCAAATGTACTTGGTACCCTGGGGACACCTTTGTCATCAGTCTCATCACAGAAGAAACAGGAGATGAGAGGCCAGGGACTCAACATCGAGTCCCTCTTCCTCCTCTGGGTGGGGATGGTGTCGAAGCCCGGAGAGGCTCCCAGAGCGAGTGACAGAGCGTTATTAGCCGCCTATCCCTGCTTCCCACTTTGTCACACGTAGGACAGAAAGTGGTAGATAAGGCCTTGCCTACAACATGACCACTGTGTGGGCACAGTGGGGCTGTGGCCTGCGTCCGAGATGACCCCTATGATCCACGCGTCCCGGCTTTCAGGCTCCTGTGCAGTCCCTCCCACATGAGAGAGGCAGGTGGTTTAACGAGTAGGATGTCCCAGCAGCGATGGTGTGTGCCTTCCGTCTTGTTCTCTCTCTCGGACCATTCACTCCAGGGACAGCTGGGAGCGTGCTGGGTGGGCGCCCAGATGTCCCGTGCATGAGGCATGAGGGGAAGACCTGAGGCCTCCCACCAGCAGCCGCGCCCGCAAACCCTCCTGCCAGGCAGTTCCCCAGCCGTGGCCGGAAGCCTTTGGACCCTGCAGCCCCTGCTGACATCCTGGAATCCTCCTCCCTAGCCAGAACTGCCCAGCTGGGTCGCCGCTTGACCCTCGCACACAGAACTCGGGAGAGAGGATGTGTTCATGGTTGTCTACGGCCCTCCAGTTGGGGCGATTTGGGGCTCAGCCGTGGGTCACCCATGCGTACGTGTCCCCTCGCTATAACTCACGACGGCTCCTTGAGGTGGGTTGTATTTGTCACAGGGATGGAGAAAGGGTGGGCTTTTACCATTTAGGAGACCCAGCAATGCCTGTGACCCCAGAACAGGGCAGAAGCAGTCAGCCGCTCTCCATCTGTAGACAGCGTCTCCGATTCCATTTGAAAATCATGAAGACAGAGACACAGAGGGTTTAGATGAGTGGAAGGTCCCATGGGCAGTTAGTGGGAGGGACGTAGAGGTGGGCGTGTGATTCCAAGACTCGTGTTCTTGCTCTCATATTGCCCGTGAAGCGAAGGAAGCCACATGTGCATATAAGTAAGTCCCCCAAATACCCCAAGAAGCCCATCTGGACACTGGAGGTCTGAGGGACGGGGCAATGATTCAAGCGTGTTAAAAGTCCTCATTCTAAGATTTTGTATGTACAAACTCATCTATTATTCACAGCATATTTATAAGGGGTTATAGCCTTTTTTTTTTTTTTTTTTTTGTAGTGAATTTGAGTCACTGTGCATTGAAGCCACATGTTCAAGGTCACAGGTCGAACGGGCAAGGTGCATAAGCAAACAGTGACCGCCTGGTGTGTGTGACAGATATAGCCCAGAGTCTTGCCGGGGCTAAAAAGACATCCACCCCAGTGTAGTCCCTGTTGGACTGCGTCCCAGGGGAGGAGTGGGAATGAGGTCCTTACTTGGGGAGGGAGGTAAAAACACGTGTCTGGCAGGGAGCCCACATATGCAAAGGCCGGGAGGCAGGCGGGAGTGAATTTGGCTCATTTAGGGAGGGCTGCTGGGTGTGTGGAGGCAGGGAGAGGTGACAAGGCCTGGGTCCATGGCAGAGCCTACAACAGCCCATGGGTTTAGACCCAGCCTGCCCCACTTGAGACACAGAAGGGGGGGGTGTTTCTCTCCTGGGTCTGCCTTCAGATCTGACCGCTCAGGACCTGTGCTGTGCATTCACACAGGAGTGGGGAACAGCCCCATATCCAGGCCATTTTTGTGGGAAAGTGTAAGGCAAGGCAGGAGCTGGAGGGGAGACCCCATGGCCGGGGGAGCAGGGGCATCCAGGCCCAGGACCAGAGCTTAGGCCTGGGGGCGGGGCTGGGAGCCTCCACTTCCTCCTCCTCCCTTCCAGCCCTGGTCTGTGGCCTCATCGTGCAGCTCAGAAAGGGGAAATTCTTGCGTTTAAAGTCCAGCAGGTGAAAGGTCGGGGCCAGGGCATCTGAGTCCTTCGGCAGTGACCAGAGACAGGAGACATGAAGAGGACCAGAGGGAGCCTTGAGGCCTGGGGGAGCCTGGTGCTGCTGGTGAGTGCTTGCAGACAAGGACAGGGGGCTAGGCCCTGAGGGAGTAGTGGCTGAAGGTCTCCTGGAGAAGGAAGCAGGCCTGTGGGTTGTCAGACACACCTGAGCTCTCATAACAGATCATCCACTGTGAGAAGGAACTCTGCTTTCTGGCAAGACTCAGGTTTGCTCACAAAGACCCAGGAGTCCCGGCCACCAGTGCCGTCTTCCCTCAGACCCAGGAGTGCAGACCCCCAGCCCCCTCCTCCCTCAGACCCAGGTGTCCAGGCCTCCAGCTCCTCCTCCCTCAGACTCTGAGTCTAGGCCCCCAGCCCTCTCCTCCTTCAGACCAGGTGTCTGGCTGCTGGCTCCCAACCTCTGTATCCTCTCCGTTTCCCACCCTGTTGATTGCTCTCCTGTGTGGAGTCTTCCAAGGTGGTATTTTTCAGGAAGTGTAACCATTAGGTATATGTCTGTCTGACCTTATGGGTAGAGCTGACTCCAGCTTCTGGCTTCCCCGAGTCCCACCCCTGCCACACTCTTCTTTCTGATCCCAACACATACGCACCCAGAAAAGACAGAGGGCCATTGGGGTGACCTTTGTTAGAGCCGAGTCTGGGGATGGAGACAACTCCCTGTGTCCCCCCTCTCCCTCAGGCACAGAAATGCTCAGGGTGGGGACAGAGCACGGGAGGGTCACTGACTGGGCCCTCCCAGCACCACAGTCTCCCCTGGGTCAGGGAGATGAGACTCTGAATCTGACTCTTCCCTCTGGGTTCTCTCCAGGGCCTGTGCAGCTGGACAGGGTCCTGGGCAACTGGTGAGTGACCCCTGCTGAGTGTATCCCTTACACGGAGGGGAGGGTGCACTGAATACCCCTGAGCTCTGGTGGGGGGGGGTGGTCTCAGGGAGGGAAGGGTGATTCGTGACCGGTGTTGATGAACGTGGTCATTACTGGACTCGGGCCAAGAGCTGGGGCTACTGGAGGCACAATGCCGCTCCCGGGTCACAATGGGCTCTCCTTCCCGAATCTCAGTCCCCAAGCCCGTCAGAAACCTGAGCGTGAAGGACCAGACCAACAGCTCCATCACCCTGGGTTGGACAGAGCCAGATGGCACGGCCTCTCAGCACTACCTGTACAGGATCCAATGGGAGGGTACCGGCACACCTGGGAACAAAAGCACGGACAACACCAGCGTCCTTGTGGACGGACTGCAGCCCGGGTCCTGGTACCAGTTTGCCGTGTGGGTGGAGCTAAATGGAACCCGCAGCTCCCAGGAGACTTGCAATGTCAGCACAGGTGAGAGGCAGCCACCGCTCCTGTTCTTGGTGGGGGGACAGGTCGGTTTGGAGAGCTGACAGGACAGTGGAGCTGACACTAGCCCACGTCTCCTTGGTCTTGTGGAGTAGGAGATGAAGAAAGAACATCCCAGGTTCTGAGTTGGGACTAGTCAGGGTCTAGGATCCCTTATGCAGACCATAAGACTTAGCTGCCAGGGCTAAGACTTGAGCACAGGCATGTGTCCCCGGCCGTGGGAGATTAGGGGTGTGGAATGTGGACACTACTCCAGCGTCTTGAGTCTTCTCCTGGTCCCCAGATGTGTCACAGTCTTGAAGGTGGGGCTCAGACCATCAGCTCCCTCACCCTGATCTGGGAGGTGCCTCTGGCCCTGGCCTTCAGGACGATGCGCACTGGGTCCAGTGGACTGGAGAGGGAGACAGAACTGCGACCCGACACTCAGCTGACTTCAGTTTCACAGTGGAGGGACCCCAAACTGAGACCTCATACAAAATCTCTGCGTGGGCTGAAAGGAATGCAGTGCCTTGCTCCGGATAGAGCCTCAGCAGCTCCACAGAGGACAAGCATCAGCGCCCACTCTCTGTTTTGATAAGAGGTTAAGAACTGGCCAAGGTGGCATCTCCTCTGGTTCTGGGGTCCAGCCACCGTCTCTGTGACCTCATTGAGCCAGACCCAAACCCTGAGTTGGCAGGAGAGTTGTGGCCATTCCTGGGGACAGGCCTTTCTAGAGGTTGCCGCTGAGCTTAGGGCTGCAGGTGTCCAGCCCTCCCTGGGTCCCATGTCTAGGAAGTGCTCCTTGACAAGTCTGGCTGCACAGGGAGGCTGTGTTCTGGCTCTTGTGGACCAGGGACTGGGCACTCTGACTCTCTGCTCCTTCTGCCAGTTCCCAATGTAGTGACAAGTCTCAGGATACAGAACCGGACCAACAGCTCCCTCACCTTGAGCTGGACAGCTCCCGTGGGCCCAGATCATCCTTCCTACACCTACTGGGTCTCGTGGGTCATAGAGGGCACTATGGTCATTAACACTCAGGATACCAGGGTCTCTAACACTTCGGATACGAGGATCACACTGGAGCAGCTGGAAGCTGGGAGCTTGTACACCTTCACTGTCCAGGCGGAGAGGAATGGGGTCAGCAGTGACATCAGGACACTCACAGAAGCCACTGATCAGACTCAGGCTGGGTCTAGACAGACCCAGTACTGTGGAGATGGGGGAAGGAGGGGACTGGGGAGACTTTGGCGACCCCACCTAGCGTCACTGGACCTTGAGCTTGTAGGTCTGCTTCTAGGAGGAGTCTGTCCTCAGCAGCCAGGGATTTCTAATTATGAGGCTGTCTTTGGGTAGGAAGAGAGTCCCTGACCACCCAGCACCACCCCCTCGGGAACCAACAAAGCCAGAAGAGGACAAGTGCACACTGAGAAGTGCACACACTTGTCCCACTGTATTGGCTGAACCCAAAGGGACCCGTCTCTCAGCCTATACATGGCCAGCCCCAAGTGTGAGATGGGAACCAGGATTATCCCAAGAGCTAGGTTCACTGTGGGTGGATGGAACCTGCAACTTTTAGTCTTCGGCCATTTGGGCTAAGAAGACTGAGATCAACAGCTCTGCTCTGTCTAGAAAGGAGTGTCCAGAAGTAAGGAAGGACCCTGCCTCAAGCTGCTCCTTGGGAAGACAGTGTTGAGAAAGGTGATGAGTGGGACCCAGGGTTGTAGACACAGGGCAGAGAGGCCCTGGGGGATCTTGGTCCCCACCTGGCCTCTTTTCTGTGGTTCACACTTTCTAGGAAGTGGACTCATCTGATGACTGAGCAATCAGGGGATGTGAGCAGGCTCGGGATGGAGGGTCCTTGACCATACAGCCCCTTGAGCTTCTGTGGCCATGTGTCAGCTCCCAACAGGGTCATGGATCTGCACAAGGAAGCTCAGACCAATAGCTCTATCACCCTGCGATGGAAGTCCCCCACAGACCCCCACTCTCAGGCATACACATACTGGATCCAGTGGGCTGCTGGGGAACATCCCCAAGGAGACCATGACCCCCGAGGACATCAGGCCAACCAGACACGAGAGACGAATCATACCTACTATGAGGTTCAGGCCCTGGAACCCGGGACTCTGTACAACTTCAGCGTGTGGGCAGAGAGGAGCAACGTGGCCAGTTCTGCACAGGGCCTCCTTGAATCCACAGGTGAGTTGGGGCCCCTTCTACCCGGTAGGGACCTCAGTCAGACCTGGGGGCAGTGGGCGGTGAGTGGACTCCAAATCCCATGAGGTCATGGGGTCATAGCTTCATAAGCTGAAGTGATACAGAGCATACAGGGCTCATGGGAGTTGTAGTTTGAAGGGTCTGTTGTGTGTCCCTTTGGGGAGGACAGACTATGAGACATGAAGAGGGATTTTGGTTCTGGGAAGGAAAGGATGGGCTAGTTCTCAGAGAATTGGCACCACACGTGGGAAGTGGGGGGTGGTGGAAAGCCCCCCCATATGGCTCCTACTGACTTCTCCTGTCCTCTCCTCCCAGCCCCAAGCCCGGTCACCATCACCTCCTGCATCAGCATCTCTGGGGGCCACGGGGTCATCTTGACCTGGTCCTGCCCCCGAGGAGGCTATGAGGCCTTTGAGTTGCAGGTGGGTGAACAGCAGGACTCTCAGAACAGGTCGTCCTGTGGGAAGAGGGTGTCTGTGTGGGGTCTCTGGCCGGCCCAGTCCTACCCAGCCATTGTCACGACCATCTGGGATGGAATGAGGGCCCCGTCTGCCTCTGTGACCTGTCGCACCGAGAACTCAGGTAAGCAGAGCCCCATGGGGATGGGAGCTACAGGGACCCGGTTAGGCTCTGCTGGAAGCAGTCTCCGTTGCCTAAGGGGTCCTGTGTGTTTTTCTGTTTGCTTTGCTTTCTGCCTTCTTTCTTTCTTTCTTTCTTTCTTTCTTTCTTTCTTTTTTTTAAAATATTTTATTCATTTGGCAAAGAGAGATCACAAGTAGATGGAGAGGCAGGCAGAGAGAGAGAGATAGAGGGAAGCAGGCTCCCTGCTGAGCAGAGAGCCCCATGCAGGACTCGATCCCAGGACCCCAAGATCATGACCCGAGCTGAAGGCAGCAGCTTAACCCACTGAGCCACCCAGGCGCCCTCTGCCTTCTTTCAAACAGCTTTGTTGTGACATAATTCACATATCATCCAATGCACCCACTTAAAGTACACAGCTCAGGGTTCCAGAACGTCCGTGGGACTGTGCCACCCCATTTCCTTCACATGGAACATTTTCCTTACTCACCCAAGAAAGGTCACCCCCTTAAGCCATCATCCCTTGATTTCCCCATTTTCCCAGCAACCTAGCCTAGGGAATCTCAAATTCACCTTTTGTCTCTGAAGATTTCCTCGTTGAAGATAGTTCCTAAAAACACAGTCAAGCAATATGTGGTCTTCCGTGGCTGGCTTTTCTCACCTGGAAGAACGTTTCTAAGGTCCATCCATGTTGTAGCACGTGTTGGTGATATGTTCCCTTCTTTTCGCCCAGTAATATTCCATTGTATCGAGAGACCACATTTTGTTTATCTATTTGTCTGGGGATGGAGCCGTTGGGTGGTTTCCACATTTTGGCTGTTACGAGTAAGTTTGCTATGAACATTCATGTATGTGATTCTGTGCAGACGCATGTCTTTACTTCTCTTGGGTATATACCCAGAGGACCCATCATGGGATCAGATGGGCGACTCTGTGTTTATCCTTTGGAGCACCGCCAATATTTTTTCCAAGGTGGTTACACCATTTTTTGCTCATCACTGGGGTATTTTGGGGAAGTCTGAACCTCTTACTCCGGAAATCTCTGATGGTTTACCTTTGACCGTGGCGCTAGGCTTCGCTGTGCTCTCTCAGTCTCTTCCTGTGAATCAGGACCTCTTATAAGATTGGGTCTGTGATCTGGGGAGAGATGGCAGGTCAGGGCAAGGCTAAGTAGATGCTAGTCACTCCTGGGCTTCTCTGGGCCCTACTGCTGGGGAGGGTCTCTTGCTTAGCAAGCAAGGTCTGTGGGGGACCAGGTCCATGAGGGGAATGGCCTCCCCACCAGGCTGTGTCAGAACCTACCAGGCCTGTTGACAGGTCCTAGTCACGGAGACTATTGGGAAGCTGCAGTCTAGGGCCCCCGAGGCTGATGGAGGCAGGCTGCGGGCTGGAGTCTGTGCCAAGACCAGGTGTGCAAGGACAGCTCCCAAGAGATCTGTGCCCGTGAGAGTCCTGGACCCAGAACGTCGGCCCCACCATCGCAGGCGAGCCCTTCTGCTAGCAAACAGAACCTTGGAGAAGACAAGCCTCCATGCTGGGGAAAACCTGGAATGCAATCAATGCTGGACAGTGGCTTCCCGACCTTGGCACTATTGGCTTTTGGGGACGGATCATTCTTTGTCCTGTGCATTATAGGATTTCGAGCAGTACCCCAGCCTCCCCCTGCTGGATGCTAGTGCACCACCACTCCAGTCGTGACAAGCCTCAGTGTCTCCAGACATTGGTGATGTGCTCTCTGTGGGCAAAGCGCCCTCGCTGAGGACGATTAGAGTAGGCCGAGGTGGGGCTGAGTTACTCCGGCAACCAGGCTGCCCAAGCAAATGATGTCTTTGGACAGGCTCCAGGAGAAGGCTGGGTGGGAGGTGGGGCTCTATCCAGAGGCTTTCTCCCTCTGCCTTGCTGTCCTCGCATCTGCCCTGCAGGCCCACTGGTCACAGTCCGGGCCAGGATGGAGGCAGGAGAGACAGGGTGCTAGTAGATGAGGTCGACTCTAACAGGTCCCCACGCCCCCTCCCCCAGGGGTCATTGTGGGAGCCATTGTTGGTGTCACCCTGTTTCTCATCCCCGTGGGTCTGCTGATTTTCTTCCTGAAGAAGAGGTAGGATTCTGCATGGGGCTCACTGACCACCTGAAGGGGCGGGGCCCAGGGGGAGTATAAGGGCCCCTGATTCTGGTCTGACACCCTGGGCCTCCCACTGCAATGTCTTTTTTCCAGGCACGAGAAGAGCCAGAGGGAACCAGCACCCAGGGGTCTGGTCTTCAGGTAAGCAGAAGGTGCTGGGGAACATCTGGAAGGATCACTGTCAGGTCAAATCAAGGGGTGTTTGCTGGTCACCGGAGAGGTCAGAGGGTGGGCTCAGTGAACCCTCGCACACAGTGCCCTCTGTGCCAAGGATCACAAGCCTTCATGCTTCCCATACCCCGGGCCGAAGGCTTTGGAGGCGGTCCCGGTTCCAGCTCTGGGATCTCATGCATCCAACAACACACTCGCTGAACACCTCTTACGTGTAGGCGCTCTTCTAGGGGCTGAGGGCACAGTGAATTAAAGAAAGATTCCTGCCCTCATGGAGCTTGCATTTGAGCATGAGAAGTCCTTAATTAACAAGATCCTAGTGGTTGTGACTCTCACAATAGAGAATAGAGCAAGAGGTGGGGATAGAAAGGGTAGAAGAATATTTTAGATCGGGTGTTGAAGTTAGAGAAGATTGTAGATGGGTGTCGAGGAAAAGCTGGACTAAGAAGATGACTAAGAGGAAGTCATTTGTGCACAGACTCACGTGCATGTCTTGGGAAAGGGCATTCCAGGCAGCGGGACCAGGAAGGGCAAAGGCCCCTTGGCAGGGGCCTACTGGCAGTGTTTCCAAAATGTTGGTCAGTCCTGAGACTGAGGAAGGTGGTGAAGAGGGTAGCGTAGGACATGAGGTCAGAGGGGTATCAGGTGGGACCAGATCAGCTAGGGCCTTTCAGATACAAGTGAGGAGTTTGATTTTACTCTGAGATAGGAGTTTTTGGAGGACTTTGAATAGACTCAGTGACCCAATCTAACCTATTTATAAGCAAAGGCGAGAGTCAAGAGACAGAGGAAGTGGTATGTAATAACCCAAACAAGAGATGATTGTCTTGGACCAGGAAATGGTCAGAGGTAGTCATATTCGAGATATGGTCTGAGTGTTTGAATAGCAGGTCTGGCTCAAGAATGGGCGTGTGGTGTGGGAGCCAGAGAGGGCTCGAGGGTGAGCCCAGCGAATTCAGCCTGGGCCGCAGGAAGATGGGAGTCGCCTTTGCTTAAGAGGGAGTGACTTTAGGGGCAGGTTCAGGGGAGAGTATCAGCAGCTCAGCTATGGACATGTTCAAGTTTGAGCTGTTTGGGCGACCTCCACGCAGAGATGCCTCTGATGGGGCGGCTGGACAGACAGTTCAAGAGAAGCTTTGTGCAAGTGTTTTCATCACTCTGAGTCGACTCTGTGTTAGAATGATCCCTAGGGACTGACAGAGGAGAGACGCGAAGCTGGGAGACCAGCCGAGACGGGCTGGACGAAAAAGGAGGTGTGAACTGAGGCAGGGGCGTAAGAGGCAGATGCATGGGGTGTGGGGAAAGGTGATGTCCAGTGCGTCCCTTGCTGTAGAAGCTGTTCTGGCTTGCGTCCCACCCCTGGTAAAGCTGACTTCTCCCCACCTCCCTCTACAGCATCGGTGACAAGTCATGAGTCTAGGCAGTCACTGGGTCACAAGCCTGGCCCTCTCTCTACTTTGAGCACGTTGCAACTTCCGTATCTGTGTCCTGATGTCCTCGTGATAACCCTCCCGGGCGTCAGGTGCAGGTTTCAGGAGGCGGGGGCCGGGGAGCACACCGATAGGAAGCTCAGGAGAGCGGCAGGAGGAACTAGTGTAGGATTTTGGAATCAGAAGTGTAGAGCTCAAAAGGGAAGCCTTGGGAGCGGGCCAAGTCCTGTAAGAGTTTGGTGAGTGTGCAGTGAGAAGATGGGCTTGGAGATGGACCCTCAGGGCCATCCATTTTGTCTCGTGGATGCAGAAAGAGGGGCCCATGGAGGAGAGGGAGATGCAGCGGCCAGGGGCCTGGGGGTGGTGGCAGCAGGGGAGGGGGTCCAAGAGGAAGGGAGGAGTGGTGGGCGGGGCTACACGCTGCTGAGCAGTCTCCCCAAGGACCGCCTGAGAGGTGGCCTTTGGAATTAGAGAGCAGGAGGCAAACGAGATTGCGGGACTCTGGGAGAAGATGTCCTTCCCCCATGGAGCAATGCTGCAGACCCTTGGAGAAGGCCTTGGGAAAGTTCAACCAGCAGAGCTGTCTGAACACGTTTTGTTGCTGTTTAGGTGCAATAAAGCCAAAGGGTGGAGAGATGACCACCACTGAAAACACAGGCTATGAGACTCCCAGATCCCAAGAGAGGGGGGCACAGGATAGCCCTCAGGGCTACACAGGGAAGCACCCAGCTCAACCAGGAAAGAGGGGAGCTGGGGGTAAGGCGGGCAAGAGCCTCGATCATGGTTTCTGTGGGAAGGAGTGGGCAACAGCAGGCTGACAGGCTCGGAGGGAATCACTTCGCTGAGCTCTGGGGCACAGGGGCTGCCCCTGGGGGCCGAGGGCAGGTGCTTAGTGGCCCAGAGCGTGAGACCCCATGGAGGAGGTGGTGTGTGTGTGGGTTTAACCACAGCTCAAGACATGGGACACACTGGCCCCCAGCCAGGGTCTCCAAACTGGGTCGAGACAGGGTTTCTAAAGCTGTCCTGCAGGGAGAGGAGCAGGAGGGGGCTGCAGCTGGGGCCCCATGAGTCAAAAGCCTTTTTGTTCATATAGACGAGAGATTACTAGCGTTTACTAGCTAAAGGGAAAGAGGCAGAAATGCAGACGAGGAGGAGGGACTGATGCTGGAGAGGTTGGAACGAATTGGAACCCGGGAGACGCAGAGTGGCCCGAAATGGGAGAAAAAGCACGTTTTTCCTTTTTATAATTAAAAATGACTTTAATTGTGGTCAGTTACACATAACATAGCATTTGCCGTCGTACCTGTCTCTGGGTGTCCAGTTCCGTGGCTGTAAGGACGTTTATGCTGTGGTATAAACATCACCCCTGTCCGTCCACGGAACATTCCGTCTTGTAGAACTGAAACTCTGCCCCCATGAAATGCCCTCCCTCCTCCCCTGCCCCAGCACCTGGCTGCACCGTCCGCCTTCTGTCTATGAATCCGACAGCTCTAGGGACCTCATTGAAGTGACTCATCAGTATTTGTCCTTCTGTGGCCGGCTTATCTCACTCAGCATCATGTTCTCCAGACTCATCATGGTGTAGCCTCAGTCGGAATAACCTTTCTTTTTGAAAGATTTTATTTATTAATTTGAGAAAGAGAGTGAGAGAGCACAAGCAGGGAAAACTGCAGAAGGAGGAGAAGCAGGTTCCCCACTGAACAGGGAGCCCAATGCCAATCCCAGGACCCCGGGATCATGACCCGAGCCCAGGGAAGACACTTAACCAACTGAGCCTCCCAGGGACCCCCAGAATGTCCTTCCTTTTTAAGGCAAGACAATATTCCAGTGCACAGACGCCGTTTTGTCCATCCGTGTTTTGCCGATGAACGCAGTGTTGAGTGAGTGAGCGGAGAATGAAAGATAGTGGACTCTGGGCTGCTTCTGCCTTTATTCTTTGAATAATGTTGGTATGAACCTGGGGGCACACTTGTCCTTTCAAGACCCCACTTCCTGCTTGGGAGTGGGACTGTAAATCAAACACACCGTTTTGACCCAGCACGTCCCCTTCTGAGTATCCGTGTGCAGGAAACGGGACTGTTCTCTCTCTCTCTTTTTTTTTTTTTAAAGATTTCACCTACTTAGTTGACAGACAGAGATCACAAGTAGGCAGAGAGGCAGGTGGAGAGAGAAGGGGGGGAAGCAGGCTCCCCGCTGAGCAGAGAGCCCGATGCAGTGCTCAACCCCAGGACCCTGAGCTGAAGGGAGAGGCTTTAACCCACTGAGCCACCCAGGTGCCCCGGGACCACTCTCTTGATGAGGTATGTGGGTCCCCACGTTCCCTGCAGCCTTATGTGTGCTGGCAAGATTCGGAGACCCTGAGCGGCCACTCATGGGTGAGTGCATACGGAAAATGTGGTGTAATGCAACGGAGTATGATACAGCCCTAAAAAGGAAGGAAATCCTGACATTGGTAACATGAGGAGCAGATCCTGAGGACATGAAACTAAGTGAGATAAGTCAGACAGAGGAAGAGAAATTCTGCATGACATCACTCGTATTTGAAGTTTAAAAAAACAAAACTGAGTTCATAGAAACTGAGACCAGAGGGTAATGGCCAGAGGCAGAGGAAGGGGGGCTGGCGAGTTGGGTGAGAGGGATCGGAAGGCGCAAACTTCCGGTTATAAGATGATAAGATGAACAGGTCCTGGGGATTCTAAGAAACACACAACAAGGGACACCCGGGTGGCTCAGTGGTTAAGCGTCTGCCTTCAGCTCAGTTCATGATCCCAGGGTCCTGGGATCGAGCCCCGCATCAGGCTCCCTGCTCAGTGGGAAGCCTGCTTCTCCCTTTCCCATTCCCCCTGCTGTGTTCCCTCTCTCTATCAAATTAAGAAAGAAAGAAAGAAACATAATAACGAGGAAAAAAAAAGAGGGGGGCTTCTCTCTCTTTCCAAGATCACAGAACTGGAGGAGCTTAAATTCTGCCCCTTTCCCACAGCTTCTCAGAGGACATCCTGGCGGAAGACTTTGCTGACCATGTCAGGAAAAATGAGAAGGACAGCAATTTTGGCTTTGAGGAGGAGTACCAGGTGGGCGGGAAGCCCCAGTGTCCCCCGCCTCCCCCGGAGCTCAGACCTCCTCACACCCTTTGGGCTGAAACTAAAGTAGGGCACCTGTTTTGTTCGCTGATGCAAACAAGAGCTTCTGTTTTTGCATCCTCGAAATCTTACACTGTGATGGGCCCTCAGGTCAGTCCTGGAGGAGCACCTTTGTTTTCCTCTGAAAGGGTTTTCCCCTTTCTCTCTCCTACCTCTCCAGCCCCCACTATTCCCCAAATCCTCCCAAGTGCTCTGAGGGGATGGGGGTATGCATGTTTTATTTTTGTGGGTGCTAGAGAATTCCAGGGCGTGGGGTGAGTGGGGTGGTGCTTTATTTTTGTGGGTGCTAGAGAATTCCAGGGCATGGGGGTGAGTGGGGTGGTGCTGAATGGGGTACCTGCAGGGGAAGGTGGAGAGATTCCGATGTACGCTCACCTCCCCTCTGCCTCTGCCTCCAGCAATTGGCTCTGGAGACCTACAGCCAGTCTCAAACAGTGGCCCTGGCTCCTGAAAACAGCGCCAAGAACCGTTACAGAAACGTGCTCCCCTGTGAGTCTTCGGCCTCTGCTGATTTCATGACTTTGTCAACACCAGTCCCCCACCCCTTATCCCCTAGGGGACACCAAGCTCCTGCCCCTGAGAAGTGGGCACCCGGTCCCTCTTAGAGTTCCCAGTGCCTGTCTGCCGTCTGCATGACTTCTGTCCCTGGGTCTCTCCCGCCACATGCTCCTCTCTGCTTCACTAACCTTGGCCTCTCCCCCCAGATGACTGGTCCCGTGTGCCCCTGAAAGCCATCCAGGAGGAACCAGGCTCTGACTACATCAACGCCAGCTTCATGCCTGTAAGGTGGTGGTCCGGAGCCAAGAGGGTGCTGGGCCTGGGTGACGCCGAGATGGGAGGGACTGGAGCCTGTTTCCCTCTACCAGGGTCTCGAGAACCCCCAGGAGTTCATCGCAACCCAGGGCCCCCTGCCCCAGACGGTGGGTGACTTCTGGCGCCTGGTGTGGGAGCAGCAGAGCCGCACCCTCGTCATGCTGACCAACTGTGTGGAATCTGGCCAAGTGAGAGCCCTGAGCTCCAACCCACCCCGCTGGCTCAGACACAGATCCCACCATCCACCCTGACCCAGACCTCGCTGAGTCCCTGCCATACGATGGCAGCCTCTTCTGGTTTTCCCAGCACATCCCTTGGTTCATATAACCCACTGACCTGGAGAAGGGAGGGGTCCCCCTGGCTGGGATTAATGGACCCCAGCTGTGCTGGGGTCTTACCTCCTCATTAGGCACCGAATGCAAGTGCCCCAGTGTAGACGGGCAGCGGATGGGTTGTCTGGGGCCTCCTATTCTCTGACCTCCCAGTTTGCCCCCAGGTGAAGTGTGAACATTACTGGCCTCTTGACGCCAAGCCCTGCACACATGGGCACCTCCAAGTGACGCTGGAGGGTGAGGAGGTGCTGGAGGACTGGACAGTCCGAGACCTGACGCTCCAGCACGTGAGTCTGTGGTAACTGGCCAGCCCCATCCTGACGGTCCATTCCTCCCCTCACACCTGTTCTGTGCCTCTGAGCCCCTCCCAAAGCCAAGCCCTCTGTCACTCTCCCAGGGGACCACAGTGTGCCCACAGACGCCCCCCCCCAACTCTCTCCCTCCCCAACCCACCCTCACTCTAGATGCAAGAGCAGAAAACGCTGCCTGTGCGACAGTTCCATTACATGACTTGGCCAGACCATGGCGTCCCCCACTCCACAGACCCCATGCTGGCCTTCCGGAAGGTGCTGCGGCAGTGGCTGGACCAGACCGCGGAGGGAGGCCCCCCCATTGTGCACTGCAGGTGAGGACCTCCTCATGTGAGGGGAGTCAGGAACATGGGTCAGTGGGTCCTCGGGCATCTCTGCAGATGGGAGAGAGGAGGCAAGGATGGAGGACACAGAGGCAGAAGCAAAGGGGCAGTGAGGTAGAGGGACAGGAGGTTGGGGTGACAGGACTGGAAAGCCAGGCAGAAAGGTCAAGGAAGGGAACACAGTGGTGGGGACAAGGGAGGGAGGGGTGAAGAGCAGGAGGGGTGAGCACCCAGCGGTTTTGAGAAGCATTTGGAACACCTCCAACGCTGTCCAGGACCTCACCTGTCGCCATTCTCCTGATACTGAGCTTGATGCCTCTGAGATGAGGTTCTGGGGGGGATCAAGGAGCACGCTCCAGAGGGGCAGACAGCCTCTGAAATGGGACTCTGGCTGCAGGGACAGCCTCGCTCTCCCTGGTCTGCAGGGCAACCTCATGACCAAAAGGGGTTCCTCCCCGCTGCAAAGCTGGGGAAGCCCAGTCAGACAGCTGAAGTCTTGGGTTCAAGGCCAGTTGGAAGTGGCCGAACTGATGCCTGGGCTGGCACTCTTAAACTCTGTGCTGAAGTGTGTCCCAACACCTGCTCTGTCCCTGGAGAGCACCCCTTGGAGGTGTCCCCAGCAGGGGGTCAGCCCTCCCTCCCCTGAGGTACAGAGGGGACTGGTACAGACTGGTCACAGGGATTAACTTGAACCATAAAAAGGAATGAAGTACTGATTCGTTCGAGGTTGTGGAGGAATCTTGAAAACCTGATGGTGAGTGAGAGAAGCCAGACACAAAAGGTCCCACGTCATCTGATCCCACTTGCAGAAGATGTCCAGGATGGGAACCTCTCCAGAGCCAGAAGACAACTCAATGCTTACCAGGGGCTGGGGACAGGGGAGCTGGGGGAGCGACTGCTCAATGGGCACAGGGTCTCCTTCTGGGGAGATGGAAGTGTCTAGGAACTAATTAGATCTGGCAGTCCCACAGCATTGTGAATGTCCTAAATGCCACTGAATTGTTTTCTTTTTGTTGTTGTTGTTGGTTTGTTTGTTTTTTTAATAATCAGCTTGGGAGTTCCTTTTCTTGAGTGTGAAATTCAGCTCTGTGATTTATTGTCTAAGTGACCCAGGACAGACAAGTGACCTCATGTCACTCCCCCTCCATTTTCCCATCCCTGAAATGGGTATGCTGGCAGCTCCAACTTCTCATGGCTGGGGGAAGTGTAAAGGGTATGTCAGGCACTTGAGGCAGGGCCTGGCAGAGAGATGGAACTCCAGGCCTAATCACTCACAGTGGCTTTTCACTCTACTCAATAACCCCCACTTACACTGTATCCACCCCCCGCAGAACACTGTCTTGCCGAATAATACCCCGATCTTGGGTGCTCAAACACAGATCCCTCTGGTCAGCCAAGATTCCCCTCCCTGTGACCTGACCCCTTCTTGTTCCTGTCTAGTGCTGGTGTGGGCCGCACGGGTACCCTCATTGCCCTGGACGTCCTACTGAGGCAGCTGGACCGGGATCAACGTGTGGGGCCCTTCAGCTACGTGCAGAAGATGAGGGAAAGCCGGCCTCTGATGGTGCAGACTGAGGTGATGGGGCTCCTGAGGGCATAAGGCCTGGGGCTTCGGGAGGGAGGAGGTCAAGGCTCACCCCCCTGCCCTGTGTCCCTCCCCAGGCCCAGTATGTCTTCCTGCACCACTGCATCCTACGGTTTCTCCAGCAGTCAGGCCGAGTCCCAACAGACAATGGGGTTGCATATGAGAACCCGCTGTATGAGAATGTCTGAGCCTCAAGAGGGCTGAGATGCCAGACCGGCTAGACTCGAAGTCTGGACCCCCACTTCAGCCCAGGTTCCTGGAGTCCTGGGACAGCACAGGGCTGGGGTCCCAGACTCTGGGGTCTTGCAGGGGGAGAAGAGGCCTGGCAGCCTAAACTATTTCCATGGAGGATGAAGGACAGGTGGGAGCAGGTATCCTGGTTATCCAAGTATTCATGTATCCTGGACTTCCTCTGAGGAAGGACGGATGGGAGCTAGGATTTCCTTCTTCTTTGATGGAGGAGGAGACTGGGGGCTCAGGCTGCAGGGTCTTTGAGAAAGAAGATGGATTCTGAGGAAGGAAGAAATTAGAGTCTGGAATTCTAGTGACCCCAGGAGCAAGGGCAGGCAGGATCGACCCAGAAACCAAATCAGGCTCCTAGTATCTGAGATTTCCCTGCACCCCACTGCTTGTACATATTTTCTCTTCTATCCCATAATTTATTAAATCACTATTCTCTCCAGAGACGCTTGCTATAGTGGATTTCTGGGTCTGGGGTGGGAGAAGGGCTGGATTCCTGATGTTCAGGTCCTGAGGCTAATGTCCTGGGAGAGAAGCCAGAGGGACCCACAATTTGGCATCCCCCCAAAAAAGTGTTTGGATGGTCCAGTCTCTCAGAGAGGGTTGGAGGTCCACACTTATGTCCAGGGTCTGGGCAGTGCGGACGCCATTTGCTGAAGCTAGGCGCATAGGGTCTTGCTTCCTGGGCCTGGTGCTAGGAAACCTAGAGGGTAGGGGGAGGTCTGGGGAGTATTCACTGGAGACTTTCCGGCTGGATATCTGACTACTTGGGTCTCCGGAGGGAGGCTCCAGAGTCCTTGGACTGGGTATACTGGTGGGGGTGGGGGCCCAGGTGGGGAGAGGTGGCCTGGACGCCAGACAGCTGGATCAGAAAGCAGAAAATCCTCGGGGACCAGGATAAATATCCGTGGGCACCCTAGTGGTTCCTGGCTGGGGGCGGGACGAGGCTCTCCCTGTACCCCGGACCTAACACGCACGCGCGCGCGCGCACACACACACACACACACACACACACCCGCACTCACTAGCCGGCTCCGCTCTGCCGCGCCCCCACCCCACTGAGCGGGGCGATCAGCACCGAGGACAGCGCCACCCGCCCGCGTGCGGGGGCGGGGTCCGGGAGGGGCCGGCGCCTCGGTGTCTCCTGCGAGGGTCCAGTCCAGCCGCCGAGCAGGTAGGAGCCTCTGGGACGCCCGCCCTAAGCCCCCTCCTCATTCCCATCCCTAGAGAGACGGGGCGTGTGCGGGGTGGGGGCGGGAGGGCACTGGGGAGGGACCGACCGAGGAAGTGGGAGGACTGGAGCCTGAAATGGAGAGATCGGGATTTAGAGACAGGTGTGGAGACAAAGAGCAGAGGCAGGGCGGAGCAGGCAGGCGGCGAGACTGGGAGACCCCTGGAGTCACAGACCAGACCACAGGCCGAGGACAAGAGAGACACAGACCCGGTTGCGGCGAGAGCCGGGTGGGGGAATGGACAGAAATAGGGAGTGGAGAGAGAAGTGCGGAGCCCGAGGCGGTCACGAGGCCAGGTGTGAAGACAGAGCTCGGGATGCGCGGGAGAGACAGCAGGCCGGGAAGGATGTGCGCCCCCACCCCACACCCCCTCCCAACCCCACCCGGGCTGTGGCACCAGGGAGCCCTCGGCCCTGGCGGGAGAGGGCGGGGAGCCCGAGTCACCGCCCCAAGGGCCAGATGTGCAGGGAGGAGCCAGCCGAGGGGGCGTGCACCGACGCGCGAGGCCGCCCTTTCCCCACGCTCGCTCTGCGCGGGGTCAGGGGCTGGGGTCCTGACCCGGCGAGGAGCGAGCCTGCGGCGCCTGGACTCTGCATCTGTACGTCAGCCTCGCCCGTTGTCTTGCCAACAGCCCGTTGCCAGGGCAACCCCTCGTAGCTCCCGCCCCGCCCGAACCTGCCGCCCGTCGCTCGGGGCAACCCAGGGTCCCGGTTCCTACGCCCGCCTTGGCCCATTTCCGGTTCAGGCCCGCGGGGACGGGCACGGAAGGGATAGAAGTCGGAGGGATTCCTGCTTTGGAGGGCATTCCGGCCTTGGAGGGCGGGGGCGTCCCTGTGGGATGGACCTAGGTCCTGGAACCCACTCCTGGCGCGCGTCCTCCATCGCGGGGAGGCTGACACTACAACTCCCAGCATGCCTCGCGGCTGCTGGTTGTGTCCTATGTGGTCGGTCGCCCAGGGTGCCGATGGGAATTGGAGTTCGTCGTTGTTTGGAGGCTTCAATGAATGCACGGGGTGGGCGTGGGGGGCTAGGGCTCTTGGGTGTCTCCGCAGAAAGGACCGTAAGACCCCGCCGTCATGTTCTCGGAGCCTCCAACCCCAGAGCCTCCAGCGCCCGACGCGCCTCCTGACTCGAGTCGCATCGGCCCTGCCCCGGGTGAGCGAGCCTCGGGGCCAGGGCGGAGGGAAAGCTCGACTGGGATTCCCACGGGCGTGGTTTGGACAGGTGTACTCGGCGGGTGGGCGGGAAAATCCGGGTGGCACTGTAGTCGGAATCCTGGACTTGACATGAAGTGAAATGGAAACGGAACGAGAACCAGATCAAAGAGTGTGGAATGGAGTGGGCTCTTGGGACTGTGAATTGGAAGGTCCACCTCTGTCTTCTTTTAAAGACAGGGAAACTGAGGCTGGGGGAGGGGCATGACTTCTACACCCGTCAGGGGTTGAGCAGAAACGGGGGTGGAAGGGGATGTGGAATTAACAGGCTAGACAGTCTGGATGGTGTCAGGCTAGAATAGGGCATCAGATCACATTATAGGTGAGAGCAGTGGGAAGAAGAACGGGCGACAAAACGGAGTAGACCTGGCCGAGGGAAAACAAGGCCAGGATTCCAGCTTCCGCGTGTAATTCGGACTGAATCAGCCAGCTTGCTTCTTATGGCCTCAATGAGTGTTGTCTCCACGTCCTCTGCAGTACCCCTCTGGGCCCTGGCCGCAATCGTTCTGGTCTCAGGCCTCCTCGTGTTCGGCTGCTGTTTCTGTGTCTACCGGAAGCGTTGTCGGAGGCGGTTGGGCAAGAAGAGCCAGGCCCAAGCCCAGGTCCACCTTCAGGAAGTGAAGGAGCTGGGCAGGAGTTACATAGACAAGGTGTGGCCTGGCCCAGCCCCTCGGCCCTACTCTGTCCTGCACCATTGGCCCAGCAGCCTCAGTCCCCACTTTCTTCCCTCCCATGCCCACCTTACTGGCTCATCTCTGTGGGTGTTTAGCCCTGACCTGGACCCTGGGGATCTGGAGATAGGCTAGATTGAGTCCCTGTTCCTGAGAACCACTCTGGTGGTGAAGTCAGACCCTCACACAGACATTCACAACACAGGGTGGTATGTGCCCTGTGATGGGAGCTCCCAGAGCGTATGTGGGTACAGAAAAACCATCTGATAGCCTGGACAGTCCAAGGATGCTTCCCAGTAGAGATGTCTTCTGTGCTGAGACCCAAATAACACTCAGAGTTCGCCCAGGACAGAGAGGAGGACATTGTAGCTCAAGGTCTGGAATCCAGACCCTGAGGCATTTCACAATAGCTGGGGCACAGATGGCAAATAGGCTGCCCTCCAGAGTGGGTGTCTGAGGAGCTCAGTTGTACACATGTCACGTGCGCAATTGGGAACCACAGAAGATTCATGTGCAGCCAAGGAATAGGGTCATATGGGTGTTGGAATGAATCCTCTGGAACCCAGGAGGAGGACAGATTTGGGGCAAGGAGGCCAGGGAGGAGGCTGGTGTGGCAGTCCCAAGAGAGTGAAAGAAACATGAGTTGGCAGAGGTCACCGGAGTGGTAGATGACAGCTTATGGGTGTCAAGGTCTGAGTGCAGAGTGGAACAGTGCTCACCTGGGAGCCAGGAAGTCCCAGGTTCCCAACCCAGAGGAACCACTCCCCAGCTCTGTGACCTGGGAGAATTCACAGTCCCTCTCTGAGCCTCAGGTGTGTGGTCTGTAACTAGTATTTCCTCTCCTCCCTTGTCAACAAATAGCTGTTGTCATGATCATCCATAAGGCAGGACCTTTAGGGTCCTGGTGCCCAGCCTCCATCCCTGTCCCTCAAGCCATCAACATCTAAAGACCACCTGCGTCAGACTCACCTCAGGTTCTTGTGGAAACACGAATTCTGGGTCTTGCCCCAGACCTATCGAATCAATCTGAAGTGAAGGCATTTTACCACATTTCTCAGGGGAATTCTGATTTGCGTTGAATTTTGAAAATGGCTGGCTTAGATTAAGGAGTGTTCTAGCTTAGAATGGCAAATACAGGGTAAAGACACTATTCCTCCTCTGTGATTTTCTGTGGTGAGAACACTAGTCAACATGTCAGTTTGGACAACAACCCCAGTACCTCCATTTGCATGTGAAATAAATCTTCTGCATCCTTCTTGTAGGCAACAAGGTGCTATGAGCACCTGCTTTTCTTGTCTAGGCATGACAAGCACACTGCGTGTGTCACCCTGTCTGTTCTCCCCCATAGCAGACATCATTAATCAAATTTTGACTAAATAAAGCCTCTCTGTTACTATGACTAGTGCTTGCCTGTGGCAGACATCACTAATCAAACTCTGACTCTGCTTAGCCAGCAAGTGCTCAGGGATCAGTGAGTCTCCCTTGGCTTCTGGGTCAGGGGAAGAGTTCACCTGCCCTTGCTCCTGGCCCCCTAAGGTGCAGCCAGAAGTGGAGGAGCTGGAGCCAGCACCATCTGGGCCAGGGTCGCAGGTGGCTGAGAAGCATGAGCTCGGACGACTGCAGTACTCACTGGATTATGATTTCCAGAGCGGCCAGGTGGGTGTGGAGGATGGGGGTGGTGTGGAGGGGAGGGTCCGAGGGTTCTAGCCCCTTTATAGAGGAGGCCCCAAGAAGGAAGCTAAGACTAGAGTCCTCTTATCACCTTTCAGCTGCTGGTGGGCATCGTTCAAGCTGAGGGATTGGCAGCCTTGGACCTGGGGGGCTCCTCCGACCCCTACGTGCGGGTCTACCTGCTGCCAGACAAGAGGAGGCGGCATGAGACCAAGGTGCATCGGCAGACGCTGAACCCACACTTTGGGGAGAACTTTGCCTTCAAGGTGAGCTCCTGGCCTCTGTGCCCTAGGCTTGGTAACCTGCCTCCCGTCCCTGGAACACTGGGGAGCGACCCCTTCAACTTTTTCTGGAGCCAGCCCACAGCTCAGGTAGCAGCCTCCAGCTCTGGGGACTATCACACCAGACCCTGGATTGTCCCCGTGGGGCGCTGCTGACCTCTGGGCTGTTGCTTTGTGCCATTTGGGTTCCAGAGACTTCCGCACAGCTGTTCCCCTGGACCCTTGCTGCCCGAGTCGTCGCCTTCTACCTGGATGTGCGCTGTGCCGCACTTCTGGTCTCTCTGACTTACCACTCTCCGCCTTGTGTTCTCTTCCCGGTGGCCCCTCATCTAGGTCCCCTACGTGGAGCTGGGAGGCAGGGTACTGGTCATGGCGGTGTACGACTTTGATCGCTTCTCCCGCAACGATGCCATTGGGGAGGTGCGGGTCCCCATGAGCTCAGTGGACCTGGGGCGGCCAGTGCTGGCCTGGCGCGAGCTGCAGGCTGCTCCGCGGGAGGAGGTGAGCATACGGGGCCACGACCCCACGCTGGGCCCGCCCACCGCGCGCCCGTACCAATCAGATCACAGGCTTCTTGGACTCTCAGGGCTCCAGCCCTTGCAACTGCGGCTCCCCTCCTTGGGGTGCACCGCTGTGGTCGTCACTGGACCACTCCATTCTAAGGCGGGGGGTGGGGAAGAAAGGCCCGAGAGGGAATGGATGTGAAGCTGGGGCTCTGGCGAGGGGTCCCTCTCTGTCTTCCAGCAGGAGAAACTCGGTGACATCTGCTTCTCCCTCCGCTACGTCCCCACGGCCGGGAAGCTCACAGTCATCGTCCTGGAGGCTAAGAACCTGAAGAAGATGGACGTGGGAGGACTCTCAGGTGTGTGGCGAGCAAGCAAATAGTGCGGCCGGGGGTGGAGAGGGAGGCTCTGGAGCAAAGCTTCTCGCAGTTTCTGAGTCCCGAGCGTCCCTGGTGGAGAGGGGCCCGGACTGCCTGGGAAGTGTAGGTTTGCTGTGGACATGGAGAGAGCCTTCAGGGTACACAGGGTGTCTCTGTGCTCTTCCGAAGAAGCACCTCTTCAACATGAGCCCTGCACTGGCCAGTCGGGGCCTCTAAGACTCCTTTCTCCGCCCAGATCCGTACGTCAAGGTCCACCTGCTGCAGGGCGGCAAGAAGGTGCGGAAGAAGAAAACGACCATCAAGAAGAACACTCTGAACCCTTATTACAACGAGGCCTTCAGTTTCGAGGTGCCCTGTGACCAGGTGCAGGTGAGCTCGGACCTACCCAAAGCCCCTGTCAGAGCAGCCCTCCCCACACGGTCCCAGGCCTTTAAAAGCCCCTGTTGCTAGGGGGAGGAAGAACCCATCTCAGCCATTCGAACCCAGGTCCTGGGGCCCTGAGGTTGTGTTTCCAAAGTCAGTTTCCTCTTGTGAGGACCCGGGCGCCCCGCCCCCAAGCAAGATCAGGATGTTCCGCCCCCAAGCAAGACCCCGGCTGTCCCGCTCAGGAACTATGGGTACTAAGGGAAAGATTTCCCACAACTCTTAAGGAAGAGGGCCCAGCCAGGACTCAGGCCTGACCCCTCCTCCCATTTCAGAGTCCTGACGGTTTGCCCTCCGTAGGAGGCTAGTCTCTAAGGAAGCCCCTAACAATCCCTTACCAACCGGGTCCTGAGGGTTCATCTCCTTTGAAATCGGATCACGGAGGAAGAAAGACTCCAGAGCAGCCCTCTAACAGAGTCGGTCTCCTCTGTCCACTCCCACCCCCGGCACTGTTGGAGTCCCCTGAGAGGCCTTAGCGCAGGGTGCTAGCAAGTCCCCCTAGACCTCTGGCTGCTAGGGAGAGGGTCTCTTTGGCAATGACACGGGATCCCCTCCTTGCCTTGCCTCCTTCTCGAACACTCCTGTCTCTCTTCCCCCCTGCTCTTCCTGTCTCCAGAAGGTCCAGGTGGAGCTGACTGTGCTGGACTATGACAAGCTGGGCAAGAATGAGGCCATTGGGAGGGTGGCTGTCGGGGCAGCGGTGGGGGGAGCTGGCCTGCGGCACTGGGCAGACATGCTGGCCAACCCCCGGCGGCCCATTGCCCAGTGGCACTCGCTGAGGCCCCCTGACCGAGTGAGGCCACTGCCTGCTCCCTGATCCCCACCTCAAGCCCCTTGCCAAGCCTGGACTCGGCCCCTGACCTCAGACTCCTGGCCAAAACCACACCCAGGCCCACCTTTAAGCTTTCTCTGACCCCTAACCACCCCCACCCCACACCAACCCTTCCCATTCCTGCTTTCCCATCTCCCATTATGCCAATCATGGTGACTTGCCAGCTCTCCCACCAGCACACATCCAGAAGCCCCAGGGACCCCTGGGGGAGGAGAGCAATCTGGCCTCCCCCAACCCCTGCTCCCACTCTCTGCTTTGACAATCAGTGACCCTGCCTTCTTCTCCCTTCGCTCCCAGCACCCCTCTTCCTGCACAGGATCACCTGCTCCTGTCCCTAGTCGGACTCCTGCACTGCTCCTGGGACCAAATAAATACTCAGCAACTTTGGCGACCTGACCTGGTGCTTACTGGTGGGGGTGGGCAGGGTGGGGTGGGGGGCAAGAGGGTGGGATCACCTAAGGGCAAGGATAGGGCTGCCCATCCTGCGGATACACTGAGGGAAACTGACCCATCCACCCCCCCATCCACGTGTTCACTTTTTCGTTCACACACCCCTCCGAACCTGGGTGTTTTCTTCTGAAAATATTGTGGTCGGAACAATACCTCCTGTATGTTTGCTGTGAAGAGTCCATGAGAATCACTTACTCATGATTTTAATTTGCTCCTGCATCCGTGACTTCCATAGATTTTCATACCCATATTTCCCTCCCTTCCCTTCTTTCTTCCATCATTCATCCATTCTACTTTCCCTGAGGTCTTCAGGGTGGCAACTTCTGTTGGATGCTGGAACCCCAAGTTGATGCAGATCCAGAATTTTCCCCAAGCGACTTACTGTCATTTAGAAACAAAGTAGATATGTAGAGTCTGGGAATGAGATCCCCAGAGACTGGGAGAAAGGACAGAGGTACGCAGGGAAAAGCCAATGGTTGCACCTCTTCCTTCCCTCAACAAATTCTGTCTCCTAATCTGTGTCTAGGAAAGACGATCATTTCATTGCTCCTCCCTCCTCTCATTCCAGACAGGATTTCAGGTGGTAGACAAAGGTCTTTGAAATTTGGCAAGAGAGCTCTCTGATCTGGAGATTAAGTGGAAAATGAGGCAAAAGGTTCCCCCATGTACTAAAGAAAGGGCAGAGCATTAACTTGCACTAAGCTTCCTGGTAGCCAATGGGAAAAGGGAAATCTGATCAGTTACACCGATTGTAATATCTATGTGATTTAAC
Organism: Mustela lutreola; assembly: GCF_030435805.1. Taxonomy (NCBI): domain Eukaryota; kingdom Metazoa; phylum Chordata; class Mammalia; order Carnivora; family Mustelidae; genus Mustela; species Mustela lutreola. The sequence goes on from NC_081305.1 coordinate 49,874,064, forward strand.
AAATTTCTTCAAAGGGATCTGTTCATTTCTCCTATGTGAGTGAGTGAGGGGACATTTTTATGAGAACATCATAAGGTATCACTATTATTACTATTTCTGCTACTCCTGCTAACAATGATCCTCACAACCACCCCATGAAATAGACATGATAGTTATTCCCAGTTGACAAATAAGGAAACTGTGCTGAGAAGTAACATGACCTGGCTAGGATCGTACAGCCAGGAAATCCATCTGTAATTCCTGGGATCGAATTCTGTTCTGTGTTATGATGACATTGGGGTCCCTGATTCTGTGTCTCAACAAGAGAGCAGACAAATGAGAAGAATAAAATCATTGCAAATGGTGGTCCATACTGGGCAGTAAGCTAGTGAGAGCTGAGATCATTTAGAAAGGGCAGTCAGGGCCAGCTTTCCTAAAGAGGTGATTTTGAGCTGTGCTTTGAAGGAGAAGAAGGAATGAGGCTGTCTAAGATGAGCAGGAAACACAATGGAATATTATTCAGTCATAAAAAGGAAAGTTTATACTGATTCATGCTACAACATGATGAAACTTGAAAGCATGATTGTAAGTGAAAGAAGCCAGATGCAAAAGGCCACATATTGTATGATTTCATCTGTGTGAAATATACAAAATAGGCAAATCCATAGAGGGAAGAAAAGCCGATCTGTGGTTTGCAAGACTAGGGAGAGAGAGAGAAATGGAGAGTGACTGATTAATGACTACAGGATGTCCTTAGGGAATGACAAGAAAGTTCTGCAACTAGACAATGGTGATGGTTGCCCAACATTGTCAATATAGCAAATGTTATTAAACTTTATGTTGTGTGTATTTTACTACAATAAAAATAAGCAAAGATGAAGGCAAAGAGAGTTCCAGGCAGAAGGCACCCTAAGTTGCAGACTTGGTGTGTTCTCAAGAGAGCCAGCAGGCCAGTGAGTCCTGCAGGCTGTGCTGAAACCTCATCTTCGCTCCCCAGTGCCCACAGCTGTCCTCAGAAGGGGGATGGCCCCCTTCAGTCCATCACACCACTCACTGCCAGCCGCACGTTACTATTCCCAATTTCCCAATTTACAGAGCTGAAAACCGAGGCCCAGAAAGGGTGACTGACTCGTCTCAGGTTGCGTAGCTGGAGGAGATACTCACTCAAGTCCCTGCCCTTATAGACCTCGAAGACAGGTTAAGTCACCTGGTCAAGGTCTCTCAGCCAGCAGGTGAAGGCAAGACAGAAAGCCAGGCTTATCTGACACCAAAAGCCACATTCTCCAGGATCCTGCCATCTGGTCTGGATATGAAGTGATGGGAGTCACAGGGTGTAGATTGCAGTGGCCATTCTGCTGGGAAGGCAGGAGATCCCCCTGCTGGACTTGGACATTTCCAGGGGCAGTGGAGGGAGGTGGGGGGTGAGGGCAGAAGAGCAGAAATTGGAGGAGCAGAGGGGATGACACAAAGAATTCAGACGCAGAAGCCAGAGAGAACTTGGTGTGCCTCCCATGAATGTGCCCTTACCCATTTTCTGGAGCCCTGCTGCATAGTCTATTTCCGTTGTGTAAATACTCACAATGTGGCTAATTTCAAGCCACCAATGTGGTCACTGAATATGGAGTCGAGAGGAGATACCTATTAGTATGCTCTCATATAGTAATATAGTATTTCCCAGGGTCAGGATGAAGGTCCCAAAATTTAAGGTGAAGCTGATGACAATCTAAACCACCAGTCATCAAGATAAATAGTATTTTAATACAATAAGAATCAAAATTAACACACACACAAAGAGAGATCCATGACGCATAAAATATAAAAATTTTAAAGATGGCATCTGACTCTGCACTTGGACCGCTCTGCTTCACCGTAATCCTGGCCCTGATTCTCATAAAATTTTATTTAGAAAAGTAGACAGTCAGTGGTCATAGTGTGCCAGTTTGACTTTTTAAACTATTGCGTTAAAATATTATTTCCTTCATTTGTGTACAACAATTAATGTAAAAAACCTTAAGACCATCAACAACAGGAAAGTATAGTAAAATAAGAAGTAATGAGTTTTGAGTGTATATTACCTTTATTTTAATGTAATGCATTTAATTTGAATTTAATTTTAGTAATTAGTAAAACAATTTAATTTTTAGTAATGACTGTGCATAACAACCAGGTCGCGAAATTACTGACACTTGAACAACCAGGGGCCAGTGTTAGCTAGCCCCAGCCCTTCGCTGCTTTTCCCGCCTGGGTGGTAGAACCACGGTGTGAGGTGGGAAGGGGACCCAGAGGTCTAGGCGACGTCACTTTAATTTGAATTAATCAAGATTCTGTTCCTTTCTAGGTCAATTTGAGTCGACCCAGACTTACCCATCCCAGAAAAGTGGATCGTCCAAGGCCCCGCCCCCAACACCCCCAGCTCCGCCCCTTCTCCTTCGCCGTCGTCATGACAACCGCGTCCACACGCCCTTCACTCCCGCGAGCCCTCCCATTGGCCAAAAGTTCGTAGCTGTCCGGTCCCACTCGTTCCTATTGGTCAGTCTATCGCGCCTGTGCCAACCCGCGTACTCCCATTGGTTGACTGGTCGAAAAGGACGGGGGCTCCGGGCAGTTGTGTGTAGCGGGTGTGGAACAGCGGCGCAGCAAGGAGCAGGGAGGGAGGGAAGGGGCGTCCCGGAGTCTTTGGAAAGACAGAGGTGAGGGAGTGTCCCAGGGAGGAGAGGAGCGGTGAGAGGGGCATGGGTGGGCGACGCAGAAACGGTGGTTTGGGACTCTCAGGACGTCTGTTCTGCAGGGCGATGACCACACCGGCAGGCTCGGGCGCAGGCTTCGGCAACGTGTCCTGGTGGGGCCTGTCCCCGGCGCTGGACCTGCAGGCTGAGAGTGAGTCCCCACCCAGGACCGCATCTGACCCATCCTGGCAGGTGGCGCGCTAACGTTCTCCGAGGCTCCCAACGGTGGAGCCGCCCCTCACTGGGCAGCCCAAGTGGCCTCTGAGGACTACGATTCCCAGAATGCTTAGAGGCACAGCTCCCTTAGGAACCTAGGCCAGGAGTGCGAGTCTTGCTGGGAGTTGTAGTCCATCGTTCTGGGGAGGCTGCAGGGGGCGCTCTCCAGGCCACAGACTTCAGCCTGTGCCATCTTGCCAGGTCCTCCTGTGGACTCGGACTTGCGGGGCGATGCAGAGCCCAGGACCCCCGAGCTAGATGTACTGCTGCTGGGCTCCGTGGATGGGCGGCACCTGCTTCGGACCCTGGCCCGGGCGGCGCTCTGGCCTCGCAGGAGGTTACACGTGAGCTGGGATTCTGGGGTCGTTGGAGGGAGGAGAATGAGGATGAAAGCCCAGATACCTGAGTCCTTGAGGAGAAGGGAACTGGAGGCCTGGACTGCTAGGTCCAAGGGAGGTAGAAGCTGGGGACTCAAATTCCTGGGTTGTGGACTTTTGGGTTCAAGTGGGACGAAGAGCCTAAAGACTGGGTGTCCTGAGTAGTGGTGGGGAGGAGGGTTCTGAGGGCCCGTACTCCCCTATTTGAAGGAAGGAGGCCAGTGTACAGAATGCCTGGACCCTGTGGAGGGAGGAGGCTGAGGTCTTCCATTCTTGGGTCTCCTGGGAGCCAGGGACACTGATCTCAGAATCATTTTGCTCTGTCTTTCCAGTTCTATGTGCTAGAGAATAATCTGGAAGCTGTGGCTCGACACATACTGATCTTCAGCCTAGCTTTGGAGGAACCTGAGAAGATGGGGTTGCAAGGTGAGTTGCAAAACCTGGTATATTCTGGCCGCCAGCCTCTTCCCTGTGCCCACAGGGGTTCTGGCATTTCTATGGTCCAGTTAAACGTCCTGGTCATTGTTCCCACCTGTGCAAAAATATACTACCTCTTAGAGCCGCTGAGAGAATTCCAGGAAAAAATTCACATAAATTCTCAGCCCCGTGCATGACTCAGGGTAAGCATTCCAAACCTCCTGACACAGCATAGGGTCAAAGGAGAACAAAGGACTTCTTAAGAGGTAGCGAGTCTCCCAGATATGGGGAAGGTTCGGTGGAGCTCAGTCCCTCACAGAGCCTCTCCACGGGCCTCAGTGTCCTCAGTTAGAGGCACAAATCCCAGAGGGTCTGCCTTGAGAATGCAGCCCTGGAAGGAAGAGGAGGATCTGGGCAGGGAGGCAGTGATGACAACTTCTCAGTGACAATGACTTTGGCTTAGCACCTTGAGGAGAGTCTGGATTGAGACAGTCTGTTCAAATTCTGGCTCTGCTTGCTAAGTGACCTGGGGCTAGTATCTGCAGCTTTCTGGGCCTACATTGTTTCTACATTGATAAAATGGAGATCCTAAAAGTTCTTTTCCCATAGAGTGCTTGTGAGGATTCAATTGGAAAACAAAAACAAAAACAAAAAAACACACAGCTCCTGGCTTATGCTATAGACTCAGTACCTCTTAGTGCTGATTATTGTTATCACGATTGTGGGTGGTAGTTTTTCCTTAATATCCCAGAGCACTCAGGATACATGGCACACACTTCACAGCACACCTTGTAAAAGCCTTTGAAGGAACTAGATCTAACTAAGGGTATATGGTTCTGTCTTTAAATAACTTTAAGATTCTCAAACCACTAAATGAAACAATTTACATATTGATAGAGATTCGTTGATACAGATGTATATGTTCTAACAACTAAAGGTATATAGTTCTCTTGTAAGATTCCTGATTAAAATGGAACAATTTAACACTGTACTATTTTAGCACCCATAAATCTCCATTTCCACCCCGATCTATATATAACTTTTTCTTTTTTTAAGGCAAGGAAAATTTGAACATGAAATTCAGGTTTGGGCTCATCTGCAGGGTGGGGAAGACTAGAAGGATGCCTAGATTAGGTTTAAGTTATTCATGTTTGAGGGGTGGATGAGGAGTTGGCCAGTATCCCTTATGCTCACATGACTATGACATCATAAGATTACTATAAAGAGGGTATGCGTCACCCACACGGGTCCAGTTTCTGGCTTCCCTCCGCTGCTCCCCCCACTAATCCGCCCCTCTCTCCCCAACCCCCCAGAGAGGAGCGAGACCTTCCTGGAGGTGTGGGGGAACGCGCTGCTGCGTCCCCAGGTGGCCGCCTTCGTGCGCGCCCAGGCCAAGCGCCTGGTGCACCTGGTTCCCGAGCCCGACCGCCTGGCGGAGCAGCTGCCCTGGCTCAGCCTGGGCGCCCTCAAGGTGCTGTCACCGCCCAGGATCCGAATGGCCACGCGGAGAATGGAAATGGGCAGCCCCAAAGGGTTTTCCCTGATGGAGTTTGAGCCCTAGCTCCCCAGCTCCCAGTGTGGGATGTGACTTGGGGGTGGTTTCTACTCGCTGAACTGCAGTTTCTTCATCTGAGAAATGGGAGAACGGTTCCCACGCCCGGGCTCGGGAGGGAGGGAAGAGCGGGAGAAACGGCTCTCCCTGCAGCCCCCTCTCCCTTGCTCTCTTCCCACGCATGCCGGCCGTGCAGTTCCGCGAGCGCGACGCCCTGGAGGCTGTGTTCCGCTTCTGGGCCGGCGGGGAGAAGGGGTCCGAGGCCTTCCCCATGAGCCGCCTCTGGGACTCCAGGCTGCGCCACTACCTGGGCTCCCGTTACGACGCCCGGCGCGGTGTCAGCGACTGGGACTTGCACATGAAGCTGCACGACCGCGGGGTGAGGGCCCTGGGAAGGGGGCTGGAGGCCCCATTTCTGGATGTGCAGGAGGTGGGGCTGAGAGGCTGGGGGCCCGGACTCCTGAGTCTGAGTGAGGAGGGGCCGGGGGCCCATATACCAGATTTGCTTCGACCTCTGTTCGTCCTCCTACCCAGGCCCGAGTCATCCACACTCGCGAATTCCGGCGTTGGAGGGACACTGGTGTGGCCTTTGAGCTCAGAGACTCCAGCGCCTACCACGTGCCGAACCGGACCCTTGCGTCAGGTCGCCTCCTGAGTCATGTGCGTGTCCACTCCCTACCCTGTCCAGTCGTCCTTTTCGGGGACACAGGAACTGGGGTCTCCAACATTGACCTCACTTGCCTCTTCTCTCCCTTCTTCCCCAGCACGGAGAGCGTGTCGCAGCGCGCGGGTATTGGGGGGACATCGCCACGGGTCCATTCGTGGCCTTTGGCATTGAAGCAGATGATGACAGCCTCCTGCGGACCAGCAATGGACAGCCAGTCAAGGTGTGTGACCAGAGGTGCTGGGGCTGGGGGACATTCCGCTGTTCTGTACTTTCTCAACCCGGTCCGGAAATCCGAGCTAGCCTGGGCATTCGGGGGAGGGGTGGGGTACTCTAGGCCCTGCCGGGTCACGGGGGCTGTGCCTCTCCTCTCCCCAGACCGCCGGTGAGATCACGCAGCACAACGTGACAGAGCTGTTCCGAGAGGTGGCCGCCTGGGGGCGCCCAAGAACTGCCCAGGGAAACCCCGAGCAGGTGCACCAGGACCAGGATGGAAGACCAGAGCGCGGTAAGCGTCCGCATCAGCTCACCCCCCTGAAATGGGAGTTGAATGGTAAAGAGGGCACATCATCCTCCGGGCAACAGTGGGACCCGGACCTCCATCCCAGGCTTCAGGTATTTCATGTCCGAGCACGTACCAATATGGTTTCCAGTGTCTGAACAAGTGATCTCCTGTTCCTGACATTGTCTTTTTCTTTCTCTGTATTTCTCTCTTTCCTAAATCCTGACACCATGTTATCTTTCTGAATTCCAACAGTTGTATTCTAATCCTACCTGCAGAAGTCTAAAAGACAGAGCATTCTAGCAAGGTGCTGGGTCCCAGCTCACCTTTGGAGGCCCCCCCCCCCCATTCTGGTCATGCCTCCTTGTAACCATCCCCCAACCTGGCTCTTCCTTGGTGTCTGGATGCCCTGTATGGCCATGGGCCACCCACTCTTTCCCTCTCTTGAGTCTCAGCAGCCTACTCTGTAAAATGGGTCTGCTTGCCACGCTGCTTGCCGGGCTGCCCTTCCCAGAATTTTCCAGGAATCCATCTATGAGAAAGGATGAGAAAGGGCTTCAGGACAGTCAAGGAGTATTTTCTCCAAGCTTTGTGGGTCGGCCTAACTCTGTCAGTTCTTCCCCAGCTGCTCTTGCCCCGGAATTCTTCACTGTGCACTTCCTGCCTCTCGGCTCTGCCCAGACACTTCACCACAAAAGCTGCTACAAGGAACGGTTCCAGCTTCTCTATGTGGCCTGTGGGTAAGAGAGAGGTTCCCAGACTTCACTCCCCAAGCTCCTCCTCCTCACACCCAGGATCCTTAGTCCCCCAGCCAGATCCCCCAGCCCCACTCCTCTCTCAGGACCTGGAAGTCTCAGCCTCGGCCCTCCCTTCCCTCTGCGCAGGATGGTGCATCTTCTTAGCCCAGATCTGGGGGCCACCGTGGCCCCTGGAGGACGCCTGGTGGTGGAATTAGCGCGGTGAGCCAGCGGAGGGCTGGGCAGGGAGCGTCCAGGCTGAGGGCTGGAAGCCAGGACCCCTAACGGCCCCCTTCTTGGTTTCAGATACCTGGTGGACCTGCGGCAGGAGCAGCTGCAGGGGTTTGCCAGCCGGGTTGAGGAGCTCGCTCGGGCGGCTGGGTTCACCCTACTGCCGCAGGCCAGGCCCTTGGAGACCTTCGCGCGCTTCCACAAGGCCCCAGACTCCACTTGTGGCACTGGCTCCGCTGTGGACTCCATGACTCCGCTCCCTGACGTCCCAACCCCGCCCCTTGAGGACCTGAGCCAGGCTCTGGAAGGCGGGACCCCACCCCCTGAGCCCTTCAAGCGGCCCCCAGAGTCTCTGGCTCTACCCACAGAGTCAGACTCCACAACCAGAGAGTCTGACCCCTGTCCCCATCTCTGACTTGTAAAGTCAGGTCCTGGAATTTGAGCCCGCCTCTAGAACACTCAGTTCTGTTCTCAGCAGTCTCTATCAGCTCCAGAGGTGTTGCTGGCATTTCAAATTATCGTCCTGGGATTCTGTGTTCTGTTCCTAGAATTCTAGATTGTTCTTTTAGAGTTACATGTTCTGCTCTTGAGACACCGCCTACAGAGATGGGCCCTGAGTCTCAGGCCCTCTGTGTGGTCTCCTTGTCCCCCAAGGTCCTGTTTTAACTGGGGATGGGGGAATTGCTCTCCAGGGCTGTTCAACACCCCCAGGAGCCCAGTAAAGAGAGCGGGGTCCTCTTCTTCGTGTGCCTCTGTGTCTTTCTGGTCTTCAGTCTTGTCTCCAGGACTAGGACACGGGATGAGCTAGAGTGGTCAGGAGAGACCCAGTTCCTACTGAACCAGAGGTGAATTTCTCCTTACTGTTTCTCCAACTGTTGTGGCCTGAGAGTCTGGGCCATACCTGGATCCTCAAATAAATCAACAAATTTTATTGAGTGGCTAACAAGTTTCGGATACAGAAACTGACCATAGCTCTTAGGAATATTGCAGTCCAATGTGGGGATGAGGCTCAGACTCCTGGGTCTGAAGGAAGAGGAGCTGAGGGTCTGGACTCCTGGGTCTGAGGGAGGAGGGGGCTAGATTCTGAACTCCTGGGTCTGAGGGAAGAGACTGGGGGTCTGGACTCCTGGGTTTGAAAGAGGAGGGGCTGGGGGTCTGGAATCCTCGGTCTGAGAGAGGAGGGGCTGGGGGTCTGGACTCCTGGGTCTGAGGGAGGAGGGGGCTGGGGTCTGAACTCCTGAGTCTGAGGGAAGAGGGACTGGGGGCCTGGACTCCTGGATCTGAGGGAAGAGGGGCTGGGGGTCTGAACTCCTGGGTCCAGAGGAGGGAGGAGGGGGCTGGGGGCCTGGACTCCTGGGTCTGAAGGAGGAGAGGCTGGAGGTCTGCACTCCTGGGTCTGAGGGAGGAGGGGCTGGGGGTCTGGACTCCTGGGTCTGAGGGAGGAGGGGCTGGGGGTCTGGACTTCTGGGTTTGAGGGAGAGAGAAGAGGCTGGGGGTCTGCACTGCTGGGTTTGAGCTCCCAGGCCGCCAAGGTGGAAGGGTGACCCAGCTGGACAGCAGCCCACCCCACCTCTCACGCGCCTGGTTATCTCACATCCTGGGCAGGGGGAGGAGGTGGCAGCAGTATATTTAGTCTCAGTCCACGCCCCTTATCTCAGTGTCCTCAGTGAAGCTTGAGCAGCCCAGACAAGCACGAAGTCCCGGGGGCTTTCAAGGTCACCCGGGGCGTGCCCTCACTGACCCTCCAAGCGCCCCTTGCCCCGTCAGTGCCTCCTGCAACCCCTGGCCCGAGTCTCAGCATGGCGGACGAGTAAGTGCAGCTTGGTAACTGGGACTCCCAGAAGCCCTAGGCGGTGGGGGGTAAGACTGCAAGGCTGGACACAGAGTCTGAGAAGGGAGGTGGGGACAGCATCCCTGGTATCTGCAGGAGGGAAGAGTTTGGGAATCAGGGCTCCTAGGATCTTAGGACGGAGGAGCTGGTAGGCCTTCCTCTGGGGTCTCTTAGACTGGAGGGGACACAGGCCCACCATTAATCCTTTCTCCCGGTCTCTCCCTCCAGGAGCGGCGATGCGGTGAGAGCGGGCACAGGCGAGGGGCGACCGGCAGGGGAGGGCGCAGCAGGGTGGGGCCTGGGACGGGAGGCTGCAATCCCAGGAGACGGCGTGGAGGGGGGAAGCGGGGGCCCGGCGGTGACGCGGCCCCATTCCCCCAATCCCAGGCGGGGTGCCCGCCCCCAGCTCCGGCCCCGATCCGACGCCGGTCTTCTGCCAACTACCGCGCGTACGCCACGGAGCCGCACGCCAAGGTGAGGAGGGGGTTGTGCGGGTCGGGGTTCCCAGTCTGCAGAGGTGGTGGCACCTAGGCATAAGGGCGGGACCAGAGCCTTAGATGGGGCGGGGCTTTGCTCGTAGGCGGTGCCTAGGAGCATGCCACTCTTTAAGGGCGGGGCTTTGCAGAGGGAGGGCTCGGATTGGTGAGACCTGCCTATGGGCGGAGTCCCGTTGTCCGCGGGAACTGCGATGCTTAGGGTATAGGGGGCGGTGCCTAACAGATCAGGGCCCAGGATTGGTGGGTGGGGAGAGGGGCGTGGCTTCCCGTAGGTTTGGCCAGAGTTGGAGGCAGGTCCAAAGCCGGACCAGGTGTGAGGGAGTGGCCGTGAGGCCCCCTGCCCACCCTCCGTCTTCAGTTCCCCACCCTCACTATTATTGGCTCCATTCCACTCCGGCAGAAAAAGTCCAAGATCTCCGCCTCGAGGAAGCTGCAGCTGAAGGTGCCGGTGGGCCTGGAGCGGGCGCCTAGGTGTCCTCAGGGTGCTTGAGGTTTGGGGGTGTAGGGGCGGGGCCTTCGATGGCTAGTGAGCGGGGCTCGAGGTGGGCAGTCCCGCTACAGGGGCGGAGCCTTGGAACGATGAACCCGACTTTGAAGGGGAGTGGCCCTGCGGGACAGCTGATCTGTCCTGGGCCTAGAAAGAGGGCTGTCCTGGCCAGGGCGGCTTCCCCCGTGTGGCGCGGCCCTCATCCGCTGTCCCGGGTGGGCTGCGGTCCCTGGCCTTCCCTCCGCAGACCCTGATGCTGCAGATTGCGAAGCAAGAGCTGGAGCGGGAGGCGGAGGAACGGCGTGGAGAGAAGGGGCGCGCTCTGAGCACGCGGTGCCAGCCCCTAGAGTTGGCCGGGCTGGGCTTCGCGGAGCTGCAGGTACCGACTCTTATCAGGGACCCCTGCCCAGCTGGGGATCCGAGGTTCCTAACGTCCGCTCTCGCATCCTTGGGGCTCATGGGTCGAGTCACTATGCTCCACTTCTGCTGGGGACCTTAGGGTCCAGCCTCCCAGTCCTTACCCTCAGGAGTTTAGAAATGTGGCCTGTGGCTGCCTAGGGTCTCAAAATCCAGAGGTTGATTTCTCCAGCTCCAATTCTGTCAGATTCTCAGGACTCCTGGCTCCTAGCACCCTTTCTTCGAGCTGCCCCAGAGTCCGCTTCAAACTGTGCCTCCAGGACCAAATCTCCAGACCCCAAACCCCTCCTCCCTTGGACTCAGGAGTCGGGGGCCCCCCACCACATATACCACAATTCCTTGACCAGGACTTGTGCCGACAACTCCACGCCCGCGTGGACAAAGTGGATGAAGAGAGATACGATGTGGAGGCGAAAGTCACAAAGAACATTGCAGAGGTTGGGGGGTCCCGGGCAGTCTTGGTCTCTTCAGGGTAGGGTCTCGTGTCTTACCCCCTGCAGCTGCGTTTGCAGACACCAGGAGACCCAGGACAGCTCTGTGGGTCTGGAAGGGACGGGGCAGAAGAATGAATAGAGTGGCTAGAAAGGCTGGTTCAGGCGGAAGGGACAGCACACAGAAGCCAGGAGATGGGAGACTGTGGAGCCAGAGCATCAGGGGTTGATGCGTGAGCCCAGGCATGGGTTGGGAATCATGGGACGCCTGCAGCTGGACCGGGATGTGTCAGTGCCTTGCTGAGAGGAAACGGGGCAGATCGGGGAGGACTTACAGTTACTGATGAGGCCGGTGGATTTTTCCCCGAAGGCAGTGGGAGCTGAGCCTCCTTAGGCTTGGAGAGAGGAGGGAAATGTAGAGTGGACGCATGGGGCTGGGGGAGGTGGATGGGGGGGCAGTTTCCACCTCCCCTTATCACTGCCCCCAGATCGCAGATCTGACCCAGAAGATCTTTGACCTTCGGGGCAAATTTAAGCGGCCCACCCTGCGGAGGGTGAGAATCTCCGCGGATGCCATGATGCAGGCCCTGCTGGGCACCAGGGCTAAGGAGACCTTAGACCTGCGGGCCCACCTCAAGCAGGTGAAGAAGGAGGACACAGAGAAGGTGAGTGTGGCTCGGGCCAGGAAATGGGCTGCTCCGGGGAGAGGGTGCTGGGACAGCAGTCCTTGGGCCTCAGCTCAGGGCAAGTGGCACTTAGAGTTATGGGGAGAAGAATCTGGTAGAAGGTCCTCTGGCACCCCTCTAGGACGGGCTAGAAGGGCGAGAGGAAGACAGAAGCTGGAAGAGGAAAGCAGGAAGTGTGTTAGGGAGGAAGGAAGTAGCAAGGAGTTGGGATGTCCATGAGAGAAAAGTAGTGCATGGGGGGAGGCCAGAAGGGGAAGATGAGCCTGGAGGCCTGCAGTGTGTGAGGAGGATGGGGTGTTCCTGGGGGCAAATTTGTTGGGATTGCCTGGGGGACGAGACATGTTCAGAACCAGATCCCTAGGCGGACATCCGGAACACCGTGGCCCAGCAGGCTGGAGGGTGGCCGGAGTATATTTGAGAGACTGTCGACCAGGGGGAGACCCTAACCCTTGACCGCATTCCCCTAGGAGAACCGGGAGGTGGGAGACTGGCGGAAGAACATCGACGCGCTGAGCGGCATGGAGGGCCGCAAGAAAAAGTTCGAAGGCTGAGACCGCCTGCTCCCTGCGCTAGCCCTGGAGGCGTCCCGGAGTAATAAAGTTGCTCTTCAGGCTAGGAGCGACTGCCTGTCTGCTGCCTGGGGGGTGAGGTGTGAGGCGGACGAGAAGATGGAGGAGGGGAGGGCCCCCCAGAGCTACACCATACCGCAGGAGCGGAGCTGGGCTGCAGAACGGGGAATTCTTGGGGTGTCCAGAGATGCCCGGACCAAGGCTCAAAAAGAGACACCCAGAGACACAGACAGAGCCAGAGACCCATGGAGTTGGGGTGGGGGGGGGGGGAGACAGAGATTCCTAGAAAGATGTGCAAAGAAAGGGACGCTGGAGAGGCACTTGTGCATCACAGGGCACAGAGATCACGGAGACAGACATGGGGACCCAAAGAGGGAAAATGACAGAGATGTGGAGGAGGATGCCCCAGAAAGATCTAGAAAGATAGAGACACAGATCCAGAGCCAAGGAGAGAGGGAAATGGGGTCACAGATAGAGACCTATAGATGGATACTGAGAGTGAGGCAGATTCACAGAGACCCCTGAGGAAATGCAGAGACAGAAATGTGCGGGGAGACCCGGAGAGTGAAAGACACAGAGGCAGAGAGACGCAGATAGAGCCTGAAAGCGACCCAGAGAGAACCCCCAGAGAAATGCCCCAGAAATAGACACAGAGATGGCCGACTGTGAGAGACAGAGAAACGGAGAGGCAGGAGGGGTGGCCGGCTCCCCTAGAGTTCAAGGTCATGGCTTGGCAGGGAAACGGGTGGGGAGGAATACCAAAACAGATCAGTGTCAGATGGAGGTGGGGGAGTGTGAGGTCGAGCGGGCCTGACACCACACCCTCTCCCCTCCCCCAGCGCACACCTGCTTCCCCACTTTAGCGCCTGTTGTCACCAGGGTGGAATCCTGGTGGCAGACAAAGGGGTGGGGGCAGGGAGGGGGGAGACAGAGACGAACAGATGGGGAGTCACAGAGACAAAGGAAAGAAGGACAGCGTCGGAGAGACACAGAAACCAGAACCAGAGCCATATAAGTGAAAGCAGCCCCTGTACCCCTTTTGTCAACAAGTATTCTCCAAGGGTCTATTGTGTGCTGAGCCCAGGGACCTCAAAGCATAGAGCACAGTCTGCTGTAAGGGGTGGGGAGCCCAGAGGTTGGAGGTCACCTGACCCAGCCTGGGTTCAAGGTTATGCCGATGGGGTGGAGGGGTCCCCAAGCAGCCAGGAGGTCTGGGATCCTGAATGTGAAGCCAGACTGGGGGCAGGGCAGCCCTTGAGCTGGGACTCGAGGTTGGAGAAAGGAATTCTCTGGCCCTCCCTCTCCCCTGGGGGGGCGGGGCCGAGCCTCTCCTATAAACCCCAGGGGTGCTTCAGCTCCGTCAGGAAGGCTCTGTCCCAAAGCTTGAGGACTCTGCAGACCCAGCCTTAGGTAACGGTCTTGGGGTCTCCAGGGACTTTGTCCTTGAGGGAGAGAACAGGAGGGGTGGGAGACATGAGGGGTGTGATGAGCTATAGGGCTGGAGGGGGTACAAGATGGAGGCTTGGGAATTCTGGGGAAGCTCGGGCTTTTAGGGGACTGAAGACAGAGTTATTAGGATTTCAGAGTTCCAGAGTCTGGGGTTTCAAGATTGGGGTGTCCCAGAATGGGGCATCCTCAGACCTAGCAGGTCTGAGATCTGATTCTGAGGGAATCTCAGAAGATGGGAGTATCTGGGCTTGGATGGTCTGGGATTCAGGACAGGGAGTCTCAGACTTTGGGGGTTTGAGAACTGAGGTCTCTGGGTCAGAGGCCTTATGACTGGAGTTGTCAAAATTTCGGAGCATCGTGAATACATCTCGGAGCTTGGGCATCTGGGTTTTGGGGTCTCAGGATATTGAGGCTTCAGAACGTGTTGAGACCTAGGGCATCAAGAGCTGAGGATATCTGAGCCCAGTCTGGAGTCTCAAGAATTGGGGTCTCAGACTCTGGAGACATGGGGACTTGCTTGTCCCCAGAAACCAGGGGGATCACCAGTTGGGGTGTCAGGATCTGTGGATCTCAGGATTTGGGGTGCTCTTAAACCTGGGTCCTGTGGGTCCCGGGGGATCTCAAAGATGGTGTGCTGTCTATGTAGGGCTCAGGATGAGGTCTGTGGACAACCCTCCTCCCCAGTCTGTGGGTTCTGCGGCAAGGAGGGGACAGGTGGGAAGATAACGAGCGGGTGGTGGGGTGGGGTGTGAGAGGGAGTTGGTGTAACTAATTCTCCCAGGGGCCTCCCCCCCTTGAATCCCTTCTTAGGAAATGTCCTCTGTTTCACCATGTAAGACATCCCCCCTGAAATAGCCTTTGGTGGGGGTGGGGCAGCTATTGTCTTCAGGCCACCATCCCTTCCCAAATACCTTCTCCTAATCCCCACTCAGATCAGGTTCCCATGGACATGTCATAAGACAAAAGAGGACAGCTGTGGTGGTGGAGGGGCTGAAGCAACAGCTTTCAGGCAGTGCCCCCCCCTCCCAGAGCCCTCCATTTCAGACCCCCCAGCACCCTCCTCCCTCAGACCCAGGAGTCCAGGCCCCCAGCCCCTGCTCACTCAGACCAGGAGTCCAGTCCCCAGGCCCCTCCTCCCTCGGACCCAGGAGTCCAGGCCCCCAGTCCCCTCCTCCCTCAGACTCAAGTGTCCAGGCCCCCGGCACCTCTTCCCTCAGACCCAGGAGTCTAGGCCCCTAACCCCTTCTTCCTCAGACCCCCAGCCCCACCTCCCTCAGACCCAGGAGTCCAGACCCCCAACCCCTGCTCACTCAGACCAGGAGTCCAGTCCCCAGCAACAACCCCCTCCCACCACCACCACTCAGACAAGAATCCAGACCCCCAACCCCTCCTCCCTCAGACCCAGGAGTCTAGGCCCCAGCCCCTCCTCCCTCAGATCCGGGGGCCCAGCCCCCGCCCCTCCTCCACTGCGACCCCACCTCACTCGCGTGTTCTCTGGTCCTCAGGTCACAGGATGTCGGACACCGAGGAGCAGGAATATGAGGAGTGAGTGGCGCAGGCGGGAGGGCTGGGGGCGTGGAGACGTGGGACACTCTCCCACCTCCAACACGTGTAACCCTGCCTCTCGCCCTTTCTTCCCCACCCCTGCCCTCAGGGAGCAGCCCGAAGGTGAGTGGGGAGTGGGCGGGCCTCGGTGGCCTGGGGACACGCACGCGGGGGGCGAGAGGACACCGGGGTCGCCCGCTGCCCCCAGCGCCCACCCCCCGGCGTGGCGGCGCCCCTTGCGTGCCCTCTCCGCACGGCCTGCGGCCCCGCGGGGCTCCTGATCCGCCTTCTCTGCCCCCGCCCCCTTTCCAGAAGTGGAGGCTGCGGAGGAGGAGGAGGAAGGTGAGGCCTGGCCCCCCCGCAGGTCTGCAGCCCCAGCAGCCCCGAGGGGCCGGGTGGGGGGGGGGCGCTGGTCGGGGCGGGGCCAGCGGGCACTGGGCTCGCTACCGCCCGGGCTTCAGGTCCTTTAACAGCCTCTCCCCTCTCTTTCCTCTCTGCCCCCCACACCCCTGCGTGGCCGCTCCCCCTCGCTTCCCCATCCTCGCTTCTCCCCCTGCCTCCTCCTCCCTAGCCGCCGAGGAGCCGGAGCCGGTGGTAGAGCGAGGTGACCGCGGCTGCTTCGCTTCCCGAGACGGATTTCCTCGGGCCCTGACCCCTGCGAGGACCCCCTGCGCCCCCGTAACCCGCCCAGGGCCGGTCCTTTAAGCCCCGGAGAGCTCGCTCGCCCTCTGGTGTCCACGAAGGGAAATAGCCTCGCTAAGGCTTTAACCCTTTCCCTTCCTTCTTAAAGGGACCGACACCCAAGCCTTCTCCCCCAGACTGGAGGAATACTTGTGGAAGGGTTGGATGTTTGCAGACAGGCATTCCCGACCCTGTCATGTTTTACCCCCATATACATTCAAAGGTTGGGGCCCAAGATGCAGAAGGGGCTCTCCCTGAGAGTCTGGGTTCCTGTGTCCCCAGAGGGGTTGGGGGTGGCGACACTCTGCAGGGCTAGGTGTAAATGGAGAAGAGCAGGAACTCTGGGTATGTAGAAGGAGGAAGGCCTGGGGGGTTTGGACTCCTGGGTTCCCAGAGAAGTAGGAAGGGGAATCCCCACACCAGTTCTGAATGTATATCTGAAGCGTGTGACCCTCTTCCCTCTTTATGACCACCCTGATTTCCCTTCTCCCCTATTCTACCCCGACTCATGCGTCTCCCCCAGACCTGCTCCTGGGGGCTGTGGCTTGGAGGAGGGGCTCCCTTCTCTGGGTGTGTCAGCCCCACCCCCATGAACTCTTGCTAATCATGTCTTTGTATCTCCCCACTAGAAGAAGAGCGCCCCAAACCAAGGTGAGATACTATAGGGCTGGGAGGGTCCCAATCCCATCCTCCTAAATATGTCCCCCACTCCCAGAGACAGGGCATGAAAAAGGCAGAAAAGGAGAGTGGGGCACTTGGAACAGGAAAGGACAGTGATTTCTTCTTTCAATGAATGGTTCAGAGAATGTTCCATGGCATCTGGCAAGTCAGATCCCATCGGCTCTGTTGGTGAAACAGACTGGGATCCAGTTATGGTAGCACACACCAGGGCCCTATATTTGCCCTCGGCAGTCATGGAAGGCTTCCCAGGGGAGGAGATTCCTGAATCACTAGCTGAAGAAGGTGGGAGGGATATTGTAGAGGAGAAAGCTGACGGGTACATGCCTGGGGCAGTGGCTGGATCTAGGCCACTTTTTGGGGGAAACAGATACAGACACAGGTCATTCTGATGACGAAGTTCCTAAACTAGGCAGATCTGTGGAGGCCATGAGAGCTCGTGGAGGCAGAGGGTCCTGGAGGAAGAGAGACTGAGGCCAAAGCTTGGAGATGCAGGGAGGCAGCAAGCTGAGCATGAGGAAAGAACCTAGAAGCAGACTTCTGTGGGCTGCTATGGGCAGTGGTGCCAATTCCACTGTGGCCAGAGTGTAGAGTGTAAGAAGGGATGGGGTCATGCGGGGTTTTGAGCAAAGATGACTTTGGGTCAGATCTGAGAGAGAGAGCAAGGGGGATCAGGGAAAGCTTGTTGGAGAAGGGAAGGCCTCAGGGGATGCAGTATACCAGGGGAAGGGCATTGCAGGTAGAGGGAACAGGATATGCAAAGGTCCAGGGGTGCAAAGGCACATGCCATAGCCAGGGAACCATGAAATGTGTGTGTCTGTGAGGGAGGAGAGATGTTGCTGGAGGAGTTGACTGTGATCAGGTGAGAAGGGCTGTGAATGCTGGGTTGCTTGGGCTTTGTCTTAATGGTGAGCTCTGAGCTAAAGTCAGGAAGGGAGATGAGCTGAAGGTGGACAGCCAGAGGCTGGGAGGCCAGGAGGAGGCTGGCATGAAGGTTCACAGGAGAGTGACTGAGGCCTGAGCTGGGCAGGGGGCGTGGGGTGGAAAGGGGAAACAGACTGGGGAGATGCCTAGGCAAAGAGGCCAGGACTTGTCATTGGGGCAAGGGGAGGGAGGAGGTGGGCATCACCTGCCCAGGGTCTCGGCTGAGAACCGGAGGGGCGGTGCACTCTCCCCACCCCCCCCCCCCTCCATCTTGGGGAGGTTGATGAGCTCTTTGGAGGCATGGTATGTGAGAATGCGGAGATGTTCAGGAGACGCTGGTTAACCTGAGTCTGGGATCTCAGAGAGAGCCTGGGCTGGAGACAGAGAGAGATTCCTGTGAATAAATAAAAGGGTGAAACCCTTTAAAGGGCTCTCTGGGGATGAGGAGACAGAAGTGGGACAGCCAGTGGAGTAGGAAGCAAATCGTCTGAAGGTGCTGTCTTAAAAACCACAGAAGCACCCAATACGATTTATGAATTTAATGCAAGCCACGTGTGTAAATATATGTATTTTTACAAGTCGCATTTTAAAAAGTAAAACAGAACAGGAAAACAGGTAAAATTAGTCTTTGCCGAATTTTTTATTCAACCCATTAAATCGGAAATTTAATCATTTCAACAGGTAGATGATAGGAGACATTATTAGTGAAATATATTCCATTCTTCTGTTTGAACCAAGTATTCAAAATCCAGTGTGTTTCTCAGACAGCCCAGGGAATGTCGATTCGGACCAGCCCCCTGTCAGGTGCCCCAAACCACGCTGGGCCGTGGCTGCCACACTGGTCAGGACAGCCGGCGGGGAGCTCGGTCAGGGAGCTCAGGCTGCTCAGTCTTTCCCCCTTCCCACCCGCCAGGCCTATGGTCCCACCACTGATCCCCCCGAAGATCCCAGAAGGGGAACGTGTGGACTTCGATGTAAGTAAGGGACCTCCAGTCCCCAGGTGCCTTTGTGCAAATTAGGAAGTGGTGCCTCTGGCTTTTCCCTCCTTTCAGAGCCTCCTAAATGGACCCAAGGTGTCCCCTAGTGCCCCTGCTGGGAACATCACCAACAGCAGCCCCTGGTCCCCTAAACGGCCCAGGCCCACGTCCGTTGCAGGAAGGGCCCTGCCTCGATGCGCCTCAGAGGGCACACAGGTGGGTGCCCGGTCCCCCTCACTGCCTGGAAGTGATGCACCCCCCTACCCCCACCCCTACGTCCTGCAGGACATCCACCGGAAGCGCATGGAGAAAGATCTGCTGGAGCTGCAGACGCTCATCGATGTGCATTTTGAACAGCGGAAGAAAGAGGAAGAGGAGCTCATTGCGCTGAAAGAGCGCATTGTGAGTGGAGGGAGGCGGAGTTCCGCAGCATCCTCCCCACCTGGTGCCTGTGCTGTGCCATCCTGTGGCTGGGAGTGCTTCCCGTCCAGTGCAGCCCCGAGGCTGTCCAAGTCGGTGGCCATACTCAAACTAGCTCATCTCTGCTCTTGACCTCCTTGGGGATGGGGCAACCCTGCACCCCCTCATTCCTCTCCCTTCCCCCAGGAGCGGCGCCGGGCTGAGAGAGCTGAACAACAACGCTTCCGAACCGAGAAGGAGCGTGAGCGTCAGGCCAAGCTGGCGGTGGGTGCCTCTCCTGTCCTGTGAGACCAAATGCTTCTTCTTAAGCCGAATGCTCTATTTCCCGTTCATGATCTTTTCTGCAGTCCTGAGGAAGGCAGGACTTGCACTGTGTTATTCAAGGATCTTTCTTTGGAAGGGACAGAAACCCTAACCCAAACTGAGTTCAGCAGAAAGAGAATTTTATTGACTCATATAACTAAGAAAAAGTAGAATGTTATTGGTTTCAGGTATGGCTGGATCAAGGAACTCAAATAAGATCACAAAGACCCATCTTTTCTCTTCCTATCCCTGGTCCCATCTTTCTATGGACACTGGGGGTGATGAGGTCGTCATGGGTTTGCCTGGGATGTTCCTGGTCTGAGCCCTGAAAATCCTGTATCCCATCAGTCCCAGGTGAACCAGATGGTAGGTCACCCAACTGGACACCCCGTTCTCAGGGGAGGCAAGTGACTACCAGCAAATCTGGCTTTCATTCCTCTTTTATCTGTCTTCTCCTTGATTCTGGGATAAGTTCAGATTGGTCACCTGTCCATCTTGGAGCAAATTGCTGGCTAGTTGTAGGAGGTTGGTGAAAATACTCCCATTGGTGTGGGCTTTGGAAACATGATCTGCCACTTGAATAACTTTAAAAGATTAAGAGTAGGGTGACATGGTAAACATCCTACTGGTCTCCCAAAGATGTTCTCATCCTAATTCCCAAAGTCTATGCATATGGTACCCTGCATGGCAAAAGAGACTTTGCAGGTGGGATTAAGTTAAGGTGGGAGATAATTCTGGATTATCCAGATGGGCCTCGTGTTACCACAATGGTCATTGGAAGAGGGAGGCTGTAGAGTTGGAGTCAGGGATGTTTGAAGATGCTGCTCTACTAGCTTAGAAGACGGAGGAAGGGGCCAGGACCCAAAGAATGCAGGTGAGAAGTATGGGGCAAGAGAGTGACTTTTCCCCTAGACCCTCCACACTGTTTACTTCTTGATTACAGCCCAGAAGACTCGTTTCAGACTTCTGACCTGCAGAGCTGTAAGGCGATAAACTTGTGCTTTTTTTTTTTTTTTTAATTTAAGATTTTATTTACTTATTTGACAGACAGAGATCACAAGTAGGCAGAGATGCAGGCAGGGAGAGAGGAGGAAGCAGGCTCCTTATTGAGCAGAGAGCCTGATGTGGGACTTGATCCCAGGACCCTGGGATTACAACCTGAGTTGAAGACAGAGGCTTTAACCCACTGAGCCACCCAGGCGCCCCACTTGGGCTATTTTTTTTTTTTAAGATTTTTATTTATTGGGCGCCTGGGTGGCTCAGTGGGTTAAGCCGCTGCCTTCGGCTCAGGTCATGATCTCAGGGTCCTGGGATCGAGTCCCGCATCGGGCTCTCTGCTCAGCGGGGAGCCTGCTTCCTCCTCTCTCTCTCTGCCTGCCTCTCTGCCTACTTGTGATCTCCCTCTGTCAAATAAATAAATAAAATCTTTAAAAAAAAAAAAAAAAAGATTTTTATTTATTTATTTGACAGAGAGCACAAGCAGAGGAAGCGGCAGGCAGAGGGGGAAGCAGACTCCCCACTGAGCAGAGAGCAGGACCTGGGGCTTAATCCCAGCACCCTGGGATCAGGACCCGAGCTGAAGGCAGATGCTCAACCGACTGAGCCCCCCAAACTCCGTGCATCCCAAACTCATGCTGTTTTAAGCTATTAAATTTGCACATTACAGCAAAGCGATAGGAAAGAAATTCAGATGGAGTGTGCTGGACGTGCCAGAAGCCATTGTGCCCGCCTCACCAGCGCTTTCAGTGTGGGGAGGAGCTGGGCTGGACAAGCCACTCTTTCTGGAACATGGGGCTGCCTTCATTTGACATTCTAGAGCCCCATCCTCAGGCTCAAGGCCATGGCCCCTTTAGTGTGCTGAGTCCCCCATCCCCATCCCCAGTCACCCTCTTGCATCCTCTGAGACATCATTCTTGTCTCGTGAGAATAAAGGAGACAAAGGCCCAGAGAGGGGGACTATCTGCACTGAGGCACATAGCAAGCTCGGCACAGGCCATTCAGAATGGAAGAATGCAGAAAGAAGCAGGAATATCCCTGACCCACTGTAAAAGTTTTGCTTGGGGGATATTAAGGCTCAGAGAGGAGAAGGGACTTGTGGGTGGTCACAGTCAGGCCTGGATGGACCCGGGGCAGTATGTCTGCATTTAACCTGTTCTGGCATTGACTTTGTCTCGTGCATTGGGTCGATGGATCCCTGTGTCACTCAGACCCCTTCCCCACAGGGGCTGGGCCAGCCTTCTGGGTTAACTCCTTTCTTCCCTCAGGAGGAGAAGATGCGGAAGGAGGAGGAAGAGGCCAAGAAGCGAGCGGAGGATGACGCCAAAAAGAAGAAGGTTCTGTCTAACATGGGAGCCCATTTTGGGGGTTACCTTGTCAAGGTGAGTTCAGCCTGCTGGGACCTAAGGTCTGTGTTCCCAGGGAGGAGGCAACTAAGGGCCTAGATTCTTGGTTCCTGATGGAGGTGGGGGTTGGGAGCCCCAACTCCTGGGTCTGAGAGAATAGGGGCTGGGGTCTGAACTCCTGGGTCTGAGGGAGGAGGGGCTGGGGGTCTGAACTCCTGGGTCTGAGGGAGAAGGAGTTGGGAGCCTGGACTCCCAGGTCTGACGGAGCAGGGGCTGGGGGTCTAGACTCCTGGGTCTGAGGGAGGAGGGGCTGGGGGTCTGGACTCCTGAGTCTGAGGGAGGAGGGGCTGGGAGGGGGGGTCTGGACTCCTGCATGTAGTGACATGGTGGTGAGGAGCCCAGCCCTGGGGTCTGATCTATCTCACAGTTCAGTGTGTCCCCTTCCATACCCTCAGGCAGAACAGAAGCGCGGTAAGCGCCAGACAGGACGGGAGATGAAACTGCGCATCCTTTCTGAGCGTAAAAAGCCTCTGAACATCGACCACATGGGAGAAGAGCAGCTCCGGTAGGTGGGATGGAGGGCTCAGGGTGGGAGGGGGCTGGTTGGAAGACGGCGAGATAAGGGGACCCCTACATAGCTCTGGGAGGGTGGGTCCCAGATCTGAGCCCTGGCGCTGTGTGACTTTGGCTAGTGCGTCTCTCTCTCTGGGCGGGTGCCCTGTTTTCTTCCCTGGGAGACGTCATTGATATAGGACCTACTTTTTGTGGGTATCATGAGCTGTAGGGTCTGGGAGGGGATATGGTGGGAAGCCAGACAAGATGGCTCACTAAAAGTTAAGAGATTATGTTGACCTATTGATGTGCCCTGGAAACTCAGAAAGGCCCCATCTTTACGTGAATTAAAGCCAGACATGCTGGTGAGAAATTTCCAGCCAAGTCTCTGCCCTGTGGGTCTCTATCTACCTCTTTACCTCCCATTCACAGAACAGCCCACGTCTTGTGATAAGCCACCAGAGGGAAGGCTGCAGAGGGCTGTTCCTTCTGGGCCCTTAGTGGTAGCTTGATGTTCTCTGGTCTGGGCATGACTTACGAAGTCCAAAACCCCCACCTCCCCAGAGGCAGCACAGCGAGGGGGGCTGGAGCTCAGCCTCTTACACACTGTGGGATCATAGGCACGTTATGTAATTTCTCTGAGCACGTTATGTAATTTCTCTGATGATGATGATGATGGTGATGGTGGTGATGGTGGTGATGGTGGTGATGGTGGTGATGGTGGTGATGGTGATGATGGTAGTGATGGTGGTGATGTTGATGGTGGTGGCTGCCACAGTCATGCCCTCACAGTCAACCCTGTGATGTAGATACTATGATTATCCTCCTGTTAAAGATGAGGGACCCGAGGCACAGAGAGGTTAAATAGCCTCTCCAGGGTGGCACAGCTGCAAGTGGAAGAGCTGGGATTTGAACCCTGGGAGGCCTCGGGCAGCAGCCCGTCCTTGCCGCTGGTGTTACAGTGCTGCATGTTCACCAGCCAGCTCTCCAGGGGCAAAAAGTCCTGACGGTAACACTTGCCCGTTTCTGTGACGTAACTGCTCCCACCATGCAGATTTAAAATTATCAGTGTGAGGGGTCTGAGCACTGGAAAAGACGTTCAGGGTTAGGGTTGGCTCTCAAGGTGTTTGCATGGCTCCAGGACCAGCTTGGGAGAGGGAAGCAGGATCCTAGAGGAGGTTACTTGGCGAAGGTCACAAGTCAGAGAATGGCAAAGCTGGGATTTGAAGCCAGGCTTCCTGACTCCAAAGCCTGGGTCCTTAGCCGTGACATCGTTCTCCCTTGGGGAAGCAGGAATTTTGGATGTGGAGGCGGCGGGCAGGGTCTTAAGAACCCTTTCCTTCCACTCACCTAGAATGTTTCGGCCTTGGATATTAACAAAATGGCAGTAGTGACGCCCACTGAGTCTCTCTGGGTGGCCTTGGGTGGTTCTGTCTGGGCCGGGGGTATGGGCCAGCCCCTCTCTGACAGCCCTTCTGGCCCACCAGGGAGAAGGCCCAGGAACTGTCGGACTGGATCCACCAGCTGGAATCTGAGAAGTTTGACCTGATGGAGAAGCTGAAGCAGCAGAAGTACGAGGTGAGACCCATCTCACAGGGAGGAAGGCGGTGCAGCGTGGGGGTGGATGAAGGGCAGGGGCTGGTGGGTGCGTCCCCACACAGTCCTCCCAGCATTTCCCTCTCTCCTGCACAGATCAACGTTCTGTACAACCGCATCAGCCATGCTCAGAAGTTGTAAGTGTGCCTCCCCAGACTGGGGTGTGTCTCTCCTTCTCTGGGCCCCCACCCCTCTGTGCACCTGGTCCCTTGGGCCCTCAGCCCCCTGCAGCACCGAGGACAGCCCCTGCCCCAAGTGTCAAAGGCTGAGACCCCGCGCCCCGTAGCTTCTGTTTCTTGCTCTTCCTACTCTGCTCCCCTCTCCTGCTCACTGTTCATCTCTCCTGTCTCCCACTTTCTGTCTCTTTCACCCCAGCCTTGGCCCCTCTTCAGTGCTGCCCACTCCCATCTCCCATCCCTCCCTTCCCCCCAGCCCCTCCTCCTCAATATCGCTCAGCACCCGTGGGAACATCCTGAGTTCACCCCCCAATGTCAGCTCCCGCAGGTGCGTGGGAGTCCCCCACACCCCATCAGCCACCCCATCCCTGTCACTGAACAGAGAGTGCATTTGCCCTGCCCCTTCCTCCGGGAGGCAGGGAGAGTGGGAACTGGGGGGCAGACTTCTGAGTTGAGGGCAGGACCCCTCTCAGAGGTTGGGGGAGCCCCTCCTTCCTGCCATCCTCTCCCTCTTCTCCTACAGCCGGAAGGGTGCAGGGAAGGGCCGCGTTGGAGGCCGCTGGAAGTGAGGGCCTGGGGCTATGCGCCCAGCAAGTCTCAGAGCCGCCGTTGGAGCGTGGGTCCCATCTGTGGTTGAAATAAATGCACCTCGCAGACACCTGCCCAGTTCTCTGGCTGTCATTCCCACCGGAATCAGTGGTCACTCTGACCTCGAGCCTGGAGAACCTGCACAGTCCCTGTGGTGGTAGGTGACCTTGAACCCTGCGCTGCAGGGAATGCCACAGGGTACGTATGGCCCCTTTGGAAACCAGTCTGGCAGTTCCTCAGAAAGCTAAGTGCCTGGTAACTCCCCTCCCGGGTGTTTGCCCGCTGCAAGGGAAAACATGTGTCTGGCCACATGCGCAGTGGGCACCGACATGGGCAGTAGCATTCCTCACAGCAGCCCAGAGGTGGAAACGGCCCCAACATCCACCAGCTGGGGGGTGGGTAGCAGGCGCTACCACGCGGGGAGAAAAAGGGGCAAGGTCTTGACACACATCACCGTGTCCACAACTCTCAAAACAATCACGGTGCTCGATGATAGGGGCCA
Source organism: Mustela lutreola (assembly GCF_030435805.1). Lineage (NCBI taxonomy): Eukaryota > Metazoa > Chordata > Mammalia > Carnivora > Mustelidae > Mustela > Mustela lutreola. The sequence continues at coordinate 49,899,116 of NC_081305.1, forward strand.
GAATCAGAGGGCCACAGCCTGTGTGATTTCCCGCATGTGAATTGTCCTGAGGGGCAAAGCCATGGAGGCAGGAAGGAGACTGGCGGCTCCCAGCGGCTGGGGGAGGGCACATGGGGGGCTGAAAATGCTTGAAACTGGTAATGATGGTGACACACCCAACCTTGGGAGTATACAAGGCCACTCAACACTCTGTTGTTTTTTTTAAAGGTATTATTTATTTGAGAAAGAGAGCATGGTGGGGGGAGGGTCAGAGGGAGAAGCAGTCTTCCCCCTGAGTAGGGAGCTGGATGGGAGGCTCGATCCCAGGACCTGAGATCATGGCCAGAGCTGAAGGCAAATGCTTAACTGACTGAGCCACCCAGGTGCTCCCCTGTACACTTTTTTTTTTTTAATTGTATTTTTTTTTTTTTTTTTTTAAAGATTTTATTTATTTATTTGACAGAGAGAGATCACAAGTAGGCAGAGAGGCAGGCAGAGAGAGGGAGAGGAGGAAGCAGGCTCCCTGCCGAGCAGAGAGCCCGATGCGGGACTCGATCCCAGGACCCTGAGATCATGACCTGAGCCGAAGGCAGCGGCCCAACCCACTGAGCCACCCAGGCGCCCCTTTAATTGTATTTTTATAAAAAGATTTTATTTATTTATTTGGCAGACAGAGATCACAAGTAGGCAGAGAGGCAGGCAGAGGGAGAAGGGGGAGCAGGCTCCCTGCTGACCAGAGTGCCCAACATGGGGCTCGATCCCAGGACCCTGAGATCATGACCTGAGCCGAAGGCAGTAGCTCAACCCACTGAGCCACCCAGGTGCCCCTAAATTGTATTTTTTAAGTGATCTCCATGCCCATCCTGGGGCTCAAACTCACAATCCTGAGTTCAAGAGTCTTGCACTCTTCCGACAGAGCCTGCCAGGTGCTCCGTGAACTGTACACTTTAAAGAGGCTTTATTTTATTTTTCTTTTTCGGTGTAAATTATATCTGAATTTTAAAATGCAAGACCAGCACACATCAAACACCATGTCAAGTTGTTCACGGGACAAGGCAACACTCTTCGTGACAAAGCAATGCCCACCACTTGCCGCTCTGCCTTTGGGACCTTCAGGAGGCAAGGACCTACCTGAGCATGTAGGTCTGGCTCCTGGGCCCAGAATCACAACTATCAGTGGCTTAGAGAAGGTCGCCAACCCCTCCCACATAGTTGAAGCGGAGGCTCTTGTCTTGTGGAGCCGTCCTGGCCCGGCTCCTTTATCCTGAGGCTGTGTCATCTGTCCCTGACGTAAGGTGCAGTGCTAAAGCTTTGTGTCCCCATACGTCAAAGTCCTACCCCCAGTGTGACAGGGTGTGGTGGTGGGGTCTCTGAGAGGTACGTGAGCTTAGATGAGGACCCAGGATGGGATTAGTGTCCCGAGCACTCTCTCCGCCAGCTGAGGACACCACAGGGAGGGGACCTCCACAAGCCGGGAGGAGGGCTGTCTCCCGAACCCAACCACACAGGCGCCCCTCACCTCAGGCCTCCAGCCTCCAGAACTGTGAGAAGTGAACCGTTGTGGCTTAAGCACATTTGTTCTCACCTCCTGAGTTGACCAGGATACTAAGATTGCTCCCCCAGCTCTGGTTCCAGATAGCAGGAAGGGGCAAAGCGGAAGGAGGAGACAGGCTCCCACCTCTGCTTCCCCCGCATCCCCAGGCAGAAGTTCATTATGTCGCAACCTCTAGTTGTTTGTTCTAGTGGCTTTGAAGCCCAGCCTGAAATCAGCGGTAGAAGGGGAAAACGAATCATGCGGGATAAGCAGGTCTGTCCCTGGGCCCATTAGTGGAAACACTGTTTCTCCGTCCACTGCATCTGGCCACTCTCCAAGTGGCTTGCAATCAGCAGACTTGGGGGGTTCTTGGAAGCTGAACAGCTGACTGGCTGTATCCGTTGGTTTGGGCTGTAGAAGCAGCGGCCTCACATCTGACTGGGTTTCGGCAATAGTTTTATTTAGCGTATGAGTTTGTGGGTCGGTTGGCAGCTGGTGCTGGGCTCAGCGGGGTGGTTCTTCTGGGCGCGGCCAATCTGGCCCCAGCTTGCTGGTGCAGCCGCAGTCTTCTGGCTGCTCAGTGGAACTGGTTGGTTTAGGGCAGCCCTGTTTGGGATGGCTGGGACCTCTCTCCATGTGGTTGTATGCTTCTTTCTAAGGAGGGACATCTAGGGTTTTCTTTCATATATTTCAGCCTAATCTCACGCTCCCAGAATTTTGTTTATCTTCCTCTGCATCCTGTGAATGGCTCCTCATGCTTTGGCAGCTTGATTCTGGGGCTTGGACCCCTTTAAAGAGCCTTTCCACCTGGGTGGTGGAAACCCCACCCAGCAGTGTTCATTCCCATTGGATAGGCCACCCCTCATTGCAAAGACGACTAGGTCTCTGGCTCACTCTTTAGCTAGCTGGGGCTCTGCCACTTCAGATAAAACCAGGGTTCTATTTTTGAGGATGGAAACACTAGTCGTGGGCAGGCAATTAGTCCGAGACCCACGCCCAGGTCTTGGTGGTCAGACTGGGTTCTTGGGGCCTGACCAGCCCTATCTTTCAGAATTGTGTGTGCCTCCCACTGGTTTGGGATCCTATAAATGCACACCCAACTTCTCCCTTCCTAACAAATCCACAATGGAGAAGGTGCAGGGAATTATGATCATACCAATTCAGACAATTTTTCCACAGGAAAAAGAGGATTGTGTAGGAACAGAAATCATATGTTAACTTCTGTGGCTCTACACATTGGGATAAAACCCCTCTTCTGTAATTATTTTGGCTCCTGATGCTACAGGTAAGCAGAGGAGTTTGAGGGCCCAGGGGATATGTTAGTGTGTCGACAGTCACTAGAAGGCCAGCTACGGCATGTCTTTCACAGTACATCTCTCTTAAATTTAAAACTTTCCTTTAACGGTTTTAAAATATCAGAAATCACAATTGACCTATACTGTGCCTCGTTCTGTTTTCACTCTGGACAAGGGAGCCGACCTGATACTACACATCCCAAGACACCCCCCCCCCCCGTCCTTTTATATCTATGGCCAGCGTTATCCAGGCCTCATGGGATTTGTAGTTTATTTCTTCCTACAGGCCCAAGGACTTGAGTGGGTGGGCTCCTTGGCAAAAAAGGCTGTTGCCCCATCCAAATTTTACAGCCTTCCTGGGCTATTTTTCCCACTCTTTGATCTGATCTCAAAGTATCTGCATCTCTCCTAGCCAGATTCAGGTTCAGGACACTTAAAGTGAGATTATTTCGGGCTTTAAAATGCTACGCGGGGTCACCTGGGTGGCTTGGTGGGTTAAGTCTCTGTCTTCCGCTTGGGTCGTGATCTCGGTGTCCTGGAATCGAGCCACGCATCGGGCTCTCTGCTCAGCGGGGAGCCTGCTTCCTCCTCTCTTTCTGCCTGCCTCTCTATTTGCGATCTCTGTCAAATAAATAAATAAATAAATAGTTAAAAAAAAAAAAATCGTAATAAAACGCGACGCCGAACGCTTCACTGAGGACTGCAAATCCCAGCATGGCTTGCGAGGAAATAGAGCCTGGACTACATTTCCCAACGTGCACACGAGCGGGAGAGGGGCGGGCGCATGAAGGTTCTGGGGGCGCTATTGTTGTGGACCCTGCCCCTTGGGCACCTTTACCGATGTGATCCAAGGGTTACCATGAGGGACTCTGGACTCCTCTTGCCCTTGGGCCTGGTTTTTCCGGTGCTTGGGGTTATGCCCTGAGGACTACATTTCCCGGCGTGCGTTGGGGCTGCGGGCCGAAGGCAGTGACCTCTGCCCACTTTTGTCTCGAATCACGATCCCAGTCACCCGAGGAGGCTGGGACCCGGGTTGTCCCGAAGGCTCTCTGGGTCGCGTGGCGCCCTGGCGTGTCCCGTGACCTCGGGTATCCCTCCATTCATGGGTCGCGCACTCTTGGGCCCCACTCTGGCGCCGGGAAGAAGACAAATGTCTGGCCGCGTACTTCTAGTTGAAGGGAGCCGACCCAAGGGCCCACAGTAAAGAGTCACGTGGGGAAATGGGCGTTGTAGCTTTCCCGGCTCCCGGGCCCAGTGGGACCGAGCACTGCGTTTCCCGAAGCTCCCCGCCCCATCGCCTGGGATCCGAGGAGCGGCGGACTTCCCAGCGTGCCCCGGGGCGGAGCGAGGCCGGACGGTTGCCAGGAGCAACTTCCGCTTGCGGACTCCATTTCCCAGCGCGCCCCGTGGCGGCGTCCTGACGTCAGCGCGCCGGGCGGAGGCAGACAGATCCTCGGGCGGCGCGGGGCCAGCGGCAGTTCCCGGCTGCCCCGGGCGGGCGGCGGCGGCGGCGGCGGCGGCGGCGGCGCAGCGGCAGCTCATCCTCGGGGCCCGGCCCTCGCTCGCTCGCTCACCGGGCGGGCGGGCGGGCGGCGCGATGTCCGGCGAGGACGGCCCGGGAGCGGGCCCGGGGGCGGCCGCGACCGCGGCCCGGGAGCGGCGGCGAGAGCAGCTGCGGCAGTGGGGGGCGCGGGCGGGCACCGAGCCGGGCCCCGCGGAGCGGCGCGCCCGCACCGTGCGCTTCGAGCGCGCCGCCGAGTTCCTGGCAGCCTGCGCGGGCGGCGACCTGGACGAGGCGCGCCTGATGCTGCGCGCGGCGGACCCTGGCCCCGGCGCCGAGCTCGACCCCGCCGCCCCGCCGCCCGCCCGCGCCGTGCTCGACTCCACCAACGCCGACGGCATCAGCGCCCTGCACCAGGTCAGCGCCCCGGGTCCGAGCCCCCTCGAGCGTGCTCCCAGCATGAGTCGCGGTTGCCGCCCTGGTCTGCGCCCCCTCTGCCGCTCCACCCGCTGGAGCTCGTCGCTTCTAGTCTTGAGCCTCCTCAGCCGGTCGGGTCTTTGCCACCCTGCGCCGCCCCCTCTCCGGACGCGAGCCCCTACTGACAGCCTCCGTCTGGTCCGTTCCAACGGCCTCGTCGTTGCCGCTGCGCGCCGCCTTCTCCCGACCCCGAACGCGCTGTACGAGTGTGCCCCCCCCCCCGCCCCAGCCCCCGTTGCCCCTTTCCAGGCAGGTACTCGAGCAGCAGGGTCCTCTCGCTCTGGCGCCCCCCGGGCTTCCTGTCCTGGTCCCTGGCCTGGGCTGCCGCCTTTGCTAGGCCCGGATCTTCCGTGCCGCTGCTTTCGGCTTCGTGCTCCTTCCCTGTTCCTTCTCAGCAGTGCCCTCTGAGGCTGGGGGAGGATGCTCTTTTTTGGGCCGCTTTCTGCTAGGCTTCGTTTCCATGTCTGGGTCACCTCGTCCTTTTTCCATCCTGATGCCGATGCCGTCTGCACTTTCCGGAGGCTGTGCCACCTGTCTTCCACAGGCGGCCTAGTGTGGGGGATGTTTGTCCTTCTCAGGGCACCGCGCGTCGTCCTCACGCCCCTTCCCTTGGCTAGGCCTGTATCCTCGGTCTTTTCTGGGGAACCTCAGAGCACCCACCTCTCTGTCCTCGGTCATCTTGCTTTCCGGGCCCGATGCCTTCTCTTGGAGATTTGGGCAGCTTCTTTCCCATAGGCTGATCTCTTTGGCTCTCGTCATGTCACCTCCGCAAGTCTTCTAGAACCCTGCTGGTCCTCTCCTCCACAAGCTGGCCCCCATGCCTTTCCAAGACTCCCTGATTGTTGCCTCCAGTGTATCTGTGGCCCAGAAGCAGAGCCGCCTTATGCTCCAGGAATCTGTCCGGTTCTGGGTGCATTTATCTGTTCCCCCACGGTGGGACCTCCGGGCACAGGACTGGTCACGGAAGAGCCTCTGGCCCCTGTGTGATCCCTTAGACCGTCTTCTTCCTGGGCCAGTCCTCAGCCCTCCCCTCTCCTCTGTGCCAGAACCCACAGGCCTCGGTAATGGATGGAGTCACAGCAGACCCTGGGAAGGAAAGGTTGATGGGGGAGGCAGGGATGTTGGAAGTAGCCCACTTCTCAGGTCTCCACAAAGAGGAGAGGAGCGATTGAGGAGAAGCAGAACTGGCCCTAAGTTCTAACCTCAGTTGCTCAGCTTTGTGGCTTTGCTTTACTGTCCATTCTCTGCCTCAGTTTCCTCTCCTGTGCAGCAGGGCTAGCGGTGGGTCCCTCCCTGGTTGGGCTCTGGAGAAGGAGGGAGCTTGTATGTGTGGAAATCCCTTCAGGAAGCAGCGTAGGCGTTCAGCTGGGGAGTTGCTGCCGCCTGGTCTAAGTGCCCGGCCTCTCCCTTTTTCTCTTTCCCAACCCCCCAGGCCTGTCCCCTACAGAGTTCCTCGTGCTATCTGGGAAATTTTCTTCCACCCACAGAACAGTCCTGCTTCCCTGAGATCTTGTAAGTTCTCAGAGGACTTGGCAAGTCCAGGAGGGGTGTGTCAGGCTCTCGTGTCCCCCTTCGCCATCATCCATGACTTGGCTCACCTGGACTTCCCCTCAGGGGCTCTTGGTCCTGCTCTTGAGACTGAATCCCCCCTTCTCTGGCATCCCCTGGGCCTGGACCCTTGCAAAAGGCCACTCTGAGCTTGCCTAGCAGGCTGCCTTTTCAGGTGAGATCTTTCTCCCGCTCCAGGCAGGTACCTGGTAAACTCACTCTGTAGGAGGCCTGAAGGGTTAGGGCTTTGGAGGTTCAGAGAGGGGAAGTTCCCGCCTCAGGTCACATGGCCAGCAAGCGGGCGAGCTGGGGTTGGGTCAGGCCTGGGGTGGGGTGACCAGCTCATGGTGGTTTGCATGAGACTGGTCTGGTTTTTGCAGGGAAAGTCCCAGGTCTCAGGCATCCCCTGTCCCACGCTCCTGGGCCTTGTCTGGGTGAGTCCTGGGACTGTGATTTCTTTTCTGAATTCTCTCTGGAGTGGGTCCTGGGGCGTCAGCCCCCTGCCTTGGTTGTGGTCTGGGAGTTCTTAGAGCCGGGTGCTTGCTTCAGGTGGGTTCGTTGACCACTTGAGAAGGCTCCTGTACTGTGCTTCAGGTGGGTTCACTGACCACTTGAGAAGGCTCCTGTTGTGCATTAGTGGCTGGCTCTGCAGTGTGGAGTAGAAGAGATTGGGAGCTGCAGTTCTTAGATCTGAATAGGGAGGGTGGCAGCTGGGACTCTTGGGTCTGGGTAGGGGAGGGGCTTGGACTCCTGGGTCTAGGGGGGTGCCGGGGGTGGGGGCTGTCATCTGGATTCTTGAATCCCTGGTGCCCAAGCCTCGGGCATCTTTCACATGGATTCCTGTGCCTGGCCAGGTCCTTGAAAGGGAAAGGCCCATCTCCCTGCTTGACACCCCCCCCATCACCATGACAACCGGGTAGAAATAAACGGAGCTGAGTTCATCCCGTTCCCAGGGCACGTGTGGCCCCCCTTTCACGGCCTGAGTTTCCATGACTTCATGCTCTTGGCCCTCATGGCCTGCTTTCCCTTTTCCAGATGGGTGGTTTTGGAGAGGTGAGGGAGTTGGGGGGTTAATTTACCCTGAGAACTCAGGACTCCAGGCCTACCCCTTCCCTTGACCCAGCTCAGGTCCCAGCTCCCACCCCGTGTTTGCACGTGCCCTGGGCTATAAATCCCTTCTTTGTCCCCACTTGCTGTGCCTGCTTGGGCCAGGGCTCTTACCTCCCTGAGACTGATTTCTTCCTCCGCTGTGCAGAGCCCTGACAGCAGATCAGGGAGGATCTTCCCAAGTATGAACCTCTTGGAACAGTGCTCCATGTGTAGTGGGTCCTCGGTGCATGGGAGCTACGTCTGGGCTCCATGCTCTGGGAACAGGCAAACGCAGCCGTTTATACACCTTGAGGAGTCTTTTCCAGGACTCTCTTTCTGCCCCACGTTCCCAGGGACTTGGTGACTTTTTTTTTTTTTAAGATTTTATTTATTTGTCAGAGACAGAGGGAGAGAGAGCGAGCAAGCACAGGCAGACAGAGAGGCAGGCAGAGGCAGAGGGAGAAGCAGCCTCTCTGCCGAGCAAGGAGCCTGATGTGGGACTCGATCCCAGGACCCTGGGATCATGACCCGAGCTGAAAGCAGCTGCTTAACCAACTGAGCCACCCAGGCGTCCCTGGGACTTGGTGACTTTAAGAGCCCTGCATAGCCTTGGGCCCCAGGGGCCTAGCCTCTCCCCTCAGGGTATAAGTCAGGGGCATGGTCAGTTCCTAGAGTGTATCTCCTGGGCCTGTGGGAGGAGGAGCTGGGGTCCTACACTCCTGGATTTGAGGGAGGAGAGAGCTGGGGGGCCTGGACTCCAGGGTCTGAGGGAGGAGGGGCTGGGAGCCTGGACTCCTGGGTCTGATGGAGGAGGGCCTGGGGGACCAGGACTCCTGGGTCTGAGGGAGGAGGGGCTGGGGACTCCGACCCCTGAGTCTGAAGGAGAAGGGTTGTGGGCATGGACTCCTGGGTCTGATGGAGGAGGGACTGTGGGCCTGGACTCCCCTGTCTGAGGGAGGAGGGGCTGCTGGGTCAGGGAGGAGGGGTCCATTACCGGAAGCCCTGTCCTGTTGGTGGTGACTGGGGTACACTGTGTCTGACAAAGCATCTTCCGGGATTTCTGCACCTGGAGGAAAGTCTCTATCTGGTTTGTGCTCGCAGGGATTTGGGTGTCTTGCTGTCATGGTCTCTGCTGAGCTCCAGAGGCCCAGCTGACCTAACCTTTGGGAAGCCAGGGGTGTCATCGGGAGCTGGGTCGTTCCAGGAGTCGGGCTGGTGCCTTCCAGGCTCTATCCCAGCGACACCACGGTCTTTCCCTTGAGTGTCACAACTGCTTGTTCCCTGGATCTGTCTTGCGGCCCCTATGGGTGTCCTGCCTTGCTGGGCACACAGTGTGTGGGCCAGGCAAGGACTGACAGCTGTGCCCCTTGCGCCCAGGCCTGCATCGACGAGAACCTGGAGGTGGTGCGCTTCTTGGTGGAGCAGGGGGCCACGGTGAACCAGGCAGACAATGAGGGCTGGACGCCCCTGCATGTGGCTGCCTCCTGCGGCTATCTGGACATCGCCAGGTGAGGCAGGGGAGGTAACGTGGGATCCCCTGGGGGCCGGAGCTCAGCCCCTCAGCCCTGACCTTCCCACCCCACCCCTGCCCCCAGGTACCTCCTGAGCCATGGGGCCAACATTGCCGCCGTCAACAGCGACGGGGACCTGCCCCTGGACTTGGCCGAGTCGGATGCCATGGAGGGGCTGCTGAAGGCGGAGATTGCCTTCCGAGGTGGGCCCCCGGGAGCAGACAGCCGGGGCTCCGCGGCCGGCCTCTGCTCATCCCGGGATTGTCGGACTTTCTGTGCTTCCGCTTCCTTTCCTGAGCAGTGGGAGTGTGAGTGTGTCCCCAGCCTTGCTCGGGACATGGAGTGACTGATTGTATATGGCGCTTGTACCGCCGCTGGGCACAGAATATGAGCCCAGCACTGGTGACCCCAGTCATCACCTTATCACTTGAGTAGGTGAGGAAATGAGGGGAGAGCCTTGTTCGGGGTCTCCTGGGTGAGATTGTCTACTCGTGGATTCAGTGCAGGGGTCTGGGGGATTGGTCATCTCATGCACAGGGTCAGTGCACCTCGGTGGTCTTTAATGTGGGGCCCAGGGCCCCCCAAAACTCTGTATATGGCTTCGTTCATATTTCTAGAGAGAATGTGTGTTGTTTCTAGCAAGTTCGCAGAGGGGCTTACGACTGAACATGCTCCCCCACCGGAGCAGCTGTCTGGGACCCGCTGATGCGTGGGGTGTGTGGGGAAGGCTGTGGCCTGATGGGTCTGGAAGGAGAGGACACGGGTGGGGGGCACTGGTCTGGGTGCTGCTATGAGCACAGGGCCTGGGCGGCTGCGGGCCCACGTGGCAGCTTCAGGGAGGCTGCTGTGCAGCAGGTACTGGGCCGTTGAAGGGGACACCCAGGTCCCCGGCTGGGCTTGGGCAGGTTGGCTGCTGGCCCCGTGGAGGTGGAGGCCCCATGGAGGTGTAGGTGGGTGCCCTGCTTGGCGGGGGTGGGGGTGGGTGCGCAGTGGGCAAAGCTGACCTGAGCCGAGCTTCCCTCTGCTCCTTGACTTCTTGCTCTGAGATGCTTTGAGCTTGGAGAAAGGCTGGGGCAGCCTCGGGGTGCGCACGTGACCCTGACCGAGCTTCTCCAGGGTTCGGCTGCTCTGTGGAGCTGAGGTGTGAAGCCCGGTTGGCTCTCTCTGAAGGTGTACCGTCCGTGGGTTCTTTGGTGTTTCGAGTGTGCTGCGTCTGTCAGCCACCTGCTCTGGGGGCTTCAGTAACCCCACAGTAACCCTTAGCCCACGGCCCCCGGCCCCTTAGCCCTCGGTGCCCATGCGTGTGCCCATCGTGGGTGTCTCATACAGATGGAATCACGTGCTAGAGATCCATCAGCTTGTCACGTTTTGGCACATCTGCAGTTGCCCTGCCTCTCCTCCCCCACTCTACATAAATAGCTCCCCCTTGCCCCGTTCCCGTTTTCGCCCTTCCTGGCTGCCTCCCTCTCTGCTCCTGGACATCTCGAGAACGCGTTGCAGACTGTAACCCCCGTCCTGCCCTGGGAACCAGAGTCTCCTCCAACAAGGACAACGGGATGTCACATTGTTACTCCTCTCTGGGTCTTGGGACCTTGAGGCTGTGCTGTTGATTGTGGTCCCCTCCTGTTCCGGAGCCTCACGAGGCCGCACCCCGCCTGTCTTCGGTCCTCCCCTCGCCTTCCTCATCCAGCCTCGTGTCCGCGGCGTGTCCCTTGGCCTGCGGTGGGCTGCTGCTTCTCTAGGAGATTCAGGTCTGCATTTTGGGCCAGGAATTTCCTCAGGGTGTCACTCCGGGAGACATGTGCTGTGTGTCTGCCTTGTCGTTGTTGACCTTAGCCTTGAACCCCACATGGGCCTTGGCCAGGTGGCTCCAGTGTGGAGGCAAGAAGTAGTATGCGGGGGGATTCTGACAGCAGCTGCTGTGGGAGCCTGGCTCGGGCCGACAGGGCGTCCGTATGGCTGTGGGCACCCTGGCGATGTTCCCAGCCAAGTGTCCCTCGGCAGACAGACGGATAAGCAGTATGCGGTGTGTGCATACGATGGGGTAGTGTTCAGCCTCAAAAAGGCAAAAGATTCTGACACACTACAGTGTGAATGAGCCGCAGGGACGTTCTGCTCAGTGAGATAAGTCAGACACAAAGTACAAAGACCGGATGATTCTGCTTACCCGAGGAACAGGACTAAAGCAGTCATGTCTGTGGAGACAAAGAGGAACAGTGGGTTTCAGGGGCTGGCGGAGGGGGAAATGGGGAGTTGCTGTTTAATGAGGACTGGGTTTCAGTTTCTCTAGATGAGTGTTCTGATGGTTGTACAAGTGCAAACGTACTTAATACCACTGAACTGCACGTTTAAAAAGGGGTTAAGATGGTAACTTTTGTGTGTGTTTTTACCATGGTTTAAAAAAAAAAAAAAAAAAAGCCAGTTTACAGGCTGTGTAACTGAAGTCCAGGAATTTTGCAGGCTTCAGGCAAGGGTTGATCCAGGGGTACAGCGTCAAACCAGTCACTGTACTGAACTCATTCTTAGACAGAGTCTCTCAGTGGAGTACGTGGCTCGGATTCTCACAGCTGAGCCTGATACTCCAGCTGAACCGGAGCTAGACCTACTCAGTAGTCTGAGCTGCCACTCTCGGTCTGAGCTGCCACTCTCGGTCTGAGCCAGCCCTGAGCCAGCCACTGGGGCAGGAGGGATGGGCGGTTATGGAGCCCCACCAAGGGCGCAGTCTTGTTGGAGGTCACACAGGAGAGAGAGTATATGCCCGGAAGGCCAGCAGCGGCCCTGCCATGCCGCACATGCTGCCCCCAGGCCTGGCCACAGGGCAGGCCTCAGGGACCTGCTCAGACAGTACTCCAGCCACTTTGCCCACAGGACTGGGCAGGAGAGGAGTATTTGGCAGGTTCACTTCTAAGCCACCTGACAGGCCCTCCCACCCTGGGGCGAGAACCTTCGTCTAGTTGTTAGCAGGCGTGAGAGGTGGGGGCCTGCACCAAAGGAAGAATGGATAAATAAGTAACCTGCGAATCCATGGACTGAGCGGGGCTGGCAAGCTTTCTCTGTGAGGAACCACATGGGAAGTATTTGAGACTTCGTGGGAGGTCCTGTCATGCTGCCACTGTCCCCTGTGGCTGCTTCCCCCATCACAGCAGGGGGCGATATGTGACTGGTGGGCATGCCCGTGTTCCAATAAAGCTTTATTTATAAACACAGAGGACTTCCACATTTGGCAAACTTTAGTGACAGGGAGTAGATCTGTGGGCTGTGGGGAGGGAGGTACAGGGAATGACTGCTTCACGGGTATGAGGTTTCCTTTTGGGATGATGGGAAAGTTCTGGAAAAGGAATGGGGGTCGATGGTTGCACATTGTAAATCTAAATGCCACTGAGTCGCACAGTTTAAAGTAGCAAAATTGGCCCGTTTTATGTTACCTTTATCTTGCCATGGCCACAACAAAAACAGTAAAACACCAAACAGGTTTGCCAACCCTGGTCAGGAGCTCCATCAGTGAACAGGCAGATTTCAGCAAAAAAACAGATTGCAGGGGGATGTGTATGAGCATGCCCAAGGTTGAAGAGAAGGTCAGCAAGCCCCCAGCCCCGCCCCGCCCATTCCCTGTGCAGGTAAGGCCCACGGCCCTGTCATAGGCTGCAGGGGATTCCCCCTGAAGGAGTTGTGGCCGGAACCTGTCCCATAGTGCCCAGCACTCCGCCTGGCTGTCCCACCCTGGCTGGGGCTTGCAGGTGGGCCCTCACCAGGCACACATTCCTGGGGCGGCTGCCCACAGCTGAGTCCCTGTGAACCAAAGCCGAGACCCTGAGGCACTCGGACTGGAGATGGGGCCCGAGTGCTGAGGGGCCAGCAGGTGGCGCAGCTGGGCCACCAGGTCGCCTCTGCTTTCTGCCGCTTCGGGCGCGCCTTCTGGGATCTGGCGTGGAGACTTAGAGCAGGAGGTTTACAAGGATGCGGAGGAAGGATAAAGCGGATACCTGTGCAGGAGCCCGTCCGCGGCGGTGGTCACCTCGGGGGCCACAGGGTGTCTCTCTGTCATATTTGAGTTTTTCAGACCTAAGTGGTGGGGCCGTGGTTGCTCTTTGCTGGTGCTGTCCAGCAGAAAGCCAGCGTGAGCCACAAGCAGAACAGATGTCTTAAGTAGGTGCAGTTAAAAAAGTAAAAAGAAACCGGTAAAATTAATTTTAATAATACGTTTTCTTTAAGGCCATATGTCCGAGACATTATCATGTTAACATTAATGAGTATAAAGAAAACTGTGCAGGGGAGCCTGGGGGGCTTAGTCCGTTAAGTGTCCAAGTCTCGGTGTCAGCTCAGGTCTTGATCTTGGGGTGGTGAGATTGGACCCCATGGGCTTGTGCTGAGCGTGGAGCCGGCTTGAGATATTTTTCTCTCCCTTTCCCTCTGCTCCTCCACATGGCTCATGCTCACCTCTCTCCAAAAAAAAGAAAAAAAAATCTATTCATGGGTTGTCGCACGCTCTCCCCTGCCCCCCACCAAAATCCAGTGCGTCCTTTACGTTCGTGACACCTCCGAGCTCGGGCTAGTGTGGCTCCAGAGCTCCGGCTCTGCATGTGGTCCATGGCTGTGGAGCAGGAAGGCCCGGCTCCATGCAGTGCTTCGGAGAGCATGAGAAACCCCAGCTGGAAAAGCAGAGACACCAACAGACTTGGGGGAGAGATGGAACGTTTCCTGGGAAAGGGAAGGACTGTTTCTGAGTCCTTTCTCAATGGGCTGTACCGTGCACACTGCGGACACCGGGGACGGTCGGCAGACACTGTTCCAGCCTCCACAAGGCTGCCTGTTTTGACCCCAAATCCGCTGATGTGTGAAGTGGCAGCTTGCCTTCCGCATCCGTGAGTGCGGGATGGCTTTCCCGTGAAACCAGAGGAAAGGGTGAACCTGACCGACAGAGAAGCCTGTTGGCCTCACTGCTTGTCCCAGGTGACAGTGCAGCTGTGAACGGGAGCAGCTCCTGGGGAGGAAAGCAGCTGTTGCCTCGGTGACACGGACCCTTGGCTTGGTGCACCCCGCTCACAGGCAGCAGAAGTGGTCAGTATGGGGGTGCAGGGCTAAGCATTTTATCGGTGGTGCCCGGGAGAGTCGCATGTCATCAGACGCTGGGTTCGCTCTGTAAACTCCAGGCTTTATACTTAAAAATACCGGTAGGGGCGCCTGGGTGGCTCAGTGGATTAAAGCCTCTGCCTTCGGCTCAGGTCATGATCCCAGAGTCCTGGGATCGAGCCCCGCATCGGGCTCTCTGCTCAGCAAGCGGGGAGCCTGCTTCCCTTCCTCTCTCTGCCTACCTCTCTGCCTACTTGTGATCTCTCTCTCTCTGTCAAATTAAAAAAAAAAAAAAAAACCGGTAAACGTAGCACTTCGGTTGAAATGGGAGGAGGCCTGCAATCCCCATTCTCCCCCCACCAGCAGCGACCTGGAGACCCAGTGGGGAAGTCCAGGTCCTTCGCGTCCCAGTGGAGCAGACAGATGGAGAAGGACAGGGCATGGCCGCGCTGCCCTGTGCCTTCTGGAGCCCAAGGTGTGCGTCCCACCTGCTGCCCCTTCTTGTCCTCCCAGGTGTGGATGTGGAGGCAGCCAAACGGGCAGAGGAGGAGTTGCTGCTTCATGATACAAGGTGCTGGCTGAATGGGGGCGCCATGCCAGAGGCCCGGCATCCCCGCACGGGGGCCTCTGCCCTGCATGTGGCTGCTGCCAAGGGCTACATCGAAGTGATGAGGTGAGCTGGGCTGGCGGGGTGCTCCCTTTTCCCTGCTCCTTGACTTGGGCCCATCTGTTCCTTCTCGCCCTTCCGCTTCCCTGTGGACTTTTTAAGTTGGGTATGTAGGCTGAGTATTTCCCTTTAAACACAGCCTTTGCTGTGTCCACAACTCCTGACGTCCAGCCTCTTCGTTGCCATTCAGTTTAAAACATTTTCCAGCTTGTAGTCTTTCCTCCATGACCCATGGATTATCTGGAAGTGTGTCGTCCATTTCATGCAGATGCATGGGATTTTCTGGTCAGTGTTTCGTTACTCCTTTCTGGGCTCGACTGCAGTGTGGTCAGGCAGCGAGTCCTCTCTGATTCCAGACTTCCGAAGTCCTCTGAGGTTTGCTTTAGACAGCAATACATGTGGGCGGGAGAGGAGTCGTGCTGTCAAGTATGGCGTTCTATGTAGGTCATTAGGTCAGCTTTGTAGTTATACTGTTTAAATCCTTTATATTCTTAGTGATTTTTTTTTTCTGTCTGCCTATTCTGCCAGTTACTATGAGAGGTGTAAAAAACATTTTTTTTAGTTTTTTTTTTTTTTTAAGATTTTATGAAATTTCCACATCCAGCGTGGGACTCAGATTTACAACCCCGAGATGAAGAGTCATGTGCTCTACAGTTGAGGCAGCCAGGCATCCCCTAAACTTTTCTACTGTGTTCATGGATTTTGCTTGTTCACCCTTATGGCTCTAGCAGGCTTTATTTCTGTATTTCAAAGCCAGGTTATCTGGTGCGTATGTGTTTACACTGTGTGAACTTGAACAGTGCATGTTCCCTTGCTGCCGTCCTCCGCTGGCCCTTGTCCGTGCTTGGATGCCTCGCCCTTTTCTGTTGGGGTCGTTGGTTCTAGCTCTTATTCTCAAACTTCCTCTCCTCTCTTTGTGATTTGTACTTTATTTTTAGTCTGAAAGTGGAATAGAGACGAACCCTTCATCTCTGCTCACTTCCGTGTTGGATTTCAGGCAGGTCTTCTAGGGAGGCACTTAAGATGACCCCTAGTAGCTCCAGGCTCGTGTCCTGGTGGCACACCTGCTCTGAAGGTAGAATGTTTTGTCCTCCATACTTAAAGCAAAAGATCAGGTCTGATGCTCGTGGGCCGCCATGGGCACCTGCCCGTCTCAGAGCTAGTCCCTTTGGCGAGGGGAATGGGATACTGTACATGGCCGTGCCTGGCATGCACTCAGCCCTTCCCTCTTCTGCCCATGTTTTCCATCTCTGAGTCTCAGGTGGCTGCTTCACCTCCTGCCATAGCGTCTGCATCCCAGATAGCAAGAAGGGAGAGAGGGGGAGAGGAGCAAGTGTCCATTTCCCTTTAGAAGAGCAACCCAGAAGGGACACACACACACTTAACGCTCACACCCCATTTGTCAGACCACTTGGCATTTGCCCAGCATTACCCCATCCCAGTGACTCACCTGGCCACTCACAGCTGCCGCGGAGACTGGGACACTCCTCTGCAGCCAGGTGACAGTGTGTCCAGCCAGGAGTCGGCACTGTCCCGAGCAGGAGGAGAGGCCGTATTTGGGGCAGCCTCGCTCTCTGAAATGCTTTGGATGCAGACATATTCTCTGAGTCTCATTCTCTGAGTTCGTTACCGCCCCTCAGAATGGCTCTGTTTACAGCTGGACCCATTGCACGTGTAGGACTATGTAACTGCCTGGCTCCTCCTTGGAGACGGACGGCAGGGTAGAGACATGCGGCAGGCAGCTGTTTGGCGACTCATGGAACATCTGCTGTGTGCCAGGCCGTCTTCTAGGGCTGGGGACCCATGGGCGAATGGGCCAGGTCTGGGCCCATGTGCGGCCCCCAGACAGGTGACCAGGGAAGCAGGCCACATCAGAGGGCCCTGTGTGCATGGAGGGCTGCCAGTCGCCACGCTGGGGACCTGGAGCTGGCTCCAGGTTCATCATACAAGGTTGAGCAGCCTCCGGGGGTGCTGGGAACACACCCACCACAGTCATGACAGCCGGCCCTGTGTGGCCATTGCCCAGTGTTCCCAGGGGGCCAGCACCATCCCTGGTTGACCACCTCGGGCCTAGAAGGATATAAACAGGGCAGTGGGGGAGTGAGCGTGTGAGCGGTGGCCTGGGGACAACTGGTGACTGACTATTTGAGACCCCCTCCCACACCCTGGGACAGAGGGCCGAAGGGGCGTCCTCGGGGAAGTAGCAGGTGCCCAGTGCGGTAAGGAGAGTGAGCTCTGGGAAGGTCAATGTTGAGGTCAGCGGGGTATGCGGCGCTTTCATTCGGAAAGCCTCCTTATGAAATAACACCCCCCCCATCGTCCTACTGTGCGCTGGCCTCGGCCTCGGCGCCTGGTGCCAGCCGTGTGCGCGGTGGCCCTGAGCCTGTAACCGTGCCTTCCCCACGTCCTGTGCTCTGAGATGCTGACGATTGCAGACTCACGGAAGCCAGGCTTCCTCAGCCTTCCCTCTCATGGCGTGTGGACCAGATGAGCCTGTGTTGTGGGGCCGCCCTCCATGCCCTGGGATGTGTTGGTAACATCCCAGGCACGCACGCCCAGGTTGGGACAACCAGTAGTGACTCTGGACACTGCCCAATGTCCCTGGTGGCCAGTATCCCCGTGGCTGGGACCCTCTGCAGGCCGGTTCCTAGAGCAGTACCGCCCCGAGGCTGCTCCTTCTGGGGCCTCAGCCTTTTCAGCGGCTCTGGGGCTGTCTGTCCCATGGTGGGGGGCGACGGTCAAGAGAGCAGCCCCTCTCCTGCAGGTGCCAGGAGCAGTGTTTTGGAGGCTGCCTGCTGGCAGGCAGAGCAGCCGCACACAAGGGCTCTCGGCCATGGGCCTGGGAGCAGGTCAGTGCTGTCGTGGGCCCTGTGCCGCCAGCCGTGTGTCAGCCCTCGGTGTGGAAGCCCTATCTTGGTCCTTGACTCTCAGCTGTCCTGGCCCCCAGGCTGCTCCTTCAGGCTGGCTACGACCCTGAGCTCCGGGATGGGGATGGCTGGACCCCCCTGCACGCGGCGGCCCACTGGGGTGTGGAGGATGCCTGCCGCCTGCTGGCGGAGCACGGTGGGGGCATGGACTCGCTGACCCACGCGGTGAGGGCCAGGCGGCTTGGGGGCGGGGGGGCGGGCTGGGGGCTGGTAGGGGAGGGATTGTGGGGAAGGCCCGCTCACCTCCGCCGTCCTCCCCCTCCACCAGGGCCAGCGTCCCTGTGACCTGGCGGATGAAGAGGTGCTGAGTCTGTTGGAGGAGCTGGCCCGGAAGCAGGAGGATGTGAGTCTCGGGCACCCTCTGTCCCTGCAGCTGGCTGAGTGAGGCCCCCCTGCTCTGCCCCAGTGGTGACCAGCAGGAAGAGGAGTCGTGGGGAGGGGATGGGGTCTGGGGCGGAGGCAGGGCCCCAGGCTCAGTCACACCTTGGGATAAGGATGAGGATTAACTGTCCCAGGCTCAGGGGACCGGCCTGAGCCTGGCCTTGTTGCTGGAATAATGCAGAGTAAAGGGATGAATGGCATGGCTTCTGGGCTCTGAAGCCTGGCTCGGCCATGGAATTGCTGTGTGAGCTCAGGCTGGTCACTGAACCCCTCTGGGCCTCTGTTTCCTCACCTCTGAAATGGGGATAACGGTGTGTGCAGCTTTATGAGGAGCTGTGTGGGGTATATGCTCTTCTATGACGGGCATGTACATTACTGAACGAGAATGTCTGGTCATTGCTCGGCAGATGGTAAGCTGTGCAAGTGGCCAGTGGCCTCTCCTGGGGGCCGGGCCCTATCCCAGAGCTTCCCATGAGCGGCAGGTAGATGGATGCACATCCCTCTGTTGGAAGGCTGGCCATGGTTCTGGCCTGGTGGGCAATGTGCACGGGTTGGGGGAAACAGCATATGCCAAGGCTGAGGGAGCATGAGGCAGGGGGGCCCTGGGTTGGGGGCCCAGCCGAAGGGCTTGACTACCAGGTGGAGGAGCGGTGTGAGACTGAGGGTGAAGATGAAGGGGCCACACTGGGCTTTGTCGATGAGGCAGGGTCAGCCCTTGGCGAGGGGGAGCACAGATCTGTGTGTGCCTCCAGCCTGGAGGGAGTGCTTCCGCCAGCGGGGCTTGTGGGCCGGGCTGGGGTCTGGCGGACGTGGTGACTGGCTCTTCTAGGGGAGGAACCATTGTGCAGAGGCTAGGCTTGTGCCCAGCGAGCCATAGAGAGGGGGCTCCTGGGGCGGAGGACCAGGCCAGTGTCCCGGGCGAGCAGGGCTTCCTGGGAGGAAAGAGCCTTTCTGGCGATGAGCCCAGAGGTGGCTGTGAGAGCTTGAGGGACCCAGACACCACACAGCCACCTGCGCAACACCCTGATGAGCCCACAGACCCTCCACGCGCACCCCTGGAGCAGAGCGCATCATGTCTAGAGCATTCTCGAGTTCAGACAAGCAGAGTACTGCATGCTGGGCTGGACGCGGGCGCTGCGGGGCCTCCCAGCAGCCTGCTTTCTCCCCTCACAGCTGCGGAACCAGAAGGAGGCCTCCCAGAGCAGGAGCCAGGAGCCCCAGGGGCCTTCCAGCAGCAAACACCGAAGGTAGTAGGCGGGCGCCTGGATGGGTGTGCTGGGGTCTCTTGGGGCTTAGACCCCGACACCCTCCTCTTCCCACCAGGAGCTCTGTGTGTCGCCTGAGCAGCCGAGAGAAGATCTCCCTCCAGGATCTGTCCAAAGAGCGCCGGCCTGGGGGTGCAGGGGGGCCCCCAATACAGGACGAGGATGAGGGAGAAGAAGGCCTCACAGGTGGGGGCCGGAGTCTGGGTTTTTGGATCTAGGAAGAGGGAGCTGGAACCTGGACTCCTGGGTCTGAGGGAGAAGGGGGTTATGGGCCTGACTTCTAGGTCTAAGGGAGGAGGGGGCTGGGGGTCTGGACTCCTGGGTCTGAGGGAGAAGGAGGCTGTGGGCCTGACTTCTAGGTCTAAGGGAGGAGGGGGCTAGGGGCTGGACTCCAGGATCTGAGGGGGACTGGGGCTGGAGTCCTGGTCTGAGGGGTGGGGAGCTGGGGGGCTGAGAGACAACCGGCATCTCCATTTTCCTGTGCCACAGGGCCACCCTCTCCAGAATCCAGAGCTCTCAATGGAGTGTCTTCCCCGCCACCCCCTGGCCCTCAGGGCCCCATGGTGAGTCTGGGTGCCCTAGAGGGTGATGCTAACTTGGGAGGGGCAGGGAGGGATGCCATGAACTCTGCAACTCTCTCTCAGGGTATGTAGGGTGAAGATTAGTTTCCAGAGTTCCCCCGACCAACTGTCTGCTTCTTTCTGGTGGCAGCCTCAGGGGCTGATGGGAGTTGTGGTTTGTGTGGTCCTTCTGGGGTGACACTTGAAGAATTGGGGAAGGATCCTCTGTGTAACGGAGACCTTTCTCCTCCCCAGCCCCCAGAGGAGGCCCCCTTCTCCAGGCGCTTTGGCCTCCAGAAGACAGGCAGCTCTGGGACCCTGGGGCCCACAGATAGGCAGGGGGCCGAGGGCACCCCTGGGGCTGCGCTGCAGCGCTCAGCTTCCTCCTCGAGGCTGGAAGGGAGCTCTGCTCAGGTGAGTGGGGTGAGGGGTGGGAGACTGAGCCCTGACTAGAGGAGAAAGTCCACCCCAATCTTGGCCTCTTTCCCCAGGCCAAGGAGCCCCGTCTGGCCAGAATTATGCCGACGCCCTCCCGCAAGCTGCCGGAGCCCTCCGCCTTGTGAGTAGCAGCCTAGGGCCTGGGCTGTCGGGGTGGGAGGCAGGTCTGGGGTCCACCCTCGTCAGCATGACCCTCAGCAAGTCCCTTTGCTCTCTGAGGTCTCTGCCTGCCATCGCTCTCAGGCTCTGTTTTCCTCCAGTGCATCAAGTAAAGCTCACTGTTAATCTTTCAAGGTCACAGTGACAGGACCTCCTGTTGCCTCTGGCTGTACCTCCTGCCCCCTTCCTTCCTGATGCAGACGTGCTCCTGCCCCAGGGCCTTGGCTCTGCAGCCCTTTCCTTCACTCCAGAGTCCTTTAGCCTTCTAGCATAGCATAGGACGTACATGAGTTTTTACGCTTTGTGTTTGTTCTGCATCTTTTAATGTTGGACTCTTGGGGGCAGAGGGACTTGGCTTCTGCTCACCAATGCGTCTCCAGCACCTGCCACGTAACTCGAGTTTGAGTAAAATTTGCTGGATGCCTGAATTCACACAGGTTTGAGATCTCTAGGCGTCCTCCCTCAGCTAACCACTCTCCTCCCTCTAGGATTTCAGAGCCTGAATCCCCGGTGAAGCCCAGTGTCCCTGTAGCCTCCACAGCGCCCCCAGCTGACTCCCGGGACCGGCGGAGGTGAAGAGGCAGCGGGTGGGAAGCCCCTTTCTCCCTGCTGGGAAGAACTGCATGGCCTGGGCCTGGGTCCCCACGCCTCCGGCAGGCCCTCTCTAGAGGGGGCATTTGTCCCAGGGTTGGCTGTGAGTTGGAAGTTCCTTGAAGAGTGTCAGCCATGAGAGGGGAACAGGGTTCAAAGGACCCTCCTTGAGGTTGGGACCTTTCACTCAGGTCCTACCAGATGCCGGTGCGGGATGAGGAGTCTGAATCCCAGCGGAAGGCTCGATCTCGCCTCATGCGCCAGTCTCGGAGATCCACACAGGTGGGGGTGTGGGCTGAGGCCTGGACTCCTGGGTCTGAGGGAGGAGGGGGCTGGGGGTCCGGACTCCTGGGTCTGAGGGAGGAGGCTGCAGGGTCTGGACTCCTGGGTCTGAGGGAGGAGGGGCTGGGGCCTCAGCTTGGAGATCCCTGACTGTCCCCACTCTGCCAGGGTGTGACTCTGACCGATCTGAAGGAAGCGGAGAAGGTAGCAGGGAAGGCCCCAGAGCCGGAGAAGTCGTGCCTGCAGAGCCTGGTGAGAGGGGTCGGGGAGCAGGCACAGGGTGGTGGAAGATGGCTTTGGCTTCTGACCTCCCTGATCCTCTCCTCCAGGACCCATCTCGGCGACCCCGAGTCCCTGGGGTGGAGAACTCTGATGGCCCTGCCCCGAGAGGTGAGGTCTGGTCTCTGGGAGGTGGTCCTCCTGCCCTCTGGCCCTTCCAGCGCTCCTGCTGCAGTGTTTTCTGGGCAGTCGGGCTAAGGACCCTGACCCTGCAGGAAGGGAGGCCCCTCCACAGGTTTCTGGACTGATTTCTGTCCGTCCCCCTAGCAGAGGAGCCTGACGGGCAGGGGCAGGGACCACAGGCCACCAAGGAGCATCGCAGAGTCGGCAAGGAGTGGAGGGGGTTTGCAGAGGTGAGGGGTGGGGCCCGGGTGGGCCTTGGAGGCAGGGTGGTGGGCCAGACTTCCCTCCTGGCATCAGGCTGAACTCCACCTCCACCCGCAGGGGGAGGAGGCAGAGCCGGCCGACCGCAGCCCAGACTCCAGGTACAGGGTTGGCCGGGAAGGGTTTGGGCTGTCTGCAGGGCTGTCGAGAGCCCCGCTGACGCCCGGCCCGCCTCCGCCCCAGCACTTCAGAGGGCGGCCCATCACCTCGCAGACAGCGGGACCCCGAACCAGCCTCGGAAGAGCCCGATGGAGGCTTCAGGAAGGTTTGCAGACACCCCCCCAAGTCGGCCTCTGTCCCTGTTGCCCCCTGTCTGTGGCTCTGCCTGCCACACATCCCTGCACTGCCACCCCACAGCCTAGGGGCTGGCAGGCCTGACCCTGTCCCTCCCCCCGGGCCCCCAGCTATACTCAGAGCTGCGCAGCGAGAACGAGCGGCTTCGCGAGGCCCTGACGGAGACCACGCTGCGCCTGGCACAGCTCAAGGTGGAGCTGGAGCGTGCCACGCAGGTGCGGCCGTGGTCTGTGCTCCCCGGGCATGCCATGCAGGCTCAGCACCCGCCACTGGGCAGGGAAGCCCGAGCGACAGAGCGAGGGGGGACCGGGTCGGGGTGGGGTGGATCCTTGGGGGCGGGCTGGGTGGTGAGGGATGGGGCCCTCCAGAGCCTGGGCAGCTGTCCACCTCCCGGACTTTGTGGTTTGGACATTTGTCTTTCTTCTGTTCTCACCAGAGGCAGGAGCGCTTCGCAGAGAGACCGGCCCTCCTGGAGCTGGAGAGATTCGTGAGTAGGGGCTGCTGGAGCGGGGCCTGGTGTGGCCTCAGCCTTACAAACCACTGTGGGCCTGCAGAAGGCCACACTGACCCAACCTGGCCTTCTGACCTCTGCCCTTCCCAGCCTTAATGGCTGTTGGCCCTCCCCAACCCCTGGCCCCTGGGCCTCATGCCTCCTGTTGGTTCCAGGAGCGCAGGGCCCTGGAGAGAAAGGCAGCCGAGCTCGAGGAGGAGCTAAAGGTGAGTACTAAGGGGGCGCCGTGGGCAGGGGGTTCCACTGGCCCGGGCCCCCGGCTGACCACTCTCTGCCACTCCTCTCCCACAGGCCCTGTCCGATCTCCGGGCTGACAACCAGAGGCTCAAGGATGAAAACGCAGCCCTGATCCGCGTCATCAGCAAACTCTCTAAGTGACTCTGGAGAAGGACCTTCCCCCTTACCCGTATTTATCCAGCTGCTTCTGCCACACGCATCCCTTCCCCTGTGTGAGCACGAGTGACAGGGCTCCCAGGGGGTCTCTGAGAAGCCATAGCCTCCCTTCGGGGCCTCCAGACTGTGAGGGGAGTACAGAGTCCCCAGGAGCCAAGGGGGGCCCCTGAGGCCAGGATGGAGGCAACAGGCCAAGCCAGGTAGGGGGATGTTGCTGAGGGGGGCTCGGGGCTGGAGGTGGGACCAGGGAGGAACCAAGGACCAGGAAGTGCCAGGACCAGTAGCCAGGACCAGAGTGGCCACCAGAGGTGCCCCTCTCACGTGTGATGCCACCCCAGTCACCCCTCCCATTCCTGAACAGGGATCCGAGAGTGCCAAGAGTCCCGCCCGCCCGGGCCAGGCGAGGCTGTATATAGGGTCCGTGTGCAATAGGGAGGGAGGTCTCTATTTTTTGCTGCCCCCTCCCCGCCCACTGTCAGGGGCAGGGGGAGAAGATATTTTCAAGACAAAGCACAGGCACCACAAATAAAAGTCGTGAAGTTGCTGCCCAGTGACTGTGTCCCTGGGGTGGGGGGGTCGGTGTGCAGTGCTTCCCTGTGCCTTTGTGTGTGTCCCTGGCCAGACCCCTGGAGTGCAGGGGTGGGGTGCCGGGGGTGCATGGGAAGGGCTTGCAGGGAGGGGGGCCACCTCGAGCCATGGCCCTGAACCAGGGCTGCCGCGGTAGCCACAGGCGGGAATGCGCAGCTGGCCCAGAGGCCTGGGCTCACCAGTGCTCCTGAAACGAATTTGAGCCAACTGCCAACACTGATCTTAAAAACGCTAGATTTGGGCTTTTTTGGCTATTTGAATGGGGTAGTAGGACCTCTTCGTCCAGTACGGTCACAGGTGGCTGGGACTGGACACGAGGTGGGGGCGTTCTTTCCTGGTCATGTTCTCCTTTCTGGACCCCGTCCTACCTCCTGATGCTGTGGTAGTGAGGGAATGGGAAAGACCTGACGTGTGAGGAGAGGAGGGGGCTGTGGGGGGTGGGGCAGGGGCATCTGTGTGCCCACAGGATTGTGGACTAGCAGCTCTGGGTCAGCCCTCCGGAAAGCTGGCAGGGGCAGATACTTGCAGGTGTCAGGGAGGGAGCCGGGCAGGTTGTCAGGGAACAGCAGGGACAGAGTCTGTAGGGCAGAGATGTACCTGAAATGTGGAGACGAAGGAAGCAGCCTGTGTGGCCAGAGAGAGACAGGAGGGATGAGGTTGGAGGTGACGGCCAGCTGTGTCGGAATGGCCCCGGTGAGGTGGGACCTAGGCTTTAACAGGTCCCTTTGGCTGCTGCATTGACAACAGTCTGGGGGATGACAGGGACGGAAAGGGGGAGCCTAGCTGCTATGATCTCAGCAAGAAGTGGGGGTGGCTGGAGATGGTGAGAGACCGCGAAACTCTGGGAACAGTGGAGGGGACAATAGCCTGCAGATCCTGACAGGCAGATTGTGATAGGATAGGGCGTGGGTCTGCTTTGCTCCAACCCTGCATCTTGCATTTTATTTGGTGGGTTATGGGGCGGGGGCAGCAGAGGTGGTGGGGGCAGAGGGGAACAGAATATGAACTCCTGCATGCCCAGGGCTGGGTCTGAGCTCATCTGATCTTGGAGGGCAGCCTGGGGGTCTTAGGTAGAAGCTCGCAGGAACTAGGTTGGGGGGAGGGGAGGCTTGGCAGTCCCCAAGAGGGGACACAGAAGTGATCACAGGTCGAGGAGGAAAGGGCCATCTTCCTAAAGCTAGAGGGGCATCCAGTCTGAATGAGGGAAAACCTGTCCTAAACCAGCGGTGCTCACGGTCTGGACCATGGGAAAAGGAGCTGGCTGTCCCTGACAGTTGTCCCCTTACAGGAGAACAGTGGCCAGGAAGCCTGTGGCACATGCAAAAGTCAGGCCTCCTTTGTGGCGGGGCCCTCAGCAGTTGGTGGGGATGGAGGGGAGAGGGCACTGGGAGAGGACAGGCTTCTCTGAAGTGGGTGTTTGAGCTGCAGCAGGGAGGCTGATGAGCTGCTCACCAGGCAGCAGAGAGCACGCCAGAGCCCAGTGGCTGAGGGGTCCTGGGGGTGTTTGAGGAGGGAAGGGCCAGAGTGCAGGAGGCAGGGGGAGGGGATGAGGTGGGGTAGGGACCAAACCTCTCAAGGCCTTAAACATGAGGCGCTGGGCTAAGGTGGCCTTGGGGAGCCAGGGAAGGAGACTGGGTGTTCAAAGCTCTCTCTGGACTAGAGAACTGGCCAGCAGGGGAAGAGGAAGCCTGAGAAAGAAACCAGAAAAGGTAGGGACCGGGACCTGGGCTGAAGGGCAGGTTGCTGGACCCCCTGGTGGCCGCCTAGAGAAGGGAAACAGTTGACAATGCCTGGGAAGAGGAGGCTGTTTATGGTCTGGGTGGCGTCTCACAGTGGGCAGGGCACCCGAGTGTGCCCCCACCCACCCCGCTCCTGGCCAGTCCCCTCACTCAGGAGACTCCACGGGGTTGAGGGAAGACCAGAGGCGGAACAGGTCTGGAGCCTTTGCCAGGGGTCATCTTCTGTGGGTGGGGGTAGTCTGCAGAGTCCGTTCTCCCACAGGGCTGCCTCGAAACTTCGAGCAGAGCCACTGGGTGTGGTCAGATAACCTCTGTTTCCAGGTCGCCTTCCACCTTCTTCTTCTGCTTCTCCATTACCGCCTCCAGCTCTGATACTTCCTCTTTGTCCTGGAGGGCGGGGTGGAAAGCAGAAGCCTGGCCTCAGAGCCCTGGGCGCCCACCCAGGCCCCGGCCAGGGACAGCAACGGCTCACCTCCAGCAGCGCGCGCTGCACGGTGACCTGGCTGTACACACGGGCTCCCTCCTCTGGGCTCACGGCCCGCAGCTCCTCCTTCTGCAGCGTGAAGAGCTGCGCGCCTGTCAGCACGCCCAGCGCCTCCACGGTCCTGAGCAGAGCCGAGGAGGAGCGGTCAGCCCCCGTCCATCCCCGCTTCAGCCCCTCAGCCCCCCAATCACGTCCCTGCTGCCTAGCAGCTGTCCAATCACAACGGCGTTCTTGCGCCAGCTTCCCTCCCCCGCCCCGTCCTGCGGTGGCAGCGTGCGCCCGGCTTTCCACGGAGGCCGGAGCTCCCTGGCCACACCCATGCAAACCTGGGCCAGTAGGGCACCCAGACACACCCCATCTCAGGGTCCCCAGCTGGCGGCAGGCACTCACTGGGCGCTAAATCCCTTGGTCTGCAGCCAGGCGCGGACCTCGGCGGTGTCGGAGTGCGGGCTGAGCTGGGGCTCCAGGGCGCGGGGACCCGGGGCTGCGCGGCTGGGGCCGGAGCGGCCCTGGGCCAGGCGTGCCTGCAGCTCCTCGTTGACACACAGCATCTGGGAGAATCTCTCTGCAGGCAGAAAACCGGGAGGGAGCGTGGATTCAGGATGAAGGGTCCCGGGGCCTGAGGGGCCCAGATCTCCACCATCCTCAGGATGGGTTGGGAGTCTGGTTCCTCTTTTTGAGCCTTGGCTCCCTGCACCCGAAAGCGAGGACAAGGACGGATTCCTGGAAGGGGTGCCCCCACCACTCACCCTTCTCTCTGGGGTCCAGGTTGAGGTTATCACAACTGTCCCAATGGGGCCGAGACGAGGTAGGAGCTGAGGCCGGCGCTGGTGCATGATGGGGAGTGCTAGCCGCCTAGAGAGGGGGGTCAGAGCACTGAGTCCCAGCCCCTCCACCTTCCAGAGGTCAATTTCTGAGCACTCCCCCCCCCCCCCGCCCCCTGTGCCCTTAGCACCTGATCCTCACATCCCTCCTTCCCTTAAGCCCTAGGAGTCTGCCCTGGCTCACCAGGCTGCCGGAAGGGCTGTGGCTGCAACTTCCCCGGGGTCGCAGGTGGGGTGTCAGGATATTATAGGGCACGTATCCTTCCTGCCCTTGCTGGTCCCGAACCTTCCACCACTTGCGCCTGTCATCCAGGACCTGAGGGAGGTAGGAGAGGAGGGCTCAGAGCCTGGGTCTGCAGCTAGGGCTGAGCCCCTGCAGTCCCTGGGGCCTACACCCCCTCACCTCCAGCACATCCTGCTGCTTGACCGACAGCTCACTGCTGTTGCGGGCCTGGAAGTCGTAATTACACAGCACCCACTTCCCGTCCGGCTGCGGCTCAGCCTCCGGCTCTGGGTCTTGGTGACTGTGGAGCAGGAGAGTTGGGGATAAGGAGGTAGCTGGTCCCGCTGCTTGGGCAGTAGGGTACTGGTGTGAGCTGGGGTTAGAGCCAAGCAGGGGTAGGACAGGGGCCAGGTTAATACTGTTAATAAAGACTTGAAATGAAAACGACATCTCGAATGCATTTTGCTCCTTCTGTACCTGGCTCCCAGCTTGAAAGCACATGATAGGAGTACTAACATCACCTCCATCTGACAGATGAGAACAGTAAGGCTCAGAGAAAATCACTTGCTCCCCAGCTGCTGTTTATTGAGCACCTCCTGTGTACTGGGTTCCGGCTTAGGAGGACCCATAGTTACAACACAGTGGTTACCTGTTTGTTGACTTCCAGCACAAACTCGGTGCCAGCCCTGGTCAAAGACTTCACGTGTATTGGCTAATCTGGCTTTTGACCCAGCCCCTGCTATAACCCTGACCTTGGACTCCCTTCTCCACTCCCACACTTTCCTCCTCCACTCCCGACCCTATTATTTTCTATTTTACAGATGAGAAAGTGGAAGAACGAGAGAAAGGCACGATGGTGTCAAGTCACAGAGCAAGAAAGAGGCATTGGCCAGACTGAGGGAGACCCAGGCAGGCTAGCCCCAGAGTCCGTGTCCTGAGTAATTCTGGCCACACGGTGCGGGCCACTGGGGGTGAGCCTGAGCTACCAGGGCAGCTCTGACCGGCTTGCCTATAGTACCTCCTAGATTTCTAACTCCTCCAAGAAGGGATTATTATTCTCGGTTTCTCTGAACTGGAAACTCAGAGAAGGGAAGTCAAAAGCTGGGGATGTGGGGCATCTGGGTGGCTCAGTCAGCTAAGTGTCTGTTCAGCTTAGGTCATGGTCCCAGGGTCCTCGGATCCAGATCCGCATGGGGCTCCCTGCTGAGCAAGGAGCCCGATTCTCCCTCTCCCTATCACTCTTCCTGCTTGTGCGGTCTCTGTCAAATAAATAAATAAAATCTTAAAAAAAAAAAAAAGCTGGAGGTGTCAAGCCCAAGATTCAGAAGCACAGGGAATGGGTGAAGTTCTGCGAGACCAGGCAGCCGGCGGGGGCGGGACATGATGTTGGCTCTGATCCCCCAGGAAGAGGGACCCCAGCCCGGATCAGGCCTACCTGTGCAAAGGAGAGGGGGGGTCTTCAGGGCCGGCGCCCCCTGTGGGGCTGGCAGCTCCCAGCGCGCTGTCCTTGCTGAGACCCTGCCAGGCCCCCGCCAGACCCCCCTTCCGCTCTTGCAGCTCCGCTGCTTGGTCGTCATCTCATCCCACGAAGCTTCCCTCGCATCCATCCTCAACTTGCTCAAGGGCCCTAGAGTCCTGGCTTCTCCATGCCCCTTCTGTGCCCCCACTGCTTTTTGGAGTCAGGGACTCAGACCCCCAGCTCTTTCCTTTCCCAGAGATTTGGAGTCCAGCTCTCAGATCTTAATTTCCCCCACCTTCTAACCGCTGCCTGACACCCTGTAGGAATGGAGACAACTGCTTTCCACAGGCCTTGGGAAAGTGTGGGTCTGGCCTCCCCATGGCTGCCTCTTTCAGGGGCCCAGAAATACTACCACTTCCTAACTTCCCCAGAAACGTGCCCCATGACTCTTGAAGGCCCAGGTCTTCTCTGAATCTCCAAGGTCCCATGCACCAGACTTGAGCTCTTCTTCAAAACTCAAATGCCCAAACCCCCAGTCTCTTCCCTCTGACACCTGGGGTGCTCTTCTTAGAGGCCCAGACAGGGAGCTTCCCTGGCCCTGGGAAACCAAACTGCCATCTCCCAGCCTCTCCGACTTGACCCACTCCCAGCCCCCTCCTCCCTCAGACCTGCAAACTGGGCCTCCTCCCTTGGACCCCTTAGTCTGGGCCCTGCCCCCTCCCTCCCTTCTCCCCCCTCTCCCAGCCCTGGCCCTCCCTCCTTACCACCTCACCCACCTGTGACAAGCCAGAGAGACGGAAGGAAAGACAAAAAAAGGAGTGGAGTTAGTGCCTGGAACCCCCAGGATGCACCCCTCCTTGACCCCACCTGTTTCTCCTTGGGGGGAGTGGGACACTCACCCATTGACAGCGACCTGGGGCACACTTTGCTGCAGGAGAGAGGAGAGGAGAGTGGCAGCTCAGGCAGGTCCAGACTAAGGCACCCAGCCCCATTGCGCCCCTGGGGGAGTGCGTGGCTCTCCAGGGAGCCTTACCTGCTGGCGCTGCCGTTCGTGCTGCAGCTGTTTCTCCACAGGGTCTTCCCAGGCTCGGCCCTGCGGGTCGGTGGCTGGGGGCTCCCAGCCACTGGAGAACTCAGGGCTGTATGGGGATCCCTCCTCTGGGGGCAGCTCCAACCTGCGGCCATGGGGCTGAGGGCTCAGGGACCTAGTCTGGGCCCGAGCCCTATGATTAACCTCAGGTTTTCCCCAGCCTGCACCCCGGGTGTAAGCGCCGCTCCTCCAACCTCACGGCCCCACACTTGAGCTTCAACCACCCCCCGCACCCCCATCGACTGTGCTAGTAAATACACCGATTTCGCTCAAATGCTGCGGGGGCCTCTGAATCTCCCCGATTCTGCACCCATCCCACCCCCTCCCCTCAGTCCGGTTCTGCTCTCACCCCTCCCCCCCAGACTCGCTGCCTCCCAGTGCAGACGGCACCCCTTTCTCAAATCTACAGGTCCCACAACTCTCCGCGGAGGCCCGCCTTTCCTGTTGCGATTGGAGCTGGGGTTCAAGCTGCGACCCCTGCCCCGCACGAATGTCTGCCCCTCCCACCCCGTGGGCTCCCGCCATTTGTCCCAGCTTCTGCAGCAGCCTCTGTCTTGCCAGCCGAGCCCCGCGAGCCCCGCGGCAACCCTTCCCCGCCTTCCAGCCCCCCACCCCCGCCTCACCCCGGGCGGGTCCACGAGTCCCCAAGCGATGTCCAGAGCGCATTCTCACGTGGGGTGAGGTGGTCGCGCAGCAGTGCCACCGCCTCGGACGTCAGGTGCGGCCGCCGCACTTCACTTGCGAATCGAGGGCCACCCGATGTGTCCACAACCTGCCCGGGGTGCAGGAGTGAGCGACCCACTTCACCCCCACCCCCACCCAAAGTCGCGCCCCTTCTTTCCACTGCAGGGGGCCCGCAGGGCCGCGGCTCTCACCAGTTGCAGCGGCCCGAACAGGAAGTGCAGCAGCTCTGGGGACGAGGGGTTGGCGATGTTGCCGCTCAACCGGGCCTGCGGGACGGGAGGTGCCAGGTTAGCGCTCGCGCCGGTGGGTTCGCCATACCCCTGCCCTGCGACGGCCGGGGTTCACGCGTTCTCACCAGCAGGCTGAAGGCGTACTTGATTTTCTGAAGCACGTCGGTGTACTCGGCCTCGGAGGGGGGCTTGGCCCGAAGTGTCAGGAGACCCTCTGTGGGGAGGGGAGGCAGGTGCAGGGACAAAGAGACAGCACCCTCAGAGATCCCCAGGCAAGGGGAGTCACCCCTGGCCAGGGGGTGTGTGGGGAGACCCTAGGGCGAGGGAAGAGGTTTGGGAGTGACTGGAGGCTCAGGATCCCGCTTGGGAGCGCCTCTCACCCCCAGCCTCCCGGCGCCGGGTCCTGCGGCCGCGCTCTCGGTGCTCCAACACACGGGCTGCCTCCGCAGATTTCTGCAGCCTCGACACAAAACTCTCCACGTCGTCGAACACATGGTTCAGGATGTCCTGGGGGAGAGAGCCGGGGACTTAGGGATGTGGAGTCCTGGCCGCTCATCACCCCAAAGCTCTCAGGTCCAGAGCCTGGACACCCTCCCGGGCCAGGTCACGCCCTCTGCTGCCAAGCCCTATCCCCATATTCCAGTCGCCGTCGGCCACTCCCCGAGGAGTCTGACACGCCCACCGCCCCCCAGCAAAGCCCCACTCCTAGGAGCTGGGACTCACTCCCCACAGCGGGTCCCGCCTCCAGGCCCAGGCCCACCCCACTCACCACGTCCCGCTCCGCCTGCAGACTGGCCAGCTCCGGACCGCGGGGGCCCAGATCCGGGGAGGCCGGGTCAGGGCTGCCCGCGGTCCCGGCCAGGCCGGGCCTCTGCGACTCTTCCGCTTCGGGGATGGGTTCCGCCTGGGAGTGCCCCCGGCCGGCGCTCACCGTGCTAATGACCGCTCGGACCGATGGGCGGCGCTGCAGGGGAGGGGTCTCGGCCACTGGCGAGGGGCGGCGCTGCAGCTCCTCTTGCGTGGCCCTGCGGAGGGACAAGGGGAAGCAGCCTGGGTCCGTTGGGGGGATAGGGCAGCGGACGAAGTTGGGCCTAAAACTGAGACACTATGGTCAGCTGAGCCAAACCTGGGACAGGGAGAAATCGGAGGTAAGGGGAAGGGGAACGCCCCTCTGGAGAGAAACTGAAGCCCGAGGGAGGAGAAACCGAGGACCAAAATTAGAATAAGTCGTTTTGGAGAGCGGGTACACTTGTCTGGATGCTACGGGGGAACTCGAACCAGGCTTTGACTCCAAAACTCGTGCTGTGCCAGGCTACGGGGATCTGCTCTTTTGTCGGAGGGAGACCAAGGCCGGGGGGAGGGGGAGACCGGGGAGGGGGGAGGGGAGAAGAGAGTGAAGGGGGGAGGCCAAGGGGGGGCAGAGGGGGGAGACAGTGGAGGTGGGGGGAGACGGGGGAGGGGAAGACCGAGGCGGGGGGAGGGGGGAGACCGAGGCGGCGGGGGGAGGGGGGAGGAGGAGGAAGGGAGAAAACCGAGGCGGGGGTTGGGGAAGCTGGCCTCCCAGAGATCCTACCGTCCTCCTCTTCTCCCCCAGCTTCCAGCCCAGCACCCTCACCTGAGCGCCGCCGGCCTGCGCTCCCCGCGGCCCGACCGGTAGTCGTGCAGAGCCCCCTGGATGTCCTCCCGGATCAGCTCCGCCTGCCAATGGTGCTGTCAGGCCAGGTCCCCACCCCGCCTACCGCGTACCGCGTACCCCGGCATCGGCCCCGAGGATGGGATCCCTGGCTGGGCGCCAGACCCCCTCCAGTCAGCTGTCCCATGCGGCGCCCCACACACGCCCACGCCCTGAACACTAGCCCGCACTGCACCTCTGCCTCGGCCCTAGGCCTCTCGTCAGGCCCAGAGGCCGGTCCCGGTGTTGCCTCGGCCCTAGACCATACCCGCCTCCAGGTCCCGCCGCTCCCTGACCCTCTCCCCCACGTGCTGTCGTGCTCTGTCCCGGATGCTCGGTTCCATTTCGTCACGTTCTATCGCGAACCGGTCCAGCTGTCCTCAAAACCCCCTCCCTCCCAGAACTTTCCAGGCCCCGCCCCCTCAACTGGCCCCGCCCCAGTCCCCACCCCACCTGCGCACCAGCCCGGCTCTCGGAATCCACAGGGTCCCTGCCCCGTCCCAGTGGCCTGGTTCCTCCCGACCTGGCGGGCTCACCCCGAGACGCAGGCCCTGGAAGAAGTGCACGTCGGGGTGTGTGCGCTCGGGCTCCTGGCACACGAGCAGCAGCAGCGAGCGGCTCCGGCCGGGCGGCAGCACCGCGTCGCAGCGCACGATGGCACCCAGCGGGTACAACTCCAGCTCCTCCTGCGGGCCGGGACACGGCGGGCAAACTGAGGCCCAGAGCTGCGGGGACTCAATGGGGACAGCAGTGCCCGCGGGTACAGAGACACTGCCCAGGCAGCCGCTCGTGGTTGGGGGTTCCGGACGGTGGCCCCGCTGTACTGGGGGTTTCCAGATAGCGCCCCAGTTTAATAGAGGAACTAAGGATGCTTGAAAAAGGAGCGGAGATCTCTCCCAAAGTTCCCAGAGAAAGGATATGCAAGGGACAGGATTCACACTCAGAAGTTCCTGGGGTCAAGTCTCTGGGCCTCCCCCCACTCCCGCCAGCCGCTTCTGCTACACACGTGTCCCCTGGCACCTTGGAGATGGGGTCAAGCAGTGTGACATGGTCCGGAGACACACGCAGCAGCATCTCTTGGGCCCAGATGCGGCCCTGGCTATCCATGACGGCCAGCTTCCGCGAGGCGTCCTCCACGGTGTGCACGCCATCCTCCTCACCCAGGCAGAACGTCACCAGGTGCTGGCACGTCGTGGAGAAAGCAGGGAGTCCCAGGAGGACGCCGGGGTGGGGGGCTCATATCAGCCTTCCCACCGGAGACTAAACACCATTCCTGAAAGCCTTCCCGATCTCGGGCTCCACCAATGGGGCCCCTCCCAGGGCCCTGAGTTTTGCTTTCATCTGAGCCACCAGCACCTGAGTCCAGCTCCCCCGAACACTGGAGGCTCCTTGAAGGCACTGGTTCTGTCCAGTCCCCTCTAAGCTCCTCTGCCTCCGTTAGAGCACCGGGCACACTTGGTCTGAGCCGTCCTCACACAGGGGTACCTAATGTTTGTCCCCATGGCCTGACTGTCCAGCACAGACTTAAGTGGAAGGGACTTCCTCTGACAAACGCCCACTTCTGAGGCGGGGGGCAGGAACAGCCCATCTTGCAAATGAGCAAACTCAGTTTCCCGGTTTCCTTCTGCTTTCAACACTATCATCTTCCCAGGCCTGCCTGCCTTTGCTCCCACAAGCCTCCCTGGGGCAACGCAGACCCCAAACTCACATTGACTAGATACTGGGAAACGTCAGCCATAACCACAGTGGAGTACCGCTTCCTCTGCTCTGTGGGGGAGAGGAGAATGAACCCAGAAAACTCAGTGCCTCCTCCCTCAGACCCAGCAGTCCAGGCCCCCAGCCCCTCCTCCCTCAGACCTTCTTTCAGCCTGGGGGTTTCTTGTTCCCAAACTCACCATAGATTGACTTGGCACTTGGTTTGGGGGCAGCTTCTGGGCTGGTTAAGGAAAAAAAGAGTAAGAGGGGCCATGGGAATTGGGAGAGCATGGGGGTTTTGAATGCCAAGCAGAGCAGCAAAGACTTCACTGTGAAGGCAGTGGGCAACCTTGGAGTGTTCTGAGCAGGGGAGGGCAGGGCCAGAGCTGGCCGGTCACACAAGTAAGGCAGTGTGGTAGCAGGTGGTGGTGGAGAGAATGGTCTCAGCTGTCGCAAAGAACTGGCTTGGACTCCCCTGTCCAGACTGCCTTGCCATAAGACCCTGGACAGGAGACCT
Source organism: Mustela lutreola (assembly GCF_030435805.1). Classification (NCBI taxonomy): domain Eukaryota; kingdom Metazoa; phylum Chordata; class Mammalia; order Carnivora; family Mustelidae; genus Mustela; species Mustela lutreola. The sequence continues at coordinate 49,933,456 of NC_081305.1, forward strand.
AATCTCTCCTGCCTCAGTTTCCCTTTCTGTGAGATAGGGGTTAGTAATCTGTTAGCCGCCGTCTGGTAGAGCGCTTGGTGGACACACGGAAAGTTGAGAGGGTTCAAAGCCTCAATAACTTAACTTTCAGTGCCATGGTACAAAGGGTAGCAAACAGCGGGTGCTCAATAAAGGGGGGGGTTTACAACAGCATTAACATTTGGGGTAGACAGATACTTATCTTCCCCTCCTATTCCCATGGGCCTGGCTCTTCCCAGCCGAATACTTCTCTGTCTCCTGCTCTAGCCTGCCCTTCTAGGTCACCTTCTCCAAGAAGAATTCCACAGATATGACAGAGATTCAGAGCTCGGGTGGGATCAGGGATGAGGGACGGAAAACACACACTTTCAGTCAAACCTCTGCTCCCTATCCTGCTCCTACCAGTCAGTTCTCTGCACAATTTGATTACCTCTGTGCTGGAGAACTCACTACCTTATATCTCCCATACAGCTATTCCCATGGTCCTCTCTTTGTTCTTTTCGCTGTTCACTCCAGAAGACTTGAATTTTATTAGAAACAGCCCAGGGGCTCCTGGGTGGTTAAGTGTTGGACTTTTGGTTTTGGCACCAGTCATGATCTCAGGGTTATGAGATCGAGCCCCACATGGGGCTCCCCGCTCAGTGTGGAGTCTGCTGAAGACACTCTCTCTTCTGCCCCTTCCCCCATGCTATTTCTCTCTGAAATTAATAAGTCTTTTAAATTTTTTTTAAATTTTTTTTTTGGGTTAAGATTTTATTTGTTTATTTGACAGAGAGAGAGAGAGAGAGAGATCACAAGTAAGCAGAGAAGCAGGCAGAGAGAGAAGGGGAAGCAGGCTCCCTGCTGAGCAGAGAACCTGATGCGGGCTGATCCCAGGACCCTGAGGTCATGACCTGAGCCGAATGCAGAGGCTTAACCCACTGAGCCACCCAGGTGCCCCATGAAATTAATAAGTCTTTTAAAAAAAAAAAAAACAATGAAAACAACAACGCCCAGATTTGTCTGCAAAGCATCAATATTTAACAACAAGCTAACCACGGCAACAGTGGCTCCCAGGAGCGGAGCACCTGCTCTTGGTCAGAGTCTGCTAATCTTGTACCTTCATTATCCTGTCAAGCTCTGTTTCCCAGAGGAGCTCAGACTCAGACTCAGGCTCCGTGGCCATGGTCCCCCCCTGCTGAGTGTTAGTTGGGCAGGGAAGAGGGAGTACAGGCTTCCTTCTCAGTGTCCATACTGGGAATGCTGCGAATGCCCCCTGGGGGTGCGGGGAAGAGGGTGGCAGAAGGGGCTGGGTAGCCCAGGGGTGGGACCACTTACCCTGTGGAGGTGCTCATGGTGAGAATGGGAAGCTCCTGCCACCTAGAGGTGCCCTGGGAACCAGCAGAGACTGAGGGCCTGACCTGGCCAACTGTACCAAGGATTTTTTCCCCCAGGCCCTCCTCCCTCAGACATAGGAGTCCTGAACCCCCAGTTTCCCCTCCCTCAGACCTGGGAGTCCAGAACCCCCAGTCCCTCCTCCCTCAGACCTGGGAGTCTAGAACCGCCATCCCCTCCTCCCTCAGACCCAGGAGTCCAGGCCCCCAGCCCTTCCTCCTCCACACTTTGTACTCTGCCCCCCAAATCTCTCAGGGATCCATGCATTTGGCTCCCTAATCTATGTGTATCCCATTTTGCTTCCTCTTTCCAGGGATCCTGTCTCTAGCCTAATCTCAGGGGCCCAGGAGTTCCAGCTCAGAACTTCTGGACCCTGAGAACCAAAGCGTCTTGTCTCCAAGTCCCTTCAGAGAGCCATTTAGCCAGTTTCTCAGCCACTGTGACCTCAAACTGTCCGATCCATCTCCCGGCCCTCACCTCCTCAGGACTCATGGGTTTAGGTCTGCCAGCCTTCCTGGTATGTGGATCCAGGTGTCCTAGCCCCCTGCTCCTGCTCCCCAGGAGTCCCGACCTCCAGCCCCTCCTGGCGGGGGGCCCCCTCCTCACCTGCCACCGGAGAGGCCCTGCTCTCTGCTGTTCCAGGGTTCCAAATGCCTGCCCCGTCCTTCCTGCTCCCCGCCGGGCCCGCCCGCCTCCGCATACCAGCGCACTCACGGGGCACAGCCCCACCGCCCTGGCCCCTGGGCGGGGCTGGCACAGACACCCGGGTTGGGGTGGGGTGGGGGGGACTGGAGCGGCCTGCGGGGAGCCAGGAGCTGTGACGGTCTCTGTCATAACACTAGCTCAAGGACAGCAAGCTGTTGGGCATCACGCTCGGCCAGAGACGCAGAAGCTCTGTCTCAGAAAGCCTCTTCCACTTGCCCTTATACCTCTGGGAGGTCAGATGTTTGAGTCGCACCTGTTTGCAGTTCAAGAGGGGTTTGTCAGTGTGGGAGGGTGGCATTTGAACCCGGGGCTGCCTTTCTGTCTCCGGGACCGGTGTCTGTCCCGGCCTGGTCCGCACTTCCTGTCCATGGTTCCTGCCTCTTCTTCTGGAAACTAGCCCCCCACCCAGGAACCCCTCTAATCATGGCAACTAATACTCAGCACCCCACCTGGCTCCAAGTACTTCTCAAACACTGACGAGCTCTTCAGGCTTGAAATCTGCTTTCCAGAACTTCCTCGGTGCCACAGTCCTTGCCGACCACGTTATCCATGCTATTTCTTCCCCAAATCTCGTGAGGTGAGGTTGGGGGTTTCCACTTCACAGATGAAGAAACTGAGTCCCGCATGGGCCTGAGGTTACACTTGCAGGGAGTGGGTGAGAACAGAGCTGGGAGAGCAGGATGGGCGGGCATGACCCCTTTTAGCCTTTCACTTTATCAAGGATCCCCACCTCGGGATCGATCCTGGTGTCCTCCAGACTCACACCTGAATTTGGAGAGCCTCCCAGCTGGCCCCTGCTCCCTTCCTCCCCTCGGTCTCCTGTCATTGCAGGGAGTCGGAAGAAACCTAGCTCAGCTCACACCACTCCCTGCTCCTGTTCCCTTAGGGGCTCCCCATTTCTCTGCAAGGCCTGACCTCCTCTGGGCCTCCATCCCTCCCTTCCAGCACACTGCGTCCTTGCTGCTCCTTGAACACTGAGAGCCCGGCCCTGCCTCAGGGCCTTTGCACTTGCTGTGCCCTCTGCGTGTACTGCTTATTCCCCCGTACCCTCCTGTTCCTCGTGGTCTCTCCCTGCTCCCTAATTAATTTTTTGCCAAATCGTTCCCCACCTTTTAACATACTGTGTTACCTGATCATTTCGGTTATTTTATGTTTCCCCTGTTAGAATGTAAGCTTCAGGAAAAAAAAAAAGAACGTAAGCTTCAGGAGGACACAGACTCCTCTGTGTTCGGCCCTGCGCTCTATTTGCCACACACCGTAAGGGCTGAAGAGACATCTGCGTTTGCATGCATTGTGCTCCACTGTTTGCTTTGGTGCGTTGAGCCCACGGGCTCTGCAGAGTGAGGCCTGAAACCAGAGAAAGCACCCCTTTGTCCCGGGCTGGTGGGGATGAAAGAACAGAGGTAACGAGAGACCATCCTGTGGGGCAGGGTGATGGCAGGGAGCCCAGGTGGGTGTGGGTTCAGGTCCTGACTTAATCCCTATGCAGGAGTGCTTCCATCTTCTGAGCACACTGTGTGTGTGTGTGTGTGTGTGTGTGTGTGTGTGTATGTGTATGTATGTCTCATCCTCACAACATCCTGTGAAACGGGTTTCATTAGCCCCCTTTTACATGTGAGGAAGAGACACACACACATTGAGGAATTTGTCGCAATCACACGGCTCGTCCATGGTGGGGAAGCTTGAACCCAGGCCATGCAACTCTGACCCTGCGTCCTGCGGCCACCTCGTGACTCTGCCCTTTCTAGCTGTGTGACCCTAGGTAAATCGCTTAACCTCTCTGTGCCCCAGGCCCCCAACTGGAACGTGGGATGGCAACATTAGGAGGATTAAATGAGGTCACGGACAGCTCTCGGCGCCGTCCCAGCCAAAGAGGAGATGCTAGGTTGAGTATTCGCCACGGCAGAGATAGTGGCCTTTCTTTCTGGATCTGCTGTGATAGGATGCAAAGGGCCCTGCGGAAGCCCAGAGGAGGCCGTTAAGAGGTCAGGGCAGGCTTCCTGGAGGAGGAGGGGCAGCCGGAGCTGAACCTGAAGGACGAGTTTGGCAGCTGGAGGTGGCCTGGAGGTTGAGGGAGGAGTGTCGAAGGCCTTGGAACTGCCTGAGCCCAGGAGGGGAGGGCCGGCTGGCCCATGTGGGTGTGCTCTCCTGGGAGCTTCAGGGAGAGGCCCAGAGTCCTGCTCCACTGTCTGCTACAGCTGTCATTCTGGCTTCCTGTCACGTTCATGCCACAAGTACTTTCTGCACGTGGCCCTGCCTGGGTTGGGGTCTGCAGAAAGGAGCAGACCCCTTAACTCTGACAGGCAGCTAGGGCTGGGATGGGTGCCCACTGGCACAGAAGACAGAGGCTCAAAGTGCAGAGGCCACTAACCCAAGGTCACCGTAGCCCTGGGCTAGGGAATAAAATGCAGAGCTGACCAGAGACCAGGCCCTTTCTTCATGTGGAAACGGAGAAAACTATCCTCAAATAGGCATTCCATGGGCGTCAGGGGCCAGGACTCCCAGATCTGAGGGAGGAGGGGGCTGGGGTCTAGACTCCTGGGTCTGAGGGAGGAGAGGCTGGGGGTCTGGACTCCTGGGTCTGAGAGAGGAGGGGACTGGGGGTCTAGAATTCTGGGTTTGAGGGAAGAGGGGCTGGGGCCTGGAATCCTGGGTCTGAGGGAGGAGGGGACTGGGAGGTTTTGGATTCCTGGGTCTGAGGGAGGAAGGTTCTGGGAGCCTGGACTCCTGGGTCTGAGGGAGGAGGAGCTGGGGGTCAGGACTCCTGGGTCTGAGGGAGAAGGGCAGGTCAGAGACAGGTGCCCCAGTCCCTGCCTCCAGGTGCTCTGAAGGCTGAAGCAGCAGGTGAGACGGAGACCGAAACCAGAGCCTCCACCCTAGTTCGGGGCCCAGGGCTCCTTCCTCCTTCTGTGGCCACAAAGGCGGCCCTCCCTTTCTTCACAAACCATAGCGAGTGGCTCCCAGATACCAGTGGAGCTCCTAGCCCAGCACAGTCTGACTCAGTGAGTCCGGGGCAGAGGCAGCGAACCCTGGTCTTAGAGACTCACCACGGGAACAGCCACCTGAGATCCCTTTCCAACCCCTTGTCTGCCCACAGTCAGTGCCTTTCATTAAGTGAGCTCTAGGACTCTGTGGGTGTGTTTGTTTCTGTCCCTAAACTGGGATAGCTTTGTCACTGGGGACTGGATTGCTTATTATCTGGGTTGGGGGCACCGAGGCAGCACACAGAATTCCCCACAGGGGCTTGATCCACTGAGATCCCCTGGGGTCATGTCTAAAACCACCCCATCTCTTTCTTCTTCCTCCTCTCCCAACACACATGCCTGTCCCCACTCCCCATCAGCCATCAGGTTTGCTGATGAACTCCTAGGATGGAACCCCGGGGGTGGGCGGGCATAGTCACAAGAAATAGGTATGGCAGGTTTTTGGCAAATATAAATAAGGTGGGGCTGGGTCTCCGAGAGATGTGTGTATTAACATGTGTGTCAATGAACTTAATCATTCAATGAATGGTTCCTGAGACCCAATCTGTGCCCCGCTCTTTGCGCTCAAGAAGAGTCTAACTGGATGTCCAGTTAAGTGGTGACTGGACAGGGTTCTGAAGGATGAATAGGAGTTTCCCAAGGACAATGTGGCAAGGGATGACACTAAGCTTGAGAGTGGCAATATGCAAAGTCCCAAAGTCATGCAGTAGCAAAGACTTACGAACCTACTTTGTGCCAAGCATTTCTGAGTGCTGGACGGACGAAAGCCCTGCCCCGTGTTATTGTCACCTTCGTGGGTGTGGTGGGAGACAGAAGGTAAACAGGGAGGCACATACATGAGGAAGACATTTGGATTGTGGTAAGTGCCACGGAGGACCTAGAACACAGGTGAAGAGATGGAGTGACTGGGGGCAGGCAGGTGTGGTCGCTTTGGGGGGGTGCAGTCAGGGCGGGCCTCCATGAGGAGGTGGCATCTGAGCTTTGACCTGGATTTTGAGAATGAGTCAGGAATGCAGAGAAGGTTCCAGGCAGAGGGAATACCTTGGGGAGGCTTGCAGGTGAAGTCTGTCAGGGTGTGTTTGGCCAGAGCACAGGAGACCCGGACACTTGGCTACCAGGACGATTAAGATGACAACTATGAAATAGCGCCAACAAGAGGTGGCCAAAGTCCAACGCGGATGGGGTTGTCCCAGGCGGCGCAGACTCGGGCTGCCCTCAATGGGCGATGGTGGCGTCTGCTCTGGCAGTGCAGCAGCCCAGAGGAAGGGTGAGGTGTTTCCCTGCAGATGCTGGAATGGGCCCGCCCCAGAGGGTGGGTCTGGGAAGCCGCCGGGGCTGGTGGGGGAGGAGAGTGGGGGAGGAAGGCTGGCGGCGGGGCTGTTTATTCTCTGGGAGGGATGTCGGGTGGGTCAGTCTCCTGAAACTGGGGAAGCCTGGCCCCTAGGCTGGCAGGAGTGGGCTGAGCCCCAGGGTGGGGGGAGGGGCAGCGACTGGAAGGGGCTCCAGCGGACTTGGGTTTAGGTTCTGGGTTGGAGCAGGTGACTCAGTTTATTCGGAGCTCTTCCTCTAAAACAAGCATAAATCCTAGTACCTGCTGTAGGGCCAGCAGGAGATGAGGTGTGGGAAGGCAGGAACAGTGCTTAGAATGGCTCTAGGCGCAACCTCCATGGAAAATAGCCAGAGCAATGGACCAAGAGCTCCATGACCCAGCAACGGGCAGGAACAAGGGATAGCTCTGCACATAGCTCTGCCTTCCAGGCCTCCCAGGTCCCAGCTTCCAGGGATGTCCGCTTATCAGACATCCATGCATCCATCTAACCAATGTTTATTAAGTATCTACTCTACACCAGACACTGTTCTGGGGACCAGGGAACTCAGCCCCAAACCTGCCCTTGTGGAGTTTATATTCTGGTGGAAAAGAAATTAAAAAAGTAAACTGTTTAGAACATCCAATGGCAACAGTGCCACGGCTTTTCTGCTGAAAAGCCATAATGTGGTTGGGATGATACTGAGTGAAGAAGATCTGGAGGGAGTTAGGTGGGGGATACCTGGGGAAGGATCTCCAGGCAGGGGCAACAGCCAGTGCAAAGGTCCTGTGGTGGGATCTTGTCTGGGATATTCACAGCAAGGCCAGCATATCTGCTGCACAGTGGCTGAGGGCAGAGGGGTGGAACATGAAATCAGAGAGATTATGAGAGCAGATCGTGGGTTCCCAGGGTCACTATAAGCATCAGAGAGAATGAGAAGTGTCTAGAAGTATTTTGGTCAAGTTTTTTTTTTTAATTGAAATAAAATTAATCTTAGAGTGAATAATGCAGTAACATTTACTACGTTTTCATTGTTGTGCCACCACCCACCTGCATCTAGTGCTGAAGCACTTTATCAGCCCACAATAAAGCCCCAAATCTATTAGCAGCTACTCCCCATTCCTCCCTCCCTGAACCCCTGGAAAACATTAATTTGCTCTTTGTACCTGCAGATTGGCCAATCTGGACATTTCATATACGTACAACCATACACTACATGATCTCACGGAAACTCATGAGGTGCATATATGTATTGTTCAAGTGCTGGAATAATTTCAGACTTACAGAAAAGCTGCAAAATAATACATAGAATTCCCTATACTACACCCAGAATCCCCAGAGCTTAACAATGAACATAAACACTTGCTTATCATTTCTATCTCCCTGTCTCTTTCTCTCTCGCACACATTTTTTCCCTGAACAATTTAAGAGTCACTCCCAGACCTAATATCCTTATACCCCTAAAATTTTTATTTTTAAGAAATATTTTATTTATCTATTTGTCGGCGGGGGGGAGCACACAAGCAGGGGCAGCGGCAGAGTGAGAGAGAGAAGCAGACTCTCCACTGAGCAGGGAGACAGATGATGCAGGACTCGATCCAGGTCCCTGAGGTCACAACCCGAGCTAAAGGCAGACACTTAACTGACTGAGCCACCCAGGTGCCCCACCCCTGAAGACTTTAAATGTATTTCCTAAAAGAACAGATAGATGGAGATTGAGACAGAATGATTTGGGGCCATAAGCCCCTGATAGGGAAAGCAGAGGGTTTTGTGGGAAAGGTCTCTCAGCACCTGGGACAGCACCAAGGCTTATCAAGAATTCACCAACACTGACAATGATAAAGAGGTGCATAGCCTACCTGGAGAGTTTCTAAACACCGTGGGTGTGCCTGGGAATCAAGTGGGAGGTCCTCAGAGAGGAAAGAATTTGCACGCATTGTTTCCTGTGTAATAACTACATTAGCAGCCAGCAAGTTCTGGCACTTAATCTGTGTTAGGTCCTTCTTGTGAATGACTTTATATCAACCTTCCAGATTCTATGAGCTGGTAAACTACGGCCCATTGCTCCTTTTTGTAAATAAAGTTTTATTAGAACACATCCACTCTCATTTGTGTGCATCTGTCTCTGGCGGCTTTCCTGCTCTAATGGCAGGATAGTTGCAGTAGGGACCGTATGGTCGTCAAGGGCGAAATTATTTACTATCCTGTCCTTTGCAGAAAACCCCCTTGAGGTAGATGATAGAAGGGGAAAAAGGCTCAGAGAGGAAGGGCTTTACTCAAAATCGAGAGAACCAGCATCTGAACACACAGTGCTCATCTTCCCCCTCCCCTCTCAGACCTCCTTCTCCTTAAGTACAGTACAAGACACACGACATAGAATATACTACCTTAACCATTTTCAACTGTACGGTTCAGTGGCATTAAGCACATTCACACTGTTGTGCAACCATCACCACTATCCACATTCAGAACTCTTTTCATCCTGCAAACCTGACATTCTGTACCCACTACACCCTAACTCCCCACTTCCCCTCACCTGCCAGCCCTTGCACCCACCATTCTACTTTCTGTCTCTAGGATTTTGTCTCCTCCAAGGACGTCAAACAAGTGGAGTCATATGGCATTTGCATTTTTGTGACTGGCTTATTTCACGTGGCTTAACATCTTCATGCAGTGAGAAAAGGCACATGAACAAGGAAGTGAAAAACAGTGAAATCACCCAATTTTTTGCCTGGCAGAGACCCGATGCTGAATATTATAGGTTTTTTTTCCCCTAACTCTAAAAGTATGCACTGCAGTATAGACACTTAAAAAGAGAGAGAGAGAGAGAGAGAGAGAGAAAGAGAGATGGAGAATGAATCAGCCCATCTCTCCCCACCTTGTATTGGTGCGGTTAAGGAAGAAGTCATGTATGTTCTTAAACATTTGGACCTGATAAAGCTGCAGACAGAGTCTTTCTGGAACCACATATAGAGGAATTAATTTTACTGTTAGTATCGGAGGGACCATTATTCTGCCTAGTTGCCAGCGTGTAGTTCAATGTCTGGAACACAGTGAGTGCTCATGACATAGTTGTTGAAAGGAGTGTGGAAGTTGGAATAGTAGAGAGTAGACCCCTCTTCTGTGGATAGGTATTGAGCTTAATTTTATTTGCTTCTGGCAATTTGAAGAATATTTTCCTAAGTGTCTTTCTTTCTGAATGACTACTCCCTTAGCATAATTTCTTACAAGGGGAATATATGCATGAATGTTTCTTAAAAAAACTATTTATTTGACACACACACAGAGGGACAGCAACAAAGGGAACACAGCAAGGGGAGTGGGATAGGGAGAAGCAGGCTTCCTGCTGAGCAGGAAGCCCGATGTGGGACTCAATCCCAGGACCCTGGGATCATGACCCAAGCCAAAGGCAAATGCTCAACAACTGAGCCCTCCAGGTGCCCCCATGCACAAATGGTTTTGACATGAATTGCTGAACGGCCTTTTAGGAGACTTCCACTGGCGAGTATGAGTCCCCATATCACCACATCCTTGCCAACACAGGCTGTTAGCATTGTTTTGACCTTGCCAATCTGATAGGCAAAAGTACCATCTCATAATTACCCTAATGAGCATTTCTTTGATTCCTAGGAAGGCTGAATAGTTTCATGTGTGTGTTGACATCACTTCTTTGCAAATAGCCTGTCATACCATTTGCCTATGCTCCCTTCTCTTGTTAGAGATTTGTAAGAGCTCTTTACATATTAAGGATACTGTCTCTTTGCCATTTGGTGGGTAAGAAGAGCCAGAAATTGAGAGAAGGGAAGCCACTGCTCAACGCACACATAAGAGGTAGAGCAGGAATTTGAAACAAGATGTGTGTAGATCAACGTTTGGGGTTCATTACCTGTCTTCGTGGCACCTTCCCCTTTCCCAGGCCTTGCTCCCTCCATGGCCAGAAGCCCTGAGTTCCCACAGTCTCTCAAAGGGGAGGGACGTCTTGCCAAACCCAGTCACCTTTGCCTCATCCCTAACAGCAAACCTGTTGTTTGGTTTGTTGTGTCAGTTAAATACTTGGCACATATATTGGTACTCAATAAGTAGCAGCTGGTATTATTGCTTATTTTTTCTTTAAAATTTTCCCTTCAGTCACATCTCTTGCCAGCCGCCTCCCCATTCAAGCCAACCTCCTACCATCCCAAACATGTGTCCCTCCCCAAGCAACTTGCGTCCTGATGCTTAGCCTTCGAATATGCTGTTACATCTGTCTAGTTGTCTCTCTCCACTCGGTCCACTTAAAGAACTCCTACTCATCCTTCAAAACTCTATTTATGTTTCCCTTCCTCTGGGAAACTTTTCCTCACTCCTAGGCTGAGACTCCAATTACAAATCCTGGACCCAGTGCTGTTGTGCTCCTTTTGGGTGCCCTGTGTCTGGGAGGGCACACAGAGCTCACAGTTATCACAGCATTACAGAGATAAGCAATATCTCTCTAAGAAAAAACAAACAAACAAACAAACAAACAACTTAGCTCCAAACTGCAAAAGCTGCAGACCCAAAGTGAATAATTTCATTCTGTCTACAAAACGTCACATCAAATTTGTTGTCTAATCCAATTCGAAAACCTCTTGGGCATCTGGAAATAATTTATCAAGGCGATATTTCTCACCTCATAAGAATTCTCAAATATATCTGTTGATTGCAGACAAAGCAGACTGATTAATAAATTAAGAGTTAGTTGTAGTCAAAAGATTTCCAGAATAAAATTGGAGAAAATTTTCAGTTCTTTTGAGTCACCTTTGTTGCAGGATAATTTACATGCAACAAAAGTCACTATTTTTAAGTGAAAATGCTGATAACATGTTACAAATAAATGTATGCGGTCATGCATATAACTGTCAGTAGGATTACAAGAGAGACATTTCCAAAACCCAAAGAAGTTCCCTTTCTGGCAATCACTTCCTCCTCCTCCTCTGCCCCTGGCAACCACGGATCTTCCTTCCTTCACTACTGGCTTGCCTTTCCTAGAATCATGCCATATAACTGGACTCACACGGCATGCTGTCTTCTGCGACTGGCTTCTTTCAAGCAGAATGATACTTTTGTAGCACATCTCGGCTGTCACAATTGCAGCATTTCATTCATTTTTTTTTTTTTTTTTAATAATGATCCGTTGTACGCATTTATAATATTTTATCCAGGAGTCCTGGCCTCCATCTCCTCCTCTCTCTCAGACCCAGCAGTTGAGACACCCAAAACCTCCTCCCTCAGACCTGGGAGGTCCAGACCCCAGCCCCTCCTCCCCTAGACCCAGGAGTCCTCATCCGATCCCTCCTCCCTCAGACCCGGGAGTCCAGACCCCCAGCCCCTCCTCCCTCAGGCCCGGAAGTCCAGACCCCCAGCCCCTCCTCCCTCAGACCCGGAAGTCCAGACCCCCAGCCCCTCCTCCCTCAGATTCTAGAGTCTTTGCCCTGATCTCCCAGGACACCAGGGGTTTGGGAAGTCCCAGGCCAGTAGGTCCTGGCCCGGAGCCTCGAAATTCTCAAATTCTCTCATCGTCCATGAGGAAGGTACTAGTGGTGAACACGCATTTTAGGTGTGAAGAGGCTGATATATGGGAAAGGCACACAGAGGAGCGCAGCCTGCGAGCGGCAGCGCGGGGCGCGGCGGAAGCAGCAGGACCCTAACTTCGCCTCTTGTGGAACAGCCGCGCGGTGACAGTACCGCGAACGTGATGTCATGGAACAGTGCGCAGGCTCGCCCCCATGCCCCGCCCCCAGTACGCGGCCACGCCCACGACTCCGGAACCTCCCATTCCTGGCTGCAGCGGCGCGGGGGCCCATCCTCAGAGGCCCCGCTCCGGGCAGGCCCGCCCCTTGAAGCCCTGCCCACAGCGCTCCGCCCCTTTCCGGAAGCTTCGTGCAGAGCAGAGCTTGCCCTTCTTCACGTGGGTCTCGCCGGCTGCCCGCTCCTCTCTTCCGAAAGACCCCGCGGGGGGCTCGGCGTCGGACCCTAGCTCCTGCCCGGCATGAACCGCTACCTCCTGCCGCTGTCCATGCTGGGCACAGCGGTGGGTGGCGCGGTGCTGCTCCGGTGAGTGCGCGCCCCGGGTGGGCGGGTCGGCGGCCGCCAGGTGGGGACTGGACGGGGACAGGTGGCCTGAAGGTCGCCGGCCTAGGACCGGTGTAGACAGTGCGGCGGGGCAAACCTAGGGCGGGCCTCGAGGGCAGGTCACGGCCCAAGGTCACCCTGAGGAAAGGGGCGGGCCCGGGCCCTGGAAACCTTCTGGTCATCGATTAGTGAGTCTATCCTGCAGACAGGCATTGGGGGACCCCATGCGTCACCCAGGGCCTCCTAAGCTCTCGTTACCCGCAATCAGAGACGCAAACCGGATTGCCCAGCTCGGTGAACAAAACGGTTGTACTGCATGGGATACACACAGAGTTCTTGTCTTTTCTAGGCTAACGCACTTAAAACCCCACAGAAAACCCGGCTCCCGAATATTCTAGAGCAGCACTGTTTGGCTCGGCGGATGGAAGTGTGTCTGGGTGGTGCGGTCCATGATGATCGCCATCCCACATAGCTAGTGAGCATCCCAGTTCCACTGTGTTACGCTTACAGTTAACAATATGGTCCTTAAACACCTGTGAAGAGCGCGCAGTTCCCGTGTTCTTGCCACTAAAAAAAAAGAATTAGCAATATATAATTTTATTACACTTACACAAAATAAGAGATTAGCTGGGAGGCCTGAAAGTAATTTGGGATATTTTTTTAATATAAAGATTTTATTTATTTATTTGACAGAGAGAGATCACAAGTAGGCAGAGAGGTAGGCAGAGAGAGAGGAGGAAGCAGGCTCCCCGCTGAGCAGAGAGTCCGATGTGTGGCCCTATCCCAGGACCCCAAGATCATGACCCGATCCGAAGGCAGAGGCTTAACCCACTGAGCCACCCAGGTGCTCCAAGTAATTGGAATATTTAAATACTTTTTTTATGTAAATCTCTTTGAATAAATTACCTTTGGGTTTATTTGCCTGCGCTGTGATGAGGCTTCACAGTGAACTTGTTGCTTCTGACCCAATAACGTCATTTTCGTGTAACTGGGCCATCTCTTGTGATTTATAGTTCATGACACTGCAGCTCTGGGATGGTAACTGGGTGTTTTTGAAAGTTCTAGAAAATGGAGATGATTCTTTTTTAAATGGAAATAATTTCCTCTTCTGATAAAATTCATCAGCTGCTGTTAGTTTTTTATTCATACTCTTGTTTTTCAGTTTTGACGAAGCTAAAAATAGTAACAATACTAAAGGGACAACTTGGGATGGGCAGAATGAACGGTTAGCAGAATGCCCTGGGGAAAAAGGATGGTTATTTCTTTTTAATTAACTTAAAGAATTAGCCCCGGGAGGGTGGTGGTTTCCATGCTGTACAAGGCTCTTCTGTCATAGGCTGGTGGCACTGTCTGCTTGGCCCGGCCCCTATCAGTGACATTCGCTTGTTTCCAGTATTTGGCTTCTGGGGATTGTGGGTAGAGGGTAAGAGTCTCGCAAGGATGTGCGTGTCCTCATGCTCAGAACCTGTGAAGGTCTTCCCTTGCCTGTCATAGGGGACTCTGCCGGTGCCACTGAGTTAAGGACCCTGAGATGGGGAGGTGGTCCTGGATTGTCCAGGTGGGGGCCCAGTGCAGTCACAGTGGTCCTTCAGAGTCAGGACCTGAAGATGCTGTGCTGAGGAGGAGGGGCCGTGAGCCAGGGAGTGTGGGCATCCCTCGGAGCTGGAAAAGGCATGTGACCCACCTCTTCCTAGAGCCTCCAGGAGGAGCACAGCCCTGCCAACACCTGTCCTTCTCCCGATGAGACCCATCTTGGGCTCCGGCCTGCAGACCCATAGATTTACCTGTGCATGGTTTTAACTGGCTGAGCCTGTGGTCACTTGTTACAGCAGCCATAAGAAACCAGTCCATTGGGTCTTTGCAAAGTAGTGATGTTCCCGTGCGGAGCCTCCCCAACACCCAGCCATGCGGAGCCTTTGCCTGCAACACCACACGGGCCCCCACGGAGTTAGGAGATGTCCTTCCTGTCTTATCACTGCGGGAACACAAGCGCCCAAGATCGTAACAGTCACAGTGCACACGTGGACCAAAGTGACCTCCTCGCCTCTTACCTACAGAGACTACGTTGCGGGCGGGGCCTGTCCCAGCAAGGCCACCATTCCCGGGAAGACCGTCATTGTGACTGGCGCCAACACGGGGATCGGAAAGCAGACAGCCATGGAACTGGCCAGGAGAGGTGAAGTCCCAGGGGGCACCTGGTCTTGGGGTGTGTGGTCTGGGGTGGAGGCCTTGCATTCTCAGGGGTTGGTAAGGTCATTTGATGGTTTTGGTAACAAATGACAGAGACCAGACTCTCGTCGGCTTAAGCCAGAAGGGCTGGTGTCCCTGACAGGCAGGGGAGATGGTGGGTCTCAGAGGAGGCTGTGGCCACCCAGTGGCTGCTAGTGCTGGTTTTTCTCTCTGCACTGGCTGTGTGCTTCTGTACTATAGCTGACTTGGTGCTCATGGCTGGGCTGGGGCCTGGCTCAGAATCCGGTTTCAGGCCCTTCTAGGCTTACTGGTCTGGTCAGGCGTTCTAAAGGCCCCTCGATTTGGGTGCGTTCAGTGTTTTTGTCCTGGTCAGACTGGGGTTATGGAGGACGTCCACGGAGGAGGAGTGATCGCTTTCGAAGTTAGAGTTAGTGGATTTCCTGTTGGATCATGCTCCAGAAAAGAAGTCAAGGATTTAGGTTTGAGCAACGGGGAGACCAGACCTGCTCTTGGCTGGAGTGGGAAGGCTGTGGCAGGGCAGCTGTGAGGGCTGGGGGAGATCGGAAGCTTCCTTTGGGCTTGATGGGTTGCGGGTGCCCAGGGAACGGGTCCCGATTGGCCAGGCTGGAGCTGCCCGTCTCCTTCTGAGGTCAGATTGGAGGGGGCTGTGATGGGCGGCATCCTGCCCCCTCCACCACATGGCATTTCCCCGAGGAGGGGGCATGTAGTCCTCCCAGGAGAGGCTGAGCAGTGACATTGGGTGGACACCTCCACTGGATCCGGAGGGCTGGGCCCCAACAGAGGATGGACAGATCTGGGGTCCACTAAGTTCCCTCGTGGACCATGTGAGGGGAGGCAGCTGGGCCCACGGCAGGGAGCGAGCCACAGGGATCCACACGGATCCACACGGATCCATAGATCCACGCCATCCACCTCGTGGTTGCCCGTCCTCCTCCAGTCCCTGCTGCTTCTCACTTCTCTAATTTTTCAAAGTTATTTTTTAGTGGCCCTACAGAAATTCAGTCCACACGTCACACAATTCCCCCATGGTGGTTAGTATATTCCCAGAGTTGTGCGAACGTTGCCAGTCAGTTTCGGAACGTTTTCATCAGAATGACAGCTCGGTCCTTTAAGTGGTCATCCGCGTTCCCACTCCTCCCAGGGAGCCATCCTGCCTCCTGTCGATTGGCCTGTTCCGGGTATTTCCCATCAGCGGAATCATCGGCCGTGTCCGCTTTCATGACCAGCTGCTCCCAGCGAGCACGTTAGTGAGGTCCGTCCACGTGGTAGCGCATGTCACGATTATTTCCGTGGCCGAGTAGGTTCGATGGTCTGGATGGACGCCTTGTGCCTCTCTGCTCAGCTGCTGGTGGACATTTGGGTGGTGTCCATCTTTCGGCCGCTGTAAACGGTGCCTCTGTTTTCATGTCTGTTGGGTGTCTGTACCTGGGAGAGGATCTAAAAACTAATTTTTTCCTGCCTTGGGCTCGCAGGAGGCAACGTCATTCTGGCCTGTCGAGATATGGAGAAGTGTGAGGCGGCGGCAAAGGACATTCGCGGGGAGACCCTTAATCACCGCGTCAGGGCCCGGCACTTGGACTTGGCCTCCCTCAAGTCCATCCGAGAGTTTGCCGCAAAGATCACTGAAGGTAGGAGGCACGATGCCGGCCTTGGGGGATGAGGTCCTGGGTGGCCACAAGTCCCATGGTGTGGCGCTGGTGTTTTCGGACAGATGCACGTCTCTATGGGTGAAGATTGTACATTTTTATAGCTCCTTCCATTGTCACGTGGAAACATTTACATTTCAACTGTTGCCTAAATTGGAAGAGTAGTATTTCTGGGTATGTGAACACTGTGTGAAAGTTTAATATCAGCGTCCGCCAGTACAGTTCTCGGCACCCAGTCGTGCCCGTTAGTTTACGTATTACCTGCAGCTGCTTTAGTCCGGTGGCAGCAAAGGCCATGTGGCCTGCAGAGCCAACAATATGTAGTCTGGGCCCTTACAGGGCAAGTCTGCTCTGTGGGACTCCTGCTCTGCAGGAAGATGAGCTCCGTCGGCATCAGAGCCGACAAGATGCAGAGGCCCGGGTGCGGTTAGGTGTATGGGGAGCTGGAGGCAGTGGAAATGCTGACTGAGCCGGCGGTTCCTGCAGCTTCTGGCCCTTGAGGCTGGTGGGTGCTGCCTGGGACATAGGCTCTGCGCCCAGTCTAGTGCGGGTCGCATGGGGTGATGTCCGACCCCTGCTTCCTCTGCTGGTGCAGGGATTCCGCCGGCGTTTCCCCCACTCTGCCTCCCTGACTCGCTCATTTCGCTCCCCACTGGATGTTCTCAGAACTGGCACATGTCTTTATATTTTCGAACAGGAGTACCATTTTATGGGATTAAACATTCAGAAAGGATAAACCAGGGTGCAGCCGGCACCTCCCTGCCTCCGGCTACCAGCTGCCTTCCTTAGTGGTGCTCAGGGTCCTCGTGTGACCTTCTGGAGACAGTTTATGGATTTATAAAGCAGGCAGGTGTAGAGACTGCCCTGTGGCTTTTGTCTTTTTTACAGAGAGGTTTCATGAGTGGAGGGGAAGGAGCAGAGGGAGGGAGGGAACCCTGCACCCAGTGCAGCCCAACTTGGGGCTCGATCTCACGACCCTGAGATCATGACCTGAGCTGAAACCAAGAGTCAGATGCTTACCCGACAGAGCTGCCCAGGCCCCCCCCCCCGCCCCCGCCTTGGTTTTTTTTAATACAATCAGAACCTGTAATACGTGAGGAGCTGTGCTGCTTTTTCTCCCTCATCGGGCCCAGCACGTGCACGTGTTACCTGTTTTTACAGAGGGGGAAACTGAGTCACAAAGAAGCTGTGTGACTTGGCCAGGGTTGTATAGCTGCCGAGGGTAGATAGAGCCTGGGGCTCCAGGGTGGGAGCTCCCGACGGCTGTGCAGGCCCTTCCAATAGGCAGGCAGAGGCTGTTTCATTGGTGCTCGATAACTAGTTTGTTGTCTCCACGGATCCTGCAAAGCACTGCCAGAGTGTGTGGGTTCTCCTGTGTGCCCTCCGAAGGTGCGTTGGGGTCCTGACCCCCAGGACCTCAGCACAAGACCTGGTCTGCAGAGAGGTGATTAAGCCTGGTGTCCTCATACAGAGGGGAGGTGAGCACGCAGACAGGCCCAAGGGAAGAGACTGGGAGTTGAGCTACCTAGGAGCCCAGGAGAGAGCCTAGCGCAGGTTCTCCCCTGTGGCCCTTGGTCCTCAGAAGGAAACAGCCCTGAGATGCACCGACCCCGGGCTTCCCACCTGCAGGGCCGGCACACATTATGTTCAAGCGGCCCATTGTGTGATGCTTTCTCAGAGCGGCCCTTGCTAACCGATACGGGAGGAAGTGCTAGGTCTGGAATCGGGTGCAGCACTGGCTGCCCAGCGAGCTGGGGTTCCCACGGGTAACCCCTCAGTCTGATGCCTGGGACCCCTGCAGGTGTGGCTTCTTTTCCTTTCCAGGAAAGGCCTCCAGGCCTTAGGTGGGCATGTATCTGTCTTCTGGGGCTGCCGTGGTCAAGTGCAGTGAACTGAGTAGCTTGAGATGAGAACCCGTTCTCTTCATGTTTGTGGAGGCCACAAGTCCGAGATCAGGGCATAAGCTGGGCGGCCCTGTTCCCGAGACTGGAGAAGGCCCTCTGCCTCTTCCAGCCTCTGTCCGTGGCTGCTGGTCCCCGGCGCTCTGCTCTTTGCCGTGTTGCTGCAGTCTCTGCCTCTGTCTCCTGGGGGGTCTCGGTCTGTGTCCTCCCAGGTTAGGGCCCATGCTGTGACCTTCTCTTAACCTGATGACTTTCTGCAAAGACTCTTTCCAAACACGGGTTGCATTCACAGGCTCTGGGTGGACATGAATGTTCCAGGCACTGTTTGGCCCAGTGCCGGGGGCGCTGTACCCCTGGCTGCGCTGGCCCTCCGTGCAGGCCCAGATGCTCATGGCGTCTTCCCTCACCCCTGTCTTCCAGAGGAGAAGCAGGTGCACGTTCTGGTCAACAATGCGGCCGTGATGCGGTGCCCGCACTGGACCACGGAGGACGGCTTTGAGATGCAGTTTGGCGTTAACTACTTGGGTGAGGGCTCGGGCTGAGGGCTGCGTGGCGTTTTGTGGACCCGGATGTGAGCGGGGTCCCCGGTGGGCTGGACTCGGGCTCCAAGGCTCCCCTTTGTTGCTGGATGCCCTGTCAGTCCTTCGGATCCTCTGTCCATCTCTTGGCCATGTGAGCCTTTGTCTGTCCTCCAGTTTGTCTGTCCATCAGTCACTCATGCTGTCCACCCACTGTCACCCTGGATGTGACTGGAGTTCTGTTAGTAAGGGCAAGGTGGGTAGATACTGGGTGGGCGCCAATCACTGGATCAGGGCCCACCCTAGTGACCTCATTTTCACTGTGAAGACCCCTCTCCAAATACGGCCCCGTTCTGAGGCCCTGGAGGTCGTAACACACATTGCTATCATTCGGATCCTATTGGCTGGGATGCAGTCACATGACCTGACATTGCTGCAAGGGAGTCTGGGAAATGTAGTCTTTCACTGGGCAGTACTGTGCACAGCCAGCAATTCTGTTGCTGAGGGAGATGCGGGAGGCAGTCCATCCCCTTGGGGTTCTTGCAGGGCCTGATGTCTGGGGCTGGGTCACTCTTTGCTGTGGGCTTATCCTGTGCACTACAGGGTGTCCAGCAGCATCCCTGGCTGCCTCCCGCCAGATGCTAGGAGCACCCCCCTTCTCTCTTTGGAGTTATGATGACTGGAACCTCTAACCTTGCCAGATGTCCCGTGGGGGAGAGAACTGGCCCCTGTCGAGAGCCCTGGGTTACTGGGAAGGTCAAAGGAGGTACTATTCTCAGCACGATCCTATGTACCAGCTAAGAATTTAGTGAAAACTGTCTTTTCCTTGTCCTTCCTCTAGGTCACTTTCTTTTGACAAACTTGCTGCTGGACAGACTGAAAGCCTCGGCCCCTTCACGGATCATCAACCTCTCGTCCTTGGCCCACATCGCAGGACACATAGACTTTGACGACTTGAACTGGGAGAAAAGGAAGTATGACACCAGAGCAGCTTATTGCCAGAGTAAGCTGGCCATCATCCTCTTTACCAAGGAGCTGAGCCGGCGGCTGCAGGGTATGTGCATGGCGAGCCTCACAGGCCTTCCTCCTGCTCTAGCTCTGGGCCTGGAATGTCCTGCTGCAACCCTGGGTCTAGGGGAGGTCAAGCCTTGGTCCCGGAACAGAGCAGGCAGATGTGTAACACACATACCCCTTGTTCTCTGGTGCCTGAGGCAGACATGACTAATCGATTGTGGCCTTCTGTGTTTATCCCACATGGCATCTAGGCCGTTGGTGCTCTACGCTAGTGGTGCTCAACCACGGCAGTGTCTGAAGATGGCTGTGACCGTTGCTTCAGGGAGTGGAGGTGGGGCGGGTGTTGCTGCTGGCATCTAGCCGCCTGGCATCCTTCCATGCACAGGATAAAGCATGATGGGACCTCAGTGTCCACAGAGCTGAAGCTGAAGCCTCCCCTTTGCCCCGCTCCTCGGAGAGCATCCGTGGACCAGCAACATCAGCTCAGCTGGGAGCCTATCCTGACTGCAGCACCTCAGACCCCATCCCTGACCCACTGCTTCAGGTTCCCTGAGGTGGGTGGAGCCCAGCCGTTTGGGCATCTCAAGCCTTCTGGGTGATTTTTTTATGTACGCGCAGGTTTGGGAGGCTCTGCTCTGGGCAGTCGTGCAACAGAATGGCTTTGCAAGATGAAACCATCGGATGTGGAAGTGTCAGAGCAAGAGGGGTGGTGTGAGGTTAAGGGTAGGACCCAGCACAGTATTGGGTAACCCTAAAGCTGAGGGTGGGCCATGTCAGGCTTCCAGGTGGGGGGTGAACCTGGCATCTGCCGTCATCCCTCCTCTTCCCTTCTCTCCTCAGGCACGGGTGTGACGGTCAACGCTGTGCACCCTGGTGTGGCCAGGACGGAGCTGGGCAGGCACACGGGCATGCATAGCTCTGCCTTCTCCAGCTTCACGCTTGGTAAGCCACCTCCTGGCCTGGGCTCCCTGAGCGGAACCCCTGCCCTCACAGCCTGGGGCCTGGGCTCTCTTCGGGGGATTAGTCAGGGTTCTGCCGAGAAATAGAACCAAGAGGATTATATAGATGCTCGGAGAGATTTGTCATGCGGGGCTGGTTCGTGCATTCAGAGAGGCTGTGATGACCCATCATCTGCTGTCTGCAGGCTGGAGGCCCAGGAGAGCTGGTGGTATAGTCCCAGTCCAAACCCGAAGGCCTGCAGACTGGGGAAGCGATGGCACAAGTCCCAGCCCAAAGGCCAGGAGCAGTATCTGAGGGCAGGAGATGGTTGTTCCAGCTCACGCAGAGAGAGGGGGAATTCGTTCTGTTCATACCTCAGCTAATAGCGTGGTGGCTGCCCAGTCAGCGTGGGCGGGTCTTTATGCAATCTGCCAATTCCAGTTCTGATCTCTCCTGGTCACATCCTCACGGACACGCCCAGAAACAGGGCTTTACTGGCTTTCTGGGCATCCCTTAGTTCAGTCAAGTTGACGCAAAATTAACTGCACACTCCAGATACTGTGTCGGCGGCTTGGCTCTTCCCCCTCCCCTGTGTCTTCCTGGGTCCTGAGAACGAGTCACTTCTATGTGTGTATCCAGCCTGCTGGCGTCAGAATAGGCCCAGAAAACAGGCTGGATCCTGTTTGATGAAACAGACCGAGTCTCAGAGAAGGAGACCAGGGAGTTGTGCATAGGGGGATGCTGGCTTCACCTCAAACTAGCTGTGCCACCCAGGGAAGCCATTTCACCTCTTGGGGCCTCGGTTTCCCTCCTTACAAAGTGAGGCCGTAATAGTGTTCTACAGTTGTTGGGAGGTTGAGATGGGCCTTAACAGGGCCAGCACAGGGCCTGACCAGCTTTAAGGTGAATAAATACTTAGAACTTTAGAGCTAGTATTTGTAATCCTGAAAATCATTTATGGGGTGGGTACCTGATTTCAAGGATCTTAAGCTGAGGCTGGCCCCAGAGACATTTAATAAATAAAAGTTATTTTTAAAGCAAAATGGGATAGGGTAAGGACTCAGAGCTGACTGAGGAGGGAGAGCTTCCATTTGCCTGGGGAAATGCCAGGGAGGCTTGCTGGGGGAGGCAGCTTTTGGGCCGGTCTCTGCATCTGGCGGGATTTGGCTGGGCAGTGCCAGGGAAGGGAGCTCCTGGTGGAGGGTATCTTGGGAGGCACAGTCCTGGAGGGGGGCTGGTATGGGACTGCAGTCCCACGTCTGGCCTGTGGGCCCTGGGCAACCCCACGGATGGTGTGGGGCTTTTCCTGTCCTCCCTGAGCGTGTGTGGACTGAATGCTCTGTGGGCTGATTGCAGGGCCTGTCTTTTGGTTGCTGGTCAAGAGCCCCGAGCTGGCAGCCCAGCCCAGCACGTACCTGGCTGTGGCGGAGGAACTGGAGGGTGTTTCTGGGAAGTACTTCGACGGACTCAAAGAGAAGGCTCCGGCCCCTGAAGCTGAGAATGAGGAGACAGCCCAGAGACTTTGGGCTGAAAGTGCCCGCCTGGTGGGCTTGGAGATGCCTCATGCTTCCTCTGTGAGGAAATAACCTCTTGGAGCCCCTCCCCAAATAACCTCTTGGAGCCTGTGGAAACTACATGGGAGGCTGAGTACCAGGATGGAGCAGCAAGACCAACCAAGGTTGGCCGCTCTGTCTGCAGCACCCTCTGGGTGGCAGTGTTGGCCAAGGAATGCTGACATCCATGCCCCTGTCACGCTCCGGATGGCAGTGCCCGTCGCCTGAGCCTCAAGGCCACTGCTGTCATGCCTTGCCGCACCTTCTGAGAGTCAGTATTGGCTAAGGAATACTGACTGCCATGCCTATGTCACCCTCTAAGTGGCGCTATTGGCTGCTTGAGCCCAAGATCGCTACTGTCATACCCCCAGCACCCTCTAGGTGGCAGTGTTGGTTGAGGAATGCTTACTGCCCTCCCCACGTCACCTCTAGCTGGCACTTTTGGCTGTGTGAGCCTGGAGATCACCGCTGTCATGCTGGTACTGCCCTGAAGGTGGCAGGTGCCCAGGGAACGCTGGCTGCCATGTCCACACCACCCTATAGGGGTCACTAGCGGCCCTTTTCTCTTTTCTCAGGCGCAGTGGACAGGACTGCAGATGTGCACCTGGCACAGTGGTCAGCTGGTGCAGCGCGCCCTGTAGCCCATAGGTGCATGGGGCCTTCAGAAACCTGCCTTGAGTGTGTAACTGGGAACTGCTGTGGGAGGCATCTGCTCCATCTGCCGTGGGCGTGTCAGGAGAGCCAGTGGTGGCCACTGTGCAGACTGCTGGGGAGGGTGTCGACCAGCTATGGTCAAGTTCCTGGTTCCCTGTGGGACCTCAGGTGCGTCTCTGAGCCACGGTTTCTCCCCCGGCGCACGTGCAGAATAACCTGACCACCTCACTGGAGGGAGTGTTGATGAATGAGTTCTTGCCTGGCTGAGTGAATGGGGCCATTCACTGCTGAATGTTCCCTTGCACATGCCATACCCTGGCCGAGCCACCGGGGACAGCCCTGAGGACAGGCCTTGTGATGCCAGCCCTGCTCGGGATAGTGAGAGCGGAAGACCCACCAGCTGCGTGGCTTCAGTGACAGAATCCAAGTTGGCACTCCGCTCCCACACAAAATTGGGGGTGGGGATGCACCAGAAAGTTCAGTAATCCGTACACACATATTTTAACAAAAAACTGTAACATTTGAGATACTTGTGTAGGCCAGGGATGCTGCTCTACACCCTTCGCTACCTAGAACAGTGGCCCATGCCCTGCTGCAAATGCTGATGGTGCTGAGGGCGGAATTAAAGATTGCTCAGGGCTGTGTCAGTACGGTTAGTTTTCTTTGATGAATGCACTTGGATAGGCACCTTCCAGCATGGACCCCAGCAGTCCCCACCTGCCCCTGTCCACACCCTCCAGCTACTCACTTCTAGGGCGGAGAACAGAGCACAGCTGGCAGAACGTCCGGTTCTGGGGTTTGGTTGCTGACGGGCGTCTGTACTGAGAGCAGGTGCTTGCTGGCCCTCGCCCTGCCTCCCTGGGATGGAGCCGTGGGCTGCCAAGAACTGGACAGCCAGAGAGGAACTGAGGCCTCCGTCCAGCAGTGCAGGAGAAGGTGTGAGCACCAGGAGGTGGAATCCCTGGGAGTCTGTCCACCCCAGGGATACATAACACCCCACACATGTGTCACGCATACACAGATCACACGCGTGTGCATAGCCTTATATAACATGCGCATTTCTCACTGCGGCATCGGAAAAACTCAAGCTTGAGAAATCCTTCTACTGGTAGTATGGTAGTTGGAGGGTAACCTGGAAACCCCTGGTTCTCTAAACACAGGTACAGGATTCGCCTGGATGTGATGGTATTTGCTAACATAGCCGAAATACAATGATCAAGGTCAAGAAAATAACAATCATGGTACTAATATCTGATATCGATCTATAGACACTGGGATTTTTTCAGTGGCAATATCTTTTATAGCAAAAACACTAACAAAATTCTTTTCTGACCCAGGATCCCACCCAGAATCTATGTTCTGCTAGTTGGCACATCTCCTTAACCTGCTTTGGACAGAAACGGTCTTTCTCTCATTAGCTGGCCCTTTCTGAGGGGTCCTGGCCAGGAATTTCATAGTAAGTGCTCCAGTTGGGGTTGTCTGTGATTTCCTGATCCTTAAACTCAGGCAATGTGTTGTCGGGAGGAGTACCACGGGAGCAATGCTGTCTTCGTGGTGCCTTCCGTCAGGAGACAGATGTCTTCTTTGCCCCATCATCAGTGTTGTTGTGATGACACCCTCTCGCTGGCAGAGACTCATAGCCAAAGTGCCCAGAGCCTTGCTGCTCCGGACACCACCCCCCCTGCACCTCCACTTGCTCACCAGCCCTGGAGCTCCTGCATGGACGTCCTGCTCCCGTTGTCTACAGTTTGGCAGGTTTCTCAGTCAGGGTCCCTTGTCTTTGCATATCTGGTGAGTGGGCTGCAGATGGGATTTGAGCAAGGCCAACCAGACCCTCTCCTTGAATGCAGATCTTGATGAGGCCGACACCAAGACCAGTCCTGTGTTCCAGAGATGTCTGTTGGCTCCTGGTCCCTGCACCCTGGCTCTGGTCTATATGACCATAAACTGGGGGCTTGAATGATACACACTCTCTAAGAGTTCTGGATGTCCAAAGTCCAGAATGGGTCTTGGGGTCAACGTCAAGGTGTCAGCCGGAGCTGTGTTCCTTCCAGAGGCTCAAGGGGACAATCTGCTTCCTGCCTTGTCCAGCATCTAGGGGGCCCCCACATTCCTCACCTCCTGGCCCTTCCTTGGTCCACAGGGCCAGCCGTGGTTGTCGCATCCTCATACTGCCGTCTTTCTGGCTCTCCCTCTGCTCTCCTTTTACGGAAGATCCCCAGGTGATCCAGGATCACCTCTGTCCTTTATGTCAGCGGGTAAGTGCTGCTTCCAGTCGGCGACGAGAGAAGAATTAGGCACAAACAAGTCAGCTGCAAGAGACTGGGAGCAGGGGACAACAGTTGAAAAGGACTGCTGCCACGAGCAACTCCACAGTCTCACTTTTATTGGGTAGAAAACAATAGCCAACAGAAGGACGGATGAAGGTCACACGTTAGTCCCGTCTTGCAGACAAGCAAGGAGGAGGGTCAGGTTTATAGTTAACCAAGCACATTCAAAGGACTCATCCAACTAACAATGGGCACTCTGGGATGAGAAAGGAGCGATAACGGGTAAGGCAAGCAGGTGGTTTTCGTTCCACCCTGAGCTGACCGGGCGTTCCCGGCTGCCTGTCTTCTGTGAAGGGGCGGCGTTCCGCCCTGAGCGAGCCGGGCATCCGCAGCTGCCCAGCTTCACGGTCGTACATCGTCCTTCTCCCCAAAGACCTGTTGCCAGTATATGTATTAATTAAGGCCATATCTAAATGTGCTTGGTAACTAGTAAAATCCTCCAGGGGTTACAGATTAAGTAACAAATTGTTCCGAGGGGCAGCAGCAGGTAAGCAATCGAATTCCATCTGCCACCTTAACCCTTCTTTGCCATGCAAAATAACGGGTTCTGGGGATGAGGGTATGGACTTTGGGCAGCCAGTGTTCTGCCTGCTACACCGTCCTCTTCAAAACCGGCTTCCTTAGCTTTTCTCAGGGCTGTGAGCTTCCCGGGACACTTCCTGTCAATTCCCTTCTGCTTTTAAGCAGAACCCACATCATGGGTGTCACTTTTAAGCAAGTCAAGTGAAACGAGTGTATGTTACCACGAACTTCCCCTTCTTGCACTTTAGGACTTGGGCTGGCATCTGGCTGGCTCAGTCGGAAGAGCACATGACTCTTGATCTCAGGGTTGCAAGTTCAAGCCCCACTGTGGGGGTGTTGACTTAAAAACAAAATCTGACCAAGCCCTGGGGTCAGGAGCAAGGAGAGTGGGAACCAGTCTGATTCAGAAGCCCACATTTGTGTGGGAGACAAACCCAGGTGGAAGGAGTGCAAAGCTCAGCCCACTGGGGCGGCTGTCCCCACAGGGACCCATCTCTTGTGTAGACAAGTGCAACGTGGCTTGGGGTTAATTCTGGCCATAAACCCTCATAACCAACATACGCTTCCCCTCTGGAACGAGAAACCCCAAGGACCGCAAACGGTGACTCACAAACCATGTAACCCCTGCTTCGTCTGAAGGTTTTGAGGTGGCTCACAACCCTGCAGAAAGTCCCCAGAGATGACAGATGATAAGAGCGGGCCTAAAAGAAAACCACCCAAACCCACAGAAGCCCAGAGAGAGCACTGTGGTCAGGTAATAAGCAGTCCGAGGAACTGAATGTGAATGGATGATGGTTTGGGAGTGGTTTGTTTTGTTTTGTTTTGTTTTCCCAAAAAAGGAACCTGAGGTGGCGTCAAACCCTTCAGACTGCTCTCTTGGCTTTGAGAATTCTGCCAGGATGGGGGGTGCTGCCTGTATCTGCTGTGCCGGGACACACATGGGGTGTAAGTGGGGCTGATGTCACCCCAGGCATAAGCAAGAAGGAACGCTGTCCCAGCGGTGGGAGCCCAGAGGAAAGGTGGGCCTTGTGTTCGGTTCTCCTGCTGGACTGACCCTCTGACCCGGGTCAGCTTCATCCCCGGGCCGCGTCTCTAGCCAGTCCAAGTGTGAACCCCTATGAGAGCTGTCCGAGTCTGAATCCTCGGCACCGGGGAGTGTGAGCCCATTTGGGAAGAGTTGCTTTGCAGATAAAATTAAATGCAGGATCCCGAGATGAGATCATCCTAGATTATCCCCGGGGTGGGGGGGCTCCCCTAAATCCAGCGACAAGGGTCCTTCTAAGAGACAGAAGGGTCCTTCTAAGTGATACAGAGTGGAGTGGGGAAGGCCACGTGGAGACAGGGCAGAGACAGGAGTGATGCGGCCTCATACCAAGGAATGGTGGGGACCCCCAGAAGCTATCGAAGGCAGCAGGGACAGATGCCCTTTGAGGCTCTGGGTGTTGCACAGCCCTCCTGACACCTTCAGCTTGGATGTCTGGCCTCGGGAACTCTGAGAGTAAATCGGCAAGTCGATGATCATCATCACAACAGCCAGAGGAAATTGACACAGTTTCCTTGGGGGTCCCAGGATTCTTGCCAGAGCCAGTGTGGACCCCGTGCTTGTTTTCTGTCCAGTGGGAGAGAGAAGGGCTTCTCTTTCGTCTACTGGGGTTTATCTCAAAACCCATAAAAGCCCCCGAGGGAATGCCAAGAAGTAATGGACAAGTAGCAGGTCTCCCAACACCAGTGCTGTTAGCATTCAGGCCTGGCTGACCCTGGCTGTGGGCCAGGGCGTCCTGGGCACAGTGGAAGCTAACGGCATTGCTGCTCTCCACCTGCTGGTGCCGGGAGCATCCACCCCCCGCCCAAATTGCCAAATGCCCCTGGGAAGGAAGTCCCCTTCCACTGAGAACCCCTTGCACAGACCTGTGTGGTCCCCTCTCTGGGCCATGAACATGAGCAGCCACAGGTGGACGACCATGGAACTAACCATCAGCCCCAGAGCGTCATGGCCGCTTGCTGTCATCTGTGCTATTGGGAGGACTCGGGATGGTGGTACTGGAGGGCAGGTGTGAGGGGACCAAGTGGCTTCTGAAGTCGACAGACCCTCATGGAAACCATGTGCATGGCAGTGGGCGGTCTGTTCTGATGGCAACATGAGCCTTAGGAACACAGGACCCGGCTCAGAATCGCAGTTTCCGTTGAAGATGTGCCACGACACCCAGAGTCCTCTAGAGTGGACAGAGGGGGACGGGATCTGCAGACAGATCCCACTGATGTCAGGCCAGGGGCTCAGGGTGGTGGCAGCAGAGCTTCAAAGGAAATGAAATCTGAGATCTGGGATTGGGTCATTTGTGGGGACAGACCTGAAAATCTTGAACCCCCATCTCTCCTGGGGTGCCCTTGTGAGAAGAGACCAGGACCTCCTCATTGGTCACAGTTCCTTCGTAAGCAGGTGTCTCCTGGGGTGATACTCCTTTACCCCACAATCTCCCTTTCATTGCCTGTGGCAGATCCCAGCTCATTCTCCATGAATTGTAGGGTCTGGCTCATGTGTTTTCCAGGAACCCAGAGAGCACTGCAAGGGGATCTCCAGGGTGTTAGATGGGGTGGACCATGAGACAAATTGGGAGGAATCCAGGGACGTGGGGTTACTCACATATGATGAAGGCATTAGCTAGTATATTGGGCTTTCTGAGTAGCGGAAGACGATGGCTGTTACGTGACTATGGCTCTCCCCCATAACGTCTAGAGACAGCAGTATCAGTACTCCCGTTCTAATGATGTATTATGGTTAACTAGGGGAATGACCTTGCTTGCAAGGAGGAAAGATCAGTGTCTGGGTGAGTCCCATCAGGTGTGTGGCATAGTCTCAAATGGTTCAGGGGGGAAAAGGCTTCTTTGTGTTGCATTTACATACTCTTCCCTAAGATCGTTTCAAAATAAATAGACGGAAAAGAAAAACAGTGCAGAATTACAAAACAGCACAAAACCACTTCTCCGCGGGAGGAGACAGAGACTGGCTGCCCTTCCAGACAATGCCAAGCAAAACAAAGGGAAAACCTCACCAATTTCCAGTGAGCAAGCTCTCATGCTCTCTCTCCCTTAACATTTTATTTTATTTGACAGATAGAGAGAGACAGTGAGAGAGGGAGCACTAGCAGAGGCAGAGATGGAAGCAAGCTTCCTGCTAAGCAGGGAGCCCAATGCAGGGCTGGATGCCAGGACCCTGGGATCATGACCTGAGCCCAAGGCAGACATTTAACGACTGAGCCACCCAGGAGCACCACTCTCACACTTTTTAAATGTTTTTTTATATTTGAACCATGTGCATGTGTTACTAGAATAAAATCAAATTCAATAAATAAAAGCAAAGGGACATGGTAAGATGCTATCATCTACTTCTGCATCTCGTTTTCCATTTAGAAAGACAGCGTGAAGATCTTCTACATCGCTACGCAAATATCTATCACATTAAAAAAAAAAAAAAAAACCTGTACAGGGGCACCCGGGTGGCTCAGTGGGTCAAACATCTGCCCTTGGCTCAGGTCATGATCTCAGGGTCCTGGGATCGAGCCCGGCATTGGGCTCCCTGCTTCTCTTTCCCTCTGCTGCTCCTCCTGCTCCTGCTCTCTTGGTTGCTCTGTCTCAAATAAATAAAATATTAAAAAAAAAAGTACTTGTGGATTATTTTATCACGTGGATGTATCACAAAGATGCCACGGGGATGGTTTGAGGGAAGCCATGCAAAAAACAGAGGTGGGTGCTGTTGGCATCCCTACCGTGGATGAAAGCCGGCAGCAAATAGCAAAAAGAGCATTCAGACAGATCAGGGCAGCGATGGCAGAGCACAGACCGCGGTCTGTGAGAGACTGAAAAACAGGGGGAGGCACCTTTTGAACATGGCACGGTGAAGGGAAAAGGGGGAAATTAGGATTTTTCAAGAAGAAAGGACCCAAAAAAAAAAAAAAAAATCAGGGACATAACCTTTCTCCCTACTCTCCGCCTCCTGGCAAGAGCCGACATGTAAAAAGCTGTACTTCACCACAGTAACAGCAGAGGGCACACTTGTACTAACAATCTCTACTACGGAAACCACGGGCATTATCTTAGAACACCTGTCCCCACGAGCCAAGCAAACCATCCCAATCACCTGCCCTGTTTACAGAAATACAGAGGTGCCAGCATTATTCGTCAAACACTGACATCCAAGTAAACCAGAACATGAGAATCCCCAAACCCAATGGATACACACCCAAGAGCAGAACTGGGAGATTGCATGGTAACCCTACGCACAACATTTTGAACAACTCCCTGTGTTCCTCTCACGGTCACAAGCATACTTAAAACAGTCCAAACCTGGGAGTCACACAGTGTCCATCAGAGATGACTGGGTAAAGGAAATGTGGAATGTTATTCAGCCCTCACATCTGCTACTGCAACGATAAGCCTTGAAAACACTGTGCTGAGTGAAATAAGCCAGTCGCAAAGACACATACTGTGTGGTTTCATAGACATGATGTTTCTAAAGAAGCCAGACTTACAGAGAGAGAAAATAGCATGGTGCTTAACAGGGGCTGTGGGGTGATGGTTGGGGAGATCGAGTGCTGGGACTGGAGCAGTAGGCATTAATCTCTCCGGCCAGAACTTGGGAACGGCAGGGAGCTTCTGGGGAAGGCACAGAGACTGTGGTCTACCCACCAAACGGGCAGCATAACCTCGAAATGCCTGGGGAAATCGGAACATGTGAAAGCAGTTACAATTAACTACAATCAAGAGCTTGATTCTACCTGTTGAAAACATGGGAAGGAACATTGTTCCTGTAGCTTAGAGCATTTACCCTTAAAAAATTTTTTTTCAGCGTTCCAAGATTCACTGTTTATGCAGCACACCCAGTGCTCCACGCAATCTGTGTCCTCCTTAATGCCCATCACCAGACTCTCCCAACCCCCCCATCCCCCTCCCCCCTAAAACCCTCAGTTTGTTTTTCAGAGTCCACAGGCTGTTATGGTTCACCTTCCCCTCCAATTTCCCGCTACTCCCTTCTCCTCTCCATCTCCCAATGTCCTCCGTGTTATTTCTTATGCTCCACAAGTAAGTGAAACCATGTAATAATTGACTCTCTCTGCTTGACTTATTTTACTCAGCATAATCTCCTCCAGTCCTGTCCATGCCGATGCAATGGTGGGTATTCATCCTTTCTGATGGAGGCATAATACTCCATAGTGTATGGACCACATCTTCTTTATCCATTCATCCATTGAAGGCTACCTTGGTTCTTTCCATAGTTTGGTGACTGTGGCCATTGCTGCTATGAACATTGGGGTACAGATGGCCCTTCTTTTCACTACATCTGCATCTTTGGGATAAATACCCAGCAGTGCAATTGCAGGGTCATAGGGTAGCCCTATTTCTAATTTCTTTTTTTAAAAAGATTTATTTATTTATTTGGCAGACAGAATCACAAGGAGGCAGAGGCAGGCAGAGAGAGAGGAAGGGAAGCAGGCTCCCTGCTGAGCAGAAAGCCTGATGCGGGGCTCGAACCCAGGACCCTGAGATCATGACCTGAGCTGAAGGCAGAGGCTTCAACCCACTGAGCCACCCAGGTGCCCCTCTATTTTTAATTTATTAAGGAATCTCCACACTTGCATTCTCACTAACAGTGTTGGAGAGGGTGTGGAGAAAGGGAACCCGCTTAGAGCATTTCTTTTTTTTTAAAATAATAATAATAATTAAAAAAAATTTTTTCAGCATAACAGTATTCATTATTTTTTCACCACACCCAGTGCTCCATGCAATCTGTGCCCTCTATAATACCCACCACCTGGTACACCAACCTCCCACTCCCCTGCCACTTCAAACCCCTTAGATAGTTTTTCAGAGTCCATAGTCTCTCATGGTTCACCTCCCCTTCCAATTTCCCCCGACTCCCTTCTCCTCTCTAACTCCCCATGTCCTCCATGCTATTTGTTATGTTCCACAAATAAGTGAAACCATATGATAATTGACTCTCTCTGCTTGACTTATTTCACTCAGCATAATCTCTTCCAGTCCCGTCCATGTTGCTCCAAAAGTTGGGTATTCATCCTTTCTGATGGAGGCATAATACTCCATAGTGTATATGGACCACATCTTCCTGATCCATTCATCCGTTGAAGGGCATCTTGGTTCTTTCCACATTTTGGCGAGCGTGGCCATTGCTACTATAAACATTGGGGTACAGATGGCCCTTCGTTTCACGACATCTGTATCTTTGGGGTCAATACCCAGGAGTACAATTGCAGGGTCATAGGGAAGTTCTATTTTTAATTTCTTGAGGAATCTCCACACTGTTCTCCAAAGAGGCTGCACCAACTTGCATTCCTACCAACAGTGGAAGAGGGTTCCCCTTTCTCCACATCCTCTCCAACACATGTTGTTTCCTGTTTTGTTAATTTTGGCCATTCTAACTGGTGTAAGGTGATATCTCAATGTGGTTTTAATTTGAATCTCCCTGATGGCTAGTGATGATGAACATTTTTTCATGTGTCTGATAGCCATTTGTATGTCTTGATTGGAGAAGTGTCTGTTCATATCTTTTGCCCATTTTTTTGATGCGTTTGCCTGTTTCGTGTGTGTTGAGTTTGAGGAGTTCATTATAGATTCTGGATATCAACCTTTTGTCTGTACTGTCATTTGCAAATATCTTCTCCCATTCCGTGCTTTGCCTCTTTGTTTTGTTGACAGTTTCCTTTGCTGTGCAGAAGCTTTTGATTTTGATGAAGTCCCAAAAGTTTATTTTCGCTTTTGTTTCCTTTGCCTTTGGAGACATATCTTGAAAGAATTTGCTGGGGCTGATATTGAAGAGATTACTTCCTATGTTCTCTGATGGATTCCTGTCTCACACTGAGGTCTTTTATCCATTTTGAGTTTATCTTTGTGTATGGTGTAAGAGAATGGTCGAGTTTCATTCTTCTACATATAGCTGTCCAGTTTTCCCAGCACCATTTATTGAAGAGACTTTTTTCCACTGTATATTTTTTCCTGTTTTGTCAAAGATTAACTGACCATAGAGTTGAGGGTCCATATCTGGGCTCTCTACTCTGTTCCACCGGTCTATGTGTCTGTTTTTATGCCAGTACCATGCTGTCTTGGTGATCACAGCTTTGTAATAAAGCTTGAAATCAGGTAACATGATGCCCCCAGTTTTATTTTTGTTTTTCAACATTTTCTTAGTGATTTGGTGTCTCTTCTGATTCCATACAAATTTTTGGATTATTTTCCCAGCTCTTTGAAGAATACCGGTGGAATTTTGATCGGAATAGCATTAAAAGTATAGATTTCTCTAGGCAGTATAGACATTTTAATAATGTTTATTCTTCCAATCCAAGAGCATGGAATGGTCTTCCATCTTTTTGTGTCTTCTTCAATTTCTTTCATGAGTGTTCTGTAGTTCCTCGAGTACAGATCCTTTACCTCTTTGGTTAGGTTTATTCCCAGGTATCTTATGGTTCTTGGTTCTATAGTAAATGGAATCGATTCTCTAATTTCCCTTTCTGTATTTTCATTGTTAGTGTATAAGAAATCCACTGATTTCTGTACATTGACTTTGTATCCTGCCACGTTGCTGAATTGTTGTATGAGTTCTAGTAGTTTGGGGGTGGAGTCTTTTGGGTTTTCCATATGAAGAATCAGGTCATCTGTGAAGAGAGAGTTTGACTTCTTCATTGCCAATTTGGATACCTTTTCTCTTTGTTGTCTGATTGCTGTTGCTAGGACTTCTAATACTATGTTGAACAAGAGTGGTGAGAGTGGGCATCCTTGTCTTGTTCCTGATCTCAACGGGAAGGCTGCAAGCTTTTTCCCATTGAGGATGATATTTGCTGTGGGTCTTTCATAGATAGATTTGATGAAGTTCAGGAATGTTCTCTCTATCCTTATACTGTGAAGCGTTTTAATCAGGAACTGCTCATTGCCCTGAGCAGGGCCCCAGCAAACCCATGCCCTGCTCGACCCTGCAGCCCCCTCCCCTGAACCATAGTGACTGCTGCAAACTCCACTGGGATCACCCTTCCTTCCTTCGAGGCACCTCCCCAAACACCCTACCCACATGCCCACTCCTTTCAGGCTCTGCTTGTCACCTGTTCCCATTAATACAGTTGTCATCGTAATTACATTTTGTGGATGACGTATTGTGTGTTAGCATCTGTTTATTTTAGTTCTTCTCCATGGTGGTGTGAGGCCATAGCAGGCAGGGACCTCCCCATTCAATAGAGCCCACCTGGGCATCTCGTCTCCCTCTAGTCAGCTCCTTATGGACTCCATCCCCAAATACAGTCACCCTGGGGGTCAGGGCATCAACGTAGGAAGGTCCCGAGTCTGCTTTCCCATCCACAAGCTCAGTTTATGCTGGTGCTGGTTCTTGGTGGAGGGGACAGTCAGGTGCCCTCGGGGTGGAGATGTGATGCCCCACAACCTGTTCCATGTGACATAGAATGTATTTTTACAAAGATATCTCTGTTTGCTTTTCAGAGGGAATTTAGAGGGGCACCTAGGTGGGCAATGGGTTGAGCGTCTGCCTTCAGCTCAGGTCATGATCCCAGTGTTCCCTGCTCAGTGTGGAGCCTGCTTCTCCCTCTCCCTCTGCCACTCCTCCTGCTTGTTCTGTCAAAGAAATACATAAAATCTGCATGTGCAGACAGTCTGTCCCTGCCAGGGTCATCCAGTTCCTAGAAGCAGAAAACAAGTAGGCTGAAACTCCCTGTGGAGATGCAAACCACGTGTGTCTCTCATCTGCTCTTTTCATGAAACTCGTGTAGTTTGGGACACTCTCCCCCTGGCCTCATCATGCCAGGGCTAGGTACCAGACAACTAGGGAC
This sequence comes from Mustela lutreola, assembly GCF_030435805.1. Classification (NCBI taxonomy): domain Eukaryota; kingdom Metazoa; phylum Chordata; class Mammalia; order Carnivora; family Mustelidae; genus Mustela; species Mustela lutreola. Next base: position 49,968,062 of record NC_081305.1, read on the forward strand.
CAGAGATATAACCCAGATCTCACTGAAATTATTCAAACTATCCAATCCTAAGCCTGTTTGTCTTGCATACCCTGACTCAGCCGTTCCTTCCCACAAAACCCACAATAGATACCTGGCCCATGCTCTCCTCTCAGTCCCTGACCCTCCACACTCACCCCATGCTTCCCTGTGGGGCCCCGTGGGGCCCAGAGTGGCATGGCTCCTTCTCTCCAGAGTCATGAGTAGTGAACTCTCCTCTCAGACATGGTGTGTCTCTGTGTCTGTCACCTTAGTCTACCTGACTCAAACAAATCCTGGGGGCATCTTGAAACAGGGCTGGGGGTAGGCAAGGCAAGCACATCAAATCCAGATCTGGTGGTGGAGGGGACCCTCCCAGGTGGCAGTGGAGCGGGAGAAACTGAGCCCAGGGTCTCCCATGAGGGGGTGGCCAGCTTGGGGAATTGAGCTAGGTCATGGTGCATTGGCACAGGAGACAGAGTAGGAGCCAAGGAATCCATTGAGTAAGCTGATATCTCAAGGATGATGGGTTACAGGCTTCTCTCGTTGGAGAAGGGAGTTTTGAATATGGAAGACGGGTTACTGGAATGAGTTCCAAATTGTTAGAATCCTTAGTATCAGCATAAATTATAATTTTTAATTTCTATATAAAGAAAGAACAGTAGAAATATAAAAGATATAAAAAGATACAGAAGTCAGTGTACATGTGTGTCTCTTTGTGTGTGTATACTATATACATACACACCCTTTATGTACACACGCACCATGCACACTCACACACACACTCACGTGTATATGTACTATGTTCACCGAGAACGTCTGGACGGTGTACTGGAAGGGAGTGGGGAAAATTCCAGAAGTTTATAGCTCACCCAGAACCCAGGTCTTGGCTTCTAAATACCATTGTGCATGAAAAGAAAACCAGGTCATCCTCAGAGAAATGCCTCATGCCAGGGCGAGAGCCCATAAGGGATCTGGACAACCAGGCTGTGCTAGAAAGTAAGATAGGACTTAAGGAATCTGAAGACATGTCAAACGGACCCAGGAGCCAGCTCAAAGGGGCTCCTACTGGCCAAATCAGGAACAATCCAAGAGTGAAAATAAGGAACCCTAGGAACAGAATTGATAACCCTTGGAGCAAAATGGGAAAATGTGAGTCCATGCTGAAATACTAATACAAATAAATGACTGACTCAATGAACGTGAATGAGAAGATAATGGGTCTCAAAATCTACAGCAAAGTACTTATTCCTTATGAAGGGTAAAAGAGTATCTTGATGCTGAGGACCTTGCAGACAGCACGTTGATCCAACCCCTGGGGCAAGCACCATTCTTCACAGGCAAACCAAGTGGACACCCTGAACAGGAGGCAGGAGAAGAACCAAGCCTCACTTCTGCACAGTTCCTGCCAGAGATGCAAAACCCAAATGTGGCCATGAGCAAACTCCACACAACACAAGCCAACCCAGAGGACATTTCACAGGATAACTTCTCTATCACCACCAAACCATCAAGGTCATGGAAGCTGAAGAAAGACTGAGAGCCAAGAATATGAAAGGAACATAATCACTGAAATCCATGCAAAGTCTGAACCACACCCTTGGATGGAACCCGTGTGGTTGGGACCTTCGGCATAAGGTCTGTGGGATCTGACGATGAGAGCATGGTGAGAACTATGTTAACGTCCTGCTTTTGAAGTCCAGCAGATCCTGAACAGGAGAGGCGTGGAGTCCCCCTGCGCCCCAGCAATTTCCAGCCTGGAGACCCACCTGAGGTGATTGCAAACAACTCTCCACACAGAATCACAGAGTGGAAGGATCCTAGGAGCACCATTCACAACTGCCACAAAATGGAAACAACCCAAATGTCCATCAGCGGGTGATGGATAATCAGAACATGATTAATCACTGGGCCTCAAAGAGAGGGGAATTCTGAACCCTGCTACAGCATGGACACACCTTGGAAATGTTCTTGTCCATGAAAGAAGTTGGGCTCAGAAGGCCAAGTTTTGTGTGATTGCATTTCTGGGAAATGTCCAAAACAGGCAGATCTACAGGGACAGAAAATAGATTTGTGGATGCTTGAGGCTGAGGGCAGGGAGAGACCAAACTTCTGGGATGACAGCGTTGGGGTGCTCCACTGATGGTGGTCTTGGTCCCATAACTCTGGCACTGTACCAAGAACCCCTGAATTGTACCCTCCCACTGGGTGAATTATACAGTATGGTAAGTACTATCTCAATAAAGATCCCCACAATATTGATCAAATAAATCAAGACATGAGTAGAATGAAAGATAAAAGTCATAGGTCATTTCAACAGATGATAAAATTCAATAAAATTCAGTATCAGTTGATGACGAAAACCCTCAGAAAACTCAAAATCGAATGGACCTTTCTTCATCTGATGCAAAAACCCATAGCCAACATGCTTAATCCAAACCCTTTCTCCTTCAGTTTATAATCAACACAACGATGTTGCATTCTGCATTGATGAGAGAGGCTGACAAGTACAGGCAAGAACAAGAGAGGTGGAATGATTCCAAACTCGTGTCGTGCAGTAATCCCAACCATACATAGAAAAGCCCTGAACATCTGTAAAGGATCTACTAATGTTAATGTGTGGATGGAGCCAGGTTCCTGGTATTCTCCACCTATAGCCACAATGTGAAGTTTAGAAGGAATGTTATTGATCATATGAAAGAGTGAATTCTAAAACCATCCAGTACTTCAGAACAAACCTACTGGAAGATATGAAGGACCTGGACACCCAATGTACAAAACACTGCCCCGGGTCCCACAGAAAGCTCGGCTCATGGAAGAGCACACCACTTCGTCAGGGATGGGAAGTCAGGATCCTCTTCAGAGGCCCACGGATTCTCCCTTCCCTACCCCATGTGCTTCTACAGCCAACACAGTGGGGTTCCGGTTGGCTCAGTTTGGGGAGGGGGCTGGTCCTGAGAAGCTGTAGGTCTTGGTGTGCTTAAGGGATAATCATGTTGTGGTGGACTTTGTTCCACTCAGGTCATGATCCCACGGTCCTAGGATTGAACCCTGAGTAGGGCTCTGTGTTCAGGAGGGAGTGTGCTTGGGGTCCTCTGTCCCTCTCTCATTCGGCCCCTCTCTGCTGTGCTCTCTTTCTCTCAAGTAATAAACAATAAATTTTTAAAAAATGAATGCAGCTATTGTCTCCCCCACACATAAAATTCAGTTTGAAGAAGATTGTATGTCTCCATGTGACTTGCAAAGCCATACAGCTTTGAGAAGGCAGTATGGGACTATACAATGATGACACTGGGGAGAGAGTGGGCCCTGAAGCAAGATGTAGAAAGCCCTGAGAAGAGAAGAAAGTATGGAGGGATTGGTACACTGTCCAATGACAATATTGTGTCCGTCGTCCAACCAAAGGCCCCAAAAATAAGCTGAAAAACCAAACAGTGAAGTTTGACAATAATTTTTAGAGTTTTAAAATTTTATTTGAGTCATCTCCACACCCAACATAGGGCTTGAACTCATAATCCTGAGATCAAGAGCCACATACTCCACTGAATGAGCCAGTGGGGTGCCCCAAGAATAGATTATAGTGCAAAGGAGAAAAACAATTTTTTTTTTACCCAAAGTCTATCAAGAGCACCTTTGAAATAGTCAGAAGAGTTTGCCATTTAAGAGCATCAGTGCTGCAGAAAAATGGAAATAAATGTGTCTTTCAGTTAAATGCTGTTGTGAGCACTAATTCTCTAAGCAGAAAAGAAGGAACGTAGATGCATATTTTCTATCATACTCGGAAACCAGGACAGTGTCTACACAGTCAGGTGCAAGGCTCAGGACATTGGAAGATGATGTGAGAAATGATCTTCACCTCCTTCCTATAGGAAAACATCTTCCCTATATAAGATGGAAAATCAATAAATTTCAAGGAAGAGATGACCAGACTTGACTGTGGCAATATCAAGCACATGTGTTGATCAAAAATACCATGAAGGGTTGGAAGGCCAAGGCACATGGCATGAGAAATACTTGCTGCAGACACAGAGGGTGAGAAATGAGCAGCTTAACATCCAGCTGGACTGGACCTCCTCCTAGGGCACAGGCACAGTGAGCTCACTGACACATCCTCGAGGCTGTCGTGAGAGCCCCGTGCCATGGGAGAGCATGCCGATTGGGTCCCTGTGTGCTGCGCATACATGGGGAAGGTGTTGGCAGCAAGAGCAGGGTCCTCAAGATCTGTTTTCTGACTTATTTTCCTATGAGGCAGCCAAGCCTGCGAATTACTGTTGTTAGTTCTTATATGATAGCGTGGTACTTACTGCCAGAGACTTAATCAATATGGATATAAGTTAGATGCCAGAACTAGAATTCAGAATAATGATTATAAAGATACTAACTGGACTTGGAAAAAAAATAAAAAAACAGAAGACACTAGAGAATCCCTTTCTGGAGAAATAAATTAACTAAAATCGGATCCAGTCAAAATCTCAAAGATTATTTCTGAGATGGAACAAAAATGTTGGCTCTAACTGGCAGGATAAATGAGGAAGAAGAGGGAGTCTGTGCTCTAGAAAACAAAGAAGAACAAACCACTAAGAAAAAGAGAGAGAAACAGTTCCTGGGTCAGGAGGGGAGAGTTTGAGACCTAAGGGATACCACAAAGCCAAACAATATTAGAAGAAGTAGGATCCTAGAGGAAGAAGAAAGTGGGAGGGCAGCAGAAGGGATATTTAAGCAACTGCAGCTGAAAACTTTCCTGATTTGGGGAAAAAATAGGCATTCGAGTCCAAGAGGCATGGAGAGTCCACCTCAAAATCAATAAAAAGAGATGAACACCTCAACATAGCATCATAAAGGTTGTAAATTTCGGAGCAAAGAGAAAATTCTGAAGGCAACCCAGGATAAGAGGTCCTTAACCTACAAGGGGAGAAACATAGGCTGGCACTGGACTTGTTCAGAGAAACCTGGCAGGCTGAAAAGACTGGCATGGCATATATAGAGGATAAATGAGAAAAAGAGGCAGGCGAGAATCCTTTGCCCAGCAAGGCTGACATTCAGAATGGAAAGAAGGATAAAGAGCTTTTGGGGCAGAGAGAAATCGAAAGAAATTGTGATCAGAAAACCAATCCTGCAAGAAATAGTCAATGGGATCATCAAGAGAAGAGAGACCCGAAAAGAAACAAAGACCCAAAAGGAAATAGAGAATGTATAAAAAACAGTGACTTTACAGGTAATCCTGTGGAATGAAATTCATATGAAAACCCTTGGGATGCAGCAAGGGCAGTCCATAGAGGAAGCACGGAGCAATCCAAGCCTTTCTGGAGAAACAAGAAAAGTCTCCAATACAGAACCTCACCTTCCACCTAAAGGAGCCGGAGAAAGAACAGCCACTAAAGCTGAAATCCGGCCAGGTAGAGAATTAATAAATGTTAGAGCAAACATCAATAAGCCGAAACCAAAAGCACAGTACAACAGATCCACAAAACCAAGACATGCATCTTTGAAAGAATGCACAAAATGGGTAAAATCCTAGCCAGACATATCAAAAAGAAAAGAAAAGGACCCAAAAGGATAAAATCACAAATGAAAGAGCAGAGCTCACAACCGACATCAGAAAAATACCAACAATTCTAAGAACATATTCTGAGCAAAAATAGGCCAACCAATTAGGCAATCTGGAATAAATGGAGGCATCCCTAGAAACATAGAAATGACCAAAATTGAAACCAAGAAAGAAAGAGAAAACCTGAATAGATCCATAACCCCAAAAATGAAAAATTGAAATGAGTGATCAAAACTCTCCCAAACAAGGGTATAGCACTGGATGGCTTCCCAGAAGAGTTCTACCCCACCGGATAGAATTGACCCTAATCCTCCTGGAGCTGTTCCAAAAAATACAAATGGATGGGAAATTTAGAAATGAAGTGTATAAGGTCCATTATTTCCAAAGATCATTGGTCACATGAGTATGCATTCTTAAGTGAAAAAAGGTCTGTTCTGCATGTAGTGAACCACGGAGACATGGTGCACTGTTTATATCCTTCCAGAAGTTGCTTCTTATCAGCACATTGATAAACTAGCAAGACAGAAAGAATAAAAAACAGGAACACACGATTCACCAATATTAGGAAAGAAAGATATCACTGCAATGCATGAACACATGGAAAGAGGAAGAAGGGAAATGACAAACAAGTCTACACACATAAATTGGACAAGGCCAATGACATGGAACAATTCTTCAAAACCCCACACTTGCTATCACCCTCAAGAGGCAAGAGATAACTAGAGCAGTCCTTAGCATGTGTGTGTGTGTGTGTGTGTTTCTATATCAGCAAGGAATGAGCTCAGTATCACAGACACTGACCAGGTATCCCAGCAAATGAACTCCATTCTGACTGTACCTGCGTTAAGAGAGCACTGTAGCTCAAGGACTCAGGCCCATAGGACAGCCTCCAGTTTAGACCCAATCTGGTTGTCTCCAGTGCTTCTGACTGACCAGCTAAGAATCAGAGACCCCCACAATCCCCTCCTCCAGGTCCATTCATTTGCTAGTGGAGCTCACAGAACTTGGGAGACCAGCTGGCTAGTAGATTAGGGTTTCATACTAGGTTTCATACTAGTCATTAGACTAGGTTTCATACAAAGTATGGTCAAGGAACTGAATGAGTGGCCAGATACAGAGATACGTAGGGTGAGGTTGAAATGGTCTCTGGTCCCTTTAGGAGTTTGAGGCCCAGGATCCTGGAATAGGGTTCACTGATGTGGAAGCACTCTGACCACCCGCCTTTTGAGTTTTTATGGAGCCTCCAACCCCCTCATCACACGTGGCCTTCCCAAAATTCCCCTCAAGATCGTAAACCCAGCTGTGGTGGAGGGTGGCTGGTTATGTATAACAAGACATTCACATCACCTCCATGGCTCTGAAAGAATTTCAGGAATGGAGGTCAAGAGACCAATGCTTAAACAAAAGATACACATTTTGCTCTAGAAATTGCAAGGGTTTTGGGAGGTGTGAACCAGAAACCTAGATGAAGACCAGATGACATCTTTAAAGCATGGTATCAGAGCCATAGAACAATGATTAAAATTGAATCTGTAGTTACCCTACTGAGAAATTCCCAGGCCCAGATGGTTTCGATGGTAAATTCTACCAGAGACTTAAAGAAGTAAGAGGACCTATGGTATGCAGTCTCTTCCAGAAAAAACAGGATAGGAGGGACTATGTCCCAACCTATGAGGACAGCATTATCTAGATACCCACAACTAATAGTACAATGGAGAGAAACAAGGAAGAAAAGAGGGTGGGAGAGAGAGTTAGAGAGAAAGAGAAGGGAGGAAGGTGGAGAGGGTGGGAGAGAGGGTAAGATGAAGGCATAGAGGGAAGAAGGGATAAAAGGAAAGGGGGAAGGAAAGAAAGAAGAAGCAAGAAAAGGGGAGAGAAAGGGCAGGAGGGAGGGAGGAAGGAAGGAAGGAAGAGGGAGAGAGGAAGAAAGAAAGAGAGAGAGAGAAGAAGGAAGAAAGAGGAGAGAAGGAAAATAAGGGCCAACTACAGACCAATATCCCTTCGAACCCCATGAGAACCCTCATTCAATATATAATGAATTCAAATGCTAAAATATATAAAAGAATAAGGCACTAAAACCAAGTGCCAATTCTCTTGAAAATGCAAGATAGGTTCACAGGTGCACATGGATCATTGCTACGTGCCGTGTTAATGATCTATAGAAAAAGATCACAGGTCGTATCACTTGATCCAGAAAGAACATTTGATGAAACCCAACACTCATTCGTGATGAAAACCTCCAGCAAAATCGGAATAGAGGGGAACCTCCTCAACCCATAAGGGCCATCTCCAAAACCATCCAGAAGCTTCCATCAGGTGTAATGGGGAAGCACTAGATATTCTCTCTGAAACCAAAAATAAGAGCAAAATCTACGATCACGCGTCTCATTCAACTTCATACTGGAAGTCAAGCCACTCCAATGAAAAATTTTAAAAAGTACACACATGCAATCAATATTGCAGTGTGCCTCATAACAGAGAAAATGCGGAAATTAATCTTATATGTCCATTGACATATATGAACCAATATATGTGAATTGAAAAATATGTGTATATATAACAAAACAATAGCAACACGGATCCACCTGGAGGACCTAAGCTACGTGAAAGGAGCCAGACATGGAAGCACAGGTTAGAATGGCAGTTGTTCATGTCTAAAGCGAGTGAGAAATGGGAATATGTGCGTCCGTGTTGTACCCACATATGAGGCTCAATACAGCCGTTTTACATAGTTAAGAACATTGTACTGCCCCCTGCCCATCAACTCGATGGGTCCCCACTTCAGGGGTGGGGACCGGAGCCAGTAGGCCCAGGGGAGGCCCCGGTGGGGTCCAGATCCAAGGATGGGCCGTTCAGCCCAGAGGAGGACCAGAGTGCACGGGAACAAGTGTGAAGTGGGGGACGGTCCCAGACATGGGAAGCAGGTGAAGGTCCATCAGGAATCCTAGGGGTCAGTTGTTGATGGGGTCAAGGCAGGGATCATAGGCTGCAGGATCTCGGGAAGCCCAAGCTAAGATCCCAGACAGCAGGAACTTGGGGGATCCAGGTGGGGTCCTAGGCATGTAGGAGCAGGTCTGGCCCCAAGGGAGACTTCAGCAGCAAGAGGACGAATGCCCCAGGCAGGGTCCAGAGCCTCAGTTCCGCAGAGGAGACCAAGGGGCTGTGGTTGGCCCTAGGAGTGGGGGAAGCCAGGTGAGGGCCATCTCTGGTATACCGAGGCACTGCTGTCAGGCTGCTCCCAGAGCCAACAAGGCCTGCCTCTCATGCTAGGCCCTTTTCCGAGGGTGCTGGGCTCCCTGAGGATGCAGGGGCGAGAGGAGCCATTCTGCTCCCTCCTTTCCCCCTGCTTTCCTCTGGCTTGGATGGGACCCCCACCACGGACCCTCTCTGTTTCAGGCACGCCCAGTCGTGTCTTCAGGGGACGCCCGGGAAGGTGCTGACCTCTCGCTGTGCAGTCTCACTGTGCAGGCTCATGGACCATCACGGCTTCCTGCAGTGAGTCCTGGGGCCCTCCTCTGGCCAGCTCAGGGGCAGAATGCATTGACAGGAACTTCTCTCTCTGGAGGCAGGACACAGTGTGGGAGTGGCAGGCTAGACACTGGGCATGCAGGATCCGTGAGCCCGTGGTGTCCTCAGACTGATGGTCACAGGGGCCACCGAGGCAGCAGTGACAGGACTAGGAGTGGCCCAACCCACTTTAGGAGCAAGTCTCTCCAGGGGGACTGCTGAGGGACCCCAGTCCAGCCTACCTGGCAGCAACTGCCTTCTCACCCACAGGTGGGATGCTGCTGTTCCCCCCTGAGCCACAGGCAGCTAGCAGCCCCAGCCCTCCCCAGGGTCAGACCTCCCCTCCCAGGTGTTGGGGGCTCTGGGGCCGGGCCTGTTCCTCAGGACTCTGCTTCTCTTGCCTTCCAGGGAAAAGGAGCTGCCGGGCCTCAGCAGCCATGAGGCCAAGGTATGAGCCTGTCCTGGGGCATGGGCAGGACACAGAGGGTGGGCGTGGGGCCAGGGAAGAGCAGTCCCAGTCCCCAAAGCTGTCCCCAAGGCTATGTCACCTAAGCCACTGTCCCAGGAAACCTCACGATACTGGGAACACACCTGACCCCTGGAGACGTGGTCAGCGGGAATGGCCCTGTGCCTCCTAGGCTCCTCTCAGTCTGTTCCCATGCTGGCCCCACTCCGCAGAGCACCTGGATGTTACCTGTGGGCCGGTCTCCTCCTCCGGGTGGCTTATCCGCTGCTCCCTTCTCCTGTTCCAGCAACATCACCAGGAGACCCACAGGGCCGACAAGTGGGCGAAGATGCTTCGCAACTGGGACCACTACTGGCCCAGCGAGAAGGTGGGTGCTGCACACCTGCAGATGGCATATGTCCCATTGGCATTGGGGGTAAAGCCCCCTGCCTCCCCCAGACCCTGACCCCATGGTAATGCCCCTGTCTTGGGCGAGTCTTCTGGCAGAGCCCCAGCCTCTGCAGGCCCAAGAAGGCCCTGGAGGGAGCAACGGGTCAGGGCCCCAGTCCCCTCATCTTCGTGGCATTTGGGGCCCAGCTTGAGAGAGTCCCAGCCTCTCAGAGGACGCCCCGAGAGCCAAGACCAGAAGCTTCCAGTGAAGACCCGGGGGCTGACCCTTGGGAGTGTCCTGGGCCTCCAGGGCTCCTGAGTGTGATCCCTGACGCAGTGTCCCAGGCACTGTGGACACCGAGCTGATCTCTGCCTCAGAGACCAGGGAAGAATGGAGGTGTCCGCAGGACATGGCCCAGGGCAGCTTGGGACGTGCTCTGCTTCGGGGGCAGTTGGTGACAGTTGGGATTCTGTGTGCTGATGCTGGCTCCTCCTCCCAGGTTTTGCCCACAGAAGATTTAGGGGCGGGTCCAGCTCTTCTCCAAGGGCACCAGGCAAATGGAACAGGACGTGAACCAGACCTTCCAGAACCACGTCATGTTGGGGGACTGCTATGGCGTCATGTGAGGCTGGGGGATAAGCAGGGCTCTGGGGACCCGGAGCTACTCGGGGGGTCAGGCATGACCCAGGGGGCTTCTGAGCGGGAGATGCGGGGACACTGAGGAGAGGGGAGGAATGACCGACATGTGGGCAAAGATGCTATGCCACTGTGACCACTGTGGCCCAGCGAGAAGGTGGGTGCCTTGTGCCCACAGAAGGCTTGTGGCTCATTGGCGTTGAGGGTAAAGCCTGTGTCTCCCCCGGACCCCGACCTCACGGGAGTGCCCCTGTCTGGGGTGAGTCTGCTGGCAGAGCCAAGCCTCTACAGGCCCAAGTGGGTGGAGGAGGGAGCAATGGGTCCGGGCCCCAGTCCCCTCCTCTTTGTGGCAAAGCGGCCTAGCTAGAGGGAGACCCAGCTTCTTGAGGGACGCCCAGAGACCCAAAACCAGAAGCTTCCAGATGCCTCATAATCCCCGGGCTCAGTGGGGCAGCCCTAGTTCTGGGTCACAGCACTGCCTTGATTCCTTCAGATGCGTCCTCGAGTGTAACAAGGGTCCCTCGCCAGGTCAGGGGTCAGGTGTGGGCCCTTCTGCTCCATATTGAGAAGGTGAAGTCCACCCAACAGGGGCTCTACGAATTAAGTCCTTGCGCCCTCAGCAGAGACGTGGCCCTTGGAGGAGGTCTGGGCGGGAGCCAAGGGTACCCCGTGGGGAGAGACGAACTCGGGGCCCAGGAGGACAGGGCTCGGTGCGGAGGAGGTGAAGACCTGCGGGCTGACCCTCGCGAGTGTCCTGGGCTTCCAGGGCTGCCGAGTATGATCCATGATGCAGGTGTCCCAGAAAGGATGGGCTCCTGTGGGGTCCTACCTCAGAGACCAGGGAAGGAAGGACATGTCCTCAGGACAAGTCACGGGGTGGCTCGGGACTCTCCCTGCTTTGGGGGCAGTTAGTGGCAGTTGGGGTTCTGTGCCCTGATGCTGGTTCCTCCTCCCTGGTTCTGCCCCCAGCAAACGAAGGAGCGGGCCCAGCTCTCCTCCAAGGACATCAGGCAAATCGACCTGGACGTGAACCGGACCTTCCGGAACCACGTCACATTGGGGGACCGCTATGGCGTAAGGTGAGGCTCGGGGACAAGCAGGGCTCTGGGGGCACAGGAGCTCTTTGGAGGGTCAGGCGCGACCCAGGGGACTCCTGGGTGGGGGACACGGGGTCACTGAGGAGAGGGGAGGAATGGCAGGAAACATGATCCAGCCATATGGTGAACATGAGTGAGAGGACCCAGGGATCACTTCCTTCCCCCCTGGGGTTGCCGTGATGGGGAGGGCTCCAGGCCAGGGCCTCTCTGGGAAGCCACGTGAGCAGACCCATAAAGGAGGCGTGGAGCTGGTATAAGGGGAGCCAGGCTGGGGGTGGGGTCATGGCCGGGGGCACTACGGGGAGCTGGGGGCTTGGCAGCCCAGACTCAGCCGGGCGAGGACACACATGGACGAACAAAGGGCACACGGTCAAGGGGACAGTCCGCTGCGTGATTTTCTGCGTGGACTGGCACTGTATTTTCTACAGTGGACACTGTTTATAACTATAACCAGGACCATGAACCTCCCAATGCCAGGGCCCCACCCCGGGTCCCATGCTCACCACCCACATCCCCCACCTCAAGTGTCCCCCACTGCGCCTCGCTGAAGACTGCGGGTCCCCTGGGGATGCACTCTACTCCTCGGGGGCTCTCATGCAGCTTTGTCAGACGAGAGCCACTCACCGTGCTCTCCCTGTCCCCAAGCAGCGAGCCATGTTCCATGTCCTCCGAGCGTATTCGGTGTACTACCCCGTGAGTGTCCTTGCCGCCAGCCCTCCTGCCCTGTGGGTGCCCTCTGTCTCCAGGATGCCTGAGCAGGGGGGACCCCCAGTTGGGATTCCAGTTCCACAGTCCCAGAGACGCAAGAGAGGGGCCCAGCACCCTAGGACTGACACCGGGCTGGGATGCCAACCTCAGTGAGGGCGATGGATGACCCCTGAGTCCCTGAACGCTGGGTACCTGGTGGCTCTGGCCTACACAGCTGTGGTGCTATCGCTCGGGGCTGGGTCCTGAAGAGCCGGTGGGCGGATTGGGACCTGGGTGGGGAGCGCAGTTATCCATGTCCTGACCTCCCACCAGCAAGGTGGCCCATTCCATGGGATCTGCGTCTTGCAGGAGGTGGGCTACTGTCGGTGGATGAGCGACACTGTGAGACTCCTCCTGATGCTCCTGGGTGAGGAAGATGCCTTCTGAGCCCTGGCCCAGATGATGAGCTTGGAGACCCATGCCATGCACGGTAGAGGGCCTGCAGGGCACCTGGGCGGGACCTGGAACTCAGGACCCCCTCCTGCAGGGCAGCCGCAGTAGAGGGGCAGGCTGGGACCCCTGACGAAGCCTGGGTGGTGGCATCTCTCACTTCTTGCAAGAAGTGTGCTGGGTCCGACAGGCCTGCTGCACAGCCCAGCCACCCACTCAGCTGGCTGCAGGGGAACATCCGACCCAGTCAGGGGGTTGTCAGGGACTGGGCAGTGGGGAGGCCTTCACCCTGTGGAGCCCCCCTTGGACCACCCTGAAGCAGCTCCTCCCACACCCACCCTCCACACAGATCCCCTTTTCGCTCACCATGAAGCTGTGGGATGTCTACATGCTGGACGAAGAGTGCGTCCTCACAACTATGGCCTATACCTTCCTCAGGCTGCACCCTAGTAAGGGACGGCACGAGATACCAGGGGTGCCCCATGCAGGTGTGGGGGTTGGGGAGATGGCCCCCGCTCCCAGGAACGAGGAGCTGGCAGACCTTGGTGGAGAGACACAGGCCGGCAGGTGGCTTCAGGCCCCACTGCAGAGTAGTAGCGGGCATGGGGCCTCCCCTGTCCGGCTCTTCCTCTGGTGCTCCTGGGAACAGCGGGACGCCTAACTGCTGTCTCTGGGCAGGATCCTGGGACGGTCGGGAGGCATCCCTCTGCTCTGACTCACAGCATTGCCAGATCGCCCCCAGGAGCAGAGACGACACGAGCCCCACCACGACCAAAAGGAAGACTGAGGAATCCGAGCCCCTGTGGCCTTGGGCAGTCCTGAGTTCTGACCCAAAGCTGGTCAAGTGCTCAAGGAACTCTGTGTGTCTGCGTGTGTCCTGGGTGTGCCCCATGGATCCACAACTCCCCACGAGGTCAGCGCTGGGGATCAAAGGTCACCCCAGTGTGGGGACAGCAGGGCCGAGCCAGTGGGCCCCGCCCTCCCGTTCCTCAATGCAGGAGACAGGAGCCACCAGAGTGGATGTCTCCAGCGGTCCCCTTGCAATCCTGGGGCTATGGCTCTGGCCAGGCAGATGTGTCGGGACCCTGTCCGGGAATCCGGATGCTGAACCCTGGCTCAGGTCCACCGGCCTCACCACCTGCCTCTCAGGGCCCCAAACTCGCGAAAGGTGCCCACACCTGCATCAGCACAGTTGCCAAGTGGGTGATGCTAGCGCCTAGGCCTCTGTGGGACTTCCGCCTTCCTCTGAAGGAGAAGTTGGTGTCCGTCCCCAGGGGAAGACTCCCACTCTTGGTTCTGAGCCCCCGTTGACTGCTGATATTCAATAAAGTGTTGTCGTGGTCCAACACAAAGCCGGCCTGTCCTGTGGCGCCCAGACTGTCTGCTAGACATGCCAGACAGACACCCAGACAGAACAGGGGGGCTCGACCCAGGCCGCTCCCCAGTCCACGCAGGGCTCCCCGCAGAGTGGCCTCCAGGCAGACAACGCTGAGTGACCTGGGGCCCTTCCCATCTCAGCCAGACGCCAGCATCCAGTCCCTGAAATAATGGACTGAGACTGAGCCTGTGCCCTCTCCTGGGGCCAGGAGAGGTTGGGAGCAGTGTGACAGGCGGGTGCCGGTGGCCTCAGGTCACCACAGTCTGTGCAAAGCTCCTCCTTCTTCCCCCTGTCTGCCCAGGTTCCCACACAAGGGGCGCCGTGTCCTACTCACTCCACAGCCCCAGGCCTGCCCGCACCAGGCAGCTCGCTCCTCAGGAGGTCCTTACCCCACTCCCCCACAGGGCATACCTGGGGTCTGGCTCCCGGCTTGAACATCCAGTGTCCCACTCCCATCTGAGCAATGACCTTGTCCCCACCAGCCCATGAAAGGGGCAGGAACAACAAGGACCACAGGAAGCTCTGGGGACCTAGGGACCAGGGCCCCAAGGTCGCCCTTAGGGCCCGCCTCAGGGCAGCACTATCCAGGGAGCTGCCCCTGTCCCTGGAGCTCCCCCTGTCCCTGGATCTGGTTCAGACTAGACCCTGAGCGCCGGCATTCTCTACCACCCTGAGATCCAGGGACACTTAAGGCGCTAGGGGCCGCGGGGTCGCAGGGCTCCCGAAGTGTTATAGAGGGTCCTGGAGCTGGAGTGAGAGCCAGTGTGGCTGCCCTGTGTGGGAGGAGAGGGGACGGGGAGCACTGCTGGCTGGCAGGGCCATGGCAGGGCAGGGCAGGATGGGTCCCTGGCTCGCTGTGGGGTCGGGAGCCTACTCATCTGGCCCGGCTTGGCCCAGGCCTCTATGAAGGGGAGGCCATCTCTGCAAGCAAGGTCCTGCCCCACCTGAACTGCACGGAGCTTGGAACCAGAGGATGGGCTCTCTTGGCCAGGGAAAGGGACTGACGCGGGGTGCGGAGGCACTTCTCTTGGGAGGGTCTTGCTGTGTTCCCAAGCGACGGATGAGGCGATCTGAAGATCTAAGGGGCTTAGGACACTGTTCCTGACTGGGCGGCCTCCCATCAAGTGGGTGGAGGAGAGCTCCAAAGGGCAAGGCCCAAAAGTTTATTTTCGCTTTTGTTTCCTTTGCCTTTGGAGACATATCTTGAAAGAAGTTGCTGTGGCTGATATCGGTGCTGGAAAAACTCCTTCTTATGCGGGAAGTCTTTGGAGAAGGAGAGAATTGTGTCCCTCCCTCTGCTTGGGCCCACATCTCGGGCACAACCCGATTCATGTTGTGTGGGGGCCTTGCTGTCACTGTGGGAAGCTGAGGGGAAGGTGGAGTGCAGACTTTGCCGGCCCAGAGCCTGAGGAAAGTCCTCCTGGGACAGGAGGGTGGAGCCCGCCAAGAGCCCGAGCCTGGACCAGGGTGTGCGGGAGGGCTGTGTGTTGCTTGGGGACTCACCATCCCTCTTCCTGCCTCTCAAACATCTCCTGGTCCTCTGTGGGGGGCCCCCGGGCTGCAGCTAACTGGTTCAGGGATGGGCGTTATGACCCAGCAAGAAGACACAGGCACTGATTTCCTGCTGGATTCAAAACGGGGACTTGGCAAGGCAGAAGGTCATAGGGCCCTGATGTGGTCATGAAGGGAGCCAGCAGAGTCAGAGGAGCTGAGCAGGGCAGGGGGAGGTGAGGCCCAAGTTCTCAGGACATGAGCATCCCATGGATCCAGCCAGACCTGAAGCCAGTCAGAGCCCTGTACTATGCTCCATGTTAACCAATAAATTCCTCTCCTTGTGTACAAGTTTCTTTTCTTAGGGAAGGCTTTTGGGTAGGGAGAGCAGCAGAGACCCCTGACTGCCCCCTCCCCAGCACTGGGGGGGGACTGTGAGTGTGTGAGGCCTACCCCATCTCAGCTTCACTCTGCAGCAGGGAGGCTGTGATCCCCTGGTACTTATGGCCCAGAGAGAGGATTCGTGGAACCAAGAGGGACTTGGAGGGGATGGACAAGGGAGGCTCTTTGTCCCACCACATATGTAGAGTCTGCTCCCAGAAACCACATTCTCTTTAATGGAGCCTTTCTTGAAGGCACTCAAATGGAGAGATCCCTCTCCAGTGAGATAGGAAACATGAGGCTGGTGTGGTCTTCCAGCCCGGGTGTCTAGGCCCCCACCCACGGTCCCCAGTGAGGCCCGTGAAGCACCGGCTGCCTCGCGGGAGGGGCCCTCTGTGCAGGAGTGGCATCAGTCCACCCTGTCCAGGTTCTGCTGGCCTCTGCTCTCAAGCTGGACAACCTAGATAGAGAGGTCACGTGAGTGTCCACACGGTCAGAACCCAGCGGTTCTCCCTGAATGAGGTGGCGGTCTCAGGACTGGATAAGCAGGGTGAGCTGACCCCATGATCCCGAGGGTGCGGGAAGGATACGGAGCACTTGCACTGGACGAGTCTTGGCGACGGTGCCTGTCACACGAGACCACAATGGACTGTATCTCTGCCCACGTGTGTCTTCTTAGGGGCCCACCCGGACCTGGGGTTTGCTAGACTCCCTGAGTCCTAATGTCAGCCAGGCAGGCAGAAATCTGTCCTCAGCGGATGGGTTGCTTAAGGGTTGGGCAAGAGCAGGCCCAGTGGGTCCAGGCATTAGGATCAGGCGGCTCAGACCTTCACATCAAAGAAGGCTTTATGGTAGCTCACTCTTAAAGACTTCAAGGCGCTTTCCTCGGGCCACAGCGTGGAGGGGGACGACGTGGGTACCTTATGGGTGGGCTGCCATGTTGGTCGGAGCATAGCATGAACGGCCGTCCCAGCATAGCCCTACGAGGGGGGTGTCTGCAAAGGACAGCAGGGAGGGGACGTTCGTGAGGTGGACAGAGCTACGGGCATGGGGTCCGCATTGTGTGGAAGATGATGTGGTCTGCGATAAGGAGGAACGTGGACTCGGCAGTTGCACATAGCATGGTTGGAGACCCCGCCGTCAAGTGTCAGGATGGGCTCAGACTCCCCAACGATGAAGGTTTGGGTCACCCTCCTTGGGAAGCAGCCACTAGACAGAGACACACAGAGTGGTGGACGACAGATGACGAATATTCATTATGGCCTTGGGGAGTGGGCCCTGAGCCCCGGGGACAGTCTTCAGCCACGCAGACAAGTGTCCCTTTGGCCGCTTCTGTGAAGGGTTGGCTCCGGCTGCCCCTCCTATGGAGGCGTCCCTTGTGTGGGGGCCTGGGTGGGCAGAGGGAAGAAGGACGAGCTTTGCACAGACTGTGGTGACCTGAGGCCAGCGGCACCTTGCAGTCACTCTGCTGCCAGCCCCGTCCTGGCCCTTTGGGCACAGGCTGGGTCGCAGTCCATTTTTTCAGGGTCTGGACGCTGGCGTCAGTCCGAGGTGGGAAGGGCCCTGGGTCCCTCAGCATTGTCTGCCTGGAGGCCCCTCTGCGGGGAGACCTGCGGGTACTGGGGAGGCGGCCTGGGCCTAACCACCTTCTTCTGTCTGGGTGTCTGTCTGGTGCGTCTCACAGAGAGTCTGGGCTCCACAATTCAGGCCGGCTTTGTGTTTGACCACGTCAACACTTTATTGAATGTCATCAGTCAAGAGAGGCTAGGAAGCAAGGGTGCCAGCCTTCTCCTGGGGATGGAGACCTGCTTCTCCTTCAGGGGCAGGAAAAATCGCACGGAGGCCTGGGCACTAGGGTCTCCCACTTGTCGCTTCCACTTGTGCTGAGTGCGGGTGGCGGGACGTTTCCCGAGATTGGGGTCTTGAGAGGCAGGTGCTAGGATGCTGACCTGAGCTGGGATGCAGCGTCGGGGTTCCCGGACAGGGTCCCGACACGTCTGCCTGGCCTCGGCCACTGCCCCGAGGCTGGCAGGTGATCGCTGGAGTCCTGGGCTCTGGTGGCCCTTGCCTCCTCCTGTGGGGGAGGGGAGGGCGGAGCCCACCACTCTTCCCTACTGCGCTCAGGCTGGGGTGACCTGTGGTGGGAGTCGTGCACCCGTGGGGCACGGCCAGTCCCCAGGCGGACACAGTGTGCTATCGTGGACTTCACTAGCTTTTGGTCAGAACTCAGGACTGCCCAAGGCCATGAGGCCTTGGACCGCTCAGTTCTCCTTCTGGTCATTGTGGGGGTGGGGAGCTTGTGTCGTTTTTGTTCCCCCGGGCCTGGGGTCAGGCCAACGGAGGTCCCTCTAGGTCAGTGACTTGTACCTCCTGGCGGGGGTGCGATCTTCTAAAAAGTCCAGAGTGAGGAGGCAGGGCACCATGCTGGCTGCCCAGAGCCTCTCAGCCCCCAAGCTCTTCTCCAGAGGCCTTGGGGAATCGACGTTGCGCATCCAGGAGGCGGTCAGCGGGGCCCAGGCATGAGCAGGGCCCTGGGGCTGCGGGCTCTGCACTGGCCCGCAGGTGTCTCGGCTGGGCCGGTCCAAGCACACACAGGGGCAGGAGCTGCGGAGGCCCCAGGGCAGGAAGGGTGTCCCGGGCCCTACCGCGTCCTCCTTCCTGGGCTGGGGTGTCCTCACCCCAGGAGACACAGACACAATTTGGGGCCTGGTCTGGGGTGTGGCCACAGGTGTGGCCCTGGCAGTGGCTGAAGGAAAAGGGGCCCACGGTTGTGGCCTCAAGGCCTTGTCCACAGGCCCCCTACACACCCCCCCCTGGTGTCCTGGGAGGTTGGGGAGGGAACTGCATCGCTGCTGGGGCAGCTGCGCCAGAACCGGGGTGCCAGGGGCTCCCGGCCGCAGGGGTGCAGCCAAGGGCTGCGTCGACCTTCCCTCCCGCAGCGGCTGCTCGGCCTTGATCACAGCCTGGCGTGGAAGGGGTCCCGGCTGCTCAGTGTGTGTGGCTGGGACTAGGGAGGCCAGCCCGTCTGCTCTGGAAAGCGACTCCAGGGTAGGAGAGAGGAAGAGGGCCGTCAGGGCTGGGGACCTGTGCTCCTGGCCCAGAGGCATCTTGGGGAGCTCCTCAGGGCCGGCTGCAAAGAGGAAGACTGGGTCAGTGTCTCCAGTAGGCTGCTCGTGCCCAGCAGGTTGTGCCCCCAGGCTGTGCTCCCGGCTCCCTGGGTGTCCACCCCGGCCTGCCCCTCACAGCTAATCCAGGCCGCGCATGCCCTGCCCCCACAGGGAGCACCCCGATGCACAGGCCGGGCCTGGGTTCCCCGAGGTTGAAGCAGAAGAGCAGAGGAACAGAGACACAGAGGAGGCCCCCCGGGGACTGGGTCCACTGTGAGCTGCCCCAGGAGGGTGAGGCGGGAGGGGCCGGGGACCGGAGCCCACCTGGCGGGGGCAGGTCGCACTTCCTCCGGCGGAGATGGGCCATGGAGGCCCGAAGGTGTCTGAGGACGGCCTCATCCTCCAGGGCCCAGGGCTGGGCCAGGGTGTCTTGAAGGAAGCCCTGCAGCCCTTCCAGGGGCAGCTTCAGGAGGTGTTCTGGGCAATGGGTGTGAGTCAGAGCAGAGGGGCGCCTCCCCACCATCCCAGGATCCTGCCCGGGGACAGCGGTTGGGCATCCCTCTGTTCCCAGGAGCACCACGGGCAGAGCCTCGTAGGAGAGGCCCTGTGGTCCTTGCTCCTCTGCAGGGCAGCCCCCAAGCCACTGGCCAGCCAATGTCCCTCCACCAAGGCCAGCCTGCTCCTCGCTCCTGGGAGGAGTGGGCCATCTCCCCGGCCCCCGAAACCTGCATCAGACACCCCTGGGCTCCCGCGGGGTCCCTTACTGCGGTGTAGCCTGAGGACAGTGTAGGCCATAGCTGTGAGGACGCGCTCTCCGTCCAGGATGTAGGCGTCCCAGAGCTTCAGGGTGAGCCCGATTGGGGTCTGCGGGTGAGCGGGTGTGGGGGGAGCAGCCTCAGTTAGGCCCAGGGGTTCTCCGCCTGTGTGAAGGCCTCCCGTCTGCCCTGCCCCTGCCATCCCGTCTCCCTGGCTGCGACGGACGGGGATCTGCAACCCGTCCCGTGGGTGTCCTCCTCCTGGGGAAGATGGGCTCCAGACGACCTTGGGCGGGAAGGGACTGGCCAGTACGACACCCAGAAATGCGGGCCACAGACTCTGTCCCACTCTCGGTGCCCACACACCCCGACAGGACTGCAGGTTGGCCGCAGAATGGGCCGAGGGCCCGTCTGCTCCCAGGCTGACCTGGCCTTCCTGGGGAGGCGGAGACGGACAGCGCCGGTCCCCGGAACCTCCTCCAGGGGCCCCATTCGAGTCTGCAGGATGGGTCTGGACCGTGAGCCTCAGGCTCAGGGTGTTCGGTGTTGGGCCTGGCTTGTCTGGAGAGTGAGGCTGAGCTTGGGCTTCCCTTGGGCCCAGGGCCAGGAGCAGGTCAGGGACCAGGTCTGCCTGAGGTTCTTACCCGGCCGATGAAACATTGTAGAAACCACTTGGTGGTGTACAGCCCCGCGCTCATCCCTTGCTCGTCCTGGCAGAAGGACACAAGGTGCTCGGGGCCCAGCTGGCAGCCCACGCCACACCCGCAGCCAGGTGGACACACCCCGCGTCCCCGCTCAGCCCCGAGGGCGCCCTGGTCCCAGCAGGAGACAGAGCAGGACACCGGGCCCTGGGCGGCATGGGCAGGGTTCTGCATGTCCCATACCCCTGCCCCGGGCGGTGATGCTGGGCCTCCGGGGAGCGTCTACTCACCAGGTGTTTCTTCAGGCCTTTGAGCTCCTTCTCCATGATGATGTCATGATGCCGCTGGAAACGGGCCAGCTTTGGGAATCCCGGAGCGAAGAACCCTGGGAAGGCCCCAGGCACCCCCACCATCAGAGTCACCCCCACCAGGTGGGGGGTGACTCTGCCAGGGGGCTCCGCTCCCTGGCCTGACTGGAGTGTGTGGCCATAGCCCTCCCAGCCCTGGCTGTGCCTGCTGGTCCACAACTGCAGCAGAGCCGTCCAGGCCTGGTGGCTGGGCCAGAGGACCCTCCTCCTCCCAGAGACCGAGCTGAGTGAGTAGCCAGGCTTTGCACCAGGGCTGTCGGACCCAGAACACTTCCTGCGGTGGTCACAGCAGGGGCAAGGGTGTCTCTAGCCCTGAGGGGCAGAATGAGGCTCCCACGGGGAGGGTGATGGTGTTTTGCAGGCCCAAATCCTGGGCTTGGGTGCTGGACTGAGGGTCCAGGGAGTGGGACATGCCACCGTCAGGTCTTCGTCTGGCCGTGGGCTGCCGGGGGACCCGGCAGGCAAGGTGGCTGCCAGACAGGGTGCTGAAGGCCCCGTGGGAAGGCGAGAACAGTCTGCAAACGCTGGGGCCAGTGACCATGGCTACAATCGCCTGAGGAGGCCGTGCCCTTTGCCAGTGGGGAGGCGGGCTGGCGGGGGGTCCCAGCAACCCCACTGCTCTGCCGCCCTGCAGGGAGGAAGTCCTGAGTTGCAGGTCCCGCCCAGGTGCTCTGCAGGCCCCCTACCGTGCATGGCGTGGGTCTCCAAGCTCATCAGCTGGGCAAGGGCCCAGAAGGCGTCTTCCTCACCCAGGAACATCAGGAGGAGTCCCACAATGTCGCTCATCCCCTGACAGTAGCCCACCTCCTGCAAGAGCCAGACCCCATGGAATGGGGCCAGTTCACTGGGGGAAGGTCATGACAAGGGAACCGCCCTCCCCACCCAGGTCCCGAACTTCCCACGGGCTCTTCAGGACCCAGCCCCGATCGTTAGTACCACAGCAGTGCAGGCCAGAGCCCCCAGGCAACCATCGCTCAGGGACTCAGGGGCCTTCCCTCCCCCGCACTAAGGTCTGCACCCCAGCCCGGCCCCAGTCGTAGGGTGTAGGGGCCCTCGCTTGCGTCTCTTGGGCCATGGGAACTGGAGACCCAACTAGGAGTCCCGCCTGCTCAGGCATCCTGGAGACAAAGGGCACCTGCGGGGCAGGAGGGCTGGCGGCAGGGACACTCACAGGGTTGTAGACCGAATAGGCCAGGAGGACGTGGAACAGGGCTCGCTGCCTGGGGATGGGGAGAACAGGGTGGGTGGCTTTGTCTGACCAACCCCAACCCTAACCCTCGCCCGGAGCAGAGTGCAGCCCCAGAGGACCCGCAGTCTTCAGCCAGGCTTAGGGGGGGACACTTGCGGAGGGGGATGCGGGTGGTGATCCGGGACCCAGGCGGGGCTGGGTGGCATTTGGGGGTTCACGGTCCTGGCTATCTTTACACTGTCCACTGTTGAAAGTACAATGCCAGTCCACACAGAAACACACCCAGCGGGCTGTCCCCTTGAGCGTGTGCCCCTAGTCCATCCATGTGTGTCCTCGCCCGGCCGAGTCTGTGCTGCCAGTCCCCCAGCTCCCCGTAGTGCCCCCTGCCATGACCTCACACTCTGGCTCGGCTCCCCTCCTACGTGCTCCACGCCAACCTTTGGGTTGCGCTCACATGGATCCCCGCCAGGCCCTGGCTCCATGCCCTCCCCATCGCAGCAGCCCCAGGGTGTGGGTAGGGACCCCTGGGTCCTCCCTCCCACGTTCACCATGTGGCCGAGACCACATTTGCTGCCATTCCTCCCACTCTCCTCAGAGACCCAGTGGCCTCCACCCAGAAGCCCCCTGGGTCGCGCCGGACTCCCCGAGGAGCTCCTGTACCCCAGAGGCCTGCTTGTCCCCCAGCCTCACCTGACGCCATAGCGGTCCCGGAACATGATGTGGTTCCGGAAGGTCCGGTTCACGTCCAGGTCGATTTGTCTGATGACTTTGCAGGATAGTTGGGCCCGCTCCTTCATTTTCTGAGGGCAGAACCGGGGAGGAGGAGCCAGCATCAGTACACAGATCCCCACTGTCAACAACGGCCCCGGAGGCAGAGAGCGTCCCCTGCCGCCTGGGCCATGTCCTGAGGACACCTCCTTCCTTCCGTGTTCTCTGAGGCGCCCCCCCCCCCCCCCCCCCCACTCAGGAGCTCACCGTGCCCAGGATGCCTGCATCAGGGATCGTGTGGGTAGGCCTGGGGGCCGAGGGCACTACCAAGGGTCAGCCTTTGTGTCTTACCCTCCCCGAACCGAACCCTGACCTCCAGGATGGAGCTCCAGCCAGGGCCCTGACTAGCCTCTCCCCAAGGGGTGTCCGTGGCTCCTGCCCAGGCCTCCTCCCAGGGCCACCCCTCTGCTGAGGGCACAAGGGCTTACCTCATACAGCCCCTGGTGGGTGGACTTGACCTTTGGAATATCGAGCAGCAGGGCCCACACCTGACCCCTCACCTGGGGAGGGACCCCTTTATAAAGGCGCCGACGCATCTGCAGGCGAGAAGGTAGTGCCTGGACCCAGAACCAGGCCCGCCCCGCCAGGCCTGGGAGCAAGAGGCATCTGGAAGCTTTTGGCTTTGGCTCTGTGGCGTCCCCGAGAGGCTGGGTCTACTTGGAGCTGGGCCCTGTCTCCCATGAGGAGGAGGGCACTGGGCCCTGACCCGGTGCTTCCTCTGCTGCCGGCTTAGAACTAGAGAGGCTGGGGCTCTGCCAGCAGACTCCCCCCAGACAGGGGCACTCCGGTGGGGTCGGGGTCCCCGGGAGGCAGGGGACATTACCCCCACCCCCTTGGGACAGATGCCATCTGGGGGCCCACGGCACCCACCTTCTCGCTGGGCCCGTAGTGGTCCCAGTTGCCTAGCATTTTCACCCACTTGTCGGCCCTGCGGGTCTCCTGGCGATGTTGCTGGAACAGGAGAAGGGGGGCAGCGGATAAGCCACGCAGAGCTGGATACCGGCCCATATGCAGCGTCCAGAAGACCTGGGGGCTGGGACTGTGCTGGGAACAGACTCAGAGGGGATTGAGGGGCAAAGGGCCGTCCCGCAGAGCGCATCTCCGGGGCTCAGGCGGGTTCCTGGTCACGTGCGGATTCCTGGGACAGGGGTTTTGGTGTCCTAGCCCTGGGAACAGCTTTGGGGACTGGGTCTGCTGTCATCGGCCCCACGTCCACCCACTGTTTCCTGCACATGCCCCAGGACAGGCTCGTACCTTGGCCTCTCTGGGGCTGAGGGCGGGCAGCTCCTTCTCCCTGGAAGGCAAGAGAAGCAGAGTCCTGAGCACCAGGCCCCCCACCCCGGAGCCCCAAAGACCCTTCAGGAGGGGAGGCCTGACCCTAGGGAGGGCTGGGGCTGCCAGCTGCCTGTGGCTCAGGTGGGGGCAGCAGCATCCCGCCTGGGGCATGAGAAGGTGGTTGCTGCCAGGTGGGCTGGACACGTGTCCCTCAGTTGTCCCCCAGAGGGACCTGCTCCTAAAGTGGGATGGGCCACTCCTAGTCACTCCTGCCTGGGTGTTCCCTGTGACCATCAGTCTGAGGATACCACGTGCTCACGGGTCCAGTGTCTATCCTGCCACTCCCACAGTGTCTATCCTGCCACTCCCACAGTGTCCATCACCCTGCTGTCCCGACTCCACCCTTCTTGCTGGTCACTTCTGCCGCTCTGGCCCCTTGTCTTGTCAGAACCACAGGCATGACCCCACCCTCCCACCGATCTCCACGGCCACTGGTCACTGGGTGGCGAGCAGGGTCTGAGGACCTGTAAGTAGCATGGCGACCAAACATGGAGTCTCTGGCCACGGTGAGGTCTTGTGGGGCACCTCGGCCTAACAGCTTCCATCCCTCATAGTAAGGCCACTGTGCCGACCCCTGCCCTGGTTCCTCCCTCTAGGACAGCCTCCTGTCCCTCTCTGTGCCCCTCGCCCTTGTGATTCGGCCCCTCCCTCCGCTGCCCATCACCCCTCCCTGCCTAGGCCTTGTCCCTGGCATCATCCTGCCATCCCCCAGAAGCCTTCAGGAGCTGTGGCAGGCCTGGCCTGGGTGTGTCACCAAGGGTACCCCTCAGCCCTCACCCCAGACCACACCACCCTTCCACGGAAAGGACGCCACTGTCCCAGAGCCCCTCACCCTCTGTAGTCCCACCTGAACTGCCTGGATGTACAGACAGAATGCAGAAGGCAGGCCCTGGGCCTCCCTGGAACAGGCATGGACGCCTCGTTGGGGTGCCCAGGGGCCCAGCCCATGTCCCAGTTCCATTCCTGCCACAATAACGGTCTGCCTCCCGGGTCACCGAGCTCCAGCCAGAGCAGAGTCGGGCCCTCAGAGGGCTGCAGGGAGCGAGGCCCTGAGCTAGGGACATGGGTCCTGCCTCCACAGAGAGAAGTTCCTGTCAATGCATTCTGCCCCTGAGCTGGACGGAGGAGGGCACCGGGACTCACTGCAGGAAGCCGTGATGGTCCGTGAGCCTGCACAGCGAGAGGTCAGCACTTTCCTGGGCGTCCCTTGGAGATCCCACTGGGCGTGCCTGAAACAGAGAGGGTCCCTGGTGGGGGTCCCGTCCGTGCTAAGGGCAGGGGGAAAGGAGGGAGCAGAATGGCTCCCCTCTCCCCTGCATCCTCAGGGAGCCCAGGACCCTCGGAAAAAGGGCAGCATGAGAGGCAGGCCCTGTCTGCTCTGGAGCAGGCTGACATCGTGCCTGCGTCTCTCAGTGATGCTCCGCTTTGGTCTCCTCTACGGGACTGAGGCTCTGGTCCCTGCCTGGGGCATAGGTGCTCTCGCTGCTGAAGTCTCCCTTAGGGCCAGACCTGTTCCTACACGCTTAGGACCCCACCTGGATCTCCTGAGCACCCGCTGTCTGCGATCCCAGCTTGGGCCTCCTGAGCTCCCGCCACCTACGATCCCTGCCTCTAACTCATTGACAATGGACACCTAGGATCCCCAATGGACCCTCAGCTGCTTCCCAATGCCCGGGACCCTCTTCCACGTCACACTTGTTCCCGAAGACTCTGGTCCTTGTCTGGGCTGAAGGGGCCCATCCTTGGCTCAGGCCCCACCCCTGCAATGAGGGTTCGGCAAGTCGATGGGTCCCCTCTGGGCCTCACCTGGGTGTAATTGGCTAGGATGTGGGCCCGTTCCAAGGCCATCAGTGTCTCCAGGTCCTGGTTCATGGTGCTGCTAACCAAAAGCATCCCGAGGGGACCCTGCATCAGAACCGCCAGGGAACCAAGGCCTGTGCTCGCAGCAGGCAGATCCCCAGTCTGTCTGAGCCCAGAGTGGAGCGAAATCTGGGGCTCCAAGGGCCGTGCTGGGTCGACGGATCCCACGCGAGCACTGCCTTCCCGGGGCACTCCCACCTCCAGACTCCCTTCCCAGCCACCGTCCCCAGCACATGGTCTAGTGAGAGCACGGTCCCTTCACCCCGTACCCAGGAGCAAACGGGGGTCCGGGTTTCTCCAGGGATTGCTGACCTGATGCTTGGGGTGGCGTCCCCGAGCCCAGGGCCGACAGCTCGAGGCTGGATGGAATGGCCGGCCAGCGAGTGTCCCTGTCGGCTTAGGGGGGATCGAATGTGACTCTGAGATGTGACAAGCTCATGGGTATCATGGAAAAGCCCGTGAGCAGGACGTCCCCTCATGAACACATGCCAGCAAGAATCTAAACTGGCTCCCCAGCTGGCAGCCTGGGTTTTGGGAATTGCCCGAAGAGGGGCAGAGGAGTTGAGGGGCTTGTGGGCTTCCTGCCCAGGAGGCTGGGACCTTACAAATGTCCCAGCCCGCCCTCCAGGGGGATGTGGAAAGGCTGCCCTCGCCGGCTCAAGGTCTGCGCTTGGGGTCCGGGAGTCTCGGCCACAGCCCTGGAGGCCCGTGCTGCTCTGCCTGAGCCTGTAGGCCCCACAGGGGCCTGAAGGGAGCAGCTCACACTCACCTGTGACCTGTTGCTGTGGGAGCTGCGCCTGTGGTCTACACGGGGTTCAAGGGGGAGCGCGTCAGTGAATGCGTGGCAGAGCCGGGAACAGAGAGCGCGAGCGTCTCCAGCTGCCGGCAGACACAGAGCACAGTGTGCGCCAGGCAGCGGTGGAACCCTGAGGCGCCACCGTTCCGTCCACAGAGGGTCCTATGTCATAGGTGCGGGTCAGCGGGGTTCTGTCTGCACTGAGCCCTTCCCCCTGTAGCTCTCACTCTCTGAGAGGGTCTTGGTAACATGCATGGTGGGAAGGGGTGATTTGGCACCCTCCCACCATCCTGAGCTCCTATGCGGGGGCCCTTGGGGCAACCCTGCATCGTCGACAGGTTTACGAATGTCCTCCCAACCCATGGGTGGACAGCGTGCGTTTTGTCCTTGAGCAAATTGGAGGGCTGCTTGTGGGGCTTGGTCGGGTGACAGTCCCCCTCTAGATATTCGCTCAGGATATGATCTGCCTGGTGGAGAGATGGACCCTCAGTTGGGTCCTGGACGCTGCTGGGAGTCCGCGTCAGGGTCTCTCTCTCTCCCTCTGCCCTCCTTCCGCCTCAGCTCTCTCTCTCTCTCTCAAATAACTAAGAAATCAGTGGTTTTCAATACACATTGCAGACCATGGGAGGAATAGCTCTCATGTCTGCAGAGGTGCCGCCTCCTTGGAACGGCAGAATCATGGCCTTTCATGGACCCACGAGGATTTCTATTGGAAGCCCCTGGTCGTCTGTGTCTACTGCGGTGTTGTCAACACGTCATGGTACATGCGTTTCAGGAGTGCCACTCAGTGATTCAACGGTTGTCCCCATTCATCTGCGCTCTGCAAGAGAAGTGTCCTCCCCCTCTGTCCCCATACCAAGTTTGGACCATCCCTGGACGAGGGACTGCATTCCCTACGTTCACTGTGCACGTTTCTGGGACATCTTTAGCTTCGCACTGGAAGTTTAGAGCTCTCAAGAGTCTTCAGGTCTACTGCCCACCCCGCACCCACCACCCACGTTCCCTCCTGCAAATCCACCAATGCCATGCCCCACTTTCACTAGAGAAAGGACCCAAGCTATTAAGTTAGCATCTTAATAGATGCACAGAGAGTCTGGGACCAAGGACAGCCTCCATTCTTGATAAAAACTCTCCACAGTGGAGGGAGAGAGGGAACATACCTCAATGTCCGAAAAGCCATCTAGGAGCCCCCACAGCAAGTACCAGTCTCAATGGGGGGAAGCCGAGAGCTTTTCCCTTCAGGTCAGGAGCACAGCAGGGATGTCCACCCTCACCACAGCTGTCAGCAGGGCACGCCAAGTCCTACCCTCAGCAGTCAAACAACACAAATTCAAAGCATCCAAATTGGAAAAGAAGACATCAAACTCGTCCTCTTCACAGATGAGTTCCTCTTCTTGAATTCCTTTCTATGGACAACCTTAAAGTCCACCCCAGGATGGCTAGAACTCAACTGGGAACTGAGAATGTCGTAGGATCGACGTCGGATGCACAGTCGTCAGTTGCTTTTCTCTGGGCTAACAAGGAGATGAAAGGGACATGAAGGAATCCATCCCACTTACGACGACACCCAAACCCAGAAGATACAGAGGAATCAACCCAAGCAAGGAGGTAAAGGATCGCTCTTCTGAACACGACAGAACACTTGTGAAAGACATCAAGGAAGACACCGAGAAGGAGAAAAATATTCCGTGCTTATGGTTAGGAAGACATAGTATCATTAAAATGTCTACACTGCCCAGAGCATTCTCCCCACTCAATGGAATCCCTCTCAGTATACATTGGCCTGTTTTTCAGAGCCGGAACAAGCAAACCGAGTGTTTCTCGGGAATGAGGACAAACCCTAAATACCTAAAGGGAGGTGGAAAAAGAATACCAAAGCTGCTGGCATCCTTCTGGACTTTCAGAACTAGTCCATGGCCGTCAACATCAAGACAGTATGGGACCAGCACTAAATAGACACAGAGTTCACTGGAACGGAATAGAGAACCCCAAAATAGACCCTCAACTCTATGGTCTGGTCATTGTCAACCAGCAGGCTAGTTAGTCAATGGAGAAACACAGTCTCTTCAGTAACTGGTATTGGGAACACTGGAGAGCCACATGCAGAGAGGGAGCCTGGACAGCTTTCTGGCACCACACCCAGAAATGGACTCAGCAGGGCTGAAAGACTTCCCCGTGACGCAGGAATCCAACCACAGCCCAGAGAAGCACGCAGCTGGCGACTGCTCAGACCTCAGTCTCAGCAGCTTGTCTCAGACACATCTGCAAATGCAACGGATACAAAAGCAAACAGGAACTATTGGGAATTCGTCAAGACTAAAAGCTTTTGCCTAGCAAGGGAAAGAGTTGATCAAGACAAGGACAGCCTCCTGAATGAGAGAGGATATTTCCAGATGTTTTATCAGATAAAGGACTAGTGTCCAAAATCTATAATGAGCTTATCAACCTCAACCACCCCCAATACACTGATGCAATGTGCAAAAGGCATGAACGTACAAGTGGAGATGTACAAGTGGTCAACAGAGACATGAAAATACAGTCAACATCACGTAGCATCAGTTAATTAGAAATCAGAATGTCAATGAGACACCAGCTTTCCCTGGTTAGGATGGCTTAAATGAACAAGTCAGGAAACAAGAAATGTTGGAGAGGATGCAGAGAAATGGGACCCTTCTACTCCATTGGTGGGAATGTTGTCTGGGGCAGGACTCTGGAAGACAGGATGGCAGCTCCTCAGAAGGAGAGGAACGACAGAGCTACCCTTGAACCCATCCATGCACTACTCGGTAATCGCCTGAAGGATAAAAACGTGGTGCTGGGAAGGGACACACACACCCCATAGTTACAGCAACTGTGTCCACAATATGCAAATGATGGAAAGAGCCCAGACATCGTCCATCAAGAGGGGAATGGATAAAGAAGCTGAGGTGGAGATACATATACACACACCATGGAATATTACTCAGTCATGAAAACAATGATTTCGTGCACCAGCTGGGTGGCTCAGTTGAGTAAGCGTCTGCCTCTCAGGTCGGGACAGGATCCCAGGCTCCTGGGATCGAGTCCCACATCAGGATCCCCGCTCAGCGGGGTGTCTGCTTCTCTCTCTACCTCTGTTGTTTCCCGAGTTCATGCTTGCTTGCTCTGTGTCACAAAATAAATCCAATATTTTTTTTAAAAGATAATGAATTTTTGGAATTTGCAACGGTGTGGATGGAAGTGCTGAGTATGAGGCTCAGCGAGGTCAATCAGTCAGAGTAAGACCATGATCACGTGCTCTCACTCACGGTGGAATTTCAGAGACAGGAGAGAGGATCATAGCAAATGGGAGGGAAACACAAAATAAGATAAAAAGAAAGAGAGAGACAAAGCATAAGAGATTCCTGACTCTGGGAACAAACAGGGATCCTGGAGGGGAGGCGGGGTGGGGATGGAGGTGACCTGGGTGTCATGGAAGACTGACGGACCACTGAAGTCTCCCTTAGAAATGAGGAATGTGTTCTATGGTCATTAATCAAATTGAAATATAATAGTTTCTTAAAAAGGACCTTTCCAGACGTTCTAAGGTTCCATGAGCTCATACAGTAGGGCCCTGATTCAATCTGACTGGTGTCCTTATGAGAAGACAAAGAGACACCAGGGGCATGTGCACTCAGAGGGACGACCAGGGAGGACACAGGAGGAGCACGGCCATCCACACTCCAGGAGACAACCTCAGGAGGACCCTCCCTGCCCACGCCTGCAACCTGGTTTTCAGCCCCCAAGACAGGGGGACTGTGAGTCTCTGTTGTGTGAGCTCCATGTGTGAGGGCTCATGTTCCTGGAGAAGGTGACCACACGGGGTCCTTACCCGGGCTGCAGAGGCAGAAGGCTCCCTCCTGAGACCCACACCCGTGATGTGTGTGCTGCATCCAGGGTCATTTTGGGTGCTGGCCCTTCTGTAGGTCCCTGATGCAGCCCATTCTTGAGCTCCCAGGAGCCCCCTTCATGGCCATTGCCCATCTTCACACGTACCGGGGACGTCTCCCCAAAGCCATCGACAGAGAGAGGGCAGAGGTGATTTTGACAGGATGACTGCGGGTACATTTTATTCGGAAGTGGGGTCCAAAGAGCCACGGACGTCAGGCTAGTCTCTCAGGTTTGGCAGAGACGCTTTCAGCTCCAAACCCAGTACACTCCCATGCCCACGCTCCCATTGGGAGGGCTCCTCCGGGGAGCAGCAGGCAGGTGCTGGCCGCAGGGTGCATTGGGGAGAAGAAGGGTCTGGGCGTGGGAGTGCGGGGCTCCAGCCACCTCCTTCTCTCTGGGATCGGGCGTGTCCACCCAGCTCCCTCCACTCAGGGGCAAACCCCGAGACAAACCTGGCCCGGGGGTGCTCGTGGCTGCAGACGGAGGACGGGATTCCCTCCGGGGGGAAGGGCGTGAAAGCCATCGCTGTGGGAGACCCAAGGGTGCTGGCCGCAGAGGACGGGGTCACAGACTTGCACCCTGAGCAGAGCCACTGGCCAGAGGGGCCTCGCGATCCCTGCGAGAGGGCCGGGGTTCACACCTTAGGCCAATTTGCAGCCGGGCGATATCCAGCCTGGCTCAGACCCCCGGCCCGAGCCTGGAGCACACACTCAGCCCCTCCTCAGGCCCCAGCAGGGTGGCCGGCCTTCCCACGTGCAACTCTGGACAGCCACATCCTGGTAGCACCCCTGCAGTCCTCCAACAAACACTGTCGGCAGGCTGGTTGGAGCCGAGCCTGTCGAGGCGGCCCTGGTGCAGGGCCCAGGTGTATGTGTGGCGTTTGCGACCCGGGGTGGCCCCTTCAGGGGTGCAGAGGCCCCCGAGCTCCCTGCAGGTGACTGACCAGTGGAGGCCCTCAGCAGGCCCCAGACTAGTGAAGGAAGCAGACCTCTGTTTCTCTGGGAGCGCCCGGCCTGGCATGGACCATCGAGGCACCACCGCCTCCTGGGACCCTGTTCCCCACCATGAGGCCCAGACCAGCATCCTCGGGGCCACAGAAGAGACAGGGAGCGGGCGTAGGCAGAGGTGTTCCTCCCCCTCCTGGTGCTGGTGGTCCTGTGCGGGGTGCTGGGCAACGGTGTGGTGGCCTGGACTATCTGCCTCCACGTCCGAGCCGTGCCCACCCCTCTATTTCCTGCAGCTGGCCCCTGCCCACGGTTGAGCCTTGGCTGCTTAGTGTTCATCCAGCTGTAGAAAATCCTGCAGCTGTGGCCCCCTGGGACATGGCACGCAGTCGTGGTCCTGAAGGTGGTAACTGGCTTCTGTGACATGGTGGGCCTCTGTCTCCCGGCTGCCATTACCACCCAGAGCTTCTCGGTGGCCCACGTCCCCTCCTGGGGCCATTGCCACCAACAGGGCACCTCAGTGGCCCCGAGCACCGTGAGTTGGGCCCCGGCCCTCTGTGTGCACCCCGGGACTGAGGTCTGTGCTGACCTGTAGACAGACCCCCCCGTGTGACTGGCTTCAGGAAGGATGGGAGGCCTTCCACCTGCTCCTGGGCCTCGATGTGAGTGTCCAGCCTGAGCCTGGCTTTCTGGTGCTCCCAGTGGTGTTCCCCTGCTTGGACCTACCTGGTCTTCCACACGGCGGCTGTCCCTGTCTTCTTCTGGTGCCGGCCCTTCACGGTCACTAATCACCTGCCACAACAAAGATCCCCAAGCCTGGCCTTCCTCGGCCCCTTGCTCCTGTCCATTAGGCCGGGATACCTGCCCCAGTCCTCTCTGTCCTGGCTTTTCATCTCTGCAGGAGGGGGAGTCTGGGGCCCTGGGGATCCTCCTCCAGCGAGACCTGCTGAGTGGGATGGAGAGGGGAGGGGAAGGGGCCCTCGGGTCCTGAGGCCGTGGCACGGGTGCTCTTCTGACCCAGGAAAGCTGTTTGTGCTCTATGGGATGCTGAGCCCCAATTTCCTCCTCTACTAACGACCCCTTTCTCCCACCCCCCGGAAAGATCCCCGGAGACCAGACGGGAAAGAGAACAGCTAAAGGGGTCCTGCACCACTCTGTCTGAGGTGGTGCCTCCATCGCTCCTGTGATCCCTCCCATGCCCAGATGACCTGCATCTATGTCTCCCTCCCCTTCCCCACCCCCCTTCCCTGGAAAGCCAGGAAAGATCCAGGACAGCATCGGAAGGGAGCCGTGTGGGGCTTGGTGACCTGAAATCCAGGACAAACCTGGGGTTCTCCAGCCTCTTCCAGCTTATCTGGGATCCAGACTCAGGCAGCCCTGTCTCACTTCACCTCAGCTCCTTGGCTCTCAGACCACCTCACCCACCGCCCCAGGTCTGTCCTAGGCATGTTCCTCTCCCTCCATCCTGAGCACTAGGAACAAGTCATCAGCCCCTCTGCCCTGTGGTCAGAAAGTCAGTGGAGCCCCGTGTCCCTCCTTGGGTTCCGTCCCTGCTGCTCCCAACCAATGCTCTGCATCCAGCACAGCCCAACACCCCGGCCTCACCCCTGCCATGGTCCACCTGCCCAGGTTCCAAGGACACCTGCAAGCTTTGGGATGGCGTCATCGCCCTGAGCAGGGCCCCAGCAAACCCCTGCCCTGCTCGACCCTGCAGCCCCCTCCCCTGCGCCACAGTGACTGCTGAAAACTCCACTGGATTCACCCTTCCCTCCTTCGAGGCACCTCCCCGGCACCCTACCCACGTGCCCACTCCTTTCAGGCTCTGCCTGTCACTACAATTGTCATCGTAATTACGTTTTGTTGATGACGTATTGTGTGTTAGCATCTGTTTATTTTAGTTCTTCTCCATGGAGGTGTGAGGCCATAGCAGGCAGGGACCACCCCATTCAATAGAGCCCACCTGGGCATCTCGTCTCCCTCTAGTCAGCTCCTTATGGACTCCATCCCCAAATACAGTCACCCTGGGGGTCAGGGCATCAACATAGGAAGGTCCCGAGTCTGCCTTCCCATCCACAAGCTCAGTTTATGCAGTTGCTGGTTCATGGTGGAGGGGACAGTCAGGTGCCCTCGGGGTGGAGATGTGATGCCCCACAACCTGTTCCATGTGACATAGAAGGTATTTTTACAAAGATATCTCTGTTTGCTTTTCAGAGGGAATTTAGAGGGGCACCTAGGTGGGAATGGGTTGAGCGTCTGCCTTCATCTCAGGTCATGATCCCAGTGTTTCCTGCTCAGTGCAGAGCCTGCTTCTCCCTCTCCCTCTGCCACTCCTCCTGCTTGTTCTCTCTCTCTGTCAAAGAAATACATAAAATCTGCATGTGCAGACAGTCTGTCCCTGCCAGGGTCATCCAGTTCCTAGAAGCAGAAAACAAGTAGGCTGAAACTCCCTGTGGAGATGCAAACCACGTGTGTCTCTCATCTGCTCTTTTCATGAAACTCGTGTAGTTTGGGACATTCTCCCCTGACCTCATCATGCCAGGGCTAGGTACCAGCCAACTAGGGACCAGAGATATAACCCAGAGCTCACTGAAATTATTGAAACTATCCAATCCTAAGCTTGTTTGGCTCACATACCCTGACTCAGCCGTTCCTTCCCACAAAACCCACAATAGATACCTGGCCCATGCTCTTCTCTCAGTCCCTGAACCTCCACAATCACCCCATACTTCCCTGTGGGGCCCCATGGTGCACAGAGTGGCATGGCTCCTTCTCACCAGAGCCATGAGTAGTGAACTCTCCTCTCAGACATGGTGTCTCTGTGTCTGTCACCTTAGTCTACCTGACTCAAACAAATCCTGGGAGCATCTTGAAACAGGGCTGGGGTTAGGCAAGGCAAGCACATCAAATCCAGATCTGGTGGAGGAGGGGACCCTCCCAGGTGGCAGTGGAGCGGGAGAAACTGAGCACACGGTCTCTCATGAAGGGAGAGGCTGGCTTGGGGAATTGGGCTAGTCCATGGTGCGTTGGCATAGGTGAGAGAGTAGGAGCAAAGGAATCTATCGAGTAAGCTGATATCTTGAGGATAATGGGTTACAGGCTTCTCTCGTTGGAGAAGGGAGTTTTGAATATGGAAGATGGGATACTGGAATGAACTCCAAATTGTTAGAATACTTAGTATCAGCATAAATTACAATTTTTAATTTCTTTTTTTTTTAATATAATTTTTTATTTTTATAAACATATATTTTTATCCCCAGGGGTACAGGTCTGTGAATCACCAGGTTTACACACTTCACAGCACTCACCAAAACACATTCCCTCCCCAATGTCCATAATACCACCCCCTTCTCCCAAACCCCCTCCCCCCAACAACCCTCAGTTTGTTTTGTGAGATTAAGAGTCACTTATGGTTTGTCTCCCTCCCAATCCCATCTTCTTTCATTTATTCTTCTCGTACCCACTTAAGCCCCCATGTTGCATCACCACTTCCTCATATCAGGGAGATCATATGATAGTTGTCTTTCTCCGCTTGACTTATTTCGCTAAGCATGATACGCTCTAGTTCCATCCATGTTGTCACAAATGGCAAGATTTCATTTCTTTTGATGGCTGCATAGTATTCCATTGTGTATATATACCACATCTTCTTGATCCATTCATCTGTTGATGGACATCTAGGTTCTTTCCATAGTTTGGCTATTGTGGACATTGCTGCTATAAACATTCGAGTACACGTGCCCCTTTGGATCACTACGTTTGTATCTTTAGGGTAAATGCCCAATAGTGCAATTGCTGGGTCATAGGGCAGTTCTATTTTCAACAGTTTGAGGAACCTCCATGCTGTTTTCCAGAGAGGTTGCACCAGCTTGCATTCCCATCAACAGTGTAGGAGGGTTCCCCTTTCTCCGCATCCTCGCCAGCATCTGTCATTTCCTGACTTGTTGATTTTAGCCATTCTGACTGGTGTGAGGTGATATCGCATTGTGGTTTTGATTTGTATTTCCCTGATGCCGAGTGATATGGAGCACTTTTTAATGTGTCTGTTGGCCATCTGGATGTCTTCTTTGCAGAAATGTCTGCTCATGTCCTCTGCCCATTTCTTGATTGGATTATTTGTTCTTTGGGTGTTGAGTTTGCTAAGTTCTTTATAGATTCTGGACACTAGTCCTTTATCTGATATGTCGTTTGCAAATATCTTCTCCCATTCTGTCAGTTGTCTTTTGATTTTGTGAACTGTTTCCTTTGCTGTGCAAAAGCTTTTGATCTTGATGAAATCCCAATAGTTCATTTTTGCCCTTGCTTCCCTTGCCTTTTGCGTTGTTCCTAGGAAGATGTTGCTGCGGCTGAGGTCGAAGAGGTTGCTGCCTGTGTTCTCCTCAAGGATTTTGATGGATTCCTTTCGCACATTGAGGTCCTTCATCCATTTTGAGTCTATTTTTGTGTGTGGTGTAAGGAAATGGTCCAATTTCATTTTTCTGCATGTGGCTGTCCAATTTTCCCAGCACCATTTATTGAAGAGGCTGTCTTTTTTCCATTGGACATTCTTTCCTGCTTTGTCGAAGATTAGTTGACCATAGAGTTGAGAGTCTATTTCTGGGCTCTCTATTCTGTTCCATTGATCTATGGGTTTGTTTTTGTGCCAGTACCATGCTGTCTTGATGATGACAGCTTTGTAATAGAGCTTGAAGTCCGGGATTGTGATGCCACCAACGTTGGCTTTCTTTTTCAATATCCCTTTAGCTATTCGAGGTCTTTTCTGGTTCCATATAAATTTTAGAATTATTTGTTCCATTTCTTTGAAAAAGATGGATGGTACTTTGATAGGAATTGCATTAAATGTGTAGATTGCTTTAGGTAGCATAGACATTTTCACAATATTTATTCTTCCAATCCAGGAGCATGGAACATTTTTCCATTTCTTTGTGTCTTCCTCAATTTCTTTCATGAGTACTTTATAGTTTTCTGAGTATAGATTCTGTATCTCTTTGGTTAGGTTTATTCCTAGGTATCTTATGGTTTTGGGTGCAATTGTAAATGGGATTGACTCCTTAATTTCCCTTTCTTCTGTCTTGCTGTTGGTGTAGAGAAATGCAACTGATTTCTGTGCATTGATTTTATATCCTGACACTTTACTGAATTCCTGTATAAGTTCTAGCAGTTTTGGAGTGGAGTCTTTTGGGTTTTCCACATATAGTATCATATCATCTGCGAAGAGTGATAATTTGACTTCTTCTTTGCCAATTTGGATGCCTTTAATTTCCTTTTGTTGTCTGATTGCTGAGGCGAGGACCTCTAGTACTATGTTGAATAGCAGTGGTGATAATGGACATCCCTGCCGTGTTCCTGACCTTAGCGGAAAAGCTTTCAGTTTTTCTCCATTGAGAATGATATTTGCGGTGGGTTTTTCATAGATGGCTTTGATGATATTGAGGTATGTGCCCTCTATCCCTACACTTTGAAGAGTTTTGATCAGGAAGGGATGCTGTACTTTGTCAAATGCTTTTTCAGCATCTATTGAGAGTATCATATGGTTCTTGTTCTTACTTTTATTGATGTGTTGTATCACATTGACTGATTTGCGGATGTTGAACCAACCTTGCAGCCCTGGAATAAATCCCACTTGGTCGTGGTGAATAATATTTTTAATGTACTGTTGAATCCTATTGGCTAGTATTTTGTTGAGTATTTTCGCATCTGTGTTCATCAAGGATATTGGTCTATAGCTCTCTTTTTTGGTGGGATCCTTGTTTGGTTGGGGATCAAGGTGATGCTGGCCTCATAAAATGAGTTTGGAAGTTTTCCTTCCATTTCTATTTTTTGGAACAGTTTCAGGAGAATAGGAATTAGTTCTTCTTTAAATGTTTGGTAGAATTCCCCCGGGAAGCCGTCTGGCCCTGGGCTTTTGTTTGTTTGGAGATTTTTAATGACTGTTTCAATATCCTTACTGGTTATGGGTCTGTTCAGGCTTTCTATTTCTTCCTGGTTCAGTTGTGGTAGTTTATATGTTTCTAGGAATGCATCCATTTCTTCCAGATTGTCAAATTTATTGCCGTAGAGTTGCTCATAGTATGTTCTTATAATAGTTTGTATTTCTTTGGTGTTAGTTGTGATCTCTCCTCTTTCATTCATGATTTTATTTATTTGGGTCCTTTCTCTTTTCTTTTTGATAAGTCGGGCCAGGGGTTTATCAATTTTATTAATTCTTTCAAAGAACCAGCTCCTAGTTTCGTTGATTTGTTCTATTGTTTTTTTGGTTTCTATTTCATTGATTTCTGCTCTGATCTTTATGATTTCTCTTCTCCTGCTGGGCTTAGGGTTTCTTTCTTGTTCTTTCTCCAGCTCCTTTAGGTGTAGGGTTAGGTTGTGTACCTGAGACCTTTCTTGTTTCTTGAGAAAGGCTTGTACCGCTATATATTTTCCTCTCAGGACTGCCTTTGTTGTGTCCCACAGATTTTGAACCGTTGTATTTTCATTATCATTTGTTTCCATGATTTTTTTCAATTCTTCTTTAATTTCCCGGTTGACCCATTCATTCTTTAGAAGGATACTGTTTAGTCTCCATGTATTTGGGTTCTTTCCAAACTTCATTTTGTGGTTGAGTTCTAGCTTTAGAGCATTGTGGTCTGAAAATATGCAGGGAATGATCCCAATCTTTTGATACCGGTTGAGTCCTGATTTAGGACCGAGGATGTGATCTATTCTGGAGAATGTTCCATGTGCACTAGAGAAGAATGTGTATTCTGTTGCTTTGGGATGAAATATTCTGAATATATCTGTGATGTCCATCTGGTCCAGTGTGTCATTTAGGCCTTTATATCCTTGCTGATCTTTTGCTTGGATGACCTGTCCATTTCAGTGAGGGGAGTGTTAAAGTCCCCTACTATCATTGTATTATTGTTGATGTGTTTCTTTGATTTTGTTATTAATTGGTTTATATAGTTGGCTGCTCCCACATTGGGGGCATAGATATTTAAAATTGTTAAATCTTCTTGTTGGACAGACCCTTTGAGTATGATATAGTGTCCTTCCTCATCTCTTATTATAGTCTTTGGCTTAAAATCTAATTGATCTGATATAAGGATTGCCACTCCTGCTTTCTTCTGATGTCCATTAGCATGGTAAATTCTTTTCCACCCCCTCACTTTAAATCTGGAGGTGTCTTCGGGCTTAAAATGTGTTTCTTGGAGGCAACATATAGATGGGTTTTGTTTTTTTATCCATTCTGATACCCTGTGTCTTTTGACAGGGGCATTTAGCCCATTCACATTCAGGGTAACTATTGAGAGATATGAATTTAGTGCCATTGTATTGCCTGTAAGGTGACTGTTACTGTATATGGTCTCTGTTCCTTTCTGATCTACCACTTGTAGGCTCTCTCTTTGCTTAGAGGACCCCTTTCAAGATTTCCTGTAGAGCTGGTTTGGTGTTTGCAAATTCTTTCAGTTTTTGTTTGTCCTGGAAGCTTTTAATCTCTCCTTCTATTTTCAATGATAGCCTAGCTGGATATAGTATTCTGGGCTGCATGTTTTTCTCATTTAGTGCTCTGAAAATATCATGCCAGCTCTTTCTGGCCTGCCAGGTCTCTGTGGATAAGTCAGCTGCCAATCTAATATTTTTACCATTGTATGTTACAGACTTCTTTTCCCGGGCTGCTTTCAGGATTTTCTCTTTGTCACTGAGATTTGTAAATTTTACTATTAGGTGACGGGGTGTGGGCCTATTCTTATTGATTTTGAGGGGTGTTCTCTGAACCTCCTGAATTTTGATGCTCGTTCCCTTTGCCATATTGGGGAAATTCTCCCCAATAATTCTCTCTAGTATACCTCCTGCTCCCCTCTCTCTTTCTTCTTCTTCTGGAATCCCAATTATTCTAATGTTGTTTCGTCTTATGGTGTCACTTATCTCTCGAATTCTCCCCTCGTGGTCCAGTATCTGTTTGTCCCTCTTTTGCTCAGCTTCTTTATTCTCTGTCATTTGGTCTTCTATATCACTAATTCTTCTTCTGCCTCATTTATCCTAGCAGTGAGAGCCTCCATTTTTGATTGCACCTCATTAATAGCTTTTTTGATTTCAACTTGGTTAGATTTTAGTTCTTTTATTTCTCCAGAAAGGGCTTTTATATCTCTCGAGAGGGTTTCTCTAATATCTTCCATGCCTTTTTCGAGCCCGGCTAGAACCTTGAGAATTGTCATTCTGAAGTCTAGATCTGACATATTACCAATGTCTGTATTGATAGGTCCCTAGCCTTCGGTACTGCCTCTTGTTCTTTTTTTTGTGTTGAATTTTTCCGTCTTGTCATTTTGTCCAGAGAAGAGTATATGAGGGGGCAAGTAAAATACTAAAAGGGTGGCAACAACCCCAGGAAAATATGCTTTAACCAAATTAGAAGAGAGGGGGGAGAAAGGGGATAAAAAGAGGTTCAAAAAGGAAGAAAGAAAAAAAAGAAAAAAGAAAGAAAAAAAAAAAAGAAAAGAATTTTTAAAAAAAAGAAAACACCTAAGTAAAATATAAAAAAGAAAAAATATATGTATTAGATAAACTAGTAAAACATCGTTAAAAAAGAAAAAGGTAACAATTAAAAAAAAAATTTTACCCGAAGGCGAGGAAAAAAAAACAAAAAATGAAAAAGAAAAAAATTAAATTAACTGCAAGACTAAAAAAAATCACAGGGCAAAAGCCATGAGTTCCGTGCTTTGCTTTCTCCTCCTCTAGAATTCTGCTGCTCTCCTTGGTATTGAAACTGCACTCTTTGGTAGGTGAACTTGGTCTCGGCTGGATTTCTTGTTGATCTTCTGGGGGAGGGGCCTGTTGTAGTGATTCTCAAGTGTCTTTGCCCCAGGTGGAATTGCACTGCCCTTACCCGGGGCCGGGGTGAGTAATCTGCTTGGGTTTGCTTTCAGGAGCTTTTGTTCCCTAAGCGCTTTCTGTAGAGTTCCGGAGGACGGGAATACAAATGGCGGCCTCCTGGTCTCCGGCCCGGAGGAGCCGAGAGCCCAGGGCCGCACTCCTCAGTGCGCGCTCAGAGAACCGCGCCCAGTTACTCCCGTCTGCCTGACCTCAGGCCGCGCTCCGAGCTCACCGAGCCTGCGACCGGTTCAAGGTCACCCCGAGCTGCGAGCTTACTGTCAGCTCTGTCTCTGTAGCCGGCTTTCCCGTTCCAATACCCGCAAGCTCTGCGATACTCAGACACCCCCGATCCTTCTGTGACCCTGCGGGACCTGAGGCCACGCTGACCCCGTGTGGGCTTTGCCCCGGGTAGCCTCTGGAGCGATGTCCCTCAGCGGAACAGACTTTTAAATGTCCTGATTTTGTGCGCGGTTGCTCCGCCGCTTGCCGGGAGCCGGCCCCTCCCCCCGGGGTCTATCTTCCCGTCGCTTTGGATTCACTTCTCCGCAGGTCCTACCTTTCAGAAAGTGGTTGTTTTCTGTTTCCAGAATTGCTGTTCTACTTCTCTTCGATCTGCCGATGGATTTTCAGGTGTTTGCAATCTTTAGATAAGCTATCTAGCTGATCTCCGGCTAGCTGAAGTAGTCTCGGCCTGCTACTTCTCCGCCATCTTGACTCCTCCAATTTTTAATTTCTATATAAAGAAAGAACAGTAGAAATATAAAAGATATTAAAAGATACAGAAATCAGTGTAAATGTATGTTTCTTTGTGTTTGTACAGTATATACTTACATACCCTTTATGTACACACACACCATGCACACATATACACACACACACACAGACACACGTATATGTACTATGTTCACCGAGAAGGTCTGGATGGTGTAC
The DNA here is from genome assembly GCF_030435805.1 of Mustela lutreola. Lineage (NCBI taxonomy): Eukaryota > Metazoa > Chordata > Mammalia > Carnivora > Mustelidae > Mustela > Mustela lutreola. Next base: position 50,009,519 of record NC_081305.1, read on the forward strand.
TGGAAGAGAGTGGGGAAAATTCCAGAAGTTTATAAGCACACCCAGAACCTAGGTCTTGGCTTCTAAATACCATTGTGCATGAAAAGAAAGCCAAGTCATCCTCAGAGAAATGCCTCATGCCAGGCTGAGAGCCCATAAGGGATCTGGACAACCAGGCTGTGCTAGAAAGTAAGCTAGGACTTAAGGAATTTGAAGATGTGTCAATGCTGCTATGAGCACTAATTCTCTAGGCAGAAAAGGAGGAACGTAGATGCATATTTTCCATCATACTCAGAAACCAGGACAAGTAGTGTCTACACAGTAAGGTGCAAGGCTCAGGACATTGGAAGATGATGTGAGAAATGGTCTTCACCTCCTTCCTATAGAAAAAAATCTTTCTTAAATAAGATGCAAAATCAATAAACTTCAAGGAAGAGATGACCAGAGTTGACTGTGGCGATATCAAGCATATCTGGTGATCAAAAAATACCATGAAGGGTGGAAGGCCAAGGAACATGACATGAGAAATACTTGCTGCAGACACAGGGGGTGAGAGATGAGCAGCTTAACATCCAGCAGGATTGGACCTCCCCCTGAGGGCACGGGCACAGTGAGCTCACTGTCACATCCTCGAGGCTGTCGTGAGAGCCCAGTGCCACAGGAGAGCATGCTGGTTGGGTCCCTGTGTGCTGTGCATACATGGGGAAGGTGTTGTCATCAAAAGCAGAGTCCTCAAGATCTCTGTCCTTACTTATTTTCCTATGAGGCAGCGAAGCTTGAGAATTACTGTTGTTAGAATTTTTACATGATAGCGTGGTACTTAATGCCAGAGACTTAATCAATATGGATGTAAGTGAGATGCCAGCACTAGAATCCAGAATGATTATAAAGATACTAACTGGGCTTGAAGAAAAAAAAGACACTAGAGAATTCCTTTCTGGAGAAATATAATAACTAAAATCGGATCCAGTCAAAATCCCAAAGATTATTTTTGAGATGGAACAAAAATTCTGGCTCTAACTGGCAGGATAAATGAGGAAGAAGAGGGATTCTGTGCTTTAGAAAACAAAAAAGAACAAACCACTAAGAAAAAGAGAGAGAAACAGCTCCTGGGTCAGGAGGGGAGAGTTTGGGACCTAAGGGATACCACAAAGCCAAACAATATTAGAAGAAGTAGGATTCTAGAGGAAGAAGAAAGTGGGAGGGCAGCAGAAGGGATATTTAAGCAAATTGTAGCTGAAACTTTCCTAATTTGGGGAAAAAGTAGGCATTCGAGTCCAAGAGGCATGGAGAGTCCACCTCAAAATCAATAAAAAGAGGTGAACACCTCAACATAGCATCATAAAGCTTGTAAATTTCAGAGCAAAGAGAAAATTCTGAAGGCAACCCAGGATAAGAGGTCCTTAGCCTACAAGGGTAGAAACATAAGGCCGGCACTGGACTTGTTCAGAGAAACCTGGCAGGCTGAAAAGACTGGCATGGCATATATATAGAGGATAAATGAGAAAAAGAGGCAGGTGAGAATCCTTTACCCAGCAAGGCCGACATTCAGAATGGAAAGAAGGATAAAGAGCTTTTGGGGCAAAGGAAACCGAAAGAAATTGTGATCAGAAAACCAACCCTGCAAGAAATCCATCAAGTTCCAAAACATATCCTCCATCCCAAAGGAGACTCCGTGTACCTCTGGGGCAGTCAGTCCTTCCCTGCTCCAGCCCCTGACGACCATCAATGTGTGCTTTCTGTCTCTCTAGACTTCCCTACCCTGAATACTTGAAATAAAATGAACCATACGATAAAAAAAAAAAAAAAAAAAAAAAAAAAAAAAAAAAAAAAAAAAGAAATAGTCAATGGGATCATCAAGTGAAGAGAGAACCAAAAGGAAACAAAGACCTAAAAGGAAATAGAGAATGTAAAAAAAAAAAAAAAAAAACAGTGACTCTACAGGAAATTCCGTGGAATGAAATTTATATGAAACCCTTGGGATGCATCAAGGGCAGTCCATACAGGAAGCACGGAGCAATTCAAGCCTTTCTGGAGAAACAAGAAAAGTCTCCAATACAGAACCTCACCTTCCACCTAAAGGAGCTGGAGAAAGAACAGCCACTAAAGCTGAAATCCAGCCAGGTAGAGAATTAATAAATGTTAGAGCAAGTGGGTGAAAATGCTATGTAACTGGGACTACTACGGGCCCAGAGAGAAGGTGGGTGCCATACGCCCACAGAAGGCATCTGTCCCATTGGTGTTGGGGGTAAAATCCCTGCCTCCCCCAGACCCCAAAGCTACGGGAGTGTCCCTGTCTGGGGCGAGACCGCTGGCAGAGCCCCAGCCTCTCCAGGCCCAAGCAGGCAGTGGAGGGAGCAATGGGTCAGGGCCCCTGTCCCCTCCTCTTCGTGGCATATGGGGCCCAGCTAAAGGGAGTCCCAGCCTCTCAGGGGATGCCGTGAGAGCCAAGACCAGAAGCTTCTGGATGCCTCACGATCCCTGGGCTTGTTGGGGCGGCCCTGGTTCTGGGTCGCAGCATGCCTTGATTCCTGAAGATGCGTCTGCGCATGTATCAAGGGGTCCCTCGCCAGGTGAGGGGTCAGGTGTGGGCCCTCCTGCTCTATATTGAGAAGGTGAAGTCCACCCAACAGGGGCTCTACGAGCTAAGTCCTTGCGCCCTCATGGAGACGTGGCCCTCGGAGAAGGCCTGGGCAGGAGCTGAGGGCACCCCGTGGGGAGAGGCGAGCCTGAGGCCCCGGAGGACTGGGCTTGGTGCGGAGGAGTTGAAGACAGGCGGGCTGACCCTCGGGACTGTCCTGGGCTTCCAGGGCTGTCGAGTGTGATCCCTGACGCAGTTGTCCCAGGCAGGATGGGCTCCTGTGGGGGGCCTCACCTCAGAAACCAGGGACGGAAGGATGTGTCCTCAGGACAATCACGGGGTGGCTCGGGACAGTCCCTGCTTTGGGGCAGTTGGTGGCAGTTGGGGTTCTGTGCCCTGATGCTGGCTCCTCCTCCCCGGTTCTGCCCCCAGAAAATGAAGGAGCAGGCCCAGCTCTCCTCCAAGGACATCTGGCAAATCGACCTGGATGTGAACTGGACCTTCCGGAACCAAGTCATGTTGGGGGACCGCTATGGCGTCATGTGAGGCTCGGGGACAAGCAGGGCTCTGGGGGCACACGAGCTCCTTGGGGGTTAAGGCGTGACCCAGGGGACTCCTGGGTGGGGGATGCGGAGTCACTGAGAAGAGGGGAGGAATGGCAGCAAACATGGTCCAGCCGCATGGTGAACATGGTCGAGAGGACTCAGGGGTCACTACCTTCCCCTCTGGGGCTGCCGCGATAGGGAAAGCGCTGGGCCAGGGCTTCTCAGGGAAGCCATGTGAGCAGAAGCCATAAAGGAGGCGTGGAGCTGGTACAAGGGGAGCCGGGCAGGGGGTGGGTCATGGCAGGGGGCACTACAGGGAGCTGGGGGTCAGTCACCACAGACTTGGCCTAGCGAAGACACACATGGATGAACGAGGGACACATGATCAAGGGGGCAGCCCGCTGGATGTGTTTCTACGTGGACTGGCATTGTATTTTTGACAGTGGACACTGTAAAGATAGCCAGGACCATGAACCCCCAAATGCCACCCGGCCCCGCCCAGTGTCCCGTGCTCACCACCTGCATCCCCCGCCGCAAGTGTCCCTCCCTGAGCCTCGCTGAAGACCGTGGGTCCCCTGGGGCTGCACTCTGCTCCTCAGAGGGCTCCTATGTAGCTTGGTCAGACAAGAGCCACACATCCTGCTCTCCCCGTCCCCAGGCAGCGAGCCCTGTTCCACATCCTCCTGGCCTATTCGGTCTATAATCCCATGACTGTCCCTGCCGCCAGCCCTCCTGCCCCGTGGTGCCCTTTGTCTCCAGGGCACCTGAGTAGGCAGGACTCCTAGTTGGGACTCCAGTTCCCAAAGTCCCAGACACACACAGGAGGGACCCTGGACCCTAGGACTGAGGCCGGGCTCGGATGCAGACTTCAGTGCGGGGAGGAACAGACCTTAAGTCCCTGAGAGGTGGGTGCTGGGGGGCTCTGGCCTGCACCGCTGTGGTGCTAATGCTTGGGGATGTGTCCTGAAGAGCCCGTGGGTGGATCGGACCGGGGCGGGGAGGGCGTTTCCCATTGCCCTGACCTCCCCCAGCATCCAGTCCCCATTCCATGGGGTCTGCCTCTTGCAGGAGGTGGGCATCTGTCAGGGGATGACTGACATTGTGGGAATTCTGCTGATGTACCTGGGTGAGGAAGACACCTTCTGGGCCCTGGCCCAGCTGATGACCTTGGAGACCCATGCCATGCATGGTAGGGGGCCTGCAGGGCACCTGGGCAAGGCCTGGAACTCAGAACTCCCTCTCTGCAGGGCGGCCGCAGCAGAGAGGCAGAATGGCACCCACAGCCAGCCTGCCTCCCCACCGGCAAAGGGCACGGCCTCCTCAAGGCGTCTGTAGCCATGGCCATTGGCCACAGCGTTTGCAGACCATTGTCCCATTCCCAAGGGACCTTGAACCTCCTGACTGGCTGCCACATTTCCTGCCGGGTCCCTCTGGCAGCCCACGGCCTGACCGGGTGGTGGCATCTCCCACTTCTTGCAAGAAGTGTGCTGGGTCCGCCAGGCCTGCTGCACAGCCCGGTCACCCACTCAGCTCACTGCAGGGGAACATCTGACACAGTCAGGGGGGCATCAGCAGCTGGGCAGAGGGAAGGCCTTCACCCTGTGAGGCCCCCTTGGGCCACCCTGAGGTGGCTTCTCCCACATGCGCTCTCCCTGCAGACCCCCTTCACACTCAACCTGAAGCTTTGGGATGCCTACATGCTGGACAGAGAGCGCGTCCTCACAGCTATGGCCTACACCGTCCTCAGGCTGCACCGCATTTAGGGACCGTGCGGGAGCCCAGGGGGGCCCCATGCAGGTGTGGGGGTTGGGGAACCGGCCCCCGCTCCCAGGAGTGAGGAGCAGGCAGACCTTGTTGGAGGGACACAGGCCGGCAGGTGGCTTCAGGCCGCACTGTAGAGGAGTAGCAGGCATGGGGCCTCCCCTGCCTGGCTCTTCCTATGGTGCTCCTGGGAACAGCAGCAGCCTAACCACTGTCTCTGGGCAGGATCCTGGGACAGTGGGGAGGCGCCCCTCTCTTCTGACTCACAGCATTGCCAGATCGCCCCCGGGAGCAGAGACAACATGAGCCCCACCACGACCAAAAGGAAGACTGAGGGATCTGAGGCCCTGTGGCCTTGGGCAATCCTGAGTTCTGACCCAAAGCTGTCAAGTGTTTGAAGAACTCTGTGTGTCTACCTGCGTCCTGGGTGTGCCCCATGGATCCACGTTCCCACTGAGGGCACCGCTGGGGATCACAGGTCACCCTAGCCTGGGGACAGCAGGGACGAGCCAGTGGGCCCCGCCCTCCCCTTCCATACCACGGGAGGCAGGAGCCACCAGAGCTTGTGTCTCCAGCGGTCCCCTTGCAGCCCTGGAGCTATGGCCGTGGCCAGGAGTCATGTGGGGACCCTGTCTGGGAAGCCGGATGCTGCACCCCGGCTCAGGTCCACTGGACTCAGCACCTGCCTCTTGGGGCCCCAAACTCACGAAACGTGCCCACACCCGCAGTTAGCATAGTCGCCAAGTGGGGGACGCTAGCGCCCAGGCCTCCGTGGGACTTCTGCCTTCCTCTGAAGGAGAAGCTTGTGTCCGTCCCCAGGGGAAGACTCCTACTCCTGGTTCTGAGCCCCCGTTGACTGCTGATATTCAATAAAGTGTTGTGGTCCTACACAAAGCCGGCCTGTCCTGTGGCACCCAGACCATCTGCTAGACACGCCAGACAGACACCCAGACAGAACAGGGGGGCTCGGCCCAGGCCGCCTCCCCTGTCCACGCAGGGCTCCTCGCTGAGGGGCCTCCAGGCAGACAACGCTGAGGGACCCGGGGCCCTTCCCATCTCGGCCAGACGCCAGCGTCCAGTCCCTGAAATGATGGACTGAGACCGAGCTTGTGCCCTCTCCTGGGGCCAGGAGAGGGGTAGGAGCAGAGTGACAGGCGGGTGCCGGTCTCCTCAGGTCACCACAGTCTGTGCAAAGCTCCTCTTTCTTCCCCCTGTCTGCCCAGGTTCCCACACAAGGGGCGCCGTGTCCTACTCACTCCACAGCCCCAGGCCTGCCCGCACCAGGCAGCTCGCTCCTCAGGAGGTCCTTACCCCACTCCCCCACAGGGCGTACCTGGGGTCTGGCTCCCGACTTGAACATCCAGTGTCCCACTCCCATCTGAGCAATGACCTTGTCCCCACCAGCCCATGAAAGGGGCAGGAACAACAAGGACCACAGGAAGCTCTGGGGACCTAGGGACCAGGGCCCCAAGGTCTCCCTTAGGGCCCACCTCAGGGCAGCTCTGTCCAGGGAGTTCCCCCCTCCCTGGAGCTCCCCCTCTCCCTGGAGCTGGTTCAGACTAGGCCCTGAACGCCGGCATTCTCACCTCCCCAAGGTTCAGGGACACTTACAGCGCTAGGGGCCGCTGGGTCGCGGGGCTCCCAGAGTGTTGGAGAGGGTCCTCGAGCTGGAGTGAGAGCCAGTGTGGCTGCCCTGTGTGGGAGGAGAGGGGACGGCGAGCACTGCTGGCTGGCAGGGCCACGGCAGGGCAGGGCAGGATGGGTCCCTGGCTCGCTGTGGGGTCGGGAGCCTGCTCACGTGGCCTGGCTTGGCCCAGGCCTCTATGAAGGGGATGCCATCTCTTCGAGCAAGGTCCTGCCCCATCTGAACTGCACAGAGCTCGCAGCCAGAGGATGGGTTCTCTTGGCCAGGGAAGGGGACCGACTCGGGCTGCTGAGGCACTTGTCTTGGGAGGGTCTTGCTGGGTTCCCAAGTGTCGGACGAGGCGATCTGAAGATCTAAGGGGCTTAGGACACCGTTCTTGACTGGGCGGCCTCCCGTCGAGTGGGTGGAGGAGGGCTCCAAAGGGCGAGGGAAGGGGAAGGTGTGTAGCAGCAGTACAAGGTCATCATACACAGAAAAAGAGAGGATTTGGAGTGAGGTCACCTTCTGGGAAGCCATCCAGTGCCGTATTCTTGTCTGCTGGGAGAGTTTTGATCCCTCGTTTCCATTTTTCTTTTTGGTGGTTGTGGTTCTGTTCAGGTTTTCTCTTTCTTCTTTGCTTTCAGTCTTGGTCGTTTCTCTGTTTCTAGGGGTGCCTCCATTTCTTCCAGATTGCCTCATTGTTGGCCTATTGTTGCTCAACTTATGTTCTTAGAATTGCTTGTATTTCTTTGATATCGGTTGTGATCTCTTGTCTCTCCATCATGATTTTATCGATTTGGGTCCTCTTCTTTCCTTTTTGGTACATACATCTGGCTACGGTTCTGTTGGTGTTATGAGTCCTTCAAGGAATCAGCTCTTGGCTTCCTTGTCTGTTGTTCTGTTCTTTTTGTTTTTGTTTATTGATGTTTGCTCTAACCTTTATGAATTCTCTGTCCTTCTGGAATTCAGCTTGATTTGTGGTTCTTTCTCTGGCTCCTTTAGGTGGAAGGTGAGGTAGTGTATTTGAGACTTTCCTTATTTCTTCTGAAAACCTTGTATCCCTCTGCACTTCCCTGTGAGGACTGTCCTTGCTGCATCCCAAATGTTTGAAGAACTCTGTTGTCCTTTACATTTGTTTCCAAGAATTTTTTTTTAAAGATTTTATTTATTTATTTGACAGAGAGATCACAAGTAGGCAGAGAGGCACGCAGAGAGGCAGGCAGAGAGAGGAGGAAGCAGGCTCCCTGCTGAGCAGAGAGCCCGATGCGGGACTCGATCCCAGGACCCTGAGATCATGACCTGAGCCGAAGGCAGCGGCTTAACCCACTGAGCCACTCAGGCGCCCTGTTTCCAAAAATTTTTTAATGATTCTTTCATTTCCCAGTCAGGACTGAGGTTTGGGGCACGAGCAGTAGCCCACGGACTCTCCCAGGCTGGGCTTCGGGTCTCCCGATCACTACTGTGAGGCCAAAAGAGGCACGACCCACAATGAAGCTTCCCCGAGACCGTGGACTCACTGGGGTGGGTCTCATGGGGACACAAGGTGTGTGGACTCGAGCACCAGTCTCCCTAGTCCTGACCTTGGGCTTCGGACCTTCTCCCACCTTGGTCTTGGGACAGATCAGCCTCTGCTGCTTGGTGCCCTCTTTATGGGAAACAGAAAATTCCCTACATATCAGAGTGGAGCAGAGCATCCCCTCATCCGTCGGACCCCTCCCTGTTGCAAGGCCCGTCGTGCTGTGGGTGGAAGCATTAGCCTGTCCAGACTGATCATTTGGTTCCTGGGGTAATGCTGGAGCCCTCAGGGTTTGGGCTTGATCTCTCTGAACCAGGCTTTGCTCTGGACAACTTCGTGGTGTCTTGCAGATGAATATCTGTGGCGTCCTCATTGAGCCCCACAGGGCAGTGTGAGTGGGGCGGGCAAGGCTCAGCCAGGGTCGCAGTGTTCTGGGTTGTCTCCATGGAGGGCAGGACCAGACCTGGGTAGTAGAGGGGCATGCCTCTCTTGAGCTGCAGGAGACTCAGGTCACATGCATGCGGCCTCCATGACTGCTGTCTTCCCAACACATCGGGGGTGCCTGGGGGGCTCAGCCTGAGGGGCCTCTGACTCATGGTTTAAGCTCAGCTCATGATCTCAGGGTCGTGGAGTCCAGCACTGCTTCCAAATTCATGCTCACCCTGGCGTCTGCTGACATCCTCTCTCCATCTCCCTCTGCCCCTCTCATTCATGCTCTCTCTCTCAAATAAAATAGAGTTTAAAAATGTCGGTCGATGGCCCAGGGATAGCTGACCACAAATGATATAGTCACAGAAGCAGGAGCCAGGGATAGTTGCCTTCAGGAGCCCTGACACCCTGTTGCCTGCCTCTGGCTTCAGGTCAGGATTCACCACATCCTGTGATCCATCTCCCTTCAGCAAAGCTTGTCCCTGGCCATTCTGAGGGAGGGAAAGATAAGAAATATGTCATCCAAAGGCAGAATCCCAAGCCTTCCAGCAGCAGGATGGTTACAGTGAGGACCCCACACCCCATCGAGAATTCCCACCAGATTTAGCTGCCTCAAACAATTCCAATTAGTCACTTTGTTGTCACCTTGCGGCCTGGAGGCCCCCAATCTGTGTGATGTCTCACTGGGCTATGTTCCCTGGGAGGACTGCGTTCTTTCTGGAGGCTCTAGGGGAGGACGTGTTCCCTTGCCTTAACATAGCTTCTAGAGGCTGCCAGCATCCCCGGTCTCCAGAAGGCCACCATCTTCAGAGCCAACAGTACATGACTCCAACGTCAGCTGCCATGATCCCATCCTTTGAAGACTCCTTCTTACAAGGACCCCATGGTTCCATGGAGGGCCCACCTGGGTAATCCAGGAGCACCTTCCTCTTTCAAGCCCAGCTGATTCGCAACCTTCACTCCTTCTTGCCAACCTAACATAGTCACAGATTCCAGGGATTAGGACACGGGCATCTCTGGCAAGAGCCGGTCTTCTGTCTACTGCAGCTCCTGGGATGCTCAAATTCACAACCCTAAGGACCCATAGAGCACCTCTGGGGGGCCGGCTGTGTTTGGAGTCATGGTCACGTGGGTGATGCTGAAGCAGAGGCCATGCAAGAAACCCCTCAGGGGCTGGGGCACGGCTCCCGCAGTGGCACCAGTGCACGCAGGCTGCCACTCAGCTCAGGAGGCTCAGCACGGGACCCAAGGAAGGAGGTAGACCAGATGACTCGGCCCACACGGACACTGCCCGCTGCCCTTCCCTGGTGTCCTGCATTGCTCTTCCCGGCCCGGCCACATTCAGAGCTCAGCCCTTGGGGGTGACTTGCTCCCCAACCCCAGACCCTTCCATGGGTGGTTTCTGTGTTTTGTGCCTCCCTTCTCCTAAGAACTGTTTTTACCACATTTTTTTCAAGATATTATTTACTTATTTGACGGAGAGAAATCACCAGCGGGCAGAGAGGCACGCGGGGTTGGGGGAAGTAGGTGCCCTGCTGAGCAGAGAGCTCAAAGTGGGGCTCGATCCCAGGACCCCGAGACCATCACCTGAGCTGAAGCAGAAGCTTCACCCACTGAAGCACCCAGGTGCCCCCATACCTTCTATGTCTTTTACTCAAGTGGTGGCCCTTTCTTTCTGCTGAGTCCCAGAGCTCGATCCTATGATCCCATAAGCTGTGGATACTGGAGGTTGCTAGAGGGCAGAGACTGGGTCTCCCCAACTCCTACCACCTGTGCATTGAGCTTAGAGCCTGACCCAGAGAGGACATCCAACAAATCAGTTTGTGGGAGACAGACAGGAGTGAGCCATGCAGATGCTCATGGGGCCAGGCCCAGGAGGGTGGGGATGAGAGGATGAGATAAAGTCTCCTCTTCTGTTACCCGCCGAGAACCAAGAAGAATAGGAGACGTCTCACTGAGGACATTGGTGGGTGGGGCTGTGGGAGGGGGTGCACTAGAGGGAAGGGGAAGGCGGAGGCAGACAGAGGGAGCCAGGAGGAGCGAGGCACCTGGTTATCGGCCAGGTGCCTTTCTGTCTTTGCCTGACCAGGGGTGCCCAGAACCCACAGTGAGGGGCGCACGGCAGTACCCTCCTGAGCTCAGTCCTCCCCAGCACCACCTGTGCTGTAACGATTCCAGCTATGATATCACAGGGACGGCTCTGTGCGTGGACACTGCTATCCACCTGCTCTTCCCATCCATCATGGTGGTCATGGCCCCTTGTGTGTTGGTGGGAAGCTGAATCATCATCTGGCTTGTCCGTTTGTCCATCAGGAAAAACTTCTTATGCGGGCAGTCTTTGGGGAAGGAGAGAAACGTGTCCCTCCTTCTGCTTGGGCCCACATCTTTGGCGCAACCCGATTCATGTTGCGGGGTCCTTGCTGTCACTGTGGGAAGCTGAGGGGAAGGTGGAGCACAGGCTTCGCTGGCCCAGAGCCTGTGGCTGCACCCTGAGGAGAGTGCACCTTGGACAGGAGGGTGGAGCCCTCCCAGAGCCCGGGCCTGGACCAGGGCGTGCGGGAAGACTGTGTGTTGCTTGGGGACTCACCATCCACTCTTCCTGCCTCTCAAACATCTCCTGGTCCTCTGTGGGGGGCCCCCGGGCTGCAGCTAACTGGTTCAGGGATGGGCATTATGACCCAGCAAGAAGACACAGGCACTGATTTCCTGCTGGATTCAAACCAGGACTTGGCAAGACAGAGGCCATAGGGCCCTGATGTGGATCAGGAAGGGAGCCAGCAGAGGCAGAGGAGCTGAGCAGGGCAGGGGGAGGTGAGGCCCAAGTTCTAAGGATACGGGTATCTCCTGGATCCAGCCAGACCTGAAGCCAATCAAAGCCCTGTACTATCTTCCGTGTTAACAAATAAATTCCTCTCCTTGCTTACAAGTTTCTTTTCTTAGGGAAGGCTTCTGGGCAGGGAGAGCAGCAGAGACCCCTGATTGCCCCCTCCCCAGCACTGGGGGAGACTGTGAGTGTGTGAGGCCCACCCCATCTCAGCTTCACTCTGCAGCTGGGAGGCTGTGATCCCCCGGGGCTTAAGGCCCAGAGAGAGGATTCAGGGAACCCAGGGGGACTTGGAGGGGATGGACAAGGGGGGATCTTCATCCCACCACATATGTAGAGTCTGCTCCCAGAAACCACATTCTCTTTATTGGAGCCTTTCTTGAAGGCACTCGAATGGAGAGATCCCTCTCCCGTGAGATAGGAAACAAGAGGCTGGTGTGGTCTTCCAGCCCGGGTGGCTGGGCCCCGACCCACGGTCCCACACGGCAGCCTCACAGGAGGGGCCCTCTGTGCAGGAGTCGCGTCAGTCCACCCCATCCAGGTCCTTTTGGCCTCTGCTCTCAAGCTGGACAACCTAGATGGAGAGGTCATGTGAGTGTCCACACGGTGAGAACCCAGCGGTTCGCTCCGTATCAGGGTGGCAGTCATGGGTTGGACAAGCAGCCATGAGCCGTCCCCAGGATCCATGAGGATGCAGGAAGAACACGGAGCACGTGCGCGGGACGAGTCTGGGGGACGGTCCCTGCCGCACAAGACCACAATGGACTATATCTCTCACCACGTGTTTTTTCTGAGGGGTTGACACCTGCACGGCCTCTGAACCCCATTCCTGATTTGGGGAAACCCATCGGGGCCATCCTGGGCACTTCTGGAAGCCAGTGGCGTCCCCGCACTCTGCCCACCAGAGGCCAGTGACACAGACAACCCCCCAGGCGTGATCCCCGAGAACATCTCCAGACACGGCCTGTTGTCCCCTGACATGACTCTGCCCCCAAGAACTGCAGGCTGGACATGAGTTTGACTCGGGGTGACTCTTCTGGATCCACGTCGCCTATGCAGATGCCTCCCTGGATCACCAGATAGACGCTGTGTCCATTGAGTCCGTTGCGATCGCTGGCGCAATACGGCCCTTGTCTCAGCTCATTGTGGTCAGTGTATCGGGGCTCCCCGCAGGCCAGCCTCCCTCCATACCCGCAAGCCTGCCTCCCTTTCCAGCCCATGGGCTATACTACCTGTACCGGGGGGTGCGGCCCACGGGCACCAGACTCCATCACTGAGCTTGAAAAAGGCAGGTGGGCCTTGCCTTGTAGGCTGGTCTTACCAATCCCTTCTTCGCCACATAATCACTAACCAGAAGAGGAACGGTGAGGCCGGGCAGCTTACAAGACGTGAGCCCGGCCGGATGCCGGAGCTGTCTGGAAGCGACAGCGAGGGCCCCCTGTCCCCATGGCTGCTCCTGTGAGTAACATGGCAGGAACAGCAAACGCCCGGCGCGCGTCTCTTGGCAGACACGAGGACAGTCACGACACCGCCGCCCACAGAAAGCTTTCCAGCCCTCAGCGGGAGCCAGCCAGCATCTCCGAGATGGATGCCAGATATAGGGAAACACCTGCGTCCAACTCACCGCATCCTCCATGCACTGGAACTGTCAGGACCAGCTGGCGCAGTATAGGAACGGCCGCAGGTCAAACCTGTTGTCATCGGGGCTGTAGCTCTCCGCGTGGTACTCGGGCGTCAGTGTGGTCGTATTGTGTCTGTTTGCCTGGTACTTGGAGAAGCGCCTCACCCTGTCAGCCACCTGGTGGGCGAGGACAGACCGGGCTGTGGGTCGCCGGGCATAGGGACCCAGGCCGGGACTCCCGCTCATCTCACACTGCACACACTAGTGCCCCCTACGTGCCAGCCACTCCCCGGCAGCCGCAGATGGATGTCCCTGTCCGAGGGTGGCTGGGGGGCTGTCCCAGGTGGCCCCAGGACGCCGCGTCAGTGGAGCTGAGCAGGGCGAGTGGAAAGACACGCGGCGAGAGGATTCCAGGCAATTCTGTGGGGATCACCACGTAAGCCGGACAGCGGGCGGTGTTCCCACGCAGAGGACCTGACAACTGGGCGCTGGTGTCCCGGGCGACAGAGCACCACCATTTTAGGCCACTCAGGCTGACTTGCTGCCCCCAGCTAGATCATCCCCGCAGGGACCGAGTCTGCGGCTCCTCCTGAGGACTGCCGTGCGCGCTGTACCTGCCGCAGGGAGCACACCTCTTTCCACATGGTGACGAGTCTGCAGAACATGCTGTAGGGCCCGGCCTTGGCGACCTTCCAGAGGCGGCCGTAGACAGACAGCTCCGTGTATGTCATGCCCATGTCTTCCTGCCGAGGAGGGAGAGGCAGCAGGCTGGTGCTAGAGGCGAGCTTGGGGTCCCCACAGCCGGTGGGCCTGGGGCCAGGGGGAGGGGCAGGTCCCCATGGGGCCCCAAGCAGACTCACTCCCCATCACCACCCGGTGCCATGTTTGGAGAAAGGACCGGACTAGTTCTGAGGGCTGAGGGACTTAGGTCTGTCCAGGCTCCAAGCACCAGAACCTACAAACTGTGGGTTTATTTGGGAAAATAAAGGTTTTTGTAGATGTAACAGAGTGAAGAAACTTGAGATAAGCTGGCCATGGGCATGGGGAGCCTTTGTACAAGATGGAACGGGACGCATGGGGAGAAGCTGCATGAAGACAGAATGGGGGGTGTGGCCGTGGCCCAGGAAGCCCCGGGAGCTGGATGAAGGACCCCCCTTGGAGTGTCCCGGCAGGGAGCAGTGGCTGCAGATGACCTGATTTCAGCCTCCAGCACAATGAGAGTGTCCGTCGTTTAAGACGCTGGCCTGGGGGTTTGGCTCCAGCAGCCCCAGGAGGCTGATGCCAGGACCAAGGTCAGGCAGGGCAGCCCGACAGACCAGCCCTGCGCCCTGCCTCAGGGATCCTGCTGTCCCTAAGAATGAACAGCTCAGCACAGACTCCTGGGTCATTCTGGCCATGGGACGCCCCTAGCACGGTTCGAAAGAGCTAGCCTCCCACGGAGGCTCACATAAACCCTTCTTGCATTTCTGAGTATTTGCTCAAATCTCCTCTCAACTCCCACTGTGCCCCAGAATATACAACCAGAGCCGACGACAGACCGACGATGGCACTGGCCTTTCCGGAGAATAGCAGGACAGATCTCACCTTCATTCAGGGTCTCCAGGACCCCCAGTGACCAAGCCCTCCTTCTTGCTCCCCACCGCCCACCTAGTCTTCCTCCAGCCTCAGCTCCAATGTCACCTCCTTGGGGAGGCCTGTCCTGCCCCCAATCAGAAGGACACAGTCACCTTTGGGGCACCCAGGTCCATGTGTGGGCAATACCAGGAGACACCTGGAGCCCTCATGGTTACCTCCCACTCATCTGTCCCGGAGACTCACACAGATGGTAGGACCAGCTAGCTCAATGCCAAGCCCCAGGGCCCAGCGGGTCTCGCCAGGGACCTCCTTCAGCGCCCACTTCTGCGTGAATGTTTTCCAGTGCGACACTTGAATTCTCTAGATTCAGCTGTAACACTTGGAAGCTTTAACACCCCTTTCAGTGATGCACAGAACTGAACCAGAAAACCAACAAGGGGATGAAAAACTCGAACCCTACAAACCAACGAGCCCTAAGCGACCTCTCTAGAACATTCTGCCCACGACCGCAGAGCACACATTCTCCTCAAGGCACACGGGACGTTCTCCAGAACAGACCAGATGCCAGGCTGTAAAACCGGCCTCTATGAATTTCAGAACACTGGAAAAGCCTGCTTCCCAACCGTAGAGGAAAAGGGCAACAGACTTGGGGACACACGGAAAGTTCAGAAACCCCCAAATACGCGGGACTCCAACGGCACACTCTCGAGTAGCCAACAGGTGAGAAGAAATCATGAGGGAAATCAGACCTCTCCTGGAGGTGCACGAAAATGACGACGATGCATGGCATCTGGGGCGCAGGGGTGTGGCAGTAAGGGGGGATTTATTCAGAAAGAAGCCCTCACTTTGCTCCTTGTGCCCCACAGGGAGAAGTGCGAGCTGACTGTCCAGCACACGGAAGGAGATGAGAAAGAGAAGACGGAAAGGGGCTGCAGAACGTCAGGTGCTTCCCGACACTGGAGATGAGCCAGCGGCTCAGGAAACACTGAAAACAATTCCGTTCACGGGAGGACGAAGGAGAAAATGTGCTTAGAAACGAATAATGAAATAAGTGCACATTCACGCTCTGAAAACTGCAAGACGTTGAGGCCGTAAGAAGCCCAGAGTGAGGAGGGAGACTTGTCACACCAGGCTTCAGAGGCTGCGTTCTCCAGGGGCGACACCCACCAAGCCCAGCTGTGCTCTCGGCATGCCTGCCATGGAGAGCCAAGCTGGCGCCGCGTGTGCGGCAGAAGATGACACTCATACGGGCGTCCAGGGGGCCCAGAGCAGCCGGAATACCTTGAAAGAGAGGGACAAAATGGGAGGACTCCCACTTGCCGACTTCAGAACTTCCTACCAAGCTGCGGTGGCCCAGGGGGTGTGACCCTGGGGGTGGCAGACCCGTGGGTCAGCAGAGTCTGGAACTGCATCCACACACAGACCTCTGGTTTCCACGCGGATGCCTAGACGCTTACGAGAGAAAGACTGTCCCGGCAGCAAATGGCGCCAGGTGCCAGACGATCAAGTGTGATTCCTTCCTCACACCACACACTAAGACAAACCAACCAGGTCACTGACTTCAAAATGCGAGTCACATGACAAACTTTCGGGAGGAGCACAGGTAAATCTTGGTGGCCACAGCCGCTGGCAGCAGGACGGTCAGTTGTGACAGACTCTGCAATGGCCCAGGGCCACGGAAGCAGCACCCTGCTGCTGATGGCCCTGACTGCCCCTCCTGGCTCACAGGCCAGCTTCGACTGGAGGGGACAAGAACGGTTCTGAGCTCACATCCCTCCCACCTGCGAGAGATCTTCCCTACTCTCCCCTCCTCCAGGGCATCAGCCTCAAGAAGGCTGGACTGAAATGTCAAAGCAGCAGTGGGACAGGCACTGTGCTGGGCTCCCTGGTTGCTTGGGGCAGTAAGGAGGCTACGGGGGAGCCCAGCTCGGACTTGAGGATGCAGAGACATGGGGAACGGGGACAGAGCCGCCAGCACTACCTCATCCATCTGGGACACCTGGCCGTCAGTCAAGGGCTCCAGCTCTGTGGTGGCCAGTGCTGCCAGGATGCTGCGGCCAAGACACACAGGTCAGTTATCACGGCTGCCACAGTGCTTGTGGGCACGGGGAGGTGACCCCCACACCAACTGCGCCACGCTAAAGGGCCAGCCTCCTGCAACTCCGCTGTCGACCCTGAGCGGGCTGGTTGGGCTGGGCTTTCCTGGGGAGTCGGACGTGGATGTCGGGGGGCTTCATGACTTGGGGCAGGAGCTGCGGGCAGAGGCTACCCCACGGGGCTTCTCTGCCCAAGCACTGTCCACATTCAGGGCAGGTCATGCGTCTTTGTGGGGCCGTCCTGGGGGTACCTTCCCACTAGGTACCAGGGGCACACTTGGCCGCCATCACCAACAAGGTCTTCAGACATCACCCAGTGTCCCTGGGGGCCACCTGGTCATAAGACCCCACATGCCCATTGAAGGGCGGAGCTGGTTTGGGGGAGTGTCCCCACCCATCCCCTAACAAGAAACAGGGTCTCCCTGTTTGGAACTTCTTTGTTCAAACAGTGGTGTGTGCTCCCTCCTGCTCTTCTGGGAGTGGAAGCTCGGTTCGTGCCAGGGGGAAGGTGACCGTGGGACTAGCCCCAGGCAAAAGCCCTGGGCACTGAGCCTCTGACACACCTCCCTGTCATCACAGGTGTTGCTGGGGAAGGACACCCGTCAGGGACGCCGCCCTGGGAGACAATCTGGAAGCCTGGGCCTGGTTTTCCCCGCGTGCCTTCTGCTCTGCATCCTTGGCTGGACTCCACCATGGCCATGAGTTGCACCCGAGTCTCTGTCTGTCTCCCAGTGAGCACAGGGCACGGGGCTGGCAGCTCATGGCACCAGGACCCGGAGTCTGCAGGTCACCTGTCCTCTGCCTCGTGCTCACCCCTCATCACCTGTCCTTGTGGCTCCCTGGCTCCCACGTCCCTCTCTGCCACCATTGCCTGGCCCCCAGCTCCACAAGAGGATGCAGCTGGGCATGGCTGGTGTGACAGCGTGACCCCACCTCTGGTGCAGCCTTGGCACAGGGGCTCCCGGCCTAGCTCCCCGACCCGTCTCGCTCGCTTGTCACCACTCCCCTCCAACACCCGATGCTTGTCCTGCACCCTCTCTTGCCTGGTGACCACCTCCTGCCTCGCTAAGGAAGGTCATGGCCCTGACCCTATGCCACCCCGACCCGCGTCTGTGCTGTCTTCTCTGCAGCCTTCTGCTGCTCTGTGGACACACAAGCCGGGCTCCCAGTAAAGCCAGCCCCCACTCGGCCGCCTGCTCTCATCTCCTCGTGACACCGAACAGCTGTCCACCCACATCCCCCTTCCTCATCAGTCACTCTGTTCCCTCCCTGCTAGACCTCTCTCATTCTACCTTAAGAAAACACCCTCCCCGTCTCACTGCTCCTGCCAGCTACCACCCCACATCTCTTCTCTCTGGCAGTGTGAAACTTCTAGAAAGAGCGGACCCCCGGTCTCCTCACCTGCTACTCTCTGACCTGCCCCAACTGAGCTCCTGGTACCTTCCTCAGACAAGGCGGGCTGTGCAGAGAAATGACAATTGCTCTCGGTCCTGGTGGGCTCTCACTACAGGACACTTGCACAGGCTGTTCACCTGACTGCATTTTCCTTCCTCCTTCATAAACCAACTTCTCAAAGAGGCCTTCCCTGGCCACCCTACTTAGAAGCCCAAATTCACACCCCCGCCCCCCGTGCCTACCCTGGTTTTCTCTATAGACTTTCCACTACCTACACACATGATTAGTTTTCCTATTACCTGCCTCCTTCCACTAGAATAAAATGGGAATTACTTTTCTGTTTTGTTCATGGCACCAAGAAGACCACCTGACATGTGACCCACGTCACACGTAAAATTCCCACGGAATTTTATCAATTCCTCGAAGAGTGAGCAAATCGGAATGTAATGGAACCGAAGTTAGGATGAAAAGTCACATTTAACAGAGAACCAACACGGCAGAGACTGTAGACCAGAGGTCCCCCCCCCAGGATGCGAGCAACAGGGAGATCATAGATGGGGACACAGTGAGGGATAGTTGTCCAGTGGGGACAGAGGAAGGACAACTGAAACATTTCTGTAGACAGACTTCTATGATCTGTAAGAGGCCTGGTAGCAAAAAGTGATGAAAACAGATAAATATGTAAATAGGCACCATGGAGAACCTTTAAGCCCCCAGAAGCCACTACCCACCCCCCCGCTGGAAAGAAACCACTATTATTGTTGGCTTTGATATTAAATCCTAGAAGACAACGGTAAGCGTTGTGATAGGGAATGTGCAATAAAATCGTTACAGCAGCGGCACCATATCAACGATGACAAGTCAAACCCATGTTCAAAGGCCAACAGAGCAAAACATGCCACCATCCCCACTCCACGGGATTCAGGACATGCACCAGCTGTCCACCCCTCCTGAAACATCACTTCCTGAAAGAAGCACTGATGGTAACAGAAAAGCAATGAAAATTGACAAAATGTGCATGAGAATGGTGAGAATATTTTTTACCAGCTAGAGGGTGCTAACCTCAATTTGTCATAATTAGGAAACAGGATCCAAAAGTCCAAAGTAGTGTTTAATAGAGAACACATCTGCGGACATTCAAGGATGTAGGAAGATTCAAGACCTTCATGCCACAGATAGGAAGATGGATAGATGAACATGTGAGTGGGCAGACTGATGGACTGATGGGCAGATGGACGGATGGAAGAATGGACAGATGGATGGATGGAAGGATGGACGGACGGATGGACGGACGGACGGATGGGTGGACAGATGGATGGGTGGGCTGATGGACAGATGGACTGATACACAGAGGAACAGATGAATAAATGACAGAGGAATTTCCTGACATCCTCTGCTAACAAGGAGCAGTGAGAACACCTGAGCAAGGCCCCGCCTAAGAGAAGCGGAGAGACGAAGCTGGAGCAGTGCTCCCGGCCTCTGCCGCGCACACGAAGATTCAGCTGAAATTTATCTGAAGAACAACAGGGAGGATCTGAGTGTTTCTGAGCAGCAAACAATATGAGGAAAGTATGTCAAGTCCCCATCTGCTTGGGAGTGAGAAGTGGACCCAGAGCAAGGACCTAGAACATGCTGGAACTGTCCAGGAAAAAAAACAGGTGAGACCCAGCAAGGTGGGTGGGGAGACAGATTCCAGACCCAGAGTGAAGGGCCCCAGGCCGGGTGCAGGGCTGGGCCGGGGGACAGGGACCCAGAGGGAAACGGTGTGGCCCTGTCTCAACACCCGAGTCATTGGGAAGCTCTGGAGCAATGACGTCCCGTGAGCACCAGATGTGGCCTGTGCCGTGAGGTGATGTGACCCCCACAGCATGCGTCTCTCAGACAGTGAGAATGGGCAGGGGCCTGGAAACACCATTTTGGGGAGCACTCACCCTCGGAAATCTGGGGTCCTTGGGAGTCAGGCGTGCGCACCTCTCGTCCACATTGGCTGATCCGAGCACTAGCAGTCCTCCGTGAGCGCCCCGGGCCCAGAGGCTCAGCTGAGCAAACAGATACGCCACGACCATCCTTAGCTGAGCCTGGGGGACACGATGGGAAATGTCACCCTGTGCTGGACATGGTGGGGGCACACTGGATTCCCCCCGCCCCCATACAGCTCCAGGGAAAGGGGCTCCAAGTAGTGTAGAAGCTTTCTAGCGTGCAGAGGAAGCAGAGTCCCCCGGGCCTGACCGCCACCACATCACTCACACAGGCGCGACGGCCAAGACAGACGGAGCCCGAGCCCGAGCCAGGGGGTTGCTGAGAGCGCTCGGGGCGGGATGGGCCCCCTGTCGCACCCCCTTCACAGCTGGCATTTCAGGCGGAGAGAAGGCCGCTGTGGCCAGAAGGAAGGAACAGAGATGGGATAGAGTGCAGCAGCTAGAGCCCAAGGACCCTCCACCAACCAGCCAGCCGGGCCTCCCCCGAAGCAGCCCGGGAGGGACACGGGGAGCCACTCCCTGGAGATGCAGGAAACTGACACACATGTGCATAACGTCTCACCAACTTGCATGCACATGCTTGTGCACTTGCATCACGCATGTACATGCGTCCACCCAGGCAGTCCTCACAGACAACCTGCAGCCTCCTGCTCTCGCACACGCACACAGGGGGGCAGGCGCACCCTCTGCCTGGTGCATGAGTCCTCGTGCTCCCTGCGGCTCCCGTGTGGGGACGAGCGCCCAGCCGGAGGCTCACCTGAATGTTCTGCAGGGCCAGGTTCTCCCTGCGGCTCCCTCTGTGAGCCCCAAACAGAGGCCTTCGACCCATCACCAGGCTAAAGATGCCCATGACGGCTGTCACCGTGGGCTCGATGTTGAGACCGATGTGGTGGTTGCCAGGGAAAGGGCAGGAGTGCATGGGGTGTGTGTGCACACGCAACCCCTGATTCACCGTCCAACCATGTGAAAGTGTGCGCTCCGCGGGCGAGCTCTTGGGGCTGCATCCAGTTCCAGAATGCGCCAGCGCCTGGGACACAAGGATGATGGGAAGCAGGGGTGTGATCAGACACAGCAAGGGTCTGGGGGATCTGGAATAGTCTCCCTAAGCCCTGGCTCATGGAAGGCCCTAGGAACCTGTTCAAGCCCGGATGCACATCTAGCCAGGAGTGTGGGCTTGGGCAAGGCTTCCAGTGGCACTGGTCCCGCCACAGAGCCCCCACCCCAAGCCCGCCGCCTCCTGTACCTGCCAATCTGCTGGGCCAGCTCCCTGGCTCTACCACACGTCTCCTGCGACGAGTTCTCGCTGGCCAAGTAGCAGGTGGTCAGCACGTGCCCGCAGAGGTCCCAGGGGTTCTGGGGGGTGTAGCTGAGCTTGTCCATGATGGTCCAGATGTCAGCCAGCTCTTCCTGGTCTGAAAGCCACCAGATGATGGGAAGCGGGTGGCGGCCCCCCGCTGCGCAGCGCTCAGAGCCCAGTCCCTCCCTTCACCTGGGCAACGTCTCCCCAGGTGGAGCTTCCCCCTCGTGTTTCCGGCGTGCATGTTAAGGGGATAGTCGACGTAGGGTGCACAGGGGAGGATTTCGACCCAGGTCTGTCTGAGCCCAAGGCCCAGGCCACACGGCCAGTGCCCAGCAGCAACAGCGGGCTTGATGGCCACGCCTCTGCAGGCCTGAGCCCCAGGGAGGGGCTCTAATGGCCTGCTGTCCCCACCTGAGCACGTCTGCAGAGCCCCCTTCACCTGAGATGGCCGGGACCCGAGGACCCCGCAGCCCAGTCCCCACCTTGGAGCCTCTCTCGGGCCACAGGACGCTCGCTACCTACTTCCCTGCTTCACGGCCTCGCAGACCTGGCGGCACATGGAGTAGACGATGCAGGCAGTGGCCGCGCTGTCCACCCCACCACTAAGGGGCAAGAAGAACCCGGCCTGGAATGGGCAAACCACAGGCAGGGGTGAGCAGAGCCTTGGCGGAGCAGCGCACCCTGAATTTAGCCTCGTTCGACCCACAGATGCGGGGGCAGAAAGGCGCACGTTTCAGACGGATCTTCTAGAGGGAAGGGACCTCTCTGTGTGACAGGCACGTAGGACTTGTCCTCCACAGGCAGACGGCAGACCCACGGAACCACTGGGAGATGCTGTCCTGCCATGCTCGGTGTCACCAGACAGGACCCCAGAGATGCAACCAAACCTCCACAGGCCCTTTGGCCTTTGCCTCACGTAGACTAAGCAGCTGACGGAGGCAGCGGGAAGGACAGAAGTCCCAGCGGGCCACAGACTCAGACACAAGCACGGGAAAGCTTACCTATCGGCTACATCTCAGAAAGTCCCAGAGCCAGCACACGGCTCCGAGGCTGTGGAGCAAGGAGGTGCGTGAGGTTGGGAGCTGCTGACCCGGTCGGCAGTTCACCTGGGCCATGTGCCAAGGTAGGAGCAGCGCCGTGAGAACTGCCAGGGGGCTGGGCTCCCGATTCACCAAGTCTCTGTGATAAGCATTTCATGGAAATTAGCACATTTTTGTCTCCAAACTGCCCTGGGAAGTAGGTGATTATCTTTTGGCCTCTTTTTCAAACAGAAAAACAGACACAAAAAGGAAAGGCCAGGCAGGGCGTCTGAGCCCAAGGCCCCGGCACAAGGAAGCCAAGCCGCCTGGCTGTGCCCCCCACCCCTCCACCCCGATGCCGCCCGACCTCCTCGAGGAGCGGTCACCCTGGGCACGGTCTGGGACCCAGCTACCCACACGGCTCTGGCCCCCGCCCCCCCGCAGGGTGCAAACCACTATAGTGGGCAAAGGGGGCACCCTGGGACCAGCACCCCCACCCTGAGCTCACACGGGCGGCCCACCTGATCTCCTCCTCGGGACTATGGTACGTCCACTCGATGGGCTCTGACGGCGGCTCCAGCAGGTCCTCACGGCACGAGAGGGCGAAGTCCACCTTCACACGGGGGTAGGGGCTCACCTTGCTGGCCTGCGGAGGGACAGTCACGACAACGTGACGCTGGTGTGGCACCAGGCCCACAGGAGTGCGTGTCGGATCTTGGCCAAGCCTTCGCTCCCAGTGGGACGGCTGGAGTTGAAAGCGGTCAGGACTGACCAGTGTTGGAATCCTCATGCGTCAAGGGGCTGCTGCTGTGGACAGTCTGGAAGTCCCTCAAAGATGAAGGCATGGTATGACCACGCGGCCCAGCAGCTCCCTGCCCGAGTGCAGGCCCAAGAGAAGCCGCTCGCACAGAAACCCGTACACGTTCGCGGAGCGTCCGTTCATCAGACAGAAGGCCACACGGGCCATGTGCCCTCCGCAGGGGCTGGTCATCACTGCAGACACATTCTCTGGACATGCTGCTCCGTGACACAAGCCAGACAGGATCCCATCCGTGCACCACACCCACAACGGGCAACCCAGAGGCCAAAAGCAGGCTGGTGGCTGTGCAGGGCAGAGGAGGCACAGACCGAGCCTCGCAGCTGCAGGTTTGTTCTTGCTGCTGTGCTGAGTCGAGGGCTGTGCCTCCCCGTGAACGTGCCAGAAGCCCCTGCAGCACAGTGTGGCACGGCCATGACAGCTCAGTCACGTGCTCAGGAACAGTCCCTGGGGCACTGCGGAGCACCTGTGGGACTCCGTGGACTCACCGCCAGGTTTCGAGATGAAATCTCTGCCCTGTGGCTTCGGACGTCCTCCAAATCCAATGTGGCAGCGAGGACCTCCTGTGTGATTCCCGTTCCCCCCACTCATGCGGCAGACTTGGCCGCGCTCACAGGTGCACCACATTGCACACAAGAGTCACACCTTCCAAGGCAGGGATGTTCCCAGGGGCCCAGGGAGAGGGGACAGCCGGTGCTGCGGCTGACCCAACACCCTTTCCTCTCACTGTGGCCACCACAGCCTCCAGTGAACTCAGACACACGCCAGTGGTGCCTCAGTCACGGCACAGGGCCACGTCTGCCACGTCTGCCGCAGACTTCTGAGATGCTCAGGAGCAAGGGTTCCTTCCCTGCTTCCCACGGGCTGCGCAGAGAGGAGAGGGCTGGAGCTGCCGCCGCCCGGCGACCAGGAGAGGCAACCCCAGATCCAAGCCCACACAGAGGAAGCCAGGCTAGAGACGGCAGGGGGCTGGACCAGAGCCCCGGCAAGCCACGTGCGGGGCTGGCAGGTGCTGCCTGTGTGATCGTGGTGACGTGTCCCTGCCTTCAAACCCAGATGAGACAGGAGTGTTAAGAATACAAAAATACCACGAAACAGGAAAAAAAATAAAATTTCAAAAAACAGCAAAAAAAAAAAGTTTTTGATTCATTTATGTCTTTCTTTATGAAAAACACCTCCTTGTCAAAGTGTGTCACTAGAGCATTGTCACTACAGGCTACAGGCAAGTTGGGGCAGTGAGAGCCGGTCCTGTGCACCACATGACACGGGGGCTGTGGCCCCCACACTCGTGTGAACGGGCCTGTGGGCAGCTGCTGCCGTCAATACCGGGCCTGACCCCAGCTGAACACACCCACACAGAGAAAGAGAAAATGGAGCGCATGTGTCCTTTGGTCTCCCTGTCATTCCCAAAGTGATGGGTCACCAAAGCCACCGGGCTCTCCACAGGACAAAGCCAAAGGAAGTGTGAGGGCACAGAAAACAAAGAGAGGCCAGATGATGTGAACATTTTTGTGAGAAGAAGCCTCCACTCCTCCTTTCCCAGGGCGGGTCAGCGTCCACAGAAACGCCTGAGGGAGGCGTCCAAGGAGCCAGCCAGCCTGCGAGGTTCGTAAGAGCCCGAGAAGCACGTCGTGGGGAGGGGGCAGTACCTCTACCGCTCTGTGCAATGGCCCTGTGTGCCACACAATTTCTTCTGATCATTTTAGGTGGTCATGGAGGAAGTGGCAGGACGGCATGGCCTTTGGCGCAAGGACCGCGATGCCCTCTCTCCCTGCACGCTTTGGACAGAATCAGAGAATTCCAGCCCGAGAGCCCCCTTAGGGAGACAGGAGGCAAGCCCTCGGGTTCTTGTGAGCTTACAAATCAACTGGGCGTGTGCTTAAAACACAGGGTCCCCAGGGTCCAGCCGTGAGGCCTGGCTGAGGCCCAGAGCCTACAGGGACACGCACACCTGGTGTTCCTGGTACAGGTAAACCCCCCCCCCCCCCCCCCCCCCGCACTGCCAGTCAGTCCCTGGTCAGGTGCCTGTGGCTCTGATGTGCGGCCCAGTGTCTTGGCCACGTCGACCTGGCCTGAAGACAGCTGGGCATTCCGGCGGGACAGAAGACGACGCACTGCCTTCTGCAAGAACTTGACCTTTCTGTCAAACCCTCCTGTCTCCATTGTGACCAATGCAGAGAACTGCAGGCCTCTGGGGACAGTGTCACACAGCAAGCGTGGCCCGAGGGTCAGCTGGGAGGCAGGGAGCGTCCCTGCTGCTGAACTCCCGCCCTGCACCGGCCAGGAGGCATCGTGGAACTCGCTGTCTCCGCTCGGAAACCCAGAGCAGTTTTATAACCACTGCCCTGCCCACAACCCCAGCAAGGCCACGGAGGTACCAGATGTCACCTCCCCGATGTGAGCTCCGGCAGGGCTGCGGGAGTTCCCTCGGGGAGTGAGCTCACGCTGCCGCCCCTGCCTCTGAATCAGCATCTCCCCTGTCCCCACAGGCAGGTGGCTTCCGAGTGAAGATGGTAGATGTCGCAGGAGGGCCTGCCGGGAACCCAGGGCTGACTTTCCGGGCCTGTGGCGGGACCCACACTTGCGTTCGTTTCTGGCAATAATAGCCATTTCCTTTTGTTTTGAATTTAAAAGCAAAAAACCAAAAACAAAAGCAAGAGCAAACAGTTCTCCACAAGGACTTTCTCTCAGCCGCCTCCACTGCAAAGGACATTCATGTCCAACGTGGCTGGATGGGCTAGCGGGACAGATGGTGCCCAGACCCACGTCCTATGGGGGAAGGCGAGTGTCCACCAGCTCCGTACAGGCCCCCTTGGCTCACCCCTCCCTGGTCCCTGACCCACCCCGGACTGCGGTAATGCCCCTCTGAGCTCTCCCAGGGCTCCCGTGCAGACACGCCCGCCCACGGCCTGCTGGCTGCGTCCAGTGAGACCACACAGCCCCACAGTGACAGGCCCCCCTGGAGGAGCATCGGGGCTCCCAGGATGTGGGGGCAGGGGGGACATGGGGGCCGGGTGGCATCGGGCCTACAGCTAGCACAGACACACGTGTGCCTGGCCACATGGGGAACAGCGAGTAGGTCTTGAGCTCCCTGTCGAGCTCCCCTGTGCTCCGCTCCTGCAGACACGGGCCCCCCGCCAACGACCCCCCTCGCTGCAGGGACCAGGACTGACACCTGCTTATTCCTGAGGAGGCTCTGGTTCCACATCCTCCCTGGGGCCCCAGGGTCCCCACTCTGCTGTCAGCACAGCCGCCCCCCCCGCCCCAGTGTGGTCACCTCTAGGGGCACACACGTGTTTGCTTACCACATGGTCCAGGGAGAACTGGGACCCCTGTGCGAAGATGCAGCCATTCGTGGCGATCAGGGCGCAGCTGTTGTAGTAGAGCCGGTCCCCATCACAGCCCTTCTGGTTGGCCAGCAAGTAGATCCCACCATTCTGGAGAACACACATGGCAGCAGGACCTCACCTCCCTGTCCTCAGCCCTCCCGCCACACCAGCGAGAGCACCCCTGCAGGGAAACCACATGCATGCCGTGGGCCCTTCCAATGCCCGTCGCCACCCCTAGCCCCCAGCCCCCCAGTGCCCTCACATGACCGGAGGAGGTGGGAGTCCAGGGAAGACAAACTCCACACGGCAAAGCCAAGACCCCAAGCTGGCTTCGCTGACCCCAGGCCTATCCCGTGACTGTGTCATGCTGCCCAGTGAGAGAAGCCACCTCGAGGGCACTCCCCGTGCTCTGGCTCAGCGCCGAAAAGCCCTCAGCACTCCTGCAGCCAGTGTCGCGACCCTGGGGACAGGTCCGGATGCTGGGGAGTGAATCTGTGGCCGCTGGACACCGTGAGCCAGGAGTCCTGCTCCAAGGAGCAGGGATGGCAGCACCTGCCTCCCTGGTTGCCGGGGTTTAATTAGGTCAGGCAGGTGGGGCCCAAGGAGAGGAGTCCGTGCAAAGTTGCTGAGCCCTGGCCATAACCACGGGCACCGGCACCTGCTATGTAGGCCTTGTCCACCTGGGCTCCGGGGGCTCAGGCGTGGGGGATGCAGCACTGGCCCACAGTGCACACACCCCGGCAGCCTAGTGCCTAACTTGGCGGTGGCCATGGTCACCAGATCAACCCTGGTGTGGGCTTTGCGTAGCACATGGTGGCTGCCCGAGGCATTGGTGAAGGTCTCCATGCTGTCCAGGCCCATGTCCACATGTGGGCTGCGGGCAGAGGCGGTTGACAGGAAGAGATGGGCTGCGCGCCCGCCCCGCCCTCCCCAGCCCCAAGGTCTCCAGGCCATGCCGCCAGGGCTGCCGTGCATGGGGCGAGCCTGACCTGTGGGGCGTCCAGAGCTCCTCACAGATCTCGCTCCCGATGCAGGTGTCCTGGGTGGCCAGCACTGTGTCTCCAAAGGACGTGGTCTCCTGCAGCTGGAGGACAGGGCCCATGAGACCCCTTGGCCGTGTCACATCCGGGCTGTGTCCTGACCTCACCACCCTTTTCCTCCCCATCCCAGTGTAGAGTAGTCCCAGCCCACGTGCCCTGGCACCAGTGGGCATCTCACTAGCTTGGGGCTGTGCTCTGCGTGGCCGCAGGGCTCACTGTGTCACTCTGCACTTGAAGCTTCCGTTGGCACAAATTACCCACAGTTATCCTAGTTATTAAGAATAAAGGGTCTCATTTAGCAAGGGCCACCCTACGCCAGCCGTGGCACCGTGCACTTTTCTGTGTCACCCACGCTTTCACTGGCCTGACCCAGTGGTCCCACCCCTGTGCCCAGAAGGACCCGAGGCTCATTCAAGAAACCTGAGAAAGATCGCCCAGAGCCCAAGGGGCAGGGCCGGATGCCAGCGTGTCTATCACCAAAAGCCACGTTCACCAACCACGCATGGCAGGAGCTCCCCAGGAAGGTGCAGAGCCCCCCCGCCCCCCCGGGCTACCGGGTGGGGCGTGGAGGCCCTGAGCCCCCCACATACTGACAGGCCACTTCGACGCCACTGCTACGTGCCGGCATGGGTCCAACTTGGCCACCACCTGTAATCCCAAAGTTACAGAAGAGATGTTACTTTACTCAGTCAAGATATGATCCCGAGGCCTGGAACACATCCTAGAACACCTGGCCGGGCTCCCTGATCTGTGCGTGTGCGTGTGTATGTGTGCGTGTGTGTTTGTGTGTGTGTGTGTGTGTGACACCCATACTGCCCACGGCAAGAGCCACAGTGTAAACCTGGCCTTTTCTTCTCTGATGCCTCCTGCCACGGATGGACAAGGTCACTGTTCACTGTGGCTGTGAGGACAGCCCTCACCCAGGGGCCCCGCTGGCTACCATGGGACCACTGTGCCCCTGCACGACGGCCATGTGGCAAACGAGAGCACGTGGGCATGGCTGCAATCCACACCCCATCGTGAGAAGGCCAGGGTCAGAGCGACAGGCTGGTGAACTACGTAGCCAAAGCCGGGCTTATGGACCGCCCCTCCTCCGGGGGCCTGAACTGTCCGTGCAGAGGAGGTCCTGGGCAGTCCTCACCCTCCTCTTGGACACATCCCTTGACTTGAACCCACAGTTACTGAAGCCAATTCAGGGAACCACAGTCAAGCAGCTACCCTGCAAAATCCTTCCAGTGGCAGATTCTGTTCCATGTCAGCCCTGTGTGTCTCTCCTGGGATGGATTTTAGGATATACCATGATCCCATAAGAATGAAATGGGGAGCATCCCACTGTCAGGATTGCAGTAGACATGTCTGTTTCAGACACAGACACATGGACACATACAAACACCCACGGAGTCCGTTCTGGGTCACAATGGCTTTAGAATGTGCTCACTGCCCCAGTTCAGGGTCAAAGGAGTGTCCAGGTCACTTGGGAGGTGACCAGACCTGCCATCACCTCAGCCATGCCCGTCCCTGACTGTCCGTGCAGAAGGCACTGAGCCCAAGCTGGCCCCTGGAAGGGCCTCGCTCACAAATCAAAGCCCGTGCCAGAGGCATAGTCTGGCTCCCGGGTGGAGGTAACCTCCATCTGGGTGCCAGGGTGGCAACTGTCCTCCAGGGACAAGGCAGAGGAAGTCGCTGATGCAAAGAGGCCAGTGGGGGCAGAACCTCGTGGGAATCAGGGGAGAGGGACCCTGGTCTGGCTCAAGCCTGTGTCTGAGACCTCGATGAATCCCGGCCAAGCGGTCCGCTAGAGGGAGTCTGTAAATGGCCGTGAGCCACCTGGAGTGTAGTCATCGGAGGACAGAGAACTCAGTGTCACAAGCTGAACTGTGCCTGTTGGAGCGTTGCCCACCCCCGCCCCCCGCCCTGCCGCTTCAGAACCTGACCGTGTCTGGAGCGGGGGCCTTGGAGGACGTAGTTAAGGTAACATGAGGTCACTGGGGTGGCCCTGATCCAGGGTGACCAGGGTCCTCAGAGGAAGAAGGAATCAGGACACAGACATGCATGAGGGATGACACCGTGAGGACCCAGGGAGAGCTCGGCTGTCCACACACAAGGAGAGAGGCCTCGGGAACACCCGCCTTGCCCGCCCCCGCCTCCTGTGCATCGGCCTCTAGGGCCGAGAGGCAAGCATCTGTCATTCAGCACCGTCCCCTCCATCTGGGGTGCTGTCTTATGGCAGCTGGAGCCAAGTGATACCCCGGCAAGCGGAACAGGACCGCAGGAAGAGCCCCGAGAAGGCAGGCCCCCCTTGCAGCACCCTCTGTGTCCCAACTTCCGACCACCTGTGGGAAGTGGACAGAGCAGGGCTCCAGCCATCACCCCAGCAGCTTCCCGTAGGAAGAGGGTGGACGCAGCCCCTGGATCAGACCGGATGATCCCAGCTCGGAAGGCCAGGCCGGCCAGGTCCAAAAGACACGACAGATGCCAGATGCTGGGTCATCACACACTGAGCAAGCAGCCTCGTAAAGTCTTCCTTGAGTTTAGCAATTAGAACCCTCCTTCCCCAACCCCAAAGTTGGCTGCTTGGGTGGTGCCTTGGCCCAGGCAGCAGTCCCAGCAAGAAGGAGCCCACTGAGGTGGGGTGGGGACCCCTCCTCCAGCTCCCCTGGCACCCCAGCTCCCCTGGTAGGTGAGCTGGAGGAAAGGGGGAGGCATGAACGGGCAGAGCATCACTGATGTGAGAGAAAGGAGGTGCCCAGCACCCCCGGGGCTCCAGCCTCTCTGCTCGTACAGGAATCTCTCCCTGTGTTTCGTTTTGTTCCTCCACCCATCAGGGCGGGTTAGGGTCCTGCCCCACGTGGTGCACGTTGGCCCAGAACAGGGACATCTGGCTGGAAATTGAGATCCAGTCACACTCACCTGCTTCGTCACATCCTGTATCATCCGGGGGAGAAAATACTCCTCTGTCTGCCTAGGGAGGGAAGCACCACAGACCTGAGGATGAGCATTTCAGAAAGCAAGACAACAGCATCTCAGCTTGAGCAAACACCCGCTCCGAGCTTTGAACCCATGGCTTGGCGGAGGGCTGTCAACTGCGCACGTACCTTAACTGTCCCTGTCGGGGGAAGAGAAGCACGTAGGGTGAACAGAGGAAAATCTGGTGCGTTCTCCTCGCAAACACCACGGTGCCCGGGGGCTCCGACCGACTTGGCTTCCCCATGCCTTGTGGACCAGCGCTCCTGGGACACATGTCACAGCCATTCTCTGCAGAGCCATCACGCTTCCCCCAGGTGAAATCCAGCTGGACATCCTGATCGGGTCTCTGAGCCCAGAAGAGCACACCGCATTAGCCAACACAACTGCGAACCCCTGTCATCACCGAGAAGACCGAACGGTCTTCACAGTCTAACACAGAACTTGGGTGACAGGCCTCTCCAAGGGCTACGTGGAGAGCTGGAATGTAAACACAAGTCCAACCCCAAATGGGCTGTTACAAGACGTACCACAAAGACACGGAGTTACGTATGTTTCTTTTTTCTGAGAATTCACAAGAACCTTCTGGGATGATGGCAGCAGCTTTTACTTAAGTAAATCATAAAGCTGGGAAATAGGAGGGTGCTGTCTTCTGTCCTGCGCTAATGACGGGGACGGGGACACGCAACCCTGCTGATCTCCGAGATACCCTGCTGTCCAAAAGTGAGCTCTCTATCCACCATGGGCAAGTCTGCTGATGGCGATGTCACTGCGTCAAAATGCTCATTAAAGGGAAGAGTCCCCCCACCCCAAGGTTTGTCCCTTCCCCTCCTTCCCTGCCACCCCCACCAGGACCCACTTAGGACAAGACCAAAGCAAAGCACCGGGAGTTGGTATGCGGTCACCGACGCACTCAGTCTCTGCTCCAAGGCCAGCGATCACCTTGTACCTGGCTGGTGAAACTCACCGGGCTTCACCCAGAGCAGACATCATGAGTACAGGCCCTGCAGTGTAGCCTTTCATCTGGACCTTGGCTCAGGCTGGCCCGACCTCCTCCCACCGACCCCACACCTGACCCCTCTGCACGGCCTATCCCCTTCTCTGGCCGAATACCCTTTCCTCCCAGCCAACACCCTCTGGAAAAACCTAGCTGCAGACTCCTGACAAGAAACCTATTTTGGCCGCCATGAGCCTTCTCTGCCCTGGGCAGCTACAGAGCCCCAATGACGCCTGCCTCGCCGTGCTTAAATCTGGGGGCACAACCGAGAACATAATGAAAATGAGTATATTCTCAAATTCTCTGCAGTCAAGAACTGGATTATTTTTTCTCATTTTCTCAGGCCTGAAGCTGTCATGTGGTCATCACTATGGTAGGGACACAGTGACGTGCCCAATCATCGAGACCATTTTGGCACGGCGCCCGTGAGTAAAAACCTCTGTCGTTTCAATGGTGCCGAAGAGAGAGTGGCGGCTCTATCTCAGTGTCTTCCGTGACCCTGCCATGGGCGTCATCATGAAAGCATCCGTCTGAAGGAGCCACCATGAGACCCACATGTCCACATGACAGGGACATGTGACACCAGACTCCCAGGAAATCCAGAGACAACACGCCCCAGGAACAGATCTCAGAGAAGAGATTATCTGACAGTGGAAGACAGGAGAGCCTGTGAGCAATGAAAAGGGTTTGAAAAACTGGGACCTGCACAGATCTGAATAAGAGTCTCCAGCCGGGCACAGCACAGAGGACGGGGTTAGAGGAATGAGGCCCCAAGAAAAAATACAGGTACGTGGGCGGAGAGAGGACTGAAGACCCGGACTTGTGGTGCCCCACGGTGAAGGCAACAGAATGAAAGCATCCGAGAGCGGGAGACAGAAAATATTCCCCAGATCACAGCCCCGACAGCAGGGGCCCAGGGGGCTCAGCGGGTGAAGCATCTGCTTCAGCTCAGGTCATGGTTTTAGGGCCCTGGGATCAAGTCCCGCATTGGGTTCCCTGCTCAGCGGGTAGCCTGCTTGTCCCCTGCCCGTCCCCAGCTCATGCTCTGTCACTCTCTCTCAAATGAACAAATAAATCTTTAAAAATAATTAAAGTCTCGACGGTCATGTCAACACTGCCGGGTGCACACGGGGAGGGCAGGAAAAGCCTGGCAGCTGGAAGCTCTGCTGGTGAGGCATGGCCCTGCCAACAGCTGTGCACCCTGAAAGCTGCCGGCCAGTGTACCTGCTCCCGGCCTCAACGTGCCTCACACGGTCCCCACTGTCCCCAGCCTGCGGCTCCCCGCGGGCGTCCTGCCTCATCCCTGCGAGGTGCTCACAGGTTCACAGCATGGGTGGGGGGGCTGCCCCCCGACAAGGCCATGCCCAACTGTTCTGCAAAGTCGCCCTTGGTCTGGTGCTCTTGCCGGGACCTGGTGGGTCCCAATGGTGCTGCCAGCTCACACCGGCCACAGTTCTCGCACTCTCTGGCATCGGCTCGCCCGTTCCTCGCTGTCAAATTTTGCCATTGTTCTTTGTACCTTTAGTTGCCTGTTTGAGTTTCTCGGATTGAGAACTTTTTCTGTTTTCTATTGATTTAGGAGTCCCTTATACACCCTGAGCAGCAACCTTTGGGCATTCGGCAAACACTGCTGGGTCCTCACCGCCCGCCGGCGCCCTTCTCAGAGCTAAGGAGACCAGGAGGACAGGGACAGGCCACACTGACGCCGGCCACACACTGCACTCAGTGCCTCACACACCAACTCGTGTCAGCCCCGCAACCACAGCCCTACGGGGTCACCACCATGATGGGTCCCAAGGTGCAGAGGTCGGGTCGCTTTCCTGGCCCCAAGGGCCCCGGCTGGGTGGCAGAGGCAGGGTTCGACCTCCCACCGCCAGAGACACCTGCTCTGTAAGAGCTACAAACAAGCCTCCCTGCGGCTCGCGCTTCACCTAAGCAAGCACGAGAAAACAAGAAAGCGCTCTCAGAAGATGGCCACATGCGGATTCCAGCAGAGATGGAGGGTTGGGGGATGGAATCTTCTGGAGTGTGGGAAATCAGAGCTAAGACCACCAGAGAAGATGGCCCAGGAAATTGGATCCCCAATCAAGAGACGTTCCAGAAACAGAACCCAGAACAGAAATTCGCCCAGAAAGGACGACCTTTCCCGAAGCCAAGAGTCACAGGGCCACAAAGGGCCTCACACAAGGGCCCAAAGACCCACACCAAGGCCCGTAGAACAAAATGTTAAAAGAGTAAAGATAATGAGAAGCTTCTCCCCCAGCCCTGGAGAGAAGAAAACTTGGACTAGTGGCAGGCTTCTCCCCGGTGAGGGCACGAGCCAAGACAACCCTTCAAGGGACACAATTAAAACCATGCAAAAAGTTCTGTTGAACCTAGGGTTTGTTTGTTTGTTTGTTTTTAAATTCTGCAAAACTATTCATCACACATAAGAGCCCCATAAAAACATCTGCAGGCAGGCAAGGTATCAGAAACCCCCTCAGTCATCCTTGCTTAGAAAGTAGCTGTCTGGATCTCTACAGGGGCAGAAGACGCCAGTGGGCAGGTAAAGCAGAGTGGGAACAGGGGACTGATATCAGAAGATAAACAAAAGGGGGAGGGAGCCACCAGAGGCGACTGGTTGGAAAGTAATTCCCCTAATACGAGCGAGAGTGCCCTGCATCTGGGGACCAGCATTAACTTGGAGACTGGTTGAAAGCACTCCAAAAGAGCAAAGGATCACACGGGGGTGGGGGGTTGTGGGAGTCAGGGCAGCTAGGGACAGGGTCTTAAGTCCCTGGTCCCAGGACAGCCTCCCCTGATGCTGAGTCAGAGAAAATGTGGCGGAGAAACCAGGTCTTGGTCCCTAAGCCGCCAGCGTGCCTGAAAACGTGGGGGCCTGGCTCCTGTGAGGGGATGGGAGCCACACCGGATGGCAGAATGCTCGAGCCCTGCTATAGAGCCTGAGATGCGCGTGCCCCTCATCCTCCACTGAGAGAGGTACAAAGGCCAAGCCTGCGCCCTTTGATACGAGCCATTGTTTCAGAGCTTAAGACACGTGCACCAAACTTCCCCCCAAAGAGGTGTGCGAAGGCCCAGCCTGGTGCTTTCGGACCTGCGCCCCGTTCTCAGAGCCTGAGACCAGCGTGTGACCCACAGCCTCCCCCGAAAGGTGCACGCAAGCTGGGCGCTCTTAGACCCAGAAAGACCAGGCACTCCCAGCCTGGGCCAGCAGGAAAATCTCAGTGTGCGATTGCTGCTTGGGACCTCTTTGGCAGTCTGGAGCTGCCCAGACAGCCGCCACTGCCGTGGCTTTGGGTACAAGCAAAAGATCCTGCGTCCCCAGGGACCGCGACTCGGAACCTGCTCTGCCAACGGCCAAGGGGGAACTTATTTGGGCTCTGCAGCCAGACTGAGGCTTCTCTCTGAGAGGGAGGTCAGTCTTTAGTTTAAAATCTAATTTATCTGATATGAGAATCGCTACCCCAGCCTTCTTCTGACTGTAGTCAGAGATACAGAAGGACACTACATCGTTCTTAAAGGGACTATCCACCAAGATGATCTAACAATTGTAAATATCTATGCTCCCAATATGGGAGCAGCCAATTAAATAAGAAAACTATTAATCAAGATAAAGAGTCATATTGATATGAATACACTAATCATTGGAGAGCTTAACATGCCTCTCTCAGAAATAGACAGATCATCAAAGCAGAAAATCAATAAAGAAACAAGAGCATTGAATGACACATTGGACCAGATGGACCTCATAGATATACACAGAACATTCCACCCTAAAACAACAGAATACTCATTCTTCTCAAGTGCACATGGAACCTTCTCAAGAATAGACCACATACTGGGTCACAAATCAGGACTCAACTGATACCAAAAGACTGAGATTATTCCCTGCACATTCTCAGATCACAATGCTTTGAAACTGGAGCTCAATCACAAGGAAAAGTTCCGAAGGAACTCAAACACCTGGAAGCTAAAGGCCACCTTGCTTAAGAATGCTTGGATCAACCAGGAGATCAAAGAAGAACTGAAACAATTCATGGAAACCAATGAGAATGAAGACACTTCAATCTAAAACCTATGGGATACAGCAAAGGCAGTCCTAAGGGGGAAATACATAGCCATCCAAGCCTCCCTCAAAACAACTGAAAAATCCAGAACACAGCAGCTGTCTCTACACCTTAAAGAACTGGAGAATTAACAACAAATCAAACCAACTCCACACATAAGAAGGGAAATAAGATTAGAGCTGAGATTGATGAGGTAGAAACCAGAGATACAGTAGAACGTATCAATGGAACTAGAAGCTGGTTTTTTGAAAGAATCAATAAGATCGATAAACCACTGGCCACACTAATCCAAAAGAAAAGAGAGAAAGCCCAAATTAATAAAATTATGAATGAAAAGGGAGAGATCACCACGAGCACCAAGGAAGTAGAAACAATCATCAGAAGTTATTATCAACAGGTATATGCCAATAAGCTTAGCAACCTAGATGAAATGGATGCATTCCTGGAAAACTATAAACTACCAAAATTGAACCAGGAAGAAATCGACCACCTGAATAGACTGATATCTAATAACGAGGTTGAAGCAGTGATCAAAAACCTCCAAGAAAACAAGAGTCCAGGACCTGATGGATTCCCTGAAGAATTCTACTGAACATTCCAAGAAGAAATAATATCTATTTTACTGAAGCTATTTAAAAAAATAGAAACAGAAGGAAAACTTCCAGTCTCTTTCTATGAAGCCAGCATTACACTGATTCCCAAACCAGGCAAAGAGCCATCAAAAAGGAGACACATAGACCAGTGGAACAGAGTAGAGAGCCCAGATATGGACCCTCAACTCTATGGCCAATTAATCTTTGACAAAACAGGAAAAAATATACAGTGGAAAAAAGACAGTCTCTTCAATAAATGGTGCTGGGAAAACTGGGCAACTATATGTAGAAGAAAGCAACTCGACCATTCTCTTACACCATACACAAAGATAAACTCAAAATGGATAAAAAACCTCAATGTGAGACAGGAATCCATCAGAATCCTAGAGGAGAACATAGGAAGTAATCTCTTTGATATCAGCCACAGCAACTTCTTTCAAGATATGTCTCCAAAGGCAAAGGAAACAAAAGCGAAAATGAACTTTTGGGATTTCATCAAAATCAAAAGACTCTTAATCTCACAAAACAAACTGAGGGTTGCTGGGGGGAGGGGTGTTGGGAGAAGGGGGTGGGATTATGGACATTGGGGAGGGTGTGTGCTTTGGTGAGTGCTGTGAAGTGTGTAAACCTGGTGATTCACAGACCTGTACCCCTGGGGATAAAAATATATGTTTATAAAAAAAATAAAAAATTAAAAAAAATCTTTAAAAAAAAATCAAAAGCTTCTGCACAGCAAAGGAAACAGTCAAGAAAACAAAGAGGCAACCCACGGAATGGGAGAAGATATTTGCAAATGACAGTACAGACAAAAGGTTGATATCCAGGATCTATAAAGAACTCCTCAAATTCAAAACACACAAAACAGACAATCATATCAAAAAATGGGCAGAAGATATGAACAGACACTTCTCCAATGAAGACATACAAATGGCCATCATCGTCACTAGCCATCAGGGAGATTCAAATTAAAACTACATTGAGATATCACCTTACACCAGTTAGAATGGCCAAAATTAGCAAGACAGGAAACAACATGTGTTGGAGGGGATGTGGAGAAAGGGGAACCCTCTTCCACTGTTGGTGGGAATGCAAGTTGGTGCAGCCTCTTTGGAGAACAGTGTGGAGATTCCTCAAGAAATTAAAAATAGAGCTTCCCTATGACCCTGCCATTGCACTCCTGGGTATTGACCCCAAAGATACAGATGTCGTGAAAAGAAAGGCCATCTGTACCCCAATGTTTATATCAGCAATGGCCACGGTCGCCAAAATGTGGAAAGAACCAAGATGCCCTTCAACGGATGAATGGATAAGGAAGATGTGGTCCATATACACTATGGAGTATTATGCCTCCATCAGAAAGGATGAATACCCAACTTTTGTAGCAACATGGACGGAACTGGAAGAGATTATGCTGGGTGAAATAAGTCAAGCAGAGAGAGTCAATTATCATATGGTTTCACTTATTTGTGGAGCATAACAAATAGCATGGAGGACATGGGGAGATAGAGAGAAGGAACTTGGGAGAAATTGGAAGGGGAGGTGAACCATGAGAGACTATGGACTCTGAAAAACAATCTGAGGGTTTTGAAGGGGTGGGGGGTGAGAGTTCGGGGTACCAGGTGGTGGGTATTATAGAGGGCATGGATTGCATGGGGCACTGGGTGTGGTGCAAAAATAATGAATACTGTTATGCTGAAAATAAATAAAAAAAAACAAAAAATAATCTAGGTGATCATTTTCCTTTTTTCTTTTATTAGTGTCAGAATTGACATTGATTAACTTTTGAAAGTTAAAATAAATTGTAATTCTGAAGAAAAAAAAAGGAGAATTTCAGACCAATATCACTGATGAATATGGATGCTAAGATTCTCAACAAGATCCTAGCAAACAGGATCCAACAGCACATCAAAAAGATTATCCACCATGACCAGGTGGGATTCATCCCTGGGTTACAAGGATGGTTCAACATTCGCAAATCAATCAATGTGATAGAACAAATCAATAAGAGAATAGAGAAGGGCCACATGGTCCTCCCAACTGATGCAGAAAAAGCATTTGACAAAATACAGCATCCTTTCCTGATTAAAACTTTTCAGAGTATAGAGGTAGAGGGAACATTTCTTAACTTCATAAAATCCATCTATGAAAATCCCACAGTGAATATCATTCTCCATGGGGAAAACCTGACAGCCGCCTTCCCTTTGAGATCAGGAACACCACAAGGAGGCCCACTCTCACCACTGTTGTTGAACATAGTATTAGAAGTCCTAGCAACAGCAATCAGACAACAAAGAGAAATAAAAGGTATTCAAATTGGCAAAGAAGTCAGCCTCTGTCTATATTTTATGTGGAAAACCCAAAAGACTCCATCCCCAAACTACTAGAACTCATACAGCAATTCAGTAAAGTGGCAGGATTCAAAATCTATGTACAGAAATCAGTTGCTTTCCTATACACTAATAATGAAACTGTAGAAAAGGAAATTAGAGAATTGATTCCATTTACAATAGCACAAAAACCCGTAAAACACCTTGGAATAAACCTAACCAAGGAGGTAAAGGATCTGTACTCGAGGAACCATAGAACACTCATGAAAGAAACGGAGGAAGACACAAAAAATGGAATAACATTCCATGCTCATGGATTGGAAGAATAGACATTGTTAAAGAGTCTACACTGCCCAGAGAGGTCCATATTTTCAATACCATCCTGATAAAATACCATCCACTCAGATACCTAATAAACATCTCAGCCATCTCAGAAGGGATCTTACCTGACAGATCTCAAAACCTCCTCCTTATACTTATCTTCCCATCTCTGTAGGTGCTATCTGTTCTCTCCAATGACCAGGTCACTGAGAATGGTATTTGATGTTCC
Organism: Mustela lutreola; assembly: GCF_030435805.1. NCBI lineage: Eukaryota > Metazoa > Chordata > Mammalia > Carnivora > Mustelidae > Mustela > Mustela lutreola. The sequence continues at coordinate 50,048,447 of NC_081305.1, forward strand.
TCTTCTACTTCCAGTGCCTATATACTCCATCACCCCGTCTCAAATCTCATTATTTCTGTCCTCAAAAGCTCAAGTCCATTTCCTTCTTCCACCACAACCATATTGTTAGGACACAACCACACCCTATAGCATGTTTCCCGATGGCTTCTCTTTTGACTTGGTCTCTAAAATCATGAATCATTGAAAATTTTATATATATATATACATATATATGTATATATATATAATTCATATATATATTGAAATTATATATATAAAATTGAAAATTATATATATATGAAATCCAATATTTTTGTCAGTCCCTTTGTGGTTCATTATTGTATTTAGACTTAAATCCAGATTCCTTTTTTAATAGTTTTGGGCTTTTGCTGACCTCTCCTGACATTTACACCTCCATCAGGACCCACTTTTCCCATCAGGCACAATTTGTCTTTTCTATGTGTGGGTCACACATGACTCTTTCTCACCTCTGAGTTTGGTTATGTTGTTTCCTCTGCCTGGAGGCAGTTCTCCTTGCGCTTCAGAGATCTGGGTGTTTCTTATCTTTCAGGGCTCATCCCCTAAAGAAACCTTTTCTTATAATGCAGTGTAACTGGTTTCATCCTAGAATTTATCTCTATGTGTAACACTACTTCTATGTATTGGTTCCCAGGCATAGATTCTGTTGTTGGGTATGTTTACTATGGTTTCCCAAACATCCAATAACTTGCTTCATGTAGGGAAGGCATACAAGAAATGTTTATCGAATGGGTAAATTAATCCAACAAGAGCTCAATGATAGATTTTACTGTTTACTAATTCCTAGACCCACCTGCTCCTGAAAATGGATACCTTTCCATGGTGATTGGGATCTTGGCTCTTGTTGTCTTACTTCTCCTCTCCTTCTTCCTCCTTTTTTGATGCTGGCATTGGGTCAAACATGGTATGCCCTGAAGGTGGGAGGGTGATTGTTGACTCTCCATGGAGAATATTGATGGTGAGACCAAGAATGAAGTGTAAGAGTTAGGAAAATTTGGACTCCCCTCATAGGAAACCTGTCTTATTTTTCAGACCTGCCCTAATACTTCCTTCTCCTTTCTCTCAGCTCCAGCCCAATCATGGACTTCCAGGAAGAAAATCAATGTAAGGGGGAATGAGAAGGAGGGGCAGCTAGGGTGGGGGAAGGATGTTTTCAGGGAAGATAGAAGGCATCCTGGAAGAAGCAGAGAAGGTGGGGGAACATCCTACTGGATGTGGTGCCATTGCCCTTCCCTATTTCAGTTACCCATCCCTGAGATGTTGGTTACAGGACTCGATAATCTGCAGGTTCTCTCTGGAGGCTTAACCCCACATTCTTCCTTGGAGGTGATGTCTTGGAGGACATCCAGTCTGAGAAGGATATACAGATGGACATGCTGGTGAGTCTCTCCTTAACTACATCCTCTCTCCTGCCCTCCCACAGATGCTTTCTTAGTCATGCTCTCCTAGTCAATCAACTTCTGCTGTGTAGGCTGCTGAGTCAGTGATACTGTGGCAGCCCTGGCAAACTGGTGCACCATCTGCCAAAGACTAGGATGCTGGGCAGCCCTGGGTTTTGGGTGTGGGGGGAGGTCTGGGGACCCTCTTGCCCTGCTGCAGGAGAAGGAATGGGTACAACAAACATGAGTAAACTGAAGACACACCTAACTCAAGATCCGGCAATTTCTTGTTGAATACCTTTTTAAAAAATTATGTTACATTAGTCACTGCATCATTATTTCTGATGTAGCATTCCATACCCATTGTTTGTGTGTAACATACAGCGGACACATATTTAAAAGATATTCTCACTTATGCAGTTTCTTCAAAGAGTTGAAAATAGAGCTACCCTAAGACGCAGCAATTGCAGTACTGGGTATTTACCCCAAAGATACAGATGTAGTGATCCAAAAGGGCATGTCATCCCAATGTTTATAGCAGTGATGTCCACAAAAGCCAAATGATGGAAAAAGCCCAGATGTCCATCAATAGATGAATGGATAAAGAAGATGTGAGATTGTGAGATCTCTCTCTCTCTCTCTCTATATATATATATATATATATATAGAATATTATGCAGCCATAACCCCCCCCCCCAATTTTGCCATTTGCTACAACGTGGATAGAACTAGAGGTTATTATGCTAAGCGGGATAAGTCAATCAGAGAAAGACAATTACCATATGATCTTAACAATATGAGGAATTTGAGAAACAAGACAGGGGATCATAGGGGGAGGGAGAGAAAGATGAAACCAGAGAGGGAGACAAACCATAAGAGACTCTTTTTAAAAAAAAAAATTATTTCTTTTCAGTGTAACAGTATTCATTGTTTTTGCACCACACCCAGTGCTCCATGCAATCTGTGCCCTCTCCAATATCCACCACTTGGTTCCCCCAACCTCCCACCCCTCCGTCCCTTCAAAACTCTCAGATTGTTTTTCAGAGCCCATAGTCTCTCATGGTTCACGTCCCCTTCCAATTTCCCCCAACTCCCTTCTCCTCTCCATCTCCCCATGTCCTCCATGCTATTTGTTATGCTCCACAAATAAGTGAAACCATATGATAATTGACTCTCTCTGCTTGACTTATTTCACTCAGCATAATCTCTTCCAGTCCCATCCATGTTGCTCCAAAAGTTGGGTATTCGTCCTTTCTGATGGAGGCATAATACTCCATAGTGTATATGGACCACATCTTCCTTATCCATTGGTCCGTTGAAGGGCATCTTGGTTCTTTCCACATTTTGGCGACCGTGGCCATTGCTGCTATAAACATTGGGGTACAGAGGGCCCTTCTTTTCACTACATTTGTTTCCATTAGAGACTCTTAACCTCAGAAAACAAACTGAGGGTTGCTGGAGTGGAGCGGGGTGGGAGGGATGGGGTGGCCAGGTGATGGGGAGGGTATGTGCTATGGTGAGTGCTGTGAATTGTGTAAGACTGATGATTCACAGACCTGTACCCCTGAAACAAATGATACATTATGTGTTAATAAAAAATAATAAAGATTCCCACATATGTCCAGAAGGGTACCTGTAGAGTGATATTTAGCTCAGTATTGTTTATAGTGGAGATACTTAAGCATAATCAAGCTGTCCATTATTGGGACAGTGGGAAGATTAACATGTTGAAACAAGCAACTGTCCTGTAGACATATGAATGGTCTGGAAACGCTGAGTGTGCAATGGAAAAAGGAATGACTTCCACAGCATTTAACAATTACAACACAATATACAGTTTGCAAGATACAAAATAAAGTTTTTAAAAAAGATTTTATTTATTTGTTTGACATAGAGAGATCACAAGTAGGCAGAGAGGCAGGCAGAGAGAGAGGGGGAAGCAGGCTCCCTGCTGAGCAGAGAGCCTGATGCGGGGCTCGATCCCAGGACCCTGGGATCATGACCTGAGCTGAAAGCAGAGACTTTAACCCACTGAGCCACCCAGGCACCCCCAAAATAAAGTTTTGCAGAGATGAATGAATTTGCATGGACTGTCTCAGAGCTTCTCCTTGGAGGTTGAGAATTGAAATGAGAACCACAGGGCAGAGACAAATCACGGAAGAGAAGGATGGCCTTGATGCAGGTGTGCATGTGCTAAGCCAGAAGAAGTCAATTACTCAGCTCCCAGCACCCACCCTCCAACTAGAAAAATACATTTTCTTCTAAGTTCAAGTTTTCCTGTTTGAATGGGACTAAAGCTGCCTCACCTGTTTCTCAGCCTTGGGTGAGGGTCAAACAAAATAGTGCCTGAAAAGTGAGTAAGTAGGATTGCAAAGAAATATTTGCACTCCCAGTGTATCTCAGTCTCAGAGCCTCCTGAACGATCCAACCCAGTGGCTCTCAACTGGCCATGAGCCTCCTGGAAGCACAGGTCAGCCTGCTCCCACTCCAGCAGTCATCTGGTTCCAGATGTCAACAGAGCTGAGGTTGGGACCCCCTGATCTGGCCCCTAACATTTCTTTTGTCTCAGCTTTATGGTCCTTGATTCCAGCCACACTAACCACTTCCCACCTACATGAACATGCCAGGCTCTTCACCTCTCCAGGCTTTGGGTCCTGCTGAACCTGCTGGTCTTCCATGAATATTCTTATGAGCAGATATCATCTCAAATGTCCCCCCCCCCCAAGGAAAGCTCCATGAAACTGTTATGCTAAGGAGGTCCATCAGGTAACAGTCCATCTCAGTGCCTGGCCAGCTTGGGCTGGTGACAGAAGATAAAGGAGTTTCTGTGAGCTTGTGTGCAAGTCATTCTACTGAGGGGATGGCTCCAGCCTGGTGAGCCTCATGCGGGAAAAGACAGGCTGATGAGGGAAAGGGGGAGAGGCTGCTGCATCCTCATCACATCCTGTGTCTCCATTCCAGCCCCTCAGGCTTCCCTCTTGGGCTACCGAGCTCTGGACGGGCTGAAGGACCATGGCCGCACCCCTGTCTGCCCTTCTCTGTCTTGGTGAGTCCCAAGGCTTGATCTGGGAAATGCTGAGGGATAGGCAGTGGGCTATGAGACTAAGAATGTTAAAAAAAAATTGCATCAGAAAAGGATTTCAGGGCAATTGGTGACCTGTGAGGGTCCCTTCATTGGTGGGTTGGGAAAACAGGGACCCAGGGAGGTCGTGTTTGTCTGTTACTTCATTCTAGTCTCTTGCTGGATGGGTCAGGAAATAAACAGGTCTTCCGGTTTTGGCTGAAAAATTGTCTCTGTATACCAGTCTTCAAATTTTATCTATCTATCTACCCATCCATTCATTAATTCATTCATTTATATATTTTTTCTTTTATTTATTTATTTATTTTTCCCTATATATTCTTTTTTCCTTTTTTTATTATAGTTTTTTTAATTAAATTTATTTATTTTCAGCACAACAGTATTCATTATTTTTGCACCACACCCAGTGCTCCGTGCAATCCGTGCCCTCTATAATACCCACCACCTGGTACCCCAACCTCCCACCCCCCACCCCTTCAAAACCTTCAGATTGTTTTTCAGAGTCCATAGTCTCTCATGGTTCACCTCCCCTTCCCACTTCCCCCCAACTCTCTTCTCCTCTCTAACTCCCCATTTATATTTTTAATGTGGACTTGGTGACATCAGGACTAGATTACAGATTTGCCAGCAAACCTCATGGCACAGGAACAAATAATTCTGCCATTTGCAACAATTCTGGTGGGCCCCGAGGCCATGATGCTAGGTAGCATAAGCCAGATGCAGAAAGAAAATCCACACAGTCTTGCTTACATGTAGAATCTAGAAAGGTTGGATTCATGAAGGCAGAGAGCAGACTGGTGGTTGTCAAAGTCTGGGGGTGCTGCAGGTGGGAAACAGTGAGGTAGGGGGACAGAGAACAAGCTTGTACTTGTAAGATGAGTAAGTTCTGGGGATCTAATGCACAGAATAGTGATCGAGGCAATAATACTGTAGAAACTTGCTGACAGAGTAGATCTTATGCATTTTCACCAAAACAAACCAAACCAAACCAGAAATCAAAACAACCTATGTGAGCCCAGTGGTGGGTATTCAGGAGGGCACGGACTGCAGGGAGCACTGGGTGTTACACGCAGACAATGAGTCATGGAACCGTGCATCAAAAGCTAATGATGTACTGTAGGACTAACATAACACAATAAAAAATAAATAAAAACAAAACAAAACAAAAAATAAAAATCAAAAATCAAAACAACCTATGTGAGGCAGGGGGTGGGTTAATTAGCTCCATTGTGTTGATCACCTGACAATGTGCACGTCCTTCAGATCACAACGTTGCTCACCCTGGATATATGGCTTCTCTTTGTCAACGGCACCTCAGCAAGTCTGTGGGAAGAGTCTCTCCTAGCGGGGTTGGTGGTAGGATCCTGTGTGCTTACTGCCTGCCCCCACAAGGCCGGTCATGTGCCCAGTTCCCTCATTTATTCAGAAGAGCCTTATTGTTAAAAGGACAGAGGCTCAAGGGGCCAAGCAGGAAGGAACAGCTGTGCTATGGGGATAAGGAAACACACCATGAGCACAGACCGCCTGTCAGTCATTCATTAACACACACTCATTGGCACGTACGTGGACTTGAGCCCACGCCATGCTTTTTAGCAGACACTTAATTCCCAGAATGGCCTGATGAGGTAGGGCCCTATTCATGTTCCCATTTCACAGACGAGGAAGCTGAGGTCCAGAGGGATTAAGGAACTTGTTCAAGGTCACGCATCTAGGGCTCAAATAAACTCAAGAGTTTAGTGCCAGGTTCACATTCTTTATGACCAAAGTATGCCGCTGGTGTTTGAATGTACGCTTACCAGCTGCAGGACAGGGGACAGAATATTGTTTCCATAGTCTGATCTATAAAAGGGGCTAATAATGGTCCCTAACCAATAGGGATGTGGTGAGTCAGAGTCCATCCAGGAAGTGCTCAGAAGAGCACAGGGAGTATGTCCAGTCACGTTAGAAGGCTGGATGGAAACCCATGAGAGGACCACGGCGGGGTTGTGTTGGGAAGTGGGCAAAGATGTGGGTCAAGCTTGGGTACAGGGAGCAGAACCTGGTGTGGACAAGAGGTTCAGAGGGGGCTGGAGACAAGTGTGAGTCAGTAATGATCCAGGTTCAGCCCCATCCCAGCTGTGTGAACTGAAAGAAACTGCTTAGCCTCTCTGTTCAGTTTCCTTGCATTTATTGTGGAGACAAGAAGCACACACGTGAGCAGGTCTGTGTGTGGGTAAGGATAAGAGTTACTGGGTAATATACAGCATGGCCAGTGAAATCTAATTTCACATAAACAAGAAATAATTTTGTAAGCTTAGTATATCCCATTAAATCTCATGGGTCATACTATGCAAACAAAATTTCATTGCTTATCTGAAATTTATATTTAAGTGGGAGTCTTGTGTTTTTATATCCTAAATCTGACAACCCTAGCAAGACTAAAGCAGGTAATGCTACCAACTTGGCAAAAAGTTAAAAAAAAAAAAAAACAAACACCAGCTTGAGAGAAAAAAGGCAGTTGTTCAACCTAGAGAAGGTAGAAGACAAAATGGGGGCAAGTCACCTCCAAGGGAGAAGATGGAATTTATCGATTATGCAGTTTGATAGGTGTCGTAAGATTACATGGGAAGGCTATTTGAAACTGTGGAAAGAATTAGACACAGGGTCAAGGAAAACTATGCGGATGTCACTAAAGCAGACAAATACTGATTCTAGGGACAATAAATAGGAAAAATATACAGGTATAATACTACACTCCTCAGGTATGAATAATATAGTCATAATAATGTAAGTACAGAATATTGGTTTACTTTTTTTTATAAGAGAAAGCATTTATTAATTTTTTGGTAAAGATTTTATTTATTTGAGAGAGAGAGAGAGCATGAGAACATAGGGAGGGTCAGAGGGAGAAGCAGACTCCCTGCTGAGCAGGGAGCCTGATGTGGGACTTGATCCTGGGACTTGGGGACCATGACCTGAGCTGAAGGCAGTCGCTTAATCTACTGAGCCACCCAGATGCCCCAGAATATTGATTTAGGCAAAAAGTTAAAACAGTGGGAAATCCACAATTAACAACACAGCTGGTGATCTCTAGACATGATACAATGTAACAGATCCCATCTAGATCTTATGTACAGCATGGAGATCTCTTTTGAAAAAGATTTTATTTATTTGAGTGGGACACACACACACACACACACACACACACACAGAATGAATAGGGGAGCATCAGGCAGAGGGAGAAGCAGGCTCCCCACTGAGCAAGGAGCCCAACTTGGGGCTCAATCCCAGGACCGCAGGATCATGATTTGAGCTGAAGGCAGATGCTTAACCAACTGAGCCACCCAGGTACCCCCTACACCATGGGGACTGCAGCCAATAACACCTTCTTGCAGAATATCCTAAATGTTCACACCATAAAAAAAATAAATGGTAATATGTGACAGGATGGAGGTGTTAACTAATTAGCTAATATTAGCTAATTATGTAATTGGTTAATATTAGCTAATGCTGTGAGAGAAATCATTTTGTGCTATATAAATATCAAGTCGACACACACACCTTAAATTTACACAACATTGTACATCAATTATGTATTGACAAAGCTAGGATAAAAAAGAGACTAAATCCTGGACACAGCCCCCTTTTCAGAGAGGAGATAATTCTCTTTAGAGTTGTCCAAAGTGTATGCATAAGGAATTCCTGGATGGCTTTGTCTGTTTGTTTGTGTTATGTTAATCACCATCATTAGTTTTAGAACATCATTAGTTTTTTTAAGTCTATATTTTTCTTAAATTTTATTTATTTATTTATTTATTTGACAGAGAGACAGCAAGAGAGGGAACACAAGGAGGGGGAGTGGGAGAGGGAGAAAGCAGGCTCCCCGCTGAGCAGAGAGCCCAATGTGGGGCTCAATCCCAGGGCCCTGGGATCATGACCTGGGCTGCAGGCAGATGCTTAATGACTGAGCCACCCAGGGGCCTGTAAGTGTATTTTTTTATCTCATTTTTAAAAATTTTATTTTATATTTTCAGTGTTCCAATATCCATTGTTTAGACACCACACGCAGTGCTCCATGCAATATGTGCTCTTCTTATTATTTTTTTTGAAAGATTTTACTTATTTATTTGACACAGAGGGAGAGAGATCACAAGTAGGCAGAGAGGCAGGGAGAGAGGGGGAAGCAGGCTCTCTGCTGAGCAGAGAGCCCAATGTGGGGCTCGATCCCAGGACCTTGAGATCATGACCTGAGCAGAAAGCAGAGGCTTTAACCCACTGAGCCACCCAGGCACCTCTATATGCCCTCCTTAATACCCACCACCAGGGTCTCCCAACCCCAAACCTCTTCCCTCCAAAACCCTCAGTTTGTTTCTCAGAGTCCACAGTCTCTCATGGTTTGTCTCCCCCTCCGATTCCCCCCAACTCACTTCTCTTCTCCTTATCCTAATGTCCTCCGTGTTATTTCTTACACTCCACAAATAAGTGAAAACATATGATAATTGACTCTCTCTGCTTTACTTATTTCACTCAGCATAATCTCTCCCAGTCCTGTCCATGTTGCTACAAAAGTTGGGTATTCATCCTTTCTGATGGAGGCATAATACTCCATAGTGTATATGCACCACATCTTCCTTATCCATTCGTCTGTTGAAGGGCATCTTGGTTCTTTCCACAGTTTGGTGACAGTGGCCATTGCTGCTATGAACATTGGGGTACATATGGTCCTTCTTTTCACTACATCTGTATCTTTGGGGTAAATACCCTGGAGTGCAAATGCAGGGTCATAGGAAGCTCTACTTTTAATTTCTTAAGGAATTTCCACACTGTTTCCCAAAGTGACTGCGCCAACTTGCATTCCCACCAACAGTGTAAGAGGGCTCCCCTTTCTCCACATCCTCGCCAACACATGTTATTTCCTGTCCTGGTATTTTTGGCCATTCTAACTGGTGTAAGGTGGTATTGCAATGTGGTTTTGATTTGAATCTGATTTGGAATTGATTTGAATCTCCCTGATGGCTAATGATGATGAACATTTTTTCATGTGTCTGTTAGTTTGCTCTTCCCATTTTTTGACTTGATTATCTGTTTTGTGTGTGTTGAGTTTGAGGAGTTCTTTATAGGTCTTGGGTATCAGGCCTTTTCTGTAGTGTCATTTGCAAATATTTTCTCCCATTCCATGGGTTGCCTCTTTGTTTTGTTGACTGTTTCCTTTGCTGTGCGGGAGCTTTTCATCTTGATGAAGTCCCCAAATTTTCGCTTTTCTTTCCTTTGCCTTTGGAGACATGTCTTGAAAGAAGTTGCTGTGGCCCATGTTGAAGAAGTTACTGCCTATGTTCTTTTCTAGGATTTTGATGAATTCCTTTTTTATTTTTTTAAAGATTTTTATTTATTTATTTATTTGAGAGAGAGAGATCATGAGTGAGAGCACAGAAGCAGAAGGAACAGCAGAGGGAGAGGGAGAAGCAGACTCCCCACTGAGCAGGATGTGGGACTCGATCCCAGGATCCTGGGATCATGACCTGAGCTGAAGGCAGATGCTTAATGACTGAGCCACCCAGGTGCCCCAGTGGATTCCTGTCTCACACTGAAGTCTCTCATCCATTTTGAGTTTATTGTTGTATATGGTGTAAGAGAATGGTCACCTTTCATTCTTCTATATATAGCTCTCCAATTTTCCTAGCACCATTTATTGAAGAGACTGTTTTCCATTGGACATTCTTTCCAGCTTTGTCGAACATTATTTGACCATTGAGTTGAGGGTCCATATCTGGGCTCTCTACTCTGTTACACTGGTCTGTGTGTCTGTTTTTGTGCCAGAACCATGATGTCTAGGTGATCACAGCTTCGTAATAAAGTTTGAAATCGGGCAACATGATGCCCCCAGCTTTGTTTTTCTTTTTCAACATTTCCTTGGCGATTTGGGGTCTCTTTCTGGTTCCATGCAAATTTTAGGATTGTTTGCTCCAGGATTTTGAAAAATGTTTCTGTCTTTTAAAAAGCTGTGGTTTTTTAAAAACTTAGCATAAAATTTATCATTCATGACAGTACATTCACAAGGCACACAGCCATCCCCTCTGCCTCGTTCCAGGACACTGTCACCGCTCCAGAAAGAAACCATACCCCTGACAATCTGCTCTCCACCCTCCTTCCCCAGCCCCAGGCAACCACTAATCCCTCTGTGTGCAGGCAGACTGACCTCATGAGCAGGGCTCAGATACAAAGAATTGTACAATATGCAGCCTTCTATGGCTGGCTGCCTCTGGTGCCTCAATTATGTGAGCGTGTGTCCTTAGAAAAGCGATGACGAGAGAAAGTTACTGCCTGCAGAAGCGTGGTCACCCGCCTTGCTTTGAGAAGTGTGAGCTCGGGAGGTCCTAGCCTTTGGTTGTTTTCTTCTCTGCTCAGGGCTGTGCCTGGGGCAGGTGGTGGAAGCTCAGCATGGTGAGTCCTTCCCTTGGAGTCCCAGCTCCCTCCTCTGGGCTCCGCCTGCACAAGGCCTGGGAGGGCGGGAGGAGTGCCCCCCCCCCACCTGGGGAGGAGGGTCTGTTTGAAAGCAGCCCTCCACCAGGCTGCACTTCCCCTTCCAGGCCTGCTGCCCAAGCCCTCCCTTCAGGCCCGGCCTAGCTCCCTAGTGCCACTGAGGACGCCGGTTACCATCCACTGCCAGGGGCCTCCGGATGTGGACCTGTACCGTCTGGAGAAGCTGAGGTCCAACCACTACCAGGATGAGCCTGTCCTCTTCATCCCATCCATGGAGGAACGTTTCGCAGGGTGCTACCGCTGCACCTACCAGAATGGGAGTCTCTGGTCTCCCCCCAGTGACCGGCTGGAGCTGATCGCTACAGGTACCTGGAGGGGTGAGGGGGGCAGCTGCACCTGGGGCCTGGGGGCTCCAGGAGGGTGAGGAGGGGAAAGATTCAGAGAATCCGGAGACCCAGGGGGCCGGGACTGGGTGGGGATCAAAGTGCTAGCTGCTTTCATAGGGGAGGTGCAGTGAGCCATGCAAGTGCTAGGTCAGTGCAATTCCTTCCTGCCTGCCTGCCTGCCTTTCTTCGTTTTCTTTCTCTCTCTCTCTCTCTTTCTTTATTTTAGGATTTTATTTACTTATTTGACAGAAACACAGCAAGAGAGGGAATGAAAGCAGACCTAGAGGGAGAGGGAGAAGCAGGCTTCCTGCTGAGCCGGGAGCTCCCGATGCGGGGCTGGATCCCAGGACCTGAGCTGAAGGCAGATGCTTAACCCACTGAGCCACCCAGGAACCCCAATGCAGGATCTTTCTAAAACAATCAAAATCAATGCAGAAACACCCATGCTGAACAAAGTATCACACTTTTAGGTCAAGATAGAACGAGGCAGGGCCCTTTCAAGCCATACCTGAGCCCCGTGCCAAAGGCTCTAGCCACATTCCAATGCCTTCTGTTTACTTTTTTTTTTTTTTTTTTAAAGATTTTATCTATTTGACAGGGAGAGAGAGCTCACAAACAGGCAGAGAGGCAGGCAGAGAGAGAGAGGGAGGAAGCAGGTTCTCCACTGAGCAGAGCCTGACATGGGGCTCAATCCCAGGACTCTGAGGCCATGACCTGAATCGAAGGCAAAGGCTTAACCCACTGAGCCAACCAGGCGCCCCTCTTTTTTACTTTTTGATGGAATATAATGTTCTTGGCTTGTGCTTTTATTTCTAATGCATTTTCAAGTGGTTATTTTCCAGAGAGATTTTGAAAATATCACTGATGAGTTTGTTTCTCTAAGGCCAGGAGAGTAAAAGGATAATGAATTCTTTAAAAAAAATTTTTTTTGTATGAATCAAATATTTAAACTTCAAATAATTTATGAATTTGAATAGCCTAGTTTAAAGTTTTTCAATTTTTTTTCAACTATGTTAATAGTGTGGAAAGAATTAACCATAAAAATGCATGAAAGTGTTTTGAGCCTTTTGCCTCGCCATGAGTCACAGATGGCGTCTGTTTTTGTTTACAATCTTGGTTATTTTGTTCAGTATGAATTATTTGAATTAATTTTGGTTTAAAAACTGCACTACAGGGCGCCTGGGTGGCTCAGTGGGTTAAGCCGCTGCCTTCGGCTCAGGTCATGATCTCGGTCCTGGGATCGAGGCCCGCATCGGGCTCTCTGCTCAGCGGGGAGCCTGCTTCCTCCTCTCTCTCTGCCTGCCTCTCTGCCTGCTTGTGATCTCTTTCTGTCAAATAAATAAATAAAATCTTTAAAAAAAATAATAAAAACTGCACTACAGCAGTTTGCTATTTTGTTACTGTCGTCGTAGTTCGGGAGCTCCCTATGTATTAAGCAACTGTGCTAAGTTGCTTATTCAGTCATTCCCATTTTCTTTTTCTAAATTTAAATTCAATTAATCAACATGTAGTCATCATTAGTTCTTGACATAGTGTTCAATGATTCATTTTTACAGTAAAGAACACTGGGGCACAGTTAGAAGGGTGGGTTTCTCTCCAGGATCACACAGCCCCTAAGGGACAGAATGAGGATTTGAGACCGGGCACCGTGATAGGATCCTGGTTATGCTCCCTTAACCCTTTTGTGAGCTGGGGGCAGGGCAAGTGGGTTCTCTATGGATGGATATACCTGGAAAGTTCCCTAGCTCTTAGGAGGTGGGGGGACCTGGCCACCCCCATGGCCAACATGCTGGCCACGGTCTTTAACACCAGAGCTCTCTTTTCTCCCAGGAGTTTATGTCAACAAGCCCTCGATCTCAGCCCAGCCCAGCTCAGCTGTGTCCCCAGGAGGCGAAGTCACTCTGCAGTGTCGAAGCCAATTCAGTTTTGACCAATTTGCTCTGTACAAGGAAGGGGACGCTGGGCCCCAGAAGGGATCTGAGAAGCAGTACAGGGCTGACTTCCCCATCACCGCAGTGACTGCTGCACACAGTGGGACCTACCGATGCTACAGTTTTTCCAGCAAGCTGCCTTACCTGTGGTCGGCCCCCAGCGACCCCCTGGAGCTTGTGGTCACAGGTGAGGGAGCTGCAGACTAAGCCTTTTTTTCTTTAGCTCTTGCACACTCTGCTGAAGTTTCAGGGGAGGGCCAACACCTGTGAAGGAGGTGGGAAGCCAGGAGAGGCATGAAGCTTTGGAGGGTATATTAGTTGTCACAAATCGCCACTAATCTAGTGGCTTAAAAAAATCGTAAATGTATTATTACCTTCCATTTCTGGAGGTCAGGTACCAAATGGGTCTCCCTGGGACAAAACAAAGGTGTCAGCTGGGTTACATTCCTTCTGGAGGGCCCAGGGGGGGAATCTGTCCTGTGCTTTTCCCAGATTTTAGAAGTGCCTGCACCCCTTGGCTCCCGTGGTCCCTTCCTTTATCACAGAAGCCAGCAACATAGCATCATCAGTCTCTCTGTCTCCCTGGCCTCCTGCTTCCATGTTAAAGGACCCTGTGATGACACTGGGCCCACCTGGAAAATCCAGGCATCCCCCCCACCCCCTCCCATTTATTGGGTAAGACACCATATCCACAGGGCCTGGGGATTGGGACATGAGCATGTTTGAGAGGCTGTTACTTTATCTACTGCAGAGTATATAGAAATACAAAAGAAATAAGAAAAAATAAATCTTTTTTTAAAATTTATTTTTTATTTTCAGCATAACAGTATTCATTATTTTTGCACCACACCCAGTGCTCCATGCGATCTGTGCCCTCTCCAATACCCACCACCTGGTACCCCCGACCTCCCACCTCCCGCCTCTTCAGAACCCTCAGATTGTTTTTCAGAGTCCATAGTCTCTCATAGTTCACCTCCCCTTCCAATTTCCCCCGACTCCCTTCTCCTCTCTATCTCCCCATGTCCTCCATGCTATTAGTTATGCTCCACAAATAAGTGAAACCATATGATAATTGACTCTCTCTGCTTGACTTATTTCACTCAGCATAATCTCTTCCAGTCCCGTCCATGTTGCTACAAAAGTGCAGCCTCTTTGGAGAACAGTGTGGAGATTCCTCAAGTAACTAAAAATAGAACTTCCCTATGACCCTGCCATTGCACTCCTGGGTATTGACCCCAAAGATACAGATGTAGTGAAAAGAAGGGCCATCTGTACCCCAATGTTTATAGCAGCAATGGCCATGGTCGCCAAACTGTGGAAAGAACCAAGATGCCCTTCAACAGATGAATGGATAAGGAAGATGTGGTCCATATACACTATGGAGTATTATGCCTCCATCAGAGAAGAAAAAATAATTCTTAATACCAGTGATAATGCCTTTTGTCTTGTCTAGATTTGAAACAAACAAACACACAGCAGTGAAGAACTTATGGAAATTACTTTGAAAAATGCCACTATAATAGGAAGGAAACTTTGACTCTCTTTACATGCAAACACACTCTGTCTTTCTTATTTGCAATAGTCTAAGTACGAGGCCTCTCCACACAACGCTCGCTGCTAAATCCTTTACGGCAACTGATGTGATTTAAAAACCATTATTGATGTTTTCTGTTCACCACTGTTTTGCTGCTATGTTCCTTTACAAGTATTGAAGCAACTGAATTATTTAAAGTTCATTTTATTTTATTTTTATTTTTAAATTTATTTTCAGCATAACAGTATTCATTGTTTTTGCACCACACCCAGTGCTCCATGCAATCCGTGCCCTCTATAATACCCACCACCTGGTACCCCAACCTCCCACCCCCCGCCCCTTCAAAACCCTCAGATTGTTTTTCAGAGTCCATAGTCTCTCATGGTTCACCTCCCCTTCCAATTTCCCTCAATTCCCTTCCATTTTATTTTTTTAAAAGATTAATTTACTTGAGAGAGAGAGAGAGAGAGAGAGAGAGAGAGAGAGCAAGCGAGCATACTGGGAGGGGCAGAGGGAGCGGGGAGAGAAAGTTTAGCAGACTCCATGCTGAGCTCAGAGCCTGATGTGGGATGGACTGATGCCACCACGACTTGAACTGAAACCAAGAGTCAGAAGCTCAACCCATGGCACCACTCAGAGGCCCCAAAGTTTATTTATTTATTTTTTATAATCTCTAAACCGATCATGGGGCTCAAACTCCTGACCCTGAGATCAAGAGTGGCATACTTTTCCGAGCGAGTCAGTGAGGCGCCCCAGTGACTTATTTATTGAAAATGCCTCAATAGGAGCACCTGGGTGGCTCAGTTCTTTAACTGTCAGCCTCTTGGTTTTGGCTCTGGTCATGATCTCAGGGTCATGAGATGGAGTCCTGCATGGGGCTCTGTGTTCAACATGGAGTCTGTCTGGGATTCTTTCCACCCCCTCTCCCTCCCAATTTACCCTCCCCACCCTGCTTATGCACTCTCTAAAATTAAAAATGAAAACTAAAAAAACAAAATGGCACATATTGCATGGAGCACTGGCTGTGGTACATACACAATGAATCTTGGAACACTGAAAAAATAAAGTAAAATTTAAAAAATGAAATGCCCCAATATACAAAAGACTAATGACCCTATCCATCTCCCAGCAAAGGGAAAAATCTTATCCTTTTGGTCTCCAGTGGATTAATGTAGTACAGGGTAAAATGAAAATGTACTTGTATTCAGACTTATTTTTGTTGAAATCTAGCTAGTGAGGTCATTATACACTAGAAATGGCCTTCCATTCTGTTTTATTCAGGTATGGTTTCTAGACCTATAAGGTTACCCACTTTATGTGTCCATGTATTCAGAGAGTTCACAGAGTTGTGCAACCATCACCACAACCCCGTCGGCCCATCTCCATCACCTCTGCAGGACCTCTGGCACCTGTTTGCCGTCATTTTCCATTCAACCACAAACGACTTCCTATCTCTAACAGTCTGCCTCTTTGAGGGAACTGCATATATATGGAGTCCTAGAACACGGGGTCTTTCATGACTGGCTTCTCTCAGTCAGCCTCATGCTTTTGAGCTGTGTTTGCATTGTAGCCACTATCAGTCTTTCATTCTTACAGCATGCCTCTTTCAAAAGAGGACAACATAGTTCATAAAGAAACCGTGGTGGAGACACACAACGGACTGTTATGCAGCCCCAAAGAGGAAGGTGATCCTGCCATGTGCTACAGTACAGATGAACCTGGAGAACGTCATGCTATGTGAAATAAAGCAGCCCCAAAAGGCCATATATCATCTGATTCTACTCCCGGGAGGCATTTGAAAGTCATCCAAGCCATAGAGGCAGAGAGTAGAAAGGGAATTACCAAAGGCTGATGGAGGGGAAAAGTGGAGTTAGTATTGTTTAATGGGCATAGAGTTCCAGATCTGCAGATGAAAAAGTTCTGAGATTTCTTGCACAACAATGTGAATGCACTTAATACTATTGAACTGTGCACTTAAAATGAATATTAAAGATGGTACATATAATGTACATTTGAAAATAACATGAAAATTTTAAAGGACACATTTTTCTGCTGCCATACTCAGAGGCATTTTCTTGTAAATCCTTTGCCCAACTCATGCTTCCTACCACATCTCTGAAGCCTGTTCCTGATCTGACAAGGGAGCACATCTTCATGTAGAACTGATTTGCTCCATATACTGGTCACTCTGTGTCTACCTTTGTCCCCTTTAATTTTAAAAAAATCAATTAATTGAGATGTAATTGACATATAACATTATATAAGATGTAGCACGTGTTGACTTAATACATTTATGTGTTGCAACATATTACCACTGGGGCATTAGCTAATACCTTCAACCTGTCACATAATTGCCGTTGCTTTTTTTTGTGGTGAGAACACCACAGATCTTGTCTCTTAGCAACTAAATCTGGGATATAGTGCAGTTGACCGTATGCTGTGCATTAATCTCCAGGATTTATTTGCATCTACTGGTTGCAAGTTTGTATACCTTTGTCTCTTTAGAATGTTTGCAGAATGATGGCAAGAGGAACCCCTTTAGAGCAGGCTGTTAAAATCAGATGATTTTGCTCAAAGCCCATAGCACTCACTCCTCTCATCTCACCAGGCCCCTTCTCTACCTGTCTGATTACCTGACCTGCTGATCTGCCCTCATCCACTCTGCCTTAGAACCATCAGCACCCCCCCCCCCTTAAGTTGAAGACTAATTGACATGGTGTATTAGTTTCAGGTGTACAACATAGTGATTTGATATTTATATACACTATGCAATGGTCACCATGGATAAGTCTAGTTTACTGACTATATCCCGTCTTGCTTTTCCTCGAATACCCAGGCTCACTATGTCCTCAGGGACCTTGCACCTGCTGGGATGCTTTCTCCAGATCTCATGGCTCAAGCCTTCTATCAAAGGTCCCATTCTTGCCTCTCTGATGCTATCTGCCATCTTCTCTGCCCAATTTTTCTCCACGGCATCCACACCTGTGCATACATTGTTCTGACTTATGGTGTTTGTCACCTGTCTGCCCCCTGCATCCTGGAAGGTAAGCTCCAGAAAGACAGACATTTGTGTCTGTTTTCTTTTCTGCTGTATCCCCAGCACAAACAGTAGCTCCTGGCATGTAATAGGAGCTGAACAAACAGTCTCTTGTTTGAGTTGTACAATGCAGTGGTTTTTAGTAAATTTAGAGTTCTGTGGTCACCACCACAGTCTAGTTTTAGAACATTTCCACCACCATATCTCATCCTTCCTGCCCGCATGCAGCCCCTCCCTCCCCCTCCCTCCAGTCCAAGGAAACCACTAATCTTCCTGCCTTTATAGATTTGTCTTTTTTTGGGTCCCTGCTCAATTATTGCTTCTTTCATAGGACGTATTTCAAAAGTGTCTCTGCTGTGCCTGTGCTCTGCTGGGGACTTGAAATTCACTCTCTCTATGGTATCTTTTCCTTTACACACACACGTATTACACACGCACATGTTATATGTACATATAGTAATTAGAGCAAACAGGCTTAGAGAATATCCAACACTGCACTGTTGTCCCTGGGACATGTGTAATGAATTAGAAGTACACAGTGCTGTTAGAACCTAGAAGGGGAAGTGGTTTGGGAACACCTCTCTGAGCAGCCAATGTTTGACCTTGCTCTTAGGGCAGAGTAAGAGGTAAATGGGTAAGAGCAGTGGGACGGGTTGCCGGCATGTGGGATTGTATGAGCAAATGTCCTGGGGTGAAAGGAGGTTGGCAGGTTGATGTAGCTACAAAGCTAGGGTGGTGGGGTTGGAAAGGTGCTGTGTTCTGTGACACAGGTATCACCCTTTCTCCCTACATGTATCCCATGGCTTCTGTCTTCTCATCTGCTTCCCAGGACTTAAAGAGCCAGTTTTGCTCCCAGGGACAAAGTCAGGTGCACATCACAGAGGTCCAGAAAAAGGGACAGAACTGAAGTTCAAAGAGCAGGGAGGGCATCTACAGAGATTGTCATTTTTAATTAGTCTCAGAATGTGCTCAGTGTGCTATTTAACACCCAGGACCATCCAGTGATGTGAGCTTCTTTGTATTCATCTTCTAGGTGAGGAAACTGGGTCACAGAATGCTTTTTTGTTTGCTCAGGACCCATAGCTAACAGAGCACAGATCTCTCTCTTTTTCTGATTTCCCAGGGACTTCTGTGACCCCCGCTTGGTTACCCACGGAACCACCTTCCTCTGTGACAGGTAAGTTCTGCAGGATTTATCCCAGTGTCTGGGGTATAGACCCACAGACCCCTTCTTTTCTTTCTCCCCTTTATCTAGATTTTTCTATTTAATTCCCTTGTCTCTTTCACAAATTTGATTTATTTTAAAAAATCACTTACTTGTGTGTGTAAAGAACGTGGGTATAATAATATTAGATAGACATTACTGTGCTGCCCTATATCTCCACTTCTCTCCAGCCTTAGGGGGATGATGTATAATGTCTAATGTGGAAAAGAATAATCTGAGTGGCTTATAAAATCGTAGATTCCTGGACACTAGTTTTGAGACTCTGATTCCATTGGCCATGGTTCTCAAACATTAGGGGGCCTGGGAATCACCTGGAGGTGACCCAGGCTTCTGGATCTCACCAGTTCCTGACTCAGAAGGTCTGGGGTGGGGTCCAGTTATGTTCATTTTGTTGTTGTTGAAAAGGTTTTATTTATTTATTTGAGAGAGAAAGACTGAGCGAGAGAGAGAGAGTATGCACAAGCAGGGGGAGCAGCAGGCAGGAGCAGCTCCTGAGCAAGGAGCCCGATGCTGGGCTTGGTCCCAGGACCCTGAGATCATGACCTGAGGCAAAGGCAGACGCTTAACTGACTGAGCCACCCAGGCGCCCCCAGTTATGTTCATTTCTAACAAGTTTCCAGGTGACACTGAGGCTGCTGCTCTGGGATGTCACTTTGAGAAGGACTGTCCTAAATTTTGTGTGGGCCATCATATTCTCCCATCCTCAAAGCATCTTACTTGATTCTGGTGTATCACATACCAGCCTGTGCCTTAAGAAGTTGTGCATCAGTCTGTGGCCTTGCCAATACTTCCTGTGTCGCAGGGTAGACCCAAACCCTGAGGAACATAAGCATGTTGAAAAGAGCCAAGTCGGACAAGAATGTGCTGACATGTGTGGTGGAGGGCATTATGGAGGCTGTCTTGCCAAATGAGGCACAATGCATGTGTGTATGTGTGCACACACGTGTGTGTGCATGTATTTCTGATTGGAATTTTAAAACTTTTAATTTTGAGAGGTAGGTTCACAAGAAGTTGCAAAGGCATTGCAAAGGCAATGCAGAAGGATTCTGTATACCCTTTGCCTAGATTTCCCCAATGGATATGTCTTGCATAATTACAGTACAACATAAAACCAGGAACCTGACATTGACACGGTATTTGTATTTAGCTCTATGGTGATTTATCACAATTTATCACATGTGTAGATCCATGTAACCGCCACAGCTCTCAAGATACAGAACTCTTCCAGCCCCACAAAGATATCACTCAGGCTACCCCTTTATGATTATATTTACCCTCTCCCCTCCCACCATTTCTATCCCCTGCAAGTACTAATTTGTTCTATTGAATTTCATCATTTTGACAATGTTATATATACATGGAAAGGTTCACCTATCATGGAATGTTTTGGAACTGACTTTTCTCACTCAGCACAATGTCCTTGAGATGCATCCAAGTTATTGTGTGTTATCAACAATGTGTTGCTTTTTATGACTGCATAGTATTCCATGCTAGACAGATACTTCCTCATGTTTAATCTAAATTCAAATTTTTGAGAGAGACAGCAAAAGTATGCAGATGTGAGGTGGGGAGTGGCAGAGAGAGAGAGAGAGAGAGAGAGAGAGAGAGAGAGAATATCTTAAGCAAGTGCCACAGTCAGTGCAGAGCCCCATGTAGGGCTTCACCTCAGAACCATGAGAGCATCACCTGAGCAGAAGCCAAGAGTTGGATGCTTAATGGACTGAGCAATCCAGGTTCCCCTTGAACAACAATTTATTAATGAGGCTCATAGGAAGAGAAATAACATAGAGCAAACAATATCTAAGTTCTCACTTTACTACAGATTCCTGAGCATAAGCTAGGCTTTAATGAGCTGGTTCCATCACAGAAAGGTCCACCAAGATTGTCCCCATCCTTAATAGGAGCTACATATTTATAGGTTGAGGAGTTTTAGGAAATGTTTTGGTGCCCATGTAACTATGGGGGTCCCTGGTTAAGAAAATGGCCTTAGTAGGGAGGGGATTCTCTTGTGTTCAGAGGCTGGTTACCAAGAACTGAGCTTGCACACATCTACTGGTCTACTACTTACTTTTTAAACTGAGGTAAGTCACATACCACGAAATTCATCATAGCCAGCAGAATGAGAGTAACAGTAATGAATAATAATAATAACACACAACTAGAGGGGTTGTTGAGAATGTGGAGAAACTGGAGCCCTTACATATTGCTGGTGGGAATGAAACATGGGATCATTGCTGTGGAAAAATGGTTCAGCATTTCCTCAAAAGAATTATTCTGTGTCTGTATTAATTGCCATAGGACCCAGCTATTCCACTGTAGCTATGTGCTCCCCCCCAAAATGAACAAATACAAAAATGTATGTTTATACAAAAACAGGCACATAAATGTTCATAGCAACATTATCCACAGTAGCCCCAAAGAGGAAATAACGTTTGTCCCTCAGTGGATGAATGAATCCATTTCTTTTTTTAAGATTTTATTTATTTATTTGACAGAGATCACACGTAGGCAGAGAGGCAGGCAGAGAGAGAGAGGGAAGCAGGCTCCCTGCTGAGTAGAAAACCTGATGTGGGGCTCGATTCCAGGACCCTGGGACCATGACCTGAGCTGAAAGCAGAGGCTTTAACCCACTGAACCACCCAGGGGCCCCGAATTGATCCATTTCTTATTCAGCCACTGAGGTATAGAAGACACGTCTTACAGCAACTCTGCATGTTTCTCTCCTCAGTTTTATGCAGTATGTGTCAGAAAAAGGGGTTCTGGGAACCCTAGATTTCTTAGAAGGGGTATGCAGAGTAGGGGCTCACTGGGAAGACTGACCTTATCCACTTTCTTATTATCTTCTTGCTTAGAATTCCCAGAAGCCTCCAGGAAACGGAGCATCTCACTAGTCAACAAAAGCTCTACAATCAGTGAGTACCAAGAGCTCAGAAACCAGCAGAAAAGAGTATGAAGCTAGGGTTTTCTCTCATCATCTAAGGCTGTAGGCTTTAAGTCCCCTTCAGGAAATCACTTGACTCTTCCAAGGAAAGTCCCTGGTTTGAGGATCAAGGATGGGATAGAGGTGGGCTCTGAGCATGGGGAGAGATGTGCATTCTCGGAAATGTGGCCATTTCAAAGACAGCAGAGCCAAGGCTTTGATGGGAGGACCGTCGCTCAAAGTCTTCTGACTTTGCTCTAATCCACGTGCATAACCTTAGTCCCCGATTGTCCACTGCCTCTTCTTATCACTGCAGTCCCATCCTCATGCTGTAATTCTCTTTCCCCTCACTTTTCCTGGAAAAATTATCCACTTCCCTCAAGATAGAAACCTTGAAAGATCCCCTGAGTATAGTTCTGGTATCTCCACTGGGTCCACCTGACTCTAACTCTCTGTTTGATTCCTGATGTGAGCAAATTCCTTCTAAGACCCAGATGAGATTCTTCATCATCTTCTGTTCAAAATCCCTCTGGTTTCCCATCACTCTTAGGATTATAGCCCGGGATTCTCAGCTTGATGTTTAATACTTTTGGATCCAATGCCCTTAGATCAGCCACTGTTGATCCCTCCAGTCTTGTTTTCATTCCTCATGCAAATCTCAGCCACACAGAGTCAGATGAAGCTCTCCTGAGTCCCTGGCATCTCTTTACTCTGCATCCAAGCCACTTGGTCTGCTTTTCCTTCCCTTTCCTCATAGTCTCAGTCCCTCAAGAAAGTCTTTTCTGATGCTGGGTTGAATCGTTTCCTCTGTCCTATGGACTTTCTATTATAGCAATTTTCACAGTATATTAAAACACGTACCTTTCTGATGTGTATGGCTGAGCACCTGGTGAATCTAGAGCTACTGCATGTGGGGTGCTTATCATATGCAAGCAGTGTGTCTTATGCTATTATTACTGTTATTGGTTTAAATTTCACATTAACCTGTGATGCATTATAATTGTTTTTATTGGACAGATGGGAAAACTGGCCTATAGGTATTAAGTCTATTGACAGGGGCCCTACATCTAATTAGTGATGGATCTGGGGTTCAAATCTAGACAGCCTGACTCTGTAGTTCATGTCCTTCTTCTTCTTTTTTTTAATTTATTTTTTATTTTTAGCATAAAAGTATTCATTATTTTTGCACCACACCCAATGCTCCATGCAATCCGTGCCCTCTATAATACCCACCACCTGGTACCCCAACCTCCCAACCCCGCCCCTTCAAAACCCTCAGATTGTTTTTCAGCGTCCATAGTCTCTCATGGTTCACCTCTCCTTCCAATTTCCCCCAACTCCCTTCTCCTCTCTAACTCCCCATGTCCTCCATGATATTTGTTATGCTCCACAAATAAGTGAAACCATATAATTGACTCTCTCTGCTTGACTTATTTCATTCAGCATAATGCTGAATGTTCTTCTTCTTCTTAAAAAAGATTTTATTTATTTATTTAACAGAGAGAGAGAGAGAGAGAGAGAGAGAACGAGAGAGAGAGGGAGAGAGAGAGATCACAAGTAGGCAGAGAGGCAGGCAGAGAGAAAGGGAGAAGCAGGCTCCCTGTTGAGCAGAGAGTTCGATGCCAGGCTCGATCCCAGGACCCTGAGATCATGGCCTGAGCTGAAGGCAGAGGCTTTAACCCACTGAGCCACCCAGGCACCCCTCATGTTCTTCTTATAGTCATGGGATTCTGCCTCAAATGTCCATGCATTCAGGAAAGGAGCAGAAACAGGGCTAGGGGAGATGGTCTTGTCTCTTTAAACTTTCACTTTTTGATTCCCAGAGTCTTCTAGGACTATCACCATCTCTGCAAAGAGGCCAGAGTCTCCAATTGGTGAGTAAGTGGTCTTCTCTGGGCCCTCTTCTTTCCCACCCCTGTGTCTTCCCCTAAATTTGACTGCTTTCCCTGTACAGAAGTTACAGCTTTATGGTTTTGGGTCCTGGTTTATAAAATATTAAGGGGAAGGTAAATATCAGCACTTGGAACTCAGAATTGGGCAATGGGATCAGGTGGGAAGGTTGAGATAAATTTTAGACAGCCCAACTTTGTAGTTCATGCTCTTATAGTCATGGGGTTCTGCCTCTAAAGTGTGTGCATTCAGCAAAGGGGCAGGAGCAGGGCTAGGGGAGATGGTCTTGTACCTTTAAACTTTCTCTTTTTGATTCCCAGCATCTTCTAGGACTATCTCTCCAAAGAGGCCAGAGTCTCCAATTGGTGAGTAAGTGGTCTTCTCTGGGCCCTCTTCTTTCCCACCCCTATGTCTTCCCCTAAATTTGACTGCTTTCCCTGTACAGAAGTTACAGCTTTATGGTTTTGGGTCCTGGTTTATAAAATATTAAGGTGGGGGGGGGTAAATATCAGCACCTGGAACTCAGAATTGGGCAACGAGATCAGGTGGGAAGGTTGAGGTAAATTTTAGACAGCCCAACTCTGTAGTTAATGCTCTTATAGTCATGGGATTCTGCCTCTAAAGTGTGTGCATTCAGCAAAGGGGCAGGAACAGGGTTACAGAAGATGGTCTTGTCCCTTTAAACTTTCTCTTTTTTATTTCCAGTGTCTTCTAGTACTACCACTATCTCTCCGAAGAGGCCAGAGTCTCCAATTGGTGAGTAAGTGGTCTTCTCTGGACCCTCTTCATTCCCACCCCTGTATCTTCCCCTAAATTTGACTGCTTTCCTTGTACAGAAGCTACAGCTCTATGGTCTTGGGTCCTGGTTCATAAAATATTAAGGTGGGGGGGGGTAAATATCAGCACCTGGAACTCAGAATTGGGCAACGAGATCAGGTGGGAAGGTTGAGATAAATTTAGACAGCCCAACTCTGTAGTTCATGCTCTTATAGTCATGGGATTCTGCCTCAAAAGTGCATGCATTCAGGAAAGGGGCAGGAACAGGCTATGGTCTTTTCCCCTTAAACTTTCCTTTTTGATTCTCAGAGTCTTCTAGGACTATCAGTATCTCTACAAAGAGGCCAGAGTCTCCAACTGGTGAGTAAGTGGTCCTCTCTGGACCCTCTTCGTTCCCACCTCCCCTGTATCTTCCCCTAAAGCTGACTGCTTTCCCTGTACAGAAGCCACAGCTCTATGGTCTTGGGTCCTGGTTTATAAAATATTAAGGGGAAGGTAAATATTATACTTGAAACTCAGAATAGGGTAGTAAGTTCAGGTGGGAAAGCTGAGATTTTTAAAGAATAAGGGAAAGGTAAATTTCATCTCTTTCCACCCTGTATAACGGTTTTTTCTGCTTTAATTAGCTGAATGGCCAGGTAGTGTCTGTGTGTGTGTGTGGAGGGAGGGCATCAGAGGTCTATGAAGGGGGTGTATGGAAGAAATGATATCTAGAGAATTGGGCTCATCTAGCCCTGACCCTTGGTAAGGAGGAGAGGAACCCTCTAGGAAGGAGACTGACATTCTAGGTAGCAGAGAATAGAATCTCAGGTGAGGGATATGGGTATGGGAAACCCAAGATGTGTTTTGAAGTAGGTCCTAGAGATAGGCTTTCATCACCCGCTCCTGTCTCTCTTCATTCCTCCAGGTCTTGCCCAGCAATACTACACCAAGGGCAATCTGGTCCGCATATGCATTGGGGTTGTGATTCTAATACTCCTGGTGGGGCTTCTGGCAGAAGATTGGCACAGCAGAAAGAAACCCCTGCCATACAGGGTCAGACCTATCCGCAGGCCACTCCCACCCCTCCCACAGACCCAGAGACAACACAGTCGTCAGGATGGGGGTCGACCAGGTGGCCATAACCATGGGCATCACAATTAGAACTCCAAGACTTGGTTGTAGCTACGAGATAAGAGATGTAAAACCATGTGTGGAGTGTATGGAATGTAGGAGCAAGAGGAGAGGGGTTATGACTACGGAGAAGGAGGACCTTGGGGCCTCTCCTTGGTGTCCCATCAAGGACCTGTTGAGCCAGTGTCTATTTGGCTTCCATCTAAGGACTCCTCTCATTTGGGATGGGAAGTATCTAGTGGATGCCAGTGTCTCCTCACTCACATCTTGCACATTGTGGATCTTGTAGCACCCTAACTGGACCATCATAATGACCTCTTCAACCTTCCCTAATTCGTGTTTGTTATTGACTTTTGTATCACCAAGTCTCATAGCTGACCCCATTCTATGCTCTGCATAAAACTCTCCCACAC
Organism: Mustela lutreola; assembly: GCF_030435805.1. NCBI lineage: Eukaryota > Metazoa > Chordata > Mammalia > Carnivora > Mustelidae > Mustela > Mustela lutreola. The sequence continues at coordinate 50,074,611 of NC_081305.1, forward strand.
TTCCTGTTGGCCCCTGTGTTTTCTCTGGGTAGCCATAGTTCAGCTGGTTAATTCAGACTCATACTTATTTCCTGAGCCTATCAGCCCAGCCTCTTTCCTAACCAGAAGTATTGGGTTAAATGTGTGAGTACTCAGGGCTTTCCCCACTACACCTCCTCACCCTGAGGACACCCTTCTACTCCTTGATCCCAGATGCCATTTCCTCAGACATAGGCTTTGGTTTCATCGATTTATAGCCATATCCTCCTCCTATCTTGCTCCATAGTTAATAACCACATTCACAGAATCTCTAATTCACAGGTGAAATGGCCAGACTCTCCATCCCTAAACTGATGCATGCAGACTACTCAATTTCTTTTTCCCTAAAGGGGGCAATCTCAGGGCATTTTGCACACAAGAGATATTTGTCAGCGCCTGGAGGGAGATGCTGGTACTTAGTGGGTAGAGGGTAGAGATGCTAACACTATGAATGCACAGGACAGTCTCCCTCTAGAGTATGTTCTCTTGAGAAGCACTTAACAAAGAATTATCTGGACCCAAGTGTCAATAGCACAGAGACTGAGAAACCCTTGGTAGAAGACCTTGAGATTCTTTCCTAGTTTTAAAAAATTTTAAAAATTTATTCTTTTAACAACCCCACCTACTCCCACTGAAGGCAGGCACCACCCCTCAGATCCTGAGAATGAAGATGCTAGGAAAGACCTATATCCAGCTAAACAAGAGGCCTTAGGAGAAACAGAAGGAAACTTGTAGGAAAATCCAGGAGCCCACACTGTGTGCAGGGACATCACTGAGATGATGACACATAAACACATTAAACAGAGGTTTGAATGGGATGTCTGGGTTTGTGGTGTATTTGGTGAGAATCATGAACCAATGGACCCCAGTGAAGAAATAAGGGAAAGTAGGATGATTGGAAGAAAAATTTTAAAAATAGTCCTTAATAAAAAGAAAGTGATTCTTAGAGTTGTTGCCTTAAGAACATTTGGGATTCTGTCACAAGAAAATAAGAACTCTACAGGGAAGAACATACCGTGAAGTAGATACCATGAAGTCATATTTTCTATAAGGTTGGAATCCATTCAACAGAGCAAGGACATGATCATTTAAGGACTTCCCTGAAGCACTTAAGAAAGCTACAATATATTGTAGGATTGGTAGGAGAAGTATTCTACAAGGAAGACCTACCAGGCAGCTATCCACAGAGGCAAAGGAATGCCAGAACTGGGCAGTGACTGGCAGGGTGAACAGATCAACGTGATCACAAACATTTCTGTCCCCATTTTCTTTCCGGGTTAGGTTCTCCCCAAATGAAGGATCTTCTAGGTTTGGTCAGAATTCATTAAACAACCTCCTTCATGAATGCTTTCACACCTTTATTCCTCTTGATAAACTCAAGATGTAGGCATTCTATTCATAACAGGGATAAACCATCTGTGTATGTTTCATGGAAACCAAAAGTCACAACCAAGGCTATGGTCATATCTGGTTCAGCACCTAACATCACTGAGAAGGATCAGAGGAAGTTCACCATCACCCTTATGATCCCCAAATTTACTGGGGAATAAATAGCTCCAGGGGATTCAGAAAATGAAGTCATGTGAAGAAGGTCGGTTAGTGGTTGGATCTTGATTATCACTCTCGGTGGTCAATTGTGGGTCATGTTCTTGGATTTCTTTCAGCAGCTTCTGGATTTGAGGATCAGATTTATCTGTCTTCAACCTGGAGTTACAATGAGGCAAAAGGTTTCTTGTTACTTCAAGAAGATTCATTCCAAATGTTCAAGTGCCTGCAAGTCTCATGGTTTAGTTCAGGGGCAGACTTTACGGATTACTATGTGCTGCAAAGTAGGGTTCCATATTGATTTGGTAGGGAAAGAGACAATACCAGGTTAACATTGTAGTGCTTCATGGTCTCAGGCGATCCTCATATCATGCTTGGAGAGATGGAATTGATGGATATATCTGTGAAGTAGTCCTAACACCTACCTACTCCACAGCTCACTTTGGCGGCTCCTCTTTGGTGGGCCCAGGATGAAACATACACACTTGAACCAAGTCAGACTGGACTTTAGTTCCCCTTGGCTACGTGATACTAGCTGACCAACACCTTTTATCTGATCTGTGCAGCTTTATTTGTAGGATTCATCTTTTGGTAACCATATTGATCTGTGTGATGTGGAAATAGGGAACGGGGTGAGGGGGAAGCAAGAGGGAATAATTAAAGCAAAAATATGTAGAGGGAGGAAGCAAGATGGCAGAGGAGTAAGGGGACCCCATTTCAACTGGTCCCCTGAACTTAGCTGGATATCTGTCAAACCATTTTGAACACCTGTGAAATCAGCCTGAGTTGTTAAGAATATATATCTGGATCTCTACAAGCAGAAAAGCAACTGATTTGGGCAAGGTAGGATGTGCAGAGTCCTGAATCTGTAAGAAGACATCAAAAGAAAAACAGAAGGGGAGGGAGCCGCCATAAGCTGGTACCTGGAAAGCGATCTAACGCTGGAGCACCAAATAAAAACCCTTAGAAACATGTTCTAGTAAGGGACACCCCAACCTGAAGATGACTTTGGAAATGGAAAGGCAGAACTCTAGGTAGGACATTGTGGTCTCAGGTTATGAGGGACCACAGAGCAAAAGGAGATTCCCAAAATGGTAGAGGGCCCAAGCCTTGGAGTCAGGAAACAGGTTACAGTCAGCAAGCCTAGGAAGGGACTCTCAGCTCAGATCGCCAGAAACCTTGAACTGGAGGGTCAATTTCTGCTCTTTTTTGAACAGCCTAAAAAAATCTGGAACCTGTTCCTGCAACTGGGCAAAAACTCAGCATGGTAGTGGCTGGGAAAGGGCTTTAGGGCAGAATCCAGACCTGATTCCAGAGCTTTAGGTACACACATGAGTCTACAGCCCTTTGTGGTTTTAGGAGCACCAAGGGCACAGATACTTCCGGGTCCCTGCAAACACTTCTGAGAGAGTAGCTGTGGGCATGTGGTGTGGGAGGTTGCAGTTTTCAGAGGCACAGGCATGGTTTCACTTACTTGTGGGACATAAGGAATAGCATGGAGGACACTAGGAGAAGGAAGGGAAAATGAAGGGGGGGGGAATAAGAGGGACAGATGAACCATGAGAGACTACAGACCCCAGGAATAAAACTGAGGGTTTTGGAGAGGGATGGGTGAGGCCAGTGATGGGTATTAAGAAGGGCATGGATTGCAAGGAGCACTGGGTATTATACGCAGTGAATCTTGGAACACTGCATCAAAAACTAATGACATACTGTATGGTGACTGACACACACACACACACACACACACACAAAGTGGAGACTGCTTGTCTTGGAGAGTTTATTAGAGGGCAGACTGAATTTTCTGCTCTGGACCAGAGGTTTGGCTATGGCCATTTTTGCTCTGATCCCCTCAAGAGGTGCAGAAAGCCTCCAGGGAAAAAAAGAGACACAGAAGACTGGTTTCCATTGAGCTCACCCCCCTGACAGGGGGTAGGGCCTCTCTGCCCAGGCAGGGATACCTCACAAACAGTGCGGCAGGAGACAGGCTGGAAGAGCAGGTAGATGACAATCCTTTGGATCCTATAAGACTGTAAAATCCCAATGCCAGGGGATAAATGTGCATTGAACTCCAAGTGTGACCTAATGCCTGGTTTATTTTTCAGATATAATTCTCCTTTTCTTTTTTTTCTCCTTTTCTCATGACATTTTCCCCCTGCTGTATTTTTCTTTATACCTTCTCCTCATTTTAACTAGATGTCTATTATACCAACTCTTTTTTCATGGTCACTTTTTGAACTTGTATTTTTATACACCTATGTTTTTTTATAGATATATGCTTTATTTTAGCCTATGTTTTACTCTATTAAGTTTTTCCTTTTTATATATACAAGTTTTACTTTCCTAGTAATTTTGGGGCATAGTGTCCTCTAACACACAGATCAAAATACAACCAGGAACAACTAAAACACCCTGCTTTGTCTACATGGAGAGATTGTAGCTCCCTTACTCCTCCCCCCTTTTTTCAAGTCTATTTTTATTTAAAAATTTTTAAATTTTTTCAATTTTAAAATTTTACTCTTGGCTTTCATTTTGGCTTTGTATTTTCGGTGGTGGTGTCTGACCACTCTGGATTTTGCATCTGGCCTGGGTCATGGTTGACATTTTGGACTCTGTCCCTTTGCTCCACCAGCCCTTGAGAATGATTAGAAAGAGGAACTCTCAACAAAGAACCAGAGACAATGTCCCCTGCCACAGAACCAGTGGATATGGATATAAGCAGGATGTCAGACATAGACTTCAGGAAAGCAATCATGAAGTCAACAGCCAGGCTTGAAAAAAGCATTAGTGATAATATAGAATCTCTAAGGGCAGAAATGAGATCTAATCAGGCCAAACTTAAAAATGCTATGAATGAGATGCATTCATATGTCTGTATACTCCAACAGACAGGGTGAATGAGGCAGAAGAATGAATTAGTGGTCTAGAACACATGCTAATAGAAAGTAAGGAAGCTGAAGAAGATAGGGATAGACAGCTAGTGGTACATAAAAACAGACTTAGATCAAGGACACCATGAAACATTCCAATGTTAGAATTATTGGTATCCCCAAGAGGGTGGAGAGATAGAGAGGACTAGAAGGTATATTTGAGCAAAACATAGCTGAGAACTTCCCTAATCTGGGGAAGGAAACAAGCATTTGTGTCTAAGAGGCATACAGGACCCCTCCCCAAATAAGTAAGAATAGATCAACACCATGACATGTAATAGTGAAGCTTACAAATCTTACAGCCAAGGAGGCTATCCTGAGAGTAGCTAGGGGGAAAAGATTTCTTACATACAGAGGGAGGAACATCAGAATAACATCAGAGCTGTCCACAGAGGCCTGGCAAGTCAGATAGGGCTGGAAGGACATATTCAGGTACTAAATGAAAAGAACATGCAGACAAGAATACTTTACCCAGCAGGCTGTGCTTCAGAACAGACGGAGATAAAGAGCCTTCAGGGCAGTCAGAAATTGAAAGACTAAGTGACCATCAAGCCATCCCTGCAAGAAATATTACAGGGAATCCTTTAAGTAAAGAGAAACCCCAAGAGTCACATAGACCAGAAAAAAAAAAAAACAACAGAAAACCTACAGGAACAGGGACTTTACAGACAATACAATGGCACTGAATTCATATTTTTCAATAGTTACTCTCAATGTGAATGGGCTGAATGCTCTCATCAAGAGAAACAGGGTTTCAGATAGGATAAAAAAAGCAGGACCCATCCATATACTGTCTATGATAGACTCATTTTGAACCTAAAGAAAACTCCAGATTGAAGGGGATGAAGAATTATTTACCATACCAACAGACCTCAAAAGAAAGCTGGGGTTCATCAAGATCAAAAGCTTCTCTGAGGGTTTTGAAGGGGTGGGGGGTGGGAGGTTGGGGTACCAGGTGGTGGGTATTATAGAGGGCACGGGTTGCATGGAGCACTGGGTGTGGTGCAAAAATAATGAATACTGTTATGCTACAAATAAATAAAAAATAAATTTAAAAAAAGAGCATCTCAGAAGGATATGGGGTAGCGGATAAAATCAAAGAACTAAAAACCACATTCTGACTCTGGTTCTCCAAGAGGGTCCAGGATCTGTGATTCAGGAAGAAGCCCCCCACTCCCGATCACTCATCTTGAGATTCAAGGACTCAAGAAAGAATATCTAAAGAAACAGCTCCTGTGTTATCTCTGTGAGTTCTTTACAGCTGGATTAAAATTTGCTGATGTGTAAAGTGACAGGGCTAGCTCACCAGAATGGGGCTAAAAACAAACAAACTTAAGTCTACACATTTCTTTTGATAGCAAGCTACCCTGTTGCATATACATATAATCTGTTTCTTCTACATAATTATAATTTCAAGCCACCAGTTGTCTACATGGCATCTGAGAATTTAAACAAGTTTGTGCAAGACAAAGGAGAGTTGTAGGGTTCTCTGTTCCCATGGTAGAGGCAGACAACACAGCTCAAGGGCAGCTTGCTCAACAGAGGACAGGGACTCCTTTTATTCCAAATCAGACTCACTCCAGAGAATACTCAGCCCTCTAAGGCGGGCTGACTGCCAGACCTCCGTAACCAACATAGCCCCAGCACAAGCTTTTTCAGAACACTGCAGGACAGCTACAGCTTGGTATTTCTAATGACAGTGGCCATCACTCTCTATCACTTAGAGAAGCCCCCAGTTCAGCATCTTGGCTTCCGACTGGGTTTGGGTCTTGTCCTTTGACTCAATTTACTGGCCAAAGCAACAGAAGGGACTGATGGGAAAATTATCAGGTGACCAAACTCAACGGATGAAAACGAGATGTTAGCTGTAGTTGCCTACAACAAACCCCCATGGTTTGTGCCCCCTACAAACCTACCATCCTGGAGGAAACACCGTGAGCAGCAGGAGAATCATACCTGAGTGTCTGGAGGGAAGAGCGCTGAAGTTTCAAGGTGTCATACAGCATCTTTACTCCGCTATACCCCAAGGAATTCTGGCCCAGGTCCAGAGTGACCAGTCTCTGATTGCTTCCAAGGGCAGAGGAGAGGACTTCACAGCAGAAAGGCGTGATGGCACATCCCCACAACCTATAGGGGAGACACAAAATTAGTTGATTCAACCGACGTGTACTGATACCGTCCTATGTGACAGACACACTCTTGGGTGTTGAAGATGCAACAAGGAACAACAGAAGTCTCCTTCCTCTGAGCTCATGTACTAATAGGAAACAGATGAATGTAGTGTGTTATATCCAATAAGGTTATGAAGAGCAGAGGGAGAAGCTGGGGGGCACTCAGTACAACAGTTGAGGAAGACCTGAGTGTTGAAGAGAATGAACCATAGAGAGACCCGAAGTAGGAGCTCCCCGGGCAGATAAATAGCTTGTGCAAAGCTCTGAGGTTGTGTCAGATTATCGTATAAAACGATGTCAAGGTAGCCAGCCTGAGAGTGAGCCAGGGAGAGCTGAAAGAGAGGAGGTCACAGACAAGAGGGAGCCATCTCACAGAAAGTCCTTAGGCCCTTGTAAATGGCAGGTTTTACTTGGAATGAGATGGGGAACCACCGAGGGTTTTGAGCAGAAACAGGACAGGAGCTACACCTTAGAGGTTATTCCTAGTACTTGGTTGAAAACTGTAGGGGTACAGAGAAGGCAGAATACAGACTAGGTGGAAGGCTTTACAACCATCCAGATATTACCAGGATGTAGAGGGGGTAGGAGATCAGATTCTAGATTTCTAGAAGATGGCAGCAGGAGTTTAAAAAGGTTTGGATTTGAAGGGAGTTGGGGGAAATTGGAAGGGGAGGTGAACCATGAGAGACTATGGACTCTGAAAAACAATCTGGGGGATTTGAAGGGGTGGGGGGTGAGAGGTTGGGGGAACTAGGTGATGGGTATTAGAGAGGGCACGGATTGCATGGAGCACTGGGTGTGGTGCAAAAACAATGAATACTGTTATGCTGAAAATAAAAAAAATAAAAATAAAAATAAAAAGGTTTGGATTTGGTATTTGAAAGAAAAAAGGAATAAAGGATTTTGTTCTGAGCAAATAATGTTGCACAAATGTTCAAGGGTTTGTGTATATATGAGTGTGTGCACATGCACACACACGCACACACACATGAAAATAGGTCATGTGTTTAAGCATTCCCCAGGATTTTGAAGAGGCTAAACCTAACACCTTCTTCATAGCACACTGAATAACATGAGAACATATTTCATTATCATAGCCAACAGTGGATGCATCCAACTCCGTTTCCTAGAACATATAGCTGCGCTTACACTGTCCGGAAGTCAAGGCTCACTGGACACTTCCCTATATCAGTAGGGTGAGTGGTTAAGAGAGGCCCCTCCCAGTCATCATTAGCATCACCGCCCTCCTTGGGGGTACCTGCCCCGAATTGTAACAACCAGAGGTTTTACTTGTGGAGATCCCAACTGGACGGGTCTGAGGTACAGCCTGGGTGTTGGGATTCTCAAAGGCACAAGCATTTCAACTATGTGGCAGAGGTTGGACACCAGGACTCACCTTGCCTTGTGGTACTGTGGAGGCCAGAAAACTGCTACCCTCTGGGAGTCCCTCACAGGTCAGTTTCCAGATTCAAGTGTATCTAAGTAATGGTACCTAAGTCACGTAGGATTGTGAGACAGAACTGAGGGGAAGCCATTTATCTGCTCACGGATGGGAAATTTGCTGCAGTATTGAGTTCCTACCCCGGGGAGGCTGGGTGTTGGGGCAGCCACTCCTTGATGCTGTAAGTATTGCATCCTTAACATGGTCCACAGGTGGCTTTTGAATGACCTAGACTAGAAATTCTTCCTTTAACCCTTCCAGTGAATTTTCTCCCCCAGCTTCTCTGACATATAAAAATTGACAAATAAAAATTGTATGCATTTAGGGTGTACTGTATAATGATTTAATATATGTACACACTGAAATGATCACCACATCAAGCTAATTAACACACCGTCAGATCACAGAGTCACCATTTTTTTGTGTGAGGACAATTTGTTTGCTGAGAGCAATGTTTTATTGATGAAAAGTAGAAGTTTCTGGAGACTTTCTTTAATCTTTATGGACATATAATGGGCATAAACCATTGTGTAAGTTTAAGGTGTGAAATGTGCAGATTTGGTACATTTATGTCTTGCCAGACGATGGCCTCTGTAGTGTTAGCTAACACCTCTATCCCAACATAATTTCTTCTTTTGGTGAGGAAATTTAAAATCTATTCTTTTAAACAGACTCTTAACTACAAGGGAACAAACCAATGGTCAGCAGAGGGGAGGTGGGTGGGGGAAGGAATGAAGGCACCTGTCCTGATGAGACTTGGGTGTTGTGTGGAAGTGTTGAATCACTATAATGTGTAACTAAAACTAATAATGTGTTAATGGCACTGGAAAGAAAAAAAAAATCTGTTCTTTTAGTGACTTTCAAGCATAGAACAGAGTATTAGATATAATCTCCACGCTATGTGTTAGATCTTCAGAATGTGTTCATCTTCTAACCAAATGTCTTCATCCTTTGATCAATCCCCCACTCCATTTCCTCCCGCCCTTTGACCTCTGACAACCACCACGCTACTCTACCTCTATGAGCTCGTCTCTTCATGAATCCACACAGAAGACGTGTCATTCAGTACTTGTATTTGCCTTTCGCTTCTTAGCATGATACCCTCAAGTTTCATCCATGTTCTCTCAAATGGCAGGATTTCCTTCCTTCTCTTGGCTAATATTACATTGTATGTATATGTATATATCTCACATCTTCTTTTTTTTTATAAACATATATTTTTATCCCCAGGGGTAAAGGTCTGTGAATCACCAGGTTTACACACTTCACAGCACTCACCAAAGCACATACCCTCCCCAATGTCCATAATCCCACCCCCTTCTCCCAAACCCCCTCCCCCCAGCAACCCTCAGTTTGTTTTGTGAGATTAAGAGTCACTTATGGTTTGTCTCCCTCCCAATCCCATCTTGTTTCATTGATTCTTCTCCTACCCAATTAAGCCCCCATGTTGCATCACCACTTCCTCATATCAGGGAGATCATATGATAGTTGTCTTTCTCTGCTTGACTTATTTCACTAAGCATGATACGCTCTAGTTCCATCCATGTTGTCACAAATGGCAAGATTTCATTTCTTTTGATGGCTGCATAGTATTCCATTGTGTATATATACCACATCTTCTTGATCCATTCATCTGTTGATGGACATCTAGGTTCTTTCCATAGTTTGGCTATTGTGGACATTGCTGCTATAAACATTCGGGTGCACGTGCCCCTTTGGATCACTACGTTTGTATCTTTAGGGTAAACACCCAATAGTGCAATTGCTGGGTCAAAGGGCAGTTCTATTTTCAACATTTTGAGGAACCTCCATGCTGTTTTCCAGAGTGGCTGCACCAGCTTGCATTCCCACCAACAGTGTAGGAGGGTTCCCCTTTCTCCGCATCCACGAGGCATCTGTCATTTCCTGACTTGTTGATTTTAGTTATTCTGACTGGTGTGAGGTGATATCTCATTGTGCTTTTGATTTGTATTTCACTGATGCCAAGTGATATGGAGCACTATTTCATGTGTCTGTTGGCCATCTGGATGTCTTCTTTGCAGAAATGTCTGTTCATGTCCTCTGCCCATTTCTTGATTGGATTATTTGTTCTTTGGGTGTTGAGTTTGCTAATTTCTTTATAGATTCTGGACACTAGTCCTTTATCTGATATGTCGTTTGCAAATATCTTCTCCCATTCTGTCAGTTGTCTTTTGATTTTGTTAACTGTTTCCTTTGCTGTGCAAAAGCTTTTGATCTTGATGAAATCCCAATAGTTCATTTTTGCCCTTGCTTCCCTTGCCTTTGGCGTTGCTGTGGCTGAGGTCAAAGAGGTTGCTGCCTGTGTTCTCCTCAAGGATTTTGATGGATTCCTTTCGCACATTGAGGTCCTTCATCCATTTTGAGTCTATTTTCGTGTGTGATGTAAGGTAATGGTCCAATTTCATTTTTCTGCATGTGGCTGTCCAATATTCCCAGCACCATTTATTGAAGAGGCCGTCTTTTTTCCATTGGACATTCTTTCCTGCTTTGTCGAAGATTAGTTGACCATAGAGATGAGGGTCTATTTCTGGGCTCTCTATTCTGTTCCATTGATCTATGTGTCTGTTTTTGTGCCAGTACCATGCTGTCTTGATGATGACAGCTTTGTAATAGAGCTTGAAGTCCGGAATTGTGATGCCACCAATGTTGGCTTTCTTTTTCAATATCCCTTTGGCTATTCAAGGTCTTTTCTGGTTCCATATAAATTTTAGCATTATTTGTTCCATTTCTTTGAAAAAGATGGATGGTACTTTGATAGGAATTGCATGAAATGTGTAGATTGCTTTAGGTAGCATAGACATTTTCACAATATTTATTCTTCCAATCCAGGAGCATGGAACATTTTTCCATTTCTTTGTGTCTTCCTCAATTTCTTTCATGAGTACTTTATAGTTTTCTGAGTATAGATTCTGTGTCTCTTTGGTTAGGTTTATTCCTAGGTATCTTATGGTTTGGGGTGCAATTGTAAATGGGATTGACTCCTTAATTTCTCTTTCTTCTGTCTTGCTGTTGGCGTAGAGAAATGCAACTGATTTCTGTGCATTGATTTTATATCCTGACACTTTACTGAATTCCTGTATAAGTTCTAGCAGTTTTGGAGTGGAGTCTTTTGGGTTTTCCACATATAGTATCATATCATCTGCGAAGAGTGATAATTTGACTTCTTCTTTGCCGATTTGGATGCCTTTAATTTCCTTTTGTTGTCTGATTGCTGAGGCTAGGACTTCTAGTACTATGTTGAATAGCAGTGGTGATAATGGACATCCCTGCCGTGTTCCTGACCTTAGCGGAAAAGCTTTCAGTTTTTCTCCATTGAGAATGATATTTGCGGTGGGTTTTTCATAGATGGCTTTGATGATATTGAGGTATGTGCCCTCTATCCCTACACTTTGAAGAGTTTTGATCAGGAAGGGATGCTGCACTTTGTCAAATGCTTTTTCAGCATCTATTGAGAGTATCATATGGTTCTTGTTCTTTCTTTTATTGATGTGTTGTATCACATTGATTGATTTGCGGATGTTGAACCAACCTTGCAGCCCTGGAATAAACCCCACTTGGTCGTGGTGAATAATCCTTTTAATGTACTGTTGAATCCTATTGGCTAGTATTTTGTTGAGTATTTTCACATCTGTGTTCATCAAGGATATTGGTCTATAGCTCTCTTTTTTGATGGGATCCTTGTCTGGTTTTGGGATCAAGGTGATGCTGGCCTCATAAAATGAGTTTGGAAGTTTTCCTTCCATTTCTATTTTTTGGAACAGTTTCAGGAGAATAGGAATTAGTTCTTCTTTAAATGTTTGGTAGAATTCACCCGGGAAGCCATCTGACCCTGGGCTTTTGTTTGTTTGGAGATTTTTAATGACTGTTTCAATCTTCTTACTGGTTATGGGTCTGTTCAGGCTTTCTATTTCTTCCTGGTTCAGTTGTGGTAGTTTATATGTTTCTAGGAATGCATCCATTTCTTCCAGATTGTCAAATTTGTTGGCGTAGAGTTGCTCACAGTATGTTCTTATAATTGTTTGTATTTCTTTGGTGTCAGTTGTGATCTCTCCTCTTTCACTCATGATTTTATTTATTTGGGTCCTTTCTCTTTTCTTTTTGATAAGTCGGGCCAAGGGTTTATCAATTTTATTAATTCTTTCAAAGAACCAGCTCCTAGTTTCGTTGATTTGTTCTATTGTTTTTTTGGTTTCTATTTCATTGATTTCTGCTCTGATCTTTATGATTTCTCTTCTCCTGCTGGGCTTAGGGTTTCTTTCTTGTTCTTTCTCCAGCTCCTTTAGGTATAGGGTTAGGTTGTGTACCTGAGACCTTTCTTGTTTCTTGAGAAAGGCTTGAACCGCTATATATTTTGCTCTCAGGGCTGCCTTTGTTGTGTCCCACAGATTTTGTATTTTCATTATCATTTGTTTCCATGATTTTTTTCAATTCTTCTTTAATTTCCCGGTTGACCCATTCATTCTTTAGAAGGATGCTGTTTAGTCTCCATTTATTTGGGTTCTTTTCAAACTTCCTTTTGTGGTTGAGTTCTAGCTTTAGAGCATTGTGGTCTGAAAATATGCAGGGAATGATCCCAATCTTTTGATACCGGTTGAGTCCTGATTTAGGACCGAGGATGTGATCTATTCTGGAGAATGTTCCATGTGCACTAGAGAAGAATGTGTATTCTGTTGCTTTGGGATGAAATGTTCTCAATATATCTGTGATGTCCATCTGGTCCAGTGTGTCGTTTAAGGCCTTTATTTCCTTGCTGATCTTTTGCTTGGATGATCTGTCCATTTCAGTGAGGGGAGTGTTAAAGTCCCCTGCTATTATTGTATTATTGTTGATGTGTTTCTTTGATTTTGTTATTAATTGGTTTATATAGTTGGCTGCTCCCACGTTGGGGGCATAGATATTTAAAATTGTTAGATCTTCTTGTTGGACAGACCCTTTGAGTATGATATAGTGTCCTTCCTCATCTCTTATTATAGTCTTTGGCTTAAAATCTAATTGATCTGATACAAGGATTGCCACTCCTGCTTTCTTCTGATGTCCATTAGCATGGTAAATTCTTTTCCACCCCCTCACTTTAAATCTGGAGGTGTCTTCGGGCTTAAAATGAGTTTCTTGGAGGCAACATATAGATGGGTTTTGTTTTTGTATCCATTCTGATACCCTGTGTCTTTTGACAGGGGCATTTAGCCCATTCACATTCAGGGTAACTATTGAGAGATATGAATTTAGTGCCATTGTATTGCCTCTAAGGTGACTGTTACTGTATATGGTCTCTGTTCCTTTCTGATCTACCACTTGTAGGCTCTCTCTTTGCTTAGAGGACCCCTTTCAAGATTTCCTGTAGAGCTGGTTTGGTGTTTGCAAATTCTTTCAGTTTTTGTTTGTCCTGGAAGCTTTTAATCTCTCCTTCTATTTTCAATGATAGCCTAGCTGGATATAGTATTCTTGGCTGCATGTTTTTCTCATTTAGTGCTCTGAAAATATCATGCCAGCTCTTTCTGGCCTGCCAGGTCTCTGTGGATAAGTCAGCTGCCAATCTAATATTTTTACCATTGTATGTTACAGACTTCTTTTCCCGGGCTGCTTTCAGGATTTTCTCTTTGTCACTGAGACTTGTAAATTTTACTATTAGGTGACGGGGTGTGGGCCTATTCTTATTGATTTTGAGGGGCGTTCTCTGAACCTCCTGAATTTTGATGCTCGTTCCCTTTGCCATATTGGGGAAATTCTCCCCAATAATTCTCTCCAGTATACCTTCTGCTCCCCTCTCTCTTTCTTCTTCTTCTGGAATCCCAATTATTCTAATGTTGTTTCGTCTTATGGTGTCACTTATCTCTCGAATTCTCCCCTCGTGGTCCAGTAGCTGTTTGTCCCTCTTTTGCTCAGCTTCTTTATTCTCTGTCATTTGGTCTTCTATATCACTAATTCTTTCTTCTGCCTCATTTATCCTAGCAGTGAGAGCCTCCATTTTTGATTGCATCTCATTAATAGCTTTTTTTATTTCAACTTGGCTAGATCTTAGTTCTTTTATTTCTCCAGAAGGGGCTTTTATATCTCTCGAGAGGGTTTCTCTAATATCTTCCATGCCCTTTTCGAGCCCGGCTAGAACCTTGAGAATTGTCATTCTGAACTCTAGATCTGACATATTACCAATGTCTGTATTGATTAGGTCCTTAGCCTTCGGTACTGCCTCTTGTTCTTTTTTTTTGTGTTGAATTTTTCCGTCTTGTCATTTTGTCCAGATAAGAGTATATGAAGGGGCAAGTAAAATACTAAAAGTGTGGCAACAGCCCCAAGAAAATATGCTTTAACCAAATTAGAAGAGATCCCAAATCGTGAGGGGGGAGAAAGGGGATAAAAAGAGGTTCAAAAAGGAAGAAAGAAAAAAAGAAAAAAGAAAAAAAAAGAAAAGAAAAGAATTAAAAAAAAGAAAACACCTAAGAAAAATATAAAAAAGAAAAAATATATAGATTAGATATAATAGTAAAAAATCGTTAAAAAAGAAAAAGGTAACAGTTAAAAAAAAATTTTACCCAAAGGCGAGAAAAAAAAAACAAAAAATGAAAAAGAAAAAAATTAAATTAACTGCAAGACTAAAAAAAATCACAGGGAAAAAGCCATGAGTTCCGTGCTTGGCTTTTTCCTCCTCTGGAATTCTGCTGCTCTCCTTGGTATTGAAACCGCACTCCTTGGTAGGTGAACTTGGTCTCGGCTGGATTTCTTGTTGATCTTCTGGGGGAGGGGCCTGTTGTAGTGATTCTCAAGTGTCTTTGCCCCAGGTGGAATTACTCCGCCCTTACCCGGGGCCGGGTGAGTAATCCTTCGGGTTGCTTTCAGGAGCTTTTGTTCCCTGAGCGCTTTCCGTAGAGTTCCAGAGGGCGGGAATACAAATGGTGGCCTCCTGGTCTCTGGCCCAGAGGAGCCGAGAGCCCAGGGCTGCACTCCTCAGTGCGCCCTCAGAGAACAGTGCCCAGTTACTCCCGTCTGCCTGACCTCCGGCCGCGCTCCGAGCTCACCGAGCCTGCGACCGGTTCAAGGTCACCCCGAGCTGCGAGCTTACTGTTGGCTCTGTCTCTGTAGCCGGCTTTCCCGTTCCAATACCCGCAAGCTCTGCGACACTCAGACACCCCCAATCCTTCTGTGACCCTGCGGGACCTGAGGCCACGCTGACCCCGTGTGGGCTTTGCCCCGGGTAGCCTTGGAGCGATGTCCCTCAGCGGAACAGACTTTTATAAGTCCTGATTTTGTGCGCGGTTGCTCCGCCACTTGCCGGGAGCCGGTCCCTCCCCCTGGGGTCTATCTTCCTGTCGCTTTGGATTCACTTCTCTGCCGGTCCTACCTTTCAGAAAGTGGTTGTTTTTCTGTTTCCAGAATTGCTGTTCTTCTTCTCTTCGATCTGCCGATGGATTTTCAGGTGTTTGCAATCTTTAGATAAGCTATCTAGCTTATCTCCGGCTAGCTGAAGTAGTCTCAGCCTGCTACTTCTCCGCCATCTTGACTCCTCCTCCTCTCATATCTTCTTTATCCCATCATCTGTTGGTGATAACTTACATTGTTTCCTCTCTTGGCCATTGTGAAAAATGCTGTAATAAACATGAGAACGCGGATATCTGTTCGAGATCTTGTTTCACTTCCTTTGGGTATATATCCAGAAGAGGGATTGCCGGATCACAGGATACTTCTATTTTTAGCATCACAGGATACTTCTATTTTTAGCTTTAGAAGCTCCATATGGCTTCTAGAGTGGCCACGCCGGCTTCCGTTCCCACCAGCGGGTACACGAGGATTCCTTATTCTCCATGTCCTCCCCACTGCTTGTTATCTCTGTTCTTTTTACTAACAGCCATCCTGAAAGGTATCAAGTGAGAGCTCATGTGGTTTCAATTTCCATTTCCCCGAGGATTAGCAATGCCAAACTATTTTTCATGTCCCTGTTGGCCATTTGTTGGTCTGATTTGGGAAAAAAAAGGTCTCTTCATGTCCTTTGCTCATCACTTTTATTTATTAATTTTTTTGCTATTGCATTGTATAGGTTCCTTTTCTATTTTAGATATTAATCCCTTATCAGACCTATGTTTTCCAAATATTTTTCTGTAGGTTGTCTTTTCATTTTGTTGATTGTTTCCTTTAGTAGACAGAAGATTTTTAATTTGATGACGTTCCACTTATTTATTTTTGCTTTGGGCGTCATATCCAAAAAATCATTGCCAAGATGAATGCGAAAAAGATTATGTCCTATGTTTTCTTTTAGGAATTTGAAAGTGTTAGGTTTTTAAGTCTTTAATCCATTCTGAGTTAATTTTTGTGGATGGTGTAAGGGCTCAATTTCATGCTTTTGCATGTGGATGTCCAGCTTTTTTCAACCCTATTTATTAAAGAGATTATCCCTTCCCCATTGAGTATTCTCGGTGGCTTGTCAAAGACTAGTTGACTGTGTGTGGCGGGGGGGTTATTTCTGGGCTCTCTATTCTGTTATTTCAGTTTATGTATCTGTTTTTATGCCAGAACCATGCTATTTTGATACTATGGCTTCATAATACAGTTTGAAATCAGAAAGTGTGTGATGCCTCCACTTCGTTCTTTGTCAGAATTGACTTGGCTCTTTGGAGTCTTTTGCGGTTGTCTACAAATTTGTTTTTTTTTTTTAATTTATTTTTTATTTTCAACATAACAGTATTCATTATTTTTGCAACACAGCCAATGCTCCATGCAATCCGTGCCCTCTATAATACCCACCACCTTGTACCCCAACCTCCCACCCCACACCCCTTTAAAACCCTTAGATTGTTTTTCAGAGTCCATAGTCTCCCATGGTTCTCCTCCCCTTCCAATTTCCCCCAACTCCCTTCTCCTCTCTAACTCCCCATGTCCTCCATGCTATTTGTTTTGCTCCACAAATAAGTGAAACCATATGATAATTGACTCTCTCTGCTTGACTTATTTCACTCAGCATAATCTCTTCCAGTCCCATCCATGTTGCTACAAAAGTTGGGTATTCGTCCTTTCTGATGGCCATCTGTACCCCAATGTTTATAGTAGCAATGGCCACAGTCGCCAAATTTGGGGTTTTAAAAAAATGTGAAAATTGCTATCCTATTGGATTTTTTTAAAGATTTTATTTATTTATTTGACAGAGAGAGATCATAAGTAGGCAGAGAGGCAGGCAGAGAGAGAGAGAGGAGGAAGCAGGCTCCCCGCTGAGCAGAGAGCCCGATGCAGGACTCGATCCCAGGACCCTGAGATCACGACCTGAGCCGAAGGCAGCGGCCCAACCCACTGAGCCACCCAGGTGCCCCCCTATTGGATTTTTTAAAAAAAATTTTAAATTTATTTTCAGCTTAACAGTATTCATTGTTTTTGCACCACACCCAGTGCTCCATGCAATCTGTGCCCTCTCCAATACCCACCACCGGTTCCCCCAACCTCCTCCTCAGATTGTTTTTCAGAGTCCATAGTCTCTCATAGTTAACCTCCACTTCCAATTTTCCTCAACTCCCTTCTCCTCTTAACTCCCCCTTGTTCTCCATGCTATTTGTTATGCTCCACAAATAAGTGAAACTATATGATAATTGACTCTCTCCTTGACTTATTTATTCTATTGGATTTTTAAAATACTCTACCAGGTTTGTTCCAGTCTCTTGTATTTGAGCTGGAGATTTGCTACACTAATATATTTCAGAGACAGGTTAAAGTTACAAATAAACATAACTTACCATAGACATTTGAGGTTACAGGTTGGCTTCTTCAAAGCCTCACACAGAAACTTGAGTCCAGTAAATCCTATGTGATTCAGCCCCAGATCCAAGTGTGTAAGACTTGAATTTTGCTGGAGAAGTGTTGACAGATAATTGCAGCTGCTGCTGGTTATGCTACAGTACCAAAGCCTAGAAATCAATCACACAAAGACAAAATAAACTTGAGTCCTCCCTGAGGAGGTGTACCCAAACCAGGCTTGTTGACTTCAAGCCACAGGTTTCAGGCAAGCTTGCAGACAATGAGATGTGGAAATGAAGTCATGGGTGGAGTTAGAATTGCTACATAAGTTATTATATGGGCCCCACTCACCTCCTTCCACTCCACGCACCCATAGCTGTCTACACCCTGATCCCTGGTCCCTGTGAGTGTTTGATGTTGTGTGTAATGGGGAGGAGTGTTAAGGATCTGGAGGTGGGGAGATTATCTGGGTGAGCCAATGTAATCACAAGGATCCTTACAAGAAGGGGCAAGAAAGTCAAAGCAAGCCTGGGGAGAGGTGATAAGACAGACAGGAGGACACTGAAGACACGATGTTGCTGGCTTTGGGCATGGGGGAAGGAGCCATGAGCCAAGGGATGCAGCCACCTCTAGAAGCTGGACAAAGCTGGGAAGCAGATTCTTCCCTGGAGATCTTAGAAGGAACACAGCCCTGTGGACACCTTGATTCTAGCTCAGGGAAACCCATTTTGGACTCCTGGCCCCCAGAACTTTAAGACAGTGAATTTATGTTGTTTTAAGTCTCTGGGTTTGTGACAGTTGGTTACAGAAAGAGTTAGGAAACTAAGTGGTATTTATCATTTCTACTGTAACTGTGAGACAGAGAATATCCATCTTGCCTTAACTTGCAAATTCTATTAGTGGAAGGGACCAATTCTATGTCCCAAATCCAGTTACTAGATAGGCCATATGTAGAAGTGAAGGGCACCAGTTCTCCTCAGGACAAGCCTGGCCCTAGAGCCTGGATATCCACAAGTCAGCTACACAAGATAGCAGTGCGACATCTTAACTATTAAAAACATTTTTTTTTTTGCCTTTCTCTGGTTTACTATTACTATATCAGAAAACCAGAGATGGCTGGAATGATCACTGGCCACTTTCTTAGACAGAATAATGTCCCTCTGAGATGTCTGTGCTCCAATCCCACGCGTTACATGGCAGGTGAGACTGAGACCAAGGGTCTTGCATGGTGGGTTATTCTGGACTGCAGAGAGGGGCGGAATCGAACGCTAGGCGTCCTTCCTCACTGCAGTGCAGAGAGGTTCAATGTGTGTGCTTGACCCACCACAGCTGGCTTTGAAGATGGAGGAAAGGGCCATGAACCAAGGAGCACGGTGGCCATTCGGGGATGAGGCCAGCTCTCCGTTTGCAGGGACCCCTGTCCCACAGCCACAAAGAAGCAGATTCTGCCAACAGCCTGAATGAGCAAGGAACACAGAAAGGAACACAGCCTTGTGCATACTGGTCTCCTGGCCTGTGGAAAGATGCAAACAGTATTGAGCTTATAAGCTGGTGGTGATTTGTTATAGCAGTAACAGGACACCAACTTGGCTGCCTTTTCGTTTCAGTGAACCTCACTAAGTGACGGTATCAGCCTTGGCTCCCACAAGGGCCCCCTGTCACGTGTCCAGAGCTCAGGGAAAAACAGTGATATGATATATCCAAGGATGTGGGCCCACAGGCAGCCTTTGAGACAAGCCATGATACAGCCCCTTGGCTTGGACATTTGTACATTTATAGAAACTCCCAGAACTATGGGGTAACAGAGGAAGGCCCAAGCAAGTTCTGGCAACTTAGTGATGTGGGGACACAGCTCACAAAACAGAACTGAGCTCCAGAAAGAAGAGGTCTTGACCTATAGCTCCTACCTCTACAGGGTGCAAATACAATGACATTTAACGCCCACGTCTTAGCTTTCTCTGCAGAATGGACAGACAGACACTGATTTCATAAAGCTGGGGGGCAAATGAAAGAAATCTCTGGCAAGATCTTGGCAGAGCGCCCACCACATATTAATTAATTTGGGAGCCTGGTAAATATTGGCCATGACTTATTTTTCTGTTTAAATGATTTGAGGGTAATTACATGTAACATAACTTGAAGACAGAGCTAGTGCATGGGTGGCATCTTTTTTTTTCTTAAAGATTAAATTTATTTATTTGACAGAGAGATGGAGAGATTGCACAAGTAGGCAAAGCAGCAGGCAGAGAAAGGGGGAAGCAGGCTCCCCGCTGAGCAGAGAGCCCGATGCGGGGCTCGATCCCAGGACCCTGAGATCATGCCCTGAGCCAAAGGCAGAGGCTTAAGCCACTGAGCCACCCAGGTGTCCCAGCATCTTATTTCTTATGGAACTTTATGTTATTTCAGTGTTTGGGGGGCTGAGACAGTGGGAGTAAATGCCCTTCCTTCCAACTCTCTCCAACCAAGAGCTGAATGCCTCACGGAACTTTGAGTGACTGAGTAGTTTTTGGATACTGGGTGCCTTAAGGCATATCCTAGATCAAAACTAGTTTATAGGAAATGCTGACAGCTGCCGTCTGAGGCGATCTTGTCAACGGCAAGAACACTGGAGATGCTGGCACTGAACAGAATCTGAGTAGAAATAGTCACTGCAGCTCTGTTCCTTTCTCAAAACCCGTCCTGTGACTTCAGTATTAACCAGAGGATTTTAACGAGCTAGTTGGCCAGTAAGTCCACATACAGTCAGCTGCGGGTGGAGTTTGTGTTACGTGGCCTTAAAAACAGGCCTAAGGAGCGCCTGGGGCTCAGTTGGTTAAGCATCTGCCTTTGGCTGAGGTCATGATCCTAGAGTTCTTGGATCAAGCCCTTTATCGGGCTCCTCACTGAGCAGGGAGCCTGCTTCCCCCTCTGCCTGCTACTCCCCATGCTTGGGAGCACCCTCTCAGACAAATAAATAAAATCTTAAAGAAGTGCATTAAAAAAAACCCCATACCTGAAACCCAGTCACTTCCCCCAAATCCCTATGGAATATTGACTCTACATCTTATACTTTTTTCCTAACACCCTCTTGTCAGGTCCACCAGATCTGACTGCCAGCATCCTACCTGGGCCACTCAGAGGGACTATTAAATGCCTGCACCTGTGCTCTTTGAACCCAGCATGCATGCACACACACACAGCACGGACTTCCACCAGCCCCTGCAGCTGGCAGTCCGGGTAACTCAAGCCTTCACACAGCAGCTTTACCCCACCGTCTCCCAGGGCATTCTTGGCCAAGCACAGGTGCGTCAGCCTATGGTTGACGATCAAGGCAGAGGACAGCTCCTTACAACATGCTTCTGAAAGGTGACAGTCTTCCAGCCTGCCAAAGTGTCACACGAGCAGTCAGAGGGGGAGGATATTTCCGAAGCCCCATTTTCTTGGCTGTCCCCAAAGCCTCGAGTCCCCGGCTACCAACCTTCTCATGAGCCCCCTTCTTCTCTCACCATGTGTTTGAGGCTCAGTAATGAAGGACCAGGAGTAAGAGAAGGATGGGATGCATGAGCCACCTGCCTGGGACCCGAAGTGGGAACCGGGTGTCTGCATCAGGAGGAGGTCCCCTACGGGTGGCCCTGTACACCCAGTACTACCATTGCTCTTCCCTATGTGGCCACAGACCTAAAACAGAGATGCTCCATGGGAAGAGAGATGGTACTCATGACAACCTCTGCAGGAAGCACTTTGGGTGTCTTAGACTCGTTCACAGCAACTTGGCACTCTCTTCCGGGAGCTCAATTCCTGTGAGGTTCAGGCATGTGAGGGACTGGCTGATCCTGAGGGAGCAGGAGAGATGGGCCCACTGCTGGGGGGCGGCCAAACAAGACACCAACCTGCCAGAGAAATGGGAACAGGTCATTCTTAAGAACCAAACACTGGTCTCCACTCCCACCCCTTGTTCCCCGTTATGTCAGGTCCTGGACTAGAGGATGCGGAGTGTGGTCCCTGACCCAGTGGCATCTGCGTCACCTGGCGGGCAGTTAGAAATGCAAATAAGAAACTCTGGGTGCATATGGACTCCGAAAAACAATCTGAGGGGTTTGAAGTGGCAGGGAGATGGGAGGTTGGGTTACCAGGTGGTGGGTATTATGGAGGGCACAGATTGCATGGAGCACTGGGTGTGGTGAAAAAATAATGAATACTGTTTTCTGAAAATAAATTAATTAATTTATAAAAATAAAAAAAAATAAGAAATAAAAAAAAAAGAAACTCTGGGTGCAGAATCCACTGGCTTCGGTTTGGGGGTATCTTATATCACCCAGAAGACTCCTGGGCCACACCCTCAGACGATGGTTCAGAGGATCTGAGTCAGACCCAAGAATTTGGGTTTTAACAAGTTCCTAAGCCATACAGCTGCTGCTAGCGTGGAGACCACATGTGGAGAACTACTCTAGACATCCAGTCAGTCAACCATTTCAGCCAGCAAGGGACCCACACTCTATCCGAAGAGAGCGTTCTTACCATGGAGAATGGAATTCTGTTGGGACATTATGTGTATCATTGTCTTTGGAGTGGGGTTTCTAAAAAAATAGTAAAACATCCCAGATCTACCATTTACTATACATGCAAATGTGGCCAAGTTATGTAACTTCATCAAACCTCATTTCCACCTTTAAATTGGAAATAAGTCATACCCTCATGCTGAGAGTTCATTAAAGTTGATAATTTGCCTGAAGTGTGAAGTGCACTGTGTACCCTATAACTAAACGTAAGTAAAAGTCATCAGAACACTTCCTTTTCTTAGAGCCTAACCTATAATAGAGGAACTGAAGTTAACCTGGGCATTGGAACACAAAGTAGAATTTTTTTTCCCAAAGTAGTATTTAATGGCTTCCCATAAAGTAAAACAATTTTTTAAAATTTAATTTTTTCAGTGTTCCAAGACTCATTGTTGTTGCACCACACTCAGTGCTCCACGCAATGAAACAAATTTTTCTGGAATCCCCTCCTTCCATTTTTGGGCATCCATTTATTCCTCAAGAAGCAAGTTAATATCCCAAGTGTTCAAACTGCACACTTTCTTTTCCTGGTGAATCCTCACAGGAAAGAGAAGGGAACATCATTATCAATGGTCAATTTGGCAACAGCTATTATCAATAATATAACAGTGAGCATAAGTGTGCTTGGACTCAGTCTTAGTCCTCAAATCCCTGGGAGATGCACATTCCCCATCTGCAGATGGGTTAAGACCTGGCTGAATAGCCTGAGATCGTAATGTAGAGGCAGAACCACAATCAGAGTCCAACAGATCACCTTGAACTGTGTTCCTATTACGACTAAAGTGTGGCCCAGTGAGGATCAAGGGCACCCCAGGATGAGTGATGGAAACCCTCACCAGAGCAATCAGGTGGAGAACATCCCAAGGGGAGACCTCTCAACCCAGAGGACTACCAAGAAAGGGAAAACCTGGTGCTGTCAATGCATCCTTGCCTGGACAGATGAATCTGGACACAATCTGGTATTCTGAACCTTGACATCGGAGAAACATAAACCACAAACATTCTCTCTGATTGAGAATGGTATCCAGTTTCAGAATGTTCTGTTGGACTGCTATGGATGGTTGTCTAGGTTGTTCAGTGATCAGTACAGGAGGAAACTAAACTCCAGCCCACTTTCTGTTGTGAGGCATGTGCCCGGAGTAGCACTGCTTTGAATCAGAATAAGGGATTTCCCCCCAATTTATATAGAGTTGCTCTACAGTCTTGTGGCATCTCTGTGCACATGCGAGGAGTTCTCAGGGAGAATGGGGTGTACCTGAGGTATTGTAGGTTACACTGTGGGTGTGTCATAATCTCACACAATACGGGCAGCATATCACTCTGGTCATTTCCTTGAAGGGTCAGATGCGTGAGAGTCTCATGGCCACAAAAAACAAAACAGAAGTTTCGATAGGTGTCCACTGGGAAAGTATTTTTGAGGCTAGAGAAATAATAAGAAAGGTAAAATCTTGCATTTCTACATACATGGGAACAAAGGGCCACAATAGGTTTAAACACTGGGAACTTTGTTCCTATTTTTCACCTCCAGTGAGGTGTGGTCAAGAAACTGTATATATGAAGGTACACAACTTAATATTTTGATATACTCCTACCTTGTGAAATCATTACCACAAACAAGCTAGTGAATATACCTTCAGTTCACATAGTCACCATTTTCTCTCTCTCTCTTTTTTTTTTTTTTTTTTTTTTGTGGCAAGAACACTGGAGATCAGGTCTCTTAGAAGTTTCAACGATACCTTGCAGTTTTGTTAATTGTTGTCACATTGGTGAGGTTACATCCCCAGAACTCACCCATTTTGCACTAACTGAAACTTTGTACGGCTTGACGAACATCTAATTTTAGGAACTCCCAGAAGCCCCCGTTTCTTTAGTCATCTCAGACTTCTGAAAAAGGGAAGTTGGTCCTCAACAGTTGTTTTGGAGGAAAGCTGTTCTGTGGGTTTTTGAAAGAGATAAGGAAGGGTAGTAGTTTGTTCCCCTCAAGTGTTACCATGGGAACGTTTCAGGAACACTGGGTCCTGCTCAACATCTCACGTGTAGAATCAGGATCGCATGGCTGGTGCAACCCTAAGTGAGCAGAAGAGACCCTTCTTTCTCTATGTTGACAAAGAAACCTGTGAACAAGGATGCCTTCATTTGGAGAACATCTTGCTGGTACCAGAGCTCACTTTGCAGACTAACTCATGTTTGCTCTCTTTCCCTAAACCTCCCCCCACAACCTGCCCATGTGTAAGCTTCCAGGACTTTCCCAGCATGTGAGCTGCAAGGGGGGGCCCACAGGAAGACTCTGAGGTCACAGGCAGACAGGACCACACTCTATTCTGATTACGAGTATTTAACTTGTGTAATTACTTTTCTCTGGTGCTTCTGAGCCCCCCTTATTTCTTCCCAACTTCATTCAACTTCTAGATTTTTGGATCAGATTCAGACGTATACCCAGCCCAGGTCACAGGTCTGTCTCAGCACATTGATACCATCTCCCCAACAATGCTCCCAGGCATGGGTGATTTTGCATCCCCTAGGGACACCTGGCAATGTCTGGAGACATTTTAGGTCATCACAGTTGGAGGCAGGGGTGTGGGTGCCACCCGCATCTGGAAGATAGAGGCCAGGGCTGCTGCTAAAATCCTATGATGCACAGGACAGCCCAATCCCACTGTCTGCAGAGGTTGAGAAATTCTGTTCTATGCACAGCCCTATGGTTGTCTAGGGGTACTGAAGCTGCCGCCAGGATCTGGATGGTTGTCATGGAGTTTCGTGGACATCCAAATCGTATTTCACAGTGTGTTAAAATCACCTGGGGCTGGGGAGAAGGGACCACAGGGAATTATTGTTTAATGGGAGACAGAGTTTCAGTTTTGCAAGATGAAGCGTCCTGGAGATGAATGGTTGTGGCTGTCGCATAATTACACATTTAAAAATCCATCACTGTGAACTCAAGAATGGTTAAGATGATAAGTTTTATGTTATACCACAATAAAAAAATTGGAAAAAGTTACTTCATACAATTCAGTAGACAAGTGTAAGTTATGGACTGTCTCAATTCCTCATGTCTTGAGTACCCAGTTGGACTTTGGGAAAGGGATTCAAATATTACTCCAATGTGAAAAATGTAAGGAACCTGGTTATGCCCTAGGGGTTTTATTTTTTTATTTTTTTAAATATTAGTAATTAGTATTATTAATATTAGGTAAAATGATTTCAAACATGTTATTGGAGATGAAGAACAACATTTCAACATATCAGTCACAAATTTGTAAGTGCTTAAGATCTGTAATCATAGCTAGAAATCTTAACAGCATACTGTCTATAAATTATAGAAAATGTAGACCAAAAAAAAATCAGTTTGAACATAAAGGGTCTGAAAAACCACTATCAGCACCTTAACATTTGTAGAATATCACATGTAACTAAAATACAATAGAATGTACATTCCATCCAAAATGCATAATATACATACCAAGATAAATCATATATTGGGCCACAAAACTTCTCAAAAAGTCTCAAAAGTTTGAAATTTTAATAACTTTAATTTCTTTCTTTTTTTTAAAATTTTTAAAAAATTTTTAAAAATTTATTTATCCGGGTTTAGCGTCTACTTACACCACTTTCTGAAGATTATGGGGAGCGGAATCTATTTTTTCACAAAGCAGCTTCACGGATGAGGTACTGAGGAAGCTCTGACTGATATCTAGAAACACCAGACTCTTGTTTGAGTCGAACACGGAAAGAAGATCCATCCAGAAAGGAAGCACATATTGATCATTCTGGAACCTGTTGGGAAGAGGCAAAGAAGGGAAATTACCGAAGACTGCTGGAGAGAAAACGACCACCGGTCCCTCATTGTGAAGCTATTTAGGGAGGGCTACTCCGGGTATATACACCAATAAACAGGCAGAGCTCTAAAGTCAGATGGTTGAATCACTCAGCATTACTGTCAGACAAGTCATCACCTGAGACAGGTCACTGGAGAAAGAACTCAAGCTTGCTTGCTTTTTTTTTTTTTTTTTTGAGATTTTTTATTTGAGAGAAAGAGTGTGAGTGAACAAGCAGGAATAGGGGTGTGGGGGTAGGGGTGGGTATAGGGAGAGGGACAGACTTCCTGCATGGAGCCCGACTCTAGCTCCATCCCAGGACCCCAAGATCATGACCTGAGCCAAAGTCAGATGCTGAACTTACTGAGCCACTTTACCCAGAACTCAAACTTCTTGCACAACAATCTAACAGAGGTTTAGAATACACCAAAAGTCTAAGATCATTGATACAAAATTAAAAACAAGTTAGAGAGGAGAAGGGAGTTGGGGGAAATTGGAAGGGGAGGTGAATCATGAAAGACTATGGACTCTGAAAAACAATCTGAGAGGTTTGAAGTGGTGGGGGGGGGTGGGAGGTTGGGGTACCATGTGGTGGGTATTATAGAGGGCACCGATTGCATGGAGCACCGGGTGTGGTGCAAAAACAATGAATACTGTTATGCTGAAAATAAATAAATTTAATAAAACAAAAACAAAAACATCGCAGTCTCCCCTGGAGGCGTGGGTAATTTGCGTGCCTGCTGCCTTCCTTGGATGTGGTAGCCGTTTCTCAGGCTCTCTCTCTGGAATCGAACCCTGATTCCTCGTCACCCGTGGTCACCATGGTAGGCATGGCTACTACCATTGAAAGTTGATAGGGCAGACGTTCAAATGGGTCGTCAACGCCACGGGGGGCATGTGATCGGCCTGAGGTTATCTAGAGTCACCAAAGCTGCCGGCGCCCGCCGCCCCCCCGCCGGGGCCAGGGAGAGGCTGACCAGGTTGGTTTTGATCTGATAAATGCACGCATCACCCCCGTGAAGGGGGTCAGCGGCCGTCAGCATGTATTAGCTCTAGAATTACCACATTTATCCAAGTAGGAGAGGAGCAAGTGACCAAAGGAACCATAATTGATTTAATGAGCCATTTGCAGTTTCACTGTACCAGCCGTGCATACTTAGACATGCATGGCTTAATCTTTGAGACAAGCATATGCTACTGGCAGGATCAACCAGGTAAGACTGGGTGTGGTGAAAAAATAATGATACTGTTATGCTGAAAATAAATAAATTAAAAAAATAAAAAACAATATACACCATTGATGAAAAAATGAGCGATATGCGTGTCAGAGATCTGAATGTCAGATGGTGTATCCATATGCATGATATTCTCAATCTAATTTACAACTGTATTTGTAACCTAAAACGTCCATAAAAACTTGAGAAGATGTAATCACAGACTTAAGAGAATGTTTATTTTGTTCTGTGGTTGCTTCTGGGCATAGGGTTGGTGTAGGTGATATGATTTCTTTATCCTTTTCAGTATTGCTTTCATTTTCTATTTATGTAAGGGATCTTTGCAATCAGAAAAATATTTTCAGGAAAACAGTACAAACACTTGAAGCCATGATGTGTCAGAAAGTTGAAACATTTTACTTATTGATGGGGAAATACTATGGGACCTAAGAGTAATCAAATATTTGGAGGTTTTTGTGGAGAAAATTGAAGGTACGAGTGTGCAAGGAATAAGAGTAACCAGCACATAAATATAAGAGAGAAAAGTGTAAATGAAAGTTGAAGCTGGAATTTGAACTCCTATATGCTAGGAACCTTGAGTAATTTTAGAATTAGTCATCTAAAAATACTACTTCGAAGTAGGTCCAGTGCTTACCTGAAGATAATGGAAAGGAAGCCCAGAAAGCGTCTAACTCACTCCCCATCATCACAGTAACAGAGCCGTAACAGAGACAGAGCTCAAAGTCAAACAGTAAGACCCAGCACCTTCGTTGCCTCCTACCATCTTCCATTCCTCAGCCTATAACTGGGCTCGGTGGCTTTCAAACGAAGGTGGCCGGTTTCCAGGGCATAAACATTAATCTGAATAATTAACCTCTTATTTTCCACTCTCCCTCAAGCCTGCTGAGGCTGGCTACTCATGTCACCCTATCTTCTGAAGGACAATTGTCCTTTCTCCTAGAGATGGGCAAGGCTACACAAGACCATGTTTGGGGGATACCCTTCCAA
Organism: Mustela lutreola; assembly: GCF_030435805.1. NCBI lineage: Eukaryota > Metazoa > Chordata > Mammalia > Carnivora > Mustelidae > Mustela > Mustela lutreola. The sequence continues at coordinate 50,103,020 of NC_081305.1, forward strand.
AGTCACTAATGGGAGAGTAAATTTGAGTCAACGTGAATATCTTCCTAAGATTCAAAAGAGCTTAGAGAAGAAATAAGCAGTTTCTAAAGGCAAGAAGCTCCATTATTAGCCTTGACGGAATAGCAAGTCCTACACAAAGTGGACATTTTGTGGTTTGAAATAGAGGAAGAAAGAAGCCAGAAAGAACTTAGGTTCTGTCAGCTTCAGCATGCCTGGCTGCTTTAGGTTGAGGTTTTACCTTTGGTTTTATTAGTGGTACTTGCCTCGATGAAAGATATATTTAAAATTAATGTCCTCATTGCAGAATTTGAAGCAACATGAGGAGGACAAGCCTTTAGAAACCTAGTTTGTGCCTTTCAAAGAGCATGGTCTATATGCTCTGGGGAAAGACATCTGAGGCTGTGTAGGGTTAGTGCAATGGTCTTATCAGGGGAAGATAATCAAGCCGTTGTGTAGAACATGGGCTCGTTCCCACTGTGCTACCGGAGGAAGTGGTCTGACTGAAAGCAGCCTGTGATTTAAGCGTCCCGGAGTTACAGACCAGCAATGCTATGGGCCTGCTGTGGTGAGCAGGACAGAAGGGAAAGTGGCAAAAGGCACCTGAAAAGAACGTTCATGGAAAGCATCCATTTGTGTTTCAGATCAGAATGATTGTAATCACACCTAAAGACATCCATTGCCTTCTTCTCAGATGGGGGCTCCAAGGACAAAGCAGTCCAACTGTGGTTAATTACCTGCAGTGTTCATGTTGGCTCTATTATTGGTTTTAACTAAACCAAGGTTAAGAAGAAAAAAGAGGGTCCTCAAAAAATTAAAAATAGAGCTATCCTACGACCCAGCAATCATACTACTGGGTATTTATCCCAAAGATATATATGTGAAAAGAAGGGCCATATGTACTCCTATCTTCATAGCAGCAATGTCCACAATAGCCAAACTGTGGAAGAGCTGAGAAGCCCTTCAACAGATGAATGGGTAAAGAAAGTGTGGTCCGGGGGAGGAGTCAAGATGGCGGAGAAGTAGCAAGCTGAGACTGCTTCAGCTAGCCGGAGATCAGCTAGATAGCTTATCTAAAGATTGCAAACACCTGAAAATCCATCGGCAGATCGAAGAGAAGAAGAACAGCAATTCTGGAAACAGAAAAACAACCACTTTCTGAAAGGTAGGACCGGCGGAGAAGTGAATCCAAAGCAACGGGAAGATAGACCCCGGGGGGAGGGGCCGGCTCCCGGCAAGCGGCGGAGCAACCGCGCACAAAATCAGGACTTTTAAAAGTCTGTTCCGCTGAGGGACATCGCTCCAGAGGCTAAACCGGGGCGAAGCCCACGCGGGGTCAGCGTGGCCTCAGGTCCCGCAGGGTCACAGAAGGATCGGGGGTGTCTGAGTGTCGCAGAGCTTGCGGGTATTGGAACGGGAAAGCCGGCTACAGAGACAGAGCCGACAGTAAGCTCGCAGCTCCGTGTTACCTTGAACCGGTCGCAGGCTCGGTGAGCTTGGAGCGCGGCCGGAGGTCAGGCAGACGGGAGTGACTGGGCGCTGTTCTCTGAGGGTGCACTGAGGAGTGGGGCCCTGGGCTCTCGGCTCCTCCGGGCCGGAGACCAGGAGGCCACCATTTGTATTCCCGTCCTCTGGAACTCTACAGAAAGCGCTCAGGGAACAAAAGCTCCTGAAAGCAAACCGAGCGGATTACTCACCCCGGCCCCAGGTAAGGGCGGTGTAATTCCGCCTGGGGCAAAGACACTTGAGAATCACTACAACAGGCCCCTCCCCCAGAAGATCAACAAGAAATCCAGCCGAGACCAAGTTCACCTACCAAGGAGTGCGGTTTCAATACCAAGGAGAGCAGCAGAATTCCAGAGGAGGAGAAAGCCAAGCACGGAACTCATGGCTTTTTTCCTGTGATTTTTTTTAGTCTTGCAGTTAATTTAATTTTTTCTTTTTCATTTTTTTTTTCTCGCCTTTGGGTAAAATTTTTTTTTTAAATGTTACCTTTTTCTTTTTTAACGATTTTTTACTAGTTTATCTAATATATATATATATTTTTACATTTTTCTTAGGTGTTTTCTTTTTTTAAAAATTCTTTTCTTTTCTTTTCTTTTTTTTTCATTTTCTTTTCTTTTTGTTTTTTTTTTCTTTCTTCCTTTTTGAACCTCTTTTTATCCCCTTTCTCCCCACTCACGATTTTGTTTCTCTTCTAATTTGGTTAAAGCATATTTTCCTGGGGTTGTTGCCACCCTTTTAGTATTTTACTTGCCCCTTCATTTACTCTTATCTGGACAAAATGACAAGACGTAAAAATTCAACATAAAAAAAAGAACAAGAGGCAGTACCGAAGGCTAGGGACCTAATCAATACAGACATCGGTAATATGTCAGATCTAGAGTTCAGAATGACAATTCTCAAGGTTCTAGCCGGGCTTGAGATAGGCATGGAAGATATTAGAGAAACCCTCTCGAGAGATATAAAAGCCCTTTCTGGAGAAATAAAAGAACTAAAATCTAACCAAGTTGAAATAAAAAAAGCTATTAATGAGGTGCAATCAAAAATGGAGGCTCTCACTGCTAGGATAAATGAGGCAGAAGAAAGAATTAGTGATATAGAAGACCAAATGACAGAGAATAAAGAAGCTGAGCAAAAGAGGGACAAACAGATACTGGACCACGAGGGGAGAATTCGAGAGATAAGTGACACCATAAGACGAAACAACATTAGAATAATTGGGATTCCAGAAGAAGAAGAAAGTGAGAGGGGAGCAGAAGGTATACTGGAGAGAATTATTGGGGAGAATTTCCCCAATATGGCAAAGGGAACGAGCATCAAAATTCAGGAGGTTCAGAGAATGCCCCTCAAAATCAATAAGAATAGGCCCACACCCCGTCACCTAATAGTAAAATTTACAAGTCTCAATGACAAAGAGAAAATCCTGAAAGCAGCCCGGGAAAAGAAGTCTGTAACATACAATGGTAAAAATATTAGATTGGCAGCTGACTTATCCACAGAGACCTGGCAGGCCAGAAAGAGCTGGCATGATATTTTCAGAGCACTAAACGAGAAAAACATGCAGCCAAGAATACTATATCCAGCTAGGCTATCATTGAAAATAGAAGGAGAGATTAAAAGCTTCCAGGACAAACAACAACTGAAAGAATTTGCAAATACCAAACCAGCTCTACAGGAAATCTTGAAAGGGGTCCTCTAAGCAAAGAGAGAGCCTACAAGTGGTAGATCAGAAAGGAACAGAGACCATATACAGTAACAGTCACCTTACAGGCAATACAATGGCACTAAATTCATATCTCTCAATAGTTACCCTGAATGTGAATGGGCTAAATGCCCCTGTCAAAAGACACAGGGTATCAGAATGGATACAAAAACAAAACCCATCTATATGTTGCCTACAAGAAACTCATTTTAAGCCCGAAGACACCTCCAGATTTAAAGTGAGGGGGTGGAAAAGAATTTACCATGCTAATGGACATCAGAAGAAAGCAGGAGTGGCAATCCTTATATCAGATCAATTAGATTTTAAGCCAAAGACTATAATAAGAGATGAGGAAGGACACTATATCATACTCAAAGGGTCTGTCCAACAAGAAGATTTAACAATTTTAAATATCTATGCCCCCAATGTGGGAGCAGCCAACTATATAAACCAATTAATAACAAAATCAAAGAAACACATCAACAATAATACAATAATAGTAGGGGACTTTAACACTCCCCTCACTGAAATGGACAGGTCATCCAAGCAAAAGATCAGCAAGGAAATAAAGGCCTTAAACGACACACTGGACCAGATGGACATCACAGATATATTCAGAATATTTCATCCCAAAGCAACAGAATACACATTCTTCTCTAGTGCACATGGAACATTCTCCAGAATAGATCACATCCTCGGTCCTAAATCAGGACTCAACCGGTATCAAAAGATTGGGATCATTCCCTGCATATTTTCAGACCACAATGCTCTAAAGCTAGAACTCAACCACAAAAGGAAGTTTGGAAAGAACCCAAATACATGGAGACTAAACAGTATCCTTCTAAAGAATGAATGGGTCAACCGGGAAATTAAAGAAGAATTGAAAAAAATCATGGAAACAAATGATAATGAAAATACAACGGTTCAAAATCTGTGGGACACAACAAAGGCAGTCCTGAGAGGAAAATATATAGCGGTACAAGCCTTTCTCAAGAAACAAGAAAGGTCTCAGGTACACAACCTAACCCTACACCTAAAGGAGCTGGAGAAAGAACAAGAAAGAAACCCTAAGCCCAGCAGGAGAAGAGAAATCATAAAGATCAGAGCAGAAATCAATGAAATAGAAACCAAAAAAACAATAGAACAAATCAACGAAACTAGGAGCTGGTTCTTTGAAAGAATTAATAAAATTGATAAACCCCTGGCCCGACTTATCAAAAAGAAAAGAGAAAGGACCCAAATAAATAAAATCATGAATGAAAGAGGAGAGATCACAACTAACACCAAAGAAATACAAACTATTATAAGAACATACTATGAGCAACTCTACGGCAATAAATTTGACAATCTGGAAGAAATGGATGCATTCCTAGAAACATATAAACTACCACAACTGAACCAGGAAGAAATAGAAAGCCTGAACAGACCCATAACCAGTAAGGAGATTGAAACAGTCATTAAAAATCTCCAAACAAACAAAAGCCCAGGGCCAGACGGCTTCCCGGGTGAATTCTACCAAACATTTAAAGAAGAACTAATTCCTATTCTCCTGAAACTGTTCCAAAAAATAGAAATGGAAGGAAAACTTCCAAACTCATTTTATGAGGCCAGCATCACCTCGATGCCAACACCAGACAAGGATCCCACCAAAAAAGAGAGCTATAGACCGATATCCTTGATGAACACAGATGCGAAAATACTCAACAAAATACTAGCCAATAGGATTCAACAGTACATTAAAAAGATTATTCACCACGACCAAGTGGGATTTATTCCAGGGCTGCAAGGTTGGTTCAACATCCGCAAATCAGTCAATGTGATACAACACATCAATAAAAGAAAGAACAAGAACCATATGATACTCTCAATAGATGCTGAAAAAGCATTTGACAAAGTACAACATCCCTTCCTGATCAAAACTCTTCAAAGTGTAGGGATAGAGGGCACATACCTCAATATCATCAAAGCCATCTATGAAAAACCCACTGCAAATATCATTCTCAATGGAGAAAAACTGAAAGCTTTTCCGCTAAGGTCAGGAACACGGCAGGGATGTCCATTATCACCACTGCTATTCAACATCGTACTAGAGGTCCTAGCCTCAGCAATCAGACAACAAAAGGAAATTAAAGGCATCCAAATCGGCAAAGAAGAAGTCAAATTATCACTCTTCGCAGATGATATGATACTCTATGTGGAAAACCCAAAAGACTCCACTCCAAAACTGCTAGAACTTATACAGGAATTCAGTAAAGTGTCAGGATATAAAATCAATGCACAGAAATCAGTTGCATTTCTCTACACCAACAGCAAGACAGAAGAAAGAGATATTAAGGAGTCAATCCCATTTACAATTGCATCCAAAACCGTAAGATACCTAGGAATAAACCTAACCAAAGAGACACAGAATCTATACTCAGAAAACTATAAAGTACTCATGAAAGAAATTGAGGAAGACACAAAGAAATGGAAAAATGTTCCATGCTCCTGGATTGGAAGAATAAATATTGTGAAAATGTCTATGCTACCTAAAGCAATCTACACATTTAATGCAATTCCTATCAAAGTACCATCCATCTTTTTCAAAGAAATGGAACAAATAATTCTAAAATTTATATGGAACCAGAAAAGACCTCGAATAGCCAAAGGGATATTGAAAAAGAAAGCCAACGTTGGTGGCATCACAATTCCGGTCTTCAAGCTCTATTACAAAGCTGTCATCATCAAGACAGCATGGTACTGGCACAAAAACAGACACATAGATCAATGGAACAGAATAGAGAGCCCAGAAATAGACCCTCAAATCTATGGTCAAGTAATCTTCGACAAAGCAGGAAAGAATGTCCAATGGAAAAAAGACAGCCTTTTCAATAAATGGTGCTGGGAAAATTGGACAGCCACATGCAGAAAAATGAAATTGGACCATTTCCTTACACCACACACAAAAATAGACTCAAAATGGATGAAGGACCTCAATGTGCGAAAGGAATCCATCAAAATCCTTGAGGAGAACACGGGCAGCAACCTCTTCGACCTCTGCCGCAGCAACATCTTCCTAGGAACAACGCAAAAGGCAAGGGAAGCAAGGGAAAAAATGAACTACTGGGATTTCATCAAGATCAAAAGCTTTTGCACAGCAAAGGAAACAGTTAACAAAATCAAAAGACAACTGACAGAATGGGAGAAGATATTTGCAAACGACATATCAGATAAAGGACTAGTGTCCAGAATCTATAAAGAACTTAGCAAACTCAACACCCAAAGAACAAATAATCCAATCAAGAAATGGGCAGAAGACATGAACAGACATTTCTGCAAAGAAGACATCCAGATGGCGAACAGACACATGAAAAAGTGCTCCATATCACTCGGCATCAGGGAAATACAAATCAAAACCACAATGAGATATCACCTCACACCAGTCAGAATGGCTAAAATCAACAAGTCAGGAAATGACAGATGCTGGCGAGGATGCGGAGAAAGGGGAACCCTCCTACACTGTTGGTGGGAATGCAAGCTGGTGCAGCCACTCTGGAAAACAGCATGGAGGTTCCTCAAAATGTTGAAAATAGAACTGCCCTATGACCCAGCAATTGCACTATTGGGTATTTACCCTAAAGATACAAATGTAGTGATCCAAAGGGACACATGCACCCGAATGTTTATAGCAGCAATGTCCACAATAGCCAAACTATGGAAAGAACCTAGATGTCCATCAACAGATGAATGGATCAAGAAGATGTGGTATATATACACAATGGAATACTATGCAGCCATCAAAAGAAATGAAATCTTGCCATTTGCAACAACATGGATGGAACTAGAGCGTATCATGCTTAGCGAAATAAGTCAAGCAGAGAAAGACAACTATCATATGATCTCCCTGATATGAGGAAGTGGTGATGCAACATGGAGGCTTAAGTGGGTAGAAGAAGAATCAATGAAACAAGATGGGATTGGGAGGGAGACAAACCATACGTGACTCTTAATCTCACAAAACAAACTGAGGGTTGCCGGGGGGAGGGGGTTTGGGAGAAGGGGGTGGGATTATGGACATTGGGGAGGGTATGTGATTTGGTGAGTGCTGTGAAGTGTGTAAACCTGGTGATTCACAGACCTGTACCCCTGGGGATAAAAATATATGTTTATAAAAAATTAAAAATTAAAAAAAAAAAAAGAAGGTCATTTGCTCTGTTCGTCTCTATAAACCCGGCCTTTGCACCTCCCAGCACATGATATGGACAGAGATTAGATTCTGTACTCCTTAGATCCACTTTAACACTGTATTTCTGGTAAAAGAAATTCACATGTCTTTGTGTCAAGCTCATCTTTAATTTGTATTTTGCAGCACTTACTCAAGTACAGGGAGAAGATGTCCCAAACCCAGAAGCAGCAAAGGAACTTTTGGAAGGAGAAAAGTCAGGTCTGTATCCTGTCTTCCTGGAGGAGTCTGGTGTCAGGCCATTCTTTTTTGTCTTTTTCCTACCTAACCCAAAGTATCTTTTTTTCCCTAATGAATAACCAGCTATGTCCTTCCTATCCCCTACCTCCAATCACTGAAGGTTAACAGGATAAATACAGAAGTGTTTTGAAAGAGAAGGTCCAGCAAATCTGGAAGAACTTTTGGCCTGGAGCCAGTGAGAACATTCACACAGTCACCCAAAGATATGAGACACAGATTCCATTCTGTAATCCTAAAATGCTCAGAGGGCCATTTCCACACACAGTGGTGCTGCATGGTCCCACAGGCATAGGGAAGACCACTCTGGCCAAGAAGTGCATGCTGGACTGGACACAGGACACCTCATGCAGACCCCCCGCGTTGCTTTCAATCTCAGTGGCAAGGTGCTCAGCCGCAAGGGGACTTGCTCCTTCGCAGAGCTGCTGGCGGAGAGCACCCCAGACCTGCAGTGCGCCCTTCCGCAAGTCCCAGCCCAGGCGTACAAGCTCCTGCTGGTCATCGACACTTTAGAGGAGCTGCGCGTGTTCTAGGGCATGGGTGCACTGGCACACGACTTGGGTGGTGACTGGAGGATGTGGAGGCCTGCGCCGGTGTTCCTGGGCAGCCTACTGAAGAGAAATCTCTTCCCCACAGCCACCCTGCTGGTCACCACCCAGCCCAAGACCCTGAGGGAACTGCGGCTCCTGGTGGAGCACCCGCTCTTGGTGGAGATGGAGGGGCTCTCCGAGCGCGACAGGAGGGTGTATTTCTTGTGACACTTCGGAGAGGAGGCTCAGGCCCTGTGTGCTTTCCAGCTGATGAGAAGCAACACGGCGCTGTTCTGCATGGGAACGGTGCCCACCGTGTGCTGGATGGCATGTACCTGCCTGAGGCTGCAGATGGCCGAGGGCACGGACCCCCGGCTCACCTGCTGGACCACCACGTCTCTGCTGCTGCACTTCCTCTGCAGCGGGTTCGCGCCCATGCGGGGCCAAGGCCTGGGTCTAGGGCCGCCAAGACATGGGGAGCCCCATCTGGCACACTGGGGGTGTGCAGAGGCTGCTCTCCAAGGAAGAAGGCCTCAAGAATCCCCACCTGGCCCCCATCAGGCGCTTCCTGTTTGGCCTCGCCAATGAAAAGAGGGCCAGGGAGCTGGGGACCACCTTTGGCTGCCCAGTGTCCACTCAGTTCAAGCGGGAGCTACTGGAATGCACAGTGCAGTCCCCTGAACACAGACCCTTCTCCTCGGTGACAGACACGAAGGAGACCTTGTATTGTCTCTACGAATCCCAGGAGGAGCAGCTTGTGAAGGAGGCCATGGCCCAGGTCACAGAAGTGTCCCTGCATTTGGAAGATACCTTGGACCTGGTGCACGCATCGTTCTGCCTCAAGGGTTGTGAAAACTTGCAGAAAATGTGGCTGCGAGTAGAAAAGGGGGTGTTCCTAGAGAACGATACTATATGGAGATCAGAGGCTCAGGCTGACGGGTAAGAACCTGCCCTGTTCACTCTGGTAGTGCCCGGGCTTCTACCTCACTCCCTGCTCCAGTAGCAGCAGTGCAGAGTGTCCTCCCTGTGGCTTAGGGTCAGAATTTTCTTCTTACCAGAACTACTTCTGCCAGCTTGTGCTTCAAGGTGGAGAGTTTGGTGCTCATATTAAGGATGGGGCCTTTGAACCAGACCTTGTTTTGAGACCTGTGTCCTTTTTTCTCCAGCTGAGCAATGTTTGCACATGGCTCGACCTCACTTTAGTCCTCGTGTTGGTTGTCTACATTGCCCCTCTGTATGGGGTTGTCCCGTTTAGCATGACAGATGGAAAGGCATTAAAGGTGGAAAGTCAGAGGCTGATTCAACAAGGTTCTGAAAGCTTCTCCCCATCCGCAATCATGGGCATGTCACCTAATGCAACTGACACAATGAGATGACCCCAGGCAGTCATGAGACGTTATTCTTGCTGTAGCCTCAGGTAACATCAGCTGAGCTCTTATGGCATTTCCAAATACTATTTATCCCCTGGTGGCTACTTGCAATCTTTCCTGTTGAGGTGAAGATCCTGGCTTCATTAAAGGGTGTTTGAATGGGATTCGAACTCCAGTCTGCTGGTTTATGAAGTGCCCCTCCCCCATCACAATCCAAGCTCACTTCTCATGGTCCTGTGTAGGGCCCACCAGACATATATTGATACTTACCTTATCAGCCTGCCTCTTCCTCAACCCTAGGTTGTCATCAGAAATCCAGTATCTGAAATCCTCATGCATATTCACAGGGCCGGAATCAAACACCCCCGCCTTGCTTTCCTGGTGGAGGCATCTATTTTACACATCCCCTTCACTTTCCCTCTTATTCCTTCCCCATGTAGCAGAGAGTCGTGAACTCAAGTCACCTCAGGGAGCATCAGGACCCTGACGGCTGGGCTGGAACATTTCTCCACCTTGAAGATCACCGGCACTCACAGACCCCATTGGTTAAGTTCTTTATTGTAATTCCAGTCCAGCTAATATACACTGTCATACTAGTTACCTGGATACAATATAGTGACTCAGCAGGTCTACACAACAGTCGGTGCTCATCGTGTTGACCGTACTCTCAATTACCATCATCCGTTTTTACACATCTCCTACCACCCTCCCTGCTGGTAGCCATCAGTTTGCTCTTTTTAGTGGAGAGTCTGTTTTCGCTTCTTCCCCCCACCCATTGCCTATTTGTTCTGTTTCTTAAATTCCACATATGAGTGAAATCCTGTGATATTTGTCCTTCTCTGACTGGCACAGGTGGCTTCCTGTTACACACTGTAGCTACAGTCACGTCTTGGCAGAAGGCAGGCTTTCGTTCTTTTTAATGCCTGAGTAATATTCCATTGATTATATATACTACATCTTTATCCGTCAGAGGTCACTTGGGCAGCTTCTCTAATTTGGCTTTTGGAGATAATGCTGTGATAAACATAGAGATGTGTGCATTCCTTTGAACCGGTGTTTCCCTTCATCTGTGTCCTGACTTTGTTTCTTCTCTCATCCAAGTGTTTATACAGGCCTACATGCTGGTTTACCTAAATCTTTCTTCTGCAGGAGGGTCATCAAAGAGCTGCTTTGAATGCAAATGAGATTGCATGAATAGCCTCTTATCTCATCCAAGATCCCAAGTCAAAATAGTATTTATTTATTTTTATTGTGTTATGTTAGTCACCATACAGTATGTCATTAGTTTTTGATGTAATGTTCCATGATTCATTGTTTGTGTATAACACCCAGTGCTCCATGCAATCCTTGCCCTCCTTAATACCCACCCCCAGGCTCACCCAGACCCCCCTCTCCCCTCTGAAACCCTCAGAGTCCATAGTCTCTCATGATATGTCTCCCCTTCTGATTCTCACCCCCTACTTCATATCTCCTTTCCTTCTCCTAATGTACTCTGTGCTATTCTTTATGCTCCACAAGTAAGTGAAACCACATGATAATTGACTCTCTCTGCTTGACTTATTTCACTCAGCATAATCTCCTCCAGTCCCGTCCATGTTGATACAAAAGTTGGGTATTCATCTTTTCCAATGGCTGAGTGATAGTCCATTGTATATAAGGACCACACTTTCTTTTTTTTTTTTTTTTAAGATTTTATTTATTTGTCAGAGAGAGAGGGAGAGCGAGCGAGCACAGAGAGACAGAATGGCAGGCAGAGGCAGAGGGAGAAGCAGGCTCCCTTCCGAGCAAGGAGCCCGATGTGCGACTCGATCCCAGGATGCTGGGATCGTGACCTGAGCCGAAGGCAGCTTGCTTAACCAAATGAGCCACCCAGGCATCCCAGGACCACACTTTCTTTTTTTTTTTTTTAATTTTTAATTTTTTATAAACATATATTTTTATCCCCAGGGGTACAGGTCTGTGAATCACCAGGTTTACACACTTCACAGCACTCACCAAATCACATACCCTCCCCAATGTCCATAATCCCACCCCCTTCTCCCAAACCCCCTCCCCCCGGCAACCCTCAGTTTGTTTTGTGAGATTAAGAGTCACGTATGGTTTGTCTCCCTCCCAATCCCATCTTGTTTCATTGATTCTTCTTCTACCCACTTAAGCCTCCATGTTGCATCACCACTTCCTCATATCAGGGAGATCATATGATAGTTGTCTTTCTCTGCTTGACTTATTTCGCTAAGCATGATACGCTCTAGTTCCATCCATGTTGTTGCAAATGGCAAGATTTCATTTCTTTTGATGGCTGCATAGTATTCCATTGTGTATATATACCACATCTTCTTGATCCATTCATCTGTTGATGGACATCTAGGTTCTTTCCATAGTTTGGCTATTGTGGACATTGCTGCTATAAACATTCGGGTGCATGTGTCCCTTTGGATCACTACATTTGTATCTTTAGGGTAAATACCCAATAGTGCAATTGCTGGGTCATAGGGCAGTTCTATTTTCAACATTTTGAGGAACCTCCATGCTGTTTTCCAGAGTGGCTGCACCAGCTTGCATTCCCACCAACAGTGTAGGAGGGTTCCCCTTTCTCCGCATCCTCGCCAGCATCTGTCATTTCCTGACTTGTTGATTTTAGCCATTCTGACTGGTGTGAGGTGATATCTCATTGTGGTTTTGATTTGTATTTCCCTGATGCCGAGTGATATGGAGCACTTTTTCATGTGTCTGTTCGCCATCTGGATGTCTTCTTTGCAGAAATGTCTGTTCATGTCTTCTGCCCATTTCTTGATTGGATTATTTGTTCTTTGGGTGTTGAGTTTGCTAAGTTCTTTATAGATTCTGGACACTAGTCCTTTATCTGATATGTCGTTTGCAAATATCTTCTCCCATTCTGTCAGTTGTCTTTTGATTTTGTTAACTGTTTCCTTTGCTGTGCAAAAGCTTTTGATCTTGATGAAATCCCAGTAGTTCATTTTTTCCCTTGCTTCCCTTGCCTTTTGCGTTGTTCCTAGGAAGATGTTGCTGCGGCAGAGGTCGAAGAGGTTGCTGCCCGTGTTCTCCTCAAGGATTTTGATGGATTCCTTTCGCACATTGAGGTCCTTCATCCATTTTGAGTCTATTTTTGTGTGTGGTGTAAGGAAATGGTCCAATTTCATTTTTCTGCATGTGGCTGTCCAATTTTCCCAGCACCATTTATTGAAAAGGCTGTCTTTTTTCCATTGGACATTCTTTCCTGCTTTGTCGAAGATTACTTGACCATAGATTTGAGGGTCTATTTCTGGGCTCTCTATTCTGTTCCATTGATCTATGTGTCTGTTTTTGTGCCAGTACCATGCTGTCTTGATGATGACAGCTTTGTAATAGAGCTTGAAGACCGGAATTGTGATGCCACCAACGTTGGCTTTCTTTTTCAATATCCCTTTGGCTATTCGAGGTCTTTTCTGGTTCCATATAAATTTTAGAATTATTTGTTCCATTTCTTTGAAAAAGATGGATGGTACTTTGATAGGAATTGCATTAAATGTGTAGATTGCTTTAGGTAGCATAGACATTTTCACAATATTTATTCTTCCAATCCAGGAGCATGGAACATTTTTCCATTTCTTTGTGTCTTCCTCAATTTCTTTCATGAGTACTTTATAGTTTTCTGAGTATAGATTCTGTGTCTCTTTGGTTAGGTTTATTCCTAGGTATCTTACGGTTTTGGATGCAATTGTAAATGGGATTGACTCCTTAATATCTCTTTCTTCTGTCTTGCTGTTGGTGTAGAGAAATGCAACTGATTTCTGTGCATTGATTTTATATCCTGACACTTTACTGAATTCCTGTATAAGTTCTAGCAGTTTTGGAGTGGAGTCTTTTGGGTTTTCCACATAGAGTATCATATCATCTGCGAAGAGTGATAATTTGACTTCTTCTTTGCCGATTTGGATGCCTTTAATTTCCTTTTGTTGTCTGATTGCTGAGGCTAGGACCTCTAGTACGATGTTGAATAGCAGTGGTGATAATGGACATCCCTGCCGTGTTCCTGACCTTAGCGGAAAAGCTTTCAGTTTTTCTCCATTGAGAATGATATTTGCAGTGGGTTTTTCATAGATGGCTTTGATGATATTGAGGTATGTGCCCTCTATCCCTACACTTTGAAGAGTTTTGATCAGGAAGGGATGTTGTACTTTGTCAAATGCTTTTTCAGCATCTATTGAGAGTATCATATGGTTCTTGTTCTTTCTTTTATTGATGTGTTGTATCACATTGACTGATTTGCGGATGTTGAACCAACCTTGCAGCCCTGGAATAAATCCCACTTGGTCGTGGTGAATAATCTTTTTAATGTACTGTTGAATCCTATTGGCTAGTATTTTGTTGAGTATTTTCGCATCTGTGTTCATCAAGGATATCGGTCTATAGCTCTCTTTTTTGGTGGGATCCTTGTCTGGTGTTGGCATCGAGGTGATGCTGGCCTCATAAAATGAGTTTGGAAGTTTTCCTTCCATTTCTATTTTTTGGAACAGTTTCAGGAGAATAGGAATTAGTTCTTCTTTAAATGTTTGGTAGAATTCACCCGGGAAGCCGTCTGGCCCTGGGCTTTTGTTTGTTTGGAGATTTTTAATGACTGTTTCAATCTCCTTACTGGTTATGGGTCTGTTCAGGCTTTCTATTTCTTCCTGGTTCAGTTGTGGTAGTTTATATGTTTCTAGGAATGCATCCATTTCTTCCAGATTGTCAAATTTATTGCCGTAGAGTTGCTCATAGTATGTTCTTATAATAGTTTGTATTTCTTTGGTGTTAGTTGTGATCTCTCCTCTTTCATTCATGATTTTATTTATTTGGGTCCTTTCTCTTTTCTTTTTGATAAGTCGGGCCAGGGGTTTATCAATTTTATTAATTCTTTCAAAGAACCAGCTCCTAGTTTCGTTGATTTGTTCTATTGTTTTTTTGGTTTCTATTTCATTGATTTCTGCTCTGATCTTTATGATTTCTCTTCTCCTGCTGGGCTTAGGGTTTCTTTCTTGTTCTTTCTCCAGCTCCTTTAGGTGTAGGGTTAGGTTGTGTACCTGAGACCTTTCTTGTTTCTTGAGAAAGGCTTGTACCGCTATATATTTTCCTCTCAGGACTGCCTTTGTTGTGTCCCACAGATTTTGAACCGTTGTATTTTCATTATCATTTGTTTCCATGATTTTTTTCAATTCTTCTTTAATTTCCCGGTTGACCCATTCATTCTTTAGAAGGATACTGTTTAGTCTCCATGTATTTGGGTTCTTTCCAAACTTCCTTTTGTGGTTGAGTTCTAGCTTTAGAGCATTGTGGTCTGAAAATATGCAGGGAATGATCCCAATCTTTTGATACCGGTTGAGTCCTGATTTAGGACCGAGGATGTGATCTATTCTGGAGAATGTTCCATGTGCACTAGAGAAGAATGTGTATTCTGTTGCTTTGGGATGAAATATTCTGAATATATCTGTGATGTCCATCTGGTCCAGTGTGTCGTTTAAGGCCTTTATTTCCTTGCTGATCTTTTGCTTGGATGACCTGTCCATTTCAGTGAGGGGAGTGTTAAAGTCCCCTACTATTATTGTATTATTGTTGATGTGTTTCTTTGATTTTGTTATTAATTGGTTTATATAGTTGGCTGCTCCCACATTGGGGGCATAGATATTTAAAATTGTTAAATCTTCTTGTTGGACAGACCCTTTGAGTATGATATAGTGTCCTTCCTCATCTCTTATTATAGTCTTTGGCTTAAAATCTAATTGATCTGATATAAGGATTGCCACTCCTGCTTTCTTCTGATGTCCATTAGCATGGTAAATTCTTTTCCACCCCCTCACTTTAAATCTGGAGGTGTCTTCGGGCTTAAAATGAGTTTCTTGTAGGCAACATATAGATGGGTTTTGTTTTTGTATCCATTCTGATACCCTGTGTCTTTTGACAGGGGCATTTAGCCCATTCACATTCAGGGTAACTATTGAGAGATATGAATTTAGTGCCATTGTATTGCCTGTAAGGTGACTGTTACTGTATATGGTCTCTGTTCCTTTCTGATCTACCACTTGTAGGCTCTCTCTTTGCTTAGAGGACCCCTTTCAAGATTTCCTGTAGAGCTGGTTTGGTATTTGCAAATTCTTTCAGTTGTTGTTTGTCCTGGAAGCTTTTAATCTCTCCTTCTATTTTCAATGATAGCCTAGCTGGATATAGTATTCTTGGCTGCATGTTTTTCTCGTTTAGTGCTCTGAAAATATCATGCCAGCTCTTTCTGGCCTGCCAGGTCTCTGTGGATAAGTCAGCTGCCAATCTAATATTTTTACCATTGTATGTTACAGACTTCTTTTCCCGGGCTGCTTTCAGGATTTTCTCTTTGTCATTGAGACTTGTAAATTTTACTATTAGGTGACGGGGTGTGGGCCTATTCTTATTGATTTTGAGGGGCGTTCTCTGAACCTCCTGAATTTTGATGCTCGTTCCCTTTGCCATATTGGGGAAATTCTCCCCAATAATTCTCTCCAGTATACCTTCTGCTCCCCTCTCACTTTCTTCTTCTTCTGGAATCCCAATTATTCTAATGTTGTTTCGTCTTATGGTGTCACTTATCTCTCGAATTCTCCCCTCGTGGTCCAGTATCTGTTTGTCCCTCTTTTGCTCAGCTTCTTTATTCTCTGTCATTTGGTCTTCTATATCACTAATTCTTTCTTCTGCCTCATTTATCCTAGCAGTGAGAGCCTCCATTTTTGATTGCACCTCATTAATAGCTTTTTTTATTTCAACTTGGTTAGATTTTAGTTCTTTTATTTCTCCAGAAAGGGCTTTTATATCTCTCGAGAGGGTTTCTCTAATATCTTCCATGCCTATCTCAAGCCCGGCTAGAACCTTGAGAATTGTCATTCTGAACTCTAGATCTGATGTCTGTATTGATGTCTGTATTGATTAGGTCCCTAGCCTTCGGTACTGCCTCTTGTTCTTTTTTTTGTGTTGAATTTTTACGTCTTGTCATTTTGTCCAGATAAGAGTAAATGAAGGGGCAAGTAAAATACTAAAAGGGTGGCAACAACCCCAGGAAAATATGCTTTAACCAAATTAGAAGAGATCCAAAATCGTGAGTGGGGAGAAAGGGGATAAAAAGAGGTTCAAAAAGGAAGAAAGAAAAAAGAAAAAAAAAGAAAAGAAAAGAAAAGAATTTTTAAAAAAAGAAAACACCTAAGAAAAATGTAAAAAAAAAAAAAATATATATATATATATATATATATATATATATTAGATAAACTAGTAAAAAATCGTTAAAAAAGAAAAAGGTAACAGTTAAAAAAAAAATTTTACCCGAAGGCGAGAAAAAAAAAAAATGAAAAAGAAAAAATTAAATTAACTGCAAGACTAAAAAAAATCACAGGAAAAAAGCCATGAGTTCCGTGCTTGGCTTTCTCCTCCTCTGGAATTCTGCTGCTCTCCTTGGTATTGAAACCGCACTCCTTGGTAGGTGAACTTGGTCTCGGCTGGATTTCTTGTTGATCTTCTGGGGGAGGGGCCTGTTGTAGTGATTCTCAAGTGTCTTTGCCCCAGGCGGAATTACACCGCCCTTACCCGGGCCGGGGTGAGTAATCCGCTCGGGTTTGCTTTCAGGAGCTTTTGTTCCCTGAGCGCTTTCCGTAGAGTTCCAGAGGACGGGAATACAAATGGCGGCCTCCTGGTCTCCGGCCTGGAGGAGCCGAGAGCCCAGGGCCCCACTCCTCAGTGCGCCCTCAGAGAACAGCGCCCAGTCACTCCCGTCTGCCTGACCTCCGGCCGCGCTCTGAGCTCACCGAGCCTGCGACCGGTTCAAGGTAACACAGAGCTGCGAGCTTACTGTCGGCTCTGTCTCTGTAGCCGGCTTTCCCGTTCCAATACCCGCAAGCTCTGCGACACTCAGACACCCCCGATCCTTCTGTGACCCTGCGGGACCTGAGGCCACGCTGACCCCGCGTGGGCTTCGCCCCGGTTTAGCCTCTGGAGCGATGTCCCTCAGCGGAACAGACTTTTAAAAGTCCTGATTTTGTGCGCGGTTGCTCCGCCGCTTGCCGGGAGCCGGCCCCTCCCCCCGGGGTCTATCTTCCCGTCGCTTTGGATTCACTTCTCCGCCGGTCCTACCTTTCAGAAAGTGGTTGTTTTTCTGTTTCCAGAATTGCTGTTCTTCTTCTCTTCGATCTGCCGATGGATTTTCAGGTGTTTGCAATCTTTAGATAAGCTATCTAGCTGATCTCCGGCTAGCTGAAGCAGTCTCAGCTTGCTACTCAGCAAATGACCTTCTAAACCAAGTTTCCTGCCTGCCCTC
Source organism: Mustela lutreola (assembly GCF_030435805.1). Lineage (NCBI taxonomy): Eukaryota > Metazoa > Chordata > Mammalia > Carnivora > Mustelidae > Mustela > Mustela lutreola. The sequence continues at coordinate 50,120,886 of NC_081305.1, forward strand.
TCTAGACCCATAACAAGAAATATTTTTTCAAGTTGCTCCATCAAAACTCAATGTGATCCATTGAAGCTACTCATCCATCTTTCCTGCTGGTCTAGACCACACACCAGGGAATCCCAACCCAGTACAGCTGCTCCATTGTCTGAGTAAGCAATGAGATCATGCCTGTGTGGAATACCAGACGATTCCTGAGAATCTGCCCAAGGTAAGTGAAAATGCGCGTATGTCAAGACTAGCCCACCAAGCATAGCAACGTGATGCAAGACATCCAGAAAGTAGAAAAAATTCAGATATCCATCCATCCATCAACGAATGGACAATCAAGTGTGGCATAGCCACACCATGGAGTATCATTTTGTAATAAAAATGGATGGCAAGTCAGTGACACACTCAACAATGGGGACAAACCTCAAAAACATTATGGTAAGTGATGAAAGGCAGACAGGAAAGACCATGTGTCCAGAAAAGCCAAATCTAGAGAGACACAATAATATAATGGTTGCCCGGAGCTGGCGGACAGAGACTAGGGAGTGACCACGTGTGGACACAAGGGAACTTTCTGGGGGTGATGTCCATGTTGTAAAATTGGATAGTGGTGATGGTTGGGAAATTCTGTAGGTTTACTGAAAGTTAGTAGTAGCACATTTAATTTGAATGAAATTTATGGATACGCAGATTGTACTTTACCAGAGCCATTAACAAACAATACTACCCAGCTGACTTTAGGCACTCAGTGATGTTAAGGGACCAGAGTGCTGGATGTACATACAGCACATCTCAACTTTCTCATCTGGGAGTTGAATTTCCTAAAGTCTGAGCAACTGAAATTGAAAAATTGAAGAGAAACTCCATATAGTGCACTAATTTTCTGTGAACTGAAGAAATCCAGTACTTTCCAAGGGTCCTTTCCCTGCTTTGTTCCTAAGTGAGGGAGGAAGGCATTTTCTGTGAGACTATTGGGGATTATAAACCATGGAGGAAAGGATGTGCGGTGTGGGGGGGGGATGGAGCTTACAAAAGGAGGGTGCAGAGGACAGAACAGGATGTGGTAGTTGTGGCTTGGCTCGCTCCAACACTGACCAACCTGGCTCCTTTCCTTCTGCACACTGTTGGGTTTCTTCCAAGTTTGCACATTTTGGTTCTGGATTCCTGGTGAACCCTGAGAAAAGAGGGGCCATTATAGGCTTCTCTATTGAGACTTCCGTCTGGGGAGAGAGTGGGACTTCAAGAAGACTTATGTTTGACAACTGCATCTCATACATAAGCCCAGATGACATAAAAAGGATCTTAACATTCTATGGGAGAGAAGATTGTGTCAGGCCACGATCTTGGGCTTACATGCCTTTTCTGGCTTCCTATGTGGTTGAGAACACACAGTGACTGTCTCATGAGAGGGCGTTGTATGCACAATCATCTCCAAAGACCAAGGAGCTGTAAGACTGAAGAAAAAGGCTGACCAGTCCAGCCTGACGACAAATGGTTAAAGATTTTATTTGACAGAGAAAGAGCACAAGTAGGGGAGCAGCAGGCAGAGGGAAAGGGAGAGAGAGACACAAACTCCCCACTGAGTAGGAAGCAGGACATGGGGCTCTATCCCAGGACCCTGAGCTGAAGGATAACACTTATATGAGCCACCCAGGTGGCCCCAAGAAATTGTTTAATAAGGGGACAGAAGTATGTATTTGGTAGCTGCAAGACCAGCTGATCTCCACGACCCTGCTTCCATAGCCCTAGAGGCTGGGAGTGCTAATGGGGGTCTACCCGGAGGAGAGTAAGAATGGGTGTGTGCCACAGTTCTAGCTCCAGAGAAGGTCAAGGACATTATGCCCTGAGGGTATATTCAGGGGTGTAGTTAAACAAAAGGAATGACTGTGACTGTGGTGGGGGTGGTGTTCAAGAAGGCTGCACGTCCTAGAGTGCTCATCATGGTGGATTTGTCCCAGGAGGCACCAGTCAAGTTCACACAGTGAGAGAAATGAATACAGTGAGAGAAATGTGTGTACCCTTGCTCTGTCTTGAGGCCATCACAAAGCTTTCACAGATTAACCTTCTGGTTTCTGATGAGGTAGATAAAACCAAACTGTCCTGGGAGGGGATGTAGGAATACAGTAGAGTCCTGATGGGAGAGGGAGTACTATAAGCTCAACACTGGATAAAGAAGTGGTGAGTCTGGGAGAGTTCTGAAGAGAATCCCAGGAGGTAGTTGGCTGTAGGCATCTAAAGTTCAGGGAGAAATGCTGGTGTAAAGATAGCCTTTGCAAAGGCATCAGGACATAAATAGCCAATAAGACTCCAAAGGATATCAACCAGGACCAGGATGCTGAGTGAGAAAATGGCCAGCCAGTCATTCCTTTTGAAGATGAGGCAGAAGAGCAAGAATTCTGAAAGAATGGAAGAAAAAATAATCCTCAACAAGCCACAGAGCAAAGGCAACAAGGTCATAAAAGCCAAGAGCAGGTTTCTGAATAAAGAATTCTCCACGCTTTTAGTCTGAACACTTACTGGAATGAATACCTACTTGGCGGTATTGCCAAGTGTAAGATCTGATGGACCACCAGTCTCCTTCTGACATTTGGTTAGGTCATCATTGTAGAACCCTTTGGCACTTGTGTATTGATAGAAGAAGTCAGGACATCTAGGTTGAGATTATCAATGGTTGTGCCTTTGCTTTTCAAACCACACTCCCATTTACTATTGCCTTGAGCCCAAGTCTTATCACTAAGGATACTGGTGATTTGGGATATGGAGAGGGGAGAATGTTCATAATCACTAATTCAAAAATCCTTTTGGCTGGGGTTAGCAAACTTAATTTTCTAGTTCCTGCAAAGGGACAGACAGTAAACATTTCCTGCTTTTCAGGCCACACCACTCATCTCTGCCCTTGTAAAGCAAAAGCTGTCATAGGTAACATATAAGCAAATAAGCATGCCACATGCAAAGAAAACTTCATTTATGAATACTGAAGTTTAAGCTTCCTATGATTTTCATAGGCTGTAAGGCAGTCTTTTGATCCTCCCAACCATTTAAAAATACAAGAACAGTTCTTAGCTTGTGGGAAGGTCAAAAGTACATGGCAGGCTGGAGCTGGTCTGGGAGTCTGGTTGGCCAGTCCTTGCTGTAGGTCATGCTAAAATCCAGCCTGTCCAGATTCCAAGGAAAGCTCTTACTTTCCTGCTTCTGTGTGCATTTACTGACTTCTGGTATAAATACCAGCTCATGGAGCTCCCCTGGTCTCCCTCCTCATCCACTGGGATGGCTGCAGAGAGAAGGGCTTGGCTTTCCTTGAATTCTTAGTGCTCAGCACCATGTTTTGTCTAATTAAAACAAGCTCCTGAATTTCAAAGTCTCACATAAGAAGTAAATGAGGTAGCTTATCTAATTCTGGAGGCTTGTTCCAAGAGACTCCACAGCTGCTTCTGGGAGAGGAGGAGGTGGGAAAACTCACACTTTTCAGAGCCAGACCCTTTTAGCTGCTCATCTTGGAGTTTCTTCATGCTATTTCCAAATTTATAATCTCCAGAGGCCAGCTGGGAGTGAAAACCCTCCCCTGTCCATTGAAGACCAGGAACAGTAAGCTAAAAACAGATCTCTAGATGGAATAAAACAGGCCATTTTTACGGAAAAAGAAAATGGTAGGTAAGGAAGAGCCTTTGAATACCCTTGCTGAAGAACAAGAGAGAAAATGTTCTCTAGAACAGTGTGCTCTCCAAAACAAATATAACACCTCTCACCTATGTAACTTTGTATTTTCTAGTAGCCACACAATGAAAGGTCTAAAGAGGTACAACGGACTTTCATAATTTTTATGTAACTAAGACACAATGGAATATTACACAGTCATCAGAAAGGATGAATACCCAACTTTTGCATCAGTATGGGTGGAACTAGAGGGGATTATGCTAAATGAACTAATTCAAGCCAAGAAAGTCAATTATCATATGGTTTCACTTACTTGTGTAACATAAGGAATAGCATGGAGGACATTAGGAGAAGGAAGGGGAAAATGAAGGGGAAATCGGAGGGGGAGATGAACCAGAGACTATAGGCTCCAGGAATCAAACAGGTCTCAAGAGCGGAGGAGGCATGGTGGGGGATGGGTGAGCCCGGTCATGGGTATTAAGGAGGGCACAGATTGCATGAAGCACTGGGTGTTATAGGCAGACAATGAATCATGGAATAATACACCAGAAACTAGTGATGTCCCATATGGTGACTAACACAATTAAAAAATATTAAAAATATAAAAATAATAAAATGCTATCACTTTGATGTGTAGTCAGTGTAAGAGTGGCTCATGAGATAGTACATTAACCCATGCAGTTAAAAGCCCATGTGTGTCCTAGCCTGGTAGCACGCCTGAACAGAACCAACCTCATGCCCATTGGGCACTAACTGCATATGGCCACTGTTAGGCAGCAGAGCCCAGGCTTGGGTGCACGCAGGCATCACTGGGAAGCTCTCAAGAAATCCACATCTGGGGGAGACACAGATCATTTAGCTCAAAGTCTCTGGTGATTGGTTCTGGACATCAGCACATTGAAGCTCCTGAGAGGACTGCCCAGAAGAGTGAAAGCTGACAACCGCTGACCTACAACTCAGTGCTCCACTTAGGGGACACTGGGCGGTGTCTAGAGACATTTTTGGTTGTTTCAAGTGAGAGGTGTGTGCTGCTAGTATCTAACGGGTAGAGGTGCTGGGACGCTAGCACTAGGGTCCCAAAGGTACAGCTAAATATCGTGCAATACAAAGGAGGTCTCTTCACCCAGCCCCAAATGCTATAGCTGATCAAAAGGAAGGTAGGGGTTTGTTTCTGTGAGTGTGTGGAAGGAAACATGAGTGGGAGCTGAAAACCAGAGGGTGTGTAATAATTTAACACCTTGGATGTGTGAGAGAATGGGATCCGGAATATACTCCAGGAATTGTCTTGGACGAGAGAAGGGATATAGACTGAGGTGGGAAGGTATACAATCCCAGGGTAGAGTAGAAATAGCTAGAATGAGAGATACCACCAGACTTTAGGAAAGTCTAGCACTTGGGTTCAGGACAGGTGGCCTCTCCAAGGCTCAGTGTTATTCCTACATATGTAAAACTCTGGAGGCTCTCCTCCTTCCTCCTGGGACACCTTGTGGGCTAGTTTCTACTTACCTGTGAGCTCATCCTTTGCTCTCTCAGAAAGATCTGTTTGGTTCATCTTGTCAAAGACCCGGATGGTCACCATCTCTACCCAGTGGCTGGGGCAGCGATTGGTGAGAATTTCTGTCAGTTGCTTCCCATCAGCCTCCTCTACTTCTGTCACAGGGATGTGCTGTAACTCCTCTTGTGGGGAAAGGGACCTCAACAGAGATTTGAACTGGCTCAGCTCATCTTGGCTGAGCCGCTCCAGGAGGGGCTGAAGGTTGAAACCCAGCTGTGCATAAGGTTGCATCTTGTCCTGCATGAAAGATCTGAGCTTCAGACATTAAAGAATAATCAAGGGAAGAAAGAAGAGACCATGAATGGGTACTCCTGTCTTAAACACTGGTTGCCTTTGTGCCAGGAACTGGGCAATTCTCACTGCTCAGCCTGCTGCTTTGGAAACCAACTCCCCTGAAGAGGGAAAATTCACTCACAACCCCCTTAGTTTTTGCCTTGACACAGTGATTCCCATTTTGGGAGTCTGGGAACCTTTTGAGAGTGTGCAAATCTCTGAGGGTAGGTATCAAGTCCTCACAGATCCATCTCCTGGACCTAGCAGATCATCTGTTAGTTTTTAGTAAATTTGGTGTACAAATGAACTAATGAGAACTAACCACTTTAGCTCTCTGGAGCAACCTGACATGTTGTCATTTTAGTATGTTTATGGACCTTGACTACAGAACAGTCTTAAGTTGACAACATCTCAGAGAGGAGAAGCAAGATAGTGGAGGAGTACGAGATGGAGATGACATCAGGTTGCAGAAGTCCAGCTAGATAGTTATCAAACCATTCTGAACACCTACAAACTCAACAGGAGACTGAAGAGAAGAGCAGCAATTCTATGAACAGAAAATCAACCACTTTCCAGAAGGTACAACATACAGAGAAGTGAATCTGAAGCGACTGAAGATAGACCGTGGGGTCTCCCGCAAGCTCCCAGCCAGCTGTGGAGCAGCAGAACGCAAAATCGGAACTTGTAGAAGTCTGCTCCACTGAGGACATCACTCCAGAGGCTAAGTCGGGGCGGGGGGTGGAGCCCTCACAGGAACAGTGTGGTCTCAGGTCCTGTGGGGTCACAGAAAGACCAGGGGTGCCTGAGTGTGGCAAAGCCCCTAGGTATTGGAGCAGGGAAGCCACTGCAGAGATGGAGCCAAGGAGAGACTCTTAGCATGGGGTTACCTTAAACTGTTGGGCCACTGCTCTTTAAGCAAGGACCCCACATGTGGCAGAACTGGGGAGACCCCCTCCTTCCTCCTCTAGAGCAGTGCAGAGTGCGTGGCAGGAATCTGCTGGGTTTGGAGACTCCAAACGGGGCCATGCACCAGAGACAGAAATGCACAGTCACAGACGGGTGAGCTTGGAGCGTGGCTGGAGACCAGGGAGACTGGAGGGACTGACAGCTTTTCTCTGAGGGTGCACTGAGGAGTGGGGCCCTGAGCTCTCGGCTCCTCCAGGCTGTAGATTGGGAGACCACCATTTTTATTCCTTCATTCTTCATTCCTGTCCTCCAGAGCTCTACAGAAAGCATTCAGGAAACAAAAGCTCCTGAGCACAAACCCAAGCATATTGAGCAGATCGCTCAGCCTGGCCCCTAGCAAGGGCAGTGCAGTTCCACCTCAGGCAAAGACATTTGAAAATCATGGCACTAGGCTCCTCCCCCAGAAAATCAGCAAGAATGGCCAGTCAAGACCAAGTTCACAGATCAATGAGAAACTCAGAACTTCAGAGCTAAGGGAAAGCAACACATAGAATTCATGGCTTTCCCCCCCATGATCCTACAGTCTTTCAAAATTAAATTTTTAAAACTTTATTTCTTCTTACTATTATTTTTATTTCTTATTCTATTTATAAAGATTTATTTACTTATTTATTTGACAGAGATCACAAGTAGGCAGAGAGGCAGGCAGAGAGAGAGAGAGAGAGAAAGAGAGAGAGAGGAGGAAGCAGGCTCCCTGTAGAGCTGGATGTGGGGCTTGATCCCAGGACACTGGGATCATAAACTGAGCTGAAGGCAGAGGCTTTAATCCACTGAGCCACCCTGGAGGCCCTTTTATATTGTTTATAAATTTATTTTATAATTAAAAAAACTTTATTTGTTTTCAGCATAACAGTATTCATTATTTTTGCACCACACCCAGTACTCTATGCAATCCGTGCCCTCTATAATACCCATCACCTGGTACCCCAACCACTCACCCCCCGCCACTTTAAACCGCTCAGATTGTTCTTCAGAGTCCATAGTCTCTCATGGTTCACCTCCCCTTCCAATTTCCCCCAACTCCCTTGTCCTATCTAACTCCCATGTCCTCCATGCTATTTGTTATGCTCCACAAATAAGTGAGACCATAAGATAATTGACTCTCTCTGCTTGACTTATTTCACTCAGCATAATCTCTTCCAGTCCCGTCCATGTTGCTACAAAAGTTGGATATTCATCCATTCTGATGGAGGCATAATACTCCATAGTGTATATGGACCACATCTTCCTTATCCATTTGTCCGTTGAAGACCATTGCTGCTATAAACATTGGGGTACAGACGGCCCTTCTTTTCACTACATCTGTATCCTTGGGGTAAATACCTGAATGCAATGGCAGGGTCATAGGGAAGTTCTCTTTTTAATTTCTTGAGGAATCTCCACATTGTTCTCCAAAGAGGCTGTACCTACTTGCATTCCCACCAACAGTGGAAGAGGGTTCCCCTTTCTACACATCCCCTCCAACACATGTTGTTGCCTATCTTGCTAATTTTGGCCATTCTAGCTGGTGTAAGGTGATATCTCAATGTGGTTTTTTTTTTTTCAATTTATTTATTTCCAGAAAAACAGTATTCATTATTTTTTCACCACACCCAGTGCTCCATGCAATCCTTGCCCTCTATCATACCCACCACCTGGTACCCCAACCTCCCTCACCCCAGCCACTTCAAACCCCTCAGATTGTTTTTCAGAGTCCATAGTTTCTCGTGATTCACCTCCCCTTCCAATTTACCCCAACTCCCTTCTCCTCTCTAACACCCCTTGTCCTCCATGCTATTTGTTATACTCCACAAATAAGTGAAACCATATGATAATTGACTCTCTCTGACTTATTTCACTCAGCATAATCTCTTCCAGTCCCATCCATGTTGCTACAAAAGTTGGGTATTCATCCTTTCTGATGGAGGCATAATATTCCATAGTGTATATGGACCACATCTTCCTTATCCATTTGTCCATTGAAGGGCATCTTGGTTCTTTCCACAGTTTGGCGACCGTGGCCATTGCTGCTATAAACATTGGGGTACAGATGGCCCTTCTTTTCACGACATCTGTATCTTTGGGGTAAATATCCAGGAGTGCAATTGCAGGGTCATAGGGAAGTTCTATTTTTAATTTCTTGAGGAATCTCCACACTGTTCTCCAAAGAGGCTGCACCAACTTGCATTCCCACCAACAGTGGAAGAGGGTTCCCCTTTCTCCACATCCTCTCCAACACATGTTGTTTACCGTTTTGTTAATTTTGGCCATTCTAACTGGTGTCAGGTGATATCTCAATGTGGTTTTAATTTGAATCTCCCTGAGGGCTAATGATGATGAACATTTTTTTCATGTGTTTGATAGCCATTTGTATGTCTTGATTGGAGAAATGTCTGTTCATATCTTCTGCCCATTTTTTGATATGTTTGCCTGTTTCGTGTGTGTTGAGTTTGAGGAGTTTATTATAGATCCTGGATATCAACCTTTTGTCTGTACTGTCATTTGCAAATATCTTCTCCCATTCCGTGAGTTGCCGCTTTGTTTTTTTTGACTGTTTCCTTTGCTGTGCAGAAGCTTTTGATTATGAATGAAAAGGGAGAGATCACAACTAACACCAAGGAAGTAGAAACAATCATCAGAAGTTATTATCAACAGTTATATGCCAATAAGCTTAGCAACCTAGATGAAATGGATGCATTCCTGGAAAACTATAAACTACCAAAATTGAACCAGGAAGAAATCGACCACCTGAATAGACTGATATCTAATAACGAGGTTGAAGCAGTGATCAAAAACCTCCCAAAAAACAAGAGCCCAGGACCTGATGGATTCCCTGGGGAATTCTACCAAACATTCAAAGAAGAAATAACACCTATTCTCCTGAAGCTGTTTCAAAAAATGGAAGCAGAAGGAAAACTTCCTGACTCTTTCTATGAAGCCAGCATTACCTTGATCCCCAAACCAGGCAAAGACCCTACCAAAAAGGAGAATTTTAGACCAATATCACTGATGAATATGGATGCTAAGATTCTCAACAAGATCCTAGCAAACAGGATCCAACAGCACATTAAAAAGATTATCCACCATGATCAGGTGGGATTTATTCCTGAGCTACAAGGATGGTTCAACATTCACAAATCAATCAATGTGATACAACAAATTAATAAGAGAAGAGAGAAGAACCACATGGTCCTCTCAATTGATGCAGAAAAGCATTTGACAAAACCCAGCATCCGTTCCTGATTAAAACGCTTCAAAGTATAGGGATAGAGGGAACATTCCTGAACCTCATCAAATCTATCTATGAACGACCCACAGCAAATATCATCCTCAATGGGAAAAAGCTTGCAGCCTTCCCATTGAGATCAGGAACACGACAAGGATGCCCACTTTCACCACTCTTGTTCAACATAGTATTAGAAGTCCTAGCAACAGCAATCAGACAACAAAGAGAAATAAAAGGTATCCAAATTGGCAATGAAGAAGTCAAACTCTCTCTCTTCGCAGATGACATGATTCTTTATATGGAAAACCCAAAAGACTCCACCCCCAAACTACTAGAATTCATACAGCAATTCAGCAACGTGGCAGGATACAAAGTCAATGTGCAGAAATCAGTGGCTTTCTTATACATTAACAATGAAAATACAGAAAGGGAAATTAGAGAATTGATTCCATTTACTATAGCACCAAGAACCATAAGATACCTGGGAATAAACCTAACCAAAGAGGTAAAGGATCTGTACTCGAGGAACTACAGAACCCTCATGAAAGAAATTGAAGAAGACACAAATAGATGGAAGACCATTCCATGCTCTTGGATCGGAAGAATAAACATTGTTAAAATGTGTATACTACCTAGAGCAATATATACTTTTAATGCCATTCCGATCAAAATTCCACCAGTATTTTTCAAAGAGCTAGAGCAAATAATCCAAAAATTTGTATGGAATCAGAAGAGACTATGGACTCTAAAAAACAATCTGAGGGGTTTGAATTGGCTGGTGGGTGGGAGGTTGGGGTACCAGGTGGTGAGTATTATAGAGGGCACGGATTGCATGGAGCACTGGGTTTGGTGAAAAAATAATGAATACTGTTATGCCGAAAATAAATAAAAAATAAATTAAAAAAAAAAGAAGAGATCCAGAATCACTAAGGAAATGTTGAAAAACAAAAATAAAACGGGGGACATCACATTACCTGATTTCAAGCTTTACTACAAAGCTATTTTAACATTTTTAAACTATTTTATCTTACTGATACCTTTTTAAAAGATTTTCAGCACAACAGTATTTCTTGTTTTTGCACCACACCCTGTGCTCCATGCAATCCGTGTCCTCTCTAATACCCACCACCTGGTTCCCCCAACCTCCCCCCTGCCCCTTCAAACCCCTCAGATTGTTTTTCAGGGTCCATAGTCTCTCATGGTTCACCTCCACTTCCAATTTTCCCCAACTCCCTTCTCTTCTCTAACTCCCCTTGTCCTCCATGTTATTTCTTATGCTCCACAAATAAGTGAAACATATGATAATTGACTCTCTCTGCTTGACTTACTTCACTCAGCATGATATATTCCAGTCCCGTCCATGTTGCTACAAAAGTTGGGTATTCATCCTTTCTGATGGAGGCATAATACTCCATAGTGTATATGGACCATTGGATTATTATTGATACCTTTTTAAAAATCTTTTAAAATTTTTATTGTTATAGTCAGATTTTATCCCTTCATTGTATTTAACCTTATTTTTTGTATACTCTCACCAAAACACTAGCCAATAGGATCCAACAGTACATTAAAAGGATTATTCACCATGACCAAATGGGATTTATTCCTGGTCTGCAAGGTTGGTTCAACATCCACAAATCAATTTGATACAATACATTAATAAGTGAAAGAACAAGAACCATATGATACTCTCAATAGATGCTGAAAAAGCATTTGACAAAGTGCAGCATCCTTTCTTGATCAAAACTCTTCCCAGTGTAGGGATAGAGGATACATACCTCAATAACATCAAAACCACCTATGAAAAACCCACAGTGAACATCATTCTCAATGGAAAAAAACTGAGAGCTTTTCCCCTAAGGTCAGGAACATGGCAGGGATATCCACTATCACCACTGCTATTCAACATAGTACTAGAATTTGTAGCCTCAGCAATCAGACAGCAAAAAGAAATAAAAGGCATCTGAATTAGCAAAGAAGTTAAACTCTCACTCTTTGCAGATGATATGATACTTTATGTGGAAAACCCAACAGACTCCACTCCAAAACTGCTAGAACTCATACAGGAATTCAGTAATGTATCAGGATATAAAATCAGTGCACAGAAATCAGTCGCATTTCTATACACCAATAACAAGACAGAAGAAAGAGAAATTATGGAGTTGTACCCATTTACAGTTGCACCCAAAACCATAAGATACCTAGGAATAAACCTAACCAAAGAGGCAAAGAATCTGTACTCAGAAAACTATAAAGTACTCAGGAAAGAAATTGAGGAAGACACAAAGAAATGGAAAAATGTTCCATGCTCATGGATTAGAAGAACAAATATTGTGAAAATGTCTATGCTACCTAAAGCAATCTACACATTTAATGCAATCCCTATAAAAATACCATCAATTTTTCCCAAAGAAATGGAATAAATAATCCTAAAATTTATATGGAACCAGAAAAGACCCTAAATATCCAAAGGAATGTTGAAAAAGAAAACCAAAGTTTGTGACATCACAATTCCAGACTTCAAGCTCTATTACAAAGCTGTAATCATCAAGAGAGTATGTTACTGGCACAAAAACAGACACATAGATCAGTGGAACAGAATAGGGAGCCCAGAAATGGACCTTCAATTCTATGGTCAACTAATCTTCAACAAAGCAGGAAAGAATGTTTAATGGAAAAAAGACAGTCTCTTCAACAAGGGGTGTTGGGAAAATTGGACAGTCACATGCAGAAGAATGAAACTGGATCATTTCCTTACACTCCACACAAAAATAGACTCAAAACCAATTAAAGACCTCAATCCATGAAAATCCCTGAGAACACAGGCAGCAACATCTTCAAACTTGGCCGCAGCAACTCCTTCCTAGAAACATTGCCAAAGACAAGGGAAGCAAGGGCAAAAATGAACTATCAGGACTACAACAAGATCAAAAGCTTTTGCACAACAAAGAAAACAGTCAACCAAACCAAAAGACAGCTGATGTAATGGGAGAAGATATTTGCCAATGACATATCAGATAAAGGGCTAGTATCCAAAATCTGTGAAGTACTTAGACTCAACACCTGAAGAACAAGTAATGCAATCAAGAAATGGGCAGAGGACATGAACAGACATTTCAGTAAAGAAGACATCCAAGTAGCCAACAGACACATGAAAAAGTGCTCTACATCACTCAGCATCAGGGAAATACAAATCAAAACCACAATGAGATACCACCTCACATCAGTCAGAATGGCTAAAATTAACAAGTCAAGAAATGACAGATGCTGGTGAGGATATGGAGAAAGGGGAACCCTCCTCTACAATGTTGGTGGGAATACAAGTTGGAGAGCCACTCTGGAAAACAGTAAGGAGGTTCCTCAAAAAGTAGAAAATAGAGCTACCCTATGACCCAGCAATCGCACTACTGGGAATTTACCCCAAAGATACAAATGTAGTGATCTGAAGGGGCATGTGCACCTGAATGTTTATAGCAGCAATGTCCATAATAGCCAAACTATGGGAAGAACCTAGATGTCCATCAACAGATGGATAAAGAAGATGCGGTGTATATATACAATGGGATATTATGCAGCCATCAACCCCTTTCCCCCAAATCTTGCCATTTGCAATGGATGGAATGAAAGGGTATTATGCTAAATGAAATAAGTCCATTATAGAAAGACATTATCATATGATCTCTCTGATATGAGGAATTTGAGAGGCAGGGTGGGGGACCATGGTGGGGAGGGGGTGAAAAAAATGAAACAAGATGGGACTGGGCGGGAGACAAACCATAATAGACTCTTAATCTCATGAAACAAACTGAGGGTTGCTGGGGGGTGGGAGGATAGGGATGGGGTAACTGGGTGATGGACACTGGGGAGGGTAGGTGCTATGGTGAGTGTTGTGAAATGTGTAAGCCTGATGATTCACAAACCTGTACCCTGGGGCAAATAATACATTATATGTTAATAAAAAAAATCCTTAAAAATATCTCAACAGAGACTCCCCAAGCAGTTGAGTGGTATGCTTTTTCAATTTGCTATGGCTTACAGAGTTATTTCCTAACCTCAACAGACATGGGTTTAAGTTCTATTCATTGAATAGTTGAGCATTTGAGCCAAGAGTCCTAGGCCCAGATTTCCAGTTGTAAAACAAGTATGCCATCACCCACTTCATTAAGTGGCCATGGGCACTCATTTTTTCAAGTAAAAGCTCCCACTAGGTGCCAGGAATAATTTTAGAACTGAAGGGACAGCAATAAAGATGGGTAAGAACCTTGCTCACTTGGGGCTTATACTCAATTTGGGTACACATATAGGGTGTGGGAGAAACAGACCCTTCACAGATAAATTCAAACAAACATGTGACATAAAAATATGAAGACACTGAAAAAATAAAAGAATTTTAAGGAAGCATTGAGATTTAGCACCAATTATGAGAAAGAACATCTAAAGATAGATTGACTCCCACACATCACATTTATTATACAGAATGTCATTGGATTAAAAAATAAAATTTCCCTTAAAACATCTGAAAAAAAAAAAAAAGGAAGACGAGGGCACAGAAGCAGAATGAGACAGGGTTTGCATCACATGAACATGTACATTTTCTTAAAGGAAATGGGTCATTAAGAACATGAAGACAAGTTGCTGCTAGCTGTGAGAGCTTTGTGTGTGTGTGTGTGGGGGGGTAAAGTCGTAGAGCAAATGAGCATTAAAACTCGGGACTGGGTGGAGTTCAGCATGAGCAATCGCTGGAGCAGAGGAACACAGGAAGGGACTCATACCCTAGGGTCAGATCTCTGGTCATGAAGGCAGTGGCAGGTTATATTTTAAAAATTTGATTCCAGGTATGAGAGGAAGCAGGTCTGAAGTTTCTAGAAGTTTCTAGCAGGGATGTCACACAATCTGACTTCTACTCAGAGGCACTTTTTCTTGCTGCATGGGGAGGATGGAGAGCCAAACCAAGGAGCTGGTAAAGGAAACTTTTTCATGACCCTTGAAGATGGTAAGGAAGGCTTTATTGGAGAGAGCCAGCTTCAGCTAGGGTTTGGAGGCAGAGGAGAGATGTGGAGCTCAACTCCAAGCTCAGTAAGGACAAGTGAGGCGGATCCAAGGAGGTGGGGCCAATGGGTGAGCAGTCACCGAGAGGTAGATCCATTCAACAAGATTCATGCTGAGGGCAGACCAGGGTGAGCAGCTGTCCCTGGGAGAGGAAGGATTTGATCAGATACCAGGGGTGGGGGGATTTTTGCTGAACCGACTCAGCAGGATTCTGGCCAAGCTGGACTAAGTGGGCCGAGGAGGGAGCCCAAGGACAAAGTCTAGTGAAAAAGAAAACCCAGGATGCTGACCCCAGTTGAGTTGAGGAGAGAGTCTTTGTCAGTGCCTGACTTAGGATTCTGATTTCCTCCTGAGCATGGTGGGGTCAGGGCATACCTTGGGAGCCAGGTACTGCAATCAGGCCTTTAGCCTCATCTCACTGAATCCTTACAATATTTCCAAGTGCTATATCCTCCCTGTTTCCGATATTGGTACTGAAGCACCAGAAAGGCAGATAGACCACTCAAGGTCACATGACCACCAAGCGGCAGATGGACTCTGACCAGACAGAACAAATAACTCCAGAGTCCAGGTTTTAATCACTCCACAAGGATGATGGTTTCATTTGGGCCCAGTTTTGGAGAACCAACTGAATTACATCTTTGAGAGAAATCAGCAGTTTCTAGACACAGAGCAAGGCAGGGAGGGAGAGGAAGAGGGTGTGAGAACCCAGCAAGCACCCAGGATAGGGGCACCCATCTGGGCTGGGCTCCTTCCACTTCTGGCCACCTGGACTTCCACATGCCCTTCCCAGTGAGGAAGGGCTTGGTTCTAGGTTTAGGGTCAAGAAAAGCCCCTCCACTGTGCTCCTGAGGTGCAAGCCCACTCTACTTGCTTCTTTGTCACCAACTCCATTCACAAAACCATGTTTCAGCCAAGGGTGGCCAAGGAACATTGCTGGCCAATGAAGTCTGCTTAAGTCCTTTTGGTGGGGCTTTTAAGGATATAATTTCTGTCCTGATGAAAAAGGGGGGCAGAAACAGCAGAGGGGCCTCAGACCTTTGTCCCTCCACCCTGCCAGGCATGTGGAGAGGGTCCCTGCATTTGGGAAGTTGCAGTGCAGTGGCAAGAGGGAATCTGGACTCTGTGGGGTTTGCCTGCAGCTCCTGCATCTACTCCAGACCTTGGGGTGAGGGATGAAGTGAACTGGAGCATCCCACGGATCCATATCCTACTCTAAAAATGCAAGACTCGTCCCACCTTCCACAGGCATCAAGCCTGCTGGACACAGAGCTCGTAATTCTGTTTGAATTGGGTTTGAAACAAATCCTGTTGGCCACTCAACGTTTTTTTTTTTTAAATTTATAATTTTTTATTTTTTATAAACATATATTTTTATCCCCAGGGGTACAGGACTGTGAATCACCAGGTTTACACACTTCACAGCACTCACCAAAGCACATACCCTCCCCAATGTCCATAATCCCACCCCTTTCTCCCAAACCCCCTCCCCCCAGCAACCCTCAGTTTGTTTTGTGAGATTAAGAGTCACTTATGGTTGGTCTCCCTCCCAATCCCATCTTGTTTCATTGATTCTTCTCCTACCCACTTAAGCCCCTATGTTGCATCACCACTTCCTCATATCAGGGAGATCATATGATAGTTGTCTTTCTCTGCTTGACTTATTTCGCTAAGCATGATACGCTCTAGTTCCATCCATGTTGTCACAAATGGCAAGATTTCATTTCTTTTGATGGCTGCATAGTATTCCATTGTGTATATATACCACATCTTCTTGATCCATTCATCTGTTGATGGACATCTAGGTTCTTTCCATAGTTTGGCTATTGTGGACATTGTTGCTATAAACATTCGGGTGCATGTGCCCCTTTGGATCACTACGTTTGTATCTTTAGGGTAAATACCCAATAGTGCAATTGCTGGGTCATAGGGCAGTTCTATTTTCAACATTTTGAGGAACCTCCATGCTGTTTTCCAGAGTGGCTGCACCAGCTTGCATTCCCACCAACAGTGGAGGAGGGTTCCCCTTTCTCCGCATCCTCGCCAGCATCTTTCATTTCCTGATTTGTTGATTTTAGCCATTCTGACTGGTGTGAGGTGATATCGCATTGTGGTTTTGATTTGTATTTCCCTGATGCCGAGTGATATGGAGCACTATTTCATGTGTCTGTTGGCCATCTGGATGTCTTCTTTGCAGAAATGTCTGTTCATGTCCTCTGCCCATTTCTTGATTGGATTATTTGTTCTTTGGGTGTTGAGTTTGCTAAGTTCTTTATAGATTCTGGACACTAGTCCTTTATCTGATATGTCATTTGCAAATATCTTCTCCCATTCCGTCAGTTGTTAACTGTTCCCTTTGCTGTGCAAAAGCTTTTGATCTTGATGAAATCCCAATAGTTCATTTTTGCCCTTGCTTCCCTTGCCTTTGGCGAAGTTCCTAGGAAGATGTTGCTGTGGCTGAGGTCGAAGAGGTTGCTGCCTGTGCTCTCCTCAAGGATTTTGATGGATTCCTTTCTCACATTGAGGTCCTTCATCCATTTTGAGTCTATTTTTGTGTGTGGTTTAAGGAAATGGTCCAGTTTCATTTTTCTGCATGTAGCTGTCCAGTTTTCCCAACACCATTTGTTGAAGAGACTGTCTTTATTCTGCCCGAGACTGTCTTTATTCTGCCTTTTCTATTTTTTATTTATTTTATGCTGCTAGGGATTCAGTGGGCAAAACAGCACAGAGTCTTAGTGGTTCTCAGCAGGAGTGACTTGCCATTCATGGGACACTGGGCAATGTTGGGAGATATTTGTGCCAACAAGGGGGTGCTCCTGGCATCTAATGGGCAGAACCCAGAGATGTGCTAAACATCTACAACATGCAGGACAACCCCACAGCAAAGAATGGTCTGGCTCGAAATTTCAGTAGGGCTAAAATTAAGAAACTCTATGGTCTCTGCATTCATTACCACAGAAAATTTGACCTCAACCAGAGGACACTTGGCAATGCCTAGAGACTTTTTTTTTTTTTTTACTGTGATAAAAAGAGCACACAAAAAGTACACATAACATCAAATTTACCATTGTAATTTTTTAAAGTGTACAGTTTAGCCACACTGAGTGTATTGAACACTATGCAAACATCCCCAGTATCTAGTCTCAGAATGTGTTCTTCACCCCAAAGGGAAGCCACATGCCCACTAATCTGCTTTCTGTCCCTCTGTGTGTGACTGTCCCAGATTTTTTTGGCTACACCTGGTTGTGTTACTAGCTTCTAGCAGGCAGAGACCCAGGGTGCTGCCGATCATCCTACAAGGCACACCACAGCCCCACAAAAAAACCCAAAAGAACAGAAACAGGCTGATCAATACAGAAAACAAACTGGTGGTTGCCAGAGGGGAGGAGGGGTGTGGGGAATAATTAGTCAAATCAATAAAAATAGATGAAAGGGGCTAAAAGGTACAAACCTCCAGTTATAAAATACATGTCATGGGGAAGAAAAGTGCAGTATAGTGAGTATAAACAAAAATATCATAACATATGGTGACTAGACTTAAGATGAGCACTGTGTATAATTGAATCATTATGCTTTACACCTGAAACTAACCAAACATGGCCAACTATATGTCAATAATGATGATTAAAATAATTCCATCATTCTGGGGCTGAACACCCCACAGCAGGTGGACAGCTGCACGGCTTCCTGCCTGATCTTGTGTCTTCAGGACACTTCGCCCTGCTGGGGAAATAAACCCCTAGGAGGAGTCCACTCTTCCTTCTCTTTACGGTCCACAGGGCAGGTGCTGGAGACCTCAGCCTCCTGGGGTTACTGGTCCCACTCTCCACATCTGTGCCACCACGAGACACTCCCCACAGAAATCGTCCCTTACCAGTTCAGCCCTGCAAGTGCACGTGGGCTGGGGACTGGCCATTGCGCCTCCTGAACTCTCCTACCCTGCTGAGCCTGGGGAGTCCAGAAAGAAAGTGCCGGCCCATCCTGTGCCCAGGATGAGACAGAAACCCTGCAGGTGTGGGGTGATCTTACTTGGGCTTCTCATCCAGCGCTGTGTCAGGCCCAGGGTCCCTGAGTCGGAGAATCTTGCCCCCCACCTCATGCCTACTTGACCTTCTTCTTGGTTAGCACAGGGTGGCTGGGGAAGACATGTGGGGTTTTAAGCTTCCTTCTCCCATAAAAAGCCTCAGGATAGAAGATGGCCCAGAGCCCTGAATACAGGAAGATTCGGGGCTGGAACCTACTTCCCAGGCACTCTTGCCAGCCCTTCTCTTGCAGGTCTTCCCAATTCCGTGATTGCAGGTGCGTGGTCTGTAATTGCAAATAGGTGGTCTGGGAAATCCGTGACAGGCTCCGGGGAAGCCAGAAGTGGAACATTCCATCATGGATCAAGGGGGACCAGAAGTGGAAGGATCCACCATAGATTCGGGGGGAACCAGAAGAGGAACGATCCACCGTAGACCCATGGGAGAGCCAGAAGTGGAACAATCCACTATAGACCCAAGGGGGAACCAGAAGTGGAACAACAATCCATCATAGACCCATGGTGGGGCAGAAGTGGAACAATCCACCATAGACCCAGGGGGGAACCAGAAGTGGAACGATCCACCATAGGGGGGTGGGGGGAAACCAGAAGTGGAACAATCCATCATAGACCCATGGGGAAACCAGAAGTGAAACGATCCATCATAGGGGGGTATGGAGGGAACCAGAAGTGGAACAATCCACCATAGATTGGGGAGCGGGTGGTAGGGAAGTGGGGAACCAGAAGTGGAACAATTCACCATAGACTCAGGGGGGAACCAAATGTGGAATGATCCACCATAGACCGGGGAGGTGGGGAGCCAGAAGTGGAACAATCTACCATAGACCAATGGAGGAACCAGAAGTGGAACAATCCATCATAGACCTGGGGTGGGGGGAGAAGTGGAACAATCTACGATAGAGCAAGTGGGGAGCCCTCACACTTCGGTAGAGAAAAATCTGCCATGTCCAGAGCACAGGCACACAATGCACACCTCAGAGATGGGTCCAGATAGACTAGGGAAATACCCTTCTTCCTGCAGAGGCAGAGGACCCTGGACAGGGCTCAGGACCCAGGAGAAGACAATGATGGGTGATGGGTGAATGGAACTGGCAGAGGCAGGGCTGGCCAGGCTCTCTGCAGCAGATTCATTGCCCAGCAGCCCATTCGACATCTCTGTCTGTTGAGGTCCCCCTCAGACTCTCCCTCAGAGCTTGCTGACCTCCAGGTCTGACGCTTAGACTAACCTCCTGGATCTCTCCCCAGACCCAGTGGTTCTCAGCTTGGGGTGATCCTTCTCCCACCCCCTTGATGTCCAGAGACATTTCTGGTTGTCAGCACTGAGAGAGGGGAAGCTACTGGTGTCCGAGGAGTAGAGACAAGATACTGTTAAACATCCTGCAATGCTCCAACCACAAACAATGATCTGGCCCCAAATCTCAGTAGTGCTGAGGTTGAGAAATGCTGGCTGAGATGATTCTCTGCCAGAAAGCAAGAACTGCCTTCCACCCCTCAGTTCGGAGTAGATGTAGGGTTACAATTCTAGGGCAATTCCCCAGACTCAGCATTGAGTAAGACATCTCTGTTTTTTAGAGAACTGGCATTAGGTTTCATGCCTAACCTGGCCTTGCTGACCCAGTCACCCACCTTCCCGGAGCTCATCGCTCTAGCCATGCTGGGCACCTGCTATTTTCCCAAGCACGCCCCCTTTGGCCTCCCTTCCTGTTCCCTCTGCCTGGGGGGTTGGTAGGGGCTCACATGGTCACCAGCGGTTGCTAGGCTAGACCTCATGCCACTCACTACTCCCAGTGCCCTCTTTATATCCTTCTAGGCCTGAAGTTCTTAACTGGGGGGTGATTTTGTCTCCAAAGGGACATTTAGCAACATCCAGAGTCAAGGTTAAGGGGGTGCACTTGGCATCTCATGGATAGAGACTGAATTGTAGCCCCCTCCCCCAGTTGCATACATTGAAGCCTTTGCTACTGGAGCTGTATTTGGTTCTAGGGCTTCTAAGGGATCATGATTTATTTTTTTAAGATTTTATTTATTTGTCAGAGAGAGAGAGAGAGAGAGAGAGAGGGAGAGAGAACACACATAAGCAGGCAGAGTGGCAGGCAGAGGTGGAGAGAGAAGTGGGATCTCTGCTGAGCAAGGATCCTGATGTGGGGACTCAATCCCAGGACCTGGGATCATGACCTGAGCTGAAGTCATCGGCTTAACTGACTGAGCCACCCAGGCGTCTCGGATCATGAGGTTTAAATGAGGCCATACTGGTGGGCTCTTGATCTGATAGGATTGGTGGTCTTTTCAGAATCTGTGCCCGCACTGAGGAAAGGCCATCTCCCCAGCAGGAAGTAATCCTTAGTGAGGAGCTGAATTGTCTGGCACCTTGATCTTGGACTTCCCAGTCTCAGGACTACGAGAAAATAAATTTCTGTTGTTTAAGCCACTGAGTCTATGGTATTTTGTTACAGCAGTTGAGCTGAGGGATGCAATTCCCCCACAATACAAGATCATCTGGTCCCAGAAGAGAGGAGTGAAGAGGTGCCCCCAACATACTGCATTTGAGGGTCTCAGACATACATGTGCAAGAAGAGTTGTCCCAGTGGGTGTCTGATTGGCAGGCAGCTGACTGCCCTGGTGCTTCACACTAGCCATGATGTACATAAGAGTTACATTAAGTTGATTGTAAAGTTAAACAACTATTACAGTGTAGGCATATGATGTATGTGTGTATGTGAGAAAATAGCTAATCTAAAGACAAAGACATTGGTGAAAAGATTGAGGACCTTTGTGTTGGGGTTTTTGAGGTCTTTTAAATGGAATAGAGGAAGAGATGTCAAAGGCATTTACCAACAATGAAACATAAATCAAAGTGTGAGTTGCAGTGGATACCATATATCAGAAAAACACTGTGATATGAATGTAACTGAGGAAATTATACCTCCAATATATAACATATACTATATATATTTTAAAAAACTTATGATGTATTATATGTTGGCTAACTTGACGTAATGAAAAATAAAAAATTAAAATAAATTTAAAAAATAAGGCAATCTTTTAAAAATGTTTATTTATTTATGTAGATTCCATGCCCTGCATGGAGCCCAATGCGGGGCTTGAACTCACAGCCCTGAGATCAAGTCCTGAGCTGATATAGTGACGGGCATTAAGGAGGGCAGGTGTTGGGATAAGTACTTGGGGTTATATGTAAGTGATGAACCACTAAATTCTCCTGAAATCAGTACTACATTACACGTTAACTTGAATCATGAGAGACTATGGACTCTGAAAAACAATCTGAGGGGTTTGAAGTGGCGGGGGGGGGGAGGTTGGGGTACCAGGTGGTGGATATTATAGAGGGCACGGATTGCATGGAGCACTGGGTGTGGTGAAAAAATAATGAATACTGTTTTTCTGAAAATAAATAAATTAATTAAAACAACAACAACAATAACAACAACCAGTCAGGTGCTTAACTGACTGAGCCACCCAGGTGCCCCTAAAAATATTTATATATAAGATCTTTACCTGATTGAACTTCCAAAAGGCAAATGGCCAAAGGGATAGTTGTTATGAGAAATAATAAAAATATCGATCTCTACCCACAAGCACGTAAATGACAATGTTCCATTACCTGCTAATTTGTATGGCACTTCTTCCGGGCAGTGATCAGAGCACAAGCATAGGTATAGAAAAGAGAACAAAGCTGGAGTTTTCCAAAAGAGAAGAACAACTTTGGTGGTAGGAGGATGATGAGTCTAGGTTGGTTGGAAGAACCTGATAAAATAATCCGAAGTTCCAAAAAAAAAAAAAATCCCAAAAAAACTAGGGTTCAGAGAGATAGACTTGACTTGGGCATCCGTCTTAGAGAAATTGGAACCATGGCATTAAATGAGATCTACCCAGCTTGTATCCAGAGAAAGGCAGGTCTACCATGGGAACCACAAGCTCTGGTTGTGGAAACCCTGCAAAACTGATAGTGCAGGATAGTCAGAAAATGAGCGGAGGAGGCCAGCTGAAGCTGACTGTTTCAGGGAGGAAGTGGTCATACAACCGACACAAGCACAAAGGTGAGACGAGGCTGAGAAGCATCCACTGCGAGTTCTAGGAAGCCATAAATGTTTATCACAAAACACCTTCAATGTAAATGTGTGTGTGGGGAGAAACCACCTCCCGGTGGGCTGACGCCTGAGTTTGAGGGGGCAAAGCAGAAAACTGGTCTTCAGAGCCATGGACCAGTAAGAGTAGAGGGGATGAAGGTTTCCCCACATAACTGTTCGTGTTCTGAACCTTGAGGTCCCATTCATACCTCAAAGGTATTTTCTAACTGGGACAATGAATATCTACAAAAAATTATAACCATTTGTTTACTCAGTGGTAAGACATGAAAAATATTCCCCATGATACTGGTAATAAGAAAAGGATTCTTGCTATCGATTAATGTGCTGGAGGTTCCAGCCAGATAGTAAGACAATAAAAAAAAGAGATCAATTTTACAAAAAAAATCCTAAACATTTTTAAAAATTTTTTATTTCTTTTCAGCGTAACAGCATTGTTTTTGCACCACACCCAGTGCTCCATGCAATCTGTGCCCTCTCTAATACCCACCACCTGGTTCCCCCAACCTCCCACTCCCCGCCCATTCAAAACCCTCAAATTGTTTTTCAGAGTCCATAGTCTCTCATGGTTCACCCCCCCTTCCAATTTCCCTCAACTCCCTTTCTAAATATCTTTTAAAGCTAGAAATAATCTAAAATAATCTATATATGTTAAAATTAAGATGTGAACTCTGCAAGACAACTGAGTACACATTCTGTAAACAAGATCCAGTTTTATTTTTATAACACCAGCACAAACCATGGCGGTAAAGTTATTTAAAGAATGATACCACTTGCAAAATAAAAGTCATATACCTAGGGATCTATCTGGGGCTGATAAAACTGGAGGATATATCTCATGGAAATCTAACAAAAAATGTGCACATTCTGTACATAGAGGACTGCATGATATTATTTAAAGAAATCAGAGAACATATAAACAAATGGTGAAATATAACACATTTAGGGTGCAAGCTTTCATGGACTGAAAGATTGAAGAGATGGTAATCCCCGCCCCCAAATTGATCTATGGTTTTAATACAATTTCATGCACAACCCAGGCTGGTCTTTTGTGACAACTGACATCTTAAAGTTAATATTGAAATCTAAAGGGCCCAGAATAATGTAAGCAATCCTCGGAAATAACAAAACCAACAAATATTACCAATCTCAGGACCAGGACCCATCACCCATCGCTGGACCTCCCTCTGGGTTATCAATACCAGTCATCGCCCTGGTTGTCAACTCCAAAAACAGGAGACATTCTCGACGTGCTGTTTCTCCATGGTTTTGTTTTCTCCTGCGCATTCCCTTCTCTCTGTCACTGGAATGGTCTTTCTATAGTGCACAAGTCATCTTATTACAGCCATGATCAAAGCACTCAATGAGCTCCCTTAGCCTGAAGGAAGAAATGGGCATTTAAGATGTGGCTTCCATGGCTATGCTTGACATGGTGCACCCGGCGTCACCCAGGCTCAAAGCTCGACTTACACGGCGTGCTTTCACCCTCTGTCCTGCCTGTGAGTCTCAGCTTGAATTGGTACAGACACCTGCCACCTTTATCCCCATTCCTCATCTGTATGCCTGCCTCAATGTCTCTACAGAATGGAATTTTGCATAAAAGAAGCTCCACTATCATCCTATAGTTCTTTGATCCCAACTTAAACCCTTTCACTGCATTTACTCACTCTCTTGAAGATCTGCTCTCCTGGACAATCAGCCCAGGGATGTGGTCCTTTCACCAGTGCTCGGCACATAGTAGGGTCTTGTCAAAGAGACTGCTGGTGCCTATCACAACTCTGTCACGCCCCTCCTCACTCCATTGGTCATAGGAATGCCACTATTGATCTTGTCACAGAGACGCCTGAAATAAAAGCTATCTTTCTCAGCCTCCTTTGTATCCAACTGGGAAAGCTATTAGGTTCTAACCACTGAGAAATAAATGGAAGTGCTTTTGAGTGTTTCCAATAAATCTCCATGACAAGCAATTCGCCAGTACTTCCTCCACCTTTCCCTCCCTCTGTCCCTCCCCATGCTTCATTTTGCTGTCTGGAATACAAACTGGGTTAACATTTCAAGAAGAGCAATGTTCTACTTAACCACCTGGTCTACTCCTATTGGCCAGTTTTGGAAGACTTTGAGTGAGGGGAACAGCCTTGTGTGGAAAAGACCCCCCCCCCACCTCTCTGAGGAGGCTCTCAGGCCCCTGCACTTACCTCTGGAGACCCCAAATTTTTCTACCTTACACCGTTTTTTTCCCCCTTGAAACTGTAGGTTTCCTACTACGGGTTAGAATATGGAAAATCTGGGTTGTCATAAACACAATCCGAAGAAGTCCGTCATGTCTTGGATAAAGAACATTATGAACCATGAGAGACTGTGGACTCTGAAAAACAACCTGAGGGTTTTGAAGGGGTTGGGGGGGTGGGAGGTTGGGGGAACCAGGTGGTGGGTATTGGAGAGGGCACAGATTGCATGGAGCACTGGGTGTGGTGCAAAAACAATGAATACTGTTACACTGAAAATAAATTAAAAAAATTAAATAAAAAAAGAAAGAAAACAATGCAATATTATCTTTAATATGTAGAAAGAAAAGAACAGGCATTTAGAATTCTATACATAAAATTGAATTTATTTTTCAAGTTATAGAATAAAATAAAGATTTTTTTTAGACAAAAAAAGAAGAACATTGTGATGATTTAGTATCAACAGATGTCCTTGGTCCATGAACACCTAGCAGATGAAGAACAGAAAGAAGGATGTTTAGTTCTGGTCCACTGGTTTTGAGGTAACAATTGGTATGAGTTTCAATTCCCTGTAATACTCAGGATAGTCACAGCTGCTGTGCATTGGGCTAACTTCCATGTGTCAGAGCCTATGCTGGTTTCGTGACATTCTTTTTTTTTTTTTTTTGTATGTAAATATTTAATTTATTTATTTGACAAAGATCACAAGTAGACAGAGAGAGAGAGAGAGAGAGAGAGAGAGAGAGAGAGAGAGAGGAGGAAGTAGGCTCGCTGCTGAGCAGGGAGCCCAATGCAGGGCTCGATCCCAGGACCCTGGGATCATGACCTGAGCTGAAGGCAGAGGCTTTAACCCACTGAGCCACGCAGGTGCCCCGACATTCTTTATCTTGTTAAACATGCATGTCACCCCTTTGAGGTTGGAATTAATGTTCTCTGATGCGTAACAGAAAATTCAGATTTAGAGAATGGATTTGAGCTGTGTGAGGCATCAGAGTCTTGACGGGGGGAGGGACCCACATCATGATTATATTAATGGGTTGATCCAGTGGAAGTTCTCAAGGAACAAAGTGTCCAGACAGCATTTCAAGGACAATAGTCAGCAGTCTCAAGGGCTAAGTTGCACTACTGCCCTATTTGTGTACTGACTGACCTGACATATATTTCTGGAGAGCTCTCTTAGTGGCAGGAGCTGTGAGCACAGTCATTAGATCCAGCACAGACTTAATTCACACAAGTTCACGGTAGAGATGGGAAAATGGATATGTATGCAATGTTAGAGCCCCGGTGCTATTATAGATGAACAGAAAGTGCTTTGGGAGCATGGAGGTGATATCTGATGTTGAGATGGAGGGTTTGGGAGCTCTCTTGGGGGAGACCCGAGGAAGAAGGCAAAGTCTGGATAAAGAAGCAAGGAAGACAGAAGCCTGTAGTGGTATAGGACAGAGGAATCGGGGCAAGGCTGAGATCCAGCTAGGACACATTCAGCCATATGTGTGCTCACGGTCTGTATCTCCTTTGACCTGTTGGTGCCTCACTGGCTCCTGTTGCTTTTGATAAATGCCTATTCTGTACTGGTTATTATTATTATTTTCTATACTGGTTATTATTTTTTTCTGTACTGGTTATTAAATATCTTGAATGACATATTGCAGCAATGGAAAGAAGAAGGGATGAAGACCAAAGTAGGAAGGAAATATTTGTGGCCATGCTGTTAACAAAGGAGATATTCTGGGGGAAAACCAGAGTGGTTAAAGCTTTGGTTCGCATCAGGCAGGCATAAAAATGCTTACACCCCGGAAGAGACAAGAGGGTCTGTCTGGAGGGAAATATAGCTCTTTCATCCCACCCTGCCCAACAAGCTTTGCCAGACTCCATGCAGCTGTCCCTCAGTGTCCTGCAGGGAACCCCCCTTTGTGGGTACAACACAGAGCTCGCTCAGCTCAGGGTCAAGGCCAGAGTTCAGCTCTACCTGGGACCAGCACATCTCTTGGTCATTCGTTCAGGCATCTCTGTGTTCTGAACCTTCTCCTGCATTCCTGACTTGAAGCCCCGTTGGCTTTTTCTTGTGCCCTCTTCCTCCAAAGCCAGTCTTCAGCCAGGAGGCACATGAGTGCCACCAGGACCAGGAAAGCCAGAATGATCCGAAGGAGATTCTGGGCAGTGTGATCCCAGGAGGCAAGATCTGGGGTCAGAGGACAGACTGAGGACTGACAGGAATGGGTGCACATACCTCGTCCCGCCTCTCTCCTTCTCCCCATTCTAGATTACACTCCTTCACAGCCTGCACACCCGCTGCTTGCCTACCTTGCTGGAATTCTGCCTCTGTGGTTACCAAGTCAAGATCCCAATAGTCTGTGGGCGAAAGGAAAGTAAAGCAGTGAGAAAAAGAGAGAGTTTTGGCCACCAGGCCACCTCTCCTCCCTCGGATGGGCCCCATGGCCTCATGCAGCTTTTCCAGGTCCACACCCCACCCTCAAGGTCCTAGTGGCTTCATATGTCTGGTGAGAAGAAGAGCCAAAGGACAGGTGAACCTGGGGGGAATTTAGCTCCAGAACCTCACGCCAGGCATATTTTCCTTCTGGCCATCAGCTTCCTCATTACCTCGGTCAACATGGCTTCTTCCTCACACATTGGATGACTCACAATCTCCCCATTTTCTTCCAGGCTCTGAGCCCACTCCCCATCCCCACTAACACGCATGCAAGGTCACTCCCGGTGCAGGAAATTACTCCTGGGGTTCACCCTCCCCCTGCCATATGCAGTGGCCATTCCCTCTCTCTGGAACGTTCTTTTCAGGTAGCCACAGAACAAATGTCCTCAGTTCTTCAGGTTTTTGCTCCTCTGTGAGGCAATTCAGACAGTTCTAATATTGCCACCCGCCCTTCCGGTCACCCTGACCCCATTTGTTTTGCTCTATCTTTCCTCCACACCACTGTTTGCTCCCCCTGTGCTACATGCTGAGCTTGTTTCTCTGACTTTGACTCATGGTCTGTTTCCCACTTGGGATACAAGTGCCACAAAAGCAACATTTCTTAGTGTCACTGAGAGGCTCTAATCACCCCCCCCCCAAGTTTAGAGGTAACTGTTACTCACCAGAAAAAGAGGTGTGCTCTGTGGGTGCAAGGCTGGTGTCCCCAAAATCTTCTAGCAGTGGAAACAAAGAAAACCATAAGGGTTTTGGGTTTCCTCCAGTCTTCCCACCGAGTCCTTGCGTCTTCCCCCTCCTTGTTCCTCTTCTTCAGGAACAATCAGCTGGGCCTCCCCAAAATGCATGTGAGGGAGGGCACTTCAGGGAGGTGCCTGCTGCCTCTTTCCACCTGTCCCTTTGCTGTCTTCCTCATCACTGGTTGGGGTTCACTTGGGGTTCTGGAGAAGATGTGGGGGAAATCTGAGGGTTTCC
This sequence comes from Mustela lutreola, assembly GCF_030435805.1. Taxonomy (NCBI): domain Eukaryota; kingdom Metazoa; phylum Chordata; class Mammalia; order Carnivora; family Mustelidae; genus Mustela; species Mustela lutreola. The sequence continues at coordinate 50,149,340 of NC_081305.1, forward strand.
TCACCTGTGACCTGGAGCTTCACAGGCTCACTGGGGAAGGACCAGGCATGGTTGTTATAAGAGCCAAAACATCTGTACGTCCCTCTGTGGGCTGTGGTCACAGGACCTATGGGGAACTCCACCTGGGTGTTCCCGTATCTGTGCTGAGGGTGAGGGGATCTTCCCTCCTTGAGCAGAAAGAACTTGTTTGTTGCAGTGCCTAGCCGACAGTAGAAGCTCACGTTCTCTCCTGAGGTCACCTCAGGCCCAGGATGGACAGAGAGGGTGGGTGTGTCATACAATTCTGTGGGGGAAGGAGACAGGTAGTTTTTTTTTTTTTTTTTTTTTTTTAAATATTTTATTTATTTATTTGACAGACAGAGATCACAGTAGGAAGAGAGGCAGGCAGAGAAAGAGAGAGAGAGAGGAGGAGGAAGGCTCCCTGCTGAGCAGAGAGCCCAACGTGGGGCTCGATCCCAGGACCCTGAGATCATGACCTGAGCTGAAGGCAGAGGCTTTAACCCACTGAGCCACCCAGGCGCCCCAAGGAGACAGGTAGTTTAAGAGAGTCTTTATCCCGCCTCCTATGTGCCCTTTCCTCCTTGGCCTTAAGACTGGGATGTCACTCCCCAGAATCAGTATCTCCCTCTGCTTTGGTCATGGACACACCCTCGCTGATCTCACCCTTCAAGACTGAGACACTCATTCCTCTAGCCTTCTCTCTGTGGGGATTGCCACACATCAATGGTTCTCAGAGTTAGAGATCCTTGGGGCCAGTGACATCACCATCAGCTGGAAGCTTATTAGAAATGCAGATTCCCAGGATCCACCCCAGACCCACTACATCAGAAACTCAGGGGTAAGGCAGTCAACTGTGTTTTTAAAAAAATGTTATTGTTTTCCATTGCTATAAAATACATGACACATAAAATTTACCATCTTAACCAATTGTATGGGGACAATTCAGTGGTATTGACTACATTCACATTGTCATGCAACCATCACCACCATCCATCTCCAGGACTCTTTTCATCTTACAGAACTGAAACTGTCCCCGCTACTAAGCACCCTCTCTCCATCACCATCCCTCAGCCCCTGGCACCCCACATTCTGCCTTCTGTCTCTATGAATTTGACCATCCTAAGTCCCACATGGAAGTGATCCCTACAGTATTTGTCCTTCTGTGACTGACTTATCTCACTTGGCACAATGCCTTCAAGGTCTATTCACGACATAACAGGTGTTTGAGTCTCCTTCCTTTTTAAAGCCGAATAAAATTCCCTTGTGTGGGTAGACCACATTTTGTTTATCCATTCCTTTGTCAGTAGACATTGGGCTTGTTGCTAGCTTTTGGCTATTGTGAACAATGCTTTCATGAACCTGGGAGCACTAGAGATATCCATGTTTGCCAGATGATTGTGATACCTGCTTGAGTTTGAGAGCCACATCCCTCAGCTGAAGGCAACCCCTGTACCTGAGACCGCCTTCCCTCCCAACCTCATTCCACTCTGTCTGTTTCCATATCATTTACTCCTCAGGTGCCCATGACGGACTGATTTGTCCTGACTTAGACTTATGGTCTGTCTTTCCCCCGCTAGGGTGCAAGTGCCACATAAGCATGGATGTTTGAATATAATCTCCTCCCCAGAAGGGGCTGACACTAGTGGGTACAAAACCCCTAGCCTTATCTTGAGATCTTGAGACCATGCAGAAGGACCATCCCAGGTCCAGAAGGACTATCCCAGGCCCATAAGGACCATCCCAAGTCCAGAACTCCATTGCTCGGCTGAAGTGTCTGCTGAAACTGCACTGTGGTCAGCTCCTGCCTTTTGCCTGGCCTGTTCCCCTCACTCCTCATCACTGGGGTCACTTTTGATGATGCCCCCCCAGGGTTTCCCCCACCCCCCTGCCCCATGCACACACACATCCATGTCAGGGCCTCTCACCTGGAGAACCTGACCTATGACCAACCTGCCTCTAGGTCACAGACAACCACAAAGAGAGCCTGAATGACACTGAAGGAGATTAATAAATATGTGATGACCCTCCCCGAATTCAGGCCGAGGATGGGACAGTTACCTGTGACCACCAGATCCAGAGGGTCACTAGGGTTTGACCAGAGCTTCTTGCTTCGGTAAATACACTTGTATTGCCCTGCAGTGAGTGGGGTCATGGCTGGGATGTGGAACATGGCTATGTTCCTCCTTCCATGTTGCTTTGGGCTCTGCTGAAGAAAGAGGTGTCCCTCGAAATACAGCTGGTACTTCACAGCCTCAGGAGTCCCCTGGCAGAAGATAAGCGCCTGCTTTCCCTTTGGAATCATGAAATCTGGCTTGGCCCAGATGATGGGTTTTGAAAGATTCTCTGGAAGGGAATCAGAGGTTGGAGTTCCAGATATAGCAACTTCCCACCCAAATGTCCACCCGGTTGCTGGCACCAAGCCTTCCTAGAAAACCAGAGGCCCTGTTCTCTCCTCTGGTGGCTCCTAGGTGCACACTTTGTCTGAGCCTAGTAGAGAGACTCTGGGGCTCTGAGGGATGGACTCACGCTTCTCGGTGCTGACAGTCTGGCTCAGGAACAGCCCTGGAAGATAGGAACAGTGAGACAGGCTGCCCCATCCACACCCAGACCCCTGGATACCATCTCTCTCATGCGCAAGAACTCACCAAGGTAGAGCAGGGCAGTGAGTGTAGAGGTCATAGCACTGATCCTACCAGGTGAATGTGGAGCAGCTGGGTGAAGACTGAGTCCAGTAGGGCAGGAAGGTGCACAGGATGTGGTGGGTGAAGCCCAGCACTAATCGCCATGGGGTTTTCACACGGACTTCTTACAAGAAGATTCACAGTCTTCCTTATACCTCTGACCAAGAGGCATAAAGACAGGTCATGGTCCCCAGACACATCTGATCATCTCTGTGCTCTAACCAGATCCTCTGACAATTGTCTGCCCCATCTGAAACTCATATTAGGGTCCTCTTCTAATAGGTCAAAATTTGACCTATTTTAAAATGTGGATATTATGCCCAGGAAAGGGATAGGGTAGTGTACAGAGCAGAAACCGTAGAATCATTTAAAAAAATATGTGTTTAATCTTTGCTCCCCTTTGTTTGGTATGCATATGCTTGGGTCAGTGGGTTGACTTCAACAGAATGAAATGATAACACTATCTTTTCCAAGGATTTGTTACAATGTTTCAACAAACTGCATAAAGAAGAGGTGGTCCATACACACAATGGAATATTACTCATCCATCAGAAAGGATGAATACCCACCATTTACATTGACATGGACGGGACTGGAGGAGATTATGCTGAGTGAAATAAGTCAAACAGAGAAAGTCAATTACCATATGGTTTCACTTATTTGTGGAACATAAGGAATAGCACGGAGGACATTAGGAGAAGGAAGGGAAAAATGAAGGGGAGGGACTGGAGGGGTGACAAACCATGAGACACTATGGACCCTGGGAAACTGAGGGCTTTAGAGGGGAGGGGGTGGGGGATGAGTGAGCCTGGTGATAGGTATTAAGGAGGGCATGTATTGCATGGAACACAGGGTGTTATATGCAAACAATGAATCGTGGAACAGGACATCAGAGACCAATGATGTACTGTATGGCAACTAATGTAACATAATTAAAAAAAAACATAAACAAGAATAACAACAAATTGAACTTGAAACATAATGTTGTTTCTTACATAAGTATATTCCTTTAGTCTATTATAAAACAGAAATGGAATATTAAAATCTTAATTATTTGAATATATTTTTAAACTCAAAATGTGTTTTTAGGGGCATCTGGGTGGCTCAGTGGGTTAAAGCCTCTGCCTTCAGCTCAGGTCATGATCCCAGGGTCTTGGGATCAAGCCCCGAATCGGGCTATCTGCTCAGAAGGGAGCCTGCTTCCCCCCTCTCTCTCTGCCTGTCTCTCTGCCTACTTGTGATCTCTGTCAGTCAAATAAATAAATAAAATTTAAAAAAATTTTTTTAATCCTCAAAAGTTCTAAACAATTACTGAAAATGAAATATAGCCATTTGTATGTCTGTATTAGAGAAGTGTCTGTCCATATCTTCTGCCCATTTTCTGATATGCTTGTCTGTTTTGTGTGTGTTGAGTTTGAGGAGTTCAATATAGATCCTGGATATCAACCTTTTGTCTGTACTGTCATTTGCAAATATCTTCTCCCATTCTGTGGGTTGCCTCTTTGTTTTCTTGACTTTTTCCTTTGCTGTGCAGAAGCTTTTGATTTTGATGAAGTCCCAAAAGTTCATCTTCGCTTTTGTTTCCTTTGCCTTTGGAGACATATCTTGAAAGAAGTTGCTGTGGCTGATATCGAAGAGATTACTGCCTATGTTCTCCTCTAGGATTCTGATGGGTTCCTGTCTCACACTGAGGTCTTTTATCCATTTTGAGTTTATCTTTGTGTACAGTGTTAAGAGAATGGTTGAGTTTCATTCTTCTGCATATAGCTGCCCAGTTTTCCCAGCACCATTTATTGAAGAGACTGTCTTTTTTCCACTGTATATTTTTTCCTGTTTTGTTGAAGATTATTTGCCCATAGAGTTGAGGGTCCATATCTGGGCTCTCTACTCTGTTCCACAGGTCTATTTGTCTTTTTTTATGCCAGTACCATGCTGCCTTGGTGATCACAGCTTTGTAGTAAAGCTTGAAATCAGGTAACGTGATGCCCCCCGTTTTATTTTTGTTTTTCAACAGTTCCTTAGCGATTTGGGGGTCTCTTCTGATTCCATACAAATTATTGGATTATTTGCTCCAGCTCCTTGAAGAATACCGGTGGAATTTTGATTGGAATGGCATTAAAAGTATATATTGCTCTAGGCAGTATAGACATTTTAACAACGTTTATTCTTCCGATCCAAGAGCATGGAATGGTCTTCCATCTTTTTGTGTCTTCTTCAATTTCTTTCATGAGTGTTCTGTAGTTCCTCGAGTACAGATCCTTTACCTCTTTGGTTAGGCTTATTCCCAGGTATCTTATGGTTCTTGGTGCTATCAGACACATGAAAAAATGTTCATCATCACTAGCCCTCAGGGAGATTCAAATTAAAACTACATTGAGATATCACCTTACACCAGTTAGAATGGCCAAAATTAGTAAGACAGGAAACAACATGTGTTGGAGAGGATGTGGAGAAAGGGGAACCCTCTTCCACTGTTGGTGGGAATGCAAGTTGGTGCAGCCTCTTTGGAGAACAGTGTGGAGATTCCTCAAGAAATTGAAAATAGAACTTCCCTATGACCCTGCCATTGCACTCCTGGGTTATTGACCCCAAAGATACAGATGTAGTGAAAAGAAGGGCAATCTGTACCCCAATGTTTATAGCAGCAATGGCCACGGTCGCCAAACTGTGGAAAGAACCAAGATGCCCTTCAACTGACAAATGGATAAGGAAGATGTGGTGCATATACACTATGGAGTATTATGCCTCCATCAGAAAGGATGAATACCCAACTTTTGTAGCAACATGGACAGGACTCAAGAGATTATGCTGAGTGAAATAAGTCAAGCAGAGAGAGTCAATCATCATATGGTTTCACTTATTTGTGGAGCATAACAAATAGCATGGAGAACATGGGGAGTTAGAGAGGAGAAGGGAGTTGGGGGAAATTGGAAGGGGAGGTGAATCATGAGAGACTATGGACTCTGAAAAACAGTCTGAGGGGTTTGAAGTGGCGTGGGGGGGGGAGGTTGGAGTACCAGGTGTGGGTATGATAGAGGGCACGGATTGCATGGAGCACTGGGTGTGGTGAAAAAATAATGAATACTGTTATGCTGAAAATAAATAAAAAATTAAAAATAAGACAAAATCAGAGAGGGAGACAAGCCATAGAGACTCTTAACTATAGGGAACAAACTGAAGGTTGCTCTAGGAGAAGCAGGGGGGATGGGGTAACTGGGTGATGGGCAAAAAGGAGGGCAGTTGATGTAATCAGCACTGGGTATTATATGCAACTGGTGAATCACTAAACTCTACCTTTGAAACTAATGATACACCATATATTAATTTATTTTAAACAAATAAATAAAAAGAAAAAAGAAATGCTAGATTTGAAAGAACAGGAGAGTCTTCTTAACTATGGGGAAAGCATGTGTTAATACACAAATGTCAGTGTAGGGAAAACTAGAAGCATACATGTCATGGAATATATGGTATGTTGAATGGATATTATTATTAATTAATTAGTAGCATTAATAATTTATGGAATTCTAAGTGTTAAGGTCTTACCTAGAAGGCGGTGAGGATATCTAGTTTTGCTGAAAAATTCAAGACAGAGTGAAATTTTGAGCCAGACCTTCTGTAGAGGCTGGGAGAAAAACAATCAGCAATGAGAACTGAGAATGCATTGCATGTTTTTTTTTTCCTGCTTATGTACTTTATGTTTTTAATTTAAATTAATTTATTTATTTTCAGAAAAACAGTATTCATTATTTTTTAACCACACCCAGTGCTCCATGCAATCCATGCCCTCTATAATACCCACCACCTGGTACCCCGACCTCCCACCCCCCCCCCCCCCGCCACTTCAAACCCCTCAGACTGTTTTTCAGAGTCCATAGTCTCTCATGATTCACTTCCCCTTCCAATTTATCCCAACTCCCTTCTCCTCTCTAACACCCCTTGTCCTCCATGATATTTGTTATGCTCCACAAATAAGTGAAACCATGTGATAATTGACTCTCTCTGCTTGACTGATTTCACTCAGGATAATCTCTTCCAGTCCCGTCCATGTTGCTACAAAAGTTGGGTATTCGTCCTTTCTGATAGAGGCATAATACTCCATAGTATATATGGACCACATCTTCCTTATCCATTCGTCCCTTTCCAAAGTAGTGCAGCCACTTTGGAAAACAGTGTGGAGATTCCTCAAGAAATGGAAAATAGAACTTCCCGATGACCCTGCAATTGAACTCCTGGGTATTTAGCCCAAAGATACAGATGTCATGGTGGATAATCTTTTTAATGTGCTGTTGGATCCTGTTTGCTAGGATCTTGTTGAGAATCTTAGCATGCATATTCATCAGTGATATTGGTCTGAAATTCTCCTTTTTGGTAGGGTCTTTGCCTGGTTTAGGAATCAGGGTAATGCTGGCTTCATAGAAAGAGTCTGGAAGTTTTTCTTCTGCTTCCATTTTTTGAAACAGCTTCAGGAGAATAGGTGTTATTTCTTCTTTGGAAGTTTGGTAGAATTCCCCAAAATCAAAAGCTTCTGTATAGCAAAGGAAACAGTCAAAAAACCAAAGAGGCTAATTTAGGCCATTTTCACTGGTGTAAGGTGATATCTCAATGTGGTTTCAATTTGAATCTCCCTGAAGGCTAGTGATGATGAACATTTTTTCATGTGTCTGGTAGCCATTTGTATGTCTTGATTGGAGAAGTGTCTGTTCATATATTCTGCCCATTTTTTGATATGATTGTCTGTTTTGTGTGTGTTGAGTTTCAGGAGTTCTTTAAATCCTGGATATCAACCTTAGTGTGTACTGTCATTTGCAAATATCTTCTCCAATTCCATGGGTTGTCTCTTTGTTTTCCTGTTTCCTTTGCTGTGCAGAAGCTTTTGATTTTGATGAAGTCCCAAAAGTTCATCTTCGCTTTTGTTTCCTTTGCCTTTGGAGACATATCTTGAAAGAAGTTGCTGAGGCTGATATCGAAGAGATTACTGCCTATGTTCTCCTCTAGGATTCTGATGAAACACGGACGGGACTGGAAGAGATTATGCTGAGTGAAATAAGTCAAGCAGAGAGAGTCAATTATCATATGGTTTCACTTATTTGTGGAGCATAACAAATAGCATGGAGGACAAGGGGTGTTAGAGAGGAAAAGGGAGTTGGGGGAAATTGGAAGGGGAGATAAAACATAAGAGACTATGGACTCTGAAAAACAATCTGAGGGGTTTGAAGTGGCGGGGGGGGGAAGTTGGGGTAACAGGTGTGGGTATTATAGAGGGGCACGGATTGCATGGAGCACTGGGTGTGCTGAAAAAATAATTAATACTGTTATGCTGAAAATAAATGAAATTTTATTAGCAATTCGGGGTCTCTTCTGATTCCATGCAAATTTTAGGATTATTTGCTCCAGCTCTTTGAAGAATACCAGTGGAATTTTGATTGGAATAGCATTAAAAGTATAGATTGCTCTAGGCAGTATAGACATTTTAACAATGTTTATTCTTCCAATCCAAGAGCATGGAATAGTCTTCCATCTTTTTATGTCTTCTTCAATTTCTTTCACGAGTGTTCTGTAGTTCCTCGAGTACAGATCCTTTACCTCTTTGGTTAGGTTTATTCCCAGGTATCTTATGGTTCTTGGTGCTATAGTAAATGGAATCGATTCTCTAATTTCCCTTTCTGTATTTCCATTGTTAGTGTATAAGAAAGCCAATGATTTCTGTACATTGACTTTGTATCCTGCCATGTTGCTGAATTGCTGTATGAGTTCGAGTAGTTTTGGGGAGGAGTCTTGACTGGGGCATTTAGCCCATTAACATTCAGGGTAACTATTGAGAGTTATGAATTTAGTGCCATTGTTGCCTATAAGGTGACTGTTACTGTATATGGTCTCTGTTCCTTACTGATCTCCCACTTGTAGGCTCTCTCTTTGCTTAGAGGACCCCTTTCAAGATTTCCTGTAGAGCTGGTTTGGTGTTTGCAAATTCTTTCAGTTTTTGTTTGTCCTGGAAGCTTTTAATCTCTCCTTCTATTTTCAATGATAGCCTAGCTGGATATAGTATTCTGGGCTGCATGTTTTTCTCGTTTAGTGCTCTGAAAATATCATGCCAGCTCTTTCTGGCCTGCCAGGTCTCTGTGGATAAGTCAGCTGCCAATCTAATATTTTTACCATTGTATGTTACAGACTTCTTTTCCCAGGCTGCTTTCAGGATTTTCTCTTTGTCACTGAGACTTGTAAATTTTACTATTAGGTGACGGGGTGTGGGCCTATTCTTATTGATTTTGAGGGGCATTCTCTGAACCTCCTGAATTTTGATGCTTGTTCCCTTTGCCATATTGGGGAAATTCTCCCCAATAATTCTCTCCAGTATACCTTCTGCTCCCCTCTCTCTTTCTTCTTCTTCTGGAATCCCAATTATTCTAATGTTGTTTTGTCTTATGGTGTCACTTATCTCTCGAATTCTCCCCTCATGTTCTAGTAGCTGTTTGTCCCTCTTTTGCTCAGCTTCTTTATTCTCTGTCATTTGGTCTTCTATATCACTAATTCTTTCTTCTGCCTCATTTATCCTAGCAGTGAGAGCCTCCATTTTTGAAGGCACCTCATTAATAGCTTTTTGATTTCAACTTGGTTAGATTTTAGTTCTTTTATTTCTCCAGGAGGGGCTTTTATATCTCCCGAGAGGGTTTCTCTAATATCTTCCATGCCCTTTTCGAGCCTGGCTAGAACCTTGAGAATTGTCATTCTGAACTCTAGATCTGACATATTACCAATGTCTGTATTGATTAGGTCCCTAGCCCTTGGTACTGCCTCTTGTTCTTTTTTTTGTGGTGAATTATTCCGCCTTGTCATTTTGTCCAGATAAGAGTATATGAAGGAGCAAGTAAAATACTAAAAGGGTGGCAACAACCCCAGGAAAATATGCTTTAACCAAATTAGAAGAGATCCCAAATCGTGAGGGGGGAGAAAGGGGATAAAAAGAGGTTCAAAAAGAAAGAAAGAAAAAAAAAGAAAGAAAGAAAAGAATTTTAAAAAAGAAAATTAATAAAGAAAAATATAAAAAAGGAAAAAATATATATATTAGATTAACTAGTTAATAAAACGTTAAAAAAGAAAAGGGTAAAAGTTTAAAAAATTTAGCAGAAGTAGAGAAAAAAGATGAAAAAGAAAAAATGAAATTAACTGCAAGATTAAAAAAAATCACAGGTAGAAAGCCATGATTTCCATGCTTTGCTTTCTTCTCTTCTGGAATTCTGCTCTCTCCTTGGTATTGAAACCACACTCCTTGGTAGATGAATTGGTCTTGGCTGGATTTCTTGTTGATCTTCTGGGGGAGGGGCCTGGTGTAGTGATTCTCAAGTGTCTTTGCCCCAGGTGGAATTGCACCGCCCTTACCAGGGGCTGAGTACTCTGCTTGGGTTTGCTTTCAGGGGCTTTTGTTCACTGAGCGCTTTCCGTGGAGTTCCGGAGGACGGGAATACAAATGGCAGCCTCCTAGTCTCTGGCCTGGAGGAGCCGAGAGCCCGGGGCCCCACTCCTCAGTGTGTCCTCAGAGAACAGCGCCCAGTTACTCCCGTCTGCCCGACCTTTGGCCATGCTCCGAGCTCACCGAGCCTGCGACCGGTTCAAGGTAACCCCGAGCTGTGATCTTACTGTCGGCTCTGTCTCTGTAGCCAGCTTCCCCGTTCCAATACCCGCAAGCTCTGCAACACTCAGACACCCCCGCTCCTTCTGTGACCCTGCGGGACCTGAGGCCACACTGACACTGCGTGGGCTTTGCCCCGGTTTAGCCTCTGGAGTAATGTCCCTCAGGGAACAGACTTTTAAAAGTCCCAATTTTGTGCTCTGTTGCTCCGCCAGTTGCCGGGAGCCGGCCCCTCCCCCGGGGTCTATCTTCCTGTCGCTTTGGATTCACTTCTCCGCCAGTCCTACCTTCCAGAAAGTGGTTGTTTTTGTTTCTAGAATTGCTGTTCTTCTTCTCTTCGATCTGCTGATAGATTTGTAGGTGTTTGCAATCTTTAGATAAGCTATCTAGCTGATCTCCTGCTAGCTGAAGTAGTCTCAGCCTGCTACTTCTTTTCCATCTTGACTCCTCCCCTGGTGTATCATCTATTTTAGACTTGATAGTGATGTGTCCAACTGCAGCTCTGTGAAGGAGGAAAGACTGTGCCATGCTCAGGAGGATTGCCATCAAGGACAACCAACCTACTCCCTGTGGCCAAGGAAGGTATTGACTATATTTACCAAAAATTGCAGGATTTCCTGTTATTCAGTATTATTCACTCACCGATACAACTGTGCTTTTTTTTCTTCCAAAGTATGTGGAGCGATGCCTCCATTAATGCAGACACAGTGTTCATTTATTTTTTATTTTTTTTTAAAGATTTTATTTATTTATTTGACAGACAGAGAACACAAGTAGACAGAGGCAGTCAGATAGAGAGGAAGGGAAGCAGGCCCCCTGCTGAGCAGAGAGCCCGATGCGGGACTCGATCCCAGGAACCTGAGATCATGACCTGAGCCGAAGGCAGCGGCTTAACCCACTGAGCCACCCAGGCGCCCATAGTGTTCATTTAATACCATGACCTAAACCAGTGGTTTTCAATCGGGGACAATTTTGCCTCCCAGGGGACAATTGGCAATGCCTGAGGACATCTTTGGTTCTCAGAAATGGGATGGGAAGCACTGTTGACATCTAGTGGGTAAAGGCCAGGGGTCTTACAATGCACAGGGGTCTTCCCTCCCAACAAAGGACTATCTGCCCCCAAATGTCGATAGGTCTGAGGTTGACAAACCCTGATCTACACAACTGGTGTAAGAGCTTAAAGGAAATGATGATGTGGGAAATGTCAGAAAACCCAAAAGACTCCACCCCCAAACTACTAGAACTCATACAGCTATTCAGTAATGTGGCAGGATACAAAGTCAATGTACTGAAATCAGTGGCTTTCTTATACACTAACAATGAAAATACAGAAAGGGAAATTAGAGAATCAATTCCATTTACTATTGCACCAAGAACCATAAGATACCTGGGAATAAACCTAACCAAAGAGGTAAAGGATCTGTACTTGAGGAACTACAGAACCCTCATGAAAGAAATTGAAGAAGACACAAATAGATGGAAGACCATTCCATGCTCTTGTATTGGAAGAATAAACATTGTTAAAATGTCTATACTGCCTAGAGCAATCTATACTTTAAATGCCGTTCCGATCGAAATTCCACTGGTATTCTTCAAAGAGCTGGAGCAAATAATCCTAAAATTTGTATGGAATCAGAAGAGACCCCGAATTGCTGAGGAAATGTTGTAAAAGAAAAACAAAACTGGGGGCATCATGGTACCTGATTTCAAGCTTTACTACAAAGCTGTGATCACCAAGGCAGCATGGTACTGACATAAAAACAGACACATAGACCAGTGGAACAGAGTGGAGAGTCCAGATATGTACCCTCAACTCTATGGTCAAATAATCTTTGACAAAGCAGGAAAAAATATACAGTGGAAAAAAGACAGTCTCTTCAATAAATGGTGTTGGTAAAATTGGATAGCTATACATAGAAGAATGAAACTCGAACATTCTCTTACACCATACACAAAGAAAAACTCGAAATGGATAAAAGACCTCAACATGAGACAGGAATCCATCAGAATCCTAGAGGAGAACATAGGCAGTAATCTCTTCGATATCAGCCACAGAAACTTCTTCAAGATTTGTCTCCAAAGGCAAAGGAAACAAAAACGAAAATGAACTTTTGGGACTTCATCAAAATCAAAAGCTTCTGCACAGCAAAGGAAACAGTCAACAAAACAAAGAGGCAACCCAGAGAATGGGAGAAGATATTTTCAAATGACAGTACAGACAAAATATTGATATCCAGGATCTATAAAGAACTTCTCACCACCTGGTACCCCGACCTCCCACCCCCAGCCCCTTCAAAACCCTCAGATTGTTTTTCAGAATCCCTAGTTTCTCATGGTTCACCTCCACTTCCAATTTCCCCCAACTCCCTTCTCCTCTCTAACTCCCCATGTCCTCCATGTTGGGTGTGGTGCAAAAATAATGAATACTGTTATGCTGAAAATAAAAAATAAATTTAAAAAAGACTGAACAAAAAAAAAAAGAACTTCTCTCCGGCCCGGAGGAGCCGAGAGCCCAGGGCCCCACTCCTCAGTGCGCCCTCAGAGAACAGCGCCCAGTTACTCCCGTCTGCCTGACCTCCGGCCGCGCTCCGAGCTCACCGAGCCTGCGACCGGTTCAAGGTAACACGGAGCTGCGAGCTTACTGTCGGCTCTGTCTCTGTAGCCGGCTTTCCCGTTCCAATACCCGCAAGCTCTGCGACACTCAGACACTCCCGATCCTTCTGTGACCCTGCGGGACCTGAGGCCACGCTGACCCCGCGTGGGCTTCGCCCCGGTTTAGCCTCTGGAGCGATGTCCCTCCGCGGAACAGACTTTTAAAAGTCCTGATTTTGTGCGCGGTTGCTCCGCCGCTTGCCGGGAGCCGGCCCCTCCCCCCGGGGTCTATCTTCCCGTCGCTTTGGATTCACTTCTCCGCCGGTCCTACCTTTCAGAAAGTGGTTGTTTTTCTGTTTCCAGAATTGCTGTTCTTCTTCTCTTCGATCTGCCGATGGATTTTCAGGTGTTTGCAATCTTTAGATAAGCTATCTAGCTGATCTCCGGCTAGCTGAAGCAGTCTCAGCTTGCTACTTCTCCGCCATCTTGACTCCTCCTCCACCAAGGAGAGCAGCAGAATTCCAGAGGAGGAGAAAGCCAAGCACGGAACTCATGGCTTTTTTCCTGTGATTTTTTTTAGTCTTGCAGTTAATTTAATTTTTTCTTTTTCATTTTTTTTTTTTTTTTCTCGCCTTCGGGTAAAATCTTTTTTTTTTTTTAACTGTTACCTTTTTCTTTTTTAACGATTTTTTACTAGTTTATCTAATATATATATATATTTTTTTACATTTTTCTTAGGTGTTTTCTTTTTTAAAAAAAAATTCTTTTCTTTTTTTTTTTTTTTTTTTTTTTTTTTCTTTTTTCTTTCTTCCTTTTTGAACCTCTTTTTATCCCCTTTCTCCCCACTCACGATTTTGGATCTCTTCTAATTTGGCTAAAGCATATTTTCCTGGGGTTGTTGCCACCCTTTTAGTATTTTACTTGCCCCTTCATTTACTCTTATCTGGACAAAATGACAAGACGTAAAAATTCACCACAAAAAAAAGAACAAGAGGCAGTACCGAAGGCTAGGGACCTAATCAATACAGACATCGGTAATATGTCAGATCTAGAGTTCAGAATGACAATTCTCAAGGTTCTAGCCGGGCTCGAAAAAGGCATGGAAGATATTAGAGAAACCCTCTCGAGAGATATAAAAGCCCTTTCTGGAGAAATAAAAGAACTAAAATCTAACCAAGTTGAAATCAAAAAAGCTATTAATGAGGTGCAATCAAAAATGGAGGCTCTCACTGCTAGGATAAATGAGGCAGAAGAAAGAATTAGTGATATAGAAGACCAAATGACAGAGAATAAAGAAGCTGATCAAAAGAGGGACAAACAGCTACTGGACCACGAGGGGAGAATTCGAGAAATAAGTGACACCATAAGACGAAACAACATTAGAATAATTGGGATTCCAGAAGAAGAAGAAAGTGAGAGGGGAGCAGAAGGTATACTGGAGAGAATTATTGGGGAGAATTTCCCCAATATGGCAAAGGGAACAAGCATCAAAATTCAGGAGGTTCAGAGAATGCCCCTCAAAATAAATAAGAATAGGCCCACACCCCGTCACATAATAGTAAAATTTACAAGTCTCAATGACAAAGAGAAAATCCTGAAAGCAGCCCGGGAAAAGAAGTCTGTAACATACAATGGTAAAAATATTAGATTGGCAGCTGACTTATCCACAGAGACCTGGCAGGCCAGAAAGAGCTGGCATGATATTTTCAGAGCACTAAACGAGAAAAACATGCAGCCAAGAATACTATATCCAGCTAGGCTATCATTGAAAATAGAAGGAGAGATTAAAAGCTTCCAGGACAAACAACAACTGAAAGAATTTGCAAATACCAAACCAGCTCTACAGGAAATATTGAAAGGGGTCCTCTAAGCAAAGAGAGAGCCTACAAGTGGTAGATCAGAAAGGAACAGAGACCATATACAGTAACAGTCACCTTACAGGCAATACAATGGCACTAAATTCATATCTCTCAATAGTTACCCTGAATGTGAATGGGCTAAATGCCCCTGTCAAAAGACACAGGGTATCAGAATGGATAAAAAAACAAAACCCATCTATATGTTGCCTCCAAGAAACACATTTTAAGCCCGAAGACACCTCCAGATTTAAAGTGAGGGGGTGGAAAAGAATTTACCATGCTAATGGACATCAGAAGAAAGCAGGAGTGGCAATCCTTATATCAGATCAATTAGATTTTAAGCCAAAGACTGTAATAAGAGATGAGGAAGGACACTATATCATACTCAAAGGGTCTGTCCAACAAGAAGATTTAACAATTTTAAATATCTATGCCCCCAACGTGGGAGCAGCCAACTATATAAACCAATTAATAACAAAATCAAAGAAACACATAAACAACAATACAATAATAGTAGGGGACTTTAATATTCCCCTCACTGAAATGGACAGGTCATCCAAGCAAAAGATCAGCAAGGAAATAAAGGCCTTAAATGACACACTGGACCAGATGGACATCACAGATATATTCAGAATATTTCATCCCAAAGCAACAGAATACACATTCTTCTCTAGTGCACATGGTACATTCTCCAGAATAGATCACATCCTCGGTCCTAAATCAGGACTCAACCGGTATCCAAAGATTGGGATCATTCCCTGCATATTTACAGACCACAAAGCTCTAAAGCTAGAACTCAACCACAAAAGGAAGTTTGGAAAGAACCCAAATACATGGAGACTAAACAGTATCCTTCTAAAGAATGAATGGGTCAACCGGGAAATTAAAGAAGAATTGAAAAAAATCATGGAAACAAATGATAATGAAAATACAACGGTTCAAAATCTGTGGGACACAACAAAGGCAGTCCTGAGAGGAAAATATATAGCGGTACAAGCCTTTCTCAAGAAACAAGAAAGGTCTCAGGTACACAACCTAACCCTACACCTAAAGGAGCTGGAGAAGGAACAAGAAAGAAACCCTAAGCCCAGCAGGAGAAGAGAAATCATAAAGATCAGAGCAGAAATCAATGAAATAGAAACCAAAAAAACAATAGAACAAATCAACGAAACTAGGAGCTGGTTCTTTGAAAGAATTAATAAAATTGATAAACCCCTGGCCCGACTTATCAAAAAGAAAAGAGAAAGGACCCAAATAAATAAAATCATGAATGAAAGAGGAGAGATCACAACTAACACCAAGGAAATACAAACTATTATAAGAACATACTATGAGCAACTCTACGGCAATAAATTTGACAATCTGGAAGAAATGGATGCATTCCTAGAAACATATAAACTACCACAACTGAACCATGAAGAAATAGAAAGCCTGAACAGACCCATAACCAGTAAGGAGATTGAAACAGTCATTAAAAATCTCCAAACAAACAAAAGCCCAGGGCCAGACGGCTTCCCGGGGGAATTCTACCAAACATTTAAAGAAGAACTAATTCCTATTCTCCTGAAACTGTTCCAAAAAATAGAAATGGAAGGAAAACTTCCAAACTCATTTTATGAGGCCAGCATCACCTTGATCCCAAAACCAGACAAGGATCCCACCAAAAAAGAGAGCTATAGACCGATATCCTTGATGAACACAGATGCGAAAATACTCAACAAAATACTAGCCAATCGGATTCAACAGTACATTAAAAAGATTATTCACCACGACCAAGTGGGATTTATTCCAGGGCTGCAAGGTTGGTTCAACATCCGCAAATCAGTCAATGTGATACAACACATCAATAAAAGTAAGAACAAGAACCATATGATACTCTCAATAGATGCTGAAAAAGCATTTGACAAAGTACAACATCCCTTCCTGATCAAAACTCTTCAAAGTGTAGGGATAGAGGGCACATACCTCAATATCATCAAAGCCATCTATGAAAAACCCACCGCAAATATCATTCTCAATGGAGAAAAACTGAAAGCTTTTCCGCTAAGGTCAGGAACACGGCAGGGATGTCCATTATCACCACTGCTATTCAACATCGTACTAGAGGTCCTAGCCTCAGCAATCAGACAACAAAAGGAAATTAAAGGCATCCAAATCGGCAAAGAAGAAGTCAAATTATCACTCTTCGCAGATGATATGATACTATATGTGGAAAACCCAAAAGACTCCACTCCAAAACTGCTAGAACTTATACAGGAATTCAGTAAAGTGTCAGGATATAAAATCAATGCACAGAAATCAGTTGCATTTCTCTACACCAACAGCAAGACAGAAGAAAGAGATATTAAGGAGTCAATCCCATTTACAATTGCATCCAAAACCATAAGATACCTAGGAATAAACCTAACCAAAGAGACACAGAATCTATACTCAGAAAACTATAAAGTACTCATGAAAGAAATTGAGGAAGACACAAAGAAATGGAAAAATGTTCCATGCTCCTGGATTGGAAGAATAAATATTGTGAAAATGTCTATGCTACCTAAAGCAATCTACACATTTAATGCAATTCCTATCAAAGTACCATCCATCTTTTTCAAAGAAATGGAACAAATAATTCTAAAATTTATATGGAACCAGAAAAGACCTCGAATAGCCAAAGGGATATTGAAAAAGAAAGCCAACGTTGGTGGCATCACAATTCCGGACTTCAAGCTCTATTACAAAGCTGTCATCATCAAGACAGCATGGTACTGGCACAAAAACAGACACATAGATCAATGGAACAGAATAGAGAGCCCAGAAATAGACCCTCAACTCTATGGTCAACTAATCTTCGACAAAGCAGGAAAGAATGTCCAATGGAAAAAAGACAGCCTTTTCAATAAATGGTGCTGGGAAAATTGGACAGCCACATGCAGAAAAATGAAATTGGACCATTTCCTTACACCACACACAAAAATAGACTCAAAATGGATGAAGGACCTCAATGTACGAAAGGAATCCATCAAAATCCTTGAGGAGAACACGGGCAGCAACCTCTTCGACCTCTGCCGCAGCAACATCTTCCTAGGAACAACGCAAAAGGCAAGGGAAGCAAGGGAAAAAATGAACTACTGGGATTTCATCAAGATCAAAAGCTTTTGCACAGCAAAGGAAACAGTTAACAAAATCAAAAGACAACTGACAGAATGGGAGAAGATATTTGCAAACGACATATCAGATAAAGGACTAGTGTCCAGAATCTATAAAGAACTTAGCAAACTCAACACCCAAAGAACAAATAATCCAATCAAGAAATGGGCAGAAGACATGAACAGACATTTCTGCAAAGAAGACATCCAGATGGCCAACAGACACATGAAAAAGTGCTCCATATCACTTGGCATCAGGGAAATACAAATCAAAACCACAATGAGATATCACCTCACACCAGTCAGAATGGCTAAAATCAACAAGTCAGGAAATGACAGATGCTGGCGAGGATGCGGAGAAAGGGGAACCCTCCTACACTGTTGGTGGGAATGCAAGCTGGTGCAGCCACTCTGGAAAACAGCATGGAGGTTCCTCAAAATGTTGAAAATAGAACTGCCCTATGACCCAGCAATTGCACTATTGGGTATTTACCCTAAAGATACAAATGTAGTGATCCAAAGGGACACATGCACCCGAATGTTTATAGCAGCAATGTCCACAATAGCCAAACTATGGAAAGAACCTAGATGTCCATCAACAGATGAATGGATCAAGAAGATGTGGTATATATACACAATGGAATACTATGCAGCCATCAAAAGAAATGAAATCTTGCCATTTGCAACAACATGGATGGAACTAGAGCGTATCATGCTTAGCGAAATAAGTCAAGCAGAGAAAGACAACTATCATATGATCTCCCTGATATGAGGAAGTGGTGATGCAACATGGAGGCTTAAGTGGGTAGAAGAATAAATGAAACAAGATGGGATTGGGAGGGAGACAAACCATAAGTGACTCTTAATCTCACAAAACAAACTGAGGGTTGCCGGGGGGAGGGGGTTGGGGAGAAGGGGGTGGGATTATGGACATTGGGGAGGGTATGTGATTTGGTGAGTGCTGTGAAGTGTGTAAACCTGGTGATTCACAGACCTGGGGATAAAAATATATGTATATAAAAAATATATGTTTATAAAAAATAAAAAATAAAAAAAAAAAAGAACTTCTCAAACTCAATACTAATTTTTTAAAAATAAAAATAAAATAAATTTAAAAATAAAAAGTATATAATCGCAGGTCATGACACACAGTTTGCAGTGCAGAGATGTAGATCTTGGAAGTCTGATAATAGTGTAAGGGTTCATCTGATACATGAGGATGAGTAGCAGTTGACTAAGCAATCTGGATGGTAGATCAGGAGCATTGTGTATAGAAGGGATGATGGGAGAAGGGCTAATAAAGTACAAATAAGTGAGGTACAAATTAAAGTAAGTTCTGCATGGGTGTGGAGCAGAGTTTCAGTGGGAGAGCAGAAGATGGGTTGGGGGAGCAAATGCAGCTTGTGCGGGCAGCGCTTGGGAGAACCAGCCACATCAATAGATTTATCTGAAGTTTGACCCCTGAGGGGTTGGAGGGAGATAAAGATACCTGTGCTTTAAACACTCAAGTAATCCAGTCTATAGTCTTTGGAAGGAGCTGAAGGAGAGAAGACATGGATAGACAAAACAGGAGTGGAGGGGACAACATACACTCATACTTGAGAGCTACTTGGTGTCCAGTACAGAGACAGCTTGTGAGGGTGGGACTAAGGTAACATCCCATTATATGAAGCAAAGGGGTTAGAGTGGAGAGAATCAGATTGTGAAAACAAGCAGGTCTGACACAGGGACAGATATTGGGCAATCACCAAAGGTTCCCAAATTCCTCACCTCTGCAGTTGTGAACAGTCAGTTAAATATGTGTCTTTGATATTGGGGAAGACAATGGAAGAAAACACTAATGGAAGGAAACACTAAATCCAGGTCTAAGTGAGATGTGTTTGGAGAGGGGAACACATCAGAGATGGCTGGGATGGGGAATAAAATTGGAATTTGCTTGGGTGTTTGACTACTCTTCCAACCCTTCTGCCCCAAGATATAAGATAGCTGGGAAAGAGTTAGCAGAACACTTACATTACTGTGCCCAAATCTTCTGGCTCTGACAGAGCACTGGAAGAGAGAGATTCATGAGAGATCAGTTCTCCAGTTTCTATCTTTATTTCAAGTTACCCTGCTTAATGACATGCAGGGTGTATTTTTTTTCTTCCACAGCAAGCATCGTTTTGAGGCTCATCTTTTAGTTTTATCTTCTAGATTCCAGGCCCTATGGCTCTCATCTATAGGAATCCTGGACCCCTCATGGATCCCTAGATAGCATTACATGGGTTGAATATGTCCCATAAGCTACTTGGATATGGGCAGACACAGTTATAGATATCTGGGCAAAGGCCAACTCTCCAAAATGGTGGTTAGAATCTTCTGAGTCCTCATAGTAAGAGGGACATTGACTGTTTTGGAACTCCCCCTCCTTCCCCTAGACCTACTTGCTTTTGAGGACTCACCAAAACAGAGAAGGATGGTGTCTCTGGGATCCATGATTCTGAAACAGCCTCAGCCCAGTTAGTCTCTTGTTGGTGTACATTTGCAGAATGAGAGATCTTTGTAGACAGTAAGAGAGATCAGCAGGAAGTATGAGGTCAGATTCTCTGGTCAGAGAATTTCTCCATCTATTGCCCCACAAATAATGGTTCCTTCCCAAGAACTTAGTTCTGGATAGCTCTTGGGTGGGGCCTGAGAGGAGATCAATCTTACTGCTTATGTTTCCTATGAAAAGTGAGTGTTTTCCTCAACTGATGTCTATTGGGGCTCAAATCCTTCTTTAAACCAGAGCCCACATCCAAGTGGAGGGGCCTGGGAAAGAGTGTCATATGGTGCCATACAGACAGAGATTCGTCTTCATTGGACCATTAGTCAAAAGCCACATGTCTTTGCCTGTTATGGACCCATGTACCCTCTCTGGAATTCAGGGACTAACTATATCCACTTGGGATTGATCAGGAAGACAATATACTCTTACACAGGGGATTTTCTTTATGCCAGCATGCAGAGGAATTTTCTCAGGAGCTATTCATCATCTGTAGGGAAAGAAAGTCTTATACCTATACCTATTCTTATCTATATATCTAGATACAGACACTGGATAGATAGATATTTAGCTGTAAGATGGGATGGGAAGTCAAATATTCCAAATCAAATTCTCTAACATTTGCCACATTTTTATTATAATATATATACTCTTGCCTTCCAATACACCAAATGCCCAAAGTCTTGAGCTTCTCCCATCTTTTGGAAGGCACCACCAACAGTCATATTTTAAAAACAATGAAAATGAGTCTTCAAGAGAAATGACTTTGCTAAAGACCCTGTAGCTAAGAAGGAGCAAAACAAAATTTAATTGTTAAACATCCAAAAAATATTCATGTCTGAAGCTATTTGATCATTTCATTGATTATGACCAATATGTTACATTCCAATGATCGATAGTGTGGGTTTTTCTATTTGCTTGTAGGAACACAGTGACTTACACTTGAGGGAAGGGTCGACTTGAAAAGACTCGAGGGATCTACTTCAAAGTAGAAATGGTGAAAGTTGCTTTTCTTAGTATATATTGATATTTGAATATTTTATGTTGTATGTCAGAGAATAAATGGAAGTGTTGCTATCTAGCTGTAAGATATATCTATCTATAATATCTATTTATATCTAGATATACATATAACTATACTATCTATCTATATAACTATATAATATATCTATTTATCTATATATATATAGTTATAATATATATTGATCACTGTCTAATATAATATGTCTTTGTCATTGAAAAAAAAAATGAATTTACTTCAGGATACGTCACATTTCCCAGCTGCTAGTGATTTGAAATAGTGACCAGCATTGTATCCTAGAAAAAGGTTTTTTTCAGCTTTAGTACTATTGACATTTGGGGCTGAAGAAGGATTCTCTGCTCCGTGTGTGTGGAGGAGGGCATCCTGGACACTGAAGGGTGTTGAGCAGCATCCCTGACCTCTGCATGGTAGATGCCAGTAGCAACCCCCTCCACAGTCATGACAATTAAAAATGGCTCCAGACATTGCCATAATGGTTCCTGGTGGGCAATATTGCCCCAACTGAGAACGAGTGTCCTGCACCATCTGTTGGCACATGCAGGCTGTGGAACTAGACCTTGTTCTGAGACATCACTTAGCTTCATACATCCCACAGCATCTCACCTCCTTTCCTTGAGGCATTTAGGTTCTACAGGATGTAGGCCCCACCTAAGGTCACAGAACATAGATCAGTCCAGTGGGAAGGCCTCTAGAGCACATTTCCAAGCACCAACCCTCAAAGTATTCCTTTAACCTGCTGTTCCCTGAGGTCTCAACAAGTTCCTCCCAGAATCAAACCTATCCTAAACACCCTGTTTTTCCCTCCCAACTACCCTGAAGGAATCTCTTGCTTCTCTACCAAGGAGGAAGACACTGTAGTCTGGAGGAAAAGCTCGCCTTCTCACATTCATTCATAACATTTCATGAGAAGCTACATGGAGACTTAACCTCTCTTCCAAACTCTTGCCTTAACCCTAGCATCCATGCTGAAACTCTGTTCAAAAAGCCACATCTAGGCTGGGGTTGCAGAAAACCTCATTTGTCCATGTGATCATTATGGGTTCATGCATGCCCTGATGTCTGGGGAATTCCAGGTAACTCCGCCATGTATCCCCTTGGAGATCTCAGTAAGATATAATATGCTTGTTTTCCTTCCCTGGCTATTGTACACCTATGTTTTGCAGAAACCAGGAGCCCCACAGAACTGATCTATACCCTGGGTGCCGTCTGTCAGGCCCTGTCATCACTGTTCAGGTCCTTCTACAAACTGATGACAAGAGAGGAGGCTGAAAAACTTCCTTTCCAATTATAGCTGTTTTCCCACAATGTGTGATGAACAAAATTAACCGAATTCCTGGAAATTTTTTGAGCCAAGTCCAAGACCATACCTGGTTCCTAAACTCAAGTGTAAAGTCCATATCTGGGCCACTCCCCTAAATTCAAGGTGTGACCTTTGTTTACAGGGGGTGGTATGGATGGGCTCAGGGGTCTTCTTTTTGGGGCCCCATGATGATCAACAACTGTGCTGTGTTGTGTGGCCTTTGACAAGACACGTCTTCTCTTTGACAAGACACTTAATCTCTTTGAATTTCCCTACTTTGCAAAGTGGAGATAACAAGGAGCTCTGACAAATTTTACATAAAGATTCATCAAGGAAACATATGTAAAGCACATTTCATTAAACAGGTGCTCAAAAAGGTGTGAATTCCTGTCATTGCCACAAAGACACCTATCATTTTCACTGTTGTACACTAACAAAGATGTTTGCTAACTTTGTTGCTAATTCTGCATCCAAAATATTGCTATACCTATGTTCTAATGAGCCTCCCAAACTCAGATGTCTTAATTTCTTATACTGTTTTGTTTTTCCAGAATCATCCAGATAGATCCACCTGCTCCTACTGGATCTCCTTGATTGAGCCTTGGGGGCAATCATCTGTACTGAGTTGAGACATGGTGTGCATGAGACCCTTTAATGAGCCCTGAAGTGGGAGCTGCAGAGGTGGTGGGAGAGAGCCAGTTCCCATGCTGGGGATACCAGCCAGGTGCTCTCTGGCAACCAACCAAGTTACCAGGTGTCGCTCACTTGAGGATGTTTGGACCTGCCCCAGCATGGCTTCCCAGATTCCAGTAGGAATGGGTAGACCTATCCAGATAATTCTAGAAGGATGAAGGAGGGCAAGAAATTTAAGACATCAGACTTTGAGAGACTCACCATGACTAGATACAAAATTGTGACATAGTCACACAATGGATTCCTACACAGGAGGGAAGACACTTCTCTTACATGCATGGATACGATTAAATTTCAAACATAAACCAGTGGAATAGAGTAAAGAGCCTAGATATGGACCCTCAACTCCATGGTCAAATAATCTTCGACAAAGCAGGAAAAAATATACAGTGGAAAAAAGACAGTCTTTTCAATAAATGGTGCTGGGAAAATTGGAAGCTGTATGTAGAAGAATGAAACTCGACTATTCTCTTACACCGTACACAAAGATAAACTCAAAATGGATAAAAAACCTCAACGTAAGACAGGAATCCATCAGAATCCTAGAGGAGAACATAGGCGGTAACCTCTTCAATATCAGCCACAGCAACTTCTTTCAAGTTATGTCTCCAAAAGCAAAGGAAACAAAAGCAAAAATGAACTTTTGGGACTTCATCAAGATCAAAAGATTCTGCACAGCAAAGGAAACAATCAACAAAACAAAGAGGCAACCCACGGAATGGGAGAAGATATTTGCAAATGACACTACAGACAAAGGTTGATATCCAGGATCTATAAAGAACTTCTCAAACTTAACACACACACAGCAGATAATCATGTCAAAAATGGGCAGAAGACATGAACAGACACTTCTCCTCTGAAGACATACAAATGGCTATCAGACCCATGAAAAAATGTTCATCATCACTAGCCCTCAGGGAGATTCAAATTAAAACCACATTGAGATACCACCTTACACCAGTTAGAATGGCCAAAATTAGCAAGACAGAAAACAACATGTGTTGGAGAGGATGTGGAGAAAGGGGAACCCTCTTCCACTGTTGGTGGGAATGCAAGTTGGTGCAGCCTCTTTGGAGAACAGTGTGGAGATTCCTCAAGAAATTAAAAAGAGAGCTTCCCTATGACCCTGCAAGTGCACTACTGGATATTGACCCCAAAGATACAGATGTAGTGAAAAGAAGGGCCATCTGTACCCCCAATGTTTATAGCAGCAATGCCCACTGTGACCAAACTGTGGAAAGAACCAAGATGCCCTTCATCGTCCCTTCAACGGACAAATGGATAAGGAAGATGTCATCCATATACACTATAGAGTATTATGCCTCCATCAGAAAAGATGAATACCCAACTTTTGTATCAACATGGACAGTATTGGAGGAGATTATGCTGAGTGAAATAAGTCAAGCAGAGAGAGTCAATTATCATATGGTTTCACTTATTTGTGGAGCATAACAAATAACACGGAAGACATGAGGAGATGGAGAGGAGAAGGGAGTTGAGGGAAATTGGAAGGGTAGATGAACTATGAGAGACTAAGGACTCTGAAAAACAATCTGAGGGTTTTGAAAGGGCGGGGGGTGGGAGGTTGGGGGAACCAGGTGGTGGGTATTATAGAGGGCACGTATTGCATGGAGCACTGTGTGTGGTGCATAAACAATGAATTCTGTTACACTGAAAAGAAATTAAAAAAAAAAAAGAAAAAAATTTCAAACATACAATGTTGAAGGAAAGAAGAGATTCCATGTAGATGAAACTAAATAATAGCTAGGAAGAAACATGACTGTTGATAGATGATAGATTTATTTGTTTATATAACATAGCAACAGGAGTCAGAACTTACCCTTGAGAAGGAAAGGTGGTTTTGTGGACAATATTGGAAATGTCTGGATCATCATAATAGTATCCTAGAAGGGATGGGGGGTTTTCTAAGATTGTTATTCCTTCTTAGGATGAAAGGAAGATGAAGACTTCTGTCTTCCGATTCTGGCTGTTGTTGGGTAGGGGTGTGTTCAGAAAGTGCTATGGCATCTATAGAGAGCCTCCCCAGGGTCTTCTTGTGGGTTCTTGGGGCATAGGATTTATGCCTTCATTGGTCTCAGCCTGTTGCAAGTTCCATGTACACACTTTCATCATGCAAGGGTTCCCCAGGCCTCTGGGAAGTGGGGGTGGTGTTTTTCTGCATGAAAATGCGATGATCCAACTGTGTGTATGTCACTTCCTGTGGGACTTCTGCTTGAGGGTCCTGCATGACAGGAAATGGTTAAGAGGATGAGCACAAACTCAGGGGATTTAGAGGAGATGAGATGGCCCTGAAGAGGGTGAGGTGAGGACAACCTACCTCTCTACTCACCATTCTATCCACTTCAGGTTCTCTGTTCATTATAGCAGCATCTGCAAGGAATGGAAGTCATCAAAAAAAAAAAAACTTGGAAGGTTCTCATTTTATAGATACAGATACCAAAGCACAGAGAGATGCAGTGAAGGCCTGGAATTACTGCCACAAAGTAGAGTCAGAAGTTCTACTCTCTGAAGTTCAAAAATGTATCCACTTCGTGTCTCCCTATTTCCATTCCGTTGATGAGGATGGGGGCATGGAGGTTCTCTCTAGAAAGCCCAACCTCTGTGGCCCCTGCTTTGAACCAGGAGTCAGTCTGCACACAGAGGTACCCCTGCTCCCCCACTCCTCCCCAGACAGGTACTAGCCTCTACTTCCCAAGACTCACCCTCTTTGGGAGGGCACCACTGACGACTGAGGAAGAAAAGTAGGACAGCGAGGAAGATGATGACCACTAAGGGCACAGCGAGAACATGCTGGTGTCTGGGGTTATCTGTAGGAAGAAATGAATCCAATAGAAGCAAATCCAGGCAGGTACCCAGTCTGCTGCCATCTGGGTTCCAGCCCCACGAGACCATTTCAGATCTATGACCTACACAACTGTAAGATTATTTTTAAAACTGTGTTGTTTTCATGCAGTGAGCTTGTAGAGATTTGTTATAGCAGCAAAATGAAATGGATACAAAGTGCATATCCAGCACAAGGATGTATAGTGGAGCAGTTCTTGAGTGAATAAATGAGGCAATTGTGAATTTGGGTGGCAGACAGCATTCTCAGTTCTCTCTTCCTCTACTGGGTATATCACAGTTGCAGCCTGACAGACAAGAGCTAATTTCTTGGCAAATGGAACTTCTCTAAGCACTGCCTGCCCCTCACCAAATGCTCTCTTCCTTCCCCTGCCCTCAATTCCCCACAAACCTTATCTCCACTTAGGAATGGGAAAAGAGAGGGGGAGGAGTCAAGATGGAGGAGAAGTAGCAGGCTGAGACTACTTCAGCTAGCAGGAGATCAGCTAGATAGCTTATCTAAAGATTGCAAACACCTGCAAATCTATTGGCAGATGGAAGAGAAGAAGAACAGCAATTCTGGAAACAGAAAAACAACCACTTTCTGAGAGGTAGGACTGGCGGAGAAGTGAATCCAAAGCGACAGGAAGATAGACCCCGGGGGAGGGGCCGGCTCCCGGCAAGTGGTGGAGCAACAGAGCACAAAATTAGGACTTTTTAAAGTCTGTTATGCTGAGGGGCATTGCTCCAGAGGCTAAACCGGGGCGAAGCCCATGCCGTGTCAGCGTGGCCTCAGGTCCCGCAGGGTCACAGAAGGATTGGGGGTGTCTGAGTGTTGCAGAGCTTGCGGGTATTGGAACGGGAAAGCCGGCTACAGAGACAGAGCCGACAGTGAGCTCCCAGCTCAGGGTTACCTTGAACCGGTCGCAGGCTCAGTGAGCTTGGAGCGCGGCCAGAGGTCATGCAGACGGGAGTAACTGGGCGCTGTTCTCTGAGGGCACACTGAGGAGTGGGGCCCTGGGCTCTCGGCTCCTCCAGGCCGGAGACCAGGAGGCCTCCATTTGTATTCCTGTCGTCGGGAACTGTACGGAAAGCGCTCAGTGAACAAAAGCTCCTGAAAGCTAACCCGAGCGGACTACTCAGCCCGGCCCCTGGTAAGGGCGGTGCAATTCCGCCTGGGGCAAAGACACTTGAGAATCACTACAACAGGCCCCTCCCCCAGAAGATCAACAAGAAATCCAGCCAAGACCAAGTTCACCTACCAAGGAGTGCAATTACAATGCCAAGGAGAGCAGCAGAATTCCAGAGGAGGAGAAAGCAAAGCATGGAACTCATGGCTTTCTCCCTGTGATTTTTTTAGTCTTGCAGTTGATTTAATTTTTTTCTTTTTCATTTTTTTCTCCTCTTCTGCTAAATTTTTTTTTAAATTTTTACCCTTTTCTTTTTAAACATTTTTAACTAGTTAATCTAATATATATATTTTTTCCTTTTTTATATTTTTCTTTATTCGTTTTCTTTTTCTAATTCTTTTCTTTTTTTCTTTCTTTCCTTTTGAACCTCTTTTTATCCCCTTTCTCCCCCCTCACGATTTGGGATCTCTTCTAATTTGGTTAAAGCATATTTTCCTGGGGTTGTTGCCACCCTTTTACTATTTTATTGCTCCTTCATATACTCTTATCTGGACAAAATGACAAGGCGGAAAAATTCACCACAAAAAAGAACAAGGGGCAGTACCAAAGGTTAGGGACCTAATCAATACAGACATTGGTAATATGTCAGATCTAGAGTTCAGAATGACAATTCTCAAGGTTCTAGCCAGGCTCAAAAAGGGCATGGAAGATATTAGAGAAAACCTCTCGGGAGATATAAAAGCCCTTCCTGGAGAAATAAAAGAACTAAAATCTAACCAAGTTGAAATAAAAAAAGCTATTAATGAGGTGCGATCAAAAATGGAGGCTCTCACTGCTAGGATAAATGAGGCAGAAGAAAGAATTAGTGATATAGAAGACCAAATGACAGAGAATAAAGAAGCTGAGCAAAAGAGGGACAAGCAGCTACTGGACCACGAGGGGAGAATTCGAGAGATAAGTGACACCATAAGACGAAACAACATTAGAATAATTGGGATTCCAGAAGAAGAAGAAAGAGAGAGGGGAGCAGAAGGTATACTGGAGAGAATTATTGAGGAGAATTTCCCCAATATGGCAAAGGGAACGAGCATCAAAATTCAGGAGGTTCAGAGAACGCCCCTCAAAATCAATAAGAATAGGCCCACACCCCGTCACCTAATAGTAAAATTTACCAGTCTCAGTAACAAAGAGAAAATCCTGAAAGCAGCCCGGGAAAAGAAGTCTGTAACATACAATGGTAAAAATATTAGATTGGCAGCTGACTTATCCACAGAGACCTGGCAGGCCAGAAAGAGCTGGCATGATATTTTCAGAGCACTAAACGAGAAAAACATGCAGCCAAGAATACTATATCCAGCCAGGCTATCATTGAAAATAGAAGGAGAGATTAAAAGCTTCCAGGACAAACAAAAACTGAAAGAATTTGCAAACACCAAACCAGCTCTACAGGAAATCTTGAAAGGGGTCCTCTAAGCAAAGAGAGAGCCTACAAGTGGTAGATCAGAAAGGAACAGAGACCATATACAGTAACAGTCACCTTACAGGCAATACAATGGCACTAAATTCATATCTCTCAATAGTTACCCTGAATGTTAATGGGCTAAATACCCCTGTCAAAAGACACAGGCTATCAGAATGGATAAAAAAACAAAACCCATCTATATGTTGCCTCCAAGAAACTCATTTTAAGCCCGAAGACACCTCCAGATTTAAAGTGAGGTGGTGGAAAAGAATTTACCATGCTAATGGACATCAGAAGAAAGCAGGAGTAGCAATCCTTGTATCAGATCAATTAGATTTTAAGCCAAAGACTATAATAAGAGATGAGGAAGGATACTATATCATACTCAAAGGGTCTGTCCAACAAGAAGATTTAACAATTTTAAATATCTATGCCCCCAACGTGGGAGCAGCCAACTATATAAACCAATTAATAACAAAATCAAAGAAACACATCAACAATAATACAATAATAGCAGGGGACTTTAACACTCCCCTCACTGAAATGGACAGATCATCCAAGCAAAAGATCAGCAAGGAAATAAAGGCCTTAAACGACACACTGGACCAGATGGACATCACAGATATATTGAGAACATTTCATCCCAAAGCAACAGAATACACATTCTTCTCTAGTGCACATGGAACATTCTCCCGAATAGATCACATCCTCGGTCCTAAATCAGGACTCAACCGGTATCCAAAGATTGGGATCATTCCCTGCATATTTTCAGACCACAATGCTCTGAAGCTAGAACTCAACCACAAGAGTAAGTTTGGAAAGGACCCAAATACATGGAGACTAAACAGCATCCTTCTAAAGAATGAATGGGTCAACCGGGAAATTAAAGAAGAATTGAAAAAAATCATGGAAACAAATGATAATGAAAATACAACGGTTCAAAATCTGTGGGACACAACAAAGGCAGCCCTGAGAGGAAAATATATAGCGGTACAAGCCTTTCTCAAGAAACAAGAAAGGTCTCAGGTACACAACCTAACCCTATACCTAAAGGAGCTGGAGAAAGAACAAGAAAGAAACCCTAAGCCCAGAAGGAGAAGAGAAATCATAAAGATCAGAGCAGAAATCAATGAAATAGAAATAAAAAAAACAATAGAGCAAATCAACGAAACTAGGAACTGGTTCTTTGAAAGAATTAATAAAATTGATAAGCCCCTGGCCAGACTTATCAAAAGGAAAAGAGAAAGGACCCAATAAATAAAATCATGAATGAAAGAGGAGAGATCACAACTAACACCAAAGAAATACAAACTATTATAAGAACATACATGAGCAACTCTATGCCAACAAATTTGACAATCTGGAAGAAATGGATGCATTCCTAGAAACATATAAACTACCACAACTGAACCAGGAAGAAATAGAAAGCCTGAACAGACCCATAACCAGTAAGGAGATTGAAACAGTCATTAAAAATCTCCAAACAAACAAAAGTCCAGGGCCAGATGGCTTCCCGGGGGAATTCTACCAAACATTTAAAGAAGAACTAATTCCTATTCTCCTGAAACTGTTCCAAAAAATAGAAATGGAAGGAAAACTTCCAAACTCATTTTATGAGGCCAGCATCAACTTGATGCCAACACCAGACAAGGATCCCATCAAAAACGTGAGCTATAGACCAATATCCTTGATGAACACAGATGCAAAAATTCTCACCAAAATACTAGCCAATAGGATTCAACAGTACATTAAAAGGATTATTCACCACAACCAAGTGGGATTTATTCCATGGCTGCAAGGTTGGTTCAACATGGGCAAATCAGTCAGTGTGATACAACACATCAATAAAAGAAAGAACAAGAACCATATGATACTCTCAATAGATGCTGAAAAAGCTTTTGACAAAGTACAGCATCCCTTCCTGATCAAAACTCTTCAAAGTGTAGGGATAGAGGGCACATACCTCAATATCATCAAAGCCATCTATGAAAAACCCACCGCAAATATCATTCTCAATGGAGAAAAACTGAAAGCTTTTCCGCTAAGGTCAGGAACACGGCAGGGATGTCCATTATCACCACTGCTATTCAACATAGTACTAGAAGTCCTAGCCTCAGCAATCAGACAACAAAAGGAAATTAAAGGCATCCAAATCGGCAAAGAAGAAGTCAAATTATCACTCTTCGCAGATGATATGATACTATATGTGGAAAACCCAAAAGACTCCACTCCAAAGCTGCTAGAACTTGTACAGGAATTCAGTAAAGTGTCAGGATATAAAATCAATGCACAGAAATCAGTTGCATTTCTCTACACCAACAACCAGACAGAAGAAAGAGAAATTAAGGAGTCAATCCCATTTACAATTGCACCCCAAACCATAGGATACCTAGGAATAAACCTAACCAAAGAGGCACAGAATCTATACTCAGAAAAATATAAAGTACTCATGAAAGAAATTGAGGAAGACACAAAGAAATGGAAAAAAGTTCCATGCTCCTGGATTGGAAGAATAAATATTGTGAAAATGTCTATGCTACCTAAAGCAATCTACATATTTAATGCAATTCCTGTCAAAGTACCATCCATCTTTTTCAAAGAAATGGAACAAATAATGCTAAAATTTATATGGAACCAGAAAAGACCTCGAATAGCCAAAGGGATATTGAAAAAGAAAGCCAACGTTGGTGGCATCACAATTCCGGACTTCAAGCTCTATTACAAAGCTGTCATCATCAAGACTGCATGGTACTGGCACAAAAACAAACACATAGATCAATGGAACAGAATAGAGAGCCCAGAAATAGACCCTCAACTCTATGGTCAACTAATCTTCAACAAAGCAGGAAAGAATGTCCAGTGGAAAAAAGACAGCCTCTTCAATAAATGGTGCTGTGAAAATTGGAAAGCCACATGCAGAAAAATGAAATTGGACCATTTCCTTACACCACACACAAAAATAGACTCAAAATGGATGAAGGACCTCAATGTGCGAAAGGAATCCATCAAAATCCTTGAGGAGAACACAGGCAGCAACCTTCAACCTCAGCTGCAGCAACATCTTCCTAGGAACTTCGCCAAAGGCAAAGGAAGAAAGGGCAAAAATGAACTATTGGGATTTCATCAAGATCAAAAGCTTTTGCACAGCAAAGGAAACAGTTCACAAAATCAAAAGACAACTGACAGAATGGGAGAAGATATTTGCAAATGACATATCAGATAAAGGACTAGTGTCCAAAATCTATAAAGAACTTAGCAAACTCAACACCTAAAGAACAAATAATCCAATGAAGAAATGGGCAGAGGACATGAACAGACATTTCTGCAAAGAAGACATCCAGATGGCCAACAGACACATGAAAAAGTGCCCCATATCACTTGGCATCAGGGAAATACAAATCAAAACCACAATGAGATATCACCTCACACCAGTCAGAATGGCTAAAATCAGCAAGTCAGGAAATGACAGATGCTGGTGAGGATGCGGAGAATGCAAGCTGGTGTCACCACTCTGGAAAACAGCATGGAGGTTCCTCAAAATGTTGAAAATAGAACTGCCCTATGACACAGCAATTGCACTACTGGGTATTTACCCTAAAGATACAAACGTGGTGATCCAAAGGGGCACGTGCACCCAAATGTTTATAGCAGTAATGTCCACAATAGCCAAACTATGGAAAGAACCTAGATGTCCATCAACAGATGAATGGATCAAGAAGATGTGGTATATATACACAATGGAATACTATGCAGCCATCAAAAGAAATGAAATCTTGCCATTTGTGACAACATGGATGGAACTAGAGCGTATCATGCTTAGTGAAATAAGTCAAGCAGAGAAAGACAACTATCATATGATCTCCCTGATATGAGGAAGTGGTGATGCAACATGGGGGCTTAAGTGGGTAGGAGAAGAATCAATGAAACAAGATGGGATATTGGGAGGGAGACCAACCATAAGTGACTCTTAATCTCACAAAACAAACTGAGGGTTGCTGGAGGGAGGGGGGTTGTGAGAAGGGGGATGGGGTTATGGATATTGGGGAGGGTATGTGCTTTGGTATGTGCTTTGGTGAGTGCTGTGAAGTGTGTAAACCTGGCGATTCACAGACCTGTACCCCTGAGGATAAAAATATATGTTTATAAAAAATAAAAAATTAAGAAATAATAAATAAATAAATAAATAAATAAATAAATAAATAAATAGAAGGAATGGGAACAGAGTAAGCCCAGCATTATTCCCAGCCAGGAGATCAGGTTTATTCTCACCCTCCTCTCCTGGAGGAGGTCTCTGATGTAGAACATTAGAGGTTAAGAGTCCTCACTGGCCCCGTGCTGACCCAGACCGCTTCTGCTGTCATAGAGTCTGGGGATCAGAGAGGGAAGGTAATAAGATCACAGAACCGGAAGGTGGCTGAGCCAACACTCAAACCCAAGGCTTCTCTTTGTCAGGTTTCCACAAACAGGGATAAAAAGGACTCTTTACTCACCAGTTTTGGAGGTTGGTTTTGTGGATGGGAGGCAACTACTTGAAGAGTCTCATAAAAAGCAAGCCAGGAAAGAGGTGGAGAAGTGGAACTGACTGTCTTCTACCCACTGAAGCTCCTCATCATCTAACATTGAGCTCCTGGGAGCTCCTAGAACCCCTCCCTAGAATCTCTGGGGCCTTGACTCCCTGGACCTTCAAGCTGCTGAGAGGAGATGGGAGAGGTTGATGACGAAAAGGGGAAAGGACCTCTACTACAGAGGAGGCTTCTCCATCTTGTGGTAAAGACACTCATGCCACCTCGGAGAGCACTTTGTGGCTGAGAGGTGAGGAAGGGCTGCTAGGAAGTGGGTAATGGTGAGGTGCCAATGCAATGTCTGATATCCATAAACCGAGCCTCTTCTCTCCTGATTCTGGGTTTGCCCTGATCTCTTTCCATCTTCCTGGGGACAGAGATCCCCGGTTTGGGCCACCACACAAGCCATGCAGGAGGATGCTGGAGGGGAGCCTTCAGTCTCTCCTTCCTTGTCTCTATCTATGCTTCCATCTCCCCAGAACTCCTAAGCATCCCACTAGTACCAGCAGGACTCCCCTGTCGTATGACCTTCAAATCTATCCTGAATCACTGGACACAGGGCAGGTTCTGGACTTCCTCACCTGCGACAGAAAGGTACAGTGGGTCACTCGGGCCTGACCACTCACAAGGAGAGGTGTTGAAGAAGCCGTGGCATCTGTAGGTCCCACCCATGGCTGGGTGTGCAGGGCCCAGAGGGAAGTCAGCCTGGGTTGCACTGCCGTGCTTCTGCCCCTTAGCAAGCCAGCACTCATGGGGCTGCTCGTCTCTGCATAGATGGTACACATCAAAGGACCTCTCTGAGCAGCAGGACAAGGTCACGTTCTCTCCTGTCCTCACCACGGTGCCTGGCTGGGTCCAGAGAGAAGGTTTATCATGTAGACCTGAAGGAAGTGGAGGCAGTTCAGTACAGAGAGGCTCTTCCTTGCTCATAGTGTCCTTCACACCTGGACTGAGAATTCTCTCCCCCTGTTCCCAGAGCCCAAGGCCCACTGTGTCCCCTCATGTCCACCTCTCCTATTGTTTCTTGTGCTTGCTTCCCTCCTATCCTTTTTCCCTTTCTTAAATTTTTTTTTAAGATTTTATTTATTTATTTGACACAGAGAGAGATCACAAGTAGGCAGAGAGGCAGGCAGAGAGAGAGAGAGAGGAAGGGAAGCAGGCTCCCTGCTGAGCAGAGAGCCTGATGCGGGGCTCGATTCCAGGACCCTGGGACCATGACCTGAGCCGAAGGCAGAGGCCTAACCCACTGAGCCACCCAGAGGCGCCCCTCTTTTTCCCTTTTGTGCTGCCTTACTCTCTCTGCTCCTCCTGGAGTCTGTTGGTTTGAGATGCCTTTTACTTTATTTATGAGTCTCTCATTCCACCTTGTCTTTGTCTTTCTGCATTATCTATCTATCTATCAATCTATAACCTATCTACCTATGTATCTATGTATCTTTCTATCATCTGTCAATCATCTATCTCTCTACTATCATCTATCATCTCTATCTTCTATCACTTATCAATATATCACCTATCTATGTACCTATCATCTATCAATTATCTATCATCTATCTATCATCTATCAATTTATTATCTATCTTCTATCAATTTGTCACCTATCTCTTTATTTATCATCTATCTATCTATCTATCAATCATCTATCAATCTATCTTCTATATATCTATCATGATGTATCAGTCTACTATGTATCTATCTATCTATCATCATCTGTTATCTATCTATCATCTACCATCATTTCTCTATCTATCATCTATCTCCATCACCTTGGTTTCTGTGACCTGCTCTGATTCTCTGTCCCCAGTCCTCTTCTGGGATCTCTGTCACCCACCCCCACATCATCTTTCTCTTTTTGCCCCACTCTCAGGTCTTAGTCCTTTAGGGCTTTTATCTGCACTCTCCATCTTTCTATTTCTCTATCCCTTTTTCTTTATTTTGTTTTTTGTGCCTCCAAGCCAGTGTCTGTCTGTCTATCTGTCTGACTTTCTCTGTTGTCCCTCCATTCTGTGTGTGTGTTCACATGCACACATGCATTTTTGGGTCTATTTACACAGAAACTTTCTATGTACATTGACACACATTGACTCTGCTTTCTCTCTGATGGCAACTCTCTGTGGGCTTTGACCTCAGTAATCCTGTAACATCTGGGGTAACCTTCAACATAGGCCTGGGAATCAGCTTTGGGAACCCATAAAACACACCACACAAAGGGGCTGGTTCGGGCTCCTCCCCCTGGGAGCATGATTTCCTGGGGCCTATTGTGGCTCAACCACATGGGATGAAGGCATGTGAGAGTGCATGCAGCATCTGTGGGTGCCACATGCGGTGAAGACCTGGAGCCCATCAGTCACCAGCCTGAGATAGGCCAGCCTGGCCCTGAAACTTGGTCACATATATGGTGTGTCTTTGGGTTCACCTGGTTAGAGAAAAGGGCATGGACATTAATTGGAAACCACATTTTAAACTGTCCCAGGTCTCTGAACAAACTCAGGGTGGAAGGGCACCCTGTCTCTGATGGGGGTGTACCTGACTCTATATGTCCCTTTGTTCTTTGTCTCCATTACTGACTCTGTCTCTGCAC
Source organism: Mustela lutreola (assembly GCF_030435805.1). Lineage (NCBI taxonomy): Eukaryota > Metazoa > Chordata > Mammalia > Carnivora > Mustelidae > Mustela > Mustela lutreola. The sequence continues at coordinate 50,185,371 of NC_081305.1, forward strand.
CCTATAACAAACAGTTTCTCTTCTGTCATTGTCTCTCTTGGTGTAGCTCGCGCCCAGGCTTCCTCTCTTCATAAAAACCCATGTTCATCACTTTCTTCACCACCTGGGGCTTCCAGGTCTTATCTGTATCTCCAAGAGGATGAGGACAGGTCTGGACAGTCTCACCTGTGATCACGATGTCCAGGGGGTCACTGGGGGTAGACCACACATGAGAGGAGCGATTGAGAGAACCGAAGCACCTGTAGGTCCCTGCATGGGCGGCTGTCACAGGACCCATGGAAAAGTTAGCACGGGAGCCCCCATGATGGTGCTGACCAGCATGGTACAAGTGGTCCTTGGATACCCCCTCTCTGTGAAGAATGAAGCTTTCAAACAGGATCTCTGAGCAACAGACCAAGGTCACATTCCCTCTTGATTTCACCAGGTGACCTGACTGGGCTAACAAGGAAGGTTTTCTGTAGATTCCTAAGAACATAGATGTTGTAAATTGAGAAGGGGCCACCCTGCCTCACCCCATTTCCTGGGATCTGAAATGACTGAGGGTGCCCTGTGTCTGTCTGTCTCCTTCTCCTCTGTATCCTTTTCTGTCTGAATATCCACGTCTATCTCTGCCAACATGGGTTTTATGGGCTAGGATCAAGGAAGGGGTTGAGAGGACTGGGATCCTTATGGAGGCTGAAGGGGAGAATTCGCACCTGAGTCTTTTCTAGCTCCTGGGGGCCGCCTGTATTCCCTGTCTTGTGACTCCTTCCTCGATCATCAGGCTAGCAGTGGCTGGTGGACTCTCTCGGGCAGCATGACTCTGAAGCTCATTCTCCTGCTTCCTTCTACTTTGTAATTACAGCAAGCTCACCTGGATAATCCAGGATAATCCCCCCATGTCAGGGTCACCTGCTTAATAACCTTAATTCCATATTCACCCTTAATTGCCCTTGGACATGGAGTGTTATGATACAGATGTCATTGGGGGGCCATTATTCTGCCCACCTTCATGAAATGCCCTCTCATCTACAATACTTGGAGCCATTCCCATTGTTCTAATTGGACTTGACTAACACTTCCATCAGGAAATCTGACATTAGGAAGATTGGGACCGTGACTAGACCCTCTAGACAGGTGTTCTCTGACCTGTGACCACAATCACCAGGGGGTCACTGGGTGCTGACCACAGAAAGGTAGGATCCACGACAGCTGTAAGTTCCTGCATGTTCTGGGGTTACAGGGCCAATGAGGACACCGTATTGCGATATTGTGCTATGGAGCTTGGAGATGAAGATGTCATTGTCCTTGTACAGTCTGAATGTTTCAAACTTGTGATGGGAGCGACAATGAAGAGTCACATGCTGCCCTTGAGGAACCACGGGGCTTGGCCAGGCAGAGAGGAAGGGCTTGTTCTGACCACCTGGGGGAGGAGGAGTCACAGTATTGGTTTCCCCTCCCTTGACTCAGAGGCCTCCCTTCTTTCCAAGTCTCCATGGCTCCTTTCCACTCCCATCATGCCCACACCACACAAAGACTCCCCACAATACACAGACATGTAGTCCTCTCCTACAACACACATGTCAGCTGAGAGTTCTGGGTGAGTACTGAACAGTGGGCTCTTCCTAGGTGTTAGTAATGTAAGTTAGTTATGTAAAAGAAGACAAAGGAAATGCTGAACAGGAGAGTGATGACCTATGTATATGCCATAACATCAGCAAACCCATGAAGCAGGTTACCTGATAGTGCCATGTTGGAATGTGGTGGAATTCCAGGGGTCCTGGAATGGGGATCTCTCCCCTCTGCAGAGAACATCAGTGGCAGCTGCCTGGGGAACATCAGTGGCAGCTGCCTGGGGCTCCTACCCTCGTGGGTGTACTGCGGAGCTCAAGTAGTTGTCTCAGACTCAGACAGTCTGTTTTTCCTGGCACTGCTTGCCAACCCTGATCTACAGACAGCACCAGTTCCTCCTAGACCCCCCCAGGTCTGAGCAGCAGTATCCTCCAGATGGCTTTAGAGCCTGGCTCTAGATGGCTTATAAGATGGCTTTAGAGCCCGGGGGAAGAAGGTGTAGGGAGGGTCTCTGGACCAATATTGGGACTAGGGTTTCCCTGGGCCCCCTACTTTCTAGTTCACAAGAGATTCACCCACAATTCCTCCCACAGTCAAACAATCACCCAACCTCCTGCGCCGTCTGCCTTCCTATTACAGGAATTCTCTTATTCTGAGTGGATGGAAGCCCAAGGTTTGGGGAAAGGACTCACCCACTTGTGCCCCAATCCTCTGGCTGAAGAAGAACCCTGGAAAGAAAGACTCACGATGGATTGTCCATCTCCATAGAAGACCCAGCCTCCCACTCCCCCGACCTGGTTTGAGCGTCACCATCAGGTCTGCTTTGTCCCCATGGGAATTTTCTGCGGTGGAGAGACCCAACCTTCCAAGCCAGTATTTCCACCATTCATTCCCCCTCTTCGTCGCCTTCTGGGACTCACCAAGACATACGAGGCTGATGACTGCAGGGGACATGGTGCTGCTCCTGCTGCACGGTGACCCAACAGAGTTGACAGTACACAGGATGTCATGAAATGGGGCCCTGTTCATGTTCATAAGCTGACCGCAGTGAGGAAAGGTGATGCACAGAAACTCTTCTTACTCTGCATCTAGGTGGCTGTGGGGCTCAGCTGAGGGTAAAGTTGGGCTTCCTGGAAATCGTTTAGACTGGACCTGTAGTGTCACATCATTTACTGTGGTGAGACTTGAAACACATCTCAGACACAATGTCTCATTCCCAAAATGATGAAAGGATAATCGTTTTTTTTTTTCTTTAAATCTAAGCTTCAAAATCTCCGTATGTAACATACAACATATCTAGTAGATACTATTATAAAAAGAATTATAATATATGAATCAAAATGATTTTCTTTTTTTTCTCTTTTTTAAACTTATTTTTTATTTATTTTCAGCATAACAGTATTCATTATTTTTGCACCATACCCAGTGCTCCATGCAATCTGTGCCCTCTGCAATACCCACCACCTGGATTCCCCAACCTCCCACCCCCGCACCTTCAAAACCCTCAGATTGTTTTTCAGAGTCCATAGTCTCTCATGGTTCACCTCCCCTTCCAATTTCCCCCAATTCCCTTCTCCTCTCTAACGCCCCATGTCCTCAATGCTATTTGTTATGCTCCACAAATAAGTGAAACCATATGATAATTGACTCTCTCTGCTTATTCACTGACTTATTTCACTCAGCATAATCTCTTCCAGTCCCATCCATGTTGCTACAAAAGTTGGGTATTCATCCTTTCTGATGGAGGCATAATACTCCATAGTGTATATGGACCACATCTTCCTTATCCATTCGTCCATTGAAGGGCACCTTGGTTCTTTCCAAGTTTGGCGACCATGGCCATTGCTGCTATAAACATTGGGGTACAGATGGCCCTTCTTTTCACTACATCTGTATCTTTGGGGCAAATGACAGTACAGTCAAAATGATTTTCTAAGCTGACATTTCTGATACTGAACCCATATTTATCAAAACTTATTTAATTTCCCTTTTGAAGAATTATGCAGTCATTTAGAATTGTAGAATATCACTTTATTAGCAAAGAACAATGCGCATAAATTCTGGATTGTATGGTTTTACCTGAAATTCATCATATGACCCAGAAATCCAAACTCAGAGATCCATTTTTCTGTGTCTATCTATATATCTCTCTCTCAATGTTACTAAATTTAAGTATCCATTAATATAATGCTATGGGAAATTCACCTTCTTTTTAAAAAAATTTTTAAATTTAATTTCTTATTTTTTTGCATTAATATGAACCTCAGTTTTATTATTTTCAATAATAACCTTTTTCAAATAATCTCTTGTGACAGTTTATTATAGATTTGGGGTACAATTTATCTTTACCTGAGATCAATTTTAGCCAGTTTGAAGTTGTTATTAATAATATTTTTTAAATTTTTTATTTCTTTTCAGTGTAACAGTATTCATTGTTTTTGCACCACACTCAGTGCTCCATGCAATTCATGCCCTCCCTAATACCCACCTCCTGGCCCCCCCAACCTCCCACCCCCGCACCTTCAAAACCCTCAGGTTGTTTTCCAGAGTCCATAGTTTCTCATGGTTCACCTCCCCTTCCAATTTCCCACAACTCCCTTCTCCACTCTATCTCCACTTGTCCTCCATACTATTTGTTATGCTCCACAAATAAGTGAAACCATATGATAATTGACTCTCTCTGCTTGACTTATTTCACTCAGCATAATCTCTTCCAGTCCCGTCCATGTTGCTACAAAAGTTGGGTATTCGTCCTTTCTGATGGAGGCATAATACTCCATAGTGCATATGGACCACAGCTTCCTTATCCATTCATCCGTTGAAGGGCATCTTGGTTCTTTCCATAGTTTGGCGACCGTGGCCATTGCTGCTATAAACATTGGGGTACAGATGGCCCTTCTTTTCACTCCATCTGTATCTTTGGGGTCAATACACAGTAGTGCAATTGCAGGGTCATAGGGAAGCTCTCTTTTTAATTTCTTGAGGAATCTCCACACTGTTTTCAAAGTGGCTGCACCAACTTGCATTCCCACCAACAGTGGAAGAGGGTTCCCCTTTCTCCACATCCTCTCCAACATTTTTTGTTTCCTGTCTTGCTAATTTTGGCCATTCTAACTGGTGTAAGGTGGTATCTCAATGTGGTTTTAATTTGAATCTCCCTGATGGCTAGTGATGATGAACATTTTTTCATGGGTCTGATAGCCATTTGTATGTCTTTATTGGAGAAGTGTCTGTTCATGTCGTCTGCCCATTTTTGACATGATTATCTGTTTTGTGTGTGTTGAATTTGAGAAGTTCTTTATAGATCCTGGATATCAGCCCTTTGTCTGTAGTGTCCTTTGCAAATATATTCTCCCATTCTGTGGGTTGCCTCTTTGTTTTGTTGACTGTTTCCTTTGCTGAGCAGAAGCTTTTGAACTTGATGAAGTCCCAAAAGTTCATTTTCGCTTTTGTTTCCTTTGCCTTTGGAGACATATCTAGACATATCTAGAAAGAAGTTGTTGTGGGTGATATCAAAGAGGTTACTGCCTATGTTCTCCTCTAGGATTCTGATGGATTCCTAGAGGAGGAATCCACGTTGAGGTCTTTTATCCAATTCGAGTTTATCTTTGTGTACGGTGTAAGAGAATCGTCAAGTTGCTAAGGAAATGTTGAAAAACAGAACTGGCGGCATCTCGTTACCTGATTTCAAGCTTTACTACAAAGCCGTGATCACCAAGACAGCATGGTACTGGCACAAAAACAGACACATAGAACAGTGGAACAGAGCAGAAAGCCCAGATATGGACCCTCAACTCTCTGGTCAAATAATCTTCGACAAAACAGGAAAAAATGCACAGTGGAAAAAAGACAATCTCTTCAATAAATGGTGCTGGGAAAACTGGACAGCTATATATAGAAGAATGAAACTCACCTTTTAAAAAATTTTTAAATTTAATTTCATTTCAGTGTAACAGAATTCATTGTTTATGCGCCACACCCAGTGCTCCATGCCATACGTGCCCTCCATAATACCCACCACCAGGCTCCCCAACCTCCCACCCCACCCCTTCAAAACCTTCAGTTTGTTTCTCAGAATCCACAGTCTCTCATGGTCCATCTCCCCCTCCAACTTCCCTCAACTCCCTTCTCCTCTCCATCTCCCCATGTCCTCCATGTTATTTGTTATGCTCCACAAATAAGTGAAACCATATGATAACTGACTCTCTTTGCTTGACTTATTTCACTCAGCTTAATCTCCAATCCTGCCCATGTTGATAGAAAAGTTGGGTATTCATCCTTTCTGATGGAGGCATAATACTCCATAGTGTATATGGACCACATCTTCTTTAACCATTTGTCCGTTGAAGGGTGTCTTGGTTCTTTCCAGTTTGGCAACTGTGGCTATGAATTGTGGCTATGAATGCTGCTATGAACATTGGGGTACAGATGGCCCTTCTTTTCACTACATCTGTATCTTTGGGGTAAATACCCAGTAGTGCAATTGGGGGGTCATAAAGCAGCTCTCTTTTTAATTTCTTAAGGAATCTCCACATAACAGTTTTTATAGCTCCATTTCATTGTTCTGTACTACAATATAGTATTTCTTGCATGAATATATCAACATGTATTTATCCATTCTCATTATTATAGATATCAGGCTAACATGCATATTGGGATAATACAGGTGATAGAGATACTTTAACAATAGTATTCTTCCAGCCCATAAACATGGGACATCTTTCATTTGTTTGTGTCTTCTTCATTTTCTTTAATCAAAAGTCTTACAGTCTTCAGGGTATAGCTTTCACCTCTTTGGTTAAATTTATTCCAAAATATTTTATTATTGATGTTATTATAAATGAGATCGTTTCCTCCTCCTCCACATCAATTCAGCTTTTATTGTATCTTTCAAATATCACAAATATTGTGTTATGGTTGTCACTAACAAGTAAGTTTGAAAAGTCATCTGGCATCTTGCTGTTTCTGTAGCCAGAAAACTTGGATCTTGTTTACCAGCCTGCTAAGCTGTTTTTTTCTCTGAAACATAGATACCACCCCAAACATTTTTTGGTCATCCTTCTTTTTTTTTTTAAAGATTATTTATTTATTTGACAGACAGAGAACACATGTAGACAGAGAGGTAGGCAGAGAGAAGAGGAAGCAGGCTCCCCGCTGAGCAGAGAGCCCAATGTGGGGCTCGGCGGCAGGACCCTGGGATCATGACCTGAGCCAAAGGCAAAGGCTTTACCCCACTGAGCCACCCAGCTGCCCCTGGTAATCCCTCTTTTTAACTTTTCTGGCTTACTGAATGGAAGCAGCTGAATTTGATACAAATTCAATCGCCTTTCCTTCAAGAAGTAACTCATCTCTCTGGGCTTGAGTTACTGAACAAGCAACACCTGGCCTCCCCCAAACCCTGTGGATGTGTTTTTCACCAAAAAATTTTGGATTTTGATGGGAAAATGATTCTCCCAAATGACAATAGTATTGCTAATGTCCTGCTGAGGTTTATGAGAGAACTAATCTGTTTGTTGCACTTAGAACAAAAGTGTTGTTATTCGAAGGGTGTGGAACAGCATACAGAGATTTTTCAGTGGGGCTACTGTGAGAATCAGCAGCACCATGACCCAGGTCTGGTCCCTAATGTACTTCAAGTCACAAGGGGAAGATGGGCTTCATGTGGAGACACAGGACCCTGAGATGACAACTCCACTCACCAGGGACACTTTCTTTCGGGGGCATTTGCAATGCCTACAGTCATTGCTTGGGGCCTGCTGGTTTTTTCTGGGATCTCATAGAGCCTGGTTTCCTTGAGCTCAAAGCATTTCTCTTCCTGAAGGTGTAGAGGTGTAGAGGGTCATATTGCCATTGCCATGGAAATGGGCCAGCATATCTAGGACCCTCGTGCATGGTGAACCTCAGAGGAAATGGGGGTCTTTCTTCACAGGTCCCACTCTTTTCTCTCTCTGGAAGTAAGATCCATAAGGGAAGGAACTATTAGCTGTGGGCAAGAATTATTCCAGGGATTGTCATTAGAGGTTTTCCTGTGTTGGAAGCTCTCTGCCACCCAAAAGTCATTTCCACTTTAAAAAAAAATTATTTTATATATATTTTAAAGATATTTTATTTATTTATTTGACAAAGAGAGATCACAAGTAGGCAGAGAGGCAGGCAGAGAGAGAGAGGGGAAAGCAGGCTCCCTGCTGAGCAGAGAGCCCCATGTGGGCCTCGATCCTAGGACCCTGAGATCATGACCTGAGCTGAAGGCAGAGGCTTAACCCACAGAGCCTCTCAGATGCCCTATTTCTACTTTTTAATACAACACTAAGGTCAAGAGGTTCTGTATCTGTTTTCAAGGTCAGGTCCCTAATAAATTTCCATCTAGGAATGGAGTGGAGAGAACTCTGACCCTGGTGACCAGTACTCTTGCACACAGCTGTCTGTCCTGAACTCTCAGAGATTAGGGATGGGACAGACGAGGAATGAGCTGGAACTGAGGTTCCTCCCAGGTGCTCAGGATGATGGTCTGATAGGACAGAGGGCGAGTCCATGAGGAAGAACAGACAGATTCTTAGAGATGGACCTATACATAGTTCAGGCATTTGTATGGTTTACCACCATAATGGATTATGGGAAGACTTTCCTCCCATTATTTATGGGGTTGAAGTTAGTCTGTTGTGGTTAAAAAACGACTGGTCTCTTTTTTTATTATTTTTTATTTATTTTCGGCATAACAGTATTCATTATTTTTTCACCACATCCAGTGCTCCATGCAATCCGTGCCCTCTATAATACCCACCACCTGGTACCCCAACCTCCCACCCACCTGCCAATTCAAACCCCTCAGATTGTTTTTCAGAGTCCATAGTCTCTCATGATTCACCTCCCCCTTCCAATTCCCCTCAACTCCCTTCTCCTCTCCATCTCCCCATGTCCTCCATGCTATTTGTTATGCTCCACAAATAAGTGAAATCATATGATAATTGACTCTCTCTGCTGGACTGATTTCACTCAGCATAATCTCTTCCAGTCCTATCCATGTTGCTATAAAAGTTGGGTATTCATCCTTTCTGATGGAAGCATAATACTCCATAGTGTATATGGACCACATCTTCCTTATCCATTCATGACTGGTCTCTTGATGAACATTATGTATGTGATGGATTAGTCCTATATGCAGGGTTCTTGACATGTGCTTTCCTATACACGATGTGGAGGATGAAATTGATCTGTACACTGCTGGTGGTTTCAGTTTCTGATTTTCAATCTTAAAAATTCCCATTCCATATTAGCCATTAAATACTAATTGTGTGGGATTGAACTCTCTGGTTTGTGTCTACACTGAGCAACACACTTGTCAATATTCTCCCGCAGGTGCCCATGCCTACACACATGGTTTCCTCTAGGGTGTGGACTCCTGGGGCAGAGCTGCATCCCTTTTCACCAGGTGATTCTGATCTGATACCCAACTTGTCCTTAGCAATTTATGCCCCTACCCGGAATGTACTGGGGTTCTTGGTACACAGTATTTTCAACAATGATGGATATTGCCATTGTGTTCTCTTGCCTGTCCTGTGGCTAGTAGGATTTGTGTGTCAGTTTCCCTGAAACCGTGGCATTACACTGAGCTGGAAAATACCAGGATGTTTACGATACAGGTAGGCACACGTGCACGTTGGGATCACCAGTGAGATGAGCCCACAGCTGGATCACACTCACTCATGAAGACAGTGTATCCATGACTTCCACCTGGGTGCACAGTGGGTTCACATGGCTCCTTGATGTTGCCGATGACGGCGTGTTTACACCAAAGAAATGGGCAAATGCTATGAATCACTACTTCAAAAAAAAAAAAAAAAGGAAAACCCACATATTCGTTGGGGTCAAGTGTAGCAGCTCCCCACCTGGCTACACCTCAAACACCCCAAAGCTCGCTCAAACTGATGGTGTTTCTGGAAGATTCCACCAGGTGTCGCCACATGAAGACAGAAGAGTTCTGTGAGTCCAGAAAGGGTTCAGAGAACGGTTTTGGATTCATCTGTTCCAAAGTAGACCTGATTTTCACCCACTTATTTATAGTCTATGTTTTGCACTGAAGGGACGGAGGGCAATAGCGCCCATCAGGGAAGGTGGAAATGGAAAGTGAAGGAAAATGAATCCCACAAAAGTGTACCAGAGCTGCCGCTGTAGGAAGGTATTAACCAGCTGTGCTGTGTGGGAGGAACCCCCAAGTCACAGGCATGAGGAAAGACGGGGGCAGTCAAGGATGTCCAAAGTGCAGGAGGGAAAGCACCACAGGTCACAGGGGACAAGTCCTGGGCAGGAAGCAGCCCAGACATGTCCAGCACCTGAACCATGCTCCCCCTCGATGTTGTCAGCAGACAGATCAGCAAGCATGAGCTGCAGGCTTTCTTCCAGATCTCTCTGGGCACCCGAGATGCATGCTCACAGCTTTGCCAGATGGAATGGTGGCTTTGTTCCCCCTCGTGTTTAGCTCCTGGCTGCATCTGGGGTCCTTCTCTGGCTGTGCTGAGCCTCTAGCAGCAGAATCCTGAGGACCACCTGGATCAAGACAGCCATGCCCACGCAGGTCAGATTTTCCAAGTGTAATCTCTGGGGTCCGAGGCTAGGAATGAGGACAGAGAGGTCAGAGAGGACCCAAATCACCCAGGATCCTGCATGTCCACCCAGGGGACCTGCTTCCCCACACAGGATACCCACTCCACACCAGCCCCATCACTGAGAATTTTTCCTACTCACTACTGCTGGGGTCTGACTTGTTTTGGGGTGGGCTCATAGTGCCAGCAGCTTCTGCAGGGAATATGGAAGCAGATGGAAGGAGCTAGAGAACCCCGTCCAGCCTGTCCTCTGTTCTGTGTCTCTATCCCTCTATCCCTGTCACTATGTGGTTTTGTACAGTTCCTGAACTAGCCCTTCTCTGCACTAGGGGGCTTTCCTCTGCTCTCCTCACTGGATTCCTTCAGCCTCCTTGTTTTCTTTGATTTCAGACTCTGCTTCTGAGTCACTCGGGATAGATTCTGGCTGTGCCCCACCAGCTCAGGGTTGCAGAGAAAGATAGCCTCCCAGCACAGAAATCATCATGTCCTCGCATGTCCTCTGCTCAGTCTGGGACACAAGACCTCCTGAGCTCATGTCCCTGCAGATGACAGTTCCCACTTATTCAGTAGTCGGGGTCCCAGCAGTGTCCATGGATAAGGGGCTGGTGCCAGGGGCTCCTGACTGTCAGGAGGACAGAGGGGCCCATGTCTGGGGTCGGATCCCTCTCCCTCCATGTCAACCAGCTCCCTTCCTTCAGGGTCTGCACTTTATTCTGTACCTACAGTATTCCTCCTTGGCTATGTTTATTAATTCATTCTTCATTTACTTACAGATATCCACAGTCCCAGACACACACACACACACACACACACACACACACAGAGAGAGAGAGAGAGAGAGAGAGAGAGAGAGAGAGAGATCTGTGTGCACACATCTACAACAGGCATATAAATATGTATCCACGAAAGGTGATGGTCAGTCATTGGGTCATAGGAACACCGTTATTGCCTGCATGCAGTGTGGATGGAGATGGGAAGAAGAACTACATAAGTAAATAAACAAATAATAAATAAATGAACAAAAATATAAATGTGACTGATTGAAAATATGCTAAGACCTGGGAGTGCCCAGAGCTTGTGCCCCACCAGGACCCTGTGAATCCAGTCTGACCCAATGCACACAGGAGAAGGAGGACGGTTTCTGAGTCAGGCGGCCCTGTCACCTGAGTTTCCTTTGTCATCATCTGCAGGTGCTGCTCTAGAAGGTGTGAGAAGCAGACACAGGGACACTGGACCAGCATCAACACAAAAAGGAGAGTGGACACCAGTGCACATGGACATGTGGTACATCCTCCTTGGGGATCCCCATGAGCCAGGTTCAGCCCCTCCTAGGTCTCAGATGTGCACCAAGGGGCATGGAGGTGCTCAGGTGAGCACAGGAAACAGCAGAGTGGTGCCCGCAGGTGGGGAGGCTTCTGTCCAGGAGAGTATCCCGAGGGGCTGACACCATGGAGAGAGTCAATTATCATATGGTTTCACTTATTTGTGGAGCATAACAAATATCATGGAGGACAAGGGGTGTTAGAGAGGAGAAGGGAGTTGGGGTAAATTGGAAGAGGAGGTGAATCATGAGAGACTATGGACTCTGAAAAACAAACTGAGGAGTTTGAAGTGGCGGGGGAGTGGGAGGTTGGGGTACCAGGTGGTGAGTATTATAGAGGGCATGGATTGCATGGAGTACTGGGTGTGGTGAAAAAATAATGAATACTGTTTTTCTGAAAATAAATAAATTGAAAAAAAAAAAAGGATTGGTTGGTACCTCCAATTATATGAACTGAATGCTGTGCTGAATACAAACGGTCATAAGAAACATACTTGAATCATCCCCATCACAGAGAGAAGAACTTCAACTTCTCACCTTTGAAGATGAAGCCAGGTGCTGATTGCTAACCATGGCTGCATGAATAGTTGGAAAATCCTTTTTATTTCTGATGAGCTTTTGTGTGCATTATGAATTGTTGGAGTGTTTTATCACAAGCTTTGTCTCATCTGTTGAGATTATTACTTAATTTTAAATTTTTATTATTATGTTCAATTAACCAACTTATAATACATAATTTTTTTGAGAGACTTGAAGTTTATTTTTCATCCTTCATATCCTCTTTTTTTTTAATTTAATTTTTTATTTTTTATAAACATATATTTTTATCCCCAGGGGTACAGGTCTATGAATCACCAGGTTTGCACACTTCACAGTGCTCACCAAAGCACATACCCTCCCCAATGTCCATAATCCCGCCCCCTTCTCCCAAACCCCCTCCCCCCAGCAACCCTCAGTTTGTTTTGTGAGATTAAGAGTCACTTATGGTTTGTCTCCCTCCCAATCCCACCTTGTTTCATTTATTCTTCTCCTACCCACTTAGCCACCATGTTGCATCACCACTTCCTCATATCAGGGAGATCATATGATAGTTGTCTTTCTCTGCTTGACTTATTTCACTAAGCATGATACGCTCTAGTTCCATCCATGTTGTCACAAATGGCAAGATTTCATTTCTTTTTTATTTTTTTAATTTTTTATTTTTTATAAACATATATTTTTATCCCCAGGGGTACAGGTCTGTGAATCACCAGGTTTACACACTTCACAGCACTCACCAAAGCACATACCCTCCCCAATGTCCATAATCCCACCCCCTTCTCCCAAACCCCCTCCCCCCAGCAATCCTCAGTTTGTTTTGTGAGATTAAGAGTCACTTATGGTTTGTCTCCCTCCCAATCCCATCTTGTTTCATTGATTCTTCTCCTACCCACTTAAGCCCCTATGTTGCATCACCACTTCCTCATATCAGGGAGATCATATGATAGTTGTCTTTCTCTGCTTGACTTATTTCGCTAAGCATGATACGCTCTAGTTCCATCCATGTTGTGGCAAATGGCAAGATTTCATTTCTTTTGATGGCTGCATAGTATTCCATTGTGTATATATACCACATCTTCTTGATCCATTCATCTGTTGATGGACATCTAGGTTCTTTCCATAGTTTGGCTATTGTGGACATTGCTGCTATAAACATTCGGGTGCATGTGCCCCTTTGGATCACTACGTTTGTATCTTTAGGGTAAATACCCAGTAGTGCAAGTGCTGGGTCATAGGGCAGTTCTATTTTCAACATTTTGAGGAACCTCCATGCTGTTTTCCAGAGTGGCTGCACCAGCTTGCATTCCCACCAACAGTGTAGGAGGGTTCCCCTTTCTCCGCATCCATGAGGCATCTGTCATTTCCTGACTTGTTGATTTTAGTCATTCTGACTGGTGTGAGGTGATATCTCATTGTGCTTTTGATTTGTATTTCACTGATGCCAAGTGATATGGAGCACTATTTCATGTGTCTGTTGGCCATCTGGATGTCTTCTTTGCAGAAATGTCTGTTCATGTCCTCTGCCCATTTCTTGATTGGATTATTTGTTCTTTGGGTGTTGAGTTTGCTAAGTTCTTTATAGATTCTGGACACTAGTCCTTTATCTGATATGTCGTTTGCAAATATCTTCTCCCATTCTGTCAGTTGTCTTTTGATTTTGTTAACTGTTTCCTTTGCTGTGCAAAAGCTTTTGATCTTGATGAAATCCCAATAGGTTCATTTTTGCCCTTGCTTCCCTTGCCTTTGACGTTGCTGCGGCTGAGGTCGAAGAGGTTGCTGCCTGTGTTCTCCTCAAGGATTTTGATGGATTCCTTTTGCACATTGAGGTCCTTCATCCATTTTGAGTCTATTTTTCTGTGTGGTGTAAGGAAATGGTCCAATTTCATTTTTCTGCATGTGGCTGTCCAATATTCCCAGCACCATTTATTGAAGAGGCCGTCTTTTTTCCATTGGACATTCTTTTCTGCTTTGTCGAACATTAGTTGACCATAGATATGAGGGTCTATTTCCAGGCTCTCTATTCTGTTCCATTGATCTATGTGTCTGTTTTTGTGCCAGTACCATGCTGTCTTGATGATGACAGCTTTGTAATAGAGCTTGAAGTCCGGAATTGTGATGCCACCAATGTTGGCTTTCTTTTTCAATATCCCTTTGGCTATTCGAGGTCTTTTCTGGTTCCATATAAATTTTAGCATTATTTCTTCCATTTCTTTAAAAAAGATGGATGGTATTTTGATAGGAATTGCATGAAATGTGTAGATTGCTTTAGGTAGCATAGACATTTTCACAATATATATTCTTCCAATCCAGGATCATGGAACATTTTTCCATTTCTTTGTGTCTTCCTCATTTTCTTTCATAAGTACTTTATAGTTTTCTGAGTATAGATTCTGTGTCTCTTTGGTTAGGTTTATTCCTAGGTATCTTATGGTTTTGGGTGCAATTGTAAATGGGATTGACTCCTTAATTTCTCTTTCTTCTGTCTTGCTGTTGGCGTAGAGAAATGCAACTGATTTCTGTGCATTGATTTTATATCCTGAAACTTTACTGAATTTCTGTACAAGTTCTAGCAGTTTTGGAGTGGAGTCTTTTGGGTTTTCCACATATAGTATCATATCATCTGCGAAGAGTGATAATTTGACTTCTTCTTTGCCGATTTGGATGCCTTTAATTTCCTTTTGTTGTCTGGTTGCTGAGGCTAGGACTTCTAGTACTATGTTGAATAGCAGTGGTGATAATGGACATCCCTGCCGTGTTCCTGACCTTAGCGGAAAAGCTTTCAGTTTTTCTCCATTGAGAATGATATTTGCGGTGGGTTTTTCATAGATGGCTTTGATGATATTGAGGTATGTGCCCTCTATCCCTACACTTTGAAGAGTTTTGATCAGGAAGGGATGCTGTACTTTGTCAAATGCTTTTTCAGCATCTATTGAGAGTATCATATGGTTCTTGTTCTTTCTTTTATTGATGTGTTGTATCACATTGACTGATTTGCGGATGTTGAACCAACCTTGTAGCCATGGAATAAACCCCACTTGGTCGTGGTGAATAATCCTTTTAATGTACTGTTGAATCCTATTGGCTAGTATTTTGTTGAGTATTTTCACATCTGTGTTCATCAAGGATATTGGTCTATAGCTTTCTTTTTTGATGGGATCCTTGTCTGGTTTTGGGATCAAGGTGATGCTGGCCTCATAAAATGAGTTTGGAAGTTTTCCTTCCATTTCTATTTTTTGGAACAGTTTCAGGAGAATAGGAATTAGTTCTTCTTTAAATGTTTGGTAGAATTCCCCCGGGAAGCCATCTGGCCCTGGACGTTTGTTTGTTTGGAGATTTTTAATGACTGTTTCAATCTCCTTACTGGTTATGGGTCTGTTCAGGCTTTCTATTTCTTCCTGGTTCAGTTGTGGTAGTTTATATGTTTCTAGGAATGCATCCATTTCTTCCAGATTGTCAAATTTGTTGGCATAGAGTTGCTCATGTATGTTCTTATAATAGTTTGTATTTCTTTGGTGTTAGTTGTGATCTCTCCTCTTTCATTCATGATTTTATTTATTGGGTCCTTTCTCTTTTCTTTTTGATAAGTCTGGCCAGGGGCTTATCAATTTTATTAATTCTTTCAAAGAACCAGTTCCTAGTTTCGTTGATTTGCTCTATTGTTTTTTTGATTTCTATTTCATTGATTTCTGCTCTGATCTTTATGATTTCTCTTCTCCTTCTGGGCTTAGGGTTTCTTTCTTGTTCTTTCTCCAGCTCCTTTAGGTGTAGGGTTAGGTTGTGTACCTGAGACCTTTCTTGTTTCTTGAGAAAGGCTTGTACCGCTATATATTTTCCTCTCAGGGCTGCCTTTGTTGTGTCCCACAGATTTTGAACCATTGTATTTTCATTATCATTTGTTTCCATGATTTTTTTCAATTCTTCTATAATTTCCTGGTTGACCCATTCATTCTTTAGAAGGATGCTGTTTAGTCTCCATGTATTTGGGTTCTTTCCAAACTTACTCTTGTGGTTGAGTTCTAGCTTCAGAGCATTGTGGTCTGAAAATATGCAGGGAATGATCCCAATCTTTGGATACCGGTTGAGTCCTGATTTAGGACCGAGGATGTGATCTATTCTGGAGAATGTTCCATGTGCACTAGAGAAGAATGTGTATTCTGTTGCTTCGGGATGAAATGTTCTCAATATATCTGTGATGTCCATCTGGTCCAGTGTGTCATTTAAGGCCTTTATTTCCTTGCTGATCTTTTGCTTGGATGATCTGTCCATTTCAGTGAGGGGAGTGTTAACGTCCCCTGCTATTATTGTATTATTGTTGATGTGTTTCTTTGATTTTGTTATTAATTGGTTTATACAGTTGGCTGCTCCCCCGTTGGGGGCATAGATATTTAAAATTGTTAGATCTTCTTGTTGGACAGACCCTTTGAGTATGATATAGTGTCCTTCATCATCTCTTATTATAGTCTTTGGCTTAAAATCTAATTGATCTGATACAAGGATTGCCACTCCTGCTTTCTTCTGATGTCCATTAGCATGGTAAATTCTTTTCCACCCCCTCACTTTAAATCTGGAGGTGTCTTCGGGCTTAAAATGAGTTTCTTGGAGGCAACATATAGATGGGTTTTGTTTTTGTATCCATTCTGATACCCTGTGTCTTTTGA
The DNA here is from genome assembly GCF_030435805.1 of Mustela lutreola. Lineage (NCBI taxonomy): Eukaryota > Metazoa > Chordata > Mammalia > Carnivora > Mustelidae > Mustela > Mustela lutreola. Next base: position 50,202,041 of record NC_081305.1, read on the forward strand.
CAGGCGCATTTAGCCCATTCACATTCAGGGTAACTATTGAGAGATATGAATTTAGTGCCATTGTATTGCCTGTAAGGTGACTGTTACTGTATATGGTCTCTGTTCCTTTCTGATCTACCACTTGTAGGCTCTCTCTTTGCTTAGAGGACCCCTTTCAAGATTTCCTGTAGAGCTGGTTTGGTGTTTGCAAATTCTTTCAGTTTTTGTTTGTCCTGGAAGCTTTTAATCTCTCCTTCTATTTTCAATGATAGCCTGGCTGGATATAGTATTCTTGGCTGCATGTTTTTCTCGTTTAGTGCTCTGAAAATATCATACCAGCTCTTTCTGGCCTGCCAAGTCTCTGTGGATAAGTCAGCTGCCAATCTAATATTTTTACCATTGTATGTTACAGACTTCTTTTCCCGGGCTGCTTTCAGGATTTTCTCTTTGTCACTGAGACTTGTAAATTTTACTATTAGGTGACGGGGTGTGGGCCTATTCTTATTGATTTTGAGGGGCGTTCTCTGAACCTCCTGAATTTTGATGCTTGTTCCCTTTGCCATATTGGGGAAATTCTCCTCAATAATTCTCTCCAGTATACCTTCTGCTCCCCTCTCTCTTTCTTCTTCTTCTGGAATTCCAATTATTCTAATGTTGTTTCGTCTTATGGTGTCACTTATCTCTCGAATTCTCCCCTCGTGGTCCAGTAGCTGTTTGTCCCTCCTTTGCTCAGCTTCTTTATTCTCTGTCATTTGGTCTTCTATATCACTAATTCTTTCTTCTGCCTCATTTATCCTAGCAGTGAGAGCCTCCATTTTTGATTGCACCTCATTAATAGCTTTTTTTATTTCAACTTGGTTAGATTTTAGTTCTTTTATTTCTCCAGAAAGGGCTTTTATATCTCTCAAGAGGGTTTCTCTAATATCTTCCATGCCCTTTTTGAGCCCGGCTAGAACCTTGAGAATTGTCATTCTGAACTCTAGATCTGACATATTACCAATGTCTGTATTGATTAGGTCCCTAGCCTTCGGTACTGCCTCTTGTTCTTTTTTTTGTGTTGAAATTTTCTGTCTTGTCATTTTGTCCAGATAAGAGTATATGAAGGGTCAAGTAAAATAGTAAAATGGTGGCAACAACCCCAGGAAAATATGCTTTAACCAAATTAGAAGAGATCCAAAATCGTGAGGGGGGAGAAAGGGGATAAAAAGAGGTTCAAAAAGGAAGAAAGAAAAAAAAGAAAAAAGAAAAAAAATAATTTTAAAAAAAGAAAACACCTAAGAAAAATATAATATATATATATATATATATATATATATATATATATATATTAGATAAACTAGTAAAAAATCGTTAAAAAAGAAAAAGGTAACAGTTAAAAAAAAATTTTACCCGAAGGCGAGAATAAAAAACAAACAAAAAATGAAAAAGAACAAAATTAAATTAACTGCAAGACTAAAAAAAAAATCACAGGGAAAAATCCATGAGTTCTGTGCTTGGCTTTCTCCTCCTCTGGAGTTCTGCTGCTCTCCTTGGTATTGAAACCGCACTCCTTGGTAGGTGAACTTGGTCTCGGCTGGATTTCTTGTTGATCTTCTGGGGGAGGGGCCTGTTGTAGTGATTCTCAAGTGTCTTTGCCCCAGGTAGAATTACACCTTCTTACCCAGGGCGGGGTGAGTAATCCGCTCTGGTTTGCTTTCAGGAGCTTTTGTTCCCTGAGCGCTTTCTGTAGAGTTCTGGAGGACGGGAATACAAATGGCGGCCTCCTGGTCTCCGGCCTGGAGGAGCCGAGAGCCCAGGGCCCCACTCCTCAGTGCGCCCTCAGAGAACAGCACCCAGTTACTCCCGTCTGCCTGACCTCTGGCCGCGCTCTGAGCTCACCGAGCCTGCGACCAGTTCAAGGTCACCCCGAGCTGCGAGCTTACTGTTGGCTCTGTCTCTGTAGCCGGCTTTCTCGTTACAATACCCGCAAGCTCTGCGACACTCCGATACCCCCGATCCTTCTGTGACCCTGCGGGACCTGAGGCCACGCTGACCCCATGTGGGTTTTGCCCCGGTTAGTCTCTGGAGCGATGTCCCTCAGCGGAACAGACTTTTAAAAGTCCTGATTTTGTGGTTGGTTGCTCCGCTGCTTGCCAGGAGCCGGCCCCTCCCCCCAGGGTCTATCTTCCCGTCGCTTTGGATTCACTTCTCCGCCGGTCCTACCTTTCAGAAAGTGGTTGTTTTTCTGTTTCCAGAATTGCTGTTCTTCTTCTCTTCGATCTGCCGATGGATTTTCAGGTGTTTGCAATCTTTAGATAAGCTATCTAGCTGATCTCCTGCTAGCTGAAGTAGTCTCAGCCTGCTACTTCTCCGCCATCTTGACTCCTCCCCCCATAATACATAATTTTTGAATTTTGATTTATAGTTAACATGTGATATTAGTTTCAAGTGTCCATCATAGTGAATTAGCATTTATATACATTAGGCAGTGCTCACTCTAAGAAATCCAATTAAAATGTGAAACACAAAAAATAATTACAATGTTACTGATTATATTCCCTAAAGTGTAATTTTCACCCCTGGCGCTCATTTATTATGTAACTTGAAGTTGGTACATCTAATCCCCTTCACCTTTCCACCCATCTTCCCAAACCCCTGCCTCTGGTTTGTGAGATGATCATTTTCACTTATTCTGTTAATGTGTCAGATTATATTGATTGAGTTAAGCTACTGTCTTTCTCCCCTTCCCCCAAAATCCAGTGTGTTCATGATGTAGAGTCCTATTGCTGCATTTTATTTGTGAACATATTGTATAGAGATGTACATCTACGTTTATGTGAGAGAAATTTCCACACCTTTTTCATTCTGCAATTACGTTGCCAGTTTTTTGGTGTTCACAGTTCCCTGGCCTGATCCAATATTGTTTCCTCCCTTTTTATTTTCAGGAAAGGCTTGTATAATTTTGGTGTGTGTATATGCTTGTGTGTATGCATGTGTGTAAGCATGTGTGTGTTTCCTCAAGGGGTAAGTGTTTGGAGCAATTGCCAATGAAGCTTCCTCAACAGACACAAATATAACAAAATGATTATCCCCAAGCGGTTAGCTCACACTTCCATGACGTACCACAGCTGCCTTTCTTGTATGTGATGAGAACATTTAGATTTACTCTCTTTGCAACATTCAAGAATAGGATACAATGTTATGAGCTACGGTCATCAGCTGTATATGAGATCCCCAGAACTTGTGGTCTTACAACTGTGGAGACCTTGTTCTGCCTATAATCCTGACCAGCACCTCCCCATTTCCACAGTCCAACCCTGCCAGCCACCACTCTGCTCTCCATTTCTCTCAGTTTCCACATACTTCAGATGGGGGACGGTTTGATCACAGTCAATGCATTCAATGTATTCATAAGGTGATACATAATTTCTACTTCTCCATCAATTTAGTAGCTTCTATTTTGAGAATTTTATCCATTTCATCTACATGTCTCAAATATCAGCATAAAGGAGTTAATAATGTTCCATTCTAAATTTAAAGTCTGTAGGATGGGATGCCATCCTAATAATGATGTGTACCTCCTCTCTCTCTCTCTCTCTCTCTCTCTCTCTTTCCTTGGTTTTGTGGCTAAGATTTATAAATGTGACCATTGCTTACAAAAAGGAACACTTTCAGCTTCATTGATTTTTCTCTATTTTTAAATTTGTCCTCATTACTAGCTATGTCTTGTCTTTATTATTTTCTGCCTTCTACCTTTGTTTGGAATAACTTGCTATTCTTTTCCCAAATTCTCGATAGAATAGGTTCTGTCAATTATTTGTGTCTTTTTCTGTTCTAATAAATTGGTTCTTTGTTCTTATTTTCCCATTTCATAGATTTGATGTGTAACATTTACACTGTCCTTCACTGTAAACATTCTCTCATTTCCATTTGGATTTTCTCATTTCATTCATGGGTAATTGGGAAGTCTGTTGCTTTGATTTCCAAAGTGTAGGGGTATTACTATCTTTGATGGCAGAATCAGTGACTCCCAGAGGGGCCCAGGAGTTCTTACTGGTCCATGTGAAGAGTCCAGGCTGGCTGGGATCGTCATTAGGTGACACCAACTGTGGGCAACTCCTGTGCCTTCCAAGGTCCCTGTGGTCACCCTCCATGGAATGTGGGATCAGGACCCCTCCTGGGCTTGTGCATGGCCAGAGCAGCATACACACTGGGCTCTGCTGGGGGCTCCCCTAATTGGGAGGGAGGGGATGCCCTTGTCTCCTGTCTGAGAGTCAAGGCGTGAAGCTGGGTGTAGGTTACATCCTGGGGGGTGTCATATGCAGCAACCTACAGTGGGGAAGAGAGGGGAGGTTTGTGATTGAGGAGGGGGACCCTGAACTCTTGGAGAAGGGACCCACCTAACAGTCCGTCTGCCCATTTTCCTCTGCTTGTCTGTCCTCCGAGTCCAGTAATCCCTCTGACACAGGGAAAGGAGAAGTGGCCAGTCCCCACCTGAATCTTGATCTTGACAGGCTCACCTGGGCATACGTTGGTCTCTGGGGGTCTTCATCTTGTGTGTTCTGCTGTGGACAGACTGTGAGAGGGAGGTTTGTCTCCTTGATTCCCCTCGACCACCTCAGACAATTTTCCCCATGGTTGCCAGAGCGATGCTTCAAACTTTGCTGCCCATTAGGTCACGTTCCTGGTGAACTCTCCAGGGGCTTCCAGAGCCTTGGGGCGTGTGATTCAACTCTGGCTCTGATTCTATTCCGGAAAGAGTTTCTTGCTCATTTGGTTGTAGCTGCATGGGCCATGCTCCTGATAAAGCATGTTGCTGCCTCAGGAACTTTGCACCTGCTACTCTGTACCCTGCTTTATTTTCCTTGGCCACACATTGCTCTCAAGGATGCTGCCCACTTCCTTGTATATTGTCCACCACCCACAAAGTGAACTCATGGAGGGTGGTCAGATTTGCTCACAGCTATGCCAGCAGCACTAGGTGGGCTGGCAAATGCTGGACTCCCTGTGTCTTTTGCTGGCTGAATGAATGAAGGGACTTAGTGACCAGTGGGAAAATCATTTCTTCATGCACCCTCTTGAGACATGGGCATGTACCCCAACAACAGAAGTCAGGCAGTGGTTGGGGAGCCAGATAAGAGGAGCACAGAGGAGGACCCACGAGGTCACAGTGGGCTGATCCTGGGTGCCCAAGGAGTGTGAAGGCCTTTGAAGGACACTATTAAGATTGGGTGGTGTGAGGACACAGAAGTGTCCACTGGATTCTGTTTGGTACCACAAGGGCCCTGGGGTCTGCTCGAGGGCTGGGGGTCTCACCTGATGGTCCAGCTCCACCCCTTCCTCAGGCTGAGTGTCTTGCATGGCAGCGTCTGCTGGGACAGAACGGGGTGTGTCTCTTGGCAAGTTCCCTGAGCCCTCCTCTCAGGGCTACAGACTCTGCCCTCCTCCCAGTTAGGACATCTGCCATCCCGGGGCTTCAGCAGTGGGCTGAGGGGTATGTGGGAATTCAGTCCTCAACCCCTCCCCAAGACCCTCCCAGCCCACCCCCAGGGCATCCCCCTTCATCTCACAGAAGCTCTCCTCCTGGGTGGCAGCAGCTGGGCTGGATCTGGGGAGGAGACAGTGTGTTAGGAGGCATAGCAGGGGCAGGTGGGTGGGAGTCTGGGGGACTGCGGGCAGGAGTTACCTGTCGTGCAGGCCTCTGTCCTTGGGCTCTGGGTCTGCAGCCCCTGCAGGACGTTGGGAATCCGTGTTCCTCTCGGCTGGGAGGGTACGACCCCCCCCTTTTGATTCCAGGGAAAGGTGCCCTTCACACATACTGTCTGGGTGATTCTCCATATCTACAGATCAAAAGAGGGGAAAACCTTCAATTGGGACGTGGGGACCGACCTCGGGGTTTCTTTTTAGGTTCTCTGGGTTGAGATTCTGCACAAGTGTCCTCCCACACTGGCCTTTCCCACCACTCTGGTTTCCCTCTGGCCGCTGCCCTGAGCCCATCCTTGTTCGGCCGATGGGAGAGCCACCACCCCTGGAGCCCGTCATGCCCTTCCCTTCTCACGCAACTTCCTGCCTTTGCTCTGATGCCAGTGTCGAACCCGGAGGCAGATGAGGAGGCTGAGCAGCAGGATGAAGGCCATTGCGGCCACAATGAGGATGTTCAGGTACCAGTGGGGACCTTGGGCAGGAGCTACACCATGAATTAGCCAGTGATGCCATTTAACTGAGCGCCTACAGTGTGCCAGGAACATGCTTGGCTCTGTGCACTCAGTTCTGACCCCGGCAATGATCACCCAGCAGACTGCTGCCCCTCTGCCCACCCCACAGACAGAAAACAGACAAAGAGAGGTCATTCATGTGTCTCAGGTCGCCCAGCATGGAGGCGGCAGGGCTGGGACTGGAGCCCAACTGTGGGTTTCCTGGGGCACAGCCTGTCTCTGCATCTTCTTCTGGAGCTGATGGTCCTTTCAGGGACCTTATTTACTGAATTATTATTGATTCAGTAATTATTAACTGAATGCCCCCGGAGTTATCCTCCCTCCTTATTACCTGAATGCCCCCGGTCATTGTCCTCCCTCCCCTCCCCCTACAATGTCACTGTCATTGTTGCAAAAGGACCCATAGATCACTACCCGGGGGTCTTCACCGTGAGCCCTCCTCTCCCAGGATCAGAGTCATGGTCTGATGGGAAATCTACTCTGTCCACGACTCTCTCCTTTACACTTGGGGAAACTGAGGTCCACACAGGGGAGGGGCATGTGCCAGCCAGCACCTCCAGAGGCCCTTGACCTGAAGGGGCAGCTCAGCCTCCACTCCCCATGGACCCACCCACTAAGGCTGACAGAGACCATCATTCACCCTCAGAGCCTCTTGAGGTCAGCAAGGGTGAGGTGTAAGGCCTGCAGGACTCCTCACTGCACTTGCCTTCTCCTCCCCTACTGGGCCCCTCCACCTCCCTCTGCCATGACCACCCCAGGCCCCTCCAACAGCCTCAGAGCCCCTGGAGTCCCGAGGTCTCCCTGGCATCTCTGGAAGCCTAGAAGAAAAGCCACTGGACAGCAGCCCCTGTGACTCATAGTCAGCTGAGCCTGGCCCTGTGGTTATGGGGCCGGGACCCATAGAGGGTCCTGAGGAAAAGACAGGAGTGTGGGGCTGGGCGGGGGAGAGGCTGGAGCTTCCCCTGACACCTTATTGCTGCACACACTCTTCCTCCTCATGTGCCCTGTGGACCCAAAGGCCCTCCTCCACCAGGACAATTCTGGTGCTGTGGGTGAGGGTTAGGCAAGGGTGGGAAGACCCTATTTCCCTCCTGCACTGTGAAGGGGTAGACCCCTCTGCTGACATTCCCTTGGGGCCCCTCACTTCCATCCTAGACCAGAGCCCTCATGGACACAGGGTCCTGAAGACAATGTTGGGACACAGAGGGGACAGAGTCAGCGACTCTCACCTGAGACCAGGAGCTCCAGGGGGTCACTAGGCTGTGACAACAGGTAGGGGGAGGTGCTGGCGGAGCTGTAGCACCTGTAGGTCCCCCGTGGTCTGAGGTCACAGGACTCATGGGGAATTCAGCCCGGTGCTGCCCAGCTCGGTACTGTGATCTAAGGCGCAGCGGAGGATCGACTCCCCCCTCCTTGGACAGAAGGAAAGTGTCCACAGAGCTCCGTGACTGACACAGCAGGTTCACATTCCCTCCTAGGGCCACCATGCATCGCGGCTGCACCGAGAGGGAGGGTCTGTAGGGCAGCTGTCCTAGGGAGAGAAAGGGCGGGTGAGGGGCTGTCCAGCTCTGGTTCTGAACTGAGTCTGTCTGTGTCCTCCGAGTCTGTCCCTTCCCATCCCCTGTCCCATCTGTCTCTCCCTCCCCCCGGAAGCCCCCACCCCTCATCCCAGCCACCACCACCTGGGGCTCCCCTGCAGGACCTGTAGAGCATCTGGGTCCTGACTAATGCCGTAAGCCCTCACCTATGAGCAGGATGTCCAGGGGTCACTGGGGGTTCACGACTCGGAGGATAGGGTGTGTCCACCGAAGCATGAGTACCAGCCCCCATGGGACGGTCTCACAGGGTCCAGGGGGAAGTCTTCCCCAGACAACCCAGCCTGAGGCTCCTTGCAAAGCCGCTGGAGAGGGTCAGGTGCCCCCTCTTTGGACAGTGCGAACCTGTCGTAGCTAACATCAGAGCGACACTGAGGGGTCAGGCTCTGTCCAGAGGCCATTACAGAGCCATGCTGGGTCAGGAGGGAGGGCTCCTTGACACACCTGAGAGAGACCAGCAGAGGATGGCAGGGGCTGCTTTTCCCCAACTTCCCTTCTCCCGTCCTGACACCCGGGTCGCACTGTACATCACCCTCCGTGACTCTGACCTGTGAGTCCCTGTGGTCCCCTCTCCCATCCTGTCTTGGGGCATGGGTCCTTTCACAAAATGACAGTGACATTGTAGGGGGAGGGGAAAGAGGACAATGGCCAGGGGAATTCAGGTAATAAGGGCAATCTGGAAGGACCATCAGCTCTGGAAGAAGATGCAGAGACATACTGTGCCCCAAATGGGGGCTCTGGGCTGTGAGAGAAGAGTCCCTGTTAACTGTCAGATGCCTCAAAACACAGATGGGGCAACAGTCAGGCTTTCTCACCTGAGACCAGCAGCTCCAGGGGGTCACTGGGGTCTGACCACACCTGGGGGGTGTTGCTAAAATAGCCATAGCATCTGACCATCCACCTGAGGCTAGGGGTCACAGGTCCAACAGGGAACAGGGCCTGGGTACGCCCATGGGGGGCTGATTAGGAGTACAGGATCCAGGAGGGCTGGCGCTCTCCTTCCTTCATCAGGACGAATGTGTGGAATCATCCGTGAGGCACACTGAAGGGTCACGTTCCCTCCTGAGGTCACAACAGGGCTGGGCAGGGCTGAGAGACTGGGGTGGCCCTGGGATCCTAGGAGAGGAGGATGGGGTGGTGTTATATCAGGCTCAGAACCCCAAGGTATCCGCAGGCTGGTCTGTAAGAGGGAGACACCTGAGAGCCCACCCCCTTCCCGGGACAGAGTCTGGGGCTAGGACCCTGAGTGGGCTCACACCTGTCACCACCAGCTCCAGGGGGTCACTGTATTCTGACCAGTCATTGGGGCATTCATACTCACAGTGGTATCTCCCTGCATATACATCTGTCATGTATGTGATGGAGAAGTTGGCCTTGTACCTGGACTCCAGTGGCTTCCATGTGTCCCAATTCCATGAGTCCCCCTCTTTATGCAGGTGGTACTCCTGGGCCTCCAAGCTCCCCTGACACCAGATGGTCACAGGTGTCCCCCAGGGCATCACAGAGCTGGGCTCAGCCCAGATGGTGGGTTTGGGGAGGGTCCCTGGAAGGAAACAGAGGCTGGGACACAGCCCTTCCCCATCCCCAGGTACCAGCTCAATGCCAAACCCCCAGAAGTGCCCCTGGGTCAGCCCAGAACTGCTGTTCTACATGCCCAGCAGCCTGCTGGGTGACCCCTGTCCCTAGTGAGGAGGTGGGACTGGGACCTTTGGGGACAGACTCACCTGCCTGTGCTTGCATCCTGGGGTCTTCACTCAGCCCTGGAAGACAGTCCTTGTGAGAGGTTTGCCCCGAATCCTAGCAGAACCCTTTCTCCCCATGAGCCTCCTGAGCCTGGGGTCTCTGACAGACCAGGGCTTGACTCTGGGGTGGCTTCCTCCCAAACTAAGGCCTCCCTTTCCCTCCTCAGATCTCACCGAGACAGAGCAAGGCCATGATGGTGGGGGTCATGGTGTCTCGTCTCTCTCACTCTGGCTGTGCAGAGGGTGAGACCACGGTGCCAGAGGGTGAGACCACGGTGCCCACAGGACATGCAGACATACAAGGTGTGGTTCTCAGAGGTAGGTGTCCTGTCATGGGGTTGTCATGTACGCAGGATATGACAATAGGAAGGTGAACAACCCCTGCCCAGGGTCCTAGCCTGGCTCCGGTGTCCATGACGGTGCAGCGGGGGCACGCTGGGGCTCCCTGTGATGCCCAATCAAGTGAGGAGACCAGGGAAGGTCCTTCCTTCCCAGAGCCTCCCCCATGGGTCTCCTTCATCCCCACAACCCTGGTCCTCACCATGGACGGATCCCCAGAACCAGAGCTGCTGCAGAGGACATGTGTTCCTGCCGTGCTGGGGAGCTCATGTCAGCTCAGACACTCGTGTGGTGTCTCTGAATGGCTCAAGTTGAGATATCGGTGGCAATGAGACAGAGGAGATATAGACGCAAAAAGGGAAGGGAACACAGACTGTCTCTTGGCCCTGGTGTGTGGGCTGTCTTTCTGTCACAGCCTCCAAGGACTTCTGTGTTTTCCTGTGACATGGTCCACACCCCATTCATGCGGAAATGCCTCTTTGAGTCCCTCCTGACTCTTTCTTGCCCCCTTGTTCCAGGGACAGAGACATCCTCCTCACCCTGGGGTCTTGCCTGTAAGCTATAGGAAACAATACTTGGATGAGTGCTCTGATATGAGAGACAAAGCTGATTCTCATGTCATTACTACTCCTGTGTCCACAGCCCAAGTGACCGTGAGCACAGTGGCCTGGTCTGTAGCATGCTATCCTCACTCTACTACTCAGAGTGGTTGTGAGGTCAGTGGGACCTAGATTGTGCATGGGATGAATTTTGTTAGATTCCTGACCTGATCAAGAGGGGTGTGGTTAGGACCAAAGAGGTCCATGTGTCAGACCCCACAGTCAGATTAGATCATTGATCATTGTGAGAAGTCCCAGGGAAGACTGAGAGAAAACGGTGGGAATTAAGAAAACAGGAGAGAGAAAGCTGTGATCAGGAGTTCTCCACAGGCTGATGACCTAGTAGAGCCCCATAATGCCTAAGAGACTTAATTTCATACTTCAATAACAAGAATGTTTATTAGGGAGATTGAGTTTGGAGGACCACAAGTGCCAGGTGACCGCCTTGCTTCCAAGCAAGAGACTTTTCTAAAGCATATTTACAGAGGAGCTCAAGGTCTGTGTCAGCATGACTGTGAGAGCTAATGTGATCCCAATCAAGTAGTGAATGAACTGCAGGGATTGAGAGAGCTAGCCATTGGCAAGGCTCCTGAGACTGCAAGGACCCTGTCAGCTTGCAGTTGGTTCTCCACATCCTTGAGACACCCCGTGTGTTCTTAACACTGAGAAATGCTATTTACAATGTTTCTGAAATTAGTAGAAACAGGTATTTGCAGAAAATGAGAAACTAAATTTTCTGAAATTGACACAGACCACAACAGAAAAAGAAGTGAAAGCTGAGTGACTGCCAGTGTCTGGGGTCAAGTTGGGGGGTCATCAAATTTGATCTCTGCCTCTGTGTGACCAGAACAGGCATCCACATTATCACAGGAAGGAAGGGCATCCAGTGTCTCACTGACTGTGCAAGCACTGTGACCCTTCTTCCTTGTGTGGAGTGGGTCCTGGCATGTCTATGCCCAATAACTCAGTCCAGACAATAGCAGTGAGCCATATCCCCTGTGTGTGTGTGTGTGTGTGTGTGTGTGTGTGTGTGTGAGTGTGTGTGTGTGCGTGCGCATGTGGGTGGAACCTCGCACAGGCAACTGTCCACGTGTGAGCTTTTGGATTCCATGGCAGTCATCCCTGCCAGACACACCCCTGCTCAGATGCTAAGTTGGGACAAGTGGATGCCAGAGGTCAGTGGGGCTGTAACCACCCACCCCTTACAGTCCTGAGCTTCAGGTCAGCCCTGGGAGCAGTTGTCTCTGGAACTCAGGGGTATAGAAGGTGAGTGTTCAACAGGAATGGACATCAGAGAGGGACCCCAATGTGATAAGGAGGGCTCAGGAACATTGGGTGCAGACTCATCAATCATAGTCCAGGACATGAAATGGCAGGAATATAGGAAACTCCTTTTATGTTAAAAATGTGAACTACACCATACACAAAGATAAACTCGAAATGGATAAAAGACCTCAACGTGAGACAGGAAGCCATCAGAACCCTAGGGGAGAATATAGGCAGTGACCTCTTCGATATCAGCCACAGCAACTTCTTTCAAGATATGTCTCCAAAGGCAAAGGAAACAAAAGCGAAAACGAACGTTTGTGTCTTCGTCAAGATCAAAAGCTTCTGCACAGCAAAGGAAACAGTCAAGAAAACAAAGAGGCAACCCACGGAATGGGAGAAGATATTTGTAAATGAGAATACAGAAAAAAGGTTGATATCCAGGATCTATAATGAACTCCTCAAACTCAACACACACAAAACAGACAAGCATATCAAAAAATGGGCAGAAGATATGGGCAGACACTTCTCCAATCAAGACATACAAATGGCTTAGACCCATGAAAAAATGTTCATCACCACTAGCCATCAGGGAGATTCAAATTAAAACCACATTGAGATACCACCTTACAGCGGTTGGAATGGCCAAAATTAGCAAGACAGGAAGCAACATGTGTTGGAAGGGATGTGGAGAAAGGGGAACCTTCTTCCACTGTTGGTGGGAATGCAAGTTGGTGCAGCCACTTTGGAGAACAGTGTGGAGATTCCTCAAGCAATTAAAAAGAGAGCTTCCTTATGACCCTGCAATTGCACTCCTGGGTATTGACCCCAAAGATACAGATGGAGTGAAATGAAGGGCCAACTGTATCATAACGTTCATAGCGGCAAAGGCGACGGTTGCCAAAACTGGAAAGAACCAAGATGCCCTTCAACGGACAAATGGATAAGGAAGATGTGGTCCATATATACTATGGAGTATTATGCCTCCATCAGCAAGGATTAATACCCAACATTTGTAGCAACATGGATGGGACTGGAAGAGATTATGCTGAGTGAAATAAGTCAAGTAGAGAGAGCCAATTATCATATGGTTTCACTTATTTGTGGAGCATAACAAATAGCATGGAGGACAAGGGGAGATGGAGAGGAGAAGGGAGTTGGGGGAAATTGGAAGGGGAGGTGAACCATGAGAGACTATGGCCTCTGAAAAACAATCTGAGGGTTTTGAATGGGTGGGGAATGGGAGGTTGGGGGAACCAGGGGGTGGGTATTAGAGAGCACGTATTGCATGGAGCACTGGGTGAGGTGCAAAAACATGAATACTGTTATGCTGAAAAAATAAATTAATTTTAAAAATGTGAACTACTGAAAAATGGAGCACATTGAGTGTTTGTAGAAATAATGAAGTTATATTATGGAAAGAAGATGGAAATCAGGAAGTGAGTTAATTCAATTCTCTGGAGGTAAAAGAGAAAAACAAAAACTTACTGTGACTGATCCTTCCATCTGTGAGAAGATGCAGCTGAAAAGCAGAACACGAAATTGGAAGACAACACTGAGGATGCTTTGTCTGATACCAGACAGGCTGAAGTGAGAACATGCAGATACCTGGGGAACGGGGGGATGGTGGATACCATGAATCTGGAAAGAGAGCAGTGAGGAATGTGTGAGGCAACAGTCCCAGGGGCCAGTGTTCAGGTGTTGTAAAGAGACACAGGTAGAGCAGCAGTCTGCTGGTATGCATGGATGTTTCCTTGAGATCTGTGTCTCCATATCTCCTGATAAAGCAAAGGAAGTTGACAGGAGCTGACTTTTGAGCAGAAGAAAAAAGCAGAGAGATTTGGAACATGTGCTTATACGAAATCATGAATGAGGGATGCTTTACTCACCCAAGGGAGCTTGAAAGGACAAAGGTAAAAGCGTCGGCAGGGCCCACATCCTCAAGCACAAGGAGACAGGGACTTCGTGTAGCCTTGGGCTTCATCTCTGTGAGGGAGGAGGAGAGTGCCCCAGCAGGCATGTTCCCAGCTCCTTATTCTTGGGTCCTCTCCTGTACTTGGAATAAGGCAATGTTGTCTAACGTTTTCTTTTTTTTTCTTTTTTTCTTTCTTTTTTTTTTTTTTTTGTGATCTGGGAAATCAAACATGATTTTATTTATTTATTTTTTTACTTACTTACTTACTTATTATTTTCTTTTTTTTCGATTAATTTATTTATTTTCAGAAAAACAGTATTCATTATTTTTTCACCACACCCATTTATCCATGCAATACCTGCCCTCCTTAATACCCACCACCAGGCTCTCCCTTCCCCCCTAAATTGCTGAATTTGTTTCTCAGAGTCTACAATCTCTCATCGTTCGTCCCCTCCTCTTATTTCCCTCAATTCCCTTTTCCTTTTTTCTACTCCTAATGTCTTCCATGTTATTCCTTATGCTCCACAAGTCAGTGAAACTCTGCTGGTCTCTTCTAGACAGCATGTGGATGGCTCTTACTTTTTTATTCAATCTGATACCCTGTCTCTTTTGATTGGAGCATTAAGCCCATGTAATTCAGAGTCACTATTAAAAGAAGATGTGAAGGACATGGGGAGTTAGAGAGGAGAAGGGAGTTGGGGGAAGTTGGAGGGGGAGGTGAACCATGAAAGACTATGGACTCTGAAAAGCTATCTGAGGGGTTTGAATTGACGGGTGGGTGGGAGGTTGGGGTACCAGATGGTGGGTATTATAGAGGGCATGGATTGCATGGTGCACTGGGTGTGGTGAAAAATAATGAATACTGTTATGCCGAAAATAAAAAATTTAAAAAAATAAAAGAAGATGTGGTCCATATATACAATGGAATGTCACTCAGCCATCAGAAAGGATGAATACCCAACTTTGTATCGACATGGACGGGAGTGGAGGAGATTATGCTGAGTGAAAAAAGTCAAGCAGAGAAAGTCCATGATCACATGGTTTCACTCTTATGTGGAACGTAAGGAATAGCATGGAGGACATCAAGAGAAGGAAGGGGAAAATGAAGGGAGTAAATCGGAGGAGGGATGAACAATGAGGACTCTGAGAAATAAACTGAGGGTTTTAGAGGGGAAGGTGGGGTTGGGTAAGCCCAGTGATGGGTATTCAGGAGGGCACGTGTTGCAGGGAGCACTGCGTGTTGTACACAAACAATGAATCATGGAACATTGCATTAGAAACTAATGATGTCCTGTGTGGTGACTAAATAACAAAATATCTGCATAAGATTATCAGATTTACAAATCTATTCATTAGATGTGGTGAGTGCACAAAATCAATTTTTATGCTAAATGCTTGCTCAAATGTATACAATTATGAAGTAACTCATAACTTACCTTACATAAACATGCAAAGAAACAGGAGAAGCCACAATCACAACTGCCACTTCCCAACGGCACTCGGGGGAAAATGAAGCACAAACAAGTCAGTTTCCAGAGATCGGGAGCAGGGTCAGCAGGTGTGGAGACTGCAGCCCAGAACAACTCCTCAGTCCCGTATTTGTTAGATATAACTATCAACAAAGGAGGAGGCAGATTATAGATAAACCAGATATGCCTGACCAAGCAGGATGGGGTTAGTGGTTGAGTAAAGGCATTTGAAGGAATCATCTAATTAACTACAGGTGATCTCCGGAGAAGGGGAGATAACAAGAACCGCTCTGAGCAGGCACGCGACCCCAGCTGCTCCACTGCAAGGACGTGTATCATCCTCTCCCCAGGGGCCCCTGCTGGTCCTCAATCAAGCATGTTTGGTCTGTACCTTGTTCTGAGGGACGGTTACACACAACTTTATCTTCATTCGTACATTCATTTACTTATTTATTTATTTATTTTAAACATTTTATTTGTTTATTTTTGAGAGAGAGACAGAAACAGAGAGAAAGAGAGAGCAAACACAAATGGGAAGGAGAGACAGAGGGAGAAGCAGACCTACAACAGAGGACTCCATCCCAGGACCCTGGGATCATGACCGGAGCCCAAGGCAGGTGTCTCACACAATGAAACTCTAAGGCACTCAAATCACAACTAAAAAAATTAAAAAGGAAAACCCATTTATTCCTTGGAGTCAGTGTAGCAGCTCCCACCTGGCTACACCTCAAACACCCCTGAGCTCACTTGAACTGATGGTGGTTCTGGAAGATTCCACCAAGTGTTGCCGCATGAGGACAGAAATGCTCTGTGAGTCCAGAGAGGGTTCAGGGAATGATTTGGATTCATCTGTTCCAAAGCGGACCTGATTTTCTCCCACTTATTTACTTATGAAAACAGAGTCTGTGCTTTCGGCTGAGGAATGGAGGGCGATAGTGGACATTAGGGAAGGTGGAAATGGAAAATGAAGGAAAATGTATCCGACGAAGGTGGACCAGAGCTGCCGCTCTAGGAAGTTATGAACCAGTCCTGCCTTGTGTTATGAACCCTCAACTCACAGGGATGAGGAAGGAGGGGCAAGACCAGGATGTCCAACAATGCAGGAGGGAAAGCACCAGAGGTCACGGGGGACGAGTCATGGACAGGGAGCAGCCCAGACATGTCCTGCACCTGAACCATGCTCCCCCTCGATGTTGACAGCAGACAGAGTAGCGAGGGTGAGCTGCAGGCTTTCCTCCAGATCCCTCTGGGCACCCGGGACGCATGCCCACAGCTCTGCCACACGGAATGGTGACTTTGTTCCCCCTTCATGTTTAGCTCCTGGCTGCGTCTGGAGTCTTTCTGTGGCTGTGCTGAGCCTCTAGCAGCAGAATCCCGAGGACCACCAGGATCAAGACAGCTACGCCCATGCAGGTCAGATTCTCCACCATGTAATCTCTGGGGTCCGAGGCTAGGAATGGGGACGGACAGGTTGCAGAGGTCAGAGAGGACCCAAATCACCCAGGATCCTGTACGTCCGCCCAGGGGACCTGCTTCCCCACACAGGACACTCCCTCCATACAAGCCCCATCACTGGGACTTTTCTCTTACTCAACACTGCTGGGGTCTGAGTTGTTTTGGGGTGGGCTCACGGTGCCAGCTGCTTCTGCAGGGAAGATGGAAGCAGATGGAAGGAGCTAGAGACCCCCGTCCTGCCTGTCTGCTCTGTGTCTCTATTCCTCAGCCTGTCACTATGTGGTTTTTGTACAGTTCCTGAACTAGCCCTTCTCTGCACTAGGGGGCTTTCCTCTGCTCGCCTCACTGGATTCCTTCAGCCTCCTTGTTCTCTTTGATTTCAGACTCTGCTTCTGAGTCACTTGGGGTTGATTCTGGCTGTGCCCCACCAGCTCAGGGTTGCAGAGAAAAGTGGCCTCCCAGCACAGAAATCACCGTGTCCTCACATGTTCTCTGCTCAGTCTGGGACACAAGACCTCCTGGGCTCATGTCCTTGTAGATGACAGTTCCCACTCACTCTGTAGCCGGGGTCCTAGCAGCATCCATGGATGAGGGGCTGGTGCCAGGGGCTCCTGACTGTCAGGAGCACAGAGGGGCCGATGTCTGGGGTCAGGTCCATGTCCCTCCATGTCAACCAGCTCCCTTCCTTCAGGGTCTGCACTTTATACTATACCTACAGTATTCCTCCTTGCATGTATTCATTAATTCATTCTTCATTTACTTACAGATATCCACAGTGCCAGACACACACCACACACTCACACACACACAGAGAAAGAGAGAGAGAGAGAGAGAGAGAGAGAGAGATTGATTTGTGTGCGCACATCTACAACAGGCATATAAATATGTATCCACGAAAGGTGACGGTCAGTCACTGGGTTATAGGAACACCATTATTGCTCGCATGCAGTGTGGATGGAGATGGGAAGAAGAGCTACATAAGTAAATAAATCAACCAACCAACCAACCAACCAATAAACAAACAAAAAAGATAAGTGAGACTCATTGAAAACGTGCTAAGACTGGGGAGTGCCCAGAACTTCTGCCCCACAAGGACCGTGTGAATCCATCTAGCCCCAGTGCACACAGAGGAGGACGGTTTTTGAGTCTGGCGTCCCTGTCACCTGAATTCCCTTTGTCGTCATCTGCAGGTGCTGCTCTAGAATGTGTGAGAAGCAGACACTGGAACATTGGACCAGTGACTGTTGGAGGCAGGCCCCTGGCCAGGGCGGCCTCCGCCATTAAAAAATGGCTCCTGGCTAGTTGCCAGGTTAGGATTGCCTCGCGAGACTAAGCGGAACGCCCAAAGAGGAAGTAAAAAGCATTGGTTGCTAGCGAAGTTGTTCATTTAGGTGCACAGCCTGATTCGCTCGCTCCTGTACCCTGCTCGCTGATTGGTCATGTAAGCGTATATAAGTGTGTAGACTTGTGGAAATAAAGGGAGAGAAGAGAAAGAAGATGCATCTGAACCAGGGCGTCTTGTCGTCCTTGTGCGCCGAGGGCAATAAATGGCGCCAGCACCTGGGAACTAAATAAAGGAATCTTGCAAGGTAATCCGCAGGAAAGCGGGGACATTAGCCATGTTCAAAAGTGGGAATTCCATGGTAAAGCGGGGAGTAAAAATAGAAAAACCTTGTAAAGGGAGAAGTCCGCAGGTAAGCGGGGTAAAACCACAACAAAGGTGGTGGGAAACTTGTACAAGACCGCAACAAGAAGCGGGGCAGCCATAGAGCCGGGATTTTCTTTTTTTTTTTTTTTTTTTTTTTCGTTTCAGTGATTTTTTTTTTTAATTTTTTATTTTTTATAAACATATATTTTTTATATACGTATATTTTTATCCCCAGGTCTGTGAATCACCAGATTTACACACTTCACAGCACTCACCAAATCACATACCCTCCCCAATGTCCATAATCCCACCCCCTTCTCCCCAACCCCCTCCCCCCGGAAACCCTCAGTTTGTTTTGTGAGATTAAGAGTCATTTATGGTTTGTCTCCCTCCCAATCCCATCTTGTTTCATTTATTCTTCTTCTACCCACTTAAGCCTCCATGTTGCATCACCACTTCCTCATATCAGGGAGATCATATGATAGTTGTCTTTCTCTGCTTGACTTATTTCGCTAAGCATGATACGCTCTAGTTCCATCCACGTTGTTGCAAATGGCAAGATTTCATTTCTTTTGATGGCTGCATAGTATTCCATTGTGTATATATACCACATCTTCTTGATCCATTCATCTGTTGATGGACATCTAGGTTCTTTCCATAGTTTGAGCCGGGATTTTCTTATTGAAACCGCAGGTAAGTGGGGAAGGGACCACGATCAAAGTGGTGGGAATCTTGTACAAGTCCGCAATAAGAAGCGGGGCGGCCCTGAGCCGGGATTCACTTGTACAAGTCCGCAATAAGAAGCGGGGCGGCCTTAGAGCCGGGATTTAGCGGCGAGTATACGCGGAACAGCCATTAGGTTGGGATTCTAATTATGGGATCTGGACTGTCAAAGTCGAGGTTAGAGGGTTCCCTAAAGGACCTTCTAAAGGCCAATGGCACGCCATTAAAAACAAAAACTGCTCGGGCCTTTTTGAATACAGTGGAAAAGGCGGCTCCATGGTTCCTAGATGAAGGCTTGCTAAACATACCTCAATGGGACCACTTAAGGGAGAATTTGAAGAAACAGGACAATAAAATGCTTTTGCCATTGAGGACCCAGTGCAACAGGCGAGACAATAACACAAGCTGTTCCATGTGAATGCTTTAACTCTTCGCCTCAAATTTAACATAACAAAAGCACAGGCATGGGACATAGTAGTCTCCTGCAGAAATTGCGTGATCTTACTACCTGCACCGTCCTTGGGGGTTAATCCTAAGGGTTTGTTACCTAATCCTATATGGCATATGGATGTCACACATGTTTCAGAATTTGGAAAGTTAAGATATGTTCATGAAAAGTAGGCTCCAATTTGGATCCCAGAGCGGCTGGTGCGTGCAGCCTTGCCTCCAAACACCAGTCATGATGCTGAAGATGCTGATGATAACTCAGGGGATGCTACACCTCCTGCGGCAGACTCAAGCCAGAGAGCTGTGAGCAGTGGTTAAAGCATGGCTATATCCTTTACCAGTTACTAACTCTTCTCTTATATTCCCTCCTCTCCCTTTGATGCATGGCAGGTCTGTAACTTGCTAGGGGCATGTGATGATATCTCAGCAGTGTCATGGTGGCAAATTCCTCAACTGTTCTTATAAACAAAATGACTCTAGTACCTTTGAGACAACAGTTAATGTGTCTTGTCCCAATAATATTACTTATCAGCCCACTCCCATATGCGTCTGGCCACCGTTCCCTTTCCTCGTAACAAATGCTAGTGAGCTGAATGATATGTTGAATTGCACTAAGAATTGCTATCTTTCCCAGTGCTGGAATGTCACAGCCTTCAAGCTGGCTGTGATTATGCGTATCCCTACCCATGTTCCTATCCCAGTTTCCATTCCAGAGGACAAGTTACCGGTGGTGCTATCCAGAAAGAGGAGAGATTTTGGTATCACAGCCGCCGTTGTGACAGCATTGGCTATATCTACAGCAGCTGCCACGGCAGCAGCAGTCTCGCTTGCTGCAACTATACCCACTGCAGAAGCTGCGAACATCCTTGCAGAAGGAACGGCGCTGCCCTTCAAACACAGACTCAGATCAATGCACATCTGCAAGCAGGAATCCTGATAGTCAACCAGAGAGTGGATTTGGTTCAAGAACAAGTGGACATATGGGGGGCCCTATTGGGACTGGGATGTATAGTACCCTTCCCGGCAATTTGTGTAACTCCCATAGCCTATACTAATATGAGTGACTTACAGAATGTCTCCCGACAGCTCTCGCAAAACTTGCGGGGGAATTAGTCTGCAGAATTCCAAAACTACACTCAGCACCTGCTACTAGGCATAACAAGGATAAATAATACCAGAGTTGAGCTTGCAACCCTCCCAGAGATAATCAAAACATTGCAAGATGTGTTAACCTTTACGAAACAATGGGCTAGCATAATTGGTCTGATGACAATCCTCGTAGTGGGCTTGATTTTGCTAGTAAGGAAACTGCAAATTTGGAGGCGACAGCAACATAGGCAACAGCAAGCCATGGTGCAGGCCTTGTTAGCCATCGAGGCTGGAACATCCCCCCCAAGTGTGGCTAAGTATGTTGGATCGGTAGTCAATGACGGGTAAGATTGGTGGGGGAAATATACCAACCTAAGACAGGACGCAGATCATTGATATCTGCCGTCTGATGATGGGTAAGGATATTCCCCGCCACTGACAACCTAAGACAGGCACGATCCCTGCCATAAAAGAAAAAAGGGGGAGATGTCGGAGGCAGGCCCCTGGCCAGGGCGGCCTCCGCCATTAAAAGATGGTGCCTGGCTAGTTGCCAGGTTAGGATTGCCTCGTGAGACTAAGCAGAACGCCCAAAGAGGAAGTAAACAGCATTGGTTGCTAGCGAAGTTGTTCATTTAGGTGCACAGCCTGATTCGCTCGCTCCTGTACCCTGCTTGCTGATTGGTCATGTAAGCGTATATAAGTGTGTAGACTTGTGGAAATAAAGGGAGAGAAGAGAAAGAAGATGCATCCGAACCAGGGCGTCTTGTCGTCCTTGCGGGGCGACGGCAATAAGTGACCACACAAAATGGAGAGTGGATACCAGTGCACATGGACACAGGGTGCAGCCTCCCTGGGGATTCCTGTGAGCCTGGATTGGCCCCTCCTGGGTCTCACATGTGCACCGAGGGGCATGGAGGCACCGAGGTGAGCACAGGTGGGGGGCAGCAGAGTGGTGCCCGCAGGTGGGGAGGATTCTCTCTAGGAGAGTGTACCCGGGGGCTGACAACACCATCAGATTCTGCTATGGAGGGACAGGAGGTGAGTGGGAGGCACTTCTACTCATCATCATCCTCATTCACCCCCACGCAGCCCCTACTCCTTACTCTGCCAAGACTGCAGGATGGGGGACCCCGGGTACACACTGTGGATCTTCCCAAATGCCCCAGGGCAAGACCCTCCTCTGTGGAGCCCCTACGATCCCCACATGTGTTACTGCATCAGGCTTTCCTGAGATGTGTGTCCTGAGCTGACAGAGCTCAGACAGGACATCCTCAGGGACACTCACCTGAGACGAGCAGCTCCATGGGGTCACTGGGCTGTGACAACAGGTAGGGGGAGGTTCTGGAAGAGCCATAGCACCTGTAGGTTCCTCCGTGGGCTGAGGTCACAGGACTCATGGAAAATTCAGCCTGGTGCTGCCCAGCTCGGGACTTTGATCTACAACGCAGCGGGGGATAGGCTGTCCCCTCCTTGGACAGAAGGAAAGTGTCCACAGAGCTCTGTGACTGACACAGCAGGGTCACATTCTCTCCTGGGGCCACCATGCGTCGCGGCTGCACTGAGAGGGAGGGTGTGTAGGGCAGCTGACCTAGAGAGAGAAAGGGCAGGTGAGTGGCTGTCGGGCCCTTGCTCTGTGGAGACTGTCTGTGTCCTCCGAGTCTGTCCCTTCCCATCCCCTGTCTCCCTCTGTCTCTCTCTCCCTGGGGACCCCACACAACTGGTCCCAGCCATCACCAGCTGGGGCTACCCTGGCAGTACCTGAGCAGATTCTGATGTCCTGACTGACACCGTGATCCCTCACCTGCAAGCAGGATGTCCAGGGGGTCACTGGGGGCCGACCACTCGGAGGAGAGGGTGTGTCCACCGTAGCACCTGTACCGGCCTCTATGGGAGGGTCTCACAGAGCCCAGGGGAAAGTCTGCCCCAGACAACCCAGCCTGGGGCTGTCGGCCAAGCTGCCGGGGAGGGTCAGGTGCCCCCTCCCTGGACAGAGCGAATCTGCCGTAGCCAATATCAGAGAGACACTGGAGGGTCAGGCTCTGTCCAGAGGTCACGACAGGGCCCTGTTGAGACAGCAGGGTGGGCTTTCCCGACACACCTGGGAGAGACCAGCAGTGGATGGCAGGGGCTGCTTTTCCCCACACTTCCCTTCTCCCGTCCTGACACCCGGGTCTCACTGTCCATCACCCTCTGTGACTCTGACCTGTGAGTCCCCGTGGTCCCCTCTCCCACCCTGTTTTTGGGGCATGGGTCCTTTCGCAACAATGACAGTGACATTGTAGGGGGAGGGGAGTGTGGACAATGGCCAGAGGAATTCAGGTACTAAAGGCAATCTGGAAGGACCATCAGCTCTGGAAGAAGATGCAGAGACAGGCTGTGCCCCAGATGGGGGCTCTGGGCCCTGAGAGAAGAGTCCCTGTTAACTGTCAGGTGCCTCAAAACACAGATGGGGCAACAGTCAGGCTTTCTCACCTGAGACCAGCAGCTCCAGGGGGTCACTGGGGTCTGACCACACCTGGGGGGTGTTGCTGTAATAGCCATAGCATCTGACCATCCACCTGAGGCTAGGGGTCACAGGTCCAACAGGGAACAGGGCCTGGGTACCCCCACGGGGGGCTGGCTGGGAGTTCAGGGTCCAGGAGGGCTGGCGCTCTCCTTCCTTCATCAGGACAAATGTGTGGAATCCCATCCGTGAGGCACACTGGAAGGTCACGTTCCCTCCTGAGGTCACAACAGGGCTGGGCAGGGCTGAGAGGCTGGGTTGGCCATGGGATCCTAGGAGAGGAGGATGGGGTGGTGTTAAATCAGGCTCAGACCCCCAAGGTATCCCCAGGCTGGTCTGTAAGAGGGAGACACCTGAGAGCCCACCCCCTTCCTGAGGGCAGAGTCTGGGGCTGGGACCCTGAGTGGGCTCACACCTGTCACCACCAGCTCCAGGGGGTCACTGTATTCTGACCAGTCATTGGGGCGTTCATAGTCACACCGGTATCTTCCTGCATATACATCTGTCATGTATGTGATGGAGAAGTTGGCCTTGTCCCCGGACTCCAGTGGCTTCCGTGTCTCCCAATTCCATGAGTCCCCCTCTTTATGCAGGTGGTACTCCTGGGCCTCCAAGCTCCCCTGACACCAGATGGTCACAGGTGTCCCCCAGGGCATCACAGAGCTGGGCTCAGCCCAGATGGTGGGTTTGGGGAGTGTCCCTGGAAGGAAACAGAGGCTGGGACACAGACCTTCCCCATCCCCAGGTAAGAGCTCAACGCCAAACCCCCAGAAGTGCCGGGTCAGCCCAGCACCCCTGTTCTACATGCCCAGCAGCCTGCTGGGTGACCCCTGTCCCTAGTGAGGAGGTGGGACTGGGGCCTTTGTGGACAGACTCACCTGCCTGTGCTTGCATCCTGGGGTCTTCACTCAGCCCTGGAAGACAGTCCATGTGAGAGTTTTGCCCCAAATCCTAGCATAACCCTTTCTCCCCATGAGCCTCCTGAGCCTGGGGTCTCTGACAGACCAGGGCTTGACTCTGGGGTGGCTTCCTCCCAAACTAAGGCCTCCCTTTCCCTCCTCAGATCTCACCGAGACAGAGCAAGGCCATGATGGTGGGGGTCATGGTGTCTCGTCTCTCTCACTCTGGCTGTGCAGAGGGTGAGACCACGGTGCCAGAGGGTGAGACCACGGTGCCCACAGGACATGCAGACATACAAGGTGTGGTTCTCAGAGGTAGGTGTCCTATCATGGGGTTGTCACGTACGCAGGATATGACAATAGGAAGGTGAACAACCCCTGCCTAGGGTCCTAGCCTGGCTCTGGTGTCCATGACGGTGCAGTGGGGGAACCCTTGGGCTCCCGGTGATGCCCAATCATGTGAGGAGACCAGGGCAGGTCCTTCCCTCCCAGAGCCTCCCCCATGGGTCTCCTTCATCCCCACAACCCTGGTCCTCACCATGGACGGATCCCCAGAACCAGAGCTGCTGCAGAGGACATGGGTTCCTGCTGTGCTGGGGAGCTCATATCAGCTCAGACACTCGTGTGATGTCTCTGAATGGCTCAAGTTGAGATATCGGTGGCAATGAGCCAGAGGAGATATAGACGCAAAAAGGGAAGGGAACACAGAGTGTCTCTTGGCCCTGGAGTGTGGGCTCTCTTTCTGTCAATGCCTCCAAGGACTTCTGTGTTTTCCTGTGACATGGTCCACACCCCATT
Source organism: Mustela lutreola (assembly GCF_030435805.1). Classification (NCBI taxonomy): domain Eukaryota; kingdom Metazoa; phylum Chordata; class Mammalia; order Carnivora; family Mustelidae; genus Mustela; species Mustela lutreola. The sequence continues at coordinate 50,226,701 of NC_081305.1, forward strand.
CATGGGAAAATGCCTCTTTGAGTCCCTCCTGGCTCTTTGTTGCCCCCTTGTTCCAGGGACAGAGACATCCTCCTCACCCTGGGGTCTTGCCTGTAAGCTTTAGGAAACAATACTTGGGTGAGTGCTCTGATATGAGAGACAAAGCTGATTCTCATGTCATTACTACTCCTGTGTCCACAGCCCAAGTGACTGTGAGCACAGTGACCTGGTCTGTAGCATGCTATCCTCACTCTACTCCTCAGAGTGGTTGTGCGGTCAGTGGGACCTAGATTGTGCATGGGATGAATTTTGTTGGATTCCTAACCTGATTAAGAGGGGTGTGGTTAAGACCAAAGAGGTCCATGTGTCAGACCCCACAGTCAGGTTAGATCATTGATCATTGTGATAAGTCCCAGGGAAGACTGAGAGAAAACGGTGGGAATTAAGAAAACAGGAGAGAGAAAGCTGTGATCAGGAGTTCTCCACAGGCTGATGACCTAGTAGAGCCCCATAATGCCTAAGAGACTTTATTTCATACTTCAATAACAAGAATGTTTATTAGGGAGATTGAGTTTGGAGGACCACAAGTGCCAGGTGACTGCCTTGCTTCATAGCAAGAGACTTTTCTAAAGCATATTTACAGAAGAGCTCAAGGTTTGTGTCAGCATGACTGTGAGAGCTAATGTGATCCCAATAACGTAGTGAATGAACTGCTGGGATTGTGAGAGATAGCCGTTGGCAAGACTCCTGAGACTGCAAGGACCCTATCAGCTTGCAGTTGGTTCTCCACATCCTTGAGAGACCCCATGTGTTCTTAACACTGAGAAATGCTATTTACAATGTTTCTGAAATTAGTAGAAACAGGTATTTGCAGAAAATGAGAAACTAAATTTTTCTGAAATTGACACGGACCGCAACAGAAAAAGAAGTGAAAGCTGAGTGCCTGCCAGTGTCCGGGGTCAAGTTGGGGGTCATCAAATTTGAATTCTGCCTCTGTGTGACCAGAACAAGCATCCACATTATCACAGGCAGCAAGGGCATCCAGTGTCTCACTGACTGTGCAAGCAGTGTGACCCTTCTACCTTGTGTGGGGTGGGTCCTGGCATGACTATGCCCAATAACTCAGTCCAGACAATAGCACTGAGCCATGTCCCCTGTGTGTGTGTGTGTGTGTGTGTGTGTGTGTGTGTGTGTATGTGGGTGGAACCCCACACAGGCAGCTCTCCACGTGTGAGGGTGTGGCTTCCATGGTAGTCATCCCTGCCAGACACACCCCTGCTCAGATGCTAAGTTGGGACAAGTGGATGCCAGAGGTCAGTGGGGCTGTAACCACCCACCCCTTACAGTCCTGAGCTTCAGGTCAGCCCTGGAAGCAGTTGTCTCTGGAACTCAGGGGTGTAGAAGGTGAGTGTTCAACAGGAATGGACATTAGAGAGGGACCCCAATGTGATAAGGAGGGCTCAGGAACATTGGGTGCAGACTCATCAATCATAGTCCAGGATATGAAACGGCAGGAATATAGGAAACTCGTTTTATGTTAAAAATGTGAACTACACCATACACAAAGATAAACTCGAAATGGATAAAAGACCTCAACGTGAGACAGGAAGCCATCAGAACCCTAGGGGAGAATATAGGAAGTGACCTCTTCAATATCATCCACAGCAACTTCTTTCAAGATATGTCACCAAAGGCAAAGGAAACAAAAGCGAAAACGAACGTTTGTGTCTTCGTCAAGATCAAAAGCTTCTGCACAGCAAAGGAAACAGTCAAGAAAACAAAGAGGCAACCCACGGAATGGGAGAAGATATTTGCAAATGAGAATACAGACAAAAGGTTGATATCCAGGATCTATAATGAACTCCTCAAACTCAACACACACAAAACAGACAAACATATCAAAAAATGGGCAGAAGATATGGACTGACACTTCTCCAATCAAGACATACAAATGGCTATTAGACCCATGAAAAAATGTTCATTACCACTAGCCATCAAGGAGATTCAAATTAAAACTACATTGAGATACCACCTTACACCGGTTAGAATGGCCAAAATTAGCAAGACAGGAAACAACATGTGTTGGAGGGGATGTGGAGAAAGGGGAACCCTCTTCCACTGTTGGTGGGAATTCAAGTTGGTGCAGCCACTTTGAAAACTGTGTGGAGATTCCTCAAGAAATTAAAAAGAGAGCTTCCCTATGACCCTGTAATTGCACTACTGGGTACTGACCCCAAAGATACAGATGTAGTGAAAAGAAGGGCCAACTGTACCCCAACGTTCATAGCAGCAATGGCCACGGTTGCCAAACTGTGGAAAGAACCAAGATGCCCTTCAACGGACAAATGGATAAGGAAGATGTGGTCCATATACAGTAGGGAGTATTATGCCTCCATCAGCAAGGATGAATACCCAACATTTGGAGCAACATGGACGGGACTGGAAGAGATTATGCTGAGTGAAATAAGTCAAGCAGAGAGAGTCAATTATCATATGGTTTCACTTATTTGTGGAACATAACAAATAGCATGGAGGACAAGGGGAGATGGAGAGGAGAAGGGACTTGGTTTCACTTTTATGTGGAACATAAGGAATAGCATGGAAGACATCAAGAGAAGGAAGGGGAAAATGAAGGGAGTAAATCGGAGGAGGGATGAACCATGAGGACTCTGAGAAATAAACTGAGGGTTTTAGAGGGGAAGGTGGGGTTGGGTAAGCCCAGTGATGGGTATTCAGGAGGGCACGTGTTGCAGGGAGCACTGGGTGTTGTACACAAACAGTGAATCATGGAACATTGCATTAGAAACTAATGATGTACTGTGTGGTGACTAAATAACAAAATATCTGCATAAGATTATCAGATTTACAAATCTATTCATTAGATGTGGTGAGTGCACAAAATCAATTTTTACGCTAAATGCTTGCTCAAATGTATACAATTATGAAGTAACTCATAACTTACCTTACATAAACATGCAAAGAAACAGGAGAAGCCACAATCACAACTGCCACTTCCCAACGGCACTCGGGGGAGAATGAAGCACAAACAAGTCAGTTTCCAGAGATCGGGAGCAGGGTCAGCAGGTGTGGAGACTGCAGCCCAGAACAACTCCTCAGTCCCGTATTCGTTAGATACGAGATAACAATCAACAAAGGAGGAGGCAGATTATAGATAAACCAGATATGCCTGACCAAGCAGGATGGGGTTAGTGGTTGAGTAAAGGCATTTGAAGGAATCATCTAATTAACTACAGGTGATCTCCGGAGAAGGGGAGATAACAAGAACCGCTCTGAGCAGGCACGCGACCCCAGCTGCTCCACTGCAAGGACGTGTATCATCCTCTCCCCAGGGGCCCCTGCTGGTCCTCAATCAAGCATGTTTGGTCTGTACCTTGTTCTGAGGGATGGTTACACACAACTTTATCTTCATTCGTACATTCATTTACTTATTTATTTATTTATTTTAAACATTTTATTTGTTTATTTTTGAGAGAGAGACAGAAACAGAGAGAAAGAGAGAGCAAACACAAATGGGAAGGAGAGACAGAGGGAGAAGCAGACCTACAACAGAGGACTCCATCCCAGGACCCTGGGATCATGACCGGAGCCCAAGGCAGGTGTCTCACACAATGAAACTCTAAGGCACTCAAATCACAACTAAAAAAATTAAAAAGGAAAACCCATTTATTCCTTGGAGTCAGTGTAGCAGCTCCCACCTGGCTACACCTCAAACACCCCTGAGCTCACTTGAACTGATGGTGGTTCTGGAAGATTCCACCAAGTGTTGCCGCATGAGGACAGAAATGCTCTGTGAGTCCAGAGAGGGTTCAGGGAATGATTTGGATTCATCTGTTCCAAAGCGGACCTGATTTTCTCCCACTTATTTACTTATGAAAACAGAGTCTGTGCTTTCGGCTGAGGAATGGAGGGCGATAGTGGACATTAGGGAAGGTGGAAATGGAAAATGAAGGAAAATGTATCCGACGAAGGTGGACCAGAGCTGCCGCTCTAGGAAGTTATGAACCAGTCCTGCCTTGTGTTATGAACCCTCAACTCACAGGGATGAGGAAGGAGGGGCAAGACCAGGATGTCCAACAATGCAGGAGGGAAAGCACCAGAGGTCACGGGGGACGAGTCATGGACAGGGAGCAGCCCAGACATGTCATGCACCTGAACCATGCTCCCCCTCGATGTTGACAGCAGACAGAGTAGCGAGGGTGAGCTGCAGGCTTTCCTCCAGATCCCTCTGGGCACCCGGGACGCATGCCCACAGCTCTGCCACACGGAATGGTGACTTTGTTCCCCCTTCATGTTTAGCTCCTGGCTGCGTCTGGAGTCTTTCTGTGGCTGTGCTGAGCCTCTAGCAGCAGAATCCCGAGGACCACCAGGATCAAGACAGCTACGCCCATGCGGGTCAGATTCTCCACCATGTAATCTCTGGGGTCCGAGGCTAGGAATGAGGACGGAGAGGTTGCAGAGGTCAGAGAGGACCCAAATCACCCAGGATCCTGTACGTCCGCCCAGGGGACCTGCTTCCCCACACAGGACACTCCCTCCATACAAGCCCCATCACTGGGACTTTTCTCTTACTCAACACTGCTGGGGTCTGAGTTGTTTTGGGGTGGGCTCACGGTGCCAGCTGCTTCTGCAGGGAAGATGGAAGCAGATGGAAGGAGCTAGAGACCCCCGTCCTGCCTGTCTGCTCTGTGTCTCTATTCCTCAGCCTGTCACTATGTGGTTTTTGTACAGTTCCTGAACTAGCCCTTCTCTGCACTAGGGGGCTTTCCTCTGCTCGCCTCACTGGATTCCTTCAGCCTCCTTGTTCTCTTTGATTTCAGACTCTGCTTCTGAGTCACTTGGGGTTGATTCTGGCTGTGCCCCACCAGCTCAGGGTTGCAGAGAAAAGTGGCCTCCCAGCACAGAAATCATCGTGTCCTCACATGTTCTCTGCTCAGTCTGGGACACAAGACCTCCTGGGCTCATGTCCTTGTAGATGACAGTTCCCACTCACTCTGTAGCCGGGGTCCTAGCAGCATCCATGGATGAGGGGCTGGTGCCAGGGGCTCCTGACTGTCAGGAGCACAGAGGGGCCGATGTCTGGGGTCAGGTCCATGTCCCTCCATGTCAACCAGCTCCCTTCCTTCAGGGTCTGCACTTTATACTATACCTACAGTATTCCTCCTTGCATGTATTCATTAATTCATTCTTCATTTACTTACAGATATCCACAGTGCCAGACACACACCACACACTCACACACACACAGAGAAAGAGAGAGAGAGAGAGAGAGAGAGAGAGAGAGAGATTTGTGTGCGCACATCTACAACAGGCATATAAATATGTATCCACAAAAGGTGACGGTCAGTCACTGGGTTATAGGAACACCATTATTGCTCGCATGCAGTGTGGATGGAGATGGGAAGAAGAGCTACATAAGTAAATAAATCAACCAACCAACCAACCAACCAACCAATAAACAAACAAAAAAGATAAGTGAGACTCATTGAAAACGTGCTAAGACTGGGGAGTGCCCAGAACTTCTGCCCCACAAGGACCGTGTGAATCCATCTAGCCCCAGTGCACACAGAGGAGGACGGTTTTTGAGTCTGGCGTCCCTGTCACCTGAATTCCCTTTGTCGTCATCTGCAGGTGCTGCTCTAGAATGTGTGAGAAGCAGACACTGGAACATTGGACCAGTGACTGTTGGAGGCAGGCCCCTGGCCAGGGCGGCCTCCGCCATTAAAAAATGGCTCCTGGCTAGTTGCCAGGTTAGGATTGCCTCGCGAGACTAAGCGGAACGCCCAAAGAGGAAGTAAAAAGCATTGGTTGCTAGCGAAGTTGTTCATTTAGGTGCACAGCCTGATTCGCTCGCTCCTGTACCCTGCTCGCTGATTGGTCATGTAAGCGTATATAAGTGTGTAGACTTGTGGAAATAAAGGGAGAGAAGAGAAAGAAGATGCATCCGAACCAGGGCGTCTTGTCGTCCTTGTGCGCCGAGGGCAATAAATGGCGCCAGCACCTGGGAACTAAATAAAGGAATCTTGCAAGGTAATCCGCAGGAAAGCGGGGACATTAGCCATGTTCAAAAGTGGGAATTCCATGGTAAAGCGGGGAGTAAAAATAGAAAAACCTTGTAAAGGGAGAAGTCCGCAGGTAAGCGGGGTAAAACCACAACAAAGGTGGTGGGAAACTTGTACAAGACCGCAACAAGAAGCGGGGCAGCCATAGAGCCGGGATTTTCTTATTGAAACCGCAGGTAAGTGGGGAAGGGACCACGATCAAAGTGGTGGGAATCTTGTACAAGTCCGCAATAAGAAGCGGGGCGGCCCTGAGCCGGGATTCACTTGTACAAGTCCGCAATAAGAAGCGGGGCGGCCTTAGAGCCGGGATTTAGCGGCGAGTATACGCGGAACAGCCATTAGGTTGGGATTCTAATTATGGGATCTGGACTGTCAAAGTCGAGGTTAGAGGGTTCCCTAAAGGACCTTCTAAAGGCCAATGGCACGCCATTAAAAACAAAAACTGCTCGGGCCTTTTTGAATACAGTGGAAAAGGCGGCTCCATGGTTCCTAGATGAAGGCTTGCTAAACATACCTCAATGGGACCACTTAAGGGAGAATTTGAAGAAACAGGACAATAAAATGCTTTTGCCATTGAGGACCCAGTGCAACAGGCGAGACAATAACACAAGCTGTTCCATGTGAATGCTTTAACTCTTCGCCTCAAATTTAACATAACAAAAGCACAGGCATGGGACATAGTAGTCTCCTGCAGAAATTGCGTGATCTTACTACCTGCACCGTCCTTGGGGGTTAATCCTAAGGGTTTGTTACCTAATCCTATATGGCATATGGATGTCACACATGTTTCAGAATTTGGAAAGTTAAGATATGTTCATGAAAAGTAGGCTCCAATTTGGATCCCAGAGCGGCTGGTGCGTGCAGCCTTGCCTCCAAACACCAGTCATGATGCTGAAGATGCTGATGATAACTCAGGGGATGCTACACCTCCTGCGGCAGACTCAAGCCAGAGAGCTGTGAGCAGTGGTTAAAGCATGGCTATATCCTTTACCAGTTACTAACTCTTCTCTTATATTCCCTCCTCTCCCTTTGATGCATGGCAGGTCTGTAACTTGCTAGGGGCATGTGATGATATCTCAGCAGTGTCATGGTGGCAAATTCCTCAACTGTTCTTATAAACAAAATGACTCTAGTACCTTTGAGACAACAGTTAATGTGTCTTGTCCCAATAATATTACTTATCAGCCCACTCCCATATGCGTCTGGCCACCGTTCCCTTTCCTCGTAACAAATGCTAGTGAGCTGAATGATATGTTGAATTGCACTAAGAATTGCTATCTTTCCCAGTGCTGGAATGTCACAGCCTTCAAGCTGGCTGTGATTATGCGTATCCCTACCCATGTTCCTATCCCAGTTTCCATTCCAGAGGACAAGTTACCGGTGGTGCTATCCAGAAAGAGGAGAGATTTTGGTATCACAGCCGCCGTTGTGACAGCATTGGCTATATCTACAGCAGCTGCCACGGCAGCAGCAGTCTCGCTTGCTGCAACTATACCCACTGCAGAAGCTGCGAACATCCTTGCAGAAGGAACGGCGCTGCCCTTCAAACACAGACTCAGATCAATGCACATCTGCAAGCAGGAATCCTGATAGTCAACCAGAGAGTGGATTTGGTTCAAGAACAAGTGGACATATGGGGGGCCCTATTGGGACTGGGATGTATAGTACCCTTCCCGGCAATTTGTGTAACTCCCATAGCCTATACTAATATGAGTGACTTACAGAATGTCTCCCGACAGCTCTCGCAAAACTTGCGGGGGAATTAGTCTGCAGAATTCCAAAACTACACTCAGCACCTGCTACTAGGCATAACAAGGATAAATAATACCAGAGTTGAGCTTGCAACCCTCCCAGAGATAATCAAAACATTGCAAGATGTGTTAACCTTTACGAAACAATGGGCTAGCATAATTGGTCTGATGACAATCCTCGTAGTGGGCTTGATTTTGCTAGTAAGGAAACTGCAAATTTGGAGGCGACAGCAACATAGGCAACAGCAAGCCATGGTGCAGGCCTTGTTAGCCATCGAGGCTGGAACATCCCCCCCAAGTGTGGCTAAGTATGTTGGATCGGTAGTCAATGACGGGTAAGATTGGTGGGGGAAATATACCAACCTAAGACAGGACGCAGATCATTGATATCTGCCGTCTGATGACGGGTAAGGATATTCCCCGCCACTGACAACCTAAGACAGGCACGATCCCTGCCATAAAAGAAAAAAGGGGGAGATGTCGGAGGCAGGCCCCTGGCCAGGGCGGCCTCCGCCATTAAAAGATGGTGCCTGGCTAGTTGCCAGGTTAGGATTGCCTCGTGAGACTAAGCAGAACGCCCAAAGAGGAAGTAAACAGCATTGGTTGCTAGCGAAGTTGTTCATTTAGGTGCACAGCCTGATTCGCTCGCTCCTGTACCCTGCTTGCTGATTGGTCATGTAAGCGTATATAAGTGTGTAGACTTGTGGAAATAAAGGGAGAGAAGAGAAAGAAGATGCATCCGAACCAGGGCGTCTTGTCGTCCTTGCGGGGCGACGGCAATAAGTGACCACACAAAATGGAGAGTGGATACCAGTGCACATGGACACAGGGTGCAGCCTCCCTGGGGATTCCTGTGAGCCTGGATTGGCCCCTCCTGGGTCTCACATGTGCACCGAGGGGCATGGAGGCACCGAGGTGAGCACAGGTGGGGGGCAGCAGAGTGGTGCCCGCAGGTGGGGAGGATTCTCTCTAGGAGAGTGTACCCGGGGGCTGACAACACCATCAGATTCTGCTATGGAGGGACAGGAGGTGAGTGGGAGGCACTTCTACTCATCATCATCCTCATTCACCCCCACGCAGCCCCTACTCCTTACTCTGCCAAGACTGCAGGATGGGGGACCCCGGGTACACACTGTGGATCTTCCCAAATGCCCCAGGGCAAGACCCTCCTCTGTGGAGCCCCTACGATCCCCACATGTGTTACTGCATCAGGCTTTCCTGAGATGTGTGTCCTGAGCTGACAGAGCTCAGACAGGACATCCTCAGGGACACTCACCTGAGACGAGCAGCTCCATGGGGTCACTGGGCTGTGACAACAGGTAGGGGGAGGTTCTGGAAGAGCCATAGCACCTGTAGGTTCCTCCGTGGGCTGAGGTCACAGGACTCATGGAAAATTCAGCCTGGTGCTGCCCAGCTCGGGACTTTGATCTACAACGCAGCGGGGGATAGGCTGTCCCCTCCTTGGACAGAAGGAAAGTGTCCACAGAGCTCTGTGACTGACACAGCAGGGTCACATTCTCTCCTGGGGCCACCATGCGTCGCGGCTGCACTGAGAGGGAGGGTGTGTAGGGCAGCTGACCTAGAGAGAGAAAGGGCAGGTGAGTGGCTGTCGGGCCCTTGCTCTGTGGAGACTGTCTGTGTCCTCCGAGTCTGTCCCTTCCCATCCCCTGTCTCCCTCTGTCTCTCTCTCCCTGGGGACCCCACACAACTGGTCCCAGCCATCACCAGCTGGGGCTACCCTGGCAGTACCTGAGCAGATTCTGATGTCCTGACTGACACCGTGATCCCTCACCTGCAAGCAGGATGTCCAGGGGGTCACTGGGGGCCGACCACTCGGAGGAGAGGGTGTGTCCACCGTAGCACCTGTACCGGCCTCTATGGGAGGGTCTCACAGAGCCCAGGGGAAAGTCTGCCCCAGACAACCCAGCCTGGGGCTGTCGGCCAAGCTGCCAGGGAGGGTCAGGTGCCCCCTCCCTGGACAGAGCGAATCTGCCGTAGCCAATATCAGAGAGACACTGGAGGGTCAGGCTCTGTCCAGAGGTCACGACAGGGCCCTGTTGAGACAGCAGGGTGGGCTTTCCCGACACACCTGGGAGAGACCAGCAGTGGATAGCAGGGGCTGCTTTTCCCCACACTTCCCTTCTCCCGTCCTGACACCCGGGTCTCACTGTCCATCACCCTCTGTGACTCTGACCTGTGAGTCCCCGTGGTCCCCTCTCCCACCCTGTTTTTGGGGCATGGGTCCTTTCGCAACAATGACAGTGACATTGTAGGGGGAGGGGAGTGTGGACAATGGCCAGAGGAATTCAGGTACTAAAGGCAATCTGGAAGGACCATCAGCTCTGGAAGAAGATGCAGAGACAGGCTGTGCCCCAGATGGGGGCTCTGGGCCCTGAGAGAAGAGTCCCTGTTAACTGTCAGGTGCCTCAAAACACAGATGGGGCAACAGTCAGACTTTCTCACCTGAGACCAGCAGCTCCAGGGGGTCACTGGGGTCTGACCACACCTGGGGGGTGTTGCTGTAATAGCCATAGCATCTGACCATCCACCTGAGGCTAGGGGTCACAGGTCCAACAGGGAACAGGGCCTGGGTACCCCCACGGGGGGCTGGCTGGGAGTTCAGGGTCCAGGAGGGCTGGCGCTCTCCTTCCTTCATCAGGACAAATGTGTGGAATCCCATCCGTGAGGCACACTGGAGGGTCACGTTCCCTCCTGAGGTCACAACAGGGCTGGGCAGGGCTGAGAGGCTGGGTTGGTCATGGGATCCTAGGAGAGGAGGATGGGGTGGTGTTCAATCAGGCTCAGACCCCCAAGGTATCCGCAGGCTCGTCTGTAAGAGGGAGACACCTGAGAGCCCACCCCCTTCCTGAGGGCAGAGTCTGGGGCTGGGACCCTGAGTGGGCTCACACCTGTCACCACCAGCTCCAGGGGGTCACTGTATTCTGACCAGTCATTGGGGCGTTCATAGTCACACCGGTATCTTCCTGCATATACATCTGTCATGTATGTGATGGAGAAGTTGGCCTTGTCCCCGGACTCCAGTGGCTTCCGTGTCTCCCAATTCCATGAGTCCCCCTCTTTATGCAGGTGGTACTCCTGGGCCTCCAAGCTCCCCTGACACCAGATGGTCACAGGTGTCCCCCAGGGCATCACAGAGCTGGGCTCAGCCCAGATGGTGGGTTTGGGGAGTGTCCCTGGAAGGAAACAGAGGCTGGGACACAGACCTTCCCCATCCCCAGTAAGAGCTCAACGCCACACCCCCAGAAGTGCCCCTGGGTCAGCCCAGAACTGCTGTTCTACATGCCCAGCAGCCTGCTGGGTGACCCCTGTCCCTAGTGAGGAGGTGGGACTGGGGCCTTTGTGGACAGACTCACCTGCCTGTGCTTGCATCCTGGGGTCTTCACTCAGCCCTGGAAGACAGTCCATGTGAGAGTTTTGCCCCAAATCCTAGCATAACCCTTTCTCCCCATGAGCCTCCTGAGCCTGGGGTCTCTGACAGACCAGGGCTTGACTCTGGGGTGGCTTCCTCCCAAACTAAGGCCTCCCTTTCCCTCCTCAGATCTCACCGAGACAGAGCAAGGCCATGATGGTGGGGGTCATGGTGTCTCGTCTCTCTCACTCTGGCTGTGCAGAGGGTGAGACCACGGTGTCAGAGGGTGAGACCACGGTGCCCACAGGACATGCAGACATAAAAGGTTTGGTTCTCAGAGGTAGGTGTCCTGTCATGGGGTTGTCACGTACGCAGGATATGACAATAGGAAGGTGAAAAACCCCTGCCCAGGTTCCTAGCCTGGCTCCGGTGTCCATGACGGTGCAGCGGGGGCACACTGGGGCTCCCGGTGATGCCCAATCATGTGAGGAGACCAGGGCAGGTCCTTTCCTCCCAGAACCTCCCCCATGGGTCTCCTTCATCCCCACAACCCTGGTCCTCACCATGGACGGATCCCCAGAACCAGAGCTGCTGCAGAGGACATGGGTTCCTGCTGTGCTGGGGAGCTCATATCAGCTCAGACACTCGTGTGATGTCTCTGAATGGCTCAAGTTGAGATATCGGTGGCAATGAGCCAGAGGAGATATAGACGCAAAAAGGGAAGGGAACACAGAGTGTCTCTTGGCCCTGGAGTGTGGGCTCTCTTTCTGTCAATGCCTCCAAGGACTTCTGTGTTTTCCTGTGACATGGTCCACACCCCATTCATGGGAAAATGCCTCTTTGAGTCCCTCCTGGCTCTTTGTTGCCCCCTTGTTCCAGGGACAGAGACATCCTCCTCACCCTGGGGTCTTGCCTGTAAGCTATAGGAAACAATACTTGGGTGAGTGCTCTGATATGAGAGACAAAGCTGATTCTCATGTCATTACTACTCCTGTGTCCACTGCCCAAGTGACTGTGAGCACAGTGACCTGGTCTGCAGCATGCTATCCTCACTCTACTCCTCAGAGTGGTTGTGCGGTCAGTGGGACCTAGATTGTGCATGGGATGAATTTTGTTGGATTCCTAACCTGATTAAGAGGGGTTTGGTTAAGACCAAAGAGGTCCATGTGTCAGACCCCACAGTCAGGTTAGATCATTGATCATTGTGAGAAGTCCCAGGGAAGACTGAGAGAATATGGTGGGAATTAAGAAAACAGGAGAGAGAAAGCTGTGATCAGGAGTTCTCCACAGGCTGATGACCTAGTAGAGCCCCATAATGCCTAAGAGACTTTATTTCATACCTCAATAACAAGAATGTTTATTAGGGAGATTGAGTTTGGAGGACCACAAGTGCCAGGTGACTGCCTTGCTTCATAGCAAGAGACTTTTCTAAAGCATATTTACAGAAGAGCTCAAGGTTTGTGTCAGCATGACTGTGAGAGCTAATATGATCCCAATAAAGTAGTGAATGAACTGCAGGGATTGTGAGAGATAGCCATTGGCAAGACTCCTGAGACTGCAAGGACCCTGTCAGCTTGCAGTTGGTTCTCCACATCCTTGAGAGACCCCATGTGTTCTTAACACTGAGAAATGCTATTTACAATGTTTCTGAAATTAGTAGAAACAGGTATTTGCAGAAAATGAGAAACTAAATTTTTCTGAAATTGACACGGACCGCAACAGAAAAAGAAGTGAAAGCTGAGTGCCTGCCAGTGTCCGGGGTCAAGTTGGGGGTCATCAAATTTGAATTCTGCCTCTGTGTGACCAGAACAAGCATCCACATTATCACAGGCAGCAAGGGCATCCAGTGTCTCACTGACTGTGCAAGCAGTGTGACCCTTCTACCTTGTGTGGGGTGGGTCCTGGCATGACTATGCCCAATAACTCAGTCCAGACAATAGCACTGAGCCATGTCCCCTGTGTATGTGTGTGTGTGTGTGTGTGTGTATGTGTGCATGTGGGTGGAACCCCGCACAAGCAGCTGTCCACGTGTGAGGGTGTGGCTTCCATGGTAGTCATCCCTGCCAGACACATCCCTGCTCAGATGCTAAGTTGGGACAAGTGGATGCCAGAGGTCAGTGGGGCTGTAACCACCCACCCCTTACAGTCCTGAGCTTCAGTTCAGCCCTGGAAGCAGTTGTCTCTGGAACTCAGGGGTGTAGAAGGTGAGTGTTCAACAGGAATGGACATCAGAGAGGGACCCCAATGTGATAAGGAGGGCTCAGGAACATTGGGTGCAGACTCATCAATCATAGTCCAGGATATGAAACGGCAGGAATATAGGAAACTCATTTTATGTTAAAAATGTGAACTACACCATACACAAAGATAAACTCGAAATGGATAAAAGACCTCAACGTGAGACAGGAAGCCATCAGAACCCTAGGGGAGAATATAGGAAGTGACCTCTTCAATATCATCCACAGCAACTTCTTTCAAGATATGTCTCCAAAGGCAAAGGAAACAAAAGCGAAAACGAACGTTTGTGTCTTCGTCAAGATCAAAAGCTTCCGCACAGCAAAGGAAACAGTCAAGAAAACAAAGAGGCAACCCACGGAATGGGAGAAGATATTTGCAAATGAGAATACAGACAAAAGGTTGATATCCAGGATCTATAATGAACTCCTCAAACTCAACACACACAAAACAGACAAACATATCAAAAAATGGGCAGAAGATATGGACTGACACTTCTCCAATCAAGACATACAAATGGCTATTAGACCCATGAAAAAATGTTCATTACCACTAGCCATCAAGGAGATTCAAATTAAAACTACATTGAGATACCACCTTACACCGGTTAGAATGGCCAAAATTAGCAAGACAGGAAACAACATGTGTTGGAGGGGATGTGGAGAAAGGGGAACCCTCTTCCACTGTTGGTGGGAATTCAAGTTGGTGCAGCCACTTTGAAAACTGTGTGGAGATTCCTCAAGAAATTAAAAAGAGAGCTTCCCTATGACCCTGTAATTGCACTACTGGGTACTGACCCCAAAGATACAGATGTAGTGAAAAGAAGGGCCAACTGTACCCCAACGTTCATAGCAGCAATGGCCACGGTTGCCAAACTGTGGAAAGAACCAAGATGCCCTTCAACGGACAAATGGATAAGGAAGATGTGGTCCATATACAGTAGGGAGTATTATGCCTCCATCAGCAAGGATGAATACCCAACATTTGGAGCAACATGGACGGGACTGGAAGAGATTATGCTGAGTGAAATAAGTCAAGCAGAGAGAGTCAATTATCATATGGTTTCACTTATTTGTGGAACATAACAAATAGCATGGAGGACAAGGGGAGATGGAGAGGAGAAGGGACTTGGTTTCACTTTTATGTGGAACATAAGGAATAGCATGGAAGACATCAAGAGAAGGAAGGGGAAAATGAAGGGAGTAAATCGGAGGAGGGATGAACCATGAGGACTCTGAGAAATAAACTGAGGGTTTTAGAGGGGAAGGTGGGGTTGGGTAAGCCCAGTGATGGGTATTCAGGAGGGCACGTGTTGCAGGGAGCACTGGGTGTTGTACACAAACAGTGAATCATGGAACATTGCATTAGAAACTAATGATGTACTGTGTGGTGACTAAATAACAAAATATCTGCATAAGATTATCAGATTTACAAATCTATTCATTAGATGTGGTGAGTGCACAAAATCAATTTTTACGCTAAATGCTTGCTCAAATGTATACAATTATGAAGTAACTCATAACTTACCTTACATAAACATGCAAAGAAACAGGAGAAGTCACAATCACAACTGCCACTTCCCAACGGCACTCGGGGGAGAATGAAGCACAAACAAGTCAGTTTCCAGAGATCGGGAGCAGGGTCAGCAGGTGTGGAGACTGCAGCCCAGAACAACTCCTCAGTCCCGTATTCGTTAGATACGAGATAACAATCAACAAAGGAGGAGGCAGATTATAGATAAACCAGATATGCCTGACCAAGCAGGATGGGGTTAGTGGTTGAGTAAAGGCATTTGAAGGAATCATCTAATTAACTACAGGTGATCTCCGGAGAAGGGGAGATAACAAGAACCGCCCTGAGCAGGCACGGGACCCCAGCTGCTCCACTGCAAGGACATGTATCATCCTCTCCCCAGGGGCCCCTGCTGGTCCTCAATCAAGCATGTTTGGTCTGTACCTTGTTCTGAGGGACGGTTACACACAACTTTATCTTCATTCGTACATTCATTTACTTATTTATTTATTTATTTTAAACATTTTATTTGTTTATTTTTGAGAGAGAGACAGAAACAGAGAGAGAGAGAGAGAGAGAGAGAGAGAGAGAGAGAGAGAGCGCGCAAATACAAATGGGAAGGAGAGACAGAGGGAGAAGCAGACCTACAACAGAGAACTCCATCCCAGGACCCTGGGATCATGACCGGAGCCCAAGGCAGGTGTCTCACACAATGAAACTCTAAGGCACTCAAATCACAACTAAAAAAATTAAAAAGGAGTTTGCTAAGTTCTTTATAGATTCTGGACACTAGTCCTTTATCTGATATGTCGTTTGCAAATATCTTCTCCCATTCTGTCAGTTGTCTTTTGATTTTGTTAACTGTTTCCTTTGCTGTGCAGAAGCTTTTGATCTTGATGAAATCCCAGTAGTTCATTTTTTCCCTTGCTTCCCTTGCCTTTTGCGTTGTTCCTATGAAGATGTTGCTGCGGCAGAGGTCGAAGAGGTTGCTGCCCGTGTTCTCCTCAAGGATTTTGATGGATTCCTTTCGTACATTGAGGTCCTTCATCCATTTTGAGTCTATTTTTGTGTGTGGTGTAAGGAAATGGTCCAATTTCATTTTTCTGCATGTGGCTGTCCAATTTTCCCAGCAAACTCAACACCCAAAGAACAAATAATCCAATCAAGAAATGGGCAGAAGACATGAACAGACATTTCTGCAAAGAAGACATCCAGATGGCCAACAGACACATGAAAAAGTGCTCCATATCACTCGGCATCAGGGAAATACAAATCAAAACCACAATGAGATATCACCTCACACCAGTCAGAATGGCTAAAATCAACAAGTCAGGAAATGACAGATGCTGGCGAGGATGCGGAGAAAGGGGAACCCTCCTACACTGTTGGTGGGAATGCAAGCTGGTGCAGCCACTCTGGAAAACAGCATGGAGGTTCCTCAAAATGTTGAAAATAGAACTGCCCTATGACCCAGCAATTGCACTATTGGGTATTTACCCTAAGGATACAAATGTAGTGATCCAAAGGGACACATGCACCCGAATGTTTATAGCAGCAATGTCCACAATAGCCAAACTATGGAAAGAACCTAGATGTCCATCAACAGATGAATGGATCAAGAAGATGTGGTATATATACACAATGGAATACTATGCAGCCATCAAAAGAAATGAAATCTTGCCATTTGCAACAACATGGATGGAACTAGAGCGTATCATGCTTAGCGAAATAAGTCAAGCAGAGAAAGACAACTATCATATGATCTCCCTGATATGAGGAAGTGGTGATGCAACATGGAGGCTTAAGTGGGTAGAAGAAGAATCAATGAAACAAGATGGGATTGGGAGGGAGACAAACCATAAGTGACTCTTAATCTCACAAAACAAACTGAGGGTTGCCGGGGGGAGGGGGTTTGGGAGAAGGGGGTGGGATTATGGACATTGGGGAGGGTATGTGATTTGGTGAGTGCTGTGAAGTGTGTAAACCTGGTGATTCACAGACCTGTACCCCTGGGGATAAAAATATATGTTTATAAAAAATAAAAAATTTAATAAAAAAAAAATTAAAAAGGAAAACCCATTTATTCCTTGGAGTCAGTGTAGCAGCTCCCACCTGGCTACACCTCAAACACCCCTGAGCTCACTTGAACTGATGGTGGTTCTGGAAGATTCCACCAAGTGTCGCCGCATGAGGACAGAAATGCTCTGTGAATCCAGAGAGGGTTCAGGGAATGATTTGGACTCATCTGTTCCAAAGCGGACCTGATTTTCACCCACTTATTTACTTATGAAAATAGAGTCTGTGTTTTCGGCTGAGTGATGGAGGACAATAGTGGACATCAGGGAAGATGGAAATGGAAAGTGAAGGAAAATGTATCCCACGAAGGTGGACCAGAGCTGCCGCTCTAGGAAGTTATGAACCAGTCCTGCCTTGTGTTATGAACCCTCAACTCACAGGGATGAGGAAGGAGGGGCAAGACCAGGATGTCCAACAATGCAGGAGGGAAAGCACCAGAGGTCACGGGGGACGAGTCGTGGACAGGGAGCAGCCCAGACATGTCATGCACCTGAACCCTTCTTCCCCTCAATGTTGTCAGCAGAGAGATCAGCGATTGTGAGCTGCAGGCTTTCTTCCAGTTCCCTCTGGGCACCTGGGACGCATGCCCACAGCTCTGCCACACGGGAAAGGTGACTTTGTTCCCCCTCGTGTTTAGCTCCTGGCTGCATCTAGGGTCCTCCTCTGGCTGTGCTGAGCCTCTAGCAGCAGAATCCCGAGGACCACCTGGATCAAGACAGGTATGCCCATGTGGGTCAGATTCTCCACTCTTTAATCTCTGGGGTCGGAGGCTAGGAATGAGGACAGAGAGGTTGCAGAGGATCACCCAGGATCCTGTATATCCACCCAGGGGACCTGCTTCCCCACACAGGACACTCCCTCCATACAAGCCCCATCACTGGGACTTACTCTTACTCAACACTGCTGGAGTCTGATTTGTTTTGGGGTGGGCTCACGGTGCCAGCTGCTTCTGCAGGGAAGATGGAAGCAGATGGAAGGAGCTAGAGACCCCCGTCCAGCCTGTCCTCTGCTCTGTGTCTCTATCCCTCAGCCTGTCACTATGTGGTTTTTGTACAGTTCCTGAACTAGCCCTTCTCTGCACTAGAGGGCTTTCCTCTGCTCTCCTCACTGGATTCCTTCAGCCTCCTTGTTCTCTTTTATTTCAGATCTGCTTCTGAGTCACTTGGGGTTGATTCTGGCTGTGCCCCACCAGCTCAGGGTTGCAGAGAAAAATGGCCTCCCAGCACAGAAATCATCTTGTCCTTGCATGTTCTCTGCTCAGTCTGGGACACAAGGCCTCCTGTGCTCATGTCCCAGCAGATGACAGTTCCTGCTTATTCAGTAGCTGAGGTCCCAGCAGCGTCCATGGTTGAGTGGCTGGAGCCAGGGGCTCCTGACTGTCAGAAGAGAGGGGCCCATGTCTGGGGTCGGGTCCGTGTCCTTCCATGTCAACCAGCTTCCTTCCTTCAGGGTCTGCACTTTATTCTGTACCTACAGTATTTCTCCTTGGTATGTTCACTAATTCATTCTTCATATACTTACAGATACCCACAGTGCCTGACACACACACACACAGAGAGAGAGAGAGAGAGAGAGAAAGAAAGAGAGAGAGAGAGAGAGAGAGAGAGAGAGAGAGAGATCTGTGTGCGCACATCTACAACAGGCATATAAATATGTATCCAGGAAAGGTGATGGTCAGGCACTGGGTCATAGGAACGGCGTTATTGCCTGGATGCAGTGTGGATGGAGATGGGAAAAAGAGCTACATAAGTAAATAAACCAACCAACCAACCAACCTACCAACCAATAAACAAACAAAAAAGATAAATGAGACTCATTGAAAGCATGCTAAGACCGGGGAGTGCCCAGAGCTTGTGCCCCACAGGGACCCTGTGAATCCATCTAACCCCAATGCACACAGGAGAAGGAGGACAGTTTCTGAGTCTGGCGTCCCTGTCACCTGAGTACCCTTTGTCATCATCTGCATGTGCTTCTCTAGAATGTGTGAGAAGCAGACACAGGGACACTGAACCAGCGACCACACAAAAAGGAGAGAGGATACCAGTGCACATGGACACAGGGTGCAGCCTCCCTGGGGACTCCCGTGATCCGGGATCGACACTCCTGGGTCTCAGGTGTGCACCAAGGGGCATGTAGGCCCCCAGGTGAGCATGCGGGGTCAGCAGAGCAGTGCCCGCAGGTGGGAAGGCTTCTGTCCAGGAGAGTGTCCTGTGCGGCTGACAGTACCATCAGATTCTGCTACGGAGGGACAGGAGGTGAGTGGGATGCGCTGTCCACTCACCATTGTCCTCGCTCACCCCACACACGGCCCCTACTCCTTACTCTGCTGAGACGGCGGGATGGGGGCCCCGTGTGCACACTGTGGATCTTCCCAACCTCTCCAGAGCAGGACCCTCCTCTGTGGAGCCCCCATGACCTCCACATGTGTTACTGTGTCAGGCTTTCCTGAGATGTGTGTCCTGAGTTGACAGAGTTCAGATAGGACAAGGTCAGGGCCCCTTACCTGAAACCAGCAGCTCCAGAGGGTCACTGGGCTGTGACAACTGGTAGGAAGAGGTGCTGGTGGAGCCGTAGCACCTGTAGGACCCCCCATGGGCTGAGGTCACAGGACTCATTGGGAATTCAGCCTGGTACTGCCCAGCTCGGTACTGTGATCTAAGACGCAGCAGGGGATGGGCTGCCCCCTCCTTGGATAGAAGGAAAGTGTCCAAAGAGCTCTGTGACTGACACAGCAGAGTCACATTCTCTGCTGGGGCCACCTTGGGTTGCGGCTGCACCGACAGGGAGGATGTGTAGGGCAGCTGTCCTAGAGAGAGGAAGGGCATGTGAGGGGCTGTCCAGCCCTTGTTCTGAACTGAGTCTGTGTCCTCTGAGTCTGTCCCTTCCTATCCCCCTTCTCTCTCTGTGTCTCTCTCCCTGGGGACTCCACACACCTGGTCCCGGCCACCACCACCTATGGTGCCCCTGGCAGGACTGGTGCAGAATCTGCAGTCCTGACGGATGCCGTGAGCCCTCACCTGTGAGCAGGATGTCCAGGGGTTCACTGGGGGCCGACCACTCGGAGGAGAGTATGTGTCCACCGTAGCACGTGTACCAGCCCATGTGGGAGGGTCTCACAGGGCCCAGAGGGAAGTCTGACCCAGAGAGCCCAGCCTGGGGCTGCCCGCCAAGCTGCTGGGGAGGGTCAGGTGCCCCCTCTTTGGACAGAGTGAATCTGTCGTAGCCAACATCAGAGCGACACTGGAGGGTCAGTCTCTGTCCAGAGGTCACGAGAGAGCCATGCTGGGTCAGGAGGGAGGGCTTCCCCGACACACCTGGGAGAGACCAGCTGTGGATGGCAGGGGTTGCCTCTCCCCAAACTTCCCCTTCTCCTGATTGACCCCTGGGTCTCACTGTCACTCCTGGTGACTCTGACCTGTGAGTCCCCGTGGTCCCTTCACCCAACCTCTCATTGGGGCTCCCCTGGAAGCAGAGTTCCCATTACCTGTCTGGTGCCTCAAAACATGGATGGGGCACCAGTCAAACATTCTCACCTGAGACCAGCAGCTCCAGGGCTCACTGGGGTCCGACCACACCTGGGGGATGTTGCTGTAATAGTCGTAGCATCTGAACGTCCACCTGAGGCTGGGAGTCACGGGGCCCACAGGGAACAGGGCCTGGGTCACCCCACGGGTGGCTGCCTGGGAGTTCAGGGTCCAGGACGGCTGACCTTCTCCATCCTTCATCAGGATGGACCTGTGGAATCCTATCCGTGAGGCACACTGGAGGGTCACGTTCCCTCCTGGGGTCATGACAGGGATGGGCAGGGCTGAGAGGGTGGGTTTGCCCTGGGATCCTAGGAGAGGAGGAGGGCGACATGTGAAATGGGGCTCAGACCCCCCACGTTATCCCCAGGCTGGGCTGTGAGAGGGAGACCCCTGAGAGACCACCCCCTTCCTGAGGGCAGAGTCTGGGGCTGGGACCCTGAGTGGGCTCGCACCTGCCACCACCACCAGCTCAAGGGGGTCACTGGGCTCTGAACAGCCAGTGGGACTGAAATAGTTACAGTGATATCTTCCTGCATGTACATCTGTCATGTGTGTGATGGAGAACTGGGCCTTGTCCCTGGACTCCAGTGGCTTCTGTCTGTCCCAGACCCTTGACTCTCCCTTTTTATGCAGGCGGTACTCCTGGGCCTCCAGCCCCATCCCCGACACCAGATGGTCACAGATGTCCCCCAGGGCATCACAGAGCCTGGCTCAGCCCAGATGGTGGGTTTGGAGAGGGTCCCTGGAAGGAAACAGAGGCTGGGACACAGACCTTCCCCACCCCCAGGTCCCAGTTCAGCTCCAAACCCCCAGACGTCCCCCTTGGTCAGTCCAGAACTTCTCTTCTCCCTCCCCCATGTCTGGTGGGTGACCCCTGTCCCCAATGAGGAGGTGGGACTAGGACCCCTTAGGACAGACTCACCTGTCTGCGCTCTGGTCCTAGGGCCCACACTCATCCCTGGAAGAGAGTCTCTGTGAGAGGTTTGCCCTGAATCCTTGCTGAACCCCTCCTCCACATGAGCCTCCTGAGCCTGGGGTCTCTGACAGACCAGGCCTGGATGTGGGGCTGGTCTCTCCCAGACTAGAGTGTCCCCTCCCCTCCTCAGATCTCACCAAGACAGAGCAGGGCAGTGAGGGTGGGGGTCATGGCGTCTCCTCTCCCTGGTTCTGGCTGTGCAGACGGAGGTCCCACTGTGACCATGGGACAGACAAAACCACAGGTTGTGGCCACATGGAGGCCTGTCCTGCCTGTCACAGGGTTGTCACGTCAGCAGTCCCAGTCCACGTCAGCAGGAAGGGAAACAACCCCTCCCCAGGCCCAGCCTGGCTCTGGTGTCCATGACAGTGCAGCAGGTGGACCCCGTGGCTTCCTGAGGTGCCCCATCCAGGTGAGGAGAACAGGGCCGGCCCTTCCCTCCCAGAGTCTGCCCCATGGGTCGCCTTCTTCCTCAGCACATCCGGGGTCCCCACCATGGAGAGGGTCCCCAGACCCCGGGAATGATGCAAAGATGTGGGTTCCTGCTGCCCTTTAGAGGTCATGTGAAGACTGACACACCTGTGACAAATCTGCTCGGCTCAGGATGAAATCATGGTGGCAATGAGGCCAGAAGAGAAATAGGGGCAAATAGGGAAGGAAACACAGCCCCTCTCCTGGCCCTGGAGCATGGGCTTTCCATCTGCACAGCCTTGTGGACTTCTCTATTTTCCTCTGAGTCTGTCCACTTCCATTTCCTGGGAGCACACCTCTGAGTCCCCTGCTGGCTCCTCTGTCCCTTGATCCAGGGGCAGAGATGTCCTCCCCACACGGTGGTCCTTTCTGAGAGCTGTAGGGGGCAATTCATGGCTGAGTGCTGTGATTTGGGGAACAAAGCTGATTCTGGTGTGAATACTACTGCCGTGTCCACTGCCCTAGTGACCTTGTGAACCCCACTTGGTGGTTGCAATCAATCATTGGTATTTCTTGACCTGATTAAGAGGGGTGTGGCTGAGACACAAGAGGTCCATGGTTCAGACCCCACAATCAGGGTGGACCAGAGATCCGTGTCCCCGAGAGATCCTGTGCATCCCTACAGACGACAAATGCTATTGGTGATGTTTCTGAAATGGTTTACATTACGTTTTGCAGGAAATAAGAAACAAGAGTTTCTGGAATTGAGAGGGACCACAGCAGAACAGTGATGAAAGCTGAGTGATCAGTAGAGGCTGGGGTCCAGCTGAGGGTGGTAAAATATGATTTCTGCCTCTGTTTGGCCAAAAGAGTTGCCACATTCTCACAGGCAGGAAGGGTATCGAGTTTCTGGGTGACTGTGGAATCAGCGTGACCCTCCACCATGTGTGGGGTGGGCGCTGGCATGTCTCTGCCCTCTGCCCCAGCCCAGAGATCAGCCCTGAGCCACATCCCCTCTGTGTGTATGTGGAATGGTTCTGTCCCATGGACCCACCCTCCACTGGCGTCTGCCCATGGGTTGGTATGCGGTTCCCATGGGAGTCATCCCTGATGGGCACATTCCTGCTCAGATGTTAAGTTCGGAGAGTGGATGCACAGGGAGGGCGACAGAGACCACCCACCCCTTACAGTCCTGAAATCAGGGCAGCTCTGGAAACAATTGTGTCTGGAACTCAGGGGTGTGGGAGGTGAGTGTCCAACAGGAATGACATCAGAGAGTGACCCCGATATGTAAGGAGTGCTATGGAAGACTGTGTGCAGAGTGGTCCGTCATCGTCCAGGTCGTGGAACAGCAGGAATATGGGAAACACATTTTGCACTAAGAATATGAAATATTGAAGGGAAGAGACAAGATGGTGGGAGAGTGGGGGGCCCCGTCTCATCCAGTCCCTTGAATTTAGCTACGTAACTATCAAGCCATTCTACACACCTTGAATTCAACCTGAGATGTAAGAAAAAAACATACCTGGAACTCTACAAGTGGAGAAGTGAGCGCTTTTTTCAAGGTGGGATGTCCAGAGACGTGAATCTGAGGGAGATAACAAAGACAAATGGAGGGGGGAGGGAGCCTCCATGTGTCCTTCACCAAGGAGTGTTATAGCCCCGAGGGCAAAATATGAACCCTTAGAAATCTCCTCCAGTGAGATATATGGCTGCCTGAAAGGGGCTTTTGGTATGAAACAGGCAGACTTCTAGGTGGGTCGTGTGGTCCCTGGATCCCAGGACCCTCAAAATAACATAGTGCCTGAGACGGTAGAGATCCCAAGCAGCAGAGCTGGGAAACTGGTTGTGGTCAGTGAGCCCGGGGGGAACTCTCAGCTTGATTCACCACAAACCCCGAGCTGTGCCAACTGGGGGACTGCTGTCAGCCTGGGCACCCTGCAGAGGACTGGAACATGGGGACCTTCCACCATCCTCCAGATGGGCAAAATGGGTCCTCTCCCGACTGGGCAACAGGTCTCAGGGTGACAGCACAGTAAAGGACAGTACAGGGCCACCCTCTGTCTTCCTCCAGGAGAAGCCCTTCTTTTCACTACATCTGTATCTTTCTCTTTTTTCTTGTTTCTCTTTTTAATTATTTTCCCATTTTATCAACATGTATTTGTTTTGAAATTTTTTAAATTTATTTTTTATTTCTTTTCAGCATAACAGTATTCATTATTTTTGCACCACACCCAGTGCTCCATGCAATCCGTGCCCTCTCTAATACCCACCACCTGGTTCCCCCAACCTCTTACCCCCCAACACTTAAAACCCCTCAGATTGTTTTTCAGAGTCCTAGTCTCTCATGGTTCACCTCCCCTTCCAATTTCCCCCAACATGTATTTTTTTTTAATTTTTATTTTCAGCATAACAGTATTCATGTATTTTTTTAAGTTTTTATTTCTTTTCAGCATAACAGTATTCATTGTTTTTGCACCACACACAGTGCTCCATGCAATCCGTGCCCTCTCCAATACCCACCATCTGGTTCCCTCAACCTCCCACCCCCCGCCCCTTCAAAACCCTCAGATTGTTTTTCAGAGTCCATAGTCTCTCAGGGTTCATCTCCCCTTCCAATTTCCCTCAACTCCCTTCTCCTCTCCATCTCCCCTTGTCCTCCATGCTATTTGTTATGCTCCACAAATAAGTGAAACCATATGATAATTGACTCTGTATTTAAGTCATGCTTAAACTTTCATTCCTTACATCTACATTTTATACATATATTGGTCATTTCTGGCCTCCTTTCACTCTTCAATTTTATTTGTGTATATATGTAAATTTTGCTTTCTTTGCAATTTTGAGATCAAGTGTCTTAATCTCAAATTAGTATCAAATCTCAAACACAAAGCAAAATTCACTCAGGAACAAGCAGATCACCCCCACCCCTTTTATTTCCTTTTCTGTTTTCATTTCTGACCTCTTCGGATTTGTCTAGTCTGTATTCAGCTTCGGTCATATTTGATATTTTTTAGAGATTTTACTTATTTCTGTGACAGAGAGAGATCACAAGCAGGCAGAGAGGCAGGCAGAGAGAGAGGGGGAAGCAGGTTCCCCAGTGAGCAGAGAGCTCGATCCCAGAACCCTGGGATCATGACCTGAGCTGAAGGCAGAGGCTTAACCCACTGAGCCATGCAGGCACCCCATATATTGGGTATTTTTTATTCTGCTCACTCACTCATCCATTCTTGTCTGGGCAAAATGACTCAAAGTGAGAATTCACAACAAAACAAAAAACCAGAGGTAATGTTCTCCGCCACAGATGTAATCCATATGGATACCAGTAAGATGTCAGAGATGGAGCTCTGGATAACGGTGATCAAGTTAATATCTGGGCTTGAAAAAAGACTAGAGAATGCCTTAGTGCAGAAATGAGATATAATCAGGCCAAATTAAAAATGCTCTAGCAGATGCTGTCTAAATTGGATGCTCTAACAGTGAGGGTAAAGGAGGCAGAAGAAAGAGTGAGTGATGTCGAAGACAGGGTGGTGCGAAGGAAGGAAGCTGAGGGAAAGAGAGGCAAACAATTAACAGCTCGTGAGGAGAGGCCTTGAGAAATCAGGGATGTTACGAAATACACCGACATCAGAATTATTGGGAAACTGGGGGTGGGGGCAGAAGGTGTATTTGAGCAACCAGAGCTGAGAACTTTCCTAACCTGGGAAAGGAAACAAGCATTCATGTCCCAGAGGTAGAGATGACCCCTCCCCAAATCAATATAAAAATAGATCAACACCCCAACATGTAATACTGAAGCTTGCAAATTTCAGAGATAAAGAGAAAATCCTGAAAGCAGGTTGGGACAAGAAGCTCCTAACCTGTGGATGTAGAAACATCACCCCAACATCAGACCTGTCCACAGAGACCTGACAATCCAGAAAGGGCAGCCGGGACACATTCAATTACTAAATGAGAGGAACATGCGGCCAAGAATCCTTCACCCAGCAAGGCTGTTGTGCAGAACTGATGGAGAGGTGAAGAGCTTTCAGGACAGATAGAAACTGAGAGGACATGTGACCACCAAGCCAGCCCTGCAGGAAATATTAAGGGGGATTTTGTGAAGCAAAGAGAGAGCCCAAACGTAACACGGACCACTAAGAAACAATCTACAGAAACAGGACGTTACAGGTGATACAGGCTGAGTGATATTCCATGGTATATATGGACCACATCTTCTTTAATAGTGACTCTGAATTAAATGGGCTTAATGCTTCAATCAAAGGACACAGGGTATCAGATCGAATAAAAAAGTAAGAGCCATATGATAATTGACTCTCTCTGCTTGACTTATTTCACTCAGTATAATCTCTTCCAGTCCCGTCCATGTTGCTACAATAACAAAAAGCATGGAGGACATGGGGAGTTAGACAGAAGGGGGTTGGGGTAAATTGGAAGGGGAGGTGAATCATGAGAGACTATGGACTCTGAAAAACAATCTGAGGGGTTTAAAGTGGCAGGGGGTGGGGTGGGAGGTCGGGGTACCAGGTGGTGGGTATTATAGAGGGCACGGATTGCATGGAGCACTGGGTGTGGTGAAAAAATAATGATACTGTTATGCTGAAAATAAATAAATGAAAAAAAAAAAAGTAAAAGCCATCCACATGTCTAGAAGAGACCAGGTTTGTTTTTTAAATTTAAATTCAATTAAGCAGCATAAATACATCATTGGTTTTTTTTTTAGATGAGGAAAAGTGGTTTTATTACATTTCATGTATTCTCAGCATCTACCATTCAACAGAAGTGCCCAAATACTGTTGTTGTTGAATTTAGAAAGCTAATCAATGTAAATCATTAAAGGCATATGTTCTCATTTGTCTCAGTCAGTATAGATCCTATGTCTGAATTTTGCTTTTAATGTCTGTATTCTTTTCAGTGTTCCAAGATTCATTGTTTATGCACCACACCCAGTGCTCCATGGGATCGCTGCCCTCTGAACACCCACCACCAGGCTCAACCATCCATCCCAACCCCCTCCCCTCCAAAACCCTATTTGTTTCTCAGAGTCCACAGTCTCTCATGGTTCATCTCCCCCTCCAATTTCCCCCAACACTCTTCTCCTCTCCATCTCCCCATGTCCTCCATGTCATTCCTTTTGCTCCACAAGTAAGCAAAGCCATATGATAATTGACTCACTCTGCTAGACTTATTTCACTCAGCATAATCTCCTTGAGTCATCATTAGTTTTTTTCCCAAGATTTTATTAATTCAAATCAAAACCACATTGAGATACCACCTTACACCAATTAAAAAGGCAAGAATTCATCTATTGAAGGTCATCTTGGCTCTTTCCACAGTTTAGCGGCGTGGCCATTGCTGCTATTGTTAGGGTCCGTTATCAAAGGAACAAAACTGAGACAAAGTAAAAATTATGCAAAGCTCTATTTTATGCCAGCATTAGAAGTCAGACTGACCGAGGAGGGCCATCTTGAAGAGAGTGACCACCCCCAGTCTACAGGCTCAAGAATCGACTGGTCAGGGCCACCTCTAAAGAGAGCAACCCCTCCCAATCTTACAGTCTACCTTTTATTGGGTGAAACTGCAACCCATATCTTGGTATCTCAACCCACCGGATTTGTGTGTCTCTTGCTGATTGGCCAGTTCCATCTGGTCTAGTGACGTGTTATTTAAGATTACCCCATACCAGGAACTGTTACAAAGAGTACTTTGGGGGAAGGCTTAGTCAGTTAACATATTCAGTGTGAATAATAAGATGGTCATCCTTCCCAAGATGGAGTCATTTTGGTTTGGACAAGACCTTCTCAGTGTTACAAACAGTACTTCCTACTGATTAGATGTCTCCATCTGGCCTGACTCGTCCTTGTATTCTGGGCTGTGTTATCAGGAACTAGATGACTACATTTTATTGGTTTCCTGGACTTGCTCTTAAGTAAGTTTCTCTGGGGGAGGATCAATTTAAGTTTACTGCACAAACAACAAAATGGCCATTTAACCGAGATGGAGTCGCTCTGGCTAAATAGGTCCTTACAGCAATGAACATTGGAGTACAGGTGGCCCTTCTTTTCACTACATCTGTAACTTTGGGGTAAATACCCAGTAGTGCAATTTCTGGGTCATAGGGTAGCTCTATTTTTAATTTTTTGAGGAACCTCCACACTGTTTCCTAAACTGGCTATACCAATTTGCCTTCCCACCAACAGTGTAGGAGGGTTCCCCTTTCTCTACATCTTCGCCAACATTTGTTGTTCCCTGTCTTGTTAATTTTTGCCATGCTAACTGGTTTAAGGATTGGTTGGTACCTCCAATTATATGAACTGAATGCTGTGCTGAATACAAATGGTCTTAAGAAACATACTTGGATCATCCCCATCACAGAGAGAAGGACTTCAAGTTCTCACCTTTGAAGATGAAGGCCAGGTGCTGATTGCTAACCATGGCTTCATGAATTGTTGGAAACTCCATTTTATTTCTGATGAGCTTTTGTATGCATTATGAATTGTTGGTGTGTTTTATCAAAAGCTTTGTCTGCAACTGTTGAGATTATTTATTAATTTTAAATTTTTATTATTATGTTCAATTAGCCAGCTTATAATACATCATTTTTGAATTTTGATTTATAGTTAACATGTGATATTAGTTTCAAGGGTCCATCATAGTGAATTAGCATTTATATACATTAGGCAGTGCTCACTCTAAGAAATCCAATTACCATGTGTCACACAAAAAATGATTACAATGTTACTGATTATATTCCCTAAAGTGTAATTTTCACCCCTGGCGCTCATTTATTATGTAACTGGAAGTTGGTACGACTTAATCTCCTTCACCTTTTCAACCATCTCCCCATACCCCTCCCTCTGGTTTGTGAGATGGTCATTTTTACATATTCTGTTAATGTATCAGATTATATTGATTGAGTTAAACTACTCTGTTCCTTCCCTCCCCCCAAAATCCAGTGTGGTCATGGTGTAGAGTCCTATTGCTGGATCTTATTTGTGAACGTTTTGTTTAGACATGGACATCTAGGTTTACGTGAGAGAAATTTCGGCCCCTTTTTCATTCTGTAATTACCTTGCCAGTTTTTTTGGTGTTCACGGTTCCCTGGCCTGATCCAATATTGCTTCCTCCCTTTTTATTCTCAGGAAAGGTTTGTGTAATTTTGGTGTGTGTATATGCATGTGTGTAACCATGTGTGTGTTTCCTCAAGGGGTAAGTGTTTGGAGCAATTGCCAATGAAGCTTACTCAACAGACACAAATATAACAAAATGATTCTCCCCATGCAGTTAGCTCACACTTCCATGCCATACCACAGCTGCCTTTCTTGTATGTGACGAGAACATTTAGATCTACTCTCTTTGCAACATTCAAGAATAGGATACAGTGTTATGAGCTGCGGTCATCATGCTGTATATGAGATCCCCAGATCTTGTGGTCTTACAACTGTAGAGACCTTGTTCTTCTTCTGTCTATAATCCTGACCAACACCTCCCCATCTCCACAGTCCAGCCCCGCCAGCCACCACTCTGACTCCAATTCTCTCAGTCTCCACACACTTCAGATGGGGGACAGTTTAATCACAGTCAATGCATTCAATGTATTCATAAGGTGATACATAATTTCTACTTCTCCATCAATTTAGTAGCTTCTATTTTGAGAATTTTACCCATTTCATTTACATGTCTCAAATATCAGCATAAAGGAGTTAATAATGTTGCATTCTAAATTTAAAGTCTGTAGGATGGGATGCCATCCTAATAATGATGTGTACCTCCTCCCTCTCTCTCTCTTTCCTTGGTTTTGTGGCTAAGATTTATAAATGTGACCATTGCTTACAAAAAGGAACACTTTCAGCTTCATTGATTTTTCTCTATTTTTAAATTTGTCCTCATTACTAGCTATGTCTTGTCTTTATTATTTTCTGCCTTCTACCTTTGTTTGGAATAACTTGCTATTCTTTTCCCAAATTCTCAATAGAATAGGTTCTGTCATTAATTATTTGAGTCTTTTTCTGTTCTAATAGATTAGTTCTTGGTTCTTATTTTCCCATTTCATAGATTTGATGTGTAACATTTACACTGTCCTTCAGTGTAAACTTTCTCTCATTTCCATTTGGATTTTCTCATTTCATTCATGGGTAATTGGGAAGTCTGTTGCTTTTATTTCCAAAGTGTAGGGGTATTACTATCTTTGATGGCAGAATCAGTGACTCCCAGAGGGTCCCAGGAGTTCTTGCTGGTCCAAGTGAAGAGTCCAGGCTGGCTGGGGTCATCATTAGGTGACACTCACTGTGGGCAACTCCTGTGCCTTTCAGGGTCCCTGTGGTCGCCCTCCATGGAGTGTGGTGTCAGGACCCCTCCTGGGCTAGTGCATGGCCAGAGCAGCATATACACTGGGCTCTGCTGGGGGCTCCCCTAATTGGGATGGAGGGGATGCCCTTGTCTCCTGTCTGAGAGTCAAGGGATGAAGCTGGGTGTAGGTTACATCCTGGGGGGTGTCATATGCAGCAACCTGCAGTGGGGAAGAGAGGGGAGGTTTGTGATTGAGGAGGGGGACCCTGAATGCTTGAAGAAGAAGGGACCCACCTGACAGTCCGTCTGCCTGTTTTCCTCTGCTTGTCTGTCCTCCGAGTCCAGTAATCCCTCTGACACAGGGAAAGGAGAAGTGGCCAGTCCCCACCTGAATCTTGATCTTGACAGGCTCACCTGGATGTACGTCAGTCCTTGGGGGTCTTCATTTTGTGTGTTCTGCTGTGGACAGACAGTGAGGGGGAGGGTTGTCTCCTTGATTCCCCTCGACAACCTCAGACAATTTTCCCCATGGTTGCCAGAGCGATGCTTCAAACTTTGCTGCCCATTAGGTCATGTTCCTGGTGAACTCTCCAGGGGCTTCCTGAGCCTTGGGGCGTGTGATTCAACTCTGGCTCTGATTCTATTCCGGACAGAGTTTCTTGCTCATTTGGTTGCAGCTGCATGGGCCATGCTCCTGATAAAGCATGCTTCTGCCTCAGGACCTTTGTACCTGCTACTCTGTACCCTGCTTTATTTTCCTTGGCCACACGTTGCTCTCGAGGATGCTGCCCATTTCCGTGCATATTGTCCACCACCTACAAACTCATGGAAGGTGGTCAGATAGGTCACAGCTATGCCAGCAGCACTAGGTGGGGCCTGGCAAATGCTGGACTCCCTGTGTCTTTTGCTGGCTGAATGAATGAAGGGGCTTAGTGACCAGTGGAAGAATTTCTTCATGCACCCTCTTGAGACGTGGGCATGCACCCCAACAACCAGAAGTCAGGCAGTGGTTGGGGAGCCAGATAAGAGGAGCACAGAGGAGGACCCACGAGATCACAGTGGGCTGATCCTGGGTGCCCAAGGAGTGTGAGGGCCTCTGAAGGACACTACTGAGATTGGGTGGTGTGAGGACACAGAAGCGTCCACTGGATTCTGTTTGGTACCACAAGGGCCCTGGGGTCTGCACGAGGGTTGGGAGTCTCACCTGATGGTTCAGCTCCACCCCCTCCTCAGGCTGAGTGTCTTGCATGGCAGCATCTGTTGGGACAGAACGGGGTGTGTCCCTTGGCAAGTTCCCTGAGCCCTCCTCTCAGGGCTACAGACTCTGCCCTCCTCCTAGTTAGGACATCTGCCATCCCGGGGCTTCAGCAGAGGGCTGAGGGGTATGTGGGAATTCAGTCCTCAACCCCTCCCCAAGACCCTCCCAGCCCACCCCCAGGGCATTCCCCCTTCATCTCACAGAAGCTCTCCTCCTGGGTGGCAGCAGCTGGGCTGGAGCTGGGGAGGAGACAGTGTGTTAGGGGGGCATAGCAGGGGCAGGTGGGTGGGAGTCTGGGGGACTGCGGGCAGGAGTTACCTGTCATGCAGGCCTCTGTCCTTGGGCTCTGGGTCTGCAGCCCCTGCAGGACATTGAGAATCAGTGTCCCTCTAGGCTGGGAGGGCATGACCCCCCCCTTTTGATTCCAGGGAAAGGCGCCCTTCACACATACTGTCTGGGTGGTTCTCCATATCTCCAGAACAAAAGAGGGGAAAACTTTCAATTGGCACATGGGGGCCAACCTCAGTGTTTCTTTTTAGGTTCTCTGGGTTGAGATTCTGCACAAGTGTCCTCCCACGCTGGCCTTTCCCACCACTCTGGTTTCCCTCTGGCCGCTGCCCTGAGCCCATCTTTGTTCGGCCCATGGAGCCGCCACCACTCCTGCAGCCCATCATGCCCTTCCCTTCTCACCCAACTTCCTGCCTTTGCTCTGATGCCTGTGTCGAACCTGGAGGCAGACGAGGAGGCTGAGCAGCAGGATGAAGGCCACCACGGCCACGATGAGGATGTACAGGTACCAGTGGGGACCTTGGGCAGGAGCTACACCATGAATGAGCCAGTGATGCCATTTAACTGAGCGCCTGCTGTGTGCCAGGAACCTGCTGGGCTCTGTGCACTCAGCTCTGTATCCATCAACGATCACCCAGCAGACAATTGCTGCCCCTCCACCCACCCCACAGACAGAAAACTGAGACAAAGAGAAGAGGTCATTCATGTGTCTCAGGTCGCCCAGCATGGAGGCGGCAGGGCTGGGACTAAAACCCAACCATGGGTTTCCTGTGTTCTCCTCATGCTGTCTCCTGTGCAGACACCAGCTCGGAGTTCTGGCCCCCATCTGGGGCACAGCCTGTCTCTGCATCTTCTTCCGGAGCTGATGGTCCTTCCAGATTGCCCGTATTACCTGAATGCCCCCAGCCATTGTCATCCCTCCCCTCCCCCTACAATGTCACTGTCATTGTTACAAAAGGACCCATAGATCACTACCCGGGGGTCTTCACCGTGAGCCCTCCTCTCCCAGGATCAGAGTCATGGTCTGATGGGAAATCTACTCTGTCCACGACTCTCTCCTTTACACTTGGGGAAACTGAGGTCCACACAGGGGAGGGGCATGTGCCAGCCAGCACCTCCGGAGGCCCTTGACCTGAAGGGGCAGCTCAGCCTCCGCTCCCCATGGACCCACCCACTAAGGCTGACAGAGACCATCATTCACCCTCAGAGCCTCCTAGGGTCAGCAAGGGTGAAATGAAAGGCCTGTAGGACTCCCCACTGCACTTGCCTTCTCCTCCCCTACTGGGCCCCTCCACCTCCCTCTGCCATGACCACCCCGGCCCCCTCCACCAGCCTAAAAGCCCCTGGAGTCCCAAGGTCTCCCTGGCATCTCTGAAAGCATAGAAGAAAAGCCACTGGACAGCAGCCCCTGTGACTCACAGTCAGCTGAGCCTGGCTCTGTGGTTGTGGGACCGGGACCCATAGAGGGTCCTGGGGAAAAAACAGAAGTGTGGGGCGGGGAGGGAGGCTGGAGCTTCCCCTGACTCCTTATCGCTGCACACACTCTTCCTCCTCATGTGCCCTGTGGCCCCAAAGGCCCTCCTCCACCAGGACAATTCTGGTGCTGTGGGCGAGGGTTGGGCAAGGGTGGGAAGACCCTGTTTCCCTCCTGCACTGTGAGGAGTAGACCCCTCTGCTGACATTCCCTTGGAGCCCCTCACTTCCATCCTAGACCAGAGCCCTCATGGACACAGGGCCCTGAAGACAATGTTGGGACACAGAGGGGACAGAGTCAGCAACTCTCACCTGAGACCAGGAGCTCCAGGGGGTCACTGGGCTGTGACAACAGATAGGGGGAGGTGCTGGCAGAGCCGTAGCACCTGTAGGACCCCCCGTGGTCTGAGGTCACAGGCATCAGGGGGAATTCAGCCCGGTGCTGCCCAGCTCGGTACTGTGATCTAAGACGCAGCAGGGGATCAGCTACTCCCTCCTTGGTCAGAAGGAAAGTGTCAACAGAGCTCTGTGACTGACACAGCAGAGTCACATTCTCTCCTGGGGCCACCATGCGTCGTGGCTGCACAGAGAGGGAGGGTGTGTAGGGCAGCTGTCCTAGGAAGAGGAAGGGGGGGTGAGGGGCTGTCCAGCCCTTGTTCTGAACTGAGTGTCTGTGTCCTCCGAGTCTGTCTCTTCCCATCCCCTGTCCCACTCTGTCTCTCCCTCCCCCCGGGCCCCCTCACCCCAATCCCAGCCACCACCACCTGGGCTCCCCTGGCAGGACCTGTGCAGCGTCTGGATCCTGACCAATGCCGTGAGCCCTCACCTGTGAGCAGGATGTCCAGAGGGTCACTGGGGGCCGACCACTCGGAGGAGAGGGTGTATCCACCGTAGCACGTGTACCGGCCCCCATGGGAGGGTTTCACAGGGCCCAGGGGGAAGTCTGCCCCAGACAACCCAGCCTGGGGCTGCTTGCCAAGCTGCCGGGGAGGGTCAGGTGCCCCCTCTTTGGACAGAGCGAATCTGTCATAGCCAACATCAGAGCGACACTGGAGGGTCACGCTCTGTCCAGGCATCATTAGAGAGCCAGGCTGGGTCAGCAGGGTGGGCTTCCCTGACACACCTAGGAGAGACCAGCAGTGGATGGCAGGAGCTGTTTTTCCCCACACTTCCCTTTTCCCGTCCTGACACCCGGGTCTCACTGTCCATACCCTCCGTGACACTGACCTGTGAGTCCCCGTGGTCCCCTCTCCCACCCTGTCTTTGGGGCATGGGTCCTTTTGCAAAATGACAGTGACATTGTAGGGGGAGGGGAGGGAGGACAATGGCCGGAGGAATTCAGGTAATAAGAGCAATCGGGAAGGACCATCAGCTCTGGAAGAAGATGCAGAGACAGGCTGTGCCCCAGATGGGGGCTCTGGGCCCTGGGAGCAGAGTCCCTGTTAACTGTCAGGTGCCTCAAAACACAGATGGGGCAACAGTCAGACTTTCTCACCTAAGACCAGCACCTCCAGGGGGTCGCTGGGGTCCGACCACACCTGGGGGGTGTTGCTGTAATAGCCATAGCATCTGACCGTCCACCTGAGGCTAGGGGTCACAGATCCAACAGGGAACAGGGCCTGGGTACCCCCACGGGGGGCTGGCTGGGAGTTCAGGGCCCAGGAGGGCTGGCGCTGTCCTTCCTTCATCAGGACAAATGTGTGGAATCCCATCTGTGAGGCACACTGGAAGGTCACGTTCCCTCCTGAGGTCACAACAGGGCTGGGCAGGGCTGAGAGGCTGGGTTGGCCATGGGATCCTAGGAGAGGAGGATGGGGTGGTGTTCAATCAGGCTCAGACCCCCAAGGTATCCCCAGGCTGGTCTGTAAGAGGGAGACACCTGAGAGCCCACCCCCTTCCTGAGGGCAGAGTCTGGGGCTGGGACCCTGAGTGGGCTCACACCTGTCACCACCAGCTCCAGGGGGTCACTGTATTCTGACCAGTCATTGGGGCGTTCATAGTCACACCGGTATCTTCCTGCATATACATCTGTCATGTATGTGATGGAGAAGTTGGCCTTGTCCCCGGACTCCAGTGGCTTCCGTGTCTCCCAATTCCATGAGTCCCCCTCTTTATGCAGGTGGTACTCCTGGGCCTCCAAGCTCCCCTGACACCAGATGGTCACAGGTGTCCCCCAGGGCATCACAGAGCTGGGCTCAGCCCAGATGGTGGGTTTGGGGAGTGTCCCTGGAAGGAAACAGAGGCTGGGACACAGACCTTCCCCATCCCCAGTAAGAGCTCAACGCCACACCCCCAGAAGTGCCCCTGGGTCAGCCCAGAACTGCTGTTCTACATGCCCAGCAGCCTGCTGGGTGACCCCTGTCCCTAGTGAGGAGGTGGGACTGGGGCCTTTGTGGACAGACTCACCTGCCTGTGCTTGCATCCTGGGGTCTTCACTCAGCCCTGGAAGACAGTCCGTGTCAGAGGTTTGCCCCGAATCCTAGCAGAACCCCTTCTGCCCATGAGCCTCCTGAGCCTGGGGTCTCTGACAGACCAGGGCTTGACTCTGGGGTGGCTTCCTCCCAAATAAGGACTCCCTTTCCCTCCTCAGATCTTACCAAGACAGAGCAAGGCCATGAAGGTGGAGGTCATGGTGTCTCGTCTCCCTCACTCTGGCTGTACAGAGGGTGAGACGACTGTGCCAGAGGGTGAGACCACGGTGCCCACAGGACATGCAGACATACAAGGTGTGGTTCTCAGAGGTAGGTGTCCTATCATGGGGTTGTCACGTATGCAGGATATGACAATAGGAAGGTGAACAACCCCTGCCTAGGGTCCTAGCCTGGCTCTGGTGTCCATGACGGTGCAGTGGGGGAACCCTTGGGCTCCCTGTGTTGCCCAATCAAGTGAGGAGACCAGGGCAGGTCCTTCCCTCCCAGAGCCTCCCCCATGGGTCTCCTTCATCCCCACAACCCTGGTCCTCACCATGGACAGGTCCCCAGAACCAGAGCTGCTGCAGAAGACATGGGTTCCTGCTGTGCTGGGGAGCTCAAGTCAGCTCAGACACTTGTGTGATGTCTCCGAATGGCTCAAGTTGAGATATTGGTGGCAATGAACCAGAGGAGAAATAGACGCAAAAAGGGAAGGGAACACAGACCGTCTCTTGGCCCTGGAGTGTGGGCTCTCTTTCTGTCACAGTCTCCAAGGACTTCTGTGTTTTCCTGTAACATGGTCCACACCCCATTCATGGGAAAATGCCTCTTTGAGTCCCTCCTGGCTCTTTGTTGCCCCCTTGTTCCAGGGACAGAGACATCCTCCTCACCCTGGGGTCTTGCCTGTAAGCTATAGGAAACAATACTTGGGTGAGTGCTCTGATATGAGAGACAAAGCTGATTCTCATGTCATTACTACTCCTGTGTCCACTGCCCTAGTGACTGTGAGCACAGTGACCTGGTCTGTAGCATGCTATCCTCACTCTACTCCTCAGAGTGGTTGTGAGGTCAGTGGGACCTAGATTGTGCATGGGATGACTTTTGTTAGATTCCTGACCTGATTAAGAAGGGTGTGGTTAAGACCAAAGGTCCATGTGTCAGACCCCACAGTCAGGTTAGATCATTGATCATTGTGATAAGTCCCAGGGAAGACTGAGAGAAAACGGTGGGAATTATGAAAAACAAAAGAGAGAAAACTGTGATCAGGAGTTCTCCACAGGCTGATGACCCAGTAGAGCCCCCAAAATGCTCAAGAGACTTTATTTTATACTTCAATAACAAGAATGTTTATTAGGGAGATTGAGTTTGGAGGACCACAAGTGCCAGGTGACCGCCTTGCTTCCAAGCAAGAGACTTTGCTAAAGCATATTTAGAGAGGAGCTCAAGGTCTGTGTCAGCATGACTGTGAGAGCCAATGTGATCCCAATCAAGTAGTGAATGAACTGCAGGGATTGAGAGAGCTAACCGTTGGCTAGACTCCTGAGACTGCAAGGACCCTGTCAGCTTGCAGTTGGTTCTCCACATCCTTGAGAGACCCCATAGTTCTTAACACTGAGAAATGCTATTTACAATGTTTCTGAAATTAGTAGAAACAGGTATTTGCAGAAAATGAGAAACAAAATTTTCTGAAATTGACACAGACCACAACAGAAAAAGAAGTGAAAGCTGAGTGAATGCCAGTGTCTGGGATCAAGTTGGGGGTCATCAAATTTGATTTTTGCCTCTGTGTGAACAGAACAGGCATCCACATTATCACAAGCAGGAAGGGCATCCAGTGTCTCACTGACTGTGGAAGCAGTGTGATCCTTATACCTTGTGTGGGGTGGGTCCTGGCATGTCTATGCCCAATAACCCAGTCCAGACATCAGCACTGAGCCATGTCCCCTGTGTGTGTGTGTGTGTATGTGTGTGTGTGGAAGAGTTTTGTCCAGTGAAACCCTGCACAGGCAGCTGTCCATATGTGAGGGTGCGGCTTCCATGGCAGTCATCCCTGCCAGACACATCCGTGCTCAGATGCTATGTTGGGACAGTAGATGCCAGAGGTCAGTGGGGCTGTAACCACCGACCCCTTACAGTTCTGAGCTTCAGGCCACCCCTGGAAGCAATTGTCTCTGGAACTCAGGGGTGTAGGAGGTGAGTGTTCAACATGAATGGACATCAGAGAGGGACCCCAATGTTATAAGGAGGGCTCAGGAACATTGTGTGCAGACTCATCAATCATAGTCCAGGATATGAAATGGTAGGAATATAGGAAACTCATTTTATGTTAAAAATGTGAACTACAGAGCGCACAGACCCGCGGCGCCTCAGATTGGGACGTTTGAACCCGGGCTTGCGCAGATGAAGCAGCGGGCTGAGCCAGGACGGCGTAGTTTTCTTTCTTTTAGAAAATGCTATTAAGAATATTATATACAGAGGGAGGAGTCAAGATGGCGGAGAAGTAGCAAGCTGAGACTGCTTCAGCTAGCCGGAGATCAGCTAGATAGCTTATCTAAAGATTGCAAACACCTGAAAATCCATCGGCAGATCGAAGAGAAGAAGAACAGCAATTCTGGAAACAGAAAAACAACCACTTTCTGAAAGGTAGGACCGGCGGAGAAGTGAATCCAAAGCGACGGGAAGATAGACCCCGGGGGGAGGGGCCGGCTCCCGGCAAGCGGCGGAGCAACCGCGCACAAAATCAGGACTTTTAAAAGTCTGTTCCGCTGAGGGACATCGCTCCAGAGGCTAAACCGGGGCGAAGCCCACGCGGGGTCAGCGTGGCCTCAGGTCCCGCAGGGTCACAGAAGGATCGGGGGTGTCTGAGTGTCGCAGAGCTTGCGGGTATTGGAACGGGAAAGCTGGCTACAGAGACAGAGCCGACAGTAAGCTCGCAGCTCGGTGTTACCTTGAACCGGTCGCAGGCTCGGTGAGCTCGGAGCGCGGCCGGAGGTCAGGCAGACGGGAGTAACTGGGCGCTGTTCTCTGAGGGCGCACTGAGGAGTGGGGCCCTGGGCTCTCGGCTCCTCCGGGCCGGAGACCAGGAGGCCGCCATTTGTATTCCCGTCCTCTGGAACTCTACGGAAAGCGCTCAGGGAACAAAAGCTCCTGAAAGCAAACCCGAGCGGATTACTCACCCCGGCCCCGGGTAAGGGCGGTGTAATTCCGCCTGGGGCAAAGACACTTGAGAATCACTACACCAGGCCCCTCCCCCAGAAGATCAACAAGAAATCCAGCCGAGACCAAGTTCACCTACCAAGGAGTGCGGTTTCAATACCAAGGAGAGCAGCAGAATTCCAGAGGAGGAGAAAGCCAAGCACGGAACTCATGGCTTTTTTCCTGTGATTTTTTTTAGTCTTGCAGTTAATTTAATTTTTTCTTTTTCATTTTTTTTTTTTCTTTTTTCTCGCCTTCGGGTAAAATTTTTTTTTTTTTTTTAACTGTTACCTTTTTCTTTTTTAACGATTTTTTACTAGTTTATCTAATATATATATATTTTTTTTTACATTTTTCTTAGGTGTTTTCTTTTTTAAAAAAAAAAATTCTTTTCTTTTCTTTTCTTTTTTTTTTTTTTTTTTCTTTTTTCTTTCTTCCTTTTTGAACCTCTTTTTATCCCCTTTCTCCCCACTCACGATTTTGGATCTCTTCTAATTTGGCTAAAGCATATTTTCCTGGGGTTGTTGCCACCCTTTTAGTATTTTACTTGCCCCTTCATTTACTCTTATCTGGACAAAATGACAAGACGTAAAAATTCACCACAAAAAAAAGAACAAGAGGCAGTACCGAAGGCTAGGGACCTAATCAATACAGACATCGGTAATATGTCAGATCTAGAGTTCAGAATGACAATTCTCAAGGTTCTAGCCGGGCTCGAAAAAGGCATGGAAGATATTAGAGAAACCCTCTCGAGAGATATAAAAGCCCTTTCTGGAGAAATAAAAGAACTAAAATCTAACCAAGTTGAAATCAAAAAAGCTATTAATGAGGTGCAATCAAAAATGGAGGCTCTCACTGCTAGGATAAATGAGGCAGAAGAAAGAATTAGTGATATAGAAGACCAAATGACAGAGAATAAAGAAGCTGATCAAAAGAGGGACAAACAGCTACTGGACCACGAGGGGAGAATTCGAGAAATAAGTGACACCATAAGACGAAACAACATTAGAATAATTGGGATTCCAGAAGAAGAAGAAAGTGAGAGGGGAGCAGAAGGTATACTGGAGAGAATTATTGGGGAGAATTTCCCCAATATGGCAAAGGGAACAAGCATCAAAATTCAGGAGGTTCAGAGAATGCCCCTCAAAATCAATAAGAATAGGCCCACACCCCGTCACATAATAGTAAAATTTACAAGTCTCAATGACAAAGAGAAAATCCTGAAAGCAGCCCGGGAAAAGAAGTCTGTAACATACAATGGTAAAAATATTAGATTGGCAGCTGACTTATCCACAGAGACCTGGCAGGCCAGAAAGAGCTGGCATGATATTTTCAGAGCACTAAACGAGAAAAACATGCAGCCAAGAATACTATATCCAGCTAGGCTATCATTGAAAATAGAAGGAGAGATTAAAAGCTTCCAGGACAAACAACAACTGAAAGAATTTGCAAATACCAAACCAGCTCTACAGGAAATATTGAAAGGGGTCCTCTAAGCAAAGAGAGAGCCTACAAGTGGTAGATCAGAAAGGAACAGAGACCATATACAGTAACAGTCACCTTACAGGCAATACAATGGCACTAAATTCATATCTCTCAATAGTTACCCTGAATGTGAATGGGCTAAATGCCCCTGTCAAAAGACACAGGGTATCAGAATGGATAAAAAAACAAAACCCATCTATATGTTGCCTCCAAGAAACACATTTTAAGCCCGAAGACACCTCCAGATTTAAAGTGAGGGGGTGGAAAAGAATTTACCATGCTAATGGACATCAGAAGAAAGCAGGAGTGGCAATCCTTATATCAGATCAATTAGATTTTAAGCCAAAGACTGTAATAAGAGATGAGGAAGGACACTATATCATACTCAAAGGGTCTGTCCAACAAGAAGATTTAACAATTTTAAATATCTATGCCCCCAACGTGGGAGCAGCCAACTATATAAACCAATTAATAACAAAATCAAAGAAACACATAAACAACAATACAATAATAGTAGGGGACTTTAACATTCCCCTCACTGAAATGGACAGGTCATCCAAGCAAAAGATCAGCAAGGAAATAAAGGCCTTAAATGACACACTGGACCAGATGGACATCACAGATATATTCAGAATATTTCATCCCAAAGCAACAGAATACACATTCTTCTCTAGTGCACATGGAACATTCTCCAGAATAGATCACATCCTCGGTCCTAAATCAGGACTCAACCGGTATCAAAAGATTGGGATCATTCCCTGCATATTTTCAGACCACAATGCTCTAAAGCTAGAACTCAACCACAAAAGGAAGTTTGGAAAGAACCCAAATACATGGAGACTAAACAGTATCCTTCTAAAGAATGAATGGGTCAACCGGGAAATTAAAGAAGAATTGAAAAAAATCATGGAAACAAATGATAATGAAAATACAACGGTTCAAAATCTGTGGGACACAACAAAGGCAGTCCTGAGAGGAAAATATATAGCGGTACAAGCCTTTCTCAAGAAACAAGAAAGGTCTCAGGTACACAACCTAACCCTACACCTAAAGGAGCTGGAGAAAGAACAAGAAAGAAACCCTAAGCCCAGCAGGAGAAGAGAAATCATAAAGATCAGAGCAGAAATCAATGAAATAGAAACCAAAAAAACAATAGAACAAATCAACGAAACTAGGAGCTGGTTCTTTGAAAGAATTAATAAAATTGATAAACCCCTGGCCCGACTTATCAAAAAGAAAAGAGAAAAGACCCAAATAAATAAAATCATGAATGAAAGAGGAGAGATCACAACTAACACCAAGGAAATACAAACTATTATAAGAACATACTATGAGCAACTCTACGGCAATAAATTTGACAATCTGGAAGAAATGGATGCATTCCTAGAAACATATAAACTACCACAACTGAACCATGAAGAAATAGAAAGCCTGAACAGACCCATAACCAGTAAGGAGATTGAAACAGTCATTAAAAATCTCCAAACAAACAAAAGCCCAGGGCCAGACGGCTTCCCGGGGGAATTCTACCAAACATTTAAAGAAGAACTAATTCCTATTCTCCTGAAACTGTTCCAAAAAATAGAAATGGAAGGAAAACTTCCAAACTCATTTTATGAGGCCAGCATCACCTTGATCCCAAAACCAGACAAGGATCCCACCAAAAAAGAGAGCTATAGACCGATATCCTTGATGAACACAGATGCGAAAATACTCAACAAAATACTAGCCAATCGGATTCAACAGTACATTAAAAAGATTATTCACCACGACCAAGTGGGATTTATTCCAGGGCTGCAAGGTTGGTTCAACATCCGCAAATCAGTCAATGTGATACAACACATCAATAAAAGTAAGAACAAGAACCATATGATACTCTCAATAGATGCTGAAAAAGCATTTGACAAAGTACAACATCCCTTCCTGATCAAAACTCTTCAAAGTGTAGGGATAGAGGGCACATACCTCAATATCATCAAAGCCATCTATGAAAAACCCACCGCAAATATCATTCTCAATGGAGAAAAACTGAAAGCTTTTCCGCTAAGGTCAGGAACACGGCAGGGATGTCCATTATCACCACTGCTATTCAACATCGTACTAGAGGTCCTAGCCTCAGCAATCAGACAACAAAAGGAAATTAAAGGCATCCAAATCGGCAAAGAAGAAGTCAAATTATCACTCTTCGCAGATGATATGATACTATATGTGGAAAACCCAAAAGACTCCACTCCAAAACTGCTAGAACTTATACAGGAATTCAGTAAAGTGTCAGGATATAAAATCAATGCACAGAAATCAGTTGCATTTCTCTACACCAACAGCAAGACAGAAGAAAGAGATATTAAGGAGTCAATCCCATTTACAATTGCATCCAAAACCATAAGATACCTAGGAATAAACCTAACCAAAGAGACACAGAATCTATACTCAGAAAACTATAAAGTACTCATGAAAGAAATTGAGGAAGACACAAAGAAATGGAAAAATGTTCCATGCTCCTGGATTGGAAGAATAAATATTGTGAAAATGTCTATGCTACCTAAAGCAATCTACACATTTAATGCAATTCCTATCAAAGTACCATCCATCTTTTTCAAAGAAATGGAACAAATAATTCTAAAATTTATATGGAACCAGAAAAGACCTCGAATAGCCAAAGGGATATTGAAAAAGAAAGCCAACGTTGGTGGCATCACAATTCCGGACTTCAAGCTCTATTACAAAGCTGTCATCATCAAGACAGCATGGTACTGGCACAAAAACAGACACATAGATCAATGGAACAGAATAGAGAGCCCAGAAATAGACCCTCAACTCTATGGTCAACTAATCTTCGACAAAGCAGGAAAGAATGTCCAATGGAAAAAAGACAGCCTTTTCAATAAATGGTGCTGGGAAAATTGGACAGCCACATGCAGAAAAATGAAATTGGACCATTTCCTTACACCACACACAAAAATAGACTCAAAATGGATGAAGGACCTCAATGTACGAAAGGAATCCATCAAAATCCTTGAGGAGAACACGGGCAGCAACCTCTTCGACCTCTGCCGCAGCAACATCTTCCTAGGAACAACGCAAAAGGCAAGGGAAGCAAGGGAAAAAATGAACTACTGGGATTTCATCAAGATCAAAAGCTTTTGCACAGCAAAGGAAACAGTTAACAAAATCAAAAGACAACTGACAGAATGGGAGAAGATATTTGCAAACGACATATCAGATAAAGGACTAGTGTCCAGAATCTATAAAGAACTTAGCAAACTCAACACCCAAAGAACAAATAATCCAATCAAGAAATGGGCAGAAGACATGAACAGACATTTCTGCAAAGAAGACATCCAGATGGCGAACAGACACATGAAAAAGTGCTCCATATCACTCGGCATCAGGGAAATACAAATCAAAACCACAATGAGATATCACCTCACACCAGTCAGAATGGCTAAAATCAACAAGTCAGGAAATGACAGATGCTGGCGAGGATGCGGAGAAAGGGGAACCCTCCTACACTGTTGGTGGGAATGCAAGCTGGTGCAGCCACTCTGGAAAACAGCATGGAGGTTCCTCAAAATGTTGAAAATAGAACTGCCCTATGACCCAGCAATTGCACTATTGGGTATTTACCCTAAAGATACAAATGTAGTGATCCAAAGGGACACATGCACCCGAATGTTTATAGCAGCAATGTCCACAATAGCCAAACTATGGAAAGAACCTAGATGTCCATCAACAGATGAATGGATCAAGAAGATGTGGTATATATACACAATGGAATACTATGCAGCCATCAA
Organism: Mustela lutreola; assembly: GCF_030435805.1. Classification (NCBI taxonomy): domain Eukaryota; kingdom Metazoa; phylum Chordata; class Mammalia; order Carnivora; family Mustelidae; genus Mustela; species Mustela lutreola. Next base: position 50,270,811 of record NC_081305.1, read on the forward strand.
AAGAAATGAAATCTTGCCATTTGCAACAACATGGATGGAACTAGAGCGTATCATGCTTAGCGAAATAAGTCAAGCAGAGAAAGACAACTATCATATGATCTCCCTGATATGAGGAAGTGGTGATGCAACATGGAGGCTTAAGTGGGTAGAAGAATAAATGAAACAAGATGGGATTGGGAGGGAGACAAACCATAATTGACTCTTAATCTCACAAAACAAACTGAGGGTTGCCGGGGGGAGGGGGTTGGGGAGAAGGGGGTGGGATTATGGACATTGGGGAGGGTATGTGATTTGGTGAGTGCTGTGAAGTGTGTAAACCTGGTGATTCACAGACCTGGGGATAAAAATATATGTATATAAAAAATATATGTTTATAAAAAATAAAAAATTAAAAAAAAAAAAAAAAAAAAAAAAAAAAAATGTGAACTACACTGTACACAAAGATGAACTCGAAATGGATAAGAGACCTCAACGTGAGACAGGAATCCATCAGAACCCTAGGGGAGAATATAGGCAGTAACATCTTCAATATCAGCCACAGCAACTTCTTTCAAGATATGTCTCCAAAGGCAAAGGAAACAAAAGCGAAGATGAACTTTTGGGAATTCGTCAAGATCAAAAGCTTCTGCACAGCAAAGGAAACAGTCAAGAAAACAAAGAGGAAACCCACGGAATGGGAGAAGATATTTGCAAATGACAGTACAGACAAAAGGTTGATATCCAGGATCTATAATGAACTTCTCAAACTCAACACACACAAAACAGACAATCATACAAAAAAATGGGCAGAAGTGATGGAAAGAAACTTTTCCAATGAAGACATACAAATGGCTATACGACCCATGAAATAATGTTCATCATCACTAGCCATAACGGAGATTCAAATTAAAACCACATTGAGATACCGCATTACATCAGTCAGAATGGCCAAAATTAGCAAGACAGGAAACAACATGTGTTGGAGAGGATGTGGAGAAAGGGACACCCTCTTACACTGGTGGTGGGAATGCAAGTTGGTGAAGCCTCTTTGGAGAACAGTGTGGAGATTCCTCAAGAAATTAAAAATAGAGCTTCCGTATGACCCTGCAATTGCACTCCTGGGTATTTACCCCAAAGATACAGATGTAGTGAGAAGAAGGGTCATCTGTACACCAATGTTTATAGGAGCAATGGCCATGTTTGCCAAACTGTGGAAAGAACCAAGATGCCCTTCAACAGACAAATGGATAAGGAAGATGTGATGCATATACACTATGGAGTATTATGCCTCCATCAGAACGGATGAATACCCAACTTTTGTAGCAACATGGACGGGACTGGAAGAAACTATGCTGAGTGAAATAAGTCAAGCAGAGAGAGTCAATTATTATATGGTTTCACTTATTTGTGGAGCATAACAAATATCATGGAGGACAAGGGGTGTTAGAGAGAAGGGAGTTGGGGTAAATTGGAAGGGGAGGTGAACCATGAGAGACTATGGACTCTGAAAAACAATCTGAGGGTTTTGAATGGGTGGGGAATGGGAGGTTGGGGGAACCAGGTGGTGGGTATTAGAGAGGGCACGTATTGCATGGAGCACTGGGTGAGGTGCAAAAACAATGAATACTGTTATGCTGAAAAAATAAATTAATTTTAAAAATGTGAACTACTGAAAAATGGAGCACATTGAGTGTTTGTAGAAATAATGAAGTTATATTATGGAAAGAAGATGGAAATCAGGAAGTGAGTTAATTCAATTCTCTGGAGGTAAAAGAGAAAAACAAAAACTTACTGTGACTGATCCTTCCATCTGTGAGAAGATGCAGCTGAAAGGCAGAACACGAAATTGGAAGACAACATTGAGGATGCTTTGTCTGATGCCAGACAGGCTGAAATGAGAACATGCAGATACCCAGGGAACAGGGGGATGGTGGATACCATGAGTCTGGAAAGAGAGCAGTGAGGAATGTGTGAGGCAACAGTCCCAGGGGCCAGTGTTCAGGTGTAAAGAGACACAGATAGAGCATCAGCCTGCTGGTATGCATGGATGTGTCCCTGAGATCTGTGTCTCCATATCTCCTGATAAAGCAAAGGAAGTTGACAGGAGTCAGAGCAGAAGCTGAGCAGAAGGAAAAAGCAGAGAGATTTGGAACATGCGCTTATACAGAATCATGAATAAGGGATGCTTTACTCACCCAAAGGAACTTGAAAGGACAAAGGTAAAAGCGTCGGCAGGGCCCATATCCTCAAGCACAAGGATACAGGGACTTGGTGTAGCCTTGGGCTTCATCTCTGTGAGGTAGGAGGAGAGTCCCCCAGCAGGCGTGTTCCCAACTCCTTATCCTTGGGTACTGTCCTGTACCTGGAATAAGGCAATGTTTTCTAACTTTTTCTTTTTTTTTAATCTAGGAAATCAAAGATTATTTTATTTATTTATTTACTTACTTACTTATTATTTTCATTTTTTTCTGACTTTTTTTCTTAATTAATTTATTTTCAGAAAAACAGTATTCATTATTTTTTTCACCACACCCAGTGCTCCATGCAATCCATGCCCTCTATAATACCCACCACCTGATACCCCGACCTCCCACCCCTCCGCCACTTCAAACCCCTCAGATTGTTTTTCAGAGTCCATAGTCTCTCATGGTTCACTTCCCCTTCCAATTTACCCCAACTCCCTTCTCCTCTCTAACACCCCTTGTCCTCCATGATATTTGTTATGCTCCACAAATAAGTGAAACCATATGATAATTGACTCTCTCTGCTTGACTTATTTCACTCAGCATAATCTCTTCCAGTCCCGTCCATGTTGCTACAAAAGTTGGGTATTCATCCTTTCTGATGGAGGCATAATACTCCATAGTGTATATGGACCACATCTTCCTTATCCATTCGTCCGTTGAAGGGCATCTTGGTTCTATCCATAGTTTGACGACCATGGCCATTGCTGCTATAAACATTGGGGTACAGATGGCCCTTCTTTTCACCACATCTGTATCTTTGGGGTAAATACCCAGGAGTGCAATTGCAGGGTCATAAGGAAGGTCTATTTTTAATTTCTTGAGGAATCTCCACACTGTTCTCCAAAGAGGCTGCACCAACTTGCATTCCCACCACCAGTGTAAGAGGGTGTCCCTTTCTCCACATCCTCTCCAACACACGTTGTTTCCTGTTTTGTTAATTTTGGCCATTCTAACTGGTGTAAGGTGATATCTCAATGTGGTTTTAATTTGAATCTCCCTGACAGCTAGTGATGATGAACATTTTTTCATGTGTCTGCTAGGCATTTGTATGTCTTGATTGGAGAAGTGTCTGTTCATATCTTTTGCCCATTTTTTGATATGTTTGCCTGTTTCATTTGTGTTGAGTTTGAGGAGTTCATTATAGATCCTGGATATCAAACTTTTGTCTGTACTGTCATTTGAAAATATCTTCTCCCATTCCTTGGGTTGCCTCTTTGTTTTTTTGACTGTTTCCTTTGCTGTGCAGAAGCTTTTGATTTTGATAAAGTCCCAAAAGTTTATTTTCCCTTTTGTTTCCTTTGCCTTTGGAGACATATCTTGAGAGAAGTTGCTGTGGCTGATATCGAAGAGATTACTGCCTATGTTCTCCTCTAGGATTCTGATGGATTCCTGTCTCACGTTGAGGTCTTTTATCCATTTTGAGTTTATCTTTGTGTACGGTGTATTAGAATGGTCGAGTTTCATTCTTCTACTTATAGCTCTCTAGTTTTCCCAGCACCTTTTATTAAAGAGACTGTCTTTTTTCCACTGTATATTTTTTCCTGTTTTGTCGAAGATTAATTGACCATAGAGTTGAAGGTCCATATCTGGGCTCTCTACTCTGTTCCACTGGTCTATGTGTCTGTTTTTATGCCAGTGCCATGCTGTCTTGGTGATCACAGCTTTGTAATAAAGCTTGAAATCAGGTAACATGATGCCCCCAGCTTTATTTTTGTTTTTCAACATTTCCTTAACGATTCGGGGTCTCTTGTGATTCCATACAAATTTTTGGATTATTTGCTCCAGCTCTTTGAAGAATACCGGTGGAATTTTATTCGGAATAGCATTAAAAGTATAGATTGCTCTAGGCAGTATAGACATTTTAACAATGTTTATTCTTCTGATCCAAGAGCATGGAATGGTCTTCCATCTTTTTGTTTCTTCTTCAATTTCTTTCATGAGTGTTCTGTAGTTCCTCGAGTACAGATCCTTTACCTCTTTGGTTAGGTTTATTCCCAGGTATCTTATGGTTCTTGGTGCTATAGTAAATGGAATCGATTCTCTAATTTCCCTTTCTGTATTTTCATTGTTAGTGTATAAGAAAGCCACTGATTTCTGCACATTAACTTTGTATCCTGCCACATTGCTGAATTGCTGTATGAGTTCTAGTAGTTTGGGGGTGGATCTTTTGGGTTTTCCATATAAAGAATCATGTCTTCTGTGAAGAGAGAGAGTTTGACTTCTTCATTGCCAATTTGGATACCTTTTATTTCTCTTCGTTGTCTGATTGCTGTTGCTAGGACTTCTAATACTATGTTGAACAAGAGTGGTGAGAGTGGGCATCCTTGTCGTGTTCCTGATCTCAACGGGAAGGCTGCAAGCTTTTTCCCATTGAGGATGATATTTACTGTGGGTCTTTCATAGATGGATTTGATGGGGTTCAGGAATGTTCCCTCTATCCCTATACTTTGAAGCGTTTTAATCAGGAACAGATGCTGGATTTTGTCAAATGCTTTTCTGCATCAATTGAGAAGACCATGTGGTTCTTCTCTCTTCTCATATTAATTTGTTCTATCACATTGATTGATTTGTGAATGTTGAACCACCCTTGTAGCCCAGGGATGAATCCCACCTGATCATGGTGGATAATCTTTTTAATGTGCTGTTGGATCCTGCTGGCTAGGATCTTGTTGAGAATCTTAGCATCCATATTCATCAGTGATATTGGTCTAAAATTCTCCTTTTTGGTAGGGTCTTTGCCTGGTTTGGGGATCAGGGTAATGCTGACTTCATAGAAAGAGTCTGGAAATTTTCTTCTGCTTCAATTTTTTGAAACATCTTCAGGAGAATAGGTGTTATTTCTTTTTTGAAAGTTTGGTAGAATTCCCCAGGGAATCCGTCAGGTCCTGGGCTCTTGTTTTTTGGGAGGTTTTTGATCACTGCTTCAATCTCGTTACTAGATATCGGTCTATTCAGGTTGTCGATTTCTTCCTGTATTTTCAAAATTTTTAAGATCTGAATAAAACTTTATTTTGGGGGTGTTCCAAGGTTCATTGTTTATGCACCACACCCATTGCTCCATGCAGTACCTGCCCTCCTCAATACCTACCACCAGGCTCTCCCTTCCCCCCCTACAAAATGCTCAATTTGTTTCTCAGAGTCTACAGTCTCTCAGCGTTCGTCCACTCCTCCGATTTCCCTCAATTCCCTTTTCTTTTTTCTACTCCTAATGTCTTCCATGTTATTCCTTATGCTCCACAAGTCAGTGAAACTCTGCTGGTCTCTTCTAGACAGCATGTGAATGGCTCTTACTTTTTTTTTTTTTTAATTTTTTATTTTTTATAAACATATATTTTTATCCCCAGGGGTACAGGTCTGTGAATCACCAGGTTTACACACTTCACAGCACTCACTAAATCACATACCCTCCCCAATGTCCATAATCCCACCCCCTTCTCCCAAACCCCCTCCCCCCGGCAACCCTCAGTTTGTTTTGTGAGATTAAGAGTCACTTATGGTTTGTCTCCCTCCCAATCCCATCTTGTTTCATTTATTCTTCTTCTACCCACTTAAGCCTCCATGTTGCATCACCACTTCCTCATATCAGGGAGATCATATGATAGTTGTCTTTCTCTGCTTGACTTATTTCGCTAAGCATGATACGCTCTAGTTCCATCCATGTTGTTGCAAATGGCAAGATTTCATTTCTTTTGATGGCTGCATAGTACTCCATTGTGTATATATACCACATCTTCTTGATCCATTCATCTGTTGATGGACATCTAGGTTCTTTCCATAGTTTGGCTATTGTGGACATTGCTGCTATAAACATTCGGGTGCATGTGTCCCTTTGGATCACTACATTTGTATCTTTAGGGTAAATACCCAATAGTGCAATTGCTGGGTCATAGGGCAGTTCTATTTTCAACATTTTGAGGAACCTCCATGCTGTTTTCCAGAGTGGCTGCACCAGCTTGCATTCCCACCAACAGTGTAGGAGGGTTCCCCTTTCTCCGCATCCTCGCCAGCATCTGTCATTTCCTGACTTGTTGATTTTAGCCATTCTGACTGGTGTGAGGTGATATCTCATTGTGGTTTTGATTTGTATTTCCCTGATGCCGAGTGATATGGAGCACTTTTTCATGTGTCTGTTGGCCATCTGGATGTCTTCTTTGCAGAAATGTCTGTTCATGTCTTCTGCCCATTTCTTGATTGGATTATTTGTTCTTTGGGTGTTGAGTTTGCTAAGTTCTTTATAGATTCTGGACACTAGTCCTTTATCTGATATGTCGTTTGCAAATATCTTCTCCCATTCTGTCAGTTGTCTTTTGATTTTGTTAACTGTTTCCTTTGCTGTGCAAAAGCTTTTGATCTTGATGAAATCCCAGTAGTTCATTTTTTCCCTTGCTTCCCTTGCCTTTGGCGTTGTTCCTAGGAAGATGTTGCTGCGGCAGAGGTCGAAGAGGTTGCTGCCCGTGTTCTCCTCAAGGATTTTGATGGATTCCTTTCGTACATTGAGGTCCTTCATCCATTTTGAGTCTATTTTTGTGTGTGGTGTAAGGAAATGGTCCAATTTCATTTTTCTGCATGTGGCTGTCCAATTTTCCCAGCACCATTTATTGAAAAGGCTGTCTTTTTTCCATTGGACATTCTTTCCTGCTTTGTCGAAGATTAGTTGACCATAGAGTTGAGGGTCTATTTTTGGGCTCTCTATTCTGTTCCATTGATCTATGTGTCTGTTTTTGTGCCAGTACCATGCTGTCTTGATGATGACAGCTTTGTAATAGAGCTTGAAGTCCGGAATTGTGATGCCACCAACGTTGGCTTTCTTTTTCAATATCCCTTTGGCTATTCGAGGTCTTTTCTGGTTCCATATAAATTTTAGAATTATTTGTTCCATTTCTTTGAAAAAGATGGATGGTACTTTGATAGGAATTGCATTAAATGTGTAGATTGCTTTAGGTAGCATAGACATTTTCACAATATTTATTCTTCCAATCCAGGAGCATGGAACATTTTTCCATTTCTTTGTGTCTTCCTCAATTTCTTTCATGAGTACTTTATAGTTTTCTGAGTATAGATTCTGTGTCTCTTTGGTTAGGTTTATTCCTAGGTATCTTATGGTTTTGGATGCAATTGTAAATGGGATTGACTCCTTGATATCTCTTTCTTCTGTCTTGCTGTTGGTGTAGAGAAATGCAACTGATTTCTGTGCATTGATTTTATATCCTGACACTTTACTGAATTCCTGTACAAGTTCTAGCAGTTTTGGAGTGGAGTCTTTTGGGTTTTCCACATATAGTATCATATCATCTGCGAAGAGTGATAATTTGACTTCTTCTTTGCCGATTTGGATGCCTTTAATTTCCTTTTGTTGTCTGATTGCTGAGGCTAGGACCTCTAGTACGATGTTGAATAGCAGTGGTGATAATGGACATCCCTGCCGTGTTCCTGACCTTAGCGGAAAAGCTTTCAGTTTTTCTCCATTGAGAATGATATTTGCGGTGGGTTTTTCATAGATGGCTTTGATGATATTGAGGTATGTGCCCTCTATCCCTACACTTTGAAGAGTTTTGATCAGGAAGGGATGTTGTACTTTGTCAAATGCTTTTTCAGCATCTATTGAGAGTATCATATGGTTCTTGTTCTTTCTTTTATTGATGTGTTGTATCACATTGACTGATTTGCGGATGTTGAACCAACCTTGCAGCCCTGGAATAAATCCCACTTGGTCGTGGTGAATAATCTTTTTAATGTACTGTTGAATCCTATTGGCTAGTATTTTGTTGAGTATTTTCGCATCTGTGTTCATCAAGGATATCGGTCTATAGCTCTCTTTTTTGGTGAGATCCTTGTCTGGTTTTGGGATCAAGGTGATGCTGGCCTCATAAAATGAGTTTGGAAGTTTTCCTTCCATTTCTATTTTTTGGAACAGTTTCAGGAGAATAGGAATTAGTTCTTCTTTAAATGTTTGGTAGAATTCCCCCGGGAAGCCGTCTGGCCCTGGGCTTTTGTTTGTTTGGAGATTTTTAATGACTGTTTCAATCTCCTTACTGGTTATGGGTCTGTTCAGGCTTTCTATTTCTTCCTGGTTCAGTTGTGGTAGTTTATATGTTTCTAGGAATGCATCCATTTCTTCCAGATTGTCAAATTTATTGCCGTAGAGTTGCTCATAGTATGTTCTTATAATAGTTTGTATTTCTTTGGTGTTAGTTGTGATCTCTCCTCTTTCATTCATGATTTTATTTATTTGGGTCCTTTCTCTTTTCTTTTTGATAAGTCGGGCCAGGGGTTTATCAATTTTATTAATTCTTTCAAAGAACCAGCTCCTAGTTTCGTTGATTTGTTCTATTGTTTTTTTGGTTTCTATTTCATTGATTTCTGCTCTGATCTTTATGATTTCTCTTCTCCTGCTGGGCTTAGGGTTTCTTTCTTGTTCTTTCTCCAGCTCCTTTAGGTGTAGGGTTAGGTTGTGTACCTGAGACCTTTCTTGTTTCTTGAGAAAGGCTTGTACCGCTATATATTTTCCTCTCAGGACTGCCTTTGTTGTGTCCCACAGATTTTGAACCGTTGTATTTTCATTATCATTTGTTTCCATGATTTTTTTCAATTCTTCTTTAATTTCCCGGTTGACCCATTCATTCTTTAGAAGGATACTGTTTAGTCTCCATGTATTTGGGTTCTTTCCAAACTTCCTTTTGTGGTTGAGTTCTAGCTTTAGAGCATTGTGGTCTGAAAATATGCAGGGAATGATCCCAATCTTTTGATACCGGTTGAGTCCTGATTTAGGACCGAGGATGTGATCTATTCTGGAGAATGTTCCATGTGCACTAGAGAAGAATGTGTATTCTGTTGCTTTGGGATGAAATATTCTGAATATATCTGTGATGTCCATCTGGTCCAGTGTGTCGTTTAAGGCCTTTATTTCCTTGCTGATCTTTTGCTTGGATGACCTGTCCATTTCAGTGAGGGGAGTGTTAAAGTCCCCTACTATTATTGTATTATTGTTGATGTGTTTCTTTGATTTTGTTATTAATTGGTTTATATAGTTGGCTGCTCCCACATTGGGGGCATAGATATTTAAAATTGTTAAATCTTCTTGTTGGACAGACCCTTTGAGTATGATATAGTGTCCTTCCTCATCTCTTATTATAGTCTTTGGCTTAAAATCTAATTGATCTGATATAAGGATTGCCACTCCTGCTTTCTTCTGATGTCCATTAGCATGGTAAATTCTTTTCCACCCCCTCACTTTAAATCTGGAGGTGTCTTCGGGCTTAAAATGTGTTTCTTGGAGGCAACATATAGATGGGTTTTGTTTTTTTATCCATTCTGATACCCTGTGTCTTTTGACAGGGGCATTTAGCCCATTCACATTCAGGGTAACTATTGAGAGATATGAATTTAGTGCCATTGTATTGCCTGTAAGGTGACTGTTACTGTATATGGTCTCTCTTCCTTTCTGATCTACCACTTGTAGGCTCTCTCTTTGCTTAGAGGACCCCTTTCAAGATTTCCTGTAGAGCTGGTTTGGTATTTGCAAATTCTTTCAGTTGTTGTTTGTCCTGGAAGCTTTTAATCTCTCCTTCTATTTTCAATGATAGCCTAGCTGGATATAGTATTCTTGGCTGCATGTTTTTCTCGTTTAGTGCTCTGAAAATATCATGCCAGCTCTTTCTGGCCTGCCAGGTCTCTGTGGATAAGTCAGCTGCCAATCTAATATTTTTACCATTGTATGTTACAGACTTCTTTTCCCGGGCTGCTTTCAGGATTTTCTCTTTGTCATTGAGACTTGTAAATTTTACTATTAGGTGACGGGGTGTGGGCCTATTCTTATTGATTTTGAGGGGCATTCTCTGAACCTCCTGAATTTTGATGCTCGTTGCCTTTGCCATATTGGGGAAATTCTCCCCAATAATTCTCTCCAGTATACCTTCTGCTCCCCTCTCACTTTCTTCTTCTTCTGGAATCCCAATTATTCTAATGTTGTTTCGTCTTATGGTGTCACTTATCTCTCGAATTCTCCCCTCGTGGTCCAGTAGTTGTTTGTCCCTCTTTTGCTCAGCTTCTTTATTCTCTGTCATTTGGTCTTCTATATCACTAATTCTTTCTTCTGCCTCATTTATCCTAGCAGTTAGAGCCTCCATTTTTGATTGCACCTCATTAATAGCTTTTTTGATTTCACCTTGGTTAGATTTTAGTTCTTTTATTTCTCCAGAAAGGGCTTTTATATCTCTCGAGAGGGTTTCTCTAATATCTTCCATGCCTTTTTCGAGCCCGGCTAGAACCTTGAGAATTGTCATTCTGAACTCTAGATCTGACATATTACCGATGTCTGTTCTGATTAGGTCCCTAGCCTTCGGTACTGCCTCTTGTTCTTTTTTTTGTGTTGAATTTTTACGTCTTGTCATTTTGTCCAGATAAGAGTAAATGAAGGGGCAAGTAAAATACTAAAAGGGTGGCAACAACCCCAGGAAAATATGCTTTAACCAAATTAGAAGAGATCCAAAATCGTGAGTGGGGAGAAAGGGGATAAAAAGAGGTTCAAAAAGGAAGAAAGAAAAAAAAAAACAAAAAGAAAAGAAAAAGAAAAAAAAAAGAAAAGAAAAGAAAAGAATTTTTAAAAAAAGAAAACACCTAAGAAAAATGTAAAAATATATATATATATATTAGATAAACTAGTAAAAAGTCGTTAAAAAAGAAAAAGGTAACAGTTAAAAAAAAAATTTTACCCGAAGGCGAGAAAAAAAAAAAAATGAAAAAGAAAAAATTAAATTAACTGCAAGACTAAAAAAAATCACAGGAAAAAAGCCATGAGTTCCGTGCTTGGCTTTCTCCTCCTCTGGAATTCTGCTGCTCTCCTTGGTATTGAAACCGCACTCCTTGGTAGGTGAACTTGGTCTCGGCTGGATTTCTTGTTGATCTTCTGGGGGAGGGGCCTGTTGTAGTGATTCTCAAGTGTCTTTGCCCCAGGCGGAATTACACCGCCCTTACCCGGGGCCGGGGTGAGTAATCCGCTCGGGTTTGCTTTCAGGAGCTTTTGTTCCCTGAGCGCTTTCCGTAGAGTTCCAGAGGACGGGAATACAAATGGCGGCCTCCTGGTCTCCGGCCCGGAGGAGCCGAGAGCCCAGGGCCCCACTCCTCAGTGCGCCCTCAGAGAACCGCGCCCAGTTACTCCCGTCTGCCTGACCTCCGGCCGCGCTCCGAGCTCACCGAGCCTGCGACCGGTTCAAGGTAACACGGAGCTGCGAGCTTACTGTCAGCTCTGTCTCTGCAGCCGGCTTTCCCGTTCCAATACCCGCAAGCTCTGCGACACTCAGACACCCCCGATCCTTCTGTGACCCTGCGGGACCTGAGGCCACGCTGACCCCGCGTGGGCTTCGCCCCGGTTTAGCCTCTGGAGCGATGTCCCTCAGCGGAACAGACTTTTAAAAGTCCTGATTTTGTGCGCGGTTGCTCCGCCGCTTGCCGGGAGCCGGCCCCTCCCCCCGGGGTCTATCTTCCCGTCGCTTTGGATTCACTTCTCCGCCGGTCCTACCTTTCAGAAAGTGGTTGTTTTTCTGTTTCCAGAATTGCTGTTCTTCTTCTCTTCGATCTGCCGATGGATTTTCAGGTGTTTGCAATCTTTAGATAAGCTATCTAGCTGATCTCCGGCTAGCTGAAGCAGTCTCAGCTTGCTACTTCTCCGCCATCTTGACTCCTCCCTGGCTCTTACTTTTTTATTCAACCTGATACCCTGTGTCTTTTGATTGGAGCATTAAGCCCATGTAATTCAGAGTCACTATTAAAAGAATATGTGGTCCATATATACAATGGAATATCACTCAGCCATCAGAAAGGATGAATACCCAACTTTTGTATCGACATGGACGGGACTGGAGGAGATTATGCTGAGTGAAAAAAGTCAAGCAGAGAAAGTCCATGATCACATGGTTTCACTCTTATGTGGAACATAAGGAATAGCATGGAGGACATCAAGAGAAGGAAGGGGAAAATGAAGGGGGTAAATCGGAGGGGGGGGATGAACCATGAGGACTCTGAGAAATAAACTGAGGGTTTTAGAGGGGAAGGTGGGGTTGGATAAGCCCGGTGATGGGTATTCAGGAGGGCACGTGTTGCAGGGAGCACTGGGTGTTATACACAAACAGTGAATCATGGAACACTGCATTAGAAACTAATGATGTACTGTGTGGTGACTAAATAACAAAAAATCTGCATAAGATTATCAGATTTACAAATCTATTCATTAGATGTGGTGAGTGCACAAAATCAATTTTTACGCTAAATGCTTGCTCAAATGTATACAATTATGAAATATTTCATAACTTACCTTACATAAACATGCAAAGAAACAGGAAAAGCCACAATCACAACTGCCACTTCCCAACAGCATTCGGGGGAAGAAGGAGGCACAAGTCTGCTTCCAGAGAGTGGGAGTAGGGGTCAACAGGTGCGGAGACTGCAGCCCATAACAACTCCTCAGTCCCGTATTTGTTAGATTCGAGATAACAATCAACAAAGGAGGAAGCAGATTATAGATAAACCAGATATGCCTGACCAAGCAGGATGGGGTTAGTGGTTGAGTAAAGGCATTTGAAGGAATCATCTAATTAACTACAGGTGATCTCTGGAGAAGGGGAGAAAACAGAAGTACCGCCCTGAGCAGGCACGCAACCCCAGCTGCTCCACTGCAAGGACATGTATCATCCTCTCCCCACGGGCCCCTGCTGTGCCACAATCAAGCATGTTTGGTCAGTACCTTGTTCTGAGGGACGGTTACACACAACTTTATCTTCATTCGTACATTCATTTACTTATTTATTTATTTTAAAGATTTTATTTGTTTATTTTTGAGAGAGAGACAGAAACAGAGAGAGGGGGACAGAGAGCCAACACAAATGGGAAGGAGGGACAGAGAGAGAAGCAGATTCCCCACTGAGCAGGCATCCTGCAACACAAGACTCCATCCCAGGACCCTGGGATCATGACCTGAGCCCAAGGCAGGTGCCTCACAGAATGAAACTCTAAGTCGCTCAAATCACAACAACAACAACAAAGGAAAACCCATTTATTCCTTGGAGTATTCCACCTGGCTACACCTCAAAGGCCCTTGAGCTCACTCAAAATGATGGTGTTGCTGGAAGATTCCACCAGGTGTCGCCACATGAGGACAGAAGAGCTCTGTGAGTCCAGAGAGGGTTCAGGGAATGGTTTTGGATTCATCTGTTCCAAAGTTGACCTGATTTTCACCCACTTATTTACTTATGAAAACAGAGTCTGTGGTTTTGGCTGAGGAATGGAGGACAATAGTGGACAATAGGGAAAAGGGAAATGGAAAGTGAAGGAAAATGTATCCCACGAAGCTGGACCAGAGCTGCCGCTGTAGGAAGGTATGAACCAGCCCTGCCTCATGTTACGAACCCTCAACTCACAGGGATGAGGAAGGAGGGGAAAGCCAGGATGTCCAACAATGCAGGAGGGAAAGCACCACAGAGCACGAGGGACGAGTCTAGGACAGGGAGCAGCCCAGGTGCACCTCCTGCACTTGAACCATGCTCCCCCTCGATGTTGTCAGCAGACAGATCAGAGAGGGTGAGCTGCAGGCTTTCCTCCAGATCCCTCTGGGCACCTGGGATGCATGCCCACAGCTCTGCCACATGGAATGGTGGCATTGCTCCCCCTTGTGTTTAGCTCCTGGCTGAGTCTGGAGTCCTTCTCTGGCTGTGCTGAGCCTCTAGCAGCAGAATCCCGAGGACCACCAGGATCAAGACAGCTACGCCCATGCGGGTCAGATTCTCCACCATGTAATCTCTGGAGTCTGAGGCTAGGAATGAGGACAGAGAGATTGCAGAGGGCAGAGAGGACCCAAATCATCCATATCCTGCATATCCACCCAGGGGACCTGCTTTCCCAGACAGGACACCCCCTCCATACAAGCCCCATCACTGGGATTTTCTCCTACTCACCACTGCTGGGGTCTGAGTTGTTTTGGGGTGGGCTCACGGTGCCAGCTGCTTCTGCAGGAAGATGGAAGCAGATGGAAGGAGCTAGAGACCCCTGTCTTGCCTGTCCTCTGCTCTGTGCCTTTATCCCTCAACCTGTCACTATGTGGTTTTTGTACAGTTCCTGAACTAACCCTTCTCTGCTCTCCTGAGCCCAAGGCAGGTGCCTTGGCTTTCCTCTGCTCTCCTCACTGGATTCCTTCAGCCTCCTTGTTCTCTTTGATTTCAGACTCTGCTTCTGAGTCACTCAGAATAGATTCTGGCTGTGCCCCACCAGCTCAGGGTTGCAGAGAAAAATGGCCTCCCAGCACAGAAATCATCATGTCCTTGCATGTTCTCTGTTCTGTCTGGGACACAAGACCTCCTGGGCTCATGTCCCTGCAGATGACAGTTCCCACTTATTCAGTAGCCGAGGTCCCAGCAGCGTCCAAGGACGAGGGGCTGGATCCAGGGGCTCCTGACTGTCAGGAGAAGAGAGGGGCCCATGTCTGGGGTCGGGTTCCTGTCCCTCCATGTCAACCAGCTCCCTTCCTTCAGGGTCTGCACTTCATTCTGTACCTGCAGTATTCCTCCTTGGTTATGTTCATTAATTCATTTTTCAAATACTTACAGATACCACAGTGCTAGACATACACACACACACTCACACAGAGAGAGGGAGAGAGATCTGTGGGCGCCTATTTACAACAGACATATAAATATGTATCCATGGAAGGTCACAGTCAGTTACTGGGTCAGAGGAACACCCAGTTATTGCCTGCATGCAGTGTGGATGGAGATGGGAAGAAGAGCTACATAAGTAAATAAACAAATAAATAAATGAACAAAAAAAAATAAATGTGACTGATTGAAAATGCGCTAAGACCCTGGATTGCCCAGAGCTTGTGCCCCACAAGGACCCTGTGAATCCAGTCTGACCCAATGCACACAGGAGAAGGAGGACTGGTTTCTGAGTCTGGCGTCCCTGTCACCTGAGTTCCCTTTGTCATCATCTGCAGGTGCTGCTCTAGAAGGTGTGAGAAGCAGACACAGGGACACTGGACCAGCGTCCACACACAACGCAGAGTGGTCACCAGCTGCATATGGACATGGGGTGCAGCCTCCCTGGGGACTCCTGTGAGCCTGGATTGACACTCCCAGGTCAGGTGCTCACCAAGGAGCATGGAGGCCCCCAGATGAGCACAGGGGCAGCCGAGCAGTGTCTGCAGGTGTGGAGGTTTCTGTTCTGGACACTGTACCGTCGGGCTGACACCGCGGATTGGATTCAGCTATGGAAGGACAGGAGGTGAGTAGGAGGCGCTGTCCACTCACCATTGTCCTCACTCACCCCCCATGCAGCCCCTACTCCTTACTCTGCTGAGACTGAAGGTGGGGGACCCGGGTGCATACTGTGGATCTTCCCAAACTCTCCAGGGCAGGACCCTCCTCTGTGGAGACCCCTTGAAACCCATGTTTGTTATTGTGTCAGGCTTTCCTGAGACGTGTGTCCTGAGCTGACAGAGCTCAGACAGGACAGGGTCAGGGCCGCTCACCTGAGACAAGCAGCTCCAGGGGGTCACTGGGCTGTGACAAGAGGTAGGGGGAGGTGTTGGCAGAGCCGTAGCACCTGTAGGTCCCCTCTTGGGCTGAGGTCACAGAACTCATGTAGAATTCAGTCTGGTGCTGCCCAGCTCGGTACTGTGATCTTAGACGCAGCGGGGGATCGGCTGCCCCCTCCTTGGACAGAAGGAAAGTGTCCACAGAGCTCCGTGACTGACAAAGAAGGGTCACATTCTCTCCTGGGGCCACCGTGGGTCCTGGCTGCACTGAGAGGGAGGGTGTGAAAGGCAGTTGTCCTAGAGAGAGGAAGGGCAGGTGAGGGGCTGTCCAGTCCTTGTTCTGAAGTGCATCTGTCTGTGTCCTCCAAGTCTGTGCCATCCCATCCCCTGTCTCTCTCTCTGTCTTTCTCTCCCTGGGGACCCCACAGCCTTGGTCCTGGCCACCACCACTTGGGGGTCCCCTGGTAGGACCTGTGCAAAATCTGGGGTCCTGACTGATGCTGTGAGCCTTCACCTGCCAGTAGGATGTCCAGGGGGTCACTGGGGGCCGACCACTCAGAGGAGAGGGTATGTCCACCATAGCATGTGTACCGGCCCCCGTGGGAGGGTCTCACAGGGCCCAGGGTGAAGTCTGTCCCAGAGAGTCCAGCCTGGGTCTGCCGGCCAAGCTGCCAGGGAGGGTCAGGTGCCCCTTCCTTGGACAGAGCGAATCTGTTGTAGCCAACATCAGAGCAACACTGGAGACTCAGGTTCTGTCCAGAGGTCACAACAGTGTCCTGCTGGGTCAGAAGGGAGGGCTTCCCCAACACACCTGGGAGAGATGAGCCATGGATAGCAGGGGCTGAGTCTCCCCGGGCCTCCCCTTCTCCTGTTCTGACCCCCGGGTCTCACTGTCCATCAACCTTAGTGATGCTGACCTGTGAATCCTCATGGTCCCCTCACCCACCCTCTCATTGGGGCTCCCTGGGAGCATAGTCCCTGTTAACTGTCTGGCTCCTCAAAACACATATGGGGCAATAGTCAGACTTTCTCACCTGAGACCAGCAGCTCCAGGGGGTCACTGGGGTACGACCACACCTGGGGGGTGTTGCTGTAATAGCCATAGCATCTGAACCTCCACCTGTGGTTGGGGGTCACAGGGCCCACAGGGAACAGGGCCTGGGTCCCCCCACCAGGGGCTGCCTGGGAGACCAGGGTCCAGGAGGGCTGGCGCTCTCCTTCCTTCATCAGGATGAACCTGTGGATTCCCATCCATGAGGTACACTGGAGGGTCACGTTCCCTCCTAAGGTCACAACAGGGCTGGGCAGGGCTGAGAGGGTGGGTTGGTCCTGGGATCCTGGGAGAGGAGGAGAGAGTGGTGTTAAATGGGGCTCAGACCCTCACATTATCCCCAGGCTGGGCTGTGTAAGGGAGACCCCTGAGAGGTCCCCCTTCCTGAGGGTAGAGTCTGAGTCTGGGACTCTGAGTGGGCTCGCACCCGTTACCACCACCAGCTCCAGGGTGTCACTGGGCTCTGACCAGCCAGTTGGACTGAGATAGTCACAGCGGTATCTTCCTGCATATACATCTGTCATGTGTGTGATGGAGAACTTGGCCTTGTCCCCGGGCTCCAGTGGCTTCTGTGAGTCCCAATTCCATGAGTCCCCATCTTTACCCAGGCGATACTCCTGGGCCTTCAGGCTCCCCTGACACCAGATGGTCACAGGTGTCCCCCAGGGCATCATAGAGCCTGGCTCAGCCCAGATGGTGGGTTTGGGGTGGGTGCCTGGAAGGAAACAGAGGCTGGGACTCAGACCTTCCGCACTCCCAGGTCCCAGCTCAGCACAAAACCCCAAGACATCCCACTCTGTCAGCCCAGAGCTGTTGGTCTCCATCCCCCACTTCCTGGTGGGTGACCCCTGTCCCCAGTGAGGAGGTGGGATTGGGGCCCCTGGGGACAGACTCACCTGTCTGCACTTGGGTCTGGGGGCTCATACTCAGCCCTGGAAGAGAGTCCCTGTGAGAGGTTTGCCCCAAATCCTAGCAGATCCCCCCTCCCCATGAGCCTCCTGTGCTTGGAGTCTCCAAGAGACCATGACCTGTCTGTGGGGCAGGTCCCTCCCAGACTAGGGCGTCCCCTCCCCTCCTCAGATCTCACCGAAACAGAACAGGGCCGTAAGGGTGGGTGTCATGGTGTCTCCTTTCTCTGGTTGTGGCTCTGCAGACGGAGGGCCTACTGTGACCACAGGACAGACAAACACACAGGGCGTGGCCACACAGAGGCCAGTCCTGCCTGTCATACAGTTGTCACATCAGCAGCCTCATAGGAAGGGGAACGGCCCTCCCCAGGCCTAGACTGGCTGTGGTGTCTAGGACAGTGCAGCAGGGGGACCTCACCCTCCAGGTGAGGGGACCAGGGAAGGTCCTTCCCTCCCAGAGCCTCCCTCATGGGTCTCCTTCATCCCCACAACCCTTGGTCCTCACCATGGACGGGTCCCCAGACTCAGAGACGCTGCAGGGAACATGGGCTCCTGCTGTGCTGGGGAGCTCATGTCAGCACAGACATGCGCGTGATGTCTCTGAATGGCCCAGGTCACAGTCACGGTGGCAATGAGCCAAGAGGAGAAAAACGGGCAATTAGGGAAGGAAGCACGGCCCCTCTCCTGGCCCCAGAGTGTGGGCTTCCTTTTTGTCACAGCCTCCAAGGACTTCTCTATTTTCCTGTGACATGGTCCACACCCCATTTATGGGCACAGGCCTGTGTGAGTTTGTCCTGGCTCCTCGGCGCCTCTTGCTGCAGGGGCAGAGTCGTGCTCCCCACCCTGGTGTCTTGCCTGTAAGCTGTAGGGAACAATATTTGGGTGAGTGTTCTGATATGGGAGACAGAGCTGATTCTCATGCCATTACTACTCCAGTGTCCACTGCCCAGGTGATCTTGAGCACAGTGACCTGGTCTGTAGCCTGCTGTCCTGAACCCCACTCTCAGAGTGGTTGTGGGGGTCAGTGGGACCTGGAATGTGGATGGGATGAATCTTGTTAGATTCCTGACCTGATTAAGAGGGGTGTGGTTAAGACCAAAGAGGTCCATGTGTCAGATCCCACAGTGAAGGTGGACCTGTGATGCATCTCTCAAGAGACACCATGAGCTGTTAGCACTCAGAAAAGCTACTCATGTTTCTGAAATTATTGACAACAGCCTATTTCAGAAAAGAGAAACAAACATTTCTGGAATTTGGGGACTTCAATAGAACAGAGGCCCAAACTGAGTGACCACCAGTGCCTGGGGTCAAGTTGGGGGTAGTCAAATTTGATTTCTGCCTCTCTGAGGTCAGGTGGGTAGCCAGGTCTTTACAGGCAGGAAGGGCATCCAGTTTCTGGCTGACTGTGGAAGTAGTGACCCTTCCACTTTGTGTGGAGTGGGCACTGACATGTCTATGCCCACTGACCCAGCCCAGAGGTCAACACTGAGCCGCATCCTCTGTGCGTGTGTGTGTGTGTGTGTGTGTGTGTGTGTGGAATGGTTCCATCCAGTGCACCACCCCCAGTGGTGTCTTGCCCGTGTATGAGTATGTGGCTCCCATGGGAGCCATCCCTGTCAGACACATCCAAGCTCCATTTCTAAGCTGGAAGATGGATGCCAGGGGGTAATTGGAGCTGTGACCATCTATTCCTTACAGTCCTGAGCTTCAGGACAGCTCTGGGAGCAACTATGTCTGGAACTCAAGAGTGTGGGATGTGAGTGTCCAACAGGAATGGACATCAGAGAGTGGACCAATGTGATAAAGAGTGCTATGGAAAACGGTGTGCAGAGTCGTCAATCATAGTCCAGTGGAACAGCCAGAATATGGGAAACTCATTTTCCTTTAAGCACATGAAATACTGAAAAAGTGAACATTGGATTTTTGAATTAATAAATTATATTGTGGAAAAATATAGAAATTGGAAATGAATTAGTCAAATACTCTGGAGGTAAAAAATAATAATAATAATAACTTAGCCAACATGTAGTACTATATATTGGCTAACTGGACATAATAAAAATAAATAAATAAATAAATCTTTGATACAACAGAATGCAAGTATTTGTTTCATCTGTGAGAAGACACAGCTAAAGAGCAGAACATGAAACTGGAATACAATTCTGAGGATGCTTTGTGGGGTACAAAACAGACTGAAATGAAAGCCTGCAGATATCTGGGGAACAGGAAGGACACTGGGTACTGTGAGTTCCAGAAGGAAAGCAGTGAGGAGGGTGTCAGGCAACAGTCGCATTGGCCAATAGTAAATATGCCATATTAGTTTTACAGATGGAGACAAAACAGGCAGGTACTGGTGTTCATGGAAGTGTCCATAAAATCTGTGTTTCCATATCTCATGGTGGAGTGAAGGAAATTCACGGAAGCTGACCTTTGAGCAGAAAAAAAATAGATTTGGGAAGAACACCTGTAAGCAATGATAAGTGAAGAATGCTTACTCACCCATGGAATTATGAAGGGAGAAAGGCAAAAGTGTCAGCAGTGCCCACATTGCCAAGTCCAAGGAGACTCTGGGCGCCAGAAAAAGGGGCACAGTGGTGGGTGACTCAGTGAAGTGTCTGACTCTTGGTTTTGGTTCAGATCATGATCTCAGTGACTTGAGATTGAGCCCTGTGTCAGTGAACATGCTCAGAGATGAGTCAGGTTGAGACTCTCTCCCTCTCCCTCTGCTTCACCATTGTCCCCTTCCCCTACTCTCTCTCTCTCTCTCTCTCAAATAAATAAAATAAATGTTTAAAATAGAAGGAGGGGCCACTGGGTGGCTCAGTCCATTAAACATCTGACTCTTGATCTGGCTTAGGTCTTGATCTTAGGTTCATGTTACAGACCCTGTGTTGGGCTCCATGCTGGACCCAGAGTCTACTTATAAAATAAAGGGGAAAAATAAAATAGAAGAAGGCATACAAGCATGTTGGGGTCACCAGTGAGGTGTGCCGGTGGTTAGATCACACTTACATGTGAAAGAGTGTATCCATGACTCCCACCTGGGCACAGAGTGCCTTCACAGAGGTCCTTGATATTGGCCATGATGGGCATATTTACACTAAAGTAAAGGTAAAATGCCATGAAGGACAGCTTTTTAAAAACTGATTATTTCTTAGAGCCAGTGTAGCAGCTCACCAGCAGGCTGTCACTTTGAACACCCTTGAGTTCCCTCAAACAGATGGTAATTCTGGAAAACTCTACCAGCTATCATCAGATGAACAGAGACATCTGACTTCTGATTCTTGGGACAAAATAAAGTCTCACATGTTTATTTTTGCCTCCTCGTTAGATAGAAGGTGAGACACTGGAGATGTTTACCTCAAGGGATTGAGATGGTATTAGTTAGTTTCAGGAACTCCCTAGAAATGAGGGAAGGGAATACTTAGGCAATCCTATGTCTCCTCAACCACAGGCTCTATATTTGACTCTCTGTTGTAGCTGATACCCACAGAACATCACAAAACAAGTGAGACTCCAAGAGAGGTGAGTGAGGAGGAATTGTGGGTTATCTGCCTGGGGTCAGAGGGTCACATCCTTTCAAAGATGCAGTTGACCCCAGTGGACATGCAGGGATCCCTGGTGATTTCAGTCTGCCCTGACCGCCACAACCTCTAGTCTCACAACAGCCAGGATTACACAGTGGAGAATGTCAACCAGATGGGCATGTCTGCTGTGATCCTGATGGCTCTCGGGGTGCTTCTCTTGCAAGCAGCTCTGTCAGAGAAGACTCCAAGATGCAACCAGGAGATAAATCTGAGAGATAGAATACTGTCTGTTCAGCAAGGTAGATCCTCACCACTGAGTGGGGTAAATCCTGGAAGAAAATCTGGAGCATTACACTGAGGGAACTGTATGTTGAGAATATCCAGAGGAGTAAAAATGGTTTGCATGTAGGAAATGTGTGGAGAGAACATTTCTTGTTTGTAGTGGACTTTTGTGCCATTAAGCTGGTAATCTCCTCTCTACCAATAGTGATTGTCCCTGACCGGTCCCTGCCTGTCTCACTCCCATGACATGAGACTGCATTCATGTTGCAGGTATGGACCCACACGTATGCGCACCCTCACAGGCTGGTCCACTTCTATATATATACACATTCTCCTTCATTTTTATTAACCACATCCTTTGAAGTATACTTCTGTTCCTTATAGAACACAAAATCTGGTTTTGAATCACTGAATAGATGGGGTAAAAAGAGAGACTACTTGGAAACAGATAATGGAAGACCATTCCCTACACCCTCTCTGGACTCATAGAGCTGTTCTCTGCTCATCTGATGATAGCTGGTAGAGCTTTCCAGAATTACCATCTGTTTGAGGGAACCCAGTGGTGTTCGAAGTGACAGCCTGGTGGTGAGCTGCTACACTGGCTCAAAGAAATAATCAGTTTTTAAAATCAGGAAGGTGGAGAAGTGAACAGCAGGATCCACCTTTTCGTCCCCACACATTAACCAACTCCTTCTGGTCCCTGACTTGGGATTATATATTTCCACAGCACTTTCTATTTTTCAATCTGTCCATCTATTATTTTGAGGAATGACATGGTGGGATTTCTGCAATCCACCATGCAATCTCACTAGGAGGAAGGATTACCACAATTAACATAAATCCAATTACTCATTCAGTTTGCCATCTAGATAGAATGATTGGTAGGAAATGAAAAAAAGAGTTGTAGTTTACACTCCTGAGGGAGAAGGAGGTAGTGTGCTAAAGAGGGCCATCACCCACCTATCCCTGGTGTGGACTGTGAGCAAGAGATCCTCTTGAGGCCACACTCTCTTCCCTTAAGCTTGAAGAAGGTGTGCCAGTGGGAGGGGGCCAGCTCCTGCCCTTACCTGTCACTACTAGGGTCAGGAGGTCACCCTGCTGTGACCAGCTATTCCTGCTCTGATATGCACAATGGTATCACCCTGAATCATGTGAGCTCATGGATGCAAAGGAGAAACTGGCCTTGTTGCTGGAATCCTGCAAGGTCTTCACAAAGAAGGGTTCAGAGACCTTCTCTTTATATAGAGAGTAGACATCAGCCTGCAGAGATGCCTGACCCCAGATGGTCACAGGGCTCCCCTTGGTGACCATGGGGCTGGGATCAGCCCAGAGTAAGGGTTTGGGGAGGACTCCTAGAAATAAATCAGATGGAGAGTTGCAAGGGTACCCTTCTTTCATTTCCCCGCTTGCAACCCCGAGGGCCCTCCCACATTGGTCATTATCAGCCCTGCCCCTCTGCATCCCCCAGCTGCCCAGTGGGGTTGTTGGGTTGAAGCAGGATTTCTGAGGAGGGCACACCCACCTGTGCCTGGTCCCATGGGGCCTGACACATCCTGAAAGTGTCATTAGATACAATACATATAACAACTACAATGTAAAAGGGTGAGGATACCCTCATTTAGATGTTTTAAGGTTCCTACATTTCACTTGAAGAGGTAAAATACTAATTCTAACTTGACTGTGTTAAGTATGCATATTATAATATCTAGATTACTGCTTAACAGCACCCAAGAGGTATAGTTAAAACCCCAATAGGGATATTCAATTGGAATCCTAAAAAGATTTCTTTTTTTTTTTTTTTTTTTAATTTTTATTTATTTATTTATTTATTTATTTATTTATTTTTTATAAACATATATTTTTATCCCCAGGGGTACAGGTCTGTGAATCACCAGGTTTACACACTTCACAGCACTCACCAAATCACATGCCCTCCCCAATGTCCATAATCCCAACCCCTTCTCCCAAACCCCCTCCCCCCGGCAACCCTCAGTTTGTTTTGTGAGATTAAGAGTCACTTATGGTTTGTCTCCCTCCCAATTCCATTTTGTTTCATTGATTTCTTAAAGCCAAGAAAAGGCAGATAATGGAAATAGTAGAACAAATGAAAGAGGAGAGAAGCAAAAATAAAATGGAGATCTAATAACAATCTCATCTGTATTTACATTATATGTCAGCAGTCTAAACACAACACTTAAAAGACAAAGATTGTAAGATGGGTTCAAGAAAAACAACTATAAGCAAGACTCTTCTATTTGCGTCTATAAGAAATTCATTTCCAATGTAATGATGTAAATAGGTTAAAAGTAAAAGAATAAAGAATGTGGATGAACCTCAAAAACACTATGCTAAGAAAAAATATCCAGACACAGAGGTCATATCTTGTGTGACTCCATTTATATGACCTGAAGAGGCAAATTCAAGAGACAGGAAGTGGAGCAGAGATTGACAGGGGCTGGTGGCAAAAGCACATGTGAGTAATTATGTAATGGGTAGGGACTTTCCACTGGGATATTAAGAATGTTCTAGAAATGGATAGTGATGATGATTGTCTAACTTGGTAATGTAGTTCATGCCACTGAATTATATATCTTAGTAGTGATTAAAATGGTAAATTTTATGTTCTGTATATTCAACCACATTATAAAAAGTAAGAGAAAGAAAAATGTATAACAGAAACACTAATCCAAAGAATATTGAAGTCATTGAATTAGCTTCCAACTGCTGCTGTCACAAATGACTACATACTTGGTGTCTTAAAACAATATAAATAGATTATGTTAAAATTCTGGAGGTCAGAAATACAAATAGAGTCTAACAGCTATAAACTCAAGGAATAGGGCAACATTCACTTACTTCATCTTCATTCAGAACCCGAATTCTGAATGCAATTGACTTCTAAATATTGACCATGTATGCAGTGAATCTGGAAAGCTCCTTTTCATTGTTTTTTAAAATTTAATTTTATTTTTTCAGTGTTCCAAGATTCATTGTTTATGTACCACACCAAGTGCTCCATGCATAACCTGCCCTCCTTAATACCCACCACCAGGCTCACCTAACCGCCCACCTCCCTCCCTTCCAAAACCCTTGGTTTGTTTCTCAGAGTCCACAGTCTCTCATAGTTCATCTCCCCCTCTCCTTTTCAATTTTGGCAATACATCTTTATATTATTTTTTATTTTATTCAT
This sequence comes from Mustela lutreola, assembly GCF_030435805.1. Taxonomy (NCBI): domain Eukaryota; kingdom Metazoa; phylum Chordata; class Mammalia; order Carnivora; family Mustelidae; genus Mustela; species Mustela lutreola. The sequence goes on from NC_081305.1 coordinate 50,295,513, forward strand.
TTTTTCCTTTTTTTTCATTTAAATTCAATTAGCCAAGGTATAGTACATCATTAGTTTTTTATATAATGTTCAGTGATTCATTAGTTATGCTCAAACTGTGAAATTTTGGAGGAATACAAGTATTATTCTATCCATTTCAGTGCTTCTCCCTTTGTTTTGTTTCCTTTAATTAGTTGGTATCTCCAATTATGAATTGATTGCTATGCTGAATACAAATGCTCAAAAGAAACATACTTGGAACATTTCCCATCACAGAGAGAAGAACTTCAAGTACATATACATATATATAATTTTTTAATTATGTCATGTTAGTCACTGTATAGTATTTCATTTGTTTTTTATGTGGTGTCCCATGATTCATTGTTTGCATGTAACATCCAGTGCTCACTGCAACACATGCCCTCCTCAATACCCATCACCAGGCTAACGTACCACCTTGACCTCCTCATCTCTGAAACCCTCAGTTTGTTTCCTGGGGTCCAGAGTCTGTCATGGTTTTTCCCCCACTCTGATTTTCACCCCCCCACCTTTATTTTTCCCATCATTCTCCTAATGTTCTCCATTCTATTCCTTATGTTTCACGTATGAGTGAAACTATATACTAATTGTCTTTCTCTGCTTGACTTATTTCACTCAGCATAATCCGCTCCAGTCCCATCCATGCTGATGTAAATGGTGGGTATCCATCCTTTCTGATGGCTGAGGAATATTCCCTTGTATATATGAACCACATCTTCTTTATCTATTCATCTGTTGAAGGGCATCTCAGTTCTTTCCTCAGTTTGACTATTGTGGACATTGCTGCTGTGAACATTGGCATGCATATGGTCCTTCTTTTCATTATATCTGTATCGTTGGTGTAAATACACTGTAGTGCAATTCCTGGGTGTTAGGGTAGCTTCATTTTTAACTTTTTGAGGAACCTCCATACTGTTTTCCAAAGTGGTTGCATCAGCTTGCATTCCCACCTATGGTGTAAGAGGGTTCCCCATTATGATGTCCAGATACTGATGGCTAATCATGCCTTCATAGATGGTAGGAAACATGAGTTTTTGTTTTCTTTTTTTTAATTAATTTATTTATTTTCAGAAAAACAGTATTCATTATTTTTTCACCACACCCAGTGCTCCATGCAATCCGTGCCCTCTATAATACCCACCACCTGGTACCCCGACCTCCCACCCGCCCCCCGCCACTTCAAACCCCTCAGATTGTTTTTCAGAGTCCATAGTCTCTCATGATTCACCTCCCCTTCCAATTTACCCCAACTCCCTTCTCCTCTCTAACACCCCTTGTCCTCCATGATATTTGTTATGCTCCACAAATAAGTGAAACCATATGATAATTGACTCTCTCTGCTTGACTTATTTCTTCCATGTTGCTACAAAAGTTGGGTATTCATCCTTTCTGATGGAGGCATAATACTCCATAGTGTATATGGACCACATCTTCCTTATCCATTCGTCTGTTGAAGGGCATCTTGGTTCTTTCCATAGTTTGGCGACTGTGGCCATTGCTGCTATAAACATTGGGGTACAGATGGCCCTTCTTTTCACCACATCTGTATCTTTGGGGTAAATACCCAGGAGTGAAATGGCAGGGTCATAGGGAAGTTCTATTTTAATTTCTTAAGGAATCTCCTAAGTGGCTGCACCAACTTGCATTCTCACCAACAGTGTAAGAGGGTTCCCCTTTCTCCACATCTTCTCCAACACATGCTGTTTCCTGTTTTGTTAATTTTGGCCATTCTTACTGGTGTAAGGTGATATCTCAATGTGATTTTAATTTGAATCTCCCTGAGGGCTAGTGATAATGAACATTTTTTCATGTGTCTGATAGCAATTTGTATGTCTTGATTGGAGAAGTGTCTGTTCATATCTTCTGCCCATTTTTTGATATGTTTGCCTGTTTTGTGTGTGTTGAGTTTGAGGAGTTCTTTATGAATTGTTTGTGTGTTTTAACAAGTGCTTAGTCTGCATCTGTTGAAATTATTTCTTAAGTTTTAATTTTATTTATTCCATAGGGTTTCTTAATTTTTTTTATTTCTTTGCAGCATAACAGTATACATTGTTTTTTGTTTGTTTGTTTGTTTTTAAGATTTTATCTATTTATTTGTCAGAGAGAGAGCGAGAGCGAGCACAGGCAAACAGAGTGGAAGGCAGAGTCAGAGGGAGAAGCAGGCTCCCTGTGGAGCAAGGAGCCCGATGTGGAACTCGATCCCAAGATGCTGGGATCATGACCTGAGCCAAAGGCAGCTGCTTAACCAACTGAGCCACCCAGGCGTCCCAGTATACATTGTTTTTGCACCACACCCAGTGCTACATGCAATACGTGCCCTCTCTAATACCCACCACCTGGTTCCCCCAACCTCCCACCCCCAGCCCCTTCAAAACCCTCAGGTTGTTTTTCAGAGTCCATAGTCTCTCATGGATCACCTCCCCTTCCAATTTCCCTCAACTCCTGTCTCCTCTCCATCTCCCCTTGTCCTCCATACTATTCGTTATGCTCCACAAATAAGTGAAACCTTTTGATAATTGACTCTCTCTCTGCTTGACTTATTTCACTCAGCATAATCTCTTCCAGTCCAGTTCATGTTGCTACAAAAGTTGGGTATTCGTCCTTTCTGATGGAGGCATAATACTCCATAGTGTATATGGACCACATCTTCCTTGTTCATTCGCCCGTTGAAGGGCATCTTGGTTCTTTCTACAGTTTCGCAGCCATGGCCATTGCTGCTATAAACATTGGGGTACAAATGGCCCTTTTTTTTACTACATCTGTATCTTTGAGGTCAATACCCAGGAGTGCAATTGCAGGGTCATAGGGAAGCTCTATTTTTAATTTCTTGAGGAATCTCCACACTGTTCTCCAAAGTGGCTGCACCAACTTGCATTCCCACCAACAGTGGAAGAGGGTTCTCCTTTCTCCACATCCCCTCCAACACATATTGTTTCCTGTTTTGTTAATTTTGGCCATTCTAACTGGTGTAAGGTGATATCTCAATGTGGTTTTAATTTGAATCTCCCTGAGGGCTAGTGATGATGAACATTTTTTCATGTGTCTGATAGCCATTTGTATGTCTTGATTGGAGAAGTGTCTGCTCATATCTTCTGCCCATTTTTTGATATGATTATCTGTTTTGTGTGTGTTGAGTTTCAGGAGTTCTTTATAGATCCTGGATATCAACCTTTTGTCTGTACTGTCATTTGCAAATATATTCTCCCAACAAAGAGGGTTGCCTCTTTGTTTTGTTGACTGTTTCCTTTGCTGTGCAGGAGATTTTGATCTTTTTTTTTTTTTTAAGAAATCATAGCACATGTATTTTTTAAGATATTTTCATAGCTTCTGAATATTTTATTTTATTTTTTTTTATTTTTTATTTTTTATAATCATATATTTTTTATATACATATATTTTTATCCCCAGGTCTGTGAATCACCAGGTTTACACACTTCACAGCACTCACCAAATCACATACCCTCCCCAATGTCCATAATCCCACCCCCTTCTCCCCAACCCCCTCCCCCCGGCAACCCTCAGTTTGTTTTGTGAGATTAAGAGTCACTTATGGTTTGTCTCCCTCCCAATCCCATCTTGTTTCATTTATTCTTCTACCCACTGAAGTGTGTAAACCTGGTGATTCACAGACCTGGGGATAAAAATATATGTATATAAAAAATATATGATTATAAAAAATAAAAAATAAAAATAAAATAAAATAAAATAAAATATTCAGAAGTTTAAAAAAAAAGATATTTTCATAGCAATAAAAACAAAGGCTAATTAAATGTTTGTGAGATGTCAGATATATGGTTATTTGCTCTATATAATAATTTTATAAAATTGTTCCAGTAACACAAGGAGGTATATATTGTTGTCTCTATTTTAGCAAGTGGTGCTTACTAAGTATAACTAAGTTCACATACAGTAAACAGACTGAGACTGATCTTGATGAAGTCCCAAAAGCTCATTTTCGCTTTTGTTTCCTTTGCCTTTGGAGACATATCTTGAAAGAAGTTGCTGTGGCTGATATCGAAGAGGTTACTGCCTAGGTTCTCCTCTAGGATTCTGATGGATTCCTGTCTCACATTGAGGTCTTTTATCCATTTTGAGTCTATCTTTGTGTACAGTGTAAGAGAATGGTTGAGTTTCATTCTTCTACATTTAGCTGTCCAGTTTTCGCAGCACCATTTATTGAAGAAACTAAGGAATTGTTGAAAAACAAAAATTAAACGGGCAGCATCACGTTACTTGATTTCAAGCTTTACTACAAAGCTGTGATCACCAAGACAGCATGGTACTGGCATAAAAACAGACACATAGACCAGTGGAACAGAGTAGAGAGCCCAGATATGGACCCTCAACTCTATGGTCAAATATCTTCGACAAAACAAGAAAAAAATATACAGTGGAAAAAAGACAGTCTTTTCAATAAATGGGTTTCTAAAAAATTTTATTTTATTTTTTCAGTGTTTTAAGATTCATTGTTTATGTACAACACCAAGGGCTAAGTTTTTTTTTTACGTCTTTTTAAAAATTTAATTTCTTTTCAGTTTAACAGAATTCATTGTTTATGCACCACACCCAGTGCTCCATGCAATCCATGCCCTCCTTAGAACCTACCACTGGGCTCACCCATCCCCCCTCCTCTTCCCCTCCAAACCCCTCAGTTTAGCTTCTCAGAGTCCACAGTCTCTCCTGTCCATATATGCATATACAGTTGTTTCACATTTTTAAAATTGTCAGCTTTTGCATATTTTTTATTATGTTCAGTTAGCCAACATATAGTACACCATTAGTTTTTGAGGTAGAGTTCAGTGGTTCATTAGCTGTGTATAATTTCCAGTGCTAATCACAACACGTGCCGCCTTTTTTGTGTTTCAGTTTATATTGCTAGGCTATACACATAACAATTTTTTTTTTTTAAATGTCTTTTTTTTTTTTTTATAAACATATATTTTTATCCCATAATAATTTTTATAGCTCCATTTCATTGTTCTGGACTGCAATATAGTATTTCTTGCATGAATATACCAACATGTATTTATCCATTCTCATTATTATAGATATCTGGCTACAATGCATATCTATATAATACAGGCGATAGAGATACTTTAACAATAGTATTTTTCTGACCCATAAACATGGGACATCTTTCATTTGTTTGTGTCTTCTTCATTTTCTTTCATCAAAAGTCTTACAGTTTTCAGGGTATAGCTCTCACCTCCTTGGCTAAATTTATTACCAAATATTTTATTATTGATGTTATTATAAATGAGATTGGTTCCTCTCCCTCGACATCAATTCAGCTTTTATTGTATCTTTCAAATATCACAAATATTGTGTTATGGTTGTCACTAATATAACACAATAAAAAATAACAATAAAAAATAAAGTATTACAAATAAGTCTGAAAAATCATCTGGCATCTCGCAGTTTCTGTAGCGGGACAACTTAGATCTTGTTCACCAGCCTGCTGAGCTGTTCTTTTCTCAGAAATATAGATACCACCCAAACATTTTTTGGTAATCCTTCATTTTAACTCTTCTGGCTTACTGAATGGAAGCAGCTGAATTTGATACAAGTTCAATCTCATTTCCTTCAAGAGTTAACTCATCTCTCTGGGCTTGAGTTACTAAACAAGCAACACCTGGCCTCCCCCAAACCCTGTGGATGTGTTTTTCACCAAGAAATTTTGGATTTTGATGGGAAAACCATTCTCCCGAATGACAATGGTATTGCTAATGTCCCGCTGAGGTTTATGGGAGAACTAAACTGTTTGTTGCACTTAAAAGTGCATGTCACCTTGTTATCTGAAGGGTGTGGAACAGCATACAGAGATTTGTTTGTGGGGCTACTGTGAGAATCAGCAGCACCATGACCCAGGTCTGGTCCCTAATGTACTTCAGGTCACAAGGGGAAGATGAGCTTCAGGTGGAGACACAGGACCCTGACCTGACAACTCCACTCGCCAGGGGCACTTTCTGTTGGGGTCATTTGCAATGCCCACAGTCATTGCTTGGGGCCTGCTGGCTTATTCTGGGATCTCATGGAGCCTGGTTATCGTCAAGCTCAGAGCATTTCTCTTCCTGCAGGTGTAGAGGTGTAGAGGGCCATATTGTCATTGCCATGGAAATAGGTCAGCATATCTAGGACACTCGTGCATGGTGAACCCCGGAGGAAATGGGGGTCTTTCCTCACAGGCCCCACTCTTCTCTCTCCAGAAGTAAGATCCATAAGGGAAGGAACTATTAGCTGTGGGGCAAGAATTATTCCAGGGATTGTCATTAGAGGTTTTCCTGTGTTGGAAGCTCTCTGCCACCCAAAAGTCATTTCTACTTTAAAAAAAATTTTTTAATTTTATATATATTTTAAAGATATTTTATTTATTTATTTGACAGAGAGAGATCACAAGCAAGCAGAGAGGCAGGTAGAGAGAGAAAGGGGAAAGCAGGGTCCCTGCTGAGCAGAGAGCCCCTATGGGCCTCGATCCCAGGACCTTGAGATCATGACCTGAGGCGAAGGCAGAGGCTTAACCCACTGAGCCACTCAGGTATCCTATTTCCACTTTTTAATACAACACTAAGGTCTAGGGGTTCTGTATCTGTTTTCAAGGTCAAGCCCCTTATAAGTTTCCATCTAGGAATGGAGTGGAGAGAATTCTGACCCTGGAGACCAGCACCCTTGCACACAGTTATCTGCCCTGAACTCTCAGAGATTAGAGATGGGACAGATGAGGAATGAGCTGGAACTGAGGTTCCTCCCAGCTGCTCAGGATGATGGTCTGGTAGGACAGAAAGCGAGTCCATAAGGAAGAACAGACAGATTCTTAAAGACGGACCTATACGTAGCTCAGGCATTTGTAGGATTTACCGCCATAATGGATTATGGGAAGCTTTTCCTCCCATTATTTATGGGGTTGAAGTTAGTCAGTTGTGCTTAAAAAATGACTGGTCAGATTAAGAGTCACTTATGGTTTGTCTCCCTCCCAATCCCACAAAACAAACTGAGGGTTGCCGGGGGGAGGGGGTTTGGGAGAAGGGGGTGGGATTATGGACATTGGGGAGGGTATGTGCTTTGGTGAGTGCTGTGAAGTGTGTAAACCTGGTGATTCACAGACCTGTACCCCTGGGGATAAAAATATATGTTTATAAAAAAAAACAAAAAAAAAAAACAAAAAAAAACAAAAAAAAAAAAAAAAAAAAAAAAAAAAAAAAAAAAAAAAAATGACTGGTCAGGGAGATTCAAATTAAAACCACATTGAGATACCACCTTACACTAGTTAGAATGGCCAAAATTAACAAGACAGGAAACTACATATGTTGGAGAGGATGTGGAGAAAGGGGAACCCTCCTACACTGTTGGTGGGAATGCAAGTTGGTGCAGCCTCTTTGGAGAACAGTGTGGAGATTCCTCAAGAAATTAAAAAGAGAGCTTCCCTATGACCCTGCAATTGCACTACTGGGTATTGACCCCAAAGATACAGATGTAGTGAAAAGAAGGGCCATCTGTACCCCAATATTTATAGCAGCAATGGCCACGGTCGCCAAACTGTGGAAAGAACCAAGGTGCCCTTCAATGGACGAATGGATAAGGAAGATGTGGTCCATATACACTGTGGAGTATTATGCCTCCATCAGAAAGGATGAATACTCAACTTTTGTAGCAACATGGACGGGACTGGAAGAGATTATGCTGAATGAAGTAAGTCAAGCAGAGAGAGTCAATTATCATATGGTTTCACTTATTTGTGGAGCATAGCAAATAGCATGGAGGACTAGGGGAGATGGAGAGGAGAAGGGAGTTGAGGGAAATTGGAAAGGGAGGTGAATCATGAGAGACTATGGACTCTGAAAAACAATCTGAGGGTTTTGAAGGGGCGGGGAGTGGGAGGTTGGGGGAACCAGGTGGTGGGTATTAGAGAGGGCATGGATTGCATGGAGCAGTGGGTGTGGTACAAAAACAATGAATACTGTTATGCTGAAAAAAATAAATTAATTAATTTTTTTTTAAATGACTGATCTCTTCATGAACATGCTTTCCTATACACGATGTAGAGAATGAAATTGATCTGTACATTGCTGGTGGTTTAAGTTTGTGATTTTTCAACCTTAAAACATCCCATTCCGCATTTGCCATTAAATACTAATTATGTGGGATTGAACTCTATGGTTTGTGTCTACACTGAGCAACACACTTGTCAATATTCTCCCACAGGTGCCCATGCCTACACACATGGTTTCCTCTAGGGTGTGGACTCCTGGGGCAGAGCTGCACCCTTGCTTTCACCAGGTGATTCTGATCTGATCCCCAACTTGGTCTTAGCAATTTATACGCCTATCAGGAATGTACTGAAGTTCTAAGTACACAGTATTTTCTCCAACGATGGATATTGCCATTGTGTTCTCTTGCCTGTCCTGTGGTTGTAGTAGGATTTTGTGTGTCACAGTTCCCTGAAACCGTGGCATTACACTGAGCTGGAAAATACCAGGATGTTTACAATACAGGGAGGCACACGTGCACCTTGAGATCACCAGTGAGGTGACCACAGCTGGATCACACACACTCATGAAGACAGTGTATCCATGACTCCCACCTGGGCGCACAGTGCGTTCACACGGCTCCTTGATGTTGCCCATGATGGGAGTGTTTACACCAAAGATATGGGCAAATACTATGAATCACAACTTAAAACACACAGACACACACACACACACACATTTAATCCATAGAGTCAGTGTAGCAGCTCCCCCCCTGGCTACACCTCAAACGCCCCTGAGCTCACTCAAACTGATGGTGTTTCTGGAATATTCCACCAGGTGTCACCAGATGAGGACAGAGGAGCTCTGTGAGTCCAGAAAGGGTTCAGGGAATGGTTTGGGATTCATCTGCTACAACATGGTCCAAATTTTCACCCACTTATTTACTTATGAAAACAGAGTCTGTGATTTGGGCTGAAGGGATGGAGGACAATAGTGGACATCAGGGAAGGTGGAAATGGAAAGTGAAGGAAAATAAATCCCACGAAGGTGGACCAGAGCTGCGGCTGTAGGAAGGTATGAACCAGCCCCGCTGTGTAACCCTTAAATGACAGGGATGAGGAAAGAAGGGGCAGTCAAGGATGTCCAACAATGCAGGAGGGAAAGCACCACAGGTCACAGCGGGGGAGTCCCGGACAGGGAGCAGCCCAGACATGTCCTGCACCTGAACCATGCTCCCCCTGGATGTTGTCAGCAGATAGATCAGTGAGTGTGAGCTGTAGGCTTTCCTACAGATCCCTCTGGGCACCCGGGATGCATGCCCACAGCTCTGCCACATGGAATGGTGGCTTTGTTCCCCCTCGTGTTTAGCTCCTGGCTGTGTCTGGAGTCCTTCTCTGGCTGTGCTGAGCCTCTAGCAGCAGACTCCCAAGGACCACCAGGATCAAGACAGCTATGCCCATGTGGGTCAGATTCTCCACCGTGTAATCTCTGGGATCCGAGGCTAGAAATGAGGACAGAGAGGTTGCAGAGGTCAGAGAGGACCCATATCCTGCATGTCCACCCAGGGGACCTGCTTTCCCAGACAGGACACCCCCTCCATACAAGCCCCATCACTGAGAATTTCTCCTACTCTCCACTGCTTGGGTCTGGGTTGTTTTGGGGTGGGCTAATGGTGCCAGCTGCTTCTGCAGGAAGATGGAAGCAGATGGAAGGAGCTAGAGACCCCCGTCCAGCCTGTCCTCTGCTCTGTATCTCTATCCCTCAGTCTGTCACTATGTGGTTTTTGTACAGTTCCTGAACTAGCCCTTCTCTGCACTAGGGGGCTTTCCTCTGCTCTCCTCACTGGATTTCTTCAGCCTCCTTGTTCTCTTTGATTTCAGACTCTGCTTCTGAGTTACTCAGGATAGATTCTGGCTGTGCCCCACCAGCTCAGGGTTGCAGAGAAAAATGGCCTCCCAGCACAGAAATCATCATGTCCTCGCATGTTCTCTACTCAGTCTGGGACACAAGACCTCCTGGGCTCATGTCCCTGTAGATAACAGTTCCCACTTATTGAGTAGCTGAGGTTCCAGCTGCATCCATGGATGAGGGCTTGGTGCCAGGGGCTCCTGACTTTCAGGAGCACAGAGGGGCCTGATGTCTGGGGTCAGGTCCCTGTCCCTCCATGTCAACCAGCTCCCTTCCTTCAGGGTCTGCACTTTCTTCTGTACCTACAGTATTCCTCCTTGGATGTGTTCATTCATTCATTCATTCTTCATTTACTTACAGATACCCACAGTGCCAGACAGACACACACACACACACACACACACACACACACACACAGAGAGAGAGAGAGAGAGAGACAGAGAGAGAGAGAGAGAGAGAGAGAGAGAGAGAGAGATCTGTGTGCACACATCTAGAACAGACATATAAATATGTATCCACAAAAGGTGACGGTCAGGCACTGGGTCATAGGAACACTGTTATTGCTTGCATGCAGTGTGGATGGAGATGGGAAGAAGAGCTACATAAGTAAGTAAACAAATAAATAATAAATAAATGAACAAAAAATAAATGAGACTTGTTGAAAACATGCTAAGACCCGGGAGTGCCCAGAGCTTGTGCCCCACAAGAACTCTGTGAATCCATCTAACCCCAATGCACACAGGAGAAGGAGGACTGGTTTCTGAGTCTGGTGTCCCTGTTACCTGAGTTCCCTTTGTTGTCATCTACAGGTGCTTCTCTAGAAGGTGTGAGAAGCAGACACAGGGACACTGGGCCAGGGGCCACACACAACGCAGAGTGGACACCAGTGCAGATAGACATGGGGTGCATCCTCCATGGGACTCCCGTGAGCAGGGATCTACCCTCCTGGGTCTCAGGTGTGCACCAAGGGGCATGGAGGCCCCCAGGAGAGCACGGGGTGGGCAGCAGAGCAGTGCCCGCAGGTGGGGAGGTTTTTGTCCAGGAGAGTGCCCCGTAGGGCTGACACCATGGATCGGATTCTGCTATGGAGGGACAGGAAGTGAGTGGGAGGTGCTGTTCACTCACCATCATCCTCGCTCACCCCCCATGCAGCCACTACTCCTTACTCTGCTGAGACTGAAGGATGGGGGACCCCGGGTGCACACTGTGGATCTTCCCAACCTCTCCAAGGCAGGACTCTCCTCTGTGGAGCCCCCGTGACCCCCACATGTGTTACTGTGTCAGGCTTTCCTGAGACGTGTGTCCTGAGCTGACAGAGCTCAGACAGCACAGGGTCAGGGTCCCTCACCTGAGACCAGTAGCTCCAGGGGGTCACTGGGCTGGGACAACAGGTAGGGGGAGGTGCTGGCAGAGCCATAGCATCTGTAGGTCCCCCTGTGGACTGAGGTCACAGGACTCATGGAGAATTCAGCCTGGTGCTGCCCAGCTCAGTACTGTGATATAAGACTTAGCAGGTGATTGGCTGTCCCCTCTTTGGACAGAAGGAAAGTGTCCACAGGGCTCCGTGACTGACACAGCAGGGTCACATTCTCTCATGGGGCCACCATTGGTCCTGGCTGCACCGAGAGGGAGGGTGTGTGGGGCAGCTGTCCTAGAGAGAGGATGGGCGGGTGAGGGGCTGTCCAGCCCTTGCTCTGAACTGAGTCTGTGTCCTCTGAGTCTGTCCCTTCCCATCACCCCCCCTCCCTGGGGAGCCTCCACCCCTGGTCCAGACCACCACCACCTGAGCTCCCCAGCAGGACCTGTGCAGAGTCTGGGGTCCTAACTAACGCTGTGAGCCCTCACCTGCGAGCAGGATGTCCAGGGGGTCACTGGGGGCCGACCACTCGGAAGAGACTGTGTGTCCACCATAGCACGTGTACCGGCCTCTGAGAGCAGGTCTCACCGGGCCCAGGGGGAAGTCTGCTCCAGAGAGCCCAGCCTGGGGCTGCCAGCCAAGCTGCTAGGGAGGGCCACATGCTCCATCCTTCAATAGAGCGAATCTGTCATAGCCGACATCAGAGCGACACTGGAGAGTCAGGCTCTGTCCAGAGGTCACAACAGGGCCCTGCTGGATCAGGAGGGAGGGCTTCCCCGACACACCTGGGAGAGACCAGCCCTGGATGGCAGGGGTGGCTTCTCTCCAAACCTCCCTTCTCCCGTCCTGACCCCCAGGTCTCACTGTCCATCACCTTCAGTGACTGACCTGTGAGTCCCCGTGGTCCCCTCACCCACACTCTCATTGGAGCTCCCCTGAGAGAAGAGTCCCCATTAACCTGTCTGGTGCCTCAGAACAGGAATGAGGCACCAGTCCGACATTCTTACCTGAGACCAGCAGCTCCAGGGGGTCACTGGGGTCTGACCACACTAGGGGGATGTTGCTGTAATAGCTGTAGCATGTGAACCTCCACCTGCGGCTGAAGGTCACAGGGCCCACAGGGAATAGGGCCTGAGTCCACCCACGGGGGGCTGGCTGGGAGTTCAGGGTCCAGGAGGACTGACACTCTCCTTCCTTCATCAGGACGAACCCATGGAATCCCATCCGTGAGGCACACTGGAGGGTCACGTCCCCTCCTGAGGTCACGACAGGACTGGGCAGGGCTGAGAGGCTGGGTTTGCCCTGGGATCCTAGGAGAGGAGGAGGGCGACATGTGAAATGGGGCTCAGAACCCCCACATTATCCCCAGGCTGGGCTGTGAGAGGGAGACCCCTGAGAGACCACCCCCTCCCTTAGGGCAAAGCCTGAGTCTGAGACACTGAGTGGGCTCACACCTGTCACCACCAGCTCCAGGGGGCACTGTACTCTGACTAGCCGGTGGGACTGAAGTAGTTACAGTGATATCTTCCTGCATGTACATCTGTCATGTGTGTGATGGAGAAGTTGGCCTTGTTCCCAGGATCCAGTGTCTTCTCTCTGTCCCAGGTCCTTGACTCTCCCTCTTACGCAGGTGGTACTCCTGGGCCTCCAAGCTCCCCTGATACCAGATGGTCACAGGTGTCCCCCAGGGCATCACAGAGCCTGGTTCAGCCCAGATGGTGGGTTTGGGGAGAGTCCCTGGAAGGAAACAGAGGCTGGGACAGAGACCTTCCCCACCCCCAGGTCTCAGCTCAGCCTCAAACTCCCAGACATTCCCCTCGGTCAGTCCAGAACTTCTATTCTCCATCCCCCGTTGCCTGGTGGGTGACTGTTGTCCCCACTGAGGAGGTGGGACTAGAACCCTGGGGACAGACTCACCTGTCTGCGCTCTGGTCTTGGGGCCCACACTCAGCCCTAGAAGAGAGTCCCTGTGAGAGGTTTGCCCTGAATCCTTGCAGAACCCCTCCTGTCCTAGAGCCTCATGAGCCTGGGGCCTGGGAGAGACCAGGGTCTAACTGTGGAGCAGTTTCCTCCCAGACTAGGGTGTCCCCTCCCCTCCTCATATCTCACCAAGACAGAGCAGGGCAGTGAGGATGGGGGGTCATGGCGTCTCCTCTCCCTGGTTCTGGCTGTGCAGACGGAGGCCCCACTGTGATCACGGAACCAACAGACACACAGGGTGTGACCACGGGCAGGCCTGTCCTGCCTGTCACAGGGTTGTCACATCAGCAGTCCCACAGGAGGGGAACAGTCCCTCCCGAGACCCAGCCTAGCTCTGGTGTCCATGATGGTGCGGCAGGTGGACCCTGAGGCTTCCTGAGGCGCCCCATCCAGGTGAGGGGACCAGGGCAGGTCCTTCCCTACCAGAGGTAGCCCATTTGGTTTCCTTCTTCTTCAGCACATCCGGGGTCCCCACCATGGCAATGTTCCCCAGACCCCAGGAATGCTGCAAAGGATGTGGGTTCCTGCTGCCCTGTGGAGGTCATGTCAGCACCGACATACCTATGACAAATCTGCTCGGCTCAGGATGAAATCATGGTGGCAATGAGGCCAGAGGAGAAATAGGGGCAAATAGGGAAGGAAAGTAGAAGCCCCTCTCCTGGCCCTGGAGCGTGGGCTTTCTTTCTGCACAGCCTCTGTGGACTTCTCTATTTTCCTCTGACACTGTCCACTTCCCCTTCCTGGGAGCACAACTCTGAGTCTGGGCTGGCTCCTCTATCCCTTGATCCAGGGACAGAGACATCCTCCCCACATCTGGTGTCCTCTCCCTGAGCTGTAGGGAGCAATTCATGGGTGAGTGCTGTGATTTGGGGGAAAAAAGCTGATTCTCATGTGAATACTACTGCCGTGTCCACTGCCCTGGAGACCTTGTGCACATCACCTGGTCTGTAGCATGCTGCCCTGAACCCCACTCAAAGTGGTTGTGGGGTCAGGGGGACCTTGCACGTGGGTGCAGTCAGTCATTGATAGTTTCCTGACCTGATTAAGAGGGGTGTGGATGAGACACAAGAAGCCCATGTGTCAGACTCCTCAATCAGGGCAGACCAGAGATAAACACCCTCGAGACCCTATGCGTCCCTACAGCTGAGAAATGCTGTTGGTGATGTTTCTAAATGGTTTACAATAACATTTTGTAGGAAATATGAAAGAAGAGTTTGGGAATTGGGAGGGACCACAGCAGAAACAGAGACAAAAGCTGAGTGACCAGCAGAGCCTGGAGTCCAGTTGAGGGTGGTCAAATATGATTTCTGCTTCTGTGTGGCCAGAAGAGTTGCCACATTCTAGCAGGCAGTAAGGGTATCGAGTTTCTGGGTGACTGTGGAATCAGTGTGACCCTCCACCATGTGTGGGGTGGCCATTGGCATGTCTCTGCCCTCTGCCCCAGCCCAGAGGTCAACCCTGAGCCACATCCCCTCTGTGTGTGTATGGAATGGTTCTGTCCTGTGGACCCACCCTCCACTGGCGTCTGCCCATGTGTGGTTGTGCGGTTCCCATGGGAGCCATCCCTGATGGACACATTCCTGTTCAGATGTTAAGTTCGGAGAGTGGATGCACAGGACACGGAGACAGGGACCATTCACCCCTTACAGTCCTGAAATCAGGGCAGCTCTGGAAGCAACTATCTCTGGAACTCAGGGGTGTGGGAGGTGAGTGTCCAACAGGAATGGACATCAGAGAGTGACCCCGATATGTAAGGAGTGCTATGGAAGACTGTGTGCAGAGTGGTCCGTCATCGTCCAGGTCGTGGAACAGCAGGAATGTGGGAAACGCATTTTGCACTAAGAACGTGAAATATTGAAGGGAAGAGACAAGAAGGTGGGAGAGTGGGGGGCCCCGTCTCATCTGGTCCCTTGAATTTAGCTACGTAACTATCAATTCTGCACAACATGAATTCAACCAGAGATCCAAGCAAAAAACATACCTGGAACTCTACAAGTAGAGAAGTGAGCGCTTTTTTCAAGGTGGGATGTCCAGAGTCGTGAATCTGAGGGGAGATAACAAAGACAAATGGAGGGGGGAGGGAGCCTCCATGTGTCCTCCACCAAGAAGTGTTATAGCCCCGAGGGCAAAATATGAACCCTTGGAAATCTCCTACAGTGAGAGATATGGCTGCCTGAAAGAGGTCTTGGGATGAAACAGAGAGACTTCTAGGTGGGTCAGTGTGGTCTCTAGATCCCAGGAGCCTCAAAATAACATAGTGCCTAGGTAGTAGAGTTCCCAAGCAGCAGAGCAGGGAAACTGATTATGGAGAGTGAGCCCAGGGGTGGGGGGAACTCTCAGCTTGATTCACCACAAACCCCGAGCTGTGCCAACTGGGGGGACTGCTCTCAGCCTGAGCACCCTGCAGAGGACTAGAACATGGGGACCTTCCACCATCCTCCGGGATGGGCAAAATGGGTCCACTCCCAACTGGGCAACAGATCTGAGGGTGATAGCCCAGTAAAGGACAGTACAGAGCTGCCCTCTGCCTTCCCCCAGGAGGGGCAGAGCTTGTGCACTCCATACGGTGACTGCTCTCAGTTCCAGTACCCTACAAAGGACAGTATCGTGGGACCCTCCACTTTCTCCAGAAGGATCACTGTGGGCGTGCACCGCAGCAGTCTGCTGAGTTTGGCACACATAAAAGTCAGGACCTTTTTTTTTTAAGATTTTATTTATTTATTTGACAGATTAAGAGATATTGAACACCAGTGGGTTAGGGGTTGGCAGCAGGGAGAGGGAGAGGGAGAAGGAGGCTCCCCATGGAGCAGGAAGCCTGATCCAGTGTTCTTTTTTTTTTTTTAATTTTATTTCTTTTCAGCATAACAGTATTCATTGTTTTTGCACCACACCCAGTGCTCCATGCAATCCGTGCCCTCTCCAATACCCACCACCTGGTTCCCCCAACATCCCACCGCCCCCCCGCCCCTTCAAAGCCCTCAGGTTGTTTTTCAGAGTCCATAGTCTCTCTGGGTTCACCTCGGACAAGGGGAGATGGAGAGGAGAAGTCAGGACCTTTTATCCCAGAGGGCTCACTAAAGGGAGGGCACTTTTCAGCTCTGGACTGCAGATTGGGGCACAGCCATTTTTATTTTGATCCTCTAAAGAGCCACAGAAAGCCTTCAGGGGAAAAAAGGCACACGGAGAACCAGCATAAACTGAGCCTAGCACACTGTCAAGGGGCAGTGAACTCCCGCCCCAGCGAGGACATCTGAGAAGCAGCATCACAGCAGGCCCCTCCCTCAGACGACACAGGTGCACAAGTTAATGGATTCCAGAAAAGTGCAAAATCAAAAGCTTCTGCACAGCAAAGGAAAGAGTCGAAAAAAACAAAGAGGCAATCCACGGAATGGGAAGAAGATATTTGCAAATGACAGTACAGACAAAAGGTTGATATCCAGGATCTATAATGAACTCCTCAAACTCAACACACACAAAACAGATAATCATATCAAAAAATGGGCAAAAGATATGAACAGAGACTTCTCTAATGAAGACATACAAATGGCTATCAGACACATGAAAAAATGTTCATCATAACTAGCACTCAGGGAGATTCAAATTAAAACCACACTGAGATATCACCTTACACCAGTTAGAATGGCCAAAATTAACAAAACAGGAAACAACGTGTGTTGGAGAGGATGTGGAGAAAGGGGAACCCTCTTACAGTTGGTGGGAATGCAAGTTGGTGCAGACACTTTGGAGAACAGTGTGGAGATTCCTCAAGAAATTAAAAATACAACTTCCTTATGACCCTGCAATTGCACTACTGGGTATTGACCCCAAAGATACAGATGGAGTGAAAAGAAGGGCCATCTGTACCCCAATGTTTATAGCAGCAATGGCCACGGTCACCAAACTGTGGAAAGAACCAAGGTAGCCTTCAATGGATGAATGGATAAGGAAAATGTGGTTCATATACACTATGGAGTATTATGCCTCCATCAGAAGGATGAATACCCCACTTTTGTAACAACATGGACGGGACTGGAAGAGATTATGCTGAGTGAAATCAATCAAGCAGAAAGAGTCAATTATCATATGGTTTCACTTATTTGTGGAGCATAACAAATAGCATGGAGAACATGGGGAGTTAGAGAGGATAAGGGAGTTGGGGTAAATTGGAAGGGGAGGTGAATCATGAGAGACTATGGACTCTGAAAAACAATCTGAGGGGTTTGAAGTGGCAGGGGGAGTGGGAGGTTGGGGTACCAGGTGGTGGGTATTATAGAGGGCACGGATTGAATGGAGCACTGGGTGTGGTGAAAAAATAATGAATACTGTTATGCTGAAAATAAATAAATTTAATTTTTTAAAAATGTCTATACTGCCTAGAGCAATCTATACTTTTAATGCCATTCCGATCAAAATTCCACCAGTATTCTTCAAAGAGCTGGAGCAAATAATCCTAAAATTTCTATGGAACCAGAAGAGACCCAGAATCGCTAAGGAAATGTTGAAAAAAAAAAAAATAAAACGGGGGCATCATGTTACCTGATTACAAGCTTTACTACAAAGCTGTGATCACCAAGACAGCATGGCACTGGCATAAAAACAGACACATAGACCAGTGGAACAGAGTAGAGAGCCCAGATATGGACCCTCAACTCTATGGTCAAATAATCTATGACAAAATGGGAAAAAATATACAGTGGAAAAAAGACAGTCTCTTCAAATGGTGCTGGGAAAACTTGGCAGCTATATGTAGAAGAATGAAACTTGACCATTCTCTTACACCGTACACAAAGATAAATTCAAAATGGATTAAAGATCTCAATGTGAGACAGGAATCCATCAGAATCCTAGAGGTATGCATCCCTTCTGATGGAGGCATAATACTCCATAGTGTATATGGACCACATCTTCCTTATCCATTTGTCCGTTGAAGGGCATCTTGGTTCTTTCCACAGTTTGGCAACGGTGGCCATTGCTGCTATAAACATTGGGGTACAGATGGCCCTTCTTTTCACTCCATCTGTATCTTTGGGGTCAATACCCAGGAGTGCAATGGCAGGGTCATAGGGAAGTTCTATTTTTAATTTCTTGAGGAATCTCCACACTGTTTCCAAAGTGGCTGCACCAACTTGCATTCCCACCAACACTGGAAGAGGGTTCCACTTTCTCCACAACCCCTCCAACTCACATTGTTTCCTGCCTTGCTAATTTTGGCCATTCTAACTGGTGTAAGGTGATACCTCAATGTGGATTTAATTTAAATTTCCCTGATGGCTAGTGATGATGAACATTTTTTCATGTGTCTGAAAGCCATTTGTATGTCTTCATTGGAGAAGTATCTGTTCATATCTTCTGCCTATTTCTTGATATGATTATCTGCTTTGTGTGTGTTGAGTCTGAGAAGTTCTTTATAGATCCTGGATATCAACCTTTTGTCTGTACTGTCATTTGCAAATATCTTCTCCCAATCCGTGGGTTGCCTCTTTGTTTTCTTGACTGTTTCGTTTGCTGTGCAGAAGCTTTTGATATTGAAGATGTCCCAAAAGTTCATTTTTGCTTTTGTTTCCTTTCCTTTGGAGACATATCTTGAAACAAGTTGCTATGGCTGATATCGAAGAAGTTACTGCCTATGCTCTCCTCTAGGATTCTGTTGGATTCCTGTCTCACGTTGAGGTCTTGTTTCTCTTTTTAATTATTTTCCTATTTAGCCAACATGTATTTAAGTCATTTTTAAACTTTCATTACTTTTTTTAATTTTTTATAAACATATATTTTTATCCCCAGGGGTACAGGACTGTGAATCACCAGGTTTACACACTTCACAGCACTCACCAAAGCACATACCCTCCCCAATGTCCATAATCCCACCCCCTTCTCCCAAACCCCCTCCCCCCAGCAACCCTCAGTTTGTTTTGTGAGATTAACAGTCACTTATGGTTTGTCTCCCTCCCAATCAGATCTTGTTTCATTGATTCTTCTCGTACCCACTTAAGCCCCCATGTTGCATCACCACTTCCTCATATCAGGGAGATCATATGATAGTTGTCTTTCTCTGCTTGACTTATTTCGCTAAGCATGATATGCTCTAGTTCCATCCATGTTGTGGCAAATGGCAAGATTTCATTTCTTTTGATGGCTGCATAGTATTCCATTGTATATATATACCACATCTTTTTTTTTTTCCCAAGTGCTACCAAAGTACTTTTATTTTTTTTTTATTTTTTTTTGTATAATACTCTCTTTTTTTTATTTTTAAAAAAATTTTATTTATTTATTTATTTAATTAATTAATTTTTTAATTTTTTATTTTTTATAAACATATATTTTTTATAAACATATATTTTTATCCCCAGGTCTGTGAATCACCAGGTTTACACACTTCACAGCAATTGCACTATACCACATCTTCTTGATCCATTCATCTGTTGATGGACATCTAGGTTCTTTCCATAGTTTGGCTATTGTGGACATTGCTGCTATAAACATTCGGGTGCACGTGCCCCTTTGGATCACCACATTTGTATCTTTAGGGTAAATACCCAGTAGTGCAAGTGCTGGGTCATAGGGCAGTTCTATTTTCAACATTTTGAGGAACCTCCGTGCTGTTTTCCAGAGTGGCTGCACCAGCTTGCATTCCCACCAACAGTGTAGGAGGGTTCCCCTTTCTCCGCATCCTCGCCAGCATCTGTCATTTCCTGACTTGTTGATTTTAGCCATTCTGACTGGTGTGAGGTGATATCTCATTGTGGTTTTGATTTGTATTTCCCTGATGCCGAGTGATATGGAGCACTTTTTCATGTGTCTGTTCGCCATCTGGATGTCTTCTTTGCAGAAATGTCTGTTCATGTCCTCTGCCCATTTCTTGATTGGATTATTTGTTCTTTGGGTGTTGAGTTTGCTAAGTTCTTTATAGATTCTGGACACTAGTCCTTTATCTGATATGTCGTTTGCAAATATCTTCTCCCATTCTTCCAGTTGTCTTTTGATTTTGTTAACTGTTTCCTTTGCTGTGCAAAAGCTTTTGATCTTGATGAAATCCCAATAGTTCATTTTTGCCCTTGCTTCCCTTGCCTTTGGCGTTGTTCCTAGGAAGATGTTGCTGCGGCTGAGGTCGAAGAGGTTGCTGCCTGTGTTCTCCTCAAGGATTTTGATGGATTCCTTTTGCACATTGAGGTCCTTCATCCATTTTGAGTCTATTTTCGTGTGTGGTGTAAGGAAATGGTCCAATTTCATTTTTCTGCATGTGGCTGTCCAGTTTTCCCAGCACCATTTATTGAAGAGGCTGTCTTTTTTCCATTGGACTTTCTTTCCTGCTTTGTTGTAGATTAGTTGACCATAGAGTTGAGGGTCTATTTCTGGGCTCTCTATTTTGTTCCATTGATCTATGTGTCTGTTTTTGTGCCAGTACCATGCTGTCTTGATGATGACAGCTTTGTAATAGAGTTTGAAGTCCGGAATTGTGATGCCACTAACGTTGGCTTTCCTTTTCAATATCCCTTTGGCTATTCGAGGTCTTTTCTGGTTCCATATAAATTTTAGAATTATTTGTTCCATTTCTTTGAAAAAGATGGATGGTACTTTGATAGGAATTGCATTAAATGTGTAGATTGCTTTAGGTAGCATAGACATTTTCACAATATTTATTCTTCCAATCCAGGAGCATGGAACATTTTTCCATTTCTTTGTGTCTTCCTCAATTTCTTTCATGAGTACTTTATAGTTTTCTGAGTATAGATTCTGTGCCTCTTTGGTTAGGTTTATTCCTAGGTATCTTATGGTTTTGGGTGCAATTGTAAATGGGATTGACTCCTTAATTTCTCTTTCTTCTGTCTTGCTGTTGGTGTAGAGAAATGCAACTGATTTCTGTGCATTGATTTTATATCCTGACACTTTACTGAATTCCTGTACAAGTTCCAGCAGCTTTGGAGTGGAGTCTTTTGGGTTTTCCACATATAGTATCATATCATCTGCGAAGAGTGATAATTTGACTTCTTCTTTGCCGATTTGGATGCCTTTAATTTCCTTTTGTTGTCTGATTGCTGAGGCTAGGACCTCTAGTACTATGTTGAATAGCAGTGGTGATAATGGACATCCCTGCCGTGTTCCTGACCTTAGCGGAAAAGCTTTCAGTTTTTCTCCATTGAGAATGATATTTGCGGTGGGTTTTTCATAGATGGCTTTGATGATATTGAGGTATGTGCCCTCTATCCCTACACTTTGAAGAGTTTTGATCAGGAAGGGATGCTATACTTTGTCAAATGCTTTTTCAGCATCTATTGAGAGTATCATATGGTTCTTGTTCTTTCTTTTATTGATGTGTTGTATCACATTGACTGATTTGCGGATGTTGAACCAACCTTGCAGCCCTGGAATAAATCCCACTTGGTCGTGGTGAATCTTTTCACTGTTTTTTTTTTTTTAAGATTTTATTTATTTATTTGCTAGAGAGAGTGAGAGAGCACAAGCAGGGGAGGCAGCAGAGGGAGAGGGAAAAGAAGGCTCTGTGTGGGCGTGACCCCAAGACTGTGAGCTCATGACCTGAGTGGAAGTCAGATGATTAACAACTGAGCCACCCTGGCGTCCCTCCTTTATGCATTTTTTTAAATTTTTTTAAATTTTATTTTCAGCATAATAGTATTCATTGTTTTTGCACCACACCCAGTGCTCCATGCAATCCATGCCCTCTCCAAGACCCACCACCTGGCTTCCCCAACCCCCCACCTCCCGCCCCTTCAAAACCCTCAGATTGTTTTTCAGAATTAAAAAATTTGATTTTATTTTTTCAGTGTTCCAAGATTCATTGTTTATGCACCATACCAAGAGCTCCAGGCATAACATGCCCTCCTTAATACCCACCATCAGGCTCACCTAACCGCCCACCTCCTTCCCCTCCAAAACTCTTGGTTTGTTTCTCAGAGTCCACAGTCTCTCATGGTTCATCTCCCCCTCTCCTTTTCAATTTGGGCAATACATCTTTATATTATTTTTTATTTTATTTATTCATTTCATTTATTTTTTCATTTAAATTCAATTAGCCAAGGTATAGTACATCATTAGTTTTTTATACAATGTTCAGTGAATCATTCAAAACTCCAAAGATACAGATGTAGTGAAAAGAAGGGCCATCTGTACCCCAATGTTTATAGCAGCAATGGCCACGGTCGCCAAACTGTGGAAAGAACCAAGATGCCCTTCAATGGATGAATGGATAAGGAAAATGTGGTCCATATACACTATGGAGTATTATGCCTCCATCAGAAAGGATGAATACCCAGCTGTTGTAGCAACATGGACAGGACTGGAAGAGATTATGCTGAGTGAAATAAGTCAAGCAGAGAGAGTCAATTATCATATGGTTTCACTTATTTGTGGAGCATAACAAATAACATGGAGGACATGGGGAGATAGAGAGGAGAAGGGAGTTGGGGGAAATTGGAAGGGGAGGTGAACCATGGGAGACTATGGACTCTGTAAAGCAATCTGAGGGTTTTGAAGGGGTGGGGGATGGGAGGTTGGGGTACCAGGTGGTGGGCATTATAGAGGGCATGGATTGCATGGAGCACTGGGTGTGGTGAAAAAATAATGAATACTGTTATGCTGAAAATAAATTAAAAAATAAAAAAATTTTTAAAAACTGTGACATTTTGGAGCAATACAAGTATTATTATATCCATTTCAGTGCTTCTCCTTTGTTTTGTTTCATTTAATTAGTCGGTACCTCCAATTATGAGTTGATTGCTGTGCTGAAAACAAATGGTCAGAAAAACGTACTTGGAACGTTCCCCATCTCAGAGAGAAGGAATTCAAGTTCTCACAGTCATATTATTTATATATATTTTTTATATTTATATATAAATTTTTTTATTATGTCGTGTTGGTACTTCGCTTGTTTTTGATGGAGTGTTCCATGATTCATTGTTTACATATAACATCCAAGCTAGTGCTCACTGCAACACATGCTGTCCTCAATACCCTCCACCAGGCTAATCCATTACCCCAAACCCTTACCCTCTGAAATGCTCGGTTTGTTTCCCAGAGTCCAGAGTCTCTCATGGTTTGTCTCCCCCTCTGATTCCCACCACCACCTTTATCTTCCCCTTCCTTCTCCTAATGTCCTTCGTGCTATTCCTTATGTTTTACATATGAGTGAAACCACATGATCATTGACTTTCTCTGCTTGACTTATTTCACTCAGCATAATCTCCTCCAGTCCCATCCATATTGATTCAAAAGTTGGGTAATCATCCTTTCTGATGGGTGATTAATATTCCATTGTATATATGAACCACATCTTCTCAATCCATTCATCTGTTGAAGGGCATCTCAGTTCCTTCCTCAGTTTGTCTATTGTGGATATTGATGCTGTGAACATTGGGGTGCATATGGCCCTTCTTCTCACTAAATCTGTATCTTCAGGGTAAATACACTGTAGTGCAATTGCTAGGTGGTAGGGTAGCTCTATTTTTAATTTTTTGGGGAAGCTCCATACTGTTTTCCAAAGTGGTTGCACCAGCTTGCATTCCCACCTATGGTGTAAGGGGTTTCCCACCTTAAAAGCTGATGTCCAGATACTAATTGCTTATCTGGCCTTCACAAATGGAAGAAAACACCTTTTTATTTCTGCTGAGTTTTTGTTTTCATTATGAAATGCTGGTGTGTTTTATCAAAAGCTTTGTCTGCACCTGCTAAAATTATTTCTTACGTTTTAATTCTTTTTAATTCCGTAGGGTTTTTAAATTTTTTTTAATTTTTTTTATTTTTTTTTTACGTTCAGCATAACAGTATTCATTATTTTTTTACCACACCCAGTGCTTCATGCAATCCATGCCCTCTATAATACCCACCACCTGGTACCCCAACCTCCCACCCCGCTGGCACATCAAACCCCTCAGATTGTTTTTCAGAGTCCATAGTCTCTCATGGTTTATCTCCCTTTCCAATTTCCCCCAACTCCCTTCTCCTCTCTAACTCCCCATGTCCTTCATGCTATTTGTTATGCTCCACAAATAAGTGAAACCATATGATAATTGACTCTCTCTGCTTGACTTATTTCACTCAGCATGATCTCTTCCAGTCCCGTCCATGTTGCTACAACAGTTGGGTATTCATCCTTTCTGATGGAGGCACAATACTCCATAGTGTATATGGACCACATCTTCCTTATCCATTCGTCCGTTGAAGAGCAACTTAGTTCTTTCCACATTTTGGCGACCGTGGCCATTGCTGCTATAAACATTGGGGTATAGATGACCCTTCTTTTCACTACATCTGTATCTTTGGGGTCAATACCCAGTAGTGCAATTGCAGGGTCATAGGGAAGCTCTCTTTTTAATTTCTTGAGGAATCTCCACACTGTTCTCCAAAGTGGCTGCACCAACTTGCATTCCCAATAATGGAAGAGGGTTCCCCTTTCTCCATATCTCCTCCAACACATGTTATTTCCTGTTCTGTTAATTTTGGCCATTCTAACTGGTGTAAGGTGATATCTCAATGTGGTTTTAATTTGAATCTTCCTGATGGCTAGTAATGATGAACATTTTTTCATGTGTCTGATAGCCATTTGTATGTCTTCATTGGAGAAGTGTCTGTTCATGTCTTCTGCCCATTTTTTGATATGATTGTCTGTTTTGTGTGTGTTGAGTTTGAGGAGTTCTTTATAGATCCTGGATATCAACCTCTTGTCTGTACTGTCATTTGCAAATATCTTCTCCCATTCCGTGGGTTGCCTCTTTGTTTTCTTGACTGTTTCCTTTGCTGTGCAGAAGCTTTTGATATTTTTAATTTATTTTTTATTTATTTTCAGCATAACAGTATTCATTATTTTTTCACCACACCCAGTGCTCCATACAATCTGTGCCCTCTCTAATACCCACTACCTGGTACCCCAACTTCCCACCCACCCACCAATTCAAACCCCTCAGATTGATTTTGATGAAGTCCCAAAAGTTTATTTTCACTTTTGTTTCCTTTGCCTTTATAGTAGGAGATCGTAACACACCTCTCTCAGAAATAGACAGATCATCGAAGCAGAAAATCAATAAAGAAACAAGAGCATTGAATGACACATTGGACCAGATGAACCTCATAGATATATACAGAACATTCCACCCTAAAACAACAGAATACTCATTCTTCTCAAGTGCACATGGAACCTTCTCAAGAATAGACCACATACTGGGGCACAAATCAGGACTCAACAGATACCAAAAGACTGAGATTAATTCCCTGCATATTCTCAGATCACAATGCTTTGAAAATGGAGTTCAATCACAAGGAAAAGTTCAGAAGGAACTCAAACACCTGGAAGCTAAAGACCACCTTGCTTAAGAATGCTTGGATCAACCAGGAGATCAAAGAACTGAAACAATTCATGGAAACCAATGAGAATGAAGACACTTCAGTTTAAAACATATGGGATACAGCCAAGGTGGTCCTAAGGGGGAAATACATAGCCATCCAAGCCTCCTCAAAAAAATTGAAAAATCCAGAACACACCAGCTGTCTCTAAACCTTAAAGAACTGGAGAATCAACAACAAATTCAACCAACTCCACACATAAGAAGGGAAATCATCAAGATTAGAGCTGAGATCAATGAGGTAGAAACCAGAGATACAGTAGAACGTATCATTGAAACTAGAAGCTGGTTTTTTGAAAGAATCAATAAGGTTGATAAACCATTGGCCACACTAATCCAAAAGAAAAGAGAGAAAGCCTAAATTCATAAAATTATGAATGGAAAGGGAGAGATCACAACTAACACCAAGGAAGTAGAAATAATCATCAGAAGTTATTATCAACAGTTATATGCCAATACGCTAAGCAACCTAGATGAAATGGAAGCATTCCTGGAAAACTATAAACTCCCAAAATTGAACCAGGAAGAAATTGACAACCTGAATAGACCAATATCTAGTAATGAGATTGAAGCAGTGATCAAAAATCTCCCAAAAAATAAGAGCCCAGGACCTGACAGATTCCCTGGGGAATTCTACCAAACTTTCAAAGAAGAAATAACACCTATTCTCCTGAAGCTGTTTCAAAAAATGGAAGCAGAAGAAAAACTTCCAGACTCTTTCTATGAAGCCAGCATTACCCTGATCCCCAAACCAGGCAAAGACCCTACCAGAAATGAGAATTCCAGACCAATATCACTGATGAATATGGATGCTAAGATTCTCAACAAGATCCTAGCAAACAGGATCCAACAGCACATTAAAAAGATTGTCCAAAAAATTTTTTTTAAAAATCATTCTCCAGGACTGAGATTTCCAGTGGGTCTGTGGGATCAAAAAGACCCCATCGGGGTAACACTGGGGCTGGATGAAGGACAAATCTCTTCCTTCTGTCCCCCAATCTCCAGCCCTTTGGAACATTGTTGTATCCACCAAGGCTCTTATGGTTGCAAATGATAGAAACTCACTGAAAGTAACATTAGACACAAAAATTGGAGAGGGGAAGACAGGAGATGATTTGCGCATATCATTGAGATGTCATTATGTATCTTTAGGCTTGGCTAAAATAAAGGGGCTCAAATGATTTAAAAAAAAAAAAAAGATTGTCCAACATGACCAGGTGGGATTCATTCCTGGGCTACAAGGATGGTTCAACATTCGGAAATCAATCAATGTGATAGAACAAATTAATAAGAGAAGAGAGAAGAACCACATGGTCCTCTCAATTGATGCAGAAAAAGCATTTGACAAAATCCAGCATCTGTTCTTGATTAAAACGTTTCAAAGTATAGGATAGAGGGAACATTCCTGAACTTCATCAAATCTATCTATGAAAGACCCACAGCAAATATCATCCTCAATGGGAAAAAGCTTGCAGCCTTCCCGTTGAGATCAGGAATATGACAAAGATGCCCACTCTCACCACTCTTGTTCAACATAGTATTAAAAGTCCTAGCAACAGCAATCAGACAACAAAGAGAAATAAAAGGTATCCAAATTGGTAATGAAGAAGTCAAACTCTCTCTCTTTGCAGATGACATGATTCTTTATATGGAAAACCCAAAAGACTCCACCCCCAAACTACTAGAACTCATATAGCAATTCAGTAATGTGGCAGGATACAAAGTCAATGTACAGAAATTAGTGGCTTTCTTATACACTAACAATGAAAATACAGAAAGGGAAATTAGATAATCGATTCCATTTACTATAGCACCAAGAACCATAAGATACCTGGGAATAAACCTAACCAAAGAGGTAAAGGATCTTTATTTTATCTTTTCAGTGTTCAAAGATTCACTGTTTATGCACCACACCCAGTGCTCCAGGCAATAAGTGCCCTTCTTAATACCCACCATCAGGATCACCCAACCCTTCATCCACATCCTCTCAAAAACCCTAAGTTTGTTTCCCAGAGTCCACAGGCTTTCATGATATGTCTTTCCCTCCAATTTCCCCCAACTCACTTCACTCCAATTCCCAAGGTCCTCCATGTTACTCTTTATGCTCTACAAGTAAGTGAAACTATATGATAATTGACTTTCTCTGTTTGACTTGTTTCAATCAGCATAATCTCCTCCAGTCCTATCCACATTGATACAAAAGTTGGGTATTCATCCTTTCTAATGGAGGCATCATACTACATTGTATAAAAGGACCACATTTTCTTTATCCATTCATGTGTTGAAGGGAATCTAGGCTCTTTCCCCAGTTGGTTGGCTGTGGCCATTGCTACTATGAACATTGGGATACCACCTTACACCCATTAGAATAGCCATAATTAACAAGATAGTAAACACCATGTGTTGGGGAGGATGTGGAGAAAGGGGAACTGAACTCTCTTATACTGTTGGTGAGAATGCAAGTTGGTGCAGTCACTTTGGAAAACAGGGTGGAGATTTCTGAAGAAATTAAAAATAGAGCTAACCTAACATCCTGCAATTGCACTAAGTTTTTAATTATAGCCAGCATATATTAGTCCAACATAATGAGCCAACATTTATATACATTATGCAGCGCTCACTATAAGATGTGCAGTTATCATGTGTCACACAAAAAATCATTACAATATCATGGATTATATTCCCTAAGCTGTATTTTACACCCCTGGGGCACCTTCATTATATAACTGGAAGTTTGTACACCTGTTCACCCATCTCCCGATCTCCCTCCCTTCTGGTTTGTGAGAAGGTCATTTTTTTTAAGATTTTATTTATTTATTTATTTGACAGAGAGAAATCACAAGTAGATGGAGAGGCAGGCAGAGAGAGAGAGAGGGAAGCAGGCTCCCTGCTGAGCAGAGAGCCCGATGCGGGACTCGATCCCAGGACCCTGAGATCATGACCTGAGCCGAAGGCAGCGGCTTAACCCACTGAGCCACCCAGGCGCCCGAGAAGGTCATTTTTTAAATTTATTTTTAATTTATTTTCAGCATAACAGTATTCATTATTTTTGCACCATACCCAGTGCTCCATGCAATCTGTGCCCTCTCTAATACCCACCACCTGGTTCCCCCAACCTCCCACCACCACCACCCCACCACTTCAAACCCCTCAGACTGTTTTTCAGAGAAGGTCATTTTTACTTATACTGTTAATGTACTACATTATATTGGTTGAGTTTTAAATTTTTCAGCTACTCTGCCTTCCCCTACCCCCCAAATCCAGTGCCGTCATGATGTAGAGTCCTTTTTATACATTGCTGAATCTCATCTGTGAACGTTTTATTTAGAGATTCACATTGGAGTTTATGTGAGGGAACTTTCTGTGTCTTTTTTTTTTTCAAATTTTTATTTGAATATAGAGTGTAATATTAGTTTCAAGTGTATGATACAGTGATTTAACACCGCTGTAGGACAGCCAGTCTTTCTATTCTGAAATTTCCTTGCCCAGTTTGGTGTCTTTCTTTGTAGCATGATACAATATTGTTTCTTTTTTTATTCTCAGGAAGGGCACATATAATTTAATTGTGTGTATGCATGTGTGTGTTTGAGAGTATGCATGTGTGTGAGTGTTTGCATGTATGTGTGTGCATGTGAGTATGTGTGTGTGCATGTATGCATTGTAACCACATGGGGGCGAGAGTGTGTGTGTTTCCTAAGGGCTTCAGTGTTCGGGAGAAATTGCCAATGAAGCTTCCTCAACAGACACAAATGTATGTTACAAAATGATTATCGCCATGCCATTAGCTCACACTTCCATGCCATACTGTATCTGCCTTTCTTGTATGTGATGAGAACATTTAGATCTACTCTCTTTGCAACATTCAACAATAGGTTATGGTGTTATGAGCTGGGGTCATGATGTGGTACATGAGATCCCCAGAACTTGTGGTCTTATAACTTTAGAGACCTTGTTCATCTACCTATAATCCTGACCAACACCTTCCCATTTCCACACTCCAGCCCAGCCAGCCACCACTCTGTTCTCTATTTTTCTGTTTCCACATACTTCAGTTGGGGGATGGTTTGATCACGATCAATACATTCAATGTATTCATAAGGTGATACATAGTTACTACTTTTCATCAATTTAATAGCTTCTATTTTAAGAATTTTATCCATTTCATCTACATTGTCTCATATATCAGCATAAAAGTTAATAATGTTCCATTCTAAATTTAAAGTCTGTAGTATGGGATGCCATCCTCATAATAGTGATGTGTACCTCCTCCCTCTCTCTCTCTTTTCTTGGTTTTGTGGCTAGGATTTATAAATGTGACCATTGCTTACAAAAAGGAACACTTTCAGCTTCATTGATTTTTCTCTATTTTTAAATTTGTCCTCATTTCTAGCCAGATCTTGTCTTTACTTTTGTTTGAATAACTTGCTATTCTTTTTCCAAATTCTCAATAGAATAGGTTCTGTCATTAATTATTTTAGGCTTTTTCTGTTCTAATAGAGTGGTTCTTGGTTCTTATTTTCCAATTTCATAGATTTGATGTGTAACATTTACACTGTCCTTTAGTGTAAACATTCTCTCATTTCCATTAGGATTTTCTCATTTCATTCATGGGTAATTGGGAAGTCTGTTGCTTTGATTTCCAAAGTGTAGGGGTATTACTATCTTTGATGGCAGAATCAGTGACTCCCAGAAGGTCCCAGGAGTTCTTACTGGTCCAAGTGAAGAGTCCAGGCTGGCTGGGGTCGTCATTAGGTGACACCCACTATGGGCAGCTCCTGTGCCTTCCAGGGTCCCTGTGGTCCCTCCCTCCCTGCAGTGTGCGGTCTGGGTCCCTCCAGGGCTACTGGATGGCCAAAGCAGCATACACGCTGGGCTCTGCTGGGGGCTTCCCTGATTGGGAAGGAGGGGATGCACTTGTCTCCTGTCTGAGGGTCAAGCAGTTCAGCTGGGCGTAGGTCACATCCTGGGGAGTGTCAGATGCAGTAACCTGCAGTGGGGAAGAGAGGGGAGGCTTGTGATTGAGGAAGGGGAAGCCTAGGAACTCAGAGAAGGGACCCACCTGACAGTCCGTCTGCCTGTCTTCCTCTGCTTGTCTGTCCTCTGAGTCCAGCAATCCCTCTGACATGGGGGAAGGAGAAGTGGCCAGTCCCCACCTGAGTCTTGATCTTGACTGGCTCACCTGAGCATACGTTGTTCCCTGGGGGTCATCTTGTGTGTTCTGCTGCGGACAGACAGTGAGGGGGTGGTTTTTCTCCTTGATCCCCCTCGACCACCTCAGACAATTTTCCCCATGGTTGCCAGAGCGAGGCTTCCAAACTTTCCTGCCCATTAGATCACTTTCCTGGTGAATTCTGCAGGGGCTTCCTGAGCCTTGGGGTGTGTGACTTGTACTCTGGCTCTGATTCTATTCCAGACAGTGTCTCTTGCTCATCTGGTTGCAGCTGCATGGGCCATGCTCCTGATAAAGCATGTTGCTGCCTCAGGATCTTTGCACCTACTACCTTCTCCCCTTGTTTTATTTTTCTTGGCCATACGTTGCTATCGAGGATGCTGCCCACTTCCGTGTATATTGTCTACCACCCACAAGGCAAGCTCACAGAGGGTGGTTCAGATTTGCTCACAGCTATGCAGGCAGCACTAGGTGGGGCCTGGCAAATGCTGGGCTCCCTATGTCTTTTGCTGGCTGAACGAATGAAGGGGCTTAGTGACCGGTGGGACAATCATTTCTTCATGTACCCTCTTGAGACGTGGGCATGCACCCCAACAACCAGAATTCAGACAGTGGTTTGGGAGCCACACAAGGGGAGCACAAAGGAGGCCCTACAAGGTCACAGTGGTCTGACCCAGGGTGCCCAAGGAGCGTGAGGGCATCTGAGGGACACTACTGAGACTGGGTGGTGTGAGGACAAGGAAGTGTCCACTGGATTCAGTTTGGTGCCACAAGGGCCCTGGGGTCTGCACGAGGGCTGGGGGTCTCACCTGATGGTCCAGCTCCACCCCCTCCTCAGGCTGAATGTCTTGCATGGAAGCGTCTGCCAGGACAGAACAGAGTGTGTCTCTTGGCAAGGTACCCTGAGCCCTCCTCTCAGAGCTACAGACCCCGCCCTGCTCCCAGATAGGGCATCTGCCATACCAGGGATTCAGCAGTG
This sequence comes from Mustela lutreola, assembly GCF_030435805.1. Lineage (NCBI taxonomy): Eukaryota > Metazoa > Chordata > Mammalia > Carnivora > Mustelidae > Mustela > Mustela lutreola. Next base: position 50,327,242 of record NC_081305.1, read on the forward strand.
GGCTGAGGGGCATGTGGGAATTCAGTCCTCACCCCGGACCCCAACCCTCCCAGCCCACCCCCAGGGCGGCCCCCGTCTTCTCACAGAGGCTCTCCTCCTGGGCGGCAGGGGCTGGGCTGGAGCTGGGGAGGAGAGACAGCATGTTAGGGGGCATAGTGGGGGCAGGTGGGTGGGAGTCTGGGGGACCACAGGCAGGAGTTACCTGTCGTGCAGTCCTCTGTCCTTGGGCTCCGGGTCTGCAGCCCCTGAAGGACATTGGGAATCAGTCTCCCTCTGGGCTGGGAGGGTACAAACTGCCCCCAACCATGTGATTCCAGGGAAAGATGCCCTTCACACATACTGCCTGTGTGTTTCTCCATCTCCCCAGATTGAGTGGAGGGAAGTACCTTCAACTGGCTCATGGGTACCAACCTGGTGTTTCTAGATTCTCTGGGTTGAGATTCTGCACAGGTATCCTTCTACACCGGCCTTTCCCATCGCTCTGGTTTTTCTCTGACTGCTGCCCTGAGCCCACCCTTGGTCAGCCCACAGGGCAGCAACCACCCCCTGGGACGTGTCACCTCCTTCTCTTCTCACCCGGCTTCCTGCCTTTGACCCGACGCTGGTGGAGAACTAGGAGGAGGACGAGAAGGCTGAGCAGCAGGACGAAGGCCACCGCGGCCGTGAGGAGGATGTACAGGTACCAGTGGGGACCTTGTGCAGGAGCAACACCATGAATGAGCCAGTGATGCCATTTAACTGAGCACCTACTCTGTGCCAGGAACCTGCTGGGCTCTGTGCACTCAGCTCTGACCCCGTCAACAATCACCCAGCCCACAACTGCTGCCCCTCTGCCCACCCCACAGACAGAAAACTGAGGCACAGAGAGGTCATTCACATGTCTCAGGTCGCCCAGCATGGAGGCAGCAGGGCTGAGACTAGAACCAGGGCTGTGGGTTCCCTGTGTTCTCCTCATGCTGTCCCCTGTGCAGACACCAGCTCGGGGCTCTAGGCACCTCATCTGGGGCACAGCCTATCCCAGCATCTTCTTCTGGAGCTGAGGGTCCTTCCAGATTCCCCTTATTACCTGAATGCCCCCAGCCATTGTCCTCCCTCCCCTCCGCTTACAATGTCACTGTCATTGCTGCAAAGGGACAGAATTCCCCATAGGACACGACCTGGGGGGCTTCCACGTGAGCCCTCCTTTCCCAGGATGAGAGCCATGGTCTAATGGGAAATCTACTCTGTCCACGACTCTCTCCTTTACACTTGGGAAAACTGAGGCCCACACAGGGGAGGGGCATGTGCCAGCCAGCACCTCCGGAGGACCCTGAACTGAGGGGTCAACTCAGAGCTCTCCATGGACCCATCCACTAAGGCTGATAGAGACCCTCACCCTCAGAGCCTCCTGGGGTCAGCAAGGGTGAGGAGTGGGACCTGCTGTGTTCCACACTGCACCTGGCTGCTCCTCCCCCACCAGGGACCCCCCACCCCCAAAAGCTTCAGAGCCCTGGGACCCTGTCGTCCCGCTGGCATCTCTGAGAGCCTAGAAGAAAATCCCCTGGACAGCAGCCCCTGTGACTCACCATCTGCTGAGCCTGGCCCTGTGGTTGGGGGGCTGGGGACCATAGAGGGTCCTGGGGAAAAGACAGGAGTGTGGAGGGGCTGGAGCTTCCCCTGAGACCCTGTCTCTGCTCACACTCTTCCTCCTCATGTGCCCTGTGATCCCCAAGCTCCTCCTCCACCAGAAGAATCCTGGGGCTGGGGCCAGGGATGGGCAAGCGTGGGAGGACCTGTTTCCCTCCTGCACCATGAGGGGCGGACCTCTCCACTGATGTTCCCTTGGAGCCCCTCACTCCCATCCTAGACCAGAGCCCTCCTAGACACAGGGCCCTGAAGCAATGTTGGGACACAGAGGGGACAGAGGCAGCAACCCTCACCTGAGACCAGGAGCTCCAGGGGGTCACTGGGCTGGGACAAGAGGTAGGGGGAGGTGCTGGCAGAGCCATAGCACCTGTAGGTTCCCCCGTGGGCTGAGGTCACAGGACTCATGGAGAATTCAGCCTGGTGCTGCCCAGCTCTGTACTGTGATCTAAGACGCAGCGGGGGATCAGCTGCCCCCTCCTTGGACAGAAGGAAAGTATCCATAGAGCTCTGAGACTGACACAGCAGGGTCACATTCTCTCCTGGGGCCACCGTGGGTCCCGGCTGCACTGAGAGGGAGGGTGTGTAGGGCAGCTGTCCTAGAGAGAGGAAGGGCAGGTGAGGGGCTGTCCAGCCCTTGTTCTGAACTGCATCTGTCTGAGTCCTCCGAGTCTGTGCCATCCCATCCCCTGTCTCTCTCTGTCTCCCTCCCTCCCAGGGGACCCCACACCCCTGTTCCCAGCCACCACCTGGGGCTCCACTGGTAAGACCTGTGCAAAGTCTGGGGTCCTGACTGATGCCATGAGCCCTCACCTGCGAGCAGGATGTCCAGGGGTTCACTGGGGGCCGACCACTCGGAGGAGAGAGTGTGTCCACCATAGCACATGTACCGGCCCCCATGGGAGGATCTCACAGGGCCCAGAGGGAAGTCTGCCCCAGAGAGTCCAGCCTGGGTCTGCCGGCCAAGCTGCCGGGGAGGGTCAGGTGCCCCCTCCTTAGACAGAGCGAATCTGTTGTAGCCGACATCAGAGCGACACTGGAGAGTCAGGCTCTGTCCATAGGTCACAACAGTGTCCTGCTGGGTCAGGAGGGAGGGCTTCCCCGACACACCTGGGAGAGACCAGCCCTGGATGGCAGGGGTTGCTTCTCCCCAAACCTCCCTTCTCCCGTCCTGACTCCCAGGTCTCACTGTCCATCACAGTCAGTGACGCTGACCTGCGAGTCCCCGTGGTCCCCTCACCCACCCTCTCACTGGGGCTCCCCTGGGAGCAGAGTCCTCATTAACTGTCTGGTGCCTCAGAACATGGATGGGGCACCAGTCAGACTTTCTCACCTGAGACCAGCAGCTCCAGGGGGTCACTGGGATCCGACCATATCTGGGGGGTGTTGCTGTAATAGCCGTAGCATCTGAACGTCCACCTGAGGCTAGGGGTCATGGGGCCCACAGGGAACAGGGCCTGGGTCCCCCCATGGGGGGCTGCCTGGGAGCCCAGGGTCCAGGAGGGCTGGCGCTCTCCTTCCCTCATCAGGACGAACCTGTGGAATCTCATCTGTGAGGCACACTGGAGGGTCACATTCCCTCCTGAGGTCACAACAGGGCTGGGCTGGGCTGAGAGCCGAGGTTTGTCCAGCAATCCTAAGAGAGGAGGAGGCGGTGGTGTTAAATGCGGATCAGATCCCCCACATTATCCCCAGGCAGGGGTGTGAGAGGGAGACACCTGAGAGACCACCCCCTTCCTGAGGGCAGAGCCTGGGGCTGGGACCCTGAGTGGACTCGCACCTGTCACCACCACCAGCTCCAGGGGGTCACTGGGCTCTGACCAGCCAGTGGGACTGAAATAGTTACAGTGATATCTTCCTGCATGTACATCTGTCATGTGTGTGATGGAGAACTTGGCCTTGTCCCTGGACTCCAGTGGCTCCTGTCTGTCCCAGACCCTTGACTCTCCCTCTTTATACAGGCGGTACTCCTGGGCCTCCAGGCCCCCCTGACACCAGATGGTCACAGATGTCCCCCAGGGCATCACAGAGCCCGGCTCAGCCCAGATGGTGGGTTTGGGGCGGGTCCCTGGAAGGAAACAGAGGCTGGGACACAAACCTTCCCCACCCAGGTCCCAGCTCAGCCCCAAGCCCCCAGACATTTCCCTCGGTCAGCCCAGAGCTGCTGCTCTCCATCCGCTGCTGCCTGGTATGTGACTCCTGTCCGCAGTGAGGAGGGACTGGGACCTCTGGTGACAGACTCACCTGCCTGTGCTCGGGTCCTGGGGCCCACACTCAGCCCTGGAAGAGAGTCCCTGTGAGAGGTTTGCCCTGAATCCCAGCAGATCCCCGCCTCCCCATGATCCTGCTGTGCCTGGAGTCTCCAAGAGACCAGAGTCTGGCTGGGCAGGTCCCTCCCAGACTAGGGTGACCCCTCCCTTCCTCAGATCTCACCGAGACAGAGCAGGGCTGTGAGGGTGGGGGTCATGGCATCTCCTCTTTCTCGTTCCGACTGTGCAGAAGGAGGGCCCACTGTGACCGCAGGACAGGCAGACACACACGGTGTGGGTACTCGGAGGCCAGCCCTCCCCATCACGGGTTTGTCACGTCAGCTGTCCCACAGGAAGGGGAACAGTGTGGCTGTCATTTCCCCGGGGCTGAGACTGGGGCAGGCAACGTGCTTTGCAGATGTTTCTGACCACATCTGAGGCTTCCCCCCACCATGAACTCCTGTCTTCCTGGCCCGATATCCCGCTTGTGGACAAAGCTCCAACATGTTTTGTTGAATGCTTGCATTTTGTCTGGTCCAGAAACACTAGACTGGACTAGCCTGATTCGAGCTAGTTTGTGGAGCTCAGATTAGCAAAACAGAAAACTAAAAACAAAAAAGCACAATCAAAAATGGACTGTCTGGTGTATTATTTTCCTGTTGTGTTCTTGTCATAACCAATCACTACAAGCTGGTGGGTTAAAGCAGCACAGATGTATTATCTTATCATTCCGAAGGGCAGAATTCCAACATGGACACCCCTGAGTTACAGTTGAGGTGTCCTGGGCTGTGCTCCTTCTGGAGCCTCTGGGGGTGAATCCATTCCCTTTCCTTTCCAAGCTGGGTGCCTTGCCCGTATGCCTTGCCGCCCTCCTTTCATCTCTGGCCCCCTGACCCCCTCTTTCACTCATAAGGACCCTTGTGATGACTCACAGCCAAGCACTCTGCCTCCACTAAAGCCCAGGAGCAACCCTGAGCTGCTTCACAAAAGGAGAGCAGTTCTCTGCAGAATCAGCATAGTGTGGCTCCAAAATCTTTAATGTCTGTGTTGTGCTTCATCTATATAGTTCCCTGCCAAACCATGTCGACCCCATCTGCCACCAAAGCTCCAAACACCACTGGATCTTTGGGACCATAAATCTCGGGCTTTCTGCATCCTGGATCCGTTGCAAGGACTTCTCTTGCCCGGGACTCCACTCAAAACCAACAGCCTCTCCAGACACTCAGTAAGTGCAAAGCAATAGCACGCCCAGGGAGCTGTATATTGTCTCCACCTTCCAAAGATGGCCCACTAGGGACTGAGCTATTGTCTCATTAGTAGGAGGATGAGATGAAGCAAAGAGTCTTCACCTTGGGTGGGGTATCTCAACATGCCTCAGGCAGCTGGAGTCCAGGAAATGTCACCAAGGTGGCAAGAACCTGAAATCTGGGGAGATTTATTTCCCACTGTCTTAACAAAGCACCTAGCATAGTTGCTAATACCTGTTTCACAGATGGAATCCACAGGGTGTGTACTGGACCTGAGTGATGTCCTTTGCAATGGAGAGACAATCATGGTCCCCGCAGCCTGGATAACATAGAGCTGGAGATGCGCACAGGGCTGGAGATGAGCACAGGGTGCTGGGGACCCATACGGGCTGGAGAGGCGAGCAGGGCTGAACACGTGACATGGTCCAGAACAAGTGTGGACACGGACAGTGTGTGGCTGGCTCTGATAACTAACCACAGACTGAACCTGAAGACCTTTATGGGTGGACCCAAGAAAATAAACACACCAATCTACAGCTGTGCACCAGGTGCCAGGAGATAGGTTTCTATATGAGTTTTCAGCTGGAGCAGAAGTGGAAATTAGAATCACCTGGTATACAAGAACCTAATTCTCCAAGGTCCGTCTCTCTTTTGTGCAAACTAAGCAGGCAGGTCGAGTGGGGAGTGGAAGGTGTCCCTGGCACTTGTGTCTTTCTGAGTTCTTGGTGATGGCATGAATCTGTAATGTCTCCAAGAGTGCAGACTTACTTCTGTTTCCCTATTTTGGTAGGGAGAGGTGTTTCCAGCACCTTCCACCAGGCCTTTCCTTCACTGAATCTTACTCCATGCATCAGAAAACCTGTGTCTGCTGTTGAGGGTGTCTGTTCCAGAACGAGAGAAATAACCACAAGGGTGGGTCCAGGGACCCACTAATCACACCTCTTCCTAGAGCTTCTGCTCTCACTGGTCCACGCAGAAGGCTCAGTGTTTTGGGGGCCTCCAGAAGTAATTGAATATTTAACAAAATGGTAAGATCAACAAGGCACGTTTTAGCGGGGAAAATATCTGCAGGAGGAAACAGGTTACTATTTTACCAGTGAAGAAGGCAATGACGTTTTTTTTTAAATGAGGGGAGAAGCCCGTGCCCAGGGAATGGAGACTCTGTCCACTCTCAACTTCCTGCACACTTTCTGAAAACTGAATGTGCATGACGCACAACTCATTTGATCTTCCTCCTCTCTGAAGAAACAGACTCTATTGGAAAGAACTCCTCACCCCATTTCTCCTAAATAGAAGTTCCCACTCTCTGACTTCCCATTTCAAAGTCAATACCAGATCTGAATCTACCTCTCTTGGTGTACCCACTCCCATCTCTTCTGAAGTCCCCTTCCCCTACAGATCCAACATAATCTCACGGGTGTCTAGGACCTACACAGAAGTGACTAATTTTGCATTTCAAACTGATTTCATGCTACTTACATGGTCAGTGTCTCTCCCTGCCTCATAAATAATCGTCCCTTGTAAGGCAGGAGTGTATATCTGAGAATTTGTTAGAATGATTCTGTAAACAAGCAGGAGGAGTTAAGCCATAAATCACCCATGGAATTCTAAGCTGTATCTTCTCATTGTTGAATCATGAGCAACCTCACTCTGAACTTCAGCCTGTAGAAGACAATAAACGAACATTTACACAGCAAATGACTACATTTATCGATGATTGGTTGATAATTGCTTTATTGATTACCAATGCTTAATTTAAGACTATTTATTCATGAATAGTAAATTGGTAAGACACCACCGAGAAGATAACTTGAGGGGAATTTTAAAGTGGAATTCAAGGCTCATTCTAAAAGTACAAAATGATATCACAAAAATATGACTCACTTTCCTTCCCTGCAGCATAAGGCAGAGCAGGATGGTGATTTTTGCAACCTCGGTAACTTTCCTGCCCGCCCCAGCTGTGCAGCGGTGCCCCGGGGACAGAGTCTGAAAGGCCACGCTGAGCAACAGGACGTGTGGGTAGGCGTGCATTACCCTCCCATCCCAGCTGTGTTTCAACACCGACATTTTACCGGAAGCAGAATGGCTACTTCCTCATTTGTCAGTCTCTGTACTGGTCCCAAAGAAAATGTGGACTTCTCCTTTTTCAGAAAACCATTTCTACCTGCCATAAGTGCACAGTTCTACATTTCAGGCACTGTCCAAATGAGCCATCAAGTGAAGACTGCCCAGTGCCTGGTTCGGAGCTGGATGGTCAGAAGACTCATGGGTCCTGCCCAAGCCACCACCTCTCCCCACACTTGTGTGGTTTGTGTGTGCATTTCCAGAGCTCCCCTAGCTCATGGAATGCCATCCGAATTAACGACGTTTAAAACAAGTGCATGAATGGAGAACTTGGGTGCCTTTCCTCCCAGCCATTGGTCATGAGGCTGTGGTGAGGGGCGATGACTCAGGGGCTGAAGAGAAGGGGGATGCTCTGAAGAGAAAGAAACCATGATGCATACAGAGGAAGAGCTTTGTCCAAGGGCACCTCCCACTTAGATTCAGGTCATGCATTTGACAGTGGAATACCACTCCAGTGACATTGTCCTTATTTTTCCTTATGGTTGATTTTCATTTTCATAAGTTGGTTAATTTGGCATCCTTCAGGTTTCTCCACAGTAATGTTGTCATTTGCCTTTTGTAATTACTAGTTGATTTGTAGGGAGATACTTTGAGAGTGTGTGCACAACATGTTCTCCATTAAGCTTCCACTTAGCTAATTCTATCAGCCACTGACCGTTATGCTGCGGCAAACGCCTTCTCTTTCCCCCTCTGGATTCACTGCCATGGAAATAACAATGTTGATAGTATCTCATTGCTGTTAAACGCTTGTGAAACCATGACTGATGCTCCTTGTATTTCTTTCTGCCGTGATAAGCGAAGGCATCTAGGCTTTCTGATGTCCCTATATCTTCTTTTTTTTTAAATTTATTTTTTATTTATTTTCAGCATAACAGTATTATCCCTATATCTTCTTACTGATATCTGATGTTCTCCCAGCACTATTTTTCTTCTCTTTGCTATTTCCTTTTTCATTTAAAAGTCCACACCAAAATTCACTGTATGTAAAGATAACTTTATTGCAAAAGAATGAAACTGGACCACTATCTTAACACCATGCACAAAAATACACCCAAAATGGATTAAGGACCTTGATGTAAGGCCTGAAACCATGAAAATCCTGGAATAGAACACAGGCAGCAATTATTCCAAAACTGGCCATAGCAACGTTCTTCCAGATACGTCTCTTCAGGTGAGAAAAAAAAAAGCAAAATTGAACTATTGGAATTACATCAAAATAAAATGCAGCAAAGGAAGCCATCAAAAAATATAAAGCCAACCTATGGAATGGGAGAAGATATTTTCAAATGACATATGTGACAAAAGGGTTCATATCCAAAATATATAAAGAATTTACACAACTCAATACCAAAACCCCACAAATAATCCAATTAATTTGGCAGGGGCCTGAATAGATATTTTTCAAAGAAGACAGCCAAATGGGCGATAGACACATGAACAGAGCTCCACATCACTCATCATTAGGGAAATGCAAATCAAAACCACAATAAGATATCTCTTTACACCTGCCAGAGTGGCTAGAGATGAAAAGAGAAGAAACAAGAGTGGTCAAAGATGTGGAGAAAAAAGTACTCTCATGCACTGTTGGCGGGAATGCAAACTGGTGCAGCCACTCGAAAACGCTATGGAGTTTCCTCAAAAATATTTAAATAGAAATACCATATGAAGACCCACAGCAAATATCCTCAATGGGAAAAAACTTGCAGGCTTCCCATTGAGACCAGGAACACAACAAGGATGCCCACTCTCACCACTCTTGTTCAACATACAATTAGATGTTCTACCAACAGCAATCAGACAACAAAGAGAAATAAAAGGTATCCAAATTGGCAATGAAGAAGTCAAACTCTCTCTCTTTGCAGATGACATCATTCTTTATGTGGAAGACACAAAAGACTCTACCCCCAAACTACTAGAACTCATACAGCAATTCAGTAACGTGGCAGGATACAAAGTCAATGTACAGAAATCAGTGGCTTTCTTATACACTAACAATGAAAATACAGAAAGGGAAATTAGAGAATCGATTCCATTTACTATAGCACCAAGAACCATAAGATACCTGGGAATAAACCTAACCAAAGAGGTAAAGGATCTGTACTCGAGGAACTACAGAACACTCATGAAAGAAATTGAAGAAGACACAAAAAGATGGAAGACCATTCCATGCTCTTGGATTGGAAGAATAAATGTTGTTAAAATGTCTATACTGCCTAGAGCAATCTATACTTTTAATGCCATTCCAATCAAAATTCCACCGGTATTCTTCAAAGAGCTGGAGCAAATAATCCAAAATTTTGTATGAAACCAGAAGAGACCCCGAATCGCTAAGGAAATGTTGAAAAACAAAAATAAAACTGGGGGCATCACGCTACCTGATTTCAAGCTTTATTACAAAACTGTGATCACCAAGACAGCATGGTACTGGCATAAAAACAGACACATAGACCAGTGGAACAGGGTAGAGAGCCCAGATATGGACCCTCAACTCTATGGTCAAATAATCTTCAACAAAACAGGAAAAAATATACAGTGGAAAAAAGACAGTCTCTTCAATAAATGGTGCTGGGAAAACTGGACAGCTATATGTAGAAGAATGAAACTCGATCATTCTCTTATACTGTATACACAAAGATAAACTCAAAATGGATAAAAGACCTCAATGTGAGGCAAGAATCCATCAGAATCCTAGAGGAGAACATAGGCAGTAATCTCTTGGATATCAGCCACAGCAACTTCTTTCAAGATATGTCTCCAAAGTCAAAGGAAACAAAAGTGAGAATAAACTTTTGGACTTCATCAAAATCAAAAGCTTCTGCACAGCAAAGGAAACAGTCAAGAAAACAAAGAGGCAACCCACTGAATGGGAGAAGATATTTGCAAACGACAGTACAGACAAAAGGTTGATATCCAGGATCTATAATGAACTCCTCAAACTCAACACACACAAAACAGGCAATCATATAAAAAAACATGGGCAGAAGATATGAACAGACACTTCCCCAATCAAGACATACAAATGTCTATCAGACACATGAAAAAATGTTCATCATCACTAGCCCTCAGGGAGATTCAAATTAAAACTACATTGAGATATCACTTTACACCAGCTAGAAAGGCCAAAATTAACAAGACAGGAAACAACATGTGTTGGAGGGGATGTGGAGAAAGGGGAACCCTCTTACACTGTTGGTGGGAATTCAGATTGATGCAGCCACTTTGGAGAACAGTGTGGAGATTCCTCAAGAAATTAAAAATACAACTTCCCTATAACCCTGCAATTGCACTCCTGGGTATTTACCCCAAAGATACAGATGTCATGAAAAGAAGGGCCATCTGTACCCCACTGTTTATAGCAGCAATGGGCACGGTCACCAAACTGTGGAAAGAACCAAGATACCCTTCAACGGACGAATGGATAAGGAAGATGTGGTCCATATACACTATGGAGTATTATGCCTCTGTTAGAAAGGACGAATACCCAACTTTTGTAGCAACAGGGATGGGACTGGAAGAGATTATGCTGAGTGAAATAAGTCAAGCAGAGAGAGTCAATTATCATATGGTTTCACTTATTTGTGGAGCATAACAAATAGCATGGAGGACATGGGGAGTTAGAGAGAAGGGTGTTCGGGTAAATTGGAAGGGGAGGTGAATCATGAGAGACTATGGACTCTGAAAAACAATCTGAGGGGTTTGAAGTGGCGGGGGGGTGGAAGGTTGGGGTACTAGGTGGTAGCTATTATAGAAGGCACGGATTGCATGGAGCACTGGGTGTGGTGAAAAATAATGAATACTGTTATGCTGAAAATAAATTAATTAATTTAAAAAAAGGTTGATATCCTCTTTGCAGAAATGTCTGTTCATGTCCTCTGCCCATTTCTTTTTTTTTCTCTTTTTTTAAAGATTTTATTTTTTTTTTAATTTTTTATTTTTTATATAAACATATCCATTTCTTGATTGGATTATTTGTTCTTTGGGTGTTGAGTTTACTAAGTTCTTTATAGATTCTGGACACTAGTCCTTTATCTGATATGTCGTTTGCAAATATCTTCTCCCATTCTTCCAGTTGTCTTTTGATTTTGTTAACTGTTTCCTTTGCTGTGCAAAAGCTTTTGATCTTGATGAAATCCCAATAGTTCATTTTTGCCCTTGCTTCCCTTGCCTTTGGCGTTGTTCCTAGGAAGATGTTGCTGCGGCTGAGGTCGAAGAGGTTGCTGCCTGTGTTCTCCTCAAGGATTTTGATGGATTCCTTTCGCACATTGAGGTCCTTCATCCATTTTGAGTCTATTTTTGTGTGTGGTGTAAGGAAATGGTCCAATTTCATTTTTCTGCATGTGGCTGTCCAGTTTTCCCAGCACCATTTATTGAAGAGGCTGTCTTTTTTCCATTGGACTTTCTTTCCTGCTTTGTCATAGATTAGTTGACCATAGAGTTGAGGGTCTATTTCTGGGCTCTCTATTTTGTTCCATTGATCTATGTGTCTGTTTTTGTGCCAGTACCATGCAATCTTGATGATGACAGCTTTGTAATAGAGCTTGAAGTCCGGAATTGTGATGCCACCAACGTTGGCTTTCCTTTTCAATATCCCTTTGGCTATTCGAGGTCTTTTCTGGTTCCATATAAATTTTAGAATTATTTGTTCCATTTCTTTGAAAAAGATGGATGGTACTTTGATAGGAATTGCATTAAATGTGTAGATTGCTTTAGGTAGCATAGACGTTTTCACAATATTTATTCTTCCAATCCAGGAGCATGGAACATTTTTCCATTTCTTTGTGTCTTCCTCAATTTCTTTCATGAGTACTTTATAGTTTTCTGAGTATAGATTCTGTGCCTCTTTGGTTAGGTTTATTCCTAGGTATCTTATGGTTTTGGGTGCAATTGTAAATGGGATTGACTCCTTAATTTCTCTTTCTTCTGTCTTGCTGTTGGTGTAGAGAAATGCAACTGATTTCTGTGCATTGATTTTATATCCTGACACTTTACTGAATTCCTGTACAAGTTCTAGCAGTTTTGGAGTGGAGTCTTTTGGGTTTTCCACATATAGTATCATATCATCTGCGAAGAGTGATAATTTGACTTCTTCTTTGCCGATTTGGATGCCTTTAATTTCCTTTTGTTGTCTGATTGCTGAGGCTAGGACCTCTAGTACTATGTTGAATAGCAGTGGTGATAATGGACATCCCTGCCGTGTTCCTGACCTTAGCGGAAAAGCTTTCAGTTTTTCTCCATTGAGAATGATATTTGCGGTGGGTTTTTCATAGATGGCTTTGATGATATTGAGGTATGTGCCCTCTATCCCTACACTTTGAAGAGTTTTGATTGGGAAGGGATGCTATACTTTGTCAAATGCTTTTTCAGCATCTATTGAGAGTATCATATGGTTCTTGTTCTTTCTTTTATTGATGTGTTGTATCACATTGACTGATTTGCGGATGTTGAACCAACCTTGCAGCCCTGGAATAAATCCCACTTGGTCGTGGTGAATCTTTTCATTGTTTTTTTTAAGATTTTATTTATTTATTTGCTAGAGAGAGTGAGAGAGCACAAGCAGGGGAGGCAGCAGAGGGAGAGGGAAAAGAAGGCTCTGTGTGGACAGGGAACACTACATGGGGCGTGACCCCAAGACTGTGAGCTCATGACCTGAGTGGAAGTCAGATGATTAACAACTGAGCCACCCTGGCGTCCCTCCTTTATGCATTTTTTTAAATTTTTTTAAATTTTATTTTCAGCTTAATAGTATTCATTGTTTTTGCACCACACCCAGTGCTCCATGCAATCCATGCCCTCTCCAAGACCCACCACCTGGCTTCCCCAACCCCCCACCTCCCGCCCCTTCAAAACCCTCAGATTGTTTTTCAGAATTAAAAAATTTGATTTTATTTTTTCAGTGTTCCAAGATTCATTGTTTATGCACCATACCAAGAGCTCCAGGCATAACATACCCTCCTTAATACCCACCATCAGGCTCACCTAACCGCCCACCTCCTTCCCCTCCAAAACCCTTGGTTTGTTTCTCAGAGTCCACAGTCTCTCATGGTTGATCTCCCCCTCTCCTTTTCAATTTGGGCAATACATCTTTATATTATTTTTTATTTTATTTATTCATTTCATTTATTTTTTCATTTAAATTCAATTAGCCAAGGTATAGTACATCATTAGTTTTTTATATAATGTTCAGTGAATCATTCAAAACCCCAAAGATACAGATGTAGTGAAAAGAAGGGCCATCTGTACCCCAATGTTTATAGCAACAATGGCCACTGTCGCCAAACTGTGGAAAGAACCAAGATGCCCTTCAATGGACGAATGGATAAGGAAAATGTGGTCCATATACACTATGGAGTATTATGCCTCCATCAGAAAGGATGAATACCCAACTTTTGGAGCAACATGGACGGGACTGGAAGAGATTATGCTGAGTGAAATAAGTCAAGCAGAGAGAGTCAATTATCATATGGTTTCACTTATTTGTGGAGCATAACAAATAACATGGAGGACATGGGGAGATAGAGAGGAGAAGGGAGTTGGGGGAAATTGGAAGGGGAGGTGAACCATGGGAGACTATGGACTCTGAAAAGCAATCTGAGGGTTTTGAAGGGGTGGGGGATGGGAGGTTGGGGTACCAGGTGGTGGGCATTATAGAGGGCATGGATTGCATGGAGCTCTGGGTGTGGTGAAAAAATAATGAATACTGTTATGCTGAAAATAAATAAATTTAAAAATAGAAAAATGAAAAAAAAAAGAAATATCATATGATCCAATAATTCCACTGTTGGATATTTATCCAAAGAAAACAAAAACACTAATTTGGAGAGACATATTCACCCCTGGGTTCTCAGATGGGTAAGTGGTCAAATCTTGATTTGGGCTCAGGTCATGATCTTGGGGTTGAGGCTGACCCCTGAGTCAGGCTCCAAGCTCAGCGGGGTGTCTGCCTGAAATTCCCTCTCCCTCTACTTCTGTCCATACCCCTGCTTTCTTGCTCTCTCTCTTTCTCTAAACTAAATAAAATAAATATTTTTAAAAAGGCATATTCACCCCTATGTTTATGGCAGTATCATTTACAGTAGCCAAGATATGGAAGCGACTCAAGTGTGGATAAGGATGATGAGATATGGGACGCCTGGGTGGCTCAGTTGGTTAAGCAGCTGCCTTCGGCTCAGGTCGTGATCCCAGCGTCCTGGGATCGAGTCCCGAATCGGGCTCCTTGCTCAGCAGGGAGCCTGCTTCTCCCTCTGCCTCTGCCTGCCATCTGTCTGCCTGTGCTCACTCTCTCTCTCTCTCTCTCTCTGATAAATAAATAAAATCTTAAAAAAAAAAAAAGATGATGAGATATACATAGGCATATACACATAATGGAATATTATTCAGCCTTAAAAAGAATGAGATCTTTAGGGAGGGAATGTGTTTTGGTGAGTGCTGTGAAGTGTGTAAACCTGGTGATTCACAGACCTGTACCCCTGGGGATAAAAATATATGTTTATAAAAAATAAAAAATTATATTAAAAAAAAAAAAAAAGAATGAGATCTTGCCAACATGGCTGGACCTAGAGGGTATTACACTAAGTAAAATAAGTCAGATGGAGAAAGATAAATATCATATGATTTTGCTCATATGCAGAATGTAAAAAAGAGAACAAATGGATAAACAAAGAGGCAAAAAGCAGAACCAGATCTATAAATACAGAAAACAAACTGGTGGTTGCCAGAGGGGAGGCTTCCAGCTACAAAATGAATAAAAGAATAAAAGGCACATGAGAATAAAAGGCACAGCTCAGGATGCCTGGCTGGCACAGTGGGTTGAGCCTTTGCCTTCAACCAAGGTCATGACCTCAGGGTCCTGGGATCGAGTCCCACATTGTGCTCCCCGCTTAGTGGGGAGCTTGCTTTTCCCTTTGCCTCCACCTCACACTCTCTCTCATGAATAAATAAATAAAATCTTTAAAAAGACACAGCACAGGGGATATGGTCAATGATACTGTGATAGTGTGTGTGGTGGCAGATGAGAGCTACATTTGTGGTGAGCACAGCAGGACCGGGAAAAGAAGTTAAGTCACAACGTTGTGCACCTGACACCAATTTAACATTATGTGTCAACTATCCTCCAATTAAAAAAAGAAACTAACTTTCTCTTTTCTTGTGCAGTGGTAAATGGCTCCATGTTGAGATGAACCTGAGTTTATTTAACCCAGTTTTCCAGTATTTCACAAGTACAAATAATACTTCAATCAGTAGCCTTGGGATATATATTTTCGTATTTTTGACGGGCTTTTCCTGGGGCAGAAGCATAATTTGCATATGTTGCTTGGTAAATAATGACAACTTCCCCTAATTGTGAACTGCTCAATTTTTTTTTTTTACACCAAAAAGCAATCCCTTCAACTTAAGGGAATTGGTATTTCCCAAAGATATAATATGGACTTTGAGGGTCTGGGTGGCTATGTATTTAGATAAATACTAGAATGAGACTGGAATTTTTCATTTACTACCTAAAACATAACAATACCTTTGACACATGCCAGCTTTCTATATATCCGTATTTCAGTCTTGCATTCCTACAAACAATATGAGAACATTTCTATTTATTCTGTTTATTCAGATTTGTAAAAGCAAGTTGGCCAGCTTCTAATTTTTGCCAAATAGAAAAAATAACATTTCAGTTTAGTTTAAATTTCCATTTCTTTTTATAGAAATAAATCTGAACAAATTTTCATTTTATGCTGTAGAAGAATGTTCATTTTCATGGAAAATACTAAAATTAATTTGGAAAGGAATAGAGCACACTATGATAATCATGTATTGGGTCATTTCTTTTTTCATCGTGGAGAAAAATATTTTGGATATTTATTTTTTATTATTTTTAATTTTTTAATTTTTTTAGGATTTTTTAAAACATTCTATAATAGTTAACATACAGAGTTATATTAGTTTCAGGTGTACAATGTAGTGATTCAATATATCCATACATCACCTGTGTTCATCATAAATGCCATTTTAATCTTTTTAAAATTTCCTATTTGTATAGTTTACCATTTGTGTATTTTTCTTCAATAATTGACATTCATATATATATGTAATATGCTCATATATGTATATGCATGTACACATACATACAGAACCGTTGATGTATGTTATAAATATTTTCTCTTAGTCTCCATTTGAGTGTTTTTTTTAAATATTTTATTTATTTATTTGACAGAGAGAAATCACAAGTAGATGAAGAGGCAGGCAGAGAGAGAGGGAAGCAGGCTCCCCACTGAGCAGAGAGCCCGATGCGGGACTCGATCCCTTGTGTTTTGACCTTCTCTTATTTTTTTGCCATGAAAAGATGTGTTTTATTTTTTTTAAGATTTTATTTATTTTATTTGACAGAGAGAGAGAGCACAAGTAGGCAGAGAGGCAGGCAGAGACAGAGGGGGAAGCAGGCTCCCCGCTGAGCAGAGAGCCCGATGCTGCCAGGCTCAATCCCAGGACACTGAGATCATGACCTGAGCCGAAGGCAGCGGCTTAATCCACTGAGCCACCCAAGCGCCCCGAGATGTGTTTTATTTTTAAGTAGCCCAATTTCCATTATTTCTTGGCACTGCATCTGCATTTTAAACTCTATTTTATTTTCACTTTTTTTTCACTTTTTTAAAGACTTTATTTATTTGACAGAATGAGAGAGCAAGCACAAGCAGGGGGAGTGAGCAGAGGGAGAAGCAGGCTTCCCACTGAGCAGGAAAATTGATGTGGGACACCATCCAAGGACCCTGGGGCCAAGACCTGAGCTGAAGTCAAATGCTTAACAGACTGAGCCACCCAGGCACCCTTCTATGTTATTTTTTTTTATTTATTTTCAACATAAGAGTATTCATTATTTTTGCACCACACCCACTACTCCACGCATCCGTGCCCTCTATAATACCCACCACCTGGTACCCCGACCTCCCACCCCCAGCCCTTCAAAACCCTCAGATTGTTTTTCAGAGTCCATAGTATCTCATGGTTCACCACTCCTTCCAATTTCCCCCGACTCCCTTCTCCTCTCTAACTCTCCATGTCCTCCATGCTATTTGTTATGCTCCACAAATAAGTGAAACCATATGATACTTGACACTCTCTGTTTGACTTATTTCACTCAGCATAATCTCTTCCAGTCCCATCCATGTTGCTACAAAAGTTAGGTATTTGTCCTTTCTGATGGAGGCATAATACTCCATAGTGTATATGGACCACATCTTCCTTATCCATTCGTCCGTTGAAGGGCATCTCGATTCTTCCCACAGTTTAATGACCGTGGCCATTGCTGCTATAAACATTGGGGTACAGATGGCCCTGATTTTCACTACATCTATATTGTTGGGGTCAATACCAGGTAGTGCAATGGCAGGGTTATAGGAAAGCTCTCTTTTTGATTTCTTGAGGAATCTCCACACTGTTCTCCAAAGAGGCTGCACCAACTTGCATTCTGACCAACAGTGTAAGAGGGTTCCCCTTTCTCTACATACCCTCCAACACATGTTGTTTCCTGTCTTGTTAATTTTGGCCATTCTTTTTTATTTATTTATTTTTTATTTATTTTCAGCATAACAGTCTTCATTATTTTCATTATTTTTGCACCACACACAGTGCTCCATGCAATCCGTGCCCTCTAGATTACCCACCTCCTGGTACCCCACCCTCCACCCCCTGCCCCTTCAAAACCCTCAGATTGTTTTTCAGAGTCCATAGACTCTCATGGTTCACCTCCCCTTCCATTTCCCCCAATTCCCTTCTCCTCTCTAACTCCCCATGTCCTCCATGCTATTTGTTATGCTCCACAAATAAGTGAAACCATATGATAATTGACTCTCTCTGCTTGACTTATTTCACTCAGCATAATCTCTTCCAGTCCAGTCCATGTTGCTACAAAAGTTGGGTATTCGTCCTTTCTGATGGAGGCATAATACTCCATAGTGTATATGAACCACATTTTCCTTATCCATTCATCCGTTGAAGGGCATCTTGGTTCTTTCCACAGTTTGGCAACTGTGGCCATTGCTGCTATAAACAGTGGGGTACAAATGGCCCTTCTTTTCATGACATCTGTATCTTTGGGGTAAATACCCAGGAGTGCAATTGCAGGGTTATAGGGAAGTTGTATTTTTAATTTCTTGAGGAATCTCCACACTGTTCTCCAAAGTGGCTGCATCAATCTGAATTCCCACCAACAGTGTAAGAGGGCTCCCCTTTCTCCACATCCTCTCCAACACATGTTGTTTCCTGTCTTGCTAATTTTGGCCATTCTAACTGGTGTAAGGCGATATCTCAATGTGGTTTTAATTTGAATCTCCCTGAGGGCTAGTGATGATGAACATTTTTTCATGTGTCTGATAGCCATTTGTATGTCTTCATTGGAGAAGTGTCTGTTCATGTCTTCTGCCCATTTTTTTATATGATTGCCTGTTTTGTGTGTTTGAGTTTGAGGAGTTCATTATAGATCCTGGATATCAACCTTTTGTCTGTACTGTCATTTGCAAATATCCTCTTCCATTCCGTGGGTTGCCTCTTTGTTTTCTTGACTGTTTTCTTTGCTGTGAAGAAGCATTTGATTTTGATGAAGTCCCAAAAGTTTATTTTTGCTTTTATTTCCTTTGCCTTTGGACATATATCTTGAAAGAAGTTGCTGTGGCTGATATCCAAGAGATTAATGCCTATGTTCTCCACTAGGATCCTGATGGATTCCTGTCTCACGTTGAGGTCTTTTATCCATTTTGAGTTTATCTCTGTATACGGTGTAAGAGAATGGTCGAGTTTCATTCTTCTACATATAGCTTCCCTGTTTTCCCAGTACCATTTATTGAAGAGACTGTCTTTTTTCCACGGTATATTTTTTCCCGTTTTGTCGAAGATTATTTGACCATAGAGTTGAGGGTGCATATTTGGGCTCTCTACCCTGTTCCACTGGTCTATGTGTCTGTTTTTATGCCAGTACCATGCTGTCTTAGTGATCACAGTTTGAAATCAGGTTGCGTGATGCCCCCAGTTTTATTTTTGTTTTTCAGCATTTCCTTAGCGAATCGGGGTCTCTCAGGTTCCATACAAATTTTTGGATTATTTGCTCCAGCTCTTTGAAGAATACCGGTGGAATTTTGATCGGAATAGCATTAAAAGTATAGATTGCTCTAGGCAGTATAGACATTTTAACTGTTTATTTTTCCGATCCAAGAGCATGGAATGGTCTTCCATCATTTTGTGTCTTCTTCAATTTCTTTCATGAGTGTCCTGTAGTTCCTCGAGTACAGATCCTTTACCTCTTTGGTTAGATTTATTCCCAGGTATCTTATGGTTCTTGGTGCTATAGTAGATGGAATCAATTCTCTAATTTCCCTTTCTATATTTTCATTGTTAGTGTATAAGAAAGTCACTGATTTCTGTACATTGACTTTGTATCCTGCCACATTGCTGAATTGCTGTATGAGTTCTAGTAGTTTGGGGGTGGAGTCTTTTGGGTTTTCCATATAAAGAACCATGTCATCTGCGAAGAGAGAGAGTTTGACTTCTTCATTGCCAATTTGGATACCTTTTATTTCTCTTTGTTTTCTGATTGCTGTTGCTAGGACTTCTGATACTATGTCGAACAAGAGTGGTGAAAGTGGGCATCCTTGTCTCGTTCCTGATCTCAACGGGAAGGCTGCAATCATCAGAAGTTATTATCAACAGTTATATGCCAGTAAGATTAGCAACCTAGATGAAATGGATGCATTCCTGGAAAATTATAAACTCCTGAAATTGAACCAGGAAGAAATTGACAACCTGAATAGACTGATATCTAGTAACGAGATTGAAGCAGTGATCAAAAACCTCCCAAAAAACAAGAGCCCCCTAAACTCTATGGTCAATTAATCTTCGACAAAACAGGAAAAAATATACAGTGGAAAAAAAGACAGTCTCTTCAATAAATGGTGCTGGGAAAACTGGACAGCTATACGTAGAAGAATGAAACTCGACCATTCTCTTACACCGTACACAAACATAAACTCAAAATGGATAAAAGACCTCAACGTGAGACAGGAATCCATCAGGATCCTAGAGGAGAACATAGGCAGTAATCTCTTCAATATCAGCCGCAGCAACTTCTTTCAAGATATGTCTCCAAAGGCAAAGGAAACAAAAGTGAAAATAAACTTTTGGGACTTCTTCAAGATCAAAAGCTTCTGCTCAGCAGAGGAAACAGTCAAGAAAACAAAGAGGCAACCATGGAATGGGAGAAGATATTTGCAAATGACAGTACAGACAAAAGGTTGATATCCAGGATCTATAAAGAACTTCTCAAACTCGACACACAAAAACAAATAATCATATCAAAAAATAGGCAGACGATATGAACAGACACTTCTCCAATGAAAACATACAATTGGCTATCAGACACATGAAAAAATGTTCATCATCACTAGCCATCAGGGAGATTCAAATCAAAACACATTGAGATATCACCTTACACCAGTTAGAATGGCCAAAATTAGCAAGACAAGAAACAACGTGTGTTGGAGAGGGTGTGGAGAAAGGGGAACCCTCTTACACTGTTGGTGGGAATGCAAGTTGGTGTAGCCACTTTGAAGAACAGTGTGGAGACTCCTTAAGAAATTATAAAGAGAGCTTCGTATGACCCTGCAATTGCACTACTGGATATTGACCCCAAAGATACAGATGTCGTTAAAAGAAGGGCCATCTGTATCCCAATGTTTATAGCAGCAATGGCCATGGTCACAAAACTATCAAAAGAACCAAGATGCCCTTCAACAGACAATGGATAAGGAAGATGTGGTCCATACACACTATGGAGTATTATGCCTCCATCAGAAAAGACGAATACCCAACTTTTGTAGCAACATGGACAGGACTGGAAGAGATTATGCTGAGGTAAATAAGTCAAGCAGAGAGAGTCAATTATCATATGGTTTCACTTATTTGTGGAGCATAACAAAAGGCATGGAGGACATGAGGAGATGGAGAGGAGAAGGGAGTTGGGGGAAATTGGAAGGGGAGGTGATCCATGAAAGAATATGGATTCTGACAAAAAAACCTGAGGGTTTTGAACGTGCAGGGAGTGGGAGGGAAGCCAGGTGGTGGGTATTACGGAGGGCACATATTGCATGGAGCACTGGGTGTGGTGCAAAAACAATGAATACTGTTACACTGAAAAGAAATTTTTTTAAAAAAAGGAAATATTGAAAAAGAAAAACAAAACTGTGAGCATCACATTGCCTGATTTCAAGCTTTACTACACAGCTGTGATCACCAAGACAGCCTGGTACTGGCATAAAAACAGAAACACAGACCAGTGGAACAGAGTAGAGAGCCCAGATATGGACCCTCAACTTTATGGTCAAATAATCTTCAACAAAGCAGGAAAAAATATACAGTGGAAAAAAGACAATCTCTTCAATAAAAGACATTGAGTTTTATTTGTGTGTATGAGAGCTTTTGTTTCCTAGAAATTAATTTTGTAACAGCTAACACATTTGATATCTTTTATTTATTTAAATTCAATTAGCCGGGTATAGTACACCATTAGTTTTTTATATAATGTTCAATTATTTATTAGTTGAGTGTATTTGATATTTTGAACCACTGAGTGACTTTTATCATGGCATTCCTAGAGCTTTCTTGCCATGCAGTCTCACTCATGACACAGCCCTCCTCACCCACATCCCTGTTTGTCCAGTTCCCTAACGACCACACAATCAAATTCTCCCACTACTCAAAGTTCAAAGAACTGGCTCATCCTGCATTTCCAGCTGTGTTTTCCACTCAGTGTTGCCACCAGAGTAGAACCACCACAATCCACAAGAGCATAAGGTCTTGCATTGCCAAAATTTCAGTAAAAAACAAAAAGTGGCTATGGCCAATTCTGAATCTTATACCCTCCTTGTTTTTCATTGGCAACTGGCCTGGTTTCCTTGCACAGAGCACAATGAAAAATTTGTGGAAATGCAAGCATTGTAAATATATGTCTAATCTGGAGAGTCAATGGTGTTACAAAAAAAAAAAAGAATCCAAAAGTACAAAATGGTAAGAAAAACAAAAGGAATAAATGCTTTTTCCTAAGCCAGAACTTCCAGAAGTAGTTTCTTTCTCTTTTCTTTTCATTTTTTTCTTCTGTAATCTCTACTGGGGCTCAACTCAAGACTCTAAAATCAAGTCACATGCTCCTCTGAATGAGCCAGGCTCCCTCTTAGAGCTTCTTTAAGAGCTGAGGGGACCCAGTGACATGCTGAGGCAGGAGGCCCTTTGGCTATGATTCTTTCTTTACCTTGGCCTTCCAGAATATTCTTAGATGTTTCTTCCTATAGTTTCCTATAGAAACACCCTATAGATGTTTCTTCCTATAGAAACCTTAGATGTTTCTTCCTATAACATCTTAGATGTTTCTTCCTATAGCATGTTTTCTTCCTATAGCATTCCTATGACGCTTCTTCCTATATAGAAACTTCCTATAGTTTCCTCCTATACCTTCCTTAGATATTTCTTCCCTAACCTCCACTCCAGGTTTTTCCTATCCTCTCAGCTACCCCTGAGCACATGCCGAAGGTGCAGGCAAGCAATCAGTGCCTGCTTGTCTTTCTGCTTTGCTCAGACAGCTGTCCTCACTGGCCAGGATGTGGTTTCCACCCTCAGATGCCTACTTGTAGTGAGCCCAGCAAGCATCTAGCTCCAGCTGACTATCTGTACCAATGGATATGACCTGGAATGATCTGACATTGTGGTCTGTGCTAGGCTGCCGTTCAGCTCTGTTCTCCCTAAAAAGGATGAGAGGAGCTTCCGATTTCGGAAGTGAAACAGAAGATGGAGGGTAAAGAGGAAGCTGGGCTCAAAGCAAAAGTGAAGTCATTCCATCTTGTGGTCCAGAAGGCAAAGAAGCAGAGGTTTGATCAAAGCCAAACTTGAAGGTTATCCCCAGGCTAACCTGTGTGTTCATTGTAGAAATTGAGGGCTTTATTTCCTACATTTGTGGGAGCAGATTCTGGCTTCTTTGACCAAATGACTGGGTCTTTGAAGACACTCAAAGCAAAGGGGACAATGACCAGTGAGCTCTGTGTTGCCTGAGGTGACTGTTTATGATCACTGAAAATTGGAAATGCTGTGAGTACCCACCTTTCAGTGAAGATATGGTCAGTCCAGTTCTGGTTACAGACCACCCCCAGCTAGTTAAAATCAGAGTTAAGGACATTCAATCATCTGAGAAGAAACAGACCTTACTGAGTGAAGAAGTCAGGGAATGAAGGATGTATATTTACAGGTGATCTTAATTTTCTTTTAATTTTTTTATTAATTTATTTATTTTCAGCATAACAGTATTCATTATTTTTTCACCACACCCAGTGCTCCATGCAATCCGTGCCCTCTATAATACCCACCCACTGGTACCCCGACCTCCCACCCCTCCGCCACTTCAAACTCCTCAGATTGTTTTTCAGAGTCCATAGTCTCTCATGATTCACCTCCCCTTCCAATTTCCCCCAACTCCCTTCTCCTATCTAACTCCCCATGTCCCCCATGCTTTTTGTTATGCTCCACAAATAAGTGAAACCATATGATAATTGACTCTCTCTGCTTGACTTATTTCACTCAGCATAATCTCTTCCAGTCCCATCCATGTTGCTACAAAAGTTGGGTATTCATACTTTCTGATGGAGGCATAATACTCCATAGTGTATATGGACCACATCTTCCTTATCCATTCGTCCATTGAAGGGCATCTTGGTTCTTTTGATAGTTTGGCGACCATGGCCATTGCTGCTATAAACACTGGGGTACAGATGGCCGTTCTTTTCACCACATCTGTATCTTTGGGGTAAATACCCAGGACTGCAATTGCAGGGTCATAGGGAAGTTGTATTTTTAATTTCTTGAGGAATCTCCACACTGTTCTCCAAAGAGGCTGCACCAATTTGCATGTCCACCAACAGTGTAGGAGGGTTCCCCTTTCTCCACATCCTCTCCAATACATGTTGTTTCCTGTCTTGCTAATTTTGGCCATTCTAACTGGTGTAAAGTGATATCTCAATGTGGTTTTTTTTTTTAAAGATTTTATTTATTTATTTGACCGAGAGAGATCACAAGTAGGCAGAGAGGCAAGCAGAGAGAGAGGAGGAAGCAGGCTCCCTGCTGAGCAGAGAGCCTGATGCGGGGCTCGATCCCAGAACCCTGGGATCATGACCTGAGCCGAAGGCAGAGGCTTTAACCCACTGAGCCACCCAGGCGCCCCTCAATGTGGTTTTAATTTGAATCTCCCTGAGGGCTAGTGATGATGAACATTTTTTCATGTGTCTGATAGCCATTTGTATGTGTTTATTGGAGAAGTGTCTGTCCATATTTTCTGCCCATTTTTTGATATGATTGTCTGTTTTGTGTGTGTTGAGTTTGAGGAGTTCAACCTTTTTTTTTTTTTAAATTTTTTATTTTTTATAAACATATATATTTTTTTTTTTTTATTTTTATTTTTTATTTTTTATAAACATATATTTTTTATATACATATATTTTTATCCCCAGGTCTGTGAATCACCAGGTTTACACACTTCACAGCACTCACCAAATCACATACCCTCCCCAATGTCCATAATCCCACCCCCTTCTCCCCAACCCCCTCCCCCCGGCAACCCTCAGTTTGTTTTGTGAGATTAAGAGTCACTTATGGTTTGTCTCCCTCCCAATCCCATCTTGTTTCATTTATTCTTCTACCCACTTAAGCCTCCATGTTGCATCACCACTTCCTCATATCAGGGAGATCAACCTTTTGTCTATACAGTCATTTGCGAATATCCTCTCCCATTCCGTGGGTTGCTTCTTTGTTTTTTGACTGTTTCTTTTGCTGTGCAGAAGCTTTTGATTTTGATGAAGTCCCAAAAGTTTTTCGCTTTTGTTTCCTTTGCCTTTGGGGACATATCTTGAAAGAAGTTGCTGTGACTGATATCGAAGAGATTACTGCCTATATTCTCCTCTAGGATTCTGATGGATTCCTGTCTCACATTGGGGTCTTTTATCCATTTTGAGTTTATCTTTGTGTACGATGTAGGAGAATGGTCAAGTTTCATTCTTCTACATATAGCTGCCCAGTTTTCCCAGCACCATTTATTGAAGAGACTGTCTTTTTTCCACTGTATATTTTTTCCTATTTTGTCGAAGACTATTTGACCATAGAGTTTAGGGTCCATATCTGGGCTCTCTACCCTGTTCCATTGGTCTATGTGTCTGTTTTTATGCCAGTACCATGCTGTCTTGGTGATCACAGCTTTGTAGTAAAGCTTGAAACACTTCAAAGTATAGGGATAGAGGGAACATTCCTGAACTTCATCAAATCTATCTATGAAAGACCCACAGCAAATATCATCCTCAATGGGAAAAAGCATTCAGCCTTCCCATTGAGATCAGGAACACGACAAGGATGCCCACTCCCACCACTCTTGTTCAACATAGTATTAGAAGTCCTAGCAACAGCAATCAGACAACAAAGAGAAATAAAAGGTATCCAAATTGGCAATGAAGAAGTCAAACTCTCTCTCTTTGCAGAGGACATGGTTCTTTATATGGAAAACCCAAAAGACTCCACCCCCAAACTACTAGAACTCATACAACAATTCAGCAAGTGGCAGGATACAAAGTCAATGTACAGAAATCAGTGGCTTTCTTATACACTAACAATGAAAACACAGAAAGGGAAATTAGAGAATCGATTCCATTTACTATAACACCAAGAACCATAAGATACCTGGGAATAAACCTAACCAAAGAGGTAAAAGATCTGTACTTGAGGAACTACAGAACACTCGTGAAAGAAATTGAAGAAGACACAAAAAGATGGAAGACCAGATGCTCTTGGATCGGAAGAATAAACATTGTTAAAATGTCTATACTGCCTAGAGCAATCTATACTTTTAATGCTATTCTGATCAAAATTCCACCGGTATTCTTCAAAGAGCTGGAGCAAATAATCCCAAAATTTGTATGGAATCAGAAGAGACCCTGAATCGCTAAGGAAATGCTGAAAAACAAAAATAAAACTGGGGGCATCACGTTACCTGATTTCAAGCTTTACTACAAAGCTGTGATCTTAATTTTTCATTATGCCCATGGAGAAAAAAGACTAGCAGGAAAACACCAGGATTAATGCAGGCTGATTTAGATTATGGGATTATTAGGTTTTTACTTCTTCCTACTTTTCTGTGATTCCTGAGTGTTCTGGGATAAATCTATTTTTTATATACTAGTAAAATACACATGAAGTCATAAAAAAAGGAAACTTGCAGAAAGGCTAGGAGTCAAATTAGCAGATATTGCATTAAATCCACTGAATTTATGTTTTGTTTTGTTTTTAATTTTTTATTTTTTCAGCATAACAGTATTCATTATTTTTGCACCACACCCAGTGCTCCATGCCATCCGTTCCCTCTCCAATACCCACCACCTGGATTCCCCAACCTCCCAAACTCCGCCCCTTCAAAACCCTCAGGTTGTTTTTCAGAGTCCATAGTCTCTCATGGTTCACCTCCCCTTCCAATTTTCCTCAACTCCCTTCTCCTCTCCATCTCTCCTTGTCCTCCATGCTATTTATTATGCTCCACAAATAAGTGAAACCATATGATTATTGACTCTCAGCACAATTCAGAACCGTGTGTGTGTGTGTGTGTGTGTGTGTGTGCGTGTTTACCCCATCTCAACGATGCCCATGCATTTCCCCACGTTTGGAATAAGGATATCATCGGAAGCAAATTGAGCCCCAAACTGAAGGATCTAACAATTCCTGGAGAAAAACTCAAAGCAATAGGGAATGAGAGCCTGTAAGTATATGCCCAAATATCTCATTGTTTGGAAGGAAAATTCTGGGTGGTATTCTGTTCTGTCTTAGAGATCAGGGGAGTCTTATCCACATTACCTACTGCAGTGATCTCAAGAATGCATCCCCATTTCAGGAACCCCTCTCCCCATCCCACTCACTCTTGCTTCCAAATAAACTACCTGCAGTCATATTCTTGTCTTAGATCCTGCTTTCAGAGTCACTCACACTAATTTAAAGACTAGAAAATGCCATGAGTGTTTTTTTTGTTTTTTTGTTTTTTTGTTTTTTTGTTTTTTGTTTTTTGTTTTTTTTTACCCCGGTGATATGATTCCTTACCACAACCAGCCCAAGACCTCTTATTCCTTTATTCACTCATTCACCATTCAGGAATCTTACCCCTGAACGTTTCAGAAATCTCTAACCATGTCAACCCGCAGCTGCCCCAGGAAATGAAGAGATAACGTTGAGCAAAGCAGATATATTCTCTGGCCTCATGCAAGGTCTAGAGTCTTTGGGAAAGCCCAATTAATAAACCAATTACACATGGGGTGCCTGGGTGACCCAGTGGGTTAAAGCCTCTGCCTTTGGCTCAGGTCATGATCCCAGGGTCCTGGGATCAAGTCCTGCATTGCGCTCTCTGTTCAGCGGGGAGCCTGCTTCCTCCTCTCCCCACCCTCTCTCTCTCTCTCTGTCTGCCTCTCCACCTACTTGTGATCTCTGTCAAATAAATAAATAAAAATCTTTATTTTTTTTACTTATTTTTTATTTTCAGCATAACAGTATTCATTATTTTTTCACCACACCCAGTGCTCCATGCAATCTGTGCCTTCTATAATACCCGCCCACTGGTACCCCGACCTCCCACCCACCGCCCCTTCAAAACCCTCAGATTGTTTTTCAGAGTCCATAGTCTCTCATGGTTCACCTCCCCTTCCAATTTCCCCCAACTCCCTTGTCCTCTCTAACTCCCCATGTCCTCCATGCTATTTGTTATGCTCCACAAATAAGTGAAACCATATGATAATTGACTCTCTCTGCTTGACTTATTTCACTCAGCATAATCTCTTCCAGTCCCATCCATGTTGCTACAAAAGTTGGGTATTCATCCTTTCTGATGGAGGCGTAATACTCCATAGTGTATATGGACCACATCTTCCTTATCCATTCGTCTGTTGAAGGGTATCTTGGTTCTTTCCACCGTTTGGCGACCGTGGCCATTGCTGCTATAAACAGTGGGGTACAGATGGCCCTTCTTTTCATGACATCTGTATCTTTGGGGTAAATACCCAGGAGTGCAATTGCAGGGGCATAGGGAATTTCTATTTTTAATTTCTTGAGGAATCTCCACACTGTTCTCCAAAGAGCCTGCACCAACTTGCATTCCCACCAACAACACAAATAAGTCTAACATAGGGACAAGGATTAATCCCAAGGATTAAAGGAGGAAAGCTTTAAAGCAATAGGACAACATAAGATAAAGATATAACCTACTTTATGGACTTCAGATTGAAGGCAATGAGGGAAAATTAAATTATGTAAGTTGCAGCTACATGCCAAGAATGAACTGGTATTACAGAAATTAAGTGCGGTTAAGAGGAAGAAGGAAGTACTTCAAATGGGTGAATCTTCACACATGAGAAGAAATAAAAAATCATAAGAAATAAAAAAAATTAGCTGATTCCCGAATGTGTTCCATTAAAATCAAACCTTTGTGAGATACTCAAAACACTACCCTCAGTTTGTTTCGTGAGATTAAGAGTCACTTATGGTTTGTCTCCCTCCCAATCCCATCTTGTTTCATTTATTCTTCTTCTACCCACTTAAGCCTCCATGTTGCATCACCACTTCCTCATATCAGGGAGATCATATGATAGTTGTCTTTCTCTGCTTGACTGAGGGTTGCCGGGGGGAGGGGGTTTGGGAGAAGGGGATGGGATTATGGACATTGGGGAGGGTATGTGATTTGGTGAGTGCTGTGAAGTGTGTAAACCTGGTGATTCACAGACC
The DNA here is from genome assembly GCF_030435805.1 of Mustela lutreola. Taxonomy (NCBI): domain Eukaryota; kingdom Metazoa; phylum Chordata; class Mammalia; order Carnivora; family Mustelidae; genus Mustela; species Mustela lutreola. The sequence continues at coordinate 50,356,301 of NC_081305.1, forward strand.
TGTACCCCTGGGGATAAAAATATATGTTTATAAAAAATAAAAAATTTAAAAAAAAAAAAAACACTACCTAATTGAAATAGATGGTTGACTTCCATTTTAATTGGGGGACATGGGTATTCTGGGATTCACTTTCAGTAGTAACTTACATGACACTGGGAAGGACAAGTCCTGGCTCCAACTTCAAGTTGCTTGGTGTTCTGATTAGATTTAATTAATGTGGATCATTCACGGAGTTTACTGTCACATGGTGGGGAGACCCCAAAATGCCAGCATTAGAGTATTGTCTGTGGAGTATTGTCAGTTGTTCCCCCCCCCCATTTAGGTCTTCCTGACAATTTGCTAGATTCTGCCTTTCTCCATGTGTACATAGTTCTCTTTAGACTATCAATTTAGTGGGACAGAGAAAAAATTTTATCAGAATAGAATAAGTCCCATGCTGGTCCCCACCCATTGCTTAACTGTACTAGGCCCAATAGATAATGAATTAAACCCCAAAGTCCAGATTGACCATCTTTGCCTCATAGCCACTGTGCAATATTGATCATTCCCATAAGACTTAAAAAATCAGATGTCCACCCCATACAAGGCTATTCCACCTGATGTTAACATACAACCAGGGAACTGGATTCCTCTCTAGACCAGAGCCTGGATGGGGATTCAGACAATCTGCTATTTCCCACATGGTTTCCCGTAGTAATGTTCACTGTGATCATACCCTGCGTTTGCACCCTCTCTACAGGTTACCATCATTTTAAATTAATCATTTCACCCCTTTTCATGGTTTTTGTATCTTTTATGACTCTTACATAATTTATGTTGTGTTCTGTTAATAATGCAATAGTATCACATGCATCCTTTTTGGCTTCCTTCTTTCATTCATCATCATATTTGTGAGATCAAGCTGTATTTTTTCTGTTTGTCATCCTACTTTATGCATTTTAACTGTTGTATTGCATTCCACTGTATAAAAGTAACACAAAATACTCATTCATCCTTCAGTTGGTGGAATTTTGTTGCTTACAGTTTTTGGCTAGTGGAGCAATGCTTCTCCTCTGACTCTGGTGCTTTATATCCTTGGGTATATGTGCACAGGGCTCTCCAGGGCAAACCTCTAGATGCTGGACTGCCTGATCATAGCTGCATATCTTTTCCCCCAAACCAGGAAATCCACACTACCCCCTACCAAACTTGATGGAGCAATTTGCACACCTACCAGAGGTCTGTGAGATGCTACCTGCTCCGCAGAATTTAATACTGAAATCAAAACAAACAACAAACATCTGTCTATCATCTTGGAATTTATAATCTCATTTAATTGGCACCACATCCCTGAAAGAACCATCATCACTAACAGTCACACGGGAAAGCACCAGAGGCTCACATGGGAGAGTGCTGATTCCAGGTGCTGATGCTGGGGGAGGAGCCATGCAGGAAGCACCTGGTGAAGAGAGAGAAGCCTGCAGAATCCAGACAGGAGTTGGGTTGGGATGTCGTTCTGGGCTTGCACCTTCCAGGCTGGATATAAATTTCAATCCATCTAAACATTTGCTCAGCCGCATTACCTGAGTCTCTGCACTTAGCTGGAGGCACCGACTGGAAACTCACATCAGGGAGTGTGCATGTGATAAAAAGACTTTTGTGATACACAGTGTTGGAGCAGAACCAAAAAAATTGAGTGGAGTTATGGACACAAACGTTCATGTGGATAAAGCCTCATGTCATTAGGGTGAGGGAATAAGAGAAGCCAGACACTAAGGAGACAGCAAGGCAGGGGGCAGGGTTCATGGTGGAGGACCCTCCTCCAGGGAGCTCTCCCAGCCTTGTCCTTGCCTCCTGCACAGACAACACCGCTTCATTGCCTTTAGGTTTTCAGCACAGAGTTCACACAGTTCATGGACCACTTCAGAATCTTCTGGGTTAATGCAGCCTTCTGTGTATGTGTGATTCTGTTCTAAGATTCTCAAACCCCAAAGAATGTGCAGCGCCATCCTCCATTTACCTCTTGGTTTCACCTTGGGAACCTGTCTGGCTGCGCCATGCCTGAAACACCAACACCACTAGCACCACCAGCACCAGTGCAGACAGACCCACTCGGATGAGGTTCTCCAGTGTGTGATCTGGGCGTGGGGCTAGGGACAATGGGGCAGAGAGGTCATGCAGGGCAGGACAGGTCACGCCTACCACTGCACCCAGAGGGGAGATCTAGGTCTCCCCTCCCCTTGAACAGGTCATATGCACCCCAGGAGGCCTATGTTCTGTTACTCACCACTTGTGGAGTCTGGGGTCTGCAGTGATGAGGTGACAGCAGCAGGAATCCCTGAGAGGAAAGCAGAGAACATGAGTAGTTGGGGCTAGCTCAGCCCAGTGTTACCCTGAGGATCTGAATTATCAATTCTCCCTTCTCCTGTCCCAAGGAACAAGCTCATCTTCAAAGTGATCCCTCCTCCAGCCACAGGTGAGATGTGAACCCTCTTGTCTCCAACTCCTTTGCATTTAGACTTTGATTTGAGATGTTGATGACAAAAAAGGGCTCAGCCATGCTCCATGCCACAAGCAGACAGTGCACCTGTTTGGAAATCCCTCATGTCCTTCTTGCTTTCTTGTCAAACTGAGCAACAGCCCACCCTGAGCTTGATTTCCTGGGGAAGAGAGTCCTCAGTTAACCCTCAGAGAGGAATCCTGGATTTAGGGGTGGGAAGCAGGCACCCAGGAATTCCTGAGGGTCAGAAACACGAAGGGGTGGGCACCCCAGGCTACCAGTCTCTCCTCAGCCTCGGCCCAATCAGTCTCATCCTACACCTATGTTAAGAACCTTCACGGCACCTGGGTGTCTTAGTGGGATTGGCTTCTGCCTTCAGCTTGGATCATGGTCTCAGGGTCCTGGGATTGAGCCCCGCATGGGGCTTTCTGCTCAGCAGAGAGCCTGCTTCCCCCTCTCTCTCTCTGACTGCCTCTCTGCCTACTTGTGATCTCTCTCTGTCAAATAAATGAATAAAATCTTAAAACAAAATAAGGGTGGAATCCCATCCCTGAAGAAGTTGGGGCGTGGAACTGAAAAATCTGCATATTCCTGAGAACTACATTTGCTCTGAATTCCACAAGCCCACGCATGTTAAGAATTTCTTTATTGTTGTTGTTGTTATTATTATTATTATTAACATATAATGTAGTATTTGCTTCAGGCGTACAGGTCTGTGAATCATCAGCATTACACAATTCGAATACACTCACCACCATTGCACGTATCCTCCCCAATGTCCATAATGCAGCCACCCTAACCCTCTCCCGCACCCTCCAGGAACCCTCAGTTTGTTTCCTGAGATTAAGAGTTTCTTCTGGTTTTTCTTAAAGCTAATTATGTATCATGTTATTATGAAAGTCTGCAGAAGCTGCAAATACTGTCCTGCAGGCCATTTAAATTAGCTTGTCCCACCTCTAGTAAACAAAATTTTTTTAAATGTTTAAAAAAAAAAAAGAACCTTCAAATGCTTTTCTTTTGTTATTTCATTCATTCATTCACACATTCATTCATTCACTAGAGCCACTAGTTATGGACCATCTGGAAATATAATAGACGTACTTACATACATACGTGTGTATTTATGTACATTATTGACACGTATGATATAGGATGTGTTTCATACATTAAAATGTATGAAATGCATACTACACATAAATACATATGATATACATATTATATATTATATAATGTATTTTATATGTTATGTATATCTGTATGTAAATAGGACATGTGGTGAGACACTTGTAAGTATACAATACACATCAGTATGTGGTACCAGCATGCCCAAGTGTGTCTTGGTGAAGGTAATAAAGAATAATCAATGTTCTTATTAAGAAGAAAAATATGGAGGGGCACCTGGGTGGCTCAGTGGGTTAAAGCCTCTGCCTTCAGCTCAGGTCATGATCTCGGAGTCCTAGGATCGAGCCCCGCATCGGGCTCTCTACTGAGTAGGGAGCCTGCTTCCCCTCTCTCTCTCTGCCTGCCTCTCTGCCTACTTGTGATCTCTGTCAAGTACATAAATAAAATCTTAAGAAAGAATAAGGAGAAGAAGGAGGAGGAGGAAGAGGAGGAGGAGGAGGAAAATGTGGAGTGCCTGGGTGACTCGGTCCGTTAAGCATCTGACTCTTGATCTCAGCTCAGGTCTTGATCTCAGGGTTGTGAGTTCAAGCCCTGCATTGGGCTCCATACCCAATGAAGAAGAAAAAGAAGGAGGAGAAGGAAGGGGAAAATGTGTATCAGATAAGGTGGAGCTATAAATAGAAAAATCTGTAATACATTTAGGACTGATCAAACACTTTTTTTTTATTACAAAAGGCATTAATGGGGTATTTGTATAGGGTCGCATCCAAGGTGACATTTGGAAGAGGATTTTAAGTCAACACAGAAGGGTGACAGTGAGGCATAGGAAGAGAGAGTGACAATATTTATTACAAAATGAATGTCCATGTCCTTTGACTAAGCTATTCTGTTCTAAGAATTTAACCAAGAGAGAAGGAGTAATTGCTTCTGCATATCCCTGTGCATTGGTATGTGCAAGGATATTCATCATAGGTTACTTTGAAATATCAAAAGCCTGGGAACAAACAAACTGCCAAAGTATAGGGTATTGGTTACATTTATCCTGACACATTAAAGCGAGAAAGTACCATACAACCATTAAAAAGTCTAAAAGAGATGCATATTACTGATATCAGATAATTCTTTAGAATGTATCATTTCATTAAAAAAAAAAAAACAGAGCTGGTCAGAACTGTGTCTATAAGATGTTGATGTTTGTCCACTCACAGAAGATGTTTGTAGAGTCTCCCTGAATGTTTGGGGGGGAAAGGTAGCCGAGTGTGTTGGGGTGGATTTGGGGTTTGAGCAAGTGGTAGCAGAGACTGCAAGGTAACCATTTGTGAACAGTTTCGGGGATGCACCATGTGAATGCACTCCTGGCTTCTGGCTTTTTCAGAGATGCTGCATTCACGCGTGGATCCCGGCCCAGTGGGATCCCATGCACCAGTGGGAGGTGTGGGGCAGAGGACGGAAGGACAAGTTGCCTCCAGAGAGGCGCCTGCTGGGAGGACATCCAGACACAAGACAGAGGGGATGGCGAGGAAGACATTCAGAGAGCCCCTCACCTGTGACCACGAGCTCCAGGGGGTCGCTGGGGTGCGACAGCAGGAAAGGAGTGCTGCTGAGTGACCCATAGCACCTGTAAGTCCCACCGCGGTCCAGAGTCACGGAGCGCAAGGGAAAGTCCGCCTGAAATTCCCCACCTTGGTGCTGAGACCTGCGGTGCAGGGGCGGCCCAGCCTCTCCCTCCTTGGACAGAAGGAATGCATCAAAGAAGCTGGCACTCTGACACCGCAGGGTCACATTCTCTCCTGCGGCCACAGCGAGGCCAGGCTGCGCAGACAGGGTGGGAGGTGGCCCCTGTGGGAGCTGGACTGGGAGGAGAGAGTCGGGTGTTTGGGACGGCTCTGCGCTCTTGCCCCTTCCCCGAGCTGAACTGAACTGTCACTCAGGCGCCCCACCCAAGCGCGGCTCCCGGCTTCTTCTCTGTCCAGTTGTCTTAAACTCGCGCTTCCCGCCCTGGCACCTCTCTACCTGTGCTCCCTGCCCGCACTTCCAACTAGTGCCTGAGATGCCAGCCCAGGAAAAGTGGGAGTGTGGGCTGGGATATGGCTCCTACCTGCGACCAGGATGTCCAGGGGTTCACTGGGGGCCGACCACTCGGAGGAGAGGGTGTGTCCACCGTAGCACGTGTACCGGCCCCCGTGGGAGGGTCTCACAGGGCCCAGGGGGAAGTCTGCCGCAGAGAGCTCAGCCTGGGACTGCCAGCCAAGCCGCTGGGGAGGGTCACCTGCCCCCTCCTTAGACAGAGCGAATCTGTCATAGCCGACATCAGAGTGACACTGGAGGGTCAGGCTCTGCCCAGGAGCCACCACGGGCCCTGGCAAGACTGACAGGGATGGTTTCCTAGACACACCTGGGAGAAGAGGTGGTTCTGGTTTCCAAGAGGGTCAGGTTTCTCCTGCTCCTCCCACAGGCCTCCCACTGCTGGCTCCCAGCCTCCTGAGCTCTTGCCCCAACCTCATCGTCCTCAGTGCCCCACCTGGGATGATGCTCCTCTCACTGGTCTGGAGAACCAAGGAGTTCTAGAGTCATGCCCTGAATTCCTCACCTGAGATCAGGAGCTCCAAAACGTGGCTGGAGGTAGACCACACAAAGGGGGAGCTCGAGAAATAACCATAGCACCTGTATGTCTGCCTGTGACTTGGGCTCAAGTGGTCCACAGTGAAGAGCGCTTGGAACCACCCATCAGCTTGGTGCTGTGAGTCCAAGTGCCAGGAGTGGCCCTCTCCTTCTTTGCTGCACAGAACGAACCAGTCAAATTCCTGCCATGAGCCACACTGGAGGGCCACGCTCCCTCCTGAGGTCACGATGGGGCTGGGCAGGGCTGAGAGGCTGGGTTTGTTGAACATTCCTGGAAGAGAACAAACCCGGTGTGTTAGAAGGGCGGGGTGGGGGGGCACCTGAGGAAATCACGTTAAGTGAAATAGGGTAGGCAGAGAGGGACGAGTACTGCATGATTCCGAGCCTATGAGGAACCTAAAGATGGTCAGATTCGCAGAGGCAGAGAGTAGAATGGTGGTTGCCAGGGGCTGCAAGGAGGGGAAGAGGGAGGGTCATGTGTACAGAGTTTCAGTTTTGCAAGACAGTTTAGTTCTGGAGATCTGCTGTGCAGCCCTGTGCCTATAACAATACTGTGCTGGGCACTCAGAAGTTTGTGAAGAAGGTAGGTCTCATGTTGTGAGGGGGGCGGTGTTGGGGTGGGACAGGAACACCACCCCCGATGGTCGATGGGACTGTGCTATAGAAAGGGAGGTCCCTCCCAGGGCACAGCCACCTCACCTGTGCAGACAGAAACACTGGCTCACCTGTGACCACCAAGTCCAGAGGCTTGCTGGGCACTGACCAGCTTGTTTGTCTGTGATACAAGCAGGAGTAGCGACCAGCAAGGTGGTAGGTCATGTGTGGGAATGGGAACTTAGCCCTGTTGCTGGGTCCCAGGGGAAACTCCCTCCTCAAGGGCTCTGGGACCCCTTCCCGGTACAGGCAGTACTGGTCAGCATTCTGAAATCCCTGACACCAGATGCTCACAGGCTTCCCCTCGGCCACCACAGGATCTGGCTCTGCCCAGATGATGGGTATGGGCAGCGTCTCTGAAAGAGTCAGAATTGCAGTCCCGGTATTCTTTATGCCTCAGTTTCCCCTGGTTCTCAGCCCTGGGGCCCCTTGTACACGTTTTTATTGATCAGTTTAAGATTCCTCTCCTCTCCTCCATCCTCCAGATGCCCTGGCAGGGATGGGGGTCCTATATTGTGCCCAAGGAGGAGGTGGGACCTGGGACCCCTGGGGATAGGCTCACCTGCCTGCACATGGGTCATCTGGCTCAGACACAGTCCTGGAAGAGAGATCCCAGTGAGAGGCCACTGACTCCTGAGCAGATCCCCACCTTTTCTAAGCACCCCAAGTTCATGAGATCTCCTGAGAGAACACAGCCTGACTTTGAGAGGGCTCCCCTCTCCCACACAGGTGTCTATCCCCATCCTTCCGAAAACTCACCAAGGCAGAGAAGAACCATAAAGGTGATGGTCATGGTGCTGCCTCCCACTGGACAAGCCTGCACAGACAGATGCCTGGACAGGATGCAGGCAGCAGGGGGCTTTCCCATCGTCAGGCTCAGAAGAAGGGGCTTCAGAGGACGCCTGCTTCCTCTGCAGGCAAGTGAGACCTGATCTATGGTGTGCCCAACCTTCCATATACCAGGCGTGACCTTCTTCCTGAAGAGGGTGGGGACATTTCCAGTCCTGAGTCGGCCCTGTTGGCCACTACAACCTGGGTGTGCCCAAGGGAATACCACTTCCCTTCTCAAGATTTCCATTTATGGGGATGTCTTTGTGCCAGCCCTTCACCCAGCCAATGTCCATTTGAACCCTCGGATTTTTTTCCAGGCCCTGAACATTCATCTGTAAACGAGAAGATGAAGTCACAGTGAGGGCTCAGATTATCAGAAGATAGCCATTCAGTAATGGATCTCACAATTACTTATCTGAAAAAGAGAAATGAACAGAAATATGAAAATATATAGCAGTAGGGAATTATAAGCTGAATATTAAAAAATAAAAACCTTGTACTCATTCTTTTTTTTTTTAAGATTTTATTTATTTATTTGACAGAGAGAAATCACAAGTAGATGGAGAGGCAGGCAGAGAGAGAGAGAGGGAAGCAGGCTCTCTGCTGAGCAGAGAGCCCGATGCGGGACTCGATCCCAGGACTCTGAGATCATGACCTGAGCCGAAGGCAGCGGCTTAATCCACTGAGCCACCCAGGCACCCCTTTGTACTCATTCTTATGGGGTATCCTTAAGGACTGATTACGCACTCACCATTACTCATTGTCAGGGAAATGCAAATCAAAACAACAGGGAGATATCACTGCACATCTATTAGGATGACTATTCTCAAAAACACACACACACAAAGACAAAAAATACTGAAGAGGATACAGAAAAATTGGAACCTGTGTACACTGTTGGTGGGAAAGCAAAATGGTGCCACTGCTGGAAAACAGTATGGAGGCTCTACAAAGTATTAATAATAGGACTGCCATATGATCCCTCAATCCCACCCTCGGGTATTGATCCAAAAGGACTGAATTAGAATCCCAAAGGAAAATTAGCACTCTATTGTTCATTGCAGCATTATTCACAGTGGCCAAGACAAGGAAACAACCTAAGTGCCCATCAGTGGTTGGAAGGATAAAGTACATGTGGTACCCACCTACCATGGGGTTTTATTCCAGAAATATTCTTAAGAAAGAGGTAATCTAGCATTTGTAACAACATGGATGGATGCTGAGGACATAGTATTAAGTGAACTAAGCCAGTCACAGAGGGACTGCACGAATCCACTGACGTGAGGAATCTAAAATGTCAGACACATAGAAGCAGAGAGTAGCATGGTGGCTGCCAAGGCCCAGGGTGAGGGGAGGTGGGGGGATGACGTTCCACAGGTGTAGACCTTTGGTTCTACAAGATGAGCAAGCCCTAAGTACCTGCTCTGCAACATTGTGCCTTTAGGTAACAATATTGAATTATAGACTTGGGAATTTGTTAAGAGGGTTGATCTCCTGTTAATTGTTTTTACCAATATAAATTTTATTTTATTTTATTTTATTTTATTTTATTTTTAAATATTTTATTTATTTATTTGACAGAAAGCAACCCAGAGAGAGAGGGAACACAAGCAAGGGGAATGGGAGAGGGAGAAGCAGGCTTCCTAATGAGTAGGGAGCCCAGTGTGGGGCTTGATCCCAGGACCCTGGGACCATGACCTGAATCAAAGGCAGATGCTTAATTGACTGAACTACCCAGGTGCCCCAATATGAATTTTAAAAAGACAATGACTATGGAGTCAGACTTCATAGTCAAGGTAGCAGTCCAGGCCCATGTTCAGAGGCCCCCTCTGCTCCAAATGCAAAGAAGTTCTGGATAAAACGTTTGGTCATAGTCAAAGAGAGAAATGAAAGTTCCCAGGCAGAGCTCAAGTCCTGAGGAAGGGACTGCCTAGGGGATCCTGGGGTCAGCAAGGTGAGGTCTTATAAGGAGAGAAAGGGGTCTGTGGTGTGTTCTTGGACCAGGGGCATAGATGTGGGGCTCTCCCCAGACCTGGTGCACAAGCCCAGAGCAGACCCAGCCTCTGTCACCACTGTTTTTCCAGGACAAGAGAATCAAGCTATCTATGTCCGCCATCCATCTGGGCATCAAGGCCCACGTGCTCTATGATTCTTGGCCTGAAATTGGATGTCTGATGCCCTGACCTCCATGTTCCCCAGCCTCGAAGAAACAGAAGGCTATGGGCTCTGCCATGGACACGGCCTAGGAAGCAGCCCTGTGGGTTCAGAGGCCATGGACACTTCCCACAGACACCAGAGGACACTGTCCCACAGAGAGTGTCCTCCCACCTGCTGCAGGGAAACAGGGGCCTGGGGTCAGGGCTGCTCTCCCCAGAAAGGCACTTCTATTTCTATGCGAAAGCAACCACCCTTGATTCCTAAAGAAGCAGAAGGAAAGGGTGGTGACGCTCTGCTGAAACTCAGCCCTATAGATATAGGTGTTGGCATTGACCACCTCCCAGTCAGTGACCCTTGCTTAGGTGACCTTGTCCATGTGGAAAGGTGATGCCAGAGGGAGCAGGAGGTACTTAGCAGCCGAGCAGGACCTTGGGGAGAGGGTAGGGGCTCAGCAGGACATGCTACAAACCATGAGAGGGTGCCGTGGAAGTCCACGTGTGCAAGCATGCCTTTGGTGGATTTCAGGGAAAAAGCATCTGGTCCTCTAGCTGATACAGTGGGTACAGGGTTTAATTTGGGGATGAAAATACCTTGGAACTAGTTAGAGGTGATGGTTGCACAAGATTGTAAGCGTGCCAGATGCTACTGAATTGTACACTTTTTAAATAGTGAGTGGTCAATTTTACATTTATGAACTTTACACCAATAGGGAAAAAAGCAAAGATGTAATCTTTGTTTGTAAAGCGAGCAGCACAGCCCTGACATTTTGAGTGTGGATTTTTATCACAGTCACACTGTACACTTGTATCCAGAAAGGACAACATTATGACCAAACCAAGTCCAGCGTGCTTTGATGTCTGCTGTCTCTCAGTGTACAGTAGAAAAGAAATTAAGTTCCCCAGATGACAGCATTCTGTGGTCAAAGTCATCCTCATCTAAATGTTGAACTTCCCTGCCTACTGCAAAATTGTCTTTTTTGGGTGTCCCTAACACCCCTGGACCTGTGTATAGACACCCTCCCCATTTCATCCATGGGGACCCCACTCCAGGAGGGTGGGCTCTGTGTTGCTGCCCATGGTGCTGATTGGTACTTGGCTGGACCATCCATTTCAGTACCATGGCCAGAGTCTGTGGGAGCAACAAAGTTACCCTATTCTGATATCTTGGTTGGCAAGTTTGCCTCAGTGAGCCCCAATCATTGGTCCTATATAGCCTCCACGCAGGAGTCAAATAGAAAATACTCAGTCAGGGAAGCCTGGGTGGCTCAGTCGTTTAAGCCCCTGCCTTTGTCTCTGGTCATGATCCCAGCGTCCTGGGATGGAGTCCTGCATCGTGCTCCTTGCTCGGCAGGGAGCCTGCTTCTCTCTCTGACTCTGCCTGCCTCTCTGCCTCCTTGTGCACTCGCTCGTGCTCTCTCTCTGATAAATAAATTTTTAAAAATATTTAAAAAAAAGAAAATACTCAGTTGGAGCGTGAAGGTAAATTGGAAAAATACAGAGGGATGTCTGTAGTTGACATTAATTCAAACTCCCCTGGCAATCTGTGCATCCTGAATGGAGATAGAATTTGGAAGTTCAGGATGTTGGCCCCATGCCCAGCATGCCAGCCACTGGGACAGCTTGAGGTGTCATATAATGTTAGCTCTCCCTGTCTGCCTCAGAACATATCTTACGAGACCAGGTTCAGGGTACCAGCTACTGGGTATGACCAAAAGATATCAGATTTGGGGGCACATCAAACTGGTTTCAAAGCCTAGAGCTGCCTCTTGTTAGCCCTGTGTCCTTGGGAATATCATCTCACTTCTTTGAGACTCACTTTGATTTTCTGTAAGACTGCAGTGATTATGGTTCCTGCTTCATAAGAATGTTTGGAAGATTGATGGTCAGAGATTATTATTATTATACTCTGCTTTTCACAGGAGGCAAAAAGTTCAGCCATGAGGGCAGGATCTGGGGCCAGGCAGCCCAGGATTTGATCATAGCTCTGTCTCATTAACTATGCTGTGACTTAGGGGAAGCCACCCTCATGTCTCTGTGTTGTCATTTATAGAATGAGGATAATGCTAGGACCTACTTCATAGGGTTTTGGTAAGAAACTAAACTGTTTCTCTGTGTGATGTGTGGTGTAAAGTGCCTGACATATAGTTAGCAGTCATGCAAGAATGGGAGCTGTTACTATCATTATTACCACCACCACCACCACCACCATCATCATCATCATCATCATCATCATTACCCTAGTCACTATGTGCCAAGACACAGCCTGAAAAACTGCCTGTGTTCAGGAATGGTAGCTGCTTTTGTAGATTACTGTGAATACTGATGATAGCTGATACAGATTAAGACACTGGAACTAAGAGTTGAAAGTGATCAGCCTGGGGCCACAGGGCAAGAGTTGGTGGAAGTGGGACATGCAGCCAAACCTGTCTGAAGCCAACAAATGGGCTTTTGCCACAATCCCACTTGCCCACATTTAGCATCAAGAAGAGAAGGACCTTAGGAATCCCCTCCTCTGCCCCAGAGAGAAGACCAGGTCTCACAGTACTTTGGCCAGGAGTTTACAAGGATCACCTTTTGGCCCTTCCCTCCTTCCTCACCTTTGCCACCTGAACCAGAAAAATTGCTCCTCTCTTTTAACAGAACCTGCGGTAGGCTCCCAGGAACTTTTCCTGGTGGGATTGGGGGCAGAGGAGGAAGGAACTGTAAATGGTCTTGGTTGCATGGGGCATGGTGAGATGGCTCAGCAGAAGGAGGAAGGAGTTGAGACTCATGAAAGGGAACGCCAGAGACAGAGCTCAGCTGTCCTGGGAAGCAGGCAGACTGGCCGCAGGTCAGTCTCAGTGCAGTTGTTCTCCTGGGGCTCCCTCTGCTGGCATGGCCCTCACTCCCTCTTCCATCCTTCCCTCTCTCTCTGTCGCCATCTTTCCAGAGCCTCCTCTCTCCATAAATTTCTTTCCCTCTTTGTGTGGGTCTCTGCCTCTCTATCTCTGTTCCTGTCCCTCTCCTCTCTGGGTCTTTCTCCTCTCCCTCTGAACCTAGATGGGAGTGTTTCAAAGTCCTTTTGGGTATTGGAAATCCTTTCTGATGGCAAAACCTGACTCTGGGTCACCCCGTCCCTCAGTCCCTCAGCCTCCCCCATTCACATCCTTGAGCTGCTGGAGAAATCCCCATAGCCTGTGCATTGGTCACTGCACCCTATGACCCCTACTATCCTGGCCTCCATTTCCTCATCTGTTCAGTGAACATAATAATAGCACATACTTTGAGGGTGATGTGAGGACTACGTGAGATCATATTTGAGAAGTACTTAGAACAAGGCTTGGCACACAGCAAGGGCTCCATAGATGTTGTCCGCCAGTTCTGGGGCTCAGATCTAAGCCCGCTTTCCCTTCCTATCTAGCACAGCTGAAAAAACACCTTGCCTGCTCACCCCAGCTCCCTTGGTACCGGGATCCAGGCCTGAGGGGGAAGCCTCCCCAGCACTTGCCCATCCCTACCTTACCCCCTCGTAAGATGACCTAGGCTGCAGTTACCCCTCCACCTTCCACCTGCTCTTTCAAGAAGCAGCACCCCTGCCCTGGGTTAACTCCCCTCCATGTGCTCTGGACCTGGAACAATCAGTACCAGCCACTACTGGCAATTTCCTTCTAAGTCAATTAAGTAAAATTTAAATTTCAGTTCTTCTGTTCTGCTAGCCACATTTCAAGTGCTCAGCCACCGCATGGGGCTACCACAGTATACAGTGCAGATAATAAGACATTCTCATCTTTCCAGAAAGTCCCACTGGGCAGATCCCTGTCTTCCTTATTCCAGGGGGTCCCCTCCATCACAGAATATGCCCCTCCTGTATCTTCCATCCTCCTTCTCTGTCAGGGTCGGCCTGCCTGAATTCAAATCCCACCTGCACACCTTAAGAGCTGCAGCAGCTAAGTTATCTAACCATGCCTAAAAATTAATTAAAAAAAAAAAACTTTGGGTGCCTGGGTGGCTCACTGGCTAGGCCTTTGCCTTCGGATTGGGTCGTGATCCCAGGGTTCTGAGATGGAGCCCTGCATAGGGCTTTCTGCTCAGCAGGGAGCCTGCTTCTCTCTCTCTCTGCCTGCCTCTCTGCCTGCTTATGATCTCTGTCTGTCAAATAAATAAATAAAATCTTTTGAAAAAAAGAAAAGCCTTTATGTAGGGGCACCTCACTGGCTCAGTCGGTAGAGCATATGACTCTTGATCTTGGGGTTGTGAGTTTGAGTCCCATGTTGGGTGTAGAGATCACCTAAAAAAAATAAAGTAAAACAAAATCTGTCTGCAGTAACAATCAATGATTCCCAAAAGAAACGGCTAAGTGGAAAAGAAAAAAGCAGTAGCTCCAGATCATCCAGTAGGAGTTCATTTGTGCATTTAAAATGTTTTCTTGGAGCACCATCTCCATCAGCAGGTCTCAGAAAGGGGCAATATTCCCTGACCAGGGGCATTTGGAAATACTGTTGGTCGACCATGCTGGGGGTGGGGGGAAGCTGAGCTACTGGCCTCCAGTGGGTGGAGGCCAGGGATGTGGCTGAACATTCCAAATACACATGACAACCCATCCATGAATGACCTGGCCCCAAATGGCAATAGCAAACAGGTGGAAAATGCTGGTCTGTGTGTTTGCAAGGACCCAGCCTATTTGGGAGATGTACACCCCAAATTGATTTCATGAGATACATGAGATGGAGATTGGATTGGAGGAGGTCATCAAAACCTTACTAGTCAAGGTTTATTTCTCTCTTTCTCTCTCTTTACAAACTGGGTATACTCATGTATTATCTGTGTAACTAAAAATTACATTAAAAATAAAAAACAGCCACAACAAAAAGATACCAAATGTATCCAAACCAACCAAAGAAACAGAACTCTTTCTCTGACCCTTACCTCTGCCTCCAGATACCCTATCTCTCCTTCCTTCCTATCACTGCCAGACCCCCCGGGGTCCTCACCTCCTCTCCCCTGCCTCCCCCACCCACCCCAGTCTGGCTTCCAGTGCCAGTCCCCTGCAGCTCACCCAGACCACAGCTGTCTCTGGGTTGTTACTAAATCCAGTGAAACTTGTTATCATAGTTGACCTGCTTTTGAAACTGCAGGGAGGGACTATGCTATCTCCCTGACCTCCTGGAGCCTGTCTCTCTGGCCCTCTTCCTCTGGCTGCCGCCCAGGACCTGTCCAAATTCCTTTCCTTCTTGCTATCCCTTCAATGTCACCGTTCTCAGATGCTTTGTCCCAGGCCTCTTCTCTTCCTGCATTTCCATCCAGGAATCACCTACACAATCAGTGAGGTGTGTTACAAGTGAAAATGTAGCATCCCTTGTTCACCCATCATTAACAATTTCAAGATGGTCACAGTCAATCATTAAACCAAATGCAGAGCCTTTTGGAGCACGGGGTCCCAAGGGACTGGGCGGGTCAGTTGCCCACAAGGCCGGCCAGGCTTCCAACTCTCCTGGGTTTAATCCCCAGCCTGTCTCATTGGCCTGCTCCCCCTGACCCCATGTTGTGCACTTTGGTTTTGGCCCCACAAATGCCCAAGACCTACTCTCTGAGGATTGTGGGGTAGACAGAATGCACCTCTAAAGATGTCCGTGAATGCCTGAAACATATGACTATGTTGATCACATAGCAAAGGGACTTTGCAGATAGGATTAAAATATCTTGCAGACCTTAAAATAGATTCTCCTGGTGTGGTGGTGAATCTTACTTGGCCCAGCTACAGGGCCTGTTTATTGACTTAAACACCAACCCAGTTGTTGCTGGTGGAAGCATTTCGTAGATGTGGTTGATACCACAATCACTTGATTCTAACTAAAGGAGATTACCCTTGAGAGCATGGGTGGGCCTCATCCAATCAGTTGAATAAAACAAAGGTTTTTCGGGGGAAGAAGAAATTCTCCTTCAAGACTGCAGCATCTGCTCCTGCCTGATAGAGTTTCCACACTGCCCTATGGATTTGTGGCTAGCCAGCCCCTACAAGCACAGAATCCAATTATGTATGTAATATAATATATATATATATATATATATATATGTATATATATATATGAGCAGGGATATGTATTACTTGGTAATCGATAAAAATTAGTATTTTATATATCTTTTTTTTTTTTTTTTTTAACTATATAGGTATCCTAATTATATATTTTAATAATACGTATATCTTAATATATGTATGTATATACACATAGAGTAAGTTCTGGTTCCCTGGAGAACCCTGATTGGTACACCTGTGTTACCCAGGTGGGCCCAATCAAATCACATGTGCCCTTAAAGGCAAAGAACTCTCTCTGGCTAGAGGCAGGAGGGAAATGGAAGAAAATGGAATGGGAAATCAGAAGGATTTGACTCACCGCCAGCAGGGGCGAGTAGCACAGAAAGCACGAGATGGATGCAGGCAGCTTCCACTCACCAGCCCCCAGCTGGGCTAGCAGAAGCAAGGCACCACAGGCATATGGCCACAAGGAACTGAATTCACCCAATGCCCCCAATGAGCTTGGAAGAGGGTTGTTCCAAGTAAAGGGCAGAGCCCTGCTGACTTGACTTGACTTTAGCCCTGGCAGACCTAATGTCCCACCCAGACTCTGACCTGCAGAAACTGTGGCATTAAAAATGTGAGTGGTTGTCAACCACACAGGTTGTGGAGATTCCTTACACCAGCAATGGGAAACCAATCCTCTCATCCTTGGCTCCTCTCTCTCCGGGAAATCCTGTCCGTCCTGGCTCTCAAGTCCAGGTAAGCCGACCTGAATCCCTTTTGGTTGCACCTTCCTCTCCATCCCTGTGGCCCCTGCTCCAACTTAGGCCCCTCCCCAGGATCCCTACACCCAGTCTCACAGCCTCCCAGCCAGGGCCAGGAAGAAAGTAGGAGGGTGATGCAAAAAAATAATAATAATATTAAAATAAAATTAAAGCAACATCAATGAGTCAGTAACAAAGATTGACAATATGACACAACAAATGAATAAATGCAACAAAAAGAATCACTAACCCATCCATGATGAACAAAACATCAAAAATCTAAATGAAGATGCGATTAGTGTGACAGATTTTTCCTTTATGTCCCCAGCAATCCCATAAAGTTTATAACAACCCTGATCCTGTCTTTATCTGAAGTTTCTTTTTAAGATTAAAAAGATTAAGATTAAAATAAATAAATTGTTAAGATTTATTAAAAGTTATTGAAATAAAATTAAGATTAAAATAAATTATTAAGATTAAAATAAACAAATTTATCTATTTATTTTATTTGAGAGAGAGCACAGAGGGAGGGGTGGGGAAGCAGACTCCCCACTGAGCAGGGAGTCCCACGTGGGGCTCCATCCCTGGACTCCATGATCATGACCTGAGCTGAAGGCAGACGCTTAACCAACTGAGCCACCCAGGTGCCCTGTTTATTTGAAGTTTTTGATTTTTTTTTCATTATGGATTTTTCCTGCATCCATCCTTAAAATAGTGCATTAAAAATCTTATTTCCTCTAAACAAAATGTAGTCTATGCATGTCATGGAATATTATTGGGTCATGAAAACCATGAAACACCAACCGTGCTATGATGTGGGTGAACCTGGAGAACATCACACTCAGTGACAGACGCCAAACACGGAAGGCCACATATCTAGGATTCCATGTATACGAAACATTCAGAACAAGCAAACCCACAGAGCTGGAAGGCAGAGTGGGGGCTGTCAGGAGCAGGGGGAGGGGAAAGAGGGATGAACTGGTTATGAGTAAGGGGCTTCCTCTGGGTGGGGGAGGGGGGATGAAAGTGTTTTAGAGCTAGATAGAGGTGTGGTTGCACAACACTGGAGATGTACCAAACCCTGCTTTTAAATAGTTGCTTTTATGTTATGTGACTTTAACCTCCGTAAAAATAGTTAATAAAAATCTGTATTTAAATATATTATTTATCTCTGTTACTGAGTTTTCTGCAATTCCCCTCCTCTCCCAACACACACCCTTTAAATTTTGCTCTGGGTTTGAACTGCAGCCTCACTCCAATCAGTCCATCCCACTCGTGAATCCCAGAATGAACTTTCTAGTACTGGGATCTGACCGTGTTATCCTGTTCCTTATCCTGCCTGGTTCAGCATGCCGCAGTCTCCAGTGGCTTTTGAGCTGACGTCTCCAGGCAAAAAGAACTCCACCTTAGAGACCTCAGAAACGTTAGTGCCCTCTGCTCCGCCCTGCCTCCCAACCTGCTCCCAGCTTTCTTCCTTCCGCCCTCTAACTTGCCACTTCTTGGAGATTGTGTTCAAGCTGCACTCCTTGTGATCTGTCAAACTGACTCTCTTCTGCAGCCCCACAGCCCTAGCCCCAGCTCCCCCCTGAGTCTCCGCCCTGGGCCTTTATCTCCACACCACTCCTCCCAGCCAGCCCCATCCCAGAGAACTCTGCTCTCTTCCCAAGGAAAGCGCTCCCTCACTCTGGCCTGGGACCCATCTTCCCAACACTCAGATCTGAGACTCTCTTGTCACCAAAAGGCACAGGTGCTCGGAGTCCTGTAATGACCTTTCTACCAGCCGCTTTGGGCAGGGACATTCATCCAGGAAACCCTCCAAAGCAGGGTTAGAGCTGCCTCTTGTCCCCCCGCCCCCAACACTACCTCCATCCTCTTGAGGGCTCAGGGACCTTGTCTATTTCGTTATCTCTCTTAAACTCTCTCTGTCTCTCTTTCTCTCTCCCTCTCTTCCTCCTCCCTCTACACTCTCTCCTCCAACCGCTGCAATCTGGAAGAAATTACTCTTCTAAACAACCAGACTTCCCCAGCTTCAGGAAATTCCAAGCTGGGCAGGGGGAGGGGCCAGGCTGGGGGCGGCCCTGGCCATCCCCCACCCCTCTGCGTGTCCTCTCTGCACACCCAGTCGGGCCTCTCACCGCCTCCACACTCTACACTCTGCCCGGAGGCCTCAGCTTTTCCACCACTACTTTGGAGTCCTTTAAATCCTAGAGGCAAACTTGGGGTGGGGGGGCGGAATCAGGAAGGCTGGGAGGGGCCTGTGACTTAACCCTCTCTGCCCCAGACGGACTGAGCTGGCCTAGACGGTGACTCCGCAGCCCGTTTGGGTTCCTACTATGGCCCCCGAGAGGGGCTGACACCTCGGTCTCCGGTGCAGGTAAAGAAGGGACCCGGTGCCAGGGGCTGCCAGGGGTAGGGCTCGAACTCCTGGGTCTGAGGCCTGGACCCCAGGGCCTGAAGGAGGGGGGCTTGGGACTCCTGGGTCTGAGGAGTAAGAAAGGTAGGAGGCAGGACTCCTGGGACCTGAGAGAGGAGGGGTCCTGAGGAGGCACTGTGGACCCGAACGCCTGGGTCCTGGACACCTGCCCCATCCCCCCACTCCGGGGTCCGCATGACACTTCCTTTGCCAGGTGAGAACCGTCGGGAGGAAGAAGGAAGAAGGCGCGGGCCTGGACCTCGAAAAGGAGAGGGGGGTCCCCCAGCTTGAGCCTGAGAGCGCGCCTGCCCCTCTCAGCGAGGACCAAGAGGTAAGGGGTCGCGGGGAGCCGGGCCTCAGGGTCCCGCGTCAGGTCCGGAGGGACGAGGGACAGAGACGGGCAAAGGGGGCGCGGGCGCTCAAGTCAGGGCGGCAGCCACGTGGCCCGAGCAAGCGCGGCGAGCCCACGGGGCGGGGGTCTCCCATTCCCGGGCCTGGCTCCGCCCGCCTCGCTGCCTACCCCCGACCCGAGAACCGGTCTGGCCGGGCGTGGAGCAGGCGGTTATTTCCGTCTTGGCGGGGCTGGGGCCAGAGAGGACAGAGGTGAACCAGCTGTGCCCTCCACTCCCGCAGCTGGAGCGGCGGGCCTGCTGAGGGGGAGGTTGGAAGGGGCGGCAGGAGGGCGGCTGGAGGGCGGCTGCGCCGAGCCTGGAGTCGCGGGGCCCCGGGCCCCTTGGGGTCCCAACCTAGCTCCTGCGCTCTCTGCCTCTTTCGCGTTTGTGGCGAACAACAGCCCTCTCTGTAGGAGCCCTGGCTGGCTGACGGCATTTTTTCCTAGCATGACCTCATTGCTTCAAGCGTACAACTCTGCTTGAGGGAGGTTGGAGCCTTTTATTTAAGAGGACCCTGAGGCTGGAGGCTCCGAAAACTGGAGTGACTTGCCCGAGGCCCTCAGAGCTAGCAAGAAGAGGTCTTACTCCGAAAGGATTTCTAACTCATTATTCTCTGTCTGGGATGGAAAAAGAGGAAAAGAAAGGCAAACAAACAGTCAGGAGTGTAAAAAATGCCTTTAAAGCATATGGAAACATTGTTTCCATGGGGATGCACACACACCCATCTTATCCGTGGGGGGCTCTGAGCAATCTGATATCATCTTCAGACTCTCATCAGGTTTAGTGTCTCTGCCTGGTTTCCAAATCCATCCCCTAACATTTGTTGTTGTGTGACCCTGGGCAACTTACTCCACCTCTACACCTTGGCCACCACCTTTGTAGAGCTCATGGAGCTGTTCTGAGGATTGAGTGAGTTTGTTGGAGTAACACACTTAGGTTCCCGCTTAGGAAACATAACTTCAGCACGGTGAATATACTTCACAAAACCCCTAGCAGAGAGGCATTCTGACTTCTGTTTTTCAGTGGACTAAACTGAGGTTTAAGGTTGAGGAAGTGAGTTCAGGTTCCCACAGAAAGGAAATGACAGGTGTGTTTGGCCAGGAACTGGAAAATGGTAGTGGTGTTGGCTGATAGGGCAACAGAGCGTTGGGATGAGGGACCAAGTTGGGCATGGGCAGGCAGAAGAGCCAATGGCAGAGAGCTGTCTGGGGAGGGGTCGTTCAAGGGGCAGCGGGGCGGGGGGGGGGGGTGTGTGTGGAAGTGGTAAGTCTGGGCTCTGGTGTCCCACAGAGCTGGCCTTGTGACCTTGGGCAAGTCACATACCCTCTCTGAGTGTGTCCTTCTCTGGGACATGGGAGAATGATCCCAGATAGCTACTGAGCATTTTATTGAACTTTAGACTGTGTCCTGAGCACTGCCAAGACTTTGCTGGCAACATCCCACCAATCTTGCAAGGAGACTACGAAGTTTTATAGGAACATCCTATATTCCTATGTTCCATTTTTGAGAAAAGGAAATGAGGTAAAAAATGTTAAGTAGCTTGCCCAAATCTAGACACACACACACAGCCAGATGGAAACCCAGGCATTTGTCTGAGTTGTGTGCTCTTTTCCCCACACAATTCACTGCAGAGTAAGGACAGCCACTGCTAGCATGGGGAGAGGTTTGTTGTTGTTGTCGCTTTTTGGGTTTTTTTTAAACTGTGGATTGAAATTTATTAATGAGCAGAGGTAAGCATTTTAAAAAAATAAAATAGATTAGAATTGAAAATATCTGAGTGCCTAGCATGTTGTAAGTCTTGTTTCATAAAATGTTTGTTTTCCTTGGGGGTGGTGTGGGGAGGAGAGGTGATGGCATGCCCCGTTGCAATTAAAATATATTTATTCATCTAGGCAGAGGTCAGAGAAGTTTGAGAAACACTACAGAGGTGGTAAATCAAGACTGGTTTTCCCAGAGAAATAAGTGTGTGTGTGTGTGTGTGTCTTTACAGGGCGGTCTTCAGAACACATCCAGCTATCATTATTTTAAATCCTCTTAGCTTTCATTTTTCTCTGCATTATCACTGATACTTCCTGGGGTGATAGTTACTAAAAGAATAATGGTGGCTGCTTTGACTGATTCATAGGATTTTATCAAACCTTGGTCTTGTTCTTTAGTTATATGAGGACAACTCTTCCCCCCAGCACTAGAATTACTAATTAGCTGGCACTATTACAAATATAATTTTCTTTAATTGAGATGTTTCTATGTGCCCCGCAAGGAAGGTGGTGTTATTTTTTCCCATTTACAGAGAGGAAACAGACATAGAGAAATCGCATAATTTATCCCAATCATACAGCTGGCAAACCAAGGGTAGGGCTTTGATTCAAACCAAGTTATTATTATTATTAAGATAACAGTGATTGTTAAAACAAAGTACAGGGTCACCAAAGGTCTTCCCAGAAGTTCCATAAAAACAACCAAGTTCCAGGATATAGGCAAAGGTTGGCAATTTACCGTATTTACCGTAGAATCCAGGGCAGCAATGAGGCAATAGCAAACCGAGTTCATATGGTACTAGCTGCCAGTTTCAAATTTATGCCATTCTTGCTATTTTTAGGGAAACTTGTGAAAATGTAAGACATTATATTATCTCTTTCAAAATCAAATAACTCGAATTATAAAATCTGTGCAAGTATAGATCCCCGGGCCCACCCTGAACCTGAATTTGAGGTTTTAGGCAGACCTGCATTGTGCCCTAGGCAAAGCTTTCGTGCATCAGTATTTATTTATAT
Organism: Mustela lutreola; assembly: GCF_030435805.1. Taxonomy (NCBI): domain Eukaryota; kingdom Metazoa; phylum Chordata; class Mammalia; order Carnivora; family Mustelidae; genus Mustela; species Mustela lutreola. The sequence continues at coordinate 50,378,503 of NC_081305.1, forward strand.
TTTATAACTGTGCTGGTGTAAAGACAGATTGACTGACATCTGCCATTTTAAAATAAAGCATGGTAACATTTTCTGGGGCCTCTAGAAGTGGGGGTGGGGGCTAGGCACGGTGCCTGGGGCACTTGGTAGACAAAGTCAGCCCTGTCTTCAGGGAAAGGCCCGGGAAATCTCGGCCTCAGAGAAGCTGCAGTTCCTCTGCCAAGCTTAGGAAACGTTCAGATTTGGAGAGGCATGTTGCCTGTGGCCCAGCCGGTGGGAAGACGGGAATATGGAATATTCCTTTAGTGGAATGAGCCTGGCGCAGTGGTCACGGGCAGACCTGACCTGTCATTTGGGAGAGCATCCTCTGAACCGTGCCTAGGCCCAGGGTGGGGACGCGGGCTGCCGGGCGGGGGCATGGGGCTCCCGCCGGTGGAGGCAGCGCTGACCCGCTCCTACCTCCTACCCCGACCCCTCAGATGCCGGTGCTGAAGCAGCTGGGCCCCGCGCAGCCCAAGAAGCGGCCTGAGCGCGGCGCCCTGTCCATCTCCGCGCCTCTCGGCGACTTCCGGCACACGCTGCACGTGGGGCGCGGCGGCGACGCCTTCGGGGACACTTCGTTCCTGAACCGTCACGGCGGTGGGCCGCCCCCTGAGCCCCGGGCGCCCCCCGCGGGGGTCCCGCGCTCCGCGCCGCCGCCCGCCATGCCGCAGCCCCCGCCGCCTGCGCTTCGTGCACCCGCGCCCGCTGACCCGCTGCTGTCCTTCCACCTGGATTTGGGCCCCTCCATGCTGGACGCGGTGCTGGGCGTCATGGACGCGGAGCGCCCGGGGGCCGCTGCCGCCAAGCCCGATTTGGACCCCAGCACCGGGGCACAGCACCCCAGGGCCCACTGCCGCCCCAACGCAGACCTCGAGCTGGACGACGTCATCGGCCTGTAGGCACCCGCGTTGCCGATGCGTTTACGGTCCGGCATCCTACTTCTTTATACATAAACGGCTAAAAAGTCTCTGCGCGAGTTCGGTCTCTTCACTTTGCACGTGGGAGGGGAAGGCCGGAGTGGTGAGGCAAGGGGGGAGTCGGTGATGGGTCCCGGCCCCTTTAAAGGCCAGGTGTATCACCTGTGGCTCGGTTCCCCACAGAGACTTAACCCAGGTCAAGATCGGATGTCGGGCCTGGAGTGGTGGGATGTGGCCCCTTTAACTCAGGGGAGCGTGAGTACACGGTGCCCCTTTCAGGGGCGGTGTCCCAACGTGGCCGCTCTGACAGCCGCATTCATTCATCAACCTTGATGGGGCCTGGCCTGCCAGACCAGCTCAAGGCGCAGCCTGACTCGCTCCAGGGGTCCCTCTGTCTCATCCCCCAGGGGCCACCTAACTTGCTCCAGGGGACCAGGCCTGACTCGCTCCCGGTGGCCGGCCTGACTCGTTGCCGGGGGGGGGGGGGGGGGGGGCCGCCCTGACTTGCTCCCGGGGGCCGAGTGCAGTGGCTCGGTGAGCTTGATGCCGGGCCCGCCTCTCCAGTGAACCCCTCAGGAGACCCGCCCTTTTTCCCGTGAGTGGCAGCTGAGTAAAGTGGCTGGAAGAGTCAGGGTTCCGGTGGAGCAGAGACCTACCCCTTCGGAAAGATGCGTCGGCCCGAGGGGTACATTGGTGTCCCAAGTCTGGGCTACCTAGTTTGAGCCTGCTGGGTACAGTTGTCCCGTAAAGGGAATGACCCACAAGGGGTGGAAGGCGGGGCAGCACGTGCAAATCTTTAGGCGAGGGGAGGAATCCAGGCCCCAGAGGGCCCCCGAGGGGGTGTGGGGAGGCTCCCATTCACAGCCCTAGGCGAGGGCGGAGCCAGCCTGGTGAGGAACCTGGAGGCGGCGGGACCGTACCCGCAGAGCGTCGCCGAGGGCGGGCTGAGGGCGTGGTCGCACTGTAAACTTAGGGGACAGAGGCCGCGGAGGGAGGCAGGTCCGCCTCCTCGAAGGCACTGGGGGAGGAGGTCACTCTGCGGACCGTGCCCAGCCTGGAAATCCTTTGGACGCGGGGAGGACCACACGCGAGCATCGTGGGGCCGCGCAGGCAGCCGTCAGGCTCCCCGAGGACACCGCCCGCGCAGGGCCGTCCGCCAGGCCCGGGATCCGAGGCCCCGCGAGAGCGCGTGCGCGGTTCCCAGGGCAGCGGGGAAGGGGCACGGCCGTTGACCTCCCGGCGGGACTCCCCCTGCACCCCACTGCCATGGCGGCGGTCCCCGCAGCCGAGCCCGCACCGCCGCCGGCCTGCCGCTTCTTCCTGGAGGGCCGCTGCCGCTTCGGCGCCCGCTGCCGCCAGCCCCACCCAGGGGCGCCCGCGCCGCCTAGCCGCGGAGCGGGGAGCGAGGCCGGGAACGAGGCCGGGGCCAAGAAGCCGCCGCTGCGCACGGCCGCGGCCGTCATCCAGCGCATCCGCTGGGACCCGCGCCTCGACCCGGCCGACTTCGCGGTGGGCTACGCCGACCGCTTCCTGGGCGTGCGCGAGGAGCCCTTCGCCGCCTTCTGCTGGGACGAGCCGCTGGCGGCGCTGGGGCCCGGCGTCCTGGCCGTGCCGGAGCACCGGGTGCGCTACTTCCGCTTCCGCGGCCGCGTTGTGTGGGACCGCGCGTCGCGCACCGACCTCGTCTTCGGCTCGGGCTCGGCGGCGGGCCGCGGTCCCACCATCCTGGACGCGCTCGGCGCCGAGGACGCGCGTTGCGGGTGCGTGCACGACGGCCCTGAGGATGCCCGCGAAGGCGGCGAGGACGCGCACGGCGGCACTGAGGACGCCCAGGACGGCGGGAGCGCGCACGAAGGGGCAGCTGCCACTCCCGCTGACACCAGAACTGAACGCCAAGCACCCGACTGCGCTGGGCTGGAGGCCAGGGAGCAGCGCAGGGCCAAAGGCCAGGCTGCCCTGCGGACAGAGCTGGAAAGGGCGCTGAAGCCGGCCACCGCGGAGCCGCGGGGTGCAGAAGCACAGACAGCTTCAGGACGGTTCCCTGCAGGTTTTTCTGAGACGGAAGCCGAGTGGGATCCTGGCGCTTGGCCCTCGGAAGGTGGAGCGGCCGCTGGAGCCCGGGCCCCGGAGCATCGCCAGCCCCGCCCCACGCATTTTGTGGCTCTCATGGTAACTGATCCTGGGCTGCAGGCTGGGGTGGCCAAAGCCCAGGAAGAGCTGGTTAGAGTTGCACCCTCATGCACTGCGTTCCTGGTGCCCGCGGGGGCCCTCCACCTGACACTGGCCCTCCTGAGGCTCACAGGCCCTGGGGAGGTAGCCGCCGCAGTGGGCGCACTCAGACGTGTGCTCTCAGCCCCAGGACTTCAGGCACCCCCGCAGCTGACTTTCAGGAGCCTGCTTCTCCTGGGGCAGCATGTGCTCTGTGCCCCACCTTCCCCCTCCCTGCAAGCTATGGCCCAAGTGCTGAGTCAGAGGCTGGAAGCTGAAGGGCTCAGAGTAGTAGGGCCCCAAGGGGGGCTGCACCCCCACCTCACACTAGCCAAGGTGCCCCACGGTTCTCAAGTCGGCCTTCCCAAGACTGGGTTCAGCCCAATGCAGGAGCTGGGAAGCCAGGCCCTAGGGAAACTCTGGCTGTGCCGCATAGGCAGGGCAGGGGACACCTACCAGCCCCTGGCTGAGCTGCCGCTGGGGTGATGGTCCCCTTAGACGTCTCCAGGAGACCACTCTCAACCAAGAGAACCTGGAAAGATCCCGTCCAAGCAGGAAAGGACAAAGTGCTCTCTCTCTCTCTCTCTCTTTAATTTTGGTTTCTCTCAAGCTTCCAAATGGTGCTCAGTGATCCAAGGAAAGAATGAAGGAAGGAGAAGGGAGGGGAGAGGGAAGGGAGGGGAGGCAGAGGAGGAACATCTGGAAAAAAAGCAGCCTGACAGTCCAGCTGTTTGCAAACTCATCGCACATCCTCCAGTTACATGGCAGAAGAGGGGGGAGGACCAAAAAGAAAAAGGGGAGGAAGAAAAATAACTTAAATAAACACACACAAAAAGAAAAGAGAAGGAAACATGACGTGAGCTGGTGATCCATGGAGGCAGGGAGGGAGGGAGGGTAACCGCTTTACCTGTGCTGAACCAAAGAAGGGTGGGGGGCAGGAGGAGGAGGGAGGGAAGGAAAACAAACCAGAAGAAACACTGGGGTGGAGGGAGGAGGGGGCCACGGAGACGACACAAGTGCAGCCAAGGCGGCCCAGCCGGGGTCCCGCGGCGGCCTCTGGGGTCCTCAGTGCGCAGTGTCGGCGTGGCTGCGGTGGTGGCCTGGCGACAGCATTGCTGGCATGGGGGGCTGAGGGCGAGGCACAGTCTCTACACGGCTCCCCGAGCCCCGGACACTGAGGCCCCGGAGGGCTGTGCAACAAGAGTCTGTGGTGAGGTGGGCAGGCGGCGGGCGGCGGGCTGAGGTGCTGGTGCCCCCGCCGCGGGCGGGCACAGGCGGCGTGGCCAGTCTTCTTCCGGCCCCCCCGGCATGGGATGGGCCGGGCTGCCAGGTCGGTACCGGAGTACAAGCTCGAGAGAGAGAGAGAGAAAACACTGAGACAGCATTAGTGGGGGTGCCGGGCGGACCGAACAGCCTACAGACCATGCCCCCAACCCTCCGCTGTCCCACCCCTTCCTCCCCCAACCCCCTCCCTCGGAGGCAAAAAATAAAAATGTAGAAAAAATCTCTGTACAGACTCCCCGGTGGGCAAACGGGGACGGGATGGTGGCTCTTCCTGGAGCCCACTCCCCACGAATTAATTTACAACCCAAGTCCATGGCTCAAAAACAAAATCAGCAAAGGCGGCGCTGGGGGGCCAACAGCCCTGCCCCCGCCCCGCCCCCATCCGCGCTGGTGCTCAGAAGGCTGACAGCTGCGCCAGGCTGAGGCGGCAGTCGATGCTGGCGTTGTCCGGGCCCGTGTATGCCAGGCCCAGAGGCTCTAGGAAGGCCCGGCAGGCGGCCTCGCCCTCGAAGGCCAGCTCGGCCTGCAGGAAGGAGACTGGCAGCGCAGGGCGGAAGCTACGGAGACAAGAGGAGAATGTGATGAGGCGGGCGGTGGGCAGGGGAGGGCCCCACAAGCAGGGAGTGGGCGCCCCCCCTTCAGGCACCCAAAGGGTTTCCTCAGCACATTACCTGCTGACCTCTCACCCCTCCCCACCCAACCTCCCCACCTCCAGGGGCTTGGGGGGGCCCGGGGTGGGGCTGGTGGCCCCAGCCCCGGCTGTGCCCCCCTTCACCCTCACTTACCTGTACATGGGGACCAAGGAGAGGGGATAGGAGGGAAGGGCCCAGCTGGCTCCTCCACTGCTCAAGGGCCTGAGCAGTCCCTCAGAAGAGGGCCCACCGTGGCCCAAGGGCAGGGGGGCAGGAAGAGGGGGTGACCCGAGGGGATGGGCATGGGTTGGCAGGTCTGATAGCTAGCTACTCTGGGGTATCCGCCCTGGCTATCTGCCCTGCCTGGGTCACAGTGCCTTGGGAATGCCAGGCACAGGGTCAGCCAACACGTATGTAATTGGCTGGTGACGTCACATGCAGGTGCCAACAAGATGGCGCATACCAGAAAATAGCTGTGAACTTGCTGAATTCTCTCCCCAAAACTGTATCACCCTACCCTTTAGAAACAGGCGCTGAGCAAACTCTATGTAGCTCCAAAGGCAGAGCCACCCTGCCAGCATCACACAGGAAAGACACAGTAAAAAAGACCTGAACCAGTCCTGCCTCAAGTCCGTGCCACATCATGGCTCTGGGATTTACGGGGGGAGGGGGAGGGGGACACACACAAGAGAGCCTATTTCTCCCCACAACTGAGCTGGCATTCTTGCCACACTGCAGGGACCTGGTCTGGGGCTCTGGGAGGAAGGGGATGAGAGCAGGTGGCCAGTCTAGGCTAAGGCCCCTCCTATAAGGAACCTTCACAGCTATGGTCCCAACCAAGACGCAGCACATGTAAACTAGCCAGAACAGTGACCCGCGCACACGACACCCCTGGCAGCTGCTGTTCCACCGCAGAAGGCAGACCCACAGGGCCTTGAGACACACCACCTCCCTGTCATTCCTGGGTAGGTAACCAGGTCCTGTGTATGCTGCTGTCTTCATGTTTCTGTCTCACGTCCTTGTCTACTTCTACGGCCCCTGCCCTAGCTCAGGCTCTGCCTTAAATCTTCAGACCAAAACCAGACCCTGGAGTGTGTGCATCTCCTAACTTCAGGGTACTGTCCCTCTCCAATTCCACACCATGCCTGTGGCTCCTGAGCTAACTGATGTGGCCCCTTGTACCTCGGCAAGGCCCTTGGTGAGATGGAGAGTGGGACCAGGTGGTTCTCTGTTGTGGGGTGTCCTGGGCCCTATGGGAGGCTAAGCAGCGTCCCTGGCCTCCACCCACTAGGCACCAGTAGCAACACCTAGCTGTGTCACCTGAGCGAATCTCACTGCCCTGAGAACCACAGGATCCCCACCATGCGCGCACACACACACAAGCACGCGCTTGATACAGGACACCTAACGTACCGAGAACTTGCTCTTCTGACCTACAAACAGTCCATGATCTGACATGCCCCCGCATCACCCGTCTCCCTACACGTTTTCTGCACCCTTGAAGGAGCTCAAGTCTGAACGGGGTGTTGGGGTCCCATTAGATCAGAAGCTACCAAGAGAACAGCTATCTTCTCTAGTTTGTCTCTACCGAGTGGGAGCTCAGCATCAGCAAAAGCCTTGAAAAGTGAACAAAGACCTCAAAGCGAGGAAACCCAAGAGCCCAGAGCAAGAAAAGAAACCAAGGTCCAGGGTGATGTGAGCAAGAGAGAGACAGACTCAGGTGGAGAGGGAACCCTGGAGCCACGAGACAGAATGGGGAAAAAAGAAGATGCAGAGGCGGGCCCAGGAGACAGAGAGCCAACTGTGGGAAGAGAAGCAGGAGGAGCTGGGGAGCAGGGTACGCATAGAAAGAAGAGACAGAGAGAAGGGACCAGTGTCCAGGGCACAGGAGCTGGAGGCCTGACAGCCCAGAAGTGTGCAAAACGAGAGGGGGAGGAGGAAGGCGGCGGCAGGGCTGGCAGAGCAGAGGGGGCAGGGGAGAACCCAGCTTCACATACGTTTTGATCATTGCCTTGAGGGCAGCTTTGCGCTCCCGGTCTGCAAACTTGTCCACCAGGTACCCAGACATGCAGGGCGCGTGACAGTAGAGCCGGAAGAAGCGGTGGTAGTTGCCCAGAGCCCAGGCCGCCCTCAGTGCCAAGGCATGAGCCACACAAGGGTCTGCCTTCAGTTCCCGAGTCAGATACGCCAGCTCCGTGGTGATGTCTGCGGCCCAACACAAACGAGGATCAGCAGCGCCCAACCCCGGGGGCTTGGGGCCACCCCATCCTACAGGCAGCGCCTCTCACCTCCTGAATTCTTGGTGAAGATGTAGTAGAGGATGCGGTAGGCAGTGAACTCGCCCACGTTGCCTGGCAGGTTCTCTGCGTACAGCGACTTGAGCTGCGTCTGGCACTGGTTAAACTCCTCATGGTCGCCCTAGAGCCCAGGGCCCAGAGGGAGAGAAAGACCATGAGGCCAGGACGGGGAGCCTGGGAAGAACCCAGAGGGCCTCAGCACTCCACCCACCTTCTCCAAGGCGATGCGGGCATGCGTCTCGTACACCTCCACCGTGAACTCTGTCCGCACCCCTTGCACCTGAAACGGCAGGAGAGCAGTGAAGGCCACCGCGGGCGGGACTCTCCCACCACAGGTTCCCCCGGCGCTCCCCTCACCGTCAGGTCCTGCCGAATAGACTTCATCTGCTCGCAGGCAAAGGCGTAGTCTTGCTTCTCTTTCCAGTGGGACTTGACCATGCACAGAGACTTTTTCAAAACCTGGGAAGGGAACACATTACGGCTGAGTAAGATTCCAGCCAGGTGAGCAAAGCCATCACTAACACCCGGTACGCTTCCACCCATGCGGTGTTCTGAAATGGCGGTTGTGACCTCACACCTGTGTAATAACTCACTAGCAACTTTAAAAAGAACCCAACACGTTTTGGCAAGGGTAACTACTCCCGACCCCGGCTGCCTCAGTGCGTCCCCTGGCATGGAACGAACCATGCCACTACTGCAGCCTCAGCAGGACTCAGGAGCCTGATCACCCCTCAGGAACACTGGCCTGGGAAAGTCGCTTTCTTAGGAGACAGAGGCTCAAAGCCCAGCAAGTCTCCTGATGAGGCCACAGGACCCAGACTTCTTAGTCTCCGAAACACAAGTTCAGTCTTTGGGAAGTCCCCTCTCGGAGAGCTCCCAGGCCCCAATGTCCCCGCCCAGCTGCAGGCCCCTGCCGCCACCCACAGCCTCAGTATGGGAGCCCCGGCCTGGCACCCTGCAGGGAGGCCCTGCCCATCCCAGGCGCTTACTGCCACAGGGCGCACAGTGGATGGGTCGGGGGCACAGGTGAGACGCAGGTAGTGCTTGGTGATGTCAGGGCAGGTGCCCACGATCTGAAGCTCCTGCCAGTCCGGGTCAGCACCACTGCTCTCCAGGCTGCCCATCTGCAGCACCAGGGGCTCGAGGCGCAGGCGGCGCGAATGTCCATGCTGGAAGCGGGCCGCCCGCTTCTGCTTCTTCAGCTCACGCTCAGGGTCCTCGCACTCTAGCGCGGCCATCTTTTTGCGGCTGCGCTTGGTGGGAGCAAGATCATGCCTAGAAAGGGAGGTCAGGAGTGAACAAGGCAGATGTCATAGCCTGCTCCTCCTACTATAACCCAAGAATCCCAGTCTTAGCCTTAAGCCCCTACCCAGGGTCTCACCTCTTCCCACGCTGTGCCCTGCCTCGGCCCCGATCCATGTGGGCCCCCCGACCTCCTCGGCCCTTAGGGGGTGGGTTCCTGCGACCCACAGGGTGACATTCATTCCCTGAGTAAGAACTGTCAGAATCCGAGTGGGAGTCACTGCACAGAAGAAGCAGGGAGGTAAGGACTGAAGTGGCTCCTCCCCCGATGCCCACCATCCACGCCCCACCCCCACACCTCCAGCCCTCGCACCTGCGGCGGAAGTGGCGGGTAGGGGACCGGGAGGAGGAACGGGAGCGGGAGTCCGTGCTGGAGGAAGAGCTGTTGTCCTTCATGAAGACATTGCGGTTGCCAAACTTGGCGAAGCTGCTGCCCCGGGCTCGGCCAGCACCCCCAGCCCCTGGTGTCCCTCGCTGGGACTGGGCACCCCCGCCCCTGGTCGCTGAGCCTGCCCCCCTGGGAGGATGAAGGCTGCTAGGGGCCTCCCACCGCTTCTTCTTGGGGCTCTCAGCCCCAGGCTCCCGAGTCAGCCTGAGGATAAGCAGGGCAGGGCATCACCAACCCAGCGCCCCCCGCATCCCAATACTTGCCAGCCGACCCCCCGGAGCACACCACCTCGGGCAGGAGAGGGGCTTCCCCGGGAGACTCAGCTAACACACTGCAAACGTGAGGGGCGACCCCAACATTTCCTGTCTAGAGAGTGCTCTCCGCAGCTGAGCGCCGCGCACTCGCTAGCCCTCTGGGCCCTCACCCCGCCCCAAGACAGCACCCTCAGGCAGCACCTGCCTCCCTGCTCTACCCGCCTGGCTTTCCACCTCCGGGATCCAACTTTCTCGCTCATTCTTGGGGCCAGAAGTACCTAAGTCTGCAGGTCTCTGCTTCAGCACCCAGAATCGCTCTCCTCCCCATCCCCAGCCTGGACTAACCCTGGCAGGGGCTCCCGGCTCCAGTCAATGGTGTAGGCCGAACCGTCCTGTAGCCGGGCCTGCAGCAGCTCCTTGAGCAGCTTCTCAGTCCGGTCCTTGTCCTCCTCCGACTCGCAGGCTGTGAAGCAGCGCTCCACGTACTCCTTCATGTCCTGCGGCCAATCGTCCGGCTTCCCAGACAGGCTCCCCCTAAGGAGGGCAGCAAAGACAGTCATTGCTACCGCCCGCATAGCAGACACACACCAGACATAACTGAAACATTTGCTACTTCCCCTCATTTTGTGCTCACAGCAAACCTGGGGGAGGGACCCCTCCCCATTCTGGAGTAGCAGCCTGAGTAGCAGCCTGAGGTTCGGGGCGCAGACTGACCGCAGAGGCGAGGGAGCTGGGACAAGGGCAAGAGGGGGGCTGTCACCTGTGGTTCTGGGCTTTCTCAGGGTTGGGTTGGGGGCCGAAGCTACTGTGCTGGCCCTCCGAGGTGGAGCCGAAGCTCTGGCTGGTGACAGCAAAGGGCCGCTTCTGAATGTTGAACTTGAGACCACCAGTCCCAGGGGCTGCTGTGAGAGCCAAGAGCTGGGGTTAGACCTTCCCATGTCCTATCTCAGGCTGCCCCACCCCCAGAAACAGGAGACACCAAGCTCCAGAGAAGGGCTCCAGCGCAGGTACCCAAAGCCTGGGGAGACCACAACACCCAGAAGCGCCCCATGCTCTGCCCAAGGCCCAACCCCCATGCCCTCTCTCCTTCCACCAACTTACGCTTCATCCGGTTCCACAGCTGTTGGCCCTTCTTGGGCTTGGCAGGCTCGGAGTAGGCATGTGGCCCATAGGCTTGGCCCGAGGCAGGCCCTGCCTGGCTGTGCTGTGTGGCTGGGACTGTTCCAGGCTGGGGGCCGCTGTTCAGAGTATGAGCCCCATGCTGGGGGTTGGAGGGTTGAGGGGGCTGGGCTGCCGGCAGCTGCTGAGGGGGGGCCTGGTAGGACATGCTTTCTTCCATGCCAGGGACTGGGGGCTGGTAGAAGAAGTGGGTGCTGAGGGCAGGAGGAGAGCTCCCCGTGCTGGCTCTTACACTGTCCCCATCGTCACAGTATCACTTAGCTCCCAAGCCTGTGCCATGACCCTCCCACATCAAACTGCCCTGGGCACTCAGAGCGACTCCCTGAGAAATAAGAGCATCAGTGCCCACTCCTCACAGCTCAGACTCCGAGCTGCTCTCCTCCGGCCCCCAGCTGTGAGGGGTGGCAGCGGGCATTTAAACCCTGCCATATACCTCCTGGTGAACGCTGCCCCGACACTACGTCCACCCAGGAAGACTGTCTGAGCACATCACATGTGCCATTCAAACCCACACATGATCCACACACATTCTCAGGGGCCTTGTGAAGTGACTCTCCTTCCCACCTGACAGGACTGGCTGAGATAAGCGGAGATCATAGGACTCATAACAACAGTGCCACAGGGGAGCTGGGACCCCAGCCCAGGTCTACCAGCTCCCCTGCACCAGCTCCACACTCCTCCACACTGCACACTAAGTACGAGGCCAGACTGTGTGTGTGATTGTGCACGTGTATATGCACACGCTGGAGGGAAACTCAGAAAACAGGCCGCCATGCTGCAGACCACTCCCACTGTCACCCCAACACCAAGCCCCTGGCTTCGCCCAAGTCCTAAACCCATCCTGGTTTCAAACACTGTGCTTTGCCCTCCTCATGATCAGATCAGGAGGTGCTTGGCAGGAGAGAAGGCAGGGTGCGGGCAGCTTAAAAAATGCCAGCATCCCCGAGCATGCCCCCTCACAGAAACAACATTCCCATTCTTGAACATGGCACAAAGCTAGGTGGGGCGTTACCTGGTTCAGAGCCCCCTGGTGCTGGGGTGCCGATGGCTGCTGGGGCGTGGCAGAGCCATACGAGCTGGCCATGCCATACTGGGAGGGAGAACCGTAGCTCTGGTACATGCTCTGCCAAGGACACAGAAACCAGGGTCAGCAGAGGCCCAATTCCCACCCCTTCTCCTGCCTGCTGAGGAGTGTTAAAAACAACTAAAGAACAAGAAACCTCTATCGATTCATCCTTTACTTTACAAACATTCACCAAACACCAGAACGCAACCAAAAATGAAATATGAAAATCCACGCTCCAACGAAGTCTACTCAAGACACGTGCACAGCTGAGACAGATGCACGGCGTATCCAGCAATCAGCCCCGTGAAAGCAAACTGGGGTGTGGCAGGGGGCTGTGGGACACAGCCTTAACCAGTCAAGCCAGTAAGAGAAAGGGCTCCCTGAGGAAAGAGCTGGGAAGCCCTCTGCAAAGTGAGGACACAGAAGGACAGGGGACTACAGGACGAGAGCTAGAGCAGAACACAGGCGGACATCGCAGGTGACATACTGAGCATAGGCAGAGTGGTGGCCGGAAGTGGGGAACATAGGACTTGGACCTGGGAAAGGCTCTCGGCTTGATCATGAGGGTAACGTGTGAGTGGACAGTGTTTCAGAAGCTGTCACTGCTATCTGCAAGCCCTCCCCTGGCCCCTAGAACCTAGTGCCTCCAGCCTTCCCGGCCCCCATCTGTCCCTGCTGGGCAGGGCACTCACCATGGGGAATTACTAGTAACTGTACAGATGCCCCCCACCCCCCGCCCCAGCACTCACCATGGGGGTAGTAGTAGCTGTACAGGTAGGCCCCTCTGTCCCCCATCCACCACCACCCCTCGGGCCCGGGACTCACCATGAGGTAGCAGTAGCTGTACCGGTAGGCCCCCCTATCCCCTGTCCACCACCGCGTCCCCGCCCCCCGGGCCCGGCACTCACCATGGGGTAGTAGTAGCTATACGGGTAGGCGTAGTTGTATTGCTGGTACCACTGATAGTACTGCTGCTGCTGCAGGGCCGAGGCCTCCGCCTGCGACACATACTGTGGACAGAGTGCGCGCCATCAGCACTGGTGGCAGGAGCCTACACCGCCCCCCTACAGCCCCCAATGTGGTTAATTCCTGAGGACACAACTGGGTCTGCCTCTCTCCAAAGAGCCACAGCCTCTACCCATGAACTCGGGGCACCTTGGGGACCCAGGGCACGTCCCCCTCCTCAGGCTGGATTCCCACATGGTGCCCTGGGCTCTTTGAGGAAACAGCCCTTGCTCTCCCATCTGAGGCTCTGCAAACGTCTTCGGGGCACCCTGATCTTGTGATCCCAGAGAAGACCAAGCGTTTCCCTCCCCAGCAACCCTTCTCACTTGTGCACTGGCCACAGGCCCATTGCTGCTGGCCTTGGAGGAGCTGCCGGCGGCTCCTGCTTTGCTGATGCTGGCCAGAGCCTGGCGGGCCTTCTCCCACTCTGGGTTCTCATGCATGGGGGCCTCCATGCCGTTCTCTCTGCCTGCCCCAGCCACCATGCTGTACTGAGAAGACCTGAAAAGAAGGGACATCATGTCAGTCCTCTCTCTCCCTGTACACACAGTGGGCAAAACACAGACAGGCACACACCAGGGCTTGAAATGTAAACTCCCTCACACTACCTACTGGAGGCTGAATTTTTAAATCTAGAACGTATGAATCTGTTAAAATGCTGACGACCACCTTCTGTCTCACGCCTTCCTGTGAGGGAAAAATCCAAGAGAGAGAGACCTAAGGCACTTTCCCAGGTGCCTGGTACAGAGCAGTGGCTAAGTACCAAATGAAATGATCACCAGCATCCAAAGAAATTAATGTAGCACCTGGTGCCTCCTAGGTCTAAATGGTTTATGAGTCAATTCTGACACCTCCCCAGCCAGCAAGCTATCATCACACTGTTTTGGGAAAAACAAGGTATTAACAAACAGAGCAGGCAGAGTATTAAGTGTTGGAGGCTGCACCTTCATCACAGCTCATGGAATGAATCATCCCAATTTTGAGAACTCAGCACTGAACTGTGAAAACACGATGCTCAGAGAGATGGAGACCTGACTGTCCACACTACAACCAAACGCTTCCCTTTACCCTGGTGGCCAGAGGAGGAGCTCATCCGCACTGTGCCCACAAGGACTGCTCCAGCCCCCACGCCATGGGACTCCCATCCCAGAGAACAACACTGGGTCTGGCTTCCTCTTGCCCTCCCCTCGGTCTCTGTCCCTCTAGCCACACTAACCAATCTGTGCTACGTTGATCACCCACGTTGGCCGCCATCTGGACCTTGGGGCATAAGGGACGGGCCTCAGGAGCCAGACTGCTTTCTCACTGTCTATAAGAAAAAGAAGGAGTTAGGTAGACTTAAGGAGGAGCAAGAAAAAGTCACGAAGTGGGGGATGCCTGGGTGGCTCAGTGCATTGAGCCTCTGCCTTCAGCTCAAGTCCTCTGCCTTCAGCTCAAGTCGTAATCTCGGGGTCCTGGGATCGAGTCCCGCATCGGGTTCTCTGTTCAGCGGGGAGCATGCTTCCCACCCCCTCACCCCGCCTCTGTGCTTACTTGTGATCTCTCTCTGTCAAATAAATAAAATCTTAAAGAAAAAAAAAGTCACGAAGTGGGGAGAGCTGGAAACAGGCTCACAAGAAGCCAGGCAGACACGGAGCCTGTGAAATAGGACTCGCTGAAGAGGACTCTGCGTGAGGGAAAGACCTTCGCCTCCCTGCAGTGCTCTGAGTGGAACAAGAAGGATTTGAAAACAGGGAAGGCTGAAAGCATTTCCCAAAGGGAAAGCGAAGGACCTGAAACCCTTAAGAGCAAAGGGAAGGCCCCAGGGAAACCCTGCCACAGAGGAAAGGTGCAGAGGGCGGGATGGGGTGGAGGAACCTCAGGGCAGGGCTTAAAAAGCCTTGGGGTGGGGTAGGGGAGACAGCTCCTAAGAGAGAGCTTAAGAGTGGGCTGAGTAGCAAAGTCTGTGACGAAGGAATCCGGAGAAAGATCCAGAGGAAAACAAATCCGAGAGGAAGGGGGGGCGAAGTTACTCCGGGAAGCAAGGAGAAGCGGAGGTGCCACGGGAAGCCCTGCAGGGGAGAAACGCGCTCCCGGAAAGCTCTCGGGAGACTGCTACCAGAAACCTCCCCCACGGGCTGGGGGTCCCGAGATGCCCAACCGCCCTCCAGAAACTCAGAGCGGGGCAGAGAGGGCTGCGAGAAAGCGAGGGGTGCCTTAGGGGCCTAAACCTGGGAGGCCGAGAGGCATGGGTGGGCTGCGAGGCCGGAGACCCTGACGGCCCTACAGCAAGTGCGGAAACGGAGCCTGGAAGACGCCCCGGACGAGCAAGCTCGGGAAGGGGCGGGAGGGGACTAGTGGGGACAGCGCGTAGGGAGAGCGAGCGGGCGGGCGGGTCTCACAAGCACCGGACGCGAGGGGCACCTGGCCGTCCCGAGGGCCCCGACAGGCCAAAGGCGCCAGGTGGAGGCAGAGCCCGTCCAGATGCCGGCCACCCGCTCCAGAGTCACCGCCCGGCCGCGCCGCGCGTGCGCACCACGGCTCCAGCGGCGCTGGACGGGACGGGGGCGGGAGGGCAGGGGGGACGCCGCGCCCGGCCCGCGTGTCGCCGGGGCAACGCCATCCTCCCCCTGGAACCGCCCGGTCAATGGGGATGAGAGAAGGGGCGCTCGCGGCCCAGGAATTCCGAGGGCGGGGGGCGGGGAGCCTGGCCGATGGCGCAAGCGCGAGGGCGCGCAGGCGCAGTGGCCGCCCGCGCCCGCCACACCCTGTCGTCGCTCGCGCGCGGCGTCCGTTGGTGCGACGGCCCGCCAGGCCTCGGGACCCGCTGGGCGTCGGGCCGGAAGGAGACGCCGTGCCCGCCCGCTCGCCCGCCCGCCCGCCCGCAGCTCCCCCCACCCACCTTAGCCGTTCGCCCCCTGGACTCGTCACCGGCAGCCCAAGGCGACAGCGACACGGTCACGGAACTGCTCGAGACCCGGCTGGTTCTTGTCTTCCTTGGGCTTCGACGTTCTGACCGCGGCGTCCTGACGTCACGCGGAGGCCTCGCCCCACCCCCCCTCGGCCCTGCGCCACCAATGGGCGCCGCGGGCTTCACTTGAGCCCGCCCTCCGCTTACGCAAGGGCGCGTGGGCGTTGAAAGCTAGCCGGAAGCCAGGGGTGGGGACGGTGGCCCCGAGGGGACATGCGCGGCGGCCTAGTCGGCCGGCACTGTGCCCGCGCAAGCATTCCTAGTTTGGCTCCGTGAGCGGTAGCCATTGTTGTTCCCAAATACAAGCTAGCGTGAGGTGGGTTCTAAGATTGCCTCCGCGCAGCGATGTGGAAGCCCAGGGCGGAGAATGGTGAAGTCGGACAAAGGGGTTGAGAACAGCCCTCAAGCGGCTACATAAAATTGCAGAGGCGCCCCTCGTCGAGGACGCGGCGCGTGCAAACACGCGGAAGCGGGCGGCGAGCAGCGCCTGGGGACCACAGGGAGGCCATGGGGGGAGCAGATGGCTGAGGCGGAGTCCGGGGCTGAGCGGATAGGTGTGTGCGGTGGGCAGGCGGGGACAAGGCTGAGCGGGTAGGTGTGTGCAGGAGGGCACGCGGGGACGGGGGCTGAGTGCGCTGAGCTGATAGGTGTGTGCAGGCGGGCACGCGGGGACGGGAGCTGAGCAGATAGGTGTGTGCAGGTGGGCAGGCGGGGACCAGGCTGAGCGGGAAGGTGTGGACAGGCGGGGACCTGGGCTGAGCAGGTAGGTGTGGGCAGGCGGGGACCTGGGCTGAACAGATAGGTGTGTGCAGGTGGGCAGGCGGGGACCAGGCTGAGCAGGTAGGTGTGTGCAGGTGGGCAGGCAGGGACCTGGGCTGAGCAGGTAAGTTTGTGCAGGTGGGCAGGCGGGGACCGGGGCTGAGCGGATAGGTGTGGGCAGGTGGGCAGATGGGGTCCCGGGCTGAGCGCGCTGAGCTGATAGGTGTGTGCAGGCGGGGATGGGGGCTGAGTGGATAGGTGTGTGCAGGTAGGTTGGCAGGGACGGGGGCTGAACAGGTAGGCGTGTGCAAGTGGGCAGGCGGGGACCGGGCTGAGTGGATGGATAGCTGTGTACAGGTGGAGGTCCCGGGCTGAGCAGATAGGTCTGAGCAGGGGTCCCAGACTGAGCAGATGGGTCTGCACAGGTGGCAGCTCCTGGAAGCCTACTGGGGCCAGGCTGGGGACTGTGGACTTGGCCTGTAGCACTGTGATGTGTTTGCATCCAGGCTTCTGTCCAATGACGTGATCCGGTCTAGCTCAGGCACTGCTCTGTGTAGTCGTGGTTGGTGGTAGAACAGTATTTCAGAAGCGGCTTCCTTCCTCTTTTTACTGTTAGAAACTGTCGTATTGATGACTGAGTGTCATTTTGTTAGCAGAGTTGGTCTTTTTCTGTCCTAAAACAAAACTGTTGCAGGATAATTTGGGGTGTACAAGTTGCAGAGGTAATTCAGAAACCCTACAGCTGGCTTTCCCTAATGCTGTTATCTCAGATTCCTGTGGTACATTTGGTAAAAACAAGAAACCAACACTGGCACGTTACTCATAACTGAACTGCAGCTTTGTTTGAATTTCTTTTCCCACTAACGTGTCCTTTACGGTGCCAGAGTCCAATCCAGAGGACCCCGCTGCATTTGGTATCTTTACTTTCCACCATTATATTTAAGGTGGGTTTCTGGTACGTAGTGTGTAATAGCGTGTAACGGGATCTTTGTTTTCATCCAAGCTAACAGCCTCTGCATTTTGAAAGAGCTGTTTATAACTGTACTTTTAATGTGACTTTTGGTATGATCACATGTAAATCTATTGTCTTGCTGTTGGGTTTCTCTCTGTCCCATCTTGGTTTCCCTTTTCCCCTTTCTTGCCTTCTGGATTGAGATTTTTTTTTTTAAGTCTTATTTTTTGAGCAGTTTTAGGTGGGGTCTTTGAGAGGTGTTCTGCCTCCATTCCACTCGGCAGCCCTGCAGCCGGACTTGGGACCACGGGCAGTGGCCATATCCAGGGCTCAGCTTGATGTCTTCAATGTCGTTTCACTCTCCTCCCTGGCCTGATGCTGAGTCTTGAGTGCCATTGTTTCACCTATTTTGTCTGGACTTTAGGTGGTTTCAGGAAGGAGAGCAAATCTAGTCCCTGCTCCTCCCACCTTGGTTGAAAGTGAGAAGTCCTCATATGTATGATTTTTAAATAAAAGTCGGTTTCCCTTTTGTACAGGTCATGCACAATGTTCTTTTTTGGTTAAAGCTTCCTGGTTAAAGATCAGTGCCAGGCCTGTTGGCAGGAAGTCAGGTGGCCTGAATCTTAGGGTGCTCTTGGAATATCCCGACGCATCTGCTTTAGCTTGTGGACAAGGACTCAGGGTCACTAGAGGGCAGCGTGTGAGATCAGTGTGGCCAGAATGGCGGTGGGCCAGCCCACGGTCTAACAGCTCAGCCAGCAGCAGTCCAGGGGAGAAAGTCCGCACACGGCCCCCAGAGCCCCTCACTGGCACCTGCGGGCGATTTCTCCCTCCCACCTTCAGGCTACTCCACACGGAAAGCTTCGTTGAGCACTCCTTGCAGTGCACAAGACAAAGACAATTAGGAAGAATGAGACCAGCTGCCCCGTGGCATGTGCCCCGCAAGGGCCTGACGTCTGGCACTCTGGGCTACCAAGTTCTGACCTGAAACCCTGGTGCACGGGTTTGAGCTTCGGCTTGCTTCTGTTCTGGGAAGCATCGTGGTTTGTGTCCCACACCGTATGCTACGCTGATGGCACTTGGAAGTCACCCCATCAGTGTTTCCCGAGGGGAGACGCCACACCAGGCAGGGGCGTAATCTGTTTCCACAGCCCAGCGAGTTCAGGGAGACTTGTGGTCTAGGAGAATCTCAGAGGAGGGCCTGGGGAGCCTCTTATGTTGCCACCCCCCTCCCTCCCCCGCCAGTGGGGGTGGGCTGAGCTTCCACTGCCCATAGCCATCTGGTGGTGAGCAGCAGTCAGGGCCCTTAGTCATGGCCCTGCATTTGTCCACTGTGCTGCCACCGTCTGTCACCCCCAGATCACCTAGGCTGTCCCTGGAAATCCCGAACCCGAGAGCCATCGTGGTCTGGAGAGCCCTGCTACGCGGATGGGACCCGGCCTTCGGCTCCGAGTTCACAGCCCTTGATACACATCCTGAGGTTCCATTTCCGTGAAATGAATCCCCAGAGTAGAATGGCCTGGCCGGGGGTGACACGTGAGCAGACTTGTCCCAGCGTCTGGAGCCACAGCTCAGGCTGGCCTGGGTGGTTCCAGCGCTGCTCTGGTGTCTCACTGCAGCGGTGGAAGAAAAGCGTCCCTCCTCGGTTCACTCTGCACTTCCTCCTCGTCAGGATTGGGACACCAGCCCTTGGGGGCTGACTTCATCAAACGGGCATCACAGTTGCTTATTTCCAAGTTAAGTTGTCCTATTCTTAGTTTACAGAAGCTGCATAGTTTATGTAGTAATAAAATCCCATTTTTCTGCCGTACAAATCAGCTTTTCCCAAGACTACCGATTTGCCTCCTGGCTTTTTAGTTTCACAACTTGTCAAATGAATTACCTTTTCTTTGCCAGCTTTGGGGTATCTTGCTGGAAACACCCCCTTTCCAGCCAAGGTACAGCATGTAGCAAGAGTCTCCTACTTCCTCTGTGCAATGTGCCCACCCCTTCCCTTGTCTACATCTGGATTTTCACCTGCCTTGTGTATAGAACGTTTTCTTCCAGAAGAGACCAGCTGTGTCTGCCAAACTTTGAAACTGCACAGCCTTTCACTGACTTGACATCTGTCTTCTGTCGCACACACACATTGAAAGTTCTTCCTGGGTCAGGACATATGTCCTGCTTTTAGAATCAGGCAAAAAGTCTTATAATTTTAACAACAATAGAACAAACAAAAAACCAGTGTCTTTGGAAATGCCTGGCAGCCTGGAGGTTGTGGGGGGGGGGAGGTCAGGGGGTCTCCCTGGCCCCAACCAGGGGGCCAGAGCAGGGAGAAGACAAATAAGGACCCAGCTGCTTGTAAAATAAAGTTTTCCCTTTTATTTCAAATCAACCCATTCCCAAGTTAGTGCTGCAAGTTGGGTGTGGCAGGGGCAGGGGCACTCACGTCCCTTCAAGGATGGGCCTGGTGGCCAGTGATGAGGCCTGGGGGACTGGCTGGCTAGCTGCCCCTCCCTGATAGCCCCAGGGCCCACCCTGCCCCCTCGATGACTCACAGGGGCAAGGGTGTATGGGAGAAGGGGCAGGGCAGGGAGGCAGTCCCGTGTGCCTGTCCGTGGCCAGAGGTGCTGTTAGAGCTGAGAGCACCATCAGGCTGGGTTAGTGGGGTCTCCTCCGGCAGCCAGGGAAGGAACTGCAAGGAGATCAGAAAGTGCCACATGCAGGTGGGCAGGGCCACCCCACTGCCCAGAAGGAGGGCGAGGTGAGCAGGGCTGGCTGGGGGGGAGCCAGGGCGTAGCTCTGGGAGCTCACCGGGGTAGGGGCCCAGTCTCCAGTCTGGCAGGGAAGAGGGGCTCAGATAGATGACTGCCACTGCACGAAGCGCTTGGATTCCTGTGGGGAGATGGGAGGGGGCATGGAGGGGACCTCGCTTCATAGCACAGGCCCCCAGCTTCTGCCCTCAGGCCAGTGAATCCAGTACCTGAGGGTTGAAAGGGTCGTCATCATCTGTGTCATCATAGTCGTCACTGGGGGACGAGGGGAGTGGCAGAGAAGCAGGATGGGGGATCCATCAGGAGGCTCCCCCCCAAGCAGGAGCCCAGGGGTCCGCCCTGCACGGCCTCCCCAAGGACCATGCCCTCCCTCCCCTCCTGACCTGGGCGGGAAGAGAGCCCAGGCACGGGGCAAGCTGCAGAGGGCAGTGGCCAGGGCCCCCGCAGACAGCAGGGAGAAGAGCAGCAGGAAGAGCAGGCCTTCCAGGGCATCCTCACACAGGCCCCGAAGGGCAGCGCCATAATCCTGGGGTGGGCGGGGGAGGGTGTCAGCAGGCACGCCCCCCCACCCCTGGCTGTGCCTCCGTATAAGCAGGCGGTGCTCCAACCACTGTCATTACTACACCTGCAGACGTAAACCCAAATCTTGGCCCCCTCTCCACCCTACCCCCAGCCACCACGCCACCTCAGCTTCGGTCCAGTGTGGGGCTTCTGACATCGTGAGCCCCACGATTCTCCGTGGTGGGGCGTCCCGCACCGGTAGGATGTTGAGTAGCTTCCCTGGGCCCTGCTCCCTATCTGCCAGGAGCACCCCCACTCTGCCTGTGACCACCACTGCCACATGCCCCCCAGGAGCAACATCTCCGGCTTAGAACACTGCTTGGAAGAACCCCCGCCCCCAACTTAGAATTGCACCTTGCACATAACACACTCTAGGGAAATGCTGGCAGCCCCTTTCATCATGTCTGGAATCGAGCTGAGTTGTTTCCTGAATGCTCAGCCATCATTCACCCCACAGAGTAGCCAAGGGCCTGCTCGTGCCAGGTGTGGCTCCCAGTCCCAGGGACACTTGAGTAACCATGCTTCGGAAGGTCATTTCAGGTGACCGTAAACTGAGAGGGGACCAGAAGGCAGGACTGGACCCCAACAGCAGAGACCACCCTTGACAGGAAGAAACCACGGGCTCTAGGCCCTGGAGCGGTTTAAGGGCTGCTGTGGTCCAGTGCAGAGAGGGTGGTGCAAGGGCCTGAGCCTGGGACCAGCCCGGGAGGGGCAGGAGGGGTGGAGCTAGACTTTAATCCGTGAGCTGGGGAGTCACTGGAGGGTTTTAGTGGAGAAAGAATTTGATCGGATTGTGGGAGAGAGGCTCACCCAGCTGCTGGCTGTTGGGAGGACAGATGGGGGGGGGGGGGCAAGCAGGGGGACAGGGAAAATGCTCTGTGGCTCCTGGGTGGGAGGTGAGGAGGGTGACCAGGGTAGAAGCAGTGGCAGAGGGAGCCGTGCTCTGAGTCCAGATGGGCTTCAGGCGGCAGAGCTTGCCTGGGGAGTGGGTGTGGGAGGTGGGGACAGACGGCAAAAGGGATGATCCTAGGTTTCCAGCTTGAGCCCCTGGGGGGGGGGGGGTGGTGTGGAAGCTGTGTCTGGTACTGTGCCAGTGAAACCCAAGCCAGGGGCATGGGACCCAAGTCAGAGCAATGGCGCATTCTCTTTTTACTGTTTCAGGCACCTAGATCATGTCCTTTCATGCTCCTCCTAGCCCTGCAAGGCAGAGATCTGGGCCCCCTCACATTGCTGCCTTTTGTGGGCAGAAAGTTGAAGCCCAGAGAGGGCAAGCCACTTGCCCAGAGTCACACAACCTGGAAGGGGTAGAGCTGGATTAGAGCCAAATCTGTCAGGCTCCAGAGACACCTTCCCACCACTTTATCCCTGATGTCCCTCAATCCTGGATGTATTATGTGGGAACGCTGAAGCCCAGAGAGGGGAAACGGGCCCAGAGTCACGGGGTGCACAAGTAGAGGGTGAGACTGATCCACTCTCCACCCTCCCTCCCTTCCCTCTGTCCACAGTGAACCTTGGGAAGTGCGATCCAGACCAGGGTCAGCCCGGACCGGAGAGAAATTTGTGGGCCTCAGTTTACCCTTGAACGAAAGAGCAGGGTTGCCTTCTGGAGTCCTGCAGCTCACATACTCAGCAATTCTGAGTGTTGATTCCTTGCCCCTCCCTCACCGCCACTGCCCCCGTGCTGCAGTGCCAATCTGAGACGCTCTGGGGACAGTGGGAGCTGTGGAAGGGGTGCGGATCCCAGCAAGGGCCAGGTCAGGTCGGTGCTGTGGGACAGATGGGTCCCTCTGATGCAGTCGCCAGATCAAAGGCAGGATGCCCAACCACAAAAAATATTTAGTACAAACATGTCCCCACTATGGCGTGGGACCTACCTACAGGAAAGAGATATTTGTTGTTTGCTAAATCTGGCAGTCCTGTTGGAGAGCCACTGGGAGGACAGACTAGAGGGGGGATGAGGCATGGGTGCTCCCCTGGGGGGAAAGACTAGGCCTGGGGGGCAGCAGGCCCTGGGAATGGGGGTGGGGTGAGGAAGCCAAGGGATGACCCTGGATGACTGCCTGGCAGCGGAGGCTCACAGGCACATCATGGTGCGGTGCCGTGATGACAGCATTTCCTTCAGAGGGCATGACGAACCGAGGGCTCAGGTGTGTCCCACCTGTGCCGCATCTAGTAAAGCCGGGCGCAGTGAGTCACTCTAACAGACTGTGGCCCCTGGGCCGGAGGTGAGGAGCCCAGGCTGTCGGGCCCCAGAATTCAAGAAGCTGCCAGGGCTCCAGAAGAGAGACGAGTGGGGGAGGGGGGAGGAGGGAGGGGGAGAGGGGCAAGGGGGTGGGTGGCAGCAGGGTGGGGCGGGGAAGGAGCCTATGAGAGAGGGCTGGCGGAGCGAGCGAAGGTGATGTCAGAAGGACAGACGGGGGTGGCGGGGAGGTAGAGAGCAGCTCTACGGCAGGTGAGAGAAGCGCAGGGATGTCTCGGGCTCCCTGGAAGAATTTGGGGGACGGGGCGCACCTTGTGCAGGCCGCGGCAGTGCAGCAGCGCCACCAGCTGGTGGAAGTTTCCTTCCGTCACATTCAGCGTCTCCTCCAAGGACAGCAGAGGCTTCTGCGCGGGACGGGAGGGTCACCCCACCTGCTCCTCCGGACCACACAGGGCCGGGCTCCGCCCACCTCAGCGGGCTCCGCCCACAGGCCTCGGGCCCCGCCTACAGCCTCCCCACCACTTCCGGTCCGAGTCCGGGTGCTGAGGGAGAGCCCTGCTGCCCACCTGCGCAGAAGGGAACTGGGGGACAGCTTCCCGCTCGAGGCCCTGCAGCTGGGAGTGGATGTTGGCCAGAGCTCGCTGCGACAGAGTCAGCCTCTGCGGGAAGACAGGGGGAGGGCCAGGTAGTGGCCGCCCCCAGCCCACTCTCCTCCCGGAGGACACAGGACTGCGGGCCCCGGGCGTCCCCGCAGCCTCCCCCAGGACCTGCAGTCCCCGCCCCAGCCCGCCCTCCTCCACCCCGCTCCCTTGCCCGCTCCCCTAACCTGCTGAAAGGGGTTGGAGACCGCCTGGTTGCAGAGGAAGTAATAGCTCAGGATGTCTGAAGTGGGAGGAAAAGAGGAGACACCCATGAGCCTGGGTACCCGCAGCCACCCGCCCCGCGAAGCTGGGAAGGGGCAGGGCCCTGCCTTCCCACCCTCAGGACGGGGGGGCCTCTCCCCAGCCCAGGGGCCTCCTGTGGTGCCCGCCGCCTGGCCTTCAGGGACAAGCTACCTACACCGTTCCATCACTTCTGCTCCAACCACAGCCCAAAACTGGAGGGTCTCCACACTCCCTGCAAACCCCTGCTTCTACTGTCCTGCCCTTGACTAAATTGTGCGCATTCCTGGCCAAATCCTCCTGTTCCTGGGGAGGGACTCCCAGCCAGCTTTGTCTCCTGACCGCTCTCCCCGAAGTCCAGCATCTGTATTCCTGTCTCTTTCCCAGGCCAGCAGGAGAGGTGCTGAGAGCTTCTGAGACCGGGCACCCACCCCGCCCGAGGGCCTGAGGAGTCAGGGTCTGCGGGTGTTGATGGGGTCACCTGAACTGAGCCCAGTTTCCTCCTGGGTCAGGTTCAGGATGTAGGTGTCAGGACTGGAGCAGAAGTCACTGAGGCCCTGAGGGAGGCAGGGAGAGGGGGTGCTTGGACCAGACACTGCTCCAATTCCATACTCCCACAGAACGGGGTGTCTGGCTTACCACACCAGCCCCCACCATTCCTGGGGAGCCAAAAGTCCAGGCCCCCAGTCCCCCCATCTCAGACCCAGGGGTCCAGACCCCCAGCCCCTCCTCCCTCAGACCCAGGAATCTGGGCCTCCAGCCCCTCCTCCCTCAGACCCAGGAGTCCAGGCCCCCAGCCCCCTCTTCCCTTAGGACCCAAGTGTCTAAGTCTCCAGCTTCTAGGCCTCAGAACATGTGATCCTGGCTCCAAGTCCTTCCCCTCAGGACCTGCCCTGAGACCCAGGAGCCTGGCCTCCAGCACTCACCACAGCTGTAGCTGCCTCCAGCCCCATGGAGCCCCAACTCAGGACAAGAACCAGGAGACTCATCACTGTCATCCTATAAAGGGGTAAAGGACAGGTTTGCGGTTCTGGGGTTCTTAATTTCCCTGCCTCATCTCTTCCCTTCCTCCACCCCAAATCCCATCACAGCCCCACCCCTCCTTCCCTACCAACCTCTGGAGCCTCGAGGATCAAAATTAAGGGCAGAGAAACTGGAGGGCGGAGGGGAGGACGGGAGTGCAGGTAGTAGACCTGTGATCATTCATAGCAAACTGAACATCTGGTCTCTCCCCGGGAGTGAGGGGGAGGACAGTGAGAAGAGGGCCCTGGGCTGGCAAGCCAGCAGCCCAGATCCCAGCCCAGCTCTGCCCCCGCCTTGCTCTGGGATTCTGGGAGAGCTGCTGCCCACTTCTGGGCTCTGCTTCCTGGCTTTGCATCCGCAGCAGCCCAGCAGTCCCAGCCTGTCTCCCAGCTTGGAGCATGGCCTCGTTGGCTTCCTGAGCCAGCCACACCTTTCCTCCAAGACCTGGCTGCCACCAGGGCTGGAACTTCAGCCTGGTTTTTCTCTGGGGAGGGGTCCAGAGGTGAGGGTCAGCACTAGAGGGTGCTCACCACCTCTCAGCCTCAGGGGGAGCCTGCAGGGCACAGCAGGACTTCTCACCCAGGGGAGTATGGAGACGGGGGAGCACCAGCAGGACCCCCAGAGGCAGCAAGGATTCAGGGGTTCTTCTACATGGGATGGACTGGCCTGAGCCGGAAACCAGCTCTAGCTCTTCCTGGCTGTGTGGCCCAGGGCAAGTGGCCCAACCTCTCTGAGCCCCTCTCTCCGTGTTAATGGGGCGAAGGGTCAGAGCGAGGGTTCCAAAATAGGGCTGGCCACATGGAACAAGCCGTTAAGTAAGGATGTGGTCTTGAGTTTCCCTGAGCCCCATAAGGGCCATGCAGCCTCAGAGGTGGAAGCCCTCTGCCTGCAGTACCCCTCTGCAAGTCAGGTGCCTGAGGGGTCCGTCCCTCATGGAGCTGTGTGTGCAAGGCCATCAGGGGAAGTCAGAAACCGCCCCATCCTCAGCGCAAACGTTATATCGTTTTCCCTAGGATTATGGAGCTCTTTGCTTGCCTCGGGGCCTGTGCTCCCTGCTCTGCCGGCCCGGCCTGCTCTAGGTCTGGTGTCTTGGCAGGTGCTGGCCCAGCCCAGGACCTCCCTGGAAGTTTGTGGGATGAGGGAAGGAGGGCAGTGTCCCTCCTGCCAGAGCTCTGCGGGAGGGAAAGCGGAGGCCACTCGGAGGGCACCTGGACTTACACGATCACCAGCCACTTGCTCTGCTTTGCCAGGCCCAGGAGGGTGAAGAGACAGACCAGCAGCTCCAGGAGCAGCAGGAGAACATAGGCCAGCCACCTGGAGAAGGGACGAGGGCCACTGAGCAGCAGATCTGGCCCTCCGGACCCAGGCTGCCCGACTGGAGCCCGGCAGAGGGGGCGGCCCCCCACACTCATGCTCTTGTCCCCAGGCCACAGCTGGCTCCCTGTGAAGCAGGTGCACTGGGAGGCCAGCCACTGTGGCCCTTCAGAGCTCAGGTGCCGGGGGCCAGGCGCCTCCCCAGCTGGACCACACACAGGCCCTGTCACCAGGCACGAGCCACTGGTGTCCCCCAGTGCCACCTGCCACGGCACCTGCAGAGTGAAGTGAGCAGTTCCTGGGCATGGGCTGAGTGTCCTGTGGCGTGCCCTGAGGCTGGGCACCAGCCTCTCCACTTCCTACCTGTGGGCAACCTTGTTTCGGGGGCTTTACCTTTGTGCCTCGGTTTCCCCACCTGTAACGTTGGGGAGAACAGTAGCGCCCACTCTGAGAGGGAGTTGTGAGGCTAAGGAGCGTGAACTTAGAAGGGTGCCGGGTACACAGACGGCCTGAAACTCCAGCTGGACCCTCACTCAGGGAGCTTCCAACAGTTAGTGTGTGTTAACGACTGATTCCCTCTGCTCGGAGGGCTGGCATGGCGGAGGCGTTCTGGAAATCGCTGCTCGGGCCGGGTGAGTGCCCCTGGGTGTGCCCCAGCTGGGCCCCGGCTGGGCCCCCACCGGCCGGGTACCCCACAGCTGTGCCCATCTGAGACACCTGAGCAGCTAGTGGACCCTGCTTTCCTGGGGTTGAGCTGGGCTGCGTGGCTCAGGGAGACCTGCAGGCCTTTGCTCCCAGCATCCCCACCCCACACCCCAGCTTCACTCTCCCTTCTTCCATCAGGGGCAGCCCACCCTTCTGCACTAAGCCGCTGTGCATGCCTGGTCTCGGTCTCTGGGAACTCGGCCAGGAAGCTCTCCCTCTGGGGGCCCCAGTAACCTTGCAGGAAACCTTGCACCTTCCCTGAGGGAGGACTCCCAGGGCCAGGCTCTCACACTGGAACTTCCAGCGACCTTTCCTGTTGGAGGTAGGTCTGCCTCAACCCTCTGCTGCCTGGAGCCCCTGGAGGTGGGCTGAGGCCTGGCCCAAGGATGGCCTAGCCAAAGCGCAAAATCTGGACTCCCTGGGACCCAGGCTTGTCTGATGCCCCACGGGGGCGTCCTTGTCACGGACTGCTTCATTCCTGGGGGCCCTCCACCCTGGAGCACAGAAGCCAGGACTCCATCTCTTGCCTCTGTCCCCACACCTGGGCTGGGCCCCCAGACAGAATCAGATAAACAGGAGACCTCATTCCCAGCAGCCAAAGCAATGAGGACTTCATCCTATGGGCTGCTGGCAAGGGCGGCCACCCCAGATAGCCACATAATATGTCCCTCCTTCACACACCACCTCTCCAACGCAGCCTCCCCATGACCCCCCCATACTCACACCCCCCCCCTTGCCGGGGCCACAGGCAGACTGCCAGCCTCTGTCCCCAGCCCGTTCTCCTCCCTTGCTTCACTTTTCTCCAAAGCTCTTACCACCCACCCCTCACAGGCGTTCGTTTATTACTGGGCCCCTTACTGGAAGATGAGCTGGAACTGGTGTCTGTTTTGTTCACTGCCCTGTCTTATAAAAACGTACATCTTACACACACCTGTATGGTGCGTGCCAGTCACTGTTGTAAGCACTTAACAGGCACGGACTCCTCTGATCTTCAACAATCCAACCCATCACTCCCACTTTACAGATCGGGACATCAAGGGCTCAGAAAAGGTAACCAGTCCCACAGCCCCAGAGTGGCCACCTGGCTTCAGAGCTCATGTTCCTAACCCCCGGGCACCCCTCTCTCTCACCAGAAGGTGCTAGATAAACATCTGTTGAGGGGATGCACGCGTCAGATGGATGACTGAGGGGAGAGCGACTGAGTGGGCAGATGCAAGGATGTGAGCGGGGCGTGGCTCAGCCCGGGCACTGGGACACTCCGGACAGGCCATCCTTTGCTGGGGGCCATCCTGTGCATGGCAGGATGCGTCTCTGGTCCCCACCGACCAGGTGTGAGTAGCGCCCCCTTGCGAGCTGCGATGGCCAGACAAGTGTCCCCAGACACTGCCCCATGGCCACCTGGATGCAGAGTCACCCGGGGTGAGAACCCCCATCACCCACCTGTACTCCTCCACAAAGGACACATCTTCAGCCACTTGCAGGGGGCTCAAGGGCACTCCCCTCCAGAAGGCCAGCTCCTGGAGCTGCTGGGCCACCGCCTCTGCCTGCCGCCGAGCCCCGCGGGCGGCAGCCACCAGTTCCGTACGCTGAGCCAGCACTTCCTCCAGGGTGGTCAGCTCTGTCCTCACGGCCTCACCCAGCCTCTCCACCGTCTCTGACACCTGCGTGCAGGGGGGAGTCTGGGGTCAGAGGCAGGCATGCCCTGGAGAGGCGGGTGTTGGGGTGGAGTAGTTGTGGCAGGTGTCTGAGATCTGGGGACTAGGACATCTGTGGAAGATGTTCTGTGGCTCCCATCAGGAGCCCTGAGGGTCAGTGGCTTGGGTCCCAGGTAAGACTAAGGCCCCAGAACTGTAATTACGCCTGAGCATTTGAGTCTAAAGTTGGCATCTGTCTGTCTGGGTCTGAGGTCCTAAGTCTGGATTCCATGGTCCAGGGTCTGCCCTGGACACGAAATTTGAAGTCTGAGGGCAGCCTAGGTCTCAGCTCTGGATCTGGAACCCTGGGCCTGGGGATGGGAGCAAGGCCCCTTGTCAGAGTCCTGGGTCTCAGCACTGAGGTCCCTGAGCTTACGTTTAGGGAACAGATCGGGTCTGGGGACCTGGATCTGACCTGAGGGCAGGGATCCAGGGCTGAGACTGAGTGTGAATAGGGGTCTAGAATTGAGCCGCATGTTCCAGATCCAGGTGGAGGGTCTGAGGGTGCCAAGTGTAAGGTCCTGGCTGCGGGCAGGGTTGGAGGTGGGGCGTATAGTCTGAGGTCAGAGTCTGGGGTCCTAAGTCTCAGGTGTGGGGTCTGGACTCTGAGTTTGGGTCCCATTTCTCTGGGAGGTGGAACGAGTCTGGGTGTGGGTCTGGGGTCTGGCCGGTGCCTGGCCCCTCACCAGGTGGTCTATGGCGCTGAGCGTATGGTTGGCATG
Source organism: Mustela lutreola (assembly GCF_030435805.1). Taxonomy (NCBI): domain Eukaryota; kingdom Metazoa; phylum Chordata; class Mammalia; order Carnivora; family Mustelidae; genus Mustela; species Mustela lutreola. The sequence continues at coordinate 50,407,570 of NC_081305.1, forward strand.
CAGCAGTGCCGAGCTGAGCTGGGACACCCCATCACTGGTCTCGCTGTTGCCATAGAAACCGATGCCAATGCCGGCGCTGAGAGGGGGAGGGACGGGAAATCACAACCCGTCCTGGGACCCTGGGGCCGCGTCCCCCCAACCTCCTCACACCCAATCCTTTCCCCCACCCCCACCCCCTTGGTCCAGCCCGTCGTGGGAAAGGAACATCTCCAGCCTGGCCCCCACCGGTTGCCAAGGTAACGGGAAGCCCCCCTCCCCCGTCCTAGGGACGTCATTGTGATGCTAATGGTGGGTGGAGGGGCGGGGCGGGGGGGGGGCCGGATTTAACCCGCACCTTACTGGAGCGGAATCCCGTCACGCCCAGCCCCAGGAGAAGCCCTCCCCCCAGGATTGTCGGCCCATACCCAACCCTCCATCCCTTCCTCAAGCATCCCAAGTCTTCAGCACCGGTCCCTTGAGGATGCCGCTGTCCCCTCCCCGCCTCCTGGGGCTTCCTAGGACCGCTGGTCCCCAGTCATCATCTCCTGGGGGCCCCAGGGTCTGGAGCTCCCCTGGGTCTGGAGCTCCCCGCCTTCCCCCGCCCCCACGACCCAAGCGTCTGGCCAGCTGAGAGCGAAGCAAGGGAATGTGGGCCGATGGGCCAGAAGCCTGCGCCCCCGCCCCTCCGCGGCCGGCACACAGAGCTCCATTGTGGGGTCTGAATGTGGGCCCATCCCCCCCACCCGCAAGAGTGTCCCTCCGCGGAGGGGCCAGGCCCGACCCGGCGGAGGGAGCCGCACGCCCTCACAGTTCCCAGCGCCGGCCACCGCCCCCCCCCCCACACTTAACCCTGGGCTCCCACGCCCGCCCTGGCGCCCCCGCCCATTGTTCCCGGCGGGACAAAGCTGCTCTTGTTCCCAGGCCGCTGGGGGCCGGCCGTGTCTCTCCCCCACAGGGCCTTTGTCCACCACCCTCGCCCACCCCCAGCCCCAGTCAGGAGAGCCCCAAGAGGAAGCATTTGGGATCTAGGACGCCCTGCTCTCCCCCACCACCACAGACACCCCCAAACACACTGTGCTGCTCCCCGCAGGGAGGCAGTGGGGGTAGGGCCCAGCCCGGCACTCCCCCAGATCCGGGGCGGGTCTCTCTGGGATCCCAGCATCCTGATCTGTGCAATAGAACTCCTGCGCTGCTGGGGGTGGCCTGACAGGGAGGGCTGGGCTTGGAGCCGGGCTCTTGGTAAATGGTGAGCTGGCTGGCGTGTCCTCAAGTGCTCCCTCCTCTCTAACCCCCAGTGCCCACCCGCTGCACAGAACCCCCCAGCCCCCTCCCAGCCTCTGAGAGGGGCTTGCGGGTCTGAATCTCCATTGGCCACTTGGGCGAAGGGACCTTGAAAAATTGCTTTGTCCCTCTCCCCAAGACTTGCCCAGGGTTAGTGCGAAGGAGTTAGACCAGCTCAGGTCTGGACTCCCAGCTCTGCTCTTGGACCGCAAACACTACTTTGCTGTCTGTCTCCTTGACTGGAACATCAGCTCCAGGAGGGCAAGAACCTCGCCTGGCCAGTTCAGTATCTTCCCGCACAGAGTAGATCCGCAAGAAATAGTTGTGGAATGAATGAATGAGCGAGTGAGTTAATGAGCGAGTGAGTTAATGAATGATATCAAGCGTTACTGCTCCCCTAGTAGGACTGTGGTCCAGGCTCTGTACCTTCTCTCATTTAATCCCACCGTAACTAAGAAGAGGAGGTGGGTATTACTATAATGTCCATTTCAGAGACATGGAAACTGAGTCCTGGAGCAACTGACTCCACCACTCCCCTAGCTGCGCATCACTTCAGTGACAAAGCCACCAAATCCTAGCTCTTAACCCCTACCCCCTCCTGCCAGCCTGATTGCCCTTGGGAAGTCCCTCCTCTTCTTGAAACTCAATCTGTCCATCCACAAAATGGGAGCAGCTCTTCCCACGGCAAGGCTGAGGTGGGATTCTAGGGCACTCGCAGGAAGACCAGCCAGGATTGTGGGGAGCCCCGTCCCCACTCCCCACCCACCCTGGGGCCCCATTACCAGCCGACGAGAAGGGCAGCGATGCAGCTCCAGGTGACACAGCCTCCCCCGGGTGGGGGGCTTTTGGCCCCGGGGGGCTCTGGGGGCCGGCAGCAGCAGAAGCGGATGAGGTAGACAGCAATGAAAATGAGGCTCAGGCCCAAGCCCAGGCCTGCCAAGGCTGCCACCAGCAACAGGGCCTGGGGAAGGGGGAGACGTGAGGCCTCAGAGGGGCTCCCTGCTCCCTCCCTGCATGGCGGGAGGTCCTGAATCGGGGACTTCAGGGACTTCAGCAGAGGTGGAAGGCAGCTCTGGCTAGAAAGGGGGGCCAAGCCCAGCCTCTGGTTTCCAGGTCTGTGGGGAAAGATGGGGTCCCCAGTCCCTCCCAGGCTGGCTGCTGGGGCTCAGCAGTTTGGGGCTGGGTCACTGGAGGGAGCTTCCTACTGAGAGGCCCAAAGCTTGGAGTCCAGCTCTGCTCTGGGTGTGACCTTCAGCAGGAGCCTTCCCCTCTCTGAGACTGTGTCCTCATCATCCCAGGCATCCCCTGTGTTCCAGCCAGGCAGCTGGAACAGAGCAGCTCCCAGAAACCTTCTGAGACCTGCGTCCAGAAATAGGTGGGATCAGGGGGTGGACGGGGTGCCTGTTCCTGGAGATGGGTGTGAAGTCAGGGGCAGCAGGCTTCCTATTCCCTCCTCCTTGCCAGCCCTCCCCACTCACTGCTCGCTCACTCCCCTGTGCTGAGCTCCGCACACACACCGCAGTGTGAGTCTGTCACCCAGGAACTCACGGGGAGGGGGGCGTGACAGCCTCCATGACAGAGTGTGTGTGCAAGACTCAGGGATGGAGACTTGGAGACAGGGAGACACAGAGTGGGGGTCGGGGAGAGAAACAGAGGAGGGGAAAAGCAGAGATGCAGGGAAAGGAGACACAGAGACACCAAAAGCTGGGAGGGCAGAGGTGGGTGTGCGGGGTGGGGGACAGGTATGTGTCGTTGGAAAAGCCTTGCAGGACAGCAGGGCTCTCCATAAGGCAAGACTTTACAGGAGCGGCTGTGAGGTCCTGTCCTCTTCACAGGTGCCCAGAATGGGACTGGGTTTACCTTAAGCCAAACAGCAGGCAGGGACAACATCCAGAACACAGTTACCCCTCCAGACTCACTAATGCTGTTTCCTGTAAACCACAGTGTGTCTCTGCCTTTGTCCTTGCAGTGTGGCTGGAGTGTGTGTGTGTGTGCACATGTGAAGGACACAAGTGTGGTGTGTGTGTGTGAATGACACAACTGTGTGGTATATTTTTTCCTATGGCTATGAAACTGGATGTTTTATCTTTGTATTTATCTGCCATGAGATACTACACCTGTGTGTGTGTGAGGGAGAGAGCGAATGAGTGTCCCTGTGGAAACACCTATGTTGACAGGTGTGAGAGTTATCTGTTGGCATTTGTGTGTTTCTGAGCATGATTCTTTGAGTCTGAGTGGTCCTCGGTGGTGTGTGTGTGTGTGAACATGTGTGTGTTATATATGAGTGAATGTATGTGTATATGCAAATTTGTGTATAAGAATGTGTGTGTGTATACAAGTGAATGTGATATGTGAGTGTGTAGGAGTGTGTATATGTGTGTGAGTGTGTGTGTGAGTGAAGATGAGAATGTGTAAATGTGTGAGTGTAAACAAGTGAGCTTGGGGTGTGTGAATGTGTGAGTGAATGAGAACAGGAATTGTGTGTGTGTTTACTATAGGTGACTGTGAGTGTGGAGTGTGTGTGAGTGTGTGAGGACAGGAATGTGTGTGAATGTGTAAACGTGTCTGTGTGTGTGTGAATGTTCATGTGTACACAGTGAATGTGGGTTGTATGTATGTGGGGGGGGTGTGAATGAGAGCAGGAATTGTGTGAGTGTGAATGTGCAAGTGTTTCAGTGTGTGTGTGTGTGACTGTGTGTGTATACAAGTGAGTGTAGGGTATGTATATGTGACTATGTGTGTGGGGGGACAGGAATGTGTGTGCATGTGTAAACATGTGTCTGTGTGTACACAAGTGAGTATAGGGTGTGTGTATATGACTATGTGGGGTGTGTGTAAGTGTGTGAGTGAGGGCAAGAATTGTGTGTGAATGTGTAAATGTGTGTCAGTATGTATACAAGTAAATGTGGGGTGTGTGAGTGTGTGAGTGAGGGCAGGAATTGTGTGTGTGAATGTGTAAACGTGTATGGATATGTGGCTGTGTTTGTGTCTATAAGTGAATGTGGGTTATGTATATGTGACTATGTGGGAGTGTGAGTGTGTGAGAAAGGAGTGTGTGTGCATATGTAAACATGTGTCAGTGTGTATACAAGTAAACGTGGGACATGCGTGTGAGTGTGGGCAGGAATTGTGTGTATGTGTAAACACGTGTATGGATAAGTGACTGTGTGTATACAAGCGAGAATAGGGTATGTATATGTAACGATGTGTGAGTGTGTGATGTGTGTGTGAGGACAGGGATGTGTGTGCATGTGTACGTGTGTCAGTTTGTACACAAGTGTAAGGCATGTGTATGTGACTATGCGGGGTGTGTGTGAGTGTGTGAGTGAGGACAGGAGTGTGTGTGCATGTGTAAACGTGTGTCACCGTGTATACAAGTAAACATGGGGTGTGGGGGGGTGTGTGTAAGGGCAGGAATTGTGTGTGTGTGTGTGTAAACATGTGTATGGATATGTGGCTGTGTATGTGTCTACAAGTGATTGTGTGAGTTTGTCTTCCAGCCCTGTGTCACCCAGTGCCTGACTTTTCCCAGCTGTGACCACAGCGGTGATCTTCCTGGGGGGCAGTGTCCCCTTCTGAGTCATGTGACTCCGTGCCTGTCCCAGTGCTGTCACCCTGCCTTTTGGTTGGGGGGGCGGAGTGAGCCTCTCTGAGCGCCTGGGGCAGAGCCTGGGGCCAGCAACCTGCTGTGGCTGTGTGGGCAGGTCTCCGCTGTGAGCGGGCGTGGGTGACCAGCCCTAGAGGTCGTGACTGTGTACACCACAGGCCCTGAGCAAGGGGATGGCCGTCCCTTTTTGGTGGGAAGAGGGCAGTGTGGAGAAAGCAGGGAGGAGCTGCTGCCGACTGGTACAGCCATGACCCAAATAGCTCAGAATACAGCACACATCCCCCTCTCTGCTTTTCTGGGACCCCCCACGCGTCCTAAGCTCTCCATTCCCCAGCCCTTTATCCCAGGAGCTTCCTAGACCAGATCCAAGGGGCCTGGACCCTATAGGCAGGGCCCAGGACCGATCCAAGGGCTCCACCAGGGCTCCACCAGGGCTCCACCAGGGCTCCCAGGCACCCCCGCCCTCGCAGGCACACACTCCCCCACCCTTCCCCGGCTCAGCTAAGCCTTGCTCCTCATTAATCTCAAAGTCAAGGACTTGAATTAAACTGGGTCAGGGGACAGTTCTTTCACCCCTGTTGGAGCTGACCCAAGCTGGGCCCCCCTTCCCCAGGGACCCCTGCTTCTGCAAGGTTCCCACCCCGGCCCCACCCTCTGGACCCATTTCTGTCATCCTCTGGTCCCCAGATGGAACCTCGTTTCCACCGCCCCCCACCCGAGCACCCTGGCCACCCCTCTTCTGTCCTGGGGCTGGGGACTGGCTGCAGCTTCCTCTTCCAGCACCTCTGCCTTGTCTTCCCAGCCCTGGCCCTACATCCTCTGGCCCCTTCCCCATTTCAGGTCTCAACCCTATCCTGAACTGGGGCACCCCAGCCTCTTCCTCTCCACCATTATCAGTTCCTGTCTCTGCTGAGTCCCACCTTAACTGGACACCCCGGATCCTATGAGGGGAGGGGGCATCTTTCAGGACAGGGAGATTGGACCTATCACCCTGACGACCCTAGAGGCTAGCCTCCCAGGCAGCTCTCAGAGACCCTGGACTCCAAGGTCCCATCCCTCCTCTGTGCCTAAGAGGTCCAGACCCCTGGCCCTTCCTTATTGAAGGAGCCAGGGCTCTGGTCTCCCAGCGCCTGTCCCAGGGGAACCTCCAGGTATGGGAACCCCATGCTCCTCTTCCTTTCAGGTACCCCAAAGTCCGGGCTCGGCCCCCACCCCCGGAGAACACAGGAATCTGTCACCTTTCTCCCTCGGGACCCATAAGCTCTGGCTCCCCCCTCTGCTCCCGCCCCCACGACCCCGCACCCGCTCCCACCTGCTGGTATTCTTGCTCTTGGGGCGCGAAACCGCTGGGTACCGGGCGGAGCTGGAAGTCGGCGCGGGGCAGCTGGTGAAGCAGATGCACCCAAGCGGAGGGTCGGTAGCCCGGGGGCGCCCCCATAGCCCCCGGGGAGGGCGCAGCGGGGCCGACGCCGGGGCTGCGGGAGCCTCGGCAGTGGAGCGGGGCGCGGGCGGAGCGGGGTCTGGCGGGGCTCAGGGGAGAGGAGCAGGGGGAGGAAGAGGGTGGGGGGCGGAGATTGGGGGAGGAGGGGGGAGGCGCGGGCCAGACGGGGACGGTGCTGCCTCTGGTGGCTGCCGGGGGGACTGCCAGCGGGCCCCCAGCGCTCCGCCCCTCGGTGACGGCTCCCACCTGCGGCCGGCGCAGGTAACCACGCTGTCCAGCGACATCACTGTCCAAATGGGGCCGCTCATACCATGCAATCATCCTAGAGCAGCATAAGGTTCCCTTATCTCTAGGAAGAACCTTTACGTCTGTGCAGAGGTCACTAAATATTTGCATAGCACTTTACAAATAACGGTCAGTTACATCAATTAAAAAAAAAAAAACCTCACTTCTGTGTGTAAGCGTCCTTTCATCTATAAAGGCTGTCATTTGGGTAAAACCCCCACCTTTTAAAATCTGCATAAGAAAACAGCTTCTATACACAAACCTTCCTATGTGTGCAGACCACTCCAGGTTGTAAGCCTGCATACCGGCGTTAAGGACCCCTCACACCTGCATAAGGACCCCTTCCACCCCAAGAAGAACCCCGCTCATCTATCTAGGAATAGGGACCCCTCATATCTTTATAAGAATGCCTGCCATGCCTGTACATTACTTCAATGTACATAAGGATCTCCCTGCTTCTTGCCATTCACTTTACAGTTCACAGAGTATTTTTCCAGCTGCTGTCTATAGTGAGTCTCACAGGAGCCCACTGAACCACTCTGATTCATGGAAAAGTAGAGACCCTTGGAGGGGACCCAGCTATTTGACATCACCCCCTGGGCAGTCACTGTTGAAGCTAAAACTAAGGTTCCTGGGAATCTGACCCAGGGATCCTTCCCACCTTTGTGGAACTAGGCTAGACTTTGCCACCTGGGATCCCCACACCTGGCCTCTCCTAGAAGGTTAATACTCCACCTTTCTCATCCCAATATTGTGCCCCAGACTGGTAAGAAAGGGCTGGGGATAGCAGTTGCCCGTCCCATTGCTAGGAGAAAAATAATGATAGTAATGGTGATGATGATGGTGATAGTCACAAGATGATGGTGGTGATGATGGTAATGGAGCTGATGGTGATTGTGATGGAGATGGTGGTGATGGCGATGATGAAGAGGATGGTGGTGGTGATGATGGAGGTGGTAGTCATGATGATGGTGGTGATGGTGGTAATGGAGATGAGGAAGACAGTGGTGGTGATGATGGTGGTGATGGTGATGGAGATGGTAGTGATGGTGATAGTGATGGAAATGGTGGTGATGCTGATGGTGAGGAAGATGGTGGTGGTGATGATGGTGGTGATAGTCATGATGATGGTGGTGATGGTGGTAATGGAGATGAGGAAGACAGTGGTGGTGATGATGGTGGTGATAGTCATGATGATGGTGGTGATGGTGGTAATGGAGATGAGGAAGATGGTGGTGGTGATGATGGAGGTGGTAGTAATGATGATGGTGGTGATGGTGGTAATGGAGATGAGGAAGATGGTGGTGGTGATGATGGTGGTGATAGTCATGATGATGGTGGTGATGGTAATGGAGATGATGGTGATGGTGATGGAGATGGTGGTGACGGTGATGATGAGGAAGATGGGGGTGGTCATGATGGTGGTGATAGTCATGATGATGGTGGTGATGGTGATGGTAATGGAGATGATGGTGGTGGGAGGAGGTGATGGTGATGGAGATGGTGGTGATGGTGATGGTGATGGTGATGATGAGTGAGATGATGATGATAGTGATAGTGGTGACAGTGATGATGATGGTAGTGATGGTGGTGATGGAGACAGGGAAGAGTGAGGATAACTTCCCTCACCACACACATACCCATACACACTCTCTCTCTCATCCTCTCTATCCTGATCTTCTCCAGCCCACCTCCAATTCCAACTCCAGTGGCTGGAGTCATGTACTCCACTGTCCCCAATTAGATGGGCTGCATGGGGCCTAGAGATGACAAAGCTCCCGAGATGAGAATCCATGAGCTGTGCTAAGTGACCCCAGGCAAGTGAATTTCTATCTTGGAGTGTCTTCTTCCCTATCTGTAAAATGATGGGGGAAAGGTGAGATTAGCCTGTCCTAAAAACCCTTGTTGGATAATCTTCTACATCGTGTCTGCAGCCAATGTTTGCAGAACCAGTGGGACTTGCTAAGGGGAAGAAGAATTCCAAATTCCATAATGTGTGTAGTTGGGCTCATGTATCTGCAGGTGGGGTGAGGTGGCCATTAGTGACTCAAGAACACTCAGTGGCTCCCTATTGCCCTTGGGTTCAGGTCAAACAAACCCTCTTAGTCCTGCTTTCAAGTCTTCCACCTCTGGCTTTATGTCCACCCTTCCTGATATGGATATTTGAAAGTGGTGGGTTTCCAACCTGTGGGACTTCAACTACCCTGAGAAACACATTTTACATGACCTGGTATGCACACACGTGTACACACAAATATGAAGTGAAAAGTTTCATGAACAAAACTGACCTCCACTAAGCACAATTATCTCAGACCTCTTCTATGCTTACTCTATTTCAGAAATAAAAATCTGGTCACAACCTGAATTTTTCATGACTGGCTAATGGGTCTTGACCTGCAATCTGAGAAACACTAACCTTGAATTTTAGAGAACAATCTGGGTTGGTGTTAGATGAGGAGTAACTCTTACTAAGCAGAAGTAGATTGTATTGGCTTCGTGGGGTGGGGATGGAGGCTCAGTGTTTGACTCCCGCACTCCTCCTCACAGCATGTGTGCATGCATGAACAGACAGACAGAGAGGCACAAACACACACAGGCACACACCACTCCCTTTCACTCCCCTTCAGGAAAAGGTTTGTTGACTGAATTCCCCTTTCTCCCTCTGGCTCCTTCTCTTTTATCTATCTCTGTCTCTCTCACACACACAAAGTCTGTATTCTGTAGGGCATTGCTTCTGGCCTTTGCTGATTAAGCCCAAGGCATCCATCCCAGTCAATGGGAGAGCTGAGATGCTGTCTGATAGAAATTTGTTCTCTTTGACCTTTTCCTGCCCTTGCTCTGAGTCTGTTCCTCCTGGGAAAGATACATGGTTTTCCCAGGGTGGGCCCTGAGCATTTCTAGGGTTTTTGGCTGAATACCACTGCAACACCATCTCAAGTTGTGTAGCTGTTAATTCAGGGCTGGTGTGCCTGAGAACCCCCCCAGTGGAGGAGGGCTCAGAGAATGGGGTGGTTCCTCTCTAGTTTCAGCCAATGATGGCCATATGGGAAGAGGGACACAGCATTGCCAGGTGTTTCAAATTTCCAGGAGAAGACAGAAATCTGGATATTTTTAAAAGCAAAATCCCTCAGCTCTTAAATGTTAAAACTAATTCAAATACAAAAAAAAAATACTGTGTGGGCCAAATAAAACCTGTCTGTGGGTTGGATCTGGCTGATTTATAAGCTCTGGTCTAGCCAGCTGCTCAGCAGCACCAGCAAGCAGAGGAAGGGGCCCACGAAGAGGCTGCGGAGGAGCAGCCCAGAGAGGCAGAAAGGAAGCCAGAGAGAGGCAGGAATGCCACTCCTCCAGGAAGGCCTCCTGACCTATCTCTCCTGGTGGAAGACCAGAGCAGGTCCTGGCTTAAGAGTTCAGCATGTACTCCCCAGGACTCAAACTCAGGGATACTCACCAGTTTAACCAGGTGGTTGGGTATATATTGCATGAGTCCATTAGGATAGTGTTCTAGAACAGACAAAATGAACCTATGGTACCAACAGTAATCAGAGTAAGGGTTACCTCTGGGTAGGTGGGGACAGGACAGACTGGGAAGGGATGGACTGGGAGCATCGTTCTGTATTTTAATAAGGATTTGGGTTTCACGGAGATCTGCATTTGTACTATATCTAAGATTTGTACATTTACTGCAAATTTTACCTCCAAAGAAAATAAGAACTCTAGCTAACCCTATGCATACTTAAATATTGTGGAAGGGGGGGTATACTGGGTCTTCAGTTTCCTTTGAAATGGATCAAAAAAGAAAATAAGATGGATCGAGGGAGGGACAGATATGTAGCAAAGCAAAATATTAATGGTAGAATCTAGGCGGCAGGTATCTGGATACTCACTGTGGCAGTCCTTGTTTTGTCCAGCTGTACTGAGATACGATTGATAGAGAACACTATTCGTTTAAAGTATACAATGTAATGATTTGGTATACGTGTATATTACAAAATGATGATTACAGTAGCATTAGTTAACATATCCATGGCCTCACACAGTCACATTTTGTATGTGTGTGTTTGGCGAGAACTTCCAAAATCTCTCTTAACAACTCTCAACTCTACATCACGGTAGTTCATTATAGTCACACGCTGTCCATTAGATTCCCAGCACTTATACATCTCATAAGAGCAAATTTCACCCCTTCCCTCCCATCTCCCCGCTGGGCAACCACCAATCTGTTCTCTGTGTCTATGTGTTTGTTTGTTTGTATTCTACGTATGAGTAAGAACATACAATATTTACCTTTATCTGACTTATCTAGCATCACGCCCTCAACGTCCACCCATGTTGTCACAAGTGGCAGGATTTCTCTGAGCTGGTGGGTTTGTTTTCCTCCGATAAGTACCCAAGGTGGGTTTGCTGGATTTCAGGCACTTCTGTTTAATGTTTTGAGGAGTCTCTGTACTGTTCTCCACAGTGGCTACACCAGTTAGCATTCCCATGAGCAGTGCAGGAGGGTTCCCTGTTCTCCTCAACTCCACAAACAACATTTGCTGTCTCTTGGGGATTTTTGATACTACCCGTTCTGAAGGGTGTGCAGTGATATTTCACGGCGGTTTTGATTTGCATTTCCCTCGTGATGAATGAGGTCGTGCGCCTTTTCACGAACCCATTGGCCGTCTGAATGTCTTCTCTAGAAAAATGTCTACTCAGCATCTTTGCCCACCTTATAATTGGATTCTTTGGAGTTTTCCCCACTGGAATGCTTTTTCAAATTCTTTATGTTTGAAATTTTTCATAACAAAATATTGAGAAGAAAAGAGCAGGACTATAAGTAGAGCACCAGAGTAGATAAACTAGCATCGGATTATAACCCAAATGTGAAATAAATATCTATAAACCCCAAATGACATAAATAAATGATCAGAGAAAGCAATCAATGTGACGAATGAGAGAAAATAGATAAATCTGCCACAGAGAAGAATTCCGAATGATTTGTGTTGCTATTCTACCCTTAAGGCGATGGAGCGCATTGAGGTTGGGCTGAGTGTGGTGGTTTCCTTCTAAAGGGAACAGCATGAAAATTGGGGGCAGGGACTACATAGTCAAGAAGCCTCACCAACACTGCCTCCCAGGGATAAAGACCAGCTTTAGGCATGCTCAGTCGTGTTCCTTATGCCCTGCATATGGTGTGTTGAAAGTGGTGCTTACCTGTGTGGTTTTCTTCCCTGTGACCCTCGTCTAATTATGGGGAAAACATCTGTCAATCCCCAGTTGAGGCACATTCTAAAAATACCCAGCTGTGCTCCTCAAAACGGTCAAGTTCATCAAGAACTAGAAAAGTCTGAGAAACTATTAGAGCCCAGAGGAGCATATAGTGACATGGTGACAAATATAATGGGATATGGGCTCAGAAGGACACTTGGTAAAAACAAAACAAAACAAAGGAGATCCTAATAAATGTGGATGTTCGTTAATCATAATGTCTTGACATTGGTTCATCAGCTGTGACAAACATACCACAGCCATTCAAGACATTAACAACAGGAGAAACCAGGTGAAGGGTATATGGGAACTCTCTGTACCGGCCTTGTGATTTTCTATAAACTTAAAACTAATCTAAAATAAAAATTTCACTTAAAAAAATCCAAATTAAAAAAAAAAAAAAAAAAGATAGGATAGTTAAAAAAAAAAAAAAAAAAAAAGTCGGCTCACTGGTGTGAACAGGAAACAGCTTTATTCTCTCTCACCCAGCCTTCACACACCATCTGTCTGAGTCCCCTCTTCCTCCCCCAGGGCTATATCTGGAGCCGATCTTCCAGATTTTCTTGCCATTTTGGGGTTTTCCAACTGTCCCAATTTCAGGGGGTCAATAGTCCAGCCGAACTCAATACCAAAACCATCTGGCATCCAAAGTCATTCTCTGTCTCCTGGGGGAGGTCTGAGTGTGGGGAGGGGGGCGCGGCGTCACTTTGTCCAATCTCCTCTTTGAGTCCTAGGGAAGCCACCTCCCCTCTCCTTCTACCCACTAAGAATTTCTGCTTCTCTTCCACAGGGGAAATTATTCACATTATTCAAATTAGCCAAATTACTGCTGGTGCCCACTGACCCCCAGGAAGGCACCTGGAGTCGCCCACGCTGGGTTTATTCCTCACTGCGGTGAGAGGGAACCCACACCAAGCACCAGGCTGCTCTGGGTCCCCCCTACATCCTTGTGCTGCAGTCCTAACCCCCCAGTGCCTCAGAAGTGACTGTGTTTGGAGACCGGCTCTTAAAGAGGTAATTCTATTAACGGGGGTCATATGGTGGGTCCTCATCCAATGTGATGATGCCCTTCTAAGAAGAGACTAAGATACAGGCAGGCACAGAGGGAAGACTGTGTGAGGACACAGGGAGGCGGTGGCTCAGATCCTGACGGCAATTCTGATGTATTTCCCCCACACACACCACCAACCAGCTGGGTATCTTCCAAGCCAAGCCAATTCTGACACTAATCTACGTGGAGACAGCATCAGACCATCGGTCCCACAGACCCCCCCCCCCAACCTCCCGCCGACCAGCTCAGATTCTAATCTACCCACCGGATATAGACTCGGGTTCCTGACCCCCTCACTGCCCCCCACCCCCGTGGTTCTACTGATTTGCTGGAGTGCCTCAAACAACTCAGAGGAATATTACAGCAGTGTATGATTAAAGGATGTGCCTGAGGGACAGCCAGATGGGAGAGGTGCATGGGGGTCTGTTGGGGATGGAACTCATCTCCAGCTCCCTCCCCTCTGCCCTGAGGAGCCGCCCAGAGGTCACCTCTTTCTTTTAAAATTTTTTTAATTTTTTCAATGTTCCAAGATTCACTGTTTATGCACCATACCCAGTGCTCCATGCAATCCGTGCCCTCCTTAGTACCCACCAGACTCACTCATCCCCCATCCCCTCCCCTCCAAAACCCTGTTTGTTCCTCAGGGTCCACAGAGGTCCCCTCTTTACAGGAACCGCACACCTTCCTGGCTCTCATCACTCTGGAGACAGCAGGGGCCTTGGGTGGAGCCCACATACATAGTCCTAGTGACAAACTGCAGAATGACTATAGCCGTCTTCAAGGGAAGGAGACACCTGCTGGAGCAATGCCTTAATCTTGGCTTTCCAGCCTCTAGCACCGGGAGAAAACACACATCTGTGGTCCAAGCCCCTGGTCTGTGGATCTCCGTCACAGCAGCCCCAGCAGACTAACACGGGGGGGGGGGTGTGTGCTGGAAACGAGCTCTCCTGGGATTCCCATGCAGGGGAGTCACCGGAGCAGCAGCATCAAAGGGACAGAGGGCTTTGCTCCAGGTTTGGATGTTGTCAGAGAGTGGGGGCTATTCCGTGAGACGTCCTGGCAGAGCAGAGAGCTGCACATCCGCACAAGACCAGAGCTCCGGATTCCCTGCCAGCCAAGTCCCCACTCTCCTCTCTTCCTATTCCTCCCAGGCCCAGACTAATCTGGGCTTCGGAATACCGGCAGAGGTGATGGGTGTGAGCGCCAGGCTTGGCCCAGAGCTCCTGCCCGCCCACCCCCTGCAGCAGGGTCCAGGCTGGCGCTGGGAGGCCCAGCCTGCATGACAATGTGGACAGCTGGCCCTTGTGCCAAACCTGAGAAGTGGCTTACCTGCTCCTCCCTGTGGTCCTGCCTGACTCTCCCATTCCCACCCAAAGGACACAAGCCAGGGGGGGTCCCCTCTGGGGGGCCCTTCTCGCCGTAGCTCCCCGCCATGGTGGACGAGGCTTCTGCTGTGTGCTCAGGGTGCCTACAAGGACGGTCCAGCCAGCTGCTCACCTGAACCCCATGGTTTTGGGGACACCGGGCTCCAGCTCAGTCCCCTGCAGGCACCACAATGCCTTACAGTCTACATTCTGTTATTCAGATACAGAAAAGCCCACAGATCAGGAGCAGGTGGCTGGCACTAGGAAGATGGCTTGTCACAGTCACCAGTTCCCAGAGGAGGGGCTCTCTTCCCAGCTCCAGGGAATGGACTTCTCACCGCATCCTTCCGGGACAGAGACAGAGACTGGGTCAGCGTCCTCCAGCATCCCTTCCTCTCCTTGTAAGGGCACTAATCCTATCCCGGGCACCCCACCCCCTCGTCTTGGCTAACCAATCCCAGAAGGCCTCCCTTCCTAAAGGGGCCACATCTGGGGGAGGGCTTCTACAGGGAGTCAGCGGGGGGGGGGGGCAACATTTCAGTCCATCACACCCTACAAGAATGCATGTCCTACTCTGCAAACTACCCATCAAGGAATACCGCCCTCATCTCAAAATGGGGGATGGGGCCAACGTGCCACTGTTGGCGCTGGGGACAGGCTCTTGGGGAAGTCTGAGGACATCATTAAGACCTGAACCCAAGAGCACAGACAGCAGGAAAATTCCCCCCCCCTTTTTTTAGGATTTTATTTATTTATTTGAGATAGCATGAGCAGGGTGGAGGGGTTGTGGGGAGGAAGCAGGGGGCCCAATGCAGGGCTCGATCCCAGGACCCTGAGATCATGAACTGAACTGAAGGCAGAGGCTTAACCCACTGAGCCACCCAGGCGCCCCTCCTTCTTTCTTAAAACCAGCTTAACTGACGTGTAACTGATACTGCACAAATGTCTCACACACAGTTTGCTGACTGTGGACACGTGCAGTCACCTTGACACCGTCACCACAATCCAGGTAACACTCATGGCCAGACTTCCCATTGTCCTCCTGCCTTGTCCTCCTGCCTCCTGCCTCACCCTTTCCAACACTCTCCTCTGGGAAGGGTTTTGCGTCCTGCCAGAAAAACAACCACCCAGCTTTTCGGAACTTTCCGTATAGGTTAGGTGGTCTTGTTTTGTTTTGCTTTTTGCAGTTTTACATTTTTTAATTAAAAAACATTTTAATGGTGGTAAAATCCACATGACCTAAACTTTACCATCTTGACCATTTTTTTAAGAGGGCAGGTCAGTGGCATTAAGTACATTCATAATGTTACACAACCAATTTCCAGAACTTTTTCATCTGGCGACAGTGAAATTCTTTCCCTGTAAAGTGACTCCCCATTCCCGCCCCCAGCCCCTGGCACCCACCGTCCTACCTTCTGTCTCCGTGAATGTGACTCCTGCTGCCTCAGGTAAGTGGGATCCTACACTGTCCTTTGTGACTGGCTCATTTCATGCCACCTAATGTCCTCAAGTCCCTCTGTCACAGCCCATGTCACGATTTCCTTCCTCGAGACTGAATAATACTCAGTCGTGTGGATCCATCACGTCTGGCTTCCCCACGCACCTGCTGGAACCACCACCCACCCACCCCCCACTCCGGCTGCTCCTGCTGCCTCTAGGCTACTGTGTGCGTGAACAGGAGGCAAGACTTCTGCTTGAGACTTCACCTTCCGTTCCTCTGCATATGTGCCCAGGACTGGAACCACTGGGTGTGTTTGCTTTGTGTTTTCCACCTTCTATTGTGAAGCAATGTTTAGATGTAGAGAAGAGTGGCAAAGGCAGGTTGGAGTTCCCAAGGCACCCCTCACACCGTGTTCCCCGAGGTTAATGTCTGATGTAAGGAGGGCTCGTGGTCATGGTAAACTGAGGGTCCCACACTGGCACGGGAGGCTTTGAAAGTCCCGGCTCCCACGAAGGTCTCTTCTCCAGTCCAGGATCCCACAGGACGTGTGGTGCCTCCTGGTCCTTGACCACCCTTGTTCTCTCCCTTGTTTTCTCACGACCTTGACAGCTTTGAGGAGGAGACATTGTGTCCAGCCTCCCTTCGTTTTTTTTTTTTTCTTTTTCTTTTTTCCCCTTTAGTTTGGTTTTGTCTGATTTATTTTCACCAGTGGACTGAAATTGTGGATTTGGGGGTGGGGGAGAAAACCAGAGAGGTGATGTGCCCTTCTCATTACACAGGCTGTTTTTCCCTGATGCTTTGTTATTTTCTGGTGGTGATGCAGTCCCCAGGGTACATGACTACGTGTGTATAAATTGTAGTACATATAAAACAGAGCCATGGGAGAAGAGGTGGGCAGCCAAGGAGGTATAACCAGAGCCCCGTTTTATGGGGCTAATGAGGAAGGATTTTAGAGGAAGTGATACAAGAAGCTGTGGGGAGTTTCAAGCCAGAGTAACAGCAGGTGCAAAGGCCCTGAGGCAGAGAAAAGCTCAGGGCTGGAGGAACTGGGAAAAACAGTTTGTATGTGGGGGTGGGGAGGCTGGAGTGAGCAAGAGAGAGAGGACACTGGCAGGGGGTGTGGCCAGGACTGCCTCCTTTAGGGTCTGCAGTCTAGAGCAACGTGGAGCTTCAGGTGACAGACATGGTTGGGGGTTCTGAGTAACTCTGGGCACAGCAGTGAGTCTGTGACCAGAGTTCAACAGGACAGGTTTGTGGGCGCAGACACTGGGAATGTGCTGAGCTCTAGTAGGTGTGCTGTAATGAAACCGTTTTCTTTAAAGCATGACAGGCATGGAGGGGCAGGGATAGGCCACCAGCTCAAGAAAAGGCAGCATAACCCACGACTCCTGTAATCCCTTCCGAGCGACGCTGGACAGGTATGCCTCACCTGTGCTCGCAGGAAGGGGAGCTTTCCAGGATGTTCTCTCTGTCTCCTCTTTTTCTTTTCTTTTGCTCTCCCTGCTTTGCACTTGCTGCTTTTGTGGGCTGGGGACTGCAGCAGGGTCCTGCGCCAGCAGGAAACCTCAGTCATAGGACAGAGCAGAGATGGCATCAGAACTGGTTTAGTGGAGGAAGGGGAAACTGAATTCGCCGTGGGCTAAGTCTGCACAGGGACCATTTTCTCCATGGAAGGAAGTGTCTGTCAGTCTGAATCCTTGTGGGACGTGTGTTCTGCCTCCCTCAGGGGAAGCCCTGGTGCTTGGTGTCCCCATCCCCTGAGATCTTGCTTCTGACGCTCATTCCAATGGTCATCTTTTCTACACCACAAAGCGACTTGCTGACCCTAGCTGACATCCTGCAGTTCAACTCAATTCTGACACCGATGCCGTCTACCTGGAGGCAGGGTCCGGATCTTGCAGGGGAGGAACGACAGTGTCCCGCAGGACTGCCCCTCCCCACAGAGGCCAATCCAAGTCCTCATTGTCACCCAGGCTTCTGACCATCTGCTATAGATCAGAGGGTCCCACACCCCCCTCCTTGGATTTGATTAATTTGCAAGAGCAGTTCACAGAACTCAGAATGACGTTTCGCTTACCCTATCACTGGTTTATTATACAAGTATACAACTCGGGAAGAGCCAGCTGGGAGAGATGCTCCCAGGGCAGTTACCAGGAAAGGGCGTGAGGCTTACGTTCTCTTTCTCTGCACCTCCAGCTTTGGGCCAACCAAGGAAGTCTCCAAACCCCACCCTTTGGGTCTTTTAATGGAGTCTTCATTACGTAGACCTGCTCAACGAACTCCTTGGCCCCTGGTGACTGATTCTACCTCCAGCCATCATTAGGTGTTTTCCCAAAGTCACTTATTCACATAACAAAAGACATTTTTATTGTTTGCCTCCTGTAGGAAATTCGGAGGGTTTTAGGAGCTCTGTGTCAGGAATGGGGTGAAGGCCAAACACATATCTCTTATTATAGATCACAGCCTCACAGGTAGATAGTGGGCTCGGTTCCAGGCTCAACCCATCATGTAGTCTCAACACGGTGATATATTCCTCTGGGGGGAGTTCCGACCAAGATGGCTTTTTTTTGGTTAATATTTTATTTATTATTTGAGAGAGAGAGACACAGCGAGAGAGGGATCACAAGCAAGGGGAGTGAGAGAGGGAGAGCCAGGCTTCCCGCTGATCAGGGAGCCCGATGCAGGGCTCGATCCCAGGATCCTGGGATCACAACCTGAGCCTAAGGCAGACGCTTAATGACTGAGCCACCCAGGTGCCCCAAGACCTGGATGTTTTGCCCCTTTGTTTCCTGCCCATCCTAGGGGGCTTGATTCTCTAGTTCTTCCTGAGATTCCATGAAATATCCCCAACATTGTAGCAATATATTTCTTCTCTGCTGAAACTAGTCCGTCGTTTTCTGCTGCTTGTAAACCAGGACTTGGAGTGGGTACAGTCGGAATAGGAGTAGTAACTTACCATTCCCGGTGCTCTTACCAACCAACCCGGAGCAAGGGCCCAGGATTTTCATTCACGGGCCACTGCTGTAACCTGTGCAGCTGCTAGAACAAAAGACCCACAGACATGTATTCCTCTGTTCCACAGGCTGGAAGTCCCAGACGAAGTAGCCAGCAATCAGGTGTCTGGTGAGGGGCTGTTCTCTCTGTGCCAGGTGAAGAGCCACCTGAAGAGCCAGGTGAAGACCTCTCCTTAGAGCCCAGCCCCATGGCTCCCTGACCTCAGGCTTCCCAGCCCTTAGAAATGTGAGAAGTAAATGTGGGTTTTAAATTACCTCTTAGTGGTCTTCTTGTGACAGCAGCCCAAACCAAGACCGGACTGGGTGATGTTCTGCTCTGGGGGGCCGCCCTGAGCATCTCAGATGTTTCCTGTATTAGCAGCATCTCTGCCCTCCCCCTGCTAGAAGCCAGGAGATGCCTCTCTCCTCAGCTGTGACAATCAAAGACGTCCCCAGACTTTCCCTGAGGTCTGTAGCTGGGACTCAACTATTATCGCTGCTGATTCCATGACTCTATGCTAATTACCAGTGGATTCCAGGGACGCCACTGCAATTACCCAGCTGGCTCTGGCAGCTCCTTGTGCAATTACCCAGCTGGTTCCTAAGACTATGCCATGGTTTCCTAGCTCATTCCAGCGCTCATTCCAAAGTCTCCTTCGGTGACTTTGCATAATTACGGACAATTCCTAGAACACTGCCGTAATATCTGGCCTTTTGCAGAAATCCAATTGTAATTGCCCAATTTGCTCATTTTATTTGTTACATAGAGTGCTATTGAGGCCTCCAATATTTCAGTCCCTTTTCTGGTACCAGGAACATAGATGGAATTCTGATTCTAGCATGTCCTCAAAGAGCTTACAGGCCATTGGGAGGAGAGAGATTAAGACACTGATTCACCCAGAGAAATGACATAGGGGGCACAGAACTTGGCGTAACTGTGGAGGGAAGACATCAAGGCTTCCTGTACAGCTGGGTAGTCTGTGCACTGCACAACTCTGGAGTCACCATCCCACAAAGTCTATTTTCAACACACCCCCCCTGGAAACTTTGAATGCAGGGATACTTCTGAGGCAGGCATCCAGGTGTCAGCCAGATACAGGTCCAGAGCAGGAGGGAGGGAGGAGACCTGGCTCCTAGCAAGAGAGGGGAGAAAATTGCTGAAGACTTTCCAGGCTGGAAGAATGGCACCTCCCTGCTGGGAGAAGGGCTCAGCTTCCTAATAGAGATGCAGGAAGGAATTGCTGATCCAAGTGTGCTCCATTTGGTGCCTTCAGGGTCATTCCCACCTCCCTTAGGGGGACTGCAGTGACCCACTGTTTCCTCTCTGAATTAACCCTTGGGCTTTCCTCTCACCACCCCTCCCTCGACTTCAGCCGCACTGCTCCCCTGGCCATCTCTGAACGAGCTCCACACGCGTCCACTGCAGGCTTCGATCCAGCCACCCCCTCTGCTCACTTGGAGCTGTGTTCTCCCGGCTGACCAGCTTCACTTCTCGCCCCAACGGTTGCCCCCATACCATGTCCCCATGCCTTCCCTGGCCTCCTTAGTAACATCAAAGCCTGCCCCTGCTCCCCCAGGCATTCTAGATCCCTTGGACCTCCCCTCCACTTTCTCATTTCCCAAATCACTCCTCACCTTCTGGCAGACCATGAATTTACTGCTGTCCGTGGGGCGTGGTGTGCCTCCCTCTGCGAAAATACAAGCTCCCCGAGGGCAGGGATCCTTGCCTGCTGGCCTGGTGGATCTCAAGAATCTTGAATATTGTCCGGCACACAGTAGAGGATCAGCAAATACTTATTGAATGAAAAAAATTAATTTCTCAGATGAAAAAAAATTTCCCTTTGACTTCAAAGGGAATTTCTTCCCTGTGGCCACAAGAGGGAGGACAAGATACATGTTAATTCCACGCGGCCCCAGGAGGGGGATCTCATGGTGATGAAGAACCTGGTCCATTTCTTGGATTCTAGCACCTCCTTGAAACATGGGAGACACACAGTCCCCATGTGCCTATCTCCCTGTGTTGTGGGGATCCAGTCACAGGCGCAACCTGGAAAAGAAACCCACCTCCAAGTCATCACGCCACCTGGAGACCATCCAAAGATGGCAGGATGAGCTCAGAGGGGAGGACTCTCATCCAACATTTTGATATTTTGAAACAGACTTAAAAAGGGGGTAAAAACTGCTTCACACTCATTACGATGGCTATGTTTTTTTAAAAAACAGAGAATAACAAGTGTTGGCGGAGATGAGGAGGAGTTGGAACACTTGTGTGGTGTTGGCGGGAATGCAAAATGGCGCAGCCTCTGTGGAATCAGAAGAGGCATAAAGAGATTAATTAACCTGCTCAAAGTTAACAGAGCTTGCAACTGGCAGAGCCAGGATTCAAATGAAATGTGGCCTCTGGAATCGTATTCAATATACGCTGAATGTTTCCCTAGCTTGCCTGTTATCCTGTATGTGTCTATTTATTCATCATTGCTCAGAATGTCTACCATATACCAGGTACTCTTCTAGATGCAGGGAGACAGCAGGAAACAGTGCAGGGAAAAAGGAAGGAAGGAAGGAAGGAAGGAAGGAAGGAAGGAAGGAAGGATAAAAGGAAGGAAGAAAGAAAACACTGCAGTAAAAAAAAAAAAACACTAGAAATTAAAATAAGGATACATCTTAGAGGAGACAGACAAGAAATAATAGTAATATGTAAAATATATAACAGGTTAATAATACATGCCGAAGATAGAACAAAGTGGTAACAGATAACATGAAATCAGGGTGGGGGTAAAGCAATTTTAGATAGGATGGTCTGAAAAGGTATAAATGAGAAGGGAACATTGGAGTAAGACTCCAAGAGGAAAAGGAGTGAGCCGTGTGCATTTCTGAGGGAAGAACATTCCAGGCAGAGACAGTGGCAAGTGCAAAGGTCCTGGGGCAGATGCATGCTTGAGGTGATCTGGGCACGGCAAAGATGTCAGTGTGGCGGGAGTAGAATAGGCCGGGAAGGTGGGGTGGTAGAAGGATATGCAATGAGAACAGTAAACCAAGAGAGAGACTGAGGATGCAGATTCCTGTACGTCTTTCTGAGGGGAAAATTATATTTTATTATCAGCATGTCTTACTCTGTGGGATCAGACTCATACATTGGCTTTAACTGACACATATATGTTATATTTGACATATAACACTGTATAAGTTTAAGGTGTGCAACATGTTGACTCAATACAGTTATATCGTGGTTGCCCTTGTGTGTCAGCCAAGACCTCTATGTGTCCCACAATCATCCTGTCTTCTTGCGGTGGGAACACTTACTTCCTCTGACTTCTCTCATTTAGCATTAACATCCTCAAGGTCCATCCATATCGTTGCAAGTGGCAGGATTTCCTTCCCTGCGTGGATGAATATTGTCCCATTGTATATATTTCCCACATCTTCTTCATCTAGTCACCCACTCATGGACACTTAGGTTGTCTCTCTGTCTCGGCTGTTGTAGATAATGCTTCAGTGAACAGGGGGATGCAGAAATCTCTTCCACACCCTGTTTTCATTTCTTCTGGAAGCATGCCCAGCAATGGGATTGCTGGGTTGAGAAGCGGGGCAGTCTGGTTTTCATAGAAGCGAAGTGCCTGGGAAGACGAAGCCCACGTTCTCAGGTGAGCTGCCTCAGCCCTGCCTCTCAGACACCCCTGCATGAATACCTAGGCATTATCCTCGCGCTTCCCATCTGGGGCTGGTACTCAAAGCTGGTGACATGCAGCTTGGACCTTCCCCATCAAAGGAGCCAGACTGGGGTCTCACCTGACAGCCTCCTCCCCGCTCTGGGACCTGGGGGTGAACGGTTGGCTCAACATACTGTCTCGTGTCCTTTCCTGAATATTCATTCTTCATTCTCTCTGTGCCTCCACTTGGTCCCTGTCTTCTGACCACCTCTCAGCTCACAAGTTCTCTCTTCCATGGAGTCTGGTGTGCTGTTGACCTCGTTGGTTGAGTTCATAATTTCAGGAGTTATTTCAGGTTTCAAAATTCTAGAATTTTCTTTTTTTAATATTTTATTTATTTATTTGACAGAGAGAGATCACAAGTAGGCGGAGAGGCAGGCAGAGAAGGGAAAGCAGGCTCCCCGCTGAGCAGAGAGAGCCCAATGCAGGGCTCAATCCCAGGACCCTGAGATCATGACCTGAGCCAAAGGCAGAGGCTTAACCCACTGAGCCACCCAGGTGCCCCTAGAATTTTCTTTACTGACATTTGTATTCCCCATTGCTTGCCGTTTGTTTGTTCGACACCATAAATGACAGTTACTCAAAATCCAGTAAGGTCTACCTATGTCACATTTCTTTCCTCTGAATTTTCTGGCCTCATCTTGACCTCCTGATACATTCTTGTTTGTGATTATATGTGCCAGAAATGATGTGCAGGTTTGCCACTGTGGTAATAGCTCCCCAGGGAAGATTTGGTTTTCCTTCTGGCCGGGAGATGGGCTGGGGAGCAGGCGCCTTGATTTGAAACTGGGTTTCTGCCCTGCTGATGTCTGGCTTATGTCCAATCAACCTTTATCCCCTCGGGTCCCAACCCGGAGCCTGGGATGTTTATGGCGGCCCTTAACCACGATAGTTCCTTCTGCTCAATGTCCCTGATTTGAAATGTTGCTTAATTAGATTGCCAAATGTTCCTTCAGCGTTTCAGCCTCACATGTGCTGCTTTTTCTTTCAGAATCAGCAGAATCACTCCATGTAAAACTACCCCCAAATAATAAATTTCCCTCTCTTGGCTTTCTTCCCTTTTGCATCTTGGAGTCATTGATTCTGCCTGCTTGGAAGCTCTCCAAGCTCTGCAAACACATGTTTTTATTTTATTTTATTTTGTTTGGTTTTGTTTTGTTTATTTTTTACAGAGGAAAATTAAGTTCAAAACAACCTAGTCAGACATTTCTGGAAACCAGGCCTTCCATCAGCCTTTCTTTGGGGACTCCCTCCCTGTCTCACATCCATGCATTTATATAAATCTGAGCAACTCTTCTCTCTTTTGGAGGTCGAGAGCTTCCTAACTGGTCTATCCACACAGCTTTTGTTTCCTTTGATAAATGTAAAATATAACTTATTACATTACTGTTAAACATAGTGTAGCAATACTAGGTGAGAACACAGGGTCTGCCTGGGATTGGAGTCTAGGTCTACTTCTTACTTGCTGAACACATTAACCAAGTTATTATTGTTCTTATTTTTTTTTTTAATTTCGAGGTTTTATTTAAATTCTAGTGAGTTAACATACAGTGCATATTGGTTTCGGGAGAAGAATTCAGTGATTCATCACTTACATACAACACCCAGGGCTCATCACAACTACTGTCCTTAATGCCCATCCCCCACCCAGCCCATTTCCTCCCCACCTCCCTCCGTCAACCTTCAGTTTGTTTTCTGTCATTGAGTCTCTTATGATTTCCTTCCCCCTCTCTCTTTTCTTTCCCTTCCCTATGTGTATCTGATTTGTTTCTTAAATTCCACATATGAGTGAAATCATACGGCATTTGTCCTCCTCTGATTGATGTACTTCCCTTAGCATAAGAGCCTCTAGTTCCATCCACATCATTGCAAATGGCAAGATTTCATTCTTTGGATGGATGAATAATATTCCATTGTAGACATGAACCACATCGTCTTTATCCATTCACCCACTGTTGGACAGTTGGCCTCTTCCACAGTTTGGCTACTGTGGGCATTGCCGCTATGAACACGTGCACGTGCCCCTTCGGATCACTACATTTGTAGCTTTGGAGTAAATACCCAGCAGTGAGATTGCTGGGTCATAGGGCAGTTCTATTTTCAACTTTTTGAGGAACCTCCATACTGTTTTCCAGAGTGGCTGCACCAGCTTGCATTCCCACCAACACTGTAAGAGGGTTTCCCTTTCTCCACATCCTCTCCAACATCTGCTGTTTGTGGTGTTGTTAATTTTAGCCATTCTGACTGGCACGAAGTGGTATCTCCTTGTGGTTTTGATTTGTATTTCCCTGATGCCAAGCGATATTGAGCATTTTCTCATGCATCTGTTGGCCATTTGGATGTCTTTTTTGGAGAAATGTCTGTTCATGTCTTCTGCCCATTTCTTGGACATTATTCATTTTTGGGGTGTTTATAGACTTCAAATACACTAATCAAATTAATTAACCCCCTAAGCCTCAGTGTCCCCTATAAAATGGGTCTGATATTGGAAACTCCTTCCCTGAGTCATGGCGATGATTAAGTGAACTACTCATAAGCAAGACTCACATAAGTGCTCAGAAAATGTTCGCTGTGATTTTTGCCACCTCCCCAGGTTCTGTCCCAATGAATGGTACATAGTGACTCTTTCATACCAAACTCCAATTATACCAAAGCTTATGTTTCACTCCTTACCCAAAATCTTAAAGACAAATTCCCAAATCTTTACAAGGCCTATTAGGAAGCCCTACAGCCCTTCAGTCCCCACGGTTTTCCTCCTAGTGCTCCCATCCCCGGCTCTTCTGGAATTGCTGCAACTTGTCTGAGCTGGCAAAAACATTTCCTGACTCTCTCCTAGAAACTGTGCCCTCTGCCCACACTCTCCTATTATTTTTTTTTTTTTAAAGGAAGTGGATGTGCCATTTTTACTCTCTCTCTCTCTCCTTCTCCTCTCCAGTAACAGAGTACTCCAAGGTCTTGGGAGGCACTGGAGCCAGAAGGTTGAAGAATCGTGGCCCCATGGAGGAGATCCAGGTTCCAACTCAGGACACCCATACCTGAGTGAGCACTGAACCTTCCATTGCCACGAACTACTGCTATTTGTGAGGCTGATTTGTTTAAAAGAACGTATAGGGTTGCTATAGGTTATGTGTCACCACTGCAATGATAGACTTTTTTGAACAGTTCAATAGGTGTCTTCCCCCATCAGACCAGGTGCTCCTTTGGTTTGTGTATCTCAAATTTTGGGCACAGGCGCATGCCTTTGATGGGTACCCAATAAATAAGTGCTGTTTGGGGGGGGGGGATTCACCAAATCACATCAATGAAAGTTCCTTGGGGAGGTGACTTATTGGAGATATTATATTCTATTTTTTAAAAAATTTTATTTATTTATTTATTTGAGAGAGAGAGAATGAGAGAAAGAGCACAAGCAGAGAGAGCAACAGAGGGAGAGAGAGAAGCAGCCTCTCCGCTGAGCAGGGAACCTGATATGGGACTCGATCCCAGAACCCTGATCATGACCCGAACCAAAGGCAGATGCTTAATGGACTGACTGCCGGGGTGCCCTGAGGTACCGTACTCTATGTGAGACACGTCTAACACCCAAATCAGTGCTTGGAATCTCTCCCCACACCCCAAGGCCAGGGTTGCCAATCTGGATTTCGTGTTTGGGCCTGAGATAATGTTCAAGGAGGGCATGAGTGTGGATGAGAAAGTGTGGAGGGGGGAAGCTCTCTTCTATCCTCCCAGTCAAGGGAAAAAGGAACTAAGTCGTGTGGATGACCTTTCGGTGAAACACTTGGTAGGAAAACCACACAATGGTTGGGATTGAGCTCCTAACCGCCACACTCTGCTCTTCTGTCTTCATGGCTGGGAATGTGGGAAAATGGCCAGCTTGCTCATCACATCCACGGCACGGCACTGGACAGTTTGGGACTTTGCAACAGTCACTGTGTCAGTCCAAGCCCCAGCTGGTGACTTCCGGGGGACACATCCAGAGGCTGTCCGGTCTTGGGTCCTGCTCCTCGTGTTCAGACAGAAAGGGAAATGAATGTGCCATACGGACCCCTTCAAGCCCAAAGTCAAGCACCAAGAGAATGGGAAACTCACCCCCCCTTCACATGGCTACTTCTCTCTCTTCTCGTTGGTTGTGGCAACTCTCTTCGGGTTAGCCAAGACGCATGTTGTTTTTTGTGCCTTTGTGATGTGACTCAGAACTCCAACGTGGCCCGTCCCTCTTATGTCTTGAGGAGTCAGTCACCCCAGGTGGTGCACAGGTTGGAGGGGTTATTTGAACATACTCCTTTGTTACACAGACCCACACGGATTTCTTCTTTAGGTTATTTCCCATATGAGGCAGGCAAGTGTGCGTTTTCCCCTTCACAGAGGAGCGCCAGCATTGGGACGTGGTCTCCACATCTGCAAGAAGTTACATTCTTCAAAATACACCAATAAGAGAGTAAAGCTTCAACTAGAGCTGAAATAGCTATTCACAGAAACCATATCTGACCAAGCCCTCATGTGCGTAATAAGAAAAACAAAAAGCTTCCTACCGTTTACTTGAACAGGTGAGTCACCCCAATTTTTTTTAAATGAGGACAAGAGAAAAAGACTCCCATGGACATTTCACACAAATAAAAAAGATATGTAAATGACCAAAACCATATGAAAATATTTCCCGGCAGCATGAGTCATCAAAGAAGTGTAAAACGAAACCTCAGTAAGTCATCACTACCAGTGGCTGCGCAGCTGAAACAGAAGAGGTAGAAACTTCCACAGCTGGTGAGTAACGGACGGTCCAGCAGTAACCAAGGCACTCAAAGTCACTATGTCTAAATTGATACAATCCTTCCAAAAATGTTGGCCATGTAATAAATAAATAAATACCCATTAACGCTCAGTGAATAAATGCTTCTCGGGTCTTCACACAACAGAATATTCTAGAACAATGAGAATTGGTGGTCTGCAGTTTCGCACGTCATTGTGGATAAATCTTACCAACATCTGGTGACAGACGGGGACCACAAGTAAAAAAGTTTCAGGCAAAAGGAAATTAATCCTTTTCAGTGGAAATGGAGACACACAGGATGGAAGGAAGAGGCATGGAAAGTGTAAATACTTGAGTAAAGATAAGAATTTTTAAAAAGGATTTTATTTATTTGACAGAGAGAGATCACAACTAGGCAGAGAGGCAGGCAGTGAGAAAGCGGGAAGCAGGCTCCCCGGACCCTGACACCATGACCTGAGCCAAAGGCAGAGGCTTAACCCGCTGAGCCACCCAGGCACCCCAAGGATAAGAATTTTGAGTGATGATCACATTGTTAATGAATAAATAAAATATTAGCACGTGCTGATTCTGTATTTGAAGAGATTTCAATAATCAATATGCTTTGTCATAAAATGACCAATGACATTGGACCTAGGTACATAGGCGTGTGTGGTAACATTGTATTTATAAAAGCACAGGGGAAATGTAGCGGGATTCCAGCTGTTCCTTTCTTTAGGGGGGAAGGAATGGGGCAGGATAGGATACACCACAGACACAGATACAATCTTACCAAACTTCCTACTTTCCTGTAGGATGTTGATTTCACAGGGTTTGTCCCTAGAGTTCTGTTTAATTTTCATTAAAGTTGGGTTTCAGCCTTGACCATCAGCATGGTATCCTACGTTCCACAATCTGCTCTCTAAAAGAAAACACCGTTTGTAGCATTTGCCAATTTCTGGGGTGTAAGCACTCACATAATGATGACTTCCAAGCTACTACAGTGGCATCACCGAAAGTTGATCGGCAACAGAGGCACCTGGTCGGGTGTCAGGATCTGGTCTGAGCTGGCTGAGACTGGCACACCACTGAACACAGCCCTGAGTAGGGTGAAAATTGTATTCACAAGGGCCTAGCATTTAGCATCTATTTTCTAGCATCTAGAAAAATAAAAGTCAGGAAGGGGGAGAGGTGTATGCAAGGAAGAGAGATGGAGGGAGGGAGGGAGGGACACCCCTTATTTGACCAATGAACAAAAGGATTTTAAATAAAATTCTCAAGAAAGTTTTCATATGTGTCATACATTCCTAATTATATGGAATTCCAAGTTACATTCAGTAGCTAGCTCACTGAGCTTCATGAAGGAAAACTGATGGCTTTATATATGGTACTGAGTCTGAATTCTAGTTGAAATAATCATTTGAATTTGTATGTTTAAAGAAATTTTTTACAGGGCGCCTAGGTGGCCCAGTCAGTTAAACGTCTGCCTTTGCAGTCCTGCATTGGGCTCCCTGCTTAGCCGGGAGCCTGCTTCTCCCTCTGCCTTTGTCCCCCTTCAGATAAATAAATAACATCTTTTAAAAGATACAATTTAAAAAATTTACAAGAACACTTACATATTTAGTTGGTAAGGGAATGTTTAATTGGTTAATAATAAAAATAATAAAACCTTGTAGTTAAGGAAAAAGACAAAAAAAAATTTTAACTTTGCTATGAGTTAAGCATTTGGTGACACCAAATTGTAATCCTTTGATATGACACTTGGACAAAAAGGAGGTTTGTGCCTGAGGATGTGGGTTGCCTAATATAGCCTTGGGTCTCCTGTGAAGAAACTTTCCAGGAAGCTGAGTTCTCTTCTCAGCCCAGCCCAGTGAGGAAGATCAGAGACCCACCCAGAGCAGAACCAAACCACTCATTTTCACAGATGATTGCTAACTCGCAGACTCTCTGAACTATGGTGTTGGTGCCAACCACACCATATCCTGTGCATTTTTTCACTCGTGTTTGGTTCCTGCCTCGGGAGTTACAGACGCATGTCTGCATGCCCACATCGGCCACCTGTGTGTCTCCCTAAGCCCTGGAAGGGACAGGAGCTCAGTGTCATAGTGGAAAATCCTGTCCTAAAGACACGGGAGCCTGTGGGATGTGGGGTCCATCTACTATCCACGTCCTGGCCAGGCTGCTCTGGCGTGGAGCGGGAATAATGCCACATTACTGAGAGCTTGGATGTGTTTGGAAGCAGGTCATTCTTCCCGAGCCTTCCCTCCAGGGTTCCATCAAGGCCCGAGGATCTGGAACCCCCACCCCCAGGTTGCTTTGCCTGAATTTATATATTTAAGAAATTCTTAAGGGGCACCTGGGTGGCTCAGTCAGTTAAGTGCCTGACTTCAGTTCAGATCATGATCTTGGGGTCTTGAGATCGAGTTCCCCATCGGGCTTTCCACTCAGTGGGGTGCCTGCTTCTGCCTCTGCTTCTGCCTCTACCTCCTTGCTTATGGCCGTCTCAAATAAATAAATAAATAAATAAATAAATAAATAAAAACTTTTTTGGGGGGTGCTGTCCTACCTTTTTTTAAAATTTAATTTTATTTTTTCAGTGTTCTAAGATTCCTTTTTTATGCACCACACCCAGTGCTCCATGCAATATGTGCCCTTCTTAAGGTACCCACCACCAGGCTCTTTAAAAAAATAAAATAAAAAAGTTTTACGAGAACACATCCAGGCAAGAGTTGTGGAGCACAGAGGTGGAGGCTAATGCGGGTGCCTTGGGGAGGACTTTGCAGGCCAGTTTTCTAGAAACAGCAGGAATTGGAGACCCTTGGGCCTGCTAGGCTCAGATTCTGTCCTGCAGACACTCCTAGGTGGCCGAGCCATGCTGCAGACACTCAGATATGGGGGACTTTGGGATCTGATCGGGTATTCTGTAACAAGGCAGAGACCCGGGGTTGCACCAAGCAGACCTCCCGAGGCCCGGGATCCAGCTCGGAAACCCAGCACATCCACGAGCACATTACCCCATCGAGGTCCCAGGAGGAGGACTGGTCAGCAAGGAAGGACCACACTGTGATATTTGGAATATCTGTGTTATTATGATGTGAATTCATCTTTTTTGTTTGTTTGTTTTTTAATTGAGATGCAAACTGAGGGTTACAGAAGGGAAGGGGGTGGAGAGATGGGGTAACTGGGTGATGAGTATTAAGGAGGGCGCGTGCCGTGATGAGCACTGGGGGTTATACCCAGGTAACGAATCAGTGAACATTGCATCAAAAACGAATGATGTACTCTACGTTGGCTAACTGAAAATTTTAATGAAATTTTAGTGAAACAGAGTCAAATAAATCTGCCACTACTGAGCTAAAATAAAATAAAATAAATACATTGAGTTACAATTTCCACCCAAAGTTGTGGATACATTTACATTCGATGGGCTTGCCATTGTGCTCTGAGCCAACACCTGGGTCCTGTTACATAGTTCCCATTTCTTCTTGTCGTGGGAGCAGCTAAGAGCTAGTCTCCAAGCACGTGTAACAGTTTAGAATACAGCTCTGTTGTCTAAAATCACTCTCCTGTGTTAGGGCTCCAGGATACAAATATACAGCCTTGCCCAATGTCTCCAGCAAGGGCCCACCCACTAGGTGACCACCCTTAAACTCTGGTTTCTCTCAGAACTCATCTTAAATAACATTTCCTGTCGCATCTTACACTCCCCACATCTTGTGTGTCTGTAGCATTTGCCTTTGCAAACAGTCAGCTTATGTTTAATTTGCAAATGTTGTATGTCTATCTTAATCTATTGGAAGGACCATGTCAGGCCATACAACGGTCCAAAGAAAGGTTTTTATTTATTTACTTACTTATTCACTCATTTATTTATTTATTTGACACAGAGAGAGAGATCACAAGTAGGCAGAGAGGCAGGCAGAGAGAGAGGGGGAAGCAGGCTCCCCACTGAGCAGAGAGCCCCATGCAGGGCTCGATCCCAAGACACTGAGAGCATGACCTAAGCTGAAGGCAGAGGCTTAACCCACTGAACCTCCCAGGCACCCACCAAGGAAAGGTTTTGCTGATGGAGGGTGTGCTATGCTTACCTTGTGGTGAGCCTTGACTTAAATATTCTCCCGTTGGGGATCAACATCTTAGAAGAATACAATGGTGGAGGGGCTGTCTGAGAGGGGCGACGGGTGACAGCAACGCATTGCCTTCCTTAACTAAAAAACCACCCAGAGGAGCCAACTTCTGGCTGGGACCCTATGACCTCGGTCTTCAGAGGAGCCTCTAGGTATTGGTGCTGTCAGCCATTCCTGTTCTTAACAGCCAGCCCATCCCCCACCATCCCTGGGTGTACGGTCTGCAGGTGTGTTGAGAGTGCTGGTTAGAGTCCGACTAGGAAAATAGAAACTCTTCCATTTATTTAAAAGAGAGAATGAAGTAAATGCAATATGTGGTCTGAATCGAATCCTGGCACAGGGAGAGACCGTTAGTGGGGGAAAATGGATACCATCCAAATGAAGTCTGCAGTTTAGTTAATTACTGTATCAACGTGAATTGCCTGGTTTTGACAGATGCAGCGCAGTTACGTAAAATACTGACGTTGGGGAGAGGGGTGGAGGGGCATAGGGGAACTCTCTGGGTGTCTGCTACTTCTCCGCAAATCTAACATTATTTCACGGGAAGAGATTTGTTTTAAAATGTCGTCGAACAAATACATGTTTTCCAAAAAAGAAAAAAGAAAGAAAGAAAGAAAATCAGTGGCTGCTGGGAGGGCAAAGGGGACACAAGGACTCTTTTGGTTGTGATGGAAATCGTCACTACGATGGTGGTTTCACAACTCATCAGACTGCACATAGTTGTGGCTGCGGTGTGCTGTATGTAAATTAGGCCTAAATAAAGCTGGTGAAAAATCACTAATGAAGACTACACAAAAATTGGGGCCAGGGGCGGATTTCATGCATGGGAGGCATCACCCAAGTGAAGAAGGACTGAGAAGCAGAACAGGGGACCAGGCCCACATCACCAGTGAGCAAGCTGGAGGTCCAGAGAAAGCAGGCAACTAACCCTACAGGGCTAGCTGTCCCCTGGCCCCCTACAAAGCTGGGACGGTGTCTGGGGTGACCTGGAGTCACCAGGGAGATCGGCAATCTCGGCCTTGGGTGTGTTGGGGGTCAACCCCTTCCATCAGCACAGTTTGGGGTAGGGTGGGTGGGTACCTGATTGATGGAGACCAAGGAACGATGCTGTGAAGCCTGGGGACACACAGCCACTGGGGACGAGAAAGAAGAGGAACAAATACCGAGGCGGAAAGGAAGTGGGAGTGTGAGAGAAAGACCGAAAGGCACAGAGATCCCAGGACGAATACACATACAGAACAAGATCAGGAAGTTGCAGAGTCGGAAGAATTTTCAGGAGCAACCATTTTCGGCTTCCTGTTTCAAAACACGTGTTCTTGGAAGCCTTCAGGAACAGGTGAGTAATTTCAGTTCGCTCTTTTGCTAAAATGGAAGCTTCCAGACTCTGGCTTAGCAAAGGGAGAGTATCCCCAGACTCCTTGACCTGGGTGACCTCTGGGCTTTACTCCTTCGCTCCATGGTCTGCAAAGCAATGGAGATAAGACTTAACTCATCACCATCAAGGTGAGAGCTGGGTTTAGCCCCCATTTTGACTCTGGGGAACCCCAACTTCCTTTAATTTCTGGCTACATAGTCTTGACATACTTTTCATTTCTTTAAGGCATTTGAGAAGATTATTAAGCAGCTTTAGGTTTTTAGAAATATTGTATTTTAAGGTGGAGTGTAACTCCATAGACTTAGTCTGCCATTTTGACAGAAAATCTAGGATATTTATTGTTTACTTATCAAGAACTCCAGGAAGAAGTGGTCCTGGGGTTCGTTTAGCAACACAGGGACCTCCTATGGGTCCTAGACCTTGTGCCCTTCCACCCCAGTTGTTTCTGCTGTTGCCTTCAAGCTTGTTGCCTCATGGCTGCAATGTGGATGCTGCAGCTCGATCTATCACACCATCATGCTACAGTCACCAGTGAAGGAGAGGAGTAAAGGGGCAAAGGTCTCATGAGACCCTCCATTATTAAGGGGGACATAGGATTTCCAGATACAGTGGTATATTCTGCTTTCAGCATCATTGGCCAGACATGGTCATGAACCCCACTCCAGATAAATTACTGCAAACGGGATTGCTAGATCGCCTTAACCCCAACTTTATTCCCTTCCCCCGCCCAGCCCCAAGCTTAGAACAGCCACTCCAGCAGCTCTAGGTTCCTGTTAGTAAGGGAACTAGGGAGCCGTGACTGCTGTTGTGTCACCATCAGTGTTTGCGACAGCCACACCCCGGAAAAGCAGCTCTCCCCTGCCGCCAAAGCCTGGGACACAAGAATGTGTGGCGGGGTCCCTGTCCTGCTGGGCTCCGTGGTGCATACACCTGTTCCCCACCCCGGTTCTCCTCTTCATTTCAGCACGTCACTACATGCCCCATATGGCCCCAGGCCTGAGGCCTGTCTCCTGACCGTCCACCCCTTTAGGATTTTACATGTGCTCAGGGACACCCTGCCTGTCCCTGGCTCCAACAGCACTGGGGGGAGATGGGAAGAGAGCACACGCTAGCAGGATGTTTTTTAAAGTTCTCAACACCTGAGAATTTCACAAATACCATCCTATTAAGACTTGGAGGAGAGCTTCAGGTTTCCCGTTTTGGTATGAGGAAATACTGGCTTAAAATGGCTTACCCGTCTTGCCCAAGGTCAGATGGGTGTTCTATGTTATAAGTCAGTTTGTGCTCTGGCTTATCCCAGATGTTGACAACCAGGTTACAACCTCAGGGGTGCATCTGGGGCTGAGCTCAGCCTCATCTGAGCATCTTTTGGAAGCCAAGTTCCTCAGTCCATCTCATTCGTTCAAAGAGGGGGAAGGATAGGAGAGAAGTCTCCCCTTTGTGGGAGGCTCCTGCTGATGTCAAAACCCCACGATGTGCCCCAGCTGACATCCTGTCCTTTATTAGCTGCGGGCTCTGTCCTCTCCCCCGCCAGCTCTGGACAGTGCAGGCTATAAGGGGCTGGGCATGTCTCCCCATTTGACCACCTTCCTGGCCCTTGGTGAGTCCTGGAACAGAGGCAAAGGGTTTGAGGGACAGAGGGGGTGGGCGGGAGACTTGGGGAGGGGGCCCACTTCCCCTCTGGGTCCTGACTCCAGTCCAGAAGAGTCCGGGATGCTGGGAGAGCCACAAGGATCAGCACTGTGAGCTCTTGCTCCAGATCTAGGTCAGACCGTGCAAGTTCAGTCCTAGAAACGGGCTCCTGGGTATGGGGATGAATTCAGACTCCAGAGGGGCTGGGGGAGAGAAGCACTTGTTTGGAAGAGAGGACGGCGGGGGACTTGTTTTGGGATTATTACAGAGCAAGAAGGACTGGGACACCCCCCTGAGGATAGGCGGGCATCCGTCTCACCAGACCCTCTCTTCCAGCGCTCTGCCTGAGCCAAGCACTCCACGCACAGCACGGTGAGTCCCCTCCCCATCCCCTCCGCACCCCACAGCTAGCTCTGGAGGGAGTGGTGCTGACTCTGGGAGGGCCTGGGAGGAACCCTTGAAATGAACCCTGAATTGCAAATAATCCCAAGTGCATGACCCTCCCAGGTTTCCCCAAATTGTCCACCTGCGCCCCCAGCAGCCCCCTGGACAAATTCGAACCCCGCAGGAACAGGCTGAGCCCAAGGCTCTTCCCCACAAGCTCAGACCCTCCCCAGCATCCCCTGAGCAGAGAACATGACAGCCACCAAGGGCAGCGTCCCAGACACCACCCTCGATCCCAGCTTCTTCACCCTCGACACATAGCACATCACCTAGTGACGTAATTTTAAATGATAATTTTTTAAATTTCATTTATATTTTAGAAGTTTGTTTTTTTCATGTATATATCTTTTTAATTTTCGGGCAAAATAATAGATTTTTGGAGCCCTTTCATCATTTCCGTTCAGATCAGATGAGACCCATGCACCGCTCTTCGGTCCGGGTCACTCCTTTGCTCACACTGGGCTGGTCACTCCCCTCCAGATACCTCAGCCCTCCTTCCTCACACAGCAATTCCCCCTCAACTCTGGACCTTCTGCCACGCTGACTTCCCTGCTCAGCGTGGGTGATTCAGCCCAGACCCTCCCCTCTCAGCCCAGATCCCTCTTCCCCACGCCCACCAACCTCCCAGAGGAGCCCCGAGCCCTAGTTAGGCTCTGCTGTGAGCCCGAGGCAAATGGGGGTTTCCAAGATCCTTCAAAACAAGGAAATAGAGATAAGGCTAAGATGCAGGAGAAAGTCCAGAGTGAACCCAGAGATGGGCGCCCCTGGGAAGACTGCACTGTAGACAGGAATCCTCCTCGACTGAGGTCTGTGGGACCAGCTGCTGGCGCTCCACGACACGCACCCCCCCCCCCACTGGACCGTCCCTGGGGCTTTGCAGACGGCCCCCTCTGCCTCCCCTCACCGGGGCTAGCTGGGCCAGAGTCTTTCCTACAACTCCTCACCCTCACCCACTGTTTTGTCCCAGCCCCCCTGTGCCCCCAGAAGGTGGTCATGGGCTGGGAGGGAGTCACCCTCTGCAGCAGACATGTCTGGGCCCCTGGCCTGCTCTGTCATCTCCCCATGTCATCCTGAGAAAAGCTCAGGATGTGATTGAGTCTCGGAGTCCTAAGTCAAGGGGGAGAAACACTGCAGTGAGGAGAACCACACCCACCTAGAACGGTGGTGGGGTCTCTTGGGGAAGGAGGACGGAAGCATTCTAAATGACGGGAGGTAACCTACCACTGCACATTTGCCTGAAACTGAATGGAGTATCTAACACAGGTGAACGTGTGGTGTGGTGACTTCCTAAGAATGGACCCTGAGAGCCTGCTCTGCTTCCCTCTTAGGGGTCCTGCCCAGACCCTCCATCTGGGCAGAACCAGGCCCTGTGATCCCCCGGGGGCAGCCTGTGAACATCGTGTGCCAAGGACCCGCTGAGTTTGCCACATTCCGCCTGCAGAAGAAGGGAACAAGCTCATATAAAGATGAGAACAACCCAGGGCAGGAGACGCAGGCCAGGTTCACCATCGCCGAGGTGGATGAAGACACTGCCGGGCTCTATCACTGCCGCTATCATACCTATGCCATCTGGTCTGAACCCAGTGAGGACCTGAAGCTGGAGGTGACAGGTGAGGACACCTCTGCTGGGTTCCCAGGTGTCTCTGGGACGGGGTGATGGCCACATGCAGTCCTCCGACAGATGCTCAGGGTTCCAGCAGATGCTCAGGTACAAAGGGGCCAGGCTGAGTGGGGCATACCCTGAGGGCCCCCATGGAGCATTGGTCCTTCTGCCCTGGTCACAGAGACACCCCCCCACACACACAACTACTCCTCAGCTGGTGAGTAACAGACCTCAGCCTGGGGACGTTGCTGAAGGGCTCTGTGCTGGGGATCAGGCTCCAGGCCCAGCTGCCTGCCTTCGATTTGGATTAGGGACTGGTAAGACCACAGTGAGGGGCTACCACGGCGGGGTGAGGGGGTGGGCACAAGGACATTGTCTGGTGCTATGAAAACAAAGCTAGCTGCCACTGAATGTGGGAGGCACTGCTCTGACCTTGCCCCCCCCCCATTCCTTTAATGTGCAAAGGAATGCAGTTTCATACCCAAAGGCACAAGGCTGTGAAGGGATGGAAGCAGCCCAAGGTAGGGAGGGGCAGGACTCAGGTTGTTCCCCCACTGTGGGCAGGGTCCTGCTCTTGGCAGCTCTGCAAGGGACAGAGGGACAGTGAGACTGACAGCTCGCGTTCCAAACTCAGACACTCGGGAGAGAATGGGGCTCCTGATGGTTATGTCCCAAAGGTGGCCTTAGGTCACCTAGAGGAAGAGGCTCCTGTGGGAGAATCCTGACCCCGCTTGGTGGGGGGTGCACAGGAATGCCTCCTCCCCCATCCCTTGCTGTGAAGACTGAAGTGCAGAGGAGAAGCCCCTCCGCCTTCCTCCCAGGGGTCAGGGTGGAGAGTCTAACTCTGCTCCAAGCTCTGCGCCAGCAGGTGAATCACCAAAACCGTGGGTGCCCCGGTTTTGTCATGGGCAACAGGGGCGATAAGTGTCCTGACCCCGGGGCGAGGTTTCAGGGAAGCTGGAGTGGTTTACGCAGTCACTGCACTCAGGGTCCTGCCTGCTGAGTGCCAGAGCCTGAAGAAGTGCTGGTCTTGCCAACACTGACCCTTTCTTCTCACCTTTTCTTCCTACGCTCGAGACACCCGCCTGCCGAGCGATGGAGGCTCGCGGGGTCCTTGTGCATCCAAACGTCAAAGGGAAAATTAGTCAGAATGAGGAATAGAAATGCTCATATATATTTGTATGTATTTAAATAGGATGTATTTATATGTAAACATTAACTTATAAAATTTCAGATCTATGATTTAAATATATTAGAATGTGTGCTTACATTATATATTAAATACACAGTAATAGAATTAACATAGTAAATATATCTATATGTGATTATAGTGTACAGTATTATATATTACATAATGTGACACATTATATTATGTGTCACGTATTGCTATAATTTACATATATAAATACATACCTTATAATAGTGAATATATATAACGGAGACACAATTGAGATACACAGCTTATGCATTACAAGTAATTTTATGCATCATTAAAATTATGTATGTAAATTAAATTATACCTACATAAGACAAAACACAGAACTTAAAAATGTATATTTATATTTATTATATGTTACAGTGGGTGGGGTCCTGCATCATGGAGCAAAGACAAGGTGTTGAGGGAGGGAAGTTGGGGAGGTGAAGTTTTCTGCCTTTCTTAAAGGACACTGGGTACTCAGCCTCCCCAGGGTGGCGGGAGGGAGGTGCACCCTTCGGAAGAGGCACCATGGGGGCTCGACCCTGCAAGCGGTGGAGCCCAGCAGGACTTGGTTTGACCACCTGTGAAATGGGCGGGCAGGGCATGCGCGGAGCCCCGGGGCTGAGCTGGTGCTGGAATGACGGGGAGTCTGGGCTTCTGCTCTCACAGAAGGGGAGGTTCACCTCCCTCAGGGGCTGCTGAGAAAGACCGAAGGCATCTGCGATGGGGATTTTTGCCCGTGGGCTGGGAATCAGGAAGCAGGTGAGCAAGGGGAGAGTGGAGGACGGCGCTGGCCCACAGAGCCTCCTGTAGAAAGGGCTGGCTGTGGATCTGCCTCATCCCGCTCCA
Source organism: Mustela lutreola (assembly GCF_030435805.1). Lineage (NCBI taxonomy): Eukaryota > Metazoa > Chordata > Mammalia > Carnivora > Mustelidae > Mustela > Mustela lutreola. The sequence goes on from NC_081305.1 coordinate 50,445,944, forward strand.
GGCCATTAGCCGGGTGTGGCCACTGAGCCCAGGAGAGGTGGCCCATGCGGCTGACAATCTGACTTTGAAATGTATTTGACTTGCATTTCAGTGGAAATCGTCCAGTGAGGTTAGCGTACTGGACATCAGGCTAGAGCATCTCCATTCTCTGGGAAAGTTCTGTGGGTCTGTTAGAGAAGCCCCCCTTTGTGGGGCGGGGGGTGGTGGGGTGGAGTCAGGAAGACTCAGCCTTCTCTGTCCAGCTCAGGCTGCTAATGGTGCTCTCAATTCCTCCCTCCTAGGAGACTCACAGATACAGGAGGAAGACAGTAACAGTCCAAGTGAGTGAGGGGCACAGAGGACCGGGTTGTGCTTCTTGGAGGAGGGGGGAAGACTGGGCTATAGGGCTGGTCCCATTCTAGCTCTGCTAGTGCCCTGTGGACAGCTGACTTTGGCTCTCAGGACCCTGGTTTTGGAGTAACCCTTTCCCATGTCACAGGACTGTTATGCGTTCCAGAGATCTACCTAGGTGTGTGCATGACCAGCACCCAGCATATACACAGTATGCAGTAGGTGGCCAATTAATGCATACCCCTGACAGTTTGCTTCCATCGTCCCTGTTCCCTTAGGTCTGTCGACAGAGCATGTTTTTATCCTCACTGGGGTCTCCGTGGCCTTGTTCCTTTGTGTCCTCCTCCTGGCCCTCATCTTCCTCTATTGTTGGCACCAGAAAAAACACAGTAGGTCTCAGGGAGGGGCAGGTGCTGGGAAGGAGGCTTCTCTTCTTAATCCTCACCCCTGACTGTCCTCAGGGACCCCCGGCTGTGAAGGTGAGGAGCAGAGGCCCCAGGAGAGGTGAGGTCCCTGAGACTAGCCCCGGGCCCCTCCCAGTCCTCTGTATTCAGGGGGTGGGGCCCCCGTGCTCACTGTTCTTTCCTTTCAGGGTCAGCCCGGCCGTTGACATGCTAGAGAGGACACCAGGTAAAAGGAGGGACCGGCCAGGGAGAGGGGAACGTTTGAGGACATTCTAGTATGTTCCCAATGGAGTGCAAGGTCAAAACCTGGGGCTGTGAGTTTTCAGGCAAATTTGCCTCCCAAGACCCACCCCAGAGACCTGACCCTTTGTCCTGTCCCCTCCAGATCTGGCCACAGTCGACAGACTTCCTGAAAAGGACGGGGAAATGCGTGCCCCCGTAAGTCCTTGAGCCCATCACCCATTGCTCCTGACCAACGCGGCCTCACGAAATGATCTCCGTTTCTTTGCTTGTTAGTTTGGAAGCAGATCAGTGGGGTGGTTCTGGCTCAGGGGCTTTTGGGAGGTGGCTGTGAAGATGTGGACCACTTCTAGGATGCCACCCGCCCCCCATGACGTGGCAGGACCCTCAGTCCCTCCCGGGCTTCTTCATGGCAGCTGGCGTCCCCCAGAGGGTGGCTGCAGAGAGGGAGGGCCAGAAGCCACATTATCTCCCGACCATGCCCTCATTCTGCCGTAGTCTACTGGTCACCCGGGCCAGCCCTGATGCTAGGTGGCCGGGAACCACACAGTGGTGATTCCAGAAGGTGGGATTACAGGGCCACCTGGAGGTCGGCTGCTAGCCTCCCCTTCCCACAGTTCTCTACCTTGTCTTCAGCCTGACCCACCTGGGTCTCTCTCTCTCAGACCCCGACAGCAGGAGACCCCCTGGACGTGACCTATGCTCAGCTGGACCAGCGCATCCTCGCACAGAGGACAGCCCAAGCCGCACCCCCACGGTCCATGGAGCCCACGGCTGACTTCAGCACATATGCAGCCCTCGCAGGACACTGACTCTAGGCCCAGCTGGCTTCTGCCCCTTGACACACAGGAAGCCATTCCCGCAGAAGCGTGGATTGGCCATTTGGAGGGCCTCCAAGTGGGATCATCCCTTCCTGGAAAGCCACACAGTCAGATTTCCTGGAAGCAAGTCAGGAGGCCCCCAGTCAACATCTAGGAGACTCGGGAGCTGTGTGGTCCCCCCCGAAAATCAGCTAGATCATCAAGAGAGCATGTAGCACTTACTTCCAAAGACCCAGCTACAGACTCCTGGCTGTCTCCAGAGACCCAGGTATAGTCACTTGACTGTTTCCAGAGACCCACTATGGTCCTGCAGTCACGCAGATGGATTCCAGATGTGTCCTATGCATCCCTAACTGCCCCCAGAAGTTCTGTTTAAATTGTCCACTCTGCTGACTCTAAAGACCTTCCAGAATTCTGAAGCTGACCTTGAACCTATACTTAGGAAGCAGATAGCCGAGACCCTGTTTTCTGGACTATGCTTCTCTTTGTTCATCAATAAAAGTTCTCACAGGCCCTCCCTGCAGCAGCCCTGCGCAGGGAGGTTGGTCCTGGTCTCTGCTCAAAGCTCAGAGCAGGAAAAAAAGACAAAGGATGCATCAGTGTTCTCTGAACTGAGAGTCCCAGGGAGGCGTGAGGCCGCTGCTGAGGGGACGCGTGCCTGAGCAAACGTGCAGATGATACAGCCCTACACTCCACACATGCACGCACACACACGCATCCACAAATATGTCCATGCACACACAGATGCACGCACCTGCACACGTGCACACACGCTAATGGACATACATATGGACCTTACGAGGGAGCTGGTGAGGCTGTGACTGCGCAGAGAGGACCCCTGAGGCTTTCAGCCCGCGCCACGGAACATGGTAGCTTCCTGTTTCCTGTCCCCACTCCAGGCCCGTCCACACTGAACGCCTTCTTCAAACACAACAGCACCATCCAACTCTAAGACCTTGTCCTTCATGTGGCCTTCACTCCCTCACCCAGCTAACGCCCTTCAAGTTTGGGTTTGGACGTCATTCTTCCTAACAGGGTTGCAACACCTCCTCCATGTAAAGTGAGTGTATCGGCCTCCCACGGCTGCTGCAACAGATCACTATACTCTCAGTGGCTTTGGACAACACAATTTATTATCTTACATTCTGCGTGTCTGAAGTCTGAAATTGGTTTCTCTGGGCCTAAAATCAAGGTGTCCACACAGCCACGTTCCTTCTGGAGGCTCAAGGGGAGAATCCATTTGGTGACCTTTTCCAGCTTCCAGAGTCTCCTGCCTCCCTTGGTCCGTGGCCCCTTCCTCCATCCTCCGGGAGCTCTGTGGCATCTTCAATTCCTGCTCTGGTTAGGACTCCTGCTTTTGTGATGCCTCCTTCCCCTTCCTCTGATCCCCTTGCCTCCCTCTCATAAAGACCCTCGTGCTCACATTGGGACCACCAGACAATCCGGGAGCGTCTCCGCTCTCCAAATCCTAAAGTCGCTGACACCAGTAAGAAACCCATTTGCCACGTGAGGTAATGTGTCAGGCAGCATGCAAATGGGCTCGTCTCCCACTAGTCTGCAAAATGCTGGATGTCTGACGGTCTAATTTCCGTGCCCCCAGAGTGACTCTGTGGAACAGAATCTGCTGTACCCTTTGTACTGGCCATGTTTCAGGTGTCTGCAAACTGGACCTCTGTCCTATGTGTGTGTCCTAAACACGACCTAAGTCACTGCGTTGACCTCCAGCCTTCCTCACTGACTCCCCTCTCCTGAGCAAAATCCTCTTTCTGGGGGTGCCCTTTTCAAACACACACCAGCTGACCCAGTGTCCACACCCAACCGCCTCCCTTATGGGGCTGTCACACTCTGGGCCACTCTCCACTTGCCCTCATCTCCCCAAGGCCAAGGAACGGACAACAGGGTCATCTTCTCCACTACAGACCCCACGGAAATTGTGGAGTCCAGCCAGTGCTAGGCCTGCTGACCCTGCCTTGCTCATTCTTCCTGTAGAAACCACACCCAAAGCTCTTGTGCACGATTTCTGCTTGTCCCTGTCCCCTGCTGCCTGACCCTGAAGCCCTGGTGCGGCCCTCCTCCTGAGGACTATAACAAACTGTCTTCCAATAGTATGATTGCTCTGTGCTCTGACTGTCCCTCACAGTTCCCATGAATACACGGGATTTTTAAATCACCCTACTGCTGAGCTGGGATCATGTTAATCTGTCTGCTTCTGCGAGAGGTTAACTTCCGTCACACACACGTCATTATGCTCCCCTAATCACACATATTCTTTTTTTTTTATTATTATTATTATTCTCAAGTTTTTGTTTAAATTCCAGTTGGTTAACATACAATATAATATTAGTTTCAGGTGTGGAATTTAGTGACTCATTACTTCCATACTATACCCAGTGCTCACCCGCAAGTGCCCGTCTTAATTCCTATCACCTATTTAACACAGCCTTCTGCCAACCTCCCCCCTCCAGCAACACTCAGTTTCTACTCTATAGAAACTGAGAAAGTCTGTTTCCTGGTTTGCCACTCTTGTGGTTTTTCCCCCCCTGACATTCATGAATAGAGCTAGAGAGTATTATGCTAAGTGATATAAGTCAGTCAGAAAAAGACAAATATCATATGATTTCCTTTTTTTAAAAAAGATTTTATTTATTTATTTGACAGAGATCACAAGTAGGCAGAGAGGCAGGCAGAGAGAGAAAGATAGGGGGAAGCAGGCTCCCCACTGAGCAGAGAGGCCAGGACCCTGGGATCATGACCTGAGCCGAAGGCAGAGACTTTAACCCACTGAGCCATCCAGGCACCCTGTACTTAAGGTTTCTTGTACTCAAGGTTAATTTCCAATCGTAGTCAAGGTTCTTCCTCTGACTGCTACCCTATACTCTGTATCTTTGTTTTCTTCGTTACGTTATGTACTGAGTTTTTCTTTTTCATGCAGGGACATATTGTCTCTCTTTCTGTCTTTTAGTTTTCAACAGTTAGGGTTCTCCAGATAAACAACCAAAAGATCCTATTACAAAGAGTGCATATAGGGGCCCCTGGGCGGCTCAGTGGGTTGAGCCTCTGCCTTTGGCTCAGGTCATGATCGCAGGGTCTTGGGATCAAGCCCCACATCAGGCTCTCTGCTCAGCAGGGAGCCTGCTTCCCTCTCTCTCTTCCTGCCTCTCTGCCTACTTGTGATCTCTGTCTGTCAAATAAATAAATAAAATCTTTTTAAAAAAAGAGTGTATATAAACATAAATACATAAATAATACACTTATATATAAAATATGTATCATACATAATATGGACATAATATGTATATATAATATACAAATACATTTATATGTATGTATAAGTAATATATAATATACAAATGTATTTTTATATATATTTAAGTATATATTTATTGTAGAAATCAGCTCATGGGTTATGGAAGCCGGAAGTCCCACCATCTGCTGCCTGCCACTCAGAGACCCAGGAGGGCTGGTGGTATAATTCAGCCCCAGTCGGCAGGCCCAAGAACCAGGTGTGACAATGTCCAGGGCAGGAGAAGATGGTGTCCTAGCTCAAGAAGAGAGAGAGTGGGAACCGACTCTCCTTCCCCTGTCTGTCTCTCCCGTCCTTCGGAGGAAGAAGGATGCCCAAATGGGAAGGCTGGACCTCTTCACTCAGGGACTGAAGCAAAGGCTAATCTTTCAGAAACCCGCTCACAGACTCGCCCAGAAGTCATCTTTTCCCAGCTCTCTGGACAGCCCTTAGCCCGGTTGGGGTGACCCCTACAAATAGCCATCACAGTCGGGGTGGCGTAGTTCCTCTTAACGTTAGTCTGACTCGTTCGCCTCTGACCTGAGCCAAGCTCTCAGCAAGGGAAGGGTGGCCAGCCTGGGCTCAGGAGAGAGGACTCCTGAGTGCTCTGCCCCATCTGGAGCAGGGACAGCTGATCAGGTGGGACACCTGCTCCAGTGAAAAGAAGTGCCGCGCGTCTAGGCAGTGAGGTCGCTGGGGAGCAGACACAGTTTAGGGGAAACTGAAAAACCCACATTTCTTCCATCTTGGGGGCTTGGTGGGAAGAGGAGGGAGAGGGTAGAAAAGCAGACGTTGTGGACTAGTCATTCCTTCTTGACCCTCCAACACCGTCAACCACAGAAGTCAAGGCTCAGGACAAGGGTGCAGGGACTTTCCCACAGGATGAATGTCCCTCATGTTCCATGGCCCCTGAGCGCCACCTAGAGGCCAAACTATGTTTAGCACTCCTGGTGGCTTAGCGTGGTAAAGCAGAGAGGGAGGGTCCACCTTGCCGGGGGGACTTCCCCCAGTTCCCCTGAGGTGTGCCCAGGGCAGGAACATTGGGAGGCCTCAGTAGACCTGTCATGGCAGGAGGAGAGATCCCACCTGGGCCAGGCTTCGTGGGGCAGGAGCGGGTGTCCAGACACATCCACTGAACCCCTGGGACAAAGGGGACATTGAGATGACCAGAAGGGCCCCCAGGTCCCCAGGGAGCACAGAAAGGCTGGGCCCTGTGACCTGGGGGCACAGACATCAGCTGAGCCTCCAGGGTTTGTGGGCGAGCAAACCCCACAGGACTGCCCCCCGACACACCCAGGGACCAGCAGGAGGGTGCAGAGGAGCTGCTCCCTCCACCTGGGACACCATCCTGGGAAAGATGGTAAAAAGATGCAGGAGTGTTTACAAAGATCGGGAGTGACTGTGCATGTATGTGTAAATGTGTGTGTGGGGTGTGTGCATGTGTCCCCCCCTTAAGAGGGGGTAGCTCCTGAGTGAGACCAGGCCACTGATAGACATAGACATTATATTTCTTTTGCTGAACACCACTGCATCTTGGTCACACATACACACACACACACACCCTAACACACACCCATGATGCCACGTTCACTTACATGTACGCTCTGTAACTTCTCCAGGTTCGAATTTCCTAATGAATGGTTTCCAACATTTCTTCGATGAAATAATGCAGCGTCTGTGCTGTCGTTATCATTGCTCCCACGGTTCTCAAGCATGTATATCATTTGTTTCTCTTTCGCAGCATGAGCAATCATCCGGAGGCCTTCCTTCAACTCCTTTTTCTCTGAAATACACCAAAGGCATGCTTGCACCATGTGGACTTCCACAGCACCCTCTCGTGGTTTGTAGCATGTCCTGCTGAGCCCTTGCCCTGTCCCCAAGTTCCTGCTCAGCTGCTAAGTACCTCCTGCTCCCTCTGGCATCACCTTCCTGCCTGGACAAGGTCACCTAAGCAGGGGTCACAGACTGGGAGGCGGTCAGTGCCAACACCTATCTCTATAGGGCTGAGTTTCAGCAGAGCGTCACCACCCTTTCCTCTTGCTTCTTTGGGAATCGAGGGTGGTTGCTTTCACATTGAAATAGAAGTGCCTTTCTGGGGAGAGTGCCCTGACCCCGGGCCCCAGGTTCCCTGCTGCAGGTGTGTGCAGGGGTCACTCTCTGTGGGAGCCACATGGCCTCTGAACCCACGGGGCTGCTCCTAGGCCGTGTCCATGGCAGAGCCCATAGCCTTCTGTTTCTTCGAGGCTGGGGAAACAGAGGTCAGGGCATCAGGCATGTGGTTTTAGGTCAAGAACCATAGAGCACATGGGCCTTGATGCCCGGAGGGATGGCAGACATAGAGATTTTGATTCTCTTGTCATGGAAAAACAGTGGTGACAGGGGCTGGGTCTGCCTTGGGCTTGTGCACTAGTTCTGGGCAGAGCCCCACATCTCTGCCCCCAGTCCAGGAGCACACCACAGACCTCTCCTCTGTTCCTATCAGACCTCACCTTGCTGACCCCAGGACCCTGAAGCAGTCCCTTCCCCAGGACTCAAGCTCTGCCAAGGAACCTACCAGGTGTCTGTGGCTCAGCCAGCCACTCTCCTGGGCTCTGACCATGAAAGGCCCAGGACTTTCCCTTGCCTACCTCCTCCTCCTGTGAAGTCAGTATGGATCTTAGAAGCCCCAGGACATGTTCAGGTCCTCAGCCTTCCTTGCTAGGGTGAGCAGTTGGTGCAGAATACCAGATGAGGCCACTGGACATATCAGAATCCAGTGGCTGCTTTCAGTCCCTTCAGGAACTGAGCCCTAGTAGAAACTGTGAAAGGAACATAGGGTTTGCTGAAATGTAAAGGCCAGTAGAACTATTGGAGAAGCTACTGAAAATCAAGGACATGCAAAAGCCCCAGTTGCTAGAGGCTTGGGAGGGAGGGGAACAGACAGGGAGGAGAGGATGCTATGACTGCGTATTGTTGTCCTGGATGGGGCTCCAAACCACCTCCCCTCATCACAGTCCCTGTGTTCAGTGTCATAAATGGACCCTGGGAGGCCCACGGGGGTCCAGATGAGAATGAGACCCCATCACAGCCCCAGCAGCGCAAGAAGTCCTGCCCACCAACGTTTGCACAAACAGAATTGTTTCTGGAGTTCTTTTGCATCCGTAAACTTCAGGGCTATTGGTTAGCACGGGAAATTTCTTTTTTAAAGATCTTATTTTTAAGTAATCTCCACAGCTAACCGGACTTGAACTATGACCCTAAGATCAATAGTCACGTGTCCTACTGACTGAGCCAGCCAAGCGCCCAGAATGGGATGTTTGACAGCATGAAAGTCCTCCCTCCCTGCCTCCTCCAGCCCCACAGCCCCGTCAGTGCCCCCTAAAGGGAGAGCCTGACCTGACCAGCTGGGAAGCAGGGGTGAGTGCGCAGAGCACAGCTCTGAGCTGCAGGATGCAGAGGGATGCAGAGACAGGAGTATCAAGTCTGAGCGGAGCACCACCTGCCCGGGAGAGCATGAGGGATACCGCTTGAGTGTTCTCCCAAGGCGCCATCTGCCTCTCTGTGCAACCCCCCTCCCCTCCCAGAATAACATGAAGTCATCGCAGAATTTCACGATTCCCCTTTTGCATCTGGGGAATGTATAGCTTGAGAACGGTCAGCCCGGTAGAACAAGCTAGCCAGAAAGGCCCGTTTCTGTGCTCCACACCATTTGTCTGTGGCTGTCTCTGTAACTATGTATCTTTCTCCTTGTCTGTCTGGTATCTGGGTATCTATGTGTATCTATCATCTCTTAGTATAACTTTGTATCCAGCCTGTATCTACTTATCCCCTGAGGGATGCATCTGCCATTATCCCCAGTCCCATCCTGTCTGCGTGTGTGTGTCTACCCACTCATCATCTGCAACCTAGCGAGTCTGTGTCCAGTCCACGTGTGTATGCATGTATGTGTGTGTACTGTCTGTGCACTTTATCCCATACCATCTACCTCTATCTCTCCCTCCCTCTCCTCTCTCCGTCTGGCTCTACAATCACCAGCTAGTACTAGGTGGGTTCCATCTGGACATGGTTCAGCCTGGTTATGTCTCTCTGTGATCCAAAAGAGGAAGGGAGAGCTGAGCCTGTGCCCGCTCCCCCACTTCCTTCCTGTGAAACTATAGACACGAGCCCGCGGAGTCCTTCCTGCTCACCACCTGACCTGCAGGGCCCTGTCCTGCCACCCCAGGATAAGGACAGGCAGACCAGACCAGAGGTGGCCCATGTCCTGCAACCCCACGTGAATCCTGGACCTCGGTGAGTGGGGAAGGCGGGGGCACAATGGGTGGAAGACTCCAGCAGGTTCTGGGCCTGCCTCAGGCAGCCTCCATCCAGGCCTGTGGCTCCCCCGGGAGGACTCTCCCTGCAGGCCCTGCTGCTCTGTGCTGGGGCCTAAGCCCATCGTGCAGGGATCACAGCCTCTGACATGCATCCCAGGCATTGGGACGGGTAAGATGGGAGCAAGGCCAGAGCAGGTGCCTGGCTAGGAGTCACCTGGGCATGGTCTGAAACCAGCTACAGGGGAGGGAAGCTCTCTCAGGGAGTTCCTGTTGACCGAGGGTGGACTGGGGACTGGCAGCACACGGACACCGCCCCCCACCCAAGGGCCCCGTGTGGCCGGCATGTTTCTCACTGGGGCTTCTCTTGCCGTGCTCTGCCTGGGCCACGTGAGCCACACGCAGGAGGGTGAGTCCTGTGCACATGCTTCCTGATCCCCTCCCCCGGGGCAGCCCTGGATGGAGTCTGGTTCCTTCTGGGAGGGACCCAAACCCCAAGGTACACAGATGCATTCTCTCTTCAGTCCTCCCTTCACAGCTGCAAATCCCTGAAGGCCTCAAGTCCAGCAGAGCCCCCAGACGGGGATTCTCACCCACTCGACCGATCCCTTGCCTCCCCTCTCCCTGCTCTCTGAGCGCCATCGGCCAGGACCAGAGAACACAGTTGTCCTTGATTCTCTCTGAGCTTGCCCCATGTCCAGTCCCTCAGATCCTGTGGGTCCTGCCTGCACGGCTTAGGTCACCCCACACCTCCCGTGGGCTCCGTCCATGCCAGACTCCTCCATCCTCATAGTCCTCCCGTCCCCACCACCCCTGCCATCCCCGCCTCCCTGGAAGCGTGGGGCCCTCCTGGGGCTGCTGCACATCTCTGGTCTCCTCCTGCAGGCTCTCCTGTCTTCCACTCTCTCCCTGCAGGTGAATTTAGAAAACACACACACAATGGTTTTACCTCCCAGCCTGCCCCCTTCAAGAACTGAACCAGGGCCCATGGGATCCCAGAACAGAGTCTTTCATCTGGCCCCATCTATCTCTAGCCATACCTGCCCTGCTCTGTCCGACTCTCTTACCTCAACACTTGGTTCTCTTTCTGTGTCTCGGACACGCCACACCCTGCAGCAAGACCCACGCCCACACGGGCTCTCCACCTCTAGCACCAGACCCCCTTACCTACTTGGGGAGGTAATTCCTGCTCCTCTCTCAGGAATCCTGTCCTCATCTGACATCAAGGAGCATCTCTGTATAGTGCAGGGATCTTGTCATGGGTCTGTGTGGCGTCAAGGCCTTTCTCCTCACACCATGTCACCTCCCCAAGCTGCTGTACCTGACAGAGAACATCTTGGCAATCTTTCTCTCTCTCACAGAAATGCATTCTCTGTGCAGTCTGGCCAGCAGTCTCGTGGTGGCCGCAGCAGGTCACCAGGCCTGCAGGCTCCCTTCCCTGCTTCACGGCGTCAGTGCATGGTCACTAGCACTAGGGTCACCTCTTGATGCAGGAGGGCTGCCAGAGCTCCAGCCATTGCACATGCTTGCAGAGTGAAAGGCAGAGATAAGGAAAAGGCTTAACTGCCACCCTTTAAGCTGCTGTCCGGGGAATCCCACCAATGAGGCTCCCCCATGTCATTTCACAGACATGGTCACAGGCCTGCACAGAGCAGATCTGGGATTCCAGGGGTTGTCTTTTGTACCTGAGGCTAGCCAGTGATGCTCTGCTTCACAAGGATGGAGATCCCAGATGTTGGAGGGCAGGAGCCGTCTGCATGACTTCCCTCCCACCTCACAGGGAAGGATAGGTTATTTCCTCAGAACGGACCCTGAGAGCCTGCTCTGCTTCCCTCTCAGGGGTCCTGCCCAGACCCTCCATCTGGGCAGAGCCAGGCCCTGTGATCCCCCGGGGGCAGCCTGTGACCATCGTGTGCCATGGACATGCTGGAGTTGAGATCTTCCACCTGGAGAAGGAGAGAAGACGCTCATATCAATGCGTGAGGAACCCACTGCCCGAGACCCAGGCCAGATTCCTCATCCCGACGGCGAGTGAAGACGCTGCTGGGCTCTATCGCCACATCTACTATAAGGTGTCAGCTGGTCTGAACACAGCCAGCAACTGCACCTGGAGGTGACAGGCGAGGTGACAGTGCTAGGCCCTCAGGTTCGCCCTGAGCTCCCAGGACCCTGCTACCTACTGTACCCTCTCTTCCAAGGCTCCCCTGCCCTCCTGCTCCGCCCCCCACAAGCCCTCTGCTTCCTCTCTCCCTCTGCACACACGTCCCTCTGGCTTCCACCCAGCATAGGTCCAGAGCCCTGGTCTCATCTGTACCCCATGAATGGTCTGGGGAGGGCACGGAGCTCGCCCTGGAGGCTGGCTGGGGAGGGGGCTTCTGGAGACTAGGTGTGCAACAGGCTCATTTTAAGAGACCACGTGCCTGGGGTGCCTGGGTGGCTCAGTGGGTTAAAGCCTCTGCCTTCGTCTCGGGTCGTGATCCCAGGGTCCTGGGATTGAGTCACACATCAGGCTCTCTGCTCATCAGGGAGCCTGCTTCCCTCTCTCTCTGCCTGCCTCTCTGCCTACTTGTGATCTCTGCCTGTCAAATAAATAAATAAAATCTTTAACAAAAGAGAGAGAGAGACCATGTGCCTTTTCACTCAGGATGGTATGAAGCTGTCCTTTCCACAGGGTCAGGGTCTGAGGGGCCCTGTCCAGGAGTCCATCCTCCACTAGGAAAGTCACATGGTCCACAGGATTCCTGACCACACCGGGGAGTGGTCTGGGGTGTGCTTGGAATGGGCTATCCCTGCCCCTCTGTGTGGTCAACTCTGGTGACATGCCAGAGTCAGGGTGCACTGGGGACAGTTGGACCCCCCCCCCCACGAGGAGGGAGGGCTGAGGATGGAAGCAAGGAAGGGAGCCCTTCCTTAAAGCTCTGTGTTTTTTCTCCTGCTTCTCTTCATTCTGCTGTGATTCCCACATACCGTGGGACAGATGCAGTGTCCAGGGAGTGGCCCCAGGATCCAGACCTGGGAGTATCCCCCTAGTTTATCCTGGGCCTCTGACACCCCCACCACTGACCTGGGGAGAATATGGGTGGCATGGTGGCCATGCCAGGTGTGGTCAGTGTCCAGGGCCCCCAAACCTGTGACCAGGTGAGGTGGCTCCAGCTCCACCGTATCTGTCTGTGGTCGGGGACCAGCTGCTTTGTACAGCCCCTCAGCTGAGTCAAAGCAGAGAACATGCCCTCCCATGCCTTCACATCTCCCTGTCCCCCCTTCCCTGGCGTCTAGTGGTCTCAGGAACAAGGGACACATGGAGAGAAAGAGAATAGATGGTGGGCGCTCTGGGAGGTAGGGGCTGGGCTGACGGGACAGACAGTCCCAGGAACTCAGGCTCTGCAATTCTGCCTGTGCACAAAATCCCCTGCAGACCTTGGCTCTCCCCACACTGAGCTCCTCCTGGGCTGGGGCGTCCATCCACCTGAGGCTCTGCGGGGAGTGGGGGATGGGGTCCCTCAGCCCTGCCCTGTTTGCAGGCAGCCTGGGTCTGGGTGGGGCAGACGTCCTCCCAGCTCCCACACTAACAGCAGGGAGGGGTGTCCTCCTGACAGGGACATGCATAGCTCCTCCTCCTTGGGGGGAAGAAATGAGGTAATGACCCTGAAAGCCCCCCAGTCCCCGGAGCAGGCAGCCCCAGACTCAGGTGTAGACCACCGATCCTTACGGCTTACAGGGAGGGGCTCTACCATCCCCACTGGCTCCACAGACCTGGCCTTAAACCCACCCATCAGAGAGTGAAAGTGAAGGCTGATATTAGTCTCAAGAGGAAAGTTCAAGTGCACCACCTCTGTCCTGTCCACCCCCAATGTGTGGAGCCCCAGGAGAAGGGGTCTTCCAGGGAGAGACCCAGAGACGGTATTGGGGAGAGAGCGGTGGGGTGGGGGGGCACATCAATGCACAGGTGCAGGTAGGGAGGCCTCTCAAACACAGTCACCTCTGTAAGACCACAGTGACCTAAACACACACTTTCCACACCCTGAAGGGCCTGTGTAGTCAACTCTGGTGACAACTCTGGTGACATGCCGGAGTCAGGGTGCACTGGGGACAGTTGGATCTCCCACGAGGAGGGAGGGCTGGGGATGGAGGCAAGGAAGGGAGCCCTTCCTTAAAGCCCTGTGTTTTTTCTCCTGTTTCTTTTCATTCTGCTGTGACTCCCACATACCGTGGGTCAGATGCAGTGTCCAGGGGGTGGCCCCAGGATCCAGACCTGGGAGTATCCCCCTGGCTAGTGTGGGCAGTGCCGGTGTGGACCTCTGCTCTGGGCCCTCAGGTCCACCCCGAGCTCCCTGGACCCTGCCACCTGTCTGTCACCTCCAGGTGCAGTTGCTGGCTGTGTTCAGACCAGCTGACACCTTATAGTAGATGTGGCGATAGAGCCCAGCAGCATCTTCACTCGCCGTCGGGATGAGGAATCTGGCCTGGGTCTCGGGCAGTGGGTTCCTCATACATTGATATGAGCGTCTTCCCTCCTTCTCTAGGTGGAAGATCTCAACCCCAGCAGGTCCCTGGCACACGATGGTCACAGGCTGCCCCCGGGGGATCACAGGGCCTGACTCTGCCCAGATGGAGGGTCTGGGCAGGACCCCTGAGAGGGAAGCAGAGCAGGCTCTCAGGGTCCGTTCTGAGGAAATAACCTATCCTTTCCTGTGAGGTGGGAGGGAAGTCATGCAGATGGCTTCTGCCCTCCAACATCTGGGCTCTCCATTCTTGTGAAGAAGAGCAGGACAGGTGTGGGGCCTGGGTGCTACACACTTTAGGGGCACAGGTCCTGGGCGGCAGACCCTTTAAGGGGGAGAAGGATCATGGGTTCCCCCATCCTTTCAAATACAGGGATCACAGGTCATGCATTCCTTAGGGGAATGTGGAGAGTGGTTCAAGCACCCTTTACAGTATGAGGATCACAGGACGCCCACACTTAGGAATATATAGATCATGGGTCGTGCATCCTGTGAGGGGATGAAGCCCTAGCCTGAGGAGGTGACAGGAGAGCAGTGGGCCAAGTCCCCACTTCATCCCTCTGACTGCCCACAGTCCCCACAGAGCCAGGCCCCCGCAGCTCAGGGCCGCAATGAGGGGCACTCCCAGGATAGCAAAGTCACCTGGGAATGTGCCCGGGAAGTGCTGGGTGGGGTCAGGTCCTGGCACCAAGGAGGGAAGGAGCTCCTGTCTCAGTGTCCTGGGATGGGCTAGGTCTTATATACCTGTGAGTGACTCTCCCATCCTTGTGCTTCCAGCCCCTGCTTCCCGGAACTACATGGTGGGGAACTGTGTGCGCATGAGCCTGGCTGGTGTGGTCTTACTGATCCTGGTGGCTATTCTGGTAGAAGCTTGGCACGGCCAGAGCAGGTCCCAATGCGGACAGAGACAAGAGGGTCCCTAGCAGACTCTAGACTCCAGGGTTCCAGGGGGGACATTCCAAGAGCTCTGAGGCTCAAGCTGGACCCCAAGGAGACCCGGCTTCTTCATAGCAGAAGGATACCCCCTTCTGCCATGCTGGGCTGTGCAGGGGTGCAGCGGCGATGGGCCCTGCCTCTCCACCGTTGGTCAGTCTGCGTGTCCCAGCTTTGCCTCCAGGCCTGATACCCATAATCTGACCACCCATGCCAGCCCCCTGTTTCCTGGGCGCCCCTCCTCTCAGGGTTCTCCGGCAGGCTCCCTGTCCCTCCAGCCCCTGTGTCCCTCTTCCTCTCCTTCCTCCTCCCACCCGATTCAGAGGCTCAGTGGGGCTCAGTTCAGGCCACTCCTCAGTGCTCACACCTCTCGCTTTGATGATGTCAGCATCTGGGGGCTTCCCCTTCACATTTCAGTGGAGAACTCCACGGTGGAGATGCCCGCCTCCCCCTCCCTTCTCCTGGAGCCCCCAATCCTGGTTGCCCTCTGGGAACCAGGAACCTGCCACTCCAGGCTGCAGGCACTCACAGCACCTGTCAGCTGCCTTACTCAGGAGGCCCCCAACTCCACCCTCCCTGCATATCCCGTTTCTCCTCTTTCCAAATGGTCTCTGCCTTGCTCCTTCTCCCACTGGCTCCTGGGCCCCACAATGTTATATCTGGAGCCCAGGGAAGGAAATGCCAATCAAAACCATGCTGACCTAGCCCCACACACTCATTAAGATGGTTTTATAGATTTAAACCTGTTTACGGGAAGGTCACAAGTGTTGGGAGGAAGTGGAGATATTTGGAACTGCTGAGCACTGGCAAGGTGGTGGGTATAATTCGGTGTGTCATTTCCTCAGAAAGTAAACAGAATTTCCCTGTGACCCAGCAGTCCCAGGGCTAGGGGCGCAGGCGGTGGGAACGGAGCCAGGGACCGGAAGCTGTGTGCACTTGGGTCCACACCGGCACTGCCCATACTAGCCAGGGCAGCCGCAGGTTCCTGAGCTGTGCAAGACAGCAGCCAGCATTGGGCACCGAGCAAGGACTCCACAAGCCATTGCAGGCTTCGAAGACGGAGGAAGGGGCCTGGTGTCCAGGAAGGGGTGGGGCCCTGCAGACACCCTCCTGTGAACCCCATGGGACCACGACAGATCTGGGACCTCTAGATGGAATGGCATAATAAACCTGAGGCTGTCGCCCCCAGTCTGTGCCCCTTCGTTGTAGCAGACATGGAACCTCAGACTCCTGGTGTCCAACACTATTCTCAGTCAGCTCCCAGACTTCTGGAAATGGATTCGAGCACCAATCTTTCCTTGTCAGCGCCCTGACATCACCCCCGGATGTGTCATCCCAAACTTAGGAGCACCCGTGCCCAAAGCCCAGCCTGGCCACATCCCGGAGTCCTGGGCTTGGTATCCTGGCATTCCAGCAGCAGATGGGGCTACACAAAGCTGGGACCCGTATCCCTGTCCTTTCCAATGCCCTGCTCCTGAGAAATTCACGCAATATTTTCCCAACTTACCCTGTGGCTCCAGTGTTGGTGGGATGTAATGTTGTCTTTAATTTTATTTATGTATATTCACATCAGAGTGTGCTTTCCTGTGTCTTACAGTGTAACTGTGTCTTGGACTGCCTAGAACATTCATAGGTTGCAAACGCTGAAACCCCCTGAAATGGTGGGTTCAGAGATGATCCACCTTGTCCATCCATTTCACACACACACACACACACACCCCACACACTGCAGGTGCGATTTTGGTCTGATTCTGCTTTTCAGAATGAATAAGTAATCCATGGAAAATTAAGTCAGAAGACACATCATGTTACTTTCAGAAGGAAGTTATCCCATTAGAGTGAAGACTGTGTACCCCACGTTCTGCTTTTCCAGGTCCTGCTGCTGTGGTAAGAAGTTGCTGCAAACACCATGCTGGAAACAGTGCGCATTCCCCACCCACGGGGTTCTCTGGCCCAGGGGTCTGGCGCAGTCCCGTGGGCTGCATGAGCACTGAGCTGGGCTGCGTTCTTCCCGTGGCTACAGGCACTAAACAAAGCACTCATTAACATCAAAAAGATCAAAGATGAATATCCAACTTTTGTAGCAACATGGATGGGACTGGAAAAGATTATGCTGAGTGAAATAAGTCAAGCAGAGAGAGTCAATTATCATATGGTTTCACTTACTTGTGGAGCATAACAAATATCATGGAGGACATGGGGAGTTGGAGAGGAGAAGGGAGTTGGGGGAAATTGGAAGGGGAGGTGAACCATGAGAGACTATGGACTCTGAAAAACAATCTGAGGGGAATGAAGTGGTGGGGGGGTGGGAGGTTGGGGTACCAGGTGGTGGGTATTACAGAGGGCACAGATTGCATGGAGCACTGGGTGTGGTGCAAAAATAATGAATACTGTTATGCTGAAAATAAATAAATTTAATTTTTAAAAAAAGATCAAAGAAAAAAATCGTAACAGAAACAAAAACAAACAAAACAAATGAAATGGAAACACACATACCAAAACCTATGTATGGGTTGCAGCAAAAGCCTTTCAGAGAGGGAAGTTTGTAGTCGTGAACGCATCTGTTAAGAAATTGCAAAGATCTCAACTACACATCCTAACTTTACACCTTGAGGGAGAGGGGAAAAAAAGAGTACACTAATACCAAAGTTAGCAGAAGTAATGAAGGAGAGTGGAAATAAATGAAATAGACACCGCCCACCTGAAAAAAAAAAAGAAAGTAAGAAAAAAAAATCAATGAATCTAAGAGTTTGTTATTTGAAAAGACAAACCAAATTGACAAATGTTTAGCTAGACCACCTAAGAAGAAAAATAAGAGAAAACGCAAATCAAATCAGAACTGAAAGAGGAAGCATTACAACTGATCCTACAGAAATATGTAGGAGTTTAAGGGACTGCTACCAACAACTCTGCACCCACAGATGAGAAAACCTGGAAGAAATGGATCAACTCTCAGCAACACACAACCTACCACAACTGAATCAGGAATAAACAGAAAATCTGAACAAACACATAAAAAGCAAGGAGACCCACCACCACAGAAAATCCCAGGACAACAGATGGCTTCATTGGCAAATTCTGTTGAATATCCAAAGAAGAATGAATGCCAATCCTTCTCAAACTCTTCCCAAAAAGTGGAAGGGGGAAAGGAACATTCTCAAACTCATTCTTCAAGGCCAGTGTTATCCTGATGCCAAAATCAGATGAAGACACTACATATTATCCTGATACTGATATTCCAAAATCAGAGGAAAACACTATTAAAAAATTAAATAGACCAAAGTTTTTAATCTTCTTTAATCTTTAATTTTCATAACTCCAGAAAATTTCCCAGACAAGTCATTCTTGCTGACCTCTTTTTCCTTTTGGTGTGTTAATTAGTCTTGAATTTGGATGTCCAAGTATTTTCCTGAGTTTAGGAAGTTCTTGGTTATCATTTCTTTACATAAGATTTCACCCCTTTTCTCTCTCTCTCTCCCTTCTCTGGAACTCAAATCATTCTTTTCTGTGGTAGATGCCGTCCAGTTTCTTTCATTAATTTTATTCATTAACTGGATTCCTCAAGTCCAGAATTTCTGTTTGGCTCTTTTGTATTTTTCTATCTCTTTGTTAAACTTCTCTTTTGGTTCAAGTGTTGTTTTTCTTTTCTCATAACTCAATGAGTTTCTCATAACCCGACCAGTGCAGCTATTTTGAAATCTTGGTCAGCTACATGGCAAAACTCCAAGTCTGAGTTCAGTTACGGGATGGCTGTCCTCATCTCTTGGTGATGACATGTGTCCTTGATATCTTGATTCTTCATGTTCCTTGGAGTTTCCCATGGCTGTTTTAGCATTTGAAGTGGGGTCACTCCACAAATCTTTAGTGGCTGTCTTCATGTGGGAGATGTTTTTCATTGGTTCTGCTGGTATCTGACACTTTCTCCAACTTTACACAGATGCACAAAGTGTGTAGGCTTGTATTTCCTTTCTGGTCCTTGCAATCTACCAGGCTGGCTGCTGGAAACTTCCGGGGTTTTTTGCCACAAGTTTCTGGTTTCTGTCTTGCCCACAGACTCCAGTTTGTCTTCAGAGCCTACATGAAGATCTGGACATGGCCTACAATGAGGTTTTCACACTTGGGGAGTGGAGGGCACCCTTGAGCGGGGCTGGGGGTGTTGGGGTCAGATCTCCCAACAGCTCAGTGACAGGCTTCCTACTGTGGTCCTGAATGCAGTCAATGGGAACCACATCTGTTTAATCCCTTGGATACTCTTATCTGCCTCTTTCCCCATCTTCTGCTCTCCCCATCTGGAGGTCCTGCTTCAATATTCTCGGTGTCTCCAACAGACCCACACAGCTGGGGAGGCCAGGCACCCACTCACTGTTCTCCCATTCCATGTTGGCTAGTTCAGCCCTCTCAACTGTGCCCTGGCCAGAGGGGTGACTTGGCAAAGATCCTCTTACCTTCTCAAATGCATCTCCATTTCCTTCATTTACAACAAAGGGTCAAAATACACATGTCATTTCTAAATATGACTGCACTCTAAAACTCAGTGGGTGTCTCTGTAAAATGTTCAATTATGTATCTCTTCAGCTGTTACAGACATCATCCTCACTTCTGTCCTTCTGACACTTAGAACACATCCTCATTCTATTCCCCAACATTGGGAATTTCCACGTCTGGTCCCTTTATGCTGCCTTCTGGAAAATCTCTCAATTCTGAACTTTAGTTTTATAAATGTCTCTTCAGGTTTGTCTTGTCCTTCATGGAATGAGTTTTTTCAATGTGTTGATTTATTGGATTTTTCATCTCTAAAATGTCTTAATTGTTTCAAGAATTGCCTAATCTTCTGTGGCACAATCCATATTCTTGCATCAAAAATTCAATATCTCCTTTCATTTTTTCAGATATTTAAATATGCTTAATTTTATTCTCTTATTTTCCTATTGATTCTATTTCCTTGTATATGATCATTTTTTATTCATCTGTAGCTTATTGTCCGTGCACTTAATCATTGTTAAGATCACTCTCTGATGTCCATTCTTGGTGGACATTCTCCTCTCATACACCTGTTCATACGAGAAGGGTTTCTCCCGGAGCTGCTCTGGGAGTCGGGCGGACCACAAGAGATAACTGCAGCTTCTCCTGGTCTGTGGTGTCCATTCCCTCAAATGTCACATCTGCTCAGGCTTGTATTAGGCAGGGATGGGTCCAATACAAGCCTCAAGCTAACAGTCACTCACAAAAGAGAAAAACTTCAATGAATCTGTTTCACACACACGTAGGGGAGGTGATTCGGAGCTGACCTGAGTCAGTGAGTGGAGAAACCCCTGTTGTTGTCCACAAACACACATTGGGGAGCACTGCAGGTTTTAGCCTTCACCCGCAGTCCTGGCCCCTTCCTGCCTCTGAGGACCCTGGCGTCCCTCTCTGTGTCCACATGGGTGGAAGCCTCTACCAGATGACCTGCTGATGGTCCTGGGAACTGACAACTGCTCAGCATTGTTCTCTGTTCTTTCTTGTGGTTCCCTGACTCTCTGGGGAGCTTTCATTTCTCAGTTCCTGCATGTGACTATTTCTATACATTTCAGAAATAGGGTCAGTAGTGCTTATTGGTACAAAGCATGTGAGGGGTCTTGACTGGATGTGAAAAACATCCACCTAGGTTAAGTCTGACCCCATAATCCTTCCATGTACAAAACCCCTCTTATCCCTCTCTGAAAACTAACAGTAATGAGTCCCCTCCCATGAACTGGGAACCAATGACCCCCACAATTATCCTAAGGAGTGGGGTTCAGGACAAGATCCAAACAAGGAAACAGACTTGGAGACAGGATGTTATTACCCTGGGAAATACAGGCAATGGAAAATGGATGAATATTTAGAGAAAGGTTAACTTTTCCTTCAAAAATCAGAGCTCCCACACTGCTGAAATAGATGTTCCCTACAGCTTACATGCAGGACTCCAGGGTGGAGAGGACGGCTCTGCCCCAGAAACAAGGGGCACTGAGGAGCCAGGAGCATCTCACAGGGATGTTCCCAAGAAGGTTGGGGAGTGTGGACAATGTCACAAGAAAATAGAGAAGTCCTTGGAGGCTGTGCAGAAAGAAAGTCTACACTCTGGGGCCAGGAGAGGGGCTGTGCTCCCTTCCATATGTGCCTGTATTTCTCCCCTGGGCTCATTACCACCATGACCTCAACGTGAGCTGATCAGAGAGGACACACATGTGTCTGTGCTGGTTTGAGCTCTAAATGGCAGCAGGAACCTGTGTCCACTGTAGCATTTCTGGGGCTTTGGGCCCCAGTCCATGGTGAGGACCCAGGGGTATGCTGAGGATGAAGGAGACACAACAGGGGGCCCTGGTGGGGGAAGGACCTGTCCTGGTCCCCTCACCTGGATGGGGCATCTCAGGAAGCCTCAGGATCCACCCCTTGCACCATCATGCACACCAGAGCAGGGCTCAGGGAAGGGGGTGTTCCCCTTCCTGTTGTCACATCTTGCTGACATGACAACCCTGTGAGAGGCAGGACTGGCCTCCACGTGGCCACACCCTATGTGTCTGTCTGTCCTATGGTCACAGTGGTCCCTTTGTCTGCACAGTGGGAACCAGAGAGAGGAGACACCATGACACTCACCCTCACAGTTCTGCTCTGTCTTGGTGAGATCTGAGGAGGGGTGGGGACACCCTAGTCTGGGAGGGACCTGCCCCACAGCCAGGCCCTGCTCTGTCTGAGGCCCCTGGCTCAGGAGGCTCATGGGAGGAGGGGTTCTGCTAGGATTCAGGGCAAGCCTCTCACAGGGACTCTCTTCCAGGGCTGAGTGTGGACTCCAGGACCAGAGTGCAGACAGGTGAGTCTGTCCCCAGGGGTCTCAGTCCCACCTCCTCACTGGAGACAGGGGTCACCCATCAGGCAGCAGGGGATGGAGAACAGGAGCTCTGGGCTGACCAAGGGGGACGTCTGGGAGTTTGGGGCAGAACAGGGACCTGGGGGTGGGGAAGGTCTGTGTCCCAGCCTCTGTTTCCTTCCAGGGACCCGCCCCAAACCTAACATCTGGGCTGAGCCAGGCTTTGTGATCCCCTGGTGGACATCTGTGACCATCTGGTGTCAGGGTGGCCTGGAGGCCCAGGAGTACCGCCTGCATAAAGAGGGAAAGTTAGAGACCTGGGACAGACAGAAGCCACTGGAGCCCGGGGACAAGGCCAAGTTCTTCATCAGATACATGAGAGTTATGCATACAGGAAGATATCGCTGTAACTATCTCAGCCTCACTGGCTGGTCAGAGCTCAGTGAACCCCTGGTGCTGGTGATGACAGGTGCGAGCCCACTCAGGGCCCCAGCCCTAGGCTCTGCCTTCAGGAAGGGGGTGGGCTCTCAGGGGTCTCCTTCTCACAGCCCAGCCTGGGGATAATGTGGGGAATCTGAGCACCATTTAACACCCACCCCCTCCTCCTCTTCTAGGATTACAGAACAAACCCCAGCTCTCAGCCCTGCCCAGTCATGTCGTGACCCCAGGAAGGAACGTGACCCTCCAGTGTGGCTCATGGTTAGGATTTGACAGGTTCGTCCTGATGAAAGAAGGAGAGAACCAGCCTTCCTGGACCATGGTCTCCCAGAGAGCCCCCGGTGGTAGGACCCATGCCCTGTTCCCTGTGGGCCCTGTGAACACCAGCCTCAGATGGACATTCAGATGCTATGGCTATTACAACACCACCTCCCAGATATGGTCGCACCCCAGTGACCCCCTGGAGCTGCTGGCCTCAGGTGAGGAGCCCAGCCCCATTGCCTCTGTGTTCCTGTGGTCAACATGACCCTGTCTGGAAGACCCCCAACATAGGATGGGAATGAGGGGCTACAGGGAGGCTTATTCACAGGGGCGTCCACCCCTCAGAGAAATGAGGACCACACTGTCCTCCCACACCTGCCCCTCCCCACACGCCCGCCACTCAGAGCTCTAGGTGCCTACAGAAGGGTTTTCGGGACCCTGGGGCAGATACACCAGGAGCCTAGAGAGGGTCTCTGCGGGAAGCTCCAGCCCTCCACCCTCCTCTTGTCTCTTTCCCTGAACCCTCTGGGGGCTCCAGGCCCCACCCCCAGGTCCCCACTACCCAGCTGATACGTCACTGGGACCTCTTTCCTCAGAAAGAGTACAGACCATCCCGGGGAGTCTGAGAGCCTCCCAGAGGACCGAAGACCCCCTGAGATACTCAGAAGCAACCTTGTGTTCCAGGGGCTAAGAGTCCAGCAGAGATGTAGGGGGGAAGGCTCCAGAGACTCTGAGGCTGGTCGATGAGAGATGGGGTGGTCATGGCAGAGGGAGAGCTAGGCGGAGAGCAGCCAGGCTGAAGGGAGGAGCAAGCTACCCTCCCTGTCCTGGGTTTACAATGTACCTGGTGGGGTCCATTGAGGGGCGGGGTCTCAGTGCTCCCTGAGATGGTGATTTGGGGTGGGTCCCTTTCCATCAGGGCCTCAGTTTCTCCATTTGTGATAGGGGAGAACCCTGGCTCAGATCTCAAGGACATGTCCTTTCGGACCTTCCAGGTTTGCTGCCTTAGGACTGCAGAATGGGAAGGTGAACAGTGAGGGCTGTAGGATGCAGGGACGGGCAGGACAGTGACGCTGGTGACGGCCCCAGAACTCCTCTGTCTGTCCTGCAGTGCTCAGCCTGGCTGTATCCAGACAGCCCTGCTGGAAAGAAATCAGAATCAAACAGAAATAAGCAAGGGCTTGACAGTTGGGCTCCACGGGATGTAAATCCCAGATCTGCCGCTTCTGGGCAGTGGGATTTCAGACAAGTCCTTTCACTGTCTGTGAAACATGTCTCCTATAGTCTCCCTCATAGGTTTGCTGAGAGGTTTAGGTGAGATCTTGGACATGAGAGCCCTGCACGGGACGGGCCCAGAGGGTGTGCGAACCCTCATGTTCCCTTCCCTCATGTGCTCGCTGAAAACTGCAGGCAGGCCCCACGTGCAAGTGTGGGGTCTGCAGGGCAGAGGACCAGTCTTGGCTGGACTTGGGGAGTGAGGAAGGCATGGAGTCCCTCCCACGCAGGGATGGTTCTGAGCACCTCAAAGCTTCTGACAATAGCAGGCGCATTCAGCTGGGGCTACAGGAGAAGGCAGGGTACATGAGGACAACAGAATGAACCATTCCAACCAAGGCAGGAGCCCAGAGCCAGAAGCAGGTGTCCACTAGGGTGGGCATTGTGAGGAGAGCACAGGGAACCCACCGTCCTGGGTTGGAATCCCAGCTCTGCCACTGACTTCCTGGCCTGGTCACCTGGGGCACCTGACTCATCTCTCTGAGCATTGGTTCCTTGTCTGTGAAACGGGTGAAGGTGGGGGTGGCATTTTCTGGTGCATGATCATTATGGAGATCAGAGGTGATGATGGCATAGACCCCACCACGGGTCTACATGCAGCAGTTGCCCAGTTAACTGACATCCTGGTCCATTCATGGTATCCCTTGTGTCCAAGGTCACAAGCACCAGAGAAGCTGGATCCCAGTGCCTGTGACCTTCTTCCTGATGCTCTTCCTCCTTCTCCTCTTCCTCCTTGTCCGACACCAGCGCCAGAAAAAATGCTGCAAGTCAAGTAAGTAGACGATGGGGAGCTCTGGTCTACCTGAGGCGCAAAACCCAACTATGAAGATGCAAAGTGGCTTCTTGGGACACACAGGAGTTGCCACAGATATGAGGGCAGGTAGCTCCCTCCCCAACACCCGGGGAGCCATGTCAGTGACGGGGGTGGGCTTCAAGGGAGGGGTCATCACCCTGCAACCAGTGGGGAGTGGGCACAGTGGCAAGGAGTGCGGGAGGATGGGTGGAAGATTAGTTGTTTTGAGCAGGTATGTAAAAATATTGGGGATCAAGGCACCGAGTTACTCAAGGTTTTCAGGGATTTATCCATGTGCAAAAGCAGTTTAAACTCTGAACTGCTCTACCGGAATTGGAAATGCCAGTGGGACCTCGTTAAAGTGCATACATGTACATTGACGGGATAATGGTAGGTGTAAGCATCTGTTGTGTCTGTGAGTATATGTATGAACACACGGGTCCCAGCTCCAACCACCAATAAAACCTAGACATGGTGACGGCACACCGATCATCCAGATTTCAGTTTTCAAATATTGCCTTCTGTTAAAAGGAATTCGGTTTCCTCTGAGAAATTCTTTATTCCAGATTGGGACAGGGAAACTAATGGAAGATGTCAGAGCATCCGAATGGGTCAGAAAGTACAAAAATTCACCAAGAGTGATGGAGCCAAGTCAGAATAACACAGAAGCCAGCTGGAAGGAATCCCCTGTGGAAAAATCTAGAATAACCTGAGCATCCAAGTATGGGATTACAATGCATCGAATAAAGCAGAAATCCATGAGTTTGTGGAGTAAATTAGTTAATGCCTGGGGGGAGAGGGGATGCATTAGAGTAGAATGCCAGCAGATCAGAAGGAGCAACGTGGAGATCGGAGACCTTTAAGAGTTCGCTCCCTGATATGAGGAAGTGGTGATGCAACATGGAGGCTTAAGTGGGTAGAAGAAGAATCAATGAAACAAGATGGGATTGGGAGGGAGACAAACCATAAGTGACTCTTAATCTCACAAAACAAACTGAGGGTTGCCGGGGGGAGGGGGTTTGGGAGAAGGGGGTGGGATTATGGACATTGGGGAGGGTATGTGATTTGGTGAGTGCTGTGAAGTGTGTAAACCTGGTGATTCACAGACCTGTACCCCTGGGGATAAAAATATATGTTTATAAAAAATAAATAATTAAAAAATAAATAAATAAATAAAATAAAATAAAATGGAATACTACTCAGCCATCAGAAAAAAAAAAAAAAAAAAAAGAGTTCGCTGCCATGATGCTGGGCCACACGGGCGAGGTTCATCGGTGGTCCTAACAATGGCCATACTGTATTTGAGAACAGCCATGGCATTGGAGGAAAACTCCAATATCTGTCTTCAAATACCAATCAGATTCTAAGGGAGGATGGAGGACTTCACTACGGGAAACCAGGCAGATGCCTCCTTGACCAGACAGTCACAGGGCTCAGTGCCAGGAGTAGGACAGGGGGATATCCCAGGCTCCAGAACTTGTTGGAGGTGATCACGGCTTTACCAACACCCTTTCCCGGGTATTCCTAAGTAGACACTGGGTAGAGCCAGGAAGAAAATAAAAGACGCCGTTTGGCAGTTGGTAAGACAGGAACCGGGAGTGTGGTTTTGGTCCACATGTTGCATAAGTGAAGATCTCCTGATCCGGGGTCCTGGGGTTGTGTAGATGAGGCTTCATATTTGTGAGAGGTGCACAAGACAGGGTGCATATATCAGAAAAACACCTACCTACCTACCTACCTATTACCTGTCCGTCCATCCATCCCTATTTCTGTCTATGTGCATGCCTATAGATGCATGAGTAAGGGACCTGCCCTTTCTTTCTCCTCTCTCTTGCAGCCCCCGTGCCCATTATCTCCAAATCCACCTCCATCTCTCTCTCTCGTTGGTAAAATACTACCAAAGCAAAAACATAGTTCAAGGTGATGCAGGAATAAAAAAGACAGTTCTTATAAATTTTCTTATGTAAAAAAATAATTACAAAAATCCTTCAGAATGAAGGATTTAATAAGAACATAGACTTTTAAAGACATTCTATCAGTTTTGTTTTTTAAGAATATGTTGAACCCTCCATGCATGTTTTGTGTGTTAGAATTTAGTTGTTTGCTCTGAATTCCAGATCAAGGGGGGTGGGTATTTAACCTTGTCAGGGCTCGGATCCTCTGAGATCCAAACATGACCCTGGGCGCCAGGTTCTGGGGCTGCTTAGAAGCTAATTCTCACTTTGTGCAGGTGCCTCACGTCCTCAAGTTGAGACCAAAACTCTGCAGAAAAGGTAATTTCTCCCCCAAAGTCCTCCCCCAACCTCCCACCTCTGCCTGCAGTGCCTTTGCAGTTGCCTACTGCCCCTGTTTTTCCTCCCTCAGCTCCAGCTCCGTGGCTCCTGTCCAGGATGAGAACAAGAGTAAGTAGGAAGGAGGGTCCTGCTGGGAGACCAGGAGGAGTCCATGGGCCAGGTTCTGGGCTTTGCATGAAAATTGCCACATCTCTGTGATCCCAGGCACATCCTGCCTCATGCTGGGCCTCAGACTCCCCATCTGAGGGTGGGAGGGGCATGTGGGACTGCAGGGTTTCAGGAATTGGGGCATAAAATAGAATGTTCTCATTCTCCAGAAGCTGAGGTGAGAGAGTCCCAGCCTGAGGAAGACATACAGATGGACAGTGAGGTGAGCCCCTGCTCCTGCCCGGGGCACCCAGCACAGCCTTGTTCATTAGCTACATCCATGGGCTGTTTCTCCACCGTCCTATCGTCCTATCCCTCAGATCGGCAACATCTAACCTCACCCTTCTTCTTGAAAGGTGATACATGCAGGCTGCTGGGACATCATGGCTCAGTGGGTTTTTCTGATACTACATGGTCCCCTCCTTCTTGGTCCCCTTATTTGGGTCCTTTGAACTGTTGGTTGTCTGTGTCTCATAATGGCAATGCTGCCAGGGATAGCTGTACAGTCTGTGCACTGCACAATAGGGACAATGGAATTTAAGACCCTACTGGTGGATTCTGAGCAATGCGCCTTTTCTTATTCACACAAAGGCACCCTGTTGAATGGTCTGTCCATGAACAGAGATCCTCAGCCTGGCTTTTGCTCTGTTTACTCTCTTCCCTCTGGTTGTGTGGATTTAGATGCAATGGAACTACACAATAATGTGCCTTGAGTGTAATGATTGTCATTCCTTTCCTAGTCCCGCAGGAAGCTCACCCGAAGATCGTGTTGACCTCACTATGAGACAACTCCCTATTTGATGTTGTCACATTTATTTAATCCCAGGTACACCTGGACCATCTCCAGGCTCATAATTCCACAATTATTTCCAGCCTCAGATATCCAAGCTCCTGGGAGCTGTCTCTGCTTGTCGGCCCAACAGGCCTTTCAATGTCCCATGGGCCAAATCTCCAATCTCCCCAGAATTTGTCTCACCCTCAATGTTCAGCACTTCCCCAAGTCCGTCTAGAGACACTTTGTTCATCACAGCTGGGAGGGGGTTTCCAATGGTCTCTAGGGGCCAGGAGTGCTACCGTACATCCCACAACATGTAGGACAGCCCCCACTCCATCCAGAGCAAAGAGGGACAGGCCAGCTGTGCCGACACTTGACACTCAGGGTGGAGGAGCTGTTGTAATGGAAGCAGGCTCTCCCCTGGCCACTCCACTGCACTTACCCCCTCGCCCAAATCAGGGCTTCCTTGTTTGTGGGCGACTCCCAGCCCCACAGCCATGAATTCCTTGAGCACAGGGTGCTGATCTGTCCTCTTCTTGGCCGATGGGCAAGTGTCCTGTCTCTTTCTGTCCATCTGTCTGTCTATGAGCATGTGGGTACAGACTGAAGTGGTTAAACCAAATCCTACAGACTGAGTTTCCCCCAACTTTAGCTCATTTATTCATTCAGGGAGGTGACAAATCCTTATGAGAAATCTATGTTTGGCAAGGCTCTGTCTTAGACTGGGTGATAGAAACACAAGCAAACCATGTCCCAACGGGGAATCCATCCAAGTGATCATTTAGGTCTTAAAATCGACCTTGGCTTCCGGGTGGACTCGTAAGTGAAGAGGGTCAAGGTGGAGGACATCTTCCCTCCTTTCTCCCCAAGCAGAGCCCTGACAGTGAGTCCACCACGGGGTGACTGTGTCCCAGGGGGAACCACTCAGCCTTCAAGGGGGAGTGGCCCCTCTTCCTTCCCTATGTCAGACGGATTGCTGGACACAATGGACAGTAAGGGGGACAGGATGGTCAGGTGGGTCCTTGCTGCTCCCGGAACCCTGGCTCCCCACCCATCACACACCTGACTCCCATTCTCCCGCCCTCCAGGCCATGGCATCTGAAGAACCCCAGGATGTGACCCACGCCCAGAGGAACAGCTTGAATCTCGGACAGGAGACAAGTGCACCCCCTTCCTCTCAGTCAACGGAGGCCCCAGCAGAGCCCAGTGAATGTGCTGCTCTGTCCATGCACTAGCCCAGGAAGGACCCAGACCCCATGTTCCCAGGAGGGGGACTGTAGAGACGCTAGGAGGCTGTGGCCCTTCCCCCCACCCCGTGGACACTCAGCTAACACTCCTTGGCCTGGGGACCTCTCATAAGGAAACAGGATATCCTGGAGCTTTAGAAATCACTTAATTCTGCTGTAGATTAAAAAAAAAATACCATCTCCATATCTTCAGACATAAAGCAAAACCCTTCTAAAAACCCATGGCTAAGAGAAGCAAACCACAAATGAAAATGTCTTTTTTTTTTTTAACGTAAATGACAATGCAAATATTCTACATTGACACACAGTTTCACTTAAATGGTCAAGTAAACGCTACAGGCCAAAGGGAAAATTATGAATGAAATTATTACAAAGAAAAGAGCGCCTGAAAATCAGCGGCTTAGGCAACATCTATAGAAGTTAGAAAAAGAACAGCAAATTTGTCCCATGGCACTGGGTGAAAATGAGCTTGGGCTGCCTTAACAAGATACCATGGACTGGGGTTTGGGGGGAGGAGAGCTGATGACACAGAAATCTATTTCTTCACAGTTCTGGAGGCTGAAGCCTGAGCCCAAGGTGCCGACAGGGCTATTGTCCTTGGAGGGCTCTCCCTGCGGCTAAAGGACGCCTGCTCACGTGGACTTTCCTCTGTGTGGCGTGTGAGCAGAGAGAGATCTCTGCTGTCTCTTCTTATCGGGTCACCACCCTCTTTAATCCGGGCACAACCCTATGATCTCATGATCATTCCTCTGTAGAGATCCCATCTCCAAACACAGCCAGCCCCGGAATTAGGTCAGCAGCACGCATTGAGCAGGGAGGCATAAACATTTCATGTCATTCCATCCCAACAGTGCTGCCCCCAAAATCTACACTCATTCCAGCATCATCGATCAATCTAAAATCCAGAGTCAATTCTGAATTATCTTGTAAGTCAGACATGGGCGAGGTTCGGGGCACAATGTCTTTGAAGGCAGAATTCCCGTGCAGGTGTGGTGAGCCCGTGACCCAGATCAGGGACGTGCCTGCCCCCAGAGGGAGTGATGGGAAAGAAGAAAAAGGGGACCGCGTTCAAAACTGAGCAAGGCAACTTGCACAGATCTGAAGGCTCTGTAATGAACAGAGCCTTGACTCGACGCCTTGCCCGCCAGGCCCTCGGGGTGCCCCCCCCCCCCATGGCTGGGGGCTGCAGGGCCCTTCTCTCTGTGAGGGCCCCACTCCCAAGGCCTCGAGCAGAGCCTGCCCAGGGGAAACCAAGCCAGTAGCCCAAACTCTGAAACCACGGGGCCGGCCCTGACATCTCTGAACGGAGTTTGGCGTCGTCCTTCCCTTTCCCTGAAAACCAGCACATGGCTGGCCGACAAGGAAGCCTACAGTCCCATCCTGATGAATCTGAGAAGTCTGACAGCTTTCACTCCTCCCTCCCATCTCATCCCCTTCCATGCCCCTGCACTGCGTTTCTGCTCCCACAAGAGCTCTCACCTTGGCTCCGCTTGCTCTCCCAAACCCTTTCCCTCATTTGTCCGAAGAATCTTGCAGGTCTCCCTTCAGAGTCTATAGCTGAACAATTCCTTCTCCAGAGTCCTCAGTCTCTCATGGTCCCTCTACGCTCTGGTTCCCACCCCACCCCACCCCCCGCCCACCACCACCACTTCATTTTTCCTTCCTTCTCCTAATGTCCTCCCTGCTCTTCCTTCTGTCCCACAAGCAAGTGAAACCATTTGATAATTGACTTCCTCTGTGTGACTTATTTCACTCAGCATAATCCCCTCCAGCTCCGTCCATGCTGAAGCAACAGCTGAGTACTCATCCTTTCTGATCAGAAACCAGTTGAGGGATTGGGGGGGTGGGGGCGGGTGAGCCGGGTGGTGGGTATTCAGGAGGACACGGATGGCAGGGAGCACTGGGTGTTACACGCAAACAATGAATCTTGGAGCACTGCAGCAGACACTGACGACGGACTGTGTGGTCACTAACTCATTACAACAAACTCATTCCTCCAATCTCCTGGCTCCTCCAGAATTTCGCTGCGAGCGCCCACACGGGAGCGCTCCAGGCACACGTCAAGCGCCACCGCCCAGCATGCCAAATTCCGCAGCTCCCTTGGCTTGCACCCCGCCGACCTCTGGACAGGGTCCATCCATGCTCTCTGCCCCTCCATCACAGGGTCCGGTTTTCTCCCTGGTGCAATGCCTCGTACCTCATTGTGGCCGAGGCCCGGCGGGGGTGGACTTCGCAGTCCGCATCTCCACCAGCAGCCCGGGGCACACGCAGCATTTCCAAACTCCTCCAGCCTCCCCCGCCTCTTTTCTGTTTGGCGGCCAAGTCTGCAGCCCTCTGCTCCGGCTTCTGTGATGAGCCTCACAGACCACAGAAGTCTCCACGAACGTGTGATGGGGGCGGGTGGGGGGGGTGTCTGGAGGGCCTCCCCACCCACCCTTGGGCTGAAGACAGTCCCGTCTTGCTGTGCGTCTTTCCCTGGTGTGACTGAGAGACACACTTGGAGCTCCCTGGACTCTCTTCTGAGGGCACTGCTCTAACCAAATCTTACAACCTCATTCTATCCTAATTGCTTCCTTAGATGCCCCGTTTCCCAGTACAGCCAGGATGGAGGCTGAGACCTCAACTTACGACTCTGGGGAAAAAAAATAAGCATCCAGTCCCATAACATTAATAAAGCCACAAACATTTATCATCGAGTATTCCCAGAGTGTGAAAAGTCCTAGCGACCCTCGATAAGAAATAGAGAAAAGACACCAAGAATGCGCATCAGTAATGAAATACGGGACATCACTACAAAAATACAGGTTTTATGGTGTCAACCTAGATAAAAGAGGTAAACCGAGGCAAGCTGGATTACGAAAGATAGAGTGCATCTTGGAAGAGCAGAGGACTTGTACTTTGGGATGTGGAAACTCGCACACGATCTACAGGCGAGTCTGTTGAGGGTTTAGGGCTGACTGTGTCTGGGAAAGAGAACAAAGAGGAGGGAGTTCAGTCTGAGACCAAGCGGACACTTCCTGGCTTGAGTCTGGGAAAAGCTCTTGGTGGATGCCCCTTGGTCAGGGATGGGTTTCCCTTTTCTCTAAAACCAGGCATTTGCAGGAAATCAGTGTCTCTGACCTTGAATATCATCAGCTACAGACACATGCATGAGACTCTGCATTGCGTGCCCTCCGGTCCCCTTCCAGACGGAGTCCTTTCAGAAGAGATGTGAGCGGACCTTAGAAGACCTTCATCCAATGTGGATAAGATGGACCAGGACCCCAGAAACAGATCTAAAACCAGCTCGGGAATAAGTAGAAAACCTGAATCACCTTTTGAGCTCTTAAATAAAGTACCTCTTAAAATGAAACTCGTCCCACGAAACTAACTCCAGATCCCACAAATCACACGGTTCATAGAACAGACACATTCCCAAACATTTTCATGGGCTCCCGTGAACACCGTGAATACTGAAAGAGAGGGATATTGCACTTCCCTCTCCCACATAGATTTACATGTAAGATAACTTTTAAAAGGGGGGAAATGGGGCACCTGGGGGGCTCAGTCTGCTGAGGTCTGACTCTTGCTTTTAGCTCAGGTCATGACCTCGGGGTCAAACATCCAGCCCCAAGTCCAGCTCAGGCTGGGCTGGGTGTGGAGTCAGCTTAGAATTCTCTCTCTCTCCTTTTCCATCTGCCCTCCCCCACCCCTCATGCGCATTCTCTCTCTCTCCAGAAAAGGAAAACACAAAAAATAAAAGTAAAAAATGGGGGGGGGGGTATCTGATTACGACATTACTGCTCAATTCACATAGGCAATGGTTGGTAGAAAAATATTTTACTAAAGATCAACTTTTTCCCAACAAATCAGGACTTTCATCTACCCATTGTCCCCTATAGCATGCAGGAAGGACCCCAAATTGGGAGGACAACTCGCTGCCAGGAACAAGGGGCACAGAGGAGCCAGGAGGATCTCAACAGATGTTCCCAAGAAGTGAGGGTATGGACAGAGTCACGGGAAAACAGAGAAGTCCTTGGAGGCTGAGACAGAAAGAAAGCCCACGCTCCAGGGCCAGGAGAGGGGCTGTGTTCCCTTCCCACTGTGCCGGTATCTCTCCTCTGGGCTCCTTGTCACCACGACCTTGACCTGAGCCATTCAGAGATGTCACATGAGTGTCTGAGCTGACACGAGCTCCCCAGCACAGCAGGAACCAACATCCCTGACAGTAGATCTGGGTCTGGGGACCTGTCCGTGGTGAGGACCCAAGGGTGTGATGGAGATAAAGGAGACCCATGGGGGAGGCCCTGGGAGGGAAGGCACTGCCCTGGTCTCCTCACCCGGATGGGCCATCTTAGGAAGCCTCAGGTTACCCCCGCTGTACCGTCATGAACACCAGCCAGGCTGGGCGTGGGGAGGAGCCGTTCCCCTTCCTGGGGACTGCTGAGGTGATAACCCTGTGACAGGCAGGACTGGCTTCCGTGCGGCCACCCCCTGTGTGTCTGTTTGTCTTGTGGTCACAGTGGTCCCTCCATCCACACAACCGGAACCAGAGAGAGGAGACACCATGACCCCCACCCTCATGGCCCTGCTCTGTCTCAGTGAGATCTGAGGATGGGAGGGGACAACCTAGTCTGGAAGGGACCCACCCCACAGACAGGCCCTGGTCTGTCAGAGACCCCAAGCTCAGGAGGCTCAAGGGGAGGAGGGGTTCTGCTAGGATTCAGGGCAAAACTCTCACAGGGACTCTCTTCCAGGGCTGAGTGTGTGCCTCAGGACCAGAGTGCAGGCATGTATGTCTGTCCCTAGGGATCCCATTCCCACCTCCTCACTGGGGACAGGGGTCACCCACCAGGCAGCAGGGGATGGAGAACAGAAGTTCTGGGCTGACCGAGGGGAATGTCTGTGGTTTTGGTGCTGAGCTGGGACCAGAGCATGGGGAAGGTCTGTGTCCCAGCCTCTGTTTCCTTCCAGGGACCCTCCCCAGACCCACCATCTGGGCTGAGCCAGGCTCTGTAATGCCTTGGGGGGACACATGTGACCATCTGGTGTCGGTGAGGCCAGAGGCCCAGGAGTACCGCCTGCATAAAGAGGGAAAGTTAGAGACCTGGGACACACGGAAGATACTGGAGCCCAGGGACAAGGCCAACTTCTCCATCACACACATGACAGATGTATATGCAGGAAGATACCGCTGTGACTATCTCAGTCCCACTGGCTGGTCAGAGTTCAGTGACCCCCTGGAGCTAGTGGTGACAGGTGCGAGTCCACTCAGGGTCCCAGCCCCAGTCTCTGCCCTCAGGAAGAGGGTGGGCTCTCAGGGGTCTCCCTCTCACACCCCTGCCTGGGGTGTGATCCACATTTAACACCACCGCCTCCTCTTAGGATCGCTGGACAAACCTCAGCTCTCAGCCCAGCCCAGCCCTGTTGTGACCTCAGGAGGGAATGTGACCCTCCAGTGTGCCTCACCCAAGTGATCCCACAGGTTTGTCCTGATGAAGGAAGAAGGCCAGCCCTCCTGGACTTTGGACTCCCAGCCAGCCCCTGTGGGGGAACCCAGACCCTGTTCCATGTGGGCCCTGTGACCCCCAGTCTCAGGTGGACATCAGATGCTATGGCTATTACAGCAACACCCCCTAGGTGTGGTAGGACCCCAGTGACCCCCTGGGCCTGCTGTCTCAGGTGAGGATCCCAGCCCTGTCCCTTCTGTGTCCTGATGATCTACTCAGGGCTCTGTTACCTGGGCTGGGATGGGAGGGAGGGACTCCAAGGAGCATCACTCAAAGGGAGATCTGCACCTCAGCTCAAAGGAGGCCAACAGAGGCCCTGCACCCCTGCTCACCTTTTGTCCCTCTTCTGAGAATAAAGGTGCCCGATGGCAGCCGGAAGGTCTTGGGGAGTCCACGGGGCAGGTATAGGAGAAGTCTAGTGAGACGGGGACTCCTGGGTCAGCCCCAAACCCCCATCCACAGGACAGGCTCAACAACAGGGCGCTCCCGGGGTCTGTTTGCTGAGAAGGAGCACACACCACCCCACGACCGTTCTGAGAGCCCCTCAAAGGATCTAACGCCCCCTCAAATACTCAGGAACAGTCTTGTGTTTCAAGGGGCTGAGAGCCCAGCAGAGACACCTGGGGCCACATGTCTCTGTGGCTAGGCCACAGGGAAGAGAGCAGGAGCAGAGACAGGGTCTCTGGGAGAAGTTCCAGGGCTACCCAGCTACTGTCCAGGATCCTCTAGAGACCCAGCGCCCTACTGCCCCCCCTCCCCATGCCCCGGGTCCACAGCTGCTGAATCACAGGCTTCTGTGCAGGGGTATAGTTTCGCCCGGTGTCTCAGGAGGAGGGCTGGGAGTCGGGTGAGTCATGGCAGGGCCATCATGGGGCTCCAGGGGCTCCAAGGCCCACAGAGGAGGGCTGGCATGGTCAGGGCAGAGGGAGAGGCTGGGGGCCCAGCAGGAGAGCAGCAGCCGGGGTAGGTGAGCAGGGAGCTCAGGAGCCTACCTCCTCCCCTCCCAGTCTTTGGATTGTGAGGAATGGCGGGGGGGGGGGGGGGGGGGGCGCTCACAGGAGGGAGGGTTCTCAGTGCCCCTGGGATGGTGATCTGGGCCAGGTCCCTGCTCCTGGGTGAGGAGTCCCTGCTGTCCCTGTTCCTTCTGAGCTGAAAAGGTGAGCTCGGTGCCCTGTGAACAGGGAAGTCTGAGACACGAGGCCTTAAGGGGTTCCCAAGGGGCGGTTCCCAGAGGCAGGTCCACCCAGGAGGGCGTGGGAATAGGCGGGACCCCCTGCCCCCGGAAGCCCGATCCCTGAGGTTTCCCGCAGGACTGAGGACGGCAAGGACCTAGATGCCAGGACGCTGAGATGCCACCCACGGACTTCCTGCTGTCTCCCGCTCAGAAGCCACGCGCTGGCTACCAGCCAGGGGCAGGGATGATGTAGCTGCTGCCCGCGAGGCCGGCCAAGGGCGTCCTGGGGCGGCGTCTGCCGGAGTTCCCCTCACTGGGAGGTGGAGCTTCTGAGAAAGGCATGCCCCCTCTGTAAAGGGGGGAAGGGGCTGCTGCAGTGATCCCATTTCTGACCTGCACCGCGCTGCCTCTGCCAGGAACTGGGATCTGGGAAGGGCTGGGAAGCCGAGGGGGATCGCTGGAGATTGGGTGCGTCAGGCCCGGGTCTCCCCAGAGATTAGAAAATCCCGCCATTGATTGAGAGTCTCAGCCCCTCCTCATTCCACACAAACTGTGCGTTTTCTCCTTAAAACTACCTGCCCCTCGTCAGCGGACCGCAACGCCTAGGCCCCCAGCCCGGTTTGGGGAACGTGTGGGAGAGAGGAGAGATAGGGGCGGATGTGCGGCACTTGAGGTCCAGGCCTGACTCGGAACCCAGGGAGGATGCGGGGACTCTGGGACAGTTACAGAGGACAGACAGACGCCTCCTTCTCAGCTCTTCTTCCCCATTTCCAAGAGACACGAGTATGCAGCCTCTGCCCTACACTGAGGAGCCGCTGAGCGCTCCCACCCCGGGCCTGGAGCGGCTCCGACCCTTTTCTGAGGGCGCAGGTGGAGCTCATTCCAGACGCTGTCCTATCTCTAGGCTGCTAGCCTGTGGCACCTCTCCACCGCGCCCTGCGCTCACCTGGGGGCCTACATGCCTCTGGGTGCTCACCGGAGACCCAGGTGGGTTCCCCCACCCCCAGGTGGGTCCGTGTGCAATTCGTGTTCACTGCATTGCGTGTGGAAACCTTCCCAGTGTCCCTGTGCCTGCTTCTCGGAACTTCTAAAGGGATCCTTGCAGATATAAATTACAAATTTAAGTTATGAGGATTTATGACTGAAAATATTCTCCCATTCACCGGGATTCGATAAAATGTATACATTCATTATAGAGAGAAAATTTTTTAAAGATTTTATTTATTTATTTGACAGATCACAAGTAGGCAGAGAGGCGGGCATAGAGAAAGGGCAAAGCAACCTCCCTGCAGAGCAGAGAGCCCGATGTGGCTCTATATCAGGACCCTGGGATCATGACCTGAGCCTAAGGCAGAGGCTTTAACTCACTGAGCCTTCCTGGCGCCCCCATTATAAAGAGAAATTTATGATGATAAAGTTTTGGGGTTTTTAAACAAAACATGCTTAGAAGTGAACTTTGTAAATGATGCAGGTGAATTCTGAAGTTTTTTTCATCAAATTGTCTACATGCAAATCTTAAAAATTGTTAAATTTTTATTCATTTATAAGTATGATTTATTTCTTTATACTTCTTTAAATTTATTTTTTATTTATTTTCAGTATAACAGTATTCATTATTTTTGCACCACACCCAGTGCTCCATGCAATCTGTGCCCTCTATAATACCCACCACCTGGTACCCCAACCTCCCACCCCCCGCCACGTCAAAACCCTCAGATTGTTTTTCAGAGTCCATAGTCTCTCATGGTTCACCTCCCCTTCCAATTTCCCTCAGCTCCCTTCTCCTCTCTAACTCCCCATGTCCTCCATGCTATTAGTTATGCTCCACAAATAAGTGAAACCATATGATAATTGACTCTCTCTGCTTGACTTATTTCACTCAGCATAATCTCTTCCAGTCCAGTCCATGTTGCAAAAAAAGTTGGGTATTCGTCCTTTCTGATGGAGGCATAATACTCCATAGTGTATAGGGACCAATCTTCCTTATCCATTTGTCTGTTGAAGGGCATCTTGGTTCCTTCCATAGTTTGGCGACCATGGCCATTGCTGCTATAAACATTGGGGTACAGATGGCCCTTCTTTTCACCACATCTGTATCTTTGGGGTAAATACCCAGGAGTGCAATTGCAGGGTCATAGGGAAGCTCTATTTTTAATTTGTTGAGGAATCTCCACACTGTTCTCCAAAGAGGCTGCACCAACTTGCATTCCCACCAACAGTGGAAGAGGGTTCCCCTTCTCCACATCCCCTCCAACACATGTTGTCTCCTGTCTTGCTAATTTTGGCCATTCTAACTGGTGTAAGGTGATATCTCAATGTGGTTTTAATTTGAATCTCCCTGAGGGCTAATGATGATGAACATTTTTTCATGTGTCTGATAGCCATTTGTATGTCTTCATGGGAGAAGTGTCTGTTCATATCTTCTGCCCATTTTTTGATATGATTATCTGTTTTGTGTGTGTTGAGTTTGAGGAGTTCTTTATAGATCCTGGATATCAACCTTTTGTCTGTACTGTCATTTGCAAATATCTTCTCCCATTCCATGTGTTGCCTCTTTGTTTTGTTGACTGTTTCCTTTGCTGGGAAGAAGCTTTTGATTTTGATGAAGTCCCAAAAGTTTATTTTCGCTTTTGTTTCCTTTGCCTTTGGAGACATATCTTGAAAGAAGTTGCTGTGGCTGATATCCAAGAGATTACTGCCTATGTTCTCCTCTAGGATTCTGATGGATTCCTGTCTCACATTGAGGTCTTTTATCCATTTTGAGTTTATCTTTGTGTACAGTGTAAGAGAATGGTCGAGTTTCATTCTTCTACAGATAGCTGTCCAGTTTTCCCAGCACCATTTATTGAAGAGACTGTCCTTTTTCCACTGTATATTATTTCCCATTTTGTCAAAGATTATTTGCCCATAGAGTTGAGGGTCCATATCTGGGCTCTCTACTCTGTTCCACTGGTCTATGTGTCTGTTTTTATGCCAGTACCATGCTGCCTTGGTGATCACAGCATTGTAGTAAAGCTTGAAATCAGGTAGCATGATGCCCCCAGTTTTATTTTTGTTTTTCAACATTTCCTTAGCAATTCGGGGTCTCTTCTGATTCCATACAAATTTTTGGATTATTTGCTGCAGCTCTTTCAAAAATACCAGTGGAATTTTGATCAGAATGGCATTAAAAGTATAGATTGCTCTAGGCAGTATAGACATTTTAACAATGTTTATGGGACGCCTGGGTGGCTCAGTTGGTTAAGTGACTGCCTTCAGCTCGGGTCATGATCCCAGAGTCTTGGGATAGAGTCCCACATCGGGCTCCTTGCTCAGTAGGGAGCCTGCTTCTCCCTTTGCCTCTGCCTGCCACTCTATCTGCCTGTGCCCACTCTCTCTGACAAATAAATAAATAAAATCTTAAAAAAAAAAAAAAGAAAAACAATGTTTATTCTTCTGATCCAAGAGCATGGAATGGTCTTCCATCATTTTGTGTCTTCTTCAATTTCTTTCATGAGTGTCCTGTAGTTCCTCAAATACAGATTCTTTACCTCTTTGGTTAGGTTTATTCCCAGGTATCTTATGGTTCTTGGTAAGATAGTAAATAGTAAATAGAATCGATTCTCTAATTTCCCTTTCTGTATTTTCATTGTTAGTATATAAGAAGGCCACTGATTTTTGTACATTGACTTTGTATCCTGCCACGTTGCTGAATTGCGGTATGAGTTCTAGTAGTTTGGGAGTGGAGTCTTTTGGGTTTTCCATATAAAGAATCATGTCATCTGTGAAGAGAGAGAGTTTGACTTCTTCATTGCCAATCTGGATACCTTTTATTTATCTTTGTTGTCTGATTGCTGTTGCTAGGACTTCTAATACTATGTTGAACAAGAGTGGTGAGAGTGGGCATCCTTGTCTTGTTCCTGATCTCAATGGGAAGGCTGCAAGCTTTTTCCCATTGAGGATGATATTTGCTGTGTGTCTTTCATAGATAGTTTTGATGAAGTTCAGGTATGCTCCCTTTATCCCTATACTTTGAAGTGTTTTAATCAGGAACGGATGCTGGATTTTGTCAAATGCTTTTTCTGCATCAATTGAGAGGACCATGTGGTTCTTCCTCTTCTCATATTAATTTGTTCTATCACATTGATTGATTTGCAAATGTTGTACCATCCTTGGAGCCCAGGGATGAATCCCACCTGGTCATGGTGGATTATCTTTTTAATGTGATGTTGGATCCTGTTTGCTAGGATCTTGTGGAGAATCTTAGCATCCATATTCATCAGTGATATTGGTCTGAAACTCTCCTTTTTGGTAGGGTCTTTGCCTGGTTTGGGGATCAGGGTAATGCTGGCTTCAGAGAAAGAGTCTGGAAGTTTTCCTTCTGCTTCAATTTTTTGAAACAGCTTCAGGAAAATAGGTGTTATTTCTTCTTTGAAAGTTTGGTAGAATTCCCCAGGGAATCCGTCAGGTCCTGGGCTCTTGTTTTTAGGGAGGTTTTTGATCACTGCTTCAATCTCATTACTAGATATTGGTCTATTCAGGTTGTCAGTTTCTTCCTGGTTCAATTTTGGGATTTATAGTTTTCCAGGAATGCATCCATTTCATCTAGATTGCTTAGCTTATTGGCATATAACTGTTGATAATAACTTCTGATGATTGTTTCTACTTCCTTGGTGTTAGTTGTGATCTCTCCCTTTTCATTCATAGTTTTATGAATTTGGGCTTTCTCTCTTTTCTTTTCCATTAGTGTAGCCAATAGTTTATCGATCTTATTGATTCTTTCAAAAAACCAGCTTCTAGTTTCACTGATATATTCTACTGTATCTCTGGTTTCTACCTCATTGATCTCAGCTCTAATCTTGATTATTTCCCTTCTTAGAAGGGAAGAACTTGATTCTCCAGTTCTTTAAGGTGTAGAGACAGCTGCGGTGTTCTGGATTTTTCAATTTTTTTGAGAGAGGCTTGGATGGCTATGTATTTCCCCCTTAGGACGGCTTTTGCTGTATCCCATAGGTTTTGAACCGAAGTGTCTTCATTCTCATGGTTTCCATGAATTGTTTCAGTTCTCCTTTGATCTCCTGGTTGATCCAAGAATTCTTAAGCAAGGTGGTCTTTAGCTTCCAGGCGTTTGAGTTCCTTTGGAAGTTTTCCTTGTGATGGAGCTCCAGTTTCAAGGCATTGTGATCTGAGAATATGCAGGGAATAATCTCAGTCTTTTGGTATCAATTGAGTCCTGATTTGTCCCCCAACTTTCCTAAGATAAAGGGGGATTAGAAATTGGTTTACCGGGGCGCCTGGGTGGCTCAGTGGGTTAAGCCGCTGCCTTCGGCTCAGGTCATGATCTCAGGGTCCTGGGATCGAGTCCCGCATCGGGCTCTCTGCTCAGCAGGGAGCCTGCTTCCTTCTCTCTCTCTCTGCCTGCCTCTCAGTGTACTTGTAATTTCTCTCTGTCAAATAAATAAATAAAATCTTTAAAAAAAAAAAAAAAGAAATTGGTTTACCTATAGGGATAGTATTGATTGGGGAAAGGGGTTTACTTTGAAGTTTAACTCTATATGAATATTAGAAAATAAAAATAAAAAGGAATAAACTAGACTAAACTAAACTAAAATTTTAAAAAAATCAAAAAATAGAAATGCAAAAGAAAAACACAGGTGTATGTATCAAAAAGTTCAGGTTGGAAGGTTATTATGGAATTTGATATACTGGACATCTCACTGTGATGGTAAATAGGTTAAAAAATTATCTTTTTTAAGATAAAAATTATCTTTTTTATCTTATCTTTATTTTTTATCTTTTAAGATAAAAATATTTTTTAATAACCTTTTGAGAAGGTTCCATGTGCACTTGAGAAGAATGAGTATTCTGTTGTTTTAGGGTGGAATGTTCGGTATATATCTATGAGGTCCATCTGGCCCAATGTGTCATTCAATGCTCTTGTTTCTTTATTAATTTTCTGCTGCGGTGATCTGTCTATTTCTGAGAGAGGCGTGTTAAGATCTCCTACTATTAATGTATTCATATCGATATGATTCTTTATCTTGATTAACAGTTTTCTTATGTAATTGGCTGCTCCCATATTGGGGGCATAGATACTTACAATTGTTAGATCATCTTGGTGGAGAGTCCCTTTAAGAATGATGTAGTGTCCTTCTGTATCTCTGGTCTTTAGTTTAAAATCTAATTTATCTGATATGAGAATTGCTACCCCAGCCTTCTTTTGAGGCCCATTGGCATGAAAGATGCTTCTCCATCCCTTCACTTTCTGTCTGGTTGTATCTTTAGGTTCAAAATGGGTCTCATGTAGACAACATATGGATGGGTCCTGTCGTTTTATCCAATCTGCAACCCTATGCCGTTTTATGGGCGCATTTAGGCCATTCACATTGAGACTGATTATTGATAGATACGTTTTTATTGACATCGTGTTACCTTTGAAGTCTTTCTTTCTGTAGATTGTCTCTATATTTCTGTTCAATGCTATTCTTAGGATTTTTTCTCTTTTATAGAACCCCCCTTAATATTTCCTGCAGTGTCGGCTTGGTGGTTGCATAGTCTTTTAAGCCTTGCCAGTCTTGGAAACTCTTTAACTCTCCATCCATTTTGAATGTCAGTCTTGCTGCATAAAGTAT
The DNA here is from genome assembly GCF_030435805.1 of Mustela lutreola. Lineage (NCBI taxonomy): Eukaryota > Metazoa > Chordata > Mammalia > Carnivora > Mustelidae > Mustela > Mustela lutreola. The sequence goes on from NC_081305.1 coordinate 50,488,079, forward strand.
TCTTGGCTGCATGTTTTTCTCATTTAGTGCCTTGAATATATCTTGCCAGCCCTTTGGCATGCCAGGTCTCTGTGGACAGGTCTGACATTATTCTGATGGGCTTTCCTCTGTAAGTACGGAGCCTCTTTGTCCTAGCAGCTTTCAAGAGATTATACCTACAATTATGATTCCTCAATTTGACTATCAGGTGTCGTGATGTTTTTTTGGAATGTATAATCTTGGGTGGAGACCTTTCAGTCTCTAGTACATGAACACTGTTCCATTCAAAGATTGGGAAAATTTTCATGAAGAACTTGTTCCACTATATCTTCTAGACTTCTTTCTTTCTCCTCCCCTTCAGGGATTCCAATAATTCTGACATTGGAACGCTTCATGGCATCATTTATTTCCCTGATTCTGTTTTCGTGGTTTCTAAGCTGTTTCTTCCAGGCTTCCTCCTGATCCTTTCTCTCTGTTTGTCCTCCAGATCACTAATTCTATCTTCTGTCTCAGTTACCCTAGCTTTGAGAGAATTTAGATTAGATTGGACTCATTGAGAGCACTGTGAAGCTCATCCCTGGTAGTTTTCAGCTCAGCTCTAACATTGTGAACATCCTGTCTGGTCGCTTTCAGTTCGGCCCTAATCAATTCCGTTTGGTCATCCATGGCTTTCTCCAACCTAGCTATTGCCTGGATATTTGTTAGCCTGAATTCTCTTTCCGACATATTGTCTATGTTGATAGCTATTAGCTCTGTTGCTGAAGGTCCATCCTCTGTATTTTTCTTCTGTTGGGCATTCCTCCTCCTAGTCATTTTGGTGAGAGATGACTGAACATATGTAGCTGGATGTATCAACCGTGGTGCAGTCAAGGTGCACCCTGGAACACTTCTGAGCAATCAGGATTCCCCACCCATATGAGAGACAAAAGAAAAGAAAAAGAAAAAAAGAAGAGAGAGAGAGACAGGAAAGAAAGGGAAGATCAAAGAGAAGGTTCAGCCCAAATGGGCCCCAAGGTAAGATTTAGGAAGTATACAATCAAAGACAGACAAACACAAAGACTAATAAAAGTATATGACAAGAGGAAAAAAATATATATATATGCAAATAAAGGAAGAACCTCATCAAAAAGAACCCCAAGTATAAGATTTATATACTATCAGGACAAACACAAAAACACAGAAACACTGGCGGAAGAAAAAGATGGATGAGTGGTAATAAATTCTCAGTGTGGGTGAGGAAGTTTGTTTTGATTCCTCCTGGATGTATCTTGATATCTTTGTTAAATGACTCAACTTTCCTAAGATAAAGGGGGATTAGAAATTGGTTTACCTATAGGGATAGTATTGATTGGGGAAAGGGGTTTACTTTGAAGTTTAACTCTATATGAATATTAGAAAATAAAAATAAAAAGGAATAAACTAGACTAAACTAAACTAAAATTTTAAAAAAATCAAAAAATAGAAATGCAAAAGAAAAACACAGGTGTATGTATCAAAAAGTTCAGTTTAGAAGGTTATTATGGAATTTGATATACTGGACATCTCACTGTGATGGTAAATAAGTTAAAAAATTATCTATTAAAAAAAAAACAGAATAGTGGGAACGAGTTAAAAATAAAAGTTGTCCTATGAAGTAGTGGTGGTTGTTCTCTTGTAGTCTTCTTCTTTTTTTTTTTTTTTTCTCCTTTCTTGGTTTGTTTTTTGGGGCAGGGGACTGCCACGTGGGTTTTCATTCAATGAGGTTCCCTGAGTTAAGTCCCCCTGCCCCCCCTCAAGGAGGTGGGCTCTAAGGAAACTGGTTTTTTTCAGGCTTTTGTTCTCTGGTGGTTTTTATGTCTGTTCATTTTTTTTTTCTCTCACCTTGACCGCTTTTGATGGTTTTTGTAGTTTTAGAGGAAAACAAACTGCATCCTGGCCTCCCTCTCAGACAGAAGCCTCAGTCTGGCTGCAGAGCCCAAATAAGTTCCCAATTGGCCGCTGGCAGAGCAGGTTCCAAGTCGCGATCCCTGGGGACACAGGATCTTTTGCTTGTACCCAAAACTGCGGCCGTGGCAGCTGTCTGGGCAGCTCCAGACCACCAGAGAGGTTCCAAGCAGTGATCGCACACTGAGATTTTCCCACTGGCCCAGGCTGGGAGTGCCTGGTCTTTCCAGGTCTAAAAGCGCCCAGCTTGCGCGCACCAATTTCAGGGGAGACTGTGGGTCGCGCACGCTTTTCAGGCTCTGAGAATGGGGCGCAGGTCCAAAAGCACCAGGCTGGGCCTTCGGGCACCTCTTTCAGGGGAGAATTTGGGGCACACATCTTGGGCTCTGAAATAAAGGCGTGGGTCACAGAGCACCAGCCGGGCCTTTGTGTACCTCTTTCAGGGGAGAATGAGGGGCACATGCATCTCAGGCTGTATAGCAAGGCTTGGGCATTCTGTCCTCTGGTGAGGCACCCAGCCCCTCACAGGAGCCAGACCCCATGCGTTCTCAGGCACACTGGCGGCTTAGGAACCAAGACCTGGTTTCTCCGCTGCACTCTCTCTAGCTCAGCACCAGGGGAGGCTGTCCTGGGACCGGGGACTTAAGCCCCTGTCACTAGCTGCCCCATCCCCACAATCCCCCCCCCCCGCATTTTTTTGCTCTTTTGAAGTGCTTTCAACCAGTCTCCAAGTTAATGCTGGTCCCCAGACGCAGGGCACTCTTGCTCCTATTACGGGGCTCCTATTACGGGTATTACTTTCCAACCAGTCACCTCTGGTGGCTCCCTCCCCCTTTTGTTTATCTTCCGATATCAGTCCACTGTTCCCACTCCACTTTACCTGCCCACTGGCGTCTTCTGCCCCTGTACAGATCCAGACGTGTATAATTCTGAACTCAGGCTGATTTCATGGGTGATCGGAGTTCTGTGGTTGGTAATCAGCTCACTTTAGGGTACAGATTTAAAAGGCGCCTCCTCTTACTTCCCTGCCATCTTATCCCCCCGCTCTTTATTCTTTTTTACTTTATTTTAGGTTTTTTTAAATTAACATATAATGTAGTATTTGCTTTGGGGTACAGGTCTGTGAATCACCAATCTTACACATTTCACAGCACTCACCATAGCACATACCCTTCCCAATGTCTATAACCCAGCCACCCTATCCCTCCCACTCCCCAGCAAATCTCAGTTTGTTACTTGAGATTAAGAGTCTCTTATGGTTTGTCTCCCTACCCTGTCCCATCTTGCTTCATTTTCCCCTCCCTACCCCCGATGACCCTCTGCCCTGCTCTCAAATTCTTCATATCAGAGTACATATGATAATTGTCTTTCTCTGATTGACACATTTTGCTTACCATAATACCCTCTAGATCCATCCATGTCATTGCTAATGGCAAGAATGGGGGGGGGGGGGGTTGATGGCTGTATAGTATTGCATTGTGTATATACACCACATCTTCTTTATTGGTTCATCTTTTGATGGACAGCTAGGTTCTTTCCATAGTTCAGCTCTTGTGGACATTGCTGCTATAAACATTCAGGGACACATGCCCCTTCAGATCACTTCATTTGTATCTTTAGGGTAAATACCCAGCAGTGCGATTGCTGGGTGGTAGGGTAGCTCTGTTTTCAACTTTTGTGGTACTTCTATACTGTTTTCCAGAGTGGCTGCACCAACTTGCATGCATTCCCACCAACAGTGTAGGAGAGTTCTCCTTTCTCCGCATCCTCACCGACATTTGTCCTTTCCTGGCTTGTTAATTTAAGCCATTCTGACTGGTGTGAGGTGGTATCTTATTGTGGTTTAATTTGTATTTCCCTGATGCCGAGTGATGTGGAGCACTTTTTCATGTGTCTATTGGCCATCTGGATGTCTTCTTTGCCAAAATGTCTGTTCATGTCTTCTGCTCATTTCTTGATTGGATTCTTTGTTCTTTGGGTGTTGAGTTTAATACGTTCTTTGTAGATTTTGGACAATAGCCCTTTATCTGATATGTCATTTGCAAATATCTTTTCCCATTCTTTCAGTTGTCTTTTTGTTTTGTTGACTCTTTCCTTTGCTGTGCAAAAGCTTTTGATCTTGATGAAATCCCAATAGTTCACTTTTGCCCTTGCTTCCCTTGCTTCTGGTGATGTTTCTAGGAAGAAGTTGCTGCAGCTGAGGTTGAAGAGGTTGCCACCTGTGTTCTTCTCAAGAGTTTTGATGGATTCCTGTCTCACACTGAGGACTTTCATCCATTTTGAGTCTATTTTTGTGTGTGGTGAAAGGAAATGATCCAGTTTCATTCTTCTGCATGTGGCTGTCCAATTTTCCCAACACAATTTGCTGAAGAAACTGTCTTTTTTCCATTGGACATTCTTTCCTGCTTTGTCGAAGATTAGTTAACCATAGAGTTGAGGGTCCATTTCTGGGCTCTCTATTCTGTTCCATTGATGTATGTGTCTGTTGTTGTGCCAGTACCTTATTGTCTTGATGATTACCCCTTTGATGATTAGTTTGAAGTCTTGAATTGTGATGCTGCCAACTTTGGTTTTCTTTTTCAACATTCCTCTGGCTACCCAGGGTCCTTTCTGGTTCCATATAAATTTTACGATTATTTGATCCATTTATTTGAAAAAAATGATGGTTTTGGTAAGGATTGCATTAAATGTATAGATTAAGTAGCATAGACATTTTCACCATATTTCTTCTTCCAATGCATGAGCATGGAACATTTTTCCTTTTTTTTTTTTTTTTTTTTGCATCTACCTCTGTTTCTTTCCTGAGTCCTTTATAGTTTTCTGAGTACAGAGTCTTTGACTCTTTGCTTAGGTTTATTCCTAGGTATCTTGCTGTTTTGGGTGCAATTATAAATGCAATCAACTCCTTAATCTCTCTTTCTTTTGTCTTGCAGTTATATATATGCTGTTATATAGGCTATATATATATATATATATGTTGTTATATAGAAATGCAACTGATATATATATTATATATATATAATATATATATATATATATATATATATATGCTGTTATATAGAAATTCAACTGATTTCTGTGCATTGATTTTATATCCTGACACTTTACTGAATTCATGTATGAGTTCTAGCTGTTTTAGAACGGAGTCTTTTGGGGTTTTTTCATAAAATATATCATCTGCAAAGAGTGAGAGTTTGACTTCTTCTTTGCTGATTTGGATGGCATTTATTTCTTTTTGTTACCTGATTGCTGAGGCTAGGACTTCTAGTATTATGTTGAATAGCAGTGGTGACAGTGGACAGCCCTGCTGTGTTCCTGACCTTAGGGGAAAAGCTCTCAGTTTTTTTCCCATTGAGATTGATATACTCTGTGGTTTTTCATAGATGGCTTGATGATATTGAGGTATGTACCCTCTGTCCCTACACTGTGAAGAGTTTTGATCAGGAAGGGATGCTATATGTTGTCAGATGATTTTTCAGCATCTATTGAGAGTATGGTTCTTGTCCTTTCTTTTATTAATGTATCACATTGTATTGATACATTGTATCAATGTATCACATTGATTAATTTGTGGATGTTGAACCAACCCCACAGTCCAAGAATAAATCCGCCTTTGTCATGGTGATTAATCCTTTTAATGTACTGTTGAATCCTATTGGCTAGTATTTTGGTGAGAATTTTTGCATTTATGTTCATCAAGGATATTGTTCTGTAAGTCTCCTTTTTGATGGAGTCTTTGTCTGAATTTGGGCTCAAGGTAATCCTGGCCTTTTAAAATGAGGTTGGAATTTTACCTTCCATTTCTATTTTTTGGAACAATTTCAGGAGAATAGGTATTAATTCTTCTTAAAATGTTTGGTAGAATCCCCCTGGGAAGTGTCTGGCCCTAGGCTCTTGTTTCTTGGGAGACTTTTGGTGACTGCTTCAATCTCCTTACTGGTTAGGGGTCTGATCATGTTTTCTATTTCTTCCTCGTTCAGATTTGGGAGTTTATATGTCTCTAGGAATGCATCCATTTCTTCCAGATTGTCAAATTTGCTGGCATATAGGTGCTCATAATATGTTCTTATAATTGTTTGTGTTTCTTTGGTGTTGGTGGTGATCTCTCCTCTTTTATTCATGATTTTATTAATTTGGGTCCTTTCTCTTTTCTTTTTGATAAGTCTGGCCAGGGGTTTATCAATCTTATTAATTCTTTCAAAGAACCAACTCCTAGTTTTGGTGAATTGTTCTACTGTTCTTTTAGTTTATTTTTCATTGATTTCTGCTCTGATCTTTATTATTTCTCTTTTCCTGCTGGATATAGGCTCTCATTGCTGTTCTGTCCCCAGCTCCTTTAGGTGTGGGGTTAGGTTGTGTACTTAAGACCTTTCTTGTTTCTTGTGAAAGGCTTGTATTGCTATACACTTTCTTCTCAGGACCACCTTTGCTGTGTCCCAAAGATTTTGAATAGCTGTGTTTTCATTTTCATTTGTTTCCATGATTTTTCTTAATTCTTCCTTAATTTTCTGGTTGACCCACTCATTCTTTAGTAGGATGCTCTTTACCATCTACATATTTGAGTTCTTTCCAACTTTAATCTTGTGGCTGAGTTCTAGTTTCAAAGCATTGTGGTCTAAAAATATGCAGGGAATGATCCCAGTCTTTTGGTATCAGTTCAGACATGATTTGTGACCCAGGATATGATCTGTTCTGGAGAATGTTCCATGTGCACTAGAGAAGAATGTGTATTCTGTTGCTCTGAGATGGGATGTTCTAAACATATCTGTGTTGTCCATCTGGTCCAGTGTGTCATTTATATAAAACCTTTATTTCCTTGTTGATCTTTTGCTTGAATGATCTGTCCATTTCAGTGAGGGGGTTTTAAAGTCCCCTACTCTTATTGTATTATTGTTGTTGTATTTCTTTAATTTTGTTAAAATTGGTTTATATAATTGGCTGCTCCTATGTTGGGAGCATAGATATTTAAAATTGTTAGATCTTCTTGTTGGAGAGGTCCTTTAAGTATGATGCAGTGTCCTTCCTCATCTCTTATTATAGTCTTTTGATTGAAAATCTAATTTATCTGATAGAAGGATTGCCACCCCAGCTTTCTTTTGATGTCCATTAGCATGGTAAATTGTTTATCACGCCCTCACTTTAAATCTGGAGGTGTCTTTGGGTCTAAACTGAATTTCTTACAGACAGCATATTGAGGGTCTTTTTTTAAATCCATTGATACCCCGTGTCTTTTGATTGGGGCATTTAGCCCATTTACATTCAAGGTACCTATTGAAGGACATGAATTTAGTGCCATTGTTTTGCCTGTATGGTGACTGCTACTGTATATTGTCTCTGTTCCTTTCTGATCTGTTACTTTTAGGATCCCTCTTTGCTTAGAGGACCCCTTTCAATATTTCCAGTAGAGCTGGTTTGGTGTTTGCAAATTCTTTTAGTTTTTGTTTGTCCTGGAAGCTTTTTATTTCTTCTCCCATTTTCAGTGAAAATCTAGCCAGATATAGTATTCTTGGCTGCATTTTGTCCTGTATACTGCTCTGATTATATCATGTCCATCCTTTCTGACCTGTCTGGTCTCTATGGGTAGGTGTGCTGCCAATCTATTATTTATATCATTGTATGTTACAGACCTCTTGTCTAGAGCTGCTTTCAGGATTTTCTCTTTGTCACTGAGACTTGTAAATTATCCTATTGTTAGATGATGGTGAGTTAACCTATTTTTATTGATTTTGAGGGGGTTCTCTGTGCCTTCTGGATTTAGATACTTGTTCCCATTGCCAAACTAGGGAAATTCTCTGCTGTAATTTGCTCCAATATACCTTCTGCCTTTCTCTCTTTCTTCTTCTTCTTTGATCCCAATTATTCTAATATTGTTTCACCTTATGGTATCGCTTATCTCTTGAATTCTCCCCTTATGGTCTAGTAGATGTTTATCTCTCCTTTTCTCAGCTTCTTTATTCTCCATCATTTGGTCTTCTATATCACCAATTCTCTCTTCTGCTTCATTCATCCTAGCAGTAAGAGCATCCATTTTTTATTGTATTTCATGAATAGCTTTTAAAATTTCAACGTGGTTATATTTTAGTTCTTTTATTTCTCCAGAAAGAGATTTTATTTCTCCAGAAAGGAATTCTCTAGTATCTTCCTTGCTTTTTAAAGAAGCTAGCACCTTGATAATCATCATTCTGAACTCTAGTTCTAACATCTTACTACTGTCTGTATGGATTAGGTCCCTAGCCATTGGTACTGCGTCTTGTTCTTCCTTTATTTCTTTTTTAGATGAATTTTTCCAATTTGTCATTTTATCCAGAGAATAATAGATGAATGAGAGAACAAAATGCTAAGGGGGTAGCAAGCACCCCAAGAAAAGCATACACTAACCAAATCAGAAGAGACTCAAAAGCCAGGGGTAGAGGAAAGGAGGGGGGAAAAAACGTGCATGTGTGTGTGTGTGTGTGTGTGTGTGTGTGTGTGTGTAGACTGGTGAATAGAACAGAGCCACACACTTTATTTTGGGTGTATTTTGGTCTGTTAGAAGAAACTGCTTCCCAGAATATTAAAGAAAAAAAAAACTTACACTTATACAAAAATAAGCACAATGAAGGGATGGAATATGACTGGAAAGATGAAAATTTTAAAAGAGTCTAAAAAAAGAATTAATAAGATAAGAAATTGGTTGGAAAAAGGGGAAAAAAAGAGGAAAGAGACTGGAGGCTACAACAAAGCCATGTTCTAAATTTAGGGTATATTTTGATCTGTTGGAAGAAACTCTATCCCAAAATTTTAAAGAAAGATAAATCTATGTGTATACAAAAAATACATACAATGAAGGGATAGAACATGACTATAACAATGAAATTTTTAAATGGTTTTTAAAGAACTATTATAAAATAAAATAGTTAAAAGAGGAAAGAGGAAATTTTTAAAAAATAGAATAAGAAAAAAATAAAATTATAAAAATTTAACTTTGAAAGACTAAAGAATCAAGGGAGAAAAGCCATGAATTCTTTGTTGTTTTCCCCTAGCTTCGTAGTTCCACAGTTCTCATTCATCAGTGAACTCGGTCTTGGCTGGGTGTCCTTGCTGATCTTCTGTGGGAGGGGCCTGCTGTGGTGATTCTCAAATATCTTTGCCCAACGCAGAGTTGCACTGCCCTTGCCAACAGCCAGGCTAAGCAATCTGCTTGGGTTCATTTTTCAGAGCTTTTTTCTCTGAACACTTTCCTTAGAGCTCTGGAGGACAGGAATGAAAATGGCAGCCTCCCAATCTCCAGCCCAGAGGAGGTGAGAGTTGGCCCCTCTTCTCACTGTGCGCATGGAGAAAAGCCATCAATCCCTCCCATCTCCCTGGTCTCCAGCCTGGCCAGGCTTGAAGCTCACCCAGCCTGTGACCAAGCATTTCTATCTCTGGGGCACAGCCCTCTATGGTCTCCAAACCCAGCTGTTTCCTGCTACTCATTCCTGTGCTTCTCCTCCCCGAAGAAGGAGGGGTATCCCTGGATCTGCCACATGTGGGGTCCCTGCTTGAAGATCATGGTTTAAGGTAATCCCAAGCTGAGCGCCCCTCCTCAGCTCGGTCTCTGCCACAGGTTTCTCCCCTCCAATACCTGGGGGCTCTGCCACACTCAGACACCACAGGTCTTTTTGTGACCCCACGGGTCCTGAGCCACACTGTCCTCGCAAGGACTCCACCCACCCCACACCCTGTTTAACCTCTGGAGCAACGGCCCTCAGTGGAACAGACTTCTACAAGTTTGGATTTTGTGCTCCGCTGCTCTGTTCCCTGCAGTGTATCTTCCTCTCACCTCAGATTCACTTCCTGGCATGTCCTACCTTGCAGAAAGTGGTCGCTTTTCTGTTCCTAGAATTGCTGCTCTTCTCTTTGATCTACTGTTGAGTTTGTAGGTGTTCAGAAGGTTCGATAGCTATCTGGCTTGACTCCTGGGACCCAATATTTAGATCTCCTACTCCTCCACCATCTTGCTCCTCCCCTATTTCTTTATACTTTCTAAATAATAGCTAAGTATATATAACAGTGATATTGGTTTGGTTATATTAATTTTATATTCTATTAATGGTACAGATACTCCACCTTTGGTGCTTTACAACTGATCTCCTTGATTTACTGATAATCATTATATCAATCTCAAAAAAAAATGAAACTTACCTCTTTATTTCCAGATTGTGTACCAGTGTTATTTGCAGCAAATGCCTTATGATAATGACACCAAAGTATGATGTTAACATGAATCTAAGTGTTGCTTTAGGAAAACATCTTAATTAATAGCCAAAATGATTTAATTATTGTACATCAAACACACATGCTAAAAATCTGTATTTTTATGTATATAGCAATACTGACCTGTCTTTTCAGGTCATTTCTCTGTTACATTCAAGATTTATTAGGAAAAAGAATTATGCTTTTCTTAATACAAATTAGGAATAGAACATTTCCAGGGCTTGTACATTTCCTGACTTATTCAAATTTTATAGCACTAGTGAGATACATTTAAAATCCTTCTTGGTATTACACATTTGGATATTAACCAACCGAATGATGTTTATTCTTCATTCATATGTTCTGAATTGTATAAGCTTATTTGAAATTTTCATTGGGAGATTAATAATTAGAATTCATCTATACTTTTTTTTGTTTTTTTATGTGAAAACAGGTTAAAATAGGTTTGCAGAATTATCTAATTTTCTAATTATCTAATATTCACCAGTTTTATAACAACACTGATTTTCTCTGTTCCTTAAGGGCTTGGGGTGAGAGGGGATGCCTTTGAAGATAAAAATCAAAAATTGCTGTTCTTCCTTGAAATCTTTTGGTAGTTTCCAGAGCTCTCTGTGACTGACAGAGATAGAGAGAGATGAGGAGGAGGAGGACAGCGATGATGCTGATGATGGTAGTGATGATGAGGATGGTGATGGTGATTATGGAGATGATGGTGGTGATGGTGATATCCTACCTAGATACTTCAAATAACTAACACACTTATATGGTAGGCATTGAATTCTCTCTCTCTCTCTCAATATATTCATATCTATATATATTAATTCATATGTACATAAATATGAATATGCCTCTTCATTATATTTATGGCCAACCTCTCATTCTTGAACACTGGGTCCTGAATTATTGAAAAAAGCAAGTTCCCCTATCCAAAAGAGGTAGCTTACATGATCAGAATGAACACAGAAATTAAATAGCTCAAGTATTTCTATATTGAGAGACAATTTTACATATTGAATTTCTGAGCTAGGGGATATAGGAAGACTCTATGCCAATGGGACCCAGAAGCAAAGCCTCAATTCATAAAACATGAGGACATAGAAAGAATCCAATGAGAACAGAGGTGATCCTTCAGTAGCAGAGAAAGTGTCCATTAGGGACTCTGTATTAGTTATATCACAAGAAATGGGGCAGGTACAAGACCACAGAGCCCAGAGGACAAGTTTGAGTCCCATCAGCACCTCATTTTCCCCCATACTTTTATGGTTCTCAGAAGTGACTGATACCATCTGCCCATCACAAAGCAAAGAAGACACCAACACTGGGGAGTAGTGGATAGTATGGGGATGGCATGGATGGTTAAGCCCTGTCAAGGGGAAGCAGGTGCCCTGGGTAGACATTCAGGATCCTGGGTGATTTTCATCTGCTCTGACCTCTGTGACCTCTCTACCTTAATTCCTGCCCACCCAACTCCCAGATTACACAGTGGAGAATCTCATCCTCATGGACATGGCTGCTGTGATCCTAGTGGTCCTCGGGATTCTCCTCTTTCAGACTTGGTACAGTGAGAGAAGAGCCCAAGATGCAGTCAGGAGGCAAAAACAAGAGAGAACAATGCCACAATCAGAATAGTGGAGCCTTGGGAAGTACATCTTGTGTGCCCAGAGGTTCTGGAAGAGCATGTGGGGTGTGTGCCTTGTGAACTGTCTGCAGGTCATTGTGAGGAGGGAGAGGAATCATGGTTCCCAGTGCAGGGACAATGCATGCTCTCTTCTGCCTTTGAATTATGGACTCCCCTTTCCAACCACTTGTGAGTTGTCTTCACTGGCTCTCATCTTCCCCCAACCAGCTGACACCTGCATGGCAGACTTCAGTCCACATTGCCATACACTGCCATCCTCTGGTTCCAATTTCAGTGAACACATTTTCCCATTTTCCTCCCTTGCAATCACCATAAACCTTGAGGAACACGAGGGTCTCCTTCTTTCAGTTCAAATAATGGAGGCTGTTTGAATGGATCACAAATTGGCATCAAAAGTTGCAGCCTGAAAGGGATAATCCAGGAGATGCCCCCACACCCTCTGAGCATCCCTCAACTTCCACCAGATGGCCTGTCTGTGCTGCCTCTGAGAAAACCGTGTACAAAATGCTGGATCCTGGTGTTGGCCAGTATCTCTGCTGAAACTCCTCCCTTCATACGCAACTTCAGGGTCCCACCGTGAGGTCCCTGATGGTGAGGAACGTGCAGAACTGATGTGACAAACCAATACAAATCAACATAGAACCCATTAATGCCACTCTGAGAGCACTAAAGTTTACCCAGGTTTCCTTACATTTTATGTGAAATGATTACTTCTATTTCTCTAGGCCCAGTTTCAGCGAACTCACAAGACTGAGTGTTGAGGACTCCAGATGGGAGGTTAATAGTTACAGTGTGCTACCAGTCATGGGAGGGCCAGGAGCACACAGGCCCATGAAATTAAGAGATTCCAGATCCTTAAAAACTTGAACCCAGAAGCATGTGTCACCAAGAAATTCCACTTCTGGGCATAAGTTGTAGTTCGCAAGATAGACAGTTCTGGAGATCCCATACAACCCCGCGCCTAAAGCGAACAAGAGGGTCCTGACAAATCTGTAAAGAGGGTAGATCTTGTGTTAAGCTCTCTTATTACCACAATGAAAAGCAGGCATGAAGGAGAATTGCATCCATGTAACTGAGGAGACACTATGCAAGTGAGTTCATCCAAGGACTCACAAGGGACAAAAGGTGGTGGCAATCAAATGTCCACCAGCTAACAATGGATTAACAAGCATTAACTGTGTCCAGCTAGTAGTTTGCACAAAGCATGGAGACAGATTCTAGAAGATCTAATGCCTGGGGGACAAGAGGACATGCAGAGGCAGGAATGACTTGGGTTTTGCTGGAGAGAAGGTAGTGCTGTCCCAGAAACAGAACGTAATAGAGAGACAGTGTGTGAAGAAAACAAACATAACCCCAAGTCCAGAGCCAAGTGGTGGTTCCCTCGGTGAGTCAGTTTAGTCTAGAAACATGTTTCCCAGCCTTCTCTAGGGTCATCCATACTGGATAGCCCCAACACCTTCCTGTCAAATGAACAGAATGACATCTCCACACAGTTCTTTCCCTGAGCCCTCCTTCCATTACCTGTCCACACCACAATCAGGATCAGTGGAAGACTGGAGATGTCCTGTTAGAGCCACCACATCAGCCTTCCTTTCTTGCTTCTCCTCCAGGTCCTGACTCCCTGAGGAACTGTCTTACTCTCATAGCTCCGTACCTCCTCATCACTGCCTCTCCCCTGCACAAAACCTGCCCATCTGTCTCTACCTTACTCCAGTGACACCCAGTCTCTACATCTTACCCTCCACGGGCTGACAACCAGGCTGAGCTACCCTCTCCAGCTCCTCCCCACAAGCAAGCTCATCCCAGTTTACCACCTCCCCTCTACACACACGCACATACACACACACAGAGTCATAACCACATGTGTGTCTTCTGGGAATGTGACAGGGGAGATAATCTCAACAGAGCAGACTCCTTCCAAACCTCCTAGGCCATGAAAACAAAAAAAGAACCATCGCTGACTCTTCCTACCAACTGTGAATGTATTTGTGTTCCTGGGATTCTGTAAGAAGCTCACAAGAAACCACAAACACCACTTAGAATGGCATTCAGCTCATCAGGCAGCCAGCCAATGAAGATGAGGGTGTCATCGCTGCTGGGTACCATACCCTCCTCCACAGAACACGGCCTCCCTAGCGGTGATCTCCTCACAACAGCAATCTGTTCACACGTTACCTTACTGACAATGTTCCTGCTCCTGAAGGTAAAATCCAGGAACACATGTAGGTGTGGGAGCGGTTCCCCACTCCCTGAGGACGCAGTACCAGGAGAGTTCAGCACCTTGGGCAAGGATGACACCACTCAGCACACTTGAGCTCACCCTGTCTTGTGTTGGACTCTCTATCCCGGAGGGTCCCCACCAACTGTGACTAAGCTTGTGAGATGTCACCTGGCTCTGAGCCTCTCTGTCCTCGGTTTCTCTCTTCCTCTATGGTTTACCAAAACTATCACCTGATTTCATTTTCTCAAGGGTTTGTATTGTCTGCTGTCACTGTCACAGTCCCATGCATCCAGGGAAGGAACGAGACTGTCCTCTCACCAATGAGTCCCCAGTGCCTGGCACCATGACCGGATGTGGCCACTGCTCACTGAACAGGGGCTAATTGCCAGCGTGGTGGGAGGAAGGATGAAAATTTGCCTTGACAGAAACCCAGAAAAGGGAAGTGTCTCAGCCCACGTCACACAGCTTCTGTGTGAGACAGGGCAGAAATGGAACTGAAATGGGGCTGATTCCTTGGCTCTGCCCTCCCTCCCCCAGTTTGAGTCCTGGAACCAGTGTCTCTCTCTAGACTTGGGCTTTTTGGGGAGGAAACAGAGAGAGTGGGGTCTGGGGAGACTTGGTCAGGTCTAAAAGGTCCCAGGACCTGCTGCTCTCGGGTCACCCTTCAGGGAAAGCAGAGAGAGGCCCTGGCAGGGGCTCTTCCCCTTCCTGTGAGGCCATCCCTCTAGGACCCATGATGAGGAACACAGGGCCTGGGTTGTACCACACCCCATGCATCTGTCCATCCAGCACACACTGAGGACTTTATAAGCTGTCTGCACCGCTGGGGAACATGGGAGGCAGCACCAGGACCCCAACCCTCACTGCTCTTCTCTGCCTCGGTGAGCTTTCTAGAAAAGAAGAGGGAAGGGGTTGCCCCCCTTCCTGCCCCCAGGTATTGGTCCCTGGGAGACCTCAGGACTGGAGAGGATCAGTAGGAGCAGAACATCTGGGGGAGGCACATGCTCAGCCGCAGATGTGACCCCAGCACCCAGAGGCCCAGACCAGAACTGGAGCAGCTACATGTGGGTGTGGGAGGCACTCACAGGAACTCTCTTCCAGGGCTATGCTGGGGCCTGTGGGATGAGGCACAGATGGGTGAGTGTTCCCCCAGATCTCCTGTCTCCACCAACCACCCCTTAAGCAGCCGGGGTCACAGAGGGTCAGAGCTAATAGTGACTCATGTGGGAAGGGTCTTGGGGTGACAGGTGGGAAACTGAGAGGAGAAGGGACCCCTTGCAACCCTCCATCTGATTCCTTTCCAGGGACCCTCCCCAAACCCTCCATCTGGGCTGATCCCAGCCACATAGTCACCAAGGGGAGCCGTGTGACAATCTGGTGCCAGGTGTCTCTGCAGGCTGACGGCTACTATCTATATAAAGAGAAAGTCTCTGAGTCCTTGGAGACCTTGGAGACCTCATGGGATTCTAGCAACAAGGCCGGTTTCTCCATTAAATCCATGAGCTCACACAATGTAGGGCGATACCGGTGTGCATATCAGAGCGGGGAGAGCCGGTCACAGCTGAGTGATGACCTAACCCTGGTGATGACAGGTAAGGGCAGGAGCTGGCCCCCTCCCCCTGGGCCCCTTCTCCAGGCAGAAGGGAATGGTCTGTGGCTTCAGGGGGACCCCTTGTTCACAGCCCACAGTACGTGGGATGCATGAGATCCGTGGGGTGATGGCACCTGTAACCAGCTCCCTCCTTCTCCCTCAGGACAGTATGATGCACCCTCCCTCTCAGCAAACCCAGGCCCTGTGGTGGCCTTGGGAGGGAATGTGTCACTCTCCTGTAGCTCACTGTGGCCACGGGGGTCATTCCATCTGCTGAAGGAGCCGGGAGCTAATGTGCCCCAACACCTGGAGTGGACGTTCCATCGTGAGAGGGGGCAGGGGTTCCTCCAAGTGGGCCCCATGAACACCTCCCATGCAGGGACCTACAGATGCTACGTTTCTCCTGAGTCATACCCGTATTTGTGGTCACAGCCTAGTGACCCTCTGCACCTTCAGGTCACAGGTGAGGGGGCCCCTGCCTCACCCCACCTACCTCCTGGGCCCAGATGACTGACCTAAGCCATATGCCCAGTGGAACCCTGGGGTTGAAGGGGGGGTGAGTGACACTGTCATTCCGGGGCCAGAATGGCCAGTGAAAGAATGTGGGAGGGGCCCATGAGAGCCTCACTGCAGGCCCTGGGCCAATATGGGGAGTGCGTCCCCAGTACCACGGTCCCCTGCTGTCCCGGTGTCTACAAGGAACCCTCCCTCTCGGCCCAGCCGGGTCCCTGTCTAGAGACAGCCTGACCCTCCAGTGTCACTCAGAGACCAGCTCTGACAGATTCGCTCTGACCAAGGATGAGGAGCTCAGAGCTCCCCAGTGTCTAGAAGGGCAAACCCAGCCCCAACTTCCCTCTAGGCCCTCTTAGCCACATTCACGGGGGCTGGAATCGATGCTACTGAGAGCACAAGCTCTTATCCACCTGGTTGGCACCCAGTGCCCCTCTGTGCATCCTGATCACTGGTGAGGAGCCCCCCAGACCCAAGTCCTAACTGTCTGCTCAGGGTCTGGGACCACAGATGCCCCTGGGTGATGGGGTCCAGGGAGAGGGCCAGGAGCACAGGCTGAGGTGGGTATATAGTCTAGAGACAGGGACTGAGAAAGGGACAGTGACGGCCATGGATATAAAGGACCCACTCAAGGAGATGGGAGGTACTGAGAGGGGGTCCCACACAGAGTCCCTGGAGAGAGGATGGTGGCCCCCCAGCCTAGGGTCAAAGGCATGTGTGTGGGGGGGGCTCTTTACATTTCATGACCTTCCTCTCCTCCAGGAATATATGAGAAACCGTCCCTCTCGACCCAGCCAGGGGCCTCAGTGTCCTGGGGAGAGAATGTGACCCTGCAGTGTTGCTCGGAGTTGTGGTTTGATACCTTCCACCTCTCTAAGGAGGGGTCTCTCGCTCCTCCCCAGGTCCTTCGTCTGCAGGACACAGCAAAACCTCATCAGGTCAACTTTACACTGAGTCCCGTGACCTCAGATTTTGAGGGCACCTACCGGTGCTACAGCTCACATAGCAACAACCCCTACCTGTTGTCACAGCCCAGTGACCCCCTGGATCTCCTAGTCTCAGGTGAGGAGCCCACACCCATGTCCACTGAGGGCTTTGATGCTTGAGTCACAATCCTGCATCTGGAGAGCTCTGGGCTGGGAGGGGAAGGAGTGAACAACAAGGAGCTCAGCCACTGGGTTATCCCTCTCTGTGGGGAATGAAAAGACGGACAGGGCCATGCCCTCTCCATGTCTTACCCTGACCAGAGGGACAGAGACAGGACTAGGTGAGTGCAGGGAGGAGACAAAAGAGTATAAAAAGACAAGCTGTGACTATGGGCAGTAGGGCTGAGTGGGACAGAAGACCCAGCACAGCCCCACAGCACCCCCTTCTTCCAAGCAGGATTTGGTGTCTACACACCCTCACCCCACAGACAATCTTCATGTCTCCTAGGAACAGAATCCTCTTAGCCTAGAGGATGCACGCCTCTCCAGTCCTAGGTTGAACTAAGTTGATCCTCCGCAATTCAAACATCTATAGAGGGGTTGTTCCTGCCAGACCTGGAGATGGGGTTGGGGGAATTTGAAGAGAGTAGCCCTGTGTCTCCAGAAATATTGAGATCATGGGGGCGCACTGGGTGGTAGTGGGAGTGGAAAAGTCTAAGTAGCCCAGGTCAAGTGCAGGGAAGAGCTGGCTGTCTCTGTCTTTGGTGCTGATGTGTAGAAAGTCAGACTATCACGGCACGTGTGGAACAAGGTCCACCGTAGGTAGAGAGCATAGTAAAGGGTGACTCTCATCTTCAGGTCAGGAGTCTGGGGAGACCCTGGAATTCATATCTCGAGCTGAGTTGGATCAGCCGCTCTTGACTGAGGCACTGACAAAATTCCATTCATATCTGAGACAGTCCTCCCAGTTACCAATGTTTGAATCTATCCTCGATTTCAAAAGGCTAAACCAGATTGGAAAATTGGTACCAGTGAGTTCTCTGGAAGATGTTTCAGGAATTCCTCTTTCTTGGGACTTCTGTACTCTAAACATGCCCTTTCTCCATCAGTAACTCTTGGCATGATAGTGAAAGGAAGGAGAGATAGACTGCCCAAGATGTCAGCCAGATCAGGCCAAACTCCAAAATATCTTCCATAAGAATCCAAGTCTAGCATTCCCTCCCCAGTCCTAGAGTTACCTGGTATTCCTTGATATTCCAAGATAGATCTCTGCATGTTCGTCCATGTGTCCATCTCAGTGTCCATCTTCTTTTATCTTTGATTATGTAGATTGTTTTTCTTTTTCTTTTTCTTTTTCTTTTTCTCATCTGCCTTCATATTTAGACAACACATTGAGTGAATGATTAGCAGTGATGTGAATTATGGAAATCCTTGCTCATAGAAAAATGCCTGATGTGTGCTATATGATCCAACGTTTATTTTTATTAAGATCTGTTAGCCAACATATAAGAACATTATTAGTGTTTGGTGTAATGTTCAATGATTTATTTGTTGTGGATAACAGCCAGTGTTTGTCAGATCACATGTTATTTTCAAAAAAGGACACATGTATAGATAAAGATGGAAAGTGATGTAGAAATATATAATCCCAACTCAGGGACCAGAAGGAGTTGGCAGATGTACGGGAATGAAAAGGTGGACCCTGCTTTTCACTCCTCCATGTTCCTGGTCCTCAGGATAAAAATGAAGCTTCCCATATTTATTATTGCCTCCTAATTAAATGCAAGGTGAGACACTAGAGATACTCACTTAAGGGACTGAGATGGTATTAGCAAGTTTCAGGCACTCCCTGGAGAAGAGAAACGAGATTACTTAAGTATTTCTAGGTCTCCCCAACCACAGGCTCTGTTTTTTGCCTCTCAGGTGTAGCTGGTGCCCTCAGAGAACCATAAAACAAGCCTTCAGAATGGATGAATAAGGAGGAATTCTGAGTGATGTGGTGGGCTCACAGGGACACATTCTGTCAATAAATGCAGGAAGGTAGACGTGTAGGATGCCAGGGTCATGTCAACACGTTCTGACCACCACAATATCTTTGTCCATGGTCTCTAGGGTCAAACAGCCAAGATTACACAGTGGAGAATCTCATCCGGTTGGGGATCTCTGCCTTGATCCTGATGGTTCTCGGGGTGCTGCTCTTTCAAGCTCGGCACCGTCAGAGTAGACCCCAATATGCAGCTGGGACATCCACAAGAAAGCGAGAAGATGGACAGTGAGGTAGAACTTTGAAAACGGAATGGATGATACCAAGACTTTCTGGAAGAATATCTGTACATAAGTTGGGGAAACATTCTACTGAGAATATTCTGGGTGTTAACATGGTTCGGGTGCAGGGAAATGTCTGGGTCGGGGCTATGGTGCATCTTTGGCAATTAAATTGTGGTGATTTCTCTCCCCATCGCTTTCCAATGTGGCTTTTCCTTGACACTTTCTGGACTAGCTTCCTTCTTTCCTCAACCCTATGACTTGAGGTTAATCCCCCCAGTAGCTCTGGCTCCACCCTTTTTCTCTGGTCCAGTTTCATGGAATGCTTTTTCCTCGATTCCCTGGTGTGTGTACTCTTCAGCTCAGAACACAGATTCTGTTTTAAATACTGAACGGATGGATGCACAGCAAGTCCAGTTTGGAAAAAATACATTGAAAATCATTCTGTAAAAGAAGAATCTAGACCCACAAGACATTCCCTCTTAATCACATGATAAACGATACTGTTTCTCCAGTGGTATCATCACTTGAATGATCATCACTTGGTGTGTGAAGTGAGAACCACAAGTTGTGGGTCAACTGGCTTTAAGAAAATGCCATTTTTGCAAAAGTCCTGATTTAAGGCCTTTATTGATTTCTTTGGTGAAAATACTCGCTCTGTGGCCACCTTGAAGCTGTCTGTGGGAATACACTGAATGCAGAGTTAGCAAGTCATGATTACAGTGGTCTCTCCCACGTGAGGAGGAGCCAAATGCAGCACACCTGCCGAGAATACCCACCGATGTGCATATGTGTGTCCTTCCAACTTTGAGGTTCTGGTCACTTCCACCTCGAGTGGGATGGAGGGAGCCTCGATTTTCTCTAGATCTTGAGTATCAGCCAAAGTCGTTCTTGAATGAACGTAGCCAATACTTCACATGTTGGCATTGAGGTCCACTCAAAACATCTTCCCCATCTACCCGTTGACCCTCACCTGAGTCTGACCAAAGAATGAGCCATGTCCCAAGTGAGAGGTGGGTCTCTCAACAAATACTTAAGGACCAGAGGGTATGCAATTAAGGATTTAAAATCGGTTTATGTGACTTTCAGACCTCGTCCTTCCCCGTGAATCTGACCTGGGCTGAAAGTCATCTGAAAAGATATGGAGGCCACTTCAGAGGTAGGCCTCATCTTGGTCCCCAATGAGGGGCAGTTGGAGGAAGCACATGAGGAAGGAGTGGTTCCCCTTTCCTGTAGAATTTCTACATCAAATTCCTCATATATGACATCTTGTGACTCTCTTCTCTCTGGCCCTGTTACCCCCTCACGAGAGTCAGAAAGAAACAAAGAAGCTAGAAAACAACAAATCAGATGGCAATGGTGAGTCTTCACATAACAATATCCACTTTCAGTATAAACGGATTATCAAAACACGTAAGGGTACCTGAATGGATAAAAAAGAAGCAACACCCAACCGTTTGCTGCCGACTACACACTCACTTAAGCTTGAAGACCCAAGTCTGGCAGAAATGGAAGGGAGCTGCTGTGGAGTGAAAACACACCTTATAAACATATAAATTTAAGGTGTAAGGTGCTGATTGACAGACACTGCAAGGTGATTGCCGCCATGTCTTTAACTAACACCTCCTCATATCACATAATTACCTTTTTTTGTGTGTGTGGTGAGAACACTGAAGATCTGTTCTATAAGCAACTTTCTCAGACTTACTACAGTAGTATTAACTATCATCACAATGCTGTGCATGACATCTCCAGAACTTAGTCACCTTAAACTAAAAATTGGTAGTCTTTGGCCACCATTTCCCTGCTTCCCTCACGCACCCTGTCCCTGCTCATCACCATTCTACCATTCCTTGTGTCTGCTTCTACGAGGATGACTTCTGTAGATTCCACACATAATTAAATCATCCTGTATTTGTCTTTCTATGTCTGATTTATTTCGTTCAGTATAATGCCCTCAAGGTCCATCCTTGTTGTTGCAAACAGCAGGACTTCCTTCTTTCTTGTGACTGAATAATACTCATATGTATATATACAACATATTCTTTATCCATTCATCCATTGTTGGCCATTGATGGATATGGTTGTTTCCATATCTTGGCTATTGTGAATAAAGCTGCACTGAAGATAGGAGTGTGGACACCTCTTCAAGATCCCGTTTCCTTTCTTTTCATACATACTCGAAGTGACACTGATGGAACATCCAGCAGTTCTAGTGTTAATTTTTTGATGAAACACCATACTGTTTTTCCATCATGGCGCCACTGGTTTAAATTCTCACCAGTGGTGTACAAGATGTCCTTTTCTCCCCACGTGTGAAGATGCCCTACATTCCCTTAGCTTCCTCCTGACTTTCCAGACTTCTTTTTTTTTTTAAAGATTTTATTATTTATTTGACAGAGGGAGATACAGCGAGAGAGGGAACACAAGCAGAGGGAGTCAGAGAGGGAGAAGCAGTGCAGAGAGCCTGATGTGGGGCTCAAGACTTGGACCCTGGGATCATGACCTAAGCCAAAGGCAGATACTTAACGACTGAGGCACTCAGGTGCCCCTGACTTTTCAGACTTCTTGTTTGATGAAGATTAATGTTTTTTCCAAACAAACAAAGATAAACAAGAGAGAAACAAAACAAAATTCCCTGGCTCTTACATATATAGGGAGACTGGTGGTTGCCAGAGGGCACATGCATGAAGAGGATGAAGATTTCACCTACTCTGATGAAGGCTGAGTGCTGGGTAGAACCATTGAGCCATTCTATTGTACACCTGGCACTAATACAACACTGTGTTAATTAGACTTCAAGTTTTAAAAATCAAATTAAATCGATACCTGAAAATAAGATTTATTTATTTTCTACAATTACACTAATGATTTTTAAAGTTATGCATTGTGTTTCTAAATTTAAGTCGTACCTGCATTGTCTTCCTAGGAATTGCCATTTATAACTTTGAAAAATTTTTGAGAGAGAGGAAGTTCAGGGGTATGGTACAGAGGGAGAAGGAGAGAGAGAATCTCAAAGCCAACTCTGCACTGAATATGGAGCCCGTAACAGGGCTGGATCCCAATACACTGAGATCATGACCTGAGCCGAAATCTTGAGTTGGTGGCTTAAGTGACTGAGCCACCCAGACACAACTCTTTCAAATAATTTTTAAGTCCACCCTCCACTTTAGTAAGGAAAGAGCACGATTAAACATTAGCTGAGCTCTTGCTTCTTACTTTTTTCCCCCAAAGCTCTATTTCTGTCACCCACAAGTTTCAAAATATTTGCATTCAGCTAATAGTTTAAATCAGCTTTCTTAAATATATATGCATACGTATAAGTATGGAAATATAACCTTACAAAGCAACTTTTTTTTTGCTGCTTCTTTGCACTATCTAACATGCTTTCTTCATTAAGGATTATTTGCTTTTCTAATTGGATGTCACCATGCAGTGTTCCTTTCATTGATGTAAAGGCGGAAAATAGCTAAGAATTTGCAGCTCTGGAAATAGCCTGTTTTCATTCTTTTTGAAAACCATAGCTCAGCTCTACAGTCAACTAATCTTTGACAAATCAGAAAAAAATATCCAGTGGAAAAAAGATGGTCTCTTCAATAAATGGCGCTGGGAAAATTGGACAGCCACATGCAGAAGAGTGAAACGACTATTTTCTTATACCATACACAAAGATAAACTCAAAATGGATGAATGACCTCAATGTGAGACAGGAATCCATCAGAATCCGGGAGGAGAATATAGACAGTAAGCTCTTTGACATTGACCACAACAACTTTCAAGACAGGTCTCCAAAAGCAAGGGAAACAAAAGTAAAAAGGAACTTTAGAACTTCATTAAGATAAAAAGCTTCTGCACAGCAAAGGAAACAGTCAAGAAAACAAAGAGGCAACCCATGAAATGGGAGAAGATATTTGCAAATGACAGTACAGACAAAAAGTTGATATCCAGGATCTATAAAGAACTCCTCAAACTCAACACACACAAAAGAGATAATCATATCAAAAAATGGGCAGAAGATTTGAACAGACACTTCTCCCATGAAGACATACAAATGGCTATCAGACACATGAAAAAATGTTCATCATCACTAGCCATCAGGGAGATTCAAATTAAAACCACATTGAGATATCACCTTACACTAGTTAGAATGGCCAAAATTAGCAAGACAGGAGACAACATGTGTTGGAGTGGATGTGGAGAAAGGGGAACCCTCTTCCACTGTTGGTGGAAATGCAAGTTGGTGCAGCCTCTTTGGAGAACAGTGTGGAGATTCCTCAAGAAATTAAAAATAGAGCTTCCCTATGACCCTGCAATTGCACTCCTGGGTATTTGCCCCAAAGATACAGATGTGGCGAAAAGAAGGGCCATCTGTACCCCAATGTTTATAGCAGCAATGGCCACGTTCTCCAAACTATGGAAAGAACCAAGATGCCCTTCAACAGACGAATGGATAAGGAAGATGTGGTCCATATACACTGTGGAGTATTATGCCTCCATCAGAAAGGACGAATACCCAACTTTTTTTGCAACATGGACTGGACTGGAAGAGATTATGCTGAGTGAAATAAGTCAAGCAGAGAGAGTCAATTATCATATGGTTTCACTTATTTGTGGAGCATAACTAATAGCATGGAGGACATGGGGAGTTAGGAGAAGGGAGTTGGGGGAAATTGGAAGGGGAGGTGAACTATGAGAGACTATGGACTCTGAAAAACAATCTGAGGGTTCTGACGTGGTAAGGGGTGGGAGGTTGGAGTACCAGGTGGTGGGTATTATAGAGGGCACGGATTGCATGGAGCACTGGGTGTGGTGCAAAAATAATGAATACTGTTATGCTGAAAATAAATAAAAAATAAATTTAAAAATAAAAGAAAGGCCAAAATTGACAAGGCAAAAAACAACAAATATTGGAGAAGTTGTGGAGAAAGGGGAACCCTCCTAAGCCATTGGTGGGAAGGCAAATTCATACAGCCACTTTTGGAAACAGGGTAGAGGTTCCTCAAAAAAATTAAAAATAGAGCAACCTTATAACACAGCAATGGCACTACTGGGTATTGACCCCAAAGAGACAGATGCAGTGAAAAGAAGAACTATATGCACCCGCAATGTTCATAGCAGCAATATCCACAAATAGCCAAACTGTGGAAAGAGCCAAGATGCCCTTCAACAGAAGCATGGATAAAGAACATGTGGTCCATATTTTTGTGTCTTCTTCAATTTCTTTCATGTAAGCTTTCGATTTCTGTAGTTCCTCGAGTACATATCCTTTACCTCTTTGGTTAGGTTTATTCCCAGGTATCTTATGGTTCTTGGTGCTATAGTAAATGGAATTGATTCTCTAATTTCCCTTTCTGTATTTTCATTGTTAGTGTATAAGAAAGCCACTGATTTCTGCACATTGACTTTGTATCCTGCCACGTTACTGAATTGCTGTATGAGTTCTAGTAGTTTGGGGTTGGAGTCTTTTGGGTTTTCCATATAAAGAATCATATCACTGACGAAGAGAGAAAGTTTGACTTCTTCATTGCCAATCTAGATACCTTTTATTTCTCTTTGTTGTCTGATTGCTGTTGCTAGGACTTCTAATACTATGTTGAACAAGAGTGGTGAGTGGGCATCCTTGTCTTGTTCCTGATCTCAACGGGAAGGCTGCGAGCTTTTTCCCATTGAGGATGATATTTGCTGTGTGTCTTTCATAGATAGTTTTGATGAAGTTCAGGAATATTCCCTCTATCCCTATATTTTGAAGCATTTTAATCAGGAACAGATGCTGGATTTTGTCAAATGCTTTTTCTGCATCAATTGAGAGGACCATGTGGTTCTTCCTCTTCTCATATTAATTTGTTCTATCACATTGATTGATTTGCGCATGTTGAACCGTCCTTGTAACCCAGGGATGAATCCCACCTGGTCATGGTAGATAATCTTTTTAATGTGATGTTGGATCCTGTTTGCTAGGATCTTGTTGAGAATCTTAGCATCCATATTCATCAGTGGTATTGGTCTGAAATTCTCCTTTTTGCAGGGTCTTTGCCTGGTTTGGGGATCAGGGTAATGCGGGCTTCAGAGAAAGAGTCTGGAAGTTTCCCTTCTGCTTCAATTTTTTGAAACAGCTTCAGGAAAATAGGTGTTATTTCTTCTTTGAAAATTTGGTAGAATTCCCCAGGGAATCCATCAGGTCCTGGGCTCTTGTTTTTTGGGAGGGTTTGTTTGTTTGTTTGTTTGTTTAGAGACTTTACTCATTTTTTTAAATTTTCAGCATAACAGTATTCATTGTTTTTGCACCACACACAGTGCTCCATGCAATCCATGCCATCTATAATACCCACCACCTGGTACCCCGACCTCCCACCCCCCGCCCCTTCAAACCCCTCAGATTGTTTTTCAGAGTCCATAGTCTTTCATGGTCTCTCATGGTCCACCTCCCCTTCCAATTTCCCCCAACTCCCTTCTCCTCTCTAACTCCCCTTTCCAATTTCCCTCAACTCCCTTCTCTCTAACTCCCCTTGTCCTCCATGCTATTTGTTATGCTCCACAAATAAGTGAAACCATATGATAATTGACTCTCTCTGCTTGACTTATTTCACTCAGCATAATCTCTTCCAGTCCCGTCCATGTTGCTACAAAAGTTGGTTATTCATCCTTTCTGATGGAGGCATAATACTCCATAGTGTATATGGACCACATCTTCCTTATCCATTCGTCCGTTGAAGGGCAGCTTGGTTCTTTCCACAGTTTGGCAACTGTGGCCATTGCTGCTATAAACATTAGGGTACAGATGGCCCTTCTTTTCACTACATCTGTATCTTTGGGGTAGGTTTTTGATCACTGCTTCAATCTCATTACTAGATATCAGTCTATTCCGGTTGTCATTTCTTCCTGTTCAATTTTGGGAGTATATAGTTTTCCAGGAATGCATCCATTTCATCTAGGTTGCTTAGCTTATTGGCATATAACTGTTGATAATAACTTCTGATGATTCTTTCTATTTCCCTGGTGTTAGTTGTGATCTCTCCCTTTTCATTCATAATGTTATTAATTTGAGCTTTCTCTCTTTTCTTTTGGATTAGTGTGGCCAATGGTTTATTGATTCTTTCAAAAAACCAGCTTCTGGTTTCATTGATTCATTCTACTGTATCTCTGGTTTCTACCTCATTGATCTCTGCTCTAATCTTGATGATTTCCCTTCTTATGTGTGGAGTTGGTTTGATTTGTTTTTGATTCTCCAGTTCTTTAAGGTGTAGAGACAGCTGGTGTATTCTGGATTTTTCGAGGGAGGCTTGAATGGCTATGTATTTCCCCCTTAGGACCGCCTTTGCTGTATCCCATAGGTTTTGGACCAAAGTGTCTTCATTCTCATTGGTTTCCATGAATTGTTTCAGTTCTTCTTTGATCTCCTGGTTGATTCAGGCATTCTTAAGCAAGGTGGTCTTTTGCTTCCAGGTGTTTGAGTTCCTTCAGAACTTTTCCTTGTGATTGAGCTCCAATTTCAAAGCATTGTGATCTGAGAATATGCAGGGAATAATCTCAGTCTTTTGGTATTGGTTGAGTCCTGGTTTGTGACCCAGTATATGGTCTATTCTGGAGAAGGTTCCATGTGCACTTGAGAAGAATGAGTATTCTGTTGTTTTAGGGTGGAATGTTCGGTATATATCTATGAGGTCCATCTGGTCCAATGTGTCATTCAATGCTCTTGTTTCTTTATTGATTTTCTGCTTGGGTGATCTGTCTATTACTGAGAAAGGTGTGTTAAGATCCCCTACTATTAATGTATTCATATCAATATGACTCTTTATCTTGATAAATAGTTTTCTTATGTAATTGGCTGCTCCCATATTGGGGGCATAGATATTTACAATAGTTAGATCATCTTGGTGGATAGTCCCTTTAAGAATGATGTAGTGTCCTTCTGTATCTCTGACTACAGTCTTCAGTTTAAAATCTAATTTATCTGATATGAGAATCGCTAGCCCAGCCTTCTTTTGAGGCCCAATGGCATGAAAGATACTTCTCCATCCCTTCACTTTCAGTCTGGGTGTATCCTTAGGTTCAAAATGGGTCTCTTGCAGACAACATATGGATGGGTCCTGTTGTTTTATCCAATCTGCAACCACAGATTGTGTCATTTTATGGGCACATTCTGGCCATTCACATTGAGAGTGATTATTGATAGATACGTTTTTATTGACATCGTGTTACCTTTGAAGTCTTTCTTTCTGTACATTGTCTCTATATTTCTGTTCAATGATATTCTTAGGATTTTTCCTCTTTTATAGAACCCCCCTTAATATTTCCTGCAGTGTCAGCTTGATGGTCACATACTCTTTTAAGCCTTGCCAGTCTTGGATACTCTTTATCTCTCCATCCATTTTGAATGTCAGTCTTGCTGGATAAAGTATTCTTGGCTGCATGTTCTTCTCATTTAGTGCCCTGAATATATCTTGTCAGAACTTTCTGGCTTGCCAGGTTTCTGTGGACAGGTCTGTTATTCTGATGGGCTTTCCTCTGTAGGTAAGGAGCTTCTTTGTCCTAGCTGCCTTCAAGAGGGCCTGCCTACAATTATAATTCTTCATTCTTGCTATCAGGTGTCTCGAGGAATTTCAAGAATCTATAATCTTAAGGGGAGACCGTTCTGCCTCTAGTACATGAACGTTGGTTCCATTAGCGATATTGGGAAAATTTTCATGGAGAACTTGTTCCACTATATCTTCTAGACTTCTTTCTTTCTCCTTACCTTCAGGGATTCCAATAATTCTGATGTTGGAACGTTTCATGGCATCATTTCTTTCCCTGATTCTGTTTTCGTGGCTTCCAAGCTGTTTGTTCCAGGCTTCCTCCTGAACCGTTCTCTCTATCTGTTTGTCCTCCAGATCACTAATTCTATCTTCTGTCTCAGTTACCCTAGATTTTAGAGAATTTAGATTAGACTGGAACTCATTGAGAGCATTGTGAACATCATCCCTGGTGGCTTTCAGTTTTGCCCTAATCAATTTCGCTTGGTCATCCATGGCTTTCTCCAACCTAGCTATTGCCTGAATAATTGTTAGCCTGAATTCCCTTTCTGACATATTGTCTATGTTGATAGCCATTAGCTCTGTTGCAGAAGGCCCGTCCTCTGAATTTTTCTTCTGTTGGGCATTCCCCGTCCTAGTCATTTTGGTGAGAGATGGCTGAACATATATAGCTGGATATATCGACCATGATGCAGTCAAGGTGCACCCTGGAACACTTCTGAGCAGTAAGGAGTCCCCACTCAAATGAAAGAAAAAAGAAAGAGAGAAAAAAGAAAAGAAAAAGAAAAAAGGGGGGGGGATAAAAGAGAAGGCTCAGCCCAAATGGGCCCCAAGGTAAGATTTATAATGTATACAAACAAAAACAGACAAACAAAAAGACTGATCAAAGTAGATGACAAGAGAAAGAAAATATATAATATAATATATATATATGCAAAAAAAAAAAAAAAAAAAAAAAGAACCTCGTCAGAAAGAACCCCAAGTATAAGATTTATATACTACCAGGACAAACACAAATACACAGAAACACTGGCAGAAGTAAAAGATGAGAGAGTGGTTATAAATTCTCAGTGTGGAAGAGGAAAGTTATTTTGATTCTTCCTGGATGTATCCTGATATCTTTGTTAAAGGACTCAACTTTCCTAAGATAAAGGGGGATTAAAAATTGGTTTATCTGGGGGAGGAGTCAAGATGGCGGAGAAGTAGCAAGCTGAGACTGCTTCAGCTAGCCGGAGATCAGCTAGATAGCTTATCTAAAGATTGCAAACACCTGAAAATCCATCGGCAGATCGAAGAGAAGAAGAACAGCAATTCTGGAAACAGAAAAACAACCACTTTCTGAAAGGTAGGACCGGCGGAGAAGTGAATCCAAAGCGACGGGAAGATAGACCCCGGGGGGAGGGGCCGGCTCCCGGCAAGCGGCGGAGCAACCGCGCACAAAATCAGGACTTTTAAAAGTCTGTTCCGCGGAGGGACATCGCTCCAGAGGCTAAACCGGAGCGAAGCCCACGCGGGGTCAGCGTGGCCTCAGGTCCCGCAGGGTCACAGAAGGATCGGGGGTGTCTGAGTGTCGCAGAGCTTGCGGGTATTGGAACGGGAAAGCCGGCTACAGAGACAGAGCCGACAGTAAGCTCGCAGCTCCGTGTTACCTTGAACCGGTCGCAGGCTCGGTGAGCTCGGAGCGCGGCCGGAGGTCAGGCAGACGGGAGTAACTGGGCGCTGTTCTCTGAGGGCGCACTGAGGAGTGGGGCCCTGGGCTCTCGGCTCCTCCGGGCCGGAGACCAGGAGGCCGCCATTTGTATTCCCGTCCTCTGGAACTCTACGGAAAGCGCTCAGGGAACAAAAGCTCCTGAAAGCAAACCCGAGCGGATTACTCACCCCGGCCCCGGGTAAGGGCGGTGTAATTCCGCCTGGGGCAAAGACACTTGAAAATCACTACAACAGGCCCCTCCCCCAGAAGATCAACAAGAAATCCAGCCTAGACCAAGCTCACCTACCAAGGAGTGCGGTTTCAATACCAAGGAGAGCAGCAGAATTCCAGAGGAGGAGAAAGCCAAGCACGGAACTCATGGCTTTTTTCCTGTGATTTTTTTTAGTCTTGCAGTTAATTTAATTTTTTCTTTTTCATTTTTTTTTTTTTTTTTTCTCGCCTTCGGGTAAAATTTTTTTTTTTTTTAACTGTTACCTTTTTCTTTTTTAACGATTTTTTACTAGTTTATCTAATATATATATATATTTTTTTTACATTTTTCTTAGGTGTTTTCTTTTTTAAAAAAAAATTCTTTTCTTTTTTTTTTTCTTTCTTTTTTTTTTTTTCTTTTTTCTTTCTTCCTTTTTGAACCTCTTTTTATCCCCTTTCTCCCCACTCACGATTTTGGATCTCTTCTAATTTGGCTAAAGCATATTTTCCTGGGGTTGTTGCCACCCTTTTAGTATTTTACTTGCCCCTTCATTTACTCTTATCTGGACAAAATGACAAGACGTAAAAATTCACCACAAAAAAAAGAACAAGAGGCAGTACCGAAGGCTAGGGACCTAATCAATACAGACATCGGTAATATGTCAGATCTAGAGTTCAGAATGACAATTCTCAAGGTTCTAGCCGGGCTCGAAAAAGGCATGGAAGATATTAGAGAAACCCTCTCGAGAGATATAAAAGCCCTTTCTGGAGAAATAAAAGAACTAAAATCTAACCAAGTTGAAATCAAAAAAGCTATTAATGAGGTGCAATCAAAAATGGAGGCTCTCACTGCTAGGATAAATGAGGCAGAAGAAAGAATTAGTGATATAGAAGACCAAATGACAGAGAATAAAGAAGCTGATCAAAAGAGGGACAAACAGCTACTGGACCACGAGGGGAGAATTCGAGAAATAAGTGACACCATAAGACGAAACAACATTAGAATAATTGGGATTCCAGAAGAAGAAGAAAGTGAGAGGGGAGCAGAAGGTATACTGGAGAGAATTATTGGGGAGAATTTCCCCAATATGGCAAAGGGAACAAGCATCAAAATTCAGGAGGTTCAGAGAATGCCCCTCAAAATCAATAAGAATAGGCCCACACCCCGTCACCTAATAGTAAAATTTACAAGTCTCAATGACAAAGAGAAAATCCTGAAAGCAGCCCGGGAAAAGAAGTCTGTAACATACAATGGTAAAAATATTAGATTGGCAGCTGACTTATCCACAGAGACCTGGCAGGCCAGAAAGAGCTGGCATGATATTTTCAGAGCACTAAACGAGAAAAACATGCAGCCAAGAATACTATATCCAGCTAGGCTATCATTGAAAATAGAAGGAGAGATTAAAAGCTTCCAGGACAAACAACAACTGAAAGAATTTGCAAATACCAAACCAGCTCTACAGGAAATATTGAAAGGGGTCCTCTAAGCAAAGAGAGAGCCTACAAGTGGTAGATCAGAAAGGAACAGAGACCATATACAGTAACAGTCACCTTACAGGCAATACAATGGCACTAAATTCATATCTCTCAATAGTTACCCTGAATGTGAATGGGCTAAATGCCCCTGTCAAAAGACACAGGGTATCAGAATGGATAAAAAAACAAAACCCATCTATATGTTGCCTCCAAGAAACACATTTTAAGCCCGAAGACACCTCCAGATTTAAAGTGAGGGGGTGGAAAAGAATTTACCATGCTAATGGACATCAGAAGAAAGCAGGAGTGGCAATCCTTATATCAGATCAATTAGATTTTAAGCCAAAGACTGTAATAAGAGATGAGGAAGGACACTATATCATACTCAAAGGGTCTGTCCAACAAGAAGATTTAACAATTTTAAATATCTATGCCCCCAACGTGGGAGCAGCCAACTATATAAACCAATTAATAACAAAATCAAAGAAACACATAAACAACAATACAATAATAGTAGGGGACTTTAATATTCCCCTCACTGAAATGGACAGGTCATCCAAGCAAAAGATCAGCAAGGAAATAAAGGCCTTAAATGACACACTGGACCAGATGGACATCACAGATATATTCAGAATATTTCATCCCAAAGCAACAGAATACACATTCTTCTCTAGTGCACATGGTACATTCTCCAGAATAGATCACATCCTCGGTCCTAAATCAGGACTCAACCGGTATCAAAAGATTGGGATCATTCCCTGCATATTTTCAGACCACAATGCTCTAAAGCTAGAACTCAACCACAAAAGGAAGTTTGGAAAGAACCCAAATACATGGAGACTAAAGAGTATCCTTCTAAAGAATGAATGGGTCAACCGGGAAATTAAAGAAGAATTGAAAAAAATCATGGAAACAAATGATAATGAAAATACAACGGTTCAAAATCTGTGGGACACAACAAAGGCAGTCCTGAGAGGAAAATATATAGCGGTACAAGCCTTTCTCAAGAAACAAGAAAGGTCTCAGGTACACAACCTAACCCTACACCTAAAGGAGCTGGAGAAGGAACAAGAAAGAAACCCTAAGCCCAGCAGGAGAAGAGAAATCATAAAGATCAGAGCAGAAATCAATGAAATAGAAACCAAAAAAACAATAGAACAAATCAACGAAACTAGGAGCTGGTTCTTTGAAAGAATTAATAAAATTGATAAACCCCTGGCCCGACTTATCAAAAAGAAAAGAGAAAGGACCCAAATAAATAAAATCATGAATGAAAGAGGAGAGATCACAACTAACACCAAGGAAATACAAACTATTATAAGAACATACTATGAGCAACTCTACGGCAATAAATTTGACAATCTGGAAGAAATGGATGCATTCCTAGAAACATATAAACTACCACAACTGAACCAGGAAGAAATAGAAAGCCTGAACAGACCCATAACCAGTAAGGAGATTGAAACAGTCATTAAAAATCTCCAAACAAACAAAAGCCCAGGGCCAGACGGCTTCCCGGGGGAATTCTACCAAACATTTAAAGAAGAACTAATTCCTATTCTCCTGAAACTGTTCCAAAAAATAGAAATGGAAGGAAAACTTCCAAACTCATTTTATGAGGCCAGCATCACCTTGATCCCAAAACCAGACAAGGATCCCACCAAAAAAGAGAGCTATAGACCGATATCCTTGATGAACACAGATGCGAAAATACTCAACAAAATACTAGCCAATCGGATTCAACAGTACATTAAAAAGATTATTCACCACGACCAAGTGGGATTTATTCCAGGGCTGCAAGGTTGGTTCAACATCCGCAAATCAGTCAATGTGATACAACACATCAATAAAAGTAAGAACAAGAACCATATGATACTCTCAATAGATGCTGAAAAAGCATTTGACAAAGTACAACATCCCTTCCTGATCAAAACTCTTCAAAGTGTAGGGATAGAGGGCACATACCTCAATATCATCAAAGCCATCTATGAAAAACCCACCGCAAATATCATTCTCAATGGAGAAAAACTGAAAGCTTTTCCGCTAAGGTCAGGAACACGGCAGGGATGTCCATTATCACCACTGCTATTCAACATCGTACTAGAGGTCCTAGCCTCAGCAATCAGACAACAAAAGGAAATTAAAGGCATCCAAATCGGCAAAGAAGAAGTCAAATTATCACTCTTCGCAGATGATATGATACTATATGTGGAAAACCCAAAAGACTCCACTCCAAAACTGCTAGAACTTATACAGGAATTCAGTAAAGTGTCAGGATATAAAATCAATGCACAGAAATCAGTTGCATTTCTCTACACCAACAGCAAGACAGAAGAAAGAGATATTAAGGAGTCAATCCCATTCACAATTGCATCCAAAACCATAAGATACCTAGGAATAAACCTAACCAAAGAGACACAGAATCTATACTCAGAAAACTATAAAGTTCTCATGAAAGAAATTGAGGAAGACACAAACAAATGGAAAAATGTTCCATGCTCCTGGATTGGAAGAATAAATATTGTGAAAATGTCTATGCTACCTAAAGCAATCTACACATTTAATGCAATTCCTATCAAAGTACCATCCATCTTTTTCAAAGAAATGGAACAAATAATGCTAAAATTTATATGGAACCAGAAAAGACCTCGAATAGCCAAAGGGATATTGAAAAAGAAAGCCAACGTTGGTGGCATCACAATTCCGGACTTCAAGCTCTATTACAAAGCTGTCATCATCAAGACAGCATGGTACTGGCACAAAAACAGACACATAGATCAATGGAACAGAATAGAGAGCCCAGAAATAGACCCTCAAATCTATGGTCAACTAATCTTCGACAAAGCAGGAAAGAATGTCCAATGGAAAAAAGACAGCCTTTTCAATAAATGGTGTTGGGAAAATTGGACAGCCACATGCAGAAAAATGAAATTGGACCATTTCCTTACACCACACACAAAAATAGACTCAAAATGGATGAAGGATCTCAATGTACGAAAGGAATCCATCAAAATCCTTGAGGAGAACACGGGCAGCAACCTCTTCGACCTCTGCCGCAGCAACATCTTCCTAGGAACTACGCAAAAGGCAAGGGAAGCAAGGGAAAAAATGAACTACTGGGATTTCATCAAGATCAAAAGCTTTTGCACATCAAAGGAAACAGTTAACAAAATCAAAAGACAACTGACAGAATGGGAGAAGATATTTGCAAACGACATATCAGATAAAGGACTAGTGTCCAGAATCTATAAAGAACTTAGCAAACTCAACACCCAAAGAACAAATAATCCAATCAAGAAATGGGCAGAGGACATGAACAGACATTTCTGCAAAGAAGACATCCAGATGGCCAACAGACACATGAAAAAGTGCTCCATATCACTCGGCATCAGGGAAATACAAATCAAAACCACAATGCGATATCACCTCACACCAGTCAGAATGGCTAAAATCAACAAATCAGGAAATGACAGATGCTGGCGAGGATGCGGAGAAAGGGGAACCCTCCTACACTCTTGGTGGGAATGCAAGCTGGTGCAGCCACTCTGGAAAACAGCATGGAGGTTCCTCAAAATGTTGAAAATAGAACTGCCCTATGACCCAGCAATTGCACTATTGGGTATTTACCCTAAAGATACAAATGTAGTGATCCAAAGGGGCACATGCACCCGAATGTTTATAGCAGCAATGTCCACAATAGCCAAACTATGGAAAGAACCTAGATGTCCATCAACAGATGAATGGATCAAGAAGATGTGGTATATATACACAATGGAATACTATGCAGCCATCAAAAGAAATGAAATCTTGCCATTTGCAACAACATGGATGGAACTAGAGCGTATCATGCTTAGCGAAATAAGTCAAGCAGAGAAAGACAACTATCATATGATCTCCCTGATATGAGGAAGTGGTGATACAACATGGAGGCTTAAGTGGGTAGAAGAAGAATAAATGAAACAAGATGGGATTGGGAGGGAGACAAACCATAAGTGACTCTTAATCTCACGAAACAAACTTAGGGTTGCCGGGGGGAGGGGGTTTGGGAGAAGGGGGTGGGATTATGGACATTGGGGAGTGTATGTGATTTGGTGAGTGCTGTGAAGTGTGTAAACCTGGTGATTCACAGACCTGTACCCCTGGGGATAAAAATATATGTTTATAAAAAATAAAAAAATTAAAAAAAAAAAAAAAAAAAAAAAAAATTGGTTTATCTATGGGGGTAGCATTGATGGGGAAAGGGGATTACCTTGTAGTTTAACTCTATATGAATAT
This sequence comes from Mustela lutreola, assembly GCF_030435805.1. Classification (NCBI taxonomy): domain Eukaryota; kingdom Metazoa; phylum Chordata; class Mammalia; order Carnivora; family Mustelidae; genus Mustela; species Mustela lutreola. Next base: position 50,523,535 of record NC_081305.1, read on the forward strand.
TAAAAAATAAAAATTAAAAAAGAATAAACTAAACTAAACTAAAATTTAAAAAAACTTAAAAAATAGAAAAGCAAAAGAAAAACACGGGTATATGTATCAAAAAGTTCAGGTTAAAAGGTTATTATGGAATTTGACGTACTGAATATCTCACTGTGATGGTAAATTGGTTAAAAAAAATTATCTATATAAAAAAATGAACCAGAATAGTGAGAACAAATTAAAAATAAAACTTGTATCTATGAAGTGGTGGTGGTTGTTTTCTTGTCGTCTTTTTTTTTCTTTTTATTTTTCCTGGTTGGTTTTCTGGGGAGGGGCCTGCCACATGGGTTTTCAGGCAATGTTCCCGGAGTTAAGTCTTCCCGCCCCCCTCAAGGGGGTGGGCTTTGAGGAAACTGGTTTTTCAGGCTTTCATTCTCGGAGGTTTTTATGTTTGTTTGTTCAGGTTTTTTGAGGGGGGGGGGGTGGGTTTTTTTTCTCTCGCCTTGACAGTTTTTAATGGTTTTTGGAGGTTTAGAGGAAAGCAAACTGCTCCCTGACCTCCCTCTCAGAGAGAAGCCTCAGTCTATTCCTCTCTAGGTGCTACAAAGCATTTAAGTTCCCCTTTGGCTGCTGGCAGAGCACATTCCTAGTCTCGGTCCCAGGGGATGCAGGAACTCCTGCTTGTACCCAAAACCACAACAGCAGCAGCTGTCTAGGCTGCTCCAGACTGCCAGAGAGGTTCCAAGCAGCAATTGCACACAGAGATTTTCCTGCTGGCCCGGGCTGGGAGTGCCTGGTCTTTCCGGTCCAAGAGTGTGGGGCTGGGCCTGCACGCACCTCTCTCACGGGAGGGTGTGGGGACTCAGGCTCTGATAGCATGGCATGGCACATATGTGGGGACTGCAAAAAGTCTGTGCTTCTGCCGGCTGGCTGGCGAGGCTCTCAGCCCCTCAAGGGAGCTGGACCCCATGCGCTCTCTGGTTTCTCCACTGCACTCTCTCTGGCTCAGCACTAGGGGTGGCTGTCCAGGGTCTGGGGACTTAAGCCCCTCTCCCTAACTGCCCCGATTCCCCTGAAAAGGGTCCCCCTGATCCTTTTCTCTTTCTGAGTGCTTTCAACCAGACTCCAAGTTAATCCTGGTCCCCAGACACGGGCCCTCTCATATTGGGTCCCCAGACACAGGGCACTCTCCAGTGGGTTGCATCTGGTGGCTCCCTCCCTCTTTTCTTTATCTTCTGATATCAGTCTGACATTCCCACTCTGCTTTACCTGCCCAGTGGCATCTTCTGCCCCCATAGAAATCCAGACGTGTATAATTCTCTCAGGCTGATTTCACGGGTGATTGGAGTACTTTGGTGGGTAATCAGCTTACTTTAGGGTACAGGTTGAAACGGTGCCACCTCCTACTTCCCCGCCATTTTCAACCACTTTTTTTTTTTTTTAATCTACTTCTGTGTTATAGACTTTGGCTCTCTTTGTAAACCTTGAATTCAAATGCCTGATTATTATCCCCTCTGGGTATGACATAATTCTGTCTGTCTCTTTACAAATACATTCCATGTGAGATGGTGATCCAGTGCTCATTCATGTTTTTCCATTCACTTCATAATATCAATCACCATTATTTTCACCACCGACTATGCTAGGATTATTATCCCTTGTTGGCTTAGGATATTTTTCTGAAAGTCATCCTACAGTGGGAATCCAACTCAGAGGTACCTGCTAGAGCATTCAGGCTTCCCTAGTCCTCTGCTTCCTTGTATCAAATTATGCTTTTCTTAATACAAATTAGGAATAGAACATTTCCAGGGATTGTACATTTCCTGACTTATTCTTCAAATTTTATAGCCCTAGTGAGATACATTTAAAAGACTTCTTGGTATTAAATATTTGGATATTAACTGACCAAACGATGTCTATTCTTAAGCTTATTTGAAATTTTCGTGGAGAGATTAATAATTAGAACTCATCTATACTTTTTCTTTTTGTTTTTTATGTGAAAACAGATTAAAATAAGTTTGCAGGAATATCTCATTTTGTGTTCACCAGTTTTATACAACACTGATTTTCTCTGTTCCTTAAGGGTTTGAGCTGAGAGGGGATGTCTTTGAAGATAAAAATCAAATGACTGGTGTTCTTACTTGAAATCTTTTGTCAGTTTCTGGAGTTCTTTGTGACTGACAGAGACAGAGAGAGATGAGGAGGAGGACAGTGATGATGATGATGATGGTAGTGATGATGAGGATGGGGGTGGTTATGAGGACCATCATGGTGATGAGGATGGTAGTAGTGATGGTGGTGGTGGTGGTGATGATGATGGTGGTGGTGGTGGTGGTGGTGGTGGTGATAGTGGTGGTGATGATGATGGTGGTAATGATGATGATGATGATAGAGATGATGGTGATGATGATGGTGTTGGTGATGGTGATATCCTACCTAGGATAGTTCAAATAACTAACACACTTATATGGTATGCACTGAATTCTCTCTCTCTCTCTCTCAATGTATTCATATCTATATTCATATATATTAATTCATATTACATAAATATGAATATACACCTTCAATATATTCATGGGCAACCTCTCATCCACGAACACTGGGTCCTAAAATGGTGAAAAGATCAAGTTCTCCTATCCACAAGAGGTAGCTTACATGCTCTGGATGAACACAGAAATTGAATAGCTCAAGTATTTCTACATTGAGAGAGGATTTAACATACTGAATTTCTGAGCTAGGGGACACAGGAAGACTCTACTCCAATGGGATTCAGAAGCAAAACCTCAATTCATAAAACGTGAGGAGACAGACAGAATCCAATGAGAACAGAGGCAATCCTTCAACAGCAGAGAAAGTGTCCATTAGGGACTCTGCATTAGATTTATCACAAGAAGTGGGGCAGGTAGAAGACCACAGAGCCCAGAGGACAAGTATGAGTCCCATCAGCACCTTATTTCCCCCCATACTTTTATGGTTCTCAGAAGTGACTGATACCATCAGCCCGTCACAAAACAAGGCAGACACCAACACTGGGGAGTAGTGGATGGTATGGGGATGGCATGGATGGTTAAGTGCTGTCAAGGGGAAGCAGGTACCCTGGGTGGACATCCAGGATCCTGGGTGATTTTCATCTGCTCTGACCTCTGTGACCTCTCTACCTTAATTCCTAGCCTCCCACACCTCCAGATTACACAGTGGAGGCTCTCATCTGCATGGGTATGGCTGCTATGATCCTAGTGATCCTCAGGATTCTCCTCTTTCAGGCTTGGTACAGTGAGAGAAGAGCCCAAGATGCAGCCAGGAGGCAAACACAAGAGAGTACAATGCCATAATCAGAATAGCAGAGCCTGGGAAGTACATCTTGTGTGCCCAGAATGTTCTGAAAGAGCATGTGGGGTGTGTGCCTTATGAACTGTCTGCAGGTCATTGTGAGGAGGAAGAGGAATCATGGTTCCCAGTGCAGGGACAATGCATGCCCTCTTCTGCCTATGAATTATGGACTCCCCTTTCCAACCACTTGTGAGTTGTCTTCACTGGCTCTCATCTTCCCCCAACCAGCTAACACCCGCATGGCAGACTTCAGTCTACATTCCTATACACTGCCATGCTCTGGTTCCAATTTCAGTGAACACATTGTCCCATTTTCCTCCCTTGCAATCACCATACACCTTGAGGTACATGAAGGGGTCTCCATCTTTCAGTCCAAATAATGGAGGCTGTTTGAATGAATCACAAATTGGCCTCAAAAGATGCAGCCTGAAAGAGATAAATCCAGGAGATGCCCCCACACCCTCCGAGCATCCTTCACTTCCACCAGATGGCCTGTCTGTGCTGCCTCTGAGAAATCCATGTGCCAAATGCTGGCTCGTGGCCTTGGCCATTATCTCTGGTGTAACTCCTCCCTTCATAGGCAACTTCAGGGTCCCACCGTGAGGAGCCCAATGGCGAGGAATGTGCAGAACTGATGTCACAAAACAGTACAAGTCAACCCAGAACCCATTAATGCCACTCTGATAGCCCTAAAGTGCACCCAGGTTTCCTTGCATTTTATGTGGAATGATTACTTCTATTTCTCTTGGCCCAGTTTCTGTGAACTCACAAGACTGAGGGTCCAGGACTCCAGATGGGATGAAATAGTAAGGGTGTACTCTCAGTCATGGGAGAGCCAGGAGAACACAGGCCCATGAAATTGAGAGATTCTAGATCTTTAAAAACTTGAGTCCAGAAACACTGTGTCACCAACAAATTCCACTTCTGGGCCTAAGTTGTAGTTCTGCAGGATAGACAGTTCTGGGGATCACCATACAACTCCATGCCTAGAGTGAACAATAGGGTCCTGACAAATCTGTAAAGAGGCTTGAACTCATGTTAAGCTCTCTTATTACCACAATTAAAAGCAGACATGAGGGGCACCTGGGTGGCTCAGTGGGTAAAGCCTCTGCCTTCAGCTCAGGACAAGATCTCAGGTTTTGGGATCAAGCCCCGAATCGGGCTCTCTGCTCAGCAGGGAGCCTGCTTCCCCCTCTCTCTCTGCCTGCCTCTCTGCCTACTTGTGATTTCTCTCTCTGTCAAATAAAGAAATAAAATCCTTAAAAAAGAAGAACAGACATGAAGGAGAATTGTATCCACATAATTGAGGAGACATTATGCAAGTGAGTTCATACAAGTACTCACAAGGGACAAAAGGTGGTGCAATCAAATGTCCACCAGCTGACGATGGATTAACAAGCAGTAACAGTGTCCAGCTAGTGGTTTGCACAAGGCATGGAGACAGATTCTAGAAGAGCTAATGCCTGGGAGACAAGAGGCCATGTGGAGGCAGGAATGACTCAGGTTTTGCTGGAGAGAAGGTAGTGCTGTCCCAGAAACAAAACGTGATAGAGAGATAGTGTGTGAAGAAAACAAACACAGACCCAAGTCCAGAGCCAAGTGGTGGTTACCTCTGTGAGTCAGTTGAGTCTATAAACATGTTTCCCAACCTTCTCTGGGGTCACTAATCCTAGAGAGCCCCAATGGCTCCTCTAGTGAAATAAACTCATGATGATGTCTCCACAAGGTCTTTCCCTGAGCCCTCCTTCCATGAACCCATCCACACCACAATCAGGATCAGTGGAAGACTGGAGATGTCCTGTTGGAGCCACCATATCAGCCTTCCTCTCTTGTTTCTCCTCCAGGCCCTGACTCCCTGAGGAACTATCTTACTCTCATGGCTCCATACCTACTCAAAACTGCCCCTTCCCTGCACAAAACCCACCCACCTGTCTCTACCTTACTCCAGAGACACCCAGTCTCTACACCTGACCCTCCAGGGGCTGAAAACCAGACTGAGCTGCCCTCTCCAGCCCCAGCAAGACCCTCTCCTCCCCAGAAGCAAACTCATCCCAGTTCACCACTCCCCTCTACACACACACACACACACACACACACACACACACACACACTCGTAACTGCATGCGTTTCTTCCTGGGATGTGACAGTGGAGACAATATCAACAGAGCAGACTCCTTCCAAACCTCCTAGGCCATGAAAACAAAAAAAGAAGCATCGCTGACTCTTCCTACCAACTGTAAGTGTATTTGTGTTCCTGGGATTCTGTGAGCGGCTCACAAGAAACCACAAACACCACTTAGAATGCCAGTCAGCTCATCAGGCAGCCAACGAAGATGAGGGTGTCATCGCTGCTGGGTACCACACCCTCCTCCCGCAGAACACGGCTTCCCTAGTGGCGACCTCCTCACAACAGCAATCTGTTCACACATTACCTTGCTGGCGATTTTCCTGCTCCTGAAGGTAAAATCCAGAAACTCATGTGGAGCAGTAAGAGCCTGTGTGGAAGCGGTTCCCCACTCCCTGAGAATGCAGTTTCAGGAGAGTTCAGCACCTTGGGCAAGGATGACACCACTCAGCACACTTGCACTCACCCCATCTTGTGCTGGACTCTCCATCCCGGAGGGTCCCCATCACCTGTGACTAAGCTTGCGAGATGTGACCTGGCTCTGAGCCTCTCTGTCCTCGGTTTCTCTCCTCCTCTATGGTTTACAAAAACTATGGGCTGATTTCCCTTTCTCAAGGGTTTGTATTGTCTGCTGTCACTGTCACAGCCCCATGCATCCAGGGAAGGAACAAGACTGTCCCCTCACCATTGAGTCCCCAGTGCCTGGCACCATGACCGGTTGTGGAAACTGCTTACTAAACAGGGGCTGATTGCCAGCATGGTGGGAGGAAGGACAAAAACTTGCACTGACAGAAGCTCAGGAAAGGGAAGTGTCTCAGCCCAGGTCATACAGCCTCTGTGTGAGACAGGGCGGAAGTGGAACTGAAATTGGGCCGATTCCCAGGCTCTGCCCTACCTCCCTCAACCTTGAGTCCTGGAACCAGTGTCGCTCTCTAGACTTGGGCTTGCTGGGGAGAGTGGGGTCTGGGGAGACCAGATTCAGTCTGGTCTCATAGGTCCCAAGACCCACTGCCCTCAGGTCACCCTTCAGGGAGAGCAGATAGTGGCCCTGGCGGGGGTTCTTCCCCTTCCTGTGAGGCCACCCCTCTAGGACTCGTGACCAGGAACACAGGGCCTGGGTTGTAGCACACCCTGTGCATCTGTCTGTCCAGCACACGCTGAGGACATTATAAGCTGTCTGCACTGCTGGGGATCATGGGAGGCAGCGCCAGGACCCCGACCCTCACTGTTCTTCTCTGCCTCGGTGAGCTTTCTGGAAAAGAAGAGGGACCAGGTCATCCACCCCAGGTCCTAGTCCCTGAAAGACCTCAGGACTGGGGAGGATCAGTAGTGTCGGAGGGGCTGGCCAGGGGCTGGCCTCCGCCATTAAAAGATGGCGCCTGGCGAGCTGCCAAGAAAAGTTGCCTCACCAACCCTCACTGTTCTTCTCTGCCTCGGTGAGCTTTCTGGAAAAGAAGAGGGACCGGATCATCAACCCCAGGTCCTAGTCCCTGAAAGACCTCAGGACTGGGGAGGATCAGTAGGGGCAGAACTTCTTGGGGGAGGATGTGTTCGCCCCAGATGTGACCCCAGCACCCAAGGGCCCAGACCAGGCCTGGAGCAGCTGCGTGTGGGTGCGGGAAGCACTCACAGGAACTCTCTTGCAGGGCTGTGTTGGGGCCTGTGGGACCAGGCACAGATGGGTGAGTCTTCCCCAGATCTCCTGTCTCCACCAACAACCCCCTGAGCAGCCGGGGGGCACACAGGGTCAGGGCTGATAGTGACTCATGTGGGAGGGGCCTTCGGGTGACAGGTGGGAAGCTGAGAGAAGGGCCCCCTTGCAACTCCCCATCTGATTCCTTTCCAGGGACCCTCCCCAAACCCTCCATCTGGGCTGATCCCAGCCCCATGGTCACCAAGAGGAGCCGTGTGACCATCTGGTGTCAGGCGTCTCTGCAGGCTGACGACTACTATCTGTATAAAGACAGGCTCATTGTGTCCTTGGAGACCTTGGACACCTCACGGGATTCCAGCAACAAGGCCGGCTTCTCCATTACATCCATGAGCTCACACAATGTAGGGAAATACCAGTGTTTATATCAGATTGGGGAGATCTTGTCACAGCCGAGTGACCTCCTGCCTCTGGTGATGACAGGTGAGGGCAGGAGCTGGTCCTCTCTCCCTGGGCCCCTCCTCCAGGCAGAAGGGAATGGACTGTGGCTTCAGGGGGAAACTTGCTCACAGCCCACAGTACATGGGGCCCATGGGGTCCATGGGGTGATGGTCCTGTAACCAGCTCCCTCCTTCTCCCTCAGGACAGCATGAGGCACCCTCCCTCTCAGCCAACCCAGGCCCTGTGGTGGCCTTGGGAGGGAACGTGTCCCTCTCCTGTAGCTCATCATGGCCACGGGGGTCATACCGTCTGCTGAAGGAGCGGGAGGCTGATGCACCCCAACACCTGGAGTGGATGTTCCGTCGTGAGAGGGGGCAGGGGATCTTCCATGTGGGCCCTGTGAACACCTCCCATGCGGGGACCTACAGATGCTACGTTTCTCCCCAGTCGTACCCGGATTCGTGGTCACATCCCAGTGACCCTCTGCACCTTCAGGTCACAGGTGAGGGGGCCCTGCCTCACCCCATCTACCTCCTGGACCCAGATGACTGACCTAAGCTATATGCACAGTGGATCCCTGGGGTGATGGAGGATGAGTGACACTGTCGTCCCGGGCCCAGAACCACAGGTGGGCAAACATGGGAGGGCCCATGAGAGCCTCACTGCAAGCCCTGGGCCATGCAGGGAGTGTGTCCCCAGTACCACTGTCCCCTGCTGTCCAGGTGTCTACAAGGCGCCCTCCCTCTCAGCCATGCCAGGCTCCCTGGCGCTGTCTGGAGACAATCTGACCCTTCAGTGTCACTCAGAGACCGGGTTTGACAGATTCGCTCTGACCAAGGACGAGAAACTCAGAGCTCCCCAGCATCTAGAAGGGCAACCCAGCCCCAACTTCCTCTTGGGCCCTGTGAGCCACACCCACGGGGGCCAGTATCGATGCTACTGTGGACACAAGCTCTCCTCCACCTGGTCGGCCCCCAGTGCCCCTCTGGGCGTCCTGATCACAGGTGAGGAGCCCCCTGACCCATGTCCTAACTGTCTGCTCAGGGCCTGGACCATGGTTGCCCCTGGGTGATGGGGTCCAGGGAGAGGGCCAGGAGCACAGGCTGAGGTGGGATGTGGTCTAGAGACAGGGACTGAGAAGGGACAGTGAGGGCCATGGAGATAAAGGACACCACTCAGAGAGACGGGAAGTGCTGAGAGGAGTCCCGCACAGAGTCCCTGGAGAGAGGATGGTGGCTCCCCAGCTCAGGGTCAAAGGCATTTAGGGAGATGGCTCTTTACATATCACTACCTTCCCTCCCCTAGGAATTTATGAGAAACCATCCCTCTCGGCCCGGCCAGGGACTTCAGTAAAGAACGTGACCCTGCAGTGTCGCTCTGAGATCTGGTTTGACACCTTCCACCTCTCCAAGGAGGGGTCTCTCGCTCCTCCCCAGGTCCTTCATCTGCAGGACAGAGCAATACCTTATCAGGTCAACTTCACCCTGAGTCCCGTGACCTCAGACCTCGAGGGGACCTACCAGTGCTACAGCTCAAACAGCAACTCCTCCTACCTGTTGTCACAGCCCAGTGACCCCCTGGAGCTCCTGGTCTCAGGTTAGGAGCCCACACCCCATGTCCATTGACGGCTCTAACGCTTGAGTCACAGTCCTGTCCCTGAAGAGCTCTGAGCTGGGAGGGGATGGAGGGGACAACAAGGAGTTCAGCCACTGGGTTATCCCTCTCTGTGGTGGATGAAAAGACGGACAGGGCCATGCCCTCTCCATGTCTTACCCTGACCAGAGGGACAGAGGACTAGGTGACTGCAGGGAGGAGACAAAAGAATATAAAAGACAAGCGGTGACAAGGAGCAGTAGGGCTGAGTGGGACAGAAGACCCAGCACAGCCCCACAGCACCCCCTTCCTCCAAGCAGCATTTGGACTCTACACTCCTGCACCCCACAGACAATCTTCATGTCTGCTGGGAACAGAGTCCTCTTAGCCTAGAGCATACACAGCCTCTCCAGTCCTGGGCTAAACTAAGTTGATCCTCCACACTTCATATATTCACAAAGGGGTTGTTCCCACTGGACCTGGAGATGGGGGTTGGGGGGATTTGAAGAGAGTTGCCTCGTGTCTCCAGCAACATTGAGATCGTGGGGGCACACTGTGTGTTAGTGGGAGAGGAAAAGCCTGAGGAAGCCCAGGTCAGGTGCAGAGAAGAGCTGGCTCTCTCTGTCCTGGGTGCTGCTATGTAGAAAGTCAGACTATCACGGCACCTGTGGAACCAGGCCCACCGTAGGTAGAGCACAGTAAAGGGTGACTCTCATCTTTAGGTCGGGAGGCTGGGGAGTCCCTGGTAGTCGCAGCTCGAGCTGAGATGGACCGGCCACTCCTGACTGAGACACTGACAAAACTCCATTCATATCCGAGACTTTGTTCTCCCAGTTACCAAAGGTTGAATCCTACCCTGGGTTTCAAAAGACTAAACCAGATAGGAAATTTGGTACCAGTGAGTTCTCTGGGAGATGTTCTGGAATTCCTCTTTCTTGGGACTTCTGTATCTGAACGTGCCCTTTCTCCATCAGTAACTCTTGGCCTGATGTGAAAGGAAAGAGAGAAAGGCTGGATTTCTGCCCAATTTCCAGGAGCACCAATGTGTCAGAGGATCAGGCCATCCTCCAAAACATCTTCCATGAGAATTCATGTCTAGCATTCCCTCCCCCACCCTAGAGGTACCTGGTATTTCTAGATACTTGGAGGCAGATCTCTGTATGTTCGTCCATGTGCCCATCTGACATTTTTCTTTTATCTTTTATTGGGGAGGTTGTGGGGGTTTTTTGTTTATTTTTGTTTGTTTGTTTGTTTGTCTGTTTCTCATCCGCCTTCATATCTAGACAACACATTGAGTGAATGGTTAGCAGTGATGTGAATTATGGGAATCCTTGCTCATAGGAAAATGCCTGATGTGTGCTATATAATCCACCATTTATTTTTATTAAGTTCAATTAGCCAACATATAAGTACATTATTAGTGTTTGGTGTAATGTTCAATGATTCATTAGCTGTGTATAACAGCCAGTGTTCGTCAGATCACATGTTATTTTCAAAAAAGAACACATATATAGATAAAGATGGAAAGTGATGTAGAAATATATAATCCCAACTCAGGGACCAGAAGGAGTTGGCAGATGTACGGGAATGAAAAGGTGGACCCTGCTTTTCACTCGTCCATGTTCCTGGTCCTCAGGATAAAAATGAAGCTTCCCATGTTTATTATTGCTTCCTAATTAGATGGAGGGTGAGACTCTAGAGACGCTCACTTAAAGGATTGAGATGGTATTAGCAAGTTTCAGGCACTCCCTGGAGAAGAGGAAAGAGATTACTTAAGTATCTAAGTCTCCCCAACCACAGGCTCTGTTTTGGCCTCTCAGGTGTAGCTGGTGCCCTCAGAGAACCACAAAACAAGTCAGCCTCCAGAATGGATGAATAAGGAGGAATTCTGAGTGATGTGAGCGGCTCACAGGGACACATCCTGTCAATAAATGCAGAAAGGTGGACATGTAGGTTGCCAGGGTCACGTCAACACGTTCTGACCACCACAATCTCTTTGTCCACGGTCTCTAGTGTCAAACAGCCAAGATTACACCATGGAGAATCTTATCCGGTTGGGGATCTCTGCCTTGATCCTGATGGTTCTCGGGGTGCTGCTCTTTCAAGCTCGGCACCGTCAGGGAAGACCCCAAGATGCAGCCGGGACATCCACGTGAGAGTGAGAAGACGGACAGTGAAGTAGAACTTTGAAAACGGAATGAATGATACCAAGAGTTTCTGGAAGAATATCTGTGCATAAGTTGGGGAAACATTCTACTGAGAATATTCTGGGTGTTAACACGGCTTGGGTACAGGAAAATGTCTGGGTCGGTGCTATGGCACCTCTTCGGCAATTAAATTGTGGTAATTTCTCTGTGACTTTTCCTTGACACTTTCTGGACTAGCTTCCTTCTTTCCTCAACCCTATGACTTGAAGCTAATCCCCCCCAGTAGCTCTGGCTCCACCCTTTTTCTCTGGTCCAGTTTCGTGGAATGCTTTTTCCTCAATTCTCCGGTGTGTGTACTCTTCAGCTCAGAACACAGATTCTGTTTTAAATACTGAACAGATGGATGCACAGCAAGTCCAGTTTGGAAAAAATACATTGAAAATCATTCTGGAAAAGAAGAATCTGGACCCACAAGACATTCCCTCTTCATCACATGATAAATGATACAATTTCTCCAGTGTTATCATCACTTGGGATGAGCATCCAGTGTGTGTAGTGAGAACCACAAGCTGTGGGTCAACTGGCTTTAAGAACAATCTGAGGGTTTTGAAGGGGTGGGGGTGGGAGGTCGGGGTACCAGGTGGTGGGAATTACAGAGGGCACAGATTGCATGAAGCACTGGGTGTGGTGCAAAAATAATGAATATTGTTATGCTGAAAATAAAAAATAAAAATAAAAATGCCATTCTTGCAAAAGTCCTGATTTAAGGCCTTTATTGATTTCTTTGGTGAAAATACTCGCTCTGTGGCCAACTTGAAGCCGCCTGTGGGAATTCACTGAATGCAGAGTTAGGAAGTCATGATTACAGTGGTCTCTCCCATGTGAGGAGGAGAAAAATGCAACAGGTATTAGTTAAAGACGTGGTGGTAATCACCTTGCAGTATGTGTCAATCAATACCTTACACTATAAATTTACATGTTTATAAGGTGTTCATAGCAGCAATATCCACAATAGCTAAACTGTGGAAAGAGCCAAGATGCCCTTCAACAGATGAACGGATAAAGAACATGTGGCCCATATATACAATGGAATATCCATAGTGAGCCGTCAGAAAGGATGAATACTCAACTTTTACATCCACATGAATGGGACTGAAGATTATGCTGAGTGGAAAAAGTCAAGCAGAGAGAGCCAATCATCATATGGTTTCACTTATTTGTGGAACATAAGGAGTAACATGGGGCACATTAGGAGAAGGAAAGGAAAAAGTGAAGGAGGGAATCAGAGAAACAAATAGACACTACGGACTCTGAGAAACAAACTGAAGGTTTTGGGGGACTGGTGGAGGGTGAACCTGGTGATGGGTATTCAGGGGGGCATGCACTGCATGGAGCACCGGGTGTTATCTGCAAACAACAATCATGGAACAGTCCATCAAACACTAATGATGTACTGTATGGTCACTAACATAACACAGTAAAAAAAATCCAGGTCTCAGGAGTGACAATTTCTCTTCTACACACTAGAACAAACTAGCATGATGATTTTTTTTTAAGTGAACACTGGGTGTTCTATGTAACTGATAAATAGCTAAGCTCTACATCTGAAATGAATGATGTACTACATGTTGGTTAATTGAATTTGAATTTTTTAAAGGACATTTTATTAGTAAAAACAAGTTTTCAAAATAGATACTACACTTAAAATTTTTTTTAATTGGGCGCCTGGGTGGCTCGGTGGGTTGAGCCGCTGCCTTCGGCTCGGGTCATGATCTCGGGGTCCTGGGATCGAGTCCCGCGTCGGGCTTTCTGCTCAGCGGGGAGCCTGCTTCCTCCTCTCTCTCTCTGCCTGCCTCTCTGCCTACTTGTGATCTCTCTCTGTCAAATAAATAAATAAAATCTTTAAAAAAAATTTTCTTTAATTATATGAAGTTTAGAAAGGACTTGGTGATATGGAAGACTTCGGAAATCACTGCTAAGATTTCCTCTGGCAGGTATGGTTGTCTTTCTTTATCTAGATATTTCTTAACATCTTCTCACCCTAAGGAAAGGACAAGACCCAACTGTTTGGAGGGAAAAGCCAACTGGTGGTTGAGGATCTAACCCACAGCTCCTCTCCATCTCTCCTGAAGGCACAGCCTGTCACGCTGACTTGAGTGAGGGGACTGGAGTCCCAACAGGGCAGTTATGTCTCCTGGTCCCAGAACAAAGGAATCTGTCTCTGCCGGTGTTCTCATGTTCGCCCTCACTAGAAACCTGGATTAGTGTAAAATCCTTTCCCAATAATGAATTCCTTGGCGATGATTTTCAGTATCTTCTGAAACCTTTTTCTGCCTTTGAGTGAGCACCTCATTTTATGAATGATATTTGCATTTTCCCCAGGAAGGAGTTTCAGGAAGTTTTGGTGGCCCAGACCAGCCCTCATTACATATTTTTCAATTGAGGTGAAATTCACAAATAACATTAACTATGTTGAAATGTATGATAAAATGTAGAATTTTAAAAGCTAATGTACCCTGGATTTCTGCATTTTACTATGAAGTATCAAGATACGGGTTTTATTTTTAAATATGTGTCCACTACCATTTAAATGGTCTTTCCTCATCTGCGGAAAATGCTTGACTACTTACCTCTTACGCTGTTGGCAGGTCTTTCTTCCTGACATGCTACCTGTGACCTTGGTCGTCTTCATTCTACCTCAAGTGCCTGAAATTTCCTTTTCTGGTCTAGATATTCCACTTTCTGGAAAAATTCTTCAATATTCTGTTCTAGCTTCCTGTTTAGCTTTTCATTTTTATCTTTTTTTTAAGGTTTTGCTTATTTACTTGACAGACAGAGATAATAAGTAGGCAGAGAGCCAGGCAGGGAGAGGAGAAAGCAGGCTCCATGCTCAGCAGGGAGCCCAATGTGGGGCTCCATCCCAGGATGCTGGGATCATGACCTGAGCCAAAGGCAGAGGCTTTAACCCACTGAGCCACCCAGGTGCCCACCATTAAGATTTCTAATTCATTTCTACAATTGCCTCTTGTCTCAAAAAGTCAGCGTCCTCCTTTTTCTCTCAGACGTTTAAGCACAGCCTTCACTTAAGATAACTCTGTATCTTCCTAGCATTCTACTTTCAGATGTACAGTGAGAGCATTCTTAATGAGCATTACGGTTGTCTTTAGTAGGGCTCTTTCTTGTTGTTAGGATTCCTTCTTGTGGTGACCCTTGTTGGAAGGCTGAATTTCCACTCACCTGATTTTCCAGACAGGTTCCTCCTATAGCTTCTCTAGGACTTAGGCATGGCAAAGTGGGCATGCCCACAGCGGTTTCTGCCCTTGACAACCGCTTCCCCTTGTGTGAGTGTAAGATTCCAGTGCTAGGACAGAAAGCCCCCTCTGGGTGTTAAGGCAATCAGTCCTGAATCCCTTCTTGCCACTTCATGATGGCACAAGGAGGAAGAACGAGGTACAAACAAGTCAGCTGCAAGAGAAAGGGAGCAGGGGACAACAGTAAAACAGGCTGTTGCCCAGAACAAGTCCTCAGTCCCGCTTCTATTAGATAGAAACAGTAACCAACAGAAGAGCTGAAGAAGGACAAACATTAGTCATACGCCTTGTAGATAAACAAGAAGGAGGGCAAAATATTTCTGGTCAAGCAGTATAAAGTTTATAGTCGAACAAGCACATTCAAAGGACTTATCTAACTAGTCACAGGTGCTCTCCGGGGAGAAAGGGGAGATAATGAGGCAGGTGGAGATCCACCCTGAGTGAGCCAGGGCATCCCCAGCTGCTCCGCCTCAAGGCCGTATATCATTCTCTCCCCCAGAGGCCTGTTGCCAGTATGTGTTTTTCTTGAGGCTATATCTAAATGTGCTTGGTAACTGGTAAAATTTCCCATGGGTTATATTTTAAGTAATACATTGTTCTGAGGGACAGTTACATTTCCTTTTTTTTTGTTTGTACAGAAGTAGAAAAGTTGATTTAGCAACTTCTTGATCCATCAGTCGTTGGAGGGATTTTTGCGTGTGTCTGAGGACTAAGCATAAAAAGATTATAGCAATAAAAAGAATAATCAATTAGCAAGACAGGAAACAACATGTGTTGGAGGGGATGTGGAGAAAGGGGAACCCTCTTCCACTGTTGGTGGGAATGCAAGTTGGTGCAGCCTCTTTGGAGAACAGTGTGGAGATTCCTCAAGAAATTAAAAATACAACTTCCCTATGACCCTGCCATTGCACTACTGGGTATTTAACCCAAAGATACAGATGGAATGAAGAGAAGGGCCATCTGTACCCCAATGTTCATAGCAGCAATGGCCACGGTCAACAAACTGTGGAAAGAACCAAGATGTCCTTCAACGGACAAATGGATAAGGAAGATGTGGTCTATATACGGTATGGAGTATTATGCCTCCATCAGAAAGGACGAATACCCAACTTTTGTAGCAACATGGACGGTACTGGAAGAGATTATGCTGAGTAGAATAAGTCAAGCAGAGAGAGTCAATTATCATATGGTTTCACTTATTTGTGGAGCATAACAAATAGCATGGAGGACATGGGGAGATAGAGAGGAGAAGGGAGTTGGGAGAAATTGGAAGGGGAGGTGAACCATGAGAGACTATGGACTCTGAAAAACAATCTGAGGGTTTTGAAGGGGCGGGGGGTGGGAGGTTGGGGTACCAGGTGGTGGGTATTATAGAGGGCATGGATTGCATGGAGCACTGGGTGTGGTGCAAAAATAATGAATACTGTTATGCTGAAAATAAATAAAAAATAAATTTAAAAAAAGAATAATCATTCCACCTATAACACTGAGACCAGTTTGTTTGATCCAAGTAAAAAGGTTAAATTAGACAGAATATCGTTAATCCTTTGTGCAACACTGACTCCTGGAACTGATTGTAATGATGAGTGAGTAATGCCTTGAGTAGTATCTTGAAGTCATTTAATATCTAAAGTTAGATTATCACCATAATGATTAGTGATATGACAGCGAATCTTGCTGCATGATATTTCTGATTCATTATAGGCATGGGGAGTAAAACAGAAGGAAGAAACATTCCAGTCACATAAAATGTGAAGCCTAAGCTTTATATTTTGAAGATCATCTCCTATATATATCATGGCTGCTTCTTAATCAGAAATACCTTCATCTAATTTTTGATCTATGATCATTTGTTGATTCCAAGCTTTGCTAGCATTCTCGTGCCACTTTTGTACAACTTGTGTGGTTTGTACATTTTGATGCAAGGCTATTCCTGTGGTGGTAGCTGTAGCAGTAATGGCAATAATTCCTAAAATAGCTGTTATAAGCAACCCAAGAAATCTTTTTGTTCTATGGACCCAGTTAAAAGTACATGCATATCTGGAGAGCTTTCCCAAACACGGTGGTGTTTCACTGGTAACCAGATGCCTATTCTTCTAGCTATAAGAATGATAGAATTGTCTGCATAAACATTCTCATCCACACAGGTGAACATTTTACATCAGTTTATTTCTCTATTTTTATGATCAAAAGTCATTTTTCCAATAACAAAAACATAGGGATCTCTAACACAAGCTTTTACCCATTCTTCTTTCATTAGGAAAAAGGAGAATGCATAGTTATTAGACTGACAAATGTAAGAGCCATCCCAAACTCTTATGTGATTTAAAGCAGTGTTGACTTTCCATAAATTCTTTTGTTTTCTATGATAATTCACAAAAGGGGATGGCATGGAAAGTCTTTGCCCAAGCCAGGCCAGAGGCGCATCTCCTGAGGTTAAGGTTTGTGATAAAATGAGATCATCAAAAACTTGCCATTTTAAATTTCGATGAGAGGAACAGGGTCTCCCAGTGCAACAGGTGACTGCCATCCCCTTAGGGGACCAGTCCCATACAATTCCATAGGAATCATTAATAACAATACTGGGGTGAGGAGCTCCACAATCCTCCCATAAAGAGTAAATTCCCTCATCAGACCACATTTGTGTCAGTTTGAGTTCGGGAATAGGGGGTGCTGCTGTGCTATAGCTAGGACCCTGATATTCATTGGCTAGGAATCCTCTAGTGGAGAGTAAATGTAACTGAACTTCAGTCAGATAATTATCAGTAGGAAAGTCCACTGACCATCTTTGATCATCAGGGATAAGACAACTGGAATGATTGTTGATACGTATTAGTCTATTTTTATATCCTAAGGTAAGATTAATATTTCTGCCCTCCTCTAGTGACAATCGTGGCAATCTAGGATCCAAAATTCCAGGTATCCATTTTGAGGCACTCAAACAAATTGGTATTATATCTTCTCCCCACTCTACTGGAAGGAGAAGGGGAGGATTGGGTATATAAGCCGAATAAGTAAAGTTATTTATTTGTGCATAACACCCAGGAAGACTTACGGCTACCGTGAGGAGAGCCATCATAGTTACCACCATGTTGTCAGGGGCGAAAGGACGCTGCTCATTCTCCAGAACTGCCTCTGCTTTCTTGGTCAGCTTCTTTATCTGGCCCCAAGTTGAATCCTTGCTCTGTCTGTCCCAGGTATTGTGATCTGAGTGCTCTTTAAGGTGAGACCCTCAAAGCTGATGGTAGGTGGGACTGGTTCAAATCCGAATCTTTTCCTCTTGCTCATGACGAAACTTTATGAAATGAAAGGGCACCCACTTGGGCTCGACGGAATCGTCGGGTAATACACATGCATATCCCTTTCCCCAGGTAACTAAGTTACCAGGGAGCCATTGATTAGAAGTAATAATTTTCCACCAGGTTGGAGGATAGGTCTTGTCTTGTTTTTCTTTATTAAAATGTCTTTCTATTGCTGCAGTGTTTTTATCATCACGATTCAAAAAAATAAGAGTAAATAAAAGTTGTGCTAATATTTCTTGAGAAGGACCTTGTATTTTCTCTTTTTGTTTATGAAGCTGTAATTTTAATATTTGATTAGCCCACTCTACAATTCCTTGTCCTTGAAGATTATATGGGATGCTAGTGGAATGTTTAATATTCCATAAATTACAGAAGGATTGAAGCTTACTGGAAACCTAAGCAGGTGCATTATCAGTTTTTATAGCTTTGGGCATTCCCAAGACTGCAAAGGCAGAGTGGAGATGTCTGACAACATGTGCAGCAGTTTCTCCTGTTTGAGCTGTAGCCCATATGAAGCAAGAATATGTGTCTACAGTAACATGAATAAAGGATTGTTTCCCAAATGAAGGGATGTGAGTAACAACCATCTGCCATATTTCATTGCCTGTTATGCCTCGTGGGTTGATGCCCGCTGGCTGTGTAGGCAGATTGATGGCAGCACAAGAAGGGCAGGAGTGGACAATAGAATTTGCTTGTTCCTTAGCGATAGGGAATTTGTGTTGAAGTCAATGAAGTCTTACATGTGTAAGAGAGTGAAAATCGGAAGCTTCCTGAAAAGCTGAGAAAGCAAGAGAATCAGCTATTTCATTACCTTTGGTTAATGGCCCAGGAAGTCCAGTGTGACGTCAGATATAAGTAGCATAGAAAGGGGCAGAGCCCTGATGAATAAGGGATTGTAAATGATGAAATAATGAGTGGAGGGAGACATCAGTGTAGAAATAGTAGGAGCTTCAATATGCTGTAAAACATACACTGTATATAAAGAATCAGATAACAGATTAAATGCAGAAGAAACATCTTGAAACAATGTAATAACCGCCATTAATTCTGATTTCTGTGCTGAGATACCGATAGTAGATATGACCTTTGAGGTAGGACCATTATAACAGGCTTCACCTTTGATGGAGCCATCAGAAAAGTAAGTAGGGGCATCTGTTACTGGATTTTTAGAAGTAATTTTAGGAAGGACAAAAGCGGTATGTTTTAAAAAGGAAACAACAGGTAAAGAGGGATAATGAGAAGAAGTGTTTCCAGGAAAGCCTCTAAGGGCAATTTGTCAATTTAAATTATTTTGGAATGCCATTTCAATTTGTGTCTTATTTAAAGGCAGAACAATAACCTGCGCATCATATCCCCGTATTTGGCGGGTTCTTTTTCTTCCTAATTGAATAATACTGTCAATATGGTCTATATAGGTAGTGAGTGTTTTAACAGTATTATTTGGAAGAAAAACCCATTCTATGATTAGTTTTTCCTGAATAATTAATCCCATGCATTTATGTGGGGTATGAAAAATGAGATGATCTAATGGTATCTCAAGCTGGACTCTGTTTGCATTGATTGAATCTGGCTTTCAACAAATTGTAATTCTTTTAAGGCCCCTTTTGATAGGGTACTAGGGCTGTTTAAATTAGGATCTCCCTTTAAAGAGGCAAATAGATGCTGCTAAGCATAGGTGGGAATTCCAATTTTAGGTCTTATCCAATTAATGGCTCCCAATAATTTTTGCAAATCATTCAAGGTTGTAATTTTATTTCTACAGATTTGAACTTTCTGTGGTTTAACTGAGGTCCTATCCATAATGAAGCCCAAATATGAGAAAGGTGTAGTGACTTGTATTTTTTCCGGAACTATAATTAGTTTGTATTTTTCAAATTGTAATCAAAGCATTTTAAATGCCCCCTGCAATTGCATGTTATCAGAGGCTGCACATAATATATCATCCATATAATGGATGAGATAAATTTGTGGAAGTTGATTTCTAACCAGCTGTATAACTCTTGCCACATACTCCTGACACATAGTGGGGCTATTTAACATTCCCTGTGGTAGAACTCTCCATTGATATCGTTTGGCTGGTTCTTTTAAATTTACACTGGGAATAGTGAAAGCAAAACGGAGACAGTCTTCCTTAACAAGTGGTATAGTATAAAAGCAATCCTGTTAATCTATGATAACTATTGGCCATTTGCATGGGACTAGATTAGGCAAAGGCAATCCAGGTTGGAGAGACCCCATGGGCTGGATAACAGAATTAACCATACGAAGTTCTGTTAAATTCTCCATTTTCCTGATTTTTCTTAATAACAAAGACTGGTGAATTCCAACGACTGTGAGATTCTTCAATATACCCTTTTCTTATCTGTTCCTCGACCAGGGCTTGTAAAGTAAGTAGTTTCTCTGGTGTTAAGGGCCACTGCTCCACCCAAACAGGTTTGTCCTTCTTCCAATGTAACTTAATGGGTTCAGGAGCAGCGGCCCTCAGTGAAAAATCTGGTAATCCTCCTTAGGGGAAGGTATAACCAGAGAGGCTTCCCATTGATTTAGTAAATCTCGCCCCCAAAGGTTAATGAGTAAGTCTACAATATATGGCTGCAGATAACCCTTTTGAGCCTCAGGTCCTTCTCAGAAAAGAATATTGGAGCTCTGACACACATTGCTAGCCTGCCATAATCCCGTAATAGTAATAGAAGAGGAATTATAAGGTCATTTTTTAGGCCAATGTAATGAGCTTGTGATAGAGACATCAGCTCCAGTACCAGTTAGACCTGAAAATTCCTTTCCTTGTATTTTAGGATGACAAATTTGTCTATCTTGATAAATTTTCTCAGTCAAATATGCTCCAGTTTTCCCAGTGCTTCCAAACCCATTGGAGTTTCTTTGTTTGTTTTTAGACTGACCCTGTAGATAGGGCCCAAATAGCAACTGGGCAATTCAGTCTCCTTTTTGAAAATGTTATGGAGCCGCAGTAGTATACATCACTGAAAGTTCACCAGTATAATCTGAATCAATAATGCCAGTATGAACTAGTACTCCCTTTGAAGTAAGGCCAGATCTCCCACAAAAGTAACCCAGTGGTTCCCTTTGGTAAAGGGCCATAAATATTAGTTGGAATTTTAGCAGGAAGCTTGGTAGGCATTAAGAGATAATCTTTGGGAATGGGGATATCTAATCCAGCACTACAAGCCATAGCATGTAATAAATATGAAACAGTACATTTGTTTGAAAGCTGGGCATTAAGGGAGAATTGGCCCCCTTGTTTTTGGGGCTGAAGGCTTGCCCCAAAATAAGTTTCCCTGAAGGCAGGATCCATCCTTGCTAAATTTGGAATGACATTGACTTGCCCAATGATTTCCCTTTTTACAGTTAGGAGAGAGACCAGGTGATTTATTTTTTACATTTGGTGGAGGGAATTTTCCTTTTTGCCTACCCTGAGCTTTATTATGCCCTGCTTGCCCACAGTTGAAACATCGTCCTTGAAATTTTCCTGTGGTCAGAGCAGCCATTGCTTGAGCTAACAAATCAGCTTTATAGGTCTCTGTTCCTACTCCTTGGCATAGCTTAATATAATCCGTCAGTGTTCCCTTGCTTTAAAGGGTGCTATCAGTTTCTTACAATCAGCATTAGCATTCTCATAAGCCAACAGCTGAAGACTGGTATCAGCAGCCTCCAGATTATTTATCTGTCTTTTGACAGCCTCTTGTAATCTCACAATAAAATCCGTATAGTGTTCTTTTGAACCTTGTACCACCTTTTGAAAAGAAGAGCACTTCTCTCCCTGAGATTCTATTCTTTCCCAGGCTCTCAAACAACAATGCCGGAGCTGCTCAATAGCTTGTTCATTCATTTGTACCTGGTCTTGCGCCCAGGCCCATGGCCCAACACCTATGAACTGCTCCATGGAAATAGGAACATTACTAGCTCTGCTATGGGCAGTTGCTGTTTCTGAATGATCTTGCCACCATGTTTTAAAGGGCAAGAACTCAAAAAGTTGAAAATAGAGGTACCCTATGACCCAGCAATTGCACTACTGGGTATTTACCCTAAAGATACAAATGTATTGATCCAAAGGGGCACGTGCACCTGAGTGTTTATAGCAGCAATGTCCACAATAGCCAAACTATGGAGAGAACCTAGATGTTCATCAACAGATGAATGGATAAAGAAGATGTGGTATACACATACAACGGAATACTATGCAGCAATCAAAAGAAATGAAATCTTGCCATTTGAATGACGTGGATGGAACTAGAGGGTATTATGCTTAGCGAAATAAGTCAATCAGAGAAAGACAACTGTCACATGATCTCCCTGATATGAGGAAGTGGAGATGCAACATGGGGGGTTGGGGAGTAGGAAAAGAATAAATGAAACAATATGGACCTTTTGTTCTGTTATTGGAAGAGGAGGAGGAGATTCCTCCCTTATATATTCCTTTACGGTGGCCTTAGTAATTTCTTTCTCCTCCTGGATGGCATGTTCAGGTTCCTCTTTTTTAGTTTCTCCTGAACATTCATTATCACTCTCCAAATCAAGGGTTTGTAAAGGCTCCAAAACAGAGTGAATGAGGGTCCAAGTAGACCATATAATAATTGGAATTGGTTTTCCTTTAGCATACAAAAGTTTTAAGTCATGACCTACTTTTTTCCCATGTTTGTAAATCTAAAGTCCCTAATATAGGGAACCAGGAGCAATGTTCTTAAATTACTTTTAAAAGCTCCATTAGTTGGCCCTCTCTGACTTTTGCTCTTCCCGCCTTTAGGAGCCGTCTCAGTAAGCAAACGTAAGGGCGATAATCGTTTGTGCTCTCTAGACTCCCCATACCCTGCGCTAAGTACTCACAACTCACCAGCGGGAAAAAGGCACGGCCGTGCAAAACTCACATTGGGGTTTCTTCTCCAGTTTCATTTCTGGTCCCTGTTCAGTCGCCACTTGCCGCTTCCTGGCGTCGCACGGGAGAAGAATGAGGCACAAACAAGTCAGCTGCAAGAGAAAGGGCGCAGGAGACAACAGTAGAGAAGACTGTCACCCCGAACAACTCCTCAGTCCCGTTTTTATTAGATAGAAACAAACAGTAACCAACAGAAGAGCTGAAGAAGGCCAAACACTAGTCACATGCCTTGTAGATAAACAAGGAGGGCAAAACATGTCTGTAAAAGTAGTATAAAGTTTAGAGTTGAACAAGCACACTCAAAGGACTTTGGAAGGGGAGGTGAACCATGAGAGACGATGGACTCTGAAAAACAATCTGAGGGGTTTGAAGCGGCGGGGGATGGGAGGTTGGGGGAACCAGGTGGTGGGTATTAGAGAGGGCACGGATTGCATGGAGCACTGGGTGTGGTGCCAAAACAATGAATACTGTTAGGCTGAAAAGAAAGAAAAAAAGGACTTATCTAACTAGTCACAGGCCCTCTTGGGCGGGGGGTCGGGGAGTGGAGATAACCAAAAACTGAAGCATGAGCTTCCCGGCATCCCCAGCTGCTCTGCTTCAAGGCCTTATCTCGACCTCTTCCCCAGAGGCCTGGTGCCGGCATGTATTTTTCTTGAGACTGCATCTAAATGTGCTTGGTAACTAGTAAAATTTCCCAGGGGTTATATTTTAAGTAATACATTGTTCTGCGGGACAGTTACACCTTCTTGTTTCTCAAGAGGTTGTGGCCCAACCTTCTCCTGGAGCCCTGAGTGCTCCCCACTGAGAGGACCCTGGGGAACCCCTCTGCAACCACACAGGTGGAAAATCATCCCTACCAGCCCTCTGTAGTCCCACGCAGCAGCGGGGACTCAGCTTAGTTCTCTGCCTCTGCTGGGGTTCCAATTGCTTCTGGAGAAGTTCATTTCCCCTTTACCTGCATGTCTCTGTGTCTGCATAGTTCAGACGTGCTATGAGCAGCCATCCGGTATTCAGAGCAGACAAGGTCTCCAGGGGGCACACGAACCAGCCACCTGGATGCAGAGTCTGGACCCGGGACCCCATCACCGCGACGGGACCCCCAGCCCATGCTCCTCTTACCTGGTCTGGAAACTCACAGCTCCCCATCCCTCCCATGACCCCAACACCCAATCCCCACACTCACTCTGGGGGATGCAGTTCAGGACGACATCAGCAGATGGGAACTGAGGAGCAGAGCAAGGACACGCCGCCCAAGGTCAGGCTGGCAGTGGACAGTCCAAGAATAGTTCGGTGAAGATCCGCTTTCCTGCAAAATCAGAGCTCTAGCCCAAATACACGTCCCCTGATGCTCGCACACAGACCGCAGGGTGAGGAGGTCAGCTCAGCCCCAGGAACAAGGGGCACCAAGGAGCCAGGACGGATGGTCTGGGATGTTCCCAGCAAGGCCAGAGGTGGACAGTGTCCGAGCAAAGCAGAGAAGTCCTTGGAGACAGTGTCATAAAGAGAGCCCACACTCCGGGGCCATGAGCGGGGTAGTGTTCCATTCCCCATGTGCCCGTATCTCTCCTCTGGGCTCATTGTCACCATGACCTTGACCTGAGCCATTCAGAGATGTCACATGAGTATCTGTGCTGACATGAGCTCCCCAGCACAGCAGGAACCCATGTCCCCTGCAGCAGCTCTGGGTCTGGGGACCCATCCATGGTGAGGGCCCAGGGGTGTGCTGGTGAAAAGGAGACTCCATGGGGAGACTTTGGGAGGGAAGGACCTGCCCTGGTCTCCTCACCTGGATGAGATATCTTAGGAAGCCTGGGAGTCCACCAGACACACCGTCATGGACACCAAAGCAGGGCTCAGGGGAGGGACTGACTGTTCCCCTTCCTGTGGGGCTGCTCACGTGACAACACCATGACAGGCAGAACTGGCCACCGCATGGCCACACACTTTGTGTCTGTCTGTCCCCCGGTCACAGTCGACCCTCCATCTGCACAGCCGGAACCAGAGAGAGGAAACGCCATGACACCCACCCTCACAGCCCTGCTCTGTCTCGGTGAGATATGAGGAGGGGAGGGGACACTCTAGTCTGGGAGGGACCCACCCCACACACAGGCCCTGGTCTGTCAGAGATCCCAGGCTCAGGAAGCTCACGGGAGGAGGGGATCTGCTAGGATTTGGGGCAAACCTCTCACAGGGACTCTCTTCCAGGGCTGAGTCTGGGCTCCAGGAACCAAGCCCAGACAGGTGAGTCTAACCCCAGGGGTCCCAGTCCCACCTCCTCACTGGAGACAGGGGCCACCCACCAGGCAGCAGGGGATGGAGAACAGATGTTCTGGGCTGACCGAGGGGGACGTCTAGGGGTTTGGGGCAGAGCTGGGACCTGGGGATGGGAAAGGTCTGTGTCCCAGCCTCTGTTTCCTTCCAGGGACCCTCCCCAGACCCACTGTCTGGGCTGAGCCAGGCTCTGTGATGCCTTGGGGGACATCTGTGACCATCTGGTGTCAGGGGGGCCTGGAAGTCCAGGAGTACCGCCTACATAAAGAGGGAGAGTTAGAGACCTGGGACAGACAGAAGCCACTGGAATCCAAAGACAAGGTCAAATTCCCCATCACACACATGGCAGACATATATGCAGGAAGATACCGCTGTGACTATCTCAGTCCCACTGGCTGGTCAGAGCCCAGTGACCCCCTGGAGCTGGTGGTGGTGACAGGTGTGAGCCCACTCAGGGTCCCAGCCCCAGGCTCTGCCCTCAGGAAGGGGGGCTCTCAGGGGTCTCCCTCTCACAGCCCAGCCTGGGGATAATGTGGGGGGTCTGAGCCTCATTTCACACCCCCCCTCCTCTCCTAGGATCCCAGGGCAAACCCAGCCTCTCAGCTCTGCCCAGCCCTGTCGTGACCTCAGGAGGGAATGTGACCATCCAGTGTGCCTCACGGATGGGATTCCACAGGTTCATCCTGATGAAGGAAGGAGAGCGCCAGCCCTCCTGGACCCTGGGCTCCCAGCCAGCCCCCCATGGGGGGACCCAGGCCCTGTTCCCTGTGGGCCCCGTGACCCCCAGCCTCAGCTGGACGTTCCGATGCTACAGCTATTACAGCAACACCCCCCAGGTGTGGTCGGTCCCCAGTGACCCCCTGGAGCTGCTGGTCTCAGGTGAGAAAGTCTGACTGTTGCCTCATCTGTGTTTTGAGGCACCAGACAGGTTAACGCGGACTCTGCTCCCAGGGGAGCCCCAATGAGAGGGTGGGTGAGGGGACCACGGGGACTCGCAGGTCAGCGTCACTGACCGTGATGGACGGTGAGACCTGGGGATCAGGACGGGAGAAGGGAGGTTTGGGGAGAAGCAGCCCCTGCCATCCACGGCTGGTCTGTCCCAGGTGTGTCGGGGAAGCCCTCCCTCCTGACCCAGCAGGACACTGTCGTGACCTCTGGACAGAGGCTGACCCTCCAGTGTCGCTCTGATGTCGGCTACGACAAATTCGCTCTGTCCAAGGAGGGGGCACCTGACCTTCCACGGCGGCTTAGCCGGCAGATCCAGCCTGGGCTCTCGGGGGCAACCTTCTACCTGGGCCGGGTGAGACCCTCCCATGGGGGCCGGTACAAGTGCTACGGTGGACACAACCTCTCCTCTGAATGGTCGGCCCCTAGTGACCCCGTGGACATCCTGTTGGCAGGTGAGGTCTCACAGCGTCTGTCAGGACTCCAGACTCTGCACAGGTCCTGCCAGGCGAGCCCCAGGTGGTGGTGGCCGGGACCAGGGGTGTGGGGTCACCAGGGAGGGAGAGAGACAGAGAGAGACAGGGGATAGGAAGGGACAGACTCAGAGGACACAGACAGACGCAGTTCAGATCAAGGGCTGGACAGTCCCTCACCCGCCCTTCCTCTCCCTAGGACAGCTCTCTTACACACCCTCCCTCTCAGTGCAACCTGGACCCATGGTGGCCCCAGGAGAGAATGTGACCCTGCTGTGTCAATCACGGAGCTCTGTGCACACTTTCCTTCTGTCCAAGGAGGGGGCAGCCGATCCCCCGCTGCGTCTTAGATCACAGTACCGAGCTGGGCAGCACCAGGCTGAATTCCGCATGAGTCCTGTGACCTCAGCCCATGGGGGGTCCTACAGGTGCTATGGCTCCGCCAGCACCTCCCCCTACCTGTTGTCACAGCCCAGTGATCCTCTGGAGCTCCTGGTCTCAGGTGAGGGTCCCTGACCTTGTCCCCTCTGTGTCCCAACATTTTCTTCAGGGCCCTGGGACCAGGAGGGGTCTGGTCTAGGATGGAAGTGGGGGGTTCCAAGGGATTGTCAGCAGAGGGGTCTACCCCTCATGCATGGTGTAGGAGGGAAACAGGTCCTCCCACACTTGCCTGTCCCTCACCCCAGCCCCAGGATTCTCCTGGGAGAGGAGGAGCTTTGGGGGTCACAGGGCACATGAGGAGGAAGAGTGAGAGCAGAGACAGGGTCTCAGGGGAAGCTCCAGCCCCTCCACACTCCTGTCTTTTCCCCAGGACCCTCTATAGACCCCGGCCCCCTGACCACGGGCCCCCCCAGGGCTGCTCTCCAGGGACTTTTCTTCTAGGCTCTCAGAGATGCCAGGGGAATGATGGGGCTCCAGGAGCTCTGACGCTAGTGAAGGGGGCTAGGGTGGTCATGGCAGAGGGAGGGGGAGGGGCCCAGTGGGGGAGGTACAGCCCGGTACCTCACCCTTACTGACCCCAGAGGCTCTGAGGGTGAGTGAGGATCTCTGTCTGCCTTGGTGGGTGGGTCCATGGGGAGCGGGTTCTGAGCTGCCTCTCAGTTCAGAGTTCTCTGGTGGCACTGGCTGGCACATGCCACTCCCCCATGTGTTGTCACAGCCCAGTGATCCCCTGGAGTCCTGGTCTCAGGTGAGCGGCCCTGACCTTGTGCTCAGCTCAGGACACAAGTCTCTGGAAAGCCTGACGTAGTAACACATGTGGGGATTGCAGGGGCTCCACAGAGGAGGATCCTGCCCTTGAAAGGTTGGGGAGATCCACAGTGTGCACCCGGGGTCCCCCATCCTGCAGTCTCAGCAGAGTAAGGAGTAGGGGCTGCGTGGGCGGTGAGCGAGGACAATGGTGAGTGAACAGCGCCTCCCACTCATCTCCTGTCCCTCCATAGCAGAATCTGATGGTGTTGTCAGCCCCCCGGTATGCTCTCCTGGACAGAAGCCTCCCCACCTTCGGGCACCGCTCTGCTGCCCCCACCCCCGTGCTCACCTGGGGGCCTCCATGCCCCTCGGTGCACACCTGAGAGCCAGGAGGGTGGAGTCTGGCTCACGGGAGTCCCCAGGGAGGCTGCACCCCATGTCCATGTACACTGGTGTCCACTCTGTGTTGTGTGTGGTCGCTGGTCCAGTGTCCCTGTGTCTGCTTCTCATACCTTCTAGAGCAGCACCTGCAGATGATGGCAAAGGGAACTCAGGTGACAAGGACGCCAGACTCAGAAACCAGTCCTCTTTCTCCTGTATGCATTGGGGTTAGACTGGATTCACACAGTCCTTGTGAGGAACAAGCTTTGGCACTCCCAGGTCTTTTTATTATTATTATTTATTTTTTAATTTAAAAAATCTTTTAAATTTAAATTTAATTTTTAATTTAATTTTTAAAATTATATTTTATTTTTCCGTGTTCCAGAATTCATTGTTTATGCACCACACCCAGTGCTCCATGCAATCCGTGTCATCCTTAATACTCACCACCAGGCTCTCCCAACCCCCTGCCCCTCCGCTCTGAAACCCTCAGAGTCCACAGTCTCTCATGGTTCGTCTCCCCTCTGATTTCCCCCAACTCCCTTCTCCTCTCCAATTCCCAATGTCCTCCATGTTATTCCTTATGCTCCACAAATAAGTGAAACCATATGATTATTGACTTTTCTCTGCTTGACTTATTTCACTCAGCATAATCTCTTCCAGTCCCATCCATGTTGCTACAAAAGTTGGATATTCATCCTTTCTGAGGGTGGCATAATACTCCATAGTGTTTAAGGACCACATCTTCCTTATCCATTCATCCATTGAAGGGCATCTTGGCTCTTTCCACAGTTTGACTATCATGGACATTGCTGCTATGAACATTGGGGTACAGATGGCCCTTCTTTTTACTACATCTGTACCTTTGGGGTCAATACCCAGTAGTGCAACTGCAGGGTCATAGGGTAGCCTTACTTTTAATTTCTTAAGGAATCTCCACACTGTTTTCCAGAATGGCTGCACCAGCTTGCATTCCCACCAACAGTGTAAGAGTGTCCCCCTTTCTCCACATCCTCTCCAACACTTGGTGTTTCCTGTCTTGTTAATTTTGGCCATTCTTACTGGTGTGAGGTGGTATCGCAATGTGGTTTTGACTTGAATTTCCCTGATGGCTAGTGATGATGGACATTTTTTCATTTGTCTGTTAGCCGTTTGTCTTATTTGGAGAAGTGTCCGTTCATGTCTTCTGCCCATTTTTTGACATGATTATCTGGTTTTTTTGGGTGTTGAGTTTGAGGAGTTCTTTACAGATCTTGGATATCAGTCCTTTGTTTGTAGTATCATTTGCAAATATCTTCTCCCATTCCGTGGGTTGCCTCATTGTTTTGTTGACTGTTTCCTTTGCTGTGCAGAAACTTTACATCCTGATGAAGTCCCAAAAGTTCATTTTTGCTTTTGTTTCCCTTGCCTTTTTAGACATGTCTTGAAAGAAGTTGCTGTGGCCAGTGTCGGAGAGGTTACTGCCTATGTTCTCTTCTAGGATTTTGATAGATTGCTGCCTCACATTGAGGTCTTTTATCCATTTTGAGTTTATCTTTGTGTATGGTATCAGAGAATGGTCAAGTTTCATCCTTTTCTACACAGCTGTCCAGTTTTCCCAGCACCATTTATTGAAGAGACTGTCTTTTTTCCACTGGATATTTTCCCCTGCTTTGTCGAAGATAAGTTGGCCATAGAGTTGAGGGTCCATATCTGGGTTCTACTCTATTCCACTGGTCTGTGTGTCTGTTTTTGTGCCTGTACCATGCTGTCTTGGTAATCACAGCTTCATAATAAAGCTGGAAGTCAGGCAACATGATAACCCCAGCTTTGTTTTTCTTTTTCAACATTTCCTTAGCGATTTGGGGTCTTTTCTGCTTGATACAAATTTTAGGATTGTTTGTTCCAGCACTTTGAAAAATGCTGGTGGTATTTTGTTTGGGATGGCACTGAAAGTATAGATTGCTCTGGGCAGTAGAGATATTTTAACAATGTTTATTCTTCCGATCCATGAGCATGGAATAGTCTTCCATCTTTTTGTGTCTTCTTCAATTTCTTTCATGAGTGTTCTGTAGTCCCTTGAGTACAGATCCTTTACTAACTCTTCTATTGGTGCTACCGAGTCTTAGCACATTTTCGATGAGTCTCACTTTGTTATTTTTCCATGTATAACATTCAGTATTTGTCACATACATGAACTTCAAAGTCTTTGAACTTCATTCCTTTAAGTGGTGTCACTTCATAGTCTGTTATAGGAACATCTCACCCACTCTAACACCACGTACGTCAGCTGTCTGAGTAATTGCTGAGCAAGCCTAAGAGAAGTGTGAATTTGGGTGTATTTTTATATCCTGTGAACTCACTGTGCTCTCTCCCTTTCAACCACTGTTCAATATGCTGCCGAAAATGATCATAACCACAAACACGTGGAAATTTCACTGTCTCATGTCTAAAATGCACAGCTATGTTTCTCGCTTCAAAGGACAGAGAAAATAGCCACAAGATTCACGTCACGGAAACAACTTGATTTATACCCAAAACTGACTTTAAAAGCAAGCTCATTAAAAATCTATTTTTTATAAAAAATAAAAAATTATATTAAAAAAATCTATTTTTATATCGAAAGCACTGTTGACCTATCTATTTCAACTCATTTTCCTGCTTCATTAGGATCTTATTAAAAATGCATTCTTGGGGGGCACCTGGGTGACTCAGTGGGTTAAGCCTCTGCCTTCGGCTCAGGTCATGATCTCAGGGTCCTGGATCGAGACCTGCATTGGGCTCTCTGCTCAGCAGGGAGCCTGCTTCCCCCGCTCTCTCTCTCTGCCTGCCTCCCTGCCTACTTATGATATCTCTCTCTCTCTCTCTCTGTGTTAAGTAAATAAATAAAATCTTTAAAAAAATTTTTAATGCATTATTTTCCTGAAAGATGTCTGTCTGCTGAACAGCTATGCTTTTTCCTTGATTTTAACAATACAAGGCTCTTTAGAAAGGCTTCCTGGTTTCAGACATTTGGGGGTTAACCCAACCACATAACATTTACTGTTCACTGGTATTTTCTGAATTCAATAAGGTAATATTACTTAGACTATTTGGATGAATATTTATAATAAGAATTGGTTCATATTTTGTTTTTCCTTTTTTTTTTTTACTTTCTTGCTTTTCATATGAAAACTGGGTTAAGAGATGTCAATGATTTCGTATATGAAATCCACATGTATGCACTTCCTCAGGTCTGGTCTGTGATTTAGTGGGAACAGAGGTTGTCTTTTCAACAAACAAAATGATTATCTATCCCAACTTCAAATCTCACCAGATTTCTAGAGTTTGTCCCCAAATAGCGAGATGATGATGGAGACTCCTTCTTCTGGGCACATGTCCCTGACCTGCCTCTAGTTCCCCAAAGCCTGAGTCCAGACTCTCCTGTCCCCATCCTGTCTCCACATGCCACAGATCGACCACCCTCCTGTTGAGGAACAGACAGACCATACTGAGCAGAAAACATGCAAGGACATGATGATTTCTGTGCTGGGAGGCCATTTTTCTCTGCAACCCTGATCTGGTGGGGCACAACCAGAATCTATCCCGAGTGACTCAGGAGCAAAGTCTGAAATTAAAGAGAACAAGGAGGCTTAAGGAATCCAGTGAGGAGAGCAGAGGAAAGCCCTGTAGTGCAGAGAAGGGCTAGTTCAGGAACTATCCATAGTGACAAGCTGAGGACAGGCTAGACGGGGGTCTCCAACTCCTTCCATCAGCTTCCATCTTACTTGCAGAAGCAGCTGGCACCATGAGCCCACCCCAAAACAAGTCAGACCCCAGAAGTGGAGACTAGGAGAAATTCTAAGTGATGGGACTGCTGTGGAGAGGGGTGTCCTGTCCAGGGGAGGCAGGTCCCCTGCGTGGACATGCAGGATATGGGGGATGTGGGTCTTCTCTGACCTCTGCAACCTCTCTGTCCTCATTCCTAGGCTTGGACCCCAGAGATTACACGGTGGAGAATCTGGCCTGCATGGGCGTGGCTGCCTTGATCCTGGTGGTCCTCGGGATTCTGCTGCTAGAGGCTCAGCACAGCAAGAGAAGGACCCCAGACACAGCCAGGAGCTAAACATGAGGGGGAACAAAGCCACCATTCCATATGGCAGAGCTGTGGGCATGCATCCCAGGTGCCCAGAGGGATCTGGAGGAAAGCCTGCAGCTCACCCTCGCTGATCTGTCTGCTGACAACATCGAGGGGGAGCCTGGTTCAGGTGCAGGACATGTCTGGGCTGCTTCTTGCCCAGGACTTGTCCCCCGTGACCTGTGGTGCTTTCCCTCCTGCATTGCTGGACATCCTTGACTGCCCCGTCTTTCCTCATCCCTGTGACTTGAGGGTTCATCCCACACAGCAGGGCTGGTTCATACCTTCTTACAGCGGCAGCTCTGGTCCACCTTCAGGGGATACATTTTCCTTCACTTTCCATTTCCACCTTCCCTGATGTCCACTATTGTCCTCCATTCCTTCAGCCCAAAACACAGACTCTGTTTTCACAAGTAAATAAGTTGGTGAAAATCAGGCCTGCTTTGGAACAGATGACTCCAAAACCATTCCCTGAACCCTCTCTAGACTCACAGAGCTCTTCTGTCCTCGTGCGGTGACACCTGGTGGAATCTTCCAGAGACACCATCAGTTTGAGTGAGCTCAGGGATGTGTGAGGTGCAAGGAATAAATGTTTGTTTATTTTAAGTTGTGATTCATAACATTTGCCCATTTCTTTGGCGTATACACACCCATCATGGGCAACATCAAGGAGCCATGTGAATGCACTGTGCACCCAGGTGGGAGTCATGGATACACCATCTTCACGAGTGAATGTGATCCTGCAGGGGACACACCTCACTGGAGACCCCAAAGTGCACGTGTGTGTGTGTGTGTGTGCACGCGTGCACGCGCGTGCGCATGTGGGGATGCTTGTGTGTGCGGCTGTGTCTGTCTCCAATATTTTCCAGTGCTTATGTGTCTGCCATTTTTCCTTCATGCTGTACCTTCTCCATCCTGGCCTCCTGTTCACGCCTGGGCTCCTGTCCACATCTGGGTTCCTAATCTTAATTTTTTTTAAGATTTTATTTATTATTTAAATGAGAGAGAAAGTGAGGGCAGGCGCTGAGGGACAGGGACAAACATACTCTGGGCAGAAAACAGAGCTTGACCTCAGCCTGGACCCAGAGCTCAATCCAACGACCTTGAGATCATGACCTAAACCAAAAT
Source organism: Mustela lutreola (assembly GCF_030435805.1). NCBI lineage: Eukaryota > Metazoa > Chordata > Mammalia > Carnivora > Mustelidae > Mustela > Mustela lutreola. Next base: position 50,556,790 of record NC_081305.1, read on the forward strand.
CAAGAGTCAGAGACTTGAAGGCACCGAGCAGCCCAGGCGCCCCCTGGATTCCTGTTCTAAGTGAAGTGAACTACACTTGGCAACCGTTCACAGACTGAAAATAGTCCACTACCTAAAAACGTGAATTTCTGAAAATGCCTTCTCTCCCATTCTCTTTCTATAGTGGGATGCTGGGAAACATCCCCCACCCCCCGGAGGGTATGATCGCAGTCCTAGGGGCAGAGGCTCCCTCTGTGTGTTGAGGGATCCACCCCCAAAGCCCTTCCTGTCTCTCCTGAGGATGCAGCCTGACCTCCAGGATCCCCATGCCTTCCCCACTGAGAGGACCCTGGGGAACCCCTCTGCATCCACACGGGTGCAAAAATCATCCCTACCAGCCCTCTGTGGTCCCACGCAGCAGTGGGGACTCAGCTTAGTTCTCTGCCTCTGCTAGGGTTCCAATTGCTTCTGGAGAAGTTCATTTCCCCTTTACCTGCATGTCTCTGTGTCTGCATAGTTCAGATGTGCTATGAGCGGCAATCCGGTATTCAGAGCAGACAAGGTCTCCAGGGGGCACACGAACCAGCCACCTGGATGCAGAGTCTGGACCCGGGACCCCATCACCGCGACGGGACCCCCAGCCCATGCTCCTCTTACCTGGTCTGGAAACTCACAGCTCCCCATCCCTCCCATGACCCCGACACCCAATCCCCACACTCACTCTGGGGGATGCAGTTCAGGACGACATCAGCAGATGGGAACTGAGGAGCAGAGCAAGGACACGCCGCCCAAGGTCAGGCTGGCAGTGGACAGTCCAAGAATAGTTCGGTGAAGATCCGCTTTCCTGCAAAATCAGAGCTCTAGCCCAAATACACGTCCCCTGATGCTTGCACACAAACCGCAGGGTGAGGAGGTCAGCTCAGCCCCAGGAACAAGGGGCACCAAGGAGCCAGGACGGATGGTCTGGGATGTTCCCAGCAAGGCCAGAGGTGGAGCAAAACAGAGCAAAACAGAGAAGTCCTTAGAAGCAGTGTCATAAAGAGAGCCCACACTCCGGGGCCATGAGCGGGGTAGTGTTCCATTCCCCATGTGCCCGTATCTCTCCTCTGGGCTCATTGTCACCATGACCTTGACCTGAGCCATTCAGAGATGTCACATGAGTATCTGTGCTGACATGAGCTCCCCAGCACAGCAGGAACCCATGTCCCCTGCAGCAGCTCTGGGTCTGGGGACCCATCCATGGTGAGGACCCAGGGGTGTGCTGGGGATGAAGGAGACCCATAGAGGAGGCTCTGGGAGGGAAGGAACTGCCCTGGTATCCTCACCCAGATGGGGCATCTCAGGAAGCCTCGAGGTCCACCCGCTGCACCATCATGGACACCAAAAACAGACTGGGCCTGAGGAGGGGCGTTCCTCTTCCTCTGGGACTGATGACGTGACAACCCTGTGACAAGCAAGACTGGCCTCCCCGTGGCCACACCCGGTGTGTCTGTCTGTCCTGCAGTCACAGTCAACCCTCCATCTGCACAGCCGGAACCAGAGAGAGGAGACGCCATGACCCTCACCCTCACAACCCTGCTCTGTCTCGGTGAGATCTGGGGAGGAGAGGGGACACTCTAGTCTGGGAGGAACCCACCCCACACACAGGCCCTGGTCTGTCAGAGATCCCAGGCTCAGGAAGCTCACGGGAGGAGGGGATCTGCTAGGATTCGGGGCAAACCTCTCACAGGAACTCTCTTCCAGGGCTGAGTCTGGGCTCCAAGACCCAAGCCCAGACAGGTGAGGCTGATCCCAGGGATCCCAGTCCCATGTCCTCACTGGGGAGAGGGGTCACCCACCAGGCAGCAGGGGATGGAGAACAGATGTTCTGGGCTGACCGAGGGCAATGTCTGGGGGCTTGGGGCTGAGCTGGGATCTGGGGGTGGGGAAGGTCTCTGTCCCAGCCTCTGTTTCCTTCCAGGGACCCTCCCCAGACCCACTGTCTGGGCTGAGCCAGGCTCTGTGATGCCTTGGGGGACATCTGTGACCATCTGGTGTCAGGGGGGCCTGGAAGTCCAGGAGTACCGCCTACATAAAGAGGGAGAGTTAGAGACCTGGGACAGACAGAAGCCACTGGAATCCAAAGACAAGGTCAAATTCCCCATCACACACATGGCAGACATATATGCAGGAAGATACCGCTGTGACTATCTCAGTCCCACTGGCTGGTCAGAGCCCAGTGACCCCCTGGAGCTGGTGGTGGTGACAGGTGCGAGCCCACTCAGGGTCCCAGCCCCAGGCTCTGCCCTCAGGAAGGGGGGCTCTCAGGGGTCTCCCTCTCACAGCCCAGCCTGGGGATAATGTGGGGGGTCTGAGCCTCATTTCACACCCCCCCTCCTCTCCTAGGATCCCAGGGCAAACCCAGCCTCTCAGCTCTGCCCAGCCCTGTCGTGACCTCAGGAGGGAATGTGACCATCCAGTGTGCCTCACGGATGGGATTCCACAGGTTCATCCTGATGAAGGAAGGAGAGCGCCAGCCCTCCTGGACCCTGGGCTCCCAGCCAGCCCCCCATGGGGGGTCCCAGGCCCTGTTCCCTGTGGGCCCTGTGACCCCCAGCCTCAGCTGGACGTTCCGATGCTACAGCTATTACAGCAACACCCCCCAGGTGTGGTCGGTCCCCAGTGACCCCCTGGAGCTGCTGGTCTCAGGTGAGAAAGTCTGACTGTTGCCTCATCTGTGTTTTGAGGCACCAGACAGGTTAACGCGGACTCTGCTCCCAGGGGAGCCCCAATGAGAGGGTGGGTGAGGGGACCACGGGGACTCGCAGGTCAGCGTCACTGACCGTGATGGACGGTGAGACCTGGGGATCAGGACGGGAGAAGGGAGGTTTGGGGAGAAGCAGCCCCTGCCATCCACGGCTGGTCTGTCCCAGGTGTGTCGGGGAAGCCCTCCCTCCTGACCCAGCAGGACACTGTCGTGACCTCTGGACAGAGGCTGACCCTCCAGTGTCGCTCTGATGTCGGCTACGACAAATTCGCTCTGTCCAAGGAGGGGGCACCTGACCTTCCACGGCGGCTTAGCCGGCAGATCCAGCCTGGGCTCTCGGGGGCAACCTTCTACCTGGGCCGGGTGAGACCCTCCCATGGGGGCCGGTACAAGTGCTACGGTGGACACAACCTCTCCTCTGAATGGTCGGCCCCTAGTGACCCCGTGGACATCCTGTTGGCAGGTGAGGTCTCACAGCGTCTGTCAGGACTCCAGACTCTGCACAGGTCCTGCCAGGCGAGCCCCAGGTGGTGGTGGCCGGGACCAGGGGTGTGGGGTCACCAGGGAGGGAGAGAGACAGAGAGAGACAGGGGATAGGAAGGGACAGACTCAGAGGACACAGACAGACGCAGTTCAGATCAAGGGCTGGACAGTCCCTCACCCGCCCTTCCTCTCCCTAGGACAGCTCTCCTACACACCCTCCCTTTCAGTGCAACCTGGACCCATGGTGGCCCCAGGAGAGAATGTGACCCTGCTGTGTCAATCATGGAGCTCTGTGCACACTTTCCTTCTGTCCAAGGAGGGGGCAGCCGATCCCCCGCTGCGTCTTAGGTCACAGTACCGAGCTGGGCAGCACCAGGCTGAATTCCGCATGAGTCCTGTGACCTCAGCCCATGGGGGGTCCTACAGGTGCTATGGCTCCGCCAGCACCTCCCCCTACCTGTTGTCACAGCCCAGTGATCCTCTGGAGCTCCTGGTCTCAGGTGAGGGTCCCTGACCTTGTCCCCTCTGTGTCCCAACATTTTCTTCAGGGCCCTGGGACCAAGAGGGATCTGGTCTAGGATGGAAGTGAGGGGTTCCAAGGGAGTGTCCGCAGAGGGTCCACCCCTCACAGTGCAGGAGGGAAACAGGGTCCTCCCAAGCTTGCCCGTCCCCCGCCCCAGCCCCAGGATTCTCCTGGGAGAGGAGGAGCTTTGGGGGTCACAGGGCACATGAGGAGGAAGAGTGAGAGCAGAGACAGGGTCTCAGGGGAAGCTCCAGCCCCTCCACACTCCTGTCTTTTCCTCAGGACCCTCTACGGACCCCGGCCCTCCGACCACAGGCCCCTGGACCACAGGGCCAGGCTCGGCAGATGGTGAGTCACAAGAGCTGCTCTCCAGGGACTTTTCTTCTAGGCTCTCAGAGATGCCAGGGGGACGATGGGGCTCCAGGAGCTCTGAGGCTGGTGGAAGGGGGCTGGTGGTCATGGCAGAGGGAGGGTGAGGTGCCCCCAGGTGCAGTGCAGAACACGGGAGGCCCGGCGCCTCACCCTTACTGACCCCAGAGGCTCTGAGGGTGAGTGAGGATCTCTGTCTGCCTTGGTTGGTGGGTCCATAGGGAACGAGTTCTGAGCTGTCCCTCAGTTCAGGGTCCTCCGGAGGCACTGGCAGTCTCCCCAACTGTAAAGGAGAGAGTCGTGAACAGAGATTTCCCATAGACCATGACTCTGATCCTGGGAGAGAAGGGCTTATGGGGAAGCCCCCCAGGTCATGTCCTATGGGGAATTCTGTCCCTTTGCAGCAATGACAGTGACATTGTAAGCGGAGGGGAGGGAGGACAATGGCTGGGGGCATTCAGGTAATAAGGGGAATCTGGAAGGACCCTCAGCTCCAGAAGAAGATGCTGGGACAGGCCGGGCCCCAGATGAGGAGCCCAGAGCCCCGAGCTGGTGTCTGCACAGGGGACAGCATGAGGAGAACTCAGGGAACCCACAGCCCTGGTTCTAGTCTCAGCTCTGCTGCCTCCAGGCTGGGTGACCTGAGACATGTGAATGACCTCTCTGTGCCTCAGCTTTCTGTCTGTGGAGTGGGCGGGAGGAGCAGCAGTCGTCTGCTGGGTGATCATTGACGGGGTCAGAGCTGAGTGCACAGAGCCCAGCAGGTGCCTGGCACACAGTAGGTGCTCAGGTAGATGGCATCACTGGCTCATTCATGGTGTGGCTCGTACACAAGGTCCCCACTGGTACCTGTACGCCCTCACTGGGGCCTCGGTGGCCTTCGTCCTGCTGCTTGGCCTCCTCGTCTTCCTCCTGGTCCGACACCGGCATCGGGTCAGATGCAGAAAGCCAGGTGAGAAGAGGAGGGGGTGAAGGGCTGCAGGGGTGGTGGCTGCCCCGTGGGCCGAGAGGGTGGGCTCAGAGCAGCGGCCAGAGGGAAACCAGAGTGGTGGGAAAGGCCAGCATAGAAGGACACCTGTGCAGAATCTCAACTCAGAGAATCTAGAAAGAAACCCCCAGGTCGGCCCCCACGAGCCAGTTGAAGATACTTCCCTCCATTCAAACTGGGGAGATGGAGAAACACACAGACAGTATGTGTGAAGGGCGCCTTTCCCTAGAATCACATGGTTGGGGGTGGGGGTCATACCCTCCCAGACCAGAGGGACACTGATTCCCAACATCCTGCAGGGGCTGCAGACCCAGAGCCCAAGGACAGAGGCCTGCACGACAGGTAACTCCTGCCCGCAGTCCCCCAGACTCCCACCCACCTGCCTCTGCTATGCCCCCCTAACACCCTGTCTCCTCCCCAGCTCCAGCCCAGCCCCTGCCGCCCAGGAGGAGAGCCTCTGTGAGATGAAGGGGGCCGCGCTGGGGGTGGGCTGGGAGGGCCCGGGTCCGGGGAGAGGACTGAATTCCCACATGCCCCTCAGGCCACTGCTGAATTTCCGGGACGGCAGACGCCCTATCTGGGAGCAGGGTGGGGTCTGCAGCCCTGAGAGGAGGGCTCAGGGGACCTTGCCAAGAGACACACCCTTTTCTGTCCCAGCAGATGTTGCCATGCAAGACATTCAGCCTGAGGAGGGGGTGGAGCTGGACCATCGGGTGAGACCCCCACTCTCAAGCAGACCCCAGGGTCTTCATGGTGCCAAACTGAATCCAGTGGACACTTCCATGTCCTCACACCACCCAGTCTCAGTAGTGTCCCTCAGAGGCCCTCACGCTCTTGGGTACCCAGGATCAGCCCGCTGAGAGCTTGTGGGGCCTCCTTTGTGCTCCCCTTGTCTGGCTCCCCAACCACTGTCTGACTTCTGGTTATTGGGGTCCATACTCACGTCTCAAGAGAGTGCATGAAGAAGTGATTCTCCCACTGGTCACTAAGTCCCTTCATTCATTCACCCAGCAAATGATACAGGGAGCGCAGCATTTGCCAGGTCCCACCTAGTGCTGCCAGCATAGCTGTGAGCCAATCTGACCACCCTCCATGAGTTCACTTTGTGGGTGGAGGACAATATGCATGGAAGTGGGCAGCATCCTCGAGGGCAACGTGTGGCCAAGGAAGATAAAACCAGGGCACAGGATAGCAGGTGCAAAGGTCCTGAGGCAGCAACATGCTTTATCAGGAGCATGGCCCATGCAGCTGCAACCAAATGAGCAAGAAACACTGTCCGGAATAGAATCAGAGCCAGAGTAAGAATCACATGCCCCAAGGCTCAGGAAGCCCCTGGGGAGTTCACCAGGAAAGTGACCTAATGGGCAGGAAAGTTTGAAGCATCGCTCTGGCAACCATGGGGAAAATTGTCTGAGGTGGTCAAGGGGAATCAAAAAGACAAACCTCCGCTTCACTCTCTGTCTGCAGCAGAAGACACAAGATGAAGACCCCCAGGGAACAACGTACGTCCAGGTGAGCCGGTCAAGATCAAGACTCGGGTATGGACTGGCCACTTCTCCTTCCCCCATGTCGGAGGGACTGTTGGACTCAGAGGACAGACAAGCAGAGGAAAACAGACAGATGGACTGTCAGGTGGGTCCCTTCTTCTCTGAGTTCCCAGGCATCCCCCTCCTCAATCACAAGCCTTCCCTCTCTTCCCCACTGCAGGTTGTTGCATCTGACGCCCCCCAGGATGTGACCTACGCCCAGCTGGACCCCTTGGCTCTCAGATAGGAGACATGGGCATCCGCTCCTTCCCAATCAGGGGACCCCCCCAGCAGAGCCCAGTGTGTATGCTGCTCTGACCATCCACTAGCCCCGGAGGGACCCAGACCTCATACTCCAGAGAGGGGGACCACAGGGACCCTGGAAGGCACAGGAGCTGCCCACAGTGGGTGCCACCTAATGACCCTAGCCAGCCTGGACTCCTCACATGGACCAGTAAGAACTCCTGGGACCCCCTGGGAGTCACCAATTCTGCCATCAAAGATTGTAATAACCCTACACTTTGGAAATCAAACCGACTTCCCAGTTACCCATGAAAGAAATGAGAAAATCAAAAAGGAAACAAGAAAATGTTTACACTGAAGGATAATGTAAATGTTATACATCAAACCAGTGAAATGGGAAAATTAAGAACCAAGTCAATGATCTAAGCTATTGTACCAAGAATTTAGAAAAAGAATAGCAAATTATTCCAAATGAAGGTAGAAGAAGGGAAATTAAAGTGATAAGAGAAGCTACTAATGAGGTCAAACAAAAAAATAGAGAAGAATCAATGAAGCCCAAAATGTTCATTTTTGTATATATTCATCATATGTTGAAATCCTAGTCACAATGGCCAAGGAACAGAGAGAGAGAAGGCACACAACACATCACCAGTCAGGACAGTATCACATCCTACACACTTTAAATCGATAACAGAGTTTATTATGTTCACTCTTATTAATTGTTATTATATTATGAACAATTTTATGCCAAAATATTAGAGAAGGTAGATGAAACAGACAAAATCCTCAGAAATACAGGTTACCAAACTAACGGACACCAGGATGAATAGAAAATCGGAATCACTGTGTGTAAAACGCAGTGAGTATGCAGTTAAAGTTTTTCCCACTAAAGTGGTGAACTGAGTCTGGAAAGTTTCACTGGTGAATGCCCCCAAATACTGAAGCACTTGTGAAATATACACACACGAGCACATGGACACACCTACACTTGTGAATATGTGAACACACGCACACTTGTGGACATGTCTACACGCATGAACATGTAGCACACACGAACACACACGTGCACATACACATACCGAACTCACACAGGCTTCCCCTGAGAATAGAGAAAGATGGAGTACTTCCCCAGCCCGTTTTATCAGGCCTGAAAAAACAAAAATTGACATGAGAATCTGACGAGAAGAACCAACCAATTAAGTAAAGGGGGGAAAACGTGCTAAGTACTGAATGGATAGACTAGGGACTCCAGCCTGGCTGTTTCCACCTGGACACCCCCTGCTGATGAGACTGGGTGCTGTAAGTGCCCAATTCGACGTTACTTTGCCTAATTCTCATTTGTTGCCTACTATTACCTTCATCGATGTGTGGAATCATTTCCTCTTCTATTCCTCTTCCTTAAGCTCCTTGGAGGAACTATCTTAAGCATCCTGACTTGGGTTCTCTTAGGTTTCTATAATAATAATGTTTTCTTTCCTTCTGGAAACTGAATGAATGAATGAATAAATAAATAGTATGATTATTCATGGATCACAAAATTGTATGCATGAACTATCCAAAATAAGGTAAAGACCTATTACTCTAATCTGAAAAGGATTTATGCCACGTCACTTGAAACATCAATCGATATACAAAAATCAATTACATCTCGGAGGTCCTGTTTGGGGCCAAGAGGAAGTGGACACCCGTTTCCCTGCAGAACCCCATTGTTCACAGGTGAAACTCCCACAGACTATAAACAAGACCCATGAGTACTCTGAAAAGTGGAGCAAAATCGGCCGCCAGGCTCAGACTATGAAGACCCCAGGAAGGACACAGCTGAGGTCACAGGAGGGCACGTGGGGCCCCTGGACTCTGTGCCTTCCACGTGGCAGTAATGAGTCAGCACCCCAGCAATGTGCCAGGAGAGGCCTCTGAGACCGAAGATATAAAAGATCCAGACCCTCAAAACATCACATCCAAACCCGCCAGGTCTCCATTAAAAAAAAAAGTCACTCATCCAAATAACATGGAGGACAAGGGGAGATGGAGAGGAGAAGGGAGTTGAGGGAAATTGGAAGGGGAGATGAATCATGAGAGACTATGGACTCTGAAAAACAATCTGAGGGTTCTGTAGGGGCGTGGAGTGGGAGGTTGGGGGAACCAGGTGGTGGGTATTAGGGAGGGCATGGATTGCATGGAGCACTGGGTGTGGTGCAAAAACAATGAATACTGTTACGCTGAAAAGAAATAAAAATAAATAAAATAATAAAAAAAAAGAAAAAAGAAAAGAAATTTTAAAATTTTTTAAAAGGTCACTCATCATAACAAGAGCCAGGAAAATCTCCTTGGAGTGAAAAAGAGCAGGTGCATAGATGCTAGCTCTCCACCAACACTGTTTCAGACAAGGACTCCAAGGCCAATGCAATGGAAATGCTTCAAGGAGCCATTACACATACACACATGCTTCAGACACATCCAAAAATATACTGGTGCCATTTTCCCAACAGCTTTTGCTCACTTCGTCTCACTAGGTCAGATCTGGGTAATTATCCCAATATTTCAAGCTTTATTATCATTATTGTGTATGTGTGTGTGATGGTGATCTGTGAGCTTGGATGTCACTATCATCATTGTTTTGGGGGCACCACAAACCACACCCACATAAGACAATGAATGTGGGTTCTCGACGCCCCATCAACCTACCGTTCCCCGTCTCGCGCCCTCTCCCCGGGGCCTCCCTGCTCCCTGAGACCCGGCAGTACTGAGATGAGGCTGGTTAATACTCCCACCGTGGCCTGCCAGGGTCCGGTGAAAGGAAGAGATGAACGTCTCTCCCTCTAAATCCAGCGCGAGAACTGACTAAGCTTAGGGAGGAAGGCGGGTCGAAGGCCAATCTCAGGCCCAAGCCAGGTCTGTTGTGCCAAACGGCCCAGCTGTAAGCACAAAGGATAAGGTTCTGAACACTATTGCAAGAGCTCATCCCGAGCAAGGCCCTGACTCCCTTCAATTCTGTGAAGGCCCAGGGAGGCGTGGAGCCTGCAGACCCGTTTGAAGCCCGCAGAGGTGGTTCAGCAGGTGGGAGGAAAGAAGCCGTCCCCAGGACAGTGTAAGGCGAAGCAGCTGGTGCTGACAGAGGAGCCGACGCGAGTTACCCGGAGCCAGCTGATGTGATCCGCCTCAGCGACTGCACTAACCACGGATCTCCAGTGTGGACGGGACAGCCTCCTGCTGGCAGAGGATGCCATGTAGGACTCCCATTACTAGAGAGAAGTCAGTGCCGGCCTCAAAGCCGCAGAGGACAGGCTAAGTCCTGCCAGGGGCTAAGGCAGTTGGGGCTTTAAGCTGGAGCCCGTGCTCAGGGACACTCTGAGACTCCTAGAGCCCTCGGGAATGATGCTCGATCTCCTCTGCCTGGGCTCCGTCGGCGCAGCAGCAAAGCCTGGATGGCGGCACATCTCTTTACAACATGGTTACTGAATATTTTAAGCCCAGTCTTGAGACCTACTGGTCAGAGGGAAAACAACCATCCTTGTCCCTGGTGACAATGCACCTGGTGACCCATGGGCTCCGATGGGTATGTTCAACGAGATTAATGTTGTGTTCACACCTGCGAACACAACACCCGTCCTGCAGCCCATGGATCAAGGCGTCCTTTCAACATTCAGGTCTTAGCATGAGCAAACACGATTTGCAAGGCTGTAGCTGCCTTAGTGATGGCTCTGATGCACCTGGGCAAAGTCGACTGAAAACCTTCTGGAGAAGATTTAGCATTCTAGACGCCATTAAGGGCACTTGGGATTTGGGGTGCCTGGGTGGCTCAGCCGGTTAAGCATCCGACTCTTGATCTCAGCTCAGGTCTTGATCTCAGGGTGGTGAGTTCAAGTTCTACACCTATGGAGGCTACTTAAAAAAATAAAAGAACATTGGTAATTCATGGGAAGAGCTCCCACCTTAACAGGCGTTTGGAAGAAGTGGATTCCAACCCTCATGGGTGACTCTGAAGGGCTCAAGGCTTCAGGGACGAAGTCACTATCAGAGTGGTGGGAAGAGCAAGAGAACCTGAAGTTGCTGTGGAGCCTGAAGAAGGGACTGCACCACGGCAAGCTCGCGGTCAAACTCGAACGGACGAGGAGCCGCTTCTGAAGGAGTAGCAAAGAGAGGGTTTCCCTGAGTCGGAAGCTACACCTGGAGAAGATGCTGTGCACGTTGTTGAAATGACAACTGAGGATTTGGACTATCAAACAGACTTGGTAAAGCAGCGGCAGAGTTTTAGAGCTTCGACTCCCAATTTCGAAAGCAGCTACAGAAAGCAGTCCTATTGCGGTTAAATGCTGGCAAACAGCATCACCGGCCACCGAGAAGTTGGGACAGGAAGAGTCGATTGATGCGGCAAACTTCACTGTTGTCTTATTTTCAGAGTATTCCCAGCCACTCCATCTTCAGCATCCCTGACCCTGTCCAGGTAGCAGCCACCAACATGGTGGAGACAACATTATAGGATTGTTCCCTTAGTGCCCACAGTTCTTGGTCACACTGCTTCGAAGAATGAAGAGTTAGACCCAACGAAGAGTGATGGGCAGTCAAGTCTATTGAGCATAGTACGAAGCTCGCAGAGAGGGAGGGACCCCAAGAAGGTCGCTGTTTTGGAGTTCAAGTCTAGGGATCTTATAAGCTCCTTGGAGGAACTATCTTAAGCATCCTGAGTTGGGTCTGCTGTAGATTGGCTGCTAAGAAATCCCAATCAGGGTTTTGATTATGCACCCATTCACCTGTTGGGTTGTTTGCTTGTTGATGATCTTTAGGGCTGATCTGGAGACTAAATGCCTCAACTTGTGATGGTGACCAATGTTTTACGTTAATTGTTTTATTTCGGGATGTTTTGCAAAAGTCGCTTCTGCAGAGGCTGCTAGTCAGAATGCTATCATGGTTTTGTCTAAGCTGTGAAACAGGATGCTAGTGCGGTTTTTCTCTCAGCTGTCCTGGCTCTGTGTTTTCTTGTTGGGGACCCTGACCCTGAGGACCTACGTGTCCAATTAACCCCTAACAGCAAGCCTCTCCAGCAGCAGAAAGATTACCACCCTGAAGGCTCAGATGATGGTCAGCACTTGTTACCAAAATGAAGTATTTTTAAAATTGAGCTGTGTGCATTGTGGGTTTTTTAGACATGCTGTTGCGCACGTCATAGACCACCCTGTAACATGAATAGAACTTTTAAATGCCCTGGGAAACCAAAAGTCCCTTGTCTTGCTTTACTACGTGCTTTCTTGGTGGTCTGGATGTCCAGAAAGGTCAAGTTGCTGCAGGCGATAAACAGCGCCAAGCTGGAGACGAACAAATAGCAAGATCAGAACATCTCCCCCGTTCCGCAAACCCAAAGGAAATCCCAAAATACGAGCCGCGGTTTGGAGTGAATGAAGGAGGCCCGCGGCGCGGGAGGGTGACTTCCCCCAAGTGGGGGCGGTGGCCGCCAGGCGAGCTGCTCCGGGTGAGGCCCGATTCCCGGTGTGGGGACGGTGGGGGGGCAGGACTGCAACACCGCGGGGACGCGGCAGCGCGGCGCAGGACACCCAGGCATTCGGCAGGCCTGGCCTCTGCGCGGGCTGCCCAGACCCGTGTGCCGCTACGGGACGTTGAGAGCCGTGGACCTCGGGAGTCGGGAACTGACCGGGCCTATCCTGGAAGGTTCCAGGCTCCAGCCCTGGGGGTGCCGTGGGGGCGGGGGTGTTCCACGGAGCGGGTGCTGTTGCGGCCCAGAGAAAGGGACCATTACGTTGCGACTCACACGATCCCAAGCAGGACAGTGGGGGAGACGCCCCTCCCCCTTCCTAGCTTGCGTGCGCCGCGACCCGCGTGGCCACGGGGTCACGGTCCTCCAGCTCAGCTCGCCGCTCTGGCCCGACCTGTCGTCTCGAATGCTTCCCCTTCTGATTGGTGCAGGCCTGCGGCGTGCGCGCTGACGTCACCAGGCCGCATCGTTGCTATAAAAGCGTGGCCGGGGCGGGCGTGCTCCTCTTTCCCAGAGCTCGGACGTTACGGTACGGGGGTGTGTGTGCTGTGCTGCGATCTCCTCGGGGTGTGGGTAACAAGGTCGTGAGGACCCCCTGACCTTAGATGAGTACGCTGACGAGCTGGGAAAGGGCGGAACGGGACTGCCCCGCGGCAGTGCGGGCGGTGTGGGCCCCGGAGGTGGCCCCTCACGCGCTCGGCTTTTCCCCCGCGCAGGCTCGCAGCCAACATGCCGGTGGCCCGGAGCTGGGTTTGTCGCAAGACCTACGTGACCCCTCGGAGGCCCTTCGAGAAGTCGCGGCTCGACCAAGAGCTGAAGCTGATCGGTGAGAGGCCCAGACCGGGTTTCCGCTTCCGGGGCGGGGGCGGGGTGGGGCCCCCAGCGTGCCGCGTGGGCCCGGGGCCCGGCCACGCTAGCAGCGCCATCTTTCGGCAGGCGAATATGGGCTCCGGAACAAACGTGAGGTGTGGAGGGTCAAGTTCACCTTGGCCAAGATCCGCAAGGCAGCACGGGAGCTGCTGACGCTGGACGAGAAGGACCCGCGGCGCCTCTTTGAGGGTGAGTGTGTGTGTGTGTGACAGACACATGCCGGCTCCCCGGCTGCCGGCTCTAAAGCCCTCGTATGTCAAGGGGCGCTGCACAGCCCCCGGGGTTAGCGTCTCCGGGCCCCTCACTGCGGTGGGTCGGAGGCCGCGAACCGGCTGTAGGGGTGGGCTGCGGTGCTCGGGGAGCCTGGGGAACGGGACCCCGCGCGTCAGTATCTGTGACCGGGAAGGGACTCCGATGACCCGAGATGTGGAAGGGATGCCTTGTTTGTAGACGCTCACGTGGGGGCACAGTGCACACGCGCCACCACTGGTTTCGCGGTGACCCCTAGGATGGCCGCCCGTCCTCCTGTTGCCGCTCTGCGCCGGAGCTTGGGCAGCCTTGGTTGGTGGTGGGAAGGGGGAGGGGCTGGGAACCCCGCGCCAAGTCAGCGAGCATCCTGATCGGGTTCCTCTCCTGGTGTTCGCCTGAGACGGAAATGTGCCGTGACACCAGAGGCCTCATGACTGAGCATAGGTGGTCGCTCATGTTAGACGGTTAGATTTTGTTTGTTTATTTGGCAAATGGGGGGGAGCAGGCTCCCCGCTGAGCAGAGAGCCCGATATGGGGCTGTATCCCAGGATCCTGTAGATCATGACCTGAGCGGAAGGCAGAGGCTTTAACCCACTGAGCCACCGAGGCGTGTGCGCCCCCCCACCCCTGCATATTTAAAAGTTTAGAAAGGTGTGGAGCTTGTTTAACCAAAAATAGCTCACACAGTGGTGAAAAATTCAGGAATCCCTTTTCCTGGGGATGCTCGGGTGGGTGTTTATCCCACAGTCTGGGGATCCAGCCACAGGTCGTTGAGGACATCCTGAAGGACTTTCTGTAGATGAGCTGCTCAAGTCTGCCCTAGAGAGGCAGGTGAGTGGCCGGCTGGGCAGGGTTGATCCAGAGGTAACCCAGGAGTATTTGTGGTTTCCTGTGGCAGAAGTGGGAGCTACAGGGGGAAGGCAGCACCGTAGGCTGTAGGCTTTCTAGCAAAGGAAGCCATTTATCCCCATGGGACAAGAAGGAGGGGCCCACAGTCTCTGCCTGTGTCTGAAGGCATTTGTCACTGGTATGGCCTGAGGCCCAGCCTTTCCCACTGACAGCTGCAGTAGGGCAAGAAGCTTCTCTGATTCTGGTCTGTTGAAAAACCTCTTAAACCAGTTGTAGCCAACACGTGGCCTGGGGTCCATCCAGGTATGGGCTCTCTCCTGATGGCAGCGGTAAAGAAACTGGTACTTTACGTTTTTCAGCTCAGGAACTAAGCCACTTCAGTTGTCTTGTGCCATGACAGAGAAGGGCCTCTGCCTCTGAGGACTGTGTCCGTTAATATCCAGTTGTAAAATATTGTGACTGACCTTGCTTTGTCCAGGTGGAGCCCAGGTACTCCTATTGACAAAGTTTATTCAGTGTGCACTGAAAATTACTTTTATTATACATATATAACTTTTGGGTGTTGATGGAGTGGCCGGGCCTCCCCATTTTTGAACAGTGTGTGGGTGGTTCAGTAGTAAATGTGAAAAACGTTTGTTTTTAATGATAGTGGAGTTTTTTGTTTTATTTTATTTGACAGAGATCACAAGTAGGCGGGGGGGGGGGGGGGGGGGGAGCAGGCTCCCCACTGAGCAGAGAGCCCTGAGCAGAGAGCCCGATGCTCTGACCTGAGCTGAAGGCAGAGGCTTAACCCACTGAGCCACCCAGACGCCCCATAGTGGTTTCGTTTTACGTAGAAGTCTATGAAGAGATTTTAAACTTCGAGTTCTTGAAGTTTCTGTTCTCTAGCATAAGAACAGAAAACTGTCCTAGCTGGTAGATAATTCCAAACTTGTTTTTATTTGCCTGTCGGGCTTTTTTTTAAATTAATATTTGAATATTATAGTTATTTCTTAACCAGTGTGTAATCACAGACTACATTATATAGTTCCAGATGTATAGCATAGCAATTGGATTTTTCTATATACTGTGAAATGATCCCAGTGAGTTTACTTAACAGCTTTCAAAAAGCGTTAAAAAAAGATAGAGGGCACTTCGGTGGTTCAGTCAGTTAAGCGTCTGCCTTTGGCTTGGGTCATGATCCCGGGGTCCTGGGATCAAGCCCTGCATTGATCCAGCACCTGCTGCTCCCCCTGCTTGTGTTTTTTTCTCTCTCTGACAAATAAGAAAAATCTTTTTTTTTTCCCTTTTTTTTTAAGATAGCGATTTTGTAATATACAGTAAGTATTATAACTGGCAGTTTGTACATTTGACGACCTTCACCTATTTCTTTCCCCTGAGCTTCTGGCAGCCGCATAATGTATTCTCTTTATGATCTTGAGGTATTTTTTGGTGATGCTGGTGGTTTTGTTTAGATTCCACATACAAAGGGCGCCTTGGTGGCTCACTGGGTTAAAAGCCTCTGCCTTTGGCTCAGGTCATGATCTCAGAGTCCTGGGATTGAGCCCAGCGTGGGGTTCTCTGCTCAGCAGAGAGCCTGCTTCCTCCTCTCTGCCTGCCTCTCTGCCTGCTTGTGATCTCTATCTGTCAAATAAATAAGTAAAATCTTTAAAAAATAGAAAAGATTTAGATTCCACATACTAGTGAGATCATGGGATTTGACTCTGACTTAGTCCACTTGGCAGAATGCACTTGGATCATCCACGTTGTTGGCAGGTGGCGAGATTCCATTCTTTTTATGGCTGAATAATGCCCACTGTGTGTATATACTCCCCTCCCTCTGTTATCCATTCAACTGTCTGTGGACACTTAACATTGTTTCAGCTGTTGAATGCAGTGAAGATGGGGTTAGCGCTTTCCTTTTTGGGTAAATACCCAGAAGCGGGATTGCTGCATCATCATAGTTAACTTGTGGGGAATGTGGGGAACCTCCATACTGTTTTCCATAGTGATTGCCACTTTGCATTTCCACCATCTGCACAGGGGTTCCCTTTTCTACACATCCTCACCAGCACCGTTGTCTGTTGGGTTTTAGTTGCAGCCAGTCTCACATGTGTGAGGTGATCTCACTGGTTTTGACTCGAATTTCCCTGATCAGCGACGATGAGCACCTGATCATGTACCTGCTGGCCATCTGTATGTCTCTGCCCATTTTTAAATAACATTGTTTGGAGTTTTTTGCAATAGATTAAGAGTTGCTTGTGTATTCTTGGTGTTAACCTATGTCAGATACATGATTTGCAAGCATTTTCTCTTTTTCAAGATTGCTATGGAGTCTTTTGTGATCCATACAAATTTTAGGATTGATTCTTCTGCTTACACGGACAACATCTTTGGCGGAGCCCCTGGGTGGCTCAGTTGGTTAAGCCTCTGCCTTCAGCTCAGGTCATGATCCCAGCATCCCAGGATCAAGCCCCTCTTGTGCTCATAGCACATAAGCTCATGCGTACGTGCTCTTTCTCTCTCTCTCTGAAATAAATGTTAAGAAACAAAATACTGGGGCACCTGGGTGGCTCAGTGGGTTAAAGCCTCTGCTTTCAGCTCAGGTCATGATCCCAGGGTCCTGGGATCGAGCCCCACATCGGGCTCTCTGCTCAGCAGGGAGCCTGCTTCCTCCTCTCTCTCTCTGCCTGCCTCTCTGCCTACTTGTGATCTCTGTCAAATAAATAAATAAAATCTTTTTTAAAAAAAAAAGAAACAAAATACTTCTGGAATTCTGATAGGGATTATATTGAATTCATTTATTGCTGGCGTAGCACTAGTGTTTTAACAGTATTTTTCCAAACTTTCCGCATGGGATAGCTTTTCATTCTGTGTCTTCAGTCTTTTTCTCATCAATATCTTAAATAGTTTTTAGTGTGCAGGTTTTTCATCTTTTTGGTTAAATCTTTTTCTAGGTGTTTTATATTTGTTGATATTTGGAAATGGGAAGATACCATGTCTCCTGTTAAGCATTACCTGGCCTGCAGCTTTTCTCAGGTCTAGAAGCTAGGTACTGCCGGTCCAGTGTACTAATAGAGCTTTCCTGATTAGAGATTGGCTTTTGACCACCAGGCTTCATTGTGGGCATAATGGTTAAGTGATAGCAGCATAGTTTTTTGCAGGGAGATGCTAAGTGCTCTTCTAGGGATTGTCTCATTACTCTCCTGACGCTTCCAGGGAAGGTGGTGGTTTCACATGGGAGTAGAGGTGTGTGTGGGCACTTGCCCTCACTGGTAGGATGGGAGTATGGTCACAGTGGCTGCTACATTAATTCTTAAATTGGAATGGGCTCTTAGCTCCCACTCGTCATAGCTCCATGGAGCTCCTTAAGCTCCATGAAGTCAGAGGTGAGCCAGACACCACAATCAATGCTTTTTCCCCTCCTACCAGGCAATGCCTTGCTTCGGCGACTGGTGCGCATTGGAGTGCTGGACGAGGGCAAGATGAAGCTGGATTATATCCTGGGTCTGAAGATTGAGGATTTCTTGGAGAGGCGTCTGCAGACCCAGGTCTTCAAGCTGGGCTTGGCCAAGTCCATCCACCACGCCCGTGTGCTGATCCGCCAACGCCACATCAGGTAACTCCCTTAGGGAGCTGACTGAGTCTATCTTGTATCCATTCCTCTCTCTAAGTTTGCTGTCCTTACCTCCTATGCAGCCCTCAGAGGTGACAAAAGGTGTGACTACACCTTGAGGGTAAGATTGGCGCCTGCAAACAGCTCATAGGGTGCTGGGGACAGCCTCATCCCCCACCTTGTAGCCCAGCGCAAGGGTCACTGCGGCCTGAGCCGTACACCTTGCGAAGGCTTCTTCGGGCAGCTGGACAGGTAACTGCTTGGTGTGCCCAGGTGGGCGTCAGCTGGTGTGGGTGGCTTCATGGATACAGCTGTCTGTTGTACCCACTCGTGGACTCAGTCCAGAGCCTGTTATTGTTAACCAGCATTAATTTGCCAAGTTGACTACAGCCCGTGGTCTGATGCTCAGGTGCCAGGACTATAGGAGTCTGCTGGCTTGCGGGGACAGCTGGGTCTTTTCTCTGGGTGCTCAGTTTGCCCTTTGTCAGATGTTGTAGAACTGGAGTCTCGGGTAGCTGCTTCGGGGACAGGGAGGCTTGACCTTAGAGAGTAAAGCCCCGTGCCTGGCTTGGTTCCACCTTGAAAATCTGACCCTGGGTTACTGGCTGCCACCAGGGCTCCCCCTTCTTACTTCATGGTCTGGTTGAGTTGAGTGATGCTCTAAAGCTTTCCAGAACACACAGGTACTACAGGGTCAGAAACACCCTCCTACCAAGTCAGAGTCCAAGCAGCAAACGGTAATGCTTTCCTCCCACTGGGGTCTTGTTCCCCATCCCTTCTTCACCTGCCATCCCCCCTCCAGGGTCCGAAAGCAAGTGGTGAACATCCCATCCTTCATCGTCCGCCTGGATTCCCAGAAGCACATTGACTTCTCCTTACGCTCTCCGTATGGGGGTGGCCGCCCAGGGCGTGTGAAGAGGAAGAATGCCAAGAAGGGCCAGGGTGGGGCTGGCGCCGGCGATGACGAAGAAGAGGATTGAACCTACCCTTCCCATCCACCCCACCCCCTACCCCCCAGGACCCATGGATTGTCTAGTTTCCCAGTCACATAATAAAAGAACCAATGCTTTGGAACTGGTATTTATTGGTGTATCTGTCTGCCTCCATTTTCTGAACATAGCAGCCTCAGGGTGGGGAGAGGCACAGGCCAGGTCCTTGATCAGGTTCCCTCCAGCTAGTCCTTGCCACCCCCTCAGAAGGGCCTGGTGAGCCTGCCAGCTGGTGGTCCTCACTCCTTGGGGCAAGGGTACAGTGGTGAGCAGCAAAAACACCACTTCTGTGTTTCAGCAGGGACACCAGCAGTGTTAGGGGAAGTTCTTGAGCCAGTTATTTGCATGGAGGTTGGGTGATTCCTTTCTGGGCAGAGGAAGTAGCAAGTGGAGGCAAGGCTAGCCCAGCGTCTCTTAAGGGCTTTGGATCTTGCCCTCAGAAAAAGAAGTCAGGGTTAGGGTTGTCAGGAGCTGAAGGCTGACCTTTGGGTTGCAGGTGAGGGTAAACGCATTTAATTGGGATTTGCTGGGGAGCTCTGGACGGGAAGGACAGGCTGGTTTCAACGCTTATATTGGTGTGGTTGGGAGGGGACAGCTGAGGCACCCTGCTCCCCTCCCCCGCATCTAGAGTTTCTGAACAAAGGTCAGGAGGGAGACCAGCTTCCCTTTTCTCTGCCTTGTTGAGAAGCTGCATGGGACAGAGGAAAGGGCTTGGTCTCAGGAAACGGGAAGCCTTTGCCATTGAGCAACCTCACTGCTCACGAGTCCCATCTTTTGAGGCCTTGGACTCTCAGGTCATTTGAAAGTGCTCAGTTTCAGTGTGATGGCCCTGGGTCATGGGATGTTGCCAAGCTGCCAGGAAGCCTCCAGAAGGTTCCTAGCTCTTGGAGCTTAGTGCTGTGTTCCCACTACACCACAAGGGTTGCCACTTGGTAACGAACAGACTTGGGGCTTCCTATGTATCCTTCCAGAATTGTATGATCAGCTGTGTCCTTGAAATTCTGGAAGCAATCAACTTCCACAAGGTCTCCTGAGTTCCTGGTTCTTGTCCTACCTGCAAGCTGGCTGGGGGCCGCTCCTGTGCCTTCCAGGGTCCCTGCAGGGAGCCTTCCAGATCCCTGGAGTGGGGGGTATGAGTCTGCTGGGCTAGTGGATGGCCAGAGCAGCATACACGGTCTCATCCAGTGCCTCCCCTAATTGGGAGGGAAGAGGTGCACTTGTCTCCTGTCTGAGGGCCAAGTGGTTCAGCTGGGCGTAGGTTACATCTTGAGGGTCTTCAGAAATCGCAGCCTGGAGCCGGGGGAGAGGAAAGGCATGAGGCTGGGGAGGAGAGGATGGCACTCCCTGCGGGGCTAAGGGCCCTGCTAGACAGTGAGGGGTGGCCTTGAGCCCACTCTTGCCTCCTTCAGTGTATCTGGGGGGGAGGGGTGTGAGGTGGAAATGCCTGTGGTGTGGACACTGGGGGTTGGGCCTGGGATCAGGTGATGGGGAAGGCTGGAGCAGGAATTGAAGTGGCCATCAAGGCAGACCCCGCGACCGCTGCAGGGGGCTCAGCTCGGTGGCCAGGGTGAAGCGCGTGAATGTGCGGTGGGTTGCTGGGGAAAGAAGGAACGGGAAGCAGAGGGCTGAGTCGCTGTAGGACCATAGTGTGTGGAGCTGCGGAGGCATCCTCTCGGAGGCCCAGGGCGTGGAGTTGCGCCCCTCTGTGCAGGGCACAGGCTGTTCAGCCCTAACTAGCCACTCTGCACACTCGCCCCGAGTGTCCCAGCAGCTGGAGATGAGAAGAGGCCCAGGGGAGTGGGGTCCCCTGCAGCACAGAGCACAGTAGACTTCCAGAAGGGAGAGGCCTGCTGCTGGGTGGAGTGTCCTCTGGGTTTACCACGTGAGCAGGGAGGCAGGGGTGCCCTGGTCGGAAGCACAGGGAGCTCACCTGGCTGTCCTGCTGTCTGTCCTCAGGCTGTGTGTCTCTGACGACAGCATCTGGTGGGGACAGAACAAGGCGGCCCCTCTCTAGCCAAGACCCCCCAAGAGTCACATGGCAGGAGCCCAGAGACAGTGACAGTTACAGAGCCACACGGAGTCAGATGCTGTTTGCCCCCCTCCCCCCACCCCCTGCCCCTGCCCACCCCTGTCCTGGGCCCACCTCCTCCCTCCCCCAGGGCAGCCCGTGCTTCCCCTTACACAAGGTCTCCTCCTGGGTGGTGGCCTCAGGACCTGAACTGGGGAGGAGACAGTGGTATTAGCGGCAGTGAGGGGGCCGCTGGCTAGCCGGAGTCGGGGTCTCAGGGTGCTCTTACCTCCTGTACAGGCCTGTGTCCTCAGACGCTGCCGCTGCTGCAGGGAGTTGAAAATCAGCCTCAGGCCCCCATCCCGGAACACTCCCAGGGCCTTAAGCTGAGGATCTTTATGATCCCGCCCGTCCCCCCCTCCCATACAGAGAAAGCAGTGCTAAACAGTAAAAAACAAAGCTTGTATGTGTTTCCAAACATTTTGTAATTTCGAAAAGGCAAAAGGATACAATATTCACACATGCCCACGTGTACCCTTCTTTCTAGAGCTTCTTGCTGGGAGATGCTGGAGTCCTTCTATGCCACTCTTGTTTCCCTCTGGCCGCTGCCATGAGCCCACCCTTGGTCGGCCCACTGGGCAGCCACTACCCCCTGGGATTTGTCACCCCCTTCCCTTCTTACCTGGCTTCCTGCCTTTGACCTGACGCCGGTGTCGGACCAGGAGGACGACGAGGAGGCCGAGCAGAAGGATGAAGGCCACTGAGGCCCCAATGAGGACATACAGGTACAAGTGGTGACCTTGTGCACAAGCCACACCATGAATGAGCCGGTGATGCCATTTAACTGAGCACCTACTGTGTGCCAGGCACCTACTTGGCTCTGTGCATTCAGCTCTGACCCCATCAACTTTCACCCAGCAGACGAATGCTGCCCCTCCCGCCCACTCCACAGACAGAAAACTGAGGCACAGAGAGGTCATTCACATGTCTCGGGTTGCCCAGGGTGGAGGCAGCAGGACTGAGACTGGAACCAGGGCCATGGGTTCC
The DNA here is from genome assembly GCF_030435805.1 of Mustela lutreola. Taxonomy (NCBI): domain Eukaryota; kingdom Metazoa; phylum Chordata; class Mammalia; order Carnivora; family Mustelidae; genus Mustela; species Mustela lutreola. Next base: position 50,578,742 of record NC_081305.1, read on the forward strand.
CTCGTGGGACTTGGGGTTTTTTCGTGCTGCCCCTTTGCCCTCCCGACAAAACACGGGCGTGGAGACCTGTCCACCAAACCCAAGCCCAGATCCATCTCCCACTCTGCACAGGCCTGACGCCCCCACAGGGGCCTGTGTGGACCTGGAGTGTGCGCATCTGCAAGGGCAGGAGGGAGGGCCATGACTTTGACTGAAATCTCCCAGCAAGCCTGCGGAAGATGGCGGGAGGCCTGTTGTGCCGATGGTGAGCCTGGGCCCTGGAGAGGGACATGACTTGTCGAAGAGCCCACAGCTGGGAACAGAACTGGGGTCTGAACCTGGGGGTGTTACTTCCGAGCCTTGTTGTTGACTCCCAAGCTGCTCTCAGGCCGAGACCCCCAACCTGTGAAGGCAAGCTCAGACACCCTGCGTGCGAGCCTGCTGCCCCCACCTGCCCTGCGCACAGTGATGAAGCCACCTGCTTGCCCTTTGCAGTCAGGTTTGCAATCCAAGGAATTGTCCCAGTGAGAAGGAGATTTCTCCTGCCGTAATCTTGGGAAGGGGCTGAGGCAAGACTGGGCTGAGCTCCTCCCACCCACCACCTCCCACCAGAGACCCCGCTTACCCCTCTGTGGGTTGAGGGCTGCATCCTCAGAGCCTCCTGGGACCAAGACAGGGAGGTGAGGGGCAGGGGCTACGTGCTCCTCACTTCAGGGTGCTCCACCCCGCACTGGGCTCCCCCCTCTCCCTCTGCCATGACCACCCCACCTGCCACCTGGCCCAGGCTCAGAGCTCCTGGAGCCCTGTGGTCACCCCAGAGAGAAGCCATGCCAGAGAGTGTCACCTGTGACCCCCTCACTCCCATCCCACCCTGGCACTCCCCTGAGGACAAAAGAGGACGGGATTGGGGCCCCTCACCTGAGACCAGGAGCTCCAGTGGGTCACTGGGCTGTGACAACAGGTAGGAGTGGTTGCTGTGTGAGCCGTAGCACCGGTAGGTCCCCTCCAGGTCTGAGGTCACGGGACTCAGGATGAAGTTGACCTGATAATGTTTTGCTGTGTACTGCGGACGAAGGACCTGGGGAGGAGCGAGGGACCCCTCCTTGAACAGGTGGAAGGTATAAAACCAGATCTCAGAGCGACACTGCAGGGTCACGTTCTCTCCCCAGGACACTGAAGTCCCCGGCTGGGCTGAGAGGGACGGTTTCTCATACATTCCTGAGGGAGAGGAAGGTCGTGACATGTAAAGAGCCACCCCTCCCCACCTGCCCTTGACCCTGGGCTGGGGGGCCACCATCCTCTCCCAGGGACTCTGTGCAGGACTCCTCTCAGCACCTCCCGTCTCTCTGAGTGGTGTCCTTTATCTCCATGCCCTCACTGTCCCTTCTCAGTCCCTGTCTCTAGACCACATCCCACCTCAGCCTGTGCTCCTGGCCCTCTCCCTGGACCCCATCACCCAGGGGCAACAGGTCCCAGGCCCTGAGCAGACAGTTAGGACATGGGTCAGGGGGCTCCTCACCTGTGATCAGGACACCCAGAGGGGCACTGGGGGCCGACCAGGTGGAGGAGAGCTTGTGTCCACAGTAGCATCGATACTGGCCCCCGTGGGTGCGGTTCACAGAGCCCAAGAGGAAGTTGGGGCTGGGTTGCCCTTCTAGACTCTGAGGAGCTCTGAGCTCCTCATCCTTGGTCAGAGCGAATCTGTCAAAGCCAGTCTCTGAGTGACACTGGAGGGTCAGGCTGTCTCCAGACTGCACCAGGGAGCCCGGCTGGGCCGTGAGGGAGGGCTCCTTGTAGACACCTGGACAGCAGGGGACAGTGGTACTGGGGACACACTCCCTGCATGGCCCAGGGCCTGCAGTGAGGCTCTCATAGGCCCCTTCCAAGTTCTCCCACCTGCGGCTCTGGCCCCAGGACAGCAGTGTCAATCACCCCCCATCAACCCCAGGGTTCCACTATGCATATAGCTTAGGTCAGTCATCGGGGTCCAGGAGGTAGATGGGGTGAGGCTGTGGCTCCCTCACCTATGACCTGAAGGTGCAGAGGGTCACTGGGATGTGACCACGAATCCGGGTATGACTGGGGAGAAACGTAGCATCTGTAGGTCCCCGCATGGGAGGTGTTCACAGGGCCCACATGGAAGATCCCCTGCCCCCTCTCACGACGGAACATCCACTCCAGGTGTTGGGGTGCATCAGCCTCCCGCTCCTTCAGCAGACGGTATGACCCCCGTGGCCATGATGAGCTACAGGAGAGGGACACGTTCCCTCCCAAGGCCACCACAGGGCCTGGGTTGGCTGAGAGGGAGGGTGCCTCATGCTGTCCTGAGGGAGAAGGAGGGAGCTGGTTACAGGGACCATTACTCCACGGACCCCACAGGCCCCATGTACTGTGGGCTGTGAACAAGGGGTCTCCCTGAAGCCACAGTCCATTCCCTTCTACCTGGAGGAGAGGCCCAAGGGGAGGGGACCAGCTCCTGCCCTCACCTGTCATCACCAGAGGCAGGAGGTCACTCGGCTGTGACAAGATCTCCCCGATCTGATATGCACACTGGTATTTCCCTACATTGTGTGAGCTCATGGATGTAATGGAGAAGCCGGCCTTGTTGCTGGAATCCCGTGAGGTGTCCAAGGTCTCCAAGGGCACAATGAGCCTGTCTTTATACAGATAGTAGTTGTCAGCCTGCAGAGACGCCTGACACCAGATGGTCACACGGCTCCTCTTGGTGACCATGGGGCTGGGATCAGCCCAGATGGAGGGTTTGGGGAGGGTCCCTGGAAAGGAATCAGATGGGGAGTTGCAAGGGGGCCCTTCTCTCAGCTTCCCACCTGTCACCCGAAGGCCCCTCCCACATGAGTCACTATCAGCCCTGACCCTGTGTGCCCCCCGGCTGCTCAGGGGGTTGTTGGTGGAGACAGGAGATCTGGGGAAGACTCACCCATCTGTGCCTGGTCCCACAGGCCCCAACACAGCCCTAGAAGAGAGTTCCTATGAGTTACTCCCACACCCACGCGTAGCTGCTCCAAGCCTGGTCTGGGCCCCTGGGTGCTGGGGTCACATCTGGGGCTGAGTACGTGCCTCCCCCAAGAAGTTCTGCCCTACTGATCCTCCCCAGTCCCGAGGTCTCCCAAGGACCAGGACCTGGGGGGGCAGGAGTGGGGCGGCTCCATCCCTCCTCTTTTCCAGAAAGCTCACCGAGGCAGAGAAGAGCAGTGAGGGTCAGGGTCCTGGCGCTGCATCCCATGGTCCCCAGCCGTGCAGACAGCTTATAAAGTCCTCAGCGTGTGCTAGATTGACAGATGCATGGGGTATGGTACAACCCAGGCCCCGTGTTCCTCATCACAGGTCCTAGAGGGATGGCCTCACAGGAAGGGGAAGAGCCCCTGCCAGGGCCTCTCTGTGCTCTCCCTGAAGGGTGACCCGAGAGCAGCGGGTCCTAGGATCTTTCAGACAGACTGAATCTTGTCTCCCCAGACCCCACTCTGTCTGCTTCCTCCCCAGCAAGCCCAAGTCTAGAGGGCAACACTGGTTCTAGGACTCAAGGCTGGGGGAGGTAGGACAGGGCCTGGGAATCAGCCCAATTTCAGTTCCCCTTCTGCCCTGTCTCGCACAGAGGCTGGGTGACCTGGGCTGAGACACTTCCCTTTCCTGAGCTTCTGTCAATGTAAGTTTTCGTCCTTCCTCCCACCACGCTGGCAATCAGCCCATGTTTAGTGAGCAGTGGCCACATCCGGTCATGGTGCCAGGCACTGGGGACTCATTGGTGAGAGGACAGACTCGTTCCCTGGACTAGAAGGGCTGTGGCTAGTGACAACAGACAATACAAATATTTAGGTGGGAAACGATTCTATTATAGCCTTGTAAGACTGTTCCAAGTTGAAAGAAAAGAGAACACAGGGAATCGTGAGAATTGTAACATGTAGACATCTCAGAGTCTGGGTCCTTGTTGTGAGCAGTCCTGGGGGATGGAGTGACGGAAGGCGTGAGCTGGGGCAGAGATGAGCACAGAGATGGGACGTGGGGGGCGTCCTCCACTGAAACGATTCGAGCTCTTCTCAGAACTGAGGCTGGGGCCTGTCACAGGACTGGAGCACGCCTGGGAAGATTTTAACCAGTAGTCAGTCAAACAAGTTTCCGTCTGGAAACGACTAACGCTCTAGGAAATACTGACAGTTAGTAGCCCCCCCCGCCCGCCCCCAGCATTTACCTGCTCCCCAGGTGGTGTGTTGGTCCGTGTTTAGGCCGTGTGTGTGTAGTTTCCTCACTTAAGCCCTTACACAAACCTGTCACACAAAACGCTTGTGCGTTGAGCAGAGTGAGCCAGGATGGCAGGTTGGAGAGGAGGTGGCCAGGGGCAGCTTGGCTGAGGGGCCGGAGAAGGCAAGTGGCCTTGTTAATAGCTCAGTTTGTGGTGTTTGGGGAGATGTTGGAGGGTGAGTTGTGTTTGCTGGGGCTGATGGCTTTGGTCTAACAGTCACAGCCTGGAGGAAGACATGGTGCAACTTGGACCTTCTGAAGGAGAGTGTAGGAGGGTTTGGAGCTTCCCATAGGATCAGACCAGCCTGGTGATCAGAAGGATCCTCTGGGGAGGAATGAACCGGGGAGAGGAAGCCCAGCTGGAGGCGCAGGGGGAGGCTGACGCGCTGGTGCAGCCCCGCTCCTTGAGTCTTGGGATGGGCTGGACCATGTTAAGAGGGTCTCGGGCCGGGTGTATCCGGTGAGTGGACATGAGCTCCAGAGCACGAGGAGCACAGGCTATTCCACCGTCCGTCTGGTGCCTGGAGGAGCCGGTGGGGCCACCCCCGGAGGATGACCCAGGGAGAGGCAGGCTTTGGGAGGTGCCCTGAAGACAAATCGTCGTTTCTCAGAAGGAAGCATGGCCCTTCCTCCTGCCCCGGGATCATGGGTTTTCTCGGCCCCCCACACTTCCCTTCCCTGACTTCCTACTTTCTCTAAGTCAGCACCCTCTTTATCATCATCGCTCCTTTTGAACCTCCAGTTCATTTCTGCCTCCTCGGGTCCAGTCCTCCCCTGGGCAGAGCTCTCCATCCCATACTGTGAATTCCTTCCCCAGGCACAGGGTTTTAAGAGGCAATTCAGCTCCGGAAGTTAGAGCTGAAACACTTAATGTCATTCTTCAGCAGATAATTCCCCTTTCTGAGTCTCCTGTTCCTCATAGTGACAACACAGTGGCCTCTACCCTCAGGACCGCTGGGGTCCCGGAGGCATGGAGGGGCTCATCTGGGGTGATTTCATGTGTGGTTTGCAGACATTGAGATGACCACAGCTCCAGAGTTCATATGGGGCCAGCTGAAGGCCACAGCCAACATCCACGGCAAGCTCACGGAAAGCTTTGTTAGATTCATGGCCACAGTTGAATTAGAGTAACTGAAGTGGCAGAAGTGCAGCGTGAATCCCTAAACAAGCAGAGACCAGCGCTGAGTAGGCCTGGTCGCAAGTCCCAGGGACCGGCCCAGGATCTGGATTTTTGCTGTGTATGTGTGGAGACAGGGGGCAAAGCCCCAGAGGAGACACGGGGTTCCCAGTGTAAGCTGCTGCCTGTCTGAACAGGGACTACAGTGTCCCCTCTCCTCGGTACGAGCTAACTCCCAGAATTCAGCTCCTTTATCCAGTTGTGAGCAAAAGCCCTTCATGCAATATGGGCGGGCGTCGATGTGTGGAGCTCAGGTCTGAGTCCGCCAAGCATTGCCGGCGCCCTCCGTCGGGCACACCTACAAACCGTGAGTCTGAAGCAATTGCAAGCTGGTCAGTTGTTTAGGGCTTCACAGTGCAGGGAAATGGGGGTGACAACCTCTGTGAAAGATCAGCTCGGTGGCAAAATGACCAAGTGCATGTGACAACCATGCCATGAAAAATAGAGCACAGACCCCACGCACTGTGGGAATTCCCAACAAAGACAAAGGGAATAAATTGAAAATTGGGAAGAGATTTAAAAATAAGCATGCTTTAAAACCTCAGACAGTTAGAGGAAGACATGACATTCATGATACAAGAAGCGTTTAGTGGAAAAAAGAGTGCTAAGGAAATTTCATAGATAAAAACTCACTAATTGAATAAAAAGATCGATTCCATAGTAAACATTAGATAATTGATCAGAAAATTGGGGAATTAGACAATGAAACTCAGGAAGTATCCCAGAATGCAGCTGGACATCATAAAAATAAAAGCCAAAAAGATAAAATCTGACACATGGAGGATAGAATAACTAGGTCCCAAGACACATTTGTCCTTCATTTTAGTGGAGAAAATGAGAGAATGATCCAGTAGCAGTAGTCAGGTGTTGTTGTTAAGGGTTTTTTGGAAGTGAAACCAGAGAAATGGTCAGCCTGGGCTGTGAAAGCTGAACTGTGACTGGGAGCTACATCCTCGAAAGCAGGTAAAAATGTCAGTTAGTGGGACAACCTGGGTGACTCAGTTGGTTAACTATCTAGCTTTGGCTCAGCTCATGATCCCAGAGTCCTGGGTTTGAGTCCCATGTTGGGCTCCTTGCTCAGCAGGGAGCCTGCTTCTCCCTCTACTGCCGCCTCTGTGTTCTCTCGCTCTCTCTCTCTCTGTCTCTCTCTCTCTCTATCTCTCTCTCTCTGTCAAATAAATAAATAAAATCTTTTTAAAAAATGTCAGTGAGGATGTAACCAGGTTGACAACCTGGTCAAACAAACAAGAATCCACATTCCCCAGAAGACTTTATCAGAACACAGTGCCTCCTAATGTAATATTCAAAGAAACAGTAAAGTCTCGGTAACACTCAAAGGAAAAATATTCAATGGACACCAACCCTGAGTTGACCAACAATTTAAAGCCTCTTCTTGTTAAGGATTTATTTATTTATTTGGGGGGAGGAGGGCAAAAGGAGAGGGAGAGAGAAGGGACCTCAGGCAGACTCCCTGCTGAGCTCAGAGCCTAATGTGTGGCTCCATCTCATGACCCTGAGACCACGACCTGAGCCAAAATCAAGATGCTTAACTTACGAGGCCACTCAGGTGCTTAACTGATGGGGCCACCCAGATGCCCCCAAAGCCATTTTTATAATCAAACTTCATGAAATAAGGACAAACACTCTTGAAATAAATAGAAAAATATAGACTTCTCTCAGCAAAGAAATTATAATGGGGGGAGGAAATTGGAGAACTGAAAAATTGAGTAACTGAAATTTTAAAATTCCTTGTGTCTAATGACAGAATGAAGATAACAGAGCCAGGAGTCAGTGAGCTTGAAAACAGAACAATCTGAGCAGAAGAGAAAAAAATACTTTAAAAAATGAACACAGGTTGAGGGATTTGTGGAACAATTTACATAACTGATCTGCCAGCAAAAGAATGCTATCACTGAAGGAAAAAAGTTTCAAGAAATAAATAACTGTCCATTTGTTGAAAGTCAGATTTGTTGAAAGTCAGACATTTCCATGTTCAAGAGGCTAAGCAAATGAAAAATAGGATAAGCTTTAAAAACCATGCCCACATACATCAAAATTGAACTGGTCAAAACCAAAAAAGAAAAAAAAAGAGAAAATGCCACGTTACATAAGAGGGAAAACAATTTGAATAACTACAGATTTCACATCAGAAATCATCCTGGTGGGGCACCTGGGTGGCTCAGTGGGTTAAAGCCTCTGCCTTCGGCTCAGGTCATGATCCCAGGGTCCTGGGATCGAGCCCCACATCTGGCTCTCTGCTCAGCAGGGAGCCTGCTTCCCTTCCTCTCTCTGCCTGCCTCTCTGCCTACTTGTGATCTCTGTTTGTCAAATAAATAAAATATATATATATATATTTAAAAAAAAAAAAAAGAAATCATCCTGGTTAGGGGAACTTGGGTGGCTAAGTTGGTTCAGAGTCTGCCTTCAGGGGCATCTGGGTGGCTCAGTGGGTTAAACCTCTGCCTTTGGCTCAGGTCATGATCTCAAAGTCCTGGGATCCAGCCCCACATTGGGCTCTCTGCTTGGCAGGGAGCCTGCTTCTCTCTCTCTCTGCCTGCTTCTCTGCCTACCTGTGATCTCTCTGTGTGTGTGTCAAATACATACATAAAATCTTTAAAAAAAAAAGAATTTGCCTTCAGTTTAGGTCATGGGTCCTGGGATCGAGCCTCAAATCAAGCTCCCTGCTCAGCACGGAGCCCACTTCTCCCTTTCCTTCTGCCTGCTGATCCCCCTGCTTGTGCTCTCTCTCTGTCAAATAAATTTTTTTTAATCTATTAAAAAAAAAAAAGAAATCATCCTGGTCAGAAGTTTTTTAAGTTATGGAGAGCCAACCCAGAATTCTTCTGGATATATTGTTCAGGAATGGAAGCAAAATAAAGTCATTCTTAGAGGAAGGAACACATGGAGAATTTGTTGCCAGCAGCTATGCTCTACAAGAAATGATAAGGTATGTCTTCAGACAGAAAGGAATTCTAGGGGGAAACTAGGAAGAAAAGGGGAAGAACAAAAAAGGTAATTATCTAAGTAAATGTAATAGCATACTTCTGTTACATTCATTATAATATTGAAAGCAAAACCAATAAGGTCTGGTGGGGTTTGAATATATGTAGATATAATACATAGGACACCTGCAACGTAAGTTGTAAGGCTATTGTTTTTTCTGAAAAATGTGAAATATTAACTCTATGTAGACTCTGAAATTAGATAGGTACAATATCTACAGTAGCCATAGCCATTTTAAGAACAACACACAAAGAGTTAGAGTTAAAACATCAGTAGAAAGGGGAGTCTGGGACGTTCAGTCGGCTAAGCATCCAACTCTTGATGTCAGCTCAGGTCATGATCTCAGGGTCATGAGGTCAAGCCCTGTGTCAGACTCTCCACTGGGCATGGAGCCTGCCTGAGATGCTCTCTTCCTCTCCCCTGCCCCTCCCTCCTCTCAAAAAAAAAAAAAAAAAAAAAAAGACACCAATAAACTAATATGGAATACTTAAAAATATTCCAAAAAGCAAAAAGAAGGCAGGAGAGGGAAGACGGAGAAACAAACAGTAAGAGGAAGACAAACAGAAAGCAAACAGTAAGATGGAAAACCTAAAATCAACCTGATCGGTAATTACATTAAATGTAAATGTGGAAAGCACAATTAAATGACAGAGACTGTAGGACTGGATTAACACCACCAAGACCCAGGCATGTGCAGTTGGTAAACAATGTGCAGGAGGTAAAAATTAAAGAATATGTTTGCAAACATCAATCAAAAGAAAGCTTAAGAGGCTGTGTTACTTTCCTGTGACTGCCACAACAAATTACCATAAACTCGGTGACTTTCAACAACAAAGACTTATTGTCTTACAGTTCTGGAGGTCGCAAGTACAGAATCACCAGACTAACACCGAGGTGTCAGCAGGGATGCTTGCTTTGGTAGCTCTGCAGTGAGAATCTGTGCCCTTGCCTTTTCAGCTTCCAGAGGCTGCCTGCAGCATATGGTTCCCAACCCCTTCCTTCAACCACTGCAGCCCCTTGATTCCATTCTCACCTCCCCTACCATTACTCCGGCCCTATGGTCTCCCTCTACGAAGAAGCCTGTGAATACATTGGACTCATCCAGATAATCAGTGTAATGTTCCCATCTCAAGCTACTTAATTTAGTCACATTTACAAAGTCCCCTTGGCCTGTAAGGTAACATGCTCACAGGTTTTGGGGATTAGGGCATGGACACCTTTGGGAATTGGGAACAATCAGCCGCTTTCTATTTACCACAGTGGCCATGCTGTCCAAGATAGTATGGCAAAAGATACCAGATCAAGTAGGCTTTTGAATAAGAAAATTATCAGAGATTTTTTTAAAAAGTCAATTCACCAGGAAGGCAGTAATTCTAAATGTGAATGCACAAATCCACAGACCTTCAAAGTACATAAAGCAGAAACTGTCAGAAATGAAAGGACAAGTAGGTAAACCAACGGTTACAGTCACAGACTTTGACACTCCTCTCTTGGTTATTGATAGAGCAAATAGATAGCACATCAGCAAGGATATAGGAAACCTTAACTACACTGCCCACCAACTCAACCTAATTGACACGTTGAGAGCAGCACCCCACCGACAGCAAAAAACACAGTCTTTTTAAGTGCACCTGGAGTGTTGGCCAACATAGTTCATATCCTCGGTTACAAAACAAAGCTTAACATTCAAAAAAATTAATATCCTATATTGCTTCTTTTCACACCCTAATGGAATTTAAGTTAAAATCTATTACTAGAAAGATAATCTGGAACATCTTCAGCTATTTGGAAATTAAACAACACACTTCTAAATAATTCATGGGGCAAAGAGGAGCTCAAGGAAAATTGGAAAATATTTTGAACTGAATGAAAATGAAAACCACGTTCTAACCTTTGAGATGCAGCTAACGTGTTTAGGGGGAAAGTTGGAGCAGCATATACATATTAAAATAAATAACTCATATTTTAAAAAAATAGTTTCTAGTCACCTAAACTTCCATCTTAAGACACCAGAAAAAGAGCCACTCACCCCAAAGTGAGCATGATAAAGGGCAGAAATAAATAAAACCAAAAACAGAAAAAAAAATAACAAAAATCAATGAAACTCACTGCTGATTCTTCAATAAGACAAAAAGAAAATTGCCAAGGCCTAGCCAGGCTGATCATGGGTAAAAGGAAGACACAACTTGCCAACATCTGGAATGAATGACAGAATGTCACTACAAACCACATTGATATTAACAGGACCGAAGAGAACACTACAAACTCCGTGCCCCAAAATTTGGCAAGTTGAATGATCCAACCCATTTTATTTTAGTATAGTTGACACACAATATTACATTAATTTTAGGTTGGTAACTTAGTGATTTGGCAAGTTTATACATATGCTATGTTCACCATAAGTGTGGCTACCACCTGTCCCATCACATCACTGTTACAGTATCATTGACCATATGCCTTATGCTATCCCTTTTATTCCTGTACCTTACTCATTCCATAAGTAATGGATATTGGAGATACTGGAATCCAGTATTTCCCATTCCCCTTCACCCATTTTGCCCACCCTTGCCTCCTCTGGCAACCATCAATTTATTCTCTGTATTTATATGTCTGATTCCGCTTTTCATTTGTTTGTTTTTTTAATTCCAGTTATAAGTGGAATCATATGGTATTTGTCTTCTCAGTCTGACTTATTTCACTTAGCATAACAGCATTTAGGTCCATCCTTCAATGGATGGACCATGGTATTCCGAAAGACACAAACTACCAAGACTCATTCAAGAAGGAATAATCTTAATATTCTTTAAAATAAATTGCATTTGTATTTGTATTGCATTGCATTTGTAAATGCATTTGTATTTTTATTGCACTGTAAAATAAATTGCATCTTTAAATTGCATTTGTAGTTAAAACACCCTTCCAACAAAGAAAACTCCCAGCCACAGTGTCCTCACTGGCACATACCACTGAACATTTAGTGAAAAAATACAATTCTATACAATCTCTTTCAGAAAGTGGAAGAGTAAGGAAAACTTTGCAAAAATTTTATAAGCAAGCATTACTCCAAATTCAAATCAGACAAAGACAGTACTGGGAAAGAAAGCTGCAGACCAATATCCTTCAAAAACAAATGCAAAAATCCTCACCAAGATATTGGTAAACAAAAGCTGACAATACATCCAAGTTTGAATTATCCTCAGATGACAGACAAGTTTGACATCTAATAATAAAGGTTATCCACCATTTTAAGACTAACAAAGCAAAAACGCATCATAATATAAGTGAATGCACAAAGTTTGATAAATAAAATGCTCAGCTGTGTGGGAAGAGAAGGAAACTTCCTTAATCAGATAAAGAGCCTCTAAAGCAAAAACCTTTAATATCATACTGCTAAAAACCTTTAATATCATACTGAACACTTCCGTGATACAAGTCAATGATGCTGTTACAACTTCTATTCAGAACTGGCTAACAGTAAGACAAATGAAAGGAATACAAGGCATACAGATAGAAGGGGAAGAAATACCAACTGAATTTTATTTTGTAAATTAACGAGGAACAATTGGAAAGCAAAATTAAAATACTATTATAATAACTCCAAAAACTATACACAAGTAGAGCTAAGTATAAGTATAGATGTATAAGATCTGAAGACTAAAAACTATAATACTTAGCTAAGAGAAATTAAAGAACTAAAAAAAATACCACATTCATTACTTGAAAGACTCAACATTGGAAGTGGCTGGCTGGCTCAGTCGGTGGAACATGATCTCAGGGTTGTGAGTTCAAGCCCCATGCTGGGCATGGAGCCTACTTTAAATATAAATAAATAAACATTTAAAAAGACTCAACATTGTCATTAAGAAGAATGAAATCTTAACCATTTGCAGCAAGATGGAGCTAGAGTATAACGCTAAATGAAATGAGTCAGTCAGAGAAAGACAAACACCATATGACTTCACTCATATGTGGAATGTAAGAAACAAAACAAAGGAGCAAAGGAATAAAAAGAAACAGACTCTTAACTATTGAGAACTGATGGTTACCAGAGGAGAGGTGGGTAGCAGGGAGGCTTAAACAGGTGGTGGGGATTAAGGACGGCGCTTGTGATGACCCTTGGTTGATGTATGAAGGTGTTGAATCACTATATTGTACACCTGAAACGAATATTACACTGTATGCTAACTAACTGGAATCAAAATTAAAACTTTAAAAAAGAAAAAGTTATTCAATATTGTCAAGAAATCAAGTCCCTCTAAACTGGTAAGCAAGGCAAATCAAAATCCCAACTAGCTGGGGCGCCTAACTCAATCAGAGTTAGAGTGTGTGAGCCTTGATCTCAGTATCATGAATTTCAGCCCCACGTTGGGTGTATAGATTACTTAAATAAATAAATAAATAAATTTTTTAAAAACCCAACTAGCTGTTTTGGCAGTCGAAAAGTTGACACTAATGTGTATGTGGAAATAAAAAAGAGCAATAATAGCACAACAGTTCTGAAAAGGAATAAACCTGGAACATCTTCTTACTCCAAGACTTTCTGTGGAAGGAACAAATCTCATGGACAGTGTAGTATTTACATAGGGATAGGTAGGTGGAAAAAATATACAATAGAGATGCCAGAGGTAAACCCACACATACATGATTGATTGACTTTTAATGGGACAGAAGTACTTGCTTGAGGAAAAGATAATCTTGCTGGAACAACTAGAAATCTATTTGGGAAAAACAAATGAACCTTGACCTTTACCTCACAGCATCACCATACACAGTAATTCACATGAAATGGATCATAGACCTAATAGCAAATGTCAAAGCCATAAGGCATCTTTAAAAAACACTTTTAAAGATCTTTACAACTGTGGATTAGACAAAGATTTCTTAGCAAGGTACAAAAAGCACAACAACAGAAGGGTTCATTGGACTTTAAAAAGTTAAAAACTTTTCTCTTCAAAAGACAGCATTAGGTAATGTAAAAAAAACAAGCCAAGACTAAGAGAAGTGTGTGTGTGTGTGTGTGTGTGTGTGTGTCTGATAAAGAATTATTTGTAGAATAAATAAGGACTTTTGCAAATAATACGAAAACCCTTCCAGACGAGCAAAACAATTTGAAGAGACAGTTCTCAAAGAAAATATATAAATAACAATGAACAAGTGAAGAAACACTGAGGACTCAGTGTTGGTCTCCACTGCTGAAGTGGTGGACATTGAGAAGAGCCTGTAGTTGGGTCACTCTTGAAATTCAGTCTACATTACGAGACCCCTGACCACCCTCCATCTCTGCCACTTCCTCCATAGACCCACTGCATAAACACTGGGACAGAGAAGAACAGAGGCTGGCTATCACCTACCCAATGAGCAATCCAGTCCCCTGGGTCATTAAGGACTATGTCTAGAGGGAACTCTCTTAGGAACATTTCTTTCTCTTTTTTTTTTTTTTTTAAAGATTTTTATTTATTTATTTGAGAGAGAGACAGAAAATGAGCAGGGGGAGCGGCAGAGGGAGAGGAAGAAGCAGACTCAATCCCAGGGCCCCAGGATCATGACCTGAGCAGAAGGCAGATGCCTATCCGACTGAGCCACCCAGGAGACCATCTTGGGGACATGTCTATCTGAGTCAAAGACCCCAGTGCTTTGCACCCACTCCTATCATTTATGCATACACATGCCTCCATTCTGGACAACCCTGTCTCCTCCCACTTGATGCTGCTCCTTCTGGTCCCCTGATCATTTAGGCAAGGCAGTAGCTACTATCCGGGAGTCTGTGTACATCTTCACACCTAGTCAGATCTCTTTCCACAAAATGGGTATTATCCATATTTTCATTACCAAAATATGTGCTCATTGGTAATTTTCAGAGTTCCACTGGTGTGATGGTGGGGCAACACTACTCCAAAATATCACCCTGCCCAGACACGACCCAGGTCACAAAGCTGTAGATGACCACCGAAGAGAGGCATCATTGTGACAGGGTAGGTATGTAGGTGTGTGCACTTAACTACGTCTTTGTCCTCTGAACCTGCTCAGGCGCCCAGCCCCACCACTTACTCAGCAGTGGGTTGCAAACAGGACTGAGTGGATAGGACCACACCCAGCTCATCATGGATGGTTTCAGTTGCATACATGCTCATGTCTCTTACCACTAGATTTCTACTGGGACCAGTGGCACAGAGACAGCTTTTTAAATGATACCTAGGTCACTTGCTCGGGCGATGTGATGACGTAAGCCCAAAGCCCACTGAGGCTCAGCAGAGGGGTCACACAGCATCCCAGCACACACACCTATCCCAAGCAGCCTGATATGGTAGGTCATGGCCATGGCCATAGCGTTCTGATGGATAGAGAAGTTATGCCTGGAGTGTCTGGGTGGCTCCATCAGCTGAGCAGCTGAAATCGTGACCTGATTTCAGCTCAGGTCACGATCTCAGGGTCCTGAGATCAACTGCCAACCAGGCTCTGTGCTTAGTGTGAAGTCTGTTTAGGACTCTCTCGCCCTCTCCTCCTGAAATTCTTTTCACTCTCTCTCTCTCTCAAAAAAAAAAAAAAAAATTACACTTGCATAATATTGTAGTCTATTAAGCATGCAATACCATTATGTCTAAAAAGACAATGTACACACCTCAATTTGGAAAATACTTTATTGCTAACAATGTTAATCATCACCTGAGCTTTCAGCGAGTCGTAATCTTCCTGTTTTCAGAGGGTCTTGCCTCTGTGCTGGTGGCTGCTGCCTGGACAGGGTGGCGGGTGCTGAAGACGGAGTGGCTGGGAAGACTCTGAAAATAAGACAACAGTGAAGTTTGCCACATCGATCGACTCTTCCTGTCCCAACTTCTCGGTGGCAGGTGATGCTGTTTGCCAGCATTTAACTGCAGTAGAACTGCTTTCTGTAGCTGCTTTCAAAATTGGAGTCAATGCTCTAAAACCCTGCTGCTGCTTTACCAAGTCTGTGTGATAGTCCAAATCCTCAGTTGTCATTTCAACAACGTGCATAGCATCTTCTCTAGGAATAGCTTCCGACTCGGGGAAGCCCTCTCTTTGTTGCTCCTTCAGAAGCGGCTCCTCGTCCGTTTGAGTTTGACCGTGAGCTTGCCGTGGTGCAGTCCCTTCTTCAGGCTCCACAGCAACTTCGGGTTCTCTTGCTCTTCCCACCACTCCAATAGTGACTTCGTCCCTGAAGCCTTGAGCCCTTCAGAGTCACCCATGAGGGTTGGAATCCACTTCTTCCAAACGCCTGTTAAGGTGGGAGCTCTTCCCATGAATTACCAATGTTCTTTTATTTTTTTAAGTAGCCTCCACAGGCACAGAACTTGAACTCACCACCCTGAGATCAAGACCTGAGCTGAGATCAAGAGTCGGATGCTTAACCAGCTGAGCCACCCAGGCACCCCAAATCCCAAGTGCCCTTAATGGCGTCTAGAATGCTAAATCTTCTCCAGAAGGTTTTCAGTCGACTTTGCCCAGGTGCATCAGAGCCATCACTAAGGCAGCTACAGCCTTGCAAATCGTGTTTGCTCATGCTAAGACCTGAATGTTGAAAGGACAGGCTGCAGGACGGGTGTTGTGTTCGCAGGTGTGAACACAACATTAATCTCGTTGAACATCCCCATTAGAGCCCATGGGTCACCAGGTGCATTGTCACCAGGGACAAGGATGGTTGTTTTCCCTCTGAGCAGTAGGTCTCAAGACGGCTTAAAATATTCAATAACCATGTTGTAAAGAGATGTGCTGCCATCCAGGCTTTGCTGCTGCGCCGACGGAGCCCAGCAGAGGAGATTCATCATCATTCCCGAGGGCCCTAAAAGTCTCAGAGTGTCCCTGAGCACCGGCTCCAGCTTAAAGCCCCAACTGCCTTAGCCCCTGGCAGGACTCAGCCTGTTCCTCTGCGGCTTTGAGGCCGGCACTGACTTCTCTCTAGTGATGAGAGTCCTACATGGCATCCTCTGCCAGCAGGAGGCTGTCCCGTCCACACTGGAGATCCGTGGTTAGTGCAGCCGCCGTGGCAGATCACGTCAGCTGGCTCTGGGTAACTCGCGGCGGCTCCTGTGTCAGCACCAGCTGCTTCACCTTGCACTGTCCTGGGGACGGCTTCTTTCCTCCCACCTGCTGAACCACCTCTGCGGGCTTCAAACGGGTCTGCAGGCTCCACGCCTCCCTGGGCCTTCACAGAATTGAAGGGAGTCAGGGCCTTGCTCGGGATGAGCTCTTGCAATAGCGTTCACGACCTTATCCTTTGTGCTTACAGCTGGGCCGTTTGGCACAACAGACCTGGCTTTGGGCCTGAGTTGGCCTTCGACCTGCCTTCCTCCCTAAGCTTAGTCAGGTCTCGCGCTGGATTTAGAGGGAGAGACGTTCATCTCTTCCTTTCACCGGACCCTGGCAGGCCACGGTGGGAGTATTAACCAGCCTCATCTCAGTACTGCCGGGTCTCAGGGAGCAGGGAGGCCCCGGGGAGAGGGCGCGAGACGGGGAACGGTAGGTTGATGGGGCGTCGAGAACCCACATTCATTGTCTTATGTGGGTGTGGTTTGTGGTGCCCCCAAAACAATGATGATAGTGACATCCAAGCTCACAGATCACAGATCACCATCACATACACAATAATGATGATAAAGCTTGAAATATTGGGATAATTACCCAGATGTGACCCAGAGACACAAAGTGAGCAAAAACTGTTGGAAAAATGGCACCAGTATATTCGCTGGAGTCAGGGTTGGCAGAAACCTTCAACCTGTAAAGCACGCAATTATCTGGGGAGCGCCCAGAGGTGAGTTGAGCCTATGTTCCCTCCAGCCCCTTCCTGTCTAGAGAAATGCCATTCACGCCAACGGCTTCACTGATCAGTGTTAGATTGTGTTTAATGAGCATCTTAAATATCGAGGCTAAGAATTCTGCATATAATAACTTAACCTAGTTCTCAAAACGGGCTCCAGGAGTCCCCTCAGAGAAGCTGCCTGACCCCACGATAGCACCACGGTAGACACCCAAAGACCACTAACACTATGATCAGGCCTGTGTTGCAGAGGCAGAGACTGAAGCCCCAAAAAGTGGCTACAGAGCTTGCCCCAGATTACACAATATGGGAATAAGTGAGAAAAGACGTGACAGGGCACCTGCGTGACTCAGTTGGGTAAGTGGCCAACTCTTGATTTCAGCTCCGGTCTTGATCCTCCGTGTCATGGAACGGAGCCCGTCATGGGGTTCCATGCTCAATGGGGAGTCCGTTTGTCCCTCTCCCTCCTCCCATTTGTGCTCTGTATCTGTCTCTTGCTAAAATAAATTACAATCTTTAAAAATAAATAAATAAATAGAATTTTTTTTTTTTTAAAGGAGGCTATTATGGCAGGAACTTAAAGAGTGGTGGAGGAGGGGGCAAGCCTATAGTGGAAGCCTTGGAAAGCTGCCCTCGAACCTTGACCAGAGCCAATGTGCCCCGGGGAGCTGGAGGCAGCCTCACTATAAGGCGTTGTCCTGCGTTATCAGTTAGGGGAGCATACTTGGCTTTCTCTTGATGGTCTTAAATTAGAGCCAGGGACAAAAATTAGGAAAGCTGTCTGCTATTAGTCAAGTCCTGCTATTAGTCAAGCCAGTTTGGACCTATTGTTACAAGGGTATCGTGTGGCTTCCCGCCCTGCTACTAGAGGTGGCAGGCTGGCCTCCTGGGCACGTTATTGTAGGCTGTGGGTCAGAATCCTATCTTCGTAGCTGGTGTGGCCATCATCTGTTTGCCCGTGCAGTCTCTTAACAAAGAAGGTCAGGCCAAGGATGGAGCTGGGACAGCCTGGCCCCACAGCTGCCCTCTTCAGCGCTGCTCGGTGCTCTGTGCTCATAGCGGGCAGAGTCCCCTCCTTGGAGGCAGCTCCACTCTAGCCAGATGCCTGGGTTGAAACCTGCAGCTGCTTGCTCACCCAAATCCCTTGGACACGTTTCTCCACCATTCTCTGCGCCCGCGTCCTCCTCTGTGAAATGGGTTTGTGCCCACGCTATCCTGTTACTGTCACCAGGTACTGTGAGGTCTTCCCAGCTACCCAGTTCATTTCTGTTCTCTCTCTCTTTTTTTTTTTAAAGATTTTATTTATTTCTTTGACAGACAGAGATCACAAGTAGGCAGAGAGGCAGGCAGAAAGAGAGGAGGAAGCAGGCTCCCTGCTGAGCAGAGAGCCCAAACGCAGGGCTCGATCCAGGACCCTGAGATCAAGACCTGAGCCGAAGGCAGAGGCTTAACCCACTGAGCCACCCAGGCGCCCCCATTTCTGTTCTCTTGTTTGTAGATTAGCTCCCAGACGAAAAGGTTATAGGAGGGCAGGGCCTCACCTGTTCTACTTATCTGCGTCAGGTTCAGCTGTAGTCGATAGTCACTAAATTGTTGAATATACGAAAAGCTAACTATATGCATCATCTCCAGACTGAATTTTCTCACAAACCCCTCCTCCAATTCATTAATTTGCTAGAGCAGCTCAAAGAACTCGGAGGAGCATTTTATCTCCCTGATCACTGGTTTATTAAGGGAGAATGTAACTCAGGAAGAGCAGATGGGAGAGCTGCCTAGAGCCAGGCATGGGGAGAGGGCAGAGAGCTTCCATGTCCTCTCCAAGGAGGCCACTCTCTCCCCATCTCCACATATTCATCCACCCAGAAGCTCTCAAATCCCATTCTTGGGGGTTTGAATGGTGGCTTTATTACATCCACAATTACATCCCTGGCAATTCATGAGTGACCCAACCTTCAGCTCCTCTCCCCTCCCTGGGGGTCATCTCATTAATATAAACCCAGGTGTGGTTGAAAAGGCTTTGTTAGGAATATCGACTCCTTTATGGCTCTTAGGAAATTGCAGGAAATTGCGAGCCTGTTAGGAGGTCTGAGCCAGGAATGGGGATGAAGGCCCAATGCAAATTTCTCATTATAAATCACACTAGTGATAAACGGTAAGGCAAATATACCAAGAGAGAAGGGGCATCCAGGAAGGCTGTTAAATTTTAAGGTAGGGTTACCACGGAAGGCCTGAGGAGGTGACATTGCAGGAAAGACCAGTGGGCAGTGGGGGACAAGACCATGCAGCCACTAGGGGAAGAGCCTTCCAGGTAGAGCGATAGGGGCAGTATAAGCATGGATAAGAGATGCAGATGGGGACAGGAAACAGACAACATGGACCCTTTGCTTTTACTTTGAGATGGGAAACTGCTGGAGAGTTCTGAGGAAAAGGGACATTGTCTGACCCACATGATGGGTCATTGGGACATGATGCCAGTCATTCTGTGAAAACAGAGGATACGGGGGCAACGATGGAATCTGAGGAGGTGAGGAGCCCGGAAGCTACTGCAATCCTCCCTGTGAATAATGTCGCTTCTGCCCACATGTTGGCCATGAAGGTGGAGTGGTCAGATATGGGTCTACAGTGTTCGGAAGGTGGCACGCATAGGGTGTTGGTTTTGTTTTTGTTTTTGTTTTTTAGATTTTTATTTATTTATTTATTTATTTATTTTTTTTTTCAATTTGTTAAATTTTTACTTGCTCTTCAGGTTACCATAGTATTTCACTACTACATGGAAAACTATCACATACCATTAAGAATAATATAGTAGAATTTAAACCAATAATGAGAAGAAGAGAAAAGAAAATATATAGAACCATGAACTTGGTAAAGGGACAAAGTTGGGAAAAACTACTCACTTTAACACCAAGATTCTTTTTTTTTTTTTTTTTTAAAGATTTTTTTTTTCTATTAAATTTGCTAATTTTTATAGTAATAACAATCTAGAATTCTATAAACATATATTTTTATCCCCAGGGGTACAGGTCTGTGAATCACCAGGTTTACACACTTCACAGCACTCACCAAAGCACATACCCTCCCCAATGTCCATAATCCCACCCCCTTCTCCCAAACCCCCTCCCCCCGGCAACCCTCAGTTTGTTTTGTGAGATTAAGAGTCACTTATGGTTTGTCTCCCTCCCAATCCCATCTTGTTTCATTTATTCTTCTTCTACCCACTTAAGCCTCCATGTTGCATCACCACTTCCTCATATCAGGGAGACAGAGATCACAAGTAGGCAGAGAGGCAGGCAGAGAGAGAGGGTGAAGCAGGCTCCCCACTGAGCAGAGAGCCCGATGTGGGGCTCAATCCCAGGACCCTGAGATCATGTCCTGAGCCAAAGGCAGAGTCTTTAACCCACTGAGCCATGCAGGCGCCCCCACAGAGGTTTTTTAGACAAGTTTAGGCTCATGGCAAAATTGAGAGGAAGACACAGAGATTTCCCTTGCACCCCAACCCCACTCATGCCCGGTTTACCTACTATTGACATCCCCCACCAGAGGCTGCATTTGTCACCACTGATGAGCCTCTATCAATGGTCATCAGCAGAGTGCACAGCTTGTGTAGCGGCCACTTGTGATGCACACTGTGGGTTCGGACAGTTGTCCAGTGACCCGTATCCACCACTATGGTCTTACACGGAGTCGTTTCACTGGCCTACGAATCTGTGCTCCTCCTGTTTGTCCCACCCCCCCAACCTCCAGCAATCGTTCATTGTTTTACTGTCTCCAGTTGTGCCTGTTCCAGAACATCCTACAGTTGGAATCATACAGCATTCAGCCTTTTCAGATGGTCTGCTTTCGCGTCATAATGTCCGTTTGAGGCTCCTCCATGTCTTCTTGTGGCTTGATATTCTGGCTCTCCAGCACTGAAGGACACCCCGTTGTCTGGACAGGCCAGCTGGCTTAGTCCGCCATCTATGACGGATATCTTGGTTGTGTGCAGGTTCTGGCCATGATGAGCGGTGCTGTTGTAAACATCCACGTGCAGGGTTTTGTGGGGTCCTACATATTCAGTTCCTTTAGGTCAATACCAAGGAACATCCTTGCTGGAGACAGTCGTACCAACTGGGGTGCCTGGGTGGCTCAGTGGGTTAAAGCCTCTGCCTTCAGCTCAGGTCAGGGTCCTGGGGTCAAGCCCTGCATTGGGCTCTCAGCTAGAGGGGGAGCCTGCTTGCCCCCTCTCTCTGCCTGCCTCTCTGCCTGCTTGTGATCTCTGTCAAATAAATAAATAAAATCTTTAAAAAAATAAATAAATTGAACAAAACTATAAAACAAAAACAAAACAAAGAAATCTCCAGACTGTCTTCCCAAGTGGCTGTATCGTTCTGTGTTCCCACCACAAAGAACGAGGGCCCCTGTTGCTCCACAGCTCCCCAATATTTGGTGGTGTCAGTGTTCTGGATTTTGGCCGTTCTGATAGGTATATAGTTGTATCTTACTGTTGCTTCCCTTTGCATGTCTCGGATGGCACAGGATATGGAGCAACTTTTCATGTGCTCACGTGCCATCAGTAGAACTCCTTCCGTGAGGTGTCTGTTAAGGTTTTAGGCCTATTCTGGGGGTTGGGGGGTTAGGTTCTTGTTTTGTTCTTAAGCAGGCTCCATGCTCAGCATGGAGCCCAACGTGATGCTTGAACTCGTGACCTTGAGATCAAGAGGTGAGCTGAGATCAAGAATCAGATACTTAGGGGGCGCCTGGGTGGCTGAGACAGTTGGGCTTCTCACTCTTGATCTCAGCTCAGGTCTTGACCTCAGGATTGTGAGTTCAGCCCTGTATTGGGCTCCATGCATGGAGCCTTCTTACAAAAAAAAAAAATTTAAAAAGAGTTGAGTGCTTAACCAACTGAGCCATTCAAGTGCCCCTGGTCAGGCTGTTTCCTGTTGTTGAGTTTTAAGAATGATTTATATTTTTTAGCTCAGGTCACGATCTCAGGATCCTGGGATCGAGTCCCGCATCAGGCTCTCTGCTAGGCAGGGAGCCTGCTCCTTCCTCTCTCTACTTGTGATCTCTCTCTGTTAAATAAATAAAATCATTAAAAAAAAAAAAAAGAATGATTTATATTTTTTGGACAGCAGTCCTTTATCAGTTCTTTTGCAATATGTTCTGTGTTTCATTTTAATGAAGTCCAGCTGATCAATTCTCTCATTGGCCCCACCTTTGGTGGTGTGTCTGAAGTGTCACTGCCACACCCATGGTCTGCTAGGTTTTCTATTATCTCCCATGAGTTGAATAGCCCTACATTTTATAGAGACCTATGATGCATTTTTTTTTTAAGATTTTATTTATTTATCAGGGGGGGGGGAGGAGAGGGAGCACAGGCAGGCAGAGTGGCAGGCAGAGGCAGAGGGAGAAGCAGGCTCCCTGCTGAGCAAGGAGCCGGATATGGGACTCCATCCCAGGACGCTGGGATCATGACCTGAGCCGAAGGCAGCTGCTTAACCAACTGAGCCACCCAGGCGTCCCCTATGATGCATTTTGAGTTAATTTTTGTAAAGAGTGTAAAGTCTGTATCTGTATTTTTTTTTTTTAAGATTTTATTTATTTGAGGAGAGAGAGAGTGAGAGCTCATGAGCAGGGGGAGGGCAAAGGGAGAGGGAGAAGCAGGATCCCTGCTCTGATGCTGGGCTCAATCCCAGGACCCTGGGATCATGACCTGAGCTGAAGGCAGATGCTTAACTGACTGAGCCACCCAGGTGCCCTTTTTTTGTGTGCATGTGGGTGTCCTTTTGAGTTTGTTTGTTTTGTTTTGTTTTTGGTGTTTTTTTTTTTTTTAAAGTAAGCTCTAGACCCAACATGGGATTCAAACTTACGACCCTGAGATCAAGAGTCACATGCTCCACTGACTGAGCCCACCAGGCACCCACAACATTTTTTTGTTTTCTTTTCTTTTTAAAGATTTTATTTTTTGAGAGAAAGCAAGAGAGGGAGAGAGCATAGAAGGAGATGCCTACTCTCTGCCAAGCAGGGAGACCAATGTGGGGCTTCATCCCAGGACTCCAAGACCATGACCTGAGCCAAAGGCAGACATTTAACCGACTGAACCACCCAGGAACCCCCCATCCACAAGTTTTTTAATGAGGAATTTTTTAAGGGAAGACTCAAGACAGAGATACTGAGTACTGAGTCAGTTAAGAACTCTGTTGCAAAGAAGAGAGAGCTTAGAGAACATATTTACAAGCCAGTTACCAAGGAAGCCCAAAGAACAGTGTTAACTGGGCAGGGGTTGGTGTCCTGTTTTAAATTAATCTAAGCTTATAGGAAATTGAGGTTCGAGCAAATCTGTTTACTGAAAAGGGTAGGAAAGAAAGAAGGAACAGGCACCACAGAAATTGGGAAACCGGAGATAGATGCTTTCAGCCCCAGAATCATGACCGCGTGACAGTATTTCAGTAACGAAACCTATGGGACGAAATTACACATTTTAAAAATAGACATATAAATACTGGAAGTGGGTACTGATAACATTCAAGTAATTTCTTAAGCAGAAAGGCAGCTATATGAATCATCTCACAAATGTGTGTTTTATTCATATGTGTTTCAGCTTTTAATAGAATATATGTATAAAAAAAGACCTGGATCATAAATGTATGGTATAAAGTATAATTCTACACACCTGAATAAACACCACCCAGGCCAAGAAAAAGAACACCACCCGCATTCCACCAGCCCCGAGTCCTTCCTGACCTTCCCCTCCCCAACCCGAACCTGTCCGGAAAGTGCAACACTCATGTTCTTCTTCTCTTCACATGTTACTTTGATTTATGCCTTTATGTGCACCTGAAACGCTTCGTGAAGGTCTTCTCAAAAGGAAGTTTAGTGTAGGGGGAAGAGCGCAGACCTTGGACTCAGAAAGACCAGGTTTTAAGTCCCAGCCCAGCGGGCTACCTCCTAGAGGCTGACCTCCTCCAGGCCTTTCCCTCATCTGTATAAGCAAATGCAAACACCCACACTTCCCAGGACTGTTGCCCGGATTCAAATCACAGACTCCGCGTTTATTCAACAAGTTTACTGACCCCTCTTGAGACCTAAGCCCTGTAGAAACTGGAGATGAGTCAAACCCAGTCTTTACCCTCAAGAAGCTCACACTGTGGAAACAGGAACTACAAAACGTCACAGCCAGTAAGTGCTTTGAAACAGGGAGGGAAAGAAGGAGGATGTAGTGTTTCTCGATCTGGAGTCAAAACCTAACTGCAGAGAGAGGCAGGAGGGTTCGCAGCCTCCCATATGCAGAGATGAGCTTGGGACCACCCGGAAAGGCTCTGTCCACAGATGCAGCCACATCCCCAGGGTCTCTGGAGTCACTCACTGCAGGCTGGCCCACTGCAGGGACGTGTAGACCACCTTACCATCAGGCTGAGGAGAACAGAGCAGCAGCGTCTTTCTGACGCTGGTTCCCAGGCGGCCAGCGGAAACCAGGTCCTGCAGTGGAATGGGGTCCCCCGGAGCCCAGCACTGAGCAATGTAGTGGGCGTGGAAACGAAGTGGGTCACCTGGGTGAAAGACAGACACACAGAAGGTCCCAGTGACACAGCGCTGGAAGACACCGGAACGTGCACACGGAGACAGGAATCAGCTTAGTAATCACTGTGAATATTTCAAAATAGCTATTCTTGGACCCAGCAATTCCACTTCTTGGAATTTTTTACTTATAAGGATAACAGTACCAAGATATACCGATGAAGATGTTCACCCTGTTACCATTTACAACCGCTAAACCGCTAAGAAAGGGAGACAACCAAACCACGGACTTGCTAAGTTCATGGTCTCGCCACAAGACCAGCTGTTAAAATGACAAGAATGTATCCAGGTGGGGAGGTCCAGGATACACTCGGGGCAAGCCGTATGTCACACACATACAGCGATCAAGCCGTCACACACATACAGCATGATCGTGTTTAAAAAAACAATATAAAACAAATATACAAATATACAAAAACGATACAAAACGATACAAATACAAAACAAAACAAAAAAAGATACAAAAACAATGAATAGATCATTGTCGTGACATAAGCACCAGGACCACGAAGTCCATCAAAGCCACGAGGAGTACACAGGATGTCAGGTCCAAGGAGAAGTGACTCTAACCGACCACCAGAAGAATTTACAATATGATGGAGTAATGAACAGATGGGTGATGAAGATGTTCCAGAAAAGGGCCCGACAGTAAATACTTGCAGGTTTGTCGGCCACGTTACAAGGGCTCACCTCTGCCACAGGCCATATGGAACAAATGGCCAGGGCCGCCTCCCAGTAGCTTTCCCTTTAAAACCTGGGTGGCGGTCTGCCCCCGATTAGGTAAATGACCAAGCAGAGCAGGAGCTGGAGTCGCGCCCCAGTCAGAGGTTGGTAAGTGCCAGGAGTGAACATCGACAAGGGCAGGGTGGTGAGGTGTCCCATCTGAGAGGACCGTCCGCTGGGTGTCCAGCCGGGAGCCAGGAGCCGGGCGTCGCTGGGACACCTCTGCCCGCTCAGGAGGAAGCATCGGAATATGTGAGAAGGTTCCCTGGAACCGTTCCGGGAGGCTTAGTGCCTTTTAAGTTCAGACACCTTTACTGTTAGAGACAGGCGATGGCCTCAGTCCTTGAATATTTTCATATTCAGGGCGCAAGGATTCTACGTACATCACGTTTACTGAGTATGTATTGTTTTAGAAATATTGACCCATTAGAACTAACAGGTCAGCCGTGCAGTTTGGTTGCAGATGTGTGATTTGAGTTACTGGTAGATTTAACCTTGTTTTAACTGGAATGTTTTAATTTAGTAAGCATACTGACAGTATTAGAACATATAAACTTAAAACTCACCCCATTTAGAACTTATTAAATCTGAATTTTTGACAAGTTCCATAATGAGGACACCATACAACTTAAAGAGGAAAATAATCATATTAAAATTTAAAATACAAGGGTGCCTGGGTGGCTCAGTCCGCTAAGTGTCTGCCTTTGGCTCAGGTCATGATCTCAGGGTCCTGGGATCGAGTCCCATATTGGGCTCCCTGCTCAGTGCGGAGCCTCCTTCTCCCTTTCCCTCTGCCTGCCGCTCCCCCTGCTTGTGCTATCCAATAAACAAATAAAATCTTTTAAAAAAATTTTAGGGCGCCTGGGTGGCTCAGTGGGTTAGGCCGCTGCCTTCGGCTCAGGTCATGATCTCAGGGTCCTGGGATCGAGTCCCACATCAGGCTCTCTGCTCAGCGGGGAGCCTGCTTCCTCCTCTCTCTCTCTGCCTGCCTCTCTGCCTACTTGTGATTTCTCTCTGTCAAATAAATAAATAAATAAAAAATCTTTAAAAAAATTTTAAATACAGCTTATAACATTGAAAATTATGTAACTCCTTTCACGAGTGGGATCAAACGCGGACTAACAGTCCCCTTAAAATCTGCTAGATTGGAAAAAAAGATTTGTAAATTAACCTGAAAGCTTAGAAAAGAACTAGATATCAGTATCCATATGTTTCGTGAGTCCAACGTTCATTTTCAAAACCAAAATAGTCTTTCACATACAGAAAAACAGTAGCAAGGTATGACCGTACGGTCATCTGCAGAGCAAGGGGCGGTGAACTGCTCTCAAGCTCCTGAGTCAGTCCCTCAGTTGAGTGTTTGGTCTGAGAAGACACGAAGGCTCGTGTCGTGGCTCATCCACAGGACACTCCTTCGGTCTCCAGCCAACAGCTAAAATCTGACTACTCACCTGGTGCTTCTATCCGCTGGTGTTCTCAGGAGGAACAAAAAAGGCGATTTCTTGTAGACTTACTTTTTTAACCTTTTAGTTAGACAGTAAAGGCACTCATACTACAAATTCAAAAATTACCTGGTACACTGAAAATCTCCTTTACCTACACCTGATGCAAATTCCCTCCCAGAGGTAACCGCTGTACTTGGGCTGGAGTACGTCCCTTCAGGCCTTTTTCCATTTGCTACTTGCTTTCTAGTCAATAATCTATTTTAAGTTCTTCTCATGTTCTTTCACTCGAGCCACATAATTTTCTTTAAGTAATCTCTACACCCAGCATGGGGCTTGAACCTACAACCCTGAGATCAAGAGTAGCATACTGCCCTGACTGAGCCCGCCAAGGGCCCCGCAAGCCATGATTTTTAAGGTTATTTAAATAATGTGT
Source organism: Mustela lutreola (assembly GCF_030435805.1). Classification (NCBI taxonomy): domain Eukaryota; kingdom Metazoa; phylum Chordata; class Mammalia; order Carnivora; family Mustelidae; genus Mustela; species Mustela lutreola. The sequence goes on from NC_081305.1 coordinate 50,606,089, forward strand.
ATATAACTCCGTGACAACATAAAACACAATTCACTATTTACCATACCTGTTTTCGACACGTAGTTTTTTTTTTTTCCTTCCCCCTTTGGTCATTTTTTCATAAATGTACGTGGACCTACATTAATCTTTTACAACTAACACCAGTAAGTAACCACTAACCTATTAACAATCACTCTGGCTGCTCGCTAATATTTCGCTACTGTAAAGAATCCCGCAACGACGATTTCCTATATGTTCTGTGCACGTAGCTAGGTGTCCCTAAGTGAAACCTCTAGATCAAAGAAAGTGCTTAATCAGATTTGCTAAATTGCCCTCCAAATGGGCTTGGGTTCCCAAGTGTGGCTGTCCTTCTATGGGTTTCAGAGGCTGAGAAAAGACAAAAAAGGGAAATGGAGAGGGTCGGGGGCTTGTCAAAAAAGGGGCAGCAACAGGAGGTCCCAACAAAACTCACCAGGATAGACCAGGAAGTCACCCCCGAACTTGCCAGCAGCACTGAGGAAGAAGCCTCGCTCCCACAGGTCTCTGTAGATGCTGTAGCGGAGCTCATGGGCAGGACGGCCAGCATGAGGCCAGTCTTTGGACTGGACACGCCAATCCAGGGGCCTTGCCTTGATGGGCCGAGGCCTAGCAGTGGCCAGCTGGACCAGCAGGGCGGACCTGGGCAAGGGGGCCACCTCATTTGAAGGCCCTGGCTGGGGAGAAGAGGAACCTGGGGGCGGTGAACGCAGGAGAGTGTGGTGAATCCAAGGACAGGGTCTTCGCATCCCCCAGAGAGTTCCAGTCCCGAGATTCCCGCCCAAGATTCCCCAAAGATCTCCCACCTCCTTCCACTGGCCCCTGGACTCCACTCCCACCCTCACCTGCTTCCTCGGGCTCCGCAGGAGCCTGGCTAGCGCTGGCTTCACTCTCTGCGGCAGCCGGGTTCACACCGGCCCCCTGGCTCTCGCTGACCCCTGACTCCTGTTCCAGCTTCTGCTTCTTCGCAGCCTGGCCCTCCGCAATCTTCTCTAGGAGCTCTTGACGACGAGTCTCGCGGGCCTCAGCTGCCAGGGCGCTTTGCTCCTGGAAGCCCTGTTCTTGCTGGCGTTTGAAGGATGCCAGAGCCTGAGAAGTAAGCCGGCGGGAATGCCAGGATCCAAGTCTGCCCCGCCTTAGGAAGCCAGGAACCCTGACTCCCTGACTCCTCCCAACCCCAAAGCCCGAACCCGGGGATCCTAGTGTCCTGCATGCACACTATTCCAGAATCCAGGGCACCCAGAAGCCCTCCCACCTCAGAGACCCCGAGTCTACTTCCGCAGGTCCAGGGCGTTCGCGTCCCTGGCCCGCCCCTTACCAGGCCGTGTTGCCGCGGATCCGGGCGCGGGGCGCTGACCAGGGTCACGGCGCCGATCTCGGCCAGAAGCCGCGCCTCTTCGGGCATCAGCAGCAGCGGGAGGCCCAGGCGCGAGTTCTGGCGGGGCCCGCGGGGCAGGGCGCCCACCGTGCGGCCCCCCACTCCCAGACGCTCCCGCAGTGCCTGCACCGCCTCGGCCCCCCATACCAGGGAGCGGCCGTTCGCGACCTCCACCACCAGCATCCTCCTGCGGAAGCCAGGGGAGCACAGCGGTCACCTACACAGCGCTCCCACCGCCTGGGGTGGGGTGGGGAGTGGAGGGTCTCAGCGAGGTCCCGCCCCTGAGCCTGGAGGGTGGAGCCTTGCCCGGGCCGCGTTCGCCACCTGCCGATTCTCCAGGCCGGGCCCCGCCCCCTGGGCGCCGAGTCGCTAGGGCGCCGCTGGGCCCCCCGGACCCTGAGGTCAGCTTTCCGGCCATCACGCCTTCTCGGCTCCGAGAGAAGCCTCCCTTAGTGCGGGGCCACGCCCCCTTCGAGTGACTCGGAACTGGGCCCCTCCCCTTTCCAAACCACCGAGGCGTGGCCTCAGAACTTCCTCGCGCGGTGTCAGACGCCCACCGTGGAAGCCCCACCCCCGCCCGGACCTCTCGGCTCGGCCGAACTCGCAGCCCCGCCCCCTCCCGAAGGCCGGCGGCTCGGGGTTCGGGCGCCTTCGGCTCCCGTCAACCCCGCAGCCAGGCCCCGCCCCCTCCGGCCGCAAGAGCTCCCGGTAGGGGAGTACCCGCCCCTCTGAGCGAACCCCACAGCCGGAGGCTCCTCCTACTGAACACCAGCTGTCCGTTCCCCGCTTGGGTTGGCTCACCCCCTTCGCGAGCGTTCCCCTCAGAATGCCGCACCGTCCTCCGACAGAACAAGTCAGTCACCTCGTAAACACCAGCTCTCACTCCCGGCGGAGCCTCCCCCTACGTAGCGCGCCACGCGCCGCTTCCTCCACCCCTCCCCATCCCGACCCCCTGCGTCAATTTCGTCACGCCGCCACCTCAGCGAAGCGGGAAGTCTGGGATCCGCCCCCAGTTTCGCCGTAGCCCCGCCTTCCCGTGGAGTGGCACACCTTGGTCCCGCCCTCGCGAAGCGAACCTCCCCCAGCCGCTTGGGCTCCGCCTCTAGAAAAAGTGAGGTTAATTACCTTGGTCCCGCCCTGGTAGCGTATACGTCAGCTGGGGTGCCGCCCCCTCAGGCTGGAACTGCTGTTAGCCCCGCCCCCTTGGAACGATCCAGATCGCGGCCTCCCTTCGTGTTGCTTAAGTCTGTGGTCCCGCCTCCTTCTTACCCTCTACCCCGGACTCCGCCTATCTCTTAATCTGAGTCAAACAGGGCCTGTGACTCCGCCCACTTCCGGCCGAAGCTCTTGGCCCCGCCTACATCCGAACAGGGACCGAAGCTCGTGGCCCCGCCTCCAAACTGCCGCTGATTGTGTCCAAAGGAACCCGAAGCGGAAGCCCCGCCTCCTCCCGAAGCTTCGGGCCCCTCCTCCTGGCAGGCCCGAGGCTCCGCCTCTTTACGTGCTCCTGGCTCGGCTGCCGTGCGGTCCAGGTGCGGTGGCGGAGTGGTCCTCTCCCGCGCTCGGAGCCTGCCGCTTCCCCGCCTGGCCCGCAGCCTGACGGAGCCGCGCAGCCGGCCCGAGCGGGACCGCGACGGAGCGGCGCGCGCTGGGCGGGGGAGGCGTGGCCGGAGCCAGGGTGCCGGTGAGCCAGGACTGCTCGGTCGCCTCTTGCCCGGCGGGCGGCGCGGAGCCGGGCCCAGGTGGGCCGGGGCGGGGCCGCTTTGGGTGCCGGGCTGGGGGGTGGCTGCGGACCCGCGGGCCGACCGGGGCGGGCGTGGCACCGAGAGCGCGGCCGAGCGGGGAGTGGCGTAACCGCCTGTGGCTCTGACCTGAGCTTGGGGGGAGCTGGGGAGGAGCTGGAGGGGGCGTCCTCCGGGCTTTGGGTGGGAGAAGCGTCTGCAGCTCCGGAGCAGGTTGTGGCTGGAGCCTGGGTTCCGGCAGAGGGAGGCCCGCCGGGTCCCTGGATCCTCGGAGGAGGAGACTGGAGCTCTGGAATACTGGGCTCTCCACGGGAAGGGCCCGGGACAAGGGTTGTTGCTGGGTTCTCAGAAAGCGATGTCTGAATCTTTGGGGTCCTCAGTGAGGGGGGAGTAGCTTTGATTTCTGCGATCGCAGAGTGGCTGAGAGGTCTGGATTCCAGGAGAAGAGAACTGGTGGCTTGGGTTCTCAGAAAAGCGGGGCTGGGGGTGGATTCCTTTATCTTCAAAGGAGGAAGGTTCTGGAGGTCCGGATTCCCCTCTTCGCAGAGAGGAGCTGAGGGTGAGACTCCATGATCCTCGACAACTGGGGACTAGGGAGAGTGAATTCCTGAATCCTCCGAGGGGGAGGGGTGAAGGCCCGGACTCCTGGGTTCTCACCGAGAATCTCTGCCCCTCCCCCAGACCATGTCGCCCGAAGAGTGGACTTATCTAGTGGTTCTTCTTATCTCCATCCCCATCGGCTTCCTCTTTAAGAAAGCTGGTGAGTCAGGTTCCCTCCCTAGTGGAAAATGGGGGGGGGGGGGCAGGCAGGGGACTCCCTGGAAGGTTCCAGGCTTATGCTGTCCCTTCTCCCTGCAGGACCCGGGCTGAAGAGATGGGGGGCAGCAGCTGTAGGCCTGGGGCTCACCTTGTTCACCTGTGGCCCCCACACTTTGCATTCTCTGGTCACCATCCTTGGAACCTGGGCCCTCATCCAGGCCCAGCCCTGGTGAGGATTTGGTGGGGAGGGTTTGGGGAGGGGGGGAACAGAGGAGGGGGGAGCGGAGGGGGAGGAGGAAGCAACCTGTTATCCTTTTTGGGTCTGTCTCCCTTTCTGCCTTTGTTTCTGGGTGTCTCTTGATTATCTCTGAATACTCTGTGTCGTTGTGTCTGTTTTTCTTCCTCTCCTGCCTCTTCTGGGTCTCATCCTTGTGTGTCTCACCTGGTCCCTGAGATCCAGTTCATGTATTCAGGAGAAAAGAGGACTTGTGCAGGCCCTGCTACCTTTCGCGTTTCTATCATGTCTCTCTCCCTCCTTTTTCTTGCCTCCCGCAGAAAAAATGGAGGACTGGAGGTTTTTCACCCGAAAGCCTCTCTTGAGCCCTCCTCATTCTCTTCTCTGTCGTGGTGCATTTCTATGTGGTTGTGTCCTTTCTTCCACGGTCCCTCCCCCATTTTCTGTGGGAGGTGGGGGAGGATCTGTAGCTAGAATCTGGGGGAGGCCGAGGCGAGGTCTCTGTACCCAGCACGGCAGCCTTCTGCCTTTGCCCCAGCTCCTGCCACGCCCTCGCCCTCGCCTGGACCTTCTCCTACCTCCTGTTCTTCCGTGCGCTCAGCCTGCTAGGCCTGCCCACTCCCACGCCCTTCACCAATGCTGTCCAGCTGCTGCTCACCCTGAAGGTCAGACTCCCCTCCAGCCCTCCCTTTGTGCGAGGGGATCTCCCCATCCTCACTTCCCCCTCCCTCGCACTCCCCAGGGAGCAAGGGAGGCGGGCTTTCATCTCCCACACACTCCAGGGGTGGGACTTCACCTCTCTCATGCTCTGGGGCAGGCCCTCACCTCCCAGCTATGCTCTGGGGTAGAGAAGCACATTCCCGCCCCCTGCCCCCCACCCTCCTAGCATAGCGGGCTGTGTGCTTCCCCGACGTGCTCATGCTCTCGAGGACTGCATGTTGGTAGCGAGCCATTTAACGAAGTAGGAGAAACAGCTTGGGAGAGAAGGCACTTACCTAAGGGTACAAAAGCAGGACGCCTGGGTCTGGCTGTCAGTCACTGGGGAGGATAGGTGAAAGTGGATCCCTAGGTCCCACCGGAGACTGAAAAGTCAGGAGCTGCCGGGTGCTGGACTCGCGAACCAGGTCTCGCCTGCGTCCTGCCTTCTCCGCGGGAAGGCGAGGACAGGCAGGAGTCCGTTAGCCAAGAGTTGGAGGGAGAGCCTTTCGTGATGTCGGAGCAGCGTGTGCAAGGGAGCAGGCCAGTGTGGGGGGGTGGGCAGGCCACACGCATTCAGCCCCAGGGATGGGGGTGGGGAGCAACCCCAAAGCGACAGACTCCAAGACCTACTGGTTAGATTTGGGGAGGAAGGAAGGTTTCTGGCAGGAGCAGTTAATTGGCTGCTGGTGCGGTTGCCGAGGAGACAGGCCGGAAAAGGACCTGCTCTGGGGAGTGGGTGACCCTGTGTTCCCCTCTGGGTGCATGAAGTTTGAGGAACCCCGGAGGCCTAGGACTGTGAATGGCCAGAGGCCCCGAAATGGGTTTGGGGGTTGTAGGGAGGAGCCCAGTCTGGGGGTACAGTTCGGAGATCCCAAGAGCATGGGTGATACCAAAGCATGGGCTGCAGAAGAACCCAGAAAAGGGAGCACGGAGGGGGAAAGGCCCAGGAGGGAGGGTGGGGGACACCCGCTGGCGAGAAGCCGCTACCCTGCCACTCCTGACTCCAGACTTCTGCTGCCCGCGGGAACGGACCTCAGCTCCCCGCTAAGCTCCCAGGGGCCCGCTGGCCACAGCATCCCTCGGCTGCTGTGGGAGGGGTAGATGAGGAAGGCCCAGGGTCTGTCTGATCCGTACCCCACCCGTGTCTCTTCCCCGCAGCTGGTGAGTCTGGCCAGTGAAGTTCAGGACCTGCACTTGGCCCAGAGGAAGGAAATGGCCTCTGGCTTTAGCAAGGGGCCCAGCCTGGGGCTCCTGCCCGACGTTCCCTCTCTGATGGAGACGCTCAGTTACAGCTACTGCTACGTGGGAATAATGACAGGTGAGTGTGCCTGCGCCCCCAGGCCTGTCCCCTGCCCCTCGTCACCCTCTGTCTCCGCTCAGCACCCCGGGTTTGGTGCCCGTCTGGTATCCCTGCCTTCGCTCCAGTGTCTGCTCCTCTGAGGGCGAGCATCGAGGTGTGGGTCTAGCTCAGCCTCTCCCACTGCTCTCCAGAGCAGACACAGACTGTTCTCGGCCTCAGTGATGGCTCCCGGCTTCTTGGGGGGACATGGGATGAAGCGGAAAGGTCCACACAGCAGTGCTATTTCTGCCACCCGGGGAACAACTCTTCCTGTTCTGCTCCCACTTGTGCCTTGGAATGTTTTTCACTCGTGTTGACCTTCCAGTAGGTTCTCTTTTCAATGGCAGCTGTGACTACTGAGCTGTAATTGGCATGTTCAGCCATTGAAATGACATGCCATTCGCTCACTCAGTGGAGTTGGGGGTTCAGCCACCACTGCATGTCATTGTAGGACAGTTGTGTCACCCCACAAGGGGAGCGCAGGCCCTGCCGCCATCATCCTTCCAGCCTGCATCTGCCCCCAGTCCGTGGACACCACCGGTCAGCCTCCTGTCTCTGTAGACTTGCCCATTCTGATCATTTATGAATGGGATCCTATTCTCTCTGGCCCTGTGTGACCTGAGAGGCTGACTTCTGTCCATCCCACTGCCCCCTCCCCTGGCCGGGTCTACAACTGTTTCCTCTCCGTCAGTGACCCCCTTTGGTCCCTGCCCTGCTTGGGATGGTGGGAGGGCAAGGGAAACTGGATTCCAGCACTTTGCAGCCTGTGGTGGTTTCCTAGGACTTTGAACAGAGCTCCCAGTCCTCAGTGCCTATAAGGCTGGGCGCCTCGCCCCTGCAGGCCTCTGACTTCCCCCACCAGCCTCTTCCTCCCCAGAAGCACTGCTTGACCCTCCCTCACTCACAGCTGCCTCCCACCCCCACCCTCGGGGTCTGGCTTGTCCATCCCCATCTTCCTGAGGGACTTGTCTCCGTAGCGTCCCTTCTCCAGGTCTTTGTTCTTCTCGATCTGGCTGTCCTCTTTCTCTTTGAGTCCCGTGAACTCTCCCTTTCTGGTGTCTTTCTTTCTTTCTCTTAAGATTTTATTTTATATTTTTGATTTCTCTCTCCTTCCAAGTTTTATTTAAATTCTTGTTACTTAACATATAGTGTCGTGTTGGTTTCTGGAGAATTCAGTGCTCTTCACAAATGCCCTCCTTAATGCCCATCCCCCATCCAGCCCATTCCCTGCCCACGTCCCCCCATCAGCCCTCAGTTTGTTCTCTATCATTAAGGGTCTCTTACAGTTTGCTTCCCTCTCTTTTTCTCCCCTTCCCCTGTGTTCCCCTTTTCTGTTTCCTAAAGTCCACATATGACTTATTCACGGAGCATCGTACTCTCTAGTTCCATCTACGTCATTGTGAATGACCGGATTTCATTCTTTTTGTTGGCCGAGTAATATTCCTTTATGTATACACACCACACTTAAGATTGTATTTTTTTTTTTTTAAAGATTTTATTTATTTGGCAGGGAGACAGTGAGAGAGGGAACACAAGCAGGGGGAGTGGGAGAGGGAGAAGCAGGCTTCCCGCCGAGCAGGGAACCCGATGTGGGGCTTGATCCCAGGACCCTGGGATCATGACCTGGAGCTGAAGGTAGACTGAGCCACCCAGGGCCCCTTAAGATTTTTTTTTTTTTTTAAAAGATTTTATTTATTTATTTATTTGACAGACAGAGATCACAGGTAAGCAGAGAGGCAGGCAGAGAGAGGGAGAAGCAGGCTCCCCGCTGAGCAGAGAGGCTCAATCCCTGCTGCGGGGCTCAATCCCAGGACCCTGGGACCATGACCTGAGCCACCCAGGGACCCCTAAGATTGTATTTTTAAGTCCCCTCCACACCCAGCACCCAACGTGGGGCTGGGACTCAGGACCCTCAAGATCAAGAGCCTCCCAGCTCACTGGCTTCTTGTCCCTTTGAGTCTCCCTCCCCTTGTTCCAGGTTTCATACTCATCCCCCACCCTCCGGGCTTCCAGACCCTGAGCTGCGGCCCCCCCTCCCAGCCCTAGGAGTTCTGACCAGCTGCCCCCTCCACAAGTCTGCTTCTCCCCCCCCCATCCAGTTCGCAGTCTCGGGCCCCTTCGCCAGTCTCTGCTTCCACCCCATCCCACCCCAGCTCCCCAGTCTCAGGCCCCCAGCCTCCAGACCCCAAGCGTCTGACCAGCTGCCCCCTCCCTCCCTCCCTCCCGCCACAGGCCCGTTCTTCCGCTACCGCACGTACCTGGACTGGCTGGAGCAGCCTTTCCCGGGGGCCGTGCCCAGCCTGCGGCCCCTCCTGCGCCGCGCCTGGCCGGCCCCGCTCTTCGGGCTGCTCTTCCTGCTGTCCTCACACCTCTTCCCGCTGGAGGCCGTGCGCGAGGACGCCTTCTACGCCCGCCCGCTGCCCGCCCGCCTCTTCTACATGGTCCCCGTCTTCTTCGCCTTCCGCATGCGCTTCTACGTGGCCTGGATTGCCGCCGAGTGCGGCTGCATTGCCGCCGGCTTCGGGGCCTACCCCGTGGCCGCCAAAGCCCGGGCCGGGGGCGGCCCCACCCTCCAATGCCCACCCCCCAGCAGGTCAGGCAGTGGGAGGGAGGCCTCCCCAGACCCGGCAGGCCCCATCAGCACAAACTGGCCCTGCCCCTAGCAGGGAGGAGAGTGGGGGAGCAGGGGGGCGGGGTCACCACCTGTTGTCAGTGCAGTGTCGCCCCTGACCACCAGAGCCCACCTGCCCCTGGCCTAGGGACCTGCCCCTCTCCTAGGGAGCAGCACTCCCGGGACCTCCCGCTGCCCCTTGTGCTTGTCCCCTCTCGGGATGGTGGACTGCTGTCTTTTGTCAGGAGAAGGAAGGTGGCTTCTTAGCGACCATGTGCCTCCCCTATGTCGCCATGGAAGTGTCACCCCAGTAACTCCGTTGTTCTGGTTACTTGGGATACCATCTTTGGGCTGGGCTGGGCCCACTCTTTGTTGCTAGGGCAGTGGTTCCCTAGCAACTGGCCTGCCCCTCTTTGCTAGGGAAGCGGTTCCCTAGCAACCGTGATCTGTCTCTTCCTGCCCCGGGACTGGCTTACCCCCACCCCCACCCACCAGACTGCCCTTTGCTGCTAGAACCCCGCTCCCCTTCTCCCCAGCCATGGGGTGCCCTGGCAGCCTGCACTTTCTAAGGAAATGGCATCCCTGAACGTGCTGCCCTCTAGCGAGGGTGGGGGTGATACTCCTAGCCACCGCGGGTCGCTTTCCTACCATTGCCTGGGACATACCCTGGTAATGATGAATTGACCTGGTTAACAATGTCAGACCCCCCTCCCACCCCATGCCAGTAATTAGGGGCGTCTTGTTGCTAAGGAAGTGTTGTACCTCCGTTGCTAGGGAAATGATGCTCCCAGCAACAGGGAATGGACCTCCCCACTGTTCTTGGCAACCAGTGGTGGCCTTCTGCCTGGGGCTAGGACTACAGGGAGCAGCCCATTTATGCAAATTATGAATTCCTCCTTGCTCAGGTGGGGCCATCCCCTAGTTGTCATGGACAGCCATTCCATTGGGGGGAAGCAGCACCCCCACACAATTTTGGCCACTGCCCTAGTAACCATGGTGGACCTCTGGTCACTAGAGAGGGTGTCTCCCAGAAAAAGTCAAGCAGGAATTGAAGGCTTTTCTAAATATGCTGGGCCCTGCTCTCAGTAGATGGCTCCTGTCCCATTATCAGAAGCCACCAGCGGTTCCAGTGGGGGTGGAATGTTCACCACTGCTGGGATTGTTGGCACCAGGGACTCAGGAACCACTGTATTGCTGGAGATGACATTTCTTCAACAGTCATAGGGACCAATAGCCACGAAGGGCCCTTTCTGGAAGCGTTTCTAAACATCCCAGGCCTTGTTGCTAAGGAATGCCCTTTCCCTAGCAACAGAGACCGGCCAGGTGTCACGTGGGTCTAGAACATCTCCCTAGCAACCACAGACCCTCTCCTTGTTAGGGATGCTCCTTCCCTAGCAATCACAGCATCTGGACCACTTAGAAGGGACCACACCTGGAGGCCCCTGGGAATGTAGTGAGCTTGGCTGCTGAGGAATGGCCTTTCCCTAGCATCTAGAGCAGTGAAGGGCCAGGTTGCTAAGGACTCGTAGCTTAGCAACTATAGCCCCTCCAGGCCTTTGTTGCTGCTGCAGCCCCCTTACCAAGAGGAGGAGGACCCCGCTGTTGGTGAACTGTGCCCCCCCCCCCACCCGTCTTCCCTCCCCCAAAAGGCTCCCGCTGAGCTACCCTCCCCTGTTGCCCTAGCACACGTGGCAGCCAGAGCTCTTCCCTGGCCAGGATCCCCTCCTGAGCGGCCGGGGCTGGGACAGGAGCCAGCGTCGGGAGGGGGCGTGGCTGAGCTGCATGTATGTCCCCCACCCTCACCCTCCACCCCCCCAGTCCGGAGAAGGCGGCTTCGCTGGAGTACGACTATGAGACCATCCGCAACATCGACTGCTACGGCACGGACTTCTGCGTGCGGGTGCGGGATGGCATGCGGTACTGGAACATGACGGTGCAGTGGTGGCTGGCGCAGTATATCTACAAGAGCGCGCCCGCCCGCTCCTATGTCCTCAGGTGAGCTGGCCGGCCCCTGGGGAAAACACGAAACTACAGCTCCCGGCAGCACGTGAGGCTGCCCACAGCTTTCCTGCAGGCCGCCGCCCCTGAGGATCATGGGAGTTGTAGTTTCTTGAGGCTGGTTCCCTGCTGTGGCTTCGCGTTGCTCCGGGGCTAGACCGCTCCCCTTCCCTGGGCCTCAGTTTCCACCTCTGTAAAGGCGGCCTCCTTCGACAGAAGCAGCGTACTGAATCCTGTGGACTCTGGCCAGATTCTGGAATCCTGGCCCCGCCAGCTCCAGAGAAAGCTTACTGAGTTAGGGGGCCTGTGTTTGTTCCAACTCTTGAATGGGGGGAATGATGTAAACAGCTACATAGTTCACGGTGAGGGCGAAGCGCGGTAAAGTGTGCCATGTCCTCACTGTGGGGCCCGCTATGTGAGGGGTCACCGCATCTTAGCTTTTTCTCTTCACTCATGTGGTATTTCTCCGGTGGGAGCCGAGTGTGGCCATTGTGCTGTTCGCAGCCTTAGGACGCAGGACTTGGGAGGACATGGAGGCCCAGCGAGGTGATCTAACCCACCGGCATCCCTCGGTCTTCCCAGAGCCGGCAGATGAGGCTGCGGGGGCGCGGCTGACACGTCTCCGCTGGAAGCAGTTGCTCGTGGCCCCAGGCGCCCCTCAGAGCCAGGCTTATGATGGGTGTGGGGAGGAGGAGGTAGCGTCCTGCCAGATGCTGGCTGTGGGGGACTAAGGGCCCAGAAGGGCCAGTCTGGGGGTGGGGAGATCTGGAGGGAGGTGGGTGCAGGAGCGGGATAGGTGAGGGACCCCGTTGGGTCTGAGGTCACCGAGCCCAGGGTGATGGTCACGTTCAGCCAGGGTTACTGGATGGGGCATTAGATGGATAACATTGAAGACCTGCAGGAGAAGGTCAGGGTAAGAAGTGGTCACTCCAGTGTTCTCAGGTGGTGGCGATACCAAAAGCTCTGGAGCTGAGCATCGGGGCAAAGCCCAGTGTTTGCATTAGAGGTTTTCAGCTGGGAGCCATCATCCCACAGTCTGGGGGGCACTGCTGGGAGGTGCTGCTGGCGGCCAGGGGTTAGAGGCCCGAGATGCTGCTCCTCCAGCCTGGGAGGCACAAGACAGCCTGCCTATAGCACAGAATCATCCATCCAGGCCCCAAATGTCCACAGTGTGGAGATGGAGAAATCCTGGTGTGGACTAGGGACGAGGAGGAGCCGGCAAAGTCACAACCACTGAGCTAGGAAGACAGTCATGAAAGTGGGAGCCAAGTGAACCAAGTGTTGTGAGGCGGATGGAGGATCTCTTGTATCAGATGATGTACAACGAAGGGTTGTGTTGAGCAGGGCAAGAGGAGGAAGCCTCCAGAAACTTGAGCAGCAGTTTGGAGGGCAAGTGAGAGCCAGCTGGAACCATTGGAGGGAGACCAGAAAGAGGGAAGGGGTGGGGGTGGAGGGAACGTTGTTCTTTGGAGAGAGGTCACTGCACAGAGGAGCGGCCAGACCGGCGGGGGGGGGGGGGGGGGGTGCCGAGTAGGACCGAAGCCCAGAGCTCAGGTTCACCTGCGTGAAGTTCTGGGTGCCCAGCGCCTATTCATGTGCGACCCACTGCCTTGCTTCCCCCTGTCGGGGACCCTCACCTAAATGCTCCCAACCCATAGGGCTCTTTCTCCACCAGAGGTAGAAAAGAAAGCTGTGTTCATGAATTAGTTTAAACCAGGCTGCGCTACACACTGAGAGGAACCCACTAGAGAAATCACCGCAACAGGAAGAAAGCTCCCCTTTTTATAGACCCGAAGACAAGGAAGAGCCCCCTTCCCCAGCCTAGATCAAAGTCCGTGGCACAGCCTGCTCTCATTTCTCCGTCTTCCGTGGAAGTGGGACCAGAGCCTGAATTTGTGGGTCATTAACGGAGAGCATGTTTGAGTCCATAAAAAGAGGGGAAAGTGATTGGAGATTTCTGAGTCTTCCTGAATTGGAAATTACACTGATCCCCAAAAGGAAGTGGCTGGGGGCTCAGGTTCATGGGTCTTAAAGAAAGATCTGCTGAGAGGATTAACTGGGTTCCTGAAGCTCTAGAGTAGTGACTCCTGGGTCTGAGGGAGGAGGGGGCTGGGGGCTGGACTCCTGGGTCTGAGGGAGGAGGGACTGGGGGCTGGGCTCCCGGGTCCTGAGTCGCAACCTCTCCCCCCAGGAGCGCCTGGACCATGCTGCTGAGCGCCTACTGGCATGGCCTCCACCCTGGCTACTACCTAAGCTTCCTGACCATCCCGCTGTGCCTGGCTGCCGAGGGCAGGCTGGAGTCAGCCCTGCGGGGGCGGCTGAGCCCCGGGGGCCAGAAGGCCTGGGACTGGGTGCACTGGTTCCTGAAGATGCGTGCCTACGACTACATGTGCATGGGCTTTGTACTGCTGTCCTTGGGAGACACCCTCCGGTACTGGGCCTCCGTCTACTTCTGCGTGCACGTCCTGGCCGCGGTCGCGCTGGGACTGGGGCTGGCTCTGGGCGGGGGCGGCCCCAGCCGGAGGAAGACCGCGCCCCCGGCCGCCAGCCTTGCCCCGGAAAAGCTCCGGGAGGAGTAGGCAGGAGTCAGCCGCCACCGCACTCCCTTTGCGCGTCAGTCTGGCCACCAAGCTTTTGGCTGGGAATTCCGTGAACCAGGCTGCTGTCTCCTTTCCCAGAAAGCGCTAAATTTGGCTGGGGGCCTGGAGAGGATTCCCGTTCCTCAGCTCGCCCCCACCCCCACCCCCGCCTCCGATGCAGCAGGGCGGGGGGGCTCCCCCTGCTCCCCTGCTGTCTGCCCTGAGGGCTCAGTAAGCTGTCATCCCTCCTGGAAAGTCAAGGTGTTGTCCAGAGGAGAATCTCCCCTTGTCCCCACCGCGGCGTCCAGAGCACGCTGCCCTCCCTGCAGCGCCCCCAGCAGGGACCCCCGGGGCCACGGGGTTTCCCAGACGGATTCCCCTTTCTGGGGCGCCGGCTGCAGGGCAGCTTCTGGGAAAGCCACCCTCTCTCCCCAGGCTTTTGCCCCACATTCACGGAACAGTGTTTCAGGCCCGGAAGGGAACATTACCCTCCCATTTCATAACGGGGAAACTGAGGCACCGAGGAGCCGGCCTTTGGACATGGTTCTTGCAGCTTCCATCTGAGCCACCTCAGGGTCACAGCGCTTCTGTCACCCTCTTGTCATTCTCTGGCCTAGAATAAGGTCGGAATGTGTGAATCTACCCCCCCCCCCAATAAAATGTCTCACAAAGACCGTATGTGTGTCTGGGGGTGATCATAGGTGTGGGGCTCCCCCGGATGCAGGGTGATGGGCTCTGCTCCCAGGAGACACAGGGGCATCAGGGGGTTTCCGTTCCCAGGGGACCTTACGGAGCAGCCGTCGTCCTGATGGTACTCCCCGCCCCCAGCCACCTGGTGGCCAGGTACAGACCTGCCCCAGTCCCTGCCTTCCCTGGGGTAGTCCCCGCCCGGCTGGCCGCTGGAGACGGAAGCAGTTTCACCTGGGGCCGTGGAAGAGTGCCCGATGTGGGAACCGGAGGCCCGGGACTCCTCTGGAGGGTGGCCGGTACCCCGGGGAGCCAGAGCAGGTGCGGGAGTGGGGGGTGGGAGGACCCAGCCCCAGGGAGGAAATCCTGAGGGAGGCAGAGAAAGGAGGCCGGAACTCCAGGGTCCAGAGGGCAAAAGGGGGAGGGATTTCGATTCCTGGTAGTTTTGAGAGAGAGGGGAACCAGAGGATGGGGGTCCTGGGGAGGATTCTGGAGGTGCAGACTCTAGTCTCAAGGGAGGGGGGCCAAGTTCAAAAACTGAATAAGCTTTAAAAGGAAGCTGAAGAGTGGGCTTCTCAGTCCTGAGATAGTAGGGGCCTAGAGGGCCCACATTTGGGTGCTTGCGGGGCACGAGGCCCAGACTCCCGGGTCTGAGGGAGGAGGGGCTGGGGGCCTGGACTCCAGGGTCTGAGGGAGGAGATGCTGGGGGTCTGGACTATTGGTCTGAGGGAGGAGGGAGCGGAAGCTGGGACTCCTACGCCCTCCCAGCCCCTGCTGTCCTGCCCCAGGCCCGTCCCTCTCTTCTGTGCTGAATGAGCTCCCCAGTGCTGCTACCCTTCGGTACCGAGGCCCTGGGGTTCTGCCATGGGGGGCATCAGAGGAGGAGGAAGAAGATGGAGACAGGAATATCCAGGCCATCGCAGAAGCTGCCCAAAAGGAGCTGGAGGAGCCCCTCCCCTCCCGGGAACTGCCCTGGCCCCTGCAGGCCCGCCGGGCACACAGGTGAGTCTCCTGTCCCACCTCCCAGCCAGGTGAGGGCCATCCTCGGGCTTGCTGGCGCTGTGTCTCCTTCTTACTGGGATTCTCCCTGCTTCTCTTGGCATCTTTCGCCCATGCCCTCGTCTCTGCTTCTCTGACTCCAAGAAGTCCTGTCTCCCTGACGCTGGGACTCTTCCCTCGGCCGGGTTCACAGTCTCCGTCTCTGCTCAAGCTCTTTCTCCCTGGGCCTGAAATCTGTTCTTCGTGTTTCCTTCTCTACAGTAAGTCTGTCTCAGCCTCCGGACTCTTCCTTCTTTCCCTCCCAGGTCTGCATGATTCACTGGGCTGGGGAACAATGAACGTGCTGGCCTCTAGGTCAGCACTGAGAGGTGCCCCCCCGCTATCCCAAGCACAGTGTCCTAGCAAACCTTTCGTAAACCTGCTCTGCATAGAGCAGAGTCCTGTGCGTCTTTCCTGAAAACAAAGAAAGCACTGGAACTTCGGGCAAGTGGGGAATACCTGTGGGATACCATATGTTCCCAGAAACAGCAGAACCTAAGAAGCAGGTGTGACGCCCTTCTGAGAATGGGGTCGTGTGTCTGGAAATTGTTTTCTGAACCCCATCGTTATGGGGGTTTAGGGCACTTTGTCACACAGCCATGCTTGGTGAAATCTTTGGCCACTAGTGACAGGACGCACCACCCAGCCCTGCTTCTCTTCCTGCAGCTGCGGGAGAGGTCCCCTAGCAACCAGCCCCCACTCTTAGTTGGGGTCCAAAAACACCTCACTTATTTTACAAAAGACACATTTATCGCATCACTTAGGGCATCCCAGGGGTTTGCCAGGGACAGGGACAGAAACCAGATATATATTTATAAATCACAGGATCATACCTTCCTTTTTTCTTTCCCTTTATGACGTTTGCCTACAGAAAAGTGTACATGGCATTGTGTATACACTGAGAGTGTTCCCATGGTGAGCTCCCAGGCAGACTCCACAGAGGGCAAGAGACATCTCCCTGGGACCCAGAGGCACCCCACATGCCCCATATCACCCCCTTTCTCCCCACAGTGTCTCCTCCCAGACTACTAGGATGAGCTCTCGTTTTCCTGTGGCACTTTGCCACCGACGAATGCGTCCCTCCAGGGCAGGCTGCGTGCTTGCCTGGAGCTCTGTGTGGGGATCCCTGCAGTCTGAGTACCCTGCCGGGCTTCTGTGCCTCTTCCTGTCGGCCCGGGGTATCCCCAGTCACCAATATGCTGCCTTTGACTTCCTGGTCCCGCTCTTGTCTTGTTGCTACATTTGGGTGGTGTCCAGCTGGGGCTGCTGGGCCCTTTCTATTCTGCTCTGAGTCTGTTTTCCTACCAGGCAGAGCCATGCCAAGGACCAGAGGGCTCAGAAATCAGGTTCCAGAGGCGAGCAGTGGGCCTTGTGGCTTCGGCGGTCCAAGGAGAAGATGAAGGCGGGCCTGCACACCTTGCAACCCTGGGCGTGGACACTGAAGAGAATCGGGGGTGCAGTGGGGTTGAGGCTGGTGTCTTGGGGCGGGTCCCACTCCCCGGTCTGAGGGAGGAGGGGCTGGGCTCCTGGACTCTGGGTCTGAAGGAGAAAGACCTGGGGGTCTGGACTCCTGGGTGTGGAGGAGGAGGGGGCTGGGGTCTGGACTCCGGGGTCTGAGGGAGGAGGGTCTGGGGGCCTGGATGCCCCAGTCTGAGGGAGGAGGCCCCAGACTCCCAACAGGGAAAGGAGCCCCAGGCCTCTCTGGCTCCCCCTGCAGGCCAGTTTGGCGCGGGCACGGAGTCCTACTTCTCCCTGCTGCGTTTCCTGCTGCTTCTCAACCTGCTGGCGTCCATACTTAAGGCCTGCATGACGTTGCTTCCCACCTGGCTGGAAGGGACTCCCCCGGGTCCCCCGGGCCCTAACGCCTCCTCACCCTGCGGCTTCTACGACCCCAACCCCCAAGGCCTGGTCGCCTTCCCCACCCATCTCTTCAACCTGCTCTCAGGAGAGGTGCGTCCCTGGGAGAGCCCCTCTGAGCCTCAGGGCCCCCCAGTTCTGATCGCCCAACTGCATGGTGCGCTTTCCCTTTGCAGGGTTTTCTAGAATGGTCTCCTCTCTTCTATGGGTTCTACCCACCCCGTCCACACCTGGCAGTCACCTACCTATGCTCTGTCTTTGTCATTGGCCTCCTGGACCTGCTGCTCATCCTTCATCGGTCAGTAACACCGGTCCCCCGGGGCCCCGGGAAGCTGGGCAGAGACTAGTGCTGGGAGAAGACCCCTCCCCAAGGATCTGGAGTCTTGCTCTGTGATCCCTTTCTCTCAGTTGGACTTGAAATCACACTTAAAAATGCTTCATATATGCTAAAGACCAGGGACAACGATGGGCTGTTTCTCCTTCCTGGGGCTTAGGGGTTAGGAGGGGAAAGTAAGATAGTAGCCGAGCAAAGTGACCACCTCTTTTCTGGAGGGGCAAGTGCTCTATGGGAAACAAACTGGGGTGGTTCATTCATTCCCACAAGAAATACATTTTGAGCCCCTACTATGTGCCGGCCAGTGTTCTAGACAGTGGGCAAAACAGGACAAGAAACAAACCCGACTGATTCCTGCCCCGGTGGAGCGGACAGTTTATAAGCTGGAGACAGGTGATTAACAGCCATCCATACATGAGTCAGTGACGGGGCATGTAAGCAGGTGATCAGGGCTCTAGACACAGCAGGTGAGGCGGGCTGCTGTCTTATTAGGTGCCCAGGGCTGCCTCATTGAGACAAGACTTCTAAACAAAGCCGTTGAGAGGGAGAGGGATCGGTCAAGTAAATACCCGGGCAGAGAGCATCGCAGGCAGAGAACACAGCCAGAGCAGGGCAGGAGCAGGGTGGTGTGCTGGAGGTCACCCTGGGAAGCCTGTGGGCCCAGGGCAGAGTGGGTGGGGGGAGCTGGTGGGGCCCCCCTCTGTCTGTAAAGGATTTGGAGGCTTTTGGAGGGAGATGGGACTCCCTGCAGGTTCTTGAGCAGAAGATCACCCTGATCTGATTTAGGTTTTATAAAGGATTCTTCCTTTCTGGCTCTGTGGAAGAGGGAGGGAGGGAGGGAGAAGAAGCAAGAAGGGAAGAAGGAAGGGAAGGGGGTAAGGGATGGACAAGCTCGTGGCAGGTGAATTGTTACAAGGTGTTACAATCCAGGCAGGAGACGGTGGCTGCTTGGAGCAGGGTGGTGGCAGTGGCTGATTTTGGGCTTTTCTTCTTTTTTTTTTTTAATTGAATTTCTACTCCCCACTCCCAGCTTTCTTGAGATACAATGGACAGAAATAACATTGTGTAAGCTTAAGGCATACAAAGTGTTGAACTGATACATTTATATATTGCAACATGATTGCCTCCATCTCTAGCCAGTGTTGGGAGACAGGAGACATCAGGTGGTTTCTGTATCTTGGCTACTGTTGGTAATGCGGTGAATGTGGGGGTGCAGATGTCTCTTTGAGATCCTCTTCTCATTAACCTTGGATACATACCCAGAAATGGGATTGCTGGACGATACGGCAGCTCTATTTTAAATCATTTTTTGGAGGGGGAGGGAGACCTCCATATTGTTTTCCACAGGGACGCACCAGTTTACGTTCCCAGCAGTACAAGAGGGTTCCCTGCTCTCCACGTCCTCACCAACACGTGTTATGTCTTGCCTTCTTGATGAGAGCCATCCCGACAGGTGGGAGGGGATCACTCATTGGGGTTTGATGGGCACGTCCCTGCTGACCAGTGATGATGAACACTTGCTCAAGCACCCGTTGACCTTCTAGATGTTTGCAGAAAAATGTCTAGTCAGTTTCTCGGCCCCTTGAAAAATTGTTTTTTGCTGTTGGATATTGTCTGTGTTCTTTTTCAATGTTTTTTTCTATTAACCCCACTATCAGGACTGGCAAATATTTTCTCCTATTCCCCAGGAACATTTGTATTCACTCTGTGCAGTTTCCCTTGCTGCGCAGCAGATCTAATGCGTGGGGTCGCCCCGCTTGCCCCTGTCTACTTTTGTTGCTTGCGCTCTCGGTGTCCTGTCCAAAAGATCGCCCCCAAGGCAGAGGTCAAAGAGGTCTTCCATCATTTCTGTTTCTAGGACTTTTTTCGGCTTTAGGTCTTATGTTGAGGTGTGTAATCCGTTCCAAGTTATTTTTTGTGAGTGATGTAAGTGGAAGCGGTTTCATTCTTCTGTGTATGGCTGCCCAGTTTCCTCAGCATTTGTTGAAGACTGTCCTCCCCTCCCACTGAGTGTGTGGGCTCCCTTGTCAAATATTCGTTGTCTATTTTTTTTTTTCATTTAAAAAGTATCTCACATATCCAGAAAAATGCAGAAACCCAAGAACAGAGGTGGGTATGTGGCCATCCGTATCAAGAAATAATACCTGACCAGCCTCCAGAAGCCCCCTCAAGACCTCAGGTTGCCACATATCCCCCTGAATTCCCCCCATCCCATCCTTTCTTTTCGCACCATGGACCACTTCCATCTGTTCTGTCCTTCATATAAAAGGGAGACTCTGGATGTATGTGAAGGGGAGAGCTATAGAGAGAACCACATCAGTGGGGATTGTGGCTTTGGTGGGTTGATCCCGAAGTGGCGTTTGGACAAACCAAGGGACTAGTGAGTAGGTGGTCGCACACATGGGTTCTGCAGATGGGTCTGGACTGTAGGCACAGATCTGGGACACACTGGCATTCGAGCAAGATTAGGAGTTCCTCCAGGGGCAGGGCTGTGGTCAAGAAGGAAACCAAGGACTTAGAAAAGGTGGAGTGTCTCCTGATGCCATGCCTGGGACATCAGATGGAGGTCCCCCTACCTGGGTACACCTCACCACCCAGGAGCAGAGATGAACAGAGAGAGAGATAGAAAGCAACTTTTATATTAAAAAGCAAGTCAGTGATGTCCGTTCGGGAGCAGTACTATATAGAAAACCAACGGGAGGATATGATGGGGAAGAGAGAGCAAGGATCAGCAGTTTTTTGCTGATAAAGTCCAGATAAGAAACATGTTCATATTTTTGTTCATTTTCCAGCCATACGGTCTCTGTCTCAATTAAACTCTGCTGTTGTAGGACTAAGGCAGCTGTAGAGAATAAGCAACAGCAGCTGTGTTCCAATAAAACTTTATTTACAAAATCTGGTGCTGTAGTTTGCCACCCCCTGGGATAGAGAAAGCGTAAGAAGCCTCATTAAAGGGAGCGGTCAGAGAAGGACTTGAAGAGGTGACCTGTAAGTAGAGACCAGAAAGAGAAGGAACCAGTCAGGTGAGCAACTAAGACCTGGGCATTCCAGGCAGCAGGAACTGCACATGCAAAGGCCCTGTGGTGAGAAGAGGTTTGGAGTGTTCTGAGCTATGAAAGGCCAGGAGGAGAAGGTGCAGGGACAGTATTTGAGTTTCAGGAATTAGGTGGGGTCGAGATCAGGTGCGTGCTGGCTGGCTGTGCTACGAAGGAGCTTAACTTTCAAGGACAGGGAGAAGCTGTGAAAGAGGGTTTAAAGGGCAGGACCATCTGATCTGAATAAAAAGAAGGTTCCACTGGCGCAGGAACAGAATGGATTCAAGAGGGTGCAGGTGGAATCAGAGACTGGGGAGCAGGCATCTGTAATCATCCACTTGGGAGAGGCCAGGGGCTTGCACCAGGGCATTGAGCCTCTTGGCCCACTTTTCTCCGTGTTTTCCCCTCTCTCTGATTCTCTGTCCCCTCCCTGGGTCTTTGCCCCACCCCTTGGAGATCTCCCCTCCTTTCTCTGGGCCTTCCTCCTCTACCCCCTTCTCTAGACTTCTCTGATCCCTCTCTCTAGACCTCTTGCCTTCGTTTACTGTCCCCCTTTCTCTGAATCCTACCCCCTTTGGTCTCCAGTCTCCCTTCTTAATGTGTCTCTCCCCAGGGTCTTTGTCTTTCTTACTCTGGGTCCCTGTGCCCCTTTCTCTGGAGCTCTGTCGCTATCTGCTGGGTGTCTGTCTTCCCGAGTCGGCCCCTGAATCTCTCTCTTGGTCTCTGACTCTTTCTTTGCTAGGTGGCAGCTCGTCCAACGCCCAAGGTCCTCAGATTCATTTCCCCGTGTGTCCCATAAGAGGGGTGCCCCCGCACTCATGACTGACCCTCCACACCCTGTCTCCTGGCTCTCCCCTCCCTTAGCTCCGTGTCAGGACTCAAACAGACGCTGTTGGCCGAGTCAGGGGCCCTGACCAGCTTCAGCCACCGGGTGTTCACCGCCTGGGACTTCGGCCTCTGTGGGGATGCGCACGTGCGGCTGCGCCAGCGCAGTATCCTCTACGAGTTGCAGGTGCGCTTAGGGATGGGGGTGTACAAGCAGGTAGGTAGGGGGCGGGGCCAAGTACGTGGGCGGGGCCCCGAGAGGGGGTGGGACTCAGAAACGCAGGAAGGGTCTAGGAAAAAGCAGGCGGGGGGGGCCTGAGGGGGAAGGGGCGGGGCCGGAAGCTGCCAGAAGGAGCTTGATAAAACTGGAATTCCGTACAGGGCATGCGCGCTGGGCCTCAGGGCGCGGGGGCGCGAGGGGGGCAGGATACCGAGCACAGGTCCAGGCCTCAGGGCGGGGTGCGTGGGAGGACAGGCTGTGGAGCGCTAGCTCAGCCTTCAGAGGGCGGGGCTTGGGGGATACTGGGTGGGGCCTTGAGGGGGCAGGGTGTGGAGTGCTGGGGCGTGGCCTGTGGGGTGCTGGGTGGGGCTGTGGAGGGGCGGGGCCGGGAGATCTAAATTGTCCCCTAGAGGACCAAGGAGGCACTGTGACAAGGATTGTAGAATTCCTTAGAGGGGTGTTGCTGTATCAGTTCAGGTTGACAGAAGGCCTCTGTAGGACCTGGGGGAATTGAGCCCAAATGGACATCTTTCCTGGCCTCAGGTGGAGCTGGAGGAAGCTGTGGTGCGGCGCCAGGCGGCGGTGCGGACCCTGGGCCAGCAAGCCTGGATGTGGTCGGTGCACATTCTGCTCAATCTGCTGGTGATTGCACTCCTGGGAGCAGCCTTCTATGGAGTCTACTGGGCTACAGGGGCCACTGTGGATCTGCAGGTGTGGAGGGTCCTGGGGGAGAAGGGTCCTGTGGTTCCAGCACTTACACTTGCAAGGTTAAAAGGGACTGAAGTCTATAATTCCTTAGGATCTTAGGAAGAGGGATGGGGTGTACGTTTGGACCTTGGACTTTGGGATGCTGGAGGAAGAGGCTGGGGGAGGATGTTCAGCAAGGTTCTGAAGGACCAGAACCCTAGGGTCTCTTTGCTTGGTCCCTCTCTCCCAGGAGATGCCCCTTGTCCAGGAGATGCCACTGCTAAAGCTTGGGGTGGATTACCTTCCGTCCATCTTCATCTCTGGGGTCAACTTCTTACTGCCACCTGTGTTCAAGCTCATTGCCCCACTGGAGGGCTACACCAGGAGCCGCCAGATTGTTTTTATCCTGCTCAGGTTCTAGCCTTTGGGGGGTGTGCTGGGGATGATGGCAGGGCTGGCCTGAAGGACACTGGCTCTGATACATAAGCACGGAAATCCCCAGAATTCTGGACCCAGTGAGATCTGGACTCAAATCCTGATTCTTGTTCACAGAGCTTCGGTTTCTTCATCTGTGAAGTGGGGAGAACCGTGTGTTCCACACTGTTGCGGGTGGCGAGTTTCGGGTGAGCACTGGTCAGTGATGATTCCTTTTCCCTTCCCCTTGCCAGGACCGTGTTTCTCCGCCTGGCCTCCCTGCTCGTTCTGCTCTTCTCTCTCTGGAATCAGATCACTTGCGGGGGCAAGGCTGAGGCTGAGGAGTGCAAAACCTGTGGCTACAATTACAAGGAACTACCGGTGAGAAGGAGAGGGGCCCCGAATCCTGGGTCTATGAGGGTCCTGACTCCAGGTTTGAGAGGAAGGAGGAGTTTAAGGTGCTAGAAACCCTCCCATTGAGGACAAGGGTACAGATGGTAAAAACAAAAACAAAACAAAAAAACTGAGGCCCCCCCCATGCCCCAGAGAAAGAATTGTTAGGCTCTCACACGCTTGTGATTTGGAGACCTGGATGCTTGCGCCTCTAGGTGCCAGGGTCCTGAGGTCTTCCTGACCCATGACTTCCTTCCTCAGTGCTGGGAGACTCGGCTGGGGCAGGAGATGTACAAACTCCTGCTGTTTGATCTGCTGACTGGCCTGGCTGTTATGCTGCTCATCCAGTTTCCTCGGAAGTGAGAGCCCCGCCCCTCACAGTGCCCCACCCCCTTCTCTAGCCCCGCCTCTGCTCCATCTCTTTGCCCTTTGTCCGCAGACCCCTCCCCTCTATTACCTAGTTACTTCCCTCTGCCCCCGCCCCTACCTCTAGCCCGCCGGGGTCGACCTCTGGACACACCCACTCCAGGACTTTGAAAGCCCCACGCCTATTCGATTTCTTGACTTCCGATTGGTGGGCGGGACGGCAGAGGCGGGGCAATGCGGGCCACCACGCCTCTGACTCGGCCCCGCCCTGTCCCGCCTCCAGACTGCTCTGCGGCCTCTGTCCCGGGGCGCTGGGTCGTGTGGTGGGAACCCAGGAGTTCCAGGTGCCCGACGAGGTGCTCGGGCTCATCTACGCGCAGACGGTGGTCTGGGTAGGGAGTTTTTTCTGCCCTTTACTACCTCTGCTCAACACGGTCAAGTTCCTGCTACTTTTCTATTTGAAAAAGGTGAGGAGTGTGGCGGATTCCTGGGTCCTGGAGGAGGATGGAAGCAACGGTCCCCAACTACTAGAAAGAGGAGGGGTCTGGAGGACAGATTCCTAGATGTGGGAGGAGGAGTTTAGGGCGTCTTAACTTGTCCGTCCAAGGGAAGAGGGGACCCAAACTCCCGGATCTGATGGCAGAAAAGGACTAGAGCCTTGCGGTTCCTGACTGAGAAGGGGCCAGGACTCCTGGGTGATGAAAAAGGACAGGCTAGGACTCACAGTCCTGTGTCTCCTTCTCGCCACAGTTCACCCTTTTCTCCACCTGCTCCCCGGCCTCCCGCACCTTTCGGGCTTCCACAGTGAATTTCTTTTTCCCCTTGGTCCTTCTCCTGGGTCTGGCCATCTCCGCCGTTCCCGTGCTTTATAGCCTTTTCCTGTAAGTGTGAGAGGCGCCTTGCCCCCGCCCCCTCCACCCTCATCCAGGATTCTGAATCGCCGCCATCCTTGAACACTGCCTGTCTCTGCGCTCTTCAGGATCCCACCTTCCAAGCTGTGCGGTCCATTCCAAGGGCAGTCGTCCATCTGGGCCCACATCCCTGAGTCTATTTACACCCTCCCGCAGACCGTCCAGGACTTTCTCTTTTTCCTGGGGACCCAGACTTTTGCCGTGCCTCTTCTGTTAATCTCCAGGTGAGGGAGCCCAGACTCCTGGATTTGAGTTTGTGTGCCCTGGGGACCCTACTGCCTCTTTCCAAGGGAGGGGGCTGGGTCCTGGACTCCTGGGTCTGAGGGAGAAGGGAGCTGGGGGGCCTGGACTCCTGCGTCTGTGGGAGGAGGGAACTGGGGATTCCACACTCCTGGGTCTGAGGGAGGAGGGAGCTAGGGGGTCCGGACTCCTGGGTCTGAGGGAGGAGGAGGGACCTGGGAGCTCTGGATTCCTGGGTCTGAGGGAGGAGGAGGGAGCTGGGGGGCCAGGGTCTCCTGGGTCTGAGGGAGGTGGGGCTGGGGGTCCGGATCCCTGGTTTCTAAGGAGCCATTACCCTGAAGATACTCCAGGAGCGTTCTGGCTTCCATTTGTCTCCTCTAGCATCCTGATGGCATATACCTTGGCCTTGGCTAACTCTTACGGACGTCTCATCTCTGAGCTCAAACGCCAGATAGAGACGGTGAGCCAGACTGGGTTCGTGGGAAGAGGTCCTGGTTATAGAAAGAAGTAGCGGGGGAGGTTTGTCTCACCTCTACTTCACTTTACCCTTTACTCAGGAGGCGCGGAATAAGGTCTTCCTGGCACAGCGCGCCGTGGCCCTGAGCTCGGCCAGAGGGGCTCTCTGACCTCCCCAGCCTCCCTTTGTAAGTCTCCGGCACGTCGTCTCTAAGAGGAGAGAACTGGACAAGACCCCAAGCCCTCACAGCCCTGGAATTCGGAGATTTCCGGGGCTCTGGAGCTCCCCAACCCTGCCAGGTCCCTCACTCTCCGGCAAACCTCCTTCGCGCTTCAATAAAGGCAGCACAGGTTTCAGAGCACTCCTCGTAACTTGCATCCTGAGGATCGGGCTGGGGGCGGGTGAAGAGCAGGACACAGGCCAATCAAATGTAGAGGCCTCGAGGACCGGACGCGCATGCCAGCCAATCAGCTGCCGCATCCGGTAGCTTCGGGGCGGGGACACGTGATGGGCTCGGGCGCTTGATAAGAGGCGGTTGCTAAGCTACGCCAACCCCAAATTCGACATCTCAGCCAATAAGCTGTCGCTACGGAGTGGGGGGCGTGGCAGTCAGCCCAGGACCAATCCGTGACTGCAGCAGGAACCACAGGGAGGGTCATCGTCTCGCCAATAGGAAGTACTCGGAGGCGGGCCTGCCAGTCGGCGGACGGCTGAGACGCCATGAATATCTTGCCCAAGAAGAGTTGGCACGTCCGGAACAAGGACAATGTGGCCCGCGTGCGGCGTGACGAGGCTCAGGCCCGGGAGGAGGAGAAAGAGCGGGAGCGGAGGGTGCTGCTTGCCCAGCAGGAGGTAAGCCCCGAGTGCGGTCGGGCGGGACTCCCGGGCCGAGCGCGCAGGCGTGTGGAGAGGGGCCGGATGCTGGGGTGGCGCGCAGGCGCGCTGCGTCCCGTGAGGCCGGCGGGGCTGGGCGCGGCTGAAAGCGCCGGGCCCCACCTGCGTGGCCCCCGCCTCCCCATCTCCCAGTGCCAACTCCCGACCCGCTGCGGGGGGCCCCACCTGCGCCTCCCCCTTGCCCAGGTTTTCTCCCACTCGCGTAGTTCGCGAGGTCAGAGTGCGTGGCACAGGAGGGGCTGGTGAAAGAAGAATCCTTGCGCAGTTCAAGGAAACTCGGTCCCGTTTAGTTTGCCTGCGCAACCTCCCTGTTGAGCGCCTACTGTATGCTCGCAGAGCGCCTGACCTGCGGCCTCTCAAGCACCATTCGTGGTTGGAGGAGCAATGTCCCGCCTGTGCAGAGAGGGGGGATGGCTTCCGAAGGGCCACGACGGTGGGGCGAGCTCCTTGCCGTCCCCCCTCCCCCCACGCCCCCGGGTTTACGGTGCAACTGCTAATCTCTAGTTTGCAATCCTTTGTCCAGTCGGGCCCGGAGGTGATCTGCGTTCTTAAAGTTCGCTTTTGCCAGTAGAGATTGCTCGTCGTCTCCGGGGCGGTGACTGGGAGCCCTACCTGTAGTTCCGGTCGCCTGCTCTCCTGTTTTGGGCTGCCTTCACAGCTGTTTTGTCATCTGAGCCTGGGACCCTACTGGTTGACCGAGCGGCAGCGTACAGGCCCAGGTGTTGCCTCCTTCCCCTGTCTCCCCGGTCCATGTACTCTTCCTTACAGCCCCCAGCACCAGCACTGGGGCTCCCTCCGACATACTCAGAAACCGTCTCCCAGTCCTTGGAGTCCCGTCTAGGTTCTGAATACTCTGCCTGTAACTTTCTTTTCCCTAGGCCCGCACAGAATTCCTGCGTAACAAAGCCAGGCACCGGAGCTCTCTCCCTGAGCTCGAATCAGCAGAGGCAGGAGCCCGCGGTTCTGGCCCTGTGGACCTATTTCGGGAGCTGCTGGAGGAAGGGAAAGGGGGGACCAGAGGCAATAAAGAGTACGAGGAAGAAAAGCGAC
The DNA here is from genome assembly GCF_030435805.1 of Mustela lutreola. Classification (NCBI taxonomy): domain Eukaryota; kingdom Metazoa; phylum Chordata; class Mammalia; order Carnivora; family Mustelidae; genus Mustela; species Mustela lutreola. Next base: position 50,632,852 of record NC_081305.1, read on the forward strand.
TGGAGAAAGTAAGCTGGCCCCCCACCTAGTGAGTCCTGGGTAGAGCCTGGGGGTGACTGACTGGAATAGTTGGCCGGGGGGCCTGGGGGGGGGTTGGTGGATGGTGATGAGATGAGCTCAGTATGGAACACCGTACTCAGGAGTGTGGGTTATTGCCATCCAGGCCTGCAAGGGGCTTGGAAGTGGGTGCTGGAATTCCCTCCCCGCCCAGCTATGGGACTGTTAGGTATAAACCCCTTGATGGGACAGGGCCCTCTAAGGGTTAGGGGAAGGTTACGGAGCTCTTTCAGTGTCCATCACCTCACCTGCTGTCAGGGATTCCTACCAGATCCTAATCTTGCCTTTGTCTTGCCTCACTTTTACTTTGCGAGCTGCTTTCAGGTCTGTCTTCAGTTTATCTCCCCAGAGTTGCCTGCCTCTGAACCCTAAAGTGTACCCTGTCCTTCCCTGATGCTTGTTACTGTCCAGGGCATGAGCCCCACTGTCCTTAACACATTGCTGGGCTGGCTAATGCTGGTTCTGCCTGTCCAGGAGCCTCAGGTGTCGTGTGGTCACGTGGAGGGCTCCCCGAGGGGACATCCTCACCTCCCTAGTTTCTGTTCCCCTCAGGAGAGGCAGGAGAAAGCTCTGGGCATCCTGACATACCTGGGCCAGAGTGCAGCGGAAGCCCAGACTCAGCCACCTTGGTACCAGCTCCCCCCGGGGCGAGGGGCCCCCAAGCCTGGCCCAGGTCCAGATGAGAAGATCAAGAACCGCCTGGACCCTCTTCGGGAGATGGAGAAGCATTTGCGGAGGAAGCGGCGGCACAGCGGAGAGGATGGCGGCCACAAAATGAAGGGGAAGGGGGTGCCCGAGAAGCAGCGGCCAGGAGGGTAAGCAAGCTGGGCTGGCCTGTGGGCTCGAGGACTGGGGCTGCGCAGCTGAGAGGCCACTCTCCACATGCAGTTTTGGGACCCTGACACGGCAAGCCTGCTTTCCTGAGATCCCTAGGCAGTGTTCAGTGTGGAGTGGCCGGTGGCTTCTGGGGAGACACTGCAGGTACAGGACACCTAGCCTTGTTTTGAGTTTTTTTTGGTGTTTTCATGCAAAATAGTGGTTAGACCCCAGAAAGCTTTAGGTCTCGGGGGTTTTGAGTTTGAGAGCCATGGGGTCAGCAGGTTTGTGTCCCAGCAGGACAACCCCCCAAGCAGACAGTTGGGTCATCCACAGAAGGGGAAACTGAAGCCTGGATGTGTTGTTTCAGCTGATTAACAGGGAGCTTTCTGGATCTGGAGAGGCACTAACTGTAAAGGGCGGTGATGGGATCCTTGTGCGCAGCATGAAGCCAGCTTCCCACCCCCAGGCCTCACAGTCCAGAGCGTCTGCTGCAAGGTGGGGGTTGGGGGAGTGTTCCAGGGGCTGTGAACTTCCTGACCTGACTCCTTTCCCCCAGGCCCCCATCCCTGGACCAGCTTCGAGCTGAACGTCTTCGGCGGGAAGCAACGGAACGGGCTCGTGCAGAGGCCCTGCTGGCCCAAGTCCGAGGCACAGCCCCCCAGGAAGACCAACCTGAAGAGGAGGCCGATGAACGGCGGAGGCGGTACAACTCCCAGTTCAACCCCCAGTGGGCCCGGCGTCCCGCCAGCAAGACCCAAGTGCTCACTGACTCCTGGGGGGAGAGGAGAGGCCGTAGCTGCCAGCCGTCATATAAAACTATTTATTCATAAATATTTTCCAAAATGAAAATAGGTTTACCAAAAAATGTCCCTCACTGGGGAGGGGAGGAGGGGGCAGCCCTCGCCCCCGGGGCCCCCAGGTGGGGCTGCTTCCTAGGGGAGAGGGCTGCCCCTGGCCTGGGGCCTCCCCCAGTCTTCCAGGGCAGGGCCCTCGCCTGGGCAGGGGGTGGGTGTCAGCATGCGGGGGGGTGGGGAGGGTGGAGGAAGGGGCCGGTGTCACTGGAGGTCCCGGTCCTCCAGGTAGCGGTACTCAAAGGTGAAGCCTTCCTTCTTCCGCTGGCCCCACTTCTCGTAGTCAAAGTAGATGTAGGTGCCCTGGCCAGGGGAGAAGGTGGTCAGTGAGTGGGCGAGGAGGTGCAGGGGCTCTGGGCTGCACGGACAAAGGGGACAGAGCTCAGGGCCAGATTGTGCCAGGCGCTGGGCCAGGGGCCCTGCATGCACAGGCCGTGTCCCTCCACCCTCACCAGGCTCTTCTCAGGCTCTCCTGCCCCTGTCAGAGGGAACGGGGAGGCGCGGAGAGGCCCCAGCTGGGTCTCCACCCCAGGCACGTTTACACAGTGTCTGCGGCTTCTTGGATGGCTGCGGCGTGAGGGCCAGAACTGGCGCTCGGTGCCCGAGCTGGGTCCTAGCATTTAGTTTTCACACAACCCTGAGGCCGTTACCCCATCCGAGAGAACGGAACAGGCTCAGTCTATAGCCAGGCACGCTGTTGGGACAGATGTTTTATTGGTGACCGTGGTGGTGTGATATTTCTGAAGGAGGGAGGCCTTGACGGGCACTTGGAGGAGTGCATGGGCCCAAACCAAGATGGGACAGGGAATCTGGTTAACAGCTGAGAGGATGGGGAAGGAGGCTGGGTCTGCATGATTGTCTGATATGCTTCAAGGAAGCTGAAAGAAGGGAGGTGAGGGGACTGAGCTCCAGGACAGGGCTTTGTTCAGTACTTGGCCTCGGGCAAATATTTGGTGGAAGAGACCAATGCGGAATATAGTGATTCAGAGTTACTGGAAACGAAATACATGCCTGATGCCTGATACCTGACCACGGAGTGGTCGTGTTAAGTACTTACACGTCATTAACTCAGTCCTGGTAACAACTGCACACGGGGTGTGGCAGCCTGTGTTTGCGTGTGAGGAGAGGGAGACAGGTCCAAGCCACTCGCCCAAGGTCACCCAGCTTGGGCTGGCCTCAAACCCAAGTGGAGTGCAGCAGATGGGGGTTCTGATTAGCATCCCCCTTCGTGTGTGCTACAGAGCCCCAGCTCTGCTGGGCGAGGGGCGATGGGTCGGGGAGCGGCTCATGCTCCCAGGTGGGAGGCAGCACGCACAGTATGGGCCCAGGGGCTACGGGACCACTAGCAGCCCATAGAGAGGAGAAGATGACAGGGGCCCCCCCCCCGCAGAGCACAGGGCTCATGCTGGAGGCAGGGGGTGGGCGGGGCACAGGGAGGGGCCCTCACCTGCTCAAACTCATCGGTGATGGTCTTAGGCTCCTCGTGCCTCTGGAACCACATCATGTACTTGGTGTGGAATCGCCACGACTGCTTCTTCAGGGCCTTGGCTGCCAGGTACTGTGCCTTCGTGCCCTGGAGGAGGAAGGGTGGAAGCAGGGGTCAGGGGGCCCCCACATTGGTGGAGGCACGGGGCACAGGGCCTCAGGCTGACCCGGGGCCCGCCGTAGGCTGAGGTGGGGCCGGTCAGTCCACTTGCTGAGGGGCTGGGGCATGGAACCTACCACTGCTGGTCAGCGGGTATAAACCGCTCAGAGCAGCTTCAAGAGAAGAAAAACTACTGCGTGCTGAGTGCGGAGGACGGGCAGTTAGAAAGCTTCCCCTGGCAGGACTGAGACTGGGAGGGGGAGCTTGTCACGACTCCCTGGGGTCATGCAGAGGAGACAGTTCCCTAGTGGCCTCCAGGGGCTGGCGAGACTGCATGGGGATGGACACTGTGGGCACAGCCACGGGTGGCCGGAGTGGGGCTGAGGCTCCCTGGTCCCCGCAGTGGACCGACCTGGCCCTCGACCTCAACACAGACATGTCTGTGCTGAAGTGTGTGGACAGGGACGGGTCTGCCTGTGGGGGAAGTGGGGGGCAGGGAGGGCAGGACTGGGGGATGGGGAGGGGGTGCGGTCCCGGTGGCCGCAGTGGGGCACCCACCTCACCCCTCCAGCCCGAGGGGGGACGGCGGCGGTGGCGGCGAAGCCGGGGGGCCCGAGGCTGCCCCGGGGGCCCTGCTGTACCTCCAGATAGTAGAAGATGAAGAAGAGCGTCTCTGTTGACAGGCGCTGGTAGAACTCCACGGTGTCCGAGTGTGGGGGTGGCATCTGGTGGTGGTAGGGGGGCGTCGGGCAGGGATTCCGGGGGAGGTACTGCCTGTGAAGGGACAGGAGGTTTGGCGGCCATGCCCAACAGGCCTTGTGGTCCGTGGACCGGATCGTAGCCACGACCTGCCCCCTGTGCCCCACTGCTCAGGGGCAAGGTCTCCAGCACCTGGTCATCCCCACCCCAAGTGCCTCGGACCCCAGCTCTCATGGACAGCCCCAAGTCCAGTGCCCGGCCTAACCTCGTGTCCCAGGACCAGGGGACCAGGTCCCTGGCCTGGACCGCCTCCCACGTGCCTAGGGGTCCCGGTGCCTCACCGGATGCGCTCTGAGTCTGAGGGATGAGGCATGTGGTGCCAGGCAGCCTCCTCCATAGCCTGCTGGTACAGCTGCTCCTTGGTGAGGGGCACAGGCCCCAGCGGACACACGCCCAGGGACAGTGGGATGTTCACCTCTGACAGCTGTAGGGGCGTTTGCGCGGAGGCTGGTGGGGCAGATGTGCTGCTCAGGATGATGTCTGTGGGGGGAATGGGGACCGGCCCTTTGGTGAGGCTGGTGGGGGGCCTGTCCCCCCGCTCTCCAGCCGCCTTCCGCCTCACCCAGACCCACACCTCGCTCAGTCAGGTGCAGCGCTGGCACGGGGTCCTCGATGCCGGAGCTGATGGCTGCCCGCTCCGCCATGGACTTGAGAGAGCTCAGGGGTTCTGGGGCCTGCAAAGAGAAGAGTGCTGGCACCACGTTCCACGTCCTCCGGTGGGCGTCGGGCCAAGGCCACCAGCGTGAAGAGCCTTGCTGCCACCCCACCTAACGGGGAGATGGTGTAGATGTGGGGGCAGGTGCAGCATCTGAGGAGTGGCTGTTTGCTGGGGCCCCTACCACGCCGGACCACAATGGCAGGTCCGGGAACACTGGCCTGCACACCCCCACCCCACTGCCCAGGATGCTACACCGCGTGCGCCCCACCCCCCTGTCCAGCTGGCACAGGGCCGTGGGGCAGTCTCCTGGCACCCATGGCATCCCAGCTCCTCGCTGGCGGACAGGCGGGCCTGCAGGTAGTGCTGCCTGCCCAGGCCTCCGTGCTGCCCAGGCCTCCGGGGCCGTCCTCGCGACCCTGACCCTCACACCCTCCCGCCCCCCATGCTTTTCTCAGTGGCCCCAGAGGGACTGGTCTAGCCCCATCCTTCTCTGTCCTTTCTCCACTCACAAGCCAGCAGACCCCTCCTCCTCAGAGACACGCAGTAAATTTCCTGTCTGTGTACCTCTGAACCACGTGCTTACTCTGGGCCCCACACCATTCCCAGGGCTTGTGTCCTGTCATACCAGGGGTGCAACTGGGAGCACCTGCTTTGTCCAGAGGGAAGGCCATGCAGGACGGGGGCCCAGACTCTGACACGGCAGAACTAAGGTTAAACGCAGGCCTAGAAATTCACTCCCACGTCCTACTCCCCTTTCGGACTCTGGCAGGACCCCACTGCCTCCCCAGAACACCGGACCACGCTCGCAGCCCTGCAGCCCACTTGTGCCCCCATCTCGTATCTGCGGAGCCCTGCCCCAGCGTTCTCCCCCGCTCCAGTAGCGGCCCTCCTGCAACCCTGGCACGAGAGACACAAGAGAACCACCCCTTCCTCAGCCTTTCCTGACCCTGGGACCCCCATTGCTCCCAGCTTAGGTCTCCTCGCCAAGGCCTTGCTGGGCCATCGCCCCAAGTTCAAGGCACCTCTACAGGTCCACAGCACCCACTGCCCCCAGCCCCGTGCAGTCCTGGTCGGCTTCCTATAGAGGAGGTGGAAGACCTGGGTGTGCTCACCCAGCACGAACCATGGCCCAGAGTGGACGCCAGTGAAGGGAAAAGGAGGGCGGTGAGCCAGAAGGTGGGGTGTGTGCCGGAGCAAGGGGACACGGGGATAGAGAGGATGGTGGGAAGTCAGAGCACAGGACAGAGCTGCAGAGTGCCAGAGCCTGGGGACCAGGTGAGGGTGTATGGGGTGGGGGTGGCCAGCAGACCCGGAGGAAGGGGACAGCACACGTGCAGGGAAGCCTGCGGCCCACCTTGATCTCCGGGGCAGTGCTGAACTGCGGAGGCCCGTTGAGCAGGGCACCGGCTGCCTTGGCCTCGCTGAAGCTGGGTGTCGGGGAGCTGGGAGGGTTCACAGGAAGTGGCACCAGGAGGCTGGGTCCCCCTGTGTTGTTCCCTGAGCCTGGAGCTACACCCCCAGCTCCCGCTGAGGCTGCCGCACTGGGTTCTTTCCTGGGAAGGAGGGAGAAGAGGGCTCAGAGAACAGGAGGCCTGGGCAAGTGGGGGATGAGTCGGACCTCTGCACCAGTCTACGGACGGGGACCAAGGGAGAGGTCAGTGTTCCACCCACAGCATGGGTCGCCTCAGGCAGATGCCCCGTGAGGTGGCCCACCCAGAGCCTGGCGGTCGGGCAGACCCTGGAAGAAGGTCTTCCCTATTGTCCTTCGGACGTCACAATCTTTCTGGGGGCAAACTTCTGAGAAATGAGGACTCTCTCGAAAGGTCTGACCTGAGAACTGAACAAGCAGCTTTTGGAGGAGAGTCAGGTGGGTCTAGGGCAGGCTCTGGAAAGGGGACGTGAGGGGACTCTAAGAACAATCCCAATTGCCCGAGAAATGTTTTAAAACATTCCAAAGGGTCAAGCTAAGGGACTGACTGATACTATGTCCTGGGAGGAAAGAAGTGGGGACATGACGCCCGACCAGGTGGGCGAAGTCCTGGCAAAGGCAGGGGCAGACACTCACGAGGTGCTGGGAGGTGGGTTGTGGGGGCCCGACGGGGGGCCCAGAGCCTGGCTACTGGCGCTGCTGCCCCCACTGCTGCTGAGTGCCACCTCTGCTGGGCTGTCTGCCACCACTGAGCTGTAACCTGGGGGCAGGAAACGGGGCATGAGAACGGGCTGACCACAGCAGGACCCCCCCCCCCGCCCAGCCACCCTGCTTACTGGTGGCGCCGTTCTGCTTGCCAGGGCCTCCGCCTCCACTGCTGTTACTGCTGCTGCCGCTGCCGCCCCCTCCGCCGCCTCCCCCTCCCCCACCAGGCTGGACGCTGGGCGGCCGGGGCTGGGTGCTGCTGGACCCACTGGGGGCTGGCGGGGCCACAGCCTGGGCATAGGGGGCAGGGGTGCCTGACCCGTGGCTGGGAGCCGGGCTGGCCTTGGGGCCCAGGGCGCTCGCCGGCGCTGCTGGGGTAGAGGCCCCATTGTTGCCAGAGGCAGTGCTCAGGGTGGAGGCAGCAGGCGGGGGGCCAGGTGGGTAGCTGGGCGGCATAGCCGGGGACTGAGGGTGCTGGCTGCTGTGGACAGGCTTAGAGCCATTTTTGGCTGGAGACTGCAGGGAAGAGAGAAAAGGGTCAGGCCCCACTGGGCCAGTGGGTCTGCTGAGCCCCCCTGCCCCAAGCGGGGCTCCACCATCCTTGCAGTGCCCGGCTGCCCCTAGCTCTCCCCTCCCCTTGACCTTACCCTCAAAGCTTCAATCACCACCTTGACACCTAAACTACACACGCATTCCCGTCCACACCCAGCCTCCCACATCCTGCGTGGACACCTCCCCGTGGCAGCCCACAGGGGAGACGCCCCCACCCCCGGACGTCAGGACAGCAGCTACGTCCTCAAGGGAAGATCAGCTGGAAGCAGCTAACAGTCCAAGAGAAGGAAAAGCAGCCTGAAATGGGCCAGTGGCTCTGAAGGTCACTGAAAGGCTCACAAAGTAACTGGAAGGGCCGCTGCTGACCAGCCCCCAGAAAGCAGCAGGGACACGCCTGCCACCCAGCACTGCCTGGTGGCCCGCGGCCCAGCCCTCGCTGCACACCCCAGGTCCTGAGAACCTCCCCACTTCCCCTCAAGCCCTCCCAGCAGGCCACTCCTTGACACCCTGGTTGAAGCACATGCTCCTGCCCCGGGAGGTCACACCTACCTGGCTGACTTCGCTATCCGTCGAGCGTCCCCTTTTCTTATCATCTTCAGAGTTTTCCTGAGGTGGGGTGCCGAGTGAAACTGGTGTGAGCTCGAGGGACCCAGTAGAGAGGCCCAACTCTGATGCCCCCGGGACCGCTGTGGGACCTGTGTCCCGAGCCTCACCGGGGAGCCAGCACCCCGCCAGCCTCTACAGCCCGGGGACTGCTCTCCTTAGGGACTCCAACCCTCGATTCCCTGCCCGCGCCGCACGCCCAGGACCCATCCTCAGGGCCCGCACCCAGGACACCGAGCCCCCACTCGCTCAGTTCCCTCAGGTTCCCCTTGGGTCACCTCCTCACCGTGGTGCAGTTGGCCGGGCTGGGCGGGATGGGAGAGCTGGAGGTCGTGGAGGTGGGTGTGCTGCTGGACTGGTTGAAGATCTCATCCTCCATGTGACTGTGGCTGGGGGGGGAGGTGGCGACCAGCGCCTGTGCTGTGGGGGCAGGAAGAGGCAGGCTCGACGGGCTGGGACACCTCCCCAACCGGGCCCTCACTGCCCCATGCCCGCAGGCCAGCCCCGGGCCTCACGAATGTCCTCGAGGTCCAGGTCGTCATAGAGGAACTCGTTCTCCTCGAAGTCGGGGTCCTGGGACGAGTCGACGTAGTACTCGACGTCATCCTTGATCTTGCGGATGGCATCCACAAGGATGGAGTCATTGTCCAGCATGCGCAGGATGGTCTCCAGCATGCGGACGTGGTAGCGGTGCTTCTCGATGTGCCGCTTCAGGCCCTCGATCCGGTCCTGCTTCTGCTGGCGAGCCCAGGGCCAGGCTCAGGGGCTGCAGGGCACCTGGCCAGGCCCCTCCTGCCTCCACAGAACCTGTCCTCAGTCCCCGACCCCCGCAGAGACCCAGAGGCTCCACTCCGGCCCCTCCTGCCGTAGGCAGTATGGAGTCAGTCTGTGCCCCATCCCAGCCCCTCAAGGATCCCCAGCTCCCACCCAGACACCCCAGGAAGCTCCCCCAAAACCAGAAAGCCTTGTGCTCCTACCCCATGGCCCCCTGCAGCGCCCAACAGCCCGGACCTCCAAACTGCAGCCCATCGCACCCCCATCTGCTCTAACCCCAACAGTGATGACGCCCGTTTGCAGGGAGCCGGCATCTCTGTCCTCACGTGGCCCACCCTGCGGGATACACATTCAGCAGCTTAGCCCCTGGGCTCTCCAGGCGCCAGCCCCGGCCAAGGCCTCAATTCTAAATCCTCTCCCTCCACAATGACCTATTCCATCTCTCCTTCAGGCTCCAGCTTCCCAAACCCCTTGAGGCTCAGACGCCCAAACCAGGCTCATTTCCCACCGCCCCGCATCCTGGACCCAGCTCTCCATTCTCTATGTTTCCTGTGCCAACAAGTACATGTGCTCTGCAGCCCCCTGAACCCACACCCTATGACCCCGGAGTTTCGGCATCGGGGCCCCTAGATCTGGCTTTGCCCCAAAACTACTCTTCTCAGCGCAAATGAGCCTCATTTCTCCTTGCGGCCTCAGGACCTGGGCCTTCTCAGAACTAGGATGCCACGGCTTCAGCCCTCAGACCTCCCCACCCCGTGTGGCCAACCGCTCTTGCTACGTCAGCGACCCTGGCAGAACCCAGCATGTTACCCCAAACTGCTCCTCGTTTCCAGGGTGCCACTGCTTACTGAAGCTGGACCCAAGACTGGTTCACCAACATGGGTCACCCCCAGTGGCCACTAACCCCCGACTCGCCTCAGCCCGTCTCTTTCCCCTGGGCGCAGGGTCCCCCACTCACATCCTTGTCCCCCTTCTTCTTGCGTGTCTGCACGGACAGCGACTCCACTTCACTCTCGAACTGGTCCACCTGCATGTTCAGGGTGTCGATGGTGTTCTAGGGGAGAGGGCGAGCAAAGGCAGGTGGTCAGCCAGGGTCCCCATGGATGCCCGGGATTGGGGCCCTGAGGTCCCCTCCTCTTCTCTTCCCTGACTCACCGTGAGCCACTGGCCAACCTCCTCCTTCTCCTTCTGGGCAGGGTCCACCTTCTGAGCCAGGCCCAGGCCCTCTTTGCTGTAGGCTTTAGTCTTGGTCTCTCGCTCCACAACTTTGAACCGTTCCATTTGCTGTGGACAGCACAGGTGGAAAGAGATCTCAGCCCACTGCCTCTTCCCTTCCCCCTGGGAGGGAGAAACCTTCCTCTTCTAGGGACTTCTGGGGACCCAGGAATCAGCCACCTCCCACCTCTCAGGTTCCAGGCTCTGGGCTCCTACCGTCTCAATGAGCTTGCGGTTGTCTATGAGCTGCCTCTTGTCCTTGATCTCGTTGGACGCTACCCATGTCTTGATCTGGTCCCTCAGCCGCTGCAGGTGGAGGAAAAGCGAGACAGTTCCACCGCCTCAGACCCGGGCACGGAGGCCGCCAGCCCCTCCTCCCTCCGCCCTCAGGACACAGGAATCCAGGCTAGTCCCCTCACTTGGAGCTTCTTAATCTCCTTCTTTAGGTCAGCCTCATACTTTTCTTTCTGGTTCGCGTTGGCTGCATTGTGGAGCTGAGGGATGAAGAGAGCCCAGGCGTCAGTGTGGGACTTGGGGCCCTCGTGCCCACTCCAGTGGTAAAACTTGTCTCCTAGGGCTGGGGACACCCACCCCCCACCCCAGTCCATCTCAGAGCTGCTGCTTAGGTCCTCAGCACCTGGACCCACAATCCCTCTCCCTGGCCTACACCCACAGACCTGAACCTCGTCCTGTGCTCTCCTCCCCGGAGACCCAGATCTTTAGGGTCCCATGCCCTGTACCTTCTGCCAGATATCTTCAAACTGCTCCACGCCCTCGGACACCTTCTTGAGGCAGCGATCAATCTCACCTGGCCAGGGACGAGAGAAGGCTGTGAGCACCCTGCCAAGGCAGCAGGCATCCGAGGAGGACCTCTGAGGACAGTGAGCATGTGGCTACACAGGCAGCGGGCGAGGAGACCAGTACCTTGGAGTTTGCGCTTGTCCGCCATCTTCCCTGCCCTACAGATGCAGGCTCTTCATACTCTCTTGGAGACGGACGCTGCTGAGAGAGAAGGAAGGGACGCGTGTTTACTCCCTGGCTGGTCCAGACACGGAGATATGAACGAGGCTGGGAACGGGAGGGTACATGGCATGGTAAAGGGAAGACGCATTTATTATCTGATGACAGAGATCAGGCCGAGTTCTACTTATGCTGCCCAGACAGCCCAGCACAGGGGCTGAGTTCTCTGGAAGATTGCTGGAACAAGGAACCAGATGTACTTTTTCCCAGGAAGTAAGAAATTCCTAGAGCGTAGACCACCTTCTTGCAGATGACGCTCTAGATGATTTAGAGCAGGAAGCGGCCAAGCAGCCCACGGCTGGGTGCAGGGGAGGAAGGCCCACAGTGGGGTAGGGCACACAGGTGACTAGAATCCTAACACCAGAGAAGTGACCCCTCAGACAGCTCAGAAGATGAAGACTTTGCGGGAAAAAGAGCCAGACGCTGTCTGTGTTTAGTAACTGTAGGAGACGGAGTGGGAGCAAGGGGAGATGGGAAGGGCCTGAAATCAGGAAAAGCTAAACACACCCGTCTTGTCAGGGCTGGGTCCCAAGCAGAAGAGGGCTGTACACCACCAAATTTATTCCACAGCAGTCGTTCAAACACGGGGGACAACCCAACCCAAAGAATTAGATGTATGGGGGCAGAAGGCATCACCCCAGAGAGGGCCAGGAGAGTGAAAGGGGACCTCAGCTGTAGGAGAGCTGTCTGTGCACACGAAGGAGATACTGATCAGATGCGATGGTGACACAGATGTGGGAAAACATAAACCACTAGGACGTGTGCCCAGTAAGTACTTAGAGAGTGGGGTGTCTTCACCCTGAAAGTACATGCAGCCCAGAGGAAACCAGGAGCTCTGGCCCAGGAAGAAGCCACAACTTAGGGTCTGATATCAATATGGGGGGGGGGGATGCAGGAGCCTTGCAGAGGGGTTAGGCCAAGGGGACTCGTGCACTGCCCAAGGTCACCCCCCAGAGAGGGGGCCTCTACTGAAAAGCACAGCTCCCTAAGAGAGGCCCCAGAGCAGCTTTGAGGACCAAGAGCCTCAACCCAAAGGGAGGCCACACCAAGAGGATCCCCACCCACAAAAACAGTCCCAACCGAAGACACTTTCTGCAACAATAGAAACATTCCACATCTGGGCTAGCTGTACCCCTGAATGCTGAAGATGTGGCTTGTGCACGAAACAGTGGACCTTTTCGTTTTTACTTCAGTTACTTCACTGCAGGTGGCTAGCAACTACCGACGGGACAGCAAATGACCACGCTTGAGAAGGACAAGTCCTAAAGCTGTGTATACTAGCCCCCTCCACAGGAGTCCATTCTGGATGGTAGGGAGAGGCTAGGACACCTTAGACTGGAGGGGGCACAAATCTCCAACGAGGGCCGACCGAGACAATGGCTATACCCCGGGCCCAGGGCCAGCTGACACACAGGTGGGGCCCAATCCCCACACAAGGAAGATCCCAGCTTCGGGAAGGAGAGGTAGCCAGTAGCCCAGAGGGGATGCGAACTGAAATGGGGGAAGGGCCTTTGGCCTGGGAGCTCGGGAGAGGGCCAGGACCCCAACACAGAAACTCCTCTTACTGCCCCAAAGTAGGTACAGGGATGTGACACAGGACCTTGCACTGCCTGCCTCCAGCCCAGAAAAGAGGACGCCTACTTTACAGCCCTACACAAGGCACGCCACATGGAGGAGTCGGGTCATCTAGCTTAGAGGAGGTGGTGCTGCCCCCAAGAAGGTAACAGATGGAGGGAGCAACAAGCCCTCATGGAGTCGGAGGCACGGGGCCAGGGGAACAAGAGCCTCAGCCCAGGGAGGTGAGGTTTCAGACCCTCGAAGCAGGGAGCAGCTCAGGCCCAGAGAGGACAGCACAGGATCTGCAGGAGGCATCACGGGCCCAGCTGGGCGCTGCAGTGGACAGCAGTCTTCCCCACAGAGGTTAACAGCCCCTCCCTCTGAAGACAGACCGCCCCACCCCCAGCAAAGGACGAGGGAGAAACGTGGAGCTTGAGCCTTGAAGTGAAGGTACAAGCACAGAAAAACCCTGTTCTTACGGGGCTGGGGGCCCCCACTGCTCCTAGGGGGTCCACCAAGATCTCCCAGGGGAAGTAACCACAGTAGGCTCACCCTGAGACAGGGCTGGGGGGGGGGCATCTCAGGCACCCCAGAGCCTTCTCGTTCACGGCATGGGGTCTCAAACAGAACAGAGGAACCGGGGAACCCTGGCCCAGGAGGCTTCACCAGGTCTCATCCCCTCAAGGAGCCCGTTCTAGGTCAGGGAGAGTGATCAGTGTGCCAGACTCACAGCAGCCAAGAGCCGTTTCACTGAGGGGCCCAGAGAATGGACAGCCCCTGAAACCTCAGCTGAGGGCTGAGGGCACAGTCCCAGAGACCTGAGGACACCAGGGCAGGAAAGTAGAAGGCTCAGGCCTGGGACCCAACACAACCCTGGGGGCTGTCACCGCCTCTGGTGAAGAGGCCTTGCACCGGGGCAGGAGCGCCGGCAGGCAGTCCGAAATTGGGAGGCTGCCGCTGCCACCCCAAAGAGCGCCGGGACTCTGGGAGAGGGACGTGTTCGGGCCTGGGGTGCAGGCAGCTGTGTCCCCACTGGGAGGCCCAACAGCCAGGGCGGGGGTCTGGGAACCCCAGCTGGGAAAGACAGCAAAGGGACAGCAGCGACGTGTCTCCGTGGTATCTCCAGCACCCCCTGGGCTGGGAAGGCAGAAGCCTTAGAGCCACGCAGGGGGACCACGCAAGAGAGCAAAGCGTCAGCCTGGGCACCGCCAAGGGCAGGACCCTGCGCCTGGGGAAGGCAACCCTGACGGAGCTCCCTGACTCCGGAGCAGAAGGCGCACCCCAGCCAACACAGTCTGCACATCCCAGGGCCAGACCTTAGCTCCCTGGGTTCCAGCTGCGTGCGAGGGGGGACGCGTGAGCCCCGGACCCCCGGCAAGCGCCGGCGTGACCGGGGGCGCGCGCGGGCTGCGGGGGGAGGCGCCAGCACGCCCACACCCACGGGCAGGGGCGGTGTCTGGGGGAGGAAGGGGTGCTTGCACGGCCCACGGCGCACCTCGGCTGCGGCACGGAGCGGGCAGCGGCGCCACGGGGGAGCCCTGCGCCCGGCACAGCGCTCGTTAAGTGGGAGTGACATCACCCGGCCCGGCAGAGGGGCAACCCGCGACCCGAGGCGGGCCCGCACCCCTGCCCGCCCCGCAGGCGCAGCGCCCCGGGCCCCGACTTTCCGCTGCAGGGCAAACTTTGGCGGAGGCCGGCGGGCCGTGCAGGGGTCCCGGCCGTGGGGCAGATGGGGGGACGGAGACGCCCGCCCCGCCTGCGGGCCCGGCGCCCACGGGGGTCTGCCGTCCGGCCGCCCGCACCGACGCGAAGAGGAGCGGCCCCGCTCGCCCGCACCCCCGCGGGAGGGGACCCCCGCGGGAGGGGACCCCCGGCGCGGCCGCGGGGCGCGGAGGAGGGCGCGGGGGCGGGGGGGGAGGTCAGCGGCGGGTGCCGCGGCCGCCCCTGCCGGGAGCCCACGCCGGGGGTCGGGGGGCCGGGGGCGGCCATGTCGCGACAGGCGGCGGTGGCGCCGGGGGAGGAGGGGAAGGGGTCTGGCCCAGTCGAGCCTGACGCTCTCACCACAGGAGCTGGCGCCGCCGCTGAGGAGCGTATCGCGACAGGCGGGGGAGGCGAGCGCCCGCCGCCTTTTTCTCGCGCCCCGGGTCCGGGCGCTATCGCGATAGCGGCGCGAAGCGGAAGTGGGGTGGGGGAAAGTGGGCCCGGGGTTGTTCTGACGACGGGGTCGGGGCTCAAGGGAGGCCGCGGCGTCTGCCGATGGCTCCGCGGAAGCTGACCGGGCCCGGTCCAAGATGGCGGCGGCGGAGGAGGCCTCCCCTCCTCTCTTCTCGTCTCTGGCGCCGACCCGCCCCCGAGACCCGAATATAGGCCTGTGATTGCTCCTGCGGCCTGTCGCTCTTGCCCCTCGAACGCTCCCTATTGGTCCTTGGCAGGGATGCAGCCGGCCTCCTCTCGCCGATTGGGCAATCGCTCCAAGGCGCGGCGTTCGATTGGCCTCCCGCGCAGGCTGCTAGGATTGGCTCAGGTTTTCTTCCCCGCTCCTCCTCCTCCCCGCCTCAGGGCACAACACGCCAGCGCGAGGGCCCGTGCGTCAATCAAGAGGCCACTGTCGTGCTGATTGGATACACCCGCCCCCTTCTCCTAAACCAATTGGCCGGGGGGAGGAGCTAGGCTGATGAAGGGCGGGAAGACGTTCGTCTAGTTTAGAGCCGTTTGTAATTGGTTGTGAGAGGATATTCTGCCCTGAAGCTATTGGTTGGGTTCGGAAGTGGGTGGGGAAAGTGGAGGAAGGCATGGAGCGTGGGCGTGAAAGGCAGCACACCTAATAAGCGGCAGACAAGTGCCTTCCGGGCGGGGGCCGGGCGGAGGTCGCCTGCCAATCAAAGCCGCCCTGGGGCCCCCCCGGAGGGAAGCGGTCCCCTCGGTGGCCCTGCCTGCTGCCATTACCCCTGGCCGGTGTAGAGGGTAATGGTGTAGAGGGCAGCCTCCCGCGTTCCTCGTGTCCCTGCAGCTGGCCGGTGTTCGGCACGGGTCCGGGACCGGGTCCTGCGGGTGGGAGGGAGCAGTGGACGGCGCCCCACGTCGCTCGCGCCTGCACGCCCGCGGCGGTGAGGAAGCTGCAAGGAGGTCCTACTCCCTGCACGTCCGCGTCCTCGGCGCTGGCACGACGCTGCAGAAGGCACTCGGGGGATCCCCGCTTTCCCACTCTGGCGCCGCTTCTGTCACTCCGGGATGATTCCGGTGTGCTCTCCCGGAGCTGGCCTCCGCGGGAAGACAGGAACTGTTTGCTGAACGAGCGAGCGAGTGAATGCGAGGGCTGACTTGCCGCTGACGACTCCAGGGTCAGACAGTCAAGATGGGAAGGTGGATGGAGGGAGGATGCACCGGCATCGCAGGGCAAGGGAGGGGACAGGGTCCACCTGTCCCTGGGGAGGAAAGCCTGGAGGTCGGCACTGCGACACCCTTCCCTGCGCGATCCCCATGCTCACTGGAGTTGGGAGAGTCACTCCTCTAGAGCACCGCTCCTCCCAAGTGGGGACCCTGGCTGGGGCAGGGCCTCTTACACACCCGGGAACCATCTGAAGATTTGTTAAAATGCAGATTCTGCCTCAGGAGGTCCCAGGTGATGCTGATGCGCCACAAGATTCAGAGCGCCACAAGATTCAGAGCGGTGGTTCTCAAACTGGCCCGCACATCAGAATCACCTGGGTGGCTTGAAAGAAAAATCCAGATACTCATCCTTTTACCCTAGACCACTGAAATCTTAATTTCTGGGGATGGGGACCAGAAGTAACTTTTAAATCTACTGAGATGATTCCAACATGCAGCTCATCTGATAAAGAATTTTCTAGAAGTGGTTCTCAAAGGGAGTCTCAAGCAGCAGCCAATACATCACCCAGGAACTTACCAGAAATGCACACTTTTGAGTTCCCACCCTGGACCAACTGAAGCAGTAACCCTGGGCCCTCCAACCCTGGTTTTAACAAGCCACCCAGGTAATCCTAAAGCATACTAGGTTTCAAGCATCTCTTCTAAGACTGTGCAGGACTGCGGCACAAAGTGAGTCAGATCCTTTCCTGACTCCCACCAAGGAGGTGGAGGTTCTGAAGGGTGGCAGACAGAGTACCCTTCCCCAGAAGACCTATCAGCAGAGAGAGCCAAGTTGGTCACTCTCCAACATGGCTGACCTAAAGCCTCAGGGATAAAGTTGGGGAAACTGAGTTCTGTGACCTGGGGTAACGTGGCCATTAGAAGGAATCTCCCAGGTGGTGTAGACTCTGATGTGAGGGGAGAGATTCGGAGAGCGGCGAGGTGCAGAGCGAGCCTTGCATTGAGGCACACTTGGATCAAGTATGGCAGCAGCAGCCCAGAAAGAGGAATCAGGGAGCTCTCAGACAGGACCCAGCCAACCAGAGCCCAAGGGAGAAAGCGTGAACCAGCGGATGGGAGATGGACAGAGGTAGGAAGCATCACCTTCTCAAGGACAGGTTACGCACCCACCTCCTGGGCAACTGAGAGGGGCGCCAACTGGCCTCATAGGTCAGTGACCAGGTCTCTGCCCTGTGTGCTGGGCAGCCCAGCTCCAGAGCCCAGTACATGGCCCCCAGGTGATGCCTTCCTGAAATAGCGCTTGCAAGGTAGCCCTCCTGACTGCCCCTGCCTACAACCTTGTCCCCAGCTGCCTACAGGCCACCAGCCCCGCAGCCTGCACCTTCCAGTGAAGCAAAGGGGACCTGGGCTGAGCCCCTGTCCCAGGACAGAGGAACCTGGCAGGAACTCTTAGAGCACTGTGTCCGTGCCGGCAGGGAGTCCGTCTGCTTGGCCCCATCAGGGCTTGGCACAGCAGGCTGGGCAGGGAATGCCCTGCAAATACTGGTCCCTGACAGGAGCCTACCACCTCTCACATCCTCGCAGGTGGCCCTGTGTCAGGGGTGCAGGCTTGGAAAGGCGAGGCCACTCACCTGACACCACAGCTGCCCAGGCTGGCCTGTTCACAAAGCTGGGGCTTTCAGTAGCTGCATCCCTTGGGTGTTAGAACACATGACCTTCTCCAGGCAGGCTGGAGACAGAGAGGGCTCTGCTCTTCCTGGGATCCGTGACAGGGAAGTGAAAGACCAGGGACAGGCCCAGATGCCACCTGGATCTGTGCCCCCAACCCCCACAGCTCTGACTCCTCCAGTCACTCGTTTGACAAATGATCACTTCCCAGGGACAGAACCTGATAATGTGCTTTTAATTGCACTTTTTCCAAAAGTATCTCCCTTCCTAGTTAAAATACAAAAGATGAGGCAAGATGAAGACTGGCTCTGCCGCTCTGCAGTGGGGAGCAGTCTTGGTGCTTGGGGGGCCGGGCCTCCTCCCAAGCCACCCCGGACAGTCCTGGCACCAGGCTGAGGACCGGCCCTCCCAGCCCTATCCTGACCAGGATCCCTTCAGAAGGGCAGGGCCTGCGCAGCTTCAGGGTCAGCCCCCGAGGGCGCAGCCCCTCAGGTGGACATGATGCCGCTCTTCTCGCCCTTGACCTTGAGGAACTCCGCCATGCTGGAGAAATACTTCTGGTTGGCCTCAGCTACCTTCTTCTCGGCTGCTTGTGGGTTCACAATCTCCAGGCCCTGGGCAGGTACAGGAGGTGATGATGGAGTGGGGAGATGGGCCAGCCCCTGACAAGGCTCGCCCATCCCGTGAAAGAACGTGAAATGTCCAGGACGCCCTTCTCAGTTGTCCTTGGGCTCCAGGGCGATTTGAGAACAGATGACCACTCACCAAACTGCCGCCGCCCCAAACCTGGGAGATTCTGACTCCAGGGGTCTGGGATTGGGGGAGAGTGGGGAGGACCTGGGCATCTGAATTTTTAACAAGTCGTCCAGGTGATTTTAAAAATACCAGTGTTTCAAAACAGCTGACCACGTTTGGTTCCTGAGTAAGGAAACCAAGTCACAGAGCTGAGTGACTTGCCTGTGGCCCTAGTACAAACCACAGCAACACCACTGGTGACGCAGACCCGCGCTAGCTCGCAGCATTCCCAGCATCTTCCCGGGCAGTCCTCACCTCCTCTCTCAGGCTCCCTGGGCGGCTCCAACCAGCCACCGTGCTCCTACTCCCTTTCCCCTCCATGCACTTCCTACCTACCAGCAGGCTCTGTATCTTACTTCCGGCCCCTGCCACACCACAAGCTCCAAGAGGGCAAGGCTTCCCGTCTCGTGCTTGTGGCTCTATCCCCAGAGCCTGCAATGCCGCTCGGAGCTCAGTACACCCTTGCTGATGGGGCGAATGAGCTCACGTGAGACACGCTGGCCCTCCTTGGGGGAGCAGAGAGATGGACAGACGCAGCGGCTCCACCCAGTGCATCGGTGGCTGGGTGGGACCTCCCCGTCCCAGCCAGCTAGCTATGACCCTTCTTAGTTTCAACCCTGAGGTTGTCCCCACCACCCAGCGCCTCCGGGAGGGGCTGAGCCAGCTCCAGGTCACAGGGAACAACTGGTCACCCGAAGTCCCAGCCTGATCCTAAAGCCAGCCTGTGCTTGCTGGCACGACGTTTCCCTTCTGTCCCTGTGAGCTTGAGCACCAGGAACTGCACTCTCCCTTCCAAGACCTTCCCTGAAACGCCAGCCACAACAGCCCAATGAGGAACTCCATGTGCCTGCCTCAGAGGCAAAGAAACTGGAGCCCAGAGAGGGATTTGCTTAGGGCCACTCAGACCAGAGGGATTTGCTCAGGGCCAGCCCAGACCCGGGCCCCCTGACTCCAGCACCCAATACCTGGAGCGGGGTGAAAGCCACGCTGGAGGCGGTCCCTGAGGAGCGGTCGCGGATGGTGGACTTCCCTCCATACACCACGCTCTGCTTCTGCAGGGTCCGCTGTGGGGGGAGTGGACGGGAGGGTTGGGCTGGGCCCAGACTCTCTGCCCGGAGCTCCCCCACCCTGGGCCCACTCCGGCCAGGCCCGTACCTGCAGTGTCTTGGAGATCCTGGCTTTGGTGGCCTCGTTCACCTGTGTCTGCCGTACCCGCCCGCTGCCCGACTTGCCCAGATGGCCCAGGCTGAAGCCCAGGTCCTCTTGGTAGGCGTCCTCCTCGATCTGGCAGGAGAGGAAGGCATCCCAGAGTTCATCAGATGCCCAGGCGGTCACCCGATTCAGGTGCCTGCTGGGGCCCAGTGAGCACGGTCCTGCTACCACTCCCCAAGCAGACAGCCGAGAGGGGCTGTGTGTGTAGCTCCGCGCGCATGTGCATGCACGTGCACACGCACGGGGCTCAACAACGGAAAGCCAGCTTGCTGGTGAAACGGCATCTGAGCTCGTTCTTGCAGGACCGGTAGGAGGATGCTCAGCGAGACTGACAGCACAGGGGAAGTCTGGGGATGGGCACATACAGAAGGGCAAGGCTGTGGGGAGGGACAGGGCCGGCACTGAGTACTACATTGGTCCCGTGGGGGGCACGGATGTGGGCTGGTGCCCGGCAGAGAGGAAGAAATGTGAAAGGGGCATCAGGGTTAAGGGCCTGACCTCTCCAAAGCTCATGCGGTTGGCCTGCTTCCGGATCTCGGTCAGTCCTAGCCGCTCCTTCATCTTGCGGTACCTGGGGATGGGCAGCAAGGGTCAGCTGGGCACGTGAGCCCCCCTTCCCACCCCCATGTTCCTTAGGGCCCACCTGCGGCCGCCTCGCTTCTTGCGCTGCCCATCAAGGGGCGCAGGCAGTGGCTTCACCTGCTTCACAGGTGGTGGCTCCTGCCACTTGTCGAACTTCCGCTCAATCTCGTCCTTCAGTTCATAGCCCACCTGGGGAGGGCAGAAGGGTCCCATCAGGGCCTTGCCCCGCCATCAGCCAGAGTGTCATGCCTGTCCCCAGGCCTAGGGGTCCTATCCTCTGTTGGGGTTTAGTTCTACCTCACGCTCAGGTCGTGGGCTCAGACCTCTCCCCGCACCCCTCACATTACTATCTTCTTGATGGGGGATGGGGGGGATACCAGCAGCCCCCCAAATGCAATGCCTGTCTCCCCTCCCCAGCCTTCAGCTCTGGCCTGCACAGGTGGCCAAAGGGGGTCACCTGGGAGCCTCACCTCCATGGTTTCTGTCCCACTGGGCTTTTTCTTCTGGAAAGACCCTAGATCGGCCCCCGTCAGCACCTCTGCTGATAACCGAGCTCTCTCCGGGGCACACAGGCTCCGCGTGACCTGCCCCCTCCCAAGGCCTTCTCTTCCAAGCTTGCTGTGTGCCAGGCCCCGGGCCTTTGCACTGGCCGTTTCCTCTTCCTGGGACTCTTCCCCCAAACACTCGCCTGACTTGCTTGTTAGCTTCACTTGAGTACATGACGTTCATCTTTCCAGAAAGGCCCTCCCTGACATACTGGTTAACCCAGCACCCACTCTCCCTCACCAGCCCAGGACCCTCTGATCCCATCTCCGCATTTACGCAGCACCCTGGACATACCACAGATGTCCCCCGTCTCCTCACCCCGCCCCCGGCCAGAACATGAATGCCACTGAGGCAGGGCTGTGGTCTGAGTGGCTCACTGCTCTCCCCCAGCACCTCGACCAGTGGTTCAGAGGGAAAGAGAAAGGGTGAGGGAGAAGGCGGGGAGGGGAAGAGAGACGAAGCCCGAATGCGGTCAGGCTGGGTGTTTGAATGCCAACGTACGAGACAGAAAACACACCCACTTTCATGGAGCAAGCCTGCCAAGGGAGACAAGTAAACTGCACCATGACAAGGCTGGTAGAGCAGACAGACCAACAGAGACGGACGCCTGCCCGCGCCTCACCTTCCCTTCTGTGCTCTCATGGAAACTGTCCACACGGGCTGCCAGCGTGCACTTGGCGGCCACCAGCCGGGCCGCCTTCCGCCGGAGATCCTGAAGCAGCGGAGATGGGGCAGACCTGAGGGGAGGCTCCCTTTGCCAGCATCGAGCTTTCCCCAAACCCCAGCCACCACCATTTCCACCACATGTCACCATGATAGAGCGTTATGGCACCAAATCAGCACCATCACGGTTTTCTTTCCCCAGGCTTATTATGGACAGCCGGAAGCCGTCTCCAGAGACAGCCGCTTTACTACAGGTAGAAGATGATCACATGCTAAAAACAGTGATTAAGACAGAAAACATCCACCTGTGTAGCAGAAAGGTCAGTGGCCCACGCTCTGAGACACACAAAGATGGTAGACGTAAACCCCCAGCCACACATCTAGTTGGTAGTGATAACAAAGTTAGCAGCAAGCGCCTATAACCCTGCCCTAAGGCCAGCCCTCAGTCCTCAGCCCCTGGGCGGTGAGCTCTGCTGGCCTGAGGGCCTTGGACAAGGCAGAGACCAACCATGGGATTAGAAATAGGGTCTTTGGGTGACGGGGTCTCAACCTGGAGCCCAGCTCAGCCACCTGGGCTACCCGGTCACGTCTGCACAAGTGAGCCCCAGTGGAGACTCCGGACTTCGGCTCAGCCAGGCTTTTTTGGGGGTGGGTGTCCCTGCACGCGGGCAGGTGTGCAGGCCAGGAGTGACGTGTCTTGACAGGGAGAGGACAACTGGGAGTGCGGTGGGTGGCACCATCAGGCCCTGCCCCACATGCTTCCTCCCCTGGCTGATGTGAGTCTGTCCTCTCACGACCGCAAGCCCAGGTGGGTCGGCTTGGAGTCCGTTCGTCCCTTTAGGGGGTTACTGAACCTGAGGACGGTTTGGGGACCCCTGCCACTTGCAAGCTAATGCTGACACTGCTTGTTACATCCAAGTGGGGCCTGAAAGAATTCCATTTGTAGCAGTCCTAATCCCAACCCCACGAGGCAGGCTCTGTTCCCATTTGACAGACAAGGACACTGAGGCACAGAGCTCATGCCTCTTGCCTTGGTTAAGTGGAGCTCTAGAACCCCAACCCTGACACATCGGCTCCAGCGTCCTCGTTCTGATGCCCCGTGTGACCCTGTCGTCTGAGCTCCTGACCATGGTCCCCAGCTCTGACCAGTGGGAACTGAGGAGCTGAGGCTATGTCTGACACAGCGGAAGCTCCACGGGGAGCCACGCTGGGGGCAGAGGGGACTCACCGGGGGCAGAGATTGCACGATGTCGCTGTGGTAGATGTAACCAGTGTGTGGCAGCACGGATGTGGACGAGAAGCCGGACAGCGTCTTTCGTTGTGCCCCAAGCAGCATGATGTTACAGGCCGGCATCTTGGAGAGGTTGGTTAGGCCCCCCGCCACCCCTGCAACCGGAGGGAGGATGTCAAAACCGCTCAGGGTGTTTATTTGGGGGCTCACTGCGTGCCTGTGTGTCTGTGTTTCTGATTGAATTCCTGAGTTGGCCCTGCAGAGAGGGCTGACAAATCCCGTTTTAGAAGGAGGATACGGAGGAGGCTCAGAGAGGTGAAACCACTGGCCTGAGGATGCACAGCAAGAAGTCAGCCCAACAGTAACCCGCGCCCCAAGTCTGCAGAGCTCTGTGTGTCTCCCACCAGCTGCCAGCACCCGGGGGACACCCGGAGGACGGGCCTGGCATCAATCACCCCGGCTTCCCATGAGCACGTCTGCAGGCTGGGGGCAGGGAAACTGCAGCTAGAAATGCTGCCTCTGATGGGGGTCTGCTGCACGCCAAGCCCTGCACTGGGTGTTTTTAAGGTCGAGGTCGACTGTGTCATCAAACACACGCCTCCCGCACAGGGACGGGCCCCCACACACCCCCTGCCCCCCCACACACACTCTGATTCAATCTGCATAACCTACGACGCTTTGCAGATACGATCATGTGAAGGACTCTGAGATGGGGAAGAGAAAGGCAGAGAGTCACAGGGAGGTGAGACAGGAGACTTTAAGACGGGGGAATGCAACAGCCTCTAGAAGCTGGAGAAGACAGAAGCGGATTCCTCTCTAGAAGCTCGTAAATACAAAGGAACGCAGGAACTGGCTGACACCCTGATTTCTGCCCAGCACTCACAGGACAGTAGCAAAGCCCTATCACACCTGGGGAAACCGAGGCACATGCTGTCACCTGCCCAAAGATGTGAAGTCAGTGAGGAGGGAAGGAGGACCCACACACAAGTTTATCTTGCCCTGAAACCTCTGCTTCTTTCTACCCTGCACACGTCGGCCACCCAAGCCTGAGCTATGACCCAGATTCCTATGTCAAAGCCCTGCACCTGGTTCTGTAGAACGGGACTGTGTTTGGAAACAGGCCTTGAAAGAGGTGATTAAAGTGTTAGGACGTCAGCAGATGGGCCCTGATCCAGCACAACCAGTGTCCTCGGAAGAAGAGCTGAGGACACAGATGTGCAGAGGGGAGGCCGTGGGAGCAGCTGGCCACCGACAAGCCGAGGAGAAAGGCCTCTGCAGGGCCCAGACTGTTGACACGCTGGTCCTGGCCTCCCAGCCTCGGGGACCATGTGACAGCGAACCTGGGAGCTCAGCCCCTGCCCCCGCCCGCGGTGCTTGTTAGGGCAGCCGGAGCAAAGCCGCACCGGTGCTGCACACAACTCCCCTGAAGACTCTCATGGCTGAAGGCGTGAGGAGCCCGAGAGGGCGCTCTGAGGGGATCGAGGAGGAGTGCCCACCTCACTCCTGACACGTGGTCAGGACTGCAGTCCCCATCTCGCGGGTGAGACCAAGGCCCCGAGAGCTGACGCTGCTAGTGCCGGGCTGCCCAGGCGTCTGTGCAGAACCGGGAGCTGCTGGAACGTGGCAGCCAAGGGGGCAGCCTCTCCAGCAGTCATGCTCCTGCCTCCTCCAGCCTGTTCAGTCCAGCCCTGCTCAGGGCTACCATCCTGTCCCCGCATGTCTGCAGGAAGAGCAGGGCAGCTGACCTCCGCGACCTCTAGGAGGGGTGACAGGGGCAAGGGCAAGGGGGACACAGTGCTGAGGGCCCAGGCCAGATGCCCCATCTTGTAAAGGAGGGACGAGGCTTCCCCAAGGTTGCATTATTCAAGGACAGCCCTGTGTCCGCACTCTGCCCTGGGCCTCACCCATGATCTTGGCGGCTGTGGACGCCCCTATGATGATGGAGAGGTTGGGCGCGATGAAGGACATCCGAGACTCCACGTACTCGTAGATGCGGTGCTTAGAGGCATTCAGCTCGAGCGCCATGTCGCAGGCCTCCTCCAGCCGCTCCAGCTCCTCCTCCGACAGCTGCTGCCTGCAGCGGTGAGGGACGTGGCTGGGTTGGACCCCGGCCTCCACGGTGTGTCCTGTCTGCCTGGCACAGGAGCCCATGTCCCCCCTAGCTGTGTGCACAGCCAATGGCCCTGAGGCCTGGAAGCAGGGGCTACTGGGAATCCTGGTTTTCAGGGGGCACCTTGCCAGCCTGGGCCTTGCCTGCCCACACCGGTCTCTGCCTTTGCCCACGTGTCCCTGCCAGCTCCTCCTCCAGGTCTCACCCTTGCCTGCCACCGAAGCCGACTGCTGACCAACGACGCCTCTGTAAGGCCTCTCCATGACCCGCCCACTTCTGTGCCAGACCAGCTGGCCCCAGGAGAGGGACCCCACAGCTGTGTGGCCCTCAGCAGCATGCCCAGCGCATACCTGGCACACAGAAGATGTTGGGCGAGTACTTATGGCAGGAAACCACAAAAGGGGGGCTGTTATTGCTGTCATTTTACTGAGAAGGGACACGAGGCCCAGATGGTGAAGGGACTGGCCTGCAGCCACAGAGCTGGTAGCCAGACCCAGCCATACCCCTCCCTCCCTCACCCCATCTGCTGTAAGCCGCAGAGAGGAGGGACCATGGAGCCGGCCGCAGGCACCTGCAACCACGGCCCAGTGGGCTGATGCTCACGGCTGCCCCCAGCAGTGGCAAGCTAGGAGCCCACTTGCTCTCCCACTGGAGAGCTTGGTCCCTGCCTGCAGCTGCGTCGTCACCTCCTCTAGGAAGCCACCGGCCCAGGAGGACAGGTCCCTCTTGTCTTGTTCTCCATGCCCCTTGGCACCCCGTGTGCATTCTAACACTCGCCCTCCAGCCTTCGACCTGTGTGTGCACCTGCTTCCCCCCAAACAGGAGCATGGGCAGGGCAGTTTCTGCTCTGCTGAGTTCTCTAATCTCTGACCTCAGAACAGTGCTCAGTGCTCGGTAGCATTTACTCAATGAGCAGAAAGGCAGCCCAAGGGAGGAGGTCTCCATGCCACTGGACTCTGCTCTGGGGTTACATACATTTCTTCCTCGTGGGCACAGATGCCAGAGGGGAAGGTAGAGACCAAGGGGCCAACACAAAGTCCCTGCCTTCACAGACCCCTCCATTCCAGTGAGGGATGGCGTGCCAGAGACAAATGCTTCTACTGTGGGTTTGCCCTCTGCCTCGCCAGTTCCGACTACAGGCCCCTCGCTTGACTGAGCATCCCCGGGAACAGCCCGGTGCCTGGCTTACAGCGGGCCCTCGTCAAACATGTGAGGAACAAAAATGACCTGTCCTCTTGAGACGGACACCTGTGCCACTGGGACCCCAAGATCTTCATCGGCCACTAGATGGGCCTGAGGGGCCCCAGTGACTTCTCCCCCCGTGCACGCACCCCTGGGTGGTAGAGGCGGTCACACTGACGACCATGATGGTGGCGTTGGTCAGGATCTGCTGTAGGTTCTCATTGTTCTTGCACTTGTCCAGGCTGTTACCCAGCTCCTAGGGGTGAGAAGGCAACAGAGGGGAGGAGCAGAGACTCAGGAAGGCCCTAGAACCTTTCTTGCTCCTGCATACACCTGGGTCTCTTCTGCGGACACAGGGACAGCTAGGGACTATACACAGGGTGCCTGCCGCCTCCCAGTCCCAGGGACTTCACTGCTCAGAGCATCAGCAGCATTTGCCCGGCGCGGCCACTCAGAAACTCGGCCCAGGCAGACCCGCTGCATGCATCAACTGAGGTTGCCAATCTAACCACACTGCCTCGCTGTGCGTAGGCCCCCCAACCATCCGCACCTTCTCCTAGCCTCACGCAGGAGACTCCTCACTGCTGTCCCCGCCCTCCCTAGCACCTGACCCTCTTGTGGCTTTCCCAGAAGGCCCACAGCCTTGGGGTCACATGGGACCCGACCTCATCAACTTTGCTGGTCACTTCCTCCTTTCTGAACACAGCAGGGCTTGTGACCACCCAGGGTCTTGGTACTTGTGACCTCTTCCCCCAGATCTCTGCACAGCTACCCCTGCATCAACCTTCAGATCTCGACTCAAATGCCACCGGCTCCAACCACTGTTGGTGGCACGAGGGACCCCCTCATCTCCCTGCCTGCTTCCTCGGCCTCGAGCAGCTCGCAGACCTTCCTGGGAGACCCATCCAGGGAAGCGGCGGCACTGGACGTGGGGCAGAGTCCCAAGGACATCCTTTCCAGGCTCCATCCGTCTCTTGCTGGGAAGCCTGGAGCAGATGACCTACCACCCATCCCCTCCAGTATCTCTAGGTCTCAAGAGAACAAGGAAGGCAGCTAAGGCTCGGGCAGCCTCACTCTGGGCCCTTTACTTGCTCTCTGCCCCCACCTCCCACCTTCACATGAGGGGCGATCCAGGGGACTCAGTTCCTCCTGAGTTCTGACCTCTCTCTGCTCACCTTGACTGTGCGGATGTAATCCAGTGCGTTGGGGACCAGAGATTCCAGTTCAGGGAAGCGCTTTGAGTACTTATCTCGGATGAACTTGTGGATGATGTCTAAGAAACATGGGAAAGGCAGTTATCTGATGAGGGCAGGCAGACTTTGCTGGCTGTCCCCAGCACCCATCCCCCCTCCCTCCTCTGGTAACCAAACCCCTGAATTCAGCTGGGCTCACAGATAACCAGCAGCCCGTTCTGCTAGATGTGGCCACATGAGATCATTCTGGTCTACAAGATGTGATCTTAAGTGACACGTGCAATTTCCACGTCACCCCCTTAAAGAACTGTGCCCTCCTCTTCTTTCCCATTCTGCTGGTGGGGACGTGGAGGTGATGGCTGGAGGTAGGCAGTCATCCTGTGGCCCGACACAGATGGCAGATCAACAAGACAGAAAGAGCCTGATCTAGAGTCTTGCATCAGAGGAAAGCACGCTTCCTTCTTATTCAGGCTGCTCTGTTACAGCAGCTGAACCTGGACTTGAACTAGGATGAGGATTTGTGGGCAGGACCCTGGGGAAGGCAAGCAGGATCCTGCTTATTCCCTCCTTAGGGATGCGAGGAGGAGGTGAGGGACACCACATGGGGCCATGTCTGCTCGCCCTCCCAGAACTCACTCAGTTCATTCTCGATCTCCACGGTCAGGTTGTTCGCATCCACGATGACCCGGTATTCGGGCGCTGCCTCGACCGGTCCCATCACTGTGAGGACGACAAACCACCTGGGTGGTTGGGTGTGTATCAAAAGGCTCCCACAGCGGGGGGAGTCAGGGGGCAGCGGCGTGTGGCTGGAGGGGAGCTGGGGACTGAGGACAAAACCTGGAGCGGGGCTTCCATGTCAGCCCACCTCCCATCGCTCTCCTCCAGGCCAGTCGAGACATGACCCCATTGCACTCCAGGATAACACCTCCAGGGGCTCTCCATGCACTCAGGCAGAGAGTCAAGTCCCCCAGAAAGGAAGCCCTGTGAGGACAGGTACTGCGTGTCTACCACGGCTACGCCGCCGGTGCCCAGCACAGTGCCTGGCTATTTGCTGACTGTCTGGCTTTGCAGTTTCTCTCTCCGATGGCCTCGGCACTGTCCCAGCCCCACGCTCTCGAGACGCCCCCGTCTTATCGCAGGCCAGCCAGGAAGGGCTGTACCACCCGGGCACTCGGCACTGCTTCGCTCTCCTCTGGGCCTCTGCATATGCTATTCCCACTCGCTGGCACATCCCTTCCTCACCTGTTTCTGAGAAGTTCCTCTCCAGGTTTTAACAACAATCATAACGATGAGGACACTGAGGGCGCCATAAGCACAGTGGCCGAAACCCACGACTTACCACGTGTGCCGCTGCTCCTGCAGCCTTATGGGTACTGCCCTGATCTCCCACAACCACCAAGGGAGGCTGGTGTTACCAGTGAGCAGGGAGAGAAATGGAGGGACGTGGCCTGATGCCACAGAGCCAGCACACAACAGAGCTGAGATCTGGCCCCGGGGCCCCCATTTGTAACCCTGACAGTTTAAATGTCTCTGCTTCCTGAGGACTTGGCGGCACCTCAGGATCCTTTCCTCTTTTCAGGGTCTCTCCTCTGTGCTCCCGGGGCACTCTGGCCCCATCCAGTAGACACAGCCGCCACCCAGACTGGAGATGCTCCGTGTCCACCTCCCCGACCAGACACCAAGTGGGATCAGGTCTGACTTAACCTGAAGGCTGACCCACCATCAGGGAGTGTCCCTTCCTCCATTCCCCACAGCTCTCCAGACCACCGCCTCTGCCACTCCAGACGAGTGAGGCTGGCACACACAGCTCCCTTCACCAGGGCATACAGCCACTGCTCTTGGCCTGGGGTGTGTATTCATGCTTCGAAGCCCATTTCAGCGATCAGCTCTTCCTAACCTCTGAGGCAGGGTCAGCCCCCACCTAGCAGCTCGTGTCCTGCACTCCCCCCACCCCAGCAGGCACTGCCCACAACTGCCCAGACATGGGCTGTCTGCTTTGCCAGATCCTGAGCATTCTGAGAGCAGAGAGCTGGGTGGATTCCCCAGGGCACCAGGTGCCCACACAGGCCTGCCTTGGGGCACCTCATGAAAGCTTCAAAGGAAGGAAGGAGAGAGCAGGTCTGTCCAGGACTCTGCTCTGCCCACACCGCGGCTGTGCCCACAACATCTGCTAACAAATCCCAGCCTGGAGCTCCACCCCCTCAAGAATCGGCAGCAACAGGAGCAGCGCTCAGAGCTGGGCCAAGTGCTCCAGACACAACCCAGTGTCCCCCACAGCTGACGGTCTGATAACTGCACATCGGAAGGCTACTCTCTATTTACCAAATGACACCAGTTTTCCAC
The DNA here is from genome assembly GCF_030435805.1 of Mustela lutreola. Classification (NCBI taxonomy): domain Eukaryota; kingdom Metazoa; phylum Chordata; class Mammalia; order Carnivora; family Mustelidae; genus Mustela; species Mustela lutreola. Next base: position 50,662,291 of record NC_081305.1, read on the forward strand.
TCACGGTGGCAAAGAGCCCCTCTTAGGCAAACTGAAAGAAAAGACTACGCTGAATTAAAGAAAACAGGAAGTAAACAACAGAACAAGTGGTTTACGGATGTGGCGGGACCCTTAACCAGGCACAAGAACCCTGGAAGGTGAGCCCTAAGGCCACAAGCAAGCACTCGGCTCCGAACACGGACTTAAGGAGAGTCAGCCTTACAGCATGACACCATCTCGGGGAGAAGCCTGTGCTGGGATGGAGATATGGGCTCTCCAAAAGGCCGAGAGAGCGAGAGACTGAACTTTCAAAGCTGCGCGCAGTGAGAGAGCCCAGGGGCTGGGAGGGCGAGGGGGAGCAGGAGGGGAGAAGGTACCTTCCGAAGCCTTGGCCTGCTTGCTGATATACTCCTCAATCTTCATCATGATCTCGGCAAACTGCTCAGGGAAGACAGAGAGTCAGAACTTGGGACTGGGAGGAGGCAGAGCGACTGCACACATCACCCCTCCCCGCAGCTTCTCTTTGCAGCCGGCTCACCATCTTGCTGTCCCACAGCTTGGCGATGCTCTTGACCGAGTCCCCGGAAAGATCCAGCTGCGTCTCCTCCTGCACATCTTCGATTGCTGGCTCCTCTTCTTCCTCCCCATAGCTTCCTCCTTCCTCCTCCTCTGCCGCCTCCTCAAGGTCAGCCAGGAGCTCATCTGCCAGGGACATGCCGAGGCCTATGGGGAAGGAGAGCAGGGTCCCCCCTCATTAATGCGAATGGCTTCTCCCCGCCCAGAAGGGCTGGTCCTTCCTGGATCGACACCACAAGAATTTTCATGCGCTTTTTCTTCAGCGCCTGGCAGGTAACAGGTGCTCAGTCACTACCAAACCGCTCTGTGAGCAAACCTCCCAGAAGCAGGTGGTCTCTGGTCACAGCTCACACCACTCACTGTACTCACACTCATGTCACTGGAAAAGATAACAGGATGCCCCACACGCCACCACCTCACTAAGACTTAAAAAATTTACATCCTCCCCTTGATGAGATGGGAACCTTGCCTCAGACCCTTTTTTGTCCTATACCAGAGACCCCTTCCCCAAACCGTTGGGCCCTAAATGAATGACAGATGTCCTAAAATACTGATCTCCCCAGCCATCAGGGCAACCAGGTGCAGCCTAAAACATCTAGAGCCCCCAGCCTGACCCCCTCTGGCCACGAGCAGCCTCCTCGTTGACTCCAGGGGCTGGACAAAATGAGTATTTTCTCTGAGTCCCATGAAATGGAAAAGAATGAGAGGGACTACTCAACAAGGTATAAACCTACCATCCTTCTGGTTGCTCTTAACTTTTTTTTAAAGTGAGAAAACTGTCCTCCTTCCTGTTCTTTTCCATTTTTCGTAAAAACAAACCCCATTTCTCACTTCCTACTCTTCTACACCGCCCTCTCCTGAAGTGTAAAAACAGAGACTTTGCGTGGGTGATTTGTGGAGTGAAGCACGCGGGGGGCTGGGCAACAGGAAGAGCAGAGAACTCCCGGGCAATGTAAACGCGCAGCTGACGCAAACCTATGGACTTGCTTCGCAAGGGGGACCATCGGTTGCATGGTGCCAGGATTTTTCTTTCTTCAAGAAATTCCGAATTTTTATAATCTTTTAGTTTCAATGTTGCCTCGTAATTATTCAAATGGATAATTTAACTAAATCTAAAACCCTCCAGACCACCACACACGGCACAGGCCGAACCTGAAAGGTTACAGGACGGATCTGGCCCTTGAAGTGGGAGTTTGGGACCCCTGGGTGCCCAGCTATCCCTATGAGATCAGTTTCCCTCACACCCTCCTCCCTCCCTTGGACGCAGTATCCTCTTTACTCTGACTTCTCTTTAATGCACCTGCGTGGTCTCACATGTGTCTTTCTCTGAAACTCACCTCCTCACTTTCTCTGCACAAGAAAAACTGTATTTACTTTTGTACTTATTTGAGAGCGAGAGTGAGCACAAAGGGGTAGGGGCAGAGGGAGAAGCAGACCTCCCTCTGAGCAAGGAGCCCGATGCCGGATACCCGGTTTGATCCCAGAACCCTGGGATCATGACCTGAAGTGAAGGCAGACGCTTAACCGACGGAGCCACCCAGGCGCCCCTCTTCCTTACAGAATATAGGGCGCTCCCCATACATGTAACACTTGGTGTCTGTGCGTGTCCTGTCTGTCTCCACTCAACGGTCAGCAGACCCGGGCACCGCATCTGTCTGCTCACAGCTACATCCTCACATCTAACGGAACGTCTAGCACTGTGGCTGGTACCGAAAAATCACCTGCTGAACGAGGGAAGGGCTCGATCTAGTCCTTACGCTGGCGACATCACGCTTTCTCCAGGTCTCTGAGTGATTTGCTCGTCCCTCAGGGGCACAAACACTGCTTCCCGCCGCGTGCATCTCTGAGCCCCGGACCAGACCCCATCCCGCTGTTAACACATCTCGGAGCCCTTTCGTTCGTCCAGACACTTAAGGCTGCTCGGACTTCTAACACTTTCAAATGCGCGTCTTCCCGGTTCGGAGGACATTTCCGCAGGAACCGGGGCCGTGCCCCCTTGGCTCACCGCTCGCCCTGCCGCGACCAGCCCGCCGCAGGCCAGCCCGCCTCTCCGGCCGCGCCACCGCCGGGACGCCCCTCGCCCCCTCGCCCTCCGCGGCCCTCAGCTCCCTCCCGCCTTCCCACTGCAGACGGGACGCGCCCCGCGCGTCCGGGCCAGTGTAATTACATAATCATTACCCGACTAAGCCGGGGCACCGGGCACGGCGCTGAGCGGCAGGGAGCCGCTAGCGCACGGACGCTGCAAAACACAGAGGACCTCCGCGTAACCAACCTACTAAGGCCTGCCTCTCTCCCTGCACACGCCCGCCTCCGGGCCCCGTCTCCGGCCTCCCGCCCTCGCCCCGTCTCCCTCACACGAACCTCTCTCCGCCTCGCACGACGGTTTCTAGGGAAAGTCGCTTCCGAACAGCGCTCGACGCTCGCTGATGACCTCTGATTCTCGCGCCGGCGTCGCGACAAAGGCGCGCTCTGATTGGCTCCTGTCCCGCGTCATTCTCGGCCGCCTTTGGAACAACAACTTTATTAGCTCTTGCCGCTAGGCGCAGAGGCGGTAAGGACGAGAGGAGAGGGGACTTGTCGGCCTGACGGCCCGCCGAGGACTGACCCTGCTAACTGGGGAATCGCCCTAGCCAGACGGAAGGTTCAGAGACAAGAATAAAGACGGGGGCAACTCAGACGACTCGGGAAGGAGTGAGACGAAAAAGCAAGGACTTTAAGCCGGGCGGGACTCAGGGCGGAGGTGGAGGGGGGTGGGGAGCGGAGCAGGAAGCCGGGAACTACAAGTCCCAGAGGGCCTAGAGGCTAAGTCCCGGATGTGGTGGCCGTGAAGCCTGATGGGACAGGTAGTTTTGCGAAGGACCTAACCCAGAGGTTTGCGAGGTTGGACGTTCTGAGACCTGAGGCGCCGGGAGCGGGAGACATGGAACTGGAGCAGAGAGAGGGGTGAGTGGCTTTTGGGAAAACTTCTATTCCCAAAAGGCATTGCGGCTGCATCACGTACAGCCATGTGCACTTTTCCTGGAGGGCGGATGGGGACTGTAGTTCATGCGACTGCGGTCTTAGGGACCAGGGTCTGTACTCGGACATTCTGGGGGAGAAAGTTACGGCTTTGGAGTTCTGGATCTGAGAGATGACGAGGTTGGAGTCCCGGCCTCCCGAGCTTGAGTGAGGCGATGGGGATTTGAACTTCCTGGGATCCTCTGGGAGCAAGTTTGGAAGTCTGGACCCCTGGGTCTGAGGGAGGAGGGGCTGGGGGGTCTGGACTCCTGGGTCTGAGGGAGGAGAGGCTGGGGGTCTGGACTCCTGGTCTGAGGAAGGAGGGGCTGGGGGTCTGGACTCCTGGGTCTGAGGGAGGAGTGCCTGGGGCCTGGACTCCTGGTCTGAGGGAGCAGGGGCTGGGGGTCTGGACTCCTGGGTCTGAGGGAGGAGAGGCTGGGGGTCTGGACTCCTGGTCTTAGGAAGGAGGGCTGGGGGTTCTGGACTCCTGGGTCTGAGGAAGGAGGGACTGGGGGTCTGGACTCTCGGGTCTGAGGGAGCAGAAGCTGGGGGCCTGGACTCCTGGTCTGAGGGAGCAGGGGCTGGGGGACTGGACTCCTGGTCTGAGGAAGGAGGGGCTGGGGATCTGGACTCTCGGGTCTGAGGAAGCAGAAGCTGGGGGCCTGGACTCTTGGGTCTGAGGGAGGAGGGGCTGGGGGTCTGGACACTTGAGTCTGAGGGAGGAGGGGCTGGGGATCTGGACTCTTGGGTCTGAGGGAGGAGGGGCTGGGGGTCTGGACTCCCAGGTCTGAGGGAGGAGGGGCTGGGGAGTCTGGACTCGCGGGTCTGTGGGAGGAAGGGTGGCGGCGGTGGGGGGGTGTGTCTGGACTCTCTGGTCTGAGGGAGAAGGGAGCTGGGCCATAAGTTCAAGGCCTCTGAACCCCCTGACCTTACAGGACCATGGCAGCTGTGGGCTTTGAAGAGTTCTCGGCACCACCAGGCTCGGAGTTGGCGCTGCCTCCACTGTTCGGCGGTCACATCTTAGAGAGCGAACTGGAGACAGAAGTGGAGTTCGTGTCTGGGGGTCTGGGCGGCTCAGGGCTCCGTGAGCGAGATGAAGAGGAAGAGGCCGCCCGTGGCCAGCATCGGCGCCAGCGGGAACTAAATCGTAGGAAGTACCAGGCGCTAGGGCGGCGCTGCCGGGAGATCGAGCAGGTAGGTGAGTGCGGAATCCCCCATTTTGGGGCCCCCTGGCCAAAATTACCCCTTCCTGGTCTCCGCCTGTCTGCGTGCCAGCCTTCCCCACCTACCGAGGGGGCACGGGGAAGAACCTGCTACCCACATCTCTCCTTGCGTTGGGTAGTTGCTGGTAATCACCGCTGCTCCCCGACTGGAGGATCTCTGCCTTCGTGTTCACGTGGCGTTCTCCCAGGGTGTGCCTATCCGTGCCCCAGTTTCCTCCTCCTGTGAGGACCCGGGCCCACTTACTGACCTCATTTCACTTGATTATTCTCTACGAAGACTCTATGTCAAAAGAAGGTCGCGTTCGGAGGTACTGGGAGTTAGGACTCCACGACGTTTTGGGGGACATCATCCCACCCCTATCGGTGGTGTTGGGGCGCTGGGGACGATGGGAGGCTGGTGTCGTGTGAGCCGGAGCAGGGGTCAGGAGGCAGAGCCGGTGGAGAACAAGGACGGACATTCAAGTCCTCTTTGGATGCAGAGCGTACCAAGTTGCCTGGAGCAGGACAGAGGTTTGTGCTGACAGATGGCAGAGAGGATCATGCACGAAGTGGGAGCAGGGCGAGTGCTTGGAGCAGGTCGGCTCCGTGTATGAAAATGTACTCCCAGAGGCTACACCCCATGGCCAGCCGCTCCTGCACACCCAGTGACAACTAGGAGGTTCGCAGGGCATAGTCTGCCGCATGGTTGCATATGTGCACAGGTGTGATAGACAGTAGGGGACAAGTCGGACGTGACACAGACCAGATATTCTACTTCCGGCATGAGGCGGCCGTCGGCCCCACCCCGTCCTCAGCTCACCCCAGCCTCCTTCCCTCCTCCAGCACCCCTCTTACCTCTTCTCTCTCTGGTGACTTCCACCATAGCAGTGACATTTCATCCCTGGCATTGTGTTTACGCAGCTCCTCGGTACACGGGTGGGGACATCAGAGCAACCACGGTCACACGGGAGCGTCCACAGGACCTTTCAGGACGTCCCACTGCCCCTACCCGCCCCCACACTCCCCAAGCTGGCAGCGGGATCCTGAGCTCCAAAGGGACTCAACCGTTTGCTCAGATGGAGCTGGCACTGGAGTTCCTGCTCCGTCCTCCCCGTCCAGGTGGGCGGTGGCCTGATTCCTCTTTTACAAACACAGGCTCAGCAAGGGTCTAGGTGACTCACCCAAGGGCACGCAGCTGGACGGGGCAGGCTGGGCTTCCAACCCAGGTCTTTCTGACCCGGAGTAGTACCCGCTCATTCGTGTCCCAGCCCGCACACCTCTCTGCTGGCCCTGACGTCGCCACCGCCTGCCTCATCTCCAGCAAGTGGGCCTACGTGGCGCCCGTCAGCACTTTCCACAGCAGAAGTCGTGCGGAAAGTCACGCGTTCAGCAAATACTGATGGGGCACCCCTGCCGCCAGGTTCTGCTCACGGCATCGGACCCTGTCCTTTGGAGCTTGGGGTCTGGTGGGGGAGGCAGACAGTGAGCAGGGAAAATGGATAAGCTAGAAGGCAGTGAGGAGTTTTGTAAGGGAAACTGAGGCAGAGAGGAGTGACTGAGGGCACAAGGAGGGCAGAGGATGTTGCAGTGTAGCAGGAGGTCCCTGAGGAGGTAACCTCTGAGGCCAGACCTGAGGGAGGGAGGTGTGCAGGCACGTGGGAAGGACTCCAGGACAGGGGAGGCCAGCCGGGGAGCAGCGGAGGCGAGGGAGAGGGGCAGGGAGAGAGTGGGTGCAGCAGGCCCCGGAGGCCGTGGGGCCAGCTCCCTGGGTCCCCGCTGGGGCTCAGTTCACTGCGAGAGGAAGTGAGCAGAGTCTGGGTGACTTGAGCCTTCTGTCTCCCTGCAGGTGAACGAGCGGGTCCTGAACAGGCTCCATCAGGTGCAGAGGATAACACGGCGACTTCAGCAGGAGCGGAGGTAACCCCTCGCTGGCCCCCTGGGGGCCCGTGCCTCTGCCCCCAGCCACTGTTCCCGCCCACTCTCAAGCTTCTTGTTGGCTTCAGTCTTCCCAGGCCTTGCGGGGAAGGGGATGAGTGAGGGCAGAGCCAGGGCGGGGAGGCAGGTCCACTCCCTTTAAATGGGGTGCGCAGCAGAACGGATCAGGACAGAGGCCCTCGCATGGTGTCAGGCAGTTTGCCCTCTGCCTCTTAGCAAGCAGCAACCCTCTCTGAGCCCATTTCCCGTCTCAGCTGAGGTGGGTAATGCCACAATCTCGTGGCTACTGAGGGTTGAACAGGAGCTCAGGGGAGGGGATGAGCCCAACCAGAGCCTCCCGCCACACGCTGTGTCCCATGTCCCGTGTCTGTGGAATGTGTCCAGCAGCTCAGCCAGTTCTTCCCGGCACCCACCTGACCCACAGGAGGCGCCGGCCCTCACCCACCTGCTTCCCCTGCCTCCTCTGACTCCTCGCCATTCCTCCTCGCCCCAGTACCCCAGGGCTCGGCCCTGGGTCCCTCCTGTCCACACCTCCACTGTCCAGCACGGTAGCCCCAGGTGGCGACTTAACCAGACTTCGTTAAATTTGAAATCTAACATCGGTCCAAGTAAATTTTAATTCACTGGCATGAAAGAAAGTTCCATTTCTCTGTTCATGTGCTCAGCAGCCACCAGTGGCGATTTTTACCCAAACTGAAATGAAGTGAAAACTTCCATCCCGCGGTGGCGCTCGCCACACCATAGCTCAGTATCACATGTGACAACTGACATCGAACCCCAAATAAATTACCTCAGAAAGTCAGTTCCTCTGTGGCTCTCGCCACATGCCAGGGGCTCCATGATGGCAACGGGTGGCCAGTGGCTACTGTAGCGTGTTGCATGGGAACGGGACATTTGTGTCCTCATAGAAGGTTTTGTGTGTGCTTCCAGAAAGTCTCAGAGCACCATCGTCCTATGAATCCCGGCTGCAACTCTTTGAACTCTGTGTCCCTTTGTCAGCCACCCACTGGACAGTGGCTTCAGGTCCCCTCACACGCACGCGAAGCTAAGCCTGACCTCGCTCCCTGCTCCTGATCCGCTCCCCCTCAGAGAACAGATCCTCCCAGCTGCTTCTCTCTCTTACCTCCTCGCTTGATGCACCCTCGGAACAGACCCAGGAGGCCAGCACCCTGGGCCAAGGGACTGGGTTCCTCGCCCCACGCGAGCCGTACTTGCGCTGGCCTCCCTGACCCTCCGTAGGCTCCTGCCACATACCCTGACCGAACATTTTCCCCCAGTTGTACCACTAGCCAAGATTCTCTCCTACAGTAAAACCAGGAGAGTTTATGGAAGGGAAGGCTGGTCTTTCTAGTTCAAACATCCGAAGTTCGGGAGCGCGTCTGCATGTGCTAAACTTCCCTTAACCGTACAGATCAGTTGGGGTGATCATGCTTTCGGAACGGTCCACCTGGAGCTCAGCCCCATGCTTCTCGGAACATGGCTCCTGGACCAGGGACCTGGGCACCTGTCACAAATCCAGGTTCCAAGGCCTCACCCCAGACCTACTGTGTCAGAAATTCAGGGGGTGGCGAGAAAGTCTTCTAAAATAAGACACGCCACTGCGTAAAAACTACATGGCCATTCCCCCAAATTTAAAAACAATTACTCTACGATTTAGCAACTCCACCTATCTGTAAACCCCCCAGAAGAGTTGAAAAAGGGGTCACTGATGTGTCTGCCCACGATCATAACAGTACTCAAGATACCCCAAAAGCAGAAACATAGAGGGTCTGTCTGTGGGTGGATGGAGAATGCAGGGTGGTCCCCATGGAGGAAGACCACCCACTCTCAGAAAGGGTGCCACACCACGAACCGCGAAGACATCGTGCTGAGTGCAGTAGGCCAGTCCCAACAGGACAAACACTGTGTGATCGCACTCTGGTGAGGGCTGACGATCGCGGAGCCTGACAGGAGAGCGGTGGCTGCTAGAGGCAGGGGCGTGGGGAGGTGTTTAAATTTGGGGAGAATGGAGAGTCATGGAGACAGATGGGGGTGACGGCTGCACAAAGTGTGAATGTGCTTAATCCACCAAGCTGGACACTTGACTATGGTGGCAAATACCCTGTTAGGTGTATCCTACCACAAATTTTTAAAAAAGGAAAGGCAAGTAGACCAAGTCACTTCTCTGTCCAGAACCCTGCGGGGAGTCCCACCTGAGTCAGAGCCAGAATTACCTACAACGGCCAACAAGGAAGGCCCTTTGTCACAGCACACATGCTACTCAGGGCCTCGGCACTGGCACTGGCTCTTCCTCCCGCCAGAAACGTTTATCTGCCACTCCCTCACCTTCTCAGTGAGGCATCCCCCATCATCTTTTGGAGGTTTCAGCCCTCTTCCGGGTATCCAGTGTCTGCCTGCCTAGCTTGCTGTGTGTTGATTTGCTGATGTCCCCAAGTTCAGTAGGCACAGGGAATTTTGTGTGGTTCCCCGATGTAGCACTAGCATGGAGAACCCGTGAGCCCGTGGGACACACACCCAGTAAGAGACTGGGACACATGGGGCATGTGAAGTGCCCCGCCGGGGTGCTGGCCCCCAGGCAGCATTCAGAGCTTACAAAATCCCCGGCGTTCTTAGAAGCAGGCACAGGGGGTAAGCAGAGAAGGTAGTCCCCGCAGGAGGGCTCCGCACCCGTCTTTCTCTTGCCCTCCTGTTACTGATAAGGACAGTGGCTGACAGCGGAATGTAGGCCAAGCACTAGGAGATGCCCTTCTACCTATCCTGTCACCCAACCCCGCTCAGGGTTGTCCTGAATTGTTGACAGAGCAAGAAACAGGTGCAGAGAGGTCCTCTTGTTTGGCCCAGGGTCCCACAGGCTGCTCAGATACTTGGCGCCCAGGTCTCAGACGTGGAAGCTCCAAATCTTCTGGGTCTGTGGGTCCAGGGAAACCTTGGCTTCAGAGCCAGGGCTGGGCTGTGGGGTGTCCCTTTCCCCACCCACCAGACGCTGAGGTTGCAACCCTGGTGGCCCCTGACACAGGTTCCTTATGAGAGTGCTGGACGCTTATGGGGATGACTACCGCGCCAGCCAGCTGACCATTGTCCTTGAGGTGAGTGGGACCTCAGGGCAGGCGGGGGGTGGAGGGGGGGAGGCAGGGGAGTGGGGGCTGGGCACCAGGACAGAGCCTTCACCTGCTGCCCCTTCTCCCCACCAGGACGAGGGCAGCCAGGGTACAGATGCCCCCACTCCTGGCAATGCTGAAAATGAGCCTCCAGAGAAAGAGGGCCTGTCCCCGCCCCGAAGGACACCTGCACCCCCAGAACCCGGCAGCCCGACCCCCGGTGAGGGGCCCAGCGGACGCAAGAGGCGGCGAGCGCCCCGGGATGGACGCCGAGCGGGAGCCGTGTTGAGTCCAGAGCTGGCCCCGGTGCAGGTGGGACCAGGGCTCCCGGGTTTGGCAACAGTGCTGTGGGGGCTGGGGACCACTGGGGAAAGGAGGTAGGGCGGGAATGGTTGGGGGTGGGTAGGGATGGAGAAAAAGCTGGAAAAAGCCAGGTGAGGGCTCTGGTGGAAAAGGAAGGAGAGAGACCTGGAGGAGGCTGCGGGGAGCAGGAAAGAGGACTAGAGCAGAGAGGGAGGGACGGTCAGAGGCCACGGGTGGAAGGGAAGGTGGAGTGCTGGGGTTTTCGCCCAGGTGCATAGAGGAAGCCTACTCACACCTGCTCCTTCTCTCCCCCAGATTAAGGTTGAGGAAGACTTTGGCTTTGAAGCAGATGAGGCCCTGGACTCCAGCTGGGTTTCTCGGGGGCCAGACAAACTGCTGCCATACCCCACCCTAGCCAGCCCTCCCTTTGACTAACCCCCACTCCCAATAAACTGACCCCCACAAACGCCTTGGCCGCCGTCTACTGTTTCCACCTGTGATCACACACAAGCTCAGATTCTGGGGTTGCTTTTCGCATTTTATTGACTACAGGGGAGGGGCCTCCTCCGTGTCACAAGGCGTGCTCACAAGTTCTTCAGCCACTCCAAGCTGGGGCCCTGGGGGTCCTGAGGGTGGCTGGGCACATCAGGCATGTTTCCATCATCCCGAACGGGCACTGTGGGGTGGGAGGGTGGGCCACTGAGACTGGTAGATCTTGGGAAGCTCATAAAGGCTATTCAAAGAGGGAAAGGGAACCCCAGGGGAGAGAGGGGACACAGAGAAGCAGGAAGATAGAGACCTAGAGGCATGGGAAAGCACAGAGAGAGACAGAATGACGAAAATCCAGAAAGGAATACAAATGTGGAATGACAACAGAAACTCAACAAAAGTGTGAAAACAGACAGGAAATGAGTTTTAAGGCACATGGACTAGATCTCAGAAGAAAAAGCCCATCCCATACTGCAGATTCTCAGACCACGGCAGAGGAAAGACCTGCCCATGACTCTTTCTCCTCTGGCAGGAGGTTACCCCCCAACCCACACGCCCACTTGGAGCCAGTCCTTGCTCCCACTCACCCGGATAGTTGTAGGGTGTGACCTGGTTGATCATGGCGGCATATTTGGTGAAGGGGCTGAAAGCCGGCAGAATTATAGCTGTGGAGAGACAGGGGTGAGGCCAGAGGAGGGGGTGGCTTTCAGGCAGGCGTGGGAGGGGAAGGGGCAGAAGCAAAACCTTGGCAAACTATAAATCAAATACATAGGAGGAGGGGAGCAGGGAGTTCCTGACCCTCCAGGAGACCCCTTGGCATTATGGGATCCCCGTTTATCAGCAGGAGAGGAGATGGGAGCCAGCAATTCAAGGACACATGGGATCTAGAGAGCACGGGGTGCGGGGCGGGGGAGCCATGGGGGTGGTCACAGTATTCAGTGCATGTGCAGAGGGGGTCAGGGAACAGAGGGTGGTGCATGAGGGGAGTGCTTTGGGAATCCTCCAGAAGAATCATGAACTGTTACAAACTGAGGAAGGGAGGGCTGTACAGGGACTAGTCGCTGGGAAATTACAGTCCGCCCAGGGTGGGAGCCAGGAGTCTGGGGGGCAGGGGTAGGGGGTAAGAGCAATGTTCAAGGCGACGCTGTCCGATAGAATCGTAAGAGCTACACCTTAGTTTTAAGCCTTCTAACAGCCACATTAAAAATAAAGTTGAAAACATCAATTTTTGAAATGATTTAAGCCGGCATACGGGAAACGTCGTTTCAACGTATGATTGAAAGAAGCGGAGATATCTTGTAGACTTGTCACCCTCTCCGCAATCCAGCGTGTCCTTTCCATGAGCGGAGTGTACCAGCTCAATTCCTAGGAGCTGCGTTTCAGGCGCTCAGCGGCCAGGGTGGCCCGTGGCTGCCAGAAGGGACAACAGCTCTCGAACCTCACCCACGGCATGTGGCCCACAGACGGGCCGCGCGGACAAGATCTGGGGCCCCGGGGGATAGGCCGCGTCCCCGGCCCCAGCCCAGCCCAGCGCAGTGACAGCCTGCATCCTAGCGACCTCCCGCACCTGACTGCGCGGGCTGCCCCGATCTAGGACAGAGCCTGTCCACAGAACCGCGAAGGGATTTTCACAGCACACGGCTTCCCCGGCGCCACCGCCACCCCCACGAGCTCCCCACCGAGCGTGGAGGGGACGAGGGTGAAAGGCGGGGAGCATCTGGACACTTGTTTTTGTCGCTCAGGCGGTTTCAGTGCACAGCGGGGCTGAGAACCTCTCCTTGGGGAGTCGGGTTGGTGTACCCAGGGTGGGAAGGAGCGGGCTGGTGAAGGGGTCATAATATTCGGGATGGGGTGGGCAAGAGGTCGTCGTGGGTGGGGGGGGGGACACACGAGGGGGCCACGGAACGTGGATGGAACGCTAGTGGGGAGCGACGGGGCCTTGGGGCACGGTGGGGGCGATGCACGCTCACGCACCGAGGCCCCCGATGGTGAAGGACGCGACCAGCACCGGCTCCTTGGCCCAGGCATCCTTGAGGAAAGTGGCGAGTCCTGGAGGGGCGGGGGAAGATGGTCACCCCAGCAGGGGACGCCTCCTCTGACCTCTAACCCTCCCGCGCCGCCCCCGCCCTGGAGAAGCCCTCTCGTGACCTCGGCGTCCCCCTCCGGCCAGGACCCCACCGCCTCCACGGAGGTTCCGCCGTGCCCCAGTCCCGGCACTACCGGTGCTCCCGGAACCACCGGACCCCGCGCGCCCGCGGCCGCCCTCACTTACTCCCGGCCATCTTGGTCGCAGCGTCGGCGGCAGCCGCGAGCCAGCGCGCGGAGCACTCTGGGAATTGTAGTTCCTGCACCAGAGTCTTCCCTCTCCGAGTCTGCGCGAAAGCCCCGGCACCGAACTACGGTCCCGGGCGGGGGCGAGGGCGCGAAGCACTCTGGGAGTTGTGGTCCCCGCGCGCCAGCCTCATCCCGCTGAGTCTGCGCGTGCGCACTGGCGCAGAACAGCTGTCAGGAGCTGTCGCGGAAACGCTGGCGGCGCTGCAGAATTAAACGCCGACCTGTCTCCTCACCTAGGAGTCCAGCCTGAGGTGTGCTCCATCCAAGCCACGGCCCATCCAAGGCGGAATGCAACAGTCTTCATTTTAGAGTTTACTCACGAAGGCCCGTTTCACAGACGGAGAAACGGAGGCCGGGAGAGGACAGATGACACTATCATTTGCGGTCGCAGCTCGACATCAGTTCGTCCTGGAACCTTTCACTTTCGTCCCAGAGGGTTAGGGGTCGTCTGTGGATCCTCTCAGCGCCACCTGTGACCTCTAGGGTAGCTCACTTTTTTTTTTTGTAACCCAGCTGGTCCGCCTGTCTTTAATTCAGACTGGGAGCTGCGCTAGGGCATTAATAGGGTCTGACGCCTCTCTGTGCCCCCAAAGTAGCGCCGCACAGGGTCTGGTACATAATACGTGCTACTTTCTAGTCTCTCTCTCTTTTTTTTAAGCTTAATTGGTGAACACAACTGGTTATGACTGCCCCTTCTCCCAGGTTTTTCCGCAGCACCATGGGGCTGTGACACAGTCTCCCAGAGGCCCCCACTTCCCTCCTCCCTTCCTTAAACAGAGCTCTGGCTTTGGCTCTCAGACATTGCATTTCCTGAGAAGAGAGAGGACACAGCTGAGCCCTGGCTCCTGCTTCTGCTCCAGCCAAGATCTGCCCGCCATGGCTCTGGTGCTGATCCTCCAGCTCCTGACCCTCTGTGAGCCACTGCCCTCTTCTCCCTGGGTCTCGGGCTGGTTGGGGTGCAAAGAGACAGGCTCTGGGGACCTGGGCACCCTGAATAGGGAAGGGGAAAGGAAGAGGGCTACTGACTCCCCTGGGGCAGGTGCACCATGGTCAGGCAGCACAATCTGAAGGTTTGGAATTCTAGACCGGAATAAGGGGACAGGACCTAGATCCTTGGGTCCTATCAAGGAAGGACACGGGGGTCCTGAATTCCTGTTCCTGGACAAGGAGAGTGGGGGCAGCATTTTCTGGGTGTTGAGTCAGGAGGGTGCTAACTCCTGGGGATAGCAAGTAGAGTTCAAGATTTCAGAGCAGGAAGAGATGGAGCCAGAACACCTGGGTCTCTGGGAAAGGGGGGAGCTGGTGACCCAGACTCCTGATGCCCAGGGAGAAGACACTGTGGACTCCAATTATTGCCTCCTGGAAAAGGGGGATTCCAGAGGTCTGAACACTGGGTGTAGAGGCAAGAGGGGGCTGGGGCCAGACTTCAGGCTTCTCAAGTAGGTGGGGATTACGAGCCTTGAGTTAGAGCAACTGAGAGAGGACATATGGGTTAGATTCCTGTTTCCCAGAGGAAGGATTTAGATTCCTGAGTTTGCAGCGAGGTAGGACTGGGAGAAGCCTAGCTCTCTGAAAAGACTCAACCCCTCCACCTTCTATAGGGCCTCTGTGTCATGGAGACGTCACTCCAGCTGGTGAGTAATATCGCCCATCCACTCACCTGCAAGCTGCTAGAAGCCCATTTCCAGTTACTCACATTTTATTTTGGTGCTCAGCCTCACCTCAGGTTTCCATATTTCCCTCCCTCTCCTCTCTTCTTTCATCTTTTCCTTCCCTCCCCTCCTTCCTTTCTTTCCTTCTTATCTTCCTTTAGTGACCAGCATAGGTGGGTAGAGAAGACCATGAACTTTGGAGCTAAAGAGACCTAAGCTGGAACCCCACTTTCACCAAGTTATTCATTTACAACTTTGAATGAACCACTGCTTGCTACTCAGTTTCCTTCTCTGTGAAATGGGCTGTTGTGAGGATTTAATAAAACCACCCACATGTACGGGGCACCGGGCTGGCTCAGTCTGTGCAGCATGTGACTCTTGATCTTGGGGTTGTGAGTTTGAGCCCCATGTTGAGTGTAGAGATTACTTAAAAAATAAAGGTATTTAATGAATTTTTAAAAATCACATGTGTAAAACCCTTGACTCAAAGCTTGGCACAGTGTGGGGCTCAAGAAATAGGACCTCTGGCAATGCCAATTATTCACCCATTTGGAAGCCCATTTCCACCAGAGTAGGATCATTCACCCAGAAAGAGCCTTGAGTTTCTTTCCAGGTCTTCTGACTGGTGAGATCTCTGTCTCTCAAACCTCCCCACTACACCACAACTTCAAATAAAAATCTCCTGGAAAACCACTGATACCTTAGCTATCAATTTATTTTATTTTTTAAAAGATTTTATTTATTTGTTTGACAGACAGAGATCACAAGTAGGCAGAGAAGCAGGCGGGGGGTGGGGTGGGGGAAGCAGACTCCCCACTGAGCAAAGAGCCCGATGCAGGACTTGATCCCAGGACCCAAGGATCATGACCTGAGCCAAAGGCAGAGGCTTTAACCCACTGAGCCACTCAGGTGCCCCAGCTATCAATTTATTTTAAATTATTATTTTTAAATGCTAAAGCTAACATATATTCATGGTTTAGAATATGATTCCCAAAGGACATATAACCTCCCTCTTCCCCTTCCTCATCTTCCTTAAATAAGCTCTGAATCCTTACAAGAAATTTCCATGTATTCAGACGCATACATATATTTATATACTCCCTTGTTTTCTTGCCAAGACAAAATGATATTTCATGACACATTGTTCTGCACATTTTCTACTTTACAATCTCTCTTGGAGATGGGGCCATATCGTTATAATTAACTGCATGGTTTTTTTAAAAAAAGATTTTTATTTATTTATTTGACAGATAGAGATCACAAGTAGGCAGAGAGGCAGGCAGAGAGAGAGGAGGAAGCAGGCTCTCTACTGAGCAGAGAGCCCCATGCTGGGCTCAATCCCAGGACCCTGGGATCATGACCTGAGCAGAAGGCAGAGGCTTTAACCCACTGAGCCACCAGGTGCCCATAACTGCATGCTTTTAACAGCTACGGATCATTTGCCACTGTGTAGCTAGGGTCTAGTTGGCCCTCTTCATGCATAGTTAGGTTGTTTCCAGTGTCCTTCCCCAGCCCCACCCCAGTCAGCACCTCAGTGAGTACTCCAGTGTGAGCTTTCTGTGCTGGTGTACGTACCGTTGTCTAGCATGAAACGGTGGAATCATGAGGGTATGCCCTTCGTGTATTTAGATAGAAAGGAATAAACCGCTTTCTCAAAAGGTACACTCAAGTGTACCTACATACCTGTTTCACCGTGTCTTCACCCAAATAGAATATAAACCATTATTTTAAGTTTTGACAACCTGGTAGGCAAAAAAACCCCTGTTGTTTTAATTTTTTTAAATGATTGCTAGTAACATTAAACAACTTCCCCCCCTCCCCATGTGTTTTCTATTGGACTTCCTCTTCTGTGCCCTGCCTGATTCATGTGTTTTGTCCAATTTTCAACTCGGCTGGGTTTGTGATTTCTTTCTATACTCTTAATCTATGTGATGAATGAGTCCTTTCTGCCTGTGATGTTGCTTGCCATCTAGCTCCATTTGTCTATTCTCCTACACAACTTGAAAATTTCGCAGTCATCAAATTAACCTTGTCTCTTCTGGATCTTTTGTTTTATATTTTAAGATCGCTTTCTCCATCCCCAGGACAAATGCATTTTCCTATATGTTCCTCTAATACTTTTACAGTAAAATAAAACAATATAGGTCTTTAATTAACCTGGAATTGGTTTTGGGGAATTTGGTCTGAAATTGGTCTGCGGTAGGGCTATACCTTCTTTTTTATTTTATTTTTTTCTCATATAGATAGCAAGTTTTGGCAACTACTGAAATATGTTGACTATGTCACAAATAGTCTGAAGAGCATTTAAAATTACAGATTTCTGGGACCCGATCCCTTAACACTATGTTTCAAAACCATGGAGTAAAGCTCGGCAGTTGCCCAGCTACGCTCATTTGCAGCGAGGGCTGCCAATCCCTGACTGGGGTCCACCATCTCCCCTATTTTAGAAGCAGGAAACTAAGGATGAGAAAGAGGAAGGGGCTGCCCCAGGTGATTCTCTTCCCACCCCATCTTCTCAGGCTCCCAGGAAGCCCAGGGACGCAGCAGCCCTGTTAATTCAGTCCCCCCAGCCTTATCCCTCAAGCCATCGCTGGGGGCTCAGCCAGCGGCAATTGTAACCCCTGGGGTCAATGTGACCTTGAGGTGCCGGGCACCTCAACCTGCCTGGAGGTTTGCACTCTTCAAGTCTGGGTACATCACCCCTGTGCTGTACCGGGATGTGTCCATGGAGCTGGCAGAGTTCTTCCTGGAGGAGGTGACCCCAGCCCAGGGGGGCAGTTACCACTGCTGCTACAGGAATCCAGGCTGGAATCTGGGTGTCTGGTCTCACCCCAGTGATACGTTGGAACTGCTGGTCACAGGTGAGGTCCTGGCAAGGGTGGGGGCGGTGGGAAGAAGGGACTTTGGGGTGTGATGAGGGATGGAGAAGGAGGGACGGAGAAATACAGGGAGAGATATAGTGAAAGAGACATACGGAGACAGACTTGTACTGACCCAGAGCAACAAGATCTATGAGGGAGAGAGAGAGAACTGGAGAAAGGGGTGATCCTTAACCAGGGGACTGTGCTCCCCAGGTGACCTTTCTGGCAATATCTGGGGACACTGTTTGGTTGTCACTACCACCAGAGATGCTGCAAAATATCCAACAATGCACAGGACAGTCCCCATCCCCACCCCCTACAACAAAGAATTATCCAGATTTGAGCGCTGAGGTTAGGAAGCCTTGGGAGAAATCCAGAACACCAGAAGAAGCAATTCCAGAGGCTGCCTCTGAGATCCAGGGTAGTGAAACATACAGGACCGGACACAGGAAGAGAATTTTGGTGAGGCTTAGGCCAAGAGAGAAAAGGGGACATCGAGGGAGAGAGAGACAGAGCCGCAGAGAAAGGTGCACTTGGGGACAAGACACACAGGGAGCCAGGGACAAGGATGCAAAGGGCACAGACACCGACAGGGAGGCAGAGACACTGTGGGAGACACTGGCAGAGATAAAGAGAGACACGATGTGGGGGAGGTGGTGCAGAGTGAGGTACAGGTTAGAGGGCCGGTGACGCGACTGAGGGAGAGAGGGCAGGCGGGAGGGCATGAGGAGGGAGGTGGAGGACAGGGCTGGGAGGGGCGGGAGCGAAGAGGGGCGAAGGTCCCGCGGCGCAGGGCCACGCCAGCGCTCGTCCCGGTCCATGCCCCTCGCAGACCAGCTACCGCCCCCGTCGCTGGTGGCGCTGCCCGGGCCGGTGGTGGCGCCCGGAGCCAACGTGAGCCTGCGCTGCGCGGGCCGCCTGCGGGGCATGAGCTTCGCCCTGTACCGCGCGGGCGAGGCGGCGCCGCTGCAGTACCGCGACTCTACCGAGTCCTGGGCCGACTTCCCGCTGCCCGGCGCCCGCGCGCCCGGCACCTACAGCTGCTACTACCACACGCCGTCCTCCCCGTACGTGCTGTCGCTGCGCAGCGAGCCGCTGGTCATCCGCGCCGACCACGGTGAGAGCGGCGCGCCCCGGCCCGGCCCGGCCCCTGCTCCGCAGCCCGGGGGTCCAAGCCCCCAGCCTCTCTCCCTGCTTCCCAACCTGGGGGTCAGGACCCTACCCCCTCCTCCCCAAATCCAGGAGTCCAGGACCCCTGACCCTATCCACTACAACTTTGAGACTGGGAGCTGTGTCCCCAGTCTCACCCTGGAGGCTGGAGACCGAGAGGGTGGGGCCCGGACGGTGGGTTCCGGAGCCAAGCCTCTCTCCCTTGCTGTCCTGCAGGCTCAGGCTCCTTGGACTACACACAGGGCAACCTCCTCCGTCTGGGGCTGGCCGGCCTGGTGCTCATCTCTCTGGGCACACTGATTATTCTTGACTGGTGCAGCCAGAACCATGCCCCAGGTGTCAGGCCCTGAGCCCCAGAGGACTGGATACAGAGCTGCAGTGTGAGAAGACCTCCCAGAGGCCAGGATTCCTGGGGTTGGACCGGCCCTCCCAAGAGCTCCACAGTCCCCCTGGCTGTGTCCAGCTTCTGGGTCATAATAAGCTTCCTACAGTGTGTTCTAGCTCCCTTCTGGGTCATTCCTCTAGTAGGTCAGTGGAAGGCTCTATCCGGCTTCCTGGACACAAGGGTTCAATTCCCAGTGCCAGCCACCGCTCACTCACTGGATTATTAAGAAAGAGACCTTTCCCAAGTCTCATTTGCACTGATTGTAAAATGGGCTCACTGGTAATACCCACTTCTTAATCTTGTTGTAGGATAAAGTGGGCAATACAAGCAAAGCCCTTGAAAGTGACTGGCCCGTAGTAAATGCTCAATAAATGTTAGCTATCCTGTATCTGTGGTTTCATCTGGGCTGGAATGAAGTTAGCTTTTTTTCTCCCCCTCCAGTGCACATGAAAAGCTGATCCTTTAAGAAATTCACTGCCACTTCCTTCATGACATCATTGCAAACCTCTTCCGAACCCCTTCTCAGACATTCCCCAAAGGTAGACCGAGATCAGATCAAGGACAACTTCTTCCCTATTTAAAGCTTCATTTGCATGCAGTGCAGGCTGGTTTTCTGAAGCTGTCATTATGATTAAGTGGAGTCCATTGTCAAGGCAACAGCAAGGGCAGTGTGTGCCCTAGAGCTCTGACCTAGACACTTACACCTGATGCCTAGCCTGCTTCCCACGGCTCTTGGTGGCCTCCACAGTTGTAAAGATAATGCAGACCCTTCCCCCTTGCATCCTGTTTGCTCTCCCCTCCTGCCTCTCTCTCTGGAAGGCCTGACTACATTCAGTTTCTCCAGAGTTTATTAATTTAACTTCTGTTTTAATCTTGGTAGCTCAGATGCCTTTATCATCCTCATACACACATTTTCTGTCTCTAAGCACCTCTTACTGCTCCTTTCTTGCTTTATACGTAATTTTGATGGAGCACACATCCTCTTCTGTTACTAAATTTTCCACCGTCCTCTCCTCCTCTCCCCACTTTATGAAGGAGAGGATGCCTTCCATTTTTTGGAAAGTCCCTCCAGGGGGACGGAATAGCCTTGAGCAATCTACAGACCCTCCTGATTTTTTATCTCTGAAAGAGGAGGGGAAGTATCTACAATGTTGGTTGGAGATAA
This sequence comes from Mustela lutreola, assembly GCF_030435805.1. Taxonomy (NCBI): domain Eukaryota; kingdom Metazoa; phylum Chordata; class Mammalia; order Carnivora; family Mustelidae; genus Mustela; species Mustela lutreola. Next base: position 50,682,437 of record NC_081305.1, read on the forward strand.
CCAAACAAGATAACTTCTCCCCAACATGTCAGAGAGAGATCAGAAGAGCTCAGGTCAGCAGTTTTAACCTATCCTGCCCACCGCCCTTTTGGGGAGACATGAGCAGGAAGCAATGCTTACATCACAGCCCTGTACACAGATCCATTTACATCTATGAACTAGAGTTCGAGTTCTATGAAGCCATATTCACATATTATTTTATTATAATCCACTTTACTAAAAATGCTGATCATGATTCCCTTCACTGATGGAGCAGCTCCCTAACACCCACGATGAGACACGATTTGAGGAAATTGAGCAATATTTGTTGGTGTTCTTTGGTTACAGAAACTGATCTCTGGACTTGTGTAAAGACTGGGAAATTCAAAATACAGCAAAACAGCATAAAACGGTGCTGTTTCAACACCCAGTTCTCCTGGTGGCTGAGATTTGGGTACTGCAATTAAGCAGAACTGAAATTTGAAGTCAGATTAGCTGCCTGGGTCCACTGACTTGCTGAAGGGATGGGAGGAGAGACTGGAAGCAGGATTCTCTGGGTCCGTACTGAGTCCTGATGCGGGACTCCTGCGAAGCATATCCTGGGCTATCTCCCCGTGGACTGGATGTGCATGTGGGAAATCAAGGGGGAAGCAGGGACCCAGTGTCACAGGAGGGACCCAGACCTGGATGGGGCTGCAAAGGCATCAAATCCAGGTTCCTCGTTCTACAGATGGGCAGTGGCGGCATGGAAGGGTGGCACGAAGCCCCCGACAGTCACACGGGAAGTCAGTAGCCCATGAGGGAGGCTCCCCATAAGCTCCTACTTCAGCTCCCTGCATCCGTTCATTCTCCGGTTCCTTTGCCATCCAACCACTCCCCCCACTCACTGTCATCCACTGATTCTCATCCTTGTGTCTTTCAGTCCTACCCAACCATTCATCCCCTTTCCTCTTGCTCTTTTTAAGATTTTATTCATTTATTTGACAGAGAAAGAGACACAGCCAAGAGAGGGGAACACCAGCAGGGGGAGTGGGAAGGGCAGAAGCAGGCTCCCAACAGAGCAGGCAGCCTGATGGATGGACGCATGGGCCGGGCTCAATCCCAGGACCCTGGGATCATGACCTGAGCCAGAAGGCAGCCGCTTATCGACTAAGCCCCGCAGGCGCCCCTCCTCTTGCTCTTATATGAATATATACCCTTCCTTTTGCCCTTACGTATCATCCATTCATTCTTACATTCATTCATTCCTCCCTTTATTAATCAGTTTGTCAATTTATGAATCCACTGACCTATTTATACTTATTCAGTATCCATCGACCAACCTATGCATTTATTTATCCAACAAGCCTGAAGATTTCTTCTTCAGTGGGCAGAGGGGGAGGGGAAGTTGGAAAACTTAATAACAACAGAAGAGGATGTGTGCTCCACCGAATATAGGCATAAATCAGGAAAGCAACACATGAGTGTTGAGTGGTGAGAAGTGTTCTGAGGTGGAAAATGTGTGTATGAAGATGAGAAAGGAATCAAGGCTAACCAGATGAAAAATATAATATTATTGACAGATAATATTGATAGAATATTATTTTTATTTTTAAAGATTTATTTATTTAAATATCTTATTCATTTGTTTGAGAGAGAGAGAGAGAGAAGCAGTACACGTAGTGGGGGGAGCTGCACAGGGAGAGGGAGAAGCAGGCCTCCCGCTGAGCGGGGAGCCCAATATGGAGCTCCATCCCAGAACCCTGGGATTATGACCTGAGCCCAAGGCAGACGCTTAACCAACTGAGCCACCCAGGAGTCCCTATTCATTTATTTGAGAGAGAGAGAGAGAGAGAGAGAGCACATGAGAGCATGGTGACGGGCAGAGGAAGAGGGAGAGAAAATCCTCAAACAGACTCCCCACTGGGCATGAGACTGACATGGGGTTTCATCCCAGGACCCTGAGATCACAGCCTGAGCAGAAACCAAGAGTCGGCTGCCCCACCTGCTGAGCCACCCAGGTGCCCCGGTCACTTCCACTTTTGAAAGAGGAAGAGAAAGGGGAATATTATCACATTTAACTATTGCAAAGCAATTTACTGTTCTTGAGGCAGTGGTTCCTCTTTTTCTTTCTTTCTTTTTTTTTTTTTTTAAGATTTATTTATTTTAGAGAGGGGGAGGGGCAGGGAGAGAGGGAGAGAATCTCAAGCAGACTCCCACTGAACGCGGAGAGCCCCATGTGGGGCTTGATTTCACAACAACCCTGAGATCCCAACCTGAGCCGGAACCAAGAGTCGGATGCCTTCCTGACCGCACCAACCAGGTGCCCCCAGGCCGTGATTCCTTTATTTGTTACCCACAAATGCTCATCACTCCCAGGATGCTCATAAGGCCCTTGTGACAGACCTACTACCAGCTCTCCTTTCTATGTGCTCACGCCTGTGCCAGCACGCCCCTCCTTCTGGTCTCAGACTGGATGCTTCTCCACTGCAGACTGCTACTGGGCCCAAGTGTGTTCCCACAGAGCCCTATCGGACCCGAACTGAATATCTGCACTGTATTCGGATCCTCTCTCTCCCAGACCGAGACCACAGCTACTCCCAAGAGGGACCAGGTGTGTCCGGGGCCTCGCAGTGTGGCCCGCGGAGCTCAGCATGCTGCAGGTGACCCGAGGGAGCTCCATACCTTTGGCCTTGTGCCTTGGGCAGAGTGAGGTCCCCCACCACCCCCACCCAGATGTCCCAATTCCTGGAACCTGGGAAAATGTTGTAGTGGCCAAAGGGCCCTCACAGGTGTGATGAAATACAGCATCATGAGGTGGCGGTGGGAGTGGGGTTATCCCAGATTATTTAGGTCCCGTGCAGCCACAAGGGTCCTTATTTGTAAGAGGGAAGGGATCCGAGTCAGGGAAGCGATGTAGACACGGAAGCAGAGGTCAGCATGATGCAGGATCACGAGCCAAGGAACGCGGGCTCCTCCAAATCTGGAAAAGTCAATGAAGTGGATTCTGCCCTAGAGCCTCCAGAAGGAATGCAGCCTCTCAACCCATTTCGGACTTCTGACCTCCAGAACGCAAGGATAAAAAATTTATGTTTAGGCCACTACTTTGTGACCCTCTGTCACGACAGTAAGAGCAAAACTAATACTGTCAACTTCAAGGGAACCTCTTTCCTCTTCCCACAAACCCAGGCATGTTCGCCCTTAGGATTTTCATTTCTGTCCCCAACCCTGTTTGTCCCCCCAAGTTCCCACTCATCTACTTGCACACATCTGTTGAATGCTCACCACGGGCGGCATGCTGTGTTGGCGGCAGGTGCAAGCCTGAAGCTCAGGGGGAGAAGCTTTAACCGAATTGCGGTGTGTACCGTATTGTTTAGGGAGCACCTCAAGTGGCTGTAAAAAATGGATCCCCTCCAAGGAAAAAACTATGTGATTTTATTTCTCGGGGCGCCTGGGTGGCTCAGTTAGCTTTGTGCCTTCGGCTCGGGTCATGATTCTGGGGTCCTGGGATCGAGCCCTACATTGGGCTCCCTGCTCGGCAGGGAGCCTGCTTCTCCTGTGCCTGCCTCTCCCCCTGCTTGTGCTCCCTCTCTCTGTCAAGTAAATAAATAAAAAATCTTTAAAAACATTTATTTCTCTCTCACTTAACAGTATGCTGTTGAAACAGCCTAGGGCCATTATAACAGCTCTGCTTTTGTCGACATGTGGCTTTCCTACATGGTTCTGAGCCAGCATGAAGGGAGGAAGAGAGAGAGAGAGAGAAAGAGAGAAATCACATGGTCATTTTTAAAGAGTGGGACCCCGGATTTGAACATGTGTCTTCTGCTCTCATCCCATTGGCCAGAACTCAGTTCCACGGCCAGGTCTAGCTGCAAAAGTGGCTGGGTTCCAGTGTGTGCCCTTCTAAAAATGGGGGGCTCCTGCTACTTAAAGGAAGAAGAAGGGGCACCAGGGTGGCTCAGTGGGTTAAGCCTCTGCCTTCGGCCCAGGTCATGATCTCAGGGTCCTGGGATCGAGCTCCGCATCGGGCTCTCTGCTGGGCGGGGAGCCTGCTTCCCCTCCTCTCTCTGCCTGTTGCTCTGCCTACTTGTGATCTCTCCCTCTGTCAAATAAATAAATAAAATCTTTAAAAAAAAAAAAAAAGGAAGAAGGAAACTTGGGTTCTAGGAACCTGTGAGCCATCTCCATCAGTACAGCTATAGCAAAAAAGAAGAGGGAGATTTGAAAGCCTGTCTTCAAGGATCTGATCTCATCTCGGAGATCTCGGATGGCTTTGCTGAAATGCAGAGGTGAGATCTGAACGTTGAGCAGACTTCACTATAGGTGAAGGTGCTGGAAGCCCAGCAGGTGCAGAGGCCCCCTGCGGAGGAGGGATGGCGATGGGGAGCGGTGGGGAGGGGAAGCAGTAGCGGTGGGGAGGGGAAGCAGTGTGCTACTGCCACCTTGTGGTCACATCTTTTCCCCGGAAATCCCTGAACGCCCTAACAGGCGCTTCAGGGGACTGTAGCCATCCTCCTCTATTCTGGCTGGACACTGAGTTGTGACTGGCAGCGACCCCTGTCGCTTCCGAGCTGGAGCGTGTCACCGTAAGGGCTCCCTCCTCCCCACTCCGTGCTCTCTCTTCTCCTGGACACAGTGACCAGCAATGTTGGAGATGGCGGCTGCTCCACTGGTCTGCATGCCTGAGGGACCAGGATGAACCGCGGCCCCAGCCACGAGTTTCTACGACAGTCTCCCTGCCCCACCAGACTCCAGGCACTCCTCCCAGGAGCCCATCGAATACCACCATCTTTTTGTCCACTTGTCTCAGTCAACTCGGGCTTTTAAAAAATGCCATTCACTGGGTGGCTGGAACAACAGAAACTTACTTCTCACTGTTCTGGAGGCTGGGATGTCTGAGACCAGAGTGCCAGCATGGTTCTTGTGAAAGCCCTCTCCCTGGCTGGCAGTGGTCTCTTGTATTCTCACAAGGCAGGGAGAGAGAGGGAGAGGGAGGGGGGGCGAGGACGGAGAGAAAGAGATCCAGGGTTTCTCTCATGTCTCTTCTTTTAAGTAGGACACTAATCCCAACCATAGGATCTCCACCCCCATAATGTCATCTAAACCTAATCACCTCCCAAAGGTCCCACCTCTTAATACCAGCACACTGGGGGCTAGGGGCTTGATCACAAGAATTTGGGGGAGAACCCGACATTTAGCTGGTAACAGCATCCGTTTGGAGATCCGGTATCCCCTGCTTATTTTTAAAGAATTATGGAAAGTTCAGGCCGTGGGAAGGGGGTGGGGAGGCTCTTCTATGGGATCCTGGAAACCCTTCCCACGTCCGCAGAGTCAGACGCTGGCCCTGCAGCTACTCCGAGTCTGGGCACAGTGCCTTGGGATCCTCCTGGAACATGAGAAGACGAGAGGCTAGTGGGAGCCTCTGGGAGGCTGGGAGCCCGTGTCCCACTCACATTACTTCCCCCGGGAAACTTTCGCCACACGCCTTCGAGGTGCTTCTCAAGTTCCAGTGAGCTGAGGCGCTTTCTGCCCTTTCCCCTCAGACGAGAGGCAGTAGATAAGCACACTTAACCACAGTCTAGATTGCGCTTTTGTGATTCAGTGGCCTTTGTTTCTGGTTCCTGGCACAGAGCTCCTAAACCCCTTACTTCCTCAGTGACGGGAGCATATTTTGTGCAAAGGAGGCCACTCTTGATGAGCCTCTAGGTACCTTGGGGATGGGGGCGGTCGTCAGAAAGGCCAGCCATGCAACTAGAAACTTGGAAACTTTAGCACCAGCCCCATTTCTGGGGAGAGGGGGAAAGGCTGGATATTGAGTGAGTCACTCAATGGCCAATAATTTAATCAATCGTGCCTCTGTAATGGAATAATGTAATGTGATAAAGATTATTTAAGAAATCTGGTTAGGAACACCTGGATGGCTCAGTTGATTAAGCATCTGACTCTTGATCTCAGGGCAGTGAGATCCCCGTGTTGGACTCCATGCTGGGTATGGAGCCTGCTTGAAATTAGTCAGTCAGTCTGGTTAAAGTATGAAGGTGAAAGCTTTGCCCAAAGTATCACTTTTGTTCCCTGATGCAAGTAGGAGAATGATGCAAATATTCATTCATGACTTTTTACTAAACTCTTCTCTGTTGAAATAAATCTATGCACAGAAGTGATATTTAAACAAGAGTCTTATAAGAGTCTCAAGACTTTAAAAATTGTCACCACATCTGTTGAAAATCACCTTCAAAGAAACGCCTGTCATTATAGTTGGTTTCTCTCCTTGATAATCCATTACCTTGTTGATTTTTCTGTGTCACTAAATGGAGAGACAAGTAAGCCCTGTCAAGACAATTGTCTCAGGGGCATGGCGCTTGTCTCCCAAAGGAATGGTATGAAAATCATAAAAACCTACGATGTGCTTGATTTCTTATTTTCACAAAGAGATTGAAAATGTTGTCTTATTTAAATTAGCATATCTATCAAATACAGTTTGTAGACTTGTAGTTTTCAGATTTGAATCCTGATTTTTAAAAGAAAACTGACAAAAAGAGTGTATTTGAGATGATTGAGGACATTTGGATCCTGGCGGGACATTAGAAGGTATCAAGGAAGGACTGTTAGTTTTCCTGGGATGATACTGCTTTGGTGGTTACATATTTTTTTTTAAAGATTCTCATCTGAAAAAGATAGCTGTGTACTGAAAAATTGGGGGATTAAAAAGATGAGTTCACAAGAGAAGTCACTCAGTAAAATTTAACTATTACTTTATAGCTACTATATATTACTTCTTTGTCTGATTGCTGTGGCTAGGACTTCTAGCACAATGTTGAGTGCAAGTGGTGGGAATGGACATCACATATATATATGTACGTGTGTGTATATGCGTGTGTATATGTTTGTGTGTTTATACACATACACATATATATGTACATACTATATATAGCTCCTGACTATTATTTAAAGTTATTTTTTAGTATGGTTGACACTACTGTTTTCAGGTGCACAACAGAGTGACATGGCTTCTCTCTTTGTTACGCTGTGCTCACCACACTGTAGCTGCCATCCGTCTCCACGCAGCACTAGCACAGTATCAGGGATACATTCCCTGTGCTCTCCCTTTTATTCCTGTGACTCATTCATTCCGTGGCTGGAAGCTGAATCTCCCTCTCCCCTTCACCCATTTTGCCCATCCCTACCCCCTCCCTTTCTTTCTGGAGACCATCCACTTGTTTTCTGTGTTATTAGGTTTGATTCTGCTTTCTGTTTATCCACTTGTTTTTTAGTTGGATTTCACATATGAATGAAATCATACAGTATTTGTCTTTCTCAGTCTGACCTACTTCACTTAGCATAATACCCTCTAGGTCCATCCATGTTGTTGCAAATGACAAGATCTCACCCTTTTTATGGCTGCATAATATTCGTGTGTGTGTGCATGTGTGTGACTTCTTTATCCATTCATCTATTGATGGACAGTTAGGTTGCTTCCACATCTTGACTGCTGAAAATAATGCTGCAATAAACATAAGGGTGTATATGTCTCTTCGAATTAGAGTTTTCATTTTCTTGCATAAACATCCAGTTGTGGAATTATTGGATCATAAGGTATTTCTATTTTTAATTTTTTTAGGACCCTCCATACTGTGGCTGCACCAGTTTGCATTCCCACCAACAGTGCAAGAAGGCTCTCTTTTCTCTACCCTTGTCAATACTTTTATATCTTGTTTCATTACAAACATTTTTTTAAATTGTAACCATTCAGACAGATACCTCATCATGATTTTGGTTTGCATTTCCCTACTGATGTTGATGCTGCTCATCTTTTCATGTGTTGGTTGGCCACTGGTATGTCTTCTTTTAATTGGATTGTTTGTGTTTTTTCTGATGTTGGGTTGTATAAGTTCTTCATATACTTTGAGTATTAACTTCTTATCAGATATACCATTTGCAAATATTTTCTCCCATTTAGTAGGTTGCCTTTCTGTCTTGTTGATGGTTTCCTTTGCTGTGCAAAAACTCTGTTTTGATGTAGTCTCAATAGTTTATTTTAACCTTTTTCCTTTCACCTTAGGAGACATATCTAGAAAGATGTTGCTATGACTGATGTCAGGAAAATTACTCTCTGTGTTGTTTTCTAAGATTTTTATGGTTTCAGGTCTCTTAGATCAGGAACAAGACAAGGATGTCAGTTTCCACCACTTTTATTCAAATTGTCCTAGAAGTCCTAGCTACAGCAATCAGACAAGAAAAAGAAGTAAGAGATATTTAACTGGTAAGGAAGAAGTAAAATTTTCACTATTTGCAGATGACATGATATTGCACATAGAAAACCCTAAAGACTCCACCAAAAACAAAACAAAACACCAAACTTGGGTGCCTGGGTGGCTCAGTGGGTTAAGCCTCTGTCTTCAGCTCAGGTCATGGTCTCAGTGTCCTGAGATCGAGTCCCCCATCGGGCTCTCTGCTTAGCAGGGAGCCTGCTTCCCCCCTCTCTCTCTGCCTGCCTCTCTGCTTATTGTGATCTCTCTCTGTCAAATAAGTAAATAAAATCTTTTTAAAAATTTCTTTAAAAAACCCACCAAACCTACTAGAAGGAATAAATGAATTCAGAAAAGTTGCAGGATATAAAATAGATATCCAGAGATTGGTAGCATTTCTATATACATTAATAATGAAGTAGCAGAAAAAGAAAACAATCCAATCAGAATTGCACCAAAAAGAATAAAATACCTAGGAATAAATTTAACCAAGGAGGTGAAAGTCCTATACACAGAAAACTGTAAAACACTGATGAAAGAAATTGAAGGAACGGAAAGGCATTCCATGCTTGTGGATGACAAGAATTGATATTGATAAAATGCCCATAGTACCCAAAGCAATCTACAGACCCAATGTGATCCCTATCAAAATATCAAAGCATTTTTCACAGAACCAGAACAAATAATACTAAAATTTAAATGGAACACAAAGACCCCAAAATGGCCAAAGCAACAAAATCTTCTATCAGGCATAAGCACGGGGCCCTGATCTATTTCCCCTCTACCCCGAAAGGCAACCATAACCTGGTGCAAGTTCATTTCTTTTCTTTTTTTTTTTTTTTTAAAGATTTTATTTATTTATTTGACAGACAGAGATCACAAGTAGGCAGAGTGGCACGCAGAGAGAGAGAGGAGGAAGCAGGCTCTCTGCCAAGCAGAGAACCTGATGCGGGGCTCGATCCCAGGACCCTGGGACCATGACCTGAGCTGAAGGCAGAAGCTTTAACCCACTGAGCCACCCAGGCGCCCCAGTCTTTCTTTTTTTTTTTTAAGATCTCTTTTTTTTTTAATTTGAGAGAGTGAGTACGCCTGAACACATGAGCAGGGGAGAGGCAGAGAGAGAGGGAGAAGCAGGCTCTCCACTGAACAGGGAGCCCAATACGGGACTCGATCCCAGGACCCTGAGATCATGATCTGAGCTGAAGGCAGACGTTTAACCCACTAAGCCAGCCAGGCTCCTGGAAATTTTCCTTTTTAAACACTGCTGTAAACATAACATGGGAGCACCTGGGTGGCTCAGTGGGTTAAGCATCTGCCTTCAGCTCAGGTCATGATCCCAGGGTCTTGGGATCAAGCCCCATATCAGGCTCCCTGCTCATCGAGGACCCTGCTTCTCCCTCTCTCTCTGCCTGCCTCTCTGCCTACTTGTGATCTCTCTCTCTCTCTCTTGATCTGTCAAATAAATAAATAAATAAATCTTAAAAAAAAAAAAAAAACAACTACACAGAACGTGCACCATCTCAGCCATGTTTAGATGCATGGGTCCATGACGCTAAGTACATTCACCCGTTGGGCAGCCACCACCACCGTCCACAGATCTCCTCGTGCTGCACAGCTAGAACTCTGTGCCCATCAAACCATGCCTCCCACTCCCCTCCCCCAAACCCTGGTTCCACCGTCTACCTTCTGTCTCTACGAATCTGACTGCTCTATGGACCTCATTGAAGGGACTCGTACGGTATTTGTCTTTTTGTGTCTGACTCATTTCATTGAACATAATGTTCACCCCCATTGTGGCAGGTGTCAGAATGCCTTTCCTTTCAGAGGCTGAATAATATTCCATTGTGTGTATAGACCACATTTTGTTTGTCCGTTTATTCGTCAATGGACACTTGGGTTGTCTCTACCTCGTGTACTGTGAACATGGATGGAGAAGTATATCTTTAAGATTCTACTTTCAGTCCTTCTGAATATACGCCCAGAAGCGGAATTGCTAGTCAGTGATTAATTTAATTCTGTTTTCAAGCTGCAGTGAAGCCCCAGAGTCAGGGGTTGTGACTTTGCTTTTTGGTGCCCCATGGAAGGCATGCACCTGCTTCTTTTCCAGTTCCTGTAATTGTATCAACATTTCTTGTCCTACATTTGCTCCTTCCTCTTTCCCTTTCTTCCTTCTTAGCTTTTGCCCTCCTAATGAATCCCTTTACTGTGTTTCAGTGAGGTTTTGGGAAGAGATATGTCTGCCCCATCTGCATGGTTCTGTGGAAGTTCTTGTATCTGTCCCTAAATCCAGCAGTCCCAGATTCTAAGCTTTACAAAAATTCACTTCTTTTTTAAACTTTGAGTTTTTTCATCCCACAACACCTCACTTAAAATTTCTAAAGGCTTAAATTTCAGTAACATCTAATGGGGTAAAATTAACTTATCAGTTTCAGCCAATTTAGAAAGCACATATAAGCAAAAGGAACAAAAAAAAATATCGAGCACGATTCTACTACTCAGAGTAAAACACTTTAAATAAACTAGATTTACCTTCTAGATTTTTCCATGTGCACATCAGCCCCTGCCCGTCGCCTGGGTCAGCCATCTGGGTTGTCTCTCACTGTCTACACCACCACTAGATGTAGAATACAGCTCCTCGAGTTCTCCTGAAGAGCCTCCTTCCACCCGAGACCTAATGACAGGGGATTTCACAGAAGAGATTTCACGGAGGAGATAGTTCCCATCGTGTCCTGCCTGCCAGTGAGGGTTCTTCTGTCTTACCTTTTTTTTATAGGGCTGTTGCCACATTCTCCTGGATCCCCACCGCTCCCTGATGCCCTACGGCTTCCCACCTCTTTGCCCTCAGCTCTGACCCCATTGCTGCCCTCAGCGTCCCTGGGACATTACCCAGAAGTTGTGCACGTCACTTCACTCTCATCCTGTGACCAAAAGGGCCCACAGTTTCCTGAAGGAGAGAATTATTGTTTGTTTGTTTGTTTAATATTTATTTGAAGGGATGGGCAGAGGAAGAGGGAGAGAGAGAATCAGACTCCCCACTAAGTGCAGAGCCCAACATAGGGCTCCATCTCACGACCCTGAGATCACAACCTGAGCTGCACCCAAGAGTCAGATGCCCAAATGACTCAGCCACCCAGTGCCCCGAAAGAAATGTAGTTCTTATTCTGGATCACTGGGAGCCCAGGTATTTGCTGTCACTGTGCAGAAGGGGATGATGGTGATTGGGTTCCCACCGGCCCCATCTCCCATGTTTTGCATATTCATGGTTATGCCCTAGAAGTGGGTGACTGACTTCGTGCTTTTGGGAGGACTCAGTGTGTCAAGCCCATGGGAAGTGGCTTGAGAGCATGTTGCAACAGTCATTTCCGGATAGTCTAGAAGACAGAAACGGGTTGTGCAGAGTGGAGGATTGAAACACCAGGGGCAAAGCTGTTCCTGCACGTCCTGGAGTCAAGACAACATCTTGGCTTCTCACCGACAAAAAGACTGACGGAAGATCCTTGGAAGAAGCTTGTGGGTGCCGCCATGATGTCCCAGCTGCTGGCTCTGCTCTGCACTGGTATGTTGTCAGGGGGCGGGGGGGCAGCTACTGGAAGGGTGGGGCTGGGCTGCGGTAGCAGCTGGAGTTGGTGGGGCTTGTGGGGTGGGTAATGGTGTGGGGTGAATAAACACAGGCTAGAACCTTCCATTCCCTGAATGCAAATTAGGTGCAAGGAGAGGTGTTGGGTGCTTTACACACATTCTCCCGTTTCCCCAAACTCAGTCATCCCTGAACTTCCCCCATGACATTTTCCTCTATGTACGTGATCGCTGTATTCTTTCCCACGTGATCTTCCTCTTCAAATTTCCCAGGTTTTTATATTATTATTTTTGTACTCAACTCTATTTTAAAAGAAAACCTGTAAAACACTTCTATTAGTAGAAAATCAGTGTCCCTCATCAAAAACAGACCCTGATCACCTCTGGTCCATGGTTTCCTGGGTCCTGTTTCTGAGAAGAGGCAGTGATTCTGGGAAGCCAGCTTCCATCAAGCAGCTGGCTGTGATATTCTTCCATGGGATCCAAGAGAGAACCAAGAACAGAGAAGAGAGACTTTCTCACACAGGCTCAGTGACCCTTCCTCTCCCGTCATTGTATGACCTGAAGTCACCTTCCATCTCTTAGAAAAAGCCTCCCAAATAGTTCTCTTGACCATACTGCATTCAAGGAATCTGATAGTCACAGCTGACGTATGTGCCAGGGTCACTCAGGTTCTAAGCAGAGAAGGTGAATTCAAATTCTGGTCCGCACAGTGCCAAAGACCATAGTTTTCCACTGGTTCATATGAAGGAATCAAAAAGGTCCTATTTTGGGGACATGGGGGTGGAACTATCTGGAGGGTGGATGAAGGGAGTCGCGATTAGAAAAACCTCAAGAAAGTAAATGAACCGTGGATCCAGTGATCTTAGTGGGTGCTAACAACCTTCTCCTGTAGAGGGCCTCATAGACAGGCTCTGTGGTTTGCGTGGTCTTTGTTACTTACCATCCAACACCTGTCAGGATGGCTCTCACCAAGAAGCCACGAGGCAAGACATGTTGGTGAGGACATGGGGCATAGGGACTCATGCACTGGCGGTGGGAATGAAAACCGGTGTAGCCCTGCAGAAGACCGTATGGAGGTTCCTCAAAAAGTTCAAAGTGGGGGTGCCTGGGTGGCTCAGTTGGTTGGGGACCTGACTTGTGATTTTGGCTCAGGTCATGATCCCAGGGTCATGAGACTGAGCCCCAGGTCAGGTCCTCACTGAGCGCAGAGCCTGCTTGGGATTCTCTCTCTCCCTCTGCCCCTCCCCTATGTGCTCATGCTGTCGCTCTCTTTCTAATAATAATTTTTTAAAAAGCTAAAAGTAGAACTGCCATATGATCATCAGCCCCACTTTGGGGTTATATATCTAAAGGAAATGAAAAGAGGAAATTGAAGGGAGGTCTGTGTCCCCATGTTCACTGCAGCGTTATTCACAGCAGCCAAGACGTGGAAATGACCTCAGTGTCCATCCATGGACAGACGGTTATAGAAGATGTGGTCTGTATGTATAATGGGCTATTATTCAGCCACGAGGAGGAAGAAAATCCTGCCATTTGTGACAACATGGATGGACCTTGAGGGTGTGACCTGAAGTGAAACAAGGCAGGCAGAGAAAGACAAATACTGTATGACCTCACTTAGGATGAGTTTGGTCTAGATCTGAAAGTAAGGTCACCAGAGGGGAAAGGTGAGGAACATGCACCTCACCCTTCCTGGTAATACCAATCTTAGACTTTTGAGATTGATTCTGGGGCACCAAAGAGAGGACTCATGGCCAAACCTAACATCAGGAATGCATTTAGGCCATTCCCCAGGGGGCAGACAGAAGCTTCTCCATGCAAAGGACTGAGTTCTCGGGAGCTATTTCTCCCTTCTCATAGGGCAGGGATCTCGCCACCCCCTTCCCTCACTCTCAGTTGACTCAGATGGTTATGCTGTTGTGTTCAGAGAGAAATTGGGGAACTCATCATTTCTGGAACTTACCACGTAAGGAAATGCAAGGCAGCAGGTGGAACTGAAGTTGTTTATCAGCTGGTCTTAAAGGAGGAGGCTCTTCCGGATTATCTGAGTGGTCACAGTGTAACCACAGGGTCCCTAGAGCAGTGAAAGAGGCAGAAGAGGGTGTCAATGCACCAACCACTGCTACTTGTGGAGGCAGAGGCAGAGGGAGCCACCAAGAGGTGTGGGCATCTCTAGAAGCTGGAGAAGGCCAGGAAATGGGTTGTCATCTAGAGCCCCCAGAAGGAACGCAGCCCTGAAGATACCCTGGTTGGAGCCAGTGGGACTTGTGTTGTTGGGCTTTCCTAACCCACAGAATGGCAAGATGAGAAATCCGTGTTGTCATAAGTCACTAAACTTGTGACACCTTGAGACACCAGCAGCCCCAGGAAATTAGCTTAAGGGCAAACCAGCACTCATGCTAGATGGGTTCTCTGGCAGGAGGCTAGGACTGCTGCTGACTGTGATGACAGGGATCCCTTCTCAGCGGCAGCCCCCGGGAGGCCCCGCGGAACAGGCTCCAGGTGGGTGCTCGTGGCTCATGGACGGTTCTCTTGCAGGGCTATGTGCTGACCAAGGAAGCAGGGGGACTGACGGTGAGTTCCCTCAGACTCTCCAAACTTCCCGTATCACTTCTCTTTCCTTCAATGGGTTTCCCAGGAGCAGACAAGGGCACCAAACCCCATCCTGATCTCTGCTTCCTTCCAGAGTCCCTTCCCAAGCCCTCCCTCAGGGCCTGGCCCAGCTCGGTGATGCCTCGCTGGAGTAATGTGACGCTGCAATGCCAGACTTCTACCAAGAAAGTCAACTTTGTTTTCAGAAAGGGAAAAGTTCCTTTGGAGTCTGTGCAACCATGGATTTCCACAGATGGGCTGGCTGAATTTCAACTCACTGACCTACAAGCAGGCAATGCTGGAGCGTACACCTGTGACTACTACAGACAGCGGGCCCCACGCACACGTTCAAAGCCCAGTGACATCCTCCTACTACTGGTGACAGGTGAGGAGGGTGCCTTGGAGGGACACAGAGTCTTGCAGGGACAGGTGGGGGGGAGGAACCGAGGGAAGGAGGGGGCAAGGGGAGACGGAGAGACACAGAACAGAAAGAGCCAGGGCTTGAAGGGGAAATCGCCTTCCCGTAGTCAGAGTGGAAAGAGGGTGAGATCAGGGATCTGTCATTTCTCCCACGTGGCAGGAACCCCTGCCGGGAGAACAGGGTGGGTGGGGGATGCAGGGCTTCTCCCCGTGACCTTGGAGCCCTCCTTCTCTTCCAGGAAGTTTTCTTAAACCTTCCCTGCAAGCCCACCAAAGGGGTGAGGTGACCGCAGGTGACACCATGACCCTGAGGTGCCAGACGCCAGCCAATGTTTATGAGACTATAATGTTTGCTCTACTGAAGGCGGGAGCAGCAGGGCCCATTCAGCTCCAGGGTCCAGTAGAGAAGGAGACAGACTTCTCCCTCCAGAATGTGACAGCTGGTGACACTGGGAACTACAGTTGTGTGTACTTCCAGACCAGTGCTCCTTTCTGGGCCTCCGAGCCCAGCGATCATCTGGAGATCTGGGTGACAGGTGAGGTTTGTACTGCTGGGTGGACCATACCTGGATTACCTGCTGCTGAGATGCTGGGACCTGAGGGAGTGCGGTATGGGCACAGTCTGTCTCCATGAGACTCTGCAGCTTGGAGAAATCTTGAGAAAGAACCAAGGGAGGGCCGGGATTCTGCAGAACAGTATGGAGGATCTTCTGCCAAGATGGAGCTCAGAAGGTGGAGAGGCTGGTTGAGGGCTTCCCACTGTAGGTGGCCACTTGTGCTCTGGGTGAGGGGGAGAAGCCTTCGGGGTGAGGGGAGATCTGTAATAATTGACCCCCCCCCCCCAAGCAAATAAGATGTAGCCACAAAACCATCACACATCTCCTGGGCAGGGCGCAATTCATTTAGACTTAAGTGTGAATGACACCTCCTGGGGTTATGTGGGTGGAGATTCTAGCAAAAAGGCATAGGAGGAGGGAGAGAATAACAGAGCCCAGGAGCATCTTCTTGAGAAGGACTCGCAAACTCCAGGAAGATCTGTGTTCCATTTTCATTGGGACTCCAGCATTCCTGCCTTTTAGCTTAGCTGAGTCGAGCTTTTCTCTTCCCGCCAAGCCCTTTCTTTCAAGACACCTGATTTTTTACAAGTTATGGCAAAAGTGCATAAGGTAACAGTTACCACCTCATTTTCAAGTGCACAGCTCAGTAGTAGTGCACCTACACCAGTTGCCTCCACAAAGCCCTTCGTCTTGCAGAACTGAAACTCTGACCCCATCAGACAGCCTCTCTGTACCCACCGGCCCCCAGCCCCTGGCTCCCACCATCCTACATTGTCTCAGTGCATCTGACTAATCCAGGAACCTCACATCACTGGGATCATATGCTACTTGTCTTTCTGGGATTGGCCTTTCTCACTCCAAAATACATTCTCAAGGCTCACCCATACATTCAGCATGTAGCTGGATTTCCTTCCTTATTGAGGCTGAGAATGTCCCATTTTAGGGACAGACCACATTTCACTTACCTTGTCATCAGCTAATGGACATTTGGGTCCTTTCCACCCATTTGGCTACTGGCTTGTCACCTCCTGGCCACCAAGTGGCTATCAGTTCTTCCAGATGTTTATGCAGAAACGGGATTGCTGGATTGTAGGATTGTTCTCCCTTCATTGGGAACCCACCATCATACTGTTTTTCCGAATGGCCACACGGTTCTACATTGCGACCGACAGTGCACAAGGATTCTGCTGGTTTGTTCAGGAGGGGGATGTTTCCTGACCCTTGTGTATGAGGGCTATTTTTGATGACTGAGTTTGTCCAGGACAAGGGGAGGAAGAGAGACCATTAGGAACCAGGCCTCCTCCTAGATGGGGGCTGAGCTCCCTAGTCCCGAAAGGATGACCAGTCATATCAGCACAGGGCAGAAAACACAAAAGTTGTGTGTTCCACAGTTTCATGTTGAAATCCTAACACCTAACGGGACAGCACTGGAGGCGGGGCCTTTGGGAGCTGTTTAGGTCATAAGTGTGGAGCCCTCATGATGGGTCTAGTGCCCTTATTAAAGGAGACCCCAGAAGCTCCCTTGTCCCCTTCTGCCACCCAGAAGAGCCCCGCTCCCACCCGTGGACCATGCTGGCACCCTGATCTCAGACTTCTAGTCTCCAGATCTGTGAGAGAAAGATGTCTCTCATTCACCTGCCCTGCTCCCAGCCTGTGGCATGCCATTAGATCAGCCCAAAGGGACTAAGATGTCTAATGAGGGTGAGTGCTCAGCAAAGCTGTTTGCTACAGAATTATAGAGCCCTGGCCAGAGCAAGAAAATTCCAAGGTCCCGATGCTGATCTGGAGACCATGGGCAGCAGCAGGTGAAGGAGAAGTTTTCTCTCCACCCCAGGGTCAGGCCTCGGAGCCCAGGCAGGGAATTCCACGTGCCTAGGGACCCCTTCCCTGCATCTAAGACCCAGCTACTCTGTTGTCTTCCAGGTCAACGTGAAGGACATCCCCGCCCCCCCCACCCGCCCTCCCCTCCCCCTGCCGCCCCAGGGAGAAGTCAGGTAATCAGGAGAAAGGGAAGACCAGTCTAACAACCACAGCCACTTGACCAGGGACAGCACCTGCCACTTGGGTAGATGGCCCCCCTGCTTGGAAGGCTGTGTACCCTCTCTTGTTTTGCAAATAATTACAAGCGTTTGGATTTTAGCTCGTTAACAAGCTATCTGCCTTCAGATTACTTAGCCTCTGCCTCAGCTTCTGTCCCTGTTGAATGGGATTGATAGTAGCACACACACAAGGGCCTCAGAGGTGAGATTTTGAGGAGTTAATTTACCTAACTCCTTTCTAAACTGCATCTGGTGGACGGCAAGTATCATCTAAGTCTTTCCCATTATTGTCATTATGAACGCCCAGAACTTCTCTCTCTGCATGCCAGAGCAGCTCTGCTCAGAGCTGCACTCCTAGTGGGAGACTTTCTAGGAAACAGAGAATGTGCGTGCACTGCAAAAGCTGATGGCAAATATCTTCACCGTTATAGTGACTTACAAATATCAGTGGAGCATTACATGACCTCCTGAGGTCTTCCAGGGTCTAAAAAGGCCGAGGGTGCCCATCTGTGTCTCTAACTCAGCTCTGTTGCATGTGACAAGGCTAAGCACAGAGGAGATGGTCTTTTCAAGACACAACGCTCAAAGAGACAAAACTGGAAGAAAAATATGGTAGGCTGGACCTGCTCTCTGCAGAAGGCAGAAATTTTAAATAATTTCGGGGTATTCAATGACTGGCGAATCACTTTTTTGGTTCTCTTCTTGATCCTTGGTGTATAAGGAACTTTCTGAGTTTCTTGCGTGATGGTCATCCACAGGCTGCCCCTAGCCTGAGTACGTGAGTGACAGAACGGCTCACCTGGAGGGACCCAGGAAGCTGTCATCACGCCCACTTGCCACCCTTCCCGTGTTCCTTCAGCCCCCATTCAAACCCTGACAATCGTCACCAGGGGCAACAGGCTGAGGAAGACAGGAGGGTGTCATCTGTGGGGAGGGGGGTGTTTGGCACGGAGATGATTGGATACAGGTGCAGGGACAGATTACTGCAAATGGGGCCCAAGAGTTTCCCTCTGGGATTCGCCAGAGCCTTTCATGAGCCCTTCTGGCATTTCTGGTGGTCACCGCTGGGGATGGGGGATAGAGGATGCTCCCCGCATCTAGGAGGTTGAGACCATGGAAGACACAAAACACCCCGGGATGCCCAGGACCCCTCCCCACCAAGAGCCTCTGAAAATTGATGGCGCTCAAGTCAAGCAACCCTGCTCCAGACCCTCTGTCTGGTCTCCAGCTAGACACCAGAGTGCCTGCAGGGATTTTGAGAGTGGAGACCACACTCTCCTCCAATTCCTGAAGCCTCTGATTACTTAAACTATGTGCCCGAGACCAGCAGCTGTTCCAGAAACCACCTACCAGAATACTGGCATCGTTGCCTTCCTTCAAAGTCACTTGCGGTGTTCCAGGTGTTTTTCCCTTTTATTCCAAAGTATAGTTTGTCTCCAGTTTCCCAGTGATTTCTTCAGAGCCAGACCCTAGGGTCCTGATGGTTTGTGGGGTTTACTCACCATCTCTAAAGCTGGAATGAGATCAGTGCAGTCTCTGGTTTGCAGAGAGCAGAAGGCAGCTGGTAGGGGCAGGAGGAGAGAGTGAGTAGACAGGAGGGGGTTGAGTCCAACTGTTCCACTTCTTGATGGTGTGGCTCCGTAGGACAGAGGCGAAGAGCTGCGGGTGATACCACCCGGAACAGAGGACACAGTGGCCTGGAGTGAGCACACATCCCAGGCCTGCTGCCTTTTTTGAAGCATGAGGCTGGGGGAGGAGATGGTCTCAGGGATGTGCTTCTTCTGCTTTGGTCCACTCGCAGCCAGCACAGCTGTGGATGGTAAAGGCAATGAAGAGTGACATGGTGAGTATCATCAGATTAGTGGGAGTCCCACCCCTGGCTCTGCTACTCACTAGCTGTGCGTCCCCAGGCAACTCATGTGGTCGGCAGGGTAGACTCGTGGAAGAGAGCTGATGCTGAGTCTGGGGGCAGCTGGAAGCAGAATTCCTTCATCCTCAAAGGAGATCGGTCTTTCTCTTTGGGCCTTCAACTGATTGGATGAGGACCACCCATATTATGGGGAATAATCTGCTCTACTTACACTCTCCTGACTTAGTGTTAATTACGTCTGTTTTTAAAAATGAATTTAGTTAAGATTGCATTTCTTTTATTTTATTTTAACTCCAGTGTAGTGAACATGCAGCATTATATTAGTTTCTGGGGTCACCTTCCTGGCAACCGGTCCAGACTGGTATTTGACCAAGTAACTGGGTACTGTAGCCTAGTCAAGTTGACACAGAAATTTCACTATCACACCCGCCACCCGTGAGTCTTGGGGTCCCTGAGTGGGGTCCGGACACTTCCAAATACACTTGCCTTTTCTTTCTGTTCTGTTCCCTAGATAGACCCAAAACTCAGCAAACCCTCCCATGACCCAGCAAGAGACCTGATGAGAATTTCCTTTCTTTTGAGTAATCTGAAAAATACTGCCTAATAGAAGTAACAATCAAATAACAGATAGTCCCATATCCACAGCCTGGAGTTAGACTTGTTTATAGTTTGTCATATTTGTTCCAAGCTGTTTTCTTTCCACAAATAAAGATTTTTAAAAAGAGAGTTCTCTTTCCTTCTCAACATTAATCCCATGATTTTCCCCCTTCCCAGTAGAACCTTCTGCCCTGAAGTTCGTGTTATTTCTGTGCATGGTTTTATATATATTTTTTTACTACATGGGCATGCCTTTGTAAATAATGTATAGAGTTTGAAATTTTATTTTAATTTGTTTAAATTGAAAACCTGAATAAAGAATTCTGTCTTCTAGATAAAACTGAAATGAAGCATCCCAAGACGGTGGGAACAGGAATAGGTAAGAGAGCAGAGCTTCCCGGGATATGCACTCATCCACCCGCGGGATGAGACGTCCTTGCGAAGCCACGACTCCATTCCACCCACGAGTCATCCTCCTATCCATTCGGGAGGATGTCTGTCTTCTGGTGGTGCCTGAAGGCTGTGGCTCAGTGCAAGGTCTTTCGAGGTGGGGAAGATCACAGGCACAGCTCTACCTCCTCGGTAGCTGGGCCACTTTGGAAATGGTACTTCAACCCTCTGATGTGCAGCTTCTGCATCTGTAAAATGGGCATCGCTGTCTCTCTTCCAGGAGACCTGTAGGTATGAACATAATGTAGTGAGCTCTCCGGCGCGTGGGTAGGAACTTGATCGATGGTAGACACACTGAGGCACCAGAACGTGTCTCAGGAGACCGCGGGCCCTCTTACCCCTCTCCTCTCCCCAGGGACCCCTGGGATCACCCTCCTTGTCATCTCCATCCTTCTCGTCCTCCTTGGAGCCTTCCTCATCTGCAAATATACCCGGTGTGGTGAGTTCGGGAAAACAACAGCTAAATATTTGGGAGGAAACGGGAGAAACAGAACAGGGAAGGAACACCACGGGGTTGATCCCGTCTCTTTTTTGTCCCCAGGGGCAGCTCCTCAGAAGGTGACCAAACGGTAGGGCTGCTCAGCAGATCCCATGAGCCCTACTGAATGCTTCCTCCATTGCTGCCCTGACTACTCAAGACCTTCTCTCTTCCCTCAACAATTTATGTGGCCCCAACCAGCCCCAGCGACCCTCCCAAGTGTCTCTCCATGTCCTCTCTTCTTACGACCACCCTCCACTTCTCACCCTGCGTTCTTTCCTTGGGTCCTTACCTCACAGACCACACTGACCCCAACCACTTCCCATCCTTAGCTCTCAAGACTGGGCTGAGCACCTGAACAACGTGGGGACCACAGAGGGGGGTTAGAGTGTGCAGGAAGTGGGGGGACTTTGGTTTACACATGATCTGGCTTGACACCTCCCTCCACCTACCCACAATGATCCCAATGTCTCACTCCAACTACCTTTACCTCCAATGCGACTCAGTTTCTTTCCTTTAGCTCCCACTCTGAGGGACCTGAAGAAGTGTGGACAAGTACTCAGCCTGAGAAAGAGAACGGCGGTGGGTCCACGTGTGTGCATACTTGTATGGGTGTACTGTGTACGTCCATGTGTGCGGCCTGTGCTCACGTGTGCATTCATTTGAGCGTGCATGCGAGTGTGCACGTGCAGGCGTGCGGGGATCATGTGTGCGTGTGAACATTGTGCGCACACATGCGAGAGCATGCATGTGCGAACGTGTGTGCGAGTGTGCTGCGCTGTACATGTGTGGTTTGCACCTTCGTGTGCATGTGGGTATGTGTATGAGTGTTTGTGCATGCACACATATGTGCATTGAGAGAATGTATGTGTGTGGGCATGTGTGTACATGTGTGGTTTGCACGTTTGTGTGCGTGTGGGTGTGTGTATGAGTGTTTGTGCATACACACATGGTGCATGTGTGTAGGCATGTGTGGTTGTGTGTGTGCTGCATGTGTACATGTGTGGTTTGCACATTTGTGTGCATATGACTCGAGTGTGCATGTGTGTGTTGAGTGTCCGTGTGTGCACATGCATGTGCATGCGTGTGAGAGCACACACGGGTGTAGGTGTGTGCACATGAGAGTATGTACGGTGAGTGGGCATGTGAGTGGGTGTATGTGTGCAGACTTAACCCCCAGTGCCTGGGATGAAGCAACAGTGCCAAGTTTCCCCCTCAGATCTGTCCGCAGCTATGACGAGCAGCTCTCTGGCCTTGGTAAGTCTCCCCTGGGCCATTCCCGTTCTACCCGTAGTCCCAGGCTCTCCGTCACTCCCTCCCTCCGGCTTTGTTAGTGGTTTCCACATCTGCCATCCTCCACCCCTACCCTCACTCTACTGTCCAGGAGAATCTGGTCTGAAATCTTCTGTGGTTTCTCTGACCAGGGAACCTCCATCCCATGACGAGTCCTTTCGGGGAACATTTCCCCCGCCTGACATGGGGTTGATGCTGCTGTTATTATAAACTATCTGTTTCAATCATGGGCCGGTGACCATCCCACCCTGAGCCTCTGTGTCTTCATCTGGGCAAAAGGAACAAGGTGCCGCACATCTGCGAGCTATTTATGAAAATACGGCAGCCGCCGACCGTGAAGTGGCCACGTAGAACAGCCTGGAGTAGCCCTTGCTTTTGGCATTTACACTCCAATTTTTAAAAAATTGTGGCAAAATGCTCATAACACAAAATTCACCATTTAATCAGTACAGTTTAGCGACTGTTGGAGTATTTATTCATGATGTTGGGCAAGAATCACCATCATCTAGTTCCAGAACATTTTCATCACCCCAGAGGAAACACCTGTAAGCACAGTCCGCATGCCCACCCCCTGCCCTGGCCAAGCCCCTGACCACCACTAGCTTTCTGTCCCTAAGGACGGACCTATTCCGGACATTTCATACTAACGCTCTCTCTGACGGCTGTTTGTGTGAATTATCTATGGTTTCATAACCAATCAGCCCCAAACACACGACTGAGGGCAACATTTATATCTCAGTGGGGTCTGCAGGTCGGGAATCTGGGTGTGGCTCAGGCTGGGTCCCACAGCCTGGGATCAAGGGGTTGGCCAGGGCTGGTTCAGGCTTCAGTAAGAAAGCGTTTGTTTCCACACTCACTCAGGTGGTGGCTGGTGGGGTTCTGTTCCTCACTGGCTATCCACCAGAGACCACCCTGGCCACATGGGCCTTTCCATAGGACAGCTCGTAACACAGCAGCTGGCTTGGTCAGCATGAGCGAACGACCTGAAAATAGGTGGGAACAAGAGGGAAGTCCTGTCTTTCATCACCTAGTCTTGGACACGAAAGCACA
This sequence comes from Mustela lutreola, assembly GCF_030435805.1. Taxonomy (NCBI): domain Eukaryota; kingdom Metazoa; phylum Chordata; class Mammalia; order Carnivora; family Mustelidae; genus Mustela; species Mustela lutreola. The sequence goes on from NC_081305.1 coordinate 50,705,566, forward strand.
GGACAGCCCATCCTTTTCACTTATCCCGTTGGACACAGGCATGCCCCTAGGTCCCACCAACCTTCCAGAGGGTAGGGGAATGCACCAAGACTCGAAGAGCAGGAGGCTCTTTCTAACACAGCTATCTACCACACTGCTGTCACAAATGCTGAATCTTCATCACCAACCTCCTCCCCAGGAATACTTGGTCCTCTTCTCCTTGCTTCCCTTCAGGATAGAGCATCCCTGGTCTCAAGAGCTGAGGAGCCCCACGGAGTGACTTATGCTGAGCTGAACACCAGAGCCCTAAGCGAGCGTCCTTCCAGCCAGACAGAGGAGCCTCTGGAAGCCTGTGTGTACTCAACTCTTAAGGCATAGCCAGGAGACCCCAACAAGGGGATGGATGAAGGAGAGAGGACCCTTGAGGCACTCGATGAATGGGAATCCCTTTCCTCAAATCTCCAATGAAGACGTGTTTCCTTCTTCTAAAAATTTATTTATTTTTAAACGAGAGGCATCATTTGCATGGAGAAAACTACACAGACTTTGCTAAGTAAATAGATATGTATATATATAGGATATTGCTACCTATCCCCTTGGGTATAACCACTGTCCAAATAAAAACAGTATTTCTAGCACTCCAGAAGGCTTCTTTGTGCCACTCTCTGGCTAACCACCCTTCCCCTGAGATCATTCCTTTTTCTGACGTGCATCACCTTGGAGGATTTGGGCCCGTATGAACTCATACACACGCATGACACCACGCGCACTCTTCCACACGGGCTGCTTCCACCCGAAGACATTGTTTCTGAGGTTCATTCCGGATGTAGTTACTCGCCTTGTTCCTCCTTCGCTTTTTACTGATGAGTATTACTCCATCGTGTGTTCATGCCGCAATTTGTCGATCTGTTCTCTGGTGGGACGACATCTGGGTTGTTTCCAGGCTGAGGCTTCCATGCGTCAGCTTGCACGAACGCTCTTAGCTACATCTTTGTATAACAGGTGCGTACGCAGGCCTTCCCTGGATTATACACAGTGGGGCGGCTGGGTCAAAGAACAGGTGTGTGCCTCATTCCATGAGACACTTCTGAACAATCTCCCAGAGGGGTTGTCCCACTTCCTGCTTCCTTCTCAAGTGCCCAGTGCCTTTCTTGACTGCCACCCTTCTGCTCCCACTCCCTCCTCTCCACAGAACTGCCCCCATAACCCCACACACATCTGTGGGCTTGATGAGCCTCCACTGTGGCCTGTGACCTCCAATCATTCTCACTCCTGGTATCCGTGCCCCTGTGTGATCCCCTCCCCTGGTTTCAGAGACTTGCTCCTAACCGACAGAAGACAGCAAAGGAGACGGGATGTCACTTCAGCAGTCGTGTTGATAAAGGATACACCCACCACCTGGCCGGAAGGCTCCTTCCTGCCTGTTTGGACTGTGCACTCACACGATGATGTGAGCTCCCCGTTTTGGAGAAGCCCCCTGGGCCAGGAACCGAGAAGAGTCTCCAGCCAGGGAGGAACCGACCCCTGCTAGCACGCATGTGGGCCTGCGTTGTATAATAAAGAAGCGGACTGGTCTTTGTCCTTGGTTCTTGGGAGGTAATCTCCATGTGACGTGCGTGGAACCTCTCGCATAGCAGAAGCATCTTTGTTCTTTGCGGTGGATGCTTAGTACCACACCCGGGTTTATGTTAGTGAGGTAACCCAGAATGAGGGCTGGTGATGCCAGAAAGACTAACCCTGTGATTACAGGGTTACAGCCTTGACCTCTGGGGATGACAGGGGGCTGGAGACAGAGTTGGGCATGTGGGCAATGAGTCAATCAATCACACCTGTGAGAGGAAATCCTGATGAAAATTGGGGACATTCGGGGAGCTTGCCTGCTGGTGATGCATCCTGAGGACATAGGAAGCTTCGCTTTGGGGGCCCTCCCAGACTCTCCCCTGTGTGTCTCTTCAGCTGGGTGGTCCTGATTTGTATACTTTATAATAAAAACTATTATCATAAGTACAGTGCTTTCTTGAATTCTTCGAGTGGTTCTAGCAAGTTCATGCACCTGACAGGAGTACAGGACCCTCCAGTATTTTCGGACATCAGCTCAGAACTGCCGGTGACTTGGGAACACCCGAGCCTGTGGCTCGTGTCTGCAGCGAGGAGGTCTCATGGGCGCTGCACCCTCAGCCACGAAGTCTGTGCTGACTCTGGGTGGGTGGTGTCAGAACGGCAGTGCAGCTCGGAAGTTGATCCTTCCCCAGCTGAACTTTCAGATCAGACCCCAGCCCTGGCTGAAGTGGTGACTGCAGCCCATGGGGGATCCTGCTTGCAGTGCTTGGGTTCCTGGCCTCACAAACTATGAGATCGTGAAGGTGTGTGGCTGAAGCCACTGTATTGGTGGTAAGGTTGTTACAGCAACAGATAACCAAAACGCTGAAACACTCGTGTGCACCCTCCACATACTGAGCCCAAGACGAGGACGCACCTGCACCACTGTTAGGGGAGCCTCCAATGGTTTTCTGGGTTCCAGAAGCTGGGTCCCAACCCTTGCCCCTGCCTCTCCCACCTCTATGCCTTTGCACAAGGGAACCCACCCCGCTGCCCTCACTTTACATATTTCTAGTTAACTTGCCCCTGCTGCCTGGATTTTACCAAACACGGTTTGGCACACTGGTTCACCTGCATCATGAACTCAGCAAGTTGGTCAAAATGTAAGTGGACGGGGACTTACATTTGTAAGTGGCAGAGACATACTTTGCTACCTAGAGATAAAATCAGGGAGGGCGGGGAAAGAAAATGGGAAGCTGTCATTTCAGACCTTCTGATAATTTCATTTCCTGGCTAAGAGCGAGTCACACACAGCTTTTCCAGCAGACAAAAATGATTTGGGGTACAGAGACCATGGCCTCATGAAAGTCATGGCAAGTCATGAAGAACGTGGCGCCGGGCCCACGCATGCTGGTTATTTGAGCATGGTGCTGTGAGATTCGTTCCAGCAGGAATTGTCTGAGCTCCTGTGCTGACACACAAATGTACCCCACGACACCGACCTCTGCTCATGGGACGAAACCTACTGGTTAGTAGGGTTGCTCTGTAACCCTGGATCCGAACAGTCCTGGAGGGCTCTGTGCCAGCTTCTCAGCATAATTTACTCATAAACTTTGGCACGATGCTTGAAACCGGCTCCTGTGAGACCCTCCAGAGGGCTCTGTGACTGGGACCAACATCACGCCCATCATGGAATAGGAAACCTCAGCCAAGGAACCGTGCTGGGTCTCCCGGTTCTGGGGGCTTTGCTAGTGATGCCTGCCTCAAGAGAGAAAGTCCATCTAGGAAGTTGTGTGAAAGGAGAGAGATCCTTTTTGCCTGGGGTACACACTCCCACTTCAATGCCAGGCAGCTGCTCTCCTGTATTCTCCGGCCACACTCGGTGTTTGGGTCACACATGCCTGCTTGAGCAATTGAACCTCACTGGCAGAGTCAGCGGAAGAACTGTCAGGTGGGGCACTTGGCTGCTGCACTCAGTGGAGCATGCGACTCCTGATCTCAGGGCTGTGAGTTCGAGACTCGTGATGGGCAGGAAGTCCACTTAAAAAAAAAAAAAAAAGGAAAGAAAAAAGGAACTATTTGACTGTAGTCCTTAGCTCTTAAGACAGTGGGCAATGTTGGGGTGCCTGGGTGGTTCAGACAAGGAAGCATCTGCCTTCGGCTCAGGACATGATCCCAGGGTCCTGGGATGGAACCCATATCAGGCTCCCTGCTCAGTGTGGAGCCTGCTTCTCCTTCCTTTTCTGCCCCTCCCCCCTGTTCACATTCTCTATCGCTCTGTCTCAAATAATAAAATCTTAAAAAAAAAAAAAAAAGTGGGCAATGTCTAGCAATCTGTCTGTCCAGGATTTTCCAATCTTCTCGACAGTAGAGTACCCTTATGTCTTCTGAGGAATCCTCTAGACTCAAGCCTTGGGCACTTGGTGGGAGTCGCACATTTGACCTCTAATGTCTGAGACAGAGGAGGAGTTGCTGTGAGCCACATCCTTGGAGCTCAGTGTGTAAGAAATATGTTGTAATCAGCAGGACCAACACTGTTTTCAGAACACAGTGTGGAAGGAGGAAGTGAAATTCAGAAAAATCATTACTTCCCACGCTGTTGACACAGAGCAAAGCTGCAGCCAGCCCAGTTCCTTGCCCATCTGCGGACGGCAAATCCAGCAAGGCATCGAAAGCTGACAGGGACGTGCTGCCATGATCTCTAAGCTAGTGACGCTCCTCTGTCTCAGTAAGTATCCGGTGGAAACATGTTGGGACCATAGAAAACAACAGAACTGGTACGAGGTTTGGACTAAGGACAGGAAGAGAAAAGGTAACACCAACTTGGGTTTATCGAGCGAATACTATGAATCAGAAATCTTGTGGAGTGTGATGTGTCTGTCACCTCTGAACCGAGGCTTTAGAAATCTCACTCTTGTTCCAAGTTCATGATTTCTGCCAAATGCCTTTATACCTGTTCTTATTGGCTTAATGAGTTTTGTTTTTCATACAGAGTCGGCTTTTTGTGCTTAAAGTAAAGTGCTTACAATACAAACTCTCCATACTATGAATAAAAATCCAGGTCAAATACAAGAATTATAAAGTAAACACAACAATAAGGAAACAATGTTAAGATATTATAACTACACGCGCTGGTCCTCGTCAGCTTCCGAGCCTGAAACATGCTAGTTCTTTGCTATAAGGGCAATTAGCCACGGGGCACCTGGGTGGCTCATTGGTTAAGCATCTGCTTTCAGCTCAGGTCATGATCCCAGGGTTCTAGGATCGAGTTCTGCCTCAGGCTGCTTGCTTAGCCAGGAATCTGCTTCTGCCTGCTGCTCCTCCTGCTTGTGCTAGCTTGCTCTCTGAAAAATAAACAGTATCTTAATATAAAGGCAATTAGCTACAATCCATATATATCAGACTAGATTCAAGGAGGCTTGCTTTTTCTTTTATTTTTAAGATTTTATTTATTTATGACAGAGAGAGAGAGAGAGCATGAGCAGGGAAACATCAGGCAGAGGGAAAGAGAGTGGGAGGGGGGAAGCAGACTTCCTGCTGAGCAGGGAGCCCGATGCGGGCTTGATCCCAGGACCCCGGAGATCATGACCTGAGCCGACAGCAGCGGCTTAATCCACTGAACCACCCAGGCGCCCCCCAGTGCCTATTTTTAAAAGATTTATTTATTTAAGAGAGAGTGCTCAAGCGCGCGTGAGAGAGTGCTCAAGAGCGCGTGGGAGAGTTGGGGGAGGGTCAGGGGAGCACAGAACCCCTCCTGGGGCTCGATCCCAGCACGCTGAGATCATGACCTGAGCCAAAACCAAGAGTCCGAAGCTTAACTGTGCCTCCCAGGGACCCCCATGTACTGCTTTGACTGTCCTTCCTTCCACCTAAAATCATCACACAAAACACAGATGGGATGTATTCCTCATTTGGGGAATACCACTCTGACGCATCCCCCTCAAAAAACCCCAAAAATTTATGAAAGAGAACAAGGTTCACTTTTACAAATGAGGAATCGCACTTGAAGAGATTTGCCTCAGACTGCGCAGACTTGCCCCCTGTGCCAAAGGGCAGCCAAATCTCAACCCAAAGCTGTCGAGCCCCAAAAATGTTTCCACTCAACCACGACATTAAACCAAGAGGGACACATGCACGGGGTCCAAGGTATGGAGCACTCGAGGCATGTCTGGAAGGACTCTGGGCTGGAAAAAGCCTGAGGATGTAGAGAGGGGTGATTCAGAATGTCCCCAGTTACAAGACTGGAATTGTACCTCAGAATGAACTGGTTTCCAGAAACCAACAAAGATCATAGCCACATAACGTCAGGGGATGAGGACTCGCCTCCGTGTGGCCCTGTGCACTCAGCTTCCTGTTCTGGCCACGGTTCTCTGATCCCAAGACCTCAGGCTCTTCCCCGGAGCGCCCCTGACACCAGAGGCTCGCCTCGGGAAGACACAGCTGCTTGTGTGCAGAGAGAAGGCAGGGACACGGCGACCGCCACCGAGTTCTGAGGACTCCGCTCACGCACACAGTCCTTGTGGGGCCTCAGGGAACACATGCCCATCGATGCAACTTCCCTCATCTTTTGGAATTACTTTCACAGTCAGGTTCAAGCATGCACGACCAGTCCCTGCTCAAAAAGATGCTCTTTTCATGTTTACCATTCCTTGCATCATTCATTCTTCTCTGGCCCAGTGAGACGCTGATTCCACTCGCGCCCGTCCGGAGAGCTTCCCTGGACACACGTGTGAGGCTTTCTTTCCTTCTCGTGGCTGAGGACTATGCTGCTTATGTATGGGTCCCATTTGATCTGTCCACCTGCCGGTGGTCCCCTGGCTTGTTTCGACCTTTCGAAGGTTCCTGATCTTTCTCACGATAATGAGATTAATCTTTCCTTTTTTTTTTTTTTTTTTTTACTTTTCAAAAGATTTTATTTATTTATTTGACAGAGAGACGGAGAAATCACAAGCAAGGGGAGCAGCAGAGGTAGAAAGAGAAGCAGGCTTCTTGCTCAGCAGGGAGCTTAATGCAGGACTTGATCCTAGGACCCTGGGATCATGACCTGAGCTGAAAGCAGACGCTTACCCCACTACACCACCTGGCATCCAGGATTAACCTTTTTTCATGTTGTCTTTGAGAAATAGTGAGTGTCTCCTAGTGGACTTCCTATTGCTCCCCTAAGCATCAAGGTTTCTGAGCTGAAGACTGAGATAAGATGAGATGAGACAGGCTGAGCTAAGCTGTGCTGTGCTGTGCTGGGGCCTGCGAACCCATGATGAGTCCCACGTGACCTGAGGGTGTGTCCCACCACCAACCACCCAGCTCTGCAAAGCCCTGAATCCGCTTTGAGCTACCAGAGCACAGGCCATCAAAGGGGTTAGACCCGTGTTTCTGAAAGATTCCTTTTTACCCCATGTGGACCAGTTTTGTGTCTTGGAAGTGAAAAGGGGGATGTTACCAGGTCTTTGTGCTAAAACTGCCTCCCTACCACCAAAGTTCTCTGATCCCAAGAAGTCAGGCTGCCCCAGAGAGCGTTCCTTACATCACCTCCTACATCCCTCACAACACCTCCCTCAAAGGCACTGGAACCTGAGTGTCTGGGCGAGTGCAGGAGAGGGCTGATGGAGGAGGTTTTGCAAAAACTCCAAATTTTCTTTTTTAAAGATTTTACTTATTTGACAGAGAGAGATCACAAGTAGGCAGAGAGGCAGGCAGAGAGAGGGAGGAAGTAGGCTCCCTGCTGAGCAGAGAGCCTGATGTGGGGCTCGATCCCAGGACCCTGAGATCATGACCTGAGCCGAAGGCAGACACTTAACCCACTGAGCCAGCCCCAACTCCAAAACCCACAGGCCTCAGAATGCCCCATGAGCCAAGAGCACACCCACGCGGACTTCTTGGCCCTGACCACAATCCCCCCCGCAGTGTCCATGCCATCGGGAATTTATTCAGATGCCCACTTCTTCTGGACATCTCACACAGCCCAGAGACATCCTGCGTCTCTAAGAACTTACAGGCTCTTCCAGGGTCGTCCGCAAGCTCGTGCCCTTCCCTTGCTCTCCACCACAACACGAGGCTGTTGTTCACAGATGGCTCTCACCTGCTGTGCGGAGAGAAGGGGCTCCCACTCCCACTCAGTGCGGTCCGTCAAGAGGGCACAGGCTCTATGCCACGGGTTCCTCTTCTTCTTGACCAAGCATGGCAGGAGGAATGAAGATCTGGGCTCCCAGGGTTTTCGTGCTCAGAGAACAGGCTCAGCCCAGAGTTCGGGTCATGCTGCTTCCCAGGCACGGGGCGTGGGGACCTCTAATACCTTCGGGTGTCCACCGACGTGTGCTCTGCCCACCTTTTTCCTGTTTCCGTTCTCTGTGGATTCACTGACTGCGAGAGTTTTCAATACCCTAAACACACCCATTATGCTCCCCATGTTATTGTAGCACATTACACATATATAACATTTATCCTCTTAACTTCCTGTGTCTGGTTGGTGGTACTTAATGCATTCACAATGATGCGCAGCCTTCACCCAAAACATTTCATCATCCCCAACATAAACTCTGCCTTCGTTAATCGAAAAGCATTCTTCTTCTCTTTGTCCCCAGCTCCCCTGATAACCTCTGTTCTATGTTCCATGAATTTGCCTATTCTAAGTACTTCGTGTAAGTGGAATCATACAATATTTCCCCTTCTGCGCTTGGCCGATTTCACACAGAATAATGTTTTCCAAGACCACTGGTGCTGTGGCATCTATCAGAATTCCATTCCTCTTTATGGCAGAATCGTCCTCCCCTGTCTACAGACCACACACCTGGTCTCTGTCCAGGTGTCTGCTGGTGGATGCTTGGGTCTCTTCAACTTTGGGCTCATTATCACTTTTTCAAAACGTGGAGAGTAATATATTGTTTTTTAATTTTTATTTGACAGACAGAGATCACAAGTAGGCAGAGAGGCAGGCAGAGAATGAGAGAGAGGAGGAAGCAGGCTCCCCGCGGAGCAGAGAGCCCCGATGTGGGGCTCGATCCCAGGACCCTGGGATCATGACCTGAGCCGAAGGCAGAGGCTTTAACCCACTGAGCCACCCAGGCGCCCCGTGGAGAGTAATATTTTTGATTGGTCCATGCAATTTTAACACAAGGGTAACTTCCCCCCTTTTCACAACTAAGACACAAAACTGTTTCACACAGGCAAAAAAAAAAAAAAAAAAAAAAGTAAATTTCTTAGAAATCGTAGGTCCAACCAAGTATCTGTGGACTGAGAGCAATTTCTCTCTTCTGGTAAATTCTGTAAACAGGCTTGATGTTATCTTTAATGAGATCTTAGAACTCAGGCCAAACTCTAACCACCACAACTGGGCAATATTGGTGGTGCCCGTGAGGGTCAGAGAGGCACATGCCCCCCATCACTTGCAAGTCTCTTTCTACGCCAACAGATTTCGAACAACTGTGCTGCAGCCTTGAGAAATGTTTTTCTAGGTTTGGTCACTCAGGGAAATACTTGTATCTCCCGGGAGATTTCGCAAGTTTGGTGCTTGAACCCTATCCCAAGTGATTGGGATTCAAGGCTTTCATGCTTTGGTCTGGGCCCTGGGATCTCTAAGCGCCCCTGCCCCCCAGGGGAGCACAATGGGCAGCCAAGGCCAGGAACCACTGAGCTTGGGTACCCTACAGATGGACCCAAGTGTGGGACAGCGGAGGAGGCAGGTTCTCCCTGTTCTGGGATATCCACGGGGATTCTCTGAGGCTTGTTTTAGAGGACAAAGCAATAACCTCTGTCCTACTTGGAGTACCAAAAGATGGAAAGAGATCATGGCAAAGATGGGATCAGAAACTCACTAGATTAAAGGCTGAGGCTGACTTAACTGGCCTTGTCCAGGGACAGAGCTCTCTCCATCTCTGAGCCAGCCCCGACTCCCAAGTGGACGTGGGTGACCTGGTGAGGTCTGGAAATGGAGCTGGCCTGGCAGAAGGAGGATGGGGAAGATAGGGAGATGCTGCATCTCGTCACATCCTCGGAGAAGCTGCGTTTACACGCGCATCTCATCAGCCCATCAGCGTGCGTTTGCTGAGGTCCTACGGTGTGCCGGGACCTGCACAGATGCTGGGCACGCTGAGGGGAAGAACACAGGCCCCGCCGGCCAGCTGCTCACAGGGAGTGACATCCTGTGGCTCCCGAGGTGCGAGGTGCACAGCTTCTATGAGCTTAGTTATAAACTGTCACTCGCAGCACCCAGCAGCCTTCGGCAGGGGCTTCTCCCAGCTCATGCGAGACTGTCAGCAGACCCTCGGTGCCACTCAGGGTCTCGAACAACTTCAGAGGTGGGCTAGGCTCCCACTCCAGTCCTGTGCTCCCACATCTTTCCCACGGTTCCTGCCTTCTACCCCCCAAGGGTGAGGTGCGGGGAGTCCAGAGACTGTAATACCAGCTCAAGAGAAACGCAAGATTGAGAGTGGTTCACAACGGAAGCTGCGAACAGAGGGATTTATGGACATCTGTGGAACCAGGACAGGTCCTGGGGCCGTGGGAGGAGCGGGGCGCACAGGAGACCTTCTGGGAGAAGCGAGGAAGGAGCCGAGAGCAGAGCTGGAGCCACAGGCCAGTGTGAGGAAATGAGAAGCCCCAGAGGCCTGACCTCAAGGGTCCCTTCTCAGCGGCAGCCCCCAGGAGGCCCCGCGGGACGAGCTCCAGGTGAGCATTCGTGGCTCATGAAATGTTCTCTTGCAGGGCTATGTGCTGGCCAAGGAAGCAGGGGGACTGACGGTGAGTTCCCTCAGACTCTCCAAACTCCCCGTATCACTTCTCTTTCCTTCAAGGGGTTTCCCAGGAGCAGACAAGGGCACCAAACCCCGTCCTGATCTCTGCTTCCTTCCAGAGTCCCTTCCCAAGCCCTCCCTCAGGGCCTGGCCCAGCTCGGTGATGCCTCGCTGGAGTAATGTGACGCTGCAATGCCAGACTTCTACCAAGAAAGTCAACTTTGTTCTCAGAAAGGGAAAAGTTCCTTTGGAGTCTGTGCAATCATGGATTTCCACAGATGGGCTGGCTGAATTTCAACTCACTGACCTACAACCCAGAGATGCTGGAGCGTACACCTGTGACTACTACAGACAGCGGGCCCCGCGCACGCGTTCAAAGTCCAGTGACCTCCTCCTACTACTGGTGACAGGTGAGGAGGGTGCCTTGGAGGGACACAGAGTCTTGCAGGGACAGGTGTGGGGGAGGAACCGAGGGAAGGAGGGGGCAAGGGGAGACGGAGAGACACAGAACAGAAAGAGCCAGGGCTTGAAGGGGAAATCGCCTTCCCCTAGTCAGAGTGGAAAGAGGGTGAGATCAGGGATCTGTCATTTCCCCCACGTGGCAGGAACCCCTGCCGGGAGAACAGGGTGGGTGGGGGATGCAGGGCTTCTCCCCGTGACCTTGGAGCCCTCCTTCTCTTCCAGGAAGTTTTCTTAAACCTTCCCTGCAAGCCCACCAAAGGGGTGAGGTGACCGCAGGTGACACCATGACCCTGAGGTGCCAGACGCCAGCCAATGTTTATGAGACTATAATGTTTGCTCTACTGAAGGCGGGAGCAGCAGGGCCCATTCAGCTCCAGGGTCCAGTAGAGAAGGAGACAGACTTCTCCCTCCAGAATGTGACAGCTGGTGACACTGGGAACTACAGTTGTGTGTACTTCCAGACCAGTGCTCCTTTCTGGGCCTCCGAGCCCAGCGATCATCTGGAGATCTGGGTGACAGGTGAGGTTTTGTATGATTTTCTTAGAGCATTTTAAAATTTTAATTAATTTATTAATTAGTTTGTTCTTATTTTGACTATTTTATTGGCTTTCTTGAGTTTTCTTGACCTGTAAATGACTTACAACACTGTGTTAAAGTGTGCAACATTTTTTTTTTTAAACCGGAGAGCATTTCTTCTGTTCTTTCCGATTCCTGTTTCTCCTTCGCCTTCCTGATCATCTCCTTTTTAAACCTCTCCTTTCCTACTTTAGAGTCTTTGGCCTTTGTTACTTGGCCTTCTGGGAGACTTTCTCAGCTTGCTCTTCCAAACAACCCATCCCACCCCCACCAGAGCCCCTTCTGCCACCCTGGGCGTCCCTGAGAGCTGTGGTCTGTCCTGCTGATGGCAACTTCAGCAACTAGAGCAGAGGGCAGTACCTTTCTCACTCTTAGAACACGCTGCTCCCCGGCCGCCTGCTGTCATGACACAGCTGCAGTATCTTCTAAACTTGCTGTGGGAGGCTGCGCCCGCATCCTCAGCCTTGTGCATGTTTGTGTGTGCGCTGTGGTCGGCGAACGTTCTGTAGTTAGGACGCAAGGTCAGGGTGGGCAGTGCCGAGAGGTGCAGAGGGCATTCTGGGCCTGGCGGCGTCCTCCCGGGCCTCTCTCCACGGACTCTGTGTCCTGGGAGGATTGTTGCTGATGGGTTCAGACTCGAACTCTGCACTCCTGGCGTGTGTGAGCTGGAGAAGTCAGATGCCGGTTCCCTGGGAACCAGAGCCAATGGTGAGCCCAAGCTCTTCTTGGGTGAAGCTGAAATGAAATGCACAGTTGTCCTGATGCCCAGCTACTAAGCTGGAATTTTTTTGAGCTCACTGGCTGCACTAAGTCTTTCCTATGAGGAGGGGAGCAGACGCAGCCCCTGAACGACTTCCCTTCTCTGTGCGGCAACGGTGGGTTTTGGGGTTGCTGCTAAGCCTGGTTCCTACTACGAGGAGGGAGAAGGGGAAAGGGCAGTGCGGGACGGTGGAAATGAGATGACGAGCAAGGACAGGAAGGGGGAGTGGTAAGGCAGAGAGACTGGGAAGGAGACCAGGGAAGAGCCACTACAACTCTCCAGAAATCCCACGTTGTGTTGAGTGACGACAGTGTCGGGAGGTAGAGCTTAGCACTGACCGGGAAGCACCAGCGAGTGCAGGACAGTTACACCCGACAGGTCCACGTGAGAAGGAGGAATGCTCCTTTCCAGCTGCTGCTTATCCTCTCCTCTCTCCCAGCTCCACCAGGGGCCGAGTCGGAGGACTACACCTTGGGCAACCTCATCCGACTGGGTCTGGCTGCCGTGATTGTGGTGATTTGGGGGGGCTCTCGTGGCGGAAGCCTGGTGCGGCCAGAAGGAGTCTCCACGTGGATCCACATAAAACAGCTGAGCGCCTCTCTTGTTTGGGCTGGTGTCGCGGCACGGGGCTCCCTCAACACCAGACTCCACCATGGAACTTCTTGTGGTTCTCAACATAGACATAGACGTCATTTTGGGTGGGATAGTTCTTCATCACAGGGGACTGTCCTGTTCATTGTGGGAACACTTAGCACCACTTCATGTTTCCATTGAAGAGCAGTTGAAGCCCCAGCCATTGTGGAAGAAGATAGCAAGCAAGTTCTATCGTGCTTTTCCCAACACCCCTAGATGTGGAGGATGGGAGTGGGGGTGGTGTTGCCCTGGTGGACAGCCTGCGTGAGGAGGCCAGGGAAATAATATTCTTCCTCTTCCTCCCTCTCCTGGCCTCAGGTCTGTACTGCCCACATGCCCCTGGCTGCCCAGGAAGGATGAGCACTGGCGGGGAGCCCTGCGGATTCTGAGTCCCATGGAACCTGCACTCTTCGCTCTATGAAGAACCACTCGTGGACAAGACTTGGCTTCCCTCTGCTGCAGCTTCGCCTGGGGCAGAGGACAGGCTGGAGCCTAAAGATGCACCTCATAAAATTGGAGGACCTAAAAAAATGCTTAAAGCTTCAGAGTCAGGCTGGGTAACCTGTGTCATCACTTCCGTAGGAACTGTCATTCCACTGAGAAGTGGGGAAAACACTGTTTCCCGCATTTCCATTACTGACTCTTCTCCATTCTCTATTTCGTGCTTCTGGACCAATGAGTTGGGTATTTAAACTTCCATACTCATCGCACATGTCTTTTGACTTTGGTTTCCCAGAGTCCCAACATTCCAGCTCATTTGGAAGACTTCCTCTCAGTTTCGTGGCACTGAGCTGCCCCAGAGGTGCACCCGCATGACTCATTTCCTGGTGCAGCTGTAAAATGTTCCACAGTATTTTCACGTTCAAGATCTGTTGTTTGTCAATAATCTTGTTCTTTTTCACAAATACCCCTTCTTACTTTAGAGCTGGTATCGCCTCCCTTACAACCCGAGAGAGACACTTATAAAAACCCAGCTCTGATCAGAGTAGAAATGGTTCTTGTGGATGTAATTCTTCAGTGCGTCTTCTTCCTTTCAGTACGCTGGCTTTCCGCAGATCATGGCTGAGCCTCCTTCGGGGTGCTGGAGGCAGGAAGGAGCTTCTCCTGGGCTGTGTATCTCGTGGCAGGCTTTCTCAGTGTGGACACTCGGCGAGGCTCAGGCAGCAGTTCAGTATTTCTCCCCCTTCGACCCAATGAGTAGTAAAACTCAGGGTTCCTCCTGGGTTCCTCCTTGCATTGCTATTGGTCACGAGTGGTTGAAAAGGACAGAACTCTGGCTTTACAGCCGGCACAGGCCGGCACACCGGATGCCAGCTGCTCGGTCTATAGCTGCGTCTTGCCGCAGCCTCCGGCCACCTTGGCCATGCATGGTTCTTGATGTGCCCATTCCCTCACATGTGACTGCCCATGGCTCCTTCAGATTGTGTCTCCTCTTCCGTCAGATCCTACTTTTACTTTGAAATCGTCCAGTTCCCAGGAAGTTGCAAACTCAATGCAGATACTGGCACCCTGGAACCAGTTTCTCTGATGGCGCCGTTGTATGTCCACCACAATATGAAAACCAAAGAGTTGACCCTAGGACAGCGTGTAGGGTTCTAGGCCATTCTATCATGTTTAGATTCATCTGGCCACTGGCACAATCAACATACGGCCACAGTCTCTCACCATGAAGATGTCCCTCACGGTGTGTCTTACTATCACACCCTACCTCTCCCCCTAACACAACTGTGACCATGGGCTTGTTCCCAACCTTTAAAATTTTGTCATTTTCAGAATGTTCTACATCCTACTACCTGTTTTTCATTTCCTCAATGTGGGCATGACACAAAAACTTGTGGGTCACATAAGAGGAAGGAAGGGAAAAGCTGGAAGAAAGAGATCACTGCCCACACCGAGCTTCCCTCCGTCCTGTTGGTGACCACAAAGCTGAAGAGGGATCCTTACAGCAAGCTGCAGGGCCAGGGCCATGACTGTGGCGATTAGTAGGAACTTTGGTAAGTTCCTTAAGATGAGGGTTCAAGTTGAGGGTGGGGTTTCAGAGGAGGGTGGACTGACAGACTGAGAGACATGAAGAATGCAAAAGAAACAATGCCAGCTTGTGTTTACTGACTGCCTCACACACATTAGGACCCACGTTTGAGTTTTCTCCAACATCCACATATATACATTCCACATTCGTGACATACGCTGTGCCTAGATCACCTTCACTTATTTAATGATTTACTGACAGTGAGTCAACATTTTTTCTTTAAATAAAGGTATTTATTTGAAAATAGAAACTACTTAGCAATAGTTTAATAATGCAGGGTCACCACCTATGTTAATGCAGGGAATTAACATAAACATAGAATACTAAGGAAAAACAGAAAATGTTAGGACATTTTAGCCTTTTGTGGTTGTTATGCTTCTGACCCAATGGCTGACCACTTCCTAGCTATAAAGGGTGATAAGCCAGAGAGAAAGCTGTTCTAAGTCCACCATAAATGGAACTTCTCCCCTTGATGGGATCAGAAGGGCTTGACTGAAAGGGTAATAACTTTCTGATGCTGTGACCAAAGCTATAGGGCACTGTGCCACCATGTGGCCTAAAATCACTTCCTTGGGCACCTGTGGTTCATACGCCACCCTGAGGGAAATACCACTCTGACCCTTGCAAACAGTCCTGTGTGGTGGGAATTAGGCCCAGGGGTTAAAGAAGGACCCTGAGACTGACAGCTGAGGGTTCCTGCTCAGGGCCACAGAGAATGAGCAGAACAGGCAAAACGCAAGCCCAGCCTGCCTGCCTCTAACGTCATGACTACTTCCACCAGCTTATAACAGGAAATTAAGATGGATACAAGTATGGTGTCTTCAAAACAGAAATGTCCTTGGAGTGACTGAACACATGCTGACAAGGGGAAATTCTAGAGACATAAAAGAGGATTAGCTCATCATGGCAGGTGAAAGACCAGTCACAAAAGGCCACATGCTACACGATTCCATTCATATGGAAGTCCAGAATAGGGAAACCCACAGAGAAAGTAGGTTAGTGGTTGTTTAGGACTGCAGATGCTGGGGGAAAGAAATACAGCAGAAGTTGAAAAGTAACGGGGTGTCATTTTGAAGCCATGAAAGTGTGTTAAATTTGACTATGTGAAGTTTGCACATATCTGTGAATGTAGGAAAGCCCATAAACTGTGTAGTAAATAGGCAAACTATATGGCATGTGAATTACATCTCGATAAAGTTGTTTTAAAATTTCCTGGGTGTGGGGAGCCTGGGTGGCTCAGTGGGTTACGCCTCTGCCTTCAGCTCAGGTCATGATCTCAGGGTCCTGGGATCTACCCCGCATCGGGCTCTCTGCTCAGCAGGGAGCCTTCTTCCCCCTCTCTGTCTGCCTCTCTGCCTACTTGTGATCTCTGTCAAATGAATAAAGAAAATCTTCGAAAAAATAATTCCTGGGTGTGGAACAGGGTACAGCTCAGGATGCCTGTTTGCAGGTGCCAAAACCCCTCATTTCCTCAGACAAGGACAGCTGTGGTTCTTGGCTCATATTTGGGCACCATGACTATAGATCTGAGTTCTTACCACATTTCTCTGAACCCTAGACTCTAGGATAGTCTATAGGGCTCTTTACTTCAGAACTCCACCTTGGGAAAATGAAAAGTATTCTTTTTTTAAGGCTTCTATTTGTGTTTCCAGGAGAGGAAGAATCAGGTGTGTGTCTTCGGAGCCTCCATGCCTGCACATGCTGGTCGAGTGACTCTGAAATACATCCGTGGTGCTGGGGCTTGGTTTCCTTATCCACACAGTGAGGGCAATGACGACCATCTGCAGGCCCACCGCAGTGACTAGAGGCTGTGCATGCACAGGAAGATTACTGTTACTCCCATGGCGGAAGGAATCCTGCCATCCCCCTCCCTGGCTCAGGCGCTATTTCTGCTGGAAATCCCCCACAGAGAGCTGTCCATCATCGGTGAGTGAAGCAAGCACGTCCCTTTGCTCTCCTCTGTCCTTGACAGAACGTGTGCCCTGTCATCCGGCTCCCAGGCACCCGCCCCTCGTGAGGTAAGACTTCTGAGAGTGTCTCCTCCCATCACTGTGTAGGTGACGTGCAGAGCTGACATGAGACAACAGTCAGACATGAAGCCAGGTGGTCAAGAGCGTGTCCAACCAACATGTTCTTCCAGCGATGCTGGCTGAAGCCCTCAAGTCTCAGAGGGACACCCAACTCGGGAGGTGTGGAGGGTCCCGGTGCCCCCTCAGCAGTGTGTGCAGGACTGCGTGAAGACAGGTGTTGAGCAGGCAGGAACTGAAGAGGTCTGGAGGTTTCAGAACCCTGAATGGTCCTTAGCTGGGAGATGGCACGCTGAGGGAATTGAATTCTGGTAGGAATTCACTTAAAATTACTTCATGATGCTTTATGATGATATTTTCCTTTTTTTAAACAGTTTTTTTTTTAAAGATTTTATTTATTTATTTGACACAGAGAGAGAGAGAGAGATCACAAGTACACAGAGAGGCAGGCAGAGAGAGAGTGGGAAGCAGGCTCCCCGCTGAGCAGAGAGCCCAATGAGGGGCTTGATCCCAGGACCCTGAGATCATGACCTAAGCCAAAGGCAGAGGCTTTAACCCACTGAGCCACCCAGGCACCCCATGATGATATTTTTCTTAACTAAGTTTAATTTACAGGTTAAGCTGGGTTCTCACCCCCGAATTCCTCCCTTTGCTCTGATTTTCCCAACAACTATGAACAACTAAAAGTACCTTCAAATTCTTTGACTCTAAAATAATCACACTCGCTCCCACAGGTAATCCTACTTCATCGCGAACTCTGCTCACTTTGCTCTGTGCACTTGCAGGAGGTTGTCTGATGCAGGCCTACCATCTACCTACTTTCAGCAGTATCGGAAGGGGCACATATCCTGCTCAGTGGGGAAGGGTCTGTCCTGGGAGCTCCACCCATTCTGCAGGGACTGGGCAGGAGGGACAAAGGTTCAGGCCCCCAGGGCTTTGATGCACAGGGCCCAGGGGTCCAGAGGTGTAGGTCAATGCTGCTTCCCATGTGCAGCTTCCAAGTGGATTTGGGTCTCCACACGCCTCTGCTGTCTCTGTAGTTGTCCTTTTTCCATTTCCTGGTTCCTCTAACTTTGCAACATTTCTTCACATACCTCAGCACATGTCCACTACCTTCCATTTTCTCAGACTACA
This sequence comes from Mustela lutreola, assembly GCF_030435805.1. Lineage (NCBI taxonomy): Eukaryota > Metazoa > Chordata > Mammalia > Carnivora > Mustelidae > Mustela > Mustela lutreola. The sequence continues at coordinate 50,723,434 of NC_081305.1, forward strand.
GATTAAATTTGCATGAGGTATGCATGTGTTTGCACCTAAAAGTCCTAATAACTTCCCACTTTCCCCCTGAAACATCTCAAACTGTTCCTCCATACAGGAGAAATAAAGGAAATTTCTGTTCTTGGAATCACATGGATAACTAAACCCCTACTCCTCCTTGTTAACATAATATCCTTACTACAATAATATTCAGGTATAGGCATGATGTCAATTTCTAGGCAATTTTAGCACTCAGGCCAAAGTATCCTCCCCGCACAGATACTCCACAATGATAGTATCACCCTCCTCTACCCCAAACTGCATCTAATCTAGCCACTTATTCTACAGCCTGCGTTACATGTTCTAAATTGCTGTACCTGAGAGAGAAGGCAGTAACCGTGGGGAAGACTGGTGATGGGGTCTGACTCTAGCCACCTCCTGCCATTAGCCAAGGCCATCTGGCATAAAGTGACCAGGAATCTTCTCCCTCAATAACAGCTTATATCCCATGGGTGATTCCTTTACAGGGCTTTGTCCTGGCCAAAGGGATACAACAGACGGTGAGTGTTTTTTCTTATTTAGATGCTACTTGTTTTTTCATCCGAAATTCCCCCATCCTTCCCTTCTCCTTTAAGGGGAAAGTAAGGTGTGTGCGTAATCTGACCTGCGCTCTACTCCTTTCCAGGGTCACTTCCCAAGCCTTCTCTCAGTGACTTGGTGGGTGGTATCTCCCAAGGGCAACGTGATTCCTGAGTGCTCAGCTCTCACCAGGAAGGTAAAATTTGTTTTCAGAAAGGAAAGCTGCTCTTGGATCCCATGCAGCTACCCAGTTCTACGGGGATCTACAGCTAAAATCTACCTCTTTAATCTGAGTCAGAGTGATGCCAGGGAGTCACCTGTGAAGATTCCACAGAAAAGGCCCCTTTCAGACGCTCTCCAGCCATACCCCTGTACTGATGGCTACAGGTGAGGAGGGGGTGCATTAGGATGACTCCAGCCCTCCAACACAGGCTTCCTTGACACAGAGAACAGAGCAAGGCAGAACTAACAGAAGACTGGGAGATAAGGAGCTCTCAACCTCCTTGCCCCGCATAGAAAAACAGAATAATCCAGAGTCTGCACAGGGCCCAGGGTCCGTCCAGAGGTGCAGGTCAATTCTGCACCAGGTGGGAGTAATTTCCAGAAGGAGATTGAATCCACGCCCAGGTGGGAGTAATCAGGGGTCAGCCATCTTTTCTCCGATGTGACAGCTCCCTCCCAGAAGTTCAAGGGAAGGAGAGAAATGAGGATACCTCTAACACTGTTACCGGAAGTGACCTTCCATTACCGGAAGCAATCTTCCACCACCGGAAGTAACCTTTCCTTACAGGAAGTGACCTTGCCTTACAGGAAGTTTGCGCAAACCTTCTCTCCAGGCCCTTCGGAGGCATGAGACCCCGGGAAGAACCGTGACTGTGCAGTGTCATGGGCCAGACAATATGCTCGAAAATGTAATGTTTGTTCTCCTGAAAACAAGTACCAGAAAGCGTGGATAGCACCAGCGACCTGAAAGACAAAGGAGACTTCTCCCTTAGGAACGTGACAATGACACTGGAAACTACAGCTGTGTCTACTACCAAAGGCTCCTTTCTTGGCCTCAGACCCCAGTAAACACCTTGAAATCTTGGTAAGGGCAAGGTTTTATGTGATGTTAAGAAAGATTTACTTTTCCAAAGATTTTTATTTATCTGATACATAGAGAGGGAGGGCACAAGTGGGGAGCAGCAGGCAGCGGCACAGGGAGAAGCAGGCTCCTCCCTGAGCTGACAGCGTGATGTGGGGTTTGATCCCAGGATCCTAGGATTGTGACCTAAGTCGACGGCAGAAGCTTCAGGGACTAAGCCACCCAGGCACCAGATTTTTTTTTTTTTCAGCTTAACAGTTTTCATTATTTTTGCACCACACCCAGTGCTCCATGCAATCCGTGCCCTAATAATACCCACCACCTGGTTCCCCCAAACACACACACACCACCACTTCAAACCCCTCAGATTGTTTTTCAGAGTCCATAGTCTCTCATGACTCACCTCCCCTTCCAATATCCCCCAACTCCCTTCTCCTCTCTAACTCCCCATGTCCTCCATGCTATTTGTTATGCTCCACAAATAAGTGAAACCATATGATAATTGGCTCTCTCTGCTTGACTTATTTCACTCAGCATAATCTCTTCCAGTCCCGTCCATGTTGCTACAAAAGTTGGGCATTCATTCTTTCTGATGGAGGCATAATACTCCATAGTGTATATGGACCACATCTTCCTTATCCATTCGTCCGTTGAAGGGCATCCTGGTTCTTTCCACGGTTTGGCAACCGTGGCCATTGCTGCTATGAACATTGGGGTAGCAATGGCCCTTCTTTTCACTACATCTGTATCTTTGGGGTAAATACCCAGTAGTGCAATGGCAGGGTCATAGGGAAGCTCTATTTTTAATTTCTTGAGGAATCTCCACACTGTTCTCCAAAGAGGCTGCACCAACTTGCATTCCCACCAACAGTGTAAGAGGTTTCCCCTTTCTCCACATCCCTTCCAACACATGTTTCCTGTCTTGCTAATTTTGGCCATTCTAACTATTGTAGTTTTTTTAAAGTCTTGAAAACAGAGGCTGAAGAAAAAAACAACAGAGGCTATTGGGTCATCAGGTTTTTAAATTACTCGGGCAATTCTAGATCTTTTAAATTTCCATGTACATTTTAGAATCAACTTGTCAGTTTCTACCAAAGGCTACTGGGATCCTGGTTGGGCTTGTGTTTATGCTCTCTATCACTCGGAGAAAAGGGACATCTTAATACTGAGTATCTGGTCCAGTACAAGTTTGTATCTTTATTTAGACTTCTCCAATTTCTCTATCAGTGTTTGGCCTTTTTCACACTACAGGTCTGGCATATGTCAATTAAATTTCATCCTTAGGTTTTCATGCTCATTGACATGCTCTAAATGATACTGCCTCCAGATTTATTACCTGCAGTGGTTCCCTGCATATGCACATACATAGTAATTTTTAAATTTTGTCACTGAGACATCCTGCTATCTTGCCAAGCTCATATATTATTTCATATAGCTTTTTATACATTTCTTAAAGTTTTTTACATACTCCATCATATTCTTTGTGACTAGAGACAGTTTTCCTTCTACTTCTAATCTGCATACTTTGGGGGGGGCTAATTTCTTTAGTTAGAATATCTAGGATGCTGTTGAGGAAATGAGTGAGCATGACTATCCTTGCTTTTTACATGATCTTACAGTGAAAGCATTCAGTTGTTCACCATTAAGTATGCTATTACTTTAGGTTTTTCACAGATGCCCTTCATACATCTGAGGAAGTTCCCTTCTATGTTCCTGGTTTGCTGAAACTTCATGCCTTATAAAAATGAAATCAAAGTGTATCAAAGATTTGAATTTAAAATGTTAGAAAACGTTTGAAAACATGACAGAAAATCATCTGGATCAAGGGCTTGGTGAAGAGTTAACAGACATGACCCCAAAGCATGACCCATAAAAGAAAAACACAGTAAGTTACATTGAATCAAAATTGAGTCACCACTCTGCACAACTCAGAAGGGGATCAGAAGACAAGCTATAGTCTGGGAGAAAAAATTTGCAAATCCTGTATTTGACAAAGGCCTTTTATCTAGAATAAATCAAGAACTCTCTAATATCAATAGTAAAGAATTTTTTTTTTTTTTTTAATTGGGACCTGTTTAATGGAGACAAGAGTTTCAGTTGTGCAAGAAGAGAGCTCTGGAAGTAAATGGTGGTGGTGATTGCACAGCAGTGTGAACATACTTAATATCAATAAATTGTACACTTCAAAATGGTCAAGGTACTAAATATTATGTGCACTTTACCATAATAAAAATATTGGAAAAAAATTAGAATTAGAGAATGGTGAGGTGCCTGGCTAGCTCAGTTGGTAAAGCATGGGATTCTTTTTTTTTTTCCCCAAATTTTTATTTGAACCCTATTTAGTTAACATACAGTGTAATATTGGCTTCAGGAGTAGAATTTAGTGATTCATCACTTACATACAACACCCAGGGCTCATCACAGCAGGTGCCCTCTCTAACACCCACCACCTATCTAGCCCATCCCCACCCACTTCCCCCCATCAACCTTCAGTTCATTCTCTTTCAGTTTATTATGGTTTATTATGGCTTCCCTCTCCTTTTTCCCCCAGTCCCTGCATGTTCATTTGTTTTGTTTCCTAAATTCCACATCAGAGTAATATTATCTGGTATTTGTCTTTCTCTGACTTACTTCACTTAGCATAATACATTCTAGGAGAGCATGTGATTCTTGATCTCAGGGTTGAGTTCAGGTCCTATATTGGGTGTAGAGATTACTTAAAAATAAAATCTTGGGGCACCTGGGTGGCTCAGTGGATTAAGCCTCTGTCTTCGGCTCAGGTCGTGAGCTCAGGGTCCTGGGATCAAGCCCCGCATTGGTCTCTCTGCTCAGTGGGGAGCCTGCAGTTGCTGGTCAAGTTTCTGAGCTCAGGGTGGCTCGCCTCTTGTCAGAAGGAAGATTAGCAAGACACGGAGGTGCCCACCCCTTAACGTGACTGGAAGTTACTGAAGTGCCTTTCTGATGCGTGATCAATACTACAGTACGCAAGGTCACTGCATCCCCTCAAATCATCCCACAGAGCACCCATGGCTCTTCTCTCGTGCTGCAGAAAACACCACTCTGAGCGATGTCAAGTACCCTCGGGAAGGGACTCAGACCCACGGGGATAACGAGGGCCTGCAGCCTGAGAGCCGAGGGCTCCTGCTCACGGTCGCACAGAGAAGGAGCGGCACAGTCAGCATTCAGACCCAGGCCTGTCTGGCTCCAGAGTCCCTGCTGTCTCTGGCTGGCCACAGTGGGACATTAAGAGGAATGCGTGTATGGGGTCTTCAGAGTGCAAATGTCCTCAGACGGAGTGTACAGACGGGCAGTGGCTCATCTGCGGAGGTGACACAGGAGTGGGTCACACAAGCGTAGGGAGGCTCTCAGGATGTCTGGCCTCTCAGGTCTGTCCGAAGGCACCACAGAAGCCTGGTGTCCCCAAGGCGGGTGGGTGTGATCACCAGGCAGTGGTCACCATGGCCTAGCTCTGTCTTCACTACGTTCCTCTGATCCCGATACTCCAGACTAGATCGAAGAGCCCTGTCTTGGGAAGGTGAGCGGGGTCCACACTGAAGCCGCCCACCTGTGTTTCCAGGAGAGGAGGAATCAGGTGTGCACCTTGCAGCCTCCACGCCTGCACATGCTGGTCGAGTGACTCTGAAATACATCCGTGGTGCTGGGGCTTGGTTTCCTTATCCACACAGTGAGGGCAACGACGACCATCTGCAGGCCCACCGCAGTGACTAGAGGCTGTGCATGCACAGGAAGATTACTGTTACTCCCATGGCGGAAGGAATCCTGCCATCCCCCTCCCTGGCTCAGGCGCTATTTCTGCTGGAAATCCCCCACAGAGAGCTGTCCATCATCGGTGAGTGAAGCAAGCACGTCCCTTTGCTCTCCTCTGTCCTTGACAGAACGTGTGCCCTGTCATCCGGCTCCCAGGCACCCGCCCCTCGTGAGGTAAGACTTCTGAGAGTGTCTCCTCCCATCACTGTGTAGGTGACGTGCAGAGCTGACATGAGACAACAGTCAGACATGAAGCCAGGTGGTCAAGAGCGTGTCCAACCAACATGTTCTTCCAGCGATGCTGGCTGAAGCCCTCAAGTCTCAGAGGGACACCCAACTCGGGAGGTGTGGAGGGTCCCGGTGCCCCCTCAGCAGTGTGTGCAGGACTGCGTGAAGACAGGTGTTGAGCAGGCAGGAACTGAAGAGGTCTGGAGGTTTCAGAACCCTGAATGGTCCTTAGCTGGGAGATGGCACGCTGAGGGAATTGAATTCTGGTAGGAATTCACTTAAAATTACTTCATGATGCTTTATGATGATATTTTCCTTTTTTTAAACAGTTTTTTTTTTTAAAGATTTTATTTATTTATTTGACACAGAGAGAGAGAGAGAGATCACAAGTACACAGAGAGGCAGGCAGAGAGAGAGTGGGAAGCAGGCTCCCCGCTGAGCAGAGAGCCCAATGAGGGGCTTGATCCCAGGACCCTGAGATCATGACCTAAGCCAAAGGCAGAGGCTTTAACCCACTGAGCCACCCAGGCACCCCATGATGATATTTTTCTTAACTAAGTTTAATTTACAGGTTAAGCTGGGTTCTCACCCCCGAATTCCTCCCTTTGCTCTGATTTTCCCAACAACTATGAACAACTAAAAGTACCTTCAAATTCTTTGACTCTAAAATAATCACACTCGCTCCCACAGGTAATCCTACTTCATCGCGAACTCTGCTCACTTTGCTCTGTGCACTTGCAGGAGGTTGTCTGATGCAGGCCTACCATCTACCTACTTTCAGCAGTATCGGAAGGGGCACATATCCTGCTCAGTGGGGAAGGGTCTGTCCTGGGAGCTCCACCCATTCTGCAGGGACTGGGCAGGAGGGACAAAGGTTCAGGCCCCCAGGGCTTTGATGCACAGGGCCCAGGGGTCCAGAGGTGTAGGTCAATGCTGCTTCCCATGTGCAGCTTCCAAGTGGATTCGGGTCTCCACACGCCTCTGCTGTCTCTGTAGTTGTCCTTTTTCCATTTCCTGGTTCCTCTAACTTTGCAACATTTCTTCACATACCTCAAGCCTCAGAGGGACACCCAACTCGGGAGGCAGTGGACGGTCCCGGTGCCCCTCAGCCGTGTCTACAGGGGTGCGCGAGGGTGTTGAGCAGGCAGGAACTGAAGAGGTCCGGAGGTTTCCGAACGCTGCGTGGTGCTCAGCCGGGAGACGGCAGGTCAAGGGCACCGAGTTCCAGTGGGAATCACTCAGGACGCGCTTCATGATGCTGAGACTCCTTCCTTAACCGAGACAAACTGGACCCTCGGTCCTCAATCTGTCCTCTGCCCTGATCCCCCATATCTCTCGGCCGCCACTCTGGTGTCCACCGCCCTGTCTGCTCCCTTTGCTCCATCCATACTGCGAGCCCTCCACCCTCACACAGCTACAGCCAGAGCAGCACACCCACCCCCACAGCACGGTCACTGCAACGGGGACCAGTCCACCTTGGGGCTCCACCTGTCTGCAGGCACTGGGCAGGAGGGACAGGGGCCCAAACCCCAGGGCTCTGGCACACAGAGGCCGGGCTGTCGGTTGGGGGTCCTGCTTCGTGCCGAATGTGTCTTCCCCACGCCTGCTTGCCGGAACTCACAGACTTGCCGGCATGTGTGCTCTTGGGAGCTGGGAGCTCCCTGAGATGTCATCACTTTACATTCCTTCTCCAGGAACTTCGAGTTCTCCGTTTCCTTGGAGTCCATCCCTGGAAAGTTCCCACATTCCCTGATGGTGTTGCTTGCTTCCTCAGGCTTCTTCCAGCGGGGCTGTGCCGGGACACCTCTCCCGGCCCCTCTGGGCTGGCGCAGGTGGGCTCTCCCCTGAAGGCAGCTGTGGGGTGTCTGAGGTGTGGGTGATAGCAGGTCTCTCATGGGACTGGGTCTCCGGGCTTCCAGCCGGGGAGGGGGACGCAGCAGCAGCACAGGTCCTGGGAGGACAGGGCACGTCAGCAGCTGAGGCTCCTGGGGCAGGTCCCTGCCACAGGGACAGCCCCAGTCCCAGGGAGCCCCAGCGGCTGGGACTGTGGACTGTCAGCTGGGATTGGCCTCGGGTGAATACTGTGGGGCTCATGGGGGTGAGGCTTGCTGGGTTCCCCCGTGCAGTGCAGCCCCTCTAAGGGGATGTCCCCCCCGGGGCCCAGCTGCTCTGCACTGGGGGACACAGGGCTGCAGGTCGAAGGCTGCCCTCACTTCTCCACGTGACCACACCTGCCTGTTGCGCTCTCAGCACTTCTGCTGCCTCTTCGCCGCAGTCGGAGATTCCCCAGAGCTATTTCCGTCGTCTGTAGCTGTGTTTTGTAACCGTTCTTGTTTTTGTGGGGGACCCGAGCGTCGGGGCCCCCACAGCCCACCATCTTGCTGATGTCACCATCTGCTCTGGGAGTTTCCACAGCCCCCCCCCGGGGAGCCCCGCGTGTAGCCAGTGTTGGAGCATACCCCACACACAGCTGTTGTGTGGGACAGTGTTGTGTGGGACAGGGGAGAAACACGGTCTGTTCCTGAGACCTGTTTTAGGGCGCTACACAGGGAGCTCTGTCCTGCTTGGAGAAATAAGGGATGAAAATACATAACAGAAAAGATGGGCTCAGAAACGTTCCAGCACAAAAGGCTGCGGTTGTCCTCACTAGCTCCTTCCCCCGAGAGGACATGCTGCACCTTCCCGCCACGTGGAGGTGGGTGATGACGGTGTCACCCTGGCACCGGGAGGGAGGAACAAGGGCAGTTGTTATAAGTTTGCACTGTCTGAATGAACAGACCATCTACTGGGTGGAGACTTCTAGATGGTGCCAAGAACACAGTGAGATGAACGGACAGCTGTCACCTCTAAGAAGATTATGACTGAGTCGAGGACCCAGCATCACTCGGATTCAAAATGGAGCCAGCGTCTATCTGGAAAGTTCTGACATTTTCTGCTGAGGATTAGGACAGGACTGAAACAGCCCTATGACTTTGCATCTTCTACCATCTTCATAAAGTCTGAGCTGTGCTTACCTGGGCACCTCGCCAGCCGGTCAGTGTGTGCTCACGGGGGTCCTACTATGGGCCAGGGCCTGTGTGGACACTGGGCATGCTGAGGGGAAGAACACAGGGTCCCAGCCCTCCAGCTGCTCACACAGAGTGATATCTTCTGTCTCCTGTGGCATGAGGTGCAGACTTTTACAAACTCGAAGATTTTATGACCCACTCGCTTCTGCCTTCATTATGGGGGACACTTTCATTGCAGAGCAGACTGTCTGGGGGCTTCCAGGCCCACCGAGGCTCTGCATATCAGCAGGAGTTAAGCTGGTTCAACAGTCTCCTGCACGATCCTGCCTTCTTCCCTGGGGGATGGGGAGTCAAGGAAATTGACTCTAGCAGCAAATGCTAAGAATAAGGGTCCTTTGATAGAGGATGTGCATGGAAGAAGGGCTTGTGGACATCTGGGGAACCAGGACAGGTCCTGGGGCCGTGGGAGGAGCGAGCTGCACAGGAGACCTTCTGGGAGAAGCGAGGAAGGAGCCGAGAGCAAAGCTGGAGCCACAGGCCAGTGTGGGGAAATGAGAAGCCCCAGAGGCCTGACCTCCAGGGTCCCTTCTCAGCGGCAGCCCCTGGGAGGCCCCACGGGATGGGCTCTAGGCGGGCGCACATGGCTCATGGACAGTTCTCTTGCAGGGCTGTGTGCTGGCCGAGGAAGCAGGGGGACCGATAGTGAGTGTTTCTTGTGGATACCCTCCTCACCATTGTTTACAGCCCTGAGGCTTCTTCTCTAGCTCTTGTCAAGGGGCAGAGGATTCTCCTTCCTCTTTTTTTTTTTTTTTAAATTTTATTTATTTATTTGAGGGAGAGCACAGAAACAGGGGGAGAGGCAGAGGGGGAACAGGCTTCTGCTGAGCAGAGAGCCCAATGCAGGACTTGATCCCAGGACCCTGGGATCATGACCTGAGCTGAAGACAGAAACTTAACTCACTGAGCCACCCAGGCGCCCCATTTTTAAAAGATACAAACGTCATATGACATCATATTAGTTTCAGGTGCACAACAGGAGCCAAAATTTGTATATATTGGGAAATGACCACCACAATAAATGTAGTTAACATCCACACCACACAGTTAACAATTTTTTGGTTGCTTTTTCTGGTTATGAGAACTCATAAGTTCTACTCTCTCAGCCGCTTTCAAGTAAGCCCTACACGGCTGGTCACTACAGTCCCCATGCTGCTCGCTAGAGCCCCAGGACTAGCTTTGTAACTGGAGATTCGGAGCTTTTGGCCCCCTTCGCCCGTTTCACTCGGGCAACCATCTATCTGTTTTCTGTATCTCCGATTTCTTTCCTTCTTTTCTTCCTTTCTTTGACACTCCACATGTAAGTGATGTCATAATAAATACAGTATTTACGTTCCCACGTCCAATTATCGTAGTGTAATACTTCCAGACCCATCCACGATGACACAAGTGGCAATATTTCCTCTTTTCTGTGTAATATTACGTGTAATATTCCATTACACAATTACCCACACCAAATTTTCTTTACCCATTTGCTCATCAGTGGTCATGTTTTGGCTGTTGTAAATAATGCTGCAGAGAACACGGGGGCGCAGATGTGTTTCCAATTCATTCAGCTGTATTCCCAGTAGTGGGGCCGCTGGATCTAGGGCAGATCTACTCAGGACCGCCCGACTGTTCTCTGCAGCGGCTGCCACTCCTTACCCTCCCAGCAGCAGCGCGCAGGGTTCCCTGTTCTCCTCATCCTCGCCGACACCTGCCATCTTGTTTTCTGGGTGAGCGCCATTTGGACAGGTGCAAGGTGACATCTCATGAAAGAGCTCGCTGAGAACCGGCGAACTCATCAGATCCAGCCCCAGAATCTGCTTTTTTCCAGGGACGCCCCCCAAGCCCTTCCTCAGCACCTGGCCCAGCTTTCTGGCACCTGCCGAGGATGACCCTATGATGCTGGACTGCTATCAGGAATGCAGAATCCACTCTCAGCAAGGGAGAATCCCGCTGCCCTCTTGAGTCCATGATGTCCGTGGGCCATTCAGGAAGGATGGCTGAAGTCCCCCTCGTTAACCTGAGTCAGCCAGACTCGGGGAAATACGCCTGCAAATACTGCCAGAGAGAGGTCCCGCGCCAGTGCTCCCCAGCCACAGACGTCCTTCTCGTGGTTCCAGGTGGGAAGGAAGCATCCCAGAAAGATCTGGTCTGACCCATCCGGCCCTCCCACATCAGAGGATGAAGAGGGACTCAGAGGAGAGGACAGTAAGTGGTCTCTCCCACGGCAGGGCTCGAGGTCAGCAGGAACGGTCTGAGGACACTGGTTTGATCAGGGATTAGCGAACGGGAGGTCCTGATTCCTCGACAAGGCTTTGCTTCCAGTTGGGCAAAGGTGCATCTGGAATTCTTGGCTCACACGCCCTGAGGAAACACCTTTGAGGACACCAGGGATGACGGGGACCCTCTGCTTCTCCCCGTCACTTCTGACCCTCTTTCTCTTCCAGGAAGTTTACCTAAACCTTCCTTCCTGACTCAGAGAGGCTGGTGGTGACACCAGGAGAGAACGTGACTCTTCAGTGCCAGGAGACAGACCTCATGATGGCATCTGTCACATTTGCTCTGCTGAAGCCAGGTGCTCCTGAGCCTGCTGATGTCTGAAGACCATCGGGAACATGGCTCACCTCGCCCTCGGGACTGTGAGAGCCAGGGACGGTGGCAGCTACTGTCTACTCTCAAGCCGAGGCTCCTTTCTGGGCCTCACAGCCCAGCAACAGCTTAAAACTGTAGGTGAGAGGTAAAGGGAGGACGAATTTATAATTAAATAACCCTAACCCCTCACTGTTGTGCCCTGTATCCTTGCCATGGTCATGTCCCTTACGCAAACACAGGCGCAGACAGAAGCAGACACAGTCGGATACAATGTTGCTCTGGACTTTGCGGTTACTTGCTGGATCACTGAAGAACAGGAAAAAATGAAACTTCTCACTTTTACCTTCCCTTATTCCTCCTCTGATGCCTTGCCCTTCTCCACGCAGACCCAAGTTTCTGATTCACATCACCTTCCCTTCACTGAAGAACTTCTGGTAACACTCCGTGCGAGGCAGGTGTACCAGCAACAAATTCCCTCAGTTTCTGTCGGTCTGAGGAAGGCTTTACTGCTTCACTTTGAAGGACAAGGTCTCAGGGTCCAGGATGTTAGATCAGCATTTTATTTCTCTCAACACGCTGACATCCCACAGCACTGTCTTCCCAGGTGGTTCCCAGGGAGTCGGATGCGAGCCTCACTGTCGCTGCTGTACAGCCGAGCCCTCTCCTCTCGCTTCCTTCAGGATTCCCTCTGACTTTCTACCTTGAAAGGGTATGCACAGAGGTAGCTTCTCGGGCTTTATTTCCGATGTTTATCCTCCTTGCTGTTCTCTCAGTTTCTTGGATTGCGGTTTTGTGTCTGACATTAATTTGGAGAAAATTCAGCTGTCATTTCTCTTATCTCTTGTGTTTCTCCCTCTCTGCTCATGTTGGTACCTATGACGTGCGGGTCACACCATCGTCCACAGCCCTTGGACCCTCCATTCTGGGTTCTTCCCAGCTGGTTTCTGCTTGCTTCCTGGGTTCGGAGGCTTCTGCTGGCGACTCCTCAGGCACCGATTTCCTCCCTCGGCCGTGCCCATCGAGGCATTCTTCGTTTCTGGCACAGTGTTTCTGGTCTCCAGAGCTTCTTTTGGAGTCTTTCTCGGGATTTCCACCTGCTTGCTTACACCGCCCATCTGTTCCTGCCTGCTGTCTGCTTTACCTGGGGCAGCCCCAGCATGTGAATCAGGGTGGTTTTAAGCTCCTGAGATGATCCTTCCAACATTTCCGCCGGATCTGCATCTGGTTCTGCTGCTGCTGTGTCTCTTCCAACCGCTTGTTTGGCTTTTGGTACACCCTGTCCTTTGCTCCTGATGGCCAGCCACAACGCGCCAGGCAAAGGAACTGCTGGAAACTGGCCTTTAGTGACCTGGTGCTGAGGGGCTGGGAGCCTTCTAGGGTCCTGGGATCATGGCTCTGGCTTGCAGGAACCTGTGCCCCTGGGCTGTGACCCTCACAGGGCTTCTCAGTCCCCCTGCTGTGGTGGGACATGGTGGCCAGAGCTGGCTAGGGTTGGGTGTTTCTCTCCTTCCAGGTCACTTAGGCTCTGATCAGACCCCAGGAGGCGAGGCTCAGTATTTCTTTCTTTTCTGTGTAATATTACGTGTAATAGAACTCTGCTTTATTTCCAAGTAGATTTTCCCCTCTCCCCACCAGAAGCAGAGGGGGATTTTTCTTGGCTCTTCACCAGAAGAACCTGACAGAGCTCCAGGAGGTGAAACTCCCAGACCCCAATGCCCGAGCCCCTGTGACCAGCTCCCCGGAGTTCCTAACTTGCAGACTTGTCCAAGCCAAGTATCCCTACCTGGCACGGGTTCCCACGGAGGTTTCAGCTTGTGGGATCTTGCTCGGCAAACTGTGATTCTCTGGACTCCCAGGTTGGCTTCTGAGAGCCCCGCAGAGGGCTGCTCTGTGACCTCATTGCCATTTCAGATCCAACAAGAGTTAGAGACTTCTCAGTCTGTTCTGCTTTTTACTCTGTTACCGTGGAGTGACGACTTCCATGCTCAACCAGAAATCAGAAGCCAAGACCTCTGTCATCTCGATCTGGGGAAATCCTTAGTCAGGGACTCTGTCTTGCTTAGGGACCAGGGCCTCCATCATCAGAGAGGACACACACAAGAGCACTGTCTCTTCAGTCTATTGTTCTCAGCACCACGCTGGGAGAACAGAGGCCCTGGGAGCCAGCACGAGCTGAGACACATTGGAAGGGACCCTTGCGCACAGAGTGGGAGGCAGGACAGTGACTTTCTCCCCCACATGACCCAACCTGTGACTAGTAGCAATCTCTGCCTTTGGGGGTTTGAGGATTTCCCCTTTCACCATCCATTCTCCTCCTTGCATTATTTGTTCCCTGTCATGATGCAGCACACGCAGAGCAGACCTCTTCTTTGGCCCTCGCCAATGTACATTTTACATATTTTTAATTGATTATGAATTTTAAGAAAGCATTGTCCTAGAGGCCATGGTATATAATGCATTCTGTGTCCTGGTGCTTCTGTTTCTGTTCCCTGATGACTCCGGATGGCAGCTCACTGACCAGCAGGCACAAGCGGGCTCTGAACATGACAGTCAGAGTAGGAGGGAGGGAGGGTGCTCTGCGGTCAGGGGTGAGCGCTTGTCTCTTTCCATTTCCTCAGATATGGCACCAGGAAATCACACCAAGATTAACCTCCTCCGACTGGGTCTGGCGGCCCCCTTTCTGATTATTACGTCCTGGCTGAAGCCTGGCTTCCACAAGGAGCCTCTGCGCAGACCCAAGTAAACAACTGAGCACCCCTCTTTCTCATGGGCTGTCCTAGTGATGGGGGGGGCATGTCAACACCAAACTTTCCTTGTGGGGACCTCCTATGTTCCTCAACAGTGGCATGACTGGCATTTCTGGTGGGATATTTCCTACCACATAGGACTGTCTGGTTCATTGCAAGAACATTCAGCATCTCTTGCATCTCTCGTTCAAGCAGCTGAAGCCCCACTCACTGTGCTGACAAGCCAACGGACACTCCCATGCCCTCTCACGCATCCCCAGATTCAGAGGAAGTGTGTGGGATACAGTTCCCCTGGTGGAGAACCTGTGTTTGGAGGCCAGGAGAAATCATATCTTCTTCTTCCTCCCTCCCCTGACCTCCCTCTGTCCTTCTCCACCTTCAGACCCCACAGCTGTTGAGGGGAATGATGGGTGTTGATGAAGTTGGACCCACTGACCGTGAACAGTTTCCAGTAGAATGCGCATTCTCACCTCTGCTGAGAGCCACTCCGGGACTAGATGACGGTCTCCTCTTCTGTACTCCTCACCTGGGACAGAGAACAGGACAGCACCTAAGAATTCATCCCACAAATGATTACTTCATGCAACGCCGAACACTCCAGCACTCCTGTTGTTGCACCAACAGGACATGCCACTTGGGTCCCACCCCAAATGTCCATACACAGACGAACCTTTTTCTGGGATCATTACTCTAGCTATTTGCTGTGTCCTTCTTTCCCATTTTCCTGATAGCGAATGATACTGAGTGTCTGCTCATGTACTACTGACCTTTCTAAAGATGTTTATTAAAATACAATCAACATATAATGCTATACTAGCTTCGGGCACACAACACACTGATTCAACGATTCTATACACTCCTTGATGCTCACCGTGGTAAGCACAGTCACCATCGGTCACTACACGACCTTTATTTTAATTCCCGATAAAGTATCTGATTAAATATTTGCCCATTTTTAATTGGATTATTTGTCCTCTTAATAATGAATTGCAAGAATATATACATACTCGAGCCACAAGTCTGTTAACAAACACCTACTCTACCCGTATTTTTTCTTATAGTGTGTGACTTGTCTTTTCATTTTTAAACCTCTCTTAAAGAGAAGTTTTAAGTTTTTGATTAATCTCACCAATTATGAATTATTCTGTCCTCTGTGGTTCGAGTTTTTGTGTCCTAAGGAATCTTTGCTTAACTCAAGGTCACAAAGATCTTTTTCCTACATTTTCTTATGTAACTATTATAGTTTCAGACTGCATTTACATCTTAATCTTTTTTTCTCTAAAGATTTTATTTTTATTTATTTATTTTAGCAAGAAAGTGTGCGCATGCGTGGGAGGCAAAGAGTAAGAATACTTGAGTTGAAGTCTCCTCCTTCTAGGACTGCGTGTGTCTGTTCCCGAAAGTTCGCAGGTGGAAACCTTAACCCCCCAATGTGATGGTGTTGGGAGGTGGGGCCTTTGAGAGGTAATTAGGTCATAAGGATGTGGTCTTCATGAATGGGATTAGTCTCTTCTTATAAGAGTCTCTTTTTATAAGAAAGATGATCTCTCTTCACCATGTGAGCTTAAAGGGCAAAGGCAGCCATCTATAAACTGGGAAGAAGGCGCTCACTAAGAATCCCGTGTTAGCACCCTGGTCTGGGACTTCCAGCCTCCAGAACAGTGGGAAGTAAACATGTGCTGGTAAAGTAAACATGGGCCACCCGGTCTGTGGTCCTCCGTTAGGGCGGCCTGAGCTGACGGACCCCCGCAGGTGGGACAGGGGAGGAGTGCAAGTCCTCCCTTTCTTGGAATACCCACTGGGATTCTGTGGTTTTAGGTCACCAAGCAGTGAGCCCTGTCCTGTTTGGAGTATCGGGGAATGAAAGGAGACAATGGAAAAAATGGCTTCAAAAGCCTTTCCCCGCCAGAGCTAAGGCTGACACACGCACTTCTCTGCGAGGACAAGGTTATCCCCATCTCCGAGCCAGCCCTTCTCCCCTCAGGTCGGCGTGGGTGACTATGGGGTGGTGTTAGAAGTGGTGCTCACTTCGCGGAGGAAGATGGTGAGTTCTGGGGACCTGGCATCTTTTCACATCCGTGGAAAAATCTCTGAGGGGCGCTCCCACTGGGCATCCTCTCAGTCAGCCACTGTGCATTTGCTGAGGCCCTACTGTGCACCAGGACCCCTGTCCACAGATGCCAAGGTTCCCAGCACAGCGTCCCTGCTTTCTGGGCGAGGGACATCCCACCTCCCGTAGCATGAGGACATCCACTTCTATGAACCTGCTCGAGACTTTACAACCAGAGGGATGTTAGCATCCTGGTGACAGCAGTCAGTCCGCTTCTCGCTCCCTTCTGAGCACAAATCCACGTCCTTATGTGAACGGAAGCACCTCTGCACAGCTCATTGGGACGCCAGAGACCCATCCCCGTGCGCACGGAAGGTGGGTGGCTTCACTGGAAGAGGGGGGCAGCGAAGGGCGGGGTGACAGTCTGCAGCCTGGCTGCCGCTCCTCAGCAACACCCCCATTTCGGAGGAGGTCTCTCTTCCGGGCTCCTCTGCCTGCCCAGAAGGAGCTCCGGGATCCCCGCTTCGAGGACCCCCCTACAGCAGGGACACACCCGGAACAGCAGTGCTAAGCACACACACCCCCACTCTCAGCCACCCCACCTCTCCCCCAAACTGCTTCTTTTTTTTTTTATTAAATTAATTTATTTATTTTCAGAAAAACAGTATTCATTATTTTTTCACCACACCCAGTGCTCCATGCAATCCGTGCCCCCTATAATACCCAATCTGCTTCTTCACAGGCTCCCAGTCTCGGTTGGGAGGCAGTGCTGCCAAGAGAAACTGAGATGGGTGCCCTGGCGCCACCTTCTGGGAAACAGAAGAAAGGATGCTACCAACCAGCGTGTTGAACCCTGAGAATCAAACAGAGAAGGTGCTCCCTCCTTCCAGGGCGGGGGCAGAGAGCCTTCTCACCAAACACGGAAAAATCACGGCAGCATAGCATCACGAAAAGCAAATGACAATTTCCCAATAACCAACGAATCCAAAGACAATACTGAGATCTGAGAAAGAATTCAAAAGAGCTGTGGTGGGGCACCTGGGCGGCACAGGCCATCGAGTATCTGACTAACTCTTGCTTTCAGCTCATGTCAATGTCAGGGTCTTGAGACTAAGCCCCACATCTGGCTCCGTGCTGGGTGTGGAGCCTGGTTAGGATTCTCCCTCCTTCTCCCCCTGGCCTTTTACTCCCCACACCTGCAGCCCCACTCTCTGTGCTCTCTTAAAAACAAAACAAAACAAAACAAAACTGAGCACATGGCTGGCTCAGTGGGTGGAGTGTGCAATTCTTGATCTTGGGGTTGTGATTTCAAGCCCCACGTTGGGCATAAAACCTACTTAAAAATAAAATTTTTTTAAAAAGTGAATTCAAAAGAGCTGCAATGAAGACATTCAGTGAGCTACAAGAAAACTCAGGAAGTCAGTACAATGAACTCAGGAATAAAATTAATGAACAGAAGGAGTATCTTACCAAAGAGACTGAAATTCTAAAAAAGAGCCAAACAGAAATTCTAGAGCTGAAAAACTCAATAAATGAGATGGACACTACATTAGGAAGCACTGGAAATAGAGCAGATCACCTGGAGGAGAGACCCAGGGGCCCCAAGAACTAAGATTTTTAAAGCAAATAAACCGTACAGGAGGGGCGCCTGGCCAGCTCAGATGGTGCAGTGTGTGGCTCTTGATCTTAGGATTCTGGATTTAAGGTCTACATTGGGTTTAGAGATTACTTAAAAAAATAAAATAAAATCTTTTTTTTTTTTTTTAAAGATTTTATTTATTTATTTGCCAGAGACAGAAAGAGAGAGAATACAAGCAGGGAGAATAGCAGGCAGAGGGAGAAGCAGACTCCTGGCTATGCAGGGAGCCCCATCTGGGACTCGATCCCACGACCCTGGGATCATGACCTAAGCTGAAGGCCAATGTTTAACCAACTAAGACACCCAGGCATCCCCCCAAAAAATAAAATCTTAAAAACAAAACAAAACAAAACCCCTACAAGAACCAACAGACTCCATTACAGGAAACAGTACCAAGATTAAAGGGTATACCAGAAGGAGAAGAGAGGGCGAGAGGAGACAGTATTTAAAGGAACAAAAGCTAAGAATTCCCCAAACCTGGTGAAGGAAGTAGACATAAAAGTCCACAAAGCAGGGACACCTGGGGTTAAGCATCAGCCTTTGGCTCAGATCATGATCCCAGGATCCTGGGATCGAGTCCCGAATCCAGCTCCCTACTCAGCACAGAGCCTGCTTCCCCTCTGCCTGCAGCTCCCCCCTGCTTGTGTTCAGGCTCTCTCTCTGACATGAATAAGTAAATCCTCAAAGCTAACAGATCACCTTATTATCTCAAGAGAAAAGACCTTCTCCAAGACACATTACAACAATGCTCTCAAAAGACTGTGATAAAGAAAGAAAGGTAAAGGCAGCCAGGGGCAAAAGGCAGAGACCTGTAAAGGAACTTCCCTGAGGCTATAAGCAGATTTCTCACAGAAATTCTACTGGTCAAGGGACAGTGGAAAGACATATTCAAAATACTGAAAGACAAAAATCGCCAGCCAAGTAAACTTCAGATACAAATGAGAGTAAAGACTTTCTCAGACAAACAAAAGTTCAGGGAGCTCGCCCCCACTACACCTGCCTTTCAAGAAATGTTGAAGGCAGTTCTTCAAACTGAAACGGACAAAAATACACAAAATTCTGATTAAGGTGATAGCATTAGAAAAACGTAACATTTTTAAAATAGTATATTAAACACTTAAATACAGCATGAAGGTTAAAGAAAAAGGAGCATTAAAAATCACCAATTCGGGGGCGCCTGGGTGGCTCAGTGGGTTAAGCCTCTGTCTTCGGCTCAGGTCATGATCTCGGGGTCCTGGGATGGAGCCCTACATCAGACTCTCCACCCAGCGAGGAGCCTGCTTCCCCCTCTCTGTCTGCCTCCTGCTCTGCCTACTTGTGATCTCTCTGTCAAATAAATAAAATCTTTTTTAAAAGTCACCAATTCAGTAATGAAATCACGGCATAAAAAGAAATCATTTGTGGTATCAAAAATGTACAAGGGAAGGAGGAAAAGGATGAGACTTTGAACAGGCAAATGAAGATAAACTATCAGCAGAAAGAGAACTGTGTTATCTAGGAGATGTTTGATGTAAACCTCACAGTAATCATAAGGCAAAAATCTAGAGCAAAGACATGAAACATGGAAAAATGCACAGACTCAGCAAATCACAACGGAAAAACACCAACTTACAAAGGTGGACAGAAACAGGAATACCAGATAAGGGGTTAATACCCAAAATACATAAAGAACTCAGACAACTTAGTAACAACAACAACAGCAACAAAAACAATCCAATTAAAATATGGCCAGAAGTAAGCAGACATTTTTCCAAAGAAGACATCCAGATGGCCAACAGACACATGAAAACGTGCTCAACATCACTCATCATCAGGGAAATGCCAATGCAAACCACAACGACATGTCACCTCCTGTCAGAATTGACTTGCATCCAAAAGACAAGAGATAACAATGCTGGCGAGGATGTGGTGAAAAAAACCCAAAAACCCAAGCTCAAACCCAAACCCTTATTCCCTGTAGTGGGAATGAGAATTGGTCCAACCATTATGGAAAACAATATGGAGCATGTTCAAAAAATTTAAAATAGAACTATGAAATGAACCAATAATTCCACGTCTGGGAATATACCCAATTGAAACAAAAACAGGATTTCAACGAGATCTCTGCATACCCATGCTAATCGAAGCATTATTCACGAGAGCCAAGATACAGAAACAACCGCGATGTCCACCAGCTGATGAATGGATAAAAAGATACAGTACCGGGGTGCTGTATCAGTCCCTGCAGCATGCGACTCTTGATCTCAGGGTTATGGGTTCCAGTCCCAGGCTGGGTGTAGGGATTACTTGAAAATAAAATATTTAAAAGAAAAGGTAATACATATACACAACGTAATATTAAAGGTAAATATCCCGCCACTCACAACAACATGGACGGACCCTGAGCGCACTGTGCTAAGCCGGGTAAGTCAGACGGAAAGACAGGTGCTGTATGCTATCGTTCACATGTGGAATCTGAAGGAGTCAAACCCATAAAACGACAGAGTAAAGGGTGATGAGCAGGGCATGCAGGGATTAGATAACGTTTTTCAGGGCACAAAACTGTAATGAGTAGTAAAGAAACCACGGAGACCCAAGGCACGGCGGAATGAATACACACAATATTACACTTGTAATCACACGGCGGGACCACTGTTGGTGCAGCAATCGTTTTTACCACATATAAATGTATCAAAACAACAGGTGCACACCGCAATCCAACACAATGTTACACATGAAATTTACGCAGGAACGCTAAATGTCCGGCGCGCCCTCCCTTAAGACTGGTATTACTAAGGGAAAGCTCTGAGGAGAAAAGACCTCCTTGCATATTCAGGGCGCCCTTGAGATGCCACACCCAAAGCACCTGAACCCCAGGAACGCCCCCCCCTTTCCTCGGAAAGGCGGAGGCGGGGGTCCAGCGCAGGCGGGTCTACGGGGCGCACCCCAGGGCGCGGGGAGCGCTCCCCAGGGCCGGCTGAGCGGCGTCCTCCCGGGAACGCCCGCGCACCTGGCCACGCCGGGGAGCTCGCGGCCGCTACTCACCTGCCCGGGACGCCACTCCCCGTCCCTGTCGCCCGGGACGCGACAGGCCAGGTTCCCGCCGCCCAGGAGCGCGATCTCAGGCTGCCGCCGGCGCAGACGCGCAGGACGCCGGGGTGTACGCGGCGCGCACGCTGGAACGACCGACGGAGGGGCGGAGGGGCGGAGGGGCGGAGGGGCGGAGGGGCGGAGGGGCGGAGGGGCGGAGAGCCGAGCGCCAGCCTCTGCGGTGCGGGGTGCAGGTTGGGAGCGCGCGGGGCGCAGGTTGAGAGCGCGCGGGGCGCAGGTTGGGAGCGCGCGGGGCGCAGGTGCCCTCTCCGGGTCCCGCGACCGGTGCCGGGACTGAGCAACGGTGCCCTGTGCATCCGCGGGGATGCCGAACTGCCCCAGACTCTGCCCTGTGAGAGTCCCCAGCATGTCCTGGAGCCACGCTCGGAGGGACAAATCTGCGTCCCTTCCCACCCCCACCACGGGAACAGGGTCGGGCCCGCACGGGCCGCTGGGACTTGTAGTCCCCAGGACGCGGCCGACGCGGCCGAGCGCCCCTCTGGCAGACAGTAGGGCTGGGGACCGCTCCGTTTTACAGTGTGGGAGAGCGCAGTGCTTCCCTTGCGTCAGGTCCGGGTCTGTATTACTGACTGAGTGCCTGCTGTATGCTGAACTCATTAGCTGGACTTGGGGGAGGGTCGGTGAGCTCGTGGGCACTTTAGGTTAAGCAGGAAGATGAACTTGCAAGGAAGAAGATCAGGAATAAAAATGACAAATTCCGGGCGCCTGGGTGGCTCAGTGGGTTAAGCCCCTGCCTTCGGCTTAGGTCATGATCTCAGGGTCCTGGGATTGAGTCCCGTATCCGGCTCTCTGCTCAACAGGGAGCCTGCTTCCCTCCTTCTCTCTCTGCCTCTCTGCCTGCTTGTGATCTCTCTGTCAAATAAATAAATGAAATCTTAAAAAAAAAAAATGACAAATTCCAAGTGCTGTTGGAGGTCACCCAAGGGCCAGAGACGGGGTAACAAAAACTTCCCGGAGGTTGTGGGGTTCCAGTAAGGCTTTGAAATGTTGGATGATTGGGCACCTGGGTGGGTCAGTGGGTTAAGCCTCTGCCTTTGGCCCAGGTCATGATCCCAGGGTCCTGGGATGGAGCCCAGTGTCAGGCTCCCTGCTCAGCAGGGGAGTCGCCTTGTCCCTCCCCCTCTGATCTGTCTCTCTCTCTCAAATAAATAAAATTTAAAAAAAAAAAAGCGAATGTTCTAGATGAGAGGAGGGTGGCAGGAGAGTGGTCTGCCTGTAGTGAGAGGTTCATGACACACAATGCTGAGCAAAGCTTAGGTGGGGATGTGGTCACCGGTGTCTTTGGGTCTCACTTTCAGAAAGGCCCTCCAAGGGACACCTGCGTGGCTCCAGTCAGTTAAGCGTCTGCCTTCAGCTCAGGTCATGGTCCTGGGGTTCTGGGATTGAGTCCCACATTGGGCTCCTTGCTCAGCAGAGAGTCTGATTCTCCTTCTGTCCCTGCCCTGCTTGTGCTCTCTCTCTCTAATAAATAAATAAAAATCCTTTAAAAAGGGAAGAAAAGAAAAAGAAAGGATATCAGTTTTGAGTTTCCCTCTAAGGGAGATTATTGGTACAGACAAGGAGATGCATCTTCAGGTTTAAATGAAAGAGAACATCTCACTGCTAGTTTCTAGTTTCTGGACACTGTTGCTCTAAGACTCGATACATGTATACAAATCGATCATTAACTGGTAAGTAGCAAAATAGGATTGAGTTGTGTGCATGCTAGATAAAAGCCTTCAAAAGATGCTTCCATTTTGGTAACTGTTTTGGCATTTATTCAGTTTTCATATACCAGAAGTCTCAAGGGAAGAGAACCCCAATCTTTCTTGTCCTAAAGGAGCATGTGTGCTTTGGGGCTTGGTCCTGGGAGCAAGGGATGATTTATGAGAGCAGTTTTGATGTCTTGCAATGGCTTAGACATAAACCCACGGTTCAGAAAATCCTTTTCCAGGCCACTTGTTTTTATCTTCTGATTTCTGAAACCAAGATCACACTTAAGTAAAATATATTTATTCTCAAGTTTCTCTGATAATGGAACACCAAGAAGTCATGATGCTTTTACTTTTACTAAAACATTGTGGAATGCTGTATCGCAGTTAACTAGTGTGGATGGAGTTTTTTTGGTTAAAGTCTACATTTTCCATATCCTGGTTCCAGGAAAAGTGAGCTGGTACCATATACTTTATTAATTTTGATTTTGATACATGAACAACTTTGCAACCAAGTGATTCTGTCTTAATCTCTGTCATCCTGAGCACCAAGAAGCCTTCAATATGGGGGTCCAAGAAGCCTTCACTCAATCCTAGATGACACTCACAGGGGCCACTTTGGGTCTTCCATAATGTCAGGAAATAAGTGAGGTCACATTTCATCTGCAAGCTTCCCAAACCTCCCCCCAAAATCTCACACAGGCTGTTAACTTGACCAAGGATGCCTCACTCCCCCAGATAGCTGTGGAGCCTATGCATAGAAGGACAGACCTGAGATCAGGAGAGGGAGGAAGAGAAGAAATATTTCTCCTGGTCCCCAAACACAGGCTGTCCACCAGGGGAACACCACATACTCCTGTCCTCCACATCTAGGGGTGTTGGGAAAAGGACGATAGAACTTGCTTGCTATCTTCTTCCACAATGACTGGGGTTTCAACTTCTCTTTAATGGGCATGAGAAGTGGTGCTAAGTGTTCCTACAACAAACAGGACAGTCCCCTGTGATGAACTATCCCACCCAAAATGCCATCTGTGTCTATGTTGAGAACCACAAGAAGTCCCATAGTGGAGTCTGGTGTTGAAAGAGCCCCAGGCCGCGATACCAGCCCAAACAAGAGAGGCGCTCAGCTGTTTTATGTGGATCCACGTGGAGACTCCTTCTGGCCGCACCAGGCTTCCGCCACGAGAGCCCCCATAATCACCACAATCACGGCAGCCAGACCCAGTCGGATGAGGTTGCCCAAGGTGTAGTCCCGGGACGCAGCCCCTGGGGGAGATGGTAGAGAGGAGAGGATGAGCAGCAGCTGGAAAGGAGCATTCCTCCTTCTTACGCGGACCTGTCCAGTGTGACTGTCCTGCACCCGCTGGTGTTTCCTGGTCAGTGCTCAGCTCTACCTCCCCTGACACTGTCGTCACTCAACACAACGTGGGATTTCTGGAGAGTTGTAGTGGCTCTTCCCTGGTCTCCTTCCCAGTCTCTCTGCCTTACCACTCCCCCTTCCTGTCCTTGCTCGTCATCTCATTTCCACCGTCCCGCACTGCCCTTTCCCCTTCTCCCTCCTCGTAGTAGGAACCAGGCTTAGCAGCAACCCCAAAACCCACCGTTGCCGCACAGAGAAGGGAAGTCGTTCAGGGGCTGTGTCTGCTCCCCTCCTCGTAGGAAAGACTTAGTGCAACCAGTGAGCTCAAAAATATTCCAGCTTAGTAGCTGGGCATCGGGACAACCGTGCATTTCATTTCAGCTTCACCCAAGAAGAGCTCGGGCTCACCATTGGCTCTGGTTCCCAGAGGGAACCGGCATCTGACTTCTCCAGCTCACACACGCCAGGAGCACAGAGTTCGAGTCTGAACCCATCAGCAACAATGCTCCCAGGAGACAGAGTCAGTGGGGAGAGGCCCTGAGGACGCCACCGGGCCCAGGATGCCCTCTGCACCTCTCGGCACTGCCCACCCTGACCTTGCGTCCTAACTACAGAACGTTTGCTGACCACAGTGCACACGCAAACATGCACAAGGCCGAGGATGCGGGAGCAGCCTCCCACGAAGCAGCAAGTTTAGAAGATACTGCAGCTGTGTCACGACAGCCGGCAGCCGGGGAGCAGCATGTTCCAAGACTGAGAAAGGTACTGCCATGAAGTTGCCGTCAGCAGGATGGACCACCGCTCTCGGGGACGCCCGGGGTGGCAGAAGGGGCTCTGGTGGGGGCGGGATGGGTCGTTTGGAAGAACAAGCTGAGAACATCTCCAAGAAGGCCAAGCAACAAAGGCCAAAGACTAGAAAGTAGGAAAGAAGAGATTTAAAAAGGAGATGATCGGGAACGCGAAGGAGAAACAGGAATCCGAAATTAACAAAAGAAATGCTCTCCGGTTAAA
The DNA here is from genome assembly GCF_030435805.1 of Mustela lutreola. Classification (NCBI taxonomy): domain Eukaryota; kingdom Metazoa; phylum Chordata; class Mammalia; order Carnivora; family Mustelidae; genus Mustela; species Mustela lutreola. Next base: position 50,748,302 of record NC_081305.1, read on the forward strand.
AAAAAAGAAAAAAGAAAAAAAGGATGCACACCTTAAACTAACAGTGTTATAAATCAGTTATAGGTCCACAAAACTGGAGAAAGCCAGTAAAATAGCCCAAATAAAAACAACTTAATTAAGAAATAAGTTAAATTTTTCAAAGTCCTACGAGTCATGCACCTGTCGCCTCACCTGTCACCTGGATCTCAAGATGACTGCTGGGCTGTGAGGTCAAGAAAGGAGCCTTCATCAGAAAGTACACACAGCTGTAGTTCCCGGCATCATTGATTGTCACAGTCCGGAGGGAAAAGTCTGTCTCCTTCCCTACTGGACTCTGGACCCGTATGGGCCCTGCCGTTCCCTCCTTCAGTAGAGCGAACATTACAGGCGCAAAAATATTGTCTGGCCTCTGGCACTGCAGGGTCACTGTGTCTCCTGCGGTCACCTCACCCCTTTGGTGGACTTGCAGGGAAGGTTTAGGTAAATCTCCTGGAAGAGAAGGAGGGCTCCAAGGTCTCGGGGAGAAGCTCTGTGTCCCCCACCCATCCTTGTTCTCCCGGCAGGGGTTCCCGCCACGTGGGGGAAATGACAGATCCCTGGTCTAACCCTCTTTCCACTCTGACTGCAGGAAGGTGATTTCCCCTTCAAGCCCTGGCTCTTTCTGTTCTGTGTCTCTCCGTCTCCCCTTGCCCCCTCTCTCCTTTGGTCCCCCCCCAACACCCGTCCCTGGAAGACCCTTTGTCCCTTCAAGGCACCCTCCTCACCTGTCACCAGTAGTAGGAGGACGTCACTAGGCTGTGAACGTGTGTGTGGGGGGCCCCGTCTGTAGTAGTCACAGGTGTACTCTCCGGCACTGTTGGTTTTTAGGTCAGTGAGTTGAAATTCAGCCGGCCCATCTGTGGAAATCCATGACTGCACAGACTCCAAAGGAACTTTTCCCTTTCTGAGAACAAAGTTGACATTCTTGGTAGAAGTCTGGCATTGCAGTGTCACATTACTCCAGCGAGGCATCACCGAGCTGGGCCAGGCCCTGAGGGAGGGCTTGGGAAGGGACTCTGGAAGGAAGCAGAGATCAGGACGGGGTTTTGGTGCCCTTGTCTGCTCCCAGGAAACCCCTTGAAGGAAAGAGAAGTGATACAGGGAGTTTGGAGTGAAGGAGAAGGAAGATCTGTCTGAAGGAACTCACCGTCAGTCCCCCTGCTTCCTTGGCCAGCACACAGCCCTGCAAGAGAACCATCCATGAGACATGAGCACCTGCCCAGAGCCTGTCCCCCCGGGGCCTCCCTGGAGGTCAGGCATATGGGGCTTCTCATTTCCCCACACTGGTCTGTGGCTCCAGCTCTGCTCCCGGCTCCTTCCTCGCTTCTCCCAGAAGTTCTGTGTAGCTTGCTCCTCCCATCGCCCCAGGACCTGACCCCTGAATTCTTAAGAGAGTTTATGTACTCATGCTCTGAGAGACACAAGGCTTTACTGTCCCATCAACACCTGGAAGGAAGTTATTCTGTTCTCTTTAGCATCCCCCGTGTGTAAACCACCCTGGAACACAGTAAGAATCAAGAAAGCACATTGGCCAACTGAAGAGATGTCCCAATTTAAGCAGGGCTCAGATTTTTCAAGGCTGGTAGAAAGATTCAAACTTATAATACCGTCCTTTCTTCATTTCACCAGATAGACCAGCCTGAAGGCAACAAAAGCCCCATGGATTACCCTAGAATCTAGGGGTCAGCGATTATTGTGAAAATCAATCACATCGCTGGGACCCAATCAAGCTAAGATGATGCTGTCCCTATTTGTGGGAAGCAGGTTTTCTTAGCACCAGCAGATCGACATCCGGAGGTGCCCCCAGCTTTACCATGCCCCTGAACATTTTGAAGCACTCATCTTTCATCTTCTTATGCTTTTCCCAGCTGACATTTGCTGACTCACCCTGGGGACTTTCCCATTCTGAAGACCCACCATGCCTCATTCTTAATATCCCATTATGACCAAGTGAAAACAGCAGTGACTTTGGATCCAGACAGGCCTGGGTTTGAACTTTGAGGTTTCTGCTCACTCACTGCACAGCCCTGAGCAGGAACCCTGAACTGTCAGTCTCAGGGTCCTTGTTTATCAACATGGGTTTGATTCCCATCATGTAGGACTGTTTGCAAGGGTCAGAGTGGTATTTCCCTTGGGATAGGATACAAACCACGGGGCCCTACAGATGATTTCACGGGATGCAGTGACACAGTATTTTATAGCATTGATCAAGGCATCAGAAAGCTGAAACCCTTTCCACTCACTTCCACTCCTTTGATAACAACAAAGAATTCCTTAGGCTAGAGATCAGCCTTCTCACACATCTGTCTCTGGCCAACTGCCCTTTGTGATAGTTAAGTAGCTGGGCATGGGCTCAGAAATGTGATGGCCAACAGCCCATGGCTAGACTGTCCTAATGCCTTCCTCCTTTAATTTGCATATATGTTTACACCAACCTATTTTTTGCTAAGTGACCCTGGCTTTTCATTTGAATTTTATTTTTTTAAATTTAAGTTATTGGCATTAAATTCCCATCTTCAGATGAATGTGCTTGTTCAAAGACATAGAAAAAATAAATAAAACAAAATAAAATTAGGATATTGAGTCAATAACATTTTAAGTAAGTAGGGATGACAGAGGCAGAGGACAGGTTATGGCGTGAAATGTATTTGCCTACCGGCGAACATCTGACCAATAAGGTGTGTCTCAAGACTCCCCCTGGGTTTCTGACACACCCGAAGCAATCAGTGGAGACAAGCAGACCTTACTGCCCCTCTTCCCATTTCGAGTGGTCCCATCTTTCTCCATCCACCTTCACCCCTAACCCCAGTAGACGGGCCCAAGAGACTTACCAAAGCAGAGGAGGCAGAGGAATTCAGGGATCATACTGGCCCTGCAGGCTGCTCTGGGGGCCCCTCTCTGGTCTCATCCACGACAGGGAGGGAAGCTAGATGTGGGTGGTGACATCTCTGGCCAACCCTTCCCTTCCTTCCTCTCATGTGACCTACAGGTTTTGTGTTCCAACCACATCCAGGAAACGAGAAGGAATAAAAATGCTCCATGAGGTCATAATTTATGCAAACTCTTTATATGAACACAGTGAATTCAGGGCTCAAATTCTAACCCAGCCAGAGGCACTGGACACCTGGGTCCAAATGATTCCACTGAGGAGATGGAAACAGGTTGGTGCAGACACTGCTGGAGATTCCCGGTCTATAGGACCCTGAATAGCTAAAGCAATTCTGAAGAAGAAAAATGAAACTGGAGACAACATTTCAAGCTGTATTGCAAAGCTGTGATCATCAAGACAGTATGGCACTGGCACAAAAACAGGCACATAGATCAATGGAACAGAACAGAGAGCCAGAAATGGACCCTCAACTCTATGGTCAACTAATCTTCGACAAAGCAGGAAAGAATGTCCAATGGAAAAAAGACAGTTTCTTCAACAAATGGTGTTGGGAAAGCTGGATGGCAACATGCAGAAGACTGAAACCGGACCACTTTCTTACACCATGCACAAAAATAGACCCAAAATGGCTGAAAGACCTAAATGTAAGATAATAAACTATCAAAATTCTAGAGGAGAACACAGGCAGCAACCTCTTTGACCTTAGCCACAGCAACTTCTTATTAGACATGTCACTGGAGGCAAAGAAAACAAAAGCAAAAATGAACTATTGGGACCTCATCAAGATTAAAAGCTTCTGCACAGTGAAGGAAATAAGCAACCAAACTAAAAGGCAACCTACAGAATGGGAGAAGATATTTTCAAATGATATATCTGATAAAGGCATAGTATTCAAAATCTATAAAGAACTGGGACATCTGGGTAGCTCAGTCAATAAGTGTCTGCCTTCAGATCACATCATGCTCCCAGGGTCCCAGGGTCAAGTCCTGTGATGGGGGGTCCTTTCTCAGTGGGGAGTCTGCTTCTCCCTCTGCCTGCTGCTCCCCCTGCTTTTGCTCAATCTCTGACAAATAAATAAATAAATAAAATCTTTTTTAAAAACCCAAAATCTAGGGGCACCTGGGTGTTTCAGTGGGTTAAAGCCTCTGCCTTTGGCTCAGGTCATGATTTCAGGGTACTGGGATCGAACCCCACGTCAGGCTCTCTGCTCAGTGGGGAGCCTGCTTCCCTTCCACTCTCTCTGCCTGCTTGTGATCTCTGTCTGTCAAATAAATAAATAAAATCTTAAAAAAAAAGAAGACACACAAATGACCAACAGACACATGAAAAGATGCTCAACATCACTAACCTCAGGGAACTATAAATCAAAACCAGGAGAAGATACCACCTCACACCTGTCAGAATGGATAAAATTAACAACACAAGAAACAGCAGGTATTGATCAAGATGTGGGAAAAGGGAGCCCTCTTACACTATTGGTGGGAGTGCACACTGGTGCAGTCACTTGGAAAACAGTTTGGAGGTTCCTCAAAAAGTTAAAGATAGGGACACCTGAGAGGCTCAGTGGATTAATTGTCTGCCTTCAGCTCAGGTCATGATCCCCGGCTCCTGGGATTGAGCCCAACAGGGAATCTGCTTCTCCCTCTCCCTTTGGCCCTCCACCCACTCAAACTCTCTCTCTCTCTCAAATAAATAAATAAAATCTAAAATAAAAAAAAGTTAAAAATAGAACTACCCAAGGACCCAACAACTGCACTACTAGGTATTTAACACAAAATTTACAAAAACACAGATTTGAAGGGGTACACTCACCTTGATATTTATAGCAGCAATGTTCCCATAGCCAAACTATGGAGAGAACCCAAATGTCCATCAAAAAGATGTGGTATATATATACTACTCAGCCATCAAAAAATGAAATCTTGCCATTTGTAATGGATGGAGCTAGAGCGCTAAGCGAAATAAGTCAGTCAGAGGAAGGCAAATACCATATGATCTCACTCATATGTGGAGTTTAAAAAACAAAACAGGTGAACATATGGGAAGGGGAAAAAGAAAAAAGAGAGTGAAGGAAAGCATAAGAGACTCTTAATGATACAGAACAAATTGAGGGTTGCTGGAGGGAGGTGGTGAGGGATGGGCCAGATGGGTGATGGCGATTAAGGAGGGAATTTGTTGTGATGAACACTAGGTCTTGTAGGTAAGTGATCACTGAATTCTGCTCCAAAAACCCTGAGATCATGACCTGAGCCAAAAATCAAGAGTCCGAGGCATAACCAACTGAGCCACCCAGGTGCCCTGAAAGCCACAATGGTTTTGAAAGCCATGCTGGCAAAACTGTTGCCAATCTAAGCTTTAAAAAATTATACAAAGACTTGAAGTTTCAACTTCCTGTGTGCAGAAAGCAAGCTGAGAAAATGGGCCATCTATCAAGTGGGTCATATTCTCCAAGGTCTTCTTCAGAAGTGGATAGGAAGGTTGATAAAAGAAAGACATCTCAGAAGGAGGAACCAAGACCTCACAGGACAGTGGGCTGAGAAACTCCTCATGAAGAACAGAAATGAAACTTTGTGAAGGAACATTTCCACCCCCAGAATTGTGGCATCTAGCAACATTTTCCCAGAGTGATTTTTGAAGCTGCTGCAAACCAGTGACTGCTTTATGTCACCTACACACATAAGGAGGAAGCTTTCTCAAGTGGGAGTATTGTGGTTTTCCCACTTCTGTTTTGTCATCATATGGCAGATGTATGGGGCAGCTAATTTGTGTTTTAGTTCACGAGTCCTGGATCCAGAGGAGCCACCAATAGACTTGATAATGATCACTAGATCCTGGATTTAAAGCCTGATGCCATTATTGGATGGAAATTTGGGGGACCATGTCCTGGGGTGGGAATGAGCATATTTTGTACGTGGGATGGATATGAGTAACTGTGGCCAAGAAGTCAGAGTGAAATAGATCACATCAATAGCCCTTCAACTGTGGATTCAGCCACGTTTTTTGCTTTGGTCAGCAGGATATGGTGCAAGTAGCAACAGTTTCACTCCAGCCCAGGTCTTCAGGGGTACTGCATATTTTGATTTGGTGCCTGTGCATCTTCCCTTTCCACGAGAAGAACATGTGACAGCTAGCACATTGTTCTCGGGGGAAGATGAAGGACATGTGAACTGGAGCCAAGTCACCCCATCTGATGGAAGAAAGAGCTGGACCAGAAATAAGTGGATCTGGGAGACATGGAGGGAAAGTGTGCACGAGTGCATTCACACATACATCCCTCTTACTAGTTAGTGTGGAACGTTGGTGACTTCAAATCTTAATAAAAATCAGGACTCACTTTCCCTTGGCGTTTTGTCAGAAACGTAACTTCTGAAGAATTGTACTGAAAAAATAATTTCAGGGCAAGGTTGAGGTTGAGTCAGAAGGCAAGGAGCCTGTATGAACTTCAAACAAGATGTCTTTGATAGACATATAGTGGTCCAGAGTTGTAGTGGCCCAGAGTTGGGGATCTTCTCTTCTTACTCTATCTTCTCTTCCAGTCTTAGTCCCTTCAATCTATAATTTCAATCCAACCTAATAATTTCAATCTAACCTCTCTGCCCTTTCAGAGAGTGTATGAGAATCTACTTTTCATTTTTGGCTCGCCTGTCTGTTACCTCTGCTAGGGTATTGTGTATCAGAAGTGCTGACATCTGCTTTGAGATGTAGTATAGGATTTTTCAATACTTGTAACATTGTGTATCAGTAGATACACCTCTCATACCTTCAGAAAGGGGACCTAATAATTCTAGAAAACAGATGTAGAGTGATAACATTGTGGCATCTGCATATGGTTTCAGCAATCTCATGGTTAAAGACCCATGGCTAAGGGAGAGAAGAATCATAGATTAGTCCTTGGAAGGAGAAAAAGTCTTGCCTGGGCACAGCCTGAGATGGGCAGATAAACGCACATAGTGGGCAGTACTGACTTTTTGCATGACTACCTATTCATATCCAGTGTATCCTGGAATAACTGTCTTCACTGGGACATTGACCACTTGTCACTTACTCTCTGTGTTTAAGTGAAACTGATCCAGGGGCGCCTGGGTGACTCAGTAGGTTAAAGCCTCTGCCTTCAGCTCAGGTCATGATCCCAGGGTCCTGGGATCGAGCCCCACATCGGGCTCTCTGCTCAGCAGGGAGCCTGCTTCCTCCTCTCTCTCTCCCTGCCTCCCTGCCTACTTGTGATCTCTGTCTGTCAAATAAATAAAATCTTAAAAAAAAAAAAAAAAAGAAACTGATCCAGACTCCTAGCTGAAGGTGTGCTCGTACGTACCAGAAAGGCCAATTAGTGTGATCTATCTCTTTGGTTACATTTATTGATTTAGGAATGGGCATATAAACCAGGATCAAAACAACGTTGAGTCTGCCTTATGAGTTTCATTGCAAGTGTTAGTGCTAACACACTATTTCTCCCTGGAGATGCCATTGGATATCATCCCACCACATGAAGAAAACCAACCTGAGTGTGAAGTCTACACAGTGGAAAGAGGCACCTAGACATGGAGAAAGACAGATTCCCAGTACCATTATTTGAAGCTTTGGATCTACCCATGCTTGAACACTGCCTTCGTGTTTTCAGTTATGTGAGGCAATCATTAACCAACAAGAGTTCTTAATGGACCTGGGAAGCAATGTGTAGCTGGGAAGGAAAGATGAGTGTTGTACTACTAGAGAGGAATTTGCTTCCTTAATTCACCAGTATTCCCGCCTTTGTTCCTGGAAAATGGGATTACCCTCTTCCCATTTGGGAAAAAATGTTGAATAGAAGCTTTTCAATTTCCCTTGGTTTACTTTCTCTTCTATAACAGAAAGCACAGGAAAACTCTGATGTTGTGGGACCCATTTGTCAAGGTTTACGGAAAGACAAGTGGCTCAGCCTCAAAATTTCTGTTTTCCTGTTGACCACCCTGCTCTCAGGAGCAGTGGGTTCCCATCTTTTACCAAAGACTCCTGAAGAATGTTCTGGATGTTACCACGTGCTTGCCCAGGCATCGTATTGTGCCAATGCCAACTTCCTGGCTTTCATAATATATAGCAGTTCTATTACCAATGGGAAAGCTGATTGATGGTTGTGTGGGAGCTCTGTAATATTTTTTTTATTTATAACTCTAAAATATTTTCCAAAACAAATTTTTTTAAAGAAAATGTCTTGGTCAGGACTTCAGATGAGATAGGACAGATCTCAGAGTGGGTGGAGCTGGAGGCACACACACGACATTTATGAGGGAGATGTTGTCACTGATGGTTTCCTGGCTTAGTTGTGAGAAGGAAACTGTACACCAGGCAGTGGAGAACCAGCGTGTTGGGGTAAGACCTCTACCCACACAACGTGGAGACAAAGTGGGCAGGAGGGACCCGCGATGGCCCAGTTCCCCTTCTTCCTTTGAACTGTAAACTGAAGACGGGATCTCGGTCTGAGTCAAAGGGACAGTATGCTCACAGAATTCCTGTCCCTGCTTTGCCTTGGTGAGTCTCCAGGACTAGGACAGATGGGTTTGGGTGGGTGAGAAAATTCACGGTGAAGCGGGGGTTGATGTGAAATGATATCTTCTGTGTACTGGACACATGCTACCTGTCAGAGTTTCATGGGCTGTGGTGTGACACTCCTCTGTTCTGGGGTCCTGGGGAAGTGAGGTTCAGAGTCATGGGGCGATACCCTCATTTACTCAGCTAAGCAATACAGAGCTCCCATGAAGTCTGCAAACCTGCTTGGTCCAAATCCCACTCTTGCCATGAATGTTTGTTGGCATAGAGGAGGGCGGGATACATAGGGTGTGGAACTATGGGTTTGGGCACAGACCAAGATTATAAAGAAGGGCTACGTTTGGGGACAATGGATGAAAAGAAAAATTTCTGACCAACCCCATTCTCTACTGATTTTAACTGTCCTCAACTTGAATGTGATGTAATCAAAGGGACTTCAGCCTGTTAATAGGAAGACCTGTGATTATGACCTTGGCTTGGTCTCATAGGAGCTCTAGACTGTGAGCCAGCAGTTCCACTGACCAAGCTCCCAGTTCCTCTTTTGTGAGGTGGAGCTGAGGGGTGTCTGCAGAAGATATCAGGACTTGTCATCTGCCCCAGTTCCTTCCTCCTTCTTTTGAGATACAGCCCTTCCTTTGGGTAATGCTTTGAGCTTTAGGTGTGGCTATACCCTGAGCCCCTACTGCAGGGCAGAATAAGTTGGACAGTCGAGAGACTCACCTCATCCTGCCCATAGTCATTTCCCGAAGTGCCAAACACCAAATGGCTTAAAACAACAGAAATCTATTCTCTCAGAGTTCTGGAGGCGAGATGTCCAAGGTCAAGGTTCCAGCAGGGCTGGTTCCTTCTGAGGGCTCCAAGGCCCCAAGGGAGACTCTGTTCCAGGCTCCTCCCTTCTGGGGATGGTAGGCAGTCCTTGGGTTCCTTTCTTGCAGGTCCTTTGCTGCAATCCCTCATGTCCTCACATGGCCATCTTCCCTCTGTGTCTGTCTCTCTATATCGCCCCACCTCTTATGGGGACACCAGTCATACTGAATTATGGGACTAGCCTACTCCCAAATAATGCTGTTTCCAAATAAGTTCGCACTCACAGGTGCTGGGGGTTAGGGCTTGAACCTACCTTTCTGGAGGACACAACGAATCATTATTCCATGGACGGGTCTATAATGCTTAGCAAGGCTGTCCACTTCTTTAGGAAGATTCTCAGACTAGCATTGGGATTCAGATAAATTTTGGTTCTCAGTGTGGCCTTCCAAAGATACCAGACTGTACCTGCCTACAGACTTGCTTCCAGGCTCCTGGTCCTGTCATGACGATACTCAGAGGGAATGAACATGGCAGCTGAGAGAAAAGACCCTAACAGCCCTGAATCCCTAGGTCAGTCTGCTTTGGAAGCCAGATTTGCTGTTGCACTTAATGGAGGTTTTGTGCCTAAACTAACACAACTAGTCATTTCCGCTTCTTACTTCTCTATACTTCTTTAGTACAGAGGGCAAATGAACCCAACTTCCGTAAAATTTTTAAAATGTGATACAATTCACCTAAGAGTAACCATTTAAAGTAGACAATCAAGTGGCATTTTAGACACATTTCGACATTTAGACACAATGTTATGTAACCACCAAAAATGTTTTCATCACCCTTAAAGGAAATGCTGTACTCACAAAGCAGCCACTCGCCATCCCCCTTCCCAGGGTGGGGGGAGGGGGATGCCACCCATGTACTTTCTGTCTCTCTAATGGAGCTATTCTGCATCTATCATGTAAATGGAATCATACATGGGACTTTTCATGTCTGGATTCTTTCTCTAGGAATGATTTTTTAAAGATTTTATTTATTTATTTGTCAGAGAGAGAGAGAGAGCGCACAAGCAGGCAGAGAGGCAGGCAGAGGTGGAGAGAGAAGCAGGCTCCCTGCTGAGCAGAAAGCCCAATGCGGGACTCGATCCCAGAACCCCAGGATCATGACCTGAGCCAAAGGCAGTGGCCCAACCGACGGAGCCACCTAGGCATCACAGGAATGATATTTTTAAGGTCCATCCATGATGTGTCACCCAACATTTCTTTCTACAATAGAATAGGAGAATATTTTATATAACATAATCTGAAGAATTCTTTAGATGCAATTTTTAAGCTTTCCAGATGATGCATCCAAAGGACCTGTTAAATAGTAATTTAACAGGAATCTGGAGATCGATTCTGGTGCCCAGTTCCAATGTGTGGGGGTGGGGTCCGGACACCACCAAGAAATTCTTGAACACCATTTGGGTGTCCTGTAATTTAACTCAGCTCTGATACTATCTACCTGGAGTTAGCATCAGATCCTGTCGGTGAGGTCTCAGTCCCGCAAGACTCCCTCCCCCCCATTTTAGATGCCAATGGCAAGTCTGGGTGATCACCTGATCAGTCAGCTATCTATCAGGAATTCCCAGGACCCCCTCTTTGGGTTTAGTTAATGTGCTAGAGAGGCACACAGAACTCACAGAAATATTTAAGTTACTGGTTGCCAGTATACTAGAAATGGCTATAACTCAGGGATAACCACATGGAAGAGATGTGGAGGACCAGGTATGGGGCAAGGGTGCCAAGTTTCCATGTCCTCTCCAGGCACACCACTCTCCCTGCATCTCCCCCTGTTCATCAACCTGGAAGCCCTCTGAAACCATCTTCCCCCCCTTTTTTTTAGGATTTTATTTTTATTTACTTGAGAGTGAGAGGATGAGAGAGAGAGAGGACAAGAAGAGGAAAGTCAGTGGGAGAAGCAGACTCCCTGCCAAGCAGAGAGCCCAATGCAGGACTCGATCCCAGGACTCCAGGATCATGACCTGAGCCGAAGGTAGTCACTTAACCAACTAAGCCACCCAGGTGCCCTGAACCCATCCTTCTGAGCGTTTATAGAGGCTTCATTACATAAGCACAATTGATTAAATCATTGGCCAATGGCAATTGATTCCATCTCCAACCCCTCCCCCATTCCCAGAGGTCAAGGAGATGGAATTGAATGTTCCAAGCTTGCCATCCTATGGTTGGTTTCCCTGGCAACCAGCCCTTATCCTTAGGTCTGGTCCAGAAGTCACTTCATAACATAATGAAAGACACTTACATTGCATCCAACCATTGGAAAATTCCAAGGGCGGGTGTCTGGTTCATTTAGTTAGAAGAGCATGGGAGGGGCGCCTGGGTGGCTCAGTGGGTTAAGCCTCTGCCTTCAGCTCAGGTGGTGATCTCAGGGTCCTGGGATCGAGCCCAGCATCGGGCTCTCTGCTCAGCCGGGAGCCTGCTTCCCCCCTCTCTCTCTGTCTGCCTCTCTGCCTACCTGTGATCTCTGTCTGTCAAAATAAATAAAATAAATAAAATCTTAAAAAAAAAAAAAAAGAAGAAGAAGAAGAGGAGCATGCGACTCTTGATCTTGGGGTCATGAGTTTGAGCCCCTTATTGGGTGTACAGATTCCTAAAATAAATAAACAGTCTTTAAAAAAAAAAAAAAAAACATGGTTAAGAAAATTCCAAGAGCTTTAGTAGCAGCTGTGTGCCAGGAACCAGGACAAAGACCAAATGTGTATTTCTTATCATAAACCACAGCATCGCCTAAGTTTTTAGGGAGCTGTGGTTTCTCATGTCCCCACTGCTACCTGTCTCAGTAGGAGTTGTAGCACCCAATGAGGCTGGACGTTGTTCAGAGCACGGGTAGAGGGTAGATGACAGTGGCCCGCCAAGGACCTGCCAAAGAGTATAAGTGTGTCAGTGTTCAGAGTCTGTAAAGAGTCCGTCGAATGACAGACACTTGGTAATTGGTGGGTTTTCATTGTTCTTCTTTCCTGAGAAATGTATTTTTTTCCAGTTATCCTGCATTCCCCTCAATGACAGTTCCTTCTGTGTAGACAGTCCTCCTTGTCTATGTCCGCTGTGAGTCTCTTGTTAGGAAAGAGGGACAAGTTCTGAGGAATCCAACACACAGCATGGAGACTGTAGTTAATCATTCTGTGTTCTCACCCCGGACACACACGCACGCACACACGGAGGGTCACCACTCTAGGAGCTGATGGATGTGTTAATTGGCTTGATTGTCGTAATTTTTCTATGTATGTGTGTGTATATACATATAGATCATGTTGTGTAACTTAAGTACACATAGTTTTATTTGTTAAAGAAAGAGAACCTCTCTCTCGCCTTTACACCCTATTCTCCTATTCTCCAGTAGGGTTTCATAAAGCAAAATGAACTAAAGGCATCTCGGTGCTTACTTTAAAAAGGGGTGGTCACTGTTTGAGCAGAATATTGGGTGATACCAGAGCTGACACAACATGAGTCTAAAAACCGGTTTGTTGGGGGAGGACTAAAAAGGGAACATGAGACCTAGGACTCCCTGACCACTCAGAGGATGATTTCCTACCTATAAATCCCACCACTGTCACTGCAAGTTTGGCCTCAGTGTACCTTTTTTCTTGGTGAAACTTGGGGGGTTCTGTGTTGTGAGTTAACCCCTGAGTTTAAGCAAGGGCCAGATGTTCTGAGATATTCTCACATCTAGAGAAATTCTAGCTTCACTGCTTGACAGACCCGCAAGACAGGTTTCCCATATTTTCATCCAAGGGATGACCTTCCTATCCCAGAATGAAATACATAGAACAGAACACAGGAGAGGTAGGGCCTGACATTTGTGAAGATCAAAGTCACATGTAGAAAGAGCATTTAGGACCATGAATGTCTTGAACTCCTTGAGAAAAGAAGAATCTTGTCAGAGAGAGCGACTTCTCTCCATTTGAATCAGGGAGGAAGCCCTCTGCTCATACTCCACAGTAAAATAATGACTGTGTTATTTAAGGGTGAAAAGTGCAGTCATGGAAAGCAGGAGAAGAAAAAATAGGCAAATCTGCAAAGATGTCTAGATGGTGAAAGAAAGACTGATCATGAAAGCAACATCATAAATGGGTAAAGGCTGCTGGAACTTTGTACATAAACGTAACTCCTGAATGAGAAACAATGGGACATAAGCAAAAGGTAAAAAAAAAAAAAAGCAATCCAAGGAAGTGCCTCCAAGAAATAGGATAGATCTCTAACAAATTAGCCATGCGTTCTCTGCCTGATATGTACTCAAAGATGAGTATACAACCCATGTTTCATGAGGGTTTCTCTTCCAGGACTCAGCCTGGGATTTGAAGATGAGAAAAAGAATGGTAAGTTTTCTTGCATAAACCCTATCTGTTCCTGCAACCCAGATTTTCTCTTTAATGCTCTGAATTCTGGGAGGGCACTGGTGGTCATCATGATGAAGAGTCAGACTAACTCTGAATTCTTTCCAGAGACACTTCCCAAGCCCTCCTTCAGTGCCTTGTCCAGCTTAGTGGTGGGATACAGAGGCAACGTGACCCTGAGGTGCCAGTCTCACTTCCAGAATGTGACATTCATGCTGGGGAAGCTGCAGGACTCCAGGTACAGGCAGGAGCAGAGGTCCACAGGACACAAGGCTGAGTTCTTCCTTACTCACCTGGAGCCAAAGGATGCTGGGATGTACTTTTGCGCCTACAAGACAATGGTCTCCCAGGAGTGGTCAGGGGAGAGTGAATACCTACAGCTCAAGGTCAGAGGTGAGAAAGGCTGCCTCAGATTTGCTCTTGAGGCATATATTCCTGTGCTGTGATGGAACCTGGCTGGGCAAGGAAAAGTCCGGGAAATGGACAGATGTGACCACTTGAATGTAAAATATGGTGGAAATAGGAAGTGAGTGTGGGGAAAGGTTCTCATCAGAGATTCTGAGTGTGGATCAACGAGGTGGATGTGGGAGTGTTTTAGAATAGAGTTTTAGGGGACCTGGATGGCTCAGTGGGTTAGGCATCTGCCTTCAGCTTGGATCATCTGCGTTCAGCTTGATCCTGGGGTCCTGGGATCAAGCCCCATGGCGGGCTCCCTGCTCAGTAGAAAGCACACTTCTCCCTCTTCCTCTGCCACTCCCCCTGCTTGTGCTCTCCTTTTCTATGTCAAATAAATAAATAAAAACTTTAAAAAAGAATATAGGTATGAATAGAAAATTTGAGGTAGAGTATGGCCAAAGATGAAGAGATGATTGTCATTGAGAAAAAGATAGTTTGAGGGCACCTGGATGGCTTAGTTGGTTAAGTGTCTGCTTTCAGCTCAGATTGTCCTGGGGGAGCCTGCTTCTCCCTCTAGCTTGTGCTCTCTCTCACATTCTTGCTCTCAAATAAATAAATAAATAAGTGAAATCTTTAAGAGAGAGAAAGATAGTCTATTAGAGTTCCCAAGAAAAGGGGTATAGCAATGCCATGCAGGACCACATAGAGAAGCACCAAAGACAGTCAAGAAACAGAGGGAGGAGGAAGACTGGGCAAGAGTCTTTACTGAGGCTTCTGTGGGAAGGAACAGACTTAAGATTGGCCCTGGTGTACAGAGGTTGTCCCTGATTATCTGGTATCTAACAGGGAATATCAACCCAGAGTGTGAGAGCCATAGAGGAGGTGGTTGGCAGTATGAGCTCTGGAATGTTTGGTTTGCACCTGAGGGGTGTGCTTGGGGAAGTGGATACCCTTGGTGGAGGATCTCTGCAGGGTCAGCAATGTCCCAAGATATCAAAGTGTCAAATTCAGAAAATAAAATCTATGGTTAATAGAAAGATGGGTAAGAATATCCCCAGGTTCATTGGAAAAGAGGAATCCCTGGTCCTTCCCTTCACCCATGCTGCTTTGGCCTCTTCAGGATCAGTCCTAAACCTTCCCTCTTACTCAACATAGACCCTAAGATGACTCCAGGTCACAGTATGAGACTCTGATGTCTGATTGCATACGACAGACCCAAATGTATTGTTATTGTTCTGCTGAAAACAGAACTCCCAGAGCTGCTACAAGTTGAGAAAACAAGAAAAATCCAAACTATCAGGACGGCAAAAGACATCCCTCATTTTTAACCCCCCACTTCAACAATAGAAATTTGGCATCCACCCACAAACCAAAGTGCCTTTGTGGGAGTTGTGGGATCTGGCACCACACAGCAAGGGACCCAAGAGGAGTCTCCCCCACCTGTGCATTGAGTAATAGGCAGACAGATCTCAGTACCAGCTGTGGAACCTGAGGGAGACTGTAAATTAATTCCAGGTCCTGTTGGCCATGGCCTAGAAGCACGTGAAGACTTGGGCAATCACCTATGGGCAAGAGAATCTTTGTAGAAGTCTATAAGCCAAGACTGAATCATGAAGAAATAGAAAATCTGAATAGATCAATAACAGATAAGGAGATTGCCTCAATAATCAAAAACCTCCTAATGAAGAAAAGTGACCAGCTGGTTTCACTGGTGATTTCCACCAGCATTTAAAGAAGAAATAATGCCAATCCTTTTCAAAGTCTTACTAAAAATGGAAGATGTGGGGGTACCTGGCTGGCTCAGCTGGTAGAGCATGTGACTCTTGATCTCAGAGTCATGAGTTCAAGCCCCATGTTGGGTGTGGAGCCTACTTAAAAAAAATTGAAGATGTGGGAACATTCCTACATTCATTTCATGAGACCAGCATTACCTATACCAAAGCCAGATAGTGACACTGGGAGAAACCTACAGAGCAATGTCCCTCATGGACACAGAGGCAAAAATTCCCAACAAAACCTTTGCAACCAAATTCAACAGCACATTAAGAAGATCTTACATTATGGTTAATTGGGATTTATCCTTAGGGTGCAAGGATGCTTCAACGTACACAATCATTAAATGTCATAGACCATGTTAATGAATGAAAGACAAAAAGACTAGGATCATCTTAATAGAGGCAGAAAAAGCATTTGACAAAACACAATGTCCTTTCAAGATTACAATCTCTCCACAAATCAGGAATAAAAGCAATGCATCTCAACATCACAAGACAGACACAACAAACCCACAGCTAGCATCGTACTCGAAGGCGAAAGGTCAAAATATTTCCTCTGAGAACAGAAACAGGACAAGGACGTCCACTCCTATCTCTCCTCGTCAACATAGTACTGGAGGTCCTAGCCCGAGCAATCAGGCAAAACAAGGAAATAAAAGGCATCCAAACTGGAAAGGAAGAGGGACAACTGTCTTTATTTGTAGATGATATAATGTTATACATGGAAAATCCTAAAGACTCAATCGAAAGACCTGTTAGATCCTGAATAGCCAAAGCAATACTGAGAAAGAAGAATAAAGCGGGGGCTACTGTAATACTGATTTCAAACTATACTACAAAGCTATGGGGGTGCCTGGGTGGCTCAGAGGGTTAAGCCTCTGCCTTCGGCTCAGGTCATGATCTCAGGGTCCTGGGATCGAGCCCTGCATTGGGCTCTCTGCTCAGTGGGGAGCCTGCTTCCCCCTCTCTTTCTGTCTACTGTGATCTCTCTGTCTCCCTGTCAAATAAATAAATAAAATCTTTTTTAAACTTTTTTTAAAAAAATTATTTGACAGACAGAGATCACAAGTAGGCAGAGAGGCAGGCAGAGAGAGAGAGGAGGAAGCAGGCTCCCCACAGAGCAGAGAGCCTGATGCGGGGCTCGATCCCAGGACCCTGGGATCATGACCTGAGCTGAAGGCAGAGGCTTTAACCCACTGAACCACACAGGCACCCCTAAAATCTTTTCTAAAAACTGTCATGTGATAGCAAGGATTCTAGGCTACTGAATAGCCATTATATAAACTATGAAAATAACAGAAGTGCATAAAACAATATTTTTTAAAAAGCTATAGTAATCCAAATGGTGTGACATTGGCATAAAAATAGACACATATATCAATGGAATGGAATCAAGAGCCAACAAATGATGTTGGAAAATGGGATAACCATATGCAGAGGATGAACTGGACCCTCATCTTGCACCACTCACAAAAATTAACTCAAAATGTATTAAAGACTTAAACATAGGACCCCAAGACATAAAACCCCAAGAAGAAAATGGGAAAATGGGAAAAGCTTCTTTACATGACCTTGACAATGATTTTTTTTATATGACCCATAAATGACGAGAAAACGAATGCAAAAATAAACAAGTGGGATTGCATCAGGCCAAAAGCTTCCACACAGCAAAAGAAACAGTCAGCAAGATGAGGAGACAACCTACCAAATGGGAGAAAATATTTGTAAAATGGTGGTGCTCCTTCCTGGGATAGGGAAGACTGGCAAGGAATAGGACTGGAAGGGGTAAAATTAGTGAGATCACTTATAAATGTTTTGTTATTAAACATAATATGATAAAACTAATGTGAAACTCAGGAGTACTAAAAAGAGCCATCTGGGGGTGCCTGGGTGGCTCAGTCATTGAGCATCTGACTCTTGATTTTTGACTCAGGTCATGATCTCAGCATCGTGAGATCGAGCCCCATGTCAGGCTCTGTGCTCAGCATGGAGTCTGCTTGAGGTTCTCTTCCTCTGCCTCTCCCCACCCCTCAAATAAATAAATAAATACAATCTTAAAAAAAAAGGGGGGGCCATCTAATGTTATGGCCCAGGTTTGGGGACCCAGTGAGCATCCCAAGGGGAAAATAGGAAATGGGAAAGACATTTTCCGCTTCCCAAAGGGGGCTTAGAGTCCATAAGCAGAATAAGAGGACCTACGTCCCCAAGATTTCCACTCAAGCACTGACTTTTTCCCCCCTGCATCTTGTTTTCTAGATGTCCACGATGGACATGGAGCTATGGAAGGAAAAAATGGTAAGATAGTCTGAGAGATATTTTTCCAATTTTTATCCACCACATGAGGCAGGCAGTCCCCTTTGGTTAAAAGGCACAGAAGAACTTTGATGCTTGGTTTCTCACTGTGATAGGAAAGATGACTGCCTTTCTGGGAAGCTGACCTCCAAGCTCCTCATGGGTTAAGGAGAAGCCGATGAGTAAAACAGTTAGAGGTGCGTCGTTTGTCTTTTTATGTAGTGAAACACCATGGCGGAGTCTTGTGAAGACTGGGGATGAGCTTGTGTGTCCAGTTTGGGCAACAGGATGGGGACCCGTGGAGCCCAGGTGCTTTGGGAATGTGTGTGATCAAGGATTTGCTAAAACTTTAGAGTTCTTAAAAACAGGTGAATATTAAGTTATTTTTCTCTGATGTTGCTTTTCCATGAGGAGTTGACTAAGAGTCTATCCTTGGAGATGCTTGTAAAAGTTAGAACTTTTGACATCTTTGGATGAAAACAGCTCATCCAGATTTTAATGGCCAAATATATAATGTAAGTTGGCATCTAGTTGCTTACTCATCTTTAATTTTTGCAACTCATAACCTCCCTGTAATCTACTCCAACGAGCCAAAATTGTCCAAGACTGTCATTAGAGTCTATGCTAGAACAACGTTGTTTTGTTTTTTTTAAGGTATCTCCCAAAATGTCCTTGCAAAATAAGTAATAGCCTTTGAAAATGTTTTCATCCGGTATTAGCAGACTTGGGGAATGAGCTCTACTCCAGCCTTATGAACATAAGTCACACCAGGAATGTTTTCTGGGAGAAATCTGAAATCGGATGGAGTCAAGGACCGTGGAAGTACCAGAAATAAGGCGGGAAGTCTAGCGATGGGTGAGAGGGGAAAGAGGAAGAGGAACAGTCTTCTTTTTGGCTCTCGTATTACTTATTTTCTTTCTTTTGTATTGATTTGTAATTCACATCCCATAAATCCAGCCTTTTAAAGTACACGATTTGGTGGCATTTGGCACATTCACAAGGTTGTGCAACCAACACCACTCTATCATTGCAGAGCATTCTCATCCCCCCCAAACAGACTCTCCTTCCCCATCAGCAGTCTCTCCCCATTCCTTTCCCAATGATGGACATTTGGGCGGTTCATATCTCTCAGGTATCGCAATTAAGGCTACTATGACCTCTGGGGGCGGGGCGGGGGTTGGCAAGCACCTGTTTGAGTTCCTGCTTCCAGTGTTCTTGGATATCTACCTAGGAGTAGAATTGCTGGGACATATGGTAACTCTATGTTTAACTTCTCAAGAAACTGCCAAATTGTTTTCCAATGTGGCCGCACCAATTTACATTCCCACCAGTAATACATGTGGGTTCCAATATCTCCACATCCTTGCCAGCACTTATTTTCCTTTCATTTTATTATAGACATCCTAGTGGGTGTGTAGATCATTTCTTGAGATGTACTTTCTGAGCTCAAATTTATACCGCAGCAATTCTAAATGGAATCAAGTCTTTAAGCACAGATAGGATGCTCCCAGCCCATAGAGGGTCACATATGTGCACATAAGGCCTGGCTTCCTCTCTGCTGCCTGAGGCCTCATTTATGCCCGTGGCAAGCTTTATTCCACTGCTCCCTGTGATGCGACACCAGAGACCCTTGCTAATTTATTCTAGCAGTTTGTAAAGAGTGATGGGAAATTTGGCCAGGAAACATGGATGCCTCAGGGTGAATGCAGATCAGTGGGTTGTGTCGCTGTAGGAAGGGGAAAGTCTTGTGATGGTTTACTTCTTCCTTCTAGTGAGGGGCTGTGGGAGAGAAGCCCAAGGCCAGATGAACGGTAAGCAGGGCTGATGTCTGGAGCAGCTGTTCCCACCCTGCTTTCTTAGGCTCCCCGAGAGGCACTAATAGTTTGCTGCTTTGAGGGTCTCTTGGATTCAGTGCCACCAAAAGATTCAAACAAGTATTGATTGTGAAAGTGACTGTGTAGGAGGTGCCGGGGAAGGAGGGCTGAGAAGAAAAGGACTGAGCAAGAGTGCGATATCCATGTCCCTCCCTGGTGTCTTTTGCACTGTGCTGGGCTAGGGGGTTCAGGCAGTCCTGGGAAAGAGATGTCCCTGGGATACAGAGATCCCGAGGCATTTGGGGTCCTTCCTGGCAGTCTCCCAACAACGAGATGCAAATGTTCACATTGGAAAGTGAAAGAAACCATGATCCAGAGAGCATAAAAATGGCAAAGGGAGTGGAGGAGCGCTATGACAGAGGGAGACAGGTGTGGGTGGGATATGGGGGGAGAAAATAATCATTATCACTACAATCTCATTCCTACACATTGAGTCAGATTTTAGACTCGGCTTTGAAGCCAGCGCTTCCCATCACTGCTCAGCTCTTCCCGTTCCGTGTTCTCTTCCCACCCCTCTCCTTACTCCCCTTCTGGAGGCATAACTGACCAAAGTGTGCAGGTGATGGTCTCGTCTACAGGACCTTCTCCTCTGCTCACTGGTAGCCTTTTACCAGCCTCTCCCCACCTCCCCACCTGCTACTCTCCTTGGCCCCTGGCAACCACCACTCTACTCTCTGCTTCTACAAGTTCAACTGAAAGATTTTTTTTCTTTGTTTCAGATTCCTCACATAAGTAGAATCTAATCAGGTAGTATTTGCTTTCGTTTGGCTCATCTCCTCAGCATAATGCATCTGTACTGTTGCAGACAGCAGGATTTTCTACTTTTTTCATGGCTGAATAATACCCCAGTACAAATACCATTTAACTCTTGAACTCTTGAATGTGGCTGTTCGTTCCTCTGGGATGGGACTTACTGTTCTCTCTGCGGCGTCGCAGTGACGGGGGTAAACGTATGTCTCCCCAGAGCGTGAGGTCACTTCTCTGGTGTTTCCACACCCAGAGGCCCGCACGGAGCTACCCATCCCAGCTGTGGAGTCCGAGCAATTCCCTTAACTTGTGCATACTTTGTTCAGGTTAGAATGAAATGGGAACAGTAAAACTACCTTGTATGTTTCTCTCTTTTTTTTGTAATTTAATGTTATTTTGTTTAAATTCAAGTAATTAACGTGTAATGTATTATTGGTTTCAGAGGTAAAGGTCAGGGATTCATCAGTCTTATATCACACCCAGTGCTTATTCCATCACGTGCCCTCCTTAATGCCCATCACCCAGTTACCCCATCCCCCTACCCAGTTGCCCTCCAGCAACCTTCAGTTTGTTTTCTAGAGTTAAGAGTCTCTTAAGGTTTGCCTCCCTCTCTGATTTCATCTTGTTTTGTTTTTTCCTCTCTTCCCCTGTGCTCCCTTATTTTGCTTCCTGAATTCCACATATCAGTGAGATCATAACAATAATTGTCTTTCTCTGATTGACTTATTTTGCTCAGCATAAGACCCTCTGGTTCCATCTACGTCATTGCAAATGACAAGATTTCATTTTTTTGATGACTGAGTGATATCCCATTGTGTATATATAGACCACATCTTCTTTATCCGTTCATCTGTTGAGGGACATCTGGGCTCCTTCCACAGTTTGGTTATTGCGGACACTGCTGTTATGAACATTGGGGTGCAGGTGCCCCTTCTTTTCACTACATCTGCATCTTTGGGGTAAATACCCAGTAGTGCCATTGCTGGGTTGTTAAGGTAGCTCTATTTTTAACTTCTTGAGGAACCTCCACACTGTTTTTCAAAGTGGCTGTACCAGCTTGCATTCCCACCATCTCATGTGCTTCCTGTCAAGATGAGAAGAACGTGTGAAGCCCCTACCACAGAGAGGCTCACCACAAATAATCAGAATTATGGATACGGCTGAAAGGTTTATTAGGGAATCCCCTTGGGCGAGGCCCTCTCTGCGAGTGCCCACCCAGTTAACCCCCTGCTAGCTAGTCCAGTGGCTACTGTTCTTATCCTCACTTTGAAGAGGGAAATGAAAAGTCAGAGAGATTAAGGAAATTCCCATCGTCATTGGAAGTCCCAGCTCAGAAGTGGTAGCAGCAAGTTCTGGAAGCCGGGGTATCTGACTCCTCGCACCTGTGGGGCTGAACTCGATCAGGTGTTTCAGGAGCCAAACTGATTCTATGACCTGCTCCTCTCCCACCAGCCAACAGATTGATCTTTGCTGCCACCTTCAGCTGCCTTTCCATTTCCATCCTCTTCCTCGCTGTCTTCTTCATCAACAGATGCACCCAGCATGGTGAGTTCAGGGAAGCACTGGTTTGTTTGCTTGTTTAATAAGTAGACTTCACACCCAGCATGGGGCCCGATGCAGGGCTTCAACTCATAGCCCTGAGATCAAGAGCCAGACACTTAACTGACTGAGCAACTCAGGCACTCCGGGGAGCCCTGGTTTTAAACATTGGGGAAGGGGAATGAAGTGATGGATTTTCTCATTATACAAATCCCTCCCCATTTTGTTGTTGTTGTTGTTGTTTTGTAGGTTCGTCACATGGAGATTCCACCAAGAGGTAGATATACTTGACGAATCTTATGTCCCTCCCTTCTCCAGAACCCTGTTTGCACTTCTGTGATTCCCATGCCTCTTCTCTCCAAAGCCCTGTCCTCTCCCTCAGTCTTCAGATCCCTAATGTGTTTCTGTCTCTTAGAATCAGCCATTCTGAATTTCCCAAGCAGGAGGCTACAGGTGAGTGGTAAGAGAGAAACCACAAGGGAATCGTGGGATGGGAAGAGTAAGTCTCACTCCTGCAATCCGAGACCTGATTTTTTTTTTTTTTCCATTCACTCACATGCAGATTTATCCAACCTGGAGAGGCTATCTGTCTCGGTGAGTTCTCCCCACTAGGTCACTTAGCACCATAGGCTGACCCCATCTGCCTCCTGGTTTAGCCCACATTCTGGTTAGTTGGATGCCCTCAGTTCACGTGACTGACAAGAGGCCAATTAACATTGTGTTTAAAAAACACGTGCCTTGACCAAACTCATCAAAACAGAGGGTAGAATGGTGGTTACCAGGGGTGGGAGATATTGCCCAAAGGATACAGACTTGCAACTAGTAGATAAGTTAAGTCATGGAGATATGACCCACAACACCGTGATTATAGCTCACAACGCTGTATTATAAACCTCAGAGTTGCTAAGAGACTAGGTCTTAATTGTTCTCACTGCAAAAAAGAAATGGTAATTATGCAGCAGGATGGAGATGTTAGCTGACATCATGCTGCAATATATAAATGTATCAAATCAACCCATGGTCCCCCTTAACCACATACAATGTTATATGTTAATTATATCTCAATAATTCAACAAAGAAACACCTGCTTTGTATCCCACAGTAGCTGGGTTCCAACTCCCCATGGCTACTGTTTACCGCCAGTATGGTCTGAGACAACTCGTGAAACCCCTGTGATTCGGACGCTTTATTCCCTCCCTTATCTAAAGGGGATCAAAATCCCCCATGAAAAGGCCTGTGTGAATCCAGTGACACACTAAACATAAAGGGTTTGCTGGAATTTCTGGCAAGTTTTAAAACATCAGATGGATGGCATGAAAGCAGTGATTAACAAATGTTAATCGATGTACATCAATCAATTTTCTCTGTTTAAAAAAACTGCTTGCTTGTCCTTTAACATTAACTATCATTACCTCTAAGAGCAACTATCAGATGACATTTGTACATTTTTCTATAGGACACAGAGGTTCCTTGGTCCATTCTGTATGCCAAAGCATGTAAAAAGGGGCATTAGCAAAAGGTGTAAACTGTTCGCTGTTGTACTTGAAAAATATCTATGCCTGTGGCGTTCATTGAGATACATATGTATTTTTTAAAAGGTATAGAAAAACATAGTTCACAGGTTCACAAATGAACCATCAATGAACAAATCTAGTCCATGTTAAATGTTGGGTAAATGACATTGATTAGCAACTTGTTGATAATAACAATATTATAATAACATGATATTATGGTGGGGTACCTCACCATACAATGAAATTCTATTAAACAACAACAACAACAAAAAGGGAAGAAACTAGTGAAAGATCCATGTGCTAAATGAATACACTGCAAAACCATTTAGCTAAGTTATGAAAAGAGCCAGATACAGGAGACTGTCCATTGTCCCATTCCTGTAAACTCTCCCCAGGGAGTAATTCAATAACCGGCTGTGGCTAGAGCCAGGAGGGTGGGTATAACCACACCCAGGAGGGCGGGTATAACCACACAGGCACAAAGGGAACTTTTCTGGTAACGAATGTCCTAAAAGTTATTCTGACCGAGGGCTACCTCAGTCCACAGATCCACTAAAGGTCATCAAATGGTTTACCTCTGTTAGGTGAATTTCATGGTATATGAATTATATCTCAATAAAATTGTTTTTAAAATAGCATGATATTAACACAACCAATAGGTAATTCTTACGGGATAGGAGTTCTTATTCTCAACCCCATAAATTTGCAATGACTGTTCTTGATACCAGTTATCATTAGTAGTGTTTTATGATTAAAACTAGAGTCAAAACCCTCATCCTCCCAAGACCACAGCCATTCCTGAAATGGGGCTGTCCAGTAATGGACAGTTTGCCGCAGTAATGGACGCGTCCTATGGCTGTGTTACCGGATACAGCAGCCCCTGGCTACATGTGGCGATTGTACACTCAAAATGCATCTGGTATGACTGAGGACCCGCGTTTTAAGTTAAATGTAATTTTAATTCACTTAAATGTCAGTCACCCTATGTGGCTTGTAGGTACCATATTGGACAGCTAAGCTCTAAAAGCCCATCTCTTTCCCCCAAAGACTGAAAGACCCCCCCAGGGAGGGAGCCATGCTGATCTCTACCTGAGGCAGTCTCTGTCCTCCGCCGAGGAGCCCCAGGATCTTGTGAATGTGCAGTGCGGCAGGTAAAGGATGACAGCCAGAGCCCTAGAAAAGGAGAACGTGCGTTAAGATGCTGGAATGACTGGTCTCATGGAAAACAGGTCACTCCACGTCCTTGGCTCATAATCCATAGTAACAAAATTAAAGTTCTGCTTTTTTGATTCCGTGTCTCTCAAGAATTACAGGCTGGGTTTTCCTAAAATCTGGAGTGTGACTTTAGTGTGGACTGACTTGAAACATGTCCTGTGTCTACGGGCTGATGGTACTGTTCTAGCTACTTACGGGATTCTGGATGGCACCCCACAAATAGAAAGACTGTTCCCCAGAAAAACCCATTGGTTGTTGTTGGGTGAGGGCCTGCCATAGACAGAGGGATTTTTGAAAAGGAGCGCAAGGTGGGCACCTGGGTGGCTCAGTCTGTTAAGCGTCTGACTCTTGGTTTCAGCTCAGGTCACGATCTCAGGGTCCTGGGATTGAGCCCCATGTTGGGCTCCTTGCTCAGCACAGAGTCTGCTTGAGATTCTCTCTCTCATGCCCTCTCTTGCTTTCTCTCAAATAAATTAATTAAATCTTAAAAAAAAAAAAAAAAGAAAAAAAAGGAGCACAGGATACAAGCCACAAAGATGGACACTCAACGGTGAACTAACTAAAGCAACCATAAGAGGTCTGCACCAGGGTAAGCCCCAAGCTGTGTTTGGTTCATGATCCTTCCAAGCAGTGCTGGGCAGCCCTCTAGTCCCAAAGCCAAGACCAGTTTTCTTGTTGACATGAACAGAAGCGCTTTCTCAGTGTCGTCATATTTCTTTTCTTATTATTTCTTTAAAACCAAAGGATACAGGGCGCCTGGGTGGCTCAGTGGGTTAAAACCTCTGCCTTCTGCTCAGGTCATGATCCCAGCGTCCTGGGATTGAGCTCCGCATCAGACTCTCTGCTCAGCAGGGAGCCTGCTTCCCCCAACCCCCACTCTCTGTTTGCCTCTCTGCCTACTTGTGATCTCTGTCTGTGAAATAAATAAATAAATAATAAGTGAAATAAAACCAAAGGATGCAATGGAGCTAGACTTACCAAGTACATGTGGATTTTGTCACTTGGCACCCAGAACCTCATTAACTTATGTATTATGCCATTGTAAGGACTTTTCTGAGCGTGGACTTTTTTCTGTGGCAGTGACTTGGAATGGCCAGCTGCATGCAAACACAAGTAAGTGAACTCTGCTCCCACTTACATCACCCGATCAGGATCGAAAGTCATTTTTTTTCATCTCTGAGTGAACAAAAGTGGAAGAATTTGGGATGCACATATAAATATTCTTAGCTCACAAGCACATGCTGGGCAACTTTCCTCTTTTTAGGTTTTTAATTATGAAATAATTTGACCATAAAGGAAAACACCAAACTACAGAAATGGAAATATGCACACTATACTTACTTTCTAGATGTTTTCGGTTATGTTTCATGACGCCCGCTCCCAATCTGTTGTCCTTCCTCTCTTCCCCAGAGATGACCTTTATGCATGTTATTATATGTTATTCTTATCCATTTTCTCATACTTTTACAACACAGACATCTACTGATTGTCAGTATATGGCAATACTCTATGTGTTGATATATACACATATATGGGATCCTCTTGTATATTATAATTCTGTGACTTTTTATTGTCCCCAATATGATGCTGTTGAAAATCCAGGTGAGTGCTGTGGGTCTAGCTCGTAGACCCATACAGCTCATTGCCTGCCATATAGAAGTCAGCTGTTGGCCATACCATGGAATATTGCTCAACCCCAAAAGGAATAAAGCACCATGATTTGCCACTGAACATGAGTGAACCTTGAAAACATTACACTCAGTCAAAGAACCAGTCACAAAAAGCTACGTACATGCTGTAGGAGTCCATTCCTGTGAGATGCCCAGAAAAGGCAGACCCTCAGACACAGAGAGCAGCAGACGGATTCATGCCTGCCAAAGGGCTGAGGGAAAGGAGGAAGTGGATGGGATCTCTCTTTGGGGGTGACAGAAATATTGTGGAATTAGAGGCCAGAGGTTGTTGAACATCCTTGTGAATACTCTTCTTTAAAAAATGCTGAATTGGATGCCTTAGAAGTGTAGATTGTACAGTTTGTGAATTGTATCTCAATGAACCAAATTTGCACAAAGAACTAGTTGGCTGCACCAGTCATGGCTTCTTTTGAGTCCTTCCTCCACGACTAGATGGTTGGGCTCTTTCTGGGGCTTTGCTATCAGCAAAATGCTGCAATAGACGTCCTGTCCACAAGTGTGATCTCTTGGTGGCATATTTAGGAGTAAAACCTGTCTTTTGTACTATCTACGCCTTTAATCCCACTAGGAGAGCCAGACTGAGACCTAGTAGTTTTCCCTATTTTTACTTCCACCAGGGATGTATAAGTTCCCAGTTCCCCACGTCCTTGCCAATTCAGAAATATATTAAACCTGATAACTTTTGCTGATTAAAATAGATGAACTCATAACCCACTTTAAGCTGCCTATATAAAGATATCTCATGGTTGTTTTAATTCGCATTTTCCTGAGAATGAGTGAGGCTTATTGACCATTTGGGGTTTCTTTTCTGTAAATTGATGATTTCTATCCATTGTCCACTTTTCTGTTGGTCTTTTCCTTTCTGATTTATATATGTATACCAGGCACATCTTTCCTTTGTAAGCTGTATGCTGCAAAGACCTCCTTGAAGCCTGTGACATATTTTCATCCCTTCTGTATCTTTTAATGTTAGCTATTCAAAGTAATTCATCTTTTAATTGATATGTCAAGGGACTTCCCATTGTCTTGACTAGCTTTACATGATGCATATACTCCCCTGTATCTTCTAAATTAACATTTTTAAAATTTCATTTTTCATATGTAAAGCATCTGATATTAATTTTTGTCTAGGGTGTGAGGGAGGGATCTAATTTTTCCACTTGGAAAACCAACTACCCTAGTACCCTTTATTGAAAGACCCATTCTTTTTCCACTGAGTTTGTGTCTTCAATCTGCTGAAACACGCTCACTTCTGTTTCATCCGCACTGCCTTCCTTCATTAGCCTACTTTAAACTCGTGGATGGAAATGACGAAAGGAGAAACTTGATTTGAAAAGATTTGAAAACAATAAAGGAAAAGTTGAGATGCACGACTGGCTCAGTTGATAGAACATGTGACTCCTGATCTTGGGGCTGTGAGTTCAAGCCCCACCTTGGTTGCGGAGATAACATTTATCTTTTTTAAAGATTTATTTATTTATCTGAGAGAGAGAGAGAGAGAGAGAGAGAGCGAACACATGCACATGTCAGGGAGGGGCAAAGGAGAGGGAGAAAGAGAATCTCAAGCAGGCTCCAGGAAGCACAGAGCCTGACAAGGAGCTTGATCTCAAGACCTTCAGATCATGATCTCAGCAGAAACCAAGAGTCAGATGGTTAACAAACTGACCCACCACCCAGGTGCCCCTAGAGATTATGTTTAAAAAAAAAAAAAAAAAAGAGGGAGGGAGGGAAAGAAGGAAGAAATTGAGTCATGTAACCTAACCAAGGAAAAGACAGAGCTAACCACATTTCAGAAAATTGCATCCCCAGGCTCCAAAATCATTTAGACTTTTCCTGTCTCTATCTCTCATCTCTGTTTCTATTTCTGTGTTATCATTATTATTCAGACCAGCTGTCCTGAGGAGTCTGGGACTGACAGTGACAATTCTAGGCTCACAGCCTTGCAGACTTTTAGCCAAAGAGGTAAGGGGGGCCTTTCGCTTACTGGATCGATTTAGAAAAAGATATTACTGGCTACCTTTGGAACATGCTAGAAACCCACTCACAAAAGATTAGAGGAAAGAAACCAAGCATTTATCTTGCCTTTCATTTATAATCTATACCTCAGCACAGAGTCAAGGAGGCCAAGCTTCTGCTCATATATTACCACAACAAATATGTAAAGAAGAAAACCTCCAAGTCTTACCTTTGGCTAATGCATGCCCACCTTATCAGGAACAATACCCGAGGGCAAGGCTTAGGGTCTTTCATCCACGTATCTATATAGTGGATAGAAAACCCAAGCCTGCCCAGTCCTAGACCAGAGGTCAGCAAACTTTTTCTGAAAAGGACCAGAGGATCTCTATGTCAACTCATCTCTGCTCTGGAAGAAAGAGGGCAGCAGTATCTGTTATACAAACAAGTAGGTGGGGCTGTGTTCTAAT
Source organism: Mustela lutreola (assembly GCF_030435805.1). Taxonomy (NCBI): domain Eukaryota; kingdom Metazoa; phylum Chordata; class Mammalia; order Carnivora; family Mustelidae; genus Mustela; species Mustela lutreola. The sequence goes on from NC_081305.1 coordinate 50,777,393, forward strand.
AAAACTTTATTTACAAACACAAATAATGGGCCTGTTGCCAACACCTATCCTAGACCAATGCTTTTGGAAAACTGAATCCATCACCAGAATGAGACCTGAATTAAGCCAGGAAATATGTGTTCTAGGATGCAATGGAAGGCTTTTTTGGGGGGGCGAGGGGGCGGCTTCCTCAGTTTTCAGATCTGTAAAAGTGGAAAACAAGCAAGACAGGATGGTTTCTGGGGTCTTCTCTGTCTTGACATGCTAAGTTTCTGGGGCCATCCTTCCTACCACAGAGGTGCTTTACCTAAGGGAGGGGGCCCAACCAACATCTCTTCATGAAAAGACCCAGCCGGCTCTACAACTTTGATGGGGCTTGTTTCCCAGGAACTTGGCAGCCCGTGGCTTCCCCTTGACAGCCTGAGTCAGCCTGTAACTCACGGTCAGGCTTGGGAAGAAGGTGAAGGGGTCCTAGAGCAGAGAGGCCTTCTGAATCTTGGGGCCCTGGCCTGTCCCAGATTCTTTGACCTCCTTCAGGTGTGTCAGCCTCTCTGCTCTCACCCTGTGTGTGTTTGGGGAGGGGAAGGTACTCTGGGGAGTGAGAACAGAAAGCAGAGGAGAATGTGGGGTCCATAAGCTTGGAGCAAGGGAGAGAAGGGGCCTCTGCTCTACGAAGAGTGGCTGGCTCATGCTTTCTTTCTCTCTCTCTCACACATACACACACACACACACACACACACACACACACGTGCACACACTATTAGAGTTAAACAACGGGCATTTATTTATTTCCTTAGTTCTGGGGGCTATAAGTGCAGGACGGGGTGCAGGCCAAGTCGGCTTCTGGCGAGAGCTCTCTTCCTGGCTTGCAGAGGCCACCTTCTCACTGTGTCTTCTCATGACCTCCCCTCTGTGCTCATGCAGTGGGTGGAGAGACAGAGAGAGACAGAGACAGAGGACGAACTCTCTGGTGGCTCTTCTCCTAAGGACCCTAATATGATCAGATCAGGGCCCCACTCTTAAACGACCTCATTTACCCTTAATTACTCCCGTAGAGGTCCATCTCCAAATCCCACTACACTGGAGTTTAGGGGGAACACACTTAGTCTGTAACAAACAACACACACACACACACACACTATTCTATGAAGACACCCAGAGGAAGAGCTGCACAGACCCTCTACGTGTCCACAGCCACACACACCAGCTCACACTCTCATAGGCTCAACTTTGTCTACCCCCAAAATTCATATGTGTAAGGCCTAACCCCCTGCATCTTGGAAGGTGGGCTTGGAATGGTGGTCATTCCAATGGGCTCATTGCAGACCTAATTTAAAAGATGAGGTCATACTGGAGGAGGGTGGCCCCTTCACCCAATATGACTCTGTCCTATAAGAAGGGGCGCCCTTTGGGCACAGAGATGTACACAGGGGGAACACCATGGGAACATAAAAGTGGAGATTGGGGTGATGTTTCTACAAGCCGAGAAGCACCAGAAGCCAGGAGAGAGGCCTGAGACGGAAGGAACCAACCCTGCTGACCTTGGTTCCCCCAAAACCAAGAGAGAATAGATTTCTGTTGTTTAAGTCCACTGGGAGTCTGTGCTGCTTTGGGAGAGCAGCCAGGAGACCAGGAACCCAGGAGGGGTTCCCTCTGCCAAATAAATAAATAAAATCTAAGGAGGAGGCAGGAGGCTCTAAGCCCCCGACTTAGGCTGCACTGTCTTACAGGAATTCATCAACAAAACACAGATCCCAAGATAAATGACTAAGAACTTCAAGATGATGAGTACAGAGCAGGAAGCCCCAAGCTCAGGGTCCCTGCGGAACATGAGGACCCGAGGCACTGGCCAAGTGGGTGCCCCAGCCTCCACCAGCAGCTCTCCGGCTCCGTGCACATGAAGGAGTCTCCTCTTTCCTCCCCTCCGCTTGCTGGGGCACAGCCCATGACAAGGTGCTAAAGCCCCCGGGGGAGTTGCTGGGCGGGCAGGGGAGCTGTACCTCTGTTCCTCCTGTCGGGGAAGTCATTCTCTCTCAAACTCGGGAGCTCGTGGTGGCCATCTGTCCCACCATGTGGAGGAAGCCGGTCTTTAATGAGAAACCCGAAGATGACTCAGAGCATCGGTGGAGAGAGCCTGCAGCTTTTGTTTTCTTGATTCAGGATGCTTCCAACCCTAGCATCCCCCCTCTCCATGCAGCCTTCCTGTTCAATCATTCTGGGAATCCTCTGAGTCAAAAAAAAATAATAATAATTAAAATAAATGACACCTGGAAAAGTTTTCTGAGTTGGAGCTAGTCCGAGAAGGGATTTCGTTATGAACAGCGTCTGGACAAATACTGTTAAGATCGCTCGCTGGCCCTAACAGATACCATTTGTGGACACCCACTCTGGGATTCATCCCGAACCACAACTGTTTATTTGCTAAAATTCCAAATGCAGCATAGCAAGAGTCGTCCACTGGTGTCTTCCTAACTTGGGTCTTCCATGACCCAGGGGGCATGCTTGGGAAGAGGCCAGAGCTATGGAAAGTCTTTTGCTTTTAGATGGCATTGGGTCTACGTCCGGGTTATGTGAACCTAAGGAAGATTTCTTAAAAACTCCAGGTCTTGGGGGTGCCTGGGTGGCTCAGTGGGGTAAGCCTCTGCCTTCAACTGAGGTCATGATCTCGGGGTCCTGGGACCGAACCCCGCATTGGGCTCTCTGCTCAGTGGGGTGCCTGCTCCCCCCTCTCTCTGTCTGCTGCTCTGCCTACTTGTGATCTCTCTCCCTCTGCCAAATAAATAAATAAAATCTTAATAAAAAACAAACAAACTCCAGGTCTCTACATCCTGGCCATAAAGCAGGAGAGAGATGGGATAGTGTTGTTAGCAGCAGTAGGACTCGCCGTCCCAGTTTCCCCAGGACTGGGGCTGGGGCGGGGGCTGCCCCGGGACGTGGGAAGGAGGAGTTTCACAGAACATGGATATTTCAGGGCTGAAACTGAGAAAGCCCTGGGCAAAGAGGACCAAGTTCGTTCCTCACCCTCACTGTAAGCGGAGGAGCCGTAAGCAGGCGTGATGAGAACATTGGCTCTCTCCTTCCGCCCCCGTTACCCTAACACACCCACGTCACGGGTCTGTGCCCTTGGGACACATCTGGGGCAAGTCTCATGACCTTCACCGTCATCTTAGGTAATAAAGGTGTCCAGTTAATCACATGCAAGGGAAAAATCGTGTCAGTTCAGCAATGGAAATATTTTTGACAGGTTGCCTGCGGCCGCAGTGAGCATAATCAGCTTTTTCTTTATGTCCCCCCCTGGACCTTCTGCTCCTCCCCTCCCCCTCCGCAGGCCACCGTTCTCTCCTGGTGCCTGTAAGCGCGTCTCCTCCATGTGCTCACCCAAGGGCGGGGGCTCTGTCTTTGGGGTCAGTCAGTCCATTTCCAGCCTCTCCGCAGGGTTCGCCTTCCATCTCCAGGTGGCGCTGGTGGAAAGCACACGAGACACCTGATTCACTCATTCCTCCCCAAAAGTCCCTAGAGCTGTGAGCCACAATCCTGAGCCCTCCAGATGGTTCCATCTTGAGCCAGATTCCATTCCACTCTGAGCCAGCGCTGACCAACACCGAATGCTCCGAGTGGTCCAGTGGACGCTTTCCCCCTCAAAGCTGGAAGTGAGAGACTGACCTGCTTGCTACCCTCCTCTGTGGGGACGCACAGCTCTTGAAAACAACACAACTCTTCTAGTTCCAACCTGGCTTTTCCACACCTTTGGGTGAACATGAACCCCACCCTGACACCTGACCAGCACTCCTCAAAACCATCAAGGTCCTTCACATCATCAAGGTCATTCAGATTCTCATGGGCATTCAAAACAAGGAGTTTGGGAGCTGCTGCGGTCAAGAGGAGGCACAGTCTATCAGTGTCATGTATCCTGTCACAGAAGACAGGACACCGAGCAAAAACTAAGGACATTTGAACAAAGCACAGACTCCAGTTAACAGCACTGTATCCTGTCACAAAAGAGAGGACACTGAGCAAAAACTAAGGACATCTGAACAAAGCACAGACTCTAGTTAACAGCACTGTATGGAGGCTGGCTCATTAGTTGTGACAAATGCCATACTAATGCAGGATACTGACAATAGGGGGAATTGGTAACAGGTCATAGCATAAATGGGCCATTGTGTACTCTCTTTGCAACGTTTCTGAAAACCTAAAACCATTCGAACATTAAAAGTTTACTTGTGGGGCACCTGGGTGGCTCAGTGGTTAAAGCCTCTGCCTTCAGCTCAGGTCATGATCCCAGGGTCCTGGGATCAAGCCTCACATCGGGCTCTCTGCTCAGCAGGGAGCCTGCCTCCGCCTCCTCCTCTCTCTCTGCCTGCCTCTCTGCCTACTTCTGATCTGTCTGTCAAATAAATAAAAAATCTTAAAAAAAAAAAAAAGAAGAAGTTTACTTGTGGGGCGTCTGGGTGGCTCAGTCAGTTAAGCATTTGCCTTTGGCTCCGGCCATGATCCCAGGGTCCTGGGATGGAGCCCTGCATTGGGCTCCCTGCTCAGCGGGAAGCCTGCTTCTCCCTTTCCCACTCCCCCTGCATGTATCCCCTCTCACTGTCTCTCTCTGTCAAATAAATGAATAAAATGATAAAATCTTTAAAAAGAAAAGTATCTATACGACGAGTAACTCAAAGCTAGGTGCTAAAAATATGAAATAAAATAAAATCATAAATTTAAAAAAATAAAGTTTACTTGTTAAAAGGTGAGAGAAAGCAGCAAGAGAGAAAGGACCAGGGAGAGGACAATTCGGCTCGATGCCAAGACCCTGCCCCCATGTCTCCGTCTGCCATTAAGGTCTTCCTCCCAACTGAGGCTGGGATGGTGGAGAACAGATACCACCATCCCCACTGTTCTCTGCCCAAATTTCCAACCTTACAGTCCATGGGCATACTAAAACGAGGGCTGTTTTAGGTCACTTAGTTTGGGCTGGTTTGGTATAAACCGAGGGCTAATCGGAAAGGAGGATCAGCGCTGGGAGCGGGGCAGCTGAGGCCAGCAGAAGGGACGCCGTGGTGAAAGCCTTTATTCCCGCGGCTCCTGCTTGCTGCCAGTTCTGCAGCTAGGTGGCGGCCAATGATTGTCTCCGGCCCAAGGAAGATGGAGCCGGGGCAAGGCACTGCTGTCCTCACCCAAAGCCTAATGTCCAGCACAATACCACTCAGAACTGTGATGGTGATTTCTTTACAGAAGCCCAGTCCCATCCTGCAGGTGTCCACACCGATACCCTCATTTCCAGCCTCAAGCCGTTTGCCCAGCCCTGGGAGGCTCCCCAAAACGGAGCAGGAGCCACACACGTTACATGTAACATGGTAACAGTGTCCCTTTACTCTGTTCCAAAGACCCCCATTCTGGTTCTGCAGTTTGAGAAAGGCAGCAAAGCTGGGGAGGTAACCCTCTCTCCCCTGCTCTGTTTTCTGCCCCACAGTCGGTCTTTTGCCGACCCTTCAGGAAATAAGATCCAGTTTATTGCGACATCACACTCCCCAAAGCCACCCCCCCACCGAGATTCTCCTGCTGCGAGTCCTCCCTGACAGGACAAAAACTCAGACCATCGGATTCCAACTCATAAAATAGAATTCCCACGCGCTCCAGCCGCTCTGCTTCTGGGCACGTGCCCAAAGGAATCGAAAACAGGGGACTCCAAGGTGCATATTTGTATCAGATATTTGCACATCTGTGTCCACAGCAGCACTGAAGGCAGAAGCAATCCGTCAACGGGTGAACAGATAAACAAAATATGGCACATACATGTGTATTAATCAGTGATGAATTCACATTAGTGATTAATGGTTAATTCCGTGAGAGCCACAGCCATCACAGAATACCGCAGCTGGCTTGCTGAAGCAGCTGAAATTTGTTTTCTTGTAGTTCTGGAGGCTGGAAATCTAAGATCAAGGTGTCGGCAGGGCTGGTTTCTGGGGAGATCTTTCTTTCGGGCTTGCAGATGACTACTTTCTCAACTGTGTCCTCATGGGGCTTTGTCTCGGTATGAGGAAGGAGAGAACATGAACGAGCTCTGGTGTCCTTTCTAGAAAGCCACCAGCCCTATTAGATTAGGGTACCATCTTCCCGACCTCATCAAGCCTTAATTTACCTCCTTAAAGCCCCTGTCTTCAAATGTACTCACATTGGATGTGAGGACTTCAACATAAGAACTTAGGGCAGGCAGATTCTGTCCATAACACCCCATGATAGAATATTACACAGCCTTCAAAAAGGAAGGAGCTTAGAGGTTTCCCATGCTACAACACGGAGGAGCCTCGAGGACACGATGCTAAGGGAAATAAGCCAGGACACAAAAGGACACATACTGGATGATCCCATTTCCGTGAAGTGCCTGGGGCTGTCAGATTCATAGAGACAGAAAGCAGCTGCCTAAGGCTGGAGGGAGAGGCGAGTGGTGACGGGTGATGCGTGACTGCTTCATAGATAGAGTCTCACTTTGAGAAGACAAAATTCTGAAAGTCGACAAGCACATGAATGGACTTCATGCCACTGACTCCATCTGCTTTCAGGCTTTCTCTGTTCTTGGTGGACATTGTACCTGTGGCAGTTAGACCCTGGTCCGGGAGGCAGGAAACAGACACCTGACGCAGACTCCCAGTCTTGAGCAAGCCCCTCCCATTTCTGGAATTGTTTATTTATCTAGCTATTTAACAAACATTTACTGAATGCCTATGATATACCAGGATATTTTTTATTTTTTTGGAAGGGCTATTACGATTTTTAAAATCCCCACCTTCATGGAGCTTCTATTCAAAGACAGGCAGAAACAAGTAAATACACATTTATAGGGGGCCTGGGTGGCTCAGTCAGTTAGGTGTCTGCCTTCAGATCAGGTCGTGATCCCAGGGTCCTGGGATCAAGTCCCACAGTGGGCTCCTTGCTCAGCAGGATGCCTGCTTCTGCCTCTGCCTGCTATTTTCCCTACTTGTGCTCACTCTCCTTCTGACAAATAAATAAATTACATCTTAAAAATAAATATTTATAGGGACGCCTGGGTGGCTCAGTTGGTTGGATGACTGCCTTCGGCTCAGGTCATGATCCTGGAGTCCCGGGATCGAGTCCTGCATCGGGGTCCCAGCTCCACGGGGAGTCTGCTTCTCTTTCTGACCTTCTCCTCACTCATGCTCTCTCTCACTGTCTCTCTCTCAAATAAATAAATAAATAAAACCTGTTTTTTAAAATAAAATAAATAAATAAATAAATATTTGTAAACTGTGATGAGTGTCAGGCTGGGTGTAAGTAGAGTCATACAATATAACATAATGGGTGTGTGGAGGAGAGGTCATCCCTTCAGGAAGGGAGTTAGGGAAGGCTTCGAAGGAAGTGTGTTTACGAGAATTAGACTGCAAAGTTTCCAGCCATGAGGAATGTAAAGGGAATGACACTGGGACAGACATTTCAGCAGGTGCAAAGGCCCTGAGGCAGGGAAGAATTGGCATGTTCTAGTTCTATAAACCCAGCACATGGGCACTGCTGCTGGGGCAAAGCGGGCTGGTCAGAACAAAGCCCAGGAAGAAATGTACCAAGCTAGATCACACAGAGCCATGAGGAATCTGAATTTTTATCTAAGTAGGAAAGGAAGTAGAGCTTGGAAAATGTCTTCATAACACAAAAGGAAGACATGCAGATTTCTAGGCCCTCCTTATCTTATCTTTGGCTTTGCCCATCTCACACTGCGTATGTGCTCCTTCTTTATCCTCGAGGAGGCCGTGAATAATGGTCAGAGCTGGTCTCCTCAGATTCTGCACCGTTCCCTCTTCGGACTCCCCGTAAACTTCTCTAGGCTCCTGTGAGTAGTGCTGCTGGGAACATTCATGTATAGATTTTTGTCTGAGCACCTGTTTTCAGTTACAGGAAACACTCCGGATTGGTCAATCCACAGAGACAGAAAGTAGATGAGTGGCTGCTGGGGACTAGGAGGAGGGGGGAAATGGACAGTGGCTGTTTGGTGCAGACAGGGTTTCCTTCGGGGGCATGAAACACCTTGGAACAACACTGAGAATGTACTAAATGCTGCTGGATTGTTTGCTTAAAAATGGTGAATGGTTAATTTTAGATTATATGAATTTGCCCTCCATTAAATAAGTAAATAACCTTGTAAACATCGCGAAGGCTAAACAGACACATCTGCGGGCCTCCTCTGTCCCTCCGGCCACAGGCTTGAATCTTCTTCGGGCTTTAAAAAAAAAATAAAGGGATGCCTGGGTGGCTCAGTCAGTTAAGCTGCTGCCGTCAGCTCAGGTCATGATCCCAGGATCCTGGGATCGAGTCCCATGTGGGGTTCCTTGCTCAGCAGGGAGCCTGCTTCTCTCTCTGCCTCTGCCTGCTTATGCTTTCTCTCTCTCTCTCTCTCTCTCTGACAAATAAATAAATACATAAAATCTTTTAAATAAATAAATAAATAAAAAGACAAACATTACACAGAAAAATAGATACAGTTCGATTCTATTTACATGAAGTTCAAACGTAAGCAAAATGAAACAACACTTTCTTTAAAGAGTAGAATCATAGTTTTGCAAAACTACAAGGAAAAGGGAAGGATTTATTCAAAATCCAGGTTGTGGCTGGTAATCTTGGAGCTGGGCACTGAGGTGGAGATGAGCTCAGTTAAGAGCCTACGCACGGCTTCCAAGATCCGAGTTCTTTTTCTCAGCCAGCGTTCTAAGAAAGCGAGTGTTTTTTTATTCTGATTCTTTAAATGGGATGTTGAGTTCTTACACACGCTTTTGCATATATGATGCATTCCACATTTAAAAATAAATGTGGGCTGAATTTCAAAAAGACACTTTCGGACATTGGGTAAAACGTTAGCAATGGGGGGGGGGGGGACCTGAGAGAAGAGTCTGTGGGTCTTCTGTGCATTATTTTGATCCTTGCAACATATCTGTAACTTTGAAATTACATTCAAAAAGTTATAAAATGGATTCAGAAAGGACAGGATTGTAGATTTCAAGAAGATTCTATTTTCCTTTACTGCAAAAAACAAAAAACAAAACAAAACAAAACAAAAAACCCAAAAACAAAAGGAAGAGAAGCAAGTTAATGTTTCTGCAAATTATCCCATGGTATGATGTGGTTCTCATTACTGGTCTTTGGTGGGTCTCCATTCCCTGCCCCCACCTCTGAGAAGTCCACACGGACCCTGGGCAAGAAAGAGGGTGCAGAGTGCAGGCCCCGCGCAATGAGCCATTCCCAAGACCGGAGGACTCTCCCTCTGCAGGCGGACATCTCTCAGAGCCTCCCCGAGCCAGCTGGGCTCAAAGTCAAGTAGAAAAAGAAAAAAAAAAGGGGGGGGGTTGCTGATTTCACTCCCTGGCTTTTATCTGAGTTTATAATTACACGTTCATTAGTGTGATTATGTGATTAATATCTGTTTTCATCACCAGACTGTCAGCTCTTCGGGTGGCCCCATTTTTGCTCTCCACTGTACGCGGGGCCCAAAGTGCCACTCAGTAATAAGAGCAGCAGGGTGGATGGAGGGGAGCCCGGGGACCAAGGCTCTGCAGGGATTAGGACAGCGGGACTCTTGGCAGTGGCTCTAGAAGGTAAGCCCTGAGAGGAGCTCTCCAAAAAAGAACGCAGAAGTGGAACCCCAGCGGCCCGGCTCAGGTTTCCGTGGCCACTGCCCCACGCCTCCTCTGCTCATCCAAGGAGGACGGGAACCCCCCATCTTCAGCACAACGCTGGCTTCAGTACATCAGGAAATGAAGAGAGGGTCCTGCCAAAGAGGGCCCCACGGAGTCTGAGACAGGGGTGCAGGCCCGGCAAAGCAACAGAAGGCCACCCCACATTTCCTGGATGAAAAACAATCTCCCCAGTGAGGAGGTTGCTGGGAACCCCGTGATAATTTGCAATCATATATACATAATTATTTATGTTCTATAACATGTGGCGTTATATAAAGATTATGTTGCATGTTATGTTATAAATATTATTATATGTTTATACATTAGATATTGTGTTTTACCTGTGTAATGTTATGAATACTATATGTATATGATAGGCTAGTATTATAACATTTATATAAAGATTACTATAACATATAATGATGTTACATTATATAGTTACATAATACATAATTGTATTTATAATGTATAATCAAATATAGAAATGTGTAAGAGAATATAGTAACATTTAAATATAATACCCATAGTATTATTAATATAGTAACCAAGTGACTATAAAATACTCATATGCTATATATGATACTGACGTAATATATAATATTATATATAAATATATAATTGTATGTATAAATAGAGCAACATTTAAAGGAATCAATCTCTGGGTATTAACATATTTGTATTCATAAATTTGTTTAAAATTTATTTTTAGGGGTACCCGGGTGGCTCAGTGGGTTAAGTGCCTGCCTTGAGCTCAGGTCATGATCCCAGAGTCCTGGGATTGAGCCCCACAGCCTGCTTCTCCCTCTCCCTCTGCCCATCTCCCCCATCCTGACTTGTACTAGCTCTCTCTCTCTCTCTCAAATAAAATCTTAAAAAAAAAAAAAGATTTTATTTTTAAGTAATCTCTACATTCAACGTCAGGCTTGGACTCATAACCCCCAGATCAAGAGTTGCACGCTTTCAGGCATCCCTGCATCCTTAAAAATCCCTAAGTATTTTTAAATGTTTAAGAGACTTTGGCCGTTGAGAAATAACAGATCGGCTTTGGCTTTTCCTGTGTAACTGAAGAATGCACTTAGGTTGTGATTCTGGGGTTGAAATACATACCTGGTCTTCACAAGGCTCAAGGCCAGCTCTTTGGCCCCCACAGGATGGGAACACTTGACCCAGGGCTTCCTTGCCCTCTGGCACCCGCTGCTGCTGCTCCAGCTCTTACCAGCATTCTGTTCATGTGGTCACTGCATTCCCCAAGAGGACAGCTCTCCGGCCTACCTTGGAGCCCTGGGGATGCACATCCCCTCCCACAGTCTCCTGGAGGTGATGGAGGCTTACCCATCACGCACCTCGAGAGTGGTGTTCTTAGCCTCTCCCAGACCCCAGTCCCAGAGCCACGTGCCCATCTTTAGGACCTGTTCCCAGGTCCTGCTGGAGCCATCCTCACAGAGCACCACAGACTGCACTGTCCCTGCTCTGGAGGCTGGAAGCCCAGGGTCTTCGTGTCCCAGGGCTGTTTTTTTTTTTTGTTTGTTTGTTTGTTTTGTTGAGGACCGTGGGGGAGGATCTGGGCCAGGCTTTCTCCGGGGCTCAGAGGTGACTGGCCACCTTCTCCCTGTCTCTTTCCTCTGGCCTGTCTGCATCCTGATCTCCCCTCCATACAAGGACACCAGTCCCTGGACTAGGGTCCACCCCGAGGACCTCATTTTCACTTCATCACCTCTGTATAGACCCTCTCAGCAGATCAGGTCTCATGCTGAGGTCCTGAGCTTAGGACTCCATCATAGATGTGGAAGGAACGCAGTTCAACCTACAATATTCGTGCTCTAGATCGCTGAATTTTCTTACCACTGTCTGTGGGTTTCTTGACATGTGACTTCGGGGCTGAGTAAAATGTCACAGGTTTCTGGAGAGCACAGGGGAGTCACTTTTCTCTACCCCAGGACGCACAATCACACCCAAACAGACTCCAAATAAAAGCTGTTAAATTTCCAAACCTTTAATCCCAAACCGACCATAGCAAGGTCAGACCCAAAGATTTCCCCTCCCCTGGTTCAAATTAGGTTGAAGAGGTCTCTCCCACAAGTGAACACATCCAGATCAAGAAAACGAGTCGGTCCAACTCCCTCCCAAGACCCCCTGGCCTCATCCCGCCACCCCACTCCCTCGTTACCCCATCAGGTCCCCTTCCCTCCCACCTTCCCTGGGGACCCTCGTTTGCAAAAATCCTCTCCCCATCCTACCCCCAAGCATCCCAATTCAGCCACAGAGAAGAACATATTCACAGAGGGAAAAGATGAGGCAGAAGCAGGTCTGTGCGAACCCCATGCGCCCCACAACAAGGCGAACACAGTCTCTCCAGGATTGGGGGGGCAGATTTGGGGGGATAAAATGGAGAAAAGGAAGGGATTAGAAGTAGCTTGCACAAGGCACAGAGGTGGTTCTAGGCGGCCCTGTGCCCCTGCTTGGGGCAGAGTGAGCCCCAGGGCCAGGGAGGTAAGGTGAGCAGGAGAAAGCAGCCGCCCCCCAGCAGCAAGACCAGGCTGGCCCCCACCCCACAGCCCAGGGACCAGGAGTATTCGTAGGTCAGGGCGGGGGCAGGGGGAGGCTCAGGGCTGACTCTCCGCAGGAGGGCTTGCACGGAATGCCGGAACACCTCCAGGCTGACCAGGAGCAGCAGGCCTGTGGGGAAAAGACAGGCAGGGTGCTCAGGGCCCCAGGGGAAATCCCCCCACCTGGATCTGAGCGTTTCCCTAACATGCTCCATCTCATGCTCCTGTCACCCCCCCCCCATTCATCCAGCTGATGCTTACTAAACACCCACTACACAGCATGCACAGTCTGGGAAGCTGGAGATACAGAAGGAACACAACACAAACTGAGAGGGACAGAAGGACAGAGGGATGGAATGGTGGCCACCGGAGGCTGAGGGACCGGGGGAATCTATGGGGGTTGCTTCTTCACGGGACAGAGTTTCAGCTGGGGAAACACGAAAGTGAAAAAGGGGTGGAGATGGGGTGCCTGGGTGGCTCAGTGGGTTAAAGCCTCTGCCTTAGGCTCAGGTCATGATCTCAGGGTCCTGGGATCGAGTCCCGCATCGGGCTCTCTGCTCAGCAGGGAGCCTGCTTCCTTCTCTCTCTCTCTGCCTGCCTCTCAGTGTACTTGTAATTTCTCTCTGTCAAATAAATAAATAAATAAAATCTTTAAAACAAAAAAAAAGGGGTGGGGTGGGGATGGAGAGCAGCGCTGGCTGCGCCACCGGACAGACCGACCACAAAAATGGATGAAATGGTAAATTTCATGTTGTGTGTGTTTTATAGCCTTAAGAAAGAAAAAAGCAGGCGGTGTCTGGGTGGCTCAGTCTGTTGAGCATCCTGCTTGACTTAAACTCGGGTCACGATTTCAGGGCTGTGGGATCAAGCTCTGTGTTGGACTCCATGCTAGACATGGAGCCTGCTTCAGATTCTCTTTCCTTCTGCCCCTCCCCCTCCTTCAAACAAACAAACAAACAAACAAACAAATAAAGCCAGCCCTGGGATCAAGAACAGCAAAAAGCAAATGACAACTCCATTTTAAAATATTTTTTTGAAAAAAGAAAAAGAAAAGAAAAGGGGTGTCTGGCCAGCTCAGTTGGTAGAATGTGTAACTCTTGATCCCAGGGGTTGTGAATTCAAGCCCCACATTGGGTATAGAGTTACTTAAACCAAAAACAAAAACAAAACTCCATCAAGGCTTTTGGAAAGAGTGATGATGGAATCTGAAACAGTCCGACTCATGGGAGCCCAGAGTAGAATGTGGTTGCCAAGGGCTGGCGGGGAGGGGAGTTGGGGAGATGTGGGGCAAAGGGCACAGAATTCAACTATGCAAGGCGAAAGGCGAATGAGTTGTGGGGATCTGAGGTCCAGCCGTGTGACTATGGTTAGCAACACTGTATCCTACACTTGAAATCTGCTATGAGACTAGGTCCTCAGAGTTCCCACCATGCACACGAAGGCAGCCATGTGAGGTGACAGATAGGGTTAATTAGGCTGACTGTAGTTTTATCATTTCATGATGAGCAGGTATACCAACACATCAACTTGGACACCTTGAATTACTACGATTTCCACTCATCAACCATACCCCAGGAAAGCCCATTTGTCATACCCTAATGAAGAAGTGGGATCATAAAACGAAAAGAAAGTCAGTCAAGTCGCAATGCAATTTGGTTAAAAACAACAACAACAAGAGAAGAAGAAAGAACAAGATAGACAAAGACGCTAACCTCATGGAGCTTATGTTCTACTCGGAAGAGACAGGTGGTGAGCAAGTAAAAAAAGCTTGCAAAACTTAGATGCCCGCAGGAGGCAACGAGGAAGTATAAATCTACAAGGCAGGTGAGTGTGGTGGGAAACATGAGAAAAAGCAGCCAAACCTCAGCTTTGACCAACCTTCACTTCCCCTTCAGAAATAGGGACTTACATTGCCAGACCTTCTGATCAAGGATAGCTGGAATTTTTTAAATGATGACTGTTTTTATGGAAATTCGCCCAACCTTTAAACACTTGCTCAGAGACATTTTTACGCACTGCCCGCCCAAGTACGTTTCTGGGTCATTGCTGGCTGTGGGCTGCCAGGCTGTAACTTCCAAAGTAAACACATGAGGAGACAAGATAATTTCAGACAGTGATGTGTGCCGGGAAAGGAGATAAATACAGGGTGATGGGAAGGGGAGTGACATCCAGGGGTGGAGCAGGGACTTTAAGATGGTGACACCAGGAAGAGCCATTTGAGTAATACCTGGAGGATGAAAAAAAGAACGAGGCACACACAAAACTACGTGATGGTTGTTCCAAGCAGATGGAACAGCTCGTCCAAAGGTCCTACGGTAGAACGAGTACAGGGTATTTGGGGGAAAGAGAGAAGGTCAGTGTGGCTGGAACAAAGAGAGTGGGGAGCAGAGAGTGGCGGGTGATGGAAGTAGAGAGGCCAGCAGGGGTCAGGTCACGTAGGACTCTCTGATGGTCATCCATGAGTCATGGGTCCTAGCGGTCTCCTCTCTCTGACCCTGAGTCTGGCCCCAATCTCAATCCCAGACCCTCCTTCTGCCCGGCAATCTGCTTCCCTGTGTGGATTTTAATCAGGGGACTGGAGAATGCAGCCAGGAAACTCTGTCCTATGGGTCACTGGCTCCCTGCTGAGGCCTCCTTGACCCCACACAGCTCAGTTTAAGGGACTGGAGTACAAGAGCATTGGGACAAGGAGGAGACGTTCTCCAGTCCCCTTTCTTCCTTGGCTAATCCACTCATCCTTCATTCATTCAACAGACCTTCCCTGAGTTCTCATTGTAAACAAGACTAACAAAGACCCTGCCCTCCTGGAGCTCCATCCCAAAGGGAGAATTGGACAATAACCAGGTAGATGTATTGCTGTGGGCTGAATTGTGGCCCCAAAAGTTCAGGTGTTGGTGTCCTGACCTGTAGTTTCTCAGAATGTGACTATATTTGAAGATAGGATCTTTAAAGCCATAATCAAATGTAAATGAGGCCAATAGGGCCCTCATCCAATACGGAGAACAATATGACTAATATTCTTACAAGAAGAGGTGGTGAGAACACAGACACACGGAGTGATGATCGTGTGAGGACACAGGGAGAAGACAGCCATCTACAAGCCAAGAAGAGAGGCCTTGGAGGAAGGCAGCCCTGCCCACACCTGGATCTCAGACCTCCAGCCTCCAGAACAGTGAGAAAATACATTTCTGTTCTTTAAGCCCCTTCCCTCCCCTCAGTCTCTGGTATGTTGCCATGGCAGCCTGAGCAAACAAATACATACATAAATACATAATTTCGGGTATTGATCAAGTTTGTGGAGGAAGAAAAGGCAAGGTAAGGACATACCAGGTAGTGGACCTACTCTAGACAAAGTGGTCAACAGTGGTCCCTCTGAGACAGAAATATCTGGTCAGAGACTTAGATGATACGAGGAAAGAAGACACGGAAAGATGTAGTGGAAGAACATTCCAGGCTAAGGGGACAGCAGTGCAAAATGCTCTGAGGAAATGAGCTTGGAGTATCTGAGGGGGAGTGGAGAAGCCCACATAGCCTGAGTGGAGGGAGCGAGTGGTAAGAGCTGAAGTCCCACGTAGTCAGGAACCAGGCCACGTAAGACCTTGGATCCACATTATTCTAGTGGTAGTAATTTATTGTTACTCTATTGGCCTTTGAACTAGGTAGGAACCACAGTATGATTCGCGGTTTGAAAACATGACTAACCCCAAAGACAAAAAAGGAAGGACTTGGCCATGGGCTATAGTCTGTGGACCCCTGGCCTTGACACACTAGCTTTGTACCAAGAATCTCACCAAATGCTGTCGTGTCTCATCTCTTCCCGCTAGACCTTACGAGATATGTATTATTGTCTATAGATGGGGAGTGGAGCTTGGGTTTGAGGGAAGCCAGGGCTACTCCGTACACTATTCTGTTAAGCACATCTCTCTACCTCCTCCTTGACCAAGCCTGACATCCCTTGTATGACCTAGAAGGGCCCATGTGATCTGGCCCTTGCCTACTTCTTCAGCCCCCTTTTGGCTGCTCTTTTCACCTAATAGTAGAGAGTAAGACTTCTTTCAGCCTTTAGATGCACCAAATTCTTTCAAGCCTGGAGCCTCGTATGCATCCCTATCTACGTTACACTTCTTCTGAGAAGACCTCCCTGATCACTGCTGCTTAATTCAATATCAGATCTCCCTCTTATACATTTCCTTCTTACTCTGTTCATTTATAGCATTTACCACAGCCGGAATTATCAACATATATTAATTCATATTAGTGCTGTCTGGCCGGCCAATTTCTATCTCCCTCACTAAACTATAAATGCACAAGGGCAGGAAACTTGTCTGTCTCAGAGCTCTAACACATGAACAACACGTGATGTGTATATTTTATGAAGAGAAACAATATTACCCAAATATGTCCCTTTATCTAAGGAGACCTTAAAAACACAATCTGCACAGTCCCTGATACCCGATATAACCAAAGCACCTACAGCATCAAATCCGCCCCCTCACTTTCATTTGGCTGTACAGTCTGCAGAAAATTTCATGCCTGAGACTTCCATAAAATACTTTTCTATCCACACCTCCATGGCACCCCCAGGAATAACCCGGGTATGAGTTCAGTAATAACAGCAGCACCAAATCCCTACCATGCTGTAAATTCCATGAGAACAGGGACATGTTGACCTCATTCATCATTCTATCCCCCAGTGGTTCCTAACACAGCATCGAGCACTTACGAGACATCAAAAAAATACTTGTTCAATAATTGGATGGATGAACAGATGGAAAAATAGATTAGATGGAGAGGAGGAGAGAGAAAGGGAGAATGGAAAAGGAAGAAGAGAAGAGAGTGGGAGGAGAACTAATGAATTGATAGATGGATGCCTGGATGGACGGATGGGATGGATATTTGACACATGGATGTTTGGATGAGTGAGTTTGGGGATATAAGAATATTTGGGCTCAGAGATTAAAAAAAAAAAAAAAAAAGATTTGCCAGATCACGTGACTCTTCAGAAATTGGGATTCCAACCCAGATCTCTTGATTCCCTGGTCCATCTTTTATACCAGGATCCGCTTCACTCTCCATGCTCCAGCCACACTGGCTTTCTTTCAAGACCTTAACTTCATCAAACTCTGTCTAGCTCGGTTACTCATGGTAACTCTCTAACTCTCTGCTTTAAACCAAGGATTCTTATTATGCACTCTCACAGAAATCTACTTTCCTTTTCCTCTATAGCACCTAGAAGTTTATAATGGTGGGATGACCTGTGATATTTCTGTGTCCTTAACCAGATGATAATCTCCATAAGGGAAAGCACCTTTCTGTCTTGTACATTCTGATAGGACCTCTACATACATGTACAAACGTATTGTGTGTACTGTGTCTGTGTGTGCACCAAGAGTAAAATGAACACATGAATTAATGAAAGAAAGGAAGGGACATGACTGAATTCCCCCTCTTATTTAGGAAGATACCTAAGGCAACAAAGTAATAAGAATTGGCCATTATTATTTTCCAGTCATATGTTCGTGCTCTCGAAGACTCATCATGTCTCTCTTACCTTGCACCAGGATCTACCTCTCTTGTTGTTAGAGTTACCATGTACCATTGTGCAAGATTTGTCCTGCTTTATGCTCTGACCTTCATTCTGTTCCTCAAACTTGTTAAGTCTTTTACAACCTCTGTATATGCTAAACCTTCATCACCATCATCATCACCATCATTGCCAACATCACCACAAACACCACCAATTTTGCCACCACCTCTGTCACCACCACACTCTGATAGGATGATTCCCATTCATTCTTCAATTGTTAGCTTAAATATCACCTTCTCTGAGTTTCTCGGACATACCCTCACTACAATACACTCTCCTAATAGGCTTTATCCTGACTCTCGTCACAATTATGGTTGTAATATGTGTAATTACTCATTACGGCTCAATTGTTTATTATATTTTATTTATTTATTTGACAGAGTGAGAGAGCATAAGCAGAGGGAGCAGCAAAAGGAGAGGGAGAAGCAGGCTCCCTGATGAGCAGGGCACACAATGCAGGACTCCATCCCAGGACACTGGGATCATGACCTGAGCTGAAGGCAGATTCTTTTTTTTTTTTTTTTTAAAGATTTTATTTATTTGTCAGAGAGAGAGCGAGCACAGGCAGACAGAATGGCAGGCAGAGGCAGAGGGAGAAGCAGGCTCCCTGCCGAGCAAGGAGCCCGATGTGGGACTTGATCCCAGGACGCTGGGATCATGACCTGAGCTGAAGGCAGCCGCTTAACCAACTGAGCCACCCAGGCATCCCTGAAGGCAGATTCTTAACCAGCTGAGCCACCCAGATGTCCCCGGTTACTAGATCTAATTCTGTCGGAATCTAGGCTCTGTGAGGGACAGACACCATGTCTTGTTAGTCTTGTATCTCCAGCCCTTAGCACAACACATGAACTATAGCAAGTGCTCGTAAACACACAAAGCATAAATAAATGAAGCTAATATAATTAATGACGTTTATATCTTCCTTAGAAAACATTCGATCCAATGAGGACTACATTAACAAAATGTAGCTTTTTTTTTTTTTTTTTTTTTTTTTTTGGACCATCAACTCCAAGAATACAACAGTCCTTAAAGACCCCAGTTCCAAATCTAAAAGAATGTTTGGAGACCTTCCAATTCTCAGTGAACAATAGGGCTTAGAACCCTCACATTTGAGCCTACAATAGCCCTGTGCTTCCCAGAATCCAACAATGCTAAGAGATGTCCTTCAACTTCCTAGTATACAACAGTGTTTGAAGACTCCAGGTTGAACCTGGAGATGCACCCCCCCACACCAATTCCCAGCCAACAACAGGGCTCAGAATTCTCCTATGTTTGAGCCTGCTATAAACGTTGAGCTTCTCCAATCACCAGCATCCAACCCAGCATGCAATAATCCCTGGGGACCCTTGGTCCAAATTTAAAATAGTGTCTGGAGAACCTTGATCCCCAGACAACAACAAAACTTGGAATTCTCGGGGTGCCTGGGTGGCTCAGTGGGTTAAGCCTCTGCCTTCGGCTCAGGTCATGATCCCAGGGTCCTGGGATCAAGCCCCACATCGGGCTCTCTGCTCAGCAGGGAGCCTGCTTCCTCCTCTCTCTCTGCCTGCCTCTCTGCCGTCTTGTGATCTCTCTCCTTCTGTCAAATAAATAAATAAAATATAAAAAAAAAAAACTTGGAATTCTCCCATTTTGGAGCCTACTATAGCCCACGGGTTTCCCTCAACTCTCAGCATGCAAGAGTGTTTGGGGACCCTACCTCCCAGCATACAACAGTGTTCAGCACACCCTACCTCCCAGCATGCACAGTGCCTGGAGACCCAACCTCCCAGCCCAGAACAATGCCTGAAGATCCAACCTCCTAGCATGAAACAGTGCCTGGAAACCCAACCTCCCAGCATGCAACAGTAGTTGGAGATCTAACCTCCCAACATGCAACAGTGCTTGGACACACTACTTCCCAGCATGCAACAGTGCCTGGAGATCCAACCACCCAGCATGCAATTCCCTCAGTCTCCAGGCTCCCAACCTTCACCTGAGAGGCCAAAGCAGACGGCTCCAACTCGGAGTAGGAACTCTGCACCTTTGCTGAGCACCATGATGACACAGAGGCACCCCAAGGCCATGACTGCCAAGCCTAGGACTGCTATCACTGCAGCTGCCAGATTCACTTCTGCAAGGGGAGGAAAGGGAAGAAGCAGAGAACATGGGATGTAGGAAGATCTCCCCTATAGGGACCCAGAACTAAGAAGATGGAAGATTCAGATCTAGTCAAAACTTTTCAGGTAGATCATCCAGTCCAATATTTTGCTTACGCTGTTGAAGGAACTAAGACTCGTAGACGGCCAGGGATTTGCCTGAGACCCCAGAGCAAAGAGGAGACACAGCCAGGATAGGAAGGGAAAGGTAACATCATTACTTATGATCTGGTCCCTGTTTGCTTACAGGTGAAGCAGCTAAGACAGTGGATGTGAGGGTGACAACAGAGAAGAGAGTATGTTACAGTGAAATGGTCCAAGTCAGAATTCTCCCCAGCCACTTCCTCATTGGAAGACTGTAGTAGAAATCACCAAACCTCTCTGAGCCTTGGTTTCCTCCTCTAGAAAATCAGGATCAAAATCTCTATTTGATTGGGTTGTTGTGAGGATTAAAAATCTAATGTGTCCAGTGGAGCGCCTGGCACACAGCAGGTGTGCTCAACACCGGCACGCTGATGACTTCCTCTCCCAGACAGGCACAGAGACTTGCCTGAGCTCACTGAGCACAAAGACAAGACACAAAGGAGGGAGACCCACTCTACTATGCACGGGACACCACACCGTCTGTTTTAGCTGCATTGTCGCATTAAATCCTTACAAAGACTGGATAAGAGTCATGATACGACCACAATCCCTTACTGGTGGGGAGGAAAACTGAGACACTGGGCTGATGGAGAGGCTGTGGTTGTAGCAGAAAGGGTAAAATTCTAAGAGTTCCATTATTCAGTATGTGTGTGGTCTATGTGCAGTCTTTTCATTTTAAGTGGACTTAAATTAAAACAAAATTTGGGGTGTCTTGGTGCTTAGTGGGTTGAATGTCTGGCTATATTTTTTTTTAAAGATCTCACCCTACTTGAGAGAGAGAACAAGTGTGGATGAGCAGGGGAGGGGGCAGAGGGAAGCAGGCTCCCTGTTCAGCAGGGAGCCTGATGTGGGGTTCCATACCAGGACCCTGAGATCAGGACCCGAGCTGAAGGCAGATGCCCAACTGACTGAGCCACCCAGGTGGCCCATGAAGGTCGGACTCTTGATCTCAGCTCAGGTCTTGATCTCAGGGTTGTGAGTTCAAGCCCCACATTGGGCTTCCATGCATGAAGCCTACTTAAAAGCAAACAAACTCCAAATTAAAAAACAAAAAAACCTAGTTTCTGGTGGCTCAGTTGTTAAGCCTCTGCCTTCAGCTCAGGTCATGATCCCAGGGTCCTAGGATCGAGTCCCACATTGGCCTCCCTGCTCAGTGGGGAGTTTGCTTCTCCCTTTCCCCTTGCTCCTCCCCCCTGCTCATGCTCTCTCTCTGTCAAATAAATAAATAAATTCTTAAAACACACACACACTGAGTTTCTCCATCACACTAGCCACATTCCAAGTGCTCAGCAGCCACATGGGGCCCATGGCTACCATACTGGTCAGCAAAGATAACATTTTCATTTCATGGAAGATTCCATCGGAGATCATTGCCTAGGAGTCAGGACTATTTGGGTTTGAATTCTGCCACTCCCTCTGCCACTTCCCGGGAGAAGTAAATGTAACCATTTCTGGGCCTCCATTTCCTCATCTGGAAGATGAAGACAGAGCTGCTGCCCCACGGGGTCATGTAAGGGACCAGAGTTCTTAGAAAGGAAACCTTCAGCACTGTGCTTAGCATGTGGTGAGCACACATCACTAAGATGTTAAAATACTACCCACAGAAAGGGGCTGTGGCCTGCCTGAAGTCACACAGCACGTGACAAAGGCAGAGCTGGGGCAGAAGCATCAGGCACGGCAGGGCTCCCCCAAAGATAGGACCTCCCAGGGCGAAGCAGAGAAGACAATGTCATCAAGAACTCCTCCAGCATGGCCAGCCTATCCCCTCAACCCCACTCCCCCACCGCAGGGTTCAGTTCTCACCTTTCTTTGTAGTTCTCTGGAAGATGCGTGCATTTTCCCCCGTGGTAAAGAATTTAAAATAGGTACAGTTTGCTTCTGTGGGAGCAGGAGAGAAAGAGGTGGTGACATGGAAGTTGCTAGGCTAAGGTCAGGATGGACATTTAGCATCACTCACAGCAGCCTAAAAATAGGACATCCGCATCCCTGACAGACACAGGACACAGATGATGCTCGAAGCAAAAACCACCTGCCGTCACCTAGCTATCAGCAGCTGGGGCTCCAGTCTGCTCTGAGGTCCAGATCTGTGACTTAGTGAGAGCCACTGACCTCTCTGGGGCCTCTGACTCTTTCTCTATAAAATGAGAAAACAGTCTTGTTCCAGGCTCCACCATATGGGTTTGCTGAGGGCCACGTGGGATTATAAACAATGATCGCTTTATTCAACAAAGGACACCAAGATATGGGGAACAGAAGGCTAATAGACTCGGAAGAGATTCTCATCTCAGAAAGAATTCACTCCTGCAGGTCAGCAAGAAAAGAGAGGGAAACCAACTGAAAAATGGGCAAAGGACAGAAATAGTCAATTCACAGAAGACGTCTGAATGACTCACAAGGATATG
This sequence comes from Mustela lutreola, assembly GCF_030435805.1. NCBI lineage: Eukaryota > Metazoa > Chordata > Mammalia > Carnivora > Mustelidae > Mustela > Mustela lutreola. The sequence goes on from NC_081305.1 coordinate 50,799,854, forward strand.
AAGAGATGCTCCACCTCCCCAGGGATCCCAGAAATGCAACTTAAATCAGCAGGGGAACGCCACTTTATATCAATTAGATTGGCAAATATTAAAAGGATAATATCAAGCAGTGGAAAGAGAAGAGGAAACAGCTGGGAGTATACACTCGTGTTTTTTGGAAAGCACTCCGACGTCCTTTACGAAATGAAGTACATTGATAACCTATAGCCCAACAATTTCATCTCTGGGTACGTGCCCAGGCAAACACTAGTAGCAGGAACATACATGTGCATGTTTGCTGCAACACTGTTGCTAATAATGGGAATCAGAATCAGCCCAAGCATCCATGTCTAGGGGCTCAAGTAAGGGTGAGGGACTGGCTCTTGAGCAAATCTCTGCAGCGCACAGTAGCCAAGAATTAGAGTAACAAAGCCATGTGGGGAGATCTGAGCAAGTGTTGAGAAAAAAAAAATTATAAACAGGAAAAAAATCCACAGCATGGTATCATTTATGTAAATTAAAACAAAGACAGATATAAAGAATGCTCAGTATTTTCCAAGTTAACATGTATATTAGTGTGTGCATACCCAGCCCTTTAAAGAGCCGAGTTAGAAAGGAATGGTGGTGAATGGATAAAGAAGATGTGGTATATATACACATGGAATATTATGCAGCCATCAAAAGAAATGAAATCTTGCCATTTGTGACAACGTGGATGGAACTAGAGCGTACCATGCTTAGCGAAATAAGTCAAGCGGAGAAAGACAACTGTCATATGATCTCCCTGATATGAGGAAGTGGTGATGCAACATGGGGACTTAAGGGGGTAGGAGAAGAATAAATGAAACAAGATGGGATTGGGAGAGAGACAAACCATAAGTGACTCTTAATCTTACAAAACAAACTGAGGGTTGCTGGGGGCAGGGGGGTTGGGAGAAGGGGGGTGGGGTTATGGACATTGGGGAGGGTATGTGCTTTGGTGAGTGCTGTGAAATGTGTAAACCTGGTGATTCACAGACCTGTACCCCTGGGGATAAAAATATATGTTTATAAAAAAATTTTTTTAAATAAATTAATTTTAAAAAAAGAAAGGAATGGTGGGGGGACAGGGAAGAACAGCATCTAAAATAAAGCATGAGAAAGATCTTGGGAAGGCAACTGCTGACAATTGTGGTGTCCGCCAAAGAAGAACCAGATTCATCCGACTTGGTGTACCTGAGGTCCAAGGACACCAAAGCTTTAAAAAGGCAGGAGAGGGGGCACTTTACGAACTGCATTTCAAAACCAGCACCTCTCAGAGAATTTGCCTGGCCCTACACTCTCCTTCTACAGATGGGGAAACTGAGGCACGGGAAGGCAGACAGGAAGAGAGGTTCAAGATGTAGGAGAGGGGGGCTGGGTGGTCTGGAGAAGGAGAAAGGAACTGACCAAATTGTGGAGTGACAAGAAATAAGGTGCTGAGTCAGGCGAGGTGAGGGGAGACCCCACAGCTGTGCCCCAAAGGAAGGCGAGGGGCAGGCGGGGTCCCGTCCAAAGCAGTTTGACGGGAGTCCTTACCCCGCAGTGGCAGCAATCTTGCAGCAGCAAGATGTAAAAGATGCTTCATGCAGTAGAGCAAAGGGTGAGGCTGCTTATTTTGTAGCAGTCAGTGGGGGACCAAGGGTCTTCATCCATGAGGGAAAGGTGAAGTCCCATCTAGAGAGTAAGAAGGTCTGGTATATCTTTCTGAGAGAGTGCGGGCTGTCTGGCCTCCTGTTTTGGCTACTCAGGATTGAGGACCTCTCACCTCTGACTCCAGATGGCATAGCCCATTTGGAAAAGAGTAGGATGGCTCACATACACCCTTCTCCCCATGCAGCCCAGGGAAATATGAGAGCCCTTTGAAGACCAGGGCAACGTGTGGGATAGTCCTGAGATAATGGAAGTTGTGAGTTTCTGGAGGGTCCCCTGGAGGGTCAGGACTTGGAGGGAGGATGGAGACCTTCCTGGGAGGAAGCTGAAGTTCTTTCTGATCAATGGGGCGGGGAGGCATCAAGGGATGTGAGGAATCCTGCCTTGTGCAGTGAGCTTGGGGCAGGGGGCATCCCCTCAGGGGACAGCCAGGACCTCTGGGACATCTTTGTGGACTAGTGAGATGCAATCCAGTGTAGTTGTTAAGAACAGAGACAACCAGCGTTCAAATCCCCTATGACTAGCCTGGGTGCAGAGATAAAGCCGCTTAACCTTCCTCACTCCTCATTCCTGGCTTCTATAAAATGGGGATGATACGTAGTACCTATCCAGAAGGTTGCTACAAGGATACGAGGATTAATGAGTTCGCACATGTGAAGTACTTCGAACAAAGCCTGGGGGCATAAGCCTCCAAACATATTACACAAGCATAGGATTCCCACGGCAGCTCATTTTGGCAACATTTGGGAACTTCCTGCCTGAGACTCCACGGGGCAAACAGAAAAAAACAAAAAATGAGCCCATCTGCAGAAGCGAAGTGTTTAATCCAGACCCTGAGTGGGTAGGGAACTCACACAAGGGGTGCTGGGCATCTCATTTTGCTCTCAAGGACTTGGGACATCTTATTTGGGATCCTATGGATATAAGATAGCACATCTAGATAAGTGAGAAGGGAAATCTCATCCTGAGCCCGGAGGGGTAGAGGATCTTCTCTGAGGAGCACTGAGGTGCTGGGAGAGTAGAGTGCTGGAGATCTCATGTGGGTGATGAAGCCCGTGACAACCCGTACAGACAGCGAGGGTGTGGGATACAGAGCAAGAGCCCGCTGGGGCTCCCAAGGGGTATAGGATGTCCCACTGGTGTACATGAAGGGCATAGCATGCCCCGTCGGGGAGAGTGTGAGGTATGGGATAGCTTTCTGGCATCGGCAGGGGTGAAAGGGCATTCTGTAGAACAGTGAGGGCTGTGGGGTGTCTGTAATAGAAAGTAAGAAAGACCAGAGGGTCCAGTCTGGACACTCCAGAGTGGGAGGGATGGAGATGAAGCTGCACGTTTCCCGGAGGCATCAGATCTCCACTGGGATGTTGCAGGGTGACTGGCAAACCCCAACTCTCTCTCCAGGAGCCCAGGCTGTGTCAGGAGTGTGGGTGCTTCTGGGAAGTGCAGGCTGCTTGCATTGCCAGCGGTGTGGTGGGGGACAGGTCGGGGCTCAGGACACGGGCTGCATGGAGAGGTACAAGATCTCTTCAGGGAGCACGGACTCTCTCTGGGATACAGGCTGGCCTGGAGACACACAGATGTCTGGGCCCGCATGCTCTGCTGGACGTACAAGAGCTCTGGAGGTCAGAGCATGGTCTGAGGCACAGGCTGGCCTGTGGTACCAGCTGGTCTGAGGGTGCAGGCTGGCCTGGAGTTCAGGCTGATCTGGGGGTGCAGGCTTGTCTAGGGTGAAGGCTACTCTGTACATACAGGCTGGCCTGAGGGTGCAGGCTGATCTGGGGGGTATAGGCTGGTCTGGGGGCACAGGCTGGTCTGGGGGTGTAGGCTGGCCCAGGCGCACAGGCCAGTCTGGGGGTACAGGCTGGTTTCAGGTATGAGCTAGTTTTAGGGCACAGACTAATCTGAGGGTACAGGCAGTTTGGGGCACGGGATATAACTGGGACAGGCTGCTTGGGGGGATGGGTACAGAAAGGCCAGTTACAGGCTAGTCTGAAGTAGTCTTTCTTCTCTCCCTCTTCTCTCTCCCTTACCCCCTACTCTACCCCCCCCACCCCCAATATAGTTTGCGTCTGGGGCAAAGGTTATACCAGTGAGCACTGGCTGATGCGGGCATGGGCTGGTTCTGAGGCTGCAGGTTTCCTTCTTGGGGCTCAGGGTCCCCCTGGGGTATGGGTTCCGCTGACCCCCACCGCTCCCACTCCCTCGGGGTACAATCCTCGGGCTGGGGGCGTGGCTTCTCACCTCCGGGCAGCTCCGCGGGGCCGCAGGTGTCTCTGCCCGCAGGCACGTCGGACTGCCACAGCCGCTTGGTGCACATCTTCCACAGCCCCATGTGGGCGGCCTCGCAGATGGCACTGCCATTGGTCTTGTAGGTGTTGAGCTCTACCCAGAACTCGGTGCCCACGGCCAGCACGGCCAGCGTGGCGCCCACGGCGCTCAGCAGGAGCCCTAGCTTGATCTTTCCCTCCCGCTCGGGGGTCAGCTGGTGCTGCCCCTGAGCCCGCCGGCGGCTCGCAGCCTCCCGCCGCCGCCGGTCCTCCTCTTGCATGAAAAAGTTAGACCACATCATCATCCTGGAGGCGGCAGCCCTGGCGGGGCTCAGAACAGGTGCAAGAGAGGCAGAGCGGAGGAGGGTCCTGAGGGCGGGAGCGGGGAGGCAAGCGCCTGTGGTCCTGAAGGAGTGAGGGGCTCAGTTTCCACTGGATTCTGAGAAAGGAAGATGTGAACCTTCCCCAGAACCTCCAGTAGGGGAGTTGAGGTTTCCTCCGGAGCTTAGAAGAGGAAAAAATAGAGCCTCTGGGCGGAAACCCTCCAAGTTCAGAGGAAGGCCTGGGGAGGCCCAGAAACTCCACAAGGAAGGTGGGACCCAGAAGAAAGGCAGGGTACCCCCAAAGTGCAGAGCTGGAACCTGGGTCTCTAGCAGAGGGACCTCAGGGCTCCAGAGCAAGAACTGAGCCCTGGCTGAGGCTCTGAGGGGTCACTCTGGGTCCCCACTGGGAGGAATCACCAGTGGGAAACTGGGTGTCCAGGAGCACCCCACTAAGGCTCAGAGCTCGGGGTACCCAGGGAGGGTTGCCGAGGGCCTCTTGAGTGTTTGAGAGAAGTCTCCTGGTTCCTTTTGGGCTCAGAGTCTGGAGTGGGAGAAGCTGGGTCCCCTCTGGAGTTCAGAAGAGATCCGAACTCCTTCTGGGTCTCAGAAAGGCCGTAGGGCCCCCAACATTCACAGAAGGGGACAGTGGAGTCCTGACGTGGCTTCAGGAAAAGGGGGTGGGTGTCTCCCTGGCCATTCAGAGACGAGAGATCACAGAGTCTCCCTGCGTCTGAGAGAGAGGACAGTGGCTCAGAGACACAGTGGGGTCCAGAGAAGGGGGCTGGCGGACGCCCCGGGGCTCAGGAGGGGGACCTGGGGTCCCTATCGGGGCCAGAGGGAAGGGCTGTGGTCCCCACTGAGGCTCAGGAAACGGGCACGAAATCCCCCCGGGATTCGAAGGACAGCTGGGACCCGGAAGGGACTCAGCGTCCCTTTGGGATCACTCGGCTCCTCCTCCCCCGGGCTCCCAGGGCCTGCCGGGCCGGGAGGGCTCCAGGCTCAGCTCCAGGCCAGCTGCCTCCCGCAGGCCTCCCACCCTGGTCTCCCGGGCAGGGTCCCCTCTCGCTCTCCTGCCTCCGCGCCGCGCCGGCCCCAGCTCCGCGACGCCTCCGAGCCGTCGGGTCCTGCAAGTCGCAGCCCGCTCCGCCCCGACGCGCCACTCGGCTCCGTCCGGCGTCGCCCCACCCGCCTACCCCCGCGCCCTCCCGGGCTATTTCAGGCTCGACCCGTAAATAACACCCGCACCTGTCGCCCAGCGCCTGTTGCCATAGGGACCCTGGGTATTTTAAGGGGACGCGAGGGGAGGAGGGAAACTGCCCCGGGAGGAGGGCCTGGGGGCGGGGTCCTGACCCGGCTGGAGCCCGAGGGGACTTTTATTTCCTTAAGGGGCAAGCGCCTGAGCCGAGGATCCCATCTCCATGGTGGCAGGGAACCTGGATTTGGGGTCCGGAGCAGGCCTGGCTGGGAGCCTGAATTGCTAGGTCTGAGGGAGGAGTGACTGGGGCCCCTGACTCCTGGGTCTGAGGGAGGAGGAGGGGCTGGGGCTGGGGCTGGGGCTGGACTCCTGGTCCGAGGGTGGAGAGGACTGGAGGCTTGGTTGGATTCCCCAGTCTGAGGGAGGAGGGGGCTAGGGGGCTGGACTCCCGTGTCTGAGGGGGTAGGCTAGGGGCCTGGACTCCTGGGTCTGAGGGAGGAGGGGGCTGAGAGCCCGAAGCCCTGGGACGGAAGACTGAGACTCAGACTCCTGGGTCTTGATGGATGCAAGAACTCTTGATGGTGCTCCCGTCTTCAGCTCCCCAGGGGTGAAAGGGGCAGGCCTCGGGGAGAGGCTGGGTGTCAGGGGCCCTGGAACCAGAACCACAGTCCTCATCATTGAGTTTATTAGACAGGGGGCCCCCAGGGGACCTTCCATGCAGTTTCAGCTCCCCTGGGGGCAGGGACAGGGATGGCCATGTGGAATGGCAGCAGGGCCTCATCTTCACCCCTTCCCCCTCCCTCAGCCCTTGTGCAGATGGGCCAGGTGGGACCCACCTTCCACCACCTCTTCTGTTCATCCATGGTTGGCCGCTCCAGGGTGCACCCTGGCCCTGTCCGTCCGCCCTGCTGTGGACACGTTCAGCGCCCTGTGTGGCTCGCATTGGAGCATGAGTTGCCTGGAATGTGACCGTGTGTGTGTGTGTGTGTGTGTGTGTGTGTGTGTGTGTGTGTGTGTGTGTCTCCAGCTCTCCCACCAGCCTAGGGCAGGGAAGGGTACAGGAGAGACTCATCTTTGTCCTCAACACCGCCCAGCCCAGGACTGGACACACAGGAGGCCTTGGGAGATGTAAATTGGGTGACTTAAAAGGATGGACTGGTGGATGAAATGAGATGAGACACACAGACAGGTCCTCCCAAGAGAGGGGAAGGGGCCCCGTCGGGACGCACCTCCCTCTATGTTCTAACCAGCCTTGCTCCCTGTCTCTCAACCAGCAGCTGGGAGATTGCCGGCCAGGCTCCTGGAAGGCCTGGGACTCCTTAAATGAGTGACACCTGTTCTCTCCTTTCTCAAGCCCGACAGGACCCAGAGGGGAGCCGGAGCATTCGGAGCACACCCTGCCCGGGCAGCACAGTGCCCATGTCCTGACTCCATCTTCCCCTCCTGGCCCGGGTTGCCTACCACCACCACCACCACCACCACCACCACCACCACCACCACCACCACCACCCCCCGCAATCCCCTGGTCTGCATCTCACCCTCGCTAAACCACGTGGGAGTGCACAGTTCTCTCCTGTCTCCCCTTGCTGTCTTTTCCCAAAAAGAGTGTGAACTTCCTTTGGTATGAAAGCCCTTGTAATTTTCATGCTGAAAAGTGGCTTGCCCCTTTCCCTTCTTCTGGTCTCAACCATTGCACTGAAATGACCTCTTACCAGGCCAGACCTCGCCATCCTCTGGCTTCTGGGCTTTCTCTGCAGTTCTCAGTCCCACTGGCCACTGCCTAGCCCATGGTCACCTCCTCCCCCAGGGCTTCGTTTGCTACATCCTCTTCTCCCCCACACAGATGACCCTGAGCCTCTAGCCAGGGTCACCTCTCTGTCGGCATTCTCCCTCTAGGCACCCCCTCCCCCACTCAGGGCAGCCCCGTGGCTTCAATGTCTCCTGTATGCCGACCTTTCCAAAACTTATATCACCAGCCATTGCTTCTCCCTGAAGCTCACATATCCAGCGGGTTACCCGATACCCTGAATTGGATTTCAGGCAGGCATCTGTAACTTGACATGTCCAAAGAAGGACGCCTGGTCCCTCCCACCCAAATCCTGATTCCTTGTTCCAGGACCCCTTTCCAAGCAACACACCACAGCTCGGTGCTGTGCAAGTCCGATTAAGAATTCCTCTTTCTGTCACTCAGGCTTCCTAAAATGCAAATTTCTTCCCAGGACTACAGGATGGGCACCTAGCCTATGCCCTGACCTTGCCCTACTGTGTTCACCCCTGTTAACCAGCCTGCCACGAGGTCTCCTCCCAAACCTCCCGTGCCACCTTGGGTGGCCTGAATGCTTGTCCTGTCCTCTTTCCATGTGACAAGTCCCATATCTGTTCAAATGTCACCACTGCAGTGAGGCCTGAAGTCCCGTGTCCCATCACTGTCACCACACCCTGGATAGTGTTAATTCACCTCTTGGTAACCACGGGGTTTATCGTTGGTCTCTCCCAAGGATCCCAGAGGGCAGGACCTTGACCGTCTGCCCACCACATTCCGTAGGCCTAGCCTGGGTCCAGAACAGTTTGGCACTTGATAAATACTTCTTGCATTCTAATCCTGAACACAAACAAAAGTGGGTCATTCCTATCCTGTCTCCATGCTTGCTTTGGGGCAGATCTCTGGATCCGTCTCTATGGTTCCACCTCTCTGTCTCTGTTTAGTTTTGTGTACCTCTGAGACATCCATGCTCTGACATGTGCACCTCTGCTCCCCTCTCTCTCCACATCTGCTCACCCTCAGGGTCTTCAACTTTCCCTGGCTCTGGGACTCTTACATCCCCTCCCTCAACCCCGCTCTTCCCGTCTCTCCACTCCTCTTCATCTCCCCCATCCTTCACCTCTTTCTTGCTCTATATTTGGCCTTTGGACTCTAGAATCCACGCCCCCCCCCCAACCAGTTCTACCCCCTCCTCCACCAAGGAATCCCCCCTCCCACCCATCTTGTCTCTCTGGACTCTGCCTCTCCGTGTTCTGTCTCTCCATTGAGCTTCTGTACACTCTGTCCTGTAGTCCTTCCCCCATATTTTCTACCCACTCTCCCTAAAACTGCTCCCAGGGAATTCCTCCCTGGTTCCCTGCCCTCCAGGTTCTCCCTGTTTCTAGTCCACCCATAGGGCCCCCAAGGGGAACTCCCAACACCCAGTCTGATCCCATCCCTCCCTTGGCTGCCTCCTGTCATCAGAACAGAGGCTGCTGAAGCCCCTGGCACCACCAATGACTGCTTCCTCCCCCTCCATGTCCCAGGCTTTCTTCCCACCAGACTGGGAGCCCTAGAGGGCTGGGCAGTGTCTAAAGCATCTCCATCCCCCAGTATGGTCAGGCTCAGGGCCTGGCACAGAGGAAATATTTACTGAGCAAATGAAGGGACATCCATGAAGCAACGTCCCTTCTGCATCCCCGGTGGCCTTTGAATCCATCCCCTCCACCCCCACAGCCCTTGCTCAGCTCACCTGTGGCCCTCTTCTCCCCTATCCCAGAGCATCAGCCTCTTTCACCACTTTCCCAAGTGGCTCCTTCTAACACGCAATCCAGTCCTGGACTTCTGCTGCTCAAAACTCCCGTTTCTCCTCACTGCCCTCAGAATAAAGCCCAAACTCCTTCACCTGGCACTCCAGCACCTTTCAGCTCTGGCCTCTAGCTCCTTCTCTGACCTGACCTCTGACCCTACCCAGGCCTGCGATGTCCCAGAACTTTGAACCCTGTCCCAAATACAGAGTGCCATGTCTCTCCCCCTGGCCCATGCCTGGGTCGCCCCCTTTGTCACTTGAAAGGTTCCTATGCATCCTTCTTAAACTTCGGCTGGGATTAGGTTCTCCGGGAAGTTTCCCAGAGTACAGCTGACTGCTGGAGCTCAGTCACTGTGTTCTCCATTCAAGTGTCCATCATAGTCCCTGTCACAGCACCAATCACCCTGCCCACAATACGGTTTTTGACGACTCCACCTCGGGAGCAAGGGAACGGTCTGTTTCATCTTGGGGGACCCTGATCCCAACACACACTACCTGGTATGTTAGCAGAGGCACAGAAATGTCAATGAGTGAATGGCTGAATTAATGCATGAATGAGACACAAATGTCTAAGTCCCACAGAGACAGGGCTTCTCCTGTACACCAGATGCCTTGCTGTGCTCTAGGATTTTGTGATTACCTGCTTCCTCCCAGGAATGGAAGTTTCAAGGACCAGGGCCTGTGTTTGATGCTGAATTTCAGCCTGCCTCTGCCTCTCACTCTCCTCTTTGATTTCTGGCCTCCCTTTTGTGCCCTATTCACATTGTGCTCCTGTTTAAAGCCATTCCATGGCTCCCTGCTGCCCTCAGAATGAAATCCAAACTTCTGACCTAACCTACAAGTCCCTGGGCAGTCAAGCTGTGTCTACCTCTCCAGCTTTGTCTTGTCCCATCTGCACCTGGCTTGCTACACTTAGGCCCTCCCTGGAAGCTCTTCCTGCCCCAGGGCCTTTGCATATGCTGCTACCTGGCTGAGACACTTCCCCAGCTTCACCCGGCTGGTGTCTTGTCATCCTTTCAATGTCAGCTAAAATATTCCTAACTTTTAAATTGGGTTACATCTCCCTAACAGAGCAAGTCAAAGCATTTCAGATTTCTCCTGGGTTCTAACCATAACTTACTCTTTGTATATACAGTTCTTTGATGAATGTCTCTCTTGCACAAGATGCAAACTCTATGAGGACATTGGGGAACGCTGTCTTCCTTCTGTAGGCTCAGCGGCTACCCCAATGCCTAATGCTTAAGTATACCAATGGATTTCAGATAACGAATGAACGAGTCACCCTCTGTGGCCATTATGTTCCCTCCCCAGGACCTTCCTGGTGCATAAGAGGCACTCAATAAACCCTTGTGGAATAATGAATGAAAAAGTGAATGAATGAGCACGTCCATTCCTTGTTACCTTGCCTTTCTGCAAGCCTTCTCTTTACCTTTCTGCCTCTTCACATAGGGCATATATATAGTTTGTAGGATAACTATATATTCGTGTGTTATGGGCCCCTCTCCAGGAGTTGGGCTGGGCTGGGAGTCCCTCCCTCCCCCCCGCCCCGCCCCCACATGCACACAGCAAAACATTAAAAAGAAAACATCTCAAAACTGCAAAAAAACTCCACGGCCCTCCCCCCACCCCCCATCCCCCCCAAAAAATAAAACACGACGCCCCCTCCCAACGGCCTCCACCCGGTGGGGGTCCCCGATCCGAGCGCGGGGCGCGGGGGAAGGCCAAGCAGTCTCCAGCGCGCTCGCGGGGAGGGAGGGGCGCCCCCGCCCCCACGGCAGCCTCGTTGCACGCGCGCCCGCGCACGCGCCCCAGACACGCCCCCTCGGCGCCCCCCGGCGCGCGCCCCTACACCGGCGTGGTTTTCCTGTTGAGCGTGTTGGTGTTGGAGGCGGCGGCCTCCTTGGCCAGGGTCCCGGGGGCTGGCGCGGCGGGCGCGGGGGCGGGCGGGGCGGGCGCGGCGGGCGGCCCTGTGACCGTGACCGTGACGCCGCCGCCCGCCTCCTTAGGGAAGGCGTTGTGCAGCGTGAGGAAGCCGGGCGCGCCCCCGCGGTCCCGCTCGGCGCCCGCCCCGCCGCCGCCCGCGCCTGCGCCCGCGCCGCTGTACGCCCCGCCGCCGCCGCCGGCGCCGCCGCCACCACCACCACCACCACCGCCGCCGCCGCCGCCACCGCCGCCGCCGCCGCCGCCGGCCCCCGCCAGCCCCGCGGCCACGCTGCCCTTGGACGGGTCGCGGCTGAGCGTGTACATGGAGATGTCCGTGGAGGCGAAGCCCGGGCCCCCGGCGCCGCCGGGAGACGCATCCCGCGACGGCGACGGCTCGCTGGAGCGGGAGCTAGAGCGGGAGCGGCGGCGGTAGCGGAAGCGGTAACTGGGCAGACGGAGGATGGCCGAGGGGCCGCTCCCGCCACTGCCGCCCGCGCCCCCGCCGGCCTTGAGCAGGTCCGAGCGAGACTGGCAGTGCGCCTCGCGGCTGCGCTCGATGTAGATGTTGACGGCCAGCACGCCGATCACCTCGGCCAGGATGAACGACAGCCCGCCGAAGTAGAAGGACCAGCCGTACGAGTAGTGGTTCTTCTTCTCCTCGTCCCGCTTCGGGCCCGGCTCGCCCGCGTTGGCCGAGATGTACACGATCACGCCGATGATGTTGCTCAGGCCTGGGCAGGGGACGGTCAGACGGGAGCCTGGAGGCCACCTTGGCCCCGCCCCGCCCCCGCTCCCGCCCCGCCCCGCGGCCCAGCCGCGACCGTCCGCACAGTCTCGTCCCAGGTGTCTAACTCCTCCCGAGCTGATCCACAACCCGCCCCGCGGTGGTCTAAGCTCCACCCACCGGTGGTCTAGTTCCTGCCCCAAAGGAGCCCTGTCCCGTCTCAGGTGCTTTAATTCCTGCCGAGCTGGCCCAGGCCCCAGCCCACGCTGGTCTAATCTCCACTTCCGAAGGGCGTAAGCCCCGCCCCAAATGATCTCTGCGCGGTCCCAGGTGTTCTAACTCTTCCTTGGCTAGCTGGGGACCATGCCCCAGCTGGTCCAGGCCCTGGCTGGCCCAGTCAAAACCCCCAGTCCCAGCTAGCCCTGGCCCCAGCGGGTCCAGGCTCGGTTTGGTCTTATCTAAACCCTGCCCGTGATGACGTAATCCCGGCCTGGCTTTCCAGGCCCTACCCTGAATAGTCTAACTCAATCTTTCATGTTATAAACCTAGGTTTTCTCCCGAGCCCTAAACTCGTTTAAACTGTTAATGTGGTAATTCCGCTCTGATTCTCTAGGCTCAGTCCCCGGCTGATCTAAACTCTTACTTTCATGGTATCAATCCAGACTGGTTATCTAGTCTAGGCCCTCCCCCTGCTGGTCTAAAATTCGCCCTTACTGAATCGGGGCCCCCCTTGCTACCCTAAGCCCCGCCTCCAACTTATCAAACCCCGCCCCCTGCGGGTCCAGACATGGCTTCTCCGCCCGTACCCCGCCTTTGAGTCCTCTGGCCCAAAAGCAGATCTTGACCCATCCCCAAAGCACCCCCTTCTCTTAATGCTAAATCCTCCCTCTTCTCTGGATTCTGTCCCCTAGCATTTCCCAGCACTACTCATTTGACGTAGAAAAGAAGGGAAGCCGGGGTGCGGGGGGAGGGAACCTCACTCGAAGTTGGTCTAGATAGCGTGCGAGGGCAAGCTCTTCTTGGATCAACCGGGTTTCACGAGGCCCCGCCCCCTAAAACAGGTTCCCCCCTCCATCTGCTGCCAATTCCCTTTCTCCCTCTCGCGCTCAGTCCTCGGGATGCCAGCCCCGCCCCTCGATCCTCAAGACCCCAGTTGTCTCAAGGCCCCACCCTTCTCCTAAGACCCGCCCCTTCCGTCTGCTGGACCGCGGGCTTCGGAACCTGAGCTCCCAGCATCCCCAATTACGCGCTAGACACCTGTCAGTGCTGGCTTGTTCCCCCCAAAGACGGCGCAAAGGCGACACCTACCTTGCCCAGCGGGTGGCGATGGAGCTCAGGAAGAGCCTAGGAAGGCTCCAGGCCCCAGCAGGCGCCTGGGGCAGGGTGGCTTTACAATCGCGCAGACACGCGCGCACACACAAACACACACACGTGCGCCCGCGCAGGTGGCCTCCCCCTCCCTCTGCCTCTCACCTGCTGCCACGAACAGGATCCCTGCGCCCAGAATGATGTTCCTCTTGGATTTATAGACCCGGGAGGCCGCCACGCACACGCCCCCGAGCAGCAGCAGGATGGCACTGAGGATGGGGAAGATGCTGGAGGCCCGCACGACCCCTGCGAGGGAGAGGAGAGGAGGGGAGAGAGGATGGGGGCGAGGGCGTCATTTGCGGCCTTCTGGGCCCCCTCGAGCGCTGCGCCTCCTGTCTCCGAGCCTCTCGCTAGAATCCTCCAATTCTCGCCCTCTGCCTGTGTTCTGGCCATTGATTTTTTTTTTTTTTTTTCATTCTCTCTCCTCTTTAAAATTTTTCTGTTTCTCGGTCCGATCTCCTCTCCCGCCTTTTTCTTCCTGCTTTTCTTTCTCTCTCGGCCTAGTATTCTCTCTCCTGACACATTTTTCCCCCCTTTTTATTTCCCCAAATCACTCTCCCTCTCTGTTTTTCTCTGACCTTCTCTGTGGACCCTCCCTCTTTTTATCTTTCTCCTTCTCCTCTACGTATTTCTTTCCTTTCTCTGGATTTATCAAATCTCTTAATATCTTGCCCACCCCCTTTCGGCGGGGCTTCATCTCTCTGGGTTCCACGCCCTTCCTCCCTCTGAGCCCCACCCCCTATCCTTCTGCCCGGATCCATCTATTCCTCCGGGCTTCGCTTGTGTGTGTGTCCGTCTGTCTGTCTTGTCTTTCTCTCTGCAGTCCTTTCCACCCACCCTCCAGACCCTAGCAAACGGATTTTGCGATTTCTGAGCTCCGCTGAGGCCGCAGCCAATCATAATTCAGGATTTGCCGCGTTCTCGGAGTAGCTACCAATCGCACCACCGGCTTCCCCGGTCAGCTCTCGAGAGTGGCCAGTCCGCGCTGCAGGTTGCCTCAGAGCCAGGGCGCAGCGGCCAATCCCAGCCCAGAAACCGACAACCAGTCACGGAGCAGTGTCTACGCGAGCTTGGGCTGTAAGACGGCCAGTCACCTCCTGGGATCCCCCCTCAACCCGCCCCAAGGTGAGAGGAGGGGGCGGGAGAGGGATCACTGAACCAATTGGGGTCCAGAGGATCTCAGCCTCCGGCTCTGGACTGGCCGGCAAGTTCTTCCCTGCCTGTCGATCTAAGTGCGCTCCCCCGCCCCTCCTGCCGCGTTCCGCCCCCGCCCCAGCAGCCCCACCCACCCACTCTGACTCAGACCCCCACGTACGGAGCAGATACTCCGCGCTGTCATGATCGTAGTCCGTGTCCTCCGGGAAATGGTTGATCTTCACGCAGACGCCTCTTTTCAACCCTGGAGGGGGATGGGGGTGATGGTGGCGGGGGACACTTAAGAGTGGGAAGAACCCCCTGCGAGAGAAGACCCCTTCCTTCCCCAAACCCCTCCTCTCTCTGGGCCTATTGGGAGACAGGAAATCCTGGCTCCCGAGCCTTTCAGCATCTGGGACAAACTAAACTTCTCTGGCCTCGGTTTTCCCAGCAGTTAAAAAAAGAAAAGAAAAGAAAAGAAAAAGGAAGAAAAAAGAGAGAGCGGGGAAGGAAGGAAGAAAGAAAAGTAAGGAAAAAAAAAAAAAAAAAAAAAAAAAGCAAAAACCATGCAACACTCACTAAAAGGCCACAAAGACCTTTTTGTCCTGTAACCCGGGCTAGGACACTCAACCTCTCTGGCCTTCTGTCTTCCCCCGCTATGAGAAAGAAGGCGCCAGTCTCAGCAATGTCAAGGCGCTCTGCGACTCTGAACTTGTCGACAGGTCTGAAAACGCGTGGGAAAACGAAGGAGCGCGCAGAAGGCGAGGACTACATTTCCCATGAGGCCCTATGAAGTCGCAGCCCCAGTGAACAATGGGAGTTGTAGTCTCTTCAGTTCTGCCTCTAGGGAGAGGGATTCCCAGTCTCTTACCTGGAATCCTCTGGAAGATGGAGTGGCTGGAGCAAGTAGAGGCATGTGAGGAGGTTTGCCTCTAGACGTCATGCGGTCTCACCCCCTTCTTCCATCCCAGAATCCTCATCCTCACACCCTTTGGGGACCCATCTTCTCACCTTTGGGGAAAGCTCCTATTCTATCTCTATCACATAACTAGAGATTGATATGTAAATAAATATAAATATAAATACATTTAGACTCCTCGATTCTCCAGGCTCCTTCCAACCTGCAGGCCTTTGCCCATGCTGTGGATTCCGTTCACATTCTTCACTGGTGAAAAACTTAGGCTGCAAGGGGGCAGCTCACAGGGTACCTGCTTGAGGAAGCTTTCCCTTGTATGCGCACGAGCGTGTACACACACGCCTCCCACCGAAGATGGGTCAGCGTCCTCCTCCAGTGCAGAACAGCTCCCTGCAGTACCCTACTCCCCCCTCCTTTTGGGGCGTGTCTAGGGTTGCTTTATGAGCTTCTTTTCCTCAGTAAGCTGGGGGTTTCTGCAGGCCGACAGGCATGGAGTCTGATTCCTGTGTGTCCCTAGCATTGCCTGGCACAAAGGAGGGAGGCCTCAAGAAATGGGTGTTGAATGAATGAATGAAATTATGAATATAGGGAGAGCAGAAGGGGAGACTGTAAGCAGAAGATGATGGGGAAAGTGATGGGGATAAAGGAAAGGGTTGAGAAGGAATATAAGGCAGTGAGTAATTCCACTAATAGGTAACATTTGCTAAGTGCTTCCTAGGTGGATTAACTCATCCAGAGCTCCCACGAGTCCCATGAAATAGATAATGTTATTGGTGTTGCACAGTGGCCAAATGTTGGGAATTGGACTCACACTGCTTGATAATGAAACCCAACTCCATCATGTCCTGATTCTGTGACCTTGTCGGTGTTACTTAGGCCAATTTGCTTCAGTCCTTTCACCTACAAAAGCGGACAATAGGACCTACGTCATGGAATTGTTGTGAGGATTGAAGCCAGATAGAGATTGAGCACTTTGTAGAACATAATTAAGTGCTCAGTTGATATCAGTCCATCTACCCATTGTCCAGATGAGGAGGCAGAGCCACAGAAAGGATTAATCAATTCCCAGCTGATGGGTGGTGGAAGCAGAATTAAAACACACAGCAGTTTGCCCTACTGGCATATAAAGTTATGGGTCATTCACTACTATCGTCCAAGCATCTAGAACAACATCTAGCACTTAGTAAGTGCTTAATAAATATTTTTATGAAAGTATGATTGAATGGGCCAAGGACACGAAAAGATGCTCAACATCACTAATTAGGGAAATGCAAATCAAAACCACCATGAGATACTGCCTCATACCCACTAGGATAGCTACTATTTAAAAAAGCAAAGCAGAAAATAACAAACATGGATGGGGATGTGGAGAAATTGGAACCTTTGTGCACTGTGAGTGGGGATGGAAAATGGTACCAGCTGCTACCATTTAAAAAATTAATTTAAAGATTTTTATATTTAAAAGTGCTACTATATGACCTCACAATTCCACTTCTGGATATATACTCAAGAGGATTCAAAGCAGGGTCTCTGAGAAACACGTGTACCTCATTTTCAGGAACAGCACTATTCACAACAGCCAAAGCCAACCCTATTTTCCATTGGCAAATGAGCAGAGAAACAGAATGTGGTCGATACATTTAACGGAGTATTATTCAGCCTCCAAAAGTAAGGGAATTCTAACGATGTGATGAAACAGATGAACTTTGAAGAAACCCTGCTGAAGAAAGGAGGCCAGTCACAAAAATACCAATATTGTATGATTCCATTTCTAGGGGGTATCTAGAGGAGTCAAATTAATGGAGACAGAAGGTAGAGCGGTGGGTGTCAGGGGCTGGTGGAAGGGGGCATAGGGAGTTTTTGTTGAATGGGAACAGTTTCATTTTGCAGAATGAGAAGAGTTCTGGAGAACAGGTGCACAGCAATGCAAGTGTACCCTTAAAAAGTTACGATGATAAATTTAATGTTATGGTTTGTTATATTTTACCACAATTTAAAAAAAATGAATGATTGATTGATTATACACCTCAAGTGCAAACTCTCATCCATCAGCACATTCATTATGGTGTGGTCGGTAAGACTGGGGGTTCAAGTTCTCCCCTTTCTTGAGTGGTATCACAGCACACCTCTCAAAACACTCATCATAATTAAATGAGGTTGAGCATGTAAAGCACAGAGCACACAGTCCCTCTCAACAGATCAGTGATGACAGCAGTAATGACAACCAGTACCTACTAAGGGACTAAGCACACACCAAGCACCTAGAGCATTCGACAGGTAGTAATGCACTTGGGAATTATTACAAACCCTAGGGATACTGGATAATAATGATGTCCCTGCTTTACAGGTGAGAACGGAGCATAGAGTGGGAGACTGCTCAGTTCCGTGTAGATGGTAAATTGAGGGGAAGGAGATTAACTGTACCTGGGCTTCAGAGGTGAGCATATTTAAGACAGTCGAGCACAATCCCTGAAATCACATGCCAGGACAGCTGCTTCCCAGCTGTGTGGCTTTGGGGACTTGAATGCCCCTGAGACTCAGCTTCCTCATTTGGGAAATGAAGACAATGCCATGACCTCAGAGGCTTTGATAAGGGTTCAGTGGAACACAGGGTCAAGTGCAGAATACAGGCGGCTGGGTAACATGCTTCTGTGTATTATCTGACCTGACTAGGCTGAGCCAGGAGCTTTTTCTGTCCAGGGATGGCATTAATGTGCCCCTGGGTCTCCCTTGAGCCTGCCTAGCACAGACCTGGGTAGGTGGGAGTCAAGAGGGGGCTGTGCTGCAGTGAGGGTGCATGGAGAAGTGGGCTCCAGCCTGCTCTGCCCCTCACATGTTGGGTGACCTTGTGGCTGACTCACTTCCCTTGCTGACCATCAGCTTCCTCCTCACACCACTTCCCCCCGCACAGTTGGGGGACTGGGGAGATAATAAGATGTGCAAAGTGCTGGGCACAGGGGCTTGAGATACCCCACTTGAAGGACTGGAGCTGTGGGTCTGGGTCTTGATTCCTGAGGAGGGAGCTACACCCACACCCATGTTACCAGCCCCAGGTGGCTCCTGGGCACTTGAAATGTGGCAATTGAGATGAAGTGTGAGCATAAAATACGTACCAAATTTCAGACTTAGTGTGAAATAAATGCATAATATTCCATCAATAATTTTTTACATGGACTAAATATTAAAATGATAATATTTTGGCTATGCTTGGTTAAATAAAAGATATTAGCCTTTATATTGATTTATTATAGTGTATAAATTCTATTTATTAAATTATATTCATTGAACCTTCTCCTTTTTCCTTGTTTGAGTGTAGCTACTAGAAAATTTTAAATCATATATGCAGCTTGTGTGATGGGCAGTGCTGGGTAAAAGGCCGAGATTTCTGGGCTACCAAGGGAGGGGGTACTCAGGATAGTCACCTGAATTCTGAATAATTAGAAGAACAACAACAACAACAACGAAATATCAATGACACAATCTAACCCTTACTCTGTGCCTGCTAGCCTTTTAAATACCTTACATTTACAGCTCATTGAACCCCTCCATAATCCCTGGGAGTTAAGGAGTGTTGCAAACCCCAATCCTTGGAGGATGGAAATGAGGCACAGAGAGGTTCAGTGTGGAGCCTGAGGTCACCCTGCTGTGCTCAGCAGGCAGCAAGTAAACCCAATCCCAGTCTTGTCCCAACGTCTGTGTCTCAGTCGCTCTACCTACTGCATCTGTCCGGGAGACTCACAGGGACATGGGGACGGAACCCGAAAATCCCCAGGGATCGAGTGCCTTCAGGAGGCAGTGGTCCGGGGGGCTTGGTTTCTACATTCCCGGGTCCCTCGTGGGCTGGAGGCTGGCGGATGCCTTGCTTTGTTCTCCTAGGAAGGAAAACAGACCTGGATTCAAATCCAGACTCGACTGCCTATGAGTCGTGTCACCTTGGGAAAGTCATTGCACTTTCTCTGAGCCTTCACCTGCATTTCTAGAAGGTGGGGATGATGGGGCTACTGTGAGCGCTGTGTGGCAAATACGTGATGATTACAGTAATAATGGAGCCGGCCTTCATTTACACCCTCCTTACCACATCTCCTTTGGCTTCTGGGACACCCACTTACCTCATTTTCCCTAAATCTCCATGGCTTTTGCTTTCTGAGCTCCTTTTGCTGGCTTCTCTCATCTCTCTTTTAATAGTGGACTAGCTCAGGCTGCAGCCCTTCAACTAATTGTTTGGTATATTTCTCTCTTCGCATTATCTAGGTGACCTCATCCATCCATATGCAATGACCCCCCCAATTTATATCGCCAGCCCAGACTGTCCCCTGAACTCTGGCCTCATACAGCATATCACTCACAACCTAGATCAGGGGTCAGCAATCCACAACCCGTGGGCCAAACCCAGCCTGCCAAATCTGGCAAAGAATGGGTTTTACATTTCCTAAGTGAATGGAAAAAAAAAATATCAAAGGAGAATGTTTCGTGGCACATGAGAAAGATACAAAATCCAGAGGTCGGTGTCCACACAGGAGTTTAACTGGAACACGGCCACGCTCATTCACTCACCTGTCCTCTTTAGATGTTTTCAGGAGTGGCTGTGACAGGCACAGGTCCACAGAACCTAAAACACCAACCGTGCGGCCCTGAGCTATGCCCACCCCTGTCTTAACACTTAAAAAGCATCCTAAATGCAACACATCCAAAATCGAACTCCTGCTAGCTGTCCTCAGAATAAGTTAGACCAGAGAAAATAAAATACATAAAATGAAATACCCTCTGAACCGTCCCCCAGAGGCCTCCCTGCACCCACCTCCCACCCCCTCCCCGGCCATTCTTGGGCGCTCAGGCCACAGCCTTGGGAGCAGTGACTCCCAACCAGGGATGAATTTATTCCCGGACAGAGAAAGTGGACAGCTTTGGTTGTCATGACTTGGGGACTGCTCTCGGCACAGAGAAGAAAAGGCGGAGGCCAGGATGCTGCCGAGACCCTACAGTGTGCAGGATGGTTCCCACAGCCAAAGTGTCCGGAGTGCTGAGTTTGAGAGATGCTGCCCCGGAGACCCCCGATCTCTTTCTCTCTCTCGCCTCCCACAGCCACCCTGCCACAGTGCCGCAACCCCCACGGCCACTCTGGTTTTGGGACACACTCTGAATCCAAATCTCTCCTCCAACTCCACCCACCCACACCCCAGACAAGCGTCCACCTGTCCTCCCTCTTGCCTGACCCCTCAGTCTCCGCCCAGGGCGTCCAGAGCCCTCCTGTCCGCTAGGTATGTCAGGAATGCTGGACGGGAAAGCCAAGTCACATCCCAGCACCTAGAACATGTGAAATGGGGGCCTGTTCTCTCTTGGATTGCATCTCCCACCACACACTCTTGCTCATGTTACCAGGGGCCAGACACCCAGGCTCCCAGCTCAGGGCCTCCGCCATGGCTACCTTCCCTCCGGAGAGCCACGTGGCTCCATGTCCCCTTCCTTTAGGCCTCCACTCCGAGGTCGCCTGATGGGTGAAACCCATCTTCATCTCCTCACCTGTAATGTCACATGTATGTCCTGACACTTTCCAACATGTCCCCTGTCCTCCTTAGCACTTAGTGCCAGCTAACACCCTAAAGGTTCTGTTTACTTATCTTCTTATCATTTGTCTCTCCCTCGTGAATAGAAGACATATAAAGCTGGGATGTTTTGTTTTTTCCTGCCATTCACCCCCACAATCAAGAACAGTGTCTGGCATATAGTGTAAACTCAATAAATATCAGTCCTATGGATGGATGGACAGATGGATGGATGGACGGACGGATGGATGGATGGCATTCTTATTATATGCTGTCCACTGTCCTAGGGGTTTCAGGACACAAACCCCCACCCATGGCTGGTGCCTGGCGTTTGGTCCGACCAGTGAATGGACCAGACTCGAACGCCCACAGGAGGAAGGAAGTACAATAATAAGACAGTGGACAGATGTGAGGGGACAGGGAGCAGAGGCGACTGTGGGGACGTGCACACCACATGCCTGATCTGCAGGGGCAGCGGCTGCTTGGACCGGCCAGTCGTGGCCACTGCAGAATGAGGTCCTGCGCTGTCAGATCTTCCACTAGTTCAAAAGAAGCTGGAAATCAGATTTTCAATGTGAAGTCTCCCTATTTTTAAATGTTGGCAACTGATTCGGATTTTGGTTTCAGTTTTAAACACTTGGCACACCAGACAAAGCATATCAGCACATCCCATCCTTGAGACCTGGGTTCTCTTGGCTCTGCCCCAGTCACAGCTGGGTGACCTTGGGCAAGTGGCTTAACCTCTCTGAGCCTTGGTTTCCTCATCCCGGACAGGATCCTGCCTCACAGGATTAAAGGAGACAACTGCGCTCCTCACTCACCGCGAGTGCTCAGCAAAAGAGAGGAGGAAAGGATGGGAACAGAGAAGGATGAAGAAGTGGAGGGACCTTGGTCTTTTTGATGCTGGAGGAGAGGTCTGGGACCGTGGAGTTTGCATAAGAGCCGTGAGGCTCAGGGAGGTGAACAGATAGTGATCACACAGGAGGCGGACGCATGGTGGGCCTGGGACCCAGATGTCCTGCCTCCAGCCCCGGGCCCAGAGCTGTGCAGACACCCCTGAGTGGGAGGGAGGAGGGGCTGGGGCAGGGGGCTGGGAGAGGACAGCAGTGAGTAGGTGAGCAGAGGTTGAGGTAGAGGCCCCCCCAGCATGGAGAAGGGCTACAAGAGGGAGAGCAGCACCCAAGGACAGAGCAGAGATGGAGACTGGGAGAGGCGGTGGTCTTAGGGTTCCCGAGCGAGGTGTTCAAGGAGGAGGAAGAGGTGGAAGGAAGCGTGAGTGGAGTGAAGATGAGGCAGAGGAGGCCTAGGGCCAGGCCGGGAGGCTGGAAGAAATCCTAACGGAGAGGGCCAACGTGACTGGAGTCTACAGGAGGGAAGGGAGGAGAGTGTAAAGAGCTCTGACCAGAGAGGGCTCGACCATGACCCATGACGTCTTAGGGAGAAACAGCCCAGGAGGAGGAAGCAGGGGCAGGGGGGTGGAGGGGACGGGGGGGGGGGGCGGGGGGGGCGGGGGGGGGTAGGGTGTCTCTCGCCGAGAGAGGGGGGCCGGAGGAGGCCAGCCTGCCCAGCAGAGGAAGGGAGGGTCCCCGGGAGAGAAGGGAAGGGGAGGGAAGGAAGATGGAATGCAGAGGGCACCGTGGAGGGAGGAGGCAAAGCGAGGGATGGGGCCGGCGGCGGCAGGCGGGCCACTAGGGGACGGTGTGCGGGACGGGTTGGGAGGGTGCAAGAGGTGGGGCCGGACCCCACGAGAGGGGACAGAAGCAGCCAGCGGAGGGGGGGTCCCCGGCCCGCGGAGTCTGGAGGGGAGGTGGGGCGCGAGGCCAGGCCCCCCCGCACCCTACCTTCCAGGCAGCAGATCCTCCAGAGCCCCGAGTGGGTGAGGCCGCCGGGGTCCTTCTTCTCCGAGGAGCCGCTGCCCCCGCGGTGGGGCGGCGCGTCGTCGCTGGCCGTGAGGTTGGTGGTGTTACAGATGAAGGCGCGCGTGTACAGCCAGTAGTCGGTGCTGATGGCGATGGTCATGAGGCCGAAGGCTGCGAAGGCGCCCACCGTGGTCAGCAGCACCTGCACCCCCTTCTCGCACCAGAGGCCCCTCTCTTCGTTCCAGCGCTTCAGCGACTCCAGTTTGACCACGGGGAGCCGGGGGGCCGTGGGCCACCACCGGGG
The DNA here is from genome assembly GCF_030435805.1 of Mustela lutreola. Taxonomy (NCBI): domain Eukaryota; kingdom Metazoa; phylum Chordata; class Mammalia; order Carnivora; family Mustelidae; genus Mustela; species Mustela lutreola. Next base: position 50,822,611 of record NC_081305.1, read on the forward strand.
CAGCGGGGGCGGGGCCGTGCCGGCGGCTGGGGGGGTCACAGCGCAGGCAGAAGTGGGGGCCCGGGGCTGGCCGGGCTGCGCGGGGGCGGCGAGGAGGAGGCGCGGCCCGGGAGGGGGTCAGAGGGCGGCCATGGGCGCCGGCTGGTGGGGGCAGGAGCGGACACAGGGTTAGTAGAGAAGGAGCGCACCTCCCCCACCGCTGCCCAAACCCCACAACGGACCCCCACTGTCTCCCTGCTTGAAGAAACTCCTTCCACTCGGGGTCTCCCTGCCTCCCTTTATCTGGAAAGTCTCCCTCGGCCCAGGGCAGGCTTCCCACCAAACCCCACTGGGAGTTGGTGGGAAACCGCCGGCCACCGAGCCTGACGCTGCGCACCCCCCTCCTGCGCCCTCCGGCACCTCCCCCTGATCCTCACGTCTTACCCACCCGGAAGGCCGCTCCCCCCTACTCTGGCCCCCCGGGCTTCCTCCTCCCAAGGAACCTACAAGAGCCCCATCACCATTCTTATCTCGCAGGGTTCTGCTTGCTCCCCTCGTCCCCTGCAAGTTTCACCTCCTCGCCTACTGTGTCCTCTCCGCAAGAAACATAAATCTCTCAATCTCTCTCCTCAGCTAACAAAAATCTTCCCAACGGATCCTCACTGTTTGCACAACTAAGAAGAACCACGTGGTCACCACCACTCCCACTCCGGCCCCCTCCGGCTCCCACTCAGACCCCTATGTCTCTGGACCAGGGTTCTCAACCTCTAACACAGCTGGAAATCACCGAAGGACCTTAGAGATCAGGATACCCGAGCCCCACCTGGGCAATTCCAATTTCATTGGTCTGGGGTGTGGTCCCTGAGCATCTAGGTTTTAAAAATTTCCCTGGGGGATTCTAATGGGCCACCAGCACATGGAACCCTCTGGTTTAGAAGGATGTCTCCAGCCCCCTCAAACTCACTCCACAGTCCCCACTGTCTCCCTTGGACCAGCCCCAATCCCCTACTGCGTCTTGGACTCAAGCAAAATACCCCACCCTCTGCTTTGCTTCAAGAAGTCTTCCGAATCTGGCCCCCACTGTCTCTACAACTTAGGCAAACTCATCATAGCCATCACTCTCTCCTCCTCCATTAAGAAAAATTTCCTCCATGAGCTCCACGGAGAAGCTACTCACAAGAATCCCTTCCCCCAGACCCCCAGTTCCTCTCCATTCAGAAATCTCCTGATGTTTGACCCAGACTCCCACTGCTGTCCAGGGAAAGTTCCCCACTCTGCCCAGCATCCCCCCTCCCACCCCATTCCTCTGCCCTTCCACCATCTCCCATTGCCTCCAAATCCCCTAACTGGAGCTCTGGTTCCCCGTTATCTTCATCACACTGATGAACCCCCAAGTCTAGATCTCCCCAACTCACTTGGAGCTCCCACTCTCTTTAACTTACGAGAACCTCCCCCCTTCTCCCTAACCTGACTTCTCTTATACCACCAAGAATCCCCTTCCTCCACCAACATCTCCTGTACTCAGGAAAATTCCCTTCAGGAGCCCCACTACCTTCTCTTCTTGGGAACCCCCCCACAACTCCCCTTACTCTTTCTCCTGTGCTGAAGCACCTACTTTTTTCCAAATGTAAATGGAGCCCCCCATAGACAGTGCCCCTCAGAAAAATTTCATCCAGGAGACTACAAACTCTCTTTCCCATTCAGTAACCCCTGTGTCTGCTCATTTCCCTCTTCCACAGCATGCCCACCACCACACCCCCAGCCCTGCCTTCTCTACCCCAGCCCTCCTTCCGGGCACACGACCCATACCTGCTTCCACCACTCACTGTTTCCTAGACTTCTTCCCCAAATCCCATGTTACAGTTCAGAGCATGGAAGCCAACAGAAGGAACCCCCCCACCCCCCCCCCAACCGCCCCGGGTCCTAGTACCAGGGTGACCTTGGCCTTTTCCACCCCAATCAGCTGGCCCTGTCTGGGTCTGCTCCTAGGAGGGGTTGCTGAGAAAGGTTGTCTATGGGGGGTATCTCCATGGCAACTGGGCCTAGTGCCCCACACATGTGTTCCCTCCCCCACCTCCACTAGCCTGCCTACACGCAGCCCCTACCCGTGCCCATTCATCAGCCCACTGGACACTGGCATCCCCCAGCCCCCATCCTCGGTTCTGGCCCCTTCCTCTTTCAAACGCGGAGTTTCCTCTCCTCGGCTCCTGGTTTCTTCTCCCCCATCCGTACCCCTCGCCACCAGCACCAACGCCTCCACTGTCCTAGCAAATCTCTGCTTCCACCCCGGGGTGAGCCCATGACCCCGAGGTGTACCCCTCCCCCTGCTGGACCCCCCACAATCCAAGATAAGCAGGGAATGGAAATGGGGTGAGTGAGGGAAATTCTCCATCAAAAAAAGATTTGAAGATCTTTTCATTTTGTCGATTTGAGGGGCAATCTGTTTGGTTTTAGGGACTCTTCCTTTCGTCCATCTGTCAGCGGCAGCAAAAGAGGAGGGAGCAGGGGACCCCCAATTCTAAAGCTTCCGGATATGAGAGGGGTCGCCAGCCCTTCTCCCTCTGAAGGGGCTGACTCTTTCCTCCAGAATTAGGGGGGGTCACAGAGCCTTCCTTCTACACCCGCCCACCTCCGATTAATAAAAAGATCTGTCTCACCTCTGTTAACGATAGGTCAACTCTCCGATGCACTGGGGAGGGGACGATGAGCCCCCCTGTCTGCACCCCCCCCCAGAAAAACCCTTGTGGCTCCCACTTCTCACTGCTCCCCCTCCCCCAGCAGCGAGGGACCCAGGCGTCCGACCTGGTTGGGGGGGTGGAGATGAGGAGGCGGATGGGGATTGAGGGTGTTGAGGTGGGAGGGGATGCTGAGGGGCAGCTCTGAGCTCGGGCCCCAAGGGAGTGGGGGTCGGGATGAAAAAAAAAAGGTGAGGAGACAATTTGGTTCTCGTGTCGCTGGGTAAAGTGCGGAGCTGGAGGACGAGAGAGGGAGGGAGGAGGGAGGGGGGAGGGGAGCCGCTGAGGATGGGGGAGCCACAGAGAGAAGGTGGGGGGAGGGAAAGGATTGGGGGGCAGGGTCTGGGTGGCAGAAGGAAGCTGAGGAAAAGGAGAGAGAGAGACCCAGAGAGGGAGGGAGAGAGACAGAGAGAGACAAGGAGAAGCGGAAAGAGAGAAACCCAGAGACTGTGAAACAGAAATGGGGGAGGGAGAAATTTGGGGGAGGCAGCGGCTGGTAGCAGAAGGAAGTTGGAGAGAGACACACACACAGAGAAATATCCAGAGAGAGAAGGGGACAGAGACAGAGACACAAAGAGAGAAACCAAGAGACTGGGGGACAGATGGGGGGTGGGGTAAGGGAGAGGATGGGGGGGTCAGAATGGGATAACAGAAGGAAAGAAGAGACAGGGACAGAGTCATCCAGAGAGGGGGAGGAGAGACAGATGGGGAGAGACAGACAGAGACCGAGGGTGGGGGGGAGAGAGAAAGGGAGAAAGGGAGAGAGAAATGGGGGGTGGGTGCAAGGTCTTAATAGAGAGAAGGATGCTTTAGAGAGAGAGAAAATGGAGAGAGACAGAGAGAGAGAGAGAACGGACAAGAGAGTAAATAATAAGAGAGATTTAGGGGAGAAGGCTCTGAGTGGCAGAGGGTGGCTGAACACGGAAAGGCAGGTGCGGAAGGAAAGAGAAAGACCCACAGAGAGGTGGAGAGCGCCTGACTGGGAGAGACCCCGGGAACGAGACACAGAGAGACACTGAGGAGGCATCAGAAGGAAGCTGGAGGAAAACAGGAGAGGGGCCAGGCTCCGATGGATGAAGGAGGTCAGAGATCCAGGACACCCGCGCCCCCTCCCCTACCACCTCCCTCGCCCCTGATCCCTACCCCCATCCCCATTTCAAAGCCACCACCCCACCCCCACTAGCCTCCATCTCTCCACAGCATCGCCTGCCGCCGCCACCGCCTCTTCCTGTCGTCATAGCAACAGGATCCAGGCGCCCAGCCAAGGCTGGCAGCAGCGCCGGAAATGAGGGGAGGGCCTTTCCAAAAGGACCCCAGGAGCTGTCCCCTTTCCCCAAATCCAAGGGACAGCTCCACCTCCCGGGGCCTTCCCACCCCCCACAACTGCCAAGGGCAAAGAAATTCTCTTGTATTCAAGTTAGGAGGGTAGCAAGCCCTTAGTTCCACTGACATTTCATTCCCCCCCCACCCGCCCCTTGCTCCAGAGTGAGAGTCCCCCAAGACAGGAACGGGAGTGAGGGGGCAAACAGGAGGTGCGAAACTGGAGTGAGAATCAGTCTTAAATCTGCCTGGGGCTGGACGGGACGGCTCTACAAGTTTGAAGAATAATGATTGTTGGAGTTCCAGAACTAGCCAGTGGGCAAGGGGGTGGGAAAACTCGAAGCAGAAAATCTGAGATGAGAGTCAGAAAGTTCATTCTTGGATTCAAGTCTCAGAGATGCCTGTAGCCAGTGGGTGACCTTGGGCAAAACATTTCCTCCTTTCTAGACTCAGTGATAACAGGAACAAATGGAGAACGGGGATAGAAAAGGTCTTTGCACACTGCTCTAGACAGACAATTATTTCAAAGACAGTGTCCTCCTGCAAATGCTATCCAAACCCAAAAGCTAGGCGTGACCACACACTTGGGCTGGGGAGTTTGCATGCTTCGGTGTCTTGTGGAATTCTTACAGAATCCTTGTGACGGGGCACTGAGAGTCCCATATTACAGATGAGCAAACTGAGGCTTGGAGATGTATGGCGAGCTGCCCAAATTGCTCAGGGAATAAAAGGCAGACTTGGGGATGAAGCAGCCTCTTTGTGGGGCTTGACAGGGGTGGACAGCCAGAGGGGAACCTCAGAGCCATTTAACATGCCACTTTGGGTCCCTTGCCTCCCTTTTGGAGACTGGCAGAGACAGAGAAAACCTATATTTCTCACACATCCAGTCCTCTTCCCCTGGAGGAGCCCTACCCTGTACCCAGCATCTCTCATATCCACTGGAGTTTCTAGAGGTCAGTTACTTAATGCTCACCATGGCCCACGGGGGAGAGGAGTTTAGAGAAGCATTCTGACACCCCTTGTTTGGAAGCAAAAAAACACCAGCCTCGAGGGAAGGGGCCTGGAATTCATTCATTTGAGAACTATTTGTTCTGCCTCTGCTCTTTTGCCAGGGAGAGGGACGCAGCTGCGAACAGGCTCGGCCACGGACATAAACTGAGCTGCCGATATTACAGACTCAAAGTCATTTGCAGCCATTGACTCGGTCTCTTGGCTTCTGTCATCGGCCCCCGTTTCAAAGACGGGGAGACTGAGACCAAGAGAGGTAAGCACATCACCAGGGTGGAAAGTAGCTACAATCAGAACCGAGGTTTCAGATCCCAGAGTCTGTGCTGTTTTCTCGGCTAATAATAAGCAAAAAAAAAAAAACCAAAAAAACCAGAAACCTTATTATGAAACTAATAAAACAAGCCAGGGTTTCCAAGCCTCGGAACTAGTGATACTCGTGGAGTAATTCTCTGTCAAGGGGGGCGTTCTGTGCCAGAGGCCAGGAGCAAGGGGTTATTATAAAAAGAAGTCAATCTGTCCCATCTCAAATCCTGTTCCTTTTTGGAAAAGCCTCTTAAAGTTTTTGGCTGTTTCTTCTCTGACTTACCTTACCATCCTTAAACAATAATTCTCTCCTGGATGTGTCAGCCTTATACATCATGGATTCTTTTTCTCTGATAGAGATAAGGATTTCACTCATTTTTCCCCTCCCTTCCTGCCCAAACACATATTTTTAGTTTTTCTATTGGTTAACTTTGTGGCAATAAGTGACAGACTTTACGTTGTGATTCCTTGTTTCAAGGGCATATATCTGGTTTCCTTTTTTTAAGATTTTATTTATTTATTTGACACACAGAGAGAGATCACAAGTAGGCAGAGAGGAAAATGGGGGGGAGCAGACTCCCCACCAAGCAGAGAACCCCACCTTGGGCTCCATCCCAGGAGCCTGAGATCATGACCTGAGCCGAAAGCAGAGGCTTAACCCACTGAGCCACCCAGGCGCCCCAATAAATAAAATAAAAATTATTTTTTATTTTATTTTTTTTTTTAAAGATTTAATTTATTTATTTGACAGACAGAGATCACAAGTAAGCAGAGAGGCAGGCAGAGAGAGAGAGAGGAGAAAGCAGGCTTCCTGCTGAGCAGAGAGCCTGACGTGGGGCTTGATCCCAGGACCCTGGGATCATGACCCGAGCCGAAGGCAGAGGCTTTAACCCACTGAGCCACCCAGGCGCCCCAATAAATAAAATAAAAATTATTTTTTAAAAAAGATTTTATTTATTGGGGCGCCTGGGTGGCTCAGTGGGTTAAAGCCTCTGCCTTCGGCTCACGTCATGATCCCAGAGTCCTGGGATTGAGCCCCACATCGGGCTCTCTGCTCAGCTGGGAGCCTGTTTCCTCTCTCTCTCTCTCTGCCTGCCTCTCTGCCTACTTGTGATCTCTGTCAAATAAATACATAAAAATAAAAAAATAAAAATTAAAGATTTTATTTATTTATTTGAGAGAGAGAGCATGGGGAAGTGGGGGACAGAGGGAGAGGGAAAAGCAGATTCTCTCCCGCTGAACAAGGAGTCCAATGCGGGGCTCGATCCCAGGACCCTGAGATCATGACCTGAGCCAAAGACAGACACTTAAGCAAATGAGCCACCCAGTGCCACCAAAGATTTTATTTTTTAAAAGTAATCTTTATACCCAATGTGGGGTTCAAACTTGCAACCCTGAGAACAAGAGTCACATGCTCCCCGAAACTGAGCCAGCTGGGTGCCCAGGTCACATGTTTTTGCATCTCTTGGGCATATACTTAGGAGTGGCATTTCTGGATCCTGTTTAACCTTTTGGGAAATGAGATAGCATCTTTGGACTTTGTGTTGTAAGATAGATACGTTGGACCCACTGATCAACAATTCAGTTCATGGAAAGGCTCTTCAGAAGGAGTGGCACAGAAGGTACAGGTCGTGGCTCCATTCAGATCTCATTCCTATATTTGCTGATGAATTCATGTCACATTACCCAGGGTCTCCCATGGGCTGGACCTAGAGATCTAGAGACTGTAGAACCAGAGAGAAGCCTGCGAAGCCCCTAGGCTCCAGAAGGTCCTCTACCCTTAACTTCCCCTGTGGTCGGCAGAACTCTAAAATAACCCCCAACATCCCCCCTGCCCCCAGGCATACACACCCTTTAGAATTGCCTCCCCTTGGGGTGCCTGGGTGGCTCACTCTTTAAGCGTCTGCCTTCTGCTCAGATCATGATCTCAGGGTCCCAGCATCGAGCTCTGCATCAGGCTCCCTGCTCAGTGAGAAGCCTGCTTCTCCCTCTCCCACTCCCCCTGCTTGTGTTCCCTCTCTTGTTGTCTCTCTCTCTCTCACTCTCTCTGCCAAATAAATAAATAAATAAATAAATAAAATCTTTAAAAAAAAAAAATGGCCTCCCCTTGAGTATGGGCAAGTTTGTGAATAGAGTGAGGCGTCATTGCCACAGTAGATTACATTATACGGCAAGGTGAGGGGATGCACATGTAATTAAAGTCCCTAATCACCTTACTCGTAGTTAATCCAAAGGGAGGGTATCTGGGGTGGGCCTAACCTAATCAGGTGATCTCTTTGACAAGGATCAAGAAGTGGCAGAGACTCAGAGCAAGATTCTCCTGCCCTGTCCTTAGGGAAGGCCACACACTACACACCTGAGGATGGCATCTGCCGGATCCACCAGCAAGAACACAGGAACAGCGTCTGTCATCCCAGGGAAATGATCTTTATCTCTATCCGAGGGAGCGTGAGAGAAGACCTCTCCCTAACGGAACTTCCCCATGAGAATGCCGCCAGTCGGCTTCTGGACTGCAGCCTTGGGAAACCACGAGCAGAAACCCCGTGCACTGCGCTGGCATCCTGAGCCACCGAAAGTGTGAGATTAATAAACACGTGCTGCTTTAGGCCACGGCATCTGTGGGCATTTGTTACAGTGGCCAGTAACTGATAGACTCTGGAAATGACATCGCACCGTGAAGGTCACACAGAGGCTGTTCAGCCAAGGGTGCATCCATGTCCACTCTCCATGCCTCCCTCTTACTCCCACAACCAGTCAGTCAGTCCCCGCGTGCAGACTCCTCTCTCTCCAGGATCCCTTCCATATCCATCCCCTTCTCTCTGTCCTGCTCTTGACTGGACGGTCCCACCAGCCAGTGGATGCCACCAGTCTCCCTTCAGCCCGATTCTCCTTTGGCCCCTAAAGACTCCCTAACACTCAGAGCGGACCCTTTCCCTCTTCTGCTCAGAATTCTCCTATGGCTCCCTATTGTCCTCAGGAGAAAATACAAGCTCTTCACCTGTGTCCTTTGCCAGAAGCGCCAGTCTTGTCTTATGCCATCTCCACAGCTGCCTCCTGGAGCCTGGAGTGGTTTCCCCCACTCTGCTCAGCTCCTTCACACTTCTGAAGTTCCTGAGTGTGGCTCCCTCACCTGGAACCCCTTTCCATCTCTTCCATCTCTTGGAATCTTCTTCTGTCTCCCACATGAAGACTCAACTGAAATGCTTCCTCCTCTGGGAAGCGTTCCCCGACCTCCCAAGGCTGCATCAGAGGAAATAGCTGCACTTCCCCCATGCCCTGTCGTGCCTCCATTAGAGGAGGGTGACCACCTGGCATTGTGACCGGCATGTCAGTCTGTCCCCCCAGCAGAGTAGGGGCTGGTGCCCCTCACTCTCCTCCAGTGCCTGGTTTTGGTACTGCAGGTGCTGCACGGACAGAGGGACAGACGGATGCAGGAAGGAGTGAAAGACTCGGGGAACAAGGGGATACATATTCTAGGGTCCTCTGGCAGCCAATTACAACCTCCCATCCCTGTCCAACCCCTCTCCCGCCTCATATCCTGAGTATGCGTTCTCCCAGGTGTTTGAGTGTATCTTGTCAACAACAGCTGGGGCCTTTGTGTTTTCTCAAGAGGAACAGAGTGGTGGTGGCGTGTTTTCCCGCTGTACCAGGAAGAGAAGATCAGCGTTTCTAAAATGTCCTCATTCAGGGTGAAGTGGAAATATTCCAGTGCTGAGGAATCAGGTGGCCTGAGTTCTAATCCTTGCTTTTCCTTGCCTCCCCAAGGGACCCCAGAACCAAATCCCTGTGCTCTCGGCACTTTGTGCTCTTGTCTGTAAAGGGGATGGGGAGGGGGGCAGTGATCTCGCTCCAAATGGGATGTCCTGGGATGATGACTCAAAGCCACACATCCAAGGAATTCTGGCAGGGTTTTGGGGTGTCTGTGAAGCCGAACATTGCCTCTGAAATTTTGTGAATATGGGTACTCTTCTCTGGAGGCTCATAGCTTTCATCCCGTTCTTGAAGGGTCCCCTAATCTCCTACAAGTTAAGATTGACTGTCTATTGACAGATTGAACAAAATCTCATTTGTGTCAGTAAAAATAAAAATTTTTTTAAAAAGCAAGGGAGAATACATGAATGCAAAGTTATTGTCTAACGCAGGTTTCCTCAACCTGAGCACTAGCCATATATCGGACCAGATCATTCTTTGTGGTGGCATCAGAGAGCAACCTGTAGGTACCATTCCCTGGCTGCTACCCACCAGAGGCCAACAGCAACCCCCAACTGTGATATACCTAAAGCTGCCCACCCCCCAGGGGTGGGGGGTTGGGATCAGTGAGAAGATGAAAGGCACTTTTTTCTTTTGGTCCTCTGCTGCTTAAATTTGAAATTCATGACTAAACATTAAAAGTATAATAAAAATGAGTTTAGGGGGTGCCTGGGTGGCTCAGTTGGTTAAGTGACTGCCTTTGGCTCAGTTCATGATTCTGGAGTCCTGGGATCGGGTCCAGCATCCAGCTCCCTGCTCAGCAGGGAACCTGCTTCTCCTTCTGATCTTTCCCCTCTCATGCTTTCTCTCCTCTCTCTCTCTTTGAAATAAATAAATAAAATAAAACTAAATTTTAAAAATGAGTTATTGCTAAAAATAAGTTACCTCCATTCAAGGGACACACACAGCTGTTAAAAAAAAATGGGAAGAATCTCTACATTTGAAAAACGGCAGAGATGTTTAATGTGTTTACTCTCAGAACCCCTCTATGGGCTTTACAATGCCAAGGGGGGTGCGCCTGGGTGGCTCAATAGGTTGAAGCCTCTGCCTTCGGCTCAGGTCATGATCTCAGGGTCCTTGGATTGAGCCCCTCATCCAGCTCTCTGCTCAGTGAGGAGCCTGCTTCTCCCTCTCTCTGTCTGCCAGTCTGCCTACTTGTGATCTCTGCCTGTCAAATAAATAAATAAAGTCTTTTTAAAAAATGCCAAGGGACCTCCAAAAACGTTTGTTTCTGCGTATTATGTCTGTGGACACATAACATATTCAAAATTCAAATGGGGGAGACTTAACAACCTGTATTAATTTCAGTAAAATAATAAAATCATTGAATGTTTACCTAGACAACTCATTTTAGTGAAAAATAATTGTATTTTCCCAAAATACAATTGGCACACAAAAATACAGTGGTGTTGACTTATATTTTTGAGAATCTATACAGTGTTTGGTCTACCAGAAGAAAGTGGGGTTCTCATATCTTCTTCTGCATTCAATTTATTCTGATAGCACCCGTTGTGTAGATACAAAAAGACCCTGGACCTTATACATGCATGAGAGACTGAAAGTGGCAATGGCAGACCATATCTCAGTATTCTTGTAAAAGTGGTTTTGACCTCACGGACCCCTTCATCAGGTCTCAGGGAGGCCCCAGGGTCCCTGTGCCACACTTTGAGAACTACTAACATGTGTGGTAAATTAACTGAGTGGGGTAATGTGGTGTAAGAATGTGATAGTTGGGGCACCTGGCTGGTTCTGTCAGTAGATTGGGCTTGGAGTTCAGGCTGAAGCTGCCGGGTTTTTTTTTTTTTTCTTTTTTAAAGATTTTATTTATTTATTTGACAGACAGAGATCACAAGTAGGCAGAGAGGCGGGTGAGGGAAGGAGGGAGCAGGCTCCCTGCTGAGCAGAGAGCCCAATGGGGGTTGGCGGGGGGGGGGGGGGGGGGGGGGAGGCTCCATTCCAGGACCCTGGGAACATGACCTGAGCCAAAGGCAGAGGCTTAACCCACTGAGCCACCAGGTGCCCCAAGCTGGAGCCTTCTTAAAACAAATAAAACTATGATAGGTAAACAGATGGAACATTGTGGCTCAACATACTTAGAGTATACAGCTCAGTGGTTAAGTGTGATCAGTTCAGGAAACCCCCACGTTTCAAATCTTAGCTTGACCGCCTATAAGCTGTGAGACCAGGAAAAGGTTACTTTACCTCTCTGCATCTCCAGGATCTCATTTTATAAAAATGGTATGAAAAGAAAAGCACCAGTTTCCCTGGGCTATTGGATACAAAGTGGCTGGCACATAGAAAGCAGTCAATAAATTATGCAATTAATTTATGCAAACTGTTGTTATTAAGTGTCCTTGAAAAACAATAAGGTAGCATTATATAACTGATACTGAATACTCTTCCTAATACATGGCCCTGTGAAACTGGGAGGGGCAGAACTCTGTGTACACAACGATAAAAGCCATGTCAAAACTACCTGTATGCACTATGTATTCAGTTGTATGTGGATTTAAAAACGCGTGCCTGGGGGCTCCTGGGTGGTTCAGTGGGTTAAGCCTCTGTCTTCAGCTCAGGTCATGATCCCAGGGTCCTAGGATTGAGCCCCTCATCCAGCTCTGCTCAGCAGGGAGTCTGCTTGTCCCTCTGCTCCTCCCCTCACTTGTTCCTTCTCATTCTCTGTCTCTCTCTCAAATAAATAAATTAATTTACAAATAAATAAAGATAAAGAAATCTTTAATCTTTAAGATCCCATTCCATTTTCAAAAATGTAAAAAACAAAACAACCAAACCAAACCAAACAAAAAATCTTGGTTAGTTCTTTTTTAAAAAAAGAACTTAAACTTTAGGACATTAGGTTTGTTAAGTTTTGGACAAAATGAGCAAATATCCAGCAAACATCCAGCACTTACTCCAAAACTGTCCTTTCTGCAGGCAAGACAGACAGCACCAATCGACAGGGATGGCAGACAGCACCAATCAATCCAACCAGTGGGGACATCCCTTCCCAATGAGCAGACAGATATTAAAAATCCCTCTCCACACCATGTTCCAGGCAGCCAGTAGGAATTGATTCCTCTTGACAAAGGAGCTGAAACCTCTTTGCCAACCCAGATCTCAAACATGACCTCCAGAAATTCCTGAAACCATTGGAAATGACTCAGAATATTTCCCTCAGGGAATCTGATCCTGCTGAATCGTCTTCTTCCCTGCTAACCTGCCCCCACCACTCTCGCTATTCCAGAGGGATTTGGAGTCCTTCTGCCCATCCCCCCTCCTTTTTACAGAAAAAGAAACTGAATCCCCAGAGATTAAAAGACTTCTCAAGGTCACAGGATGAATTTGCATCGAAGTCATGGTAGTGAAATAGAGTGGCTTGAGAGAGGCGGTTCTGGGATCAGATAGGCCTGGGAGAAATTTCTCCCTGGCATCTTACCAGCTGGGTGATCTTATCTCCGGTGTGCTGGTTTCTTCCTCTACAAAATGTTTGCAATGCCTAGTTCCAAGAGGTTTGGGAGAATCCAACCAGCGTGGTCTTGATTGTGGGAGCTGTCCAGTTCGCCCCCAAGAGCCCAAGTCCCAACAAGGCAAAGAGCCTAAGGGCTAGCGCTGTTTCCTTTCCAATACACTTCAAGGAGAAGCTTGGTAAACATCCAGGCTGGTTTCAGCCCCTCGGTGGAATAGGTGAGATCACAGATCTCCGGGCCCGCTTGGAAGCCTCAGACAGGGGCTGTGGGCAACGTCTCGTGAGATCACGTTGGGGAGGAACGCGTGCATCCCACAGTAGGGGCGCAACAAATGCAGCCATGGTTTCCCAACAGAGCATTGGGAGAGCCCGCTGCTCTCCGTGGGAGCGCAGGGAAGCTGAGGCTTGGGCACCAGATGAATCTGCTTTCAGCTCTACCTCCGCCACTTTGAAGCTACGTGACCCCGGGTGGGTCATCTCCCCTCCAGGGCCCTATCTGCAAAATGACTTCAGGAAATTCAACACATGGGCTTGGGGAGAAAACCCGATGAAGCAATAAATGTAGAAGGCAGGCCAGCGAGAGTTACAGTACTCTAAGTGGTCATGGTGACACCAAGAGTTAATTTTTATTGATCCTGATGGGTGTCGTTTGCTGTCCTACACGCTTTACACGAAGCGAATTATAAAGTGCTGCTGTTAATAATGAGGATGATTAAGCAACTTAACAAAGACCAACCTAACCTTGTTCTGCGGGACTCAGAGGCCCCCACCCTGGGGGCAGAGACCAGGACCCAGACTCTGTATCCGATCCCCTCCCCCTCGGCAGGCGGAGACGTGTTTGAAATAAAGTTTATTGAAGTTTCTGTCGGTATTTACATATGATACACGGCAAATAACAGAGCCAGGCCCCCCCACCCCACCCCTTCCCCACCCCGAGCCCCCCTCCCCCCAGCCTCGTTAAAAATCGCTGCGTAAAGACAGGCTAACTGCTGCGGTCCCCCCTCCCCCCTCCCACCTAAGATGCAAACTAAAAGCCCCCGTCCCTCCCCTGCCCCCTCCCCCCACCCCGGGGGCTTTTCTGGTTTCGTGTACAACACTGTGCTACCTCGTCCCCGCCCCCCAATGGGGGGAAGGGCGAGTTTCTGGTGACCTTCCCCCCAAATCTGTCCAAGGGGGCGGACGGACCCTTGAAAGAGGCCAGAGTTGGGGGTCTAAGATGGGAAGGGGGACTTCAATGAGGGGGAGTGCCAGAAAATGGAAGACTTCGAGGTTTGGGGGGTTTGGACCCCCGCTACTGCCTCTCCCTCCCCCGACGGGGCCTCGAGGGGGAAGAGGCCGGCACAGGTGTGGAAATGGCACGGAGGAATTCCCTCCACCCTAGGGTCTCCAGCCCTATTGTGTGGCGTGCGGGGCTAGATGCACCTAGAGGCTTTGGGTGAGCGGAAGGAAGGAGGAAGGGAGAACGAGCTCGAAGAAGAAGAAGAGAAAGAAAAAGAAGCCAAGGGCAGCTGAGAAAGCAAGGAGATCCTTCCGATGGCGCCCCCTGAAAGGCAGGTGACCTTCAGGAGGCCGAGAAGAGCCCAGCCGGTGAGGAAGAATGGGACCTCCCAGGGGAGTAGAGAACTGAGTTGGGGGAGGGGAGACACCGAGTTGAGCACGCCCCGGCCTCCAGCCTCCCACCCCACCCTCAGCTGCGGGCGCAGCAAAAAGACTGCCCGCTGCACCCGCCGGCCCAGAAGATCCGGAGATGAGATTGGGCGGGGAAATAGAGAAGTCGGGGCCGAGGCGAGAAGAGGCTAGTTGGCATTCCAGGCGGCTGCCCAACCTACTCTCCAGCCCAGCGCCCCTGCGGCGAGGCCGCAGGCTGCGGGGCTCAGGGTGGGTGGGCGCCTGCACCGCTGGCCCCCAGCGTGCAGTGCGCGGGGCAGGGAAACCCGCCGCCGGGCACTGGAGGGGAGGGGAGGGTCAGAGGGAGGGGGCGGAACCAGGGAGAAACTGGGGGCCCTCTGCGAGTGGCTGGGACGGAGGAGGTCGAGAGACCCCGGAGGGGGAAGGAGCCCTTGGAAAGTATAGGGACCAGCACGGAGGCGCGGGGCCACCGAGAAGAGGGCGGGGCTAAAGCGTGCGCAGCATCCGGGGGGGGGGCGGGGTAGTGAAGTTCTGAGGGAGGGAGCGGAGCCCTGGGGCCTAGAGACCCCCAAGGGGAGAGGTGGAGGAGGAGGAGGAGGAGGAGGAGGGGAAGGAGAAGGGAGAGCCGAGGGGCGGGCCTCAGCAGGGCGAGGTGGAGATGTGCAGGTGGTCCGGGTACTTGATGGCGGGAGGGTAGTTCTGCGTCATCTGGATGGAGACGTCGCTGGAGATGTCGGAGGGGCTGCGGCCGCGGCGCCACGCCTCGGGCTGCAGAAACTGGCCCGAGTAGTCGGAGCAGTCGCTGAGGCGCGGGCGGTAGAAGGCCGGGTGCGGGCGGTACATCTCCTCCTCCGCGTAGCGCTTGGTGAACAAGTACACGGACATCACGCCGGCCCCCTGTGGCAATGCGGGGTCAGGGTCCCAGAGGCTGGCCCCGAGCTCCCAAGGACCCCAAGACTCCAGACCCACCCCCCAGGCCCTCCTCTCTCAGACTCCAGAGTCCAACCCCCTCCTCCCTCATTCCCTGGAGTCCAAACCCCCAGCCCCCTCCTCCCTCAGACCAGGAGTCCAGACCCTCAGTCCCTCCTCCCTCAGACCCAGGAGTGAGTCCAGGCCCCAGCCCCTCCCCCACACCAGGACCCCAGAAGTTGGGAGCTGCCAGACCCTCCTCCAGGACCAAGGGTTATGTCCTCAGTCACCACCTCCCTTTTAAATCCATCATCTATGCCCCCAGTTTCCTCTTCCTCCTGAGCCCAGGAATGAGCCTCCCTCCTCCAGACCAGTCTCCATTCCTGTCTGGGCCCCACAGACATCACCTCTTTGAGGAGGAAGGAGGAAGCGGCGAAGGCAAAAGACCACCCATAGCGATAGTGGAAATACTGCTCGGAGCTGCTGGGCCTGTTCATGACCTCGTCGTTGATGCTGGAAATGTAGAGAACCAAGCCCACCACCAAGGAGAGGCCTGGGGAGCAGAGAGTGCCCTTGGTATCTTAGCAGAGGGTCCCTCTCTCCAGCCCCAGCCCCTCCCCCATCTCACCACCATCCCCTCCCCTTTCCTCCCTGCTCAGTCCTGAACTAAATCCATTTTTTGAAACCTTTTTGTGTGCTGGGCCTTGGCCGGCTGCAGGGATTCTGGAGACAATGAACTTTCTCTTCCCCCCTCCCCTAATCTACAGTCCAGGAGTTCACAGGCAATTGGGGAAGGCAACTAGGGACACTGGTGGGTAGTCACATAAATGGTGATATGCGCAGTCAGGGAAGTAGCAGCACAGAATCCTGTGGGTCCAGGAGAGACACCAACCCACCTAGGGGACGGGCAGGGATGGTGGGGGTGGTGCAGGGGAAGTCAAGGAAAGCTTCCTGGAAGAAGGGCCTTTGTCCAAGTCCTAAAGGATGAGGCCTGGGGAGAAGAGTACACAGTTATACCACGCTAGCCAGAGGGAACAGCGTGGCCAAAGGGTTGGAGAGGGAGCACCGAACTGATCCATCCATATAGCCAGAACACCGGCCCCAGCCACAAAATATGAGGCCAGAGAAAGGGGCAGAGACACGGCCATAATGGGCCTCAAATGCCAAGGGCACTAGGGAGCCATGGAAGGTCTGGAGCAGAGGAAGGGCAGGTTCAGTTCAGAGTGTTAGAAGAACCCTTGCAGGATGGTTGGTTCTGGGAAGAGAATGAAGAGAGAGACTAGTTGTGACATGCCAGGAGGACGAGGATGAGGCCCAAGTTGAAACTGTGGATAATAGCCACAATGTCAGTAATAATATTAATAAAACAAGAGCAACTGCTCGTATAGGTCTTGCCCTGTACCAGGCACTGTTCTCAGTGCTGTGTATGTATCAGCTTCTTCAAACCTCCCAGCCACCCCTCCAGTGGGTATCATTTTTATCAACACTGACAGCTGAGGGAACAGAGGCACACGAAGAAGGTGCAGAGGAGATGTCTGCATTGAGAAATTGTTAAGAGGCAACTACCACTTCTTCAAGCTGCTTTAAGCAGCAGCCATACCAAGTGTGGCTTAAGGAGGTGATCAGGTGTCCTACCCTAAATCAATCCAAGTCATCCCCATCGGCATCATCCCCCAGAATCCGACAAATAAACACTTGTGTGCCCCTTGCAATCTGTATTCCTTCCACTGCCTGCAACAGGGGTCGGCCAACGACGGCCCATGGGCTCCATCCAGGCCACCCCCTGCCTTTGTATGGCCTGCGAGCTAAGAATGGCTTTTCTGTGATTAAACTGTCGGAAAAAAAATCAAAAGAAGAGTGGTATTTTGTGGCATGTAAAAAGTATATGAGTTTCATTTGGCAGTTCCTCCAAGTGTTAAAGATAGAATTACCACATGACCCAGCGATTCCCCTGCTAGGTATCTCCACCCGAGAGAATAGGAAACATATGTTCACACAAAAACTTTGCATGAATGTTTGTAGCAGCATTCTTCATAATAGCCGAAAAGTGGAAACAACCCAAGTGTCTATCAACTAAATGGATAAACAAAATGTGGGATAGCCGTATAAAGGAATATTATTCAGCCAAAAAAAGGAATGCAATACTGATTTATACTGCCACATGGATGAACTCAGAAAATAAGCTCAAAGAAAGAAGGCAGATACATAGTGTATGATTCCATTTATATGCCATGTCGAAAATAGGCGAATCCATAGAGAGAGAAAGTGGAATAGTGGTTGCCAAGGAGCGGGGTGGAGGGGAGATTCCCACTAGCTGTCGCTAAAGGGTATGAGGTTTCTTGCTGGGGTGATGAAAATGTTGTGAAGTCAGGCCCCAGGGGTGGTCCCACAACCTGGCAAATATACCACAACCACCGAATTCTGTGAACTTCATGTTTTGACCATGGTAGTATCTCGGCTTGCAAAGTATATGGATTCCTCATGTCAGGGTGTGTAAATAAAATGTTACTGGGGGCCTCTGGGGGGCTCAGTCATTCGGCGTCTCTCTTCCTGCCTTCGGCTCAGGTCATGATCTCAGGGTCCTGGGAGGGAGCCTGCTTCTCCCTCTCTGCATGCCGCTCCTCCTGCTTGTACTCGCTCTCCCTCTCTCTGACAAATAAATAAGTAAAATCTTTAAAAAAAAAGTTTCACAGCATATTCTTCTGATGAGGCTGGGGTAATGAGGAAATGAGCTGTTCTGCGTTGCTGGTGGAAATGCAAAATGGCCCAGCCCCAGTGAGAGGGCATCTGGCCATGCCTGTCAATACCGTGCAGGGGTCGGCCCTTCAACTCCGCCATCTAACCTATAGTAATGACCCTGGAGCTCTCTGTCCATCCATGCAAAAGGACACAGATGCATGCTAATCCATGTCATTACCCGGAACTACAAAACCCTTGGAATGACCTACAGGAACTTACACAGAGGATTAGTGGGACAGACTGGGAAACATCACGGAGCAGAGGACTGTGTCACTGTGAAATGAGAATGAGCAAGGTTCCTGGGAACTGGAGTGGAGCTCAATGATAGTCCCAGACTCTGTCACTCGGTTTAAAAGAAAAAGTAACACTCAAAAGAGTATACAGGATGCTAGCTCTTAAGCAAATAAATAAGTAAAATAAAATACAAATGGGCATCTGCTTATTTTTGCAGAAAGAGACACAGTAAGGAAAGCAAACGAATGAGGCTGGTCACCTACAGGAGCTGGAAGGGAAGAGAGGGAGGGACGCTCCTAGGAAGGGAGCGGTGCTCTTCTGAGTACATATTTTTGCATGATTTGGACCCTTGGAAGAATGCTCATCGTTTATACATTTAGAAGCTAAGATCAACAAGGATGGGGACAGAAAGTCTAAAGTTGGATACCAACAAAAATAAACATAGCTAATTTTCTATCAAATGATGATACCACCCCAGGAAGGGGTAAAAGTATTCTAGTAACTCTTGGATACAGTACTTTGATTACATTTCACTTTAAAGACAAAAGATCCGCAAAGAAACCTTGAACCTTACTTCTTTCTGGGAGAGCAGCTTAGAGGCAGCAGCCCTTAAGCAGTTGTAGGGCTGAGCACATTTGCAAATATACTGATATTTAGGGAGCTGGATTCTGGTGCTAAAAAAGGGAAGACACAGATCAGAATGGCCCAAGATGAAGAAAACCCCGGGTGTCAGTAGCAATGAGCATACTTAGCGCCCGGCTTTTGGTCTCTAACAGCATTCCCCACTAAATAAGAAGCAAGGGCTTCCAGAAGAAATCGCTCATTTGAAGCCTGGGGAGAGGCAGTAAAATTGTACTTGGGCCACAAAGGAAGGAAAAACTCAAAAAACGAGAGGGACACGTCAGAAGAGGATGCAGGGACTAGTTTGAAAGGGGATCCCTGATCCAACTAGGGACAAGTGGAAGAACAAAAGGAATAATGGAAGTAAGGCCCGTAGCGGGGTACCTGCATGACTCAATTTTGGCTCAGGTCATGATCCCAGGATTGTAGAATTAAGCCCCAGGGATGGGCCCCATGCTCGGTGGGGAGTCTGCTTTTCTCCCTCTTCCTCTGCCCATCCCACTCAGTGTGGATGCTCACGTATGCACCACACTGTCTCTAAAACAAATCAATAGTGGCTCAGTAGGCTAAGTGGCTGCCTCTGGCTCAGGTCATGAGCCCAGGGTCCTGGGGTCAAGCCCCACATTGGGCTCTCTGCTCAGCAGGGAGCCTTCTCCCTCTGCCTGGTGCTCCCCCGCTTGAGTGAGCTCTCTCTCTCTCTCTGGCAAATTAATAAATAAAATCTTAAAAAAAGAAAAGAAACAGCATAGAACGTGCTGAATTTTTAAAAAATGTGAACCCATACTGACATCCTTTTTAAAAATAAATAATAAAACAAAAGAGAAAAGTCTTCTTTTTGGTGGTATACATGTAGATGGAACAGCAGATTTACAAAACACCATTTCGCAACCCTACAAGTAATCTTAGGATCCCAGCCAGCACCGTCAATGGCATTAAATCATGTTATATCTGTCTGTATGCCCGACAGAACCTTCCTCTGGAATATCTATTAATTATAAAGAGATTTTCTTTTAGACCCCCTTTATCATAAAGGAACCTAACATCCCATCTCAGACAATCGACTAGAACTAATGCCACCAAAAGCGGGGCAGACAGATACTGTTCACTCCTGACGCGAGCCTGCCATGACTCCATTTACGTAGGATTCCTGCTGAAAATGTGTAACCCGAATCCATTCCTAAGAAAACCATGGGCATTCTACTAGACGACTGGCCGCTCTCTTCAAAAAAAAAGCCAACATCAAAGATATTTCTTTTTTAAAAAGGCGCAGGCGCTCCATAAAAGATAAAAGGCCACAAAAGAGACAGGACAAAGACATACAAAGCATGATCCTAGATCAGATACTGAATGGGGGGAAAATGACTCTACGAGACAACACTGGGACAATTGGTGAAATCTGAGTATGGACTGTGCTTTAGCTATAAGATTGGACAAATATCAAACTTCCTGAATTTGGTTATTACACCGTGGTGAGAAGAGGGAGTACACTTGTTTTTAGGAGATACTTGCTGAAGTATTTAGGAGTGAGGTGTTTGTAACTTATGTTCCAGTGGTTCATAAACTTATGTCTGTAAATATCTCAGATACGATATATACACTTACAGATACATATATACATAGAGAGAGAGAGAAAGCAAATGTGGCAAAATATTAAAATTTGGTCCAGATGAAGGGTATATGAGAGTTCACTGTTTTATTTTTGCAACTTTTCTGTAGGTTTAAAATCTTTCCCCCAAATTTCAGTAGAATGGGGGAGGGTTTTACCTTCCCAAGGTACCAAAGCATTACCTGGCAAACCACATATTAACTGGAAAGAGGAAAATGTGCCTTATCAATGAACAGCCCCGATGGTCACCACTTTTATTAAGGGTTCCGACGTGATCAAGTTTCTACCTGACAGTCTTTGTCACCTGAAGGGCTGGGATATAAGGAGCAGGCACCAGCTCTGCCTCTGTTTGCTTGCCAAACCTGTCTAACCCAAATCTAATAAAGCCTCTAGTCTAGACGGAACTTGCAGGTTAGAAAACACAAGGAAACAGGAGCAAATCAAATGATGCCTAGTCAAACCAACCTAGGATGTGGGGCATTCTACATGAGGCCCTGGCCTCCAGTCTTCAAAAGGACAATGACGGGGGCCAAGCTGGTAACACCTGAACCAGTGATCATCCTTAACATCTCAGGAAGAGCCAACCAGGCATTCTTATGTGTCTGCATGCAGTGCGGTAGGATGTAAACAGCACCCCCTATCTATGAAGTATTTTTGGCCTCCAAAAAAGCACCCCAAAATAGAAACAAAACCCACAAATCTGGATTGGGTCAACAGCAGTTTTATAAGAAAACAGAGGGTTGATTGAGTACCTTGCACCACAACAGAGGAGAGAGAGAGCACAGTGAGAAAACTCAAAGGTGTGGGCATTCTACAAGACAAACGACCAGATTTCTTCAACAAATAAATGGCAAGGAACCAATAGGGGAGAGACTATTATAGATTAAAAGAGGCTTCCGAGATCTATCAGCTAAATGCACAAGTGGAATTTGAAACCTGATTTGCAACAAACTAATTGTAAAAAAGCATTTATTTATGAGACAAGGGGGGGAAGTTGAGCATTGACTAGGTATTAAATGATATTAAGTAGCTGCTCTTAATTGTTTGGGCATGATGGCTATGTTAAATAACAAAGTACTTATTTCTCAGGGATATACTGGAATATTTGTGCATAAAATGATTTAATGGTTGAGTCTGCCTTAAAATAATGTACTGAAGTACAGAAGGGAGATACGGCAGTATGACTAAAAAAAGATTCGCCATATGTTGATAACTACTGAAACTGAGGGAAGGATACATGGGATTTCATTTATTTATACTATTCCTTCTATATTTTTGTAATGCAATTCATTTTAGAAGTCAGTGTTGTAAAAAAGAAAATAGTGGGGGAACTAGTCTAGAGTAAAGGAGACGTGAACTAAATGCCGTGTGTGAACCAAGTCTGAATCTCAGTGGTGGTGGTGGGGGGGGCTATAAAAGGCATTCTTTAAACAATGGGACAGTCTGAAAATGGGATAAATTATACTATGGAACTATGGCAAAATTTCTTGGTATGATAATGGCATTGTAGGAGAAGAATGTCCTTCCTCTTCAGAGATGCATACTACAGTGTTTATAAATTAACAGTCATGACGCCTGTGACTTATTTTGAAATAGTAAAGACCCAAAAAAGTACATGTGGAGAGAAAGAGAAAGAGAGAAGGAGGGAGGGGTGCCTGGGTGGCTCCATGGATTAAAGCCACTGCCTTTGGCTCAGGTCATGATTTCAGGGTCCTGGGATCGAGCCCCACATCGGGCACCCTGCTTCCTCCTCTCTCTCTGCCTACTTTTGCTCTCTGTCAAATAAATAAATAAAATATTTTTTTAAAAAGAGAGAGAAAAGGAGGGAGAATATGGCAAAAATATCAGCAAAATGCAGGATTTAGGTGGAGGAAGGTAGGCTAGTGCTCATTGCACTATTCTATCAATTTCAAAGTTTTCATTAAAACACTGGAGCGATTGAGATAAAATAATGCCCCCATCACTCTCTCCACCAGAATACTTGGAACTAGCCTATTATTTCCTCCTGCACCCCTACCATCTAGCACAAGATCCAACACATACTAAACACCAGTTGAATGGATAAGTGTACCTACCAAGCAACTGGGGCTTCTGGAAAAGATCGTTAATTGCTTCCCCTTTTTGAACCCATGCTAAATCCCACCATTCCTTCATTTTCTCTAAGAATTAACCTTTCCTTGCTCTGAACTTCCATAGCACTTTCAGTTTCTAGTATTCCATGATTTTGATATTCAAGAAGAGAGGGTCCACAAAGTATTACGTGATGGAAAAGCATCTGAGATAGGTCTAGAAAGATGAGCAGGTTTAAAGAAAAGAAGGAATCCCACAGTCCACACTCACTCAGGTACCCTAGTCCAATGCAGGGGAGTCATCCTGATTTTACTCTCTCTCTCATCCAGCAAAGATGTTCAGTCATCATGTCAAGTCCATTTTACTTCCTCCATCTCATAAATCAACACTCTTCTTGCAACCATAAGTTTTCTCAACCAGTTAAAACTTACTTTATATGCTTTTACCATTACCCCTAAATCCTTGTCCCCCTGCTTTAGATCCTGGTTCTTTCTAAAACCCAAACAAACTCAATCCTTCTCTTATCAAAATTCTTCCTTGGGGCAGGGTGGGGGGCGGCGGGCAGACTCAGTCAGTTAAGCGTCTGCCTTTGGCTTAGGTTATGATCCCAGGATCCTGGAATCCAGTCCCACTTCAGGCTCCCTGCTCAGCGAGAAGACTGCTTCTCCCTCTTCCTCTCCCACTGCCCCTGCTTATGCCTTCTTGCTCTCTCTGTCAAATAAGTAAATAAAATCTTAAAAAAGAAAAAAAAATTCTTCCTTGGCTCCTTACTGACCAGAGGAGGTTTTTCATTATTCCGCCTGACATTCTAGACTCTTTGATCTGATTCCTGCTAACCACCCAAACACACACCTTAAACTCCATATTTCACATTGTAGTTCTAAGTAACAGTCTCTGCCAGGTGAATCAGGGACAAGAGTTGATAAGGAAACAAATATTTCCAAAGAGAAAGAACGTTTGCTGTTCTTTGTTGCTTTTGCTTTTATTTTTAGTAATTGAAAATCACATGAAAACAATCACAAAAGGTAAGTTATTCTTGCCATTCTTTCTTTTTCTTGGACTTTTTATAGTAGCTCTGGTTCTCCAAAAATAATCTTCTTTCCTCCTTTTACTCTTTTCCTCTTTTTCTCCCTCCTTTCTCCCTTCCTTTCTCTGTAATCCAACTCCTACTCCCTCTTCCCCCTCACCCCACCTCTGTTTCAGAATTGCACAGTAGGCAAGAATCACCTACATTCCAGGCTGAATAGAAACAGCCCAGCCTTAGAACAATAGGATTTCAGCACCATGGAGAGCTGCACATGCATCTACCTGTGTTCCATACTTTCTGGGGCATTAACAGATGCTGGAACTTCCACCTCCATACAAGACACTATTCTTTCCTCACTTGAAAAATTCTCCCTCACCCTTTCAGCTTCATCTACTCAGACGTCACCTCCTCTTGGAAGCCCTCCTAAGTCATTCCCCCCTCTCCACCACCCGACTGTGCCAAGTGAATGCATCCTCCCCTTTTCCAGAATGCCCTAAGTTGTCCTTATCACTCCTCTCTTATACAAATACTTCAATGTGTACTTTGTACCACCAATTCATCTAGGCTCTGCAGACACAAATAAGAGCATGCTTGTAAAGTTCCATATTTGTCAGAGTTTACATTCTAGCAGGAGACAGAAAACGTGTAACATGACAATAACTATGAATAAAATACAAAGCATGCAAACTGATGGTATAACGTGGACAAGGCAACATTACATACTGTGGTCACAGAAAGAAACCCTGAAGAGAGAAAGTTTGAGCCCTTTGAGTATCAGGAGGAAGAGACTTCCAGGCATGGAGGGCTAATGAGTGTAAAGTCTTCATGTGGGGCTGAGATGAGCGTTTTCAAGGAATAGAAGGAGGCCAGTGTGGCTGAGGTTGTAAGCAATGGAGAGAGTGTTAGTGGGTTAGGAAATGAGGTCAGAGATCTGAGCATTAACTAAATCCTAGAAAACCTTGTAAGCTAGCATGGAGAGTTTGCCCACGTGCAGTGGGATTGAAGCAGGTGTGTAGTTTTGATGGACAGGTGGCTGGGGCTGTTCTGTCATTGACTGGATTGAGCATTCACCTAGGATTCAGCCACATAGTCAGTGCTCAGTGCAGAGCCACACAATGTAGGATGTCTGTGTAAATGCTTGAGGAGCAAATGAAAGTGCACATGCAAAGGACGTGTTGAGGGCCAGAGGTTAGGACAGGATTTGCATGGGAAACCTGCTTCTTCTGACCTGGAAAAAGAAAGTCAATGTCATTCCAGCCTCCTCCCTGCTTCTCTTGCCAACCATATCCAGCCAGTCATCTGGTTCCATTGATTCTTCTGTCAATATCCTTCTCTGTCAAAGCCATCCACTTGCTTTTATCTTTCCAGCCCCAGCCCCAGCTACTCATACCCACACCACTGCATTAAGCTTCCTCCTTGGTTTGCCCATTCCCCATCTCTTTCCTGCTCGTCCATCCCTGAAGATGCTTAAATCCCAGGTGAGACCCTGTTCCTCCTCTGCCCCAACCCTCCCACCCCTTTCTTCAGAACTGAATGCCAATGCCACTATCTACCAGCCCTTAGGCAACTCCTGTCTCTCTCTCCAAGTCTTGGGAACATGAACTGATTAGACTAGATTATTCTGTTCCCAGATCTAAGATGCAGTTACTGTCATCCTTCCCTTTCCATTTAAATCTCCTTCATTTTTTGGGTGCCTGGGGGCTCAGTTGGTTAAGGGACTGCCTTCAGCTCAGGTCATGATCCTAAAGTCCCAGGATTGAGTTCCCACATGAGGCTCCCGGCTCAGCAGGAAGTCTGCTTCTCCCTATGACCCGTCTCCCTCTCATGCTCTCGCTCTCTCTCTCTCAATCTCCCAAATAAATAAAATCCTGAAAATATAAAAAAATCCCCTTCCTTTTTATGATTTTTTTAAAGTAGGCCCCACACCCAGCATGGAGCCCAATGCAGGGCTGGAACTCATGACAGGAGATCAAGACCTGAGCAGAGATCAAGAGTTGGATGCTCAAAAGACTGAGCCATCCAGGTGCCCCCCCCCAATTCTTATGATATTTTAAAATTTTTTATTTCTTATTTACTACCCTATTTTTTAAGCAATCTCTACACTGTCAGGGTCGAACTCATGATCAAGAGTAGCTTGCTCTACTGATTGAGCCAACCAGGCCCCCCATATTTTGATGACGTTAATTGTGGTGGGGCAGCATAGTGCCACAGGGAAGGCCTGGGTGGGAATCCTGCTTCCACCATGGAGCAACTTAACCTCTGGGTGCTTCTGCTTCCTCACCTGGAGAATGGCAACAACGACATCTGCCTTATGAAATAAAGACAAAGACTTCACGTAAAGCACTTAGAGCTTCCCCCAACCATGGCACTCAACCAAGTGTGTATTATTTTGGTTGCTGCTGTCACTACAACTATGAATGAACAAATGTATGTTTTTACTGAGCACGGGGTCAGCCCTTCACATCTGTGAGGAGACCAGGGGCTAGCAAACGACCACATATCCCGGCACGTGTTTTTGCACGGTTTTCGAATTAAGCATGGTTTTTACATCTGTAAAAGGTGCAGGGGGTTGGGGTGGAGGAAAAAACAAAGGAAGAAGAACTTTTCAGGGGCACCTGGGTGGCTCAGTGGGTTAAAGCCTCTGCCTTCGGCTCAGGTCATGATCCCCAGGTCCTGGCATTGAGCCCCGCATTGGGCTCTCTGCTCAGTGGGGAGCCTGCTTCTGCCTTTTTCTCTCTACCTGCCTCTCAGCCTACTTGTGATCTCTCTCTGTCAAATAAATGAATAAAAAAAAAAAAAGGAAAAAAAAAAAAAAGAAGAAGAACATTTCATGGTCATGAAAATTAAATGGAATTCAAACTCCAGGGCCCATAGGCAGGGTCACTGGGACACAGCCACACCCATTGCTGCACCTCTGCTTCATTTCGAGTTATAATCCTACAGTTCACAAAGCCTGAAACACTTACTCTTCGGCCCTACACAGGTTTGCCAGCCCTAGACCAGGGTTTGTCCTCTAGACAACTCCATCAATGAAGGCTCCTTTCCCCTCTCCTTTCTCTGTAATTCAACTTCCACTCCCTCTCCTTTCTCACCCCACCTCTGTCTCAGGACTGCACAGTAGGCAAGAATCACCTACATGCTAGGCTGAATGGAAACAATCCGGCCTTAGAAAAATAGGGTTTTGGGACCATGGAGAGCCCATGTAGTTAAGGGGAAGAATTCGCACCCAGGTCTTTCTAGGTTCACAGTAGCATGAACAATCAGTCACTACACCTCGGAACCATGAAAGCACGTGACAGACTCCTTGAAGTGGGATGCACGGGCCATAGTCTATGACATGAACTCGAGGAAGGGCTTCTAGAAGTAGGGTTCAATCCCCCTAAATTTCTCTACTGTTACATCAGAAGCCTGACATCCAGTCCTGACAGCACCACTGATCCTCAGTGTGGCCCTGGGACATCAGAGCCTGGAGGATCACAAGAGCGTGAGTTTGGGTTTGGGGATGTAAACACCCTCTGGACCAACCGCCCCTCCTCCACGAAGCTATGCTGCCCCTTCTGTGAACAGCAAACAATGGGATCTTCCCTCTACTGTTTTGGGTGGATTGAATTAGTGTCTCCCTGCTTCCTACCCTTGTCCCACTTTCTCTCTCTCTAGGCCACTATTTTTCGGTATGAAAAATGATGAGACCTTTCTGCTCGACGCTCTGGGATGGTGATATCGTACGTGTCTTATTTTAGCTCCACACGCCATGATTCAAGTTTACTGGGAGGTTGCACCCTCGTTTCTCTGGAAAAGGTCTCGTCAGGGTAGGCTGGAGGCACAGGGGAGGTTTAGCTGGCTGAAGAGCAGGGACGTTCAACCCTTTGCCAATTCTAGAGAGGGACCTGGGTGTAGGCCCCAAGGGACAGTGTGGAAGCCAGCTGGAAGCGGGGTTTGTT
This sequence comes from Mustela lutreola, assembly GCF_030435805.1. NCBI lineage: Eukaryota > Metazoa > Chordata > Mammalia > Carnivora > Mustelidae > Mustela > Mustela lutreola. The sequence continues at coordinate 50,849,945 of NC_081305.1, forward strand.
CATAAAATATCAACTGGATGAAAAGGACGTGACCGGAGTTGATGAAATGATGTTGAATTAATTTGAACGGAGTCAGAATGGACCGGATGGATGAGTTAAATGTGTTAGGCCTGGGCTGACCTGGCCTGACCTGAGCTGAGAGGGACCGAATTGGACCAGATAGTGCTGACACTGGAGGTGGGTGACGCCTGAGAAAGAACTCTGCTCGGGAGCTCAGGACACTCGGTTCCCCCCACCCACTCCCCGCCCCCCCCGCCCCTCCAGCTCAGGCTGGTGTCTTGGGCAACTCCCTGCACAACTGTGGGCCTCGGTGCCCCCGTTTAATCAAGTGAGTTCTAATAATAACTCGGCAGCAGAGATGTTACGGGAAGGGTGTGAGATCGCTCAGGCACAAGAGCCTCGTCTCTCAAAAGATAAAAGAAAAAACAAAGACTGAAAAGTAGCTAATGACATGCAAGGTGACATATTCAGGATGAAGCATATGGACACAACTCACACTGAACCGCATAAAGAGGTAATAATAAGGTGGGCTGGAAGATGGACAGATGGACAGACACAGCCAGTCTAGTCACAGGGTAACGGTTGACTCTGAGTGGTGGATTCATGGGAGCCCACTCCAAAATGCTTTCCACTTTTCTGTTTGAAAATTTTTCAAATAAAATGTCGCACAGAAAATATAGAGCTTTAATGTATGTTAACTGCTAAAATATCAGGAGGGGTGAATGGCAAGTGTGTGGGCCCAGCTCTGTGTCTCCAAGGTCCCGTGGCCCTGAGCCACCATCTGTTTGTACATCCGCACAATGGGACTGTAAGAGAATTTGTCTCACAGGGCTGTGGTATCAGAACGGAGCCTAATAAGCACCTAATAAATATTATTTAGAATGGGGTCCCCTCAGCAAGCTGTGAGACGGGTACTGCTATCTCCATTTCACAGAGAAGACAAGTGGCGCTCAGAGAGGTTGGGCAAACCCTCCAGGGTCACACAGCAAAGAAGTGGTTTTCTTAGTGGAGGAGGGACCACAGGCTCCCAGAACCGAAAACAGTCCCAGGCCCTAAGTCCTTTCCTTGAGCTCACCGGATAAGATGAAGAAGATGCCAGAAACGAAGGCCAGAATGGTCCTCTGCGGGCGGATGTGGCCAATGTTACTGATGACGAAGGCCGTGAACACTAGGAAGAGACTGACCATGGGAAATGGGGTGGCCGTGCGCACCGTCTCTGAAGGAAGGGTAAAGGGAGAGACAAGGGGTGAGGGGGGCCTCGGAGGGTGACACCTCCCCATTCCCCTGGCCACGCCTCTTGCATGGCCCCGCCCCTTAATGTGGCTCCTCCCCTTCCAGATACTTCATTGCTGACCCTTTCACCCAGGCCACACCCTTTAAATTGACACCCCCCCCTTCCTGTGGACTCCACCCACTGCCCAGGCCCTGCTCCTTCAACCTGGCTCCTCCTCCTCATCCAACCACTGCACTTCCTCCCCGCCACCCCAACCCTTTCCTGGTGCTGCCCTTTCTCCCAGGACTCCCCCCTTTGTCGAGGCCCCCTGCTTCCCCTCACTCAGAATATTCTCCGTGTTTTCCGTCACCAAGTTGATCTCCGGTTCAAGGAAATACTCCGAGGCCACACAGCGACCCTTCTCCCGGCCTGGGGGTAAGAATTGAAAGCACAGCTAGATGAGGGGCAGGTGGCACCGTGGGGAGACCCCAGGTATATGAGGCTTGGTCCAAGGATTACTGTCTATACTATTCTGGTGGGGGAAGGCGGGGCGGGTCACAGAAGGTCTGGGAGCTCCTTTTCTGGGCTTTTCTGGAGACCCATGGTTGGAGGACAGGACTGGAACTCCGGGTCCCAATGAGGAGGGGCTGTGGGCCAGAACTTCTGAATCCCTAAAGAGGATTGGCGGGAGGGGGGTTCCAAGGAGGAGGGTCTCTGTGGTCGCTGGAGGGCATGAATTCTTTATTCTGCCCATTCAACACTGGAACTATGCAGGGGACAAGCTCTGATGCTAGACTCTTGCTTCTAAGTGGGGACTCTCCAGGGATTAGGGGCTTGGCATGGGGGCTCTTAGATCCAGGAAATAAAGGGCTAGAAATCGGGTCTCCGGGTAGAAATTTGCCTCCCCAGGAGAGTAAACAGGGTCAGTTTCTGGATATCTAGACCCGAGGGATGGAAGTGTGGATAAGGACCCTCGGGTCCCAGGCAAGGCCAGGACAGTTGAATGGAGGACAGGTAGGGTCTGTACCTGCGAAGAAACAGACTCGCCAGAGGCCGGCATGCAGCGCCATCTTGACCTCCGTGGTCTGGTTCTGCGGCAGCACCGTTCCCTCCTCCATGTACAGCCAGTAATCAGTGCTGACCGCGATGCCCACGAGCAGCAGGCCACACGCACCAAACACGCTGCTCAGCAGGGTCAGGGCGCGGCTGCTGCAGTGACTCATCCTCAGCGGCGGGGGGCGCCCTGCGGGGCCTGAGACGCGAGAAGAAGCTGCGGCCTTGGAGAGCCCTGCTGGGACTAACTAGAGTCCCCAACTCCATGCAGCCACCTGGGACACCGACCCCAAGCCAGGAGACACCATTTCATAAACTAAAACTTCTCAAATCTGACCTCCGTGCCCTAACCCATGACCGTATTTCTGGATTTGAACCAGTGACATCAACTGTTGACCCTCAACCCCAGAACTGGTCTTCCCAAACCTGACACTTGTTTCTGGCTCTCGGTCCTGATGAGAGACACCACACCGGATCCCAGACCCCAGGATCAGCCTTCCAACCCTAACCTGCAGCCCAGACCCACAGACTGAACCTTAGCTCCAACCATGTGCTGGACCTGGGTCCCAAACTTCATAACTATGAATAGGAACTCAGTTTCCATATTCTCAATGCCAGAAGTAGTCCCTCCAACTCTCACCTTGTGCCCTGATCAGAGACCTTAACCCTAGACACCAGACCTCCCCAGGATCCTTAACCTTGAGCCTGGGCTCAAAAACTATTACACCGATCAAGCATTTCAATACTGGAACCACGCAGATTTCCCCAATGCTGCCTCCTGGCATCCTGGCCCCTTTCTTTTGGACTCTGTTAAATAACTACCAGAAATCCCCCAAGTAGGTTACTAACCAGAACCCTAAGCGTCCTACTAACCAAGGACCTACTAACCAAGACCTGAGCAGAGGTCTAAACCTAGGTGTAAACCCTTGGACTCTCATCTTGACCTTTAATAGTTAAGTCTAACACCAGGACTGTGACCCATGACCTTCTCACTTTGATCCTGTGCCTTGACTTTAATTTGGTACCTCAGTCTGAGATCGTGGCTCATGACTCAGATCTCAGGTTTCAGAACCTGAATTCCCCCCATCCCAGATCCAGGTAGGGCTCTGAACTTAGGATGCTGGGACTGTCCTGGATCCCAGGACACTGGGACCCTGAGACCTGGAGCCTGGATTTTGGCTAGAGATTCCAGAAAGTCAAAACCATGATCTGGGATCCCCTTCCCCTGCAACTCAGCACTCTAACCAGAGTACCCTAGGCCATCCTTGAAACTAGGGATCAGGGCTCTGAACCCTAAAATCCCAAATCAGGAAGCCCAGGATCTTCATCCTCCTCATCCCCTTGGCCATCACAAGATCCCCAAATTCCCTATCAGAGATTTTGGGCTCCAATTTACATGCTAGGACTCCCAATTACAAAACTCTTTTCAACATCTCGCCTGGAACCCCTCTGACACCAGGCCCTCAAAACAGGAGATCCCCAGTTCATAGCTGTGGCCTTGCGAATTCCAGTCAAATATCTAGAGATTCTAACCCGGGAGCTCCTAATCTCTTATCTACCACGCTGACCCCCCCCCCCCACAACTTTTCCCCAAACTGCATAATTCCAATTTGCAGGACTCAACTTGTCATCCCCATTCTATCTCATCCTATCTCAGCCAAAGACCATCCCGGAATACCAGTGATCCCCATTATCTTTTCTAACTATGAAGGTTAAGACCCCAAAACACTCCCCAACAATGCAGCCAAGACTTGACATCTGGCTAATCGTAATTCTCAGAGCCTTGAAACTCTGCCCCATGCCAGCAAAGATCTTGGCGTCAGACAACTTTCATCACCCCCGCCCCTCCCCCACACCTCGGCATCCAGAGCCCCCATCCCACCAGGCCCCACCCCCCAGCCTCCTGGAGGAGTCAGGGATCCGAGTTTGGCCGAGCTCTGACCGGCTTTTCCTCCCATCCCCCGTCCCAAGGCTTGACCGCCAGCTGCCTCCTGTTCCAGCCCGCTCAGCTCAGAAACAAGCATCGAAAACCCAGTCACCCCGATTGCCTAGTCCCAAGTAGCTGACCTCAGCTCCCCCCGTACCCGCCGCCCCCCCCCCCCCGGGCTCCTTGGACTCCCAGCTGGGACCTTGCCCCTTGACACCTTTCTACTTCCCCTTTGAAACCCCCTCCTTCTTCGCTCGGATTCCGTCTCACTCCAAATGGCCCGCCCAGATCACCTCATTCTCTTCCAGCCCTTCCTCCTTTGGGACCCTCCCCTAGGCCTGGAGCCACCTTCTTACCCTTCTTTATCTAATGCAATCTCTCCTAGATTCAGAGATTCGGATCCCAGGAGTCCCATTCTCCAAGCCCCAAGTCCAAACTCCGTCTCCCTCCAATCTCTTCAGGAACGTATTCCCCGTTTCTGGGGACCCCTTCTCAGACATGTCCTGCTCTCACCGGGCCCGGGCCCTCCCCACTTCCTCCAGGACCGCCTCCCTCAAGGACCTGGCCCGCACCCTCCTCAAGGCCCACGATCCCTAAGACTCGGACATGAAGAGTCTTGGAGCCCCACTCCAGGACTCTAGGACCCCGTCCTCCCGGATTCCTTAGGCCCAATGTCCCCTCACCCCCCCCCCCAATGCCTCCCGAACTCGGGCGTCCTGACCGCCAGAATCCCACACCCCGGGGCCACTCAGACCCCTTTTAGCCCCAGCCCCCAGCTCCCAGCCACCTCAAGAGGAGCCCCCACTCCTTCCAGGACCCTCCCCTCGCGCTCACCTCGCTCAGGGCTGGGCGCACGCTCCGGGCCGCGGGCCCCGCAGCCGCATGACCGGCCCCGCGGCTTGCCCCGGCCGCCGCCGCCGCCACCGGGGTCGCCGATGCCCGCGCCCCCCGCCCCCGCCCCGGAGCCCGGCGTCCCGGCCCCCTCCCGGCCTCCCACCCCCCACCCCCCGCGCCCGCGGCCTCACTCAGCGGACGGCGCCGAGAGCTGGGACCCGCGGCCGCTCATTGGCTACTGAGGAGGAGGGGAGGGGCGGGGAGGGAGGGGGAGGCTGCAAGGAGGGAGGGAGATGGGCCTTGAGAATGGGGGAGGCAGGGAGGGAAGGAGAATAGAAACAGAGGCAGAGAGCCCGAGAGGGGCAGGGGCACCCTGAGAGGCAGACAGACAGAGCCGAGGATCTAGACTCCCACCGAGACCTCGAGGCTGAGGAATACTGAGACTCGCAGGTCTGGCGACTGGGGGAAACACAGAGGGGGCCTGAAAGAGAGAGAGAGAAGGAGAGGCAGAGATCAGGTCTAAGACCCCGCTGTCCTCGGGCTCAGAGCTTCTGGGGCTCTGGAAGTGGACAGATCAGAGAGAGACAGAGAGACAGAGAGACAGGGAGACGCTCACAGGCCCTGGGCTGAGAGATGCTGAGACCCAGACACCTTGAGCTAGGGAAAGAGACAGACAGAGAGAGAGACAGAGGGAGAGAGAGACCCTGAGAAGGAGAGAGCAGGGGCAATCCTGGGGCTCCCCTGATAAGGACTGGGGCTCTGGGCAGGCCTGGGGCGGAGCCTGGGCTCTGGGCAGCTGGAGGAGGCGGGAGGGGGCGTCCCGGGCCGGGGTCCCCAGAGCAGCAGGCGGGCGCAGAGCGGAGCCGGGTCCTGCAGCCGCCGCGGAGCCGGGAGCCGGGCCAGCCCCCCCCCCCCCCGCCGTGATGTCAGCGGGGCCACTCTTAAAGGGGCAGGCCGCCCGCCGAGGGTCGGAGCGGGGGCTGGGGGCGGCGGGCAGAGCACGGGGGTTACTGCTACGGTGCTGGGGGATCCAAGGGGAGCCCCAGCACCCAGCTGGGCTGAGTCCCGGAAACCCAAGAGCCTGCAGAGACGAAGAGATGCCGGGGCTCCCCGAGGGAGCCTGCGAAGCTTTGGGGCTCAGTCCCCTCCAAACATACAGACACAGACACACCATTCAACTGGCCTGCCCGGGTCCGGGACTACATTTTCCATCAGCCCTAGCGGTGAGGGGCCGCACTTGGGGAGGAAGGGTCCGCTGCGGTGTCTGCTGGGAACTGTAGTCTGTTGGGACTGTTTTGTGCGCGCACACCCCCCACCCCCACCCCTGCAACTGGGTCAAGGCAAAGAGGCCCGTCTTCTGGCTCGCGGGCTGACTCTTAAGTTCGCGGGCTCTGCTCGTCTGGTTTCTCTCTCGTGGAGTCTCCAGGTCTCTCAATAGGAGGCCAGACTTTCATCTCCCCTCTCAGGACTGCGCCCACCCCTGCCCCAGTCACTGGGTCTCAGTGTGGGTCTGGGAGCTTGTGTATGGCTCTGGGTGAGTAGGTGCATGCCTGTGTCTCTGGGCCGGGGGTCTCTCCCTGACATTCCCCGTGTTCTGTGTGTCCATCTCTACCTCCTTGTGCACGTGCCCACTTGGGTCCTCACGGCGGCACTCACGCCTCCCCCCACGCCTGGCCTCTGCTCTTTCTCTCTGGCGCTGTGGCTACCTTCTCCCCACTTTCTGGGTCTCTGTGCTTTCCCTCGCTCTCTGCTGCCCAGCCCCCCAGCCTCTGTGTGTGTGTTTCCGTGTACAGTCACCGGCCCACCTCCACACCCCCTTCATTCTGCGCGCTTAGAAGAAAACATCCAAACACTTCAGCATCAGCAACCCAAATTTATTCTCCGGCAGCTGTGGCCGGGTGGGAAAGCCAAAGAGAAGAGTGGGCGCGGGGAGGAGGAGAGAGTCCCAGAGAGTGGCAGGCACGGGGTGGGGCGGAGGGAGAGCAGGAGGGAGGAGGGGTTCCGAGCAGGACTGGAGCCATGCACCTGGCAGGCGAGCAGTGATGGGTTTAGGATGGGGGCGTCTAGAACAAAAGCTGATTGAGAACAGCTGGGGTAAGAATCTTTAACACATCCCAGGAATCCCTAGAGTGTAGAAGAGGAGTACTGGAATATGGGGGCACAGCCTCCCACTTACTCCAGAATGAGCTGAGGGAGTTTGGAGGTGGGGAGTTATTCTGGAATCCAAGTCTGGAACAGCCCACCCCTTGAGACTATTTCCCAGAAAGGAAAATAAATAAATAAATAAATAAATAAATAAATAAGAAAGAAAAAGAAAGGAAGAAGGAGAAGAAGAGGAAAGAAAAAGAAAAACGAGAGGTACAGATTCTACCGAAATGGAGTCTAGAACCCCGTGGAACTGGGAGAGTGGTGGCCATTCTGGAACCTGGTGGAGCAGAATCCCGAACACTTAGGTGCGGGAGAATCCAGGGCTCAGCACAGCAGAATCTAGACCGCGGTGCGGCTCTAGAGGCTGTACGGAGGTTAGAATGACAGGAGCGCTGGGGAGGGGCGCCTGGCCCCTGCAGGGCAGAGGCGAGAATGCTGGGGAGCAGATCTAGAGTGGGAAGGGGGTGAACAGGGGGCTAAGGCCGGCCTGGGGAGGGAGCGGTGGGGACACCTAGTGGCAGCAGGAGATATTACATGACTGGCACAGGCGGTGGGCTGACGGGGCTGCGGGCGTCGGGGTGCACAAAATCCGGGTTCACGTAGGTGAAGCCTTGGAAGTCGGCCTGGTCGATGCTGGCCAAAACTAGGCGGTCCGGCGGGGTCAGTGCGGGTGCCGCCCGCGTGAAGAATTTGTCGAAGTTCTCGCCGCTGCGTCCACACTGGGGGGGAGCACAGGGAGGGAAAGATGAAATTCTCTCTGCTCCTTGGGTGTCCCTCCGGGTCCCCTCCGTCCATCTCCTGCCTCCCTTGGAACCTCTGCACATCCTTCACTGCCTCTGCATGTCCCGTGAGGGCGTCTCCACAGAGGGACCCCCACCCCACCTCCACATATAGGAACTGGAGCTCTTGGGTACCACCCCACCCCCCTCCAACCCGAAGGACGAAGAATATTCCCGCAAGGTGGCTGACCGGACGGGGTCTGAAGGGAGGAGCGATCTCCAGCCGTTCCAGGCGCTCCCAGTCCATCCAGCGGAAAAAACCATGGGCACGGATGGCGGGCTCCCCGTCCGGCCCTGAGCCCAGGCGTTTCGCTGGGTGCTTAGTTAGGAACTGTGGGAAACACAGAGACAGACAGACAGACAGAGTCCCAGACAGGGAGGCACAGAGAACGAGCAAGAGAGAAAGATAAAAACAGAAGAACAGAGACACAGCATAGAGACCCAGAGAGAGGAGAGCAAGGAGGAACAGAGTGGGGGAGGTGGGGGGGAAAAGGAATTGGGGAGAATAAATGAGAATGAGATGGATGAACTCCAAACCCAGAGACCCCGGGACAGACAGACAAAGAGGAAAATCATGGCATCAAGGTACGAGGGGCAAGAAACCCAGAAAGAGGAAGGGCACAGCAAAGAATCCCAGAAAGAGAAGTTGGAGAGAAAGAGAGAAGGAGAGGAAAAGGGAGAGATGAAGGGAGGGAGAGGGAGAGAGAGAGCGGTTGGAGACCCAGAGTAAAGGGGGAATAGAGAGCCCAAGATGGGGAGATAAAGACCCAGGGGACCGGCAGAGACCCAGAGAAGGTGGGAGATAAGACGCAGAAAGAGAGGATGGAGATTCAGCAGACAAACCCCCAGAGAGAGAGGAAAAGACACAATATGAAGGCGGAGACTCAGAAAGAGAGGAGGAGAGTTCCAGAAAGAAGACAGAAATTCAGAGCATGTGTGTATAGGAGTTGGGGGCAAGAGGGAAATAGACACCCAGAGAGAGGCACAAAGATGTGAGAGGTCGATGGAGATCCCCAGGGACACAGAGAAAAGGTGGAGACACAGAAAGCCCCATCGAATGTAGATGGAGGCAGAGGTAGGAGACAGAAGCCAGAGAGTGACAGTCAGAAAGAATGGAGACAGGAGCGGGAAGCAGAAGGGTGCTAATGCTTGTTGAAAAGCTGCCACAGGCTAGGCTCTTTCTCCTGCACTAACTCCATAACCCCAGGAGAGGAGTCAGACTCCCGGAGTTTGGGTGGCTGGCCCAAGATCCCACAGGAAGAGAAGTGGCAAGAGTTAGGTTCACCTGACCCACCCGGTTCTGGAGAAGAAGGCCCTGGCCTTCCAACACTGCCCACAGTGAGCTGGGGAGTGGGTGCTGCAGAGGGGAGGAGGCTAGAGGCCATCCTTGGACTGGAGGTGACAGCAGGGCAGTCCCTCAGTGTTCTAACGACATCTCTGTATGATACAAACTTTTCCAGCAGATGGAAGGGCAGTAACTTCAGGGGTGGGAGCCTTTTTCTAATGAGCACAGAGCCACTGTATGGGAAGCCCAGGATGGTGGTGGTGGGGCACAGGGGTTGTCTGGAGACTCTGGGGGTCAGGGGGCTCTCACCCCCTTGCAGATCGCCACGGCTTCTCGGGAAAGTGACTTGGGGTAAGTGACAGTTTGTTCCATGATGGCCTGAAACAGCTCTTCCTCATCCTCCCCATCAAAAGGGGGCTGAGAAAATAGAGGCATAGAGTCAGAGACTTGACAAACTGGTCTCCCCCAACTTCCATACCCTCATCACCCAGCATGAACTGAACACCCCCCTCCAACATTCTAGGGAAAAACTGGACCAAGCGACCAAAGATTTCTCTCTTTTGTCTCAGACTCTCTGCCTTCCTATCTCAGATGTACCAGCTCTCTGCACCTCCTTGCTGTTCTGTCTCTCTCTGCTATGCAAATCAGCAGGGCATTAATTAGACAATATGTCACTTAAATAGAAGAGAGACCAAAAATGCAGGTAAAAAAACTGTAAAAGCATTATCTGGTTTGAATGAGTTGCTTCCAGTCTTCTGGGATTAGGAAAAGCAAAACCAAGGGAAGGATTCTTTTCTTTTCTTTCTTTCTTTCCTTCTTTTTCTTTCTTTTTTTGTTTTTAAGAGCCTGCAGGAGCAGGGGAGGGGAGGAGTAAGGAGCAGGGAGAGAGAGAGAGAGAAACCCAAGCAGGCTCCATGCCCAGCATGGAGCCCAACACAGGACTTGATCTCAGGACCCTGAGATCATGATCTGAGCTGAAATCAAGTCAGATGCTTAACCAAATGAGCCACCCAGATGCCTCCCAAGGCAAGGATTCTTCATGTGGGGTCTAGGAAGTCTGTTTATACAACTGAGGGGGTCCATGAGCTTGAACAGGGAAAAAAGTACATCCTTATTTTTTAAAAATCTCTAACTGAAATTTAGCATTCCTGTATAAATGTAGGCAAAAACCACAGTGGCAGTACTTGTGACTTCATCACCAATAGAAATCACAGATATTTTCTTAGCACATTAGATTTGCAGATTTCTCAAAATGTTAGTCATCTCAGCTTCAAGATTACTGGTAGACCTTCACGGTTATTTCCCGTCACTGTGAGATAATACTATTTAGTTCATTAACAGGAAATCACATACGTGTCCACATCCCAGTGCTTAATATTTACTTAACTGTATACTTTTAAATTAAATTTATTTAGCTGGCTGAACTGTTAAATTAAAATTTTTGTTTTATAGCCATTTCAATGCGATTGGTTTCCCTTGTAATCCTATTATTTTATTTCATGTATTTAAACACTTTGTTCTGAGAAGGAGTCCTTGGCGCCAAGACAGTTTTAAGAACCTCTGGTCTGTGAGAAAATAATGCTTCAGGACCAAGGACAGCACTATCCAGGCAGGACTTTCCCCCTGCGCAGCACCCCTCCTCAGTCCACAGACATCCCTTCCTAACCTGCTCCTTTGAGATAAAGGCCCTGTGACAGGGGGCATCCCACGTGGTGCTGCCTTTAGCCAAGCCAGCCTCCCCCTGGCTTCGCTTACCTGTCCTGCCAGCATCTCATACAGCAGAACCCCAAAGGACCACCAATCCACAGACTTCCCATAGGGCTGGTAGGCAATGATCTGGTGAGGAAGGGTGGGAGGCAAGGAATCCTGGCCTAAGACCCCTTCTGGCCTCGCCCCCTGGGAACCCTACCCACGTTAAGCGTTTTCAACACAAACTCTTCCCGCTCAGAACACTTAGGCCAGAGCTCCATCTTTTTGCAAAATTCAGATACAAAATTTACGTACGTAGAACATTCCTTTGGTCCCCAAAATAAAGACCATCTAAGGACCAAGTCAAAAGTTCCAACCAGCTAGAATATTTAGGTAACCAGACCTTCTCCTTAAGGAGAGGGTAAATGAGGGCTAAATTTCAGAGACGAGAGAGTTTTAAATCTGATGCACTTACAATTCATCTAGGAGGCTGTTCCTAGCCCTAAGACTTCCAGCCTCAATAGGTCAGTCAGAAATATGTGTGTGTTTTTCAAAATCTCCACAGGTTCTGAAACCATCAACACTGATTACCTGGGCATTAGCGCTGAATCACCCTAAGAGATTAAGAATGGCACCACCAACACCACTTCCTCCCTCAACTGAGAAAAGTCAGGACCCTTTGTCTCCTTATACATGGTCAGATCACTAGCTTCAGTCCCTTAAACAAAGTCAGAGTATACTCCCCCGATGTGAAATATTCAGAGGACAGCTCAGGACTCTGGGGGGATGCCCCCCCCCCACTCAGAGTACACTGGAAGTTGTCTCCACCCTCTAGAATAGTCTAGAATAGTCCTGCTCTCTGAGAATTCTTAGGAGCCAAGTGGGTCCCCCTCTGTTAGCACACTCACCTGCCTGGCCACCCACATTGCCAGCTCAGAGACCCAGCTCTAACTACTGGGAATGCGGGGCACACAGGCCCCTCTGCGTTGCCTGCTGCTAGACCTACCCAAGACTCAGGTAAAGACCCCAGGGTCAGGACCCCCACATTCTGAATGTTAAACAACCAGCCACCCCCAGCTGGCAAACTTGGAGGGCAACAAGAGCAGCAGAGGGAGATTACCTCAGGGGCTATGTAGTCTGGGGTCCCGCAGAAGGTGCGGGTCGTGGACCCCGGGAAGACATTCTCCTTACACATGCCAAAGTCAGTGATTTTGATGTGTCCTTCGGCATCCAGCATGACGTTGTCTAGTTTCAGGTCCCTGGGGGTGGGAGGCAGGACGGAGAGGAGTTGAGGGAAGGGTGGAGTCCCAGCAGCTGGGGGGGCAAGCGTTTGTGTGTTTTCTTTTAAAGTAAGTTCTTCACCCAAGGCGGGACTTGAACTCACGACCGACCGCGAGATCACCCATCGCTCGCTCTACCCACTGGGCAGCCAGGTGCCCCTGGAGCCGCCCGTTGGATCCCTTACCCTCTTAGAGACCTGCTGGCCTCCAGTGAAAGGCCAGACCGCTCACCGGTAGATGATGCCCTGATTGTGAAGGAAGAAGAGGCCGATGGCGATTTCCGCTGCGTAGAACCTGGAGAAGGGGCCAGGGAGCCAGAGGTCAAAGGCTGGGGCCCTCTTCCCCCCACCCCTCCTCGTCTCTTGGCCAAGACTCAGATCACTAGCTTCAGACTCACGCGGCATGGGGCTCCTTAAATTTGCCCAGCTGCTGAATGTGGTACATCAAGTCGCCCCCGGTGACATACTCCATCACGAAATACAGGCGATCCTGGGGCGGGCGGGGGGCGGGGGTGTGGCTCAGAGGAGGGGACACGCGGAGCAGAGGGTAGGACAGGTCCATTTCCGCCCACTCCAGACAAACTTGCATCAGAAACCCAGAGCGGCTGGGCCGTCCGAGGACTCAAGCCTGCCCCTCAGAATCTCCACCTGCCCCTCCACCTGCCTCTCCGAACTGGCCCCGCCCTCTGAGAATGGAGACCGAGGCCTGCCATTCCCCGGAAATCCCAGGGGCGCCACCGCCTCTCCGTGCACCTCCTCGTGCAAACGTGACCCCGGCCATCTGTTAGGGACGGTGTTTCGGGCCCCGCTTGCAATGCACGATAACGTTTCTCGAGATCCAAGAAGCTGGCTACATCTATCCAGAGCTTTCTTAAGGAGTCACGGCCTCTCCAACTCGGGTGATTCTCACTCCCTGCCACACACCACGAACTGGAGGGCGCGCCCCATGTCTGACGAGACCTTCCCTCAGAATCCGAGAGGGACGACCTCGTTCCGAGCAGCCAGCTGCTGGCAGCCGCTCGGAAGCCATTCTCCTCCGGCACTCCCTCTACTCCAAACTCCTCGGCTCAGACCACACCCACCCAAGACCCCCTGGGTGCAGGCCAGGCCCACCAGACCCCCAGCCCTCTGGCCACGCCCAGTCAGAGTGTGGAAGGTTCTTGGCTTCGCGGTAGTCTCAGAATCCCGGAGCGGAAGTCTGATCCTAGCTAGCCTCTGCACCCCTCCTTTCTTACCGGGGTCTGGAAGGTGGAGTGCAGCTGGGTGAGAAAGTGGGGCCGCCCCCCCGGGCCTCGGCCTCCCAGGGCCAGCACTCGCTTCTCCACAAGGGTGCAGTCCACATCGTCGTCCTGGACAATCACGTCTTTCTTCAGGATCTTGATGGCATAGAGCTCATCAGAGCCCCTACGCTCAGCCAGCATCACCTAGAGACAGAGGTCCAAAAGGCCCAGTCCATCTTGGAAAGGAACCCAGAGATGCAGATTCCTGCCCCTCCCCTTCAGGGACACAGAGAAAGGGAATCCCCGGTCCTTCCTCTCTCTCTCTCTCTCTCTCTCTCTCTCAGGGGACCGGGTACCCTGGTTTTGCTGAGCACTCCTTCCTGAAAGCATCCCAGTCTTTATGCCCAACCTCTCAGGGACACTCAGGGGTCCCATCAAGCCCTCTTTGGCGACTCAGTTGCCTAGTGTCCCTCCCCAAAGACCAGGAATCTGATGTCCCCCCAGACATCCTCCCCTTTCCCCCCAGAACCCCAGGAGTCCAACCTTCCCAAAACTGCCTTTTCCTAGAACCATGAGGAAGCTGAAGTCGGATATGTGGAGACGTCCGGGGCTTGTTCCAAAGAAACAGCGCTTGGAGTCGGTGGGACTGGGGGATGGGGAAGGGATGGGAGAGGAAGAGGGACCCATCCGCACGCGCTGTGAGAAAGGGGAGAGATCGGGAAGTAGTCAGACTCCAGATGGGGAAAAAAAGATGCCCCTGAGAGAGACAGCATCCAAGAATGGAAGGGATGGGGAGAGACAGAAAAAGAAAGTTGTCTCTGCCCCACCCCCCACCTCTTGGCATAAGACCTTGCACCGATTTTCCACAGCCTGGAGGTCTGATCATTAAAATAACACTTAGACACATTACTATATGCCATTAGATAAGCTGCTAGCACCCCCTATTTTATTTTTTATTTTTTAAGTACTCTCTAAACCTATTGTGGGGTTCAAACTCACAATCTCAAGATCAAGAGTCTCACACTCCACTGACAGAGCCCACCAGGTGCCCCTACCCCACCCCCACTTTGAGAAGAGGAAACTGGCACAGAGATATCAAATAACTTGCCCAACATCACATAGATTAAAAAGCAGAGCCAGAATTCAAAATCCATGAAAGCCAGAGACTGTCTCCCTCCTTCTTGTGTCTTCAGCATTGCCCAGCACAGAGGGCGCTGAATGGATGAAAGGCTTCCAGGATGTGCGTGTGCATTTCCTATTGTGCAACCTTGAGAGCACACCCAGAGTCTAAACACCTTTTCCACCACTGCTTCCAGCTCTTCCCACCTGAGTCTCCACAGAGCCTCCTCCCTGCTTCCCCTTCCACCCCTTTCTATTCTCCACACAGAACCTTGTCCTGTTCAAATGGAAACCACCTCCTGCCACCTTTGATGCTCCCACCCTCCCACCCCATCTCACCTAGTTTAAAAGCTACAATCCTTCCAGCGAATGACAAGTCACTCCCCTTCCCTCTCTGATTTAATTTCCTACTTTTCCACACCCTGTCCCTCTTCAGCCCCGCTGTCCTCCTTGTTGTACTACTCCCAGCCTGCTTCTACCACAGGGCCTTTGCGCCTGCTCTTTCCTCTGCCTGGAAGGTTTTCCATCCTTCAGCCTGGAAATCTAGTCTCCCCCTCCTGTGCCTGGAAAATCCTACACTTCCTGCTGGATTCACCCCCCCCCCCAGGAAGATGTCTCTGGCTCTCTTAGGCTGTGCTTCCAGTACTCCCCAGGGCCTGAGGCTACTACCTCCATTATCAAACCCATTCCTTCCTGGTGGATGTCTCTCTATGTAACTTTCTCCTACTTTGAAGTTGACACTCCCCAGGGAATGGACTGATTCTACCCTCAGAACAGGTTTTAGCTTCTGTGACACCTCAGGAAATAGGTGTGAGTGAGTGAGAAAAAGAATGGAAGAGAGAAGGCCGCAGTGATAAACAGAAAAACTCAAGGATCGGTCAGGTATAGCCTCCTCAATGCTTCTCCATGGCCTGGGGCACCTCTGAAACATTACATCATCCTGGAATTTAAGTATCTGTCACTGTGGGACTTGGGACTTGCTTAAGGGTCAGGTTCCCCTTTGGGGTGCTAGGTTTAACTCAGCAAGCCCGACACCAGCCCCCAAGTCTGTGCCCAGCCAGATACCAGGGGAGGGAGATGTGGGAAGAAATAAGCAGACCACAGGAATCAAACTGTCTCCATTCCAGGCCTGAGCTCTACTCACCTCATACAGTTCCAGGGGGTAGTTACAGGCCTGGGGGAGAAGAAAGCCAGAGTCAGAGGCCCCAGAGAGGTAGGAGGTTGCGCTAAAACAGAGGGTGGGGACTCCAAAGCCCCAAGCCATGGGAATGGATAGGAACTCTAATTCCCATCATACCCTGGGGCAAGAGTCCCCTAGAAAAGCAGGAGAAGGATCCCCCGGGCCTTCTGGGAATTGTAGTCCCAGGACCCCTGGGCACCCAGCCACTCTGAACTGTGTGTGCGGGGCTGGATCCCCCTGGGGGAAGTGGGGCCTGAGTACCTCAAACTTCTGGAGGAGGCTGCAGTTGTCAGCGTCAGCCACCGGCACATTGTAATATTCGCCCTCCTCCTGGTTCAGTAACTTGTACCTGACACACAGACGGAGACCAGAGCGGGCCAGAGGTGGGGTGGGGGTGGGGGCGGGGTTCAGGGTTGGGGGGGATGCGCCCGAGGGGGAAAAGAGACACAGAAAGAAAGACACAGAGATGGAGAGGGAAAGAGTGAGCTAAGGAGAGAGAGATTGGATGTGGGGAGAGGACGGGGTTTGGGGGGGGGGTGGAGACAGGGGAGGAGGGAAAGAGAAGGGCAGGGAGGAAGGAGGCAGCTGTTGGGAGGAGAGAGATCACACAGAGACCTAGACGCAGAGGCCAAGGCACAGCTGTGACCCTGCCCCGCCCTCACCAGCCGTCCACCGGGGCCTTGAGCAGCTCTGAGACCCCGAAGGACATGGCACCCATGAAGTCGTTGCGGGAAGTCCGGTCCCAGTCCCACACCTCCACGCTGAGCCGGCGCTCCACGTCCCCTGGCTTCAGGTTGCTGCAGGAAGGGTGGGGCAGAGTGAGGTCCAGCTCTCTGCTCCCTGGCTTCCCTATCCTTGGTCCTGGAGGAGGATGCAAGTCCTTCTGGGGTGAGCTGGGGTCTACTCCTGCTCCCTAAACTGTCCTGTCATCTTGGACCCTCCCAAAGGGGGTCTTCCCCAATAGCGGGACCCTGAGTACATCTAGACAGCACTCAGTCTCTCTCCCTTCCTCCCACATTCTTGGCTCCTTCCCATCCCTGCGTCCTGTCCTTTCTCTCCAGATCTCTCTCTTGAGTCTCTGTGGCCTCTCCTTCCTCTGGGTCTCTGTCCTTCTGTCTTTCTGTTAATTGGCTTCTCTTTCTCTTCCTTCCACCCACCCACCACCCCTCTGCTTACACCTCACCCCCCTGCATTCTGTCTGTGTGTCTCTCTGGGTTTGTGTCTCTTCTTTGGAACCCTCCATATCTGTCTCACTCTAAAGTTGTGGGCTTTGATGGATATTAAATGCACAGATCTCTCGCTCTCTCTTGGCTTCTGTAACTCCATCCCTCTCTGTCAGTCACTCCATTCCCTCTCCCACCACTTTTCTCTGCCCTTTTCTTGGGTTCCCTCTATCCTAACACCTCCCACCGTCTGCTCTTTGAGGTCTTGTGGGCCACCAAGACCCTCAGATCCTTCTCTACCAGCCATAACAGCATCCCTTGCACCCGAGGCTCACAACACAAAGGTCTCGTTCCACACAGGGTTTAGTGTGGCTTTCACCGTCCGGGTCTTCTGTTTTGTCAAGTTCCGAGGGTCTGGGATAAGCTTCAGCTTCACATAGGGATCTGACAGACCATTGGGATCCATTGGGATGAGGTTACGGGCCTCGCCAACTGAGAGGAGAAGTGAAGGAGGGTAGACAAAGTTACAGATCTGGGAAGAGGCCCCGAAGTCTCCCCAGTTGGCAATCAAAAATCCAAGCTCTCTGCCTTTCTCACGACCCAGGTGACTTTGGCCTTATCTCTCCAGTATCCAGAACACAGGGTCTAAAGCCCTCTCCTCAGCCAGGGACCCAGAAATCAGACTCAGAGCCCACTCCTCCCTGAGGTCCAGGAATGAGGACCCTGGCCTGGGCATATCACCAATAGTAATCCCAAACCTCCCTCCGAATCAGGTTCTCTCTCCTCCCTCCCTCTCAAGGACCTTGATTTAGAGTGGTCATTAAGAGGCGCTGGAAGGGGGTGCCTGGGTGGCTCTGGCGGTTGGCCATCTGCCTTCAGGTCATGCCTGCAGTTCAAGCCCCCACATCGGGCTCCCTGCTTAGCACGGAGTCTGCTTCTCTCTCTGTGTCCTTCTCCCTGCTTGTGTGCTCTCTTTCTCATTCTCTCTCAAATAAATAATTTTTAAAAATATTTTATTTATTATTTTTTTAAGATTTTATTTATTTATTTGACAGAGAGAAATCACAAGTAGTCGGAGAGGCAGGCAGAGAGAGAGAGGGAAGCAGGCTCCCCGCTGAGCAGAGAGCCCGATGTGGGACTCGATCCCAGGACCCCGAGATCATGACCTGAGCCGAAGGCAGCGGCTTAACCCACTGAGCCACCAGGCGCCCCTAAAATATTTTATTTATTTGTTTGAGAGAGAAGGGGAGGGAGAAGCAGACTCCCTGCAGAGCAGAGAGCTGGATGTAGGCCTCCATCTCAGGACCCTGAGATCATGACCTGAGCGGAAGGCAGACGCCCAACTGACTGAGCCACCCAGGCGCCCTAATAGATAAAATCTTAAACAAACAAACAAAAACGCGCTGAAAGTTTCAAGAGTCAACTTGGAAGAAGCATTTGGAAGGGACTGGAGAGGCCGGGCGGTGCTCAACCTTTGCAGGTGGGGTCAGGAGTGTGGGCGTGACCCGCAGGGGGCGTGGCCCTCCCTGGAGGGTCCCCCCCGCCGCCCCCTCCTCCCCGCTGTGGAACCCTTGGGCCCTTCCTCCTGGGGCAGAAGGGTGGGACCAGACCCAGGAGCCCGGCTTCACCTGTGACGTGGATCTCATCTGCCGTTGGTGCTCGGATCTCTAGCTGCAGCCGCCCACGGCGCTCCGTGTGGTCCACCCCGCACAGAGAGGGCACGCTGCGCACACAGCGCCGGTGCACGTTCATCTCGCAGCCTGCGGGGACAGAACCGGAGGTAGCGCGTCCGGCCACCGCGCAACTCCAGACTCTATCCTCCAGCCCTATCCAGAGAAACCCAGACACTGCGCTCTGAAAGGGGTCCCGGAGCGCCAGGTTCTGGCAGGAGCCCCAAGCATAGACTCACAGGAGCATTTCATGCCCTGGTGCACCAGCCCGTAGAGAAGGGAGCCGCAGTGGTCGCAGAAGGTGGGGCTGCTGTAGCTGTGCAGACGGAACTTGTGCTTGTTTCGGGGGTCCTGGGGGCAGAGAGGAAACATCAGATGGGGCCAGTAGCAGGGGTACCCTAGAAGGGGCTGGGAAGTGGGGGGCCCTAGACGCTGGGAGAGAAGCCCTTTGAACTCTGCCTCCTCTGCCTTGCGCTCCGAGTCTTCATTCACTCTACTGCATTTATGGAGTGCCTGTTGTGTGCCAGGCACTGTTCTTGGTGCTAGGACCAGCTGTGGACAAACAACGAAAAACTCCTGCCCCCATGGAGTTTACTTTCTAGTTGGGGAGACAGAAAATAAACGCTGAATAAGTAAAACAGTGATGGATGGTAGCAGGTGCTGCGGAGGAAAATGAAGCAGGAAAGGGGACTGCCGGGGCCGGGGACTGAAATTTGCAGAGACTGATGAGGGAGGCTTCACTGACAAGGTGGCATGTAGGCAGAGCCTGAAGGAGGTGGGGCTCCTAACGTTCCACAGTCCCTGCGCTCACCCCACCTCCCCAGACATGCTCTCCAAGGATGTGTGGGCCACGATGAACTCCACATGGCTCACTGTCAGCCTCTGTCAAGGTCGGCCCACTGTTGATCTGCCTTCTCTGAGCCCCTTGTGAGATGGACAATATGACCTCTCAGTTAATGAAAGACCAAGTGTAGGGGCGCTGGGCTGGCTCAGTCAATGCAGCATGCGACTCTTGATCTTGAGGGTGTGAGTTCAAGTCCCATATTGGGTGCAGAGATTATTTAGAAAGGAAGGAAGGAAGGAAGGTTGGTTAAGTTGAGTGTAAAGTGCATAGCAGGGCCTGGCATACTCAAAGTGCTCGGTACTGCCGTTTGGGCTGCTGTGGTTACTAACGATGATTTCATTGCCATGTCCACAGAGCCCTAGGTTTAAATAAGAGCTGGGCCATTTACCAGCTGTGTGATTTGGGGCAAGATAGTGCCCAGATTAGAGCCTCAGAGTCCTCTTCTGCCCAGTGGAAATCAACAGTCCGTATCTTAAAGCAGTGCCCAATGTCCGGAGTTCAATTAAGCATGAATTTAGGGCACCGACAAAGCATTCCTTCCCTGCCCCTGACAATGTCTGAGTGTTCAGTAGTTTGGTATCTGCCTTTTCCTAGGCATGCATCGTGAGCTAGGGTGAAAATTCAGGATATTCTTGGGCTTTTATTTATTTTTGCAGTTTAGCGGGGATCCTATTTTGAGTGACACTTGGGGGGGTAGAGTGTGATGATCTCTTTCAATGCTCAGGGCCTCTAAAGATCTTCCGCTGACCCTAACTCAGAGGGTGCCTGCTGCTCTAAGCTCTACTATGTCAGGTCTCAGCAGGAAGCCGGACTTGCAAGCTCCACTGCTCCATGGAGGTAAGCTGTTCTCATTCTCAAGAAATCACAACCAAAAAGGAGACAGAGCTGCAGCTCTAAGTACACAGACCTGTGTCTGCACTGGACTCTGCCCCCTCCCCAGCTCTGTGCCCCGCCCCTGGACACCGCCCCCTTGCAGAGTCTCAGCCTTTCTTCCTGTAAAATGGGGCCACGAGGCCTCCCTGAAAGGGGCCGGATGGAAATCATGCTCGCCAAGCCCTTCCCAATTCTTTAGCCCTTGATCCATGTGACAGCCAACAAGATCCAAAGGAAAATAATAAAAGAGTGAAGTAGAGGAAGACATCCTTCCTCTGTTTCTTCATCAGTGACAGCAACAGTTGTACAAGGATAATAACCCATATGAACCCAGGTATCATCCCAAGCATTTGACTCATTTAGTCCTCAAAACCATGGTCATCATCCCCATTGTGCAGACGAGAACAAGAGGTACAGAGAAATAAAGCAACTTTTGGAAGGACAGAGAATCTCTATGTGGGGGAACTGGGAGTCAAGCCCAGGGCTTCGGCTCAGATGGGGACAGGAACAACACCTCACCTCCTGCTTTATGCGGGACTCAGTCTTGGACCACCTGAAAGACACCTGCTGAGTGTGTGCAGTGAGCCCTGGACAATTCAGAAGTCACGTGGGGGGTGCAGGCAGGCAGGTGAGGCGGCCAATCAGTGACATATATGGCGGCTAGTAGACAGTGGTGCACAATGTATGTGCTATGACATCACATCCTCTACATAAACTTCAACTTTCGTCACCTAACCAGCTGGCAAAATGTTCCATGGACTTCTGGAGAGCTCTCTGTCCCTTTTTCTCTCTCTCTGTCTCAGCTTCTCATTCTGTCCCTTTCTTCATCTGCTAATCATAAAGAGGGCTCGAACCCTACGTCAAACCCTGGGCTAGGCCCTCAAGCCTCCTGGCTTCGTTGGACTATCAAAACAAGCGGGGGTAGGTGGGGGATTTTGCTGTCCCAGCCCATAGCCACTAACCACATGTGGCTATTTAAATTTCCATCAGTTCAAATTAAATGGAATTTAGATTTCCCTTGCTCAGTCCTGGTAGCCCCTCCCAAGGGCGCCTCCAGCTAGCTGGGTGTGGCTGGCGGCTGCCATACTGGACAGAGGGGAAATGGAGGCTCAGAGAGAGGAGCCCGAAGACCAGACAGAAAGTGAAGGAGGGATTGGGAATGGGCCACAGCATCGGCTGTTCTTGGAAGCCCACCTGACATCCCCCGGATGGGAAGCAGACGGAGAGAGAGACAGAGGTGGTGTGGATCTGTGTGTGCACATGAGGGAATCTGTATGTGCACCTGTGTGTGCTCCTGGGGGGTTTGTGCGTGTGCGTGCACTGCAGGGTCTCCTTGGGCCTCCCTCTTGGCATCTCAGAAACCATTCTTGGTATCTGCCATCTTCTACTTTAGCGGGTCTCTCTGGGCGTCTGCAGCTCTGCTTCTCTGAGTTTCTTGTCTCTGTCTGTCTCTCTCAGTCCCTGTGGCTCCCCATTTCCTCCCTCCTGGGTTGCTGTCTCTGTTCCATTCCTCTTTCTCTGTCTCACTCTCTCTGGGTCTCTTTTTCTGCGTTTCTGAGATTCTCTGTCTTACTTCCGTGCCTGCATCAATGGTCGTCTCTCTCTCTGTCCCTCCACTCTCTGTTTTTTTAAATCTCTTGACCCCTGAATGACAGCCCACCCCCTCCAATGCTCATCTTCAGTCCCCTTCCCACTGTTTCTTCTCTGTCCCCCACCTGTGTCCCCAGCCTGTCTCAGCCCCCTCTCATTTCCCCTTTTCCAGGCCAAGGGCAGGGAATCTGGGCCAGACTAGCTCCCCCTATCTCTCCAGCCCCCCTCCCCTCCCAGCCTTAAAAATAGCAGGAGAAATTGGGACGGACGCCGAGGGGGTGAGGGCGGGGGCGCGGCCCAAGGAGGAAGAATCAGGTGTCCGGGCACTCACATCCGTCTGGGGGCCCTTCCCAGCGCCTGGACACTCGAAGGTCACAAATTCGTGGCATCGTCGATGAACCACAAAGCTGCAGACTGAAGGTGAGAATCATAGAGACACAGAGCCAGAGAGAGAGAGCCCAATGGACAGAAAATCAGAAAGAGAGAGACTCCAACAGAAGGAAAACCACAGAGAGGGGGACCCCAAAGTCCAGAGAGTTTAATAGAAAATCAAAGGAGAGATCCCAACATGGAGTGGGGGAGGGAAACCAGGAGATAGAAATTCAGGGGTTGAACCCAAAGACAGAAACAGAGACATAGAGCATCACAGAGCAGAGAGACCCCAGTGCCTACACACAGCCAGAGGGAGACACAGAGACAGACTGAGAAAGAGCGAGACCCAGGGACACAGAGAGAAAACAGGATCTTATCGACAGACGAGCCCACTGAGGTGAGGCAAGAAAGCAAGGAAAGAGGCAGGCTGCGGAGAGCAAACAGCAATGTCCTCCGACAGCACAGAGAGAGCAGCGACTTGGGCAGAAGTGAGTCTGGGGGCCGCGGGAGGCCTCCCCCTCCCTGAGTCACTCTGTTCTCAGCAGTAGCAGCTGGTGCTTCAGGACTCGCCCCCCTCTCCCGCCCCGCATAACTGTCAGCCCCGCCCGGCCCCCACCCGCCCATTGGTGACCCCACCCGGCCTGCCCCTGCCTAGGACTGTTGGTGTTGTCATGGCGACAATAGCTTGGGGGGGGGGGGCTCTGACTCCGCATCTCCAGCCCCCCCTTCAGCTCCCCTTTTCCAAATCTCCCTGTTGCCATGGCAACAGATTCTCCAAATATCTGTCCCCACCTGGAGCCGGCCGAGGGAGGGGCCCCCAGCACCACCTCCGCGGTGGCCCCACCATCAGAGCTCCCTCCCCACAGCAGGCTGTGTCTCTGCCACACCCCCCGCCCCGGGCTCCCCCGCGCCTCTCTGGGGACCAAAGAACACGTGTGTCAAGCCTCCTGGGCTGTGGGGCCCTAGCCTCTACCCTCCTGAGGGTCCCAGGAGTCCAGGTCCCCAGGTCTTACCTTGACATTGCAGGCCCTGTTTTCCAATCCCCCTGAAAGATCAAGGATCCGAGGTCAGTGCTGAAAAGGGAAGCGGGCCTCCCACCTCTGCCAGCTTTACTGCGCCTTCCTCCCTCCACGAGCAGGACCCCAGCTGCCTCTTGTTCTAGAGCCCAGAAATTCTGGCCCTCATCCTTTCTTCTCTCAGTCCCAGGAGTCCAAGCCCCCAGCCTCCTCCTCCCTCAGACCCTGGAGTCCAGGTCCCCAGTCCCCTCCTCCCTCAGACCCTGGAGTCCAGGTCCCCAGCCCCCTCCTCCTTCAGACCCAGGAGTCCAAGACCCCAGACCCTCCTCCCTCAGACTCAGGGGTCCAGTCCCCAGCCCCTTCCTATCCTCGGACCAGAAGCCAGGACCAGCAGCTCTTTCCTTCTCCATCCCTCAGGGGCTGGGGTGACATGAGTCTCCATCCCTCCTTCCATCTTCCCTCAAGCCCCCAGCCCCTTCCCTCACCAGATGAAGTCGGTGCAGTGGCTGCAGAAGGTTGGCTGCTTGAAGAAGCGGGCGGTGAACTTGTGGCTCTTGACTTCGTGGACCACCTTCTGCCTCAGAGCCCCCTTTCTGCAAAACAGGGGCCGGGGTCCCCCCTCTGAATCGCCTCCGCCGGGGCCCAGGCCTGCCATGGCCCCAGGAACGTAGCAGGGACCAGGATCCTGCCTTTCTGGGGAAACAGGTGGAAAGGCGAGGAGCCGGAGAGTCGGGAGAGCACTGAGCCACGGGGAGATTGCGAGGAGGAAAGGAGAGGGGCGAGGCACCTCCAGGCGCGGAGCGCAGGGCAGGGAGCGGCACCCCGGGGCGCGCCGGCTCCGCCAGGGGGAGCGGGCGGGCAGGGCGGAGAGCGGAGGGCAGGGGCGCCGAGGAGCCGGAGGCAAGGGCGGCGGCGGCGGCGGGAGCTCCGGCTCAGGCACCTGCTGAAATGTGGGAGCCCCGGCTGGGGGGAGGCGTTGCCATGACGACCGAGGGGCGGGGTTTCAGCTTAAAGGCGTCCCCCCCTCCCTGAGACTCGGGACAAACGCCCTGCCCCCGACACACACGTGCGCACACCCACTCTGGGGGCTGGCTGGAGGGAGGGGGCATCCTCTGAGCAGTGCCCTGCCTCCACCTCCATCTGTCGCCCCGGCCGGGCGTCCTCCCCACTTGGGACCTCGGTGGGTCCCGTGAGCCCGCTGAGACTGCATTCGGATCCCTGGGTTTCTGACGGTGTCACTCTGCTTCATTACACAAACTTTGTATTCAGTGCTGGGAACCCAGTGGTGGACGCGGAGACCTGCTGTCTCTGCTGCTCTTCAAGTCTTGATTTCTCTCTGGGTGTGGGTGAAATTTGTATGTCCGTGTCTCCCTCTGGGGTTGTCCCTCGCTCTCAGTCTCTGTCCCTGTCCGGTGTTGCCGGCTCCCTGTCCTGTGTCCCCGTCCCAGTGTCCCCACCTCCCTGTCCCATGTCTCTGTCCCTGTGCAGTGTTCCCAGCTCTCTGTCCCGTGTCCCTGTCCCAGTGTTCCCGCCTCCCTGTGCCGTGTCTCTGTCCCTGTCCAGTGTTGCTGGCTCCCTGTCCTGTGTCCCTGTGTTCCAGGCACCCTGTCCCGTATTCCTGGCTCCCTGTCCCTTGCCTCTATTTCTCTGTTTTGTTTTGTTTTGCTCTGTGTCTCCATCTATGCCCGTGGCCATCCTGTGATCCTCTGGGGTCTTGGCGTCGCTTTTTCTGTGGCGTCTGTCTCACTGGGAATCAGTGTCCTTCGGCCTCTCGGCAGCGGAGGTCTCATACATCTCCTCTTCGGCCTCTCTTTGTCTGTCTCTGGGCTCTCTCTCGGCCGCTCTCCGCCGGGCTGTGACTGTGGGCCTCCGTGTCCCCTCCCTCTGCGTCTTCCTCTCTGAGAGCCAGTCTCTGTGTCCCTCCACCCCTCCGCCCTCCTTCTCCCCGGCTGTGTCCGCGAACCTCCCTGTGCTCGTCGCTCTCTGACCCACTCCCTGGCTCTGCCAGCCGCTCCCTCCGTAGCCGGGGGTCTCCGAAGGTCCGAGCTCTTCGGCTCCCATCTTGATCCCTCTCTCACCCTCTCTGGCTAGGAACCTCTCCCCGTGCCTGGGGGTCTCCCCGGCCCTCCCCGGGCCCCCCTGACCCTGGAAAACCCTGTGCACTCCGGCCCTCCGCAGGTCGGCCCAGTGGGGCTCCCGTGCCGGCTCCGTCGCCCCGCCCGCGCCCCTGCCCCGCTCCGCCCGGCCCTCCCCCGACGCGCGAAAGCTACGGGTTCCGGGCGCCCGGGCCCCGCTCTGTTGCCAAGGGCAACCACGGCCCGCCCCGGGCCGCGGAGTGCGGTGCATCCTGGAACTTGGAGTCTGAGCCTGCCGACTGCCTGTTGTGGCGACGCGGCCGGGAACTTCCTCTCCCGGCGAGCCCCGCGAAGGGGGCGGGGCGCCGCCGCGGCGCCTGGGGACCTGGTTCGCCGCACCTTCTCTGGGAATTCTGGAGGTCCCGGGCCGGCTTCCCGAAGCCGAAGGGGAGATGAGGGAATCAGGCTCTTCTCCAAGCTCCTCGGAAGTGGGGTGCTGTTGCCTGCCACCCACCTCCAGGCGCCCGGCCTTCCCAAGGGCAAGGATGGGGAGGGGGCGGCCGTGGAAACGGACCTGAGGATCCCACCTTGCCCGCTTGGCTGCTTTTCTCCCATCACCAACACATCACCCCCGGGTCCTAGAGCTGTTCTCTCTGGTCCCTTCCAGAAGGGATTCAAGCATGGGGTGGGGAGGCGGGGCTAGGCGCCCTTGCAGGAGGCAGGCTTTGGTGTGGGTCAGAATTCCGGGGTGGACGCTGCAGAGCTCAAAAGAACGCCTCTCCTCGAAAAGGAGTGCGTCTATTCCCGGTAGCCCTTCCTTCTCTTCGGGGGACCCTCCCTGGACATAGCGCTTGCCAACTGCTCTTGCGGGTGTAATTGCAGATGGGTTGCTTGATCCTGGGGTTTGTGCGGATTTATCTTTATGTATTTGTGATTCTCCTCAGGCAACAGGGCCTTCTGTAGAACAGAGACTCATTGTAAGAGTAATTCGTTTGCTCTTTATCGAGGTCTTCTGTGGACCGGTTGTGTCAGGGAGCTTAGAACTGAGCGTAAGGTGGAGCTGGTGGGAATGCAGGCAGGGCCAGATCTCAAGGTCCAGAGGAGCTCTGGTATCACCTGTAGGCACATACAGGATTGGAGCAGGGGAGGGCAGTGTCAGAGGTTAGAAGCATCCCCCTGGGCCAGAGTGGGCAGGAGGTGGGCTAGTCAAGGAGCCTGGGGTACTAGCTCAGGACAAAATGATACCTGAGCTGGTCAGGAGCTGGCAGAGGGGACAGTTGAGGAAGGATAGACAGTGTCTGGTGAGCGACAGATAGAGTGGATGGGAAGAACCAGAGCCTGGGTTCGCAGGCTGGGGAGCCTATTACTGAGATGCGGAACCTGAGGAGTTGATTTTGGGGGGAAAAAGTGTTGCACTCAGATGGGGACACTGTTTCTGGAGTTGCTCATGGGATTCCAAGGAGGGCCCAATCTCATTCATTTCAATCCTAACTAGTTCTCCTGGCTTTGGGAGATCCAAAGGCCAAAGTTGTCTTGGCCTGGTCCAAGGCTCCCTCTCCCACCAGACCCAAGAATCTGGACCTTGCCCTCTCTCCTGGAGCCCTCCCCAGCAATAAAGCAAGCACAGTTTTTCTTTTATCTTTATATTGATGTAAAAAAAACAAAAACAAAAACAAAAAAACAAAACACAGATGTGGGGTGAGGGAATGGACACGTCTTCCCTCTGTAGTTCACAGCAGGGACTGATGGGAACCAGAAGCTCCAGGGAATTAAAAAAAATTTAAAATATATATTTATACATTTATATATATGACATTGCGCATGTGAGTCCCAGAGAAGCAGGAAGCAGCTACAGGAAGCAACTAGCATGCAGAAACACACGTGTGTGTGTATGCGTGCGCGCGCACTCGCGCACCACACTTGAGCAAGCAATTCCTCTATGGCGATGGCCCCACCCACCCCCAAGAAAAACACATTGAAAAGAAACTTCCCTTTTAGAAGAGGGCCACCCAGGACATTTTGCCCTTGTGACCAGAAAAGGAAAACCAACCAACCAACCAACCCAGGTTCATACTGCCTGCCTTTAAGGCAGGCAGGTGGCCAACCTCTTCTCCCAGCAAAGGCAGTATATGCTGTTTTTAATACTGAGATGGGAGGGCCATATCCCTACCCCCCCCCCCCCAACTAACACTTAGACAGTCGTCCTTAAGACCATATGGTTCTTTGCTGGCCACCACTTTTTCGATAACCCAGAGAGCAGTTGGGATGGGAGGCTTCCACCCTTTACTTCCTGTAAGATGGCCTCCAGGCAGTGGGATGTTAGTAAGCCTGGCCAAAGTTCTGGAGCCAATATCAGGGGAGGCTGGGGGCCAGGCAAGGCCCACAGACCCGGGGCCTGTGCTTGAAGCCTCATGCCCACTGGAGATCATTGGCCTCCAGAGATAAAAGGGGACATGCGCTGTCCGCAGCCCCTTCACTGGGAGAAAGGGAGCCGCATTCTCTAGCTGCCCACCCCAACCCCACAAACACACACATACACACCAACTAAGGCACAGCCAGGGTGGGTAGGCATGCTTTGGCAATGAGGCCCCTTGGGAGGCCCAGGGAGGGAACAGCTGCAGGAGAGGGGAGTGGGACATGGAGCTCAGCACCTTCGGAAGTGGGGGGCAGTGGGGTGGAGGCAGAGAAGAGAGAAGTCTCAGAGCTCCCAAGGAAATTGGAAGAAAGAAACTGGGAAAGAGGCGGCCGGGACAGAACAGGGAGGAAAGAAGAAGTGAACACAGAAAGAGGCAAACAAAACAGGATGTGGGCAACCCAACAAAACAGGAAGGAAAGGCGAGAGCAACAGGAGAGAGGCAGGAAGCTAAAGGAACAGAGAAGAGCAGGATGGATGGGAAGGAAACAGGAGAGGCAGGAGAGAGGCAGCCAGGAAGAGGAAAGGAGGACTTGGGAAAAGAAACCTCGGCCCACAAGAGGGACTTGAGAGCGCCGGTCATGGTCAGAGCCTCAGACCCTGACGAACACCAGGCGGGCCGAATACACCAGGTCGGCCAGGTAAGCCAGCAGGTTGATGGCCGTGAGGATGGCCACGGCCAGTCGGCGGTCCCAGTCGCACACATAGTAGGTGTGCCGGTTGCTGCAGCCCACGTCCGAATAGCGGCGGGAGTGGCCTCCGTGCCTCTCGCTGAACTGGTAGAGTGGCCAGAGCACGATAGCCGTGGCATACAGAAGGACAGAAAGCAGCGCCAATCCTGACAGGAAACTGGGAAAGGAGATGGGCAGAATGTTGGTGCAGTCGCCCAGGTTCAGCAGGATGGCAACGGCCGCCAGGATGAAGCAGATGGAGTACACGGCCACACACCACTCCAGGGCTGGCTTGTCCTGGTACAGGGAGGGGCCGCCGATGAAGGCGAAGATGACGCAGGCCACAAAGGTCTCCAGCACCTTGAGCAGGCCTGGCACAGTGGCCATGTAGCCGGTGATCTCCCCGGGGCGGGCCCGGGTCCAGGCCACTTCAGTGGCGTAAGCCACGCATGCGATGCAGGAGAAGGTGGTGGCAGCGATGGCGTGGTCCCGGGAGCGGCCGTGGGACAGGAACTGGACGTAGGTGGTGGGGTAGATGATGGAGGCCGATAGGCAGAAGAGGGCAGCGTAGCAGGCGTAGGTGATGGGGAAGTTTCTCCAGGACAGGGGGAAGCGGGCCTGGAGCCCGCATAACTCGACTATGAGGATGATGAAGGTCACAGAGAAGCAGAAGCACCAAGTGAACATGGACCAGTTACCCATGGCCCCTGTCCAGGCACCCACGCTGGCCACCAGGGAGAAGGCCACACAGGTGGACAGCAGCTGCAGCAGGCGGAGGAGGCCCAGGGGCTGGGTCAGTGCCCGAGGGGACCCCACGATGGTTGGGGAGCCCAGGCCTGAGGAAGACGACGTGGTGGTTGTGATGGTCGTGCGGGTCACCGTCACCGGCATGGCTGGGACTTCTTAGTGTCCTAAGAAGGTTCCAAATGTGGGAATCCAGGCCCTTGGCCTTTCCTCCCCCCAGGGGCACAAAGTAACCTGGTGGCTAGCTGAGGGGCACCCAGGGTGCAGGCTTTTCAAAGTGGGATAGTTGCGAGCCTGTGCGGATCAGCTGGTCACCCAGGTCCCAGAGCCCTCCCCACTCTGGACTTGGATTCCCCACCTCCCACCTCCCCTGTCAGAACCCAGGAGTCTAGGCTGCCTCTCCTCTCTCTGCAACCCAACCATTGTAAAACCATCTATCTCTGCCGCCCCCCACCCCGACACTCAGAGCTGCCGTCAGTCCCCCAGGGCTCAGCTCTTGGGAACATGCCCTCTCAAGTCCACCCTCTACCAGAGAGATCAAGGGTCCGTGACTTCCGTCGCAATCTCACCTGGGATACAGGGCTGGAGTACTACCCCCAAGGACATTGAGCTTCCTTCTACCTATGCCCCTCCCCCACATGGAGTCCAATCTCCAAGTTCCCTAACTTCCAAGAAACTCAAGCACTCCAAATTCTCCAACTGTCCAGTGCCCCAGCCCCTTCCACTGAAATCTCCAGGCCTCTCACGTCTGGTCACAGAGCTTCAGACCTCAGGACTCTGGGCCCTAGGCCTTGAGTTCACCAGACACCTGCAGTCTAGAAAATCAGCTTCTTTTTTCTGTCCCTCCAGAACCTACAACTTCTATCTTCTTGTCCTAGAGACCCTCAGGGAGAGAGGGCCCAGTGTCTTGGAGACCAGGTATCCAAATCCTCCCTCAGGCCTTTGACATCTGCCCTGTTGCCCTCCACCCCTAAAAAGCTCAGAAGGCTTCTCTCAGTTTCAGGGAAATAAAACTTCCTCCTTCCATGGGCAGGCACAGGAGGGCCTATCGGACAGTAGAACAGGTTCTAGCTTGCCCAGCTGTCCCTGCAAGAGGTCCCAAGACCTGGAAGCCCATTTCCTGGACACACTGTTTTCCCAGGTAAACAGGTGTCTGGGTCTCTTTCCATGGAAACCCAGCTCCAAGGTCCTTCTCTCGGAATCTCAGAGTCCAGGTCCCAGATGCTCCTCCCTCCAACACAGAGTCTAGGTGGGAAGCTCCCTCCTCTCTCAGACCCAGGAGTGCGGGCCCCCAGACCCTCTTCCCTCCGACGCGGAGTCCAGGCTCACTCACCTGCAGTCTCTGCCAAGAACCCCGAGGGCTAAAGATCCGGCTCTGGAGGTGGATTAAGTCTGACACCTGGAAAAGACTGGTCAGAACACAGGAGGGAGGAGGAGAGAGCGAGTCAGCACCCAGCTCTATCCGGCTCCGCCCCGCCGGGACCCAGGCCACCCACCCGCCAGCCGCTGGGCTCGCCCGGAACGCGCAGCCAGGCTCCGCCAGCCGGGCGCCCTCCCAGCCGGGGCGGGGATCTGGCCTCGAGCCGAGAGAGGTCCTGGAGGTGACCCCAGGGAACCCCAGCCCAATCCCCAAACTGCGGGGGCGGGAGTGGAGGGAAGCCGGAGAAAGTGCACGCCCGCGGGCGGGCGGGGGCGTGAGTGATCTTAACCCTGCCGCAGCCGGGGAAGGCCGCGGGGCTGACCGGCGGGAGGGCCCTGGGCGGTGGCTGCGGGGGCGGACGGCCAGGCCCCGCGCAGCGTCTCCGAGCCTTATAAGGGCTTCAAGTCAGCGCAGCCATCTGGAATGTCGCGGGGACCCGGGCGGAGGGAGGCGGGGCGGTGCTGGGACCTCCGCCCCCCCGCCGGCCTCCGGGAGGGCCCGCCCCGCTCGTGGATCTTGGGAGAGGAAGGTCCACCTAGGACGTGAGGCCCGAAGCCTGAATTTCTGTGTCCTTCAAAATGTGAGTTCTGGGTCCCCAGAGCAGGGGCTGGAAGCCTGGACCCAGGAGGGTCTGTGAGAGACCACTGGCTGGTAAGCCGGACCCCTGGGATTTGCCTAGCTGACCACCCCCCGCCCCCGCCCCCGCCCCGCCAGCCCCTCGAAGGCGGAACTGCGGTGTCGGAATCCAGGCCAGAGATTGGTAGCCACACCTCCCACCACCCCTCGGAAGTCAGGTCTGTGGGTAGGGGCTGGGCCTCCCATGCCACCTGGGAGGTGCTACCCGGGGCTCGGCCGCCTCGTGCTCCACCGACACGCCCTTCGAAAACCCGTTAGGAGGAAGTCAGGACCGGCCTACACTCTGGCGTTCTAGAAAGCGGGTACTGCCGGGTCCCAAGTAGGCAAGGAGGAAGAGCGCGAGCCACAACTCCAGAAGTGCCCCAAGGAAGGAGGTGGGTAGCGCAGGGACCTCGCGGAGGGGAGGGGTCCGTCGCCTTCCGCCCGGCGGCCGCCGCCTGAGGTCAGAACTCAGGAATGCACCGCCGGAGACAGCCCGAGAGAGAGGAAACACCCCTTCGGCCTCTCCCGGCTGCTTCTGGACTCCCCTGGCCACGCCCATCCCCTCTCGCCGCCTCCATGCCAAACACCACACCCCACGTCGCTCAAACTGAGAATCGCATCCCTAAACCCTAGCCTGCTCCACTCTCAGCAACCCAAGGACGCTGGCCTCAGCCTTGGCTTCTCTGGCTTAGGACACCAGCTTCCCAGTCCTCCCTTTTTGGCGTTTGGGGCCCAAAGTTCGAATTCTGTCCCCACAATGGAGGGGTGAGGAACGTGGAAGGCCATTATTTTTCCCAAACCCAAACTTCCAACTCCAAGCTCCTCCCCTCCTGAAGACCTTCTTGTACTAGATATCAACCCCCTTCAGCCAGGGCACATAGGGGTCCCCAACCCTCTCAGACCCAGGAGTCCAGACACCCACGTCCCTCCTCCATCAGACCCAGGAGTCCAGACACCCAGGTCCCTCCTCCATCAGACCCCGGAGTCTAGGCCCCAGCCCCTCCTCCCTCAGACCCTGGAGTCAGGCCCCCCCGCCAGCCCCTCCTCTCTCAGACCTAGGAGTCCAGGCTCCCAGACCCTCCTCCCTCAGACCCAGGAATCAGGGCCCCAGCCCCTCCTCCCTCAGACTCTGGAGTCCAGGCCCCCAGTTGCTCCTTCCTCAGACTCAGGACTCAGGGCCTCCCGTTCCCCTCCTCTTTCCGATGGATAACCTGTATGAGTGCAGGTCTCAAGCCCTGTCGTCTCTAGAACCCGAGTCCTGATCCATGCCCCATTCTGCCTAGAGACTCAGACACTCGGGACGCCAGCCCCTTCCTCCCTGAGCACCCAGGAATCCTGACCGCAGCCTCCACGCCGGGGGGTCCCCGCAGCCTCACCTCTCAGGCAGCGGCAGCAGCTGCAGACTGTAAGGGTTTGCTTACTGGGTGGGGTTGGCGGTCTGGGGCGGGGGCGGGGCCGGGGGTGGGGCCGGGGTCCCGGCGGGAGCGCGGGTTTCGGGCTGAGAAAGGGACTCCCGGAACCGGGAGGGATATCCCAGCCCCAGCCCCCGAGGCGGGGCCAAGAAAAGACCACGCCCCTCCCCGCGTAAAATGGACCGAGACTCCCCCGCCAAGCCAGTGATGGGGGTGGAGGGCTGAGGTCACTGTTGCCGTGGTGACAAAACAGGAAGACACAACAGCTGGCGGTGTGGGGGCTCCTGGGGGCTGCCCTCCCCGACTCGGTCTTAGCTCGGTCTCCAGGCGCGGCCGGGGAAGGCCGTTGCCATGGCAACCCGCCTGTTTAGCGTCTGTTTAGGACGGAGCCCCCAGCCCAGGTCCCCACCCCAGTCTCACCTCACTCCACTCTCCCTCTCTCTTCCGGCCCCCTCCCATCCCCGTCTGCTCCAGCCCCGCTCTTCCAGGACGGATGGAATCTTGGACATCTGGGTGGCGGCGGGCTGGGAGACCAGGCCTTTCCGTTTAATGGGATCTGTGGGATACGGTCTCTGTCTCCTGGGTCTCTGAAAGGCGAAATAGTTGAGGCTGCCGATCCCTAGGGTTTGAGGGACTTTTGGGCTGAGGTCCCCGACTCCTGGGTCCCCAAATCCTCATTTATACGGGGGCTCGCGGTGTTAGGGATTGGTGGGCGGGACTCCTGGGTCCCAGAAGTCACAGTCGATGGGGGCAGGAGAAAGGCTCCGATAGCAAAACGCCTGTATCTAGGGCGGTGCGAGTGGGACCCACGGCCTCCACGGTTCCGAAGGACGCCTAGGCTGGGGGCCCAGATTCTTGGAGCAAAAAGCAATGGAAGCTCGGACTCCTGGGTCTTCATCTGCTCCGTTGTGGTTGCAAGCCGAGCCTCCCAGATCTGGAACCCAGGGATATTTTTGGCCTGCATTCCTGGCGCCCGGATTGAGGGAGGGGCTCGGGAGCTCCTGGAGGACCGGGCTGGGGGGCAGGGGGCGTCAGATTCCCGGTTTGGGCAAAAAGGGAGGGGCCCGAGGCGCCGGTCTGCCCGAGGCCCAGAACAGGGAGGGGCTGTGGGGTCCTTTCTTAGGCCGGCTCTGGGGCCCTGAAACGGAGTGACGGAATCGGGAAGCAAGCTGAAGGTCGGGATGCCTGCCCGGGGTAGGGGCGGGGACCGGGATGCCTGGGTCCCTCCCCGCTGGCCCTGCTCACTCACCGCGCTCTGCAGTAGTCCCTGGCGCGGCCTCGCTCGCGGCTGCCTCTGGGCGGGGCCTGGTGGCGGCTGCGGCGGCTCCACCACGCCAAGCTAACGGGGCGCTGCTGCCGCTGGGTGCCTTCTAGAAGGGCAACTAAGCTAGGGAAGCAGCCGCGCGAGTCGCGGCGGGGGTGGGGTGGGGTGGTCGGACCGGGTCCGGGAGCCTGTCTGGCAGACTGCGTGCCCTGCGGAGATGGGAGGGGCGGGGGGGGGGCGCCAGGAAGCGGTGAGCGCGGCGGTATGGGGCGGGGGTGAGGGTTGAGGAGCGTGCCTGCCCACGTCTGTGCCCCAGCAAAGGGGATAGGCACAGACCCTCCTTGTCATTCTGTGCTCTATAGGGGAAGGGGTCTCTGTGCCTCAGGCATCCGGCCCTGCCTGAGGAGTCAGGACCCGGCGCGAGCTGCCACTCGCACACCTCCAGGTTCCACTCACACACCTCCTTGGCCCCTGGTGCAGAGGCGTCTCTCCCTCCTTCCTGCCCCAGTCAGTCACCCCCTTTGCCTGACCTCATAGCCGCACTCCTCAGATACCGCAAATAGTCCAGGGGCGGCCTCCAGTCCCACAATTTTACTCTGTTGTGCTTTCTGGGGGAAGTGTGTTCCTTTAGGCACGAAAACCCCAAAACAGCAGAGTTCAGGGTGGCAGGAAGAGGAAACAAGCATTGAAAAAATGAGTCAACGGGTGTGATCTTGAGAAGTGATACCTTAGGGCTCCTGGATGGTATAATTTGGCACCATGCATGTGCCCCTGGTTCCGAGTGTTTGTCCATCCTGTAGGGCCCCCACACCCACACCAAGGACATTGTCTCCCATCTGGCACTGTGATGCTTTCCCAAACAGGCTGTACCTCTGTTTTGTGAAGCTCACTTTGGGGTGATGGGGTACATGGGCTGCCCACCGACTTACTAATAAATGGGGTTCCTTGATCAGAAGCAATATTGTGTGGGTCAACGTGACGGTGAATAGGGCCATTCAGTGGGTGCACAGATGCTGCTGTTGGCAGGAGGGAGAAGGCCAAGAAAGCAAATAACATCCCAGATTTAATTCCAGGGAGGAAAAAGTCATTGCTCAACTCATGATGGAGAGAGCCCAACATAATTCTCAGGTGACCCGGTATTTGGCTGGTCTCCCTAGGAAACCTACTACGTAGGGGGCTCAGCACTGGTCAAGTGCTTTACAGGGGCACCTGGGTGGCTCAGTGGTTTAAGCCTCTGCCTTCGGCTCAGGTCATGATCCCAGGGTCCTTGGATCAAGCCCCGTATAGAGCTCTCTGTTCAGCAAGGAGTCTGCTTCCCCTCTCTCTCTGTCTACTTGTTATCTCTCTCTGTCAAATAAATAAATAAAATCTAAAAAAAAAAAAAAAAAAAAGGAAAGAAAGCACTTTACTTAGTATTACTGATTTATTATAAAGGATACAACTCAAGAGAACAGCCGAAGAGACTTGTAGGTCAACGTATGGGAGGAGAGATGCTGAGCCTCCATATAGACATACCACCTCCCAGCTCCCTGATGCCTTTACCAACCTGGAAGGTCTCTGAGCCCCGCTGTTTAGGAATTTTATGGAAGTTCCGTTACATGGGATGGTTGATTAAATCATTGGCTTT
This sequence comes from Mustela lutreola, assembly GCF_030435805.1. NCBI lineage: Eukaryota > Metazoa > Chordata > Mammalia > Carnivora > Mustelidae > Mustela > Mustela lutreola. Next base: position 50,885,443 of record NC_081305.1, read on the forward strand.
CCACAATCAAGTTCCTAGGGGTGGGGCTGAAAATTCCAACCTTCCAATCACAGGCTTGGTTTCTCAGGCAGTTAGCCCCATACTGAGCCACCTAAGGGCTCACTGAGACTCATCTCATTCGCATAAACTCAGGTAAGATTGAAAGGGGCTTATATTACACAGAGGATTCTCCTCTCCCCCCACCACTCAGGATTTACAAGGGTCTTAGGGAGCCCTGTTGTATCAATATCACACGGATCTTTCCCTACATGCTCCAGGTCCAATCTGAAACCTGCAGTCCTTCCTCAACATATACAAGTGCCTCCTGTGTGAGCACAAAGCAGCCTAAGGAATGCCTCCTCCCGTGGAGATTTTATCTCATTTGTTAGTAATGAAGTTAGCTTCATCTGAATGGGATGTTCCCACTGTCCTCAGACAGCCTGAATCTCAGGAACCTCCTTGAGGCGACAGGCTCCCCGATTTTCAGGGTGTTTATCTCCCATGCTCTGGCATGTGTGTGTTAAGTGAGACATGCACTGTACCTGTCTGCTCCTTCCTGCTCTACAGGTCTTATCAGCATTGCGTCATATATGCCGTTTGATTATCTCAAAGAATAGTCAGAGAATTAGTGTGACCCCCCGGGGGAAGGTGTGACTTGTGGCAGTTTCCTGGGGCTATAGGAACACTCACCACAATCCGGTGACTCAGGAGGCAGAAACTTACTCTCTTGTGGTCCTGGAGGCCAGAAGTCTGAAATCGAATTATCAACAGGGCCTCACTCTGGCGGCTTTTCTTCTCTTCAGTCTGTCTCAAATATCCTCCCACCCCCCACCTCCGTTTTTAGGATGTTAGGACTTTTACAACTGGGTTTTCTTTCCTTTCCTTTTTTTTCTCTGCAAGATCCCTAAGTTCATCACATCAGCAAAGACCCTTTTCCCAAGTAAGACACCATTTATAGGTTCCAGAAATTTGGATGTAGACGTATCTCTGGGGCTAAACCTACGCCATCCCTAGTGAAAGCAAACAGCTTCGAGTTCCTCTGTCTACTGTGAGAGAGAGGAATGGATTCGCCATTCTGGATGCCAAGGGCGGTGTTGATTTCATCCAGCAGGGAGCTTGCACTTGGAATAGCCTCTGCGGTTGGGGTTACCCAGCTGGTGTCCTGTATTTCCAGTAGTGACCCTCATGGAAGTGGGGAAGAATTAGGGTCCTGTGTGTCCAGATCTCAGTTTTCCCCAGGGAAGTTGGGTTTCTTGAGATGATGGAAACCCATGACTTGGGCACCATCTAGGAGGGAGACTCCTAGACAGTGGCTCTCTCAGTCACCACCACCCTGCTCCAGCGCCTCCCTCCTCAGGTCATCAGAAACCCTTGCTTTAAGTCCTCTAGAAGTGTTCCACAAGCAGCAAATCAAATTCCCCTATCAAAGCAACTTCAACAACAACTTCAACAACTTCTTCTCCTCCTCCTCCTCCTCCTTCTCCTTCATCCTCTTCTTCTTTCCCTCCTCCTCTTTTTGTTCCCCTACACCCAACATGGGGTTTGAACTCCTAACTTTGAGATTGAGAGTCACATATTCTACCAGAGGCAGTCAGGCACCCCAAAGCAACAATTTTTTTTTTAAAAGATTTTATTTATTTATTTGACAGACAGAGATCACAAGTAGGTAGAGAGGCAGTCAGAGAGAGGGGGAAGCAGGCTCCCTGCTGAGCAGAGAGCCAGATGTGGGGCTCGATTCTAGGACCCTGGGATCATGACCCGAGCCGAAGGCAGAGGCTTTAACCCACTGAGCCACCCAGGCGTCCCCCAAAGCAATAACTTTAAGTGTTCTTCTTTGGCCTTCAATGAAACAAACACCTGGGTGGCTCAGTTGGTTAAGCGTCTGCCTTTGGCTCCGGTCATGATCTTGGGATCTGAGGAAGGAGCCCCACATGGAGCTCCCTGATCAGCCAGGGACTGTTTCTCCCTCTCCTTCTGCCCTTCCTCCTGCCCACCCCACTGCTGGTGCGCGCTCTCTCTCTCCCAATAAGTAAAATAAATAAAATCTTTTATTTTATTTTATTTTTTTAAAAGATTTTATTTATTTATTCGACAGAGAGAGATCACAAGCAGGCAGAGAGGCAGGCAGAGAGAGAGGAGGAAGCAGGCTCCCTGCTGAGCAGAGAGCCCGATGTGGGACTCAATCCCAGGACCCTGGGATCATGACCTGAGCCGAAGGCAGCGGCTTAACCCACTGAGCCACCCAGGCACCCCAAAATAAATAAAATCTTAAAAGACAGAAAGAAATACCCCCTAGCGTGTTCTCTGGACATAACCACCTTTTTGTCACCTCCTGGTCACCTGCACTCCTTTTCCACATGGTTTCCTGACATTTTCTAAAGAGCTTCCCGACTGATGTGCCAAGAGCAGGTCACAGGTGGGCTGGGGGACATTGATCTCCTCAGCCTTCAGAGTGCCTGTTTGCCTCTGTCTGTGGCAGGCTTATCTGTTTACCTCAATGAGCTGTAAAAATATCATTGTCTTTCTGTTTGCCCCGTGATGGGAGGGTGTTAATGGTGCTCCCTACTCCATTTGCTCAGTTTTGCACACCCCTTGGACCTCAAGCACTCCTCCTTCCAACTTGCTTTCTCAGCGGCGCCTACCATGATCTTTTCTTAGCTTGATAGGAACCCGCATCTTGCCAACCCTCTCTTTCCTCTGGATATGATTCCAGGGCCCATCATTTCAATAATACTTTTGCCACATTAGGCATCTAACATTCCTTTGCCCTTCTGTCTTAGCTTCATTTTATTTTTTAAGATTGATTGATTGATTGATTGATTTTAGAGGGTGGAGAGGGGGAGAGGGAGAGGGAGAGAATCTCCAGCAGACTCCCTACTGAGCTCCCCATGTGGAGCTCGATTTCACCACCCTGAGATCATGACCTGAGCTAAAACCAAGAGTTGGACACTTAACTGACTGAGCCACCTAAGTGCCCCTTCCCTTCTGCCTTTGTAAGGCCCCAGTCTTGGAGAAGAAATAGCCCATCCACCAGGATTTTTGTTTCTCCAAGTTTGTCCCTAGGCAACTGAGCATCACTAAAGAACGTCCCCTTACAGGGCAGAACAGTTCCACTGTGAGTAAGTGATGGCTGAACTCCATGAGCTCTCAACATGGCCCTCAGTCCCACTGCTGTCACCCGGTCAACTTGTTCTCATTTCCATGGTGACAAGTGCACTATTTTTATCCTCTTTAATCTCCGACACACTTTCTGCCTCCAGCCCCCCCCCCCCACCCCATTCTCAGCCTATGACCTGCCTCCTTTATTTGAGAGATGTTAGAAGCCATCGGCTGGGAATCCCTCCGACTCCTAAAACCACAGAGCTGACTCTATTTCCATCCCAGTCCTTCCTAGTTTTGTGATTTTTAAATACATCCTTCTTCTTATATCCTTGCTGTTGCTCTCGCTATTCTGCCTCTTTTTGGATAGTCAGTATCCCCCACTCAAAGAATCTTTCACTGACTTTTCAAGAAATGATAGTTCTTTTTAATTGTGGTAAAACTGCATGTAGCATAACGTTTACCATTTATTTAAAGATTTTTATTTGTTATGTAATGGAGAGAGACACAGTGAAAGGAATCATAAGCAGGGGGAGTGGGAGAGGGAGAAGCAGGCTCCCCGCCGAGCAGGGAGCCTGATGTGGGGCTCGATCCCAGGACTCTGGGATCATGACCTAAGCCGAAGGCAGACACTTAATGACTGAGCCACCCAGGCATGCCTAACGTTTACCTTTTAAACTATCTTTAAGTATATAGTTCATTGGCCTTAGGTTAAGCCACGCTGTGACCACTGAAAAGACAGGCAAAAGATGGCAGTCTATAAGCCAAGGAGAGGAACCTCTGGAAAAAACCAACCCAGACAACATGTTGATCTGGGGTTTCTAACTTGCACAACTGTGAGAAAGTACATTTCTGCTTACTTCTATAAATTCTGTAAATCTCTGTATCACGCTGTCCACGGTACTTTCTTATGCACCCCCTTAGCGAACTAATACGGTTTCCCACCACTCTGAACAATTTTTTTCCCCAGTTTTTAACTTTCTGATCTCTCAGGGAACTGAAGCTCCTGGTATTTCCTTCCAACCTGAAACTGTTCTCGGGGATTTCGTAGGACCTCATTCTCCTGGTTTTCCTTTTGCTTCTTTGGGCTCCTTCTCTGGCTTCTTTCGAAACTCATGCTCCTTTGAGTCCCTCAAAACTCTCCCCGAGGCCCTGCTCTTCTCATGACCCACTCTTGCTAGGGGATCCGGTACACACCAGACTTCGGGTGGCACCAGTGGGTACAGAAGCCGTGCACGACTGAAGACGCTAGTTCAGCAAAGGCTCACACAGGGGCTGACCAATAACAACAATAATGGGAGCCGTGTGTGCAATTTTAAATTTTCTGGTAACCACATTAAAATGAAATAGAAGGAAAGTGTTAATTTTAAGAACATATTTTATATAATCTAGTCCATCTAAAATTTCGGCATATGATGCTAGCCACGTTTCCAGGGTTCAATAGCCCCATGTGGCCAAGGGCTGCCATATGAGACAGTGCAGACCCAGGCAAGATAATGATGTACTTTTCTCTCTTCTAGCAGTCCAAGAGTTAGCAAACCAGGGTTGATAGGATACCTCCACCCTCTCAAGGAGCCGTCCCCCTTATTGCTCTGTCCTCTTCAACAAGGGCTTCTGTCTGGGATGCAGCATGTGATCGAATCATACCATTGTGTTGGCATTGCCCCCAGCAAGAAGAGGGGAAGGGGAACGTTGGCATGCTTCCTTCTTTTCGAGGGAGTAACCCTGAAATTGCACACATGCCATCGTCCAGAACTTCGCTGCATGACCATGCGGAGCTGTAACAGAGACTGGGGGGAATCTAGTCTTCATTTGGGGAGATATATGCCTAGATAAACCTTCTATTACAAGGAAGGAAATTGGGGGAAACCACTGGATAGGAATAGACCGCGACTCATAGGATTAGACCACAACCCAGATCTTTCCTCCGCGCTCCAAATGAATGTATGGGAGTGCTCGCTGTGCCTCCATTTGGATGACACCAAAGTCCAAACTCAAAACATCAACAGTGAGCAGATGACCTTTCCTCCAACCTTGTCGTTCCCAGGGCAGCACATACTGCCAGCGAGCAGAAGCCAGAATTCGAGGGTATCACTGATTATCTCAGCTCCCACATCCAGGATACCAAGTCCTGCCATGTTTGCTTCCTGTAGTCCCTCTCAGATTCATCAATTTCTTTACATCTCGGTACTAGTCACACATTGCTGGATAATAAATTTCTCCAGAACTCAAAAGCTTTGTTTTGTTTGTTTTTTATAGTTGTTGTTTCAACAGAGAGAGAGTGGAGAAGGGCAGAGGGAGAGGAGAGAGGGAATCCTAAACAGACTCCACACCCAGCATGCTGCCGGACTTAGGTCAGGGCTCCATCCCAGGACCCTGAGACTGTGACCTTAGCCGAAACCAAGAGTTGGGCGCTTCACGGACGGAGCCACCCAAGTGCCCCCAAACTCAGTGTTTCAAAGGAAAGAAATTTAGACATCTGCTACAACATAGATCACAAAAGGACAAATACAGAGGGATTCCACCTGTATGAGTCCCCTCCAATAGTCAAATGTACGGATACAGAAAGTGGAGTTGTAATTACCAGCCAGGGGCTAGAGGCAGGGAGGAGTGGAAGTTTGTGTGTAAGAGATACAGAGTTTCAGTTTGGGATGTTAAAAAGTTCTGGAAATGTGGAGTGGTGAAGGTTGTATGACCACAAGAATGCAGAGGCTCCTGGCTGACTCAGCCAGAAGAGTGTGCGACTCTCAATCTCAGGGTCATGAGTTTGAGCCCCATGTTGGGTGTAGAAATTACTTGAATAAACTTAAAAAAAAAAAAAAAAAAGACTTGCTTATGAAACCACATGCTTGAGTGAGTGTGGTGTTGGCACAAAGCGAGATGAAGAGGACAATGGAACAGAATGGAGCATTCAGAATAGAACAGGAGAAAATGGAAAAAACGAAGCTCTCTGAACCTCTCTCCCCACCCTTTTTTAAAAAGGAGCGTTTGAGTATTGCAGTGTGATTTGTAAGAAATCTATATTTAGTCCCTCCGATGACCGAATGCATATTTCTCCCATCATCCACAGTTTCCGGATCACCGCTCCTGAAACCCTTGGGATTTCCCGTGATAAGGATGATAAATGCATCTTTTGTTAAGTTATGGAGGTGATTTTTGGATGCCACCCAAGGGCGGGCGCTGGCGGCCTGGAGGACCAACTGTGGGATGGGAGGACTGGAACTCCTCCTCCCCCTGACCTCAGGGGAGAGGAGAGGCTGCAGGTGGAACCAGCCAGTGGCCAATGAGTCAGTCAATCAAGTCGACGTAATGAAGCCTGCAGGAGCTCCTAGAGGGTTGGTTGGCTTCAGAGAGAGCTCCCGGGTTGGTGAGCTAGGGGCGTCCTGGGAGGGTGGTGGTCCAGAGAGTGGCACAGAAGCCCTACACCCTTTCCCCACACCTGGCCCTATGCATGTCTTCCATCTAGCTACTGGTAAATATCCTTTATCATATCCTTTGAACCTAAGTGTTCCCCTGAGTTGTGTGAGCTGTTCTAGCAATTTCAAAGAACCTAAGGGGGCACCTGGATGGCTCAGTTAAGCGTCTGCCTTTGGCTCAGGTCATGATCTCAGGGACCTAGGGTCAAGCCTGCATTGGACTCCTTGCTCAGCGGGGAGCCTGTTTCTCCCTCTCCCACTCCCCCTGGTTGGATTCCCTCTCTCAATGTCTCTCTGTCAAAATGAAATCATAAAAAAAAAAAAAAAAAATTCTCAATAAGACCCAGTTATTGGCCATGATAAAGATGCTGGCCTGTACTGCCTTCAAAATTCAGGGGCTATTTTGCATTTCTTTAAAACAAAAATTACTTACTTGAGAGAGAGTATGAGCGAGGGGGAGGAGCAAAGGGAGAAGGAGAAGCAAACTCCCCCTGAGCAGGGAGCCAGATCCGAGGACCCTGGGATCATGGCTGAGCAGAAGGCAGACTCTTAACCGTCTGAGCCACCCAGGCGTCCCACTACCTTGCGTTTAGAACACATCTCAAACCGGATGCTAACATTTTTAAGGGAAATGCTTCCTCCATAGGTAGAATTCATAAAACAGCTGAAAAAGTAAATCCCTATGCCCAAGTTGTCCAAACATACTTCCGAGTTATCTAACCGAATTAAGTATCAGCATTTAGCTTAAATTAAACATCAATAAAATGTTAAATCCAGTTCTGTAGCCCCACGGGCCACCGGTCAAGACACTCAGTGAGGCCCTCGGATTGCGAAGCTCATCTTTAAAACGTCACTGCCTTGTGCTCAGAGTGGAACTCCGTTTTTTTTCGGAGTGTGCCAACCTAAACCAGCAAATGGATTCCAGCAGTATTTTAAAAAATAATATATTGTGTCCAAGTGGAGTTTACTCTCGAAATGCAGTAGATAATAGCTAAATGAAGAAAAGGCTCATGTTCAGAGACCGTTCATGAAAGGTTTCAGGCTCGCAGAGCAGGTAGGAAGAAAATTGTACGATGATCCCATCTATGCAAAGAGTATTTGGCAAAATTGAATATCTATTAGTGCTTAAAACAAAACAAAACAAAACACCCAAACACCGAATAAGTAGGAAGCTGCAGTTGCCAGAGGTCTTAGACGTCTGTGGCCCTCGAAGACTGCTGTGCTGTGAAGGGGTTTTCCTGGTCCCTGGTATCAGGGCGTGAGTCTACGGCCCCTATAAATGCTATAGATGATGCCAGATATTTGGGGGGCTTCCCAATATCTAGGCCCCAACCCTATTCTGGATGTAGTTCCCCAGCTTGGGTACTATGGTGGGGGCTGGTGTCTGATTTTTTAGGAAGCCTAGGGGACCAGACCTGCCTTCCTCCTATCCCTGGGAGGTAGGTAGGAGTCTTGAAATGCTTCCTCCTGGAACTCTGATTAGGTGGGAAAGAGGCTAGGATGTGGGGAAATTCAGAGTGCAGGGGGAAGTGGGAAGGCTTCATCCATTGGTCAAGAATGGAGATGAGGTAGTGTCCAGTGGAGACAGTGGTGGCCCTGGGGCAGCTGGCTGCAGTTTCACATGACTTTAGGGACACTCTGCTGGTCTGTTCTTGGCTTCCCACCAAATTTCCAAGCTTGATTGTCTAGCTTTCCCATGCAGCATGTGATTTACTCAGGGTCCCTTCCGTAAATGCCTTCCCTGCTTCTTAGACCCAGAAAGACGGCATTTGCAAAGCAGGACCTCAGTGGGGAGAAGCTCTGGATGCCAGTGCTGCCCTGTAGGAGACCCTCAGGAACTACCCTCCATGGATCTGAAAGGAGATGTCATGCCCATGAGACGATTTTCCTTTTCCTCCACAACGCAGATTGGATTAACAGATGGTGACTTTCATCCTCCTTAAGTAAAACAGACTGGAGTCCTCTGTTTTGAAGACGTAGGTGGCATTTGTGTGTGGGGAGGAGGTGAGGAAGGAAATCTAGTCGATTTGTAAAACTCCCCTGCTAAATGTTCCTATCAGATGGGAAACAGATCAAGTCCCAGCTAGAGAGGAACGGACAAGCAAACGCGGATGCCTCCTGATAATGCAGCCCTGTGCATATCTTTAAAAGAAAATAAATAAATAAATAAAGGAATTAGAAGAGATCTGTTTACCTAAATGGAAAATTTTCCAGAGTATGGACTTAATGAAGAAGGCAAGATGCAGAATGGTATAAGAGGATTTAACCTTTTGTGTGGGAATACTTAAAATTAGAATAGGTCTATTTGCTTTTTTTTTTTTTTCTTCAAGATTTTATGTATTTGACAGAGAGAGAGCACAAGCAGGGGTTGCTGCAGAGGGAGAGCGAGGGAGCCTGACATGCAGGGCTCAGTCTGAGGATCCCGGGATCAGACCTGAGCCCAAGGCAGACGCTTCACCCACGGACCCACCCAGGCACCCCTATTTGCTGGTGTTTGTTTAAATACTGTGAGGAGACACAAGGGTCTGCCAAGGGCAGGCAGAATGTCAGATGGGGGCACGGGGGTGGAAATGAAACTTCTCCGTGTCTATGGATACATTTTAAATTTTAAACCTATTACACGATTATTTCCTATTATATCTAAGTGTAGATTACACGACTCAACACGCGTGAAATGCTTAGAAGGACGGTTCCACAGCAGTAGACTCTAATTACGTACAGTATGATACCTAAGACATCCCAATATCGTCTGCAATACGCCGTGGAAAGTTCTGGAAAGATACAACAGAAATCCGGTTGGACCAGAGGGACAGGAGAATGGGGCAGCTGGCACTCGGGCATGGGCAAAAGACTTATTTTTCAGTATCCACCCCTTTTCTGTATTTTCTGAATCCTCTGCTGGGGTAAATATATTACCAAGGCAAAAACGTGTAAGTACGCATGCATGCATTTTAACGGGCTATTTTTAATCTGCCAGGCAAGGAGCCTTATGATGATAAATGAATACAGATGCCTTTTCCTTACTAAGCTCCCTTTCTCCGATTAAAATAGTGGGGATCAAACACACACACTTGGAAGGCTGGGAGGCCAGGGCGGATTTATCCCAGTGCCTGTGACCTGCAGGCGTGAGATGCAGCCCGTACCTGCTGTAGGACCCCAGGGCTCTGCGTACCAGGCTATGGCCTGGGGGGCTGGGGTCACCCCCACCATGATGGCCATGGCCATCTGGCCCTGTTAACCTCTGCATGCCCTCGGGGAGACCGAGCTTGGGGACTAAGAATTACTCCTCTTGGGTCACCTTGTGCTGAGTGAACCTTGGCTTCCAGCTCTTGTAGTCTCTCTTTCTAAATCTGTAGCGAAAAGGCTCAGTTCAGGGAAAAGTCACAAAAAGAACTCCAGACAGCCGGCAGGGCCGGGCCCTGGGGGCGCATCCACGTAGGCCGCCCTCTAGGGGACTGTGAAGATGCAATGCAGGCTTCAGGATGTGGAAGAGGCACCTTTTCCTTCTCGCTCATTCCAAGAGGAGTCGCCGCCCTGAGGGCCGCAGGGCGTGGGAACAAGTCATGGGTTCCTCACGGCTCTGGACACACAGTCGAGGGAGAGACGGCGAAGACGCAAAGACAGACACAGGTGGTGTCTGCGAAGAGACTCAAGTATGCGGAGGACTGCGCGGGGCTGTTCCAGATGGAGAGGTCAGAGAAGGGGGTGGCATGCACGCAGCCCTGAAGGGCCAGGAGAAGCGGCCTCCCAAGGAGTCCGAGGGAGGAGGCGCAGGGCAGAGCCGCGCACATGCCCAGAGGAGGCGGGAAGGGCAGGAGGCGGGAAGGGCAGGATGGTGACGGGCTGAGTCCAGAGCGACAGAGAGGCTGGGGGGAGGGGGGTGGTCGCTAAGGTGGCATTCTCACCGAGACTGGCACAGGGGTACGAAACACACACACCCAGGAAGTCGCTTGGGGCCTGGGGGGCTCAGGTGGTGAAGCATCTGCCTTCAACTCAGATCACGATCCCTGGCTCCTGGGATCAAGTCCCGAGTCCCTCATCGGGCCTCCCTGTTCAGCGGGGAGCCTGCCTCTCCCTCTCCCTCCACTGCTCCCTCTGCTTGTGCTCTTTCTCTGACAAATGAATATATAAAATCTTAAAAAAAAAAAAAAAAGAAAGAAAGAAAGAAAAGGAAAGGAAAGAAACTCACTTGACTCAGGAACAAACATACCTCGCATTGCAGTGGAGAAAGGAGGGTTTGGGGGTTTGGATATTCTTGTTGTTGTTTGACTCTTGCTGAGCTAATTGCCCTGAACAGGTTCAGACCAGGTCTCCCCCAAAAGTCCCACTTTGCCTCATAGACTGTTTGGGGCTGAAGGCAATCGAGACCCTGTAGGCCCCAGAGAAACTTTTGCCCTTTATTTAACTACCTAGAAGACTCCAAACTGGGGTTCTTTTCCAGAATTAGAGCTATTACCCAAGACAGGTTTTATCTGAGGGCCCCATCTGCACGGCAGGGCGGACATCTACTTACCACATGTGTGTTCTTAGTGCCCTGCTCCCCTCTGAGGCCCTGGCCCCCAGCCCCGTCCTCAGCTCCGTGTGGCACGGAGACCTGCCTCAGCCTTCCTCTCTGTCTTGGAACCTCTCATGTATATGGGGATCCTGCATGTGCAGAATTAAATTTGGTTTTCCCCTGTGCATCTGTCCCGTGTCAGTTTAATTCTTAGGCCATCCAGAAAACCCTCGGAAGGGTAGAGAATTTACCCCAAACAACCCCCCACTCCTACCACACCTGCAAATAAATTTCCAGATGACTTTGAGCTAACTGTGAAATATAAAACAGTAAGTTTCAAGGGGGCACCCGGCTGGCTAAGTCAGAGTAGCACGTGACTCTTGATCTCAGGGTTGTGAGTTCGAGGCCCCCTCTGGGCGTGGAGATTACATAAATGAATGAATGAATGAATAAACTTTAAGAAAAGATTAAGGCATTGGAAAGCATCTTTGGAATATTGGGATTGACAGAGATTTCTTTTTTTTTAAGATTTTATTTATTTATTTGACAGACAGAGATCACAAGTAGGCAGAGAGGCGCAGAGAGAGAGAGGAAGGGAAGCAGACTCCCTGCGGAGCAGAGAGCCTGATGCGGGGCTCAATCCCAGGACCCTGAGACCATGACCTGAGCTGAAGGCAGAGGCTTAACCCACTGAGCCACCCAGGTGCCCATTGACAGAGATTTCTTAACAGGACACAGAGCATTGTGTAGAAACAGAAAGTTTGAGTTACCTAAAACAGGATTTTTCTTGCTGTAGATTGAATGTCTGTGCTCCCCCCTGCCCCCCCCCCCGCCAATAATGAAACCCCCAGTGGGATGATTTGGGGAGGTTTGGATCATGAGGGTGGAACCCTGGTGAATGGGATTGCTGCCCTTATAAAAGAGACTCCAGGGGCACCTGGATGGCTTAGTGGGTTAAGCCTCTGCTTTCAGCTCAGTTCATGATCTCAGGGTCCTAGGATCCAGCCCTGCATCGGGCTCTCTGCTCAGCAGGAAGCCTCCTTCCCCCTCTCCCTCTGCCTGCCTCTCTGCCTCCTTGTGATCTTTCTCTCTCTGTCAAATAAATAAAATGTAAAAAAAAAATGTTTTTAAAAAAAGGAGACCCCAGGGATCCTCCTTGCCCCTTCCACCATGCAGGGACACAGGGAAGAGACAGACAGCCCTCTCTGAGCCAGGAAGCAAGCCCTCGCCAAGGCAGAATCAGCCCGCACTTTGATCTGGGCTTCTGGCCTCCAAAAGTGTGACAAGTAAATTTAGGCTGTTCATAAGCCATCCAGTCCACGGGTATTTTGTTATAGGGGCCTGAATGGACTAAGGCATCCACTCATCAAAAGCTACCTTTGAGGGGTGCCTGGAGGGCTCAGTCACATAAGTGTCTGCCTTCAGCTCAGGTCATGATCTCAGGGTTCTGGGATTGAGCCCCACATCGGGCTCTCTGCTCAGCAGGGAGCCTGCTTTCCCCTCTCTCTCTGCCTGCCTCTCTGCCTACTTGTGATCTCTCTCTTTCTGTCAAATAAATAAATAAAATCTTAAAAAATAAATAAATAAAATTAAAAAAAAAAAAACTACCTTTGATAAAGGTCTGGCCCCCAAAGTATCCATATCCCACATCCCCATAATGCTCTTCCACACTTCAGGGGTTTTCAGACATGTCAGCGTACTGGGCACCTTTGGAGTAGGCAACCACAAAACTCTAATGGGTATCTGGAGGAGTATTGATAATTTGCAAAGGTGTGAGGGCATTAAAATGGGGACTGCAGGCCCCAGATGGAGTCACTTGTATTAAAACCCCACATCAGCAAACCAAATGTAACCTAAATGTAATTTAGAAAATGACTTCTACTCAGTCAACTTGGAATCCTCTGGCAGGCACCAGTGTGGTTGGGACAATTCCTCAGTTTCCCTCAGGGGAATGCCCTCAGGCAAATGCATTGTCTAACACAATGCATTCTTTGCTAACAATTTACTTTTTTCTGCCTTTAAAAACCTATCCTTTTCTGGGGAATCTGGGTGAGTCAGCCAGTTAAGCATCTGCCTTCACCTTGGGCCCAGACCCCAGGATCCTGGGATAGAGCTCCTCATGGGGTTGCCTGCTTGGTGGGGAGCCTGCTTCTTCCTCTCCCTCTGCTGTTTCCACCTTCTCGTGCTCTCTCCCTCTGTCAAACAAATATATAAAATCTTTAAAAAAAAAATAAACTTACTCAGTCGAGCTTTTGTTTCTATTTTTTAAAATTCTTTTTAAAACAATCTTCTACACCCAGCATGGGGTTTGAACTCGTGACCCTGAGATCAAGAGACATGTTCTACACTGAGCCAGCCCGGTGATCCTACTCAGCTGAGCTACGGTTATTTAACTGGATGGAGCATAGGAAAATCTCCAGAATCTATTTTCTAGTAAGATAAGCAAGGACAGACCAGGATTACGTCATCATTTGTGTGAGGAAAGGTTTAAAAATGGGAATATATTTTCCTATCTTCTGGGTTTTGCATAAACACTGGAGGGTTGCATAAGAAACTCATCAACGTGGTGGCCTGTAAGGGAAGGATGCCTGGCAAGTGATTAGGTATGACAGCATGGGTAAGACCTTTTGATGTGTACATTTTTGCATTTCTTAAACCCACAAATGTGTTTCCCATCTAACAGTTATGTATTAATTATGAAGCTCAAAGCAAGGAGAACATTTAGGACAGTGCCTCCAAATCATGGCATCTTGTCACTTGCTAACCATGAAATACATTCTTGTAGATGTCGTGAATTTCTGGAGAAGATAATAAAATGGTTAAGGGGCAGAGGGACTGAGAAACTGGAAAGTGGGGATGGGTGGGGGACTATTGGACTTAAAATTTTTATTTTTATTGAGATATAACTGACATGTAACATTGAATAAGTTTATCTTTTTAAAAACTTCATTTGAAAGAGAGACAAAAACAGAGAGCACAAGCAGGGGGAGCGGCAGGGGTAGAGGGAGAAGCAGACTCCCCACTGAGCAGGGAGCATGGCATGGGGCTCAGTCACAGGACCTGGAGACCATGACCTGAGCCAGAGGCAGATGCTTAACTATATGAGCCACCCAGGCGCCCCAACATTGTGTAAGTTCAAGTTGTACACCAGCTGATTTGGTTGATTGGTTTTTGTTTTTGTTTTTTATTTGTTTTTTATATTTTTTATTTACTTGACAAAGAGAGAGATCACAAGTAGGCAGAGAGGCAGGCAGAGAGAGAGAGGGAAGCAGGCTCCCTGATGAGGGATTGATGAGGGACTTGATCCCTGGACCCTGAGATCATGACCCGAGCTGAAGGCAGAGGCCCAACCCACTGAGCCACCCAGTTGTCCCTTGGTTTTTGTTTTTAAGTAGACTCCCAGTGTGGAGCTCAATATGAGCTTGAACTCATAAGATCAAGACCTGCACTGAGATCAAGAGTCCAGTGCTTAACCGACTGAGCCACCCAGGCACCCCTGATACACATATATTGCAACAGTGTCCCTTGATTTGATACAGTTATATATACCAATAGTGTCCTGATTAGATACATTTATATATTGCAACAGTGTTCCCTGACTTGTTACATTTATATATTGCAACATTGTCACCTTAGCATTAGCTAACATCTCCATCATGACATACACTTACCATTTTGCTACAATGAGAATAATTAAGATCTAGTCTCTTAGCAACTCTGAAGTTTATAATATAGCATTGTGAACTGTAATCACAATGCTGTGCGTTACATCTCTAAGACTGATTTATCTACCAGTCGCAAGTTTGTACCCTTTGACCAACATCTCCCCACTTTTCCCACCCCCCTGGTAACTGCCATTCTACTCTGAGGTCTAGGAGGTCAGCTTCTTCAGATTCCACATGCGCTATCCCATGGTATTTGTCTTTTTCTCTGGCTTCCCTCATCTTGCATAATGCCCTCCAGGTCCATGGATGTTGTTGCAATCTTCTGTTCTTAAATGTTGCATCTTGTCCTTCGTACAGAAGTACTTTATGCTCTGCAGTTTACCATGTAAAAGGATTCCTGAGTCAAAGCTGGGCACAAAATAGGATCTGGCCAAAAGGGAGCCTTGCGCTGGAGAAGGAGTGTTTCTGGAAGGAGACTGGTGGATTTGTCCCTGGGGAGAAGACCCCTGTCTTGTGGCAAAGGTAGAAATAGTGATAAGTAGTAGCAGCTGGTAAGTCCCCAAACAGACGGCTGGAAGCGAGGCCAGAATTTGACCCCAAGGGTCGATGATCTCCAGACTGGGGCTCTGCCCCAATATTTAGTGCTAGGACCCTGTGTTCTAGGAGTCAGGCTGTGACCACCCCAGCAAACAGGATCAGTTCCAGGGCTGGCAAAAGGGTCTAAGGAGGTTTCCAGAACCACGCCTTGTTTCCCAGCAAACATAAACCTGGAGAGCAAGAGACCAGGCGGGCCCAGGGCTCTCTCCCCACCTGAGGTCTCATGCTATATTCTTAGACATGAGTCTGGGGTGGGGATGTTTCAGGAAAGTGAGTAGGTGGACTGGGCGAATCTGGTCTGGAGAGGGCTCCTGCATGCTGAGATCTTGCTCTAGGAACTGTGATGAGAGAGTTCATTTATCCCCAGGCATTGATGAAGACCACAAAGATTCTTTTCTTCTTTCCTTCAGCAAGAATTGGTTGGCTACATGGGACAGGGAAGATGGCCATAGAGGAGACAGACGTGGCCCATCCAGGGCACATGATCTGGGGAGAGAGGCAGACAAGACAGATGGAAGAGATGTGGATCAGATCCCTTCAAACATGAAAGGGGCTGTGTGACCATGCCCAAGGATCGAGACCTGGTGGGAGAGGCCACTTGAAGTTGGTGACTTTGGAGCCAGAATGGAGGGATTCGGAGAAGCCAGCCACGTAGGGAGTGGAAGAGGAGGAGTCTAGACATTTCGAGCACTGGGAGGAATCAGCTTCAGGACCCTGCATCAAAGGGATCCAGTCGCCTATGGCAAAGAGCTTTTAGGCTGATGTGATGTGGGACAGAGATGGCCGGTGGGAGGCAGGAAATGAAGCGGCTGAGGTGAGCGGGAGCCGGATGGTGGAAGGTGTTTGAGGACATGATAGAGACTCTGGCTTTTGTTCAAAGTGGAAAAGGAAGCAGTTTGAGGCTTTTAAAACTGCAAATGACATAATTTGATTGCTCTGCTTCAAACCACTGTGCTCAGTGGAGAAAAGCCAGCAAGGTGGCTGCTGTAGAGATGAGAAGGGAAGTGAGGAGCCAGAGCAGGCAGGGGCCCTGGGGAAAGATGCCAGTGTTGGCCGCAGGGCAGGGGGTCAGCTTGCTGACTGGGGTGACGCCCACCCAGCGGTATTGACAGAGAGCCCTGTGCCTGTTACAGGTCCCGCAGGTGAGGCCATGAGGTCCATGTGATGGGGGTGACCAGGTGGCGCTCCAAGGCAGGCGATCCGAGAAGGCCTCTCTGCTTGGGGCCTGGATGTCTTAGAGCCGAGCTTTCCTGGGAGTGGGAGGAGGACATTAAAGTGTGTGTGTGTGTGTGTATGTGTGTGTGTGTGTATGTGTGTGTGTATGTGTATGTGTGTGTGTGTATGTGTGTGTATGTGTGTGTGTATGTGTGTGTGTGTATGTGTGTGTGTGTATGTGTGTGTGTGTATGTGTGTGTATGTGTGTGTGTATGTGTGTGTGTATGTGTGTGTATGTGTGTGTATGTGTGTGTGTATGTGTGTGTGTATGTGTGTGTGTATGTGTGTGTATGTGTGTGTGTGTATGTGTGTGTATGTGTGTGTGTGTATGTGTGTGTGTGTATGTGTGTGTGTATGTGTGTGTATGTGTGTGTGTATGTGTGTGTGTGTATGTGTGTGTATGTGTGTGTGTGTATGTGTGTGTGTATGTGTGTGTGTGTATGTGTATGTGTGTGTATGTGTGTGTGTATGTGTGTGTATGTGTGTGTGTATGTGTGTGTATGTGTGTGTGTATGTGTGTGTGTATGTGTGTGTGTGTGTGTATGTGTGTGTGTGTGTGTATGTGTGTGTATGTGTGTGTATGTGTGTGTATGTGTGTGTATGTGTGTGTGTGTATGTGTGTGTGTGTGTATATGTGTGTGTGTGTGTGTGTGTGTGTGTGTATGTGTGTGTGTGTGTGTGTGTGTGTGTGTGTGTGTTGGGGAGTGGGAGTGTGTTTGCTTGTTCTGAAATGAGTCAAATGGGGGCCCCTCGCTGGCTCAGTCCATTAGGCATCTGCCTCCAGCTCAGGTCATGATCTCTGGGTCCTGGGATCAAGTCCCACATCGGGCTCCCTGCTCAGCGGGGAGTCGGCTTCTCCCTCTCCCTCTGCCCTCTCCCTGCTCATGCTCTGTCTCAAACACATAAATAAAATCTTTTAAAAATTAAAATAAAATGAGTAGGATGAATGGAGTGGGGTCTAAGAACGAGCAGAGTCTGAGGGAGATACAGCTGAAAAACAGGTCCTCAGGGAGCTGGTCTGGGTCTGTCTATAGGGAGGGAGATGCACACACACTCAAGGACAGATAGTCTTGTCAGAGTGGATGAGGACTAGGATTATAGATTCACGCCGTAAGGCTATATCCATCCAGGGCCGGTGGGTGAGATGATCGGAGGGATCCCCCAGCTCCAGGAAATGCTGACTCAGTGTCTTGATGACCGAGTTGCATCCATTCCCGACCAGGTGGCCCAGTCATCCTGCCAGGTACATAGGGCCGTGTCTCTGGGAGAGGCTGTCGGTGCCGGGATACAGCTGTCCACTGCCCATCTGGCCACTTCTCAGGGGCTGAGTTTGCCACAAGCAGCCTTTGTGGGTGAGGGGCTGTCTCCTTCTGAGACAAAGAGCAGAGAGAGGCACGCTCTATCAGAGACAGACCCCCAAGCTGGCGTTCTTCAACTTCAATACCACAACTACATGGACATAGCCCACCTGTGCCCCTCTGCATTGCCTGGGTGGGACCTGGGGGACCTGGGAAACCAGCACAAGCATGGGGTCCTCCTGCCTGCTGTAACCTGGGAATAAATCCTTTGTGACTTAGGAGTGCAAGTCTTCTGCCGGCATCCGTGAAACAGGGACAAGATAGCACATGAGTGTGTAGGAATTACAAAGTCCCAGGCCTTGACAGACATGTTCTTGAGGAATGAGCTGCCAATCCCTCCAGTCTCCAAGGCTCCCCAGGGGAGGTGGGCTCAGACGGGGCTGAGGTCCTGCTTCCCACTCAGAGTCAGCAGCTCAGCCTCTCAGAGGATTTGGAGGAATGCCTGGAGCATAGTGAGAAGGTTAAGAGAAAGAAGCTATTCCTGGAGTTATTAAATGCTTTTTACGGAGGCATTGCAGACTCACAGTGTACGAGGAGGCAGGGCTCATTTGGAATATTCTGGGAATCCAATGAATGCATCCAGGGGATCTGGGTATTATGGGAAGCAGATGAACGCACTTGGGGGTTTGGCCTCCCCCACCTCGAAGAGTTGCTCCCCCAGTGGTCACAGCTGATAGGATGATAGGATGACAGATGACAAAGCACAGTTATTTGTGCTTTTATATACATATATTAAATTATGCATATATTTATGTGTATATAACTTCTATGTAAAATTATGGAGGCTGACAAGTCCCAAGATTTTCATCCAGCAAACTAGAGACCCAGGAGAGCCAGTGGTGTAGTTCTCATCTGAAGGATGACAGGCTTGAGACCCAGAAAGAGCCAAAGGCAGGAAACAAAAATGAATTTCCCAGCTCAAAGGCAGTCAGGCAGAAAGAACTTTTGGGTCCATTCAGGTCTTCAAGTGATTAGAGCAGGCCCACCCACAGTACGAGGGCCATCTGCTTAACTCAGAGTGCTGATTCCAAGGTTAATCTCCTCCAGGACCACCCTCCTCCAGGAACATGCCTAGAATAATGCTTGACCAAATATCTGGGTGCCCCATGGTCCAGTCAAGCTGACACATAAAATTAATGTTAACAGATTAGACTTCACCGGGAACTTCAGAGGAGGTAGGTCTGCTTCTGAGCAGTCCTTGGCACAGATCTTTGGAAGTGTGCAGGGAGAGGCTGAAGAGCATCAGGGTTACGAGCAAGGGTGTGGTCCAAACAGCCGAGCTTCCAATCCTCTCTCTACCATTTAGAGATGAAATGCCCGTTATGTGCTTTATTACAAAGACAGTGGCAGACAATTCCTCCCCAGTCTGTGGAATCATGTTGCTTGTCCCATGGAGAGGTGGAGTTTGTTGACCTCCCCTGTGGTCCGGTGACTTGCCTGGGCCAAGAGCACATGCTGGGAGTGGCACTGTGTGACTTCTCAGCCCTAGGCAGTATGGGACTTGGCAGCTTCTGATTTCATTGGGTTGGAAGCCAGCCAGCAGATGAGAAGCCCCACGCTAGACTCTGATGAGTGTCCTGGAGGAAGACCCCAGTGGTCCCATCATTCCCACCAAGGCTCCAGGCATCTGAGGGACACCATCTTGGATTTTAGCCCCCGACTGAACAAAGCTTCACGAGTCCCTCTAGTCAGCACCCTGCAGAGCTGAGAGCCCAGCCAACCCTGGCAACCGTGGGAAGTAAGAAATCATTATTGTTTTCAGCTCGTCCAATTTTGAGAAGTTTCTTGCAGAGCAACAGATGACTAGCAGATCACTTCAGCTTTCTGTGCTCACACATACCTCAGATTAAATTATTTAATGCGTGGAAAGGGTTTGGATCGATTCCTAACACAGTCAGTGCTCAATAGACATTACCTATTCTGGTTACCCCAGCTTGATGAGTAGGAGACATGCCAGGCAAGGACAGACTCCATCAGAAGCACGGTTCCGGCTGTCCCCTCTGGGCTTATTTAATTCTGTGCAAATAAGAAATACGGATGATAAACCTGATCCTTTATCAAAATTATCATGGAAACCAGAGGCCCTGAGTTTCAACATGTAGTTACTGAGAAAAACCATCAATTTTTTTAATAAAAATTTTTTCCTTAAGATTTTATTTATTTATTTATTTATTTATCTGAGAGAAAGAGAGAGTGATAGAGCTCCCACGAGCGAGGGTGGGGAGGTGGCATAGGAGCAGAGGGAGAAGGAGAAGCAGACACTCCACGGAGCAAGGAGCCCCAGTGCAGGACTCAATCCCAGGACCCTGGGATCATGACCAGAGCAGAAGGCAGACATTTAACCAACTGAACCACCCAGGAGCATGCCCCACTTTTTTTTTTTTTTTTAAGATTTTACTTTTTTATGTCATCTCTACTCCCAATGGGGCGTTCAAACTCACAACCCTGAGATCAAGAGTCACATGCTCCTCTGAGTCAGCCAGGTGCCCTCAGACCCTCTTTAGTGGCTGACAGAAGTGAGGCCTCATAACTAGGTTAGTCATTAATCTTTGTGTAAATAGCTCAGAAAAAACTGCGCAAACATTGACATACCAAACATCTAAAAATGAGAGTCCAAATTATATTTATTCTGTAACTCGCCATCATAAAGACAATGCTTGAATAACATGATGGGTTTTTCTTTTCTTCTTCTTAAATAGTCCTGGGGCTCATCACCTTGAAATCTTGAAACTGTGACTGTCAGTAATGGACAGTGAGGTTTGTTGAAATGTTTGTTGTGCAACAGTCTGGCCATCCAAAGCTGTGAAGGAGGTTATAAAAGGGAAGGGAGCTTGCTCTACGAGCTTGTGACAATTACTGACAGCGGCGGTGACACTAGGGGTGAGCCCAGAGTACTGTGTATGCCCATGGAATCACTTACTTGTACACTTGAAACTGCAGTAACATTGTATAACTATATTTCTGTTAGGGGCACCTGGGCGGCATGTCGGCTGAGCATCTGACTCTCAATTTCTGCTCAGGTCGTGAGTTCAGGGTCATGAGATCAAGTCTAGGGTAGACTCTGGGCTCATCAGGGAGTCTGCTTGAGATTCTCTCTCTCTGCCCTCCTCCAATCCCATTCCCACCCTCTCTCTTAAAAAAAAAAAAAAAAGCCACAATAAAAACTATACTTCAGTTTTTTTTTTAAATGGGGGAAAAAAACCCTCCACAAAGTCTTGTGATAATTAACCATTGGCTGTGACCTTGCTGACACAGTTTTAAGTATCTTCACCTATAGAGTTTGGGGAGGAGAAACTCTCCTCTACCCTTCAAAGGCTGCTCTAAGAATTAAACCGACATGAGACAGATTAGCAGGAAAGATCAAATTGACTTTTGCCCATATGAGATTCCAAAACAGAGAGGTAAGTTGAGGCAGGTCTCTGTGCCACGTGGAGCTGAGGACAGGGCTGGGGGCCGGGGCCTCAGAGGGGAGCAAGGCAGGAAGAACACACGTTTGGTAAGTAGATGTCTGCCCTGCTGTACAGATGGGGCCCTCAGATAAAACCCGTCTTGGGTAATAGCTCTAATTCTGGAAAAGACCCCCAGTTTAGAGTCTTCTAGGGACAGAAGTTTCTCCTGGGCCTGTAAGGTCTGGTCTCAATTGCCTTCAGTTCAGAAAAACATGCCAAAGGGGCACCTTTTTGGGGAGATCTGTTCTGAATTCTCTCAAGAAGATTGCAGACAGGTGGGGCGCCTGGGTGGTTCAGTGGGTTAAAGCTTCTGCCTTTAGCTCAGGTCATGATCTCAGGGTCCTGGGATCGAGCCCCACATCGGGCTCTCTGCTCAGTGGGGAGCCTGTTTCCCTCCTCTCTCTGCCTACTTGTGATTTCTCTCTGTCAATTAAATAAATAAATAAATTCTTTAAAAAAAAAAAAAAAGAAGAAGAAGAAGATTGCAGACAGGTGGGGCGCCTGGGTGGCTCAGTGGGTTAAAGCCTCTACCTTCGGCTCAGGTCATGATCTCAGGGTCCTGGGGTCGAGCCCCACATCGGGCTCTCTGCTCAGCAGGGAGCCTGCTTCCCCCTCTCTCTCTGCCTGCCTCTCTGCCTACTTGTGATCTCTCTATCAAATAAATAAATAAAAATCTTAAAAAAATAAAAAATAAAATAAAATAGAGGTTTTGGGGGCGCCTGGGCGGCTCAGTCGGGTAAGCATCTGACTCTCGATTTCGGCTCAGGCCATGATGTCTGGGTAGTGACGGCAGGCTCCGAGCTCACTGGGAGTCTGCCTGAGATGGTCTCCCTCCGCCCCTCCCTGACGCACCCCCTCTCTCCACAATAAATCAATCTTTAAAAAAAAAGTTAAAAAAAATTTTTAAACAAACAAATAAATAAATAGGGGTACCTGGATGGCTCAGTGGGTTAAGCATCGGCCTTCTGCTCAGGTCATGATCTCTGATCCCCCAGAGTCCTGGGATCAGGTCCAGATCAGACTCTCTGCGCTGTGGGGAGTCTGCTTCTCCCTCTGCCGGCCACTACCCCTGCTTGGGCATGCACGAGCTCTCTCTCTCTCTCTCCATCAAATAAAGAAAATCTTTAAAAATAATAATGAGTCAACAAACAAATAAAATGGAGGTTTTTACATATGATTTCACTCATAAAACAAATAAGCAAAGGGGAAAAAAGAGAGACAAACAGAAACAGACTCTTAACTGTAGAGAACTGATGGTCACCAGAGGGGTGGTGGGGAAGGGGGAACCAGGTGATGGGGATGAAGGCGTGCATTTGTCATGATGAGAACCAGGTGTTGTATGAATACACTATCTTGTACAACTGAAACTAATATAACATGTTAACTGGGATTAAAAATAAATAGACTTTTTATTATTCTTCAGGGATAGTAAGGCCAACAGATCAGGGCAATTGTTTGCTATTGAAAACATAATTTAGGGCTTCCTCCCTAGGTGGCTCAGTCAGTTAAGCGTATGTCTTCGGCTCAGATCATGATCCCAGGGTCCTGAGATCGAGTCCCACATTGGGCCCTCTGCTCAGCAGGAAGCTTGCTTCTCCTTCTGCCTACCTTTCCCTTTGCTTGTGGTTGCACTCTCTCTCTCTCACAAATAAATAAATAAAATCTTAAAAAAAAAAAAAAGGAAAGAAAAGAAAACGTAGTTTATAACTGGGCATTCTCTGGGCTCCTGATTCAACTTCTAAAACTGTTGTAATATCCTGAGTGATGGGGGGACAGGAGCATCTTTTGTTCTAATATTTGTTCTTCGTGCGCAGCTCCTGGCACTCAGCTCCCAACACGCCTGGGCTCTCTGGAGTGGTGTCTTTTGCATGCTGAGGTGCTGACTGGTGGCCCCTACCTGGCTTCAACAGGGGGGCTGGCTTCCACCAACACCCAGGTGTGGATGGAGGATTGGAGCCTGCACCCCGGGGAGTGGAGGTGCTGGACGTGGAGTCCATCACCGATGGCTAGAGATTTAATCAATTGTGCCTATGTGATGAAACCTTCATAAAACCCCTGAATGATGGAGTCTGGTGAGCTTCTGGGTTGGCAAACCCATCAAGGTGCAAGGAGGGTGATGAGCCCTCAGAGGGCACTCCCCAAAACCTTGCTCTATGCATCTCTTTTTATACGGGTGTTTGAGTTTGGGCACATGGGTCCTTCTAGGAGATTGCATTTTATTTATTTATTTATTTTTGCTTAAAATTTTTTAAAATTAACATATAATGTATTATTAGCCCCAGGGGTACAGGTCTTTGAATTGTATTTTATTTATTTTTTTAAGTAAACTCTGTGCCCAGTGTGGGGCTTGAACTCACCCCTTGAGATCAAAAGTTGCATGCTCTACCAGCCCAGCCAGCAGGCACCCCGTGCATCTCTTCTTTTTTCTTTTTTTTTTTTAAAGATTTTTTTTATTTATTTGGCACAGAGAGAGAGAGATCACAAGTAGGCAGAGAGGCAGGCAGAGGGGGAGGGGGAAGCAGGTTCCCTGCTGAGCAGAGAGCCAGATGCGGGCCTCGATCCCAGGACCCTGGGATCATGACCTGAGCTGAAGGCAGAGGCTTAACCCACTGAGCCACCCAGGCGCCCCCAGTGCATCTCTTCTTATGTGGGGCTACACCTGAGTGGTATCTTTGATAATTATCAGGTTATCAGCAAAGCACTTTCTGGAGTCCTGCGGGCCATTCCAGCACATGGTCAAACCTGAGGAAGGGGCTTGTGGGAACCCCTGGTTTATGGCCATTCGGTCAGAAGTATGGGGGGTGAATTCGGACTTGCAGCCGACTTCTGAAGGGAGCGGGCAGTCTGGTGGGACTGAGCCTTAACTCATAGGGTCAGAAGGGACATGAATCACCGGACACTCAGCGTCTGGAAAGTTGGAGAACTGGTTGTGGGTGTGTGGTTTGCTGTCAGAACTGCCCATAGTAAAAACAACCTGGGTACTTTCCTAGATCCCAGGAGGAGGGGGCATGCCACCCCAAGGCGAGGCACCAGGGTCCGAGAGGAGGCAGAGGGAGGGGAAAGCATGACCAAGAGCCTGATTGGGGGTTACTATGGGAAGGAAAGGGGGAGGGAAGGGTGTACAGATTTAGGATGGACTTCTGGCCATTAGGGGGTGTCCTGGTTGTCTGGCCCCTGGCTCCTGGTGATTAGGACAGAGAAGAGGGGACATGAAGGGGGCGTCTGCATAGGAAAGACACATGCCACTTTGCTGTTTCTAGGAATCAGTAGACCTGAATAGGGCGGTCCCTCCAGGGTTAGCCAGACCCCAATATGTCAAAGCATCAAAACACAGAATAAAAGGAGATGATTATACACCCCTTCCCCCACGACAACTTCAGTGTTCCGAGACAGTTTTGGGTGTCTCTGTAGGGGAAGGGGAGGCAGCTGCGGAGAAGCAGGGGTAGAGGCCAGACCTGTAAGCCCAGCAGCTCTCCCACAACTGGCCAAAGAAGGACTCAGCCCCCATTTCCAGCTCTGCTGGGCCTCAGAGACTGTGCTTGAGAACAAACCGAAGGAGCTTATTTTTTTCCGCAGCTGATTCACGAATCCAGGGGACTTTTCCCTGAGACCTCTGGTGTTCTGGGCCTCGTGCTGGAGGACGGCTGCAGAAGGACCCACTGGCGGGGGCAGGCTCCAACCCATGTCCGAGAGGCGCGTGACAACAGCCCTGGAACAAGTGGAATGAAGCGAGGGGTTCTGTGTGCCAACTGTTTATATTCCTCTTCCCGAGTCTTTGATTTGATGAGAAACATGACTAATTGTTTTGTTCTGCTGAGCAGGATGGCATCTGCTGCCCGCTTCTCCCTGTATCTCATGAGCTTGCCAGGCATCCCTGCGGATGTGATGAGGCAGGCACCTGGGACCAGCTCTGTCTCCAGTGGGCTAAGAGAGCTCCGTGAACGAATGAGTGAGTGAATGAATGCACGCCGGCCAAGCCCGAGCACGTCTTCAAGGAAAACAAAATACGTGCAGAGAGAGGCCTCAACGATTCCTTTCTGAATCTTCTCCCCCTACTCCTTCCTTAACAACAGATGCAGCAGAGGAAGATACCTGTGGACACCATCTGCAGGGACACTAGGCGGCCAGCATCCCCATCAACTCCGAAATGCAAGCCCACGGAGCTCAGCCAGAGACGGACGTCTCATTCAAAATCACATCATCACACCGAGAAGACAAGGATATCACCCAGGGAAATCTCAGAAGATGCCCCAAGAGGCACCGAGGGAGGTCAGGAGAGGACTAGAAATGTTGAAGAAGATATTTTAGATGTAAATTGGAAAAAAAAAGGGGGGGGGAGAAGATATTTTAAAAATGACAGCTGAACTGTAATAGGAATGAACAGACCCACAGAACACATGGTAGGTGAAATTGAGTATGAAAAGAAGAAGAAGAAAAACAAACCAGATATAAATGACCGTAGCTGACCACTCCCCAGAAAGTGAGAGGGAAGAGGAAAGAGGAAAGAGGAGGAAAGACCTAAAGAAGAAAATCCAAAGCAAGGGAGGGAGACGGAGAATAAAGGCCAGAATCTTTAAAAATTTCCTGAAATTCGGGGCGCCTGGGTGGCTCAGTGGGTTAAAGCCGCTGCCTTCGGCTCAGGTCATGATCCCAGGGTCCTGGGATGGAGCCCCACATTGGGCTCTCTGCTCAGCAGGGAGACTGCTTCCTCCTCTCTCTCTGCCTGCCTCTCTGCCTGCTTGTGATCTCTGTCTGTCAAATAAATAAAATCTTAAAAAAAAAAAATTTCCTGAAATTCCTTTCAAATGGAAAGGCCCAGGATGTAACTAGGAAAGTCAGCTGAGGGGTGCCTGTGGGGCTCAGGTGGTTAAGCGTCTACCTTGGGTTCAGGTCACGATCTCAGGGTGCTGGGATGGAGCCCAGCACTGGAATCCCTGCTCAGCGGGGAGTCTGCTTCTCCCTGCTACTCCCCTCTTGTGCTCCCTCCCTAAGTAAATAAAATATTAAAAAAAAAAAAAAAGAAAGAAAAGAAAAGAAAAATTAACCAAAACCAGTCCTCAGCTTCTAGAAAAACTACCAGTTGGCTTTTTTTCTTTTTTTAAAGAGGAAAACAATTATTTAGGCATCTGAGCAATAGATCAAGTTGACTTAGAAGAAAGAAAAAATTAGATCAGCATCAAAGGTTTCGACCGCAGGGCTGTGTTCCAGGAGAGAGTGGTTTGGTAGGTGAAGGATACTCAGCAAGGTATTAAAACAAAGGAACGAAAATACATCTTGGCTGAGTGGGGTGTGCAGGGAAGACCCAGATCAGGAAATCAGTAATTTATCATCTTAACAGAGAAGTAGAGAAAGAATCCCGTGACCATCCCCAGACATGCTCAAGGGGCATTTGACAAAATGTAATACCTATTCTTTTCTTTTCTTTTTTTAAAAAAAGATTTTATTTATTTATTCGACAGAGAGAGATCACAAGTAGGCAGAGAGGCAGGCAGAGAGAGAGGAAGGAAAGCAGGCTGCTTGCTGAGCAGAGAGCCCGATGTGGGGCTCGATCCTAAGACCCTGAGCCCATGACCTGAGCCGAAGGCAGAAGCTTTAACCCACTGAGCCACCCAGGTGCCCCCCCTAATACCTATTCTTGTTGGCACACAGTGAAACAGGATGTGACGGTTCTTTAAAACATGAGGTAGCTTAGCCTGAAATTCAGGATCTCCATGAATACACATTTGGGTAAATAACACCCCAGAAGCTAAGCCTAGGTCAGGCACAAGAGAAGAGCCCCGCTGTCTGGGGACAGCGTGTTTTCCGTGGTGTATCGGCGAGGAGGACTTCCTAGCCACCTGTCAGCATCTGGGAAAATGCATTGTCCTTTCGGGTCTGGCGGCAGGTTTCCCCACTCTTCGTGCCACTGACAAGTGAAAGGAACCCAGCTGCAAATGACCCAGCACCCCAGCACGACCATTTGCCAAATATGCTGCGCCTGCCTACAGCGTGTCAGGAACTCAGCCCAGCCGCGTGGTCCGGAAGGATGGGGAGGGTCATGGTGACAGCTGGCCACCCGTCTTACCTTGCTCCCTTGAGGCATTCTAACAGGATGCACAGACCTCACTACTGTCTTCCTGATTCCATGGGATTATTTACATCTGGGGAAAACCATTTGGGGAACACAACCCCATCCCTTTTCCCCAACCATGCCCTGGGTGATCAGTCTCTGGGGGGACTGCCTGCTGCGGGGTGCAGCCAGGGCTAGCCCACACAAGGGAGGCTCGCCCGGCTTCCGCTCTCTTCCTCTCTCTCCCCCTCTCCCCTTCCCTCCCCGGGTCTGCCTCCCTCCCCTGCTTGTTCTTTAAACACGTTAATTGCTTGTGCTGCCTTTAAATCACCAAGTTATGCGGCGGCCTTGAAAATACCTGTGACCTTCCCCGGAGCTGAATCCTGGAAGACAGTCTCCTCCGCAGACGGTCTGGGGAATAGAGGGGGTGTCACCTGCTGCCCCGCAGGCGTCCAGAGACAGGTGATCCCCCTCCGTTTTGCCTGAGAACAATGCAGGCTTTCATTTGCATTCCTTAGTGTTTCCTCCTGTTCCGGGAACTTTGCTTACCTTGCTCAGCGGCCCCGTGGCCCACAGAGGATTTCCGGGAGCGGCCGCTCAGGTTACCTAGCGGAGACGCCTTCGCAAGTGGGCGGGGCCGGCTCACCTGGCTGCGGCTCCCTGTGCGACGCCGGCGGGTAGGCATCTGCTGTGTCGGAGCGCCCTCTTCTGGTAGCGCGGGCCCTCTGCGGGTGCAGGCCCTCTGTGGCCGCGGGCGGAGGTCAGAGGTCAGCCTGCAAAACCCAGCCAGGGGCCCCACCTCCTGGGCCTCTAGGGACATAATCCCGAATTTGCCGGCCGCTGCCCTTGGGAGCTCAGGGGATTTTGTTTTCCATTTTATTTTATTTTATTATTTTGGTTTATTGTTTTTTATTATTTTACTTTTAAATTTTATTTTTTATTTTTTAATGTTTAACTATCTTTTATTTTATAGCTTTATTTTCATTTTGTTATTTATTTTATGTCATTATCTATTTTATGTTATTATTTATTTTATTTTATAATAAATAAATTCTACTTTTACAATTAACATCGTATGTGGGGCGCCTGGCAGTTTCACCGGGAAGGGCATGTGAGTCTTGACCTCGGGGTTGTGAGTCAGAGCCCCAGGCTGGGTGAAAAGATGACAAATAAATACATAAACATACAAATATACATAACATTGTTTATGATTTTCAGCCACCATTAACTATGTGACTCGCCTCCACTGTGCTCAGCTGTAATGGATAACTCCCACCTGCCCTGCGTTGTGTCCATTAACTTTCTTGAGTGTGTTCAGATGTGTGGGGCAAGCACTGGTCCCAGTCGGTTTTCATACTAACTCTGACCAGTAGAATTGCTCCTAAAACCAGCTGGATGGATGGAAGTCCGTTCGGCTAATATCATATCTCTGCTTGGCAATAAAATGAAGGCCCTTGTTACTGGAGGCGGGACTAGAGGACACGCCACATTTTGGATAAGATGGCTTGATGCTTTTTAAAAAGTCTGGAATATGCATTTATTTATTTGTTTGTTTGTTTATTTATTTATTTTAAAGATTTTATTTATTTGACAGTCAGAAATCACAATTAGGCAGAGAGGCAGGCAGAGAGAGGAGGAAGCAGGCTCCCCGCTGAGCAGAGAGCCCAATGCAGGGCTCGACCCCAGGACCCTGAGATCATGACCTGAACCAAAGGCAGAGGCTTAACCCACTGAGCCACTCAGGCACCCCGCTAATTCAGATTTTTTAAGAAAGATTTTATTTATTTATTTGAGAGAGAGAGAGAGAGATCAGGAGCCTGGGGAACAGACAAAGGGAGGGAGAAACAGACTCCCTGTTGAGCAGGGGACTTGGTCCCAGGACCCTGGAGCATGACCTGAGCTGAAGGCAGACACTTAACTGAGTGACCCACCCAGACATCCCAAGGCTAATTCATTTATTTTTTAAAGATTTTATTTATTTATTTGAGCGAGAATGAGTGGGGTGAGGGGCAAAGGGAGAAGCAAGAGCCCAACATGGGGCACCATCCCAGCACCCCGAGATCATGACCTGAGCTGAAGACAGACACTCAACGACTGAGCCACCCACATGTCCCAAAAAGTGGCTTTATTAAAGCAGGGGACAGGGGTGCCTGGGTGGCTTAGCGGGTTAAAGCCTCTGCCTTTGGCTGAGGTCATGATCCCAGGATCCTGGGATTGAGCCCCACATCGGGCTCTCTGCTCAGCAGGGAGCCTGCTTCCTCCTCTCTCTCTGCCTGCCTCTCTGCCTCCTTGTGATCTCTATCCGTCAAATAAATAAATAAAAATCTTAAAAAAAAAAAAAAAAAAAAGGCAGGAGACAAGACCTTCCTGGATGTCTTACAAGAGCACGCCCCAGCCAGCCAGCCCCCTGCCCCGTGGAGGCAGACCTGGATATCCTGTCTGCACATAGTGAACAAAGTCCATTGTGAAGGTGCACGTAATGAATTTAACACACAACGACTATCTGACGATGAGTGGAGATGCAGGCAGCCCCAGAGCCGGCTCAAACGCAGGTGGCCTCCTCCCCAGGCTGCACACTTACCCATCAGGCTCTGCGGCCTGTGCGGCTGGGCTCCCCCTGCTGGCCAGCCAACCCCAGGCCCCTGCAACCCATCCTGGAGGCCAGCCTGTCCTGCAGTGGCATCCTTGGCACTGCCCTGCACTCGCCTTCATTGGGGCTCCTCGGTGGCCTGCCCTGCCCGCATCCTGGCAGCCTCCCTCGGCTCTGGGAGCTGTCCCATCACGTCCCTGAACCCCCTCAGACCTCAACACCGCCAGAGGGTCCCCCCGGGAGCCCCTCTGTCTGCTGCCTGAGCAGTGAGCTGGTGCAGGGATTTGCTGATGGCGGGGAGAAGGCTTTCTTCTAAGAAGCTCAGGACATACCAGTTTTGCAGATGACTGCGTGTTCCTTGCTTCGTGGTTTCTTGTTCTTTGTTTTTTTTTTTTTTCCAATGAAGGCAATTTTTTCCCCCACTTGAATAGGGAGGGAAACGCTGACTGTGGTTATAGTTGTGCGTTCCAGGAGAAAGGAAGATAGAAAAAAAAATCTGCTTTTTTTCTTCGGAAAACATAACCTCTGGCATGACGCTGGAGGCTGTTAGTCACTCTGCCTCCCCAGGTTCTATTTTAGCAGAAGAACACTTTGAATTTGATCTGGGCACCTGATGGCCCATTAGAGACATGTGCCATCCCCTGCACCACCCCCCACCACACCGCCACTACCTTGGTCATGTGACTGCTTGGGAGGATTGGGGTAGGAGGGGGATGATCTGTGTAATGAATGGTGCGTGGTTTCCTAAGAAAATTGCTCGCTCTCCATTTGTTTTCTTCCATCCTGCTGCCTGGGGTCTGGAGAGAGCATCAGCGACCACCCTAGATGGGGGTGTGGAAGCCATTTGCATCCAGCAGCCTGGTATGTGCTGTGTCTGGAACTGAGCCACCTGCTGGCCTCGTGCCAAACACATATTTCTCTTGCGGGAGAAAGACAGGCCTGTCCTAGCTAGCTGCGTGGATTCTGGATTCCGTGTTACATCACCTTGGCAAGCTTTTCCCTACTCACTTTGCTCCAAAGGCAGATTCCCAGAGCAGAGCAGGGAGTGCAGAGATCCAAATAAAGGGACAGAGTGGGGAGGGCGTTTCCAAGACTGCAGTTAGGGAATCTTGGAACTTGGGGAGAAGTGGGGGGATCCACTCTCCACTCCCAGAGCTTGATCCCCAGCACAGACCTCACCCCAGCTCTCCTGGAACAAACCTGGATTAGCTGGCCGATCAGTGGGCCCCTGGTGGTCATGGACTAACTGGGCAAGGAGAGTATAGAATTCCACACTGTGCTAACTTCTGCGAAATATCCTCCTCCTGCATTCGAGGAGAGCTTGTAATGGAGAGGCGTGACGTGGTTGGAGGTGTTAGGAACAGAACAGATTGTCTTTGAGTGCCTCGCTCTACTGGGTTTTAATATCCTCAGCAAGTGGCCTGCTCTGCCCAGTTGGTGAGGGCAGAAATGGTGGAGGGGATCCTGGAGGGCTCCGGAAGACTGTCCCCAGCCCCGTGGGGGCGGACCCCGCACAGCTGGACACTTCCTCCAAGGTCTGCGGTCAGAGCCGGTGGGTGAGGACACAGCTAGCTATAGAGGAAGTTTCACAACCCCTGTGCACAGGCCCTGGTGAAGTTGTGACTGTGACTACTGGACGGAGAGGCCCTGACAGTAGCAGTAGTGAGAACTTGGCAGCTTTGGGGTGCTGAATGATGGCCTGCAGGTCACTTTGCTTCTTTGGGCCCCAGTGGACCCCAAATTGGAGGAGTCACCTCGTAGGGCAGTAAGTGTCCTTCCAGCAGATAAGGGACCTAAAAGCTGGAACTTGGAGATGCCCGGGGGGCTCAGTTGGTTAAGCATCCACCTTCAGCTCAGGTCATGGTCCCAGGGCCCTATGATGGAGCCCTGCATCAGGCCCCCTACTCAGTGTGGAGTCTGCTTCTCGCCCTTCTTCTCCCTTTGCCCCTCTCCCCCTGCTTGTGTTCTCTCTCTCTCTCTCTCTCTCTGTCTCAGATAAATAAATAAGATCTTTAAAAAGAATAAGAATCAGTCCCAGCAAAAACGAACACCTGACTCGAAAAATGACATTTCATGTCGTTCACTTGTTCCTAAAACCAGTACTAAGAAGGAGGTGATGTTCTTATGCTCATTTTTTCAGGGAGGAAAGTGAAACTTGCAGAAGGGAGTGGTTTGCCCAAGGTCTCAGAGCTAGCACAAGGCAGAGCAGAAATTCACACTCAGCCTGACTCCAGGACTGTGGTCTTTCCAGTGCATCACACCATCGCAGGCTTGAACTCTTCGTGACAACAATTTTAGAGCATAACAAGAATTCTTTTACCTGTTGAACTCTATGCCAGGGGTCAGGGGATCCGTTCTGGCCAGTGAAATGTAAGTCTTCTTAGCAAGCATTTGCTCTTCCTGATAAAATGATTGCACGCTTTCCCATGGACATTGGCCCTGATCATGGCTGGGAAGCTGGAAGCTGTGGTGGCCATCCTAGGATGATGCACCAAGAATGACAATGAGAGTAGATGCCAGGGACGGAGGGGAACACATGCAGGAGGGAGCCAGGGTGCCTGAGAGTGCTGGTGAGCAGCTGGGCAGCTGACCTCTGGCTTTGTGTTATGTGGGGAAAATAAAACCTATTTACTTAAATTACAGTGGAATTGACAGGTAAATACCGAAACTAAGTTGTATAAGTCATCAAAACTTATGTCGCACCCAATCAAACAAATGATGAAATGTGTTATTTCTGTCATATTTAGAAGCAGCCCTATCTGGACAGTGGGTGATATTCTTAACCTTGATGTTAGTTAGCTTCCTTGACCTGATGATCTAAGAAACTTCTCCTGAGCCTCTGCCAATTAACATTGCTCTCTGGCAAAGTGTCTACAAATGGTGGAAGGATTATAATGTTCTAGGGCTCCCTTTGCCTACAGGAAGTATTATTTCATACACGGGTTCTCTGGTTCCCCAAAAAACAATACTCAAGGGAAATCCATTCACACAAAAGCATTCCTGAAAATAGCAGACTTTACTGAAGATTTCGTGGAGGGATGGAGAGATTTCACTGAAATCGTGATTTCACTGAAATGGCAGAGATATTTTAAAAATTAATTAACTTTTAAAAGATTCTATTTATTTATTCATGAGAGACAAAGAGAGAGAGAGAGGCAGAGGAGGAAGCAGGCTCCCCAAGAAGCAAGAGCCCAAGTAGGGCTCAATTCCAGAACCCTGGGATAATGACCTGAGCCAAAGGCAGATACTCAACCATCTGAGCCACTCAGGCACCCTTAAAAGTTAATTAAAAAAAAAAAATGATAGTTGGGGGCACCTGGGTGGCTCAGTAGGTTAAAGCCTCTGTCTTCAGCTCAGGTCATGATCTCGGGGTCCTGGGATCAAGCCCCATATACGGCTCTCTGCTTGGCACAGAGCCTGCTTTCCCCCTCTTTCTCTCTGCCTGCCTCTCTGCCTACTTGTGATCTCTGTCAAATAAATAAATAAAATCTTTAAAAAAAAAAAAAAAAAGATAGTTGGGTGCCTGGGTGGCTCAGTCGTTAAGGGTCTGCCTTCAGCTCAGGTCCTGATCCCAGGGTCCTGGGATCAAGGCCCTCATCAGGCTCCCTGCTCAGCATGAAGCCTGCTTCTTCCTCTCCCACTCCCCCTGCTTGTGTTCCATCTCTCTCTGTGACTCTCTGTGTCAAATAAATAAAATCTTTTAAAAAAAATTTTTTAAGTTAAAAAAAAATGATAGTTTACAGAACATCCATCACTGTTAAAAGCGTTGGCAAGACGGGTGGGGGCTGGGGTAACCAGGGGATGGGCAGGAAGGAGGGCACGTGTTGTGGTGAACACTGGGCGTTACACGCAACTGATGAATCATTGAACACTACATCAAAAACTAATGATGTACTGTATACTGGCTAAAAGAACATAATTTTTAAAAATTTAACAAAAAATAGTAAAATATTTTTTTTAAAGATTTTATTTATTTATTTGACAGAGAGAAATCACAAGTAGGCAGAGAGGCAGGTAGAGAGAGAGAGAGGAGGAAGCAGGCTCCCTGCTGAGCAGAGAGCCCGATGCAGGACTCGATCCCAGGACCCTGAGATCATGACCTGAGCCGAAGGCAGCGGCTTAACCACTGAGCCACCCAGGCGCCCAAAAAATAGTAAAATATTTTTAAAAGTATTTGCAAGGGCTCTGGTGGGTACGTCGACTTGCTCTAGCCTCTCCTTTCGTCATTCCCCTTTTCCCCAACCTAAGGACACCCACTCAGCATCTGGGTCCCACTCTTCTGGTTACAGAAGTGTCTCCCCTTAATGTTCCTAACATCATCTTTCTCTTTCAACTTGTTCATCAAGATTCTCCTCTGGGGACCTGGGTGGCTCCACTGGTGAGCCTCCGACTTCTGATTTCAGCTCAGGTCACCATCTCAGGCTCGTGAGATTGAGCCCCGAGGATGGGGCTCTACACTGGGCATGGAGCCTGTTTCAGATTCTGTCTCTCCCTTTTCCTCTGCCCCTCCCCTCCTGCCCCCATACTCACTCTCACTCTCTTTAAAAAAAAAAAAAAAAAAAAGATTCCCCTTAACATAAATCCTGGTGCCAGTCATGACAGCAGTAAGAATTTTTTTTTTTTTTTTAGATTTTATTTATTTATTTGAGAGAGAGAGAGACAGTGAGAGAGGGAACACAAGCATGGGGAGTGAGAGAAGGAGAAGCAGGCTCCCCACTGAGCAGGGAGCCCGATGCAGGGCTTGATCCCAGGACTCTGGGATCACGACCCAGGCCTAAGGCAGACACCTAACAACTGAGCCACCCAGGTGCCCCAATACTAAAAGTTTTTTAACATCTTTATGTGTCTTTCCACTTACTAACACACTAGAATATTTTGAAATAAAGACATGGCATTTTTGAAATCAGAAAAATCATATTTTCTTGACAAGAAAAGAAGTCTCAGGAAGCATTTTCAGTGTTTTCTGAATTGATTGTCATTAAAAAAAAAAAAAAGTCTTTCCTTGACCTTAAACTCTGGGACCCTTGAAGTCAGGAGCTGGGATGGATTCATTCCTGTGTAGAAATAATGGTGTGCTCCACAAGTCCCCAGAAACTGCCAGTTCTCTTCCTTCCCTGGAGAAATCAGGGCTTTTTTGAAAGGAGATGCATAAAATAGTTACAGACTCGGCTTTCCTCTGCCTTCCCCTCTGCATTCTTAGAAATCCTTCTCTTCCTGGGACAGTGGTGGGGAGGGAGGCGTCAGCTACTGAGTCATTCAGGCAAGCTCAGCTCTAACGGATAAAGAACGCAAGTTAGCAGCATCTTTTCCTTCTCCCCCTGCCTTAGAATGTCGCCGCTTACCCCCACATCTCTCAAATACATCCACTGCCCCCACTTGGGCCTCTGAACCAGGGCTCCAGCCTCCTCCTCCTTTTTTTTTTTTTTTTTTAAAGTAGGCTCTACACCCAGTATGGGGCTCAAACTCATGACCTTGAGATCAAGAATCCCGTGATCTATAGACTCAGCCAACCAGGCACTCCAGCCGGCCTCCTCCTTACTCTCCCAGACTCCAAGCTGTCTCCTTCCGTTCATCCTCCACAACAGCCCTGAAGGATTTTCCTTTAAAGGGGACCTGACACCATCCCTCCACTGCTCAAAACCACCCCATGCCTCACAATGAAATATTATATAGCCATAAAAAGGAATGGAGTACTGATTTGTGCTATCGCATGGATGAACCTTGAAATGTATATAAGTGAAAAAAAAAAAAACCAACATAGAAGAATGTCACATATTATATGATTTTATTTAGATGAAATATCCAGAAAAGAGACAAGTTTATAGGGAGAGAGAGTAGGTAGGTGGTTGTGAGGGGCTGGGGGTGGGAGAAATGACTTGCTTGGTGGGTCTGGGGTTTCCTTTTGGGATGAAAAATGTTCTAGAAATAGATGGTGGTGATAGCTGCACAAGATTGCCAATGTAGGGGCGCCTGGGTGGCTCAGTGGGTTAAAGCCTCTGCCTTCGGCAGAGGTCTCAGGGTCCTGAGATCGAGCCCCACATCGAGCTCTCTGCTCAGTGGGGAGCCTGCTTCCTCCTCTCTCCCTGCCTGCCTCTCTACTTGTAATCTATGTCTATCAAATAAATAAATAAAATCTTAAAAAAAAAAAAAAAAGATTGCCAATGTATTTAATGTCTCTGAATTGTACATTTGAAAATAGTTCAAATGGCCAGTGTTACGTAGTGTGCATTTTACCTCAATTAAAAAAAGAACACTCCATAGCTCCCCATTGCCCTCGGGATAAAGTCCAAGCCTCACTCAAGGTGTTTCTGACCTGTCTCTGTATTGTCTCTTACTTTATCTGACATTTTCCTGCTTTCCTTCCACAGGCCAGAGCCACCTGACAGCTCAGCCACTTCCCATCTCCCTCCTGCCACAATCCAGTCCCTATACCTGCAAAGGTGTGCTTCCATGGCTGAACCTGCCCATCCTTTAAGACTCACCTCACACACCGTGTCCTGTGCAAGGCTTCCTGAACTCTCCTCCCTGTATTTTTTCCCTTCATAGTGTTTTTCATGATCTCAAATACAAATGTGTATATATTTATTTGTGTCTGTTGTCTCTATTAGGTAGTAAGTTCCATAAAGGTAGAGAATTTGCTCATATTTCGTGGCTTTTTCTGGCACCTTCAACAGCAGCACACAGCTGGGGGCTTAATGATCTTTTAACCAACGTCACCCAGATAGCATCTAGGGCATTGTTGGCATCTGAAACTCTCAACTCCATAGCTTTGGAGAATCCAAAGTGAACCCATTTTTTTTTTTTCTTCATTTATACAAATGCTTGTTATTTATTTCCTTATTTTGTTCTAGGCCAAGACCTTCTGGAGACATTTTTACAGAGGTTTAATCTTTTTCTTTTTTTAAAGATTTTGTTTATTTGACAGAGAGAGATCACAAGTAGGCAGAGCGGCAGGCAGAGAGAGAGGGGAAGCAGGCTCCCCACTGAGCAGAGAGCCCCATGTGGAGCTCGATCCCAGGATCCTGAGATCATGACCTGATCCGAAGGCAGAGGCTTAACTCACTGAGCCACCCAGGCGCCCCCATACAGAGGTTTAATATTGACAGAAGTCTGTCTCCTTGCCAACGTGCATTCAGTCCAGCAGTGCTAACATCAACTGAGAGCTTGTTAGGAATGTAGAATCTAGGGGAGTCTGGGTGGCTCAGTTGGTTAAACATCTGAGCTTGATTTTGGCTCAGGTCACAATCTCAGGGTGATGAGACTGAGCCCCATATCTGGCTCTGCTCTTAGAATAGCATGGAGTCTGCTTGAGATTCTCTCCCTCCCTCCTTCTCTCTCTGCCCGCCCCCACTGTGCATGCTCATGCCCTCTCTCTCTCTAAAAAAAATAAGAAAAAAATGAAAAAGATGGGCGCCTGGGTGGCTTAGTCCATTAAGCGTCTGCCTTCAGCTCAGGTCATGATCCCAGGGTCCTAGGAGTGAGCAACGAGCCCAGCCTTGGGCTCCCTGCTCAGTGGGGAGCCTGCTTCTCCCTCTCCCTCTGCCCCTCCTCCCTGCCCCTGCTCTCTCTCTGTATCTCTCTCACAAATAAGTAAATAAAAACTTCTTTAAACAAAAAAAAAAGAAAGAAATTTAGCATCTAAGACCTACTAAATCAGAATCCTTATTTTAATAATATCCCCAGGTGATTCATGTACAATCACAGTTTGACAAGCACTCAAAATCATGAGATTTTGAGCTGGTACCGAGCCATGATCACTAATCCCAATCCCACTCTTTATTTTTTTTTTTTAATATTTTATTTATTTACTTGAGAGAGAGACAGTGAGAGAGAACATGAACGAGGAGAAGGTCAGAGAGAGAAGCAGACTCCCCATGGAGCTGGGAGTCTGATGCGGGACTCGATCCCGGGACTCCAGGATCATGACCTGAGCCGAAGGCAGTCGTCCAACCAACTGAGCCACCCAGGCGTCCCCCAATCCCACTCTTTAAAGAACCTCCTCCAAAGCTATATTCTTTGTGTATTCTAACTATTTTTTTTTTTTTTTTAAGGTTTAGCACTTTGTCTTTTTTTTTTTTTTTTTTTTTTAAAGATTTATTTATTTATTTATTTGACAGAGAGAAATCACAAGTAGGCAGAGAGGCAGGCAGAGAGAGAGAGAGGAGGAAGCAGGCTCCCTGCCGAGCAGAGAGCCCGATGCGGGACTCGATCCCAGGACCCTGAGATCATGACCCGAGCCGAAGGCAGCGGCCTAACCACTGAGCCACCCAGGCGCCCTTCTTTGTGTATTCTGAGTGCTGCTGTATTCTGAGTCCAGAAAGCATTACTGGCTCTCACAGTCCCTCCCCTCCCCTTTGAGCATATCTGTCCCATTCCTCCCGTCCCTGCACTTGGATGGGCAGACTCGTGGAGGCCACAGTAGTTAGTGAAAGTAGGAAAAGAGAAGTAGGTCACATTTGAGGGTCAGCGCCCAATACCTCACCTCTGCCCGTTTTACATAAGTTACATAAGGACTTGTCCTGCGTCCCATTTCTTCATTCCTTTGCTGAGCCTTCAGAGGGTTGGAGTGAAGGTAAGGTGACTTTTCCAGGGGCACACTGCTAGTGAGGTGACACGGCACAGGGTGGGGGAGAGAGACTCCTGGGGGGTCTCCACATTGCACTGCTGTCCCCGGCAAGTCAGGAGGAACTCCCCAGTTGCCTTCTTCATGTTGTTGGCATGCACAAAAACACTCACCAACTCCCTGCTACCAATGGGAGCCCTCACTTTTATGAATCCTGGTAAAACGACATTCCTAGTTCCCTGACTCCTGCTTCATGTCAATTATTATCCTCCCAGCCAATCCAGACCAATAATAGTACTTCAAAAATTCCTTCACCAGTGTCCAGGAGAGTTCCCCTCCCCCATCAAGCATTCCGCAATTTTCATATGCAAGGGAGGAATGAATTATCATCTCACAGAATCCCTTCCTCATGCTCTCCTCCCCCTCCCACCATTTTTTTTTTTTTTAAAGATTTTATTTATTTATTTGACAGAGAGAGATCACAAGTAGGCAGAGAGGCAGGCAGAGAGAGAGAGGAGGAAGCAGGCTCCCTGCTGAGCAGAGAGCCCGATGCGGGACTCGATCCCAGGACCCCGAGATCATGACCTGAGCCGAAGGCAGCGGCTTAACCCACTGAGCCACCCAGGTGCCTCCCCCTCCCACCATTTTTCTCTGCATTCCTTTTCTTACATAGGATGATCTAGCTTGCACTGCTCCTAAGCTGGACATAGATTTAAGGTCTCATTTTCATTCCAAGTAGTTCAACCAAATACATATATTCTTTTGTCTCCAAATACTGTGTCCTGCCTTAGGTCATGTCTCCATCTGGGGTCACATAAAAAGTTATATGTATGCATGATTCATTCAT
Source organism: Mustela lutreola (assembly GCF_030435805.1). NCBI lineage: Eukaryota > Metazoa > Chordata > Mammalia > Carnivora > Mustelidae > Mustela > Mustela lutreola. The sequence goes on from NC_081305.1 coordinate 50,924,765, forward strand.
TGTGTAGCTCATCAAATGTAATGGGGGCATTTATGGCATTTTGGGCACTAATCTAGTTGCTGGGAAGAAAATGGTGATCAGAACGATTGGAGCTGAACCGGACGAGCTTCCCAAGGCAACTGATACCATAGCTCCTAACATTGTTCACTGGTTTTACCTGTTTGTGAATTTCATACAAATGTGATTATGAAGAACACGCGTTTTAATATCTGGCTTCTCTTGCTTAATATTATGCCCACAGGATTAATCTGTATTATTTCTTGTAGTGGTGGCTTGCTTTTTCTTACTGTTTAAGACATTGAAATTAGGATTCTAGGCGCCTGGGTGGCTCAGTTAGTTGAGTGACTGCCTTCGGCTCAGGTCATGATCCTGGAGTGCGGGGATCAAGTCCTGCTCAGGCTCCCAGCTCTGCAGGGAGCCTGCTTCTTCCTCTGACCTTCTCCCCTCTCCTGCTCTCAATATCTCTCAAATAAATTTTAAAAATCTTAAAAAAAAAAAAAAAAGAAAGAAAGAAATTAGGATTCCCAGTTTCAGCCCATGGCATCCTAACTGAAGCAATAAATGCTGCTTTGAGTGCCCTCCTCAAATCATCAAATCCCTAGGCTGGTCAGTTTTGGCTAAGTTATGCTGCAGTAAGGAATGAGTGCTCTGTCTTCCTGACTTACAGCAACATTGTTTCCCTACAAGTTCTCTGTGAGCCTGTTAGCCCTGGTTACATCTATATTCTTTTCATTCCTGGTCCAACCCAATGCAGACAAAAGAGTCTGTATCAGTTTCTTATGCTGCTATAACAAAGCCCCAGTACACACACTGACTATTTTTAGTTTTGAGGTCAGAAGTTCAGAAAGGGGGGGGCGCCTGGGTGGCTCAGTGGGTTAAAGCCTCTGCCTTCAGCTCAGGTCATGATCCCAGGGTCCTGGGATCGAGCCCCGCATCGGGCTCTCTGCTCCACGGAGAGCCTGCTTCTTCCTCTCTCTTCCTGCCTGCCTCTCTGCCTACTTGTGATCTGTCTCTCAAATAAATAAATAAAATCTTAAAAAAAAAAAAAAAGAAGAAGTTCGGAAAGGGGCTAAAATTAGGGTGTCAGCAGGCTGCTCCTTCAGAAGCTCCAGGTGAGAATCCATTGCCTTGCCTTTTCCAGCCAGACATGCATCCTATCACTCCTTCCTCTGCTTCCATCTCTCTTGCCTCTGACTCTGGGCCTTCTTGCGATGACACCAGGCCCACCTGGACAATTCACAGCGACGTCCCCATCTCAAGAGACTTACATTTAATCACATCTGCAAAGCCTCTTTTGCTATGGAAGGCACTGTTTCAGAGGTTCTGGCATTGGGACACAGACATCTTCTGGGAACCAGTATCCTGTGTACCACACAGTGGTAGGTATAGGGCAGTCTTGGGGCCAAGAAAAGAGAAACGGCCGGTCCCTGCAGGTAAAGAGCTTCATGCTTCTCCCTAGAAGGGAGGTTTGCTTGCATTTGCCCACATTTCACTGCTCCTCTGGTGCAGGGCCACCTGCCGTGGCAGGTTCTCTGCGCACATCTGACACCGACAGGATCCCATGAGGAGCGGCAGTAGCTAGTCTCATTATAATCCAAAGGAGCACGGCATGGGCACACCAAGAGCAGGAAGGATTACGTTAGGAGTGTGGCTCTTAGCCAAGGGAGCTGGTAAGAGAGAGCAGAAGTGAAAGTCTTTCTCATGGTGGAATGGCTCCTGGGATTTCCTAATCTGCCCAACTTCCTCTTCTTGGAAGGGAACACCCACGACCTGGTGCCTCCTGGCCCTGGGCAGGCGTCACCTGTGAGGGGAGGAAGCTCTATTTCAACCCTAGGACTCCCCCCCATTCCCCCCCCCCCCACCCCCGGCTCTGCGGAGGCAGAAGGAGGGCATGCTGGCATCTCTCAGCGTGCGCCCATACGCGCAGGCCTCCGGCTTCTGCCCTCCGAGGTTCACGACACTTCCCATGCCCCGAGCCCCGGTCAGCCACGGCCTCTGTCGCCTTTCGGCCTACCTGGAAGAGCTGGAGGCCGTGGAGCTGAAGAAATTCAAGCTGTACCTGGGCACGGAGGCAGAGGCGGGCAGGATCCCCTGGGGGCGGCTGGAGACGGCGGGGCCCCTAGACACTGCGCAGCTGCTGGTGGCGCACTACGGGCCGGATGCCGCCTGGCCGCTGGCGCTGGGCCTCTTTCAGCGCATCAGCCGGCGGGACCTGTGGGAGAGAGGACTGAGAGAGGACCTAGTGAGGGGTAAGGAGGTCGCAACCCGCCGCCGGGGGCCCTTTCCCTTGCGACCATCTCGGTGCGCATGAGACCCAGGTCCCGCTTCTGCCCTTGGCCTTGTTTGCACTGCATTCTGCCCCCAACGCCCTCGCTCTGCCCGGAACATCCCTGCTTCGCCATCAGAACCATGGAGGCACTACGTGGTGTGCGAGTTCTTTCCTACCTCTGGGCCTGCCCCTTGTGCTCAACCTGTCTGATTTCTGCAGCGCCCCGATTTCTCTTTCTGTATCTCCCGCCCTTTGAGATACTCCCAGGGCTGCTCCCATGCACTCCCTCCTCTAACACGGCGTCCACGGTGCACAAGGACCCTCTGGGTGCTTTTTTTTTTTTTAAGATGTTATTTATTTATTTGACAGAGAGAAATCACAAGTAGGCAGAGAGGCAGGCAGAGAGAGAGAGGAGGAAGCAGGCTCCCCGCTGAGCAGAGAGGCCAATTAAGGGCTCCATCCCAGGACCCTGGGATCATGACCCCAGCGGAAAGCAGAGGCTTAACCCACTGAGTCCCCCAGGGGCCCCTGCGCTCTGTGCTTTAAGTGCTGTGTGAGAGAGATGATTATGATCCCCCCTGTTACAGAGGTGAGGAAACTGAGGCTCAGAAAAACACGGTGTGCCCCAGGTGAGAGTTCCTGGGATAAACCATGCAGAGTGTTTCAGGTGATGTGCTGCGCCTGCCAGCTGCTGTTGGAGGGGGCGTGCATAAGAAAACAGAGACCCTGGTTTGTAGTATTTGCTACTCTGGGTTGTGTAAATACTCCCAGAAGGGCTGATCTGGAGTTCCCAGTGGGATGCCCACTGGCTTGTAATTCACTGAAATGTAGCGGCAGACTCGAGCAGGTGAGGCCCCCTCAGATACGGTCTCACATGGCTCCTACTCTCCTTGTCTCCATCCCGGGAGAACACTGCAGAGGCCTTGGACTGCGGGAGTGTGAGATGGCATTCCATCTTGCCTCAAGGACACCTATGAAAGTCAAAGCACTCTCCGCAATAAAGAAAAAAGGATAAATGGACTCATTTATGATCTCATATAATTGTTGGACTTCTAGAAGTTCCACATACTTCTTATAGGAGATTCAAATAATGTACAAATATTGCATGCCCCCTTCCTTCTCCCATTATACCTAAACCTCTCCCCAGCATCACTTTGGCCAGCACCCTTCAACACGTGGGTGGAAGGGCAGCTGTGTGGTCTGAAGCTCATTTTTCTTTTTTTCAGCTGTGTGGTGCTGGAGAACCAGTGTATCTCCGGGCCTCTGTTGCCTCATCAGTAAGACAGAAGGGATTGGAGCAGTTCAGTGGTTCTCGAATGTTAGGCATGCTTGGGGATGGTCCAGACGCCCTGCTGGGAAGGGAGCATCCAAGACCAGCAGGTTTGGGGCACCAGGAATCTGCATTTGGATGTGGGTGATGTTCATGGCACGCTTCAGAAAATGCTGAGATGGACCTCTCTGATGTCTTTGTCAGCTGTAATATTCACTGATGACTTTTTTCTTTAATTGTGGTAAAATACACATAACAAAACTATTATAAATGAATAGTTTTGGACTTTTCAAGATATGTCATAGATGTGGAATCATAGAATGTCTTTTGGTGGCTGGCTTATTTCACCTAGCATAATGTTGTCTTTTTTTTTTTTATTAAAGATTATATTTATTCATTTGAGATTTATTAAAGATTATATTTATTCATTTGACAGAGAGAGAGAACAAGTAGCGGGAGTGGCAGGCAGAGGGAGAAGCGGGCTGCCCACTGAGCAGGGAGCCAGATGCGGGGCTCAATCCCAGGACTCTGGGATCATGACCTGGGCCGAAGACAGGTGCCACCCAGGTGCGCCAAGCCTAATGTTTTCAAGACTCATCTATGTCGTAGCAGGTGTCAGAGTTTCCTTCCTCTTAAAGGCTGAGTAATATTCCACTGTGGAATATACATACACACACACACACATTTCATTTTAATTCATTCATCTCTTGATGAGCACCGGAGCTGCTATTCCCTTTTTCTTATTGTAAATACCGCGGTTGTTAACATGGGGCTACAACTAGCTCCTCAAGCCTCTGCTTTCAACTCTTCTAAGTATGTACTCAGAAGTGACATTGCTAGATCAAATAGTAATTCGTTTTAATATTTTAAGGAACGCATTGTTTTCCATTGGGGCTGCCCCATTTTATGTTCTCACCAGGGAGCACAAAGGTTCTAATTTTCCCACATCCCCACCAACACCTGTTATCTCTAAGTTTTTGTGTCTTCTTTTTTTTTTTTTTTTTCATTTTTAAAGAAAGTAATCTGTATGCCCTCTGTGGGGCCTGAACTCACCACCCTGAGATCAGGAGTCTCGTGCTCCACTGGCTGAGCCAGCTGGGGAACCCCACTGTTGTGTTTGTTTAAAGCAGCTGTCCTAATGCGTGTGATCCTTTGCGATTAGCTTCAACTGCTGTTACCTTAGTCCTAGTTTCTCAAAACCTCACACATCCAGTCTTTGGCAAATCCCAGGACTTGCAGCTCGAAGGCCTCCCTCTGCTGCCACCGAGTGGGTAACCCACCTTGCACTTGGGTAAGGGCCCCTAGGTGTGCTTTGATTCCCACCCCCTCCCACACTCACCCCTCCCCTAGCTCCCCCAGCTCCTTCCTTACAGGCACAATAATCTGTACAACCATTGATTAGATCATTCCCCTCTCTCGTTTTGAATTCTCCAAAGGCTGCCTGTTGTGAATAGAATGTAATCCAAACTCTTCAAACTTGCTCGCAAAAGATCTGGCTGAGCCCCTCTCTCCACACCCACCCAGTACTTACTCTGAAACTCATTCCACTCCAACTTTATTCCTCTCCTGTGTCCACAGGACCTTTATACTTGTTGTGGTTTTTGGGTTTTGGTTTTTGTATGTTTGTTTTTTTGCTTAGAACACCTTTGCTTGGGGTGCCTACGTCACTCAGTGGGTTAAGCCTCTGCCTTCAGCTCAGGTCATGATCTCAGGATCCTGGGATCGAGCCCCGCATCCGACTCTCTACTCAGCAGGGAGCCTGCTTCCCCCTCTCTGTCTGCTGCTCTGCCTACTTGTGATCTCTCTCTGTCAAATAAATAAATAAAAATCTTTTAAAAATTAAAAAAAAAAAAAAAGAGAACACCTTTACTCACGTATCTGGCCCCTTGTCATTCAGATCTTGGATTAAGCGTCTTATACTCTGTTCTGCTTACCCCTCATTCACCCCACTGATGAAGGAGGGATATCCCACCCTAAATGGCTTTAGATGGCTGTGCACATGACACCAAACACAGGAGAGATGAGACTGACAGCAGTAGCACGCACTCAGCCCAGGGGAGGAAACCCCAGGTCCCGTGCGGGTCTCCCAGGGTTGCTTTCAGAACACAGTGAATCTGCAGGGGCTGTAGGGGGCAGGCTTTGTAGACCCAGGAGCATGGGGGCTTTGTGATTCCTGGAAAAAGGATGAGATTGACTTGCTTGATTTCACTGGCCGCAGGGAACTGGAACCTTTAAGAATGAGGACCAGGTGAGGTGGAGTAAGGTCTAGGAGATGGGGATGAGGTGGGGGGCAGCTGGTCTACTTTTACAGGGAAAACTAGGCAGCTGGGGAGCCTGTCCCACTAGATGGGGCCATACCTGGTGGGAGCATCGGAACTCACACTTAGGCTCACATTTCAGGGTCCTGTAGAGCTCAGAGATGCCCAGGAAGCTCTTGGAATCTCTGATTTTACAATACATCCCCAGAAAAGCCTTTCCCGGCAACCCAAATTCAAACTCTACTTTTTAATCACTCTGTTGTGTACCCTTCTTCAATTTTAAGTAAAACTTCATCATTATCTGGAGTTATCATAAAGTGTTTATTTAATTTAATCTATCTTATTTTAAAGATTTTATTCATTTATGTGAGAAAGAGACTCAGCATGAGCAGGGGGAGGGGCAGAAGGAGAGGGAGAAGCAGTCTCCCCACTGAGCCCATTGAGCCTGGAGCAGGGGACATGGGTCTGGATCCCAGGACCCCTAGATCATGACCTGAGCCAAAGTCAGACACTTAACTGACAGAGTCACCCAGGCACCTCTGAAATATTTCTTTTTTATGTGCTCAGCTCCCCACATCACTAGAATGTAAGGTCCACGGAGCAGAGCCCTTGTTTATTACTGTGTATCCAGTGCTAGCAAAATTTGCCTGGATAACGCTGGTGGCCAATGCATGTGTATTGGTTGGATGGATACATGGGTGGGTGGGTGCCTGGATGGATGGGTGGCTGGATGAGACACAGCCAAGGATGGAAGGAGAAGGAGGGAATCCAAGCTGATCCACACCTTCCTGCCTGGGGGAATTCTTGGATGGATGGAGGTACCAATCATCATGATGGGCCCCCAGAAAGGAGAGCAGGTTATGAAGCATGAGTGCTTTCAACAGCGGTGCATATGTGAGGAGACTGCTAAACATTTGCAGCGGGGGGTGGGGGTGGGGGGGTGGGCGGAGTTATAGGTGGAGTTATATGCACAGCTTGATGTAATGGTAACTATTATTTTTTAATTTTTTTTAAAGATTTTATTTATTTATTTGACAGACAGAGATCACAAGTAGGCAGAGAGGCAGGCAGAGAGAGGAGGAAGCAGGCTCCCTGCTAAGCAGAGAGCCAGATGTGGGGCTCGATCCCAGGACTCTGAGATCACGACCCGAGCCGAAGGCAGAGGCTTTAACCCACTGAGTCACCCAGGCACCACCCCCCCTTTTTTAAAAGATTTTATTTATTTATTTGACAACAGAGATCACAAGTAGGCAGAGAGGGTAACTACTATTTTTTAAATTGACATACAAGTTATGTTGGTTTCAGGTGTTCATGGTAAATGCTAGCTGACCTCCTAAAATGTCTCTTCCAGATACTGCACCTGGTGGTCCATCCTCACTGGGAAGCCAGTCAGCATGTTCTCTCGAAGTCTTTCCTGGAGCTCCAACAAGAGGTGAGCTGTCAGCCATGTATCTCGTAGAATGCGCAAGGCCACACGCATCAGACTATCCACCAGAGTCCATCAGACCAAAAAAAAAAAAAAAAAGGACGTGTAAAATTAGTGTTTGCATATAACAAAAAATCTTGGGTGGGATGGTTGCAGAGTTGATGTAGTAGATCAACAACACTGTCAAAGCCCCAACTTCTTGCTGGTTCACTTGTCCTGATTCTTGTTATTTCACAGTTACAAGATGGCAGCCAAACCATGTAAGTGAATTCCAAGCTAGGGAGAAAAGAGAGACGAAAGGCTCTCTTCCTCGACAGAGTATCGCTTCCTTCAGGAAAACATCTGTTTAACATGCTTCCCCCTTCCCAGTGGTCATCCCCATATACCCTCTTAGTAGGGACTGGGGCCCATTCCCAGACCAGCCACTGGCAACAGGGAATGAGGTTGCTCAGGACTGGTTGTGTCAACGTTCCTCCTCTGGGGCTCATGAAGGGACAGCATTCCTGGAATCAAGGGATCGGCACTCATTACCTTAATAGAGTCAGGACTATTGACAAGGAAGAAGTGAGTGTGGGCTGCAGGTCAGGCAGCGCCAACGTCAACAATAGCGCCAATGATTCTGGACACCGTTCAAGGCACCTGAAGGCACGGGGCATAGCACAGGGCCTAGATATCATAACTCCCTCTTTGTTCTCATTCTTATTTTAAGCATTTCTATTTTCCTAATGTTCTGTGTCTCAAAATGGGAATACTTTCTCAGGAAAAGACAAAGAATTTTACAAAATTCAAACATTACTGTCACAGTTATCTTTGTTTGATTGAAATAGAATCACAGTTGACAAAAAGGGAAGGACAATGGGTGTATTTATGAGCCTAGAAGTGTTAATTTTTAAAAAGTATTTTATTTATTTTTCTGACAGACAAAGATCACAAGTAGGCAAAGAGGCAGGCAGAGAAAGAGGGGGAAGCAGGCTCCCTGCCGAGCAAAGAGCCTAATGCAGGACTCGATCCCAGGACCCCGAGAGCACTACCTGAGCCGAAGGCAGAGGCTTTAACCAACTTAGCCACCCAGGCACCCCAATATTTTTTAATACACATGAAGAGAGCTAATGAAATAACTTTATCAACAGATAAATGGATAAACGAAATATGGTGTATTTATATGTATTCCACATGTATACAATGTATTCTGTTTGTATACAATGGAATAATAGACTTAAAAAGGAATGAAATTCTGATATTTGCTACAGCATTAGGCCAAGTCAAAAGAGCCAGCACAAAAAGGCAGATCCTGTGTGATTTCACTCACTTGAGGAGCCTAAAGTAGTCCCGTTCATGAAACCGAAAGTGGAACGGTGGCCACTAGGGGACGGGGTGGGGGGAGGAATGAGGAGTTAGTGTTTCATACACACAGGGGTTTCTGTTGAGCATGACGGTAAAGTCCCGGAAATGGATAGGGGTGATGATTGCACAACTTTGTGAATGCAGTGTAATGTCACTTAGTCTGTCAAACACTTAAAAAATGGTTAAAATGCTAAATTTTAGATGATGTATATTTTACTACAATTGAATAGAAAAGAGAACATGCATTCCTTTTGAGAGAGTTCTGGGATCACATTGTGATCTTTCATTCACCTTCCTCTGGGCAGATAGTATGAGCCTCTGGTGACATCCAAGTAAGAAGTATGCATTTTAGTCTGGATCACGGTTCCCCCACCGTGGCACCCGGGCAGTTTGGGCTGGATAATTCTTTATTGTGGGGTGTCCTGGGCACTACAGGATTTTGAACAGCCTCCCTGGCCTCTGCTCACTAGACGATAGTAGCCCGCCCCCACCCGCCCATCCCCCAGTTGCTGCGGCCCCAAATATCTCCAGACCTTGCCAGAAATCCCCTAGGGAGGACACTGTCACCCTGCTGAGCACTCTTGTTCTAGATTAGGCATTCACTTCTATGCCAAGTCGATTTCCCAAAGAGACTTCAAGCACGGGACTTATGGGAGGGATAAGTTCTCTGGTGCAGATGACGTATCTGGCTTTTTTTTTTTTTTTTTTTAAGCGGGCACAGAAAACTTGGCAGCACTGCCTTCTCAGACTTAAACGTGCCTATAAATTATGCAGCGGTCTTGTTAGGAATGCAGTTTCTGATGCATTCAGGTGGGGACTGGGGCTCACGTTCCCATTTCCCACCCTCTCCTTGTGAGCCCACAGGGGATTTCAGTGTCTCTTCACCAGGAGGACCCCAGGGAACTGGTGGCTGAGATTAAGATGTCCTTTAGGTGCCCTCGTGGCCTTCCGTCAGCTCCTGGGCGTGGACCATTGAGTAGCAAGGATAGAATGAATACTGTTGGCTAAAGACAGTTCCCATGTTAGTGTCTCCACTTCCCAAGAACAGGGGAGATCTTTTTAGAGTAGTACCATGGTTCCCAGGCTCCATCCAGAAAACTCTCCGGTGGATACTTTAGAACAAGTAGGCACTAGATCATGGTTTGCTTTAAGTCATGAGTCGGTCAATGGTTGCTGATGAGTCTTCCACGGACCCCTCCTTCCTCCCCATTAGATCCCCAGGAAACCTACAGGGACTATGTGCGCAGGAAGTTCCGGCTGATGGAAGACCGCAATGCACGCCTAGGAGAATGCGTCAACCTCAGCCACAGGTACACCCGCCTCCTCCTGGTGAAGGAACACTCAAATCCCATGTGGGCCCAGCAGAAGCTTTTGGACACAAGCTGGGGACAAGCGAGAACCGTGGGACACCAGACCAGCTTCATCCAGTTGGAGACCCTCTTCGAGCCTGACGAAGAGCGCCCGGAGCCACCGCGCACCGTGGTCCTGCAGGGAGCAGCGGGAATGGGCAAGTCCATGCTCGCCCACAAGGTGATGCTGGACTGGGCCGACGGAAGGCTCTTCCAGGACAGGTTTGATTACGTCTTCTATATCAACTGCAGGGAGATGAACCAGAGCACTGCAGAGCAGAGCGCCCAAGACCTCATCTCCAGCTGCTGGCCTGAGCCCAGCGTGCCCCTTCGGGAGCTTGTCCGAGTCCCTGAGCGCCTCTTGTTCATCATTGATGGCTTTGATGAGCTAAAACCCTCTTTCCACGACCCTCGGGGCCCCTGGTGCCTCTGCTGGGAGGAGAAGCAGCCCACAGAGCTTCTCCTTTGCAGCCTGATTCGGAAGAAGCTGCTGCCCGAGCTGTCGGTGCTCATCACCACCAGGCCCACGGCTTTGGAGAAACTGCACCACTGGCTGGAGCACCCCAGGCATGTGGAGATCCTGGGCTTCTCAGAGGCAGAGAGGAAGGAGTACTTCTACAAGTACTTCCACAACACAGAGCAGGCTGCCCAAGTCTTCCATTTCGTGAGGGACAACGAGCCCCTCTTCACTCTGTGCTTTGTCCCCATGGTGTGCTGGGTCGTTTGCACCTGCCTCAAGCAGCAGTTGGAGGATGGGGGACTACTAAGACAGACGTCCAGGACCACGACCGCAGTGTACATGCTTTACCTCCTGAGTCTGATGCAGCCCGAGCCTGGGAGCCCCACCCTCCAGCCCCCCCTCAACCAGAGAGGGCTGTGCTCCTTGGCGGCCGATGGCCTCTGGAATCAGAAAATCCTGTTTGAGGAGCGGGACCTCCGGAAGCACGGCCTCGATGGGGCCGACGTGTCTTCATTCCTCAACATGAACATCTTCCAGAAGGATATCAACTGCGAAAAGTTCTACAGCTTCATCCACCTGAGTTTCCAGGAATTCTTCGCTGCCATGTACTACCTCCTGGATCCCGGGGAGGCAGGGGCCGGCCCCGAGCTGACAGTGGCCAGGCTGCTCGTGGAGTACGGGTTTTCAGAACGGAGCTTCTTGGCCCTCACCGTCCGCTTCCTGTTTGGACTCCTGAACAAGGAGACGAGAAGCTATGTGGAGAAGAGCCTTTGCTGGACGGTCTCGCCTCACGTCAAGGCAGAGCTGTTGCGGTGGATCCAAAGGAAAGCTCAGAGCGAGGGCTCCACTTTGCAGCAGGGCTCCCTGGAGCTCTTCAGCTGCCTCTACGAGATCCAGGAGGAGGATTTCATCCAGCAGGCGCTGAGCCCCTTCCAGGTGGTGGTGGTCAGCAACATGGCCACCAGGATGGAGCACTTGATCGCCTCTTTTTGCGTGAAGAGCTGCAGGAATGCCCTGGTGCTGCGTTTGCACGGGGCCGCCTACAGCACAGATGAGGACGATGGGGGGAGATGGGCGTCGGGGCCCCAGATGCCACCGGCACAGTCGTAAGTACTCGGTGGGGTTCACTCTCCAAGTTCTTGCTTTCAACCACGTCTGTGTCCTCACCTGGGGTTGACATGGCTGCCACTCCAGGAGATACTTGGCAAAATCTGCAGAAATGTTGGGTCATCACAGAGGAGATGGGGGTTGCTGTGGCATTTGGGGGGCAGGCCAGAGTCCCCAGAATGGCCCCACCACCACAGAGGATGGTCTGGCCCCAAGTGTCAGCAGTGTCCCGGTTAGTGTCTTGCTCTAAACAGTACCCATTTGGACTCATTTGGAGCCCCGGTCAAGGAGAGCATATCCACTCGACAAATACCATCAAGGGTGCTTTTCTGCAAAGTGCAGACAGTGGAGTAGGCCAGCAGTGCCCCTGCAAGCCCAGACATCCTAATGGGAAGGGAGAGAGACAATGAACAGTAAACAAATGAACAGGCAAACAAGCAAAAAAAAAAAAAAAAAAAAAAAAAAAGATCATTTGGGTAGTTTCAGATAGAGAGAAATGTTATAAAGAAAATACAACTCGGGGCACCTGGGTGGCTTAGTTGGTTAAGCAACTGCCTTCGGCTCAGGTCATGATTCCAGGGTCCTGGGATCGAACCCCACATAAGGCTGGCTCCCCGCTCAGCAGAGAGCCTGCTTCTCTCTCTCCCTCTGCCTATTGCTCTGCTTACTTGTGCTCTCTCTCTTTCAAATAAACGGATAAAATCTTTAAAAAAAAAAAAAAAAAGAAAAGAAAATACAACAGAGTGGTGTAAGAGACAGTGATTTGGAGGGCTGGGGGGCTTGAGGAGGGGATGGAGGAAGGAAGCTCAGAGGATTCTTTTGGCTTTTTGGCAAGGAGTAATCGTAGATGCATAGAGTTGAATGTCACTAAAATAGAAGAGGAAAATCATCCTTTTCCCTTCTACCCTCTTAGGTCTGGCATGGAGGCCTGTAAATTAAATAGCCAACATACAGAGTAACAGAGAAGAACAAAGATGTTTTTAGATGTTTATTTGTTCTGGGGTGCCTGGCTGGTGTAGTCAGTAGAGCATGTAACTTTTGATCCCAGGGTCATGAGTTCAAGCTCCACATTGGGCATAAAAAAAGGAAGTTTATTGGTTGTTCTCACTGAATACTCGGGAGTCCCCAGAGATGAGGAACTCAAAAGGCTGTTAGAACTTGGAATTTTATAGCATCCTAACACAAGATCAGGACATTTTTAGGGGCACCTGGGTGGCTCAGTGGGTTAAGTGTCTGTCTTCAGCTCAGGTCATGATCCTGGAGCCCAGCTCAGGCTCCCTGCTCAGTGGGGAGCCTGCTTCTCCTTCTCCCTCTGCCTCTCCTCCCTGCTCACAGGCTCTTGCACTCTCTCTGTCTCTGTCTCAAATAAATAAATAAAATCTTTAAAAAAAAAAAAGTGCAATACATTTTTAGAGAAGTGGCAAGACAAAGGAAAGGGACACTGAGTTTCTCTGGAGGTTAACTGGGGGAAGGCAGAAGTATGGGGGACGCTAATGGACTGATGTGTTTGATCAGGTCTGTCTTGGAGCTGTAGGGGAGGGAAATTCTCTTCTTCCCTCTTTGGGTCCCTGGCTGGGGCTAAGAATCAAACTGACATATGACAGATTCACTGGGGAAAAGCAGACACGGTTTATTGAATTTTCACGTGTGCCTGGGAGCCTATACCAGAGCAGGAAGCTCTCATACACTCTGATAAAAACAATCAACTCGTGAAGAACTGAAAGGCCATCTGAGGGCACATCAGGCTGAATTTCGAATCAGCTTTATCTTGTCATTACAGAGAGAGCTACACTAAAGGATCCCTGAAATTTAGGGGCGCCCGCCTGGCTCAGTGAGTTTAAGCATCTGACTCTGGATTTCAGTTCAGGCCATGATCCCAGGGTCCGGGGATCGAGCCCCCCATGGGGCTCCCTGCTCAGCGGGAAGCCTGCTTCCTCTTCTCTCTCTCCTCCTGCTTGTGTTCCCTCTCTCACTGTCTCCTGTCAAATCAATAAATACAATCTTTAAAAAAAATTAAATAAATAAAATCTGTAAAAATAAAATAAAAGATCTCTGAAATGAGGGGTGTGCCCGGCTCAGTCAGTGGAACATGTGACTCTTGATCTTGGGGTCATGAGCTTGAGCCCCGCACTGGGCACAGAGGTTTACTTAAAAGAATAAAGACCCTAAACATGGGTTCTAAGACAGACCATATAACTGGAAGCAAATCAGGAGGCCTCACGGGCAGCATGTCATGCCCTGTGCGGTGAGTCAGCCCATTCTCTATCCCAGGCTGATTCAGAGGAAGGGACTGTCATAAGACTTTAGAGATTCCAAACTGCAGTATCTCCCAAAATTCCCCAGAAAAGTGCAGAGCTTCTAATTATAGCCCAGTCTTTCTGGCCATCAGTCCCACCCAGAGGCTCACCCTGAGTCTCCTTAGGAGAGCAAAAGATTCTCCTGTTCCCCAGAGAGTCCAAAGGACTTAGGAGCCCTGGGTCAGGGATGGGGTCAGAGACCACGTGCTGGAACAAGAGATGGGCCCTAGTGCTCTTACAACTTAGGAAATCACTAAGGTTTTAGGGGGTCTGTGCCAGGAACCAACCGGGGGGCAGAAATCAATATATACACTTTCTAATCTCTTGAAAGCGGGAACCACAAATGCAAATGCTTGCCAAAGCCAGAGTGGGGGAGGGGGGAGCAGAATAATTCCCCCACCCCCAAAGACACCTGCGCCCTAATCCTGGAATCGGTGAGTATGTCACCTCCCAGGTTAAAAGGGACTTGGCAGGTGTGATTAAATTCAGGATCTTGAAGTGGGAAGCCAGGAGAGACACCTGCCAAGAGATGCGAGGCCTTTGGAAGGAAGACAGTCTGCCCTGACGCCCGCCCCGGGAGACCCCGTTCCGATTTCTGACCTCCAGAACCAGAAGACAGCCGACTGTGCTGTTTCAAGCGGCCATGCTTGGGGAGATCAGAATCGGATACCACCGGCAGGCGGCCACCTGGCGTATTCAGGTTTGGTGGAACAAGGTCATAATGCACCCAGCTCTCTGGGACCCGGTGGCTGCCTCCTGCTCACGAGGTCCCTGTGCAGCCGGGCTTGGTTTTTCAAGAAAGTGTAGAAACCCCTGTTTTGTGTGAGGCCTTCTGATTGAGAAATTATTGGAGGAATTCAGCTCCCAAGCCACAGGCTCGTACTTCCGGCTCTGGATCTTCAGGGAGAGCGTTGTACATTCGTTAGCTGGGAAGAAAGGGAGGGACTGCAGAACGCCAACAGGTTCATCGGTGTTTCTGGAACGTGAGCAGAGCACCAGGAGGCTGTCGGAAACACATGTCGGGGCTGCACCCTCCGCCCTGGGAATGTCTGATGCAGCGGGGTTCCTGTTTCTGGCAGGCTCCCGGGGGGGGCCGCTGCTGCTGCTGGCGGGGGAGGGGAGAGGGTAGAGGGTAGAGAAGGGCTCCCTGGTGTTAAATCTACAAGAATCAAAGCCCCAACATTTTCTGCCCTGAGCTGGCTGCTAATGCTCTTGAAAACTAATAAGAATGATTACAGTGGGATATTTAAAGTACACGCAGGAGTGGGGGGCTGCTGGGCTCTATTGGTAGAGTGTGGCACTCTTGATCTCAGGGTTGGGGGTTCAAGCCCTGAGTGGGGTGTGGAGCCCATTTTGTAAAAGTAAGAAAGATGACAGATGCTTCCTCAAGCCCGAGGTGACACAGTCCGCACGCAGTTGTTGGGCAGCGTCGGGCACAACGCGGCTTTGTCTTGTGTCCCTCCTTGCAGAGCTGAGAAGAACCTGCTGCCCGAGGCCTACAGCAAACAGCTCGCCGCCGCTCTGAGCACCAAGCCCAACCTGACCGAGCTGGTTTTGTCCCGCAACGCGCTGGGCAGCCGGGGCATCAGGCTCCTGTGTCAGGGGCTCAGACACCCCGGCTGCAAACTTCAGAACCTGAGGTGAGTCGGGGCGGGCCTGCACCCCGTCTCCGCGGGGCAGGGGGGCTGCGTCAGGAAGACCCATGGTGGTGCTCGCTCTCACTGACCGCACGGAGCACAGCACACTGGGGGCTTAAACAACAGAAATTCATTTCCTCAAGTTCGCATCCAGGTGTGGGCGGGGCCGCTCGGCTCCCGATCCAGTGTGGGCGGAGCTGCTTTCCCCTCAGTCATCTCCTCATTGTGCTTTCACACCTGCGTTATCTTTGTCCTTTCCTCTTTTTGTAAGTCACAGTCACAGTAGTGACCTCATTTTAATTACTTCTTTAAAGACCTTATTTCCAAAAACAGGCACACCCCGAGATACAGGGGATAGGATCTCAGTGTACGAATTAATGTAGGGGTACACCACTCAGCCCATGCCTACCGGAAGCAGTCAGCAGAAAGCCCAGCATCATTACCTCCCGCTTCTCTTATTGTATCTCCTCCTTTCCAGGCTTCTTACCTCCAATCACGCTGCCTGATTTCAAAGCAGAGTGCACAAAGCCATAGTAATTAAAGCAGGCTGGTGCCAGGGGCGCGTGGCTCACCCAGTGAGAAGAGCAGGGGACTCTTAACCTTGGGTTCCTGAGTCCCAGCCCCACACTGGGGGCAGCGATTACTTAAAAAAAAAAAAAATGCAGCAAAAAACCACAACAACAACAAAACAAGTGAAGGTGGTAAATTTTACGTTATGTATATTCTGCCATGCTGTTACCAAACGTGGCATTATTGAGGCTTGGCTTCCAGAAGTTAGATGACAGCCGGTTGAGGGAACCAGGAGTATGTGGATTCTGACCCAGAGCACAGCCCTGCCCCTGTGGGGAGCGTCCTGAAGGGCAGACACAGAGATCGGAGCCCAGAAAAGCAAGCTACCATTTTGTGAGTAGGACATGGGCCGGATCCCAAGACATAATAATAAATAAAACTGTACGTTCTTTAACCTGTGCCAAGTGCAAGGAACCACGCCAAGAGCTTCCGTTATATATGTCACCAACTCATTCGAGTCAATGCCATCAGACTTACTTTCCTGCGGCTCAGGGACAGACGCGGTGATGGGCAAACTTCCACAGGCGGGTGGGTGCCTTGCGATATTTTACGTTATTCTTGTTGCTTTTATTTATTTATTTTTATTTATTCTTTTATTGACGTATCATTGACATGCTGGAAAGCTCAGTGGTGCTTTTTCTTTTCTTTTTTTATATTTTAAAGATTTTATTTATTCATTTGTCAGAGAGAGAGAGAGAGCACAAGCAGACAGAGTGACAGGCAGAGACAGAGAGAGTGAGAAGCAGGCTTCCTGCTGAACAGGGAGCTCAATGCAGGACCCATCCCAGGATGCTGGCATCATGACCTGAGCGGAAAGCAGCTGCTTAACCCACTGATCCACCCAGGCGCCCGTCAGTGGTGTTTTTTCTTCAGTGTATGCACTGTGCCAACGTCAGCATGAACTCCAGGCAATTTTCCCCACAGGGCAAACAAACACCCTAGTCCTTAGCAGGCACTCTCCAATTCCCTCTCTCCCCTGGCCCCTGGTGCCCTCTGATCTCCTTTCTTTTACTTTAGATAAAGGGGAAATAGGGGGCACTTGGGTGGCTCAGTCGGTTGTGTATGCCTTCAGCTCAGATCATAATTCCAGGGTCCTGGGATTGAGCCCTTTGTCTGTCGGGCTCACTGCTCGGCGGGAAGCCTGCTTCTCCCTCTCCAACTCCCCCTGCTGTGTTCCCTCTCTTGCTGTGTCTCTCTCTGTCAAATACATAAATAAAATCTTTAAAAGAAAAAAGGAGGGAGGAATAGGTATAGACCAAAGCAAGGGGAGACACAAAGGACAAGGGGCAGAATCACCACCGTGGTGACATGGCCCTTCTCCCCTCCTCCCCACCCCCTACCCCCCAGCCTGAAGAGGTGCTGCGTGGCCAGCTCTGCCTGCCAGGACCTCGCGGCCACCCTGATGGCCAGCCGGACTCTCACGAGGATGGACCTCAGCTGCAATGGTCTGGGGCTGCCGGGCGTGAGGCTGCTCTGCGAAGGGCTCCGGCATCCCAGGTGCAGGCTGCAGGTGATCCAGTGAGTCTCAGCCCCTCTCACTGCAAGGCCACTGCCCTAAACAAGCCCCCCAGCATTCCCGGGGGCGGGGGGCTGGCTTCACTCCCTACACTTCTGGTCACAAATGTGTGGGGTTTCCCACAGCAAGTAACTCTGCACCCCAGTGGGGCGCCCTACAGTTCCTTTGCAGTTCAAGTCCATTCTGCCACCATCTGCCAGGAGGTGACGGCTAGCGCCCCCCCCCCCCCCCCCCCGCCAAGCTTCAGATCAGTTACAAGTCCCTGTGGTCACCTGGCTCCTCCACTGCCTTGGCTTTGATTACTCTCCTAGAGCAGCTCAGAGAACCCAGGGAAACACTTAGGTTTATGGGTTTATAAAGGATATGGCGAAGGAAGCAGGTCATCAGCCAGAGGAGGACCCCATGGGGTGAGGTCTGAGAGGGTCCCAGAGCGGGAGCTCCTGCCCCACAGAGCTGGGGCACATCACCCTCCTAGCGTGGACGTGTTCACCAGCTTAGAACCTCAGAGCTGTGTGCTCTGGGTGGGGGGTGGGGGTGTGGGGGTGTGGGATGGAGGGTGTTATGGGTTTATGGAGCCTTCCCCTTGTGGCCCAAAGATCATTAACTCCATTCCCAGCCCCTCCCCCCTCTGAAGGAGGGTGGGGGGCAGGGCTGCACATTGCCTGCCTCTCATCCTGGCGCAGTCTCTCTGGTGCCCATTCCATGTGGCCCACCTATTAGAACCAGAGACTCTCCTGGCATTCTTGTCACATAGGAAATGCAGGGATTTCAGGAGCCCTGTGTTGGGAACAGAGGATGGTGGGGCAGAAACCAGCACGTGTGTTTTCTACCATCTCCTGCCACGTGTCTCGTCCTGTTCCTGACCGTGAATGCCTACTCAGCCTCCGAGCACCGTCTCAGATGACCCAGAGAGCCTTTCCTAACTGTGCATAGCGTGTCAAACCTGAGTTAGACGTTCCCCCCTCCCCGGGGTGGTTTTAATCAACAGTAGCTCACTGTCCGAGCACTTGCTGTGTGCCCTGTTCCTTTAGTCAAGTATGCCCCTGCTGTGTGCCCTGTCCCTTTAGTCAAGTACGCAGTCCTTGCAACAGTCTTGTGAAGCAGGTGTGATTATTGTCCTTTCCGTAGAGGCAGTGAGCCTCAGACACAGGGGTAGCTCCCAGAAACATGACACGCGCTTGCTTGAGAGTGCAGGGCTAGTGAGCCGCAGAGACGGACACTCCCACGTCTTGAGCTCTAGGGACCTCGCCCTGAGCTATGGTGCGCTCCGGCCTCACTGCCATTGCCTTCCCTGGAGGGTCCTCACTTACCCCCTGCCTCATGGGACCAGATGCTCCCTGCTGGAAATGATGAAGTCTTGTTCATCTGTGAGCTGTAGTGACACGTGTGTGGGTTCGTATCGGGTGATTTGAGGGCCCAGGGATGAGTGGGCAGGATAGAGGACAGCAGGATGGCACCCTCTTCACCGTCTCTTTCTTCCCTAGATTGAGGAAGTGTCAGCTGGAGGCTGGGGCTTGCCAGGAGATCGCATCTGTGCTCAGCATCAACCAGCATCTGCTGGAGCTGGACCTGACGGGAAATGCGCTGGAGGATTTGGGTCTGAGGTTCTTTTTTTTTTTTTTTTTTTTTTTTTTTTTAAAGATTTTTATTTATTTATTTGACAGAGAGAGAGATCACAAATAGGCAGAGAGACAGACAGAGAGAGAGATGAGGAGAATTAGGCTCCCTGCTGAGCACAGAGCCCTATGTGGGACTCGATCCCAGGCCCCTGGGATCATGACCTGAGCCAAAGGCAGAGGCTTAACCCACTGAGCCACCCAGGCGCCCCTGGGTCTGAGGTTCTTATGTCAAGGCTTGAAGCACCCCATATGTCGGCTGCGGATCCTGTGGTGAGTTCTTCCTGGGGCCGACTTAAATGCAAGTCTCCTGGGGTGTGTGGGTGGTTCAGTCATTAAGCATCTGCCTTTGGCTCAGGTCATGATCCCGGGGTCCTGGGATCGAGTCCCACATCGAGCTCCTCACTCAGCAGAGGGAGTCTGTTTCTCTCTCTCCCTCTGCACACTCTCTCAAATAAATAAATAAAATCTTTAAAAAAAAAGATTAAAAAGATGCAAGTCTCCTCGTATGGAGGGATGGTATAAAAATGCATCCGACTTGTACACCTGTGTTTGTAGCCGCCTTATTTGCAAGAGCCCAAAGGTGGAAACAGCCAAATGTTCATCCATAGGTTCACGGGCAAACAAAATATGGCACAGCCCCACGACGGGAAATTATTCTATCTTAGAAAGAAAGAAGGGGAGGGTGCCTGGGTGGCTCAGTGGGTTATAAAGCCTCTGCCTTCGGCTCAGGTCATGATCTCAGGGTCCTGGGATCGAGCCCCACATTGGGCTCTCTGCTCTGCGGGGAGCCTGCTTCCTCCTCTCTCTCTGCCTGCCTCTCTGCCTACTTATGATCTCTCTCTGTCAAATAAATAAATAAAATCTTTAAAAAAAAAAAAAGAAAGAAAGAAAGAGAAAAGGGTGAAATTCTAACACGTGCCCCAACGTGGATGAAACTGGAGTGGTGTTGAGTGAAATGTCAATCAATGACAGAAGGACAAAGATAATATGGTTCCATTTACGATGGCCCTAGAAGAGTCCAATTTAGACAGAAAGTAGGACCGTGGTTGCCATGGGACTGGGGCAGGCAGGAATGGGGAGTCATGCAGAGTCTGTTTGGGACCACACAAAGTTCTGAGCGTGGATGGTGGTGATGGTCGCATAGCCCTGCAGTGTACTTAGGGCCACTGAGTTGTACACTTAAAAATGGTTAAAACGGGGGCTGGTTCAGTTGGAAGAGGGTGTGACTTTTGATCTCAGGGACGTGTGTTCGAGCCCCACGTTGGGTTGGGCACAGAGATTCCTAAATAAAAAGAAAAGGTTAGACAGGTAAATGTTATGTTTTATCTTTATTTATGTATATACTTTTTAAAAGTAAGCTTTGTGCTCAATGTGGGGCTCAAATTCAAGAACCACCCTTCCCCATCAAGAATCACATGCTCTACTGAATAAGCCAGCCAGGCATGTCATGTGATGTATATTTTACCAGAATAAAACATAAATAAATAAACATCAAGAGGATAGTAGCATCAGTTGCAAGCATCAGTGGCAAGCATCATAAAGCCCCTTAAAATAAAGAACCTCTCCCAAAACGCTTGTGGTCGCCAGTGACAGATACCCCATCTCAATGTGTTTGACGATAAAAGTGAATTTGTTGGCCTCTGTGACCAAGAAGCCCGGAGGGAAATACTGGTTTCCAGCACGGCTGAATCCAGGGACTCACGTGGTAAAATCAGGACTCTGTCCCTGTCTTTCCTTTCTATATATGGGCAGACACTATGCTAAATGTCAACAGAGGACATCTTTGAGGGACAATAGTGTTTCCCTGCTCTATATTTCTATCAGTGAAGGCGGTTCTAACTGAACCCCGGACACGTGACTACAAATTTATGGTGTCACATCCAAGAGAGGTTGAGGAATCACACACGATGGGCACGGAAATGCTGTTCTGTGTCTTCTTGGTTATTTCAGCCAAGAAAATGCATTGCACACACACACACACAAATGAATAAATAAAATAAAATACACATGTCATAAAATGACCATCTTAGTTTTTTTTTAAAAGTAGTCTCTGCACCCAACATGGGATGCTCAAACTCACGAACCAGAGATCAAGAGTCCCGTGCTCTACCAGCTGAGCGGCCAGGCACCCCCACCATCTCACCATTTCGAGGCATACAGTTCTTGCAAAATTAAGAGTGTCCATTCAACACAGACTCCCTTGTCTCCCTCCCCCGGCACCTGATAACCTCCATTCTACTTTCTGTCTTTACAAACTTGACTACTGTAGGTACCTCATATACGTAGAATCACAAAGTGTGTGTGTGTGTGTATGACTGGCGTATGTTACTTAGTATCTTTTCAAGGTTCATCCACATTGTAGCATGTGTTTGTGTGTTTGAGGTTCCTTCCTCCTCACAGCTGAGTGACCTCTCATTGCATGGATACACCACAGTCTACCCATTCAATTTCTCCACTGATGGACACTTGGGTTGCTTCTATCTTTTGGCTATTTTGAATAATGGTGTAAACACTGGAGTACAAATATCTCTTGGAGCCCTTATTTCTAATTCTTTGGGCTATGTAACGGAGAAGTGGAATGGATGGATCCTATGGTTTCTTTAATTTTTCATGGAGCTGCCATATTGTTTTCCACAGCCACCGTACCATTATCCACTCTTCCGGACAGTGCGTAAAGTTTCCAGTTTCTTCATGTCCTTGCCAACGCTTGTGATTTTCAGGTTTTTTTTTAATTCTTAAAAAACTTTATTATTATTTTTTAATAATAGCTCTCCTAATGGATGTGACATGGAATCTCAGGGTGGTCTTGATTTGCATTTTCCAAATGATGAGTGGTGCTGGGCATCTTTTCATCTGATTTTATTTTATTTTATTTTATTTTTCATCTGCGTTTATTTTCCGTGGAGAAACTTCTATTCAAAAAGCTTCTGCCTATTTAAGAAAAAATGAGTTATTTGTTTGAAAACCATTACAATTGGGGGTAGGGAGGATAAAATCGGTGCTGTGTGGAGAACACTCCCTGATCTGTGTTGAATTGGGTTTCTGGCAGGTTGAAGATTTGCCATCTCACTGCAGCTGCCTGTGAGGACCTTGCCTCCACCCTCAGTGTGAACCAGAGCCTGATGGAGCTGGATCTAAGCCTGAATGACCTGGGGGACCCTGGGGTGCTGCTGCTGTGCGAGGGCCTCAGGTGTCACCAGTGCAGGCTCCAGACCCTTCGGTGAGTCTTGCTTTGCTCACCGTCATCCGAGTTCAAGTCTGCAATCCTTGCTCTTATGTCTGAGCTCACTGGGGTCATGCTCACTCCCCTCTTCTCCTAGCCTCTAGGTACCTCTGCTGCAAAGATTTTTCTGCCACAGAGCCTTTGCACAAGCCGTTTTTTTTCTTCCTGGGATGCCCTTCTGCTTTGCTGATCCCCCTTTCACCCTGGTGACATCTGTTCTATCTGTGAGGAAAAACAAACACTTCTTCCCCCTGCATGGCTTCCCTGACCCCTAAATAAGGTCTAGATTCCTAGTTGCAGCATTTAATTTGATCTTATGCTTCTCAGCATCCATCATTAAAACTTGCCATTTGTGTGCATGGGTGTGCACTTCCAAAAGTGAAGAAGCTGTGCCAGCTCCATGCTCTGATGGCTGGTGTAAGAACTGGCTCAGGGAGGGGTGTTTGAAAATTTGTGCTTTTTATTTTTATTTATTCTTATTAAGTTTTTAAAGTTTATTTTATTTATTTAGGTTATTTATTTATTAAATTTATTATTTATTATAATATCCAACTCATGACCCTGATATTTATTTTATTATTATTTTTATTAAATTTATTATTGAATTTATTAAATTTATTTAAGTTATTTATTTACTAAGTTTAAGTTTATTAAGTTTTTGTTTTAATTCCAGATTAGTTAACATGTTTTTAAATCAATAAACACATAAATACACCCAAGGAATAAAAAGAATGCAGAGGGCTGTTCATTTTCAGAAAATCATTTTTGGGGGGTTCCTGGGAGGCTCAGTGAGTTAAGCATCTGCCTTCGGCTCAGGTCATGATCCCAGGGTCCTGGGAATGAGTCCTGGCCTCCCCTACTGGTGCTCTCTCTCGCTCTCCCTCTCAAATAAATAAATGAAATCGTAAAGAAAAAAGAAAAAAAGAAAGTCATTTTTCTCTGTAGTCCTAAAGGAGAGTCTGTCCCACAAAAGCCTCAGGTTTTTTGGTTTTGTTTTGTTTTTCTTTCAAGACATCGTGGACAGTGGGCTTTCTCTTGCTGTTGCTGCGTTTGGAGACGTGCCCTGTTTCTTCACCTTCTTCTCTCCTCTCCACTGCATCTGGTATCACTACGGACCCACAGATACTTGTGCATGAATTCTGTCTCCTTCTGGCACCCCTGAGCTCTTCTGCAGGCACCCCTGTCATCTCACCATTGGCTCCCTCTCCCCCCACCAGCCCCACTGAGCTCTACACCTCCCGAGGCACTGATTTGCATTCCTTTGCCCTGCCTGGCACGCCTTCCTCTGCACGCCCCAGAGGCTACAGAGTCCTGCCTCCCCCCCCCCCCCCCCCCCCCCCCCGCACAGTTCCTTCTCCGTGGTGTCCCTCTCTGAGCCACAGGGAGATCCCACCCTGGGGCAGAGTCACACACTCAGCCTGAATTTGCATCCTTGAGATCGCAACACTTCTGAATAGCTCTCTAGAAAGATGGGCCATTTAAATTTCCACCCGCAATTTAGGAAAGCTACTTTGAGGGGATCTGGATGGTTATTCAGTTCTCTATCTGTAAAACCCTGGTGGGTGTAAACCATTCTTAAGTGGAAGTTCAGTGTTCAGTAGCTCTTCCTGTGCTTACCCACTTTTTTGGTTCCCCCATCCTGTGGATTGCATGTTCGTATAATTTATTTATGTCTTTGGTGTGTGTCCTACACTGGTCTTCATGCCCAGATGTTCCCTGTGTCAGGGATCAATCTTTTGTTGAGGGCAGCCCATGGAAAGTCTGCTCAGCGGGTCACCAATCTGTCAAATTGTCTGTGGTTGCTTTCATCAAATTCAAATCTTTATGTTTTGAGGTCAAATCCATATGTATTTCTATGATTTACATTATTTTTTTTAGAAGATTTTATTTATTTATTTATTTATTTATTTGACAGAGAGAGAGAGAGAGAGCACAAGTAGGCAGAGAGGCAGGCAGAGAGAGAGGGGGAAGCAGGCTCCCCGCTGAGCACAGAGCCCGATGTGGGGCTCGATCCCAGGACCCTGAGATCATGACCTGAGCCAAAGGCAGAGGCTTAACCCACGGAGCCTCCCAGGTGCCCCTGATTCATATTCTTTGGCCAGGCTCCTGGCTGGTTCAGTCAGTGGAGTAGGTGACTCTTGATCTTGGGGTTTTGGGTTCAAACCTCCCATCTTGGGCGTAGAGATTACTAAAAAAAAAACAATAATAACAATAATAAGTAAAAAAAAAAAAAAACTTAAAAAAAAAGAAGTCCTTTGCTAGTATACTATCACAGGTGTATTCCATTTCTTCTTTGTGTCTACATATGTGGTTAGGCACAGTTCAATTTTTTTCCTCTAATTTTTGTGTTGCCATTTAATAAAGGGCCCATGCTTTCCTTGCTGACTTGTAATGCCAGTCTTTTCCCCATATTGTAGTTTTTCCGTTTCTTTCTTTCTTTCTTTTCTTTTTTTTTTTTAGGTTTATTTATTTAAGTAATCTCTACATTCAGCATGGGGCTCCAATGCATGACCCGGATATCAAGAATCCTGAGCACTTCCGCCTGAGTCAACTAAGTGCCCCTCCCCCATCCTCTGCTCTCCCCGTGTTTGGGCTTGGAATCTAATTTCCTGCTGTTGAAATTGCTGTCGCTTGTCACATGCTCCACTGTGAGGAAGAGTCTGTCTTTTGCTTTTTGCTTTAGCAGATTTTCAGTTATTCGTAGACATTAATTCTGCCATTAAATTTTAGGATGTATCAAAAATAAAAAAAAGAAAACACACACACACACACACAAAAACCCAACTCTTTTCAGAGTGCATTGGTCCAGTTACCGAGCGTGGCTCATACTGATGGACTGAGGCTGGGCTCCTTCTCTGGTCCAGACACAGCGGGCCAGCCAGATGTCTACGTTACACAGACCCTGCGGGTCACCCTCAAAGGGCAGTTCAGGAGTTCACCGTTGGGAGCTGTATCTCAGGCAGAAATACCTGAAAACTAGGGGAAAAATACTATGCCGTGAAATATGGCACTTTTTTTTTTTTTAAGATTTTATTTATTTATTTGACACAGAGTGAGATCACAAGTAGGCAGAGAGGCAGGCAGAGAGAGAGGGGGAAGCAGGCTCCCTGCTGAGCAGAGAGCCTGATGTGGAGCTTGATCCCCGGACCCTGGGATCATGATCTGAGCCGAAGGCAGAGGCTTTAACCCACTGAGCCACCCAGGCCCCCGAAATACGGCACTTCTGACCCTCTCAATACCCCACATGGTCTCCCAGCGGTAAGGGCAGCTACATTAACGGCGAGGACAGTGGCTGAGGGTCCCCAGGTCTGTGACCTTGAGCAGTGCATGGCGTCTCTCTGTTGGGGCCTTGGAGCTCACAGGTGTCTCCTAACAATGGTAGGACATGTCGCATTTCCCTCCCAGCGGCAGCCGGCAGCCGCCAGGAGCAGAGGAAGTGCCACTTAGGAATCGCTTGCTGTCCCGAATCACAAACGGCCCCTGTTTCTGGTGGTTGCAGTCGGAAAAGAAGGCAGCCTGCTTCTCCCTCTTCCTCTGCTGCTCCCCTGCTTGAGCTCTCTCTCTTTCTGTCAAATAGATAGATAAAAAATATTTTATCTATCTGTTTGACCAAGAAAGACACAGGGAGAGAGGGAACACAAGTAGGGCAAGTGGGAGAGGGAGAAGCAGGAAGCCCAGTGCCGTGCTCGATCCCAGCACCCTGGGATCATGACCTGAGCCGAAGGCAGATGCCCAATGACTGAACCACCCAGGTGCCCCAATAAATAAAATCTTAAAAAAAAAAAAAAAAAAAAACTGGGGCGCCAGGGTGGCTCAGTGGGTTAAGCCTCTACCTTCGGCTCAGGTCATGATCCCAAGGTCCTGGGATGGAGTGCCACATTGGGCTCTCTGCTCAGCAGGAAGCCTGCTTCCCCCTCTCTCTCTGCCTGCCTCTCGGCCTACTTGTGATCTCTATCTGTCAAATAAATAAATAAAATCGAAACAAACAAACAAACAAAAAAAACCCCAAAAATAAAAACCAAAAACCAAAAAACTAGTTCAGGTGAGGGCCTGCTGGAGCGGGGTGGCCTTCAGGCCTCCTCCTGCAGAGGGGACATTTGGACACAGTGCACAGGCAGGAGGACGCAGTGTGAACATGGGGTCAGAGAGAGTGGTGATGCTTCTACAAGGCAGGGAACACTGAGGACTCCCCGGGGCGGAGGCTGGAGCAGGTCATCAGGGCTGAGGAGGGAAGCAGGCTCCCGGCGCAGTGAGATGGTGTTTCTACCCTGGGCCCTGCTGGGGTGGTACTCGTTGCAGCAGCTGGGGGATGCTCGTACCCCGGCAGCCATCCGATAACCAGCTCACTCCAAACAGTCCTGTCTTCCTCCCTTCCCGCTCCCCCCTTCCATTCTGGTCTCTCTCTTCCTTCTGATGAAGCCCCTTGCTTCTCCCTTCTTCAGTCTGGGGGCGCCCAGCTGGGGAGCCCTCCCCAGGGAGGTCTGCAGGCTGAGTCAGCTGGGCTCTGGGCATCCTGTCTTCCAGGCTGGGCATTTGCAGGCTGAGTTCCGCCGCCTGCGAGGGTTTCTGCACGGTGCTCCAGATCAACCACCACCTTCGGGAGCTGGACCTGAGCTTCAATGACCTGGGGGACACGGGCATGTGGCCGCTGTGCAAGGGGCTACGACATCCCACCTGCAGGCTGGAGAAACTATGGTGAGCCCCGGGCGCCGGGACGGGTGGGGTGCACCCTCGGCCCATGGCCATCCCTCCACGGCTCCGGCAGACACCCCCAGGAGCCCCCGGAGGTGGAAGGAAAAGCCACAAAGAGCTCCCGGAGGAAGAGTTAATTCTCTGTGGGATGCAAACATAAAATGCCTCCCTTTCTCTTGGCTCCTTGCCCATGAACATTTTCTGTAAAATTCCCCTTTTCCGTTGATACTCACTTAGACAGCTGCGTGGCTCTTCAGTGACCTTTATAGAATAAAAACTCAGTCTGCTCTAGTGTGAATTCTGGGCAAATGTGAATTGTCCCTTCCTCCTCCTCCTCCTTCCTCCCCGGAACCTGCTTGGCCCCCACCCTGAGGGAAGGACTGTCTGTTTCTGTTGTGGTCGATTCTGAGTCTCTCCATTATCTGGGGCCCTGGGTAGGTGGCCATCGAGATGGTGTCTCAGGGACAGCATTTTCCTCTTATTTGTGCTGCTGGGGTCCCTGGATGTCGGTATCTCTCCCCATCTGGCTGGCATCCAAACGCCACTCTGTCATGGGGATCATGTGGGCATTCTTACGGGACCCCTGGGAAGTGCCCCGACTGCCCAGTCTCCTGACATGGAATCAGGGTCGACCTCCTCATATATCACCCCCCGCCACTGTGGGTCTCACCCTAACCTTCCTCTCCTGACCCTTCTTTTTTGTTGTTGTTGTTGTTGTTTTAAGATTTTATTTATTGGGGCACCTGGGTGGCTCAGCGGGTTGAGCCTCTGCCTTCAGCTCAGGTCATGATCTCAGGGTCCTGGGATCGAGCCCCGCATCGGGCTCTCTGCTCAGCAGGGAGCCTGCTTCCTCCTCCTCTCTCTGCCTGCCTCTCTGCCTACTTGTGAACTCTGTCTGACAAATAAATAAATAAAATATTAAAAAAAAAAGATTTTATTTATTTATTTGACAGAGATCACAGGTAGGCAGAGAGGCAAGCAGAGAGAGAGGAGGAAGCGCTCCCTGCTGAGTAGAGCGCCCAACGAGGGGCTCGATCCCAGGACCCTGGGATCATGACCTGAGCCGAAGGCAGAGGCTTTAACCCACTGAGCCACCGAGGCACCCCTCTCCTGACCCTTTTGCACCCGTGATGTGGGTGGCTCTTCAGCCCCAAGCTGGTTTTTCCTCTTCCTCTGCAAGTTCGCGGCCATTGTCTTGTACCTCCTTTTGGAAGCTGGCATCTCCTGCCTCACAGCCTCAGCCAAATCAAGATTAAATATTTCCACTTAGCATCCCAGCTGTGGTAGTACTTCTTTCAGCAGTTCCTGTGAGGAATAAATGATGAAGCAAACAAAGCCCTTAGCAAGGTGCTCAGCACACAGCTGGCCCTCAGTAAATGTGACCTGTTCTTATTCTAACAGCAGAGAATGCAGGAAAGAAACACAATGGGAGGCAGATTGGAAGTCAGAGAGAATCAAAAGGCATATGGTTTGGGCATGTGGCAGCCCAATTCATACTGGCTCCTTTAAAAAAGAAAGGGGGGGCACGTATTGATATGGCTTCAGGCATGGCTTGATCTAGGTGTCTGGAGTCTTGGTGTCTATTATCTTCTGTACTTGTTCCTGCCTTGGTTCCTCTATGGAAAAAGTTTAGCTTTGATCCTACTTGGTGGTGAAACACCCGCAGCTCTATGGAGGACTTCTTTTTTTTTTTTTTTTAAGATTTTATTTATTTATCAGAGAGAGAGAAGGGGAGAGAGCGAGCACAGGCAAACAGAATGGCAGGCAGAGGCAGAGGGAGAAGCAGGCTCCCTGCTGAGCAAGGAGCCCGATGTGGGACTCGATCCCAGGACGCTGGGATCATGACCCGAGCTGAAGGCAGCTGCTTAACCAACTGAGCCACCCAGGCGTCTATGGAGGACTTCTTAACCAGGTCTAAGTTCTGAAAGAAAAACTCCAGGAATTGAATAAGGTTCCGATTCACTGGTTTTGAATGGGTCCTCTGTGCAACCAAAACATAGTAACTGGAGCCATGGAAACCAACCAGCCAACTCAGACCTGGACCCTGAGCTTAAGGACAGTGTGAACCCCCAATGGGCTGAGACTGGGGTTTCAAAGAGAAATTGGGGTAGAACTACCAGGAAGGGCAGTGGGTACTTGACTGCAAAATCAGTGGGTATCCTAGAGACATGGAGCTGCGAATTGACAAGCATCCTTGAATGCCTCTCAGTTGGGTGCTACTCTGCTGTCTCTTCAACTGGTCCCCTAAAAACATCATCCTAAATCCCTCTCAAAAGACTTTCCAAAATAGCTCCTTAGGTTTCTTCCACTGTTTCTTGTCTCCCACAGGCTGGATAGCTGTGGCCTCACAGCCAAAGCTTGTGAGGATCTGTCTTCTACCCTTGGGGTCAACCAGACCCTGAGGGAGCTTTATCTGACCCATAACGCCCTGGGGAACGGCGGTGTCAGGCTTCTCTGCAAGGGGCTGAGTCATCCTGGCTGCAAACTTCAAGTCCTCTGGTGAGACTTTCTGGTTTCTGGTTCGGAAGGAGGGAGGAAACGGGGCTTGGAAGTGAGAGTCAGGGTCAGTGATGGAGATCCATGGTTGGGATGGACAAAGAAGCTAGAAAATTGACTAACATTTCCTCCGTGCACTCTCCGTGCACTAATGCGCGCAATTAGCATGGAATGCCGAGGTGGCCTTCCTTTCCTATTCTAATTTGGCCACTTGCCAGCTTTGCGATGGGTTTCTGCACATTCTCCGGCTCTTCAGTATCTGTCAGATTGAAAGGGTCGGCACAGGTCAGGGACAGATGACGATGTAGAGCCCAGCCTGGTCCCCGATGGGATTTGAGGTTTCCAACAAAGTACTAGTCAATAAACTTAGGGTAATAAGGCAAGAGGTATGGATTCCAATGTCACAACAGTGGCCTGGAGTAATATGTTCTACTCTGTATCCCAAGGTTGTTTGGAGTGGACCTAAACAAAATGACCCAAAGAAGGCTGGCAGCCCTTCGGCTAACGAAACCTCACCTGGACATTGGTTGCTGAATGTCTTAGCTGCTGGCTCTTCTCTCGGACTTGGGGCAGAGGAAGGAGATGCCGGAACCCACCAGTCAACATGTTGGTCTGCAAACTTCCACACAGGATAAATCCCTTGGGGACTTAGGTTATCCACGTGTGCCCTGGAGCGTTAGTTCTGGGAATGTGGATGTCCTGGGGAGAACCTAGGACAGGTACCGAGGACTCTCGGAAGGGGGTGGTTTTGTACCTCCCTCCCTAGGACACGGCAATGTCAGGAGATACTGGGGTGGTGCTGGGAGCTGCTGGATGGAGTGGGCAGAAGCCAAGGGTCCTTTTGAACACCCCATAAATACAGCCCTGCTCTGGCTAAGTGCTGAGGTGCAATGACATTTGGGGTAAAGCTGAGAAACCTGCTCAAGGATCCCTGAAGGCCGGCATGCCTTAGGACGCTTAATGCCCACAGCCCCAAGCCATGTTCTGCATGTACATGGTTCTGGCCCCTGGGTGGAAACCAGTGCATTGCACCGGGACCCCCCTGCCATGGTTAACCTACTGTAACCTGCCCAACAGCCATGCTTTGGGGGACAATTTGAAGCGGGGAACCTCAGGTCCCAGTGATGGGCAGTAACCCCCACCCTTAGTGATCACGACCAACTAGAGGCAAAGGTGGGGAAGCCAGTTAAACGGGAGTCTGGGGCTATCTAGCAAACGCAGGGGCACAGCTGCTCCCTAGGCCAGCCAGTTCCAGGTGCAGTTTCATATTTCCCCCTCCTCCCCAATAAGGGAAAACTGCCAAGCATGTATTCTGCACCCTTTTTCTGTGGGAGCCCATCTGAGCTGGGCCACTACAATCAACAGCATTCCATAGGCTTGCAACTAGGGTAGGTGCCATGCCTAAAATAGCGCGGGGGGGGGGGGGCACAGCACGTGGCACACAGCCATGGAGACCTGCCAGCCACACGGTTTCAATTAGCTTCCCAAACTTGTACACAACAGGCCCTTCCCTCACTGCAAAAACCACGACCCATTTGTTTTAGGATTTTATTTGACAAGAGGGCAACAGAAACAGAGTTGGTAGGGGGACAAACAGGGATGCCCGGTCAGGGAAGTCAGCTCTTTGCTAAGACCCTGGGATCATGACCTGAAGGTGGTTAGCAGACCGAGGACCTAACCAGCCAGGTGGCCCAGAGGCCTTTACACCAGGTGAAGCAGCATGCTTTATATTGATAGTATAGGTCTGAGAAGTCTGCTATTTTCAGCCACCAGGAAGGAACACCTTGAAATGGGAAACGAAGTCAGAAGGGAGGTCGATCCTAGGCTTTACTAAATGCTGTTAAGAACTGGATTATGGAAAAAATACACTCAAGCTACAAAAACGCATGAAGTTAGAGAAGTGGGCAGGACAGACGGACGTGGGCAGTGGGGACAGCTGGGCTGGAGGCCGCGGCTCAGACCCCGGAACTGGAGGTAGGAGGCTGGAGAAAGCATCAATGCCACCTTGAGAACATTCACCAAGATCCCTTGCTTCCCCAGTTGGTCCCGAGAATGCAGCTGCTTTCCTCAGACAAGGACACACAAAAATGGGAGCACTTTCCAGACGGAAAACAGGAAGTGCCCTCATTTTGTGTATCCCAGCCTGAGCAGTTGGAATCTGCTCCTGCAGTCACTGCACCGCGTAAGGCAATGAGCCACACACCACTGAGGCTAATATGGAAATGAATAAAGTATGTTAACATGCACGGAAATGCTTCCCAGAATCCCCAAACTGCATGCACTCCATTTTAACTTCATCTCCCACAAAAGACTCAGCCACTGACAGATTAGTCAAGTGTAGCCCAGATCAGAGCCCAATCTGGGTACCGTGATGGTGCCCTCCAGCAACACCCAAATATTGTAGCACTTTTCACTGAGTTGTCCGAAGAGTGCTTCCACATTTGAGTGTCACAGGGGAGCCCTGCAGAGACCTGACCTTGGCCCCCTCCGAGAAACGTGGCTCTTCAGAACGATTAGGGACCCGTCCGGGACAGCTCCAGGAGACAGTCTCCGTCGGTGACACTCAAAAAATGGCGGCACTTCCCTACTCAGAACAGAAAGTGCCCCCACAGTTTGAGTTGCACAGACTGAGTCGGCACAGCCGTAGGATACCAGCGGAGCCGCTTACCAGGCAGGAAGGAGACAAGACCTTTGCCCTGAAAGTAGAAAAGGACATTGAGCAAATGAGGATACAACAGTTAAAAAAAGGCTTTTGACGTGGACCCAGGATTCTCAGGGGACAACGCCCTTTAGGTTAATGGGATTCCTCCAACCCTTCAGGCTGGGGCTCTGAAAGAAATGGGTTTTTCCTTAAAAACAAAACCACCTTACACATTCAACCACCAGAGAAAAACCCACTCACACCCACTTCTCCCCACACCAGCCCACAGAGTAAGCCCTCAGAATACGAAAGTGCTTAGAAAAAGTGGGGATTCTAGAAGGAAAAGAAAAAGTAGGACTAAATCATGCCCCAACAACCTCAGACATACAGATCGGGGGAAAAAAAGAAATCTAGAAAAAAAAAAAAAAAAAAAACAGGAGGAAGAGGTAGATCATACTCACAACCGGAAGGACCAAAAAGTCATCTGTGTTTGCTGAAGCAAGCAGTGGTCCTAGCCCTGCTGGGCTCTTATATAAGCTGATGGCCCACTCTCCCCCACCCCACAGATCCCTAGGGGAGGACCCTTTTCCCCTCCCCTTCTCCGCCCAGACCCACCTGAGAGCCTCTGATTGGACTGGTCTGGGTCAAACACTCCCTTACCCGATGAAATGTTTCCTCCTGGGCCGGGTGGCTCTCCTGGGGAAAATGCAGATTCACTCAGCAAACACTTAAAAACATATAATCTGTTTTGCGTTTATGGAGTTGACAAGATTTACCAGGCACTTTGCTAATCTCTAGGGGAGGGGGGATCAGTAAGACCATATATTGTGTTGTCTAGTACAGCGGTTTCCAACTAGAGGTGGGTGGCTTTCTCCTCAGGGGACAATTGGCAATGTCTGGGGGACTTTTTGGTTGTTACAGGTGGGTCGGGGGCAGAGTGCTTTAGGCATTTAGTGCCTGGGGGTCAAGGACTGCTTGTAAGCATCCTTCAACGCGGGCAGCCCTTCTTGGTGAAGAAGGATCCCCGCCCCCAAAGACGAGGAACTGATTAGCACAAGGCTGCAGAGCCAGGGAAAAAAAAAAAAAGCCACCCTCCCCCACCCTCTGCCCCGCAGCCACTAAGCACACAGAGGTGTAATTGCTGTTCAATTGATGCCATCTCAATGTGGCAGGATACTCATAATTGTCTGTGTTGGGAGCAGGCCTATGTGCTTTTAAATCCAACAGTGTGTTACAAAATATTTAAAATGTATCTTAGGGATGCCAGGCTGGCTGGTGGAGGGGGAGCAGATGACTTGATCTTGGGGTTGAGTCTGAGCTCCAGGTTGGGTATAGAGATTACTTTTTTTTGTTTTTGCCTTTTTTGTTTTTCTTTTTTTTTTAAGATTTTTATTTGACAGAGATCACAAGTAGACAGAGAGGAAGCAGGCGGGGGGAGGGGGAAGCAGGCTCCCTGCTGAGCAGAAAGCCCGTTGTGGGGCTAGATCCCAGGACCCTGAGATCATGACCTGAGCTGAAGGTAGAGGCTTAACCCACTGAGCCACCTAGGCGCCCCTAGAGATTACGTTTAAATAAAAATCTTAAAACGTGCTTTTACAACCATTTAAATTTGATACTTTTGAAAGTGTGCCGTTTTACTTAATTCATGCATCTTGCTGAGGTCTGAGGCCTTACTGGAATTCTCCCGTAATAGATCTTGGAGGTGTATCTGAAGTCCTTGGGACCTGATAAGGGAGGTTGGGGGAAATAGAATATATAAGCAAAGCCATTGAGAAATAGGTAAAATGTGTGTTTTATTTTTTTTTTAAAGATTTTATTTATTTATTCGACAGAGAGAGATCACAAGTAGGCAGAGAGGCAGGCAGAGAGAGAGGAGGAAGCAGGCTCCCTGCTGAGCAGAGAGCCCGATGCGGGACTCGATCCCAGGACCCTGAGATCATGACCTGAGCCGAAGGCAGCGGCTTAACCCACTGAGCCACCCAGGCGCCCCGTGTGTGTTTTTTTTTTAAAGATTTTATTCATTTATTTGACAGACAGAGATCACAAGAAGGCAGAGAGGCAGGCAGAGAGAGAGAGGAGGAAGCAGGCTCCCTGCTGAGCAGAGAGCCCGATGCGGGGCTGGATCCCAGGACCCTGGGATCATGACTTGAGCCAAAGGCAGAGGCTTTAACCCACTGAGCCACCCAGGCGCCCCAGGTAAAATGTGTTTTAAATGCCGAAGGGCAATACAGAGAATGCTTTATCATAATTTCATGAATCCTCTAAAGTTAGATGTTTTCAATTAAAAAAATATTTAGGATTTTTTTTAAGTAGGCTCCTCCTCCAATCTGGGGCTTGAATTTTGACACCCAAGATCAAGACCCGGTTGTTCTACCAACTGGGCTAACCAGGCACCCCTAAATTTTAGGATAATTTAAAAAGTTATCCCAAACTTGTCTGAGGGCAGCTCTAAGAGTGGGGGCATTTCTGACGTCATTTAGGAATCCAAGTTAACCCTCCAAAGGCTGTGGACGGTTGACGGATGCGACCACGGAGATGCAGCGATTTCCCCGGGAAAACAAGGGCCAGAAAGAAGTAAGGTTTAGAAGTCCAGGCGCCAGATTCTTGCTTTGGCCCTTGTTGAGTTGCTGGAGAGCTGTGCATTGGACGGGGCTCCTGCTCCAGATTCAGATCTGGACTGTCCTCTCCCCCTGCCTCCCACCACACCTGGACACCTGGACCTTCAGGCGTTTCTCCAAACTCAGCAAGCTCTCTCCCATCACTGCACCTGTTCCTTGCGACTTTCTGGGCCAGCAGCAGCTTTCTCCTCCCGCACTTGACCCCCATAAGCGTCCTCATACTGAAAGTTGCCTGTCTAGGGGTTCCCGTGGGCACTGCAGAGACAATACAATGTCCTATATGCCTTTTTGACCATGTGCTCCTGCTTACGAGTTCTGTGTGTTGCTTTAATGAAGCACTTAACCAGCTCTGGTTATTTCCCAGTTTTTTTACCTGCCTCTCATGCATAGCTCCTGGGGAGCGATGGCTTCTCTGTCGTATTCATCTCTCCCACCTCCCCCTGCCCCCAACCCCCACACCAGTCTTGGATTTGACACAAGGTAGAGGTGCAGCAAGCATTCTCCCCCCACACCCCCCAGGGCAATAAATGTGGTCAGTGCAATTGAATTTAAGGAACTTTAAAGATGCAAAGATGCTTTTAAGTAAATTGATAGTAAAGGACCCAATTTGATATTTTCCCAGTGATTTGTGATGTTTGTGCTGAGACAGGGAAGAGAACACACCCCTCACGCCTTCCTCTGATTCACCAGTTCCAAACTTGGTCTAACCTTGCATTTTGGCAATTTAACACATCTGTTGAGTCTCAAGTCGATATCATTGTTGGTAATTTTTCCCCCCAGTGTTCCGCTTTCTTTGTTTCCAGGTATCTTGACTTTAAGTCTCAAATTAATATTCTAAAGATTTTTGGGTTTTGGTGTTTTTTTGTTTTGTTTTGTTTTTTTTTTTTGGTTTTTTTTTTTTTTGGATTCCTGATGGAAAGAGTCAAAAATTCCACAGACTTGATTTGATAGCCTGAGGTGGAGGTCGTAGCGTGAGGTTAGAAAGACATCCAGGAGTTTTCCCTAATCAGGAATTCCTCCTGCAGAATTGGTAGATCTTCATTTGCAAGTCACTAGACCTTGTTGTCATTACAATCTCCCTAGACAGCCTCCCCCTCCCCGCCACACGCACACCCTCCCCACCCAGGACTCCGCACTCTCTGGCTGGTTTCCATACCAATGAGAATAGATTCTTCCGCAAGGAGCCCAACAGTTTTTTGAAATCCTTTTAGGTAGGTATTGTTCCCTCTAATCCCACATTCTCTGGCTCCAGTGATACCTACAGCCCGGGGGGTGGGGAGGGTCAATAATCCTATTTCCCGCCATTTTATCTAAACGTCCCGCTTTGGGAAGAGGTTTGGAAGAAAAAGTGGAGAAAGGATTCTTTCTTGAGTAGCTTAGATCCTTCTGAAGAGCACAGAGGGTGTCCCTGAGGCCTATCTCTGCCCAGCACCTCCCAAGACTTGAGACACATCCTTTAATATGGCGGGAGACTTAATGGGGGCTGGCAAGGGTAAGTGCTGGCTAAGAAACACTGAAGCAGAGTCCTGACTCACTGGGAGTTTGCATTCGAGCGGGGAAGAGAGAGGTCAAGAAACATCGTGGACCAGCAAAATGTGCGGTCACGTTAGGAAGTCACACCTGAATGGAAACCGGGAGGCCGGGAACGGAGCTTATGCAAATGCAGAAGAGTCCCTGAGCCCGGACGTGACCCCCAGGGCTCAGTGCTAGGCCAGGAATCCAATCATGCCTCCTTCTGGAAGCTTATTCCCCGTGGGATTTCTAGAGGAGCAGTCCCAGATGCTTTCCCCCACACTGAGGCCATAATAGTTCTGATGACTCCACTTGGCTATTCACAGCCCTGTCTCCATGACTAGAAGGCAAGCTTGCTAAAGGTGGAACGTTCTCCTGTTTTTGGTTTTTTTTTTTTTCAGGGTTGTATGTCCCACAGAGGCTCAGAGTATTTACTCAGCGAATCTGTCATTTGGGGAAAGGTCAAGTGTGGGGGACACTTGGGAAACTGGGGGAATCCTCGTGAATGTTCTGTGTTGTGATCATTTTGCCTTTGGAAAGTATAAGTGATGAAGTTCTAGAACCTAGGTGAGGTTTGGTGGGCTGAGGTCCGGAGCCGATGACCAAGAAAGAATTCTTGAGACATCTTTGGTGCAAAATGGTGGTTTATTAAAGCACGGGTCCTCAGCCAGCCTCCTGCTCCCTCATCATAAGCAAACCTTCACTTTTGGGAACACTAGCTGAGCAGCTAGCAGAAGACTTTAGGAGACATTTTATTTTTTCAAGATTTTTATTTATTTATTTGACAGATCACAAGTAGGCAGAGAGGCAGGCAGAGAGAGGAGGAAGCAGGCTCCCCACTGGGCAGAGAGCCCGATGGGGGGCTCGATCCCAAGACCCTGGGACCATTACCTGAGCCCAAGGCAGAGCCTTTAGCCCACTGAGCCACCCAGGCGCCCCTGGGAGACATTTTAGATGTGCATTCTTCACAAGATGTGCTCAGGGTGGGGTGGGCGTTGAGTGAAACAGCCCTAGGGTGGAACATTTTCTGAGGTGTTTTTTTTTTTTTTTTAAGTAAGCCCCATGCCCGTTGTGGGGCCGTGGGGCTCAAACTCACGATCCCGAGATCAGGAGTCCAGCCCCACCGACCAAGCTGGCCAGGAGCCCCTCTGAGGCATCTTTGCAAGTTATGTGCTGGTTTTCACCTCAATAACCTCCATTTCCTTCAGGGTGCTCGCGTACTGAAATGCCAATAGAGTATTACCCCCACCTTAAAAGACCACCAGAGACGTGAGTCAAAGCCAATCAGCAAGGGTCGTTTATTGTTCGAACCTGGACCTCTGCGCTGCTCGTTGCCAATAACGCCGAGAGGTCCAGAGCTGGGTTGGTGCAGGGTTTTTATAGACAGGTACAAACATATGGAGGGGAGCTGGTGAAGGGGGGTGGTGCAAGGCGCCAGCCTTTGCTTTGTCCTCAGCCAGCCTCCTGCTCCTTCAGTACCTTGTGCAGTTAAGAAATCCAGGAAAGGGGGTGAGTTTCGGTCTCTCCCATATGTGTCTAAGGGCTTAGGGAAGGAAACTCAGCACTTGTAATGTCAGGAACCCCTCCCCGGACCCTAGGGTTGTTCTCAAACTGAAAAACGCTGATGTTAAAACACAGTCATGAGGGGCGCCTGGGTGGCTCAGTGGGTTAAAGCCTCTGCCTTCGGCTCAGGTCATGATCCCAGCAAGGCCCGAATCGGTGGGGGAGCCTGCTTCCTCCCCTCTCTCTGTCTGCCTCTCTGCCTACTTGTGATCTCTGTCTGTCAAATAAATAAATAAAATCTTAAAAAAAAAAAATAGTCATGACCCATGCCTTTTTTTTTTTTTTTAAAGATTTTATTTATTTATTTGACAGAGAGAAATCACAAGTAGACTGAGAGGCAGGCAGAGAGAGAGAGAGGGAAGCAGACTCCCTGCTGAGCAGAAAGCCCGATGCGGGACTCGATCCCAGGACCCTGAGATCATGACCTGAGCCGAAGGCAGCGGCTTAACCCACTGAGCCACCCAGGCGCCCTGACCCATGCCTTTTAAGTCTGTTGCATTCTCCATGGTGGAGGTAGGGTTAGGGTTAGAGTAGTGGACTGGGTAGGAAATTGGGGTTTATGGTGCTAGAATGGGAGGGTTCGTGGTGGTCCTGCCCCCTGGTTTGGGGGAGTTGGCTGAAGCAAGTGCCTTCCGTGGTCATCAGCCAGAAGGCCTTAGCTTGGGGTCAGCAGGGATCTGGCCTCCAGGGTCACTCAAGGTCCCTAGATGTCTGTGCTCATCTGAGGAAGCCGGTGATGATATTCCGCAGGTGGTCTGGGGGTCTTCTAGGCAATCCTGTTGCAGAGAACCTCCTGGGGTCTGCTCACTCACTGTGCTACAGCCTCTCCCTCTCCCGCCCCCAAAATACCCCTCCTTAGAATGTCCATGACCTCAGGATTCCATCCTGCCACCCCCATCCCGCCACCTTATACCGCTTGATTTCTCCTCAATACCCTTATGACCTTCAGATGAAGTGTCCATTTTTTTGGTTTTATTGGCCAGCCTTGGGCTTTTCCTGTGTCCTGAAAGCAGCGCTGGTGAGGAAGTCCCTTCCGGACACTTCCGTGTTCCAGGAAAAGACTCTGTAAATCGCTGCCCTTCTCCATATGCCCAGGCGATTCCCCTGTCCCGAAACAAGGCCAAACACTGACCTCTACCCTTTATGCCTGCACCCGCTGACAAGGCCAGACCCGGAAATTGGGCTCCCTGTTCTGTGTCTCCCAGATGCTTTAGCTGAAGAGAAAATCCTGGAACTATAGAGAGAGATGCTCCCTGGCCGGGGGGCCCCCTCAGACCGGTGATCATGCTGTCCTGCTCATTCCTTTCTAAAAATCTTCCACAACAGTGCAGCTCTGCCCAGATGCTCTGATCATTGCTCAGTCAGCAATGGTCTGGAATGTTCTCCCAGCTGTAAAAGAATGAATACACACACTTTCCTTCTGTGTCTGGCTCTTCTCCGTGACTGCTTTGTTGCCTTTTTTGCCCGACCACCAAAATGTCGTCAGAAAATAGCTATTTGTGGGAACCTGGGCGGCTCAGTCAGTGAAGCATCTGCCTTCGGCTCAGGTCATAGTTCCAGGGTCCCGGGATCGAGCCCTGAGTCCCTGCTCAGGGGAGAGCCTGCTTCTCCCTATCCCTCTGCCTGCTGCTCTGCCTGCTTGTGCTTTTTTTCTCTCTCTCTCAAATAAATAATCTTTTTTTTTTTTAAAAGATTTTATTTATTTATTTGACAGACAGAGATCACAAGTAGGCAGAGAGGCAGAGAGAGAGAGTGGGGGAGGCAGGCTCCCTGCTGATTAGAGAGCCCGATGCGGGGCTCAATGCCAGGACCCTGAGATCATGACCTGAGCCAAAGGCAGAGGCTTTACCCACTGAGCCCCCTAGGTGCCCCATAAATAATCTTAAAAAACAAAAAACCCGGGCTCTGGCACTGACCACCTGTGGGACCTTCAGCCTCCACATCCCCATCCATGAAGTAGGGCCAATCCCACTTCTCCCCAGAGACAACAGTATGGCTTTCCTTTGCAGGGGAAATCTGGAAATTCCATCTCTTGCTTTTCAGAAAAAAAAAAAAAAAAAAAAAAGGAGTGCTTTTTGTGGATTGGCTGTGTTTCAGGTGTCTTTCACTCCAAAGAGCCAATCTGTCAGAGCAGAGTGGTATAGTTTTGGGGTGTCACGTTAAGTCCTGAAATCCTTTAGGGTCCAGACTCTCAGTGGGTGCACGGATTGAGCTCAAGGACCACGGTAACAGGGGGAAAAGAGGATTTGCAGCCGAGGAGCTGAGGGAGGGCGCAAGTGGGTGGAAATTAGTAAGAGGGACACCTCTGGTATGGGGCTCCTCCCAACCTGGCCTCAAGCTTTTTGCAGAGGATGGGGATATCTAAGAGCCGGGATGGGAACTGCATCAGATACCGAGGATCCTGAGATACCAAGGGTGGGGTGACAGGAGGATTCTTTATCAAGATTGGGCTGGGCAGGCCTCAAAGGTCGAAGGCCAAGGTCGAGGTCCGGGGAGCCTGGCTACAGTCTGGTCAGGGACAGAATTTTATGTTCAAAATGCACAGATCACAAAGGAGGAAATAATCCCAGATCTTGGGCTGGAAGCAAAGTGGGTGTTGAGCCTTAAGCACCGTTTGTGACCGTCCATCTCCTCACCCCCAAAGTCCTATCTGTGGGGCCGCAGGAATCCAAGGATGGCCAAGAGTGGTGGTGTTGGGGCAGGGGTGATCTAAACAGGACTGGGAATCAAAGGCAGGAATTCCTCCTTCCACCGGCTTTAGCAGACCGGCAGACCTTTCTCCTTTGCAAAGAATGAGACTTGAAGGCTGTTTTAGGGAATATTTTGAATACCAGGGAACACAAAGGGTAGGCCTGCATCAGTTAATAGTGGCAAATACAGTTCTGTTTACTAAGCCCTGGGGGTTGGGGGGCTGGGATGTTGGGGGTGGGGAATAGAACCAGCTCCCAGTCCAGTCGCTGGATTTCTAGGAGTTTGCCAAGCCAGAGACCTTTTTTTTTTTTTTTTTTTAAATTTAAAGATTTTATCTTTACGTAATCCATACACCCAGCCTGGGGCTTGAACTCACAACGATCAAGTCTCACATTCCAACAACCGAGCCAGACTGGTCCTCAGACTTTTTTTTTTTTTTTTTTTTTTTAACAAAACTTTAAATTTTAGAACAAGTTTAGATTTATAGAAAACCTGGGAGGATAACAGAGTTCCCATGGTACCCTGTAGGCCCAGTTCTCCTACTATAAACGGGTTGGTATTTGTTCCAGTTCCAGAGCCAGTATTACCAATGTTACTGCCCACAGGCCGCAGTTCTTTCAGTCTCCTTAGGAGCCCTGGCTCCCACCCAGGAGACCACATGCTCCATCTTCACCAGCACTCCTCAGACTTAATGTATCTCCAGTGGCAACGGCTGGGTTGGGGCATCCTGTCAGACTTTGTAGAAAGGGCTTCCGTTGGGCTTTGTCTCAATTTTTGGTCCTATTAGCCTGGGACTGTGGGATTCGGGAGAAAGAGCAGGGATGTGTATGCCTTTTTCATCACGCTCCAAGGGGACATCCTGACCCAGACGCTCTCCGTGACCAAACTGTGGTTGGGCTCCCCATCCCTAACTAGGCCTTGACCTTGGCCCCGACCTGTCTAGGGCCTGCCCTGCAGGTCTCAACAAGGAATCCTGCTGTCACCTCCTCACACCCTTGATATCTGATCAAGTTTCTCATCCTCCACCTTTGATGTCCACGTCCTCGCTGACCCTCCTGGAGAAGCCCGAGGCCAGTCCAGTAGGATCGCCCTTCCCATGGCCCCCCTCTGCAATTTCCCAGCCAGGGACCCTTTCCCCTGCACCTTGTCTGTACCTCCCTCCCTGCCTTCCTTATGGAGTTGAGCTCGGTATTTTCTCCCCACTCCTGCCATCATCATGACTCTGCAGGGGTTCGGAACGCAGCACCCTAAAACTGGCCACTTCAGCATGCTTCTTAAGGGACATGAGCGACCACAGGGGCAAGGAGGCCATTTTGACCTTCCTCTGTCCTTGAAAACAGGATATAAATTTCTCACGTGAAAGATGCCTCCCAGCAGCCAGAAGGTAGACAGCCACCTTCCTCACCAGAGAGGGGGTCCAGGCCAAGGGGGCTGTGTAAACCACTCCTGTGGACTACCCGAGGGCCAAACCCCTTTCTTTTTTATCAATTCTTCACGACTTTTTTCTAAAAGGTCTAGAACCTTCCTGCTCTGGTCACCTTACAGTCTTTAACATCTTTGGGAGCCTCTCACACGTACATCTGTGCACAATCAAATTTGTCCCTGCTCATCTTTTTATTTTGGGGGGGCACATAATAAAAAGGGGGGGCCCGGCTGGGGGAGGTCTCAGCCCAGACCCTAGTAGGGTCCTAGACAATTATTGGAATTATTTCCTCTTCCTAACAATCCCTAGTCATTTGTCTTCAATACACTCTTTCTTACCATTTTTTTAAAGCTGTAGGCCCAACATGGGGCTCATGCTCACAGCCCCAAGAGTCACCCGCTCAACCGACTTAACCAGCCAGGTGACCCCGCTGTTGAGTTTTTAGATCCCAGATGATCCAAGGAGTGTGGAGCACGTTTTACTGTGTGCCCCGTGTTCGTGTGTCCTAAAGCTTACAGCTGTCCTCCAGCACGGTAGCCCGTCAGGGTCCATGGACTCCTGAACCTTGTGTCCCCGTGCAGGACAGCGGAGACGCACACCCGCGTCCTCGCCGGATGTCTGGCTGGGCAGGGAGGTGCAAAGCAGCTGGCATGGACACCGTCAGACGTGCAGACCTGGAGGGACAGGGCTGAGGAGAGCCAGCTGGGAGGAAGGGCGGGTTTGATGGCGGTCTGGGAAATGGGAGGAGACGCCCAGGCATGAACCACACGATTTGCTGCTTTTGCAAAAAGAGATTTCAGGGGCTGGTGCATTCATTCCGAGAGTTGCTTCTGATGGCCTTGTTGCAAAAACAGTGGTGTTTTTTTGGTTTTTGTTTTTTTAAAGTGACATGGGTCAGGGATCGGGTCTGTTCCCCACAGGGAGCTTCTTTCGGATTACTGCAGAACCCCCGAGAGGACTGAGGTGGGGCAGAAATCTTTCTGCCCCTTGAGGATTTGCTAGGCAAGGACTGTGTTTAAGGTTCCAGAGCTCCCTCTTCATGATTCCTGCGAATTTCAGTCATTCAACCAGTGTCCCTCGACACCTGCCGCTTTCCAGGTCCCACAGTAAGGAGGGGAGATGGAATTCCTTCCTAGCTGGGAGCTGCGGTCCAGAGCTC
Organism: Mustela lutreola; assembly: GCF_030435805.1. NCBI lineage: Eukaryota > Metazoa > Chordata > Mammalia > Carnivora > Mustelidae > Mustela > Mustela lutreola. The sequence continues at coordinate 50,967,905 of NC_081305.1, forward strand.
AGAACCGTAAAAGGATGGGAACTGAGGCATTTGCGGGGGGGGGGGGGTTGGTTTGGGATTCCCCGCCCCCCCCCCTCGGTTTTCTAAGGTGTTCCTTAGAAAACATTGGGAGGGAAAACTTTCCTCTTCCAGCCCAAGTCCAGCGTGCGGGGGCCTGGAAATTAACTGACAATGGCCAGATTAACAGGAGAAAGACAGGTTTATTTACACGTGGATGCGGGACCTCCCGGCAAACTGCAGGAAGGGCCCGAAGAAATGTTGATGTGTATCAGCGTAACAAAAGGAAGGTCGTTAGGGCTTTGCTGGGAGACGATGGAGATTCTTTGGGGGGGCTTTTTGATGCTAAGGGAAATGGGCAGACGAGTCCATCCGGGCTGACGAGTCCATCCGGGCAGGCGACTTTGCTGGAAAATCCCCCAGAGGGAGGCTGAGGGCAGCTGTCCCTGTCGTAGCACCCACCCCCTGCGGGAGGTTCATCTAAGATTTCTCTCTGCATCTTCTCTAGCTCTGATGTTTGGGGCAAAGATAAAATAATCCCGATGGCAGCTCGGGGCTCCACGTGTGTCCCAGCCTCCGATCCCGGTGAGACGGGCACCAAGGTGTGCGCAGGCGGACGGCCGGTCTGCTAGCACTTGTACACACGGGATGAAGAGCGGTTCAGGAAGACCGGGGTGTTTCTCAGAGGGCAGTGTGCTAAGTAAAATAAGTTCGACACAGAAAGGCAAATACCATATGGTCTCACTTACATGCGGAATCTTAAAAAAAAAAAAAAAAGTTAAAAATAGAAACAACCCAAACTCCTCAATACAAGCAGCAGATCTGAGGCTGCGGTGGGGGAGGGGCAAAGGGGCTAACGAGGACAAAGTCCGTCATGGGGATGTCATGTACAGCACGGGGACTGTGGTTACACACACTCCACTGGATATCAAAGTTCTCATCACAAGGAAACATGACAAGGCGGATGGCGATGGATGAGAGTTCTGGGGGGTTAGGACCCTCCGAGACGAGTCGTGAGGCCCTCAAGCAGGGCTGCAGCCTCCAACAGGAACCTGGTCTCGGAAACAAGCAGCCCCATGAGAGCAGAGGTCAGCCCTGAAGGAATGCCCGGTGTCTTTCCAGCACAGTTGCGTCTGTGATCGCCATCTGATGAGTCATTTATGAATATTATCCTACAGTTGGCTTTTATTTTATTTTATTTTTTAAATTGTGGGTCAGCTGGAATTCTACAAACAATGTTGTCATTTAGACGGTTGGTCGCTGTCCCCATTTTGCAGATGGGCTCACAGAGATGGCGGCAGGGAGGGGGTGAGGTCCCAGCTGCCATCTCCCGTCAGGGACCAGCGAGCACATCTGAGTGAGCACAGGGCCGAGGCTGCTGGAGACGAGAAAGCAGCCCCCAGAAAGATGCACATCTGCAACGACAGGCCCTCTTGGGGTGAGGACTTGCGTTCGGAAATATCATTTGTGACTTGCCAAATACTCCACTGCTTGGGCCCCCGTGGGCTGTGGCTGCCTTCTCCTCAACCGGGGAGGGTCTCGGACACATCCCTGGTGTCATTTAGCATTGGTGCTGGTCGGCAGAAAGCTGACTGGAAGTGGACAGATGGATGGATGGATGGATGGATGGACTGATGAGCGAGTCAAGGAGCCTCAATACAGCAGAACCCAGGGAAAAGCCACCAGCCACAAGGACCCTGCTGGGTGGCTCGGTCATGAAGGCTCCATTTACTGCGTGGGCCGTGTTTGCAACTCTGCATGCCGAGAACCCGAGGCACAGTCTTTCCTGCATTTCTCTCTCCCTCACCCCATGAGGAAGGCATGGGGTATCTGAGAATCCAAAGAGGTCAAGCCATTTGCTCAAGGTCATGGAGCATGGAGGCTTCCTGCCGTTCTCGATCAATGGTACAGCACCTCAGCTGTAGTCCAGAAAGTGCAGGAAAACCTCCGTCCAGTCCCCGCTCAGAGCCAAAGGCTGGGAGTGTCTTCCTGGGGACTCTCCTCGGGGCGGAGAAGGTGGGCAGGGAAGGGAAGGGTTGGCTGAAGTTTCCTCCAAGGCCCAGGAGTCTGGAATCAGAAATAACAGGGATGTTTATAATACATGGTGATAAAAGCAGCAGTGATAATGTAATCCGTGTTACTAGAAAAATGCCACACTTCTAAGGAATAATAGTCATCAAGAAGTTACTACAAATCAGACAAGATGCCAAGCCGGCCACCCAGAGAAGCCGTCCCCACTGCTCAGCTTCATTTTGTGCAAGTCCTGAAAGGGGAGCCTGAAGATGGTGACTTCACGGTGTGACCGTGAGGGCCAGGAGGTGTGGCGTGAGATGTGGTGTGAGATAAGGAGGTATCTGGCTTTCAGATCAGTGTCCCCTGAACAGGAATGACGGCCCCCCAGAACAGATGGTCAAACACTTGGCATTCTCTGTCCCCAGCGGGCAAAGGATATGAACAAACTGTCTGTGGAACTGAACTCATTTTGCTGGAAAAGCAGTGAAGAAACAGAACAGCTCAGACACTGGTAGCGCACGCGCACATACACACACAGAAGGCAGGACCCTGTGGGGACCAGCTGGCCATTAAACTGAGGAAAACATTTGCCCTCCTCTCACTTCTTGCTGCTTCGCCTGCAGGTGTAACAGCACAGGCACAGAATTAATAGGAGAAACCATCTGTCAGGGCACCTGGCGGGCTCCCATGGTGGAACATGCAACTCTTGATCTTGGGGTTGTGAGTTCAAGCCCCACGCTGGGTGCAGAGATGACTTAAAAAAAATAAAATCTTAGCAGGACTCCTGGGTGGCTCAGTCCGTTAAGTGGCTGCCTTGGGCTCAGGTCATGATCCCAGAGTCTTAGGATGGAGTCCCACATCCGGCTCCTGGCTTGGCTGGGAGCCTGCTTCTCCCTCTGCCTCTGCCTGCCACTGCCTGCCTGTGCTCTTTCTTTCTCTGACCAAACATAAATAAACTCTTTAAAAAAAAAAAATCGGGGCGCCTGGATGTCTCAGTGGGTTAAAGCCTCTGCCTTCGGCTCAGGTCATGATTTCTGGTCCTGGGATCGAGCCCTGCATCGGGCTCTCTGCTCAGCAGAGTCTGCTTCCTCCTCTCTCTCTCTGCCTGCCTCTCTGCCTGCTTGTGATCTCTCTCTCTCTTTCAAATACATAAATAAAATCTTAAAATAATAAACTTTAAAAAAAAATCTTGGGGCGCCTGGGTGGCTCAGTGGGTTGGCTTTCTGCCTTCAGCTCAGGTCATGATCTCAGGATCCTGAAATGGAGCCCCAAATCAGGCTTTCTGCTCGGTGGGGAGCCTGCTTCTCCCACTTCTGCCTGCTGCTCTGCCTACTTGTGATCTGTCAAATAAAAAATAAATACATAAAATCTTAAAAAAAAAACTTAGTAACAATCTGTCAGTGAGGGACTACATAAAAAGGATGATACGTACGCACATACTGGAATGGTATGTACCTGGTACGCAAAAAAAGGAAGGAAGCTCAGATTTGGAAAGTTCTGCAGGACACTGCTGAATTTAAAAAAAAAAATTTTTTTTAAAGATTTTATTTATTTATTTGAGAGAGAAAGAAAGAGAGAGAGAACAAGCTGGGGGCGGGGCAGAGGGAGAAGCAAACTCCCTGATGAGCCAGGAGCTCCATGCGGGGCTCGATCCCAGGACTCTGGGACCATGACCTGAGTTAAAGGCAGACGCTTAACCCCTCATTTTTTTTTTTTTTTAAGATTTTATTTATTTATTTGTAAGAGAGAGAGAGAGTAGAGCGAGCACAGGCAGACAGTGTGGAAGGCAGAGTCAGAGGGGAGAAGCAGGCTCCCTGCGGAGCAATGAGCCCGATGTGGAACTCGATCCCAGGACGCTGGGATCATGACCTGAGCCAAAGGCAGCTGCTTAACCAACTGAGCCACCCAGGCGTCCCTTTTTTTTTTTTTTTTTTTTTTTAATGTGTAGGCTAAGGCATATAGTAATGGGAGAAAATCCTGTTCAAGATGGGAGCAGCAGGGGACACCGGGGCTCACAGGGGAAAAGGACTGGGGAAATGCTGGATCCTACTTTGTCTCCTCTCCTTTTTGGAGAGTCACAGCTCCAGGGAAGAACACAGAAGAAAAAACAAATGAAACCGGAGTGATCGTTGGTTTCCCAAATTATTTTCAGGAACACTTTGGGCTTTGTCTTCCTGGGGAGCCACTCTGCCTCCTAAGGGCATGAGCTTGGGGACCGGAGGTCACGTGGCCACCCGGGGACCAGGGCACGGGACTAACATTTGACCACAGCCAAGCAGTGTTTGAGTGGCTCATTCTATAAAGTGCATAGAGGGGGCGCCTGGGCGGCTCAGTGGGTTAAAGCTTCTGCCTTTGGTTCAGGTCATGGTCTCGGGGTTCCGGAATCGAGATCCGCAGGGAGCCTGCTTCTCTCTCTCTCTGCCTGCCTCTCTGCCTACTTGTGATCTCTGTCAAATACATAAATAAAATCTTTAAAAATATAGAAAAAAGTAAAATAAAATGCAGAGAGGTAGGGCGTCCTCGGCGGGCCTGCGGGGCAGCGGGTCTTGAACCCGGGACCGCTCCTACACCGCGGGGCGAGTCTGGCCTGGCTCGTGTTCTCCCCCTACTGGCCGAAGAAGGAAGTGCTGGCGGCCTCGGCGCCTCCGTTTACCGGGTGGCCGGCCCCGGCGCGCCCCCTGGTGGCCTCCGTGGGAAAGCGCACTCGGCTCGCCAAACGTTCACAGGATTCCGCACGCAGGGCACTTTGGGTTTACCGATCTTCGTACACTTCCCGCCGGCTGTGGAGCACTCCCATCTCCCCTACCGCCCTGGCGGGGGTTGTGGGGGACGAGTTCAAATGCGCAGTGCCTGTGAGCCACCTCCCCGACGCCCCACATCCCGCCAACCCCTCCCCACCCCCGCGGTCTCCAGCTGGGCGGCTCGGTCACCTGCTGACCAATCAGGGCGCTGCGCTCGCCCTACATCCAAGCAGGCCTCCCAGGGATACGCGCTCGAGCTGGACCAGAATGTTCCTCTCCAAACGCAAATAATTACCCTGACATGAAACCAGCCAGAAAGACCTGACTGGTCCTCAGCGTCCTTGGAAAGCCACATTCTAACCCTGCTGCAGGTTAGACCTCAGTAACCTTGTCCCTGTTCGTTTCTTGAACGTCATTACTTGCTCTCGGTCTCCCTCCTCTCGTGGCTCAGCCACGCTCGCTGGCCTTCACTTCTTTTCTGACCGAGGGCTGTCAGCCTAAGTATTCGGCTGGTTCCCAGGACCTCTGCCTGCAATGGTTTTCTAGCCCATCACCTAGCCAACCTCTGCGCGTCCCTTAAACCCAAACGCAATGCGATTTCCTTAGAAAAACTGCTCCGGACAAAACCAAAATGTCCCATTCTTCTCTTTTGCAAAACAGATCACCGTTCTTTGTTTTGTTTTTTAATTCTCAGAAGCTTCTATTATAATTTTGGTATTATTATTATTATTTTATTTTTTTTAAAGATTTATTTATTTGAGAGAGAGCATGAGAGGGGAGAAGGTCAGAGTGTGAAGCAGACTCCCCGTGGAGCTGGGGCCCGATGTGGGACTTGATCCTGGGACTCCAGAATCATGACCTGAGCTGAAGGCAGTCACTTAACCAACTGAGCCACCCATGTGCCCCTGATATTATTATTATTAAAGATTTTATTTATTTATTTGACACACACAGAGAGAGAGATATCACAAGTAGGCAGAGAGGCAGGCAGAGAGAGAGGGGGAAGCAGGCTCTCTGCTGAGCAAAGAGCCCAATGTGGATGTTGATGCACGGCTGGTTCCCAGGACCCTGAGATCATAACCTGCGCCCAGCAGATGCTTAACCAACTGACCCACCCAGGCACCCAAACCCTACTTATTTTTAGCCCTAGAAAGAAAAAGCAATGTCTGTTAGACACCCATGGCTTGTGTCTAAGAACCAGGCTGCCTTGCACAGGAGCTGGGTGGAAACAGAGGTTAGTGGTGATGTGGTACGTAATCTGTCATCTTCAGGTAGGAGCACCCGGGATGGAGTCTGGGATGGTTATGAGTAGAGGTTCAAGTACACACAGAACATTCTCTGAGCGAGACCATAAATCCCATAGGTCGAAAACAAGAGAAATACAAAAGCATGTTCTCTAACCACAAAGAAATTACCTGCGAGATCAGTAAATCTGCAAAAGCCAGCTATGTGGGAGTGAACACAACACTGAAGACCTTTCAAGTTGGGGGTTCCTAGGCAGTTTGCTCACAGTACCTTCATGGTGCTGTGAGGATGGGTATGGAAGAGATGTCAAGGTCAAGGTGGAGGGATTAAGGTCATTGACTGAGAACAAGGGCTACGCAGACCCGGGACCCTGTCTCCAGGAAGTTCACCAGCACTCACAACAACGCGGCCCCCTGGACAGCTCGCCTTGGACTGTGAAGGCCCAGCCTTGGGGGTGCTTTCCTTTCAGACATACAGAAGGCGCTGTCCAGCTTGGAGTCATAGCTGGGGTTGAGTCCCAGGAAGGACAACTTGAGGTGCCCTACTTAAATAACTGAACTTAAATTAATTCCCATTTTAAAATTATACGCTAGTCTCTTATGTCCTCTCTTGGGGGGGGGAGATTTTCAAATGGGAAGATGTCTTTTAGGGGTCTCAGGGTTCAACGAGGCTACATGCATTTCAAGGACGCTCTTCACAAAACAGACCTGATGCCCGAGCACAGGGACTTTTTTCTGAGCTTGCTTTCAATCTACAAGGTCCTGGGCATTGGAGGATTATTTCTATGCCGGCCTCTAGTCCGTTCTTTTGTATACAGAACCCCCTGGACAACCCAGGTGCTAGGGGACCCAACCATCTGAGTGTGCGGTCTAGACGTTTACACTGACAGTGGGGCTCAGGTGCCCCAAGGATAATATTCTCATTTTAGGACCCAACCCAGACCTACAGAAATTCTGTAGGCGGGAGCAGCAGCTTCTCCTAGCAAGCCTGCAGATTTTCGTCGTCACGAATTTGAGAACTTCCCGTGCAGGAAATCCTGGAGAATAAACATCTGGAAAATGGGAGTCAACCACGAATTCACAAGTAAAGAGTTACCTGGAATTCCTGGTGGCCAGAACCACGTGACCAAGCAGGCTCTCCTCGACCACAGGACTCAGTGGGACCACACCGTCCTGAGTCTTGTACCACGAAGCATTCCTCCATGGGAGGCATCCAGGCGTTGAAACTTGCAGTAGTTACTTCTGAGGCCACTGTGTGGAGGGGAACAAAGAAAGGTTTTCAGACCACCCGATAAATTTACCATCCGTGTATGGCAGATGGAGGAGGGGGTTCGCGGCAATTTGCACGAATGCAGAGCCTAGTGATACTCAAGACGTATCTGCTCATCGTGCCCCATCCTGTCTGGTCTTCTCTCATTCAGCGAGATGTTCTCGCAGCCCATCCACTTGTGCCACACGTCAGACCTTCATTCCCTCTTATGGCTAAGTAACATCCCACCGTTCGGACAGACCATATCCCACTCACCCTCGCACCTGTGGAGGAGCCTCTGGGCTGCTTCCAGCTCTGGGCTGTTGTGAATGATGCTGCTATGAACACGCGTGTGCATGGTGTGTTTTCTTTTGCACAGTTTACCTTTTCGAAAGCAAGGGTGATGGTAGGATCTCCCCATCCACCCTCCCGAGCCCTGCTTCTCTTTTATTTTATTTTATTTTTTTATTTTTTTTTTTTAAAGATTTTATTTATTTATTTGACAGAGAGAAATCACAAGTAGATGGAGAGGCAGGCAGAGAGAGAGAGAGAGAGGGAAGCAGACTCCCCGCTGAGCAGAGAGCCCGATGCGGGACTCGATCCCAGGACCCCGAGATCATGACCCGAGCCGAAGGCAGCGGCTTAACCCACTGAGCCACCCAGGCGCCCCCTGCTTCTCTTTTAATTTGGCAAACTCCTCCCTACCCTTCAGATCTCTGCCTACAAGTGTCCCGTTCTTTCCCTCTGACATGGCTCCTCTCCCCACTGACCTACCACATTATTCTCTCCTAAGCCCGATCCTCCCTTCAAGACTTAGTCCATTATACAAAACCAGGGGGACACATTACAGAACGGCATTTGCTAAGGACTGTAGGCAGGTGAGGGCACTGATCACAGTGAGGCACATGGAACTTTTCAGAAGGAAATGTGTTGTAAATGTTTCTCCAGCTTTGTTGCGATACAACTGAGATGTAACAATGTGTATGTTTAAGGTATAAGGTGATCCCATCAGATCCCTCAGATGTTCACAACCTCCAGAGGGTCATTGTATCTATCATGCCTGTAAGAATAAGGCTGTATCTAGTGTCTTTGTAGATATATATATGGAGGGTGTCCCAGCCATATTATAGAACACAACTCTGACCTGTGACTTACAGTGGCTGGCCCAGAAAACCAGCCTGCTCTCTACAAGTCAGACTACTATTTCTAGGAACCAGTGTGGGAAGCCCAACAATAACTCCTCTAGCAGTCGGCCCCAAATGACCAGGAGTTAATAACTGATAGTTTCCCTAACACCTGTCCCTGCTTTCAATTTAGGCTTACCCAGAGAGAGCCACACTGGATCCCCAGCAGATTATGTAGGCGTCTCACTCCTGGCTAGCCTGCCTCCAGGCTTCCCGTGCTAACAGCCTGAGGCTTGACTCCCCCCCAACCAATCCCCACCGCAAAACACTGCCCCTCCTTTGCCTGTGCTAGTTTGGGTGGTCTTTGTTTATTTCTGCAACTCAGAGACTGAAGGTCATCGGCTCAGTTCACACAGTGCTATGGTGGGAAAGTCAGGATTTGGGGGATCCAGTGTGAGTCCCAGAGATCCTTGACTCCCCCATCCTGAGAGGGTTCCCAAGATGAAGTCCCCAGCACCGTTTTCCCCCTCTTTGGGTCTCTGACCTCTCTATCTCTCTCTCTTTTCTGGAGCTCAAATGTGTGTTTGTGTGTTTTCAATCCTACCTTTGACTCAAAGAGACGTTTACTTTTATTTCCTGTAATGGGGAGAGGGAAGCCATGGACAGAGCATGCTGTGGGCTAGCGGCCAGGACAGGGCTGAGCCTCAGAGCGCCACTGTTGCCTCTTTCTCTTAAACATGGCGCACGCTTCCCATGAAAAGGAACAGGACGGAACACTGTTCAGCCTTAAAAATCAAGGACACGCCACCACTCCCGAAAAGCACAGACCTGGAGGTCACTGTGCTAAGTGAGATAAGCCGGACACAGAAGGACCAAGGCCATATCATCCCGCCGTGTCAGGAATCTCACAGGACAGTGAGGCCATCAGACCGGGAAGCAGAGTGCAGGGGTGGGGGTCCTGGTGCCAGGGCCTCCCCTGGGGGGCGAGAAGTTCTAGAGCCTGCAGCATGGTGACAACGGCAACTAGCAGCAGGCCGCGCACTGAAAACCTCACCACCGGCGCACCTCTTCTGTCCAGTGTTGTGATCACACACACGCACGATACACAGCGAGGATGAAATTGGGGGGTAGACACACTTGTGGCATAAACTGCTCCCAAACTCATCAAGTCGTACATACGGAATCACAACCACACCTCAGTCAAGTGGTTAAAACACACATGGAGCCTGCTGAAACTGTTTCAGAAACAGCAACAAAAGTATCGAACACGTATTGAGACAGCATGTGCCCTAGCTGTGTAAGTCCTGTTCTTCCCACCTCACACACCAGGAAGCCAGAGATCTGACAGATTAAAGATTTGTCAGGCACTTGTAGGGCTGACACGGTAGAAGTTGAACCCAGAACCCTGTATTTCCCAGGTGAGATCCCGAGGCTGAGCGAGGTACTCAAGGAAATCCCCTCGCTGTTGGTTACAGTTTCCTCCCATCAATGTCAACTGTGTGACTTACTAATATTCAAAACAATTTTTGTTTTTGGCCAAGAATTAGGTCAAAAACATCACACTTAGTTTAACTTGTATTTCTCTCTCCGATCAGGATATCCCTCTCTGCTTTAGATGGCAGTATCAAGGTCTACTTGACACCCCCCCCCCCTAAATTCACTCACCCTGCAACTCAAATTTTTATGAAGTCCACAGAGTTGTGCAAACATGGCCATGAGGCACTCTTAATTTTTCATCACCTGCAGCTCCTTTACGGTTGGGACCCCTGCTGCCAATCTCAAGCACCCATCCAACTCTTTTCAGATTTGCCTTTCCCGGACATCTCACGGAAATGCAATCATGCGATAAGCTAGTGCCCATTTGCCTGGACAGTGCCATCCTGTAAGCCAGCAAGCCTGCATCCACCTAAAGTTTGTGGCCATACTGTTCCCTCTGCTCTACCCCATGTGGGTTCCTCTAGCTTCCCGCCTGGCTCTGACACCCTCGAGCTCCTCCCAGCCCACCCAGAACCTCCGGGTCCTCTTCTATCTCTGCATTCCATTTCGCTACAATTTCCATTCATTTTTCACATTGAGTGGATTTGTCAAGGGAAGGGTCAGAGATCTGGTTGGGGGAGAGGAGGATAGAGGGTGTGTCTCACTATTTAAAGGGTGCTCTGACAGCATGTGGGAAAGGAGCCTCGGAGCCGGAGGGGAGGAGCCCAGGGTCCTGGGAGGCTCTCTGGGTAAGGTGGGTCAAGGTTCTGGGGCCTTGCCAGGGCATGAGGCTGGGAGGTTGCTGGTGGCTGAGGCTGTGCCAGATCTCGTATGACTAACCTGTCCAGTTGTCCCTTATGTGCCCAGAACCCAATGGCATGCTTGTCTTGGCCTGAACAATCCCCAAGCAGTGTATGTGGGTTAACTTGTTGAACGGAGTCATGAAGAGGAGTTAAGTTTGGATCTGTTCCTTAGGGAGCTTTCTGCCTCTAATTCTAGGAAGATGGGAACTATACCAGGGGTTCTCAACCAGCATTCACCCCTGCCTCCTCCCCATCCCCTGCCTCAGGGGACAAAGAAGAGGATGCTTTCATTGCAACAAGGAATTATTCAGCCCCAAAACACCCCCAGTATTTTTAGAACCCCTTGGTTGCAGGGCTAGAATAAGATGCACAGATTTGTGGGGTGAGATTAAGGAGGGGAGATTGGAAAGGGTTGAGGGAAGGCAAGTAGGTTTAGGAAAAGGGCTTGCTTTCCAAGGGGTGGACCAAATATCAGAGGATGAAGAGGTGTCTTATTTTCTGTGAATGATAAACAGGAACTAGAAGCAAATGTTCACACGGAGGGGCAAAGGAGATGCCAACCCCATTTTGTTAGTATAGTAGCATATGATATATTTCCATTGTTTTAAAAAAAATATCTCCCTCTCCTCCCTCTGCTCTTCCCCTTGTGCTCTCTCTCTGAAATAAAATCTTCAAAAATAGAAAGGATACAGTGAAGTCCAAAATCTGTTATTTTTTTTTCTAAGCCAGTCTAGGTTTTCCCCCAGTCTTTACAGTTATCTGCCTGCTTATATGCATGAAAAAGTTTATTTTTTAAGATTTATTTATTTTAGAGAGAGCATGAGCGAGTGGAGGGGCAAAGGAGGGAGAGATGCCCCCTGTCCCCAGGGTGCAGACTCCCTACTGAGCACAGAGCCTGACCCAGGGCTCCATCTCATGATCCTGGGATCACAACCTGAGCCAAAATCAAGAGTTGGACACTTAACCAACTGAGCCAGCCAGGTGCCCCATGAAATCATGATTATATTTTTAAGCTTTTTGATTACTAAGGCCAAATTTACATACAGTAAAATCACTCTTTTTAGTGATTTTATGCTTTTATGCTTTATAGTTTTACAAGTTTGTTCATGTGCCCATTATAATAAAGGCACAGGACAGTATCTTCACCCCAATTTCCTTGTTGTCCGCCTGTAACAATTCCCTTGGGAACTGCCCCTTTCCTTTGCTCCTGGAGTTCAGCTTTTTCCAGAATGTCCCAGCAATAAGATCATACAGTCTTTGGTGTCTGGCTGCTCTCACTCAGCAAAACTGCATTCATCCATGTTGGTTCCTTTTTCTTGCCAAGTTAGATTTTATGTGGACATACAAAGGTTTCTAAAATCCTCTCCGCTCTTGAGGGAATTTTGGTTGTTTTTGGTTTTTGTCCATTATAAATAAAACTGCTTTAAGCATTTATATAGGGTTTTGTGGGAACATTAAATTCTCACTTGGTAAACTATGTGGGCATGGGATGGATAGGTCATAAATGTGTATGATTAGCTTTTAAAGAAATTGAGAAGGTCTTTACCAGGGTAGTTAGTTGTTCCATTTTTTACTGAGTTATGGGAATTCTTTGTATTCTGTATGCAAGTTCTTTATAGGAAATATGATTTGCAAACACTGCTACTCGGTTTTGATGGGTTGCCTCTTCATTCTCTTAAGAGTGTGTTTTGAAGAAAAGTCATTAATTTTGATGAAGTCTAATTAAAAATCCTTTCTTGGGGCACCTGGATGGCCCAGTTGGTCAAGTGTGTGACTCTTGATCTGGGGGTTGTGAGTTCAAGCCCCACTTTGGGCATAGAGATTATTTAAAAAATGAAGATCTTAAAAAAAAATCCCTAACATTACATTGGTATTGTGTGACCTGGAACGTTTGAGCGTTTGAGCACAGAATAAATGAGATTTTGTTTTTAAGTAGGTCTGGCTATCTCTCTACCCCATCTAGCCTTTCTTGTGGCTGAGGGCAGCAACAAACTGACCCTTGTATACAAGACATTGGGTACTTTTGTCTTTGCTTATCTCTTTATCTTCGTCCCCTTAAAATGTAGAGGCTCTTATCTTTTCTCCCAGGAACCATACACCCATTCAGAGCCCTCCAAATGCACAGGGCACTATTCTTATTCTTATTATGTCAACTTATTTAATCCTCATAAGAACCCTGTGAGGTTTAACAATTGTTACCATTTTCCCTGAGGAGACACAGAGAAGCTAAAATAAGTTGACCTTCATGTTCTGGTCCATTCCAGAAATGGAACTTCAACTTTGGCCGTCAAAGTCTAGGGTCTGGTTTTTTGTTTTTGTTTTTTCTAAATGTGGCAAAAACCACCTAACTTTAAATTGCCATCTCAACCATTTTTAACTGTATAGCTCTTATTGTTAGGCTCATCACATGGTTGTGCCGATCTCTGGAACTAAACTAGACCGATCTCCTAAAACTGACCTTATACCCATTACACACTAACACCTCCCCTCCCCCCAGCCCTTGGCAACCACTTCTCTACTTTCTATTTCTAGGACTTTGACAACTTTGGATGCTTCATGAGCAGGTTCACACCATAGTTTCCTTTTGGGACTGGTTTATCTCGCCTAGCATGTCCTCAAGTTTCATCCATATCTTCCCACCTGACGAGATATAGAATCTTTGAGGAACCTTGGTATTTTTTTCCATAATGGGTGCACTGTTCCACATGCCCACCAACAGTGTGGAAAGGCAGGTCTTTATTCTTAATCCCCCCAAATTCTTAGCAATCTACTTTTGAAGAATACATGCTCATACATACAGAGAGGTACACACATTCAAGTTCATGACCGGATCCATGTAAGCAGAATCGTGGAAACAATCTAAGTGTCTATGTGTAAGTTCTGGTAACTTATATCATGGTGCATTTCTATGGTGGGGTATATGTGGCTCTTAAAATCTGGCCATAGACCAGTGCTTCAGACTTTTTTTTTTTTTTTAAGTTTTTTTTTTTTTAAAGATTTTATTTATTTATTTTACAGAGAGAAATCACAAGTAGATGGAGAGGCAGGCAGAGAGAGAGAGAGAGAGAGAGAGAGAGAGAGGGAAGCAGGCTCCCTGCTGAGCAGAGAGCCCGATGCGGGGCTCGATCCCAGGACCCTGAGATCATGACCTGAGCCGAAGGCAGCGGCTTAACCCACTGAGCCACCCAGGCACCCCCTTTTTTTTTTTTTTAAGATTTTATTTATTTATTTGACAGACAGATCACAAGTAGGGAGAGAGAGAGAGAGGAGGAAGCAGATTTCCCACTGAGCAGAGAGCCCGATGTGGGGCTCGATCCCAGGATCCCAGGATCCCGGGATCATGACCTGAGTCGAAGGCAGAGGCTTTAAGACATTGAGCCACCCACGCGCCCCTCCGGACTTATTTTTAAGAATATTAGTTGCTAAACAAGACATAGAGCATGATAGAATTTGTACTTAAGTTTACACTATTTAAAAATTTAAAAAGCATTTTTAGGGGCTTCCCGCATCGGGCTCTCTGCTCTGCGGGGAGTCTGCTTCCTCCTTTCTCTCTCTGCCTGCCTCTCTGCCTACTTGTGATCTCTGTCTGTCAAATAAATAAATAAAATCTTTTTTAAAAAAGGCATTTTTAGTTCGAGAATTTTAGATTATACAACAGTTGCAAAAATAGTACAAGACTTGCTGTAGACTGTTCCTCCAGCTTTTCCTGATATGATCTTTCATTTTTAATTTTTTTTAAAGATTTTATTTATTATTTTAAGTCCTTTTTTCCCAAAGATTTTATTTATTTATTTGACAGAGAGAGAGAGAAATCACAAATAGGCAGAGAGGCAGGCAGAGAGAGGGGGGAAGCAGGCTCCCTGCTGAGCATAGAGCCGGACTCTGGGCTTGATCCCAGGACCCTGAGATCATGACCTGAGCTGAGGCAGAGGCTTAACCCTTAACCCACTGAGCCACCCAGGTGCCCCTTAAAGATTTTATTTGTAAGTAATCTCTACACCCAACGTGGGGCTCAAACTTACAACCTTACAACCCTGAGAGTCACCTGCTCCACTGACTGAGCCAGGCAGCTGCCCCGTGGTCTTTCAGAATCATAGTACAAGTATCAAACCAGGAAGTTAACACTGGATCAGTACTATGAACTGAGCCACAGACTTTCTTTACATTTCACCAGTTTTTCCAACAATGTTGTTCTAATGCCGCGAGATCAAATCCAAGATCTCACTTAGCATTTAGCTGTCCTGTCCCCTTCCTCCTCCTCAATCTGTGACATTTCTTCAGTCCTTTCTTGTCCGTGTTGACCCTGACATTTTGGAAGGGTCGTGGTCAGTGACCTTGTATAAAGTCCCTCAGTCTGATTTGCCTGATGCTTTCTCCTGACTGCATTCACATCATCCTTTCTTGGCAAGATGACTACGGAAATGGTGTGTGTCCTTAGGGCATCGCAACTGGAAGTACATGATGCTGATAAACTTGTCATTGGTAATCTTTTGGCTAAGGTGGTGACAACTTTTCCTTTCAAATGAAAAACATTTGTTAGGGATATGCTGTGTGACTATGCAAATAATCTGTTTCTCCTCACACATCTGCTGATGGATTTTAGGGTCTTTAATGACTCTTGCACACAACAGTCAGTCCTGTGGTTGACTTTGTATTTCTTTCATTCTCTTTGTATTTATTCACTGGAATGCTTCCATATGGAAAAGCTTTCCTAGAGACAGGAATTCTATTCCTTTTATTTATTTTTTAAAAAAAGTTTTAAATTTAATCTCTACACCCAGTGTGGGGCTTGAACTCATGACCTGGACATCAAGAGAGCCAGCCAGGTGCCCTCTTCTATTCCCATTTTAAATTAAGACCTAAAGAGGGGCACCTGGGTGGCTCAGTTGGTTAAGCATCTGCCTTCAGCTCAGGTCAGTCTCGGTATCCTGGGATTGAGCACGAGGTCTGATTCCTGCTCAGCAGGAAGCCTGCTTCTCCCTCTCTCTCTGCCACTTTCCCCTGCCTCATACTCTCTCTCTCAAATAAATACAATTTTATTTTATTTTATTAAAATATTTTATTTATTTATTTGTCAGAGAGAGAGACACAGCGAGGGAGGGAACACAAACAGGGGGAGTGGGAGAGGGAGAAGCAGGCTTCCTGCTGAGCAGGAAGCCTGACATGGGGCTCCATCCCAGGACCCCGGGATCATGACCTGAGCTGAAGGCAGACACTTAATGGCTGAGCCACCCAGGTGCCCCTTGAATAAATAAAATTTTAAAGAAAAAAAGATTCCCTATTAAAAAAACAAAATAAATCAAGGGGCGCCTGGGTGGCTCACTGGGTTAAAGCCTCTGCCTTTGGCTCAGGTCATGATCCCAGGATCCTGGGATTGAGTCCTGCATCGGGCTCTCTGCTCAGCAGGGAGCCTGCTTCCTCCTCTCTCTGCCTACTTGTGATCTCTGTCAAATAAATAAATAAAATCTTTAAAAAAATAATAAATCAAGACCCAAAGAATAAAAAAAGGCTTCTTTTCCTTTTTTAAAAGATTTTATTTATTTATTTATTTATTTATTTATTTGACAGAGAGATCACAAGTATGCAGAGAGCCAGGCAGAGAGAGAGGGGGAAGCAGGCTCCCTGCTGAGTGGAGAGCCCTATGTGGGGCTCGATCCCAGGGCCCTGGGATCATAACCTGAGCTGAAGGCAGAGGCTTAACCCACTGAACTACCCAGGTGCCCCAGAAGGCTTCCTTTCCATTCAAACTTATGGCCAGAACTTTCTCTGAACATTTACGTTTTGTTTTTCTATGTAAAAGGAAAGCTTGCTGTTGATTTGAAAAAATTTTTCTTTTCTTTTCCACCAGGTAATCTAGTTGAGCTTCCTTCATTCTTCTGCAGCCTAGAATATCTTAGAATGAACATGCCATATTTTAGAAACACTTATGTTACAGGTAAGCACTTTGAGTACTTCCAATTTTTTTTTTTTGAAAGTAAGCCCTATGAGACACACAGACACACACACAAGCAGAGGGAGACTCACAGGGCAGGGAGCCTGAGACAAGACTCGATCCCAGGACCCTGAGATCATCACTTGAGCCGAAGTCCAAGGCTTAATGGACTGAGCCACCCTGGCACCCTTTATGTTCCAAGAATCAACACCATGAACCTCTGGCTTTGGTTGTAGCTCATTTTCCAGAGGAGAAGAGAATAGGGCTCCAGATGGGTCAAGAGGGAACCTGCTGGGATGCCTGGGTGGCTCAGTCAGTTAAGTGTCTGCCTTTGGCTTGGGTCATGATCCCAGTGTCCTGAGATCGAGTCCCACATCAGGCTCCTTGCTTGGCAGGGAGCCTGCTTCTCCCTCTGCCTCTGCATGGCACTCTGCCTGCCTGTGCGTGTGCTCTCTCTCTCTCTGACAAATAAATAAAAATAAAATCCTTAAAAAAAAAATAAAAAAGAGGGAACCTGCTGACATTCATAGACTCTTTCAACATATTTCCAGGGAAGTTGAGGTACTACCTCTCCCTGGGAAACCAACTTTCCAATGCAAACAAAACTGCATTTTAGCATTCAAACTATAATCAGTAGCCTTAATAGGGGTTGGGGGGACTTCAAACATGAAGAAAAATCAAAAGTTTCTCTTGAGATTCTATCTAAGCCGCAAGTTTTACCCCTTCCCAGTGCTTATTGCTCTGTAGGTGACTGAGCACTATTTGGTTACACCAGCGGTAACTGTTTGGTATTGACTGAATACAGAATTCATAGACTCTATTAGCATGCATTCCATCTTAATTAAAGACGCAGCATACTAAAGAAGCCTCAACACATCATGATGTTGATCATATGGACCATATTTTCTGAAGCAACGCATGTAACAAAAACATAACGCCTGAGCCAAAAGGTGGAGACAACCCACATATCAATGGCCTGAATGGATAAACAGAATGTGATATACACATATAACAGAATACTATCCAGCCTTAAAAAGGTAGGAGATGCTGACACATGCTACAAATGGGTGGACCCCCATGTTATGGGAAACACTGCTGGGTGAAGGGAGCTGATACCCAAAGTACAAATATCGTACAACTTCACTTATACGAAGTCTCTAGATGTGTTTTTTTTTTTTTTTTTTTTAAGATTTTATTTATTTGTCAGAGAGAGCGAGCGAGAGCGAGCACAGGCAGACAGAGTGGAAGGCAGAGTCAGAGGGAGAAGCGGGCTCCCTGCGGAGCAAGGAGCCCGATGTGGGACTCGATCCCAGGACGCTGGGATCATGACCTGAGCCGAAGGCAGCTGCTTAACCAACTGAGCCACCCAGGCGTCCCTCTAGATGTGTTTGTAGATGGAAAGTAGCATGGTGGTTGCCAGAGGATGGGGGGAAATGTGAAGTTACCGTCTTATTAATGGGTAGAGTTTCAGTTTGGGATGATGAAATTTTGGGGATGACTGTACAACAGTGGGAATACACTTATTGGCACTGAGCTTGTACACTTAAAAAGGGTAGAAATGGTAAATGTTATGTATATTTTAACCACAGTAAACAAACAAACAAAGAACCTAATGCAATCACAAACAGAAGCAAACTCCTAAAGACGCAACCCCTCTTTCATCTGGAAACTAAAGAAAATGAGAACTGGAGGACCAAGTGACAGCAAAGTAATTAGGCTTCGGAACTTGGGAGGGGCAGCTGCAGCCTCTATGAACGTAAAGACACGGGAGTGATCAGTAAAACGGGAAAGTAGGAAGTGATAAAATTAAGAGCAGAAATTAACTTAAAAGAATACTACAGTGAGTACCTGCTTTTGTGTTGGTTCTTACAGTGCTGGCTTGGGGATGTGGACGGACAGGGGTTTGTGTACGAGGAGCCCGCAACACCCAGTGTGCAGAGATACCACTCTCTCACAGGCTGGAGGGATTTTGTAGAGAGAGTTGGAGAGCATGTGGTTGAGGTATTCAAGGGTTCCAACCCTATAGACAAGTGCACATTAGACCTCAATGAGGAATATACTCAGATTACCTATATGGAGCCATACTTTGACATGTATGGGATGAAGGACAGAATCATGAATTTTGACCAAAATTACGATCTTTGCTGTTTCACATACTTCAGATGGTTGTGTCCATGAGGAGCTTCATGAACAGTTCAACCTCCCCTTATGCTAAGACAAGGGTCAGTGTGACTCACAGAGAGATCAGCTAAACCCAGCTGAAGCTGGTGTTGAAGATACACAGAAGACCTGACAGGTGGCATTTCCAATGCTTTGGGATCCAGCAGACCCCAAATGCTTTAGACAGCATTCTAGGGATCTGTACGTACAACCAGGAATCAGGAGCCTTTGGAAGTTGCCTAGGTATTCCTATCTGAAACAGCCAGTGACCCCAAACTTTTCAGACTTCACAATAAACTACTGATCTGCTCTGAAGATTTTACTGAAAGGCGTGTGAGGATGCTTTAAGGAAAAAACAGGGAGGTTCAGTTGGTAGAGCATGCAGCAACTTTTTTTTTTTTTTTTTTTTTTTTTTTGAGCATGCAACTCTTGACCTGGGGGTTGAGCTCATACCCCATGTTAGGTGTAGTGCTTACTTAAAAAAAAAAAAAGAAAGAAAGAAAGAAAGAAAGAAAGAAAAGTAAAATAAAACAATTTATTTTTAAAAGATTTTATTTATTTGACAGACAGAGATCACAAGTAGGCAGAGAGGCAGGCAGAGAGAGAGGGGAAAGCAGGATCCCTGCCGAGTGGAGAGCCCAGTGCGGGGCTCGATCCCAGGATCCTGAGATCATGACCTGAGCCGAAGGCAGAGGCTTATTAAACCACTGAGCCACCCAGGCGCCCAAAGTAAAACAATATTAACTGGGCCAGATCAAAAGTAGTATCAAAGTGACCTGGAGAGAAACTGTCATTGCCTTAAAAGGTTCTCACAGCCTCTGAAACAGAGAGACCCCTTAGTTGTATGAGGTCACGTGCCACAGGTGGTTTCAGTCCAATAAGCCCGTGGACTCTCTAAATGGATCTCTAAACTAGATGCACTTTGCCTCATTTGGGAAGAGCCCTGTGTTCAACACTAGGTATGAAAAGAAGTTAAGATCTATTGAAAAGCAAGACTTGGGGACTTAATTCTGGAAATCATAGCATTGACTACCCACTGAAGACCACAGAGGCCCACACAGTATCAGGTATAGATCATACAAGTCTGAGACTCATGGCCATGTCGTTTCCAAGGTGCTGGTAAGATGCTGGCGCCCTGTTTAAGGACATTTTAACGACTCCCAGGCAATGATTCACTGTGTTTAACATTTCTGATACCATAGTGAAGGTTAAATTTAAGTCTGCATTTTCAAATTTATATTACCATTTATAGATTCATTTTGGAAACTTTTAAAATGTGGTGATTTTATTTTTTTAGTGATGCTTATTTTAAAGGTGCTATTAAATGTGAGAATGCTTGCGCTTAAAAAAAAAAAAAAAAGACAAAATAAACATCTACAGATACTGAACAAGAGCGTAGAAAAAGGCACCAAAGAACATACCAGAAATAAAAAGATAGAAATATCTCTTGGCTGCTAAATGTAAAAATTAGAAAAATCTGACAATTCTCTAGAAAAATATTAATGACCTCCAAAAAAAAAAAAGAGAGAGAGAGAATGAGAGAGAAGTATTGATGGCCACATTGAGTGACCTTTAATGACCAGGGGGGATCAACAAGAGCTTTTTCTCTTAGGGGGCAGATATTTTCCTTTTTATTTATTTATTTTTTTAAGATTTTATTTATTTATTTGACAGAGAGAAATCACAAGTAAATGTAGAGGCAGGCAGAGAGAGAGAGAGGGAAGCAGGCCCCCTGCTGAGCAGAGAGCCTGATGCGGGACTCGATCCCACCCTGAGATCATGACCTGAGCCAAAGGCAGCGGCTTAACCCACTGAGTCACCCAGGCGCCCGATATTTTCCCTTTTAAAGACCAGACTATTTACAGAATGTAAATAAAGAGCCAAGGTCAACTTTGGTCGGTGGGCTGCACGCTGTCGGTCCTTCAAGTTCTTAACTAAAGTCTGACCTCGCACCTTTAAGAATAATTGAGGCCGCAGTACAACAGAGGCCCCCCGCAGCCCACCTACCCCTTGCCTGATCCTCACAATGGCTAGACAGTATCACTGACTCAAAAAGGAAGAAAAATCAGGCAAAACCTCGTGCTCCTGGGGTCACCTGGAGATCAGATTTTTAAAAAATTGCGGGGGTGTCTGGGTGGCTCAGTTAGTTAAGCGGCTGCCTTTGGCTCAGGTCATGATCTCAAGGTCCAGGGATGGAGGTCCGCATCGGGCTCCCTGATGGGTGGGGGGTCTGCTTCTCCCTCTCCCTCTGCCACCCCTTCTCACTCTGCTCTGGACTCTAATAAATAAAATCTTTTAAAAATAAAATAAAATATTATGAAAATTAAGGCAGATACATTAAAAAAAAAGACTTTTTTTTTTAAGATTTTATTTATTTATTTGACAGAGATCACAAGCAGGTAGAGAGGCAGGCAGAGAGAGAGAGGAGGAAGCAGGCTCCCTGCTGAGCAGAGAGCCCGATGTCGGACTCGATCCCAGGACCCTGAGATCATGACCTGAGCCGAAGGCAGAGGCTTAACCCTCTGAGCCACCCAGGCACCCTAAAAAAAAGATTTTATTTATTTATTTGACAGAGACAGCAAGAGAGGGAACACAAGCAGGGGGAGTGGGAGAGGGGAAGCAGGCTTCCCGCTGAGCAGGGAGCCTGATGTGGGGCTCCATCCCGAGACCCTGGGATCATGACCTGAGCTAAAGGCAGGTGCTTAATGACTCAGCCACCCGACACCCCGTGAGAGGTATTTTTGATAGATTTCAAAATTAAATCTTAGCAAAAATATTGGATTACATGAGGGTTTTGCAGTCCGGGCAGTACTGACACCGGGCACTGGATGATTTTCTGTTGTAGGGGCCGGTCCTCCACATCCTTAGTCACATTCCTGTATTGGTAACATGTATTTACTGTTCCCTGCTGTACTGGGGGCCTCTGAGTGGATGGATGGAAGCATGCCGGGGAGTAGCCTTTCAGAGGGGGCGGTGGGGGGATCTGGGGAAATGCAGGGCCTTTGGATTTACATCCTTTGTACTCCCACCCAAGGAACGGATGACGACAGCAGCAGGTCTGAGCAAAGGCTTCCTACCACCCAAGCAGGAATGGCACACCGGCCAGCAGGTAAGGGGCCCGAATCTGTACTGTCTGCCAATTACGGTGATGCAAACACTCCAAAAATATTGGATCTCAGGCCGCCGATGCATTGAGGTTTGCGAAACACGTGACCATTTAACAGTAGTGAGCCAGTACGCATTGATCTGAGCTACCACTCGAAGGTGATGGGATCCCAATGCTGGCTGGGAGGTGATAACTTTTTTTTTTTTTCCCATCTGGAATAATTCACTGTATCATGGAGTGGTCTTTCCTTAAAAATTAGGAAATCTTACCCATTTAACCCCCCCCCCCCCATGTAATATTTTGGGTGCAACTGTGAATATTTTTCTTTTGAGCTTAATACAGCTTCAGAGTCCACAGTGTTTGGCCAAATTTGGTAAATGTACATTCTCTCCGAAAAAAGAGCCCTTTCTCTAACTACCAAACCTCACTTCCTTCTAAGAGGCACCCAGAGATCCAGGAGACTGCTTAGGACCCCAGTCTGGATGGGACTGTTGTGAGCCCAGATTAAACGGGGGAAGAGTGACACCCAGAGGCACATGGTTTCCTTGAGTCAAAAATGGGAGAGGAAAAGTGGACACAGCACTGGAGAGACTGGCCTTTTCTTGTTTAGAACAGATTCTCCCACGCAGCACACGTTAGCGCTGAGCAGGAACCAAAGCGCCAGGGCAGAGAGCTGGGCTAATGAGGGGCCAGACTGAGTTCCAGGGTCTGCGCTCACACCACACAGCGAGATGGTGGGTTCGGGCTAACCAAGTGTCCCCTTCTCCTCAGCCAAACTGAAGAGAAGCCGAGAACGTACCTCCTTCACCTCACATCAGAAAGCAGAGCTGGAAGCCTTGTTTAGTCTGACTCAGTTTCCAGATTATGTCACCCAGGAGTCACTGGCATCAAAAATCAATTTGCAATACACGGTAGTGCAGGTCTGATCCCCTGGGGCGTGCGCCAGGCCTGCCCAGTGCTCCCCAGACGCTTCCCCCGCATGCCGGCTCCCTCTCCCTTCCCTTTGTCTCGAGACCAAATAATCACAACTAACCCTCCTGTATGGAGCAAGCGTCAGTAACCCGACTCTTGTGCTAGAAATACCCATTTTACACGGGGGATAAACTGAGGCACAAAATGGCATGGTAGCTTCTCCGGCACTGTCAACATGGAACTTTTATGCCTATGGAGCACTTGTCCTACACTGTGCCTCACACAAAACCACAAAGATCAGAAGGGCCATCCTTTAAAGTCAGACACGCCATTGTTTGCAGAAGCTCGTCGCAGGGACTTGCTCAGTAAGGGCACTAAGCAACCAGACCAGAGGTCTCCAGCTAGAATCACACCCAGGGCATTGCAGATCCCTTCTGGAATGCTCCTCTTCTGTGTGCATCCATCAGAGAGGATAACAAAGATCCTTCTTGAGGACCTCCTTAGCCAGACCCCATACTGTATACTGTCCTATGGAGCCTTGACCCTTTGTCCTGCAGAGAGCTCCTGGCATTTGGCAGAGTCCCCCTGACTCCTGCTCTGGGGTCCAAGCCCTCCCCTTCTTTCTTCTTTCTCCATCCTGGCCACGGGTAAGAAATAGCTCCTCCCCAGCCTCAGGTACAGTGTGCAGAAGCCCCCCTTGCCTCCCCAAGGAAGACTGGTTCCCAAGGAAGATGAACGGCCATCATCCTGGGTCCCTTTCACTTTCTGGATTCACACCCCCCCCCACCCCAATCTCCCCTCTTCACTCCACAGGTTTGGTTTAAGAACCGCCGAGTTAAATGGAGAAAGAGTGTCGAGAAAGGACAAGAAGCGGGGCTTCCACGCCCCACCCCTGCAGCCAGGAGGAACACAGCCCCAGCACCCACACACCTGGCCCACAGCAGACTCACTCTCCCCAAATGTCCCCGTCCCCCAGAGGCAGGTGTTGGAGACTGTGACCCTGAGCTGGACAGGCTGGTGGCCACGGTGCCCGCCTTGTCCTCTGCCCCTTACGACATAAGCCAGGTGATGGAAGCTTATGGGTGTCTGGGAGAGGAGGAGAGTTCCAACACCTTCACCTGCCTTTATCAGTACCTCTCCCAGACCGAGTGTCAGCCGGGGCCAGAGTCCCACTAGCTGGTCCTGTCCCAGCCACTCAGCTCTGTAAGGCTATTGATCTGTCTAGGACAGGAGCAAGCTGGAAATTCCAGAGACCTGCCAGGATGGTTAAGCCCATAGATTTTAGAAGTTACAGTTTTAGGGGTGACTGGGTGGCTCAGTTGTTAAGTGTCTGCCTTCAACACAGATCATGATCTCAGGGTCCTGGGATCGAGCCCCGCATCGGGCTCTCTGCTCAGCAGGGAGCCTGCTTTATCCTCTCTCTCTGCCTG
Organism: Mustela lutreola; assembly: GCF_030435805.1. Taxonomy (NCBI): domain Eukaryota; kingdom Metazoa; phylum Chordata; class Mammalia; order Carnivora; family Mustelidae; genus Mustela; species Mustela lutreola. The sequence continues at coordinate 50,992,092 of NC_081305.1, forward strand.
CCTCTCTGCCTACTTGTGATTTGTCTGTCAAATAAATAAATAAAATCTTAAAAAAAATCAAAATAAAACTTTAAAAGGTGCAGTCTAATTAAAAAATGGGAAGTAAATCTGAATAGATATTTTTCCAAAGAAAACATAGTTGGCCAACAGGTCAATGAAAAGGTGCTCGACATCACTCGTCATGAAGGAAGTGTGAACCCAAACCTCCGCAGGGCATCACCCCACACCTGGCAGCATGAATGGCAGTTATCAGACAGGAAACAGGGAGCGTTGCTGAGGGTGTGGGGGGAAAAGGAGCCCTCGAGTGCTGCTGATAGGAATAAACATCTGCACAGCCATTGTGGAAACCAGTATGGAGGGTCTGGAAAAACTTAGAAGTAGAGCTACGCTCTGACCCAGCAATCGTGCAAGTTCCGACCTCTCAACAAGTTCTAGGTTCCGGGGGCCAGAGAGAGGCCTGGATTTGGTGTGTGTCAGATAGGGGACCGCCTTGAGAGCATCGGGGAGTGAGGGCCCAGGAGACAGGCGAAATGGAGGAGACGCCCAGGGCTGGCGTCCCAACATCGGGCAGGGAGCTGCATGAGGAGACCGGCGGGGCAGTGCGTGGAGCCGGCCCCACTGGCACTGTGGGTGGACTGGGCGTGTGTGGGGGGTGGGGATGGGCGGGAGCAGTGCTGGGAACTCAAAGCGCCAGGACGCTGCACACGGATGAGGATGGAGGCAGGTGCAGGTGGGCGCTGGGCAGGTGAGTGGACCGTGGAGCGGGGCTAGGGGGCTGGCATCAGAGGCGGGGTGGGGGGCGGTGCTGAGGACGGGGGAACCCTGCCACTGCGGATGTCGGCGTGGACATGCAAGACCAGCCCAGGCCCTGGTTTGCAGGGTAAGGAGGCCTGCATCGCTGTCAAGGCGCCGGACCGTGGAGGCAGAGGGGCACGCGTCCGCAGAGACTGCGGCTGGCATGTCTGTCCACCTTCTGCACTCTGGCCCGGTCCTCCTGGCTTTGAAGGCCCTGACTTTCCTACTCTGGTTCTTTTGTTCTTAGACCAAATCTGAGGAGAGAACATGTGAGTCAGGGTGAGAGGGTATGAAAAGCGTCCTCGGGGCCGCTCCCATGTTTCCCAGGACAAAAGCTGCCTTCCCAAAGAATCACAGAGCCCCCATCTCTTCCTCTGGATCCAGTCAGGGGCCTGGGGTCCAACTCCTGCTATGACTCAAGCTCCAGAAGGGAGGCATGGGGAAAAGCATGAGCCTTGGGGAGGCACAGAGGCTGTGGGTGTCGTGGTGAGACTGGGGTCCTGCTGGAAGGCTAGAATGCCACAGCTCTTTCCCTGTGGGCCTCTGTGGGTAGGGAAATTATGGGTTTTGGGCAGAAAGATGCTGCCTCAGAGATTAATGGGATATGAATGGGATGGGGCTGACCTAGGGGCCCCTAACGTTCTTCTGGTGGTGTTTCTGGCCTCACGATTAGGAAGAAAAATCGGGGTTGGAGGACCTAACCTCACAGACCTCAGTTATGTGATTGTGCAGAGTGAGTTTAAAGATTAACTAATTAAAAAAAAAAAAATATATATATATATATATATATTTATTTATTTGGCAGACAGAGATCACAAGTAGGCAGAGCAGCAGGCAGAGAGAGAGGAGGGGAAGCAGGTTCCCAGTGAAGCAGAGACCCCAATGCAGGCCTTGATCCCAGGACCCTGAGATCATGACCTGAGCTGAAGGCAGAGGCATAACCCACTGAGCCACCCAGGAGCCCCTAATTTATTTTTAATGATCTATTTATTTATTTAAAAATTTTATTTATTTATTTGACAGAGAGAGAGATCATAAGTAGGCAGAAAGGCAGGCAGAGAGAGAGGGGGAAGCAGGCTCCCCTCAGAGCAGAGAGCCCAGGACCCTGGGATCATGACCTGAGCTGAAGGCAGAGGCTTTAACTCACTGAGCCACCCAGGTGCCCCAAGATTTATTTTTTTAAAGAGATTTTATGTATTGGGGCAGGGGAGAAACAGATACCCCGCTGGGCCGGGAGCCTGACTAAAGGTTTGTTTAAATATCATTCAGTCCTAAGAAAGGAGGAGATCCTGCCATTTGTGAAAATGTGGATAAACCTGGAGGGCATGATAGTAAGTGGGACAAACCAGAGAAAGACCTACTGTACGAGCTCTTCTATGTGGAGTTTAGAAATGCCCACATCCTAGAACCAGGGAGTAGAAAAAAAGTGGTTGAGGAGTGGGGTGGGAAATTGGGGACGCTGGTCAATGGGTACAGACTTCTGGTAACTGTGAGGTGGAGTTCTGGGGATGTCACGTACAGCACAGTGATGACAGTTACCACTACTGTGTGGACTGCGGAACTGATAACTGCAAAGACCACAAGTCCACATGGAAACTGTGTGAGGCGGTGGCCGGGTTAATGAACTTGATAGTAGCGGTCATTTCTTTTTTTTTCTTTTTGTGGGGGAGAGAGAGGGAGAGAACCCCAAACAGGGTCCATGCCCAGCATGCAGCCTGAGGCAGGGCTTGATCTCAGAGCCCTGCCATTGTGACCTGAGCGGAAACCAAGACACTTGGCCACCCAGGCACCCGGCTGTGATCATTTCACAGTGTGTGCACATATCAAACCACCTTAAACTTGTACCATTTAAATTTGTCAAATTGGACTTCCTTAAAGCTGGGGGACAATACCATAGTTCCTTAAGTTGGGAGTTGGTTAGGTAGACAGTCTTGCTCCTCTGCTGGTGTTAGGAAGCCATGGCTGTTGGCCATGCAGTGCCCTTGCTGTCCTAAGAAGGAGGGAAACAGCTGACTGGGGAAACAGAGTAGCCACGGACAGGCACCATGTGCACTGCCCAGCTAGACTCTGTTTGCCTCAGCTCTAGCCCTTGTCCTTCCTCCGGGTGCCCTGGAGAGGGTGGACACTTGCTCAGACAGTGCAGCCCGTCTTCCTCCGATTCCAGGGAGAGAAGTGTACGAGCTAGCCCGATCTGGACACCACCCGACCTCCTTCCCATATCACTGCATTTAAACTCTTGTAATTTACAGACCAGCCATGGTTCCATTCCCAGTTTCACATTAGGGTTGAGGCAGAGAAGTTACTTGATGAGATGAGGAAGGAAAGTAAGAAATAACGAGATTATTCCTCCCCAACCTCATTTATACTTTGGTAGATGCCCTTTGGGAAGGTATGAGTCCTTAGCCCTTCTAGGTAGGATAACCAACGCATCTTGATTTGTTGGAGGGTGCTTTTCAGTTTTCGCCCCAAAGGGCTAGATTTGCAGAACCTCTTAGAGGCAAAGAAACTGGGACAGGGAGTCACCCAGGTTCTGGACCAAAGGTTGGCCAGTACTCTTCTCAGCTAGTCATGTGGTGAGAAAAGACTGGTTTTGCATTTTGTAGAGGTGTAGAGAAGAAAGGAGGGTGTGTAGGGAGGATGAAGGCAGGGGTAGGGTAGGCGTGGAGATGAGGATGGTCTGGGGGAGGGTTAAGGGAAGGGTGGCAGGGGAGGGGGCGCAGGGGAGGGTTGCGAGGGGAGAGAGCTGGGGGCAGACAGATAAGGATGAGGAAGGGGACAAGAACAGGGGATGGATCATGCATAGTAGAGGAAGTTTAAGTTATTTACCATCTGACTGTGTAGAATTTTTTTTTTTTTTAAAGATTTTATTTATTTATTTATTTGACAGACAGAGATCACAAGCAGGCAGACAGGCAGGCAGAGAGAGAGAGAGAGAGAGGAGGAAGCAGGCTCCCTGCTGAGCAGAGAGCCTGATGCGGGACTCGATCCCAGGACCCTGGGATCATGACCTGAGCCGAAGGCAGCGGCCTAACCCACTGAGCCACCCAGGCGCCCTGACTGTGTAGAATTTTTGCCGGCTCATGCTCTTCCTGTCCTCAAGGTTAGAGCTGGAGCTCCAGCTGCAGATGGATGAGGGGAACAGAGAGGAGAACAGAAGCCAGGGCAGCTCAGACGCCGTGGAAGGATGCTGGGCTTTCCTGCTGGGGTTGCCGTGGGAGCCAGAGAACCAGCGGGGTCAGTGGAGCGGACATGATGGGCAGGGCAGGGGTCCTCGAGGACTGGATGGCATACGAGTGTCTGTGGGACGGATGGGCTGTTGGCTTCGTGGTCCTTCTAAGGGGCAACGAGGACACATCACCCACCAGTTCTGAGTCCTTGGCTCAAGGTCACCTTCCTGAGTTTTATTTCCTTAGTGTGGGGGTGTTCATAGGGGCTGCTCAACGGTCCTGCAACTGTCCTGTTGTCAGCCCAGAGTAAGCTGGTCCACATCGGTCCTCCAGTACAGATCATTATTCCTATTAACCAGGTTGAGAAAAGTTGGGTGAAGAGGGCTTAAGCCCTACATGAGGGGTGCTGGACTCAGACACAGGCACAATGAGCCCGCCAGCCCCCAGTTCGCAGCCCCCTCCTGCCCAGACTTCTCCCCACCCTTAATCCTTCCCAGTCCTTCTCACCCTGATGACATGCTCTGCAAATTTCCCCTCTCCAGCCAATCAGATAAAACATCGTTCATCCACAGCAACTGTTTCAGGATCTTCTTGGTCATGGGGGCAGACCACAAACCAGACAGAGTCGTACGCAGCAAAACAAGGTTTATTGCAAGACAGCAAATTGATCTTACAAACCTCCCGGGGGGGAGGGCACCCGAAGGGGTTACCACTTGAGTTTCTGAAGTCTAGGGGTTTTACCCACCTGTTGGTGGCTGTTTTAATCTGATTAACTCACTCTGTGCCTGTCATCCAATCAGATTTTTGTCATCTATCTACCTTGCAGGAAAGGGTGGAGGGCTCCCTCCAAGCTGATGTAAAATCCTTTTAAGGGCAGTCGCCTCTTAGAGTGGGGCCCCTTGTCTGGGCTGGCCCGAATTCCAACTGTCCTTCTGCAGGTGCGATCAGGGAGGTGAGGAGGGTCTGGAAATAGGGCGACAATCCACAGGGAACGCTAGGGAAGCTCCCCGCGGAGCCACTATTTCTACTGAAAAGGACAGGGAGGAGGGACAGTCCGTGAGAAGAGAATGTGGGGCCGCAGGAACAACCTGGATAGAGCTTGGTGACTTGTGAAGCTAAGTGAAAACATGGGTGGCCTGTGTTTGAACAAGAGCTCCTGAGAGTTCCTGGCACCTGGGCGTATCTATGCAGACAGACAGACACACACTCACTCACATATGAAACACATACTTGGAGCCCTCCTTGCAGGAGAGATGTCCCAGAATCTGGCTTCAGAAGATTTCTTATCATCAGGCAATTTTGGGAAGGTGGCAGAAAGGGACAGAGCAGGAGTTGATGCAAACAAAATAAAACAAAACAAAACAAATGGCTGTCATTCTGAGGATGCCAGGAAACCATTCTTTCCTTCCTTTCTAGAATATTTCTTGAAAGCTTACATGTGTGTGTTTTTTTTAAAGGATTTTATTCATTCATTTTTTTAAAAAAGGATTTTATTCATTTAAAGGATTTTATTAATATTTTAAAGGATTTTATTCATTTGACACAGAGAGAGACAGCAAGAGACGGAACACAAGCAGGGGGAGTGGGAGAGGGAGAAGCAGGCTTCCCGCTGAGCAGGTCGATCCCAGGACCCTGAGATCAGGACCTGAACTGAAAGCAGACGCTTAACGACTGAGCCACCCAAGTGTCCTGAAAGCTTACTTTGTGACAGACCTATTTCCTGTGTGAATTCGAGGGCCTCATTAGTTACTACTGCTGTGTTAGGGATAATGGACAAGGAAAAGTTCTTACGAGCAGAAGCTGTCTGTCTAGTAATTGTGGAAGAAATGACTGAATTTGTTTCCATGCATTTGTAAGCTCCGACATAACATTACCTGTGTGTGGATTTAAACAACCAGCTTTGGCTGTTCTTCCCGCCCACGGGTCCTATCCCTGTGCTTTCATAAAACCACCTTTTTGCACCAAAACAAAAACCAAACCCTCCAAACCCACACCAGCTTTAAGAAGTTGCTTTGAGAACCACCACGGAAATGTGAAAATCACCCGGTATTACGTTTACCAAGGGCTTTTTTTAACTTTTATTAAGATTTTGAATTTTCAATTTAAAAATTTTTTTTTTATTTTTTTAACGATTTTATTTATTTACTTGACAGAGATCACAAGTAGGCAGAGAGGCAGGCAGAGAGAGAGAGGGAAGCAGGCTCCCTGACAAGCAGAGAGCCTGATGTGGGGCTCGATCCCAGGACTCTAGGATCATGACCCAAGCTGAAGGCAGAGGCTTTAACCCACTGAGCCATCCAGGTGCCCCTTGATTTTTTTTTTTTTTTTTTTTTTTTTAATAAACTCTACACCTAGCTCAGACTCACGATCCTGAGATCAAAAGTCCCATTCTCTACTGAGACAGACCGGTGCCCCTACCAAGGACGTTTTTAAAAAAACTCTGAATACTGTAGTCACTCTAACATGAGTCTCACCGGTGAGATGGTGAGGGAAAGAACACATGCACGCGCGCACACACACACACACACACACACACACACGAGTTCCTACGTTGTGTTTCAGTCTTTTTCAAGTTCAGCCACAGGCAAAGCAAGCAGTGAGTGGAGGTGGTCAGTGGGTCTCTCTGGGGTGAGGGAGAGGACATCTGAGCATGTTTTATGCAAACGCCTACAAGAGGGTAAGCGATTCCCCACAGTGGAGATGGGTCTCCTCCACTCAGTGTTAGAAGACAGGATGTAAGACCAGCTTTGGCGTAGCTTTGGGGTCTCCAAGTGTTCCTAGCCTCAGGGCTGTGAGAGGCATCCGGCACTGGGCCCCCCAGCCCCGAACCCACCTGTTGGGCTCCAGCCCTAGCCACCCTCTGGCTCACTGTGGGGACTTCCACGAGGGATGTCTCTGAGTCTTCTCAGGATGGGCATCTCTCTGGACCAGTTAGGCTTGGGTGTGTCTCTTGGACTTTGGACTCTCTTTTTGGTGCAAAAAGGTGGTTTTATTAAAGTACAGGGATAGGACCCGTGGGCGGGAAGAACAGCCAGCCTGGGCAGACTGGCACACACTTCTGGGGACCACAGCTTCCACTCCTGCAGTCTGGGCTTTGAAAGCTCCTCAGGTGTTCCTTATCAGGTCAGCAGGTTTGTGCCTTTCAGGACAGGTAGGTGGTAGGAGGGGCCTAGATATAAGGAAGGACTCTGACGGAAAGGCACTACGAAGCCACTCATCGTATCAACCAATCTTCCTCTCCTCCCTTTTGCTTTCCTTCCAAAAACATTTTGAAAACCTACTTGGTGGCATGCTCTGTTCCCAAAACTGGGCTAGGGCGGGACACGGGAGAGAGCTCTGCTCACGGTCAACTTACACCCTGGTGTGAGGTCCCAGGCAGTCAGTGCACACCTGCCCTTTGAGAACATCCAACCATGGGTTCCAGATGAAACTGAAAGAAGAAATTAACCAGAAAAAGAATAATTGAACTTGTTTTTCATGTTTGGAATCAACAAGGATGTAGAGTTCTTCATTCTGACCAAGGAAGAATTAAGCTTTCAGGGCTCCTGGGTGGCTCAGTTGGTTAAGCGTTTGCCCCCGTCTCAGGGCATGATCTCCAGGTCCTGGGATCCAGCCTTGCATCAGTCTCCCTGCTCAGTGAGGAGCCTGCTTCTCTCTTTCCCTCTGCTTCTCTCCCCAGCTTGTGCTCTGTGTCTCAAATAATTTTTTTTTAAAGGAAGAATTAAAATTTTAACCCGTAGTTCTGTATGGAATCTATTTCTCCATCAGCTACCATTATTTTGTGATAATTAATGAGAAATGTTCCACAAGCAGGAGCAGCTCTCTGCTGATTGTGGGAGGAGGGGCAGAATTATTTAACACCCCGATCATCTAAGTATTTGGGGCACCCTACGTGATTGGTGAGGGGGGCATATTTGGCTTTACTGGTTGGTCCTATGGTGAAAGTGAGGGTAGGGGTGACCATTAGGTCCTGGCTGCTTGGGGCCCTTTTGGGTTGATGGCTATAGAGGTTATGGGTCAGAATTCTCAGACCTGTTCTGGCTCCTGCCCACTTGCCTGTCCAGTCTCAGACTACACCTGACCTTCTGAGCCTGGATGGTACTGTCAACCTTTTGGGCAGCATTAACTGGTGCAGGGCCTGACCTTGAATTGTGAGATGTTCACAATCCTTTTGGATACATGCTAGTGGCCACTCCTTCCCCCAGCCCAACAACCCAAATGTCTCCTGGAAGTGCCAGATGTTATCCCACCCCTGATTGGGAACCACTGTGCTAGACAAGGAGTCCTTGAGATAACCCCGTACTGTCCACAATAGGCAAGGGTTTCCCTCATTACACATAAGTAATGGAAGCCACACAGGGTTCCTGCAGAATGAGTCAATCATGTGGAATTTCGGAATGGGCAAAAGTCAAAGCTATGGTTCCTTCTAGGGTAGGGGTCAGGTGCCATAGAGGGTTTAGGAGAGCTTACTTTGGAGGAACATGCCACAGGCTGAGACACCAGGACGACGCATACTGGAATGGTTGTCTCTGGCGGGGAAGACAACAGAGAGAGAGAGAGAGAGAGAGAGAGAGAGAGAGAGAAACTAATCCTCCTAAAGCCACACCTGCCCCAGGAGGAGAACACACACTGTACTCTTTCTGACAAATGAAATCTCATAAAAAGAAAAAGAAAAGGAAAGAGGATAGAGGCAGAAGCTGGGGGAAAAAAAAGGAAATTGGGAGGATTGGGAGAATGGAGATATTTGGGTGATCAGGACATAAAATGATGGCTGAGGAGGTGACCAAGAAAAAAAAAAAACAACTAGAAAGTAGAAGAATAAGCCAACTGCCCACTTACTGACATTGACTAAGTCTTTTTTTTTTTTTTTTTAAAAGATTTTATTTATTTATTTGACAGACAGAGATCACAGTAGGCAGAGAGGCAGGTAGAGAGAGAGGAGGAAGCAGGCTCCCTGCTGAGAAGAGAGCCCGACGTGGGGCTCGATCCCAGGACCCTGGGATCATGACCTGAGCCGAAGGCAGAGGCTTTAACCTCTGAGCCACCCAGGTGCCCATTGACTAAGTCTTTTTAGCTGAACAATGGTGAAGAAAAAGCAAAATCAAGACAAAGAAGCAGGATAAACACCTGTCCCTAATAGTCTCATTGTATATGTTTATTGAGATAGAATTTAAACATTGTCTCCAGCTTGACTGAGATACAAGTATAAGGTGTACAGTGCATTGATTTGATACATTTATAGATTGCAAAATGATTACCGCCATGGCTGGTGCCTTCATCCTGCCCCATGATTGCTTTTTGTGGTGTATGTAATACAGTATTGCCATTCTGTGTCTTTGGGTGAATTTAGTGCAGGGCCCTGTCATCCTAATTACAACAGGAAACATTCCTGTCACTGTAAGTTTGTTGAGTGCCTCTCTCCACTCAGTTCTACCCAACGGGCACTTGTGTGTCTTTCTTTGGTTTCACGGAGCGTGTTTCTGGAATGCATCCATGTTGCATGGATCTTGAATCTCTTGTACGGGAATCGTCGTGAATCATAGTATGTGACCTTTTGCATCTGGCTTTGCTCATTAAGTTCTTTGTGGAGATGAAGAATCAAGAGAATAAGCAGTGAAGCTTGTGGGAAGAATTTGAGATTCCATAATGGGACAAAGGGAGTAGATGTTAGGGTCTCGGCAGCAGCCAAAGTGGACGATTTTGTGGCCAACAGAATGGTCTGGGAGAACCTTCAGACTGGAGCATATGCTGAGTTGGAAGGAAGGTGTTGGGTGATCTGTATAAACCAGGGAGGCTTGGTGGGCACCACGGGGGCATCCTGGAGGGGCATCCATGGGTCCCTGGGAAGAGCGGGTCTTGACTTCTGCTCCAGCTAATTGCTGTTTGGCTTTCTTGAGTTTTGCTCTGTGGTTCTTGAACCACACCTACAGAGAAAAGAGAGCAGTAGTAGGTGGATAAATCCAAATGAGCTTCCAGATGTTTTCATTTTACCTTATACCATGGATACTGTTCAGTGAGAACAGTTAGTTCCACTTCTCTTCCTTTTAGATCCTATTGCTGGAAACTCTCCCAGCCTATGTGCAGGAGGGAGTGGAAATGGGAGGCAATGGGGACAGAAGGTGAGGCAGGGACCTGAACCCCCAGAGCAGGAGAGACTAATGTCAGCACACTTAGCTCATGGCCAAACTGGATCTGTGACTGTGATTTTGTATGGCCCATGAACTAAGAACAGGGATTTTTTTTGTTTTTTGTTTTCTAAAGTTTTTATTTATTAAAATAAATAATGTCTACACCTACCCATGGGGACCCGAACTCAATGACCCTGAGATCAAGAGTCACCCGCTCTTTCAACGGAGACAGCCAGATGCCCCAAAGAACAGGTTTTACATTTTTAAATGGTTGAAGAAAAAAAACACAAAGAATATTTGTGACATGTGAAAGTTATATGAACTTCAAATGTGTGTCCATAAAATTTTATAGGGATGTAGCAGGCACACCTGTTTCTTTAGGTATCGTTGATGGCTGCTTTTCACATCCCTGAAAAGCTGAATAATTTTGGCAGAGACCATACATATGGCCCACTAAAATGTTTACTGCCTGGCTCTTTACAGGACAAGTTTGCTGATCCTTGCTTTGTGTGTTGGGGAGAGGATTTTAGGGTAGGAGTCTGGGGGACTGGAGTAGTATGAAGCTTCAGGAATTGTCCCAGGGTCTCTGAGTGTAGTGTCTTTTGGGGAGGTAGCTTCCAACCTGCAGTACAGTGGGATGGATCTCCAGTTTCGAGGCCATTTCTTTCTGAAGGCTGGGAGCGGGGTATGGGTTCTTGCTGAACAAGGATTCCAAATCGGCCAGTTGTTTCTCAGTGAACATGGTCCGTTTCCTTTGTGAATGCTTCTGGTGCTTTCCTGGGAAGGAGAGAAAGGCACAGATGAGGTGCTAAAACAGTTCCATCCTCAAAAGCCCGAACCCCCATCCTTCTCCATAGAGGTCAACAAGCATGCCCGTCAAGAAATTGAAGACTCCCAGATACCTAGACACAGCCTGAATGACTTTCCTGCCAGGTTTCCTAGGCCTCATTTTGTTGTTCTTCCAACTATTCAGCACAGAAAAAGGTTATGTACGTATTTATTTAATATGTATTTATTTAATCAATTTAAAAGATTTTCAGTAATTTCTACACTCAACCTGGGTTTTGAACTTCCAACCCTGAGATCAAGAGTCACATACTGCTGACTGAACCAGCCAAGTGCCCCAGGAAAGGGTTATTTAAATAAGGATCCCTTGTGTGTCCACTCTTAGATTCTGTGTGTGTGTGTGTGTGTGTGTGTGTGTGTGTAGTGGGGGGAGGGTATGAGGAAAATCTCTATACCTTATGCTCAGTTTTGCTGTGAGACTAAAACTGCTCCAAAAATAGTCCACTAATAATAATAATAAAAAAAAAATAATTGCTCTCATGGATGTTATTTAGTGAAGACACACCTATACAGAAACCAAAAGTGTTAAAGTACATAGTACATTATGCAGTCCTAAGTACTCTACAGAGAAAAAAATTAGGCACGGGGATAAGGAATTTGGGTGGGGGGGGGTTAGTTTTAATGACCTGTGAGTGAAGGTCTTTCTGAAGGTCTTTCTGGAGGAGGTGAGGGAGTGAGCCATGTGTTTATCTACAGGGGGAAATGCAGACTCCTCACAGGGCAATAAAGAGATAAATATTAGGGGTGCCTGGGTGGCTCAGTGGATTGAGCTCAGTCAAAGTGGCCTTCGACTCAGGTCATGATCTCGGGGTCCTGGGATCGAGCCTCATGTCGGGCTCTCTGCTCAGCAAGGAGCCTGTTTCTCCTCTCTCTCTGCCCGCTTGTGATCTCTGTCAGATAAATAAAATCTTTAAAAAATGAGGGGAGGGAGGTATGGAGAGGATGGTTGGGTGATAGACATTGAAGAGGGTATATACTATGGTGAGTGCTGTGAAGTGTGTGAGCCTGATGATTCACAGACCTGTATGCCTGTGGGAAAAGAATACATTATATGTTAATAAAAATAATTAATTATGGGGTGCCTGGGTGGCTCAGTGGGTTAAGCCGCTGCCTTCGGCTCAGGTTATGATCTCAGGGTGCTGGGATCAAGTCCCACGTCAGGCTCTCTGCTCAGCAGGGAGCCTTCTTCCTCCTCTCTCTCTCTCTGCCTGCCTCTCTGCCTACTTGTGATCTCTCTCTGTCAAATAAATAATAAATAAATAAAAATAATTAATTAAAAAAAAACTTAAAAAGAGAGAAAACTGAATTGTCTAAAAAAAAAGAAAGATGAATATTACTGTATAGGGGAGGTGCACTTCCATCCAACATGGCGCCTGACTTGGTCTGGGTAGCCCGTAGAGTCTAGAAAATGCCATGGGATGTCTCTTCTGAACTTCTAAGTCTCTGTGCTTTCTGTCTTGGACACTTTCCCTCTTTTGGATCACTTGCTCCAGGGAAAAGCATTTTGACCATCCCTATGGCAAGGCCCTCTTGGCAAGGACCTCAGGTCTAAAGTGAGTGAGGAACTGAGGCCTCTAGCCAAGAACTTTGTGAGTGAGCCATCTTGGGAAGTGGATAGATTGTCTGGGCTCAGTTCAGCCTTAGCTGACGGCATTCCTGTTGATGGCTTGTTGCAAGAGCATGAGACCCTGAACTGAACTCCACCATGCATTTTTAGCAATTTTATGGACTCCATATAGTTGATATACAATATATAGTTGATATACAATAAACTCTGTATTTAAAGTGTGCAATCTCAATAAATTTTGTTATGTGTATATTGACACATTCATGAAATCCTCTCCACCATCAAGACAATGCATTTTACCCATCTATCCCCAGTTTCCGCTGATCCCTTTCAAAGTCATCCACCAGGAATTCTCAGGTCAATGCGGCTTTGCTCTGTACCAGTTAAGAACAATAAGGAAAGATAAAGAAATAAAGAACAGGAATAAGGAAAAGATGAATATAGGCCTATTTCACTTACAAAAGTCCTTAAAATATGTTAATTGAATCCAACATTGTTTTAAAAATAAATATATCAAGAGCAAGTAAGTTTTATCTCAGAAGGGAAAGGCTATTTAATATCAGAAAGAAAGAAATATCAAAGTAATTCACCGTGTTAATAAGTTAAAGCTAAAAATAATGATCACAATCAATGCAAAATCTTTGTTTCTGAAGATTCACACCTATGTATGATTTTAAAAAGCAAAATTGGACAAAACGTAGGAAACTGTTTTCACATGTGCAAGGTTGTGATCCCTGAGGTAAGGGAAGTTCTGTGAAAATCTTACGAGCCAGCTTGATTATTTATAGGACACTATACCCAGCGATGGAGGAAGTTATATTCTTTCCGGTGCATATGGAACATTCATCGGGACAGAGTGTACACCATGCTGCAGAACAAGTCTCAGAAAATTTTAAATGATTTAAATCATACAAAATATGTTCTCTGAAAATAGTGGAGTTAAGATAGAAATATGTAACAAAATAACTAACATCTCTCCCGCAGTGTCTGGAGATTAAACATATTTCTGAATCAAACAGGGGACAAAGAAGAAAGCAAATGGTGTTGGATTAAACTGGATATCCATATGGGGAGAAAAATCAACCTCATCTTGAGCCACGTGCAAAAATGAATTACAGGTAGATTTCAGACATAAATATAAAGTCTAACTCTAAAACTTCTGGAAGAAAATATCGGAGAAAGTCTTTTGAGACCTTGGGTCAGGCAAAGCTGTCAAGGACACAAAGTATAAGGCGCATGGGTGGCTCAGTCAGTTAAGCAGCTGCCTTTGGCTCAGGTCATGATCCCAGGATTCTGGGATCGAGTTCTGCATAGGGCTCTCTGCTTGGTGGGGAGTCTGCTTTCTCCCTCTGCTCCTCCCCCTGCTTGTGCTCTCTCTCTCTCAAATAAATAAATAAAATCTTAAAAAAAAAAAAAAAAAGAACAGGGGCGCCCGGGTGGCCCAGTGGGTTAAAGCCTCTGCCTTCGGCTCAGGTCATGATCCCAGGGTCCTGGAATTGAGCCCTGCATTGGGCTCTCTGCTCAGCAGGGAGCCTGCTTCCTCCTCTCTCTCTGCCTGCTTCTCTGCCTACTTGTGATCTTTGTCTGTCAAATAAATAAGTAAGATCTTAAAAAAAAAAAAAAAAAAGAACACAGGGGTACCTGAGTGGCTCAGTAGGTTAAGCCTCTGCCTTTGGCTCAGGTCATGATCTCAGGGTCCGGGGATTGAGCCCCGAATCAGGCTCTCTGATCAGCAGGGAGCCTGCTTCCCCCACCCCCCCCTGCCTGCCTGTCTGCCTACTTGTGATCTCTGTCAAATAAATAAATAAAATATTTTTAAAAAACCCACAAAGCATAAAAGTAAAAATAGATGCATTGAGCTTATCAAAAATAAAAGTTTGTTCTTCAAAAGACTGCCTTTAGGAAACAAAGAGGCAAGTGCTCGCTTCGGCAGCACATATACTAAAATTGGAACGATATAGAGAAGATTAGCATGGCCCCTGCGCAAGGATGACACGCAAATTCGTGAAGCGTTCCATATTTAAAAAAAAAAAAAGGAAAACAAAGAGGCAAGCACATAACAGAAGAACAGAAGAAAATATTAATAACTCATATATCAGACAAATTCACATCCAGAACATACAAACAATCCTATGACCTCACAATTCTACTCTCGATAAGTATAAGGTAAGTAGAAATGCCCACACAAAGGCTTTATGTGAATGTTCCTACCAGTTTTATTCATAGTAGCCAAAAATTTGTGGGAAAAAAAATCCCATATTCATCAGCAAGTAATGGCTAGCCAAATTGCGTTGTATTCATATAATGGAATAGCACTAACCTATGAAAAAGGAATTAGCCACTGATACGTATATCACAAATGTATGCCCAAAACATGCTGAGCCAAAGAAAGCAGACACAAAAGATCATATACCGTATATGTTGATTTGCATGCAGTCCTAGGCAGGCAAGTCATCCGTAGGGGCAAGAACACAGATCAGATAGTGCCTGGGGCAGTGGCAAAAGTGTTGTGTTTTGTGTTGGAGTGGGTGTGGAGATGATGACCACACTGGGATGGGACCCTTTTGAGGGTGATGGAGATGTTCTGTGTTTTCACTGGGATGGTAGGTAAACACATTTGTCAAAACTGACTGAAGTGTACATTTAAAAATAGGTAGACTCTGTTACAAATTACACATCAACAGAGCTGATTTTTTTTTTTTTTAACTTGGAAAGGAAAATCTTAACAAATCAAGGAGGAAAGCATCTTGCCATACTTTGAAAGTTATATACCAAATCCCTCAAGCAAGCATTATACCTAATGGAAAAACCATGTGCGGTTCTTTGAGTGTCAGGAACATGAAAGGGATTTTACAAGCACCTGACAGTGTAATGTAGTTCTACTGTCCGGGAAGGAAAAAAATATTAAGATCAGAAGGGAAGAGATAAAATGGATTCTTTGTAGATCACAGTATTTACTCAAAAATCCATCAGGATCAACAGATGGGCTTTTAGAACTATTGAGAGTTAAGCAATGTTGCTACTTAGAACACCTACAACATTTCTCTGCAAGCCATGTCCAACTAGAAATAAAAGTGGAGAAGAAAAAAAGGCATTCACAAAGCCAGTCCAAAACTCCAGGATATCTACAGATGAAATTACATAAGAGGACATAAAAACCCCCAGGACTTGAGTGAGAAAGTCACAGCTTAAAACCGTTCAAGGACATTTTTTGGGATATTTTATGACCTCTGACTAGGGAATGATTTCGGAATTAGACACAACATGAGCAAACCATGAAAGTGAAAAGGATACATTTAACTACCTTAAAATTAATAAGTTCTATTCAGAATTTTCCTAAGGGAGTGAAACAAACTGGAAGATCTTTGTAATGAGGAGAACCAGCAAAGCTGTCTTAGCTGTGATCTTGTGAGTCAAACCACACTTGGCGAATCTGTGAGAAGGCAGGAGTTTCTCTAAAAAATTAAAAGTAGAACCGCTGTCTGACCCAGCTGTTGCACTTCTGCGAATATATCTGAGGGAACAAATGCCGTCAAAGAGAGTTCTTCACCCCTTGTACTCACTGCAGCCTGATTCACAATGGCCAAGACCTGGAAACAACCCAAGTGTGTGCCCACAGATACATGGATGCAGAAGATCTATGAATATAAATATTTACATACATATATCAATGGAATGGAGTATTCCTCCAGGAGAAAGAAGGAAATCCTGCCATTTGCAACAACACAGTTGGATCTTGAGGGCATTATAATAAATGAAATCATCAGAAAAAGACAAATACTGTATGGTACCACTTACACGTGGGAACTAGAAAAGCTGAATTTGTAGAAACAGGATGGTGGTTCCCAGGCACAGAGCGGGTTGGGTGGGTTGGGGAGATGCTGTTATAGGGTACAGACTGGTAACTAGTAGATACTTAAGTCTTGAAGTTAGAACGCCCAGTATAGTGATTACAGTCAACAATACTCTAGTATAAAATTCAAAATTGCTAAGTGACTAGATCTGAAATGTTCTCACCACAAAAAAGGAAAGGGCAATTATATGCAGTGATAGAGGTGTTAGCTAAGAGCTGGTGGTAATCATATCAAATACATAAACATATCAAATCAATGCATTGTACACCTTAAATTTACACAATGTTATGTGTCCATTATTTGACTCTTCAAAAGCAAAGAAATTCAAAGCCTCACTGCACGCCAGGCACTTTTCTAAGCACTTTTGAATATTAACTGACTCAATTCTCAATGTTCCCCATGTGGTTGGTACAGATGTGTAAACTGAGGCACCAGGAGATTAAGTGATGGGTTTGAGGCTGAGCTATGGTCCATCTCTTGAGAATTGGTGGCCAACACATACTTAGTACAGTTTACTGAACTGGGCACCAGTGATAGAGTCCTAGCCTTTCTGCTTACCTGCTGCATAGCTTTGGAGCCATACAATGTTCTCTGTAAAACTGAGACTTCTGGCTGTAACCGCTTTATTATTTTTTAAAAATATTTTATTTGCGGATACCTTGGTGGCTCAGTCAGTGATACCAGAGCCCTGGGATCAAGTCCCACATCAGGTTCCTTGCTCAGCGGGGAGCCTGCCTTTTCCTCTGCCTGAGGCTCCCCCTGCTCGTGCTCTCTCTCTCTGACAAATAAATAAAATCTTTTTCTTTTTCTTTTTTTTAAAAGATTTTATTTATTTATTTGTCAGAGAGAGAGAGAGAGAGAGCGAGAGCGAGCACTGGCAGATGGAGGCAGAGGGAGAAGCAGGCTCCCCGCCGAGCAAGGAGCCTGATGTGGGACTCGATCCCAGGATGCTGGGATCATGACCTGAGCCGAAGGCAGCTGCTTAACCAACTGAGCCACCCAGGCGTCCCTAAAATCTTTTTCTTAAAAGATTTTATTTATTCATTTTTAAAAAAGATTTTATTTAATTATTTGACAGATCGAGAGATCACAAGTAAGCAGAGAGGTAGGCAGAGAAGGGGGAAGCAGGCTCCCTGCTGAGCAGAGAGCCCGATGCGGGGCTCGATCCTAGGACCCTGGGATCATGACCTGAGCTGAAGGCAGATGCATAATGACTGAGCCGCCCAGGTGCCCCAATAAAGAAAATCTTTTTAAAAAATAAAATATTTTATTTGTAAGTAATTTCTACACCCAGTGTGGGGCTGGAACTTGCAACCCCGAGAACAGGAGTCACATGCTCGCCGTGGACTGAGCCAGATGGGCGCCTCTGGTTGTAACCACTTTAGAAGATTTTAATGCTTGGTTGTGCCTGAAAGTGGTTTAGCACAAGCCAGGGAATCAAGTCAATGCTTGGTGAAATGATGAGATTTCCAGATTTCCAGGAATCCTAACCAGATATCTTGGCTAAGCAAGCCTCTGTTCTAGGAGTTAATCATTCCAGTAGGGATCAGAAGCCCCATTTCCAAAGGATTGTCGGAAATGTGACATAGCTAATAAGGGGAAGATCTGGAATTCAAAGAGAATTGGGTTTGCCTCTACTGGGTTTCCCTGTGGAGGACAGCCTTGTCTCCACTACCTGCATCAGCAGCTCTCCATGCTTTCATGTAATACCCTTCAGCTCCCATCCCTCGGCTTACCTTTAGGAAGGTCCCCTGTGCCGGACATCCCGAGATCTAGCTGTGTCCCCATGCTCTAGTCTTGTGTCAAGAGCTAGCAAGGTTGGTATCATGACTTAAATACATCCCTCGGCAGCCACACCCTAGTCCCATCCCTCCACACACCCCCCCCACCTCCAATCCATTAATCCGATCCCTGGGTTCAGCCCCCTGGTTGTCTGCTCGTTGGTTGTCTGATGTGAAGTCCACACCTAGCAGAGTCAGCGCCACCAAGGAGCTTGCTCAATGGAGAATCTTCAGGTATTGGTCAAAGGGTGGGAACTTCCAGTTATAAGATGAACAATCTCTGGTAATCTAATGTACAGCATGGTGACTGGAACTAACTAATAATGCTGTATTATAGACTTGATGGTTGCTGAGTGAGTAGGTCTTAAATGTTCCCACCACAAAAAAAAGAAAAGGTAAGTATGTGACGGGATTGAGGGCTTAGCTACTATAATGGCTAAGCAGTCTTGTTGCAACCTGCTGCAACTTGTACACATGTTGGACTGCATCTCAAGGAAACTGGAAACAACCACAAATTCTTGGGAGCTGCTGAGTCCCAGTCTGCCTTTCCCAAGAGCCCAGGCGATTTGACTAGAGACTGAGGAGCATCACTGTGCCTCAGACCAAGGGCTCTGAGCAGAAGGGAAACTCAGGATCCCCTGGAGCGCTCGCTGAAACACCAGCTGCTGGAGCCTGAGGGTCATGCTACCACCTGGGGAGCTCCCAGGTGCTGGGGCTCGGTGCTGGGAGCCCCAGCTCGCTCTGGTAGCATGTGGAGTGGCTAGAATATGCCTGACACTGTTCTAAGCACCTACAGGTACTAATTTGTTTAAGCCACTTAATCTTATTTTACAGATGTGGAAACTGGTAAAAAAGGAAATTTAATGGACTTGGCCGATGTCCCAGAACTAGTAAGTGTCAGGGGTGACGTTTTTACCAGGGCTGTCTTGCTCTGGTTATCCTGCTATAATGCATCTCAGAGATGGCCACTAGTACCACACAAGATCTGGTGGTCTGTTGAATGGGTGGAGCGAAGGGCCTAAACTTTAAAAATGAAATGGTTTCAGAAATTCCATCTGAGTCTGGAGAAAGCTCACCTCAAAAATATGCCTGCCACTTCAGTGAGAAAGAGGAACACTGTTGAAACTGAGTTAGTGGTGTTTTTCACCCAGGGCTGTATGTTGTCATCTTCTGCAGAATTTCTAAAGATGCCTGGGGCTCTACCCCAGGGTCAGTCAACCCAAATCTTTGCAGGTGGGGCCTGAGTATAAAGATTTGCATGTCATCCTCAAGGATTCCAGAGCCTAGGTGGTACTGGAAATTGCTTAATCTTTAGAAGGATTAAGCTGGTGTCTCCAGGAATTCACATTGGAGCCTGGGGAATCAAGGTGTGCCACGGACTCCTTGGGATGTCCTGTGACAGCAGCACCCTCTAGCTAACACTCATTTTTGTTTTTTAACTTTTAAAATTTATTAAATTAATTTATTTGAAGATTTTATTTATTTGTCAGAGAGACAAGAGAGCCCACAAGCAGGGGGAGCGGCAGGCAGAGGGAGAAGCACGCTCCCCACTGAGCAAGGAGCTTTAGGTGGGACTCCATCCTGGGACCCTGGGATCATGACCCGAGCCAAAGGCAGATGCTTAGCTGACTGAGCCACCCATGTGTCCTCCTAGCTAACACTCATTGCCTACCTGGAGGACCAGGCCCAGCACTAGAGGTTGGCCACTACTCCCCCAATCAATGGGATTAAGCTCTTATCAGTGCCTGGCTTGTCTCTAATCTTATAATGACTGTCAGATCTTTTATAATTGGAGGCAATCCCCACCCATCTTTCCCTGTAAACCATTTCCCCAAGCCTGCTGGCATCAGTGGTTTGACTTCAGCTACCCCCACTGGCATTTTTAATCTTCTTCTCTCACTAAGCTTTCACACTCTTGCTCTAAAATCCCCAAAGATTTGGTTTTCCCTCCAAAGTGAGTGGAGGGTTGTTATCTGTCCACATCCCATTGGGGAGTGCAATATGTACTCACTGCTCTTCGGTGCTGAAATCTATTGCTCACCCTTCATCCTTAAACAGAGCCCACGAATTTAAAACACGCGGTTAGACTGCAGCATTTGCTGCCCAGACCGCTCTTGCTGCCCAGACTGCTCTTGGCAAGGGTAGATCTTGTCCTTGGGTAGACCTCTGGCAATGTCTGGAGACATGTTTTGGTTGTGACATCCAGGGAGGGGAGGATTCCACTGCCATCTAGTGGGTCAGAAGCCAAAGATGATGCTAAACATCCCACAATTCACACGACAGCCCCCCACAGAGAAGAATCATCAGTCCCTGAGTGTCAGTGTAAGGACCTATTTAGCCAGAGAGACTCCATCTTGGGTAAATAGCCATTTTGTTGTTTGTGCAGTAAACTTAAAGTGACTCTCCCCCCACTCAGAGAAACTTACTTAGAAACGAGTCCGGGAAACCAGTAAAATGTAGTCGGCTAGTTCCTGATAACAGAGCCCAGAATCCAAGGTCGAGTCAGGCCAGACGAGACATCTAATCAGTATGAAGTACTGTTTTTAACAGTGAGAAGGTCTTGCCCAATCCTAAATGACTCCATCTTGCGAAGGACGACCATCTTATTATTTACACTGAATACATTAACTGACTAAGCCTTCCCAGAAAGTACTGTTTGTAACAGCTCCTGGTTTGGGGTAATCTTGAATAACACGTCACCAGACCGATGGAACTAGCCAATCAGCAAGAGACACACAAACCCGGTGGGTTGAGATACCAAGATATGGGTTGCAGTTTCACCCAATAAAAGGTAGCCTGTAAGATGGGGAGGGGGTGCTCTCTTCGGAGAGGGCCCTGACCGGTCAGTCAGTCAATTTTAAGCCTGTAAACTGGGGGTGGTCGCTCTCTTCGGACATGGCCCTGATGGGTCAGTCTGACTTCTAATGCTTAGCATAGAATAGAGCTTTGCATAACTCACCTTGTCTCAGTCTCGTTCCCCTGGCCGATCAGTCTAACTTCTAATACTTACCATAAAATAAAACTTTAAATAACTTTCACTTTGTCTCAGTCTCATTTTGTTCAATAACGGACCTAATAGTCAGTAGTAATGTGGTTGAGAAACTTGGCCTTAGTTTGTCCCATCCACTGGACTTCCTTAGTGAGGTTCTCTAGCCTCATCCCGACGACCTCTTTCTATAGACAGAAGACTAGAATGGTCTACCAGATAGTCACACGGCATCTCTCAACTTCATCCAGATCTGCCACCTACTCAAAATAAAAACAAGCACAACAGATCCCCCTCCATCTCAAGACCAAAACAGGTAAATGCTCAGGGAAGCATCCTATCTTAACAGTATCCATCAGTCTTCATCCCTTTGCACTGCCTTATTTTTCTCTAGCACACTTATCATTTCCTGGTATTGCATTTTATATCTCTTTGTTGCCTGTCTTGTTTACTGGAACGTAATATGTATGGAATCAGGGTCTCTTTGTTCCCCCACTGAATTCACCCATTTCTTCAACAGGTGTTAATGGGCTGATGATACCAATCACTGCTGTAAACTCCAGAGGTCCAGGACACACAGACAAACCCACGTGAGTTTATGGTTTAAGGAGGTGGTGTCAACTTTTAAAGCAGAATGCAGCTAAAGGATGGGAATGTTCTGAGCTGATTCAGGCAGTCAGTTAACTTGCCCATGTCCTTTTCGGTAATTAATGAGCTCCGGTTGCAAGTGTCTGGGGAGACAGAAAGGATCAGAGTCATTGCCCTTGTGGAGGCTTTTTACTTCCTGGCGGGGCACTCTGCGGATAAGTTAATAAACGTGCAGAAATTCACATTTTTAGAAAATGATGAGCGCCGGAGAGAACAGAGTGGGATGAAGCAGTGGAGTATGCCTGGGAAGGATGTGAGGTCGCGACAGTATTTTGGGCTAATCAAGGATGCCCCTCACTGGAGAGAATCAAAGGTTGAGAAAGATATACCCTGATGCATACACTGGGTCCTAACTGTCCCCAAATAATGGGTGCCAAAGGACCCCTTGAGATGGTTCTATTTAGAAAGTCTCCCCCAGTTTATTTCTAGGGTGATGCAAAGGCTGCTGGTTTTGGGTGGACCCTGCAACGTGTCCAGGCTGTGAGCGATACCCTTAGCTTCCTGCTCTGTATAGAGCGAGACCTGTTCTGAAATCTGGTTAGAGGTGGACTTCTGGGATGTGGAAAATTGCCTGGCTTATAAGTTGGGGAAACAAAGAAGATTGAAAGATGGGAGTCAGAGCGGTCTGTTGACAAGGCAGGTTGGGGGACCTGTGAAAAAGCACACGGAGCATGTAGAACTCTGTGTCTCGTGTTCATGCCCTCCAGGGGCACCCCCCTGCAGAGAAGGCCCTCAGCAACCGGGTAGACAATCTATGCTCTGTCTGGTGGATGTGAGGTCATTTCCTTCCTCAGACAAGCACTTGCATCTTGAGCCCTGATGTGGGGTCTGACAAACCACCACCTCATGCTGAGAAGTTCCTTTTGGGCTGCAAGGGTCTATCAGTACGTGTGTGGCTGTGAATCCACCATGATCATGGATGGCACTCCACAGCACTAGCTGCCATGGCGGGGTGGCCTGTGAAAGGCTTGGTTCTGGGATGACATCCTGTGGGGGTAGGGTGCTCTATGCGTGAGCTGGCAAGGCTCACGGTCAGGTGCTGTGCTCCTAACAGCTGGACACACAACTCTAGCTCTCAGGGGTTACAGTAGGATTGGCTCTCCTCACTCTCTTCACTCTCATTTCTAAGGACTCACTTGAAGAATCTGTGCTTCCTGCCCCCCAACCTCAGGGTCTGCTGGATGAGGAACCTTTATTTTCAGAAGGGTGAAACTTTCCACCAGGAACCAGGAAGAGCTCCCTGCTTGGTTACTTTGGGCTCTCTGTGCTGATGAACCAGTGGCAGAGAGATCGGCTACTTGACTGGCAGGGATAGTGAACCATGACAACTATCAGGGACTAGGGTTACTGCAACATAATGGGGTCGGGAACACCTGTGTCTGGGGCCCAGAAGATGTTCTGTGCGCTACAGTCATGGGGACAAGGCAACTGCATGTCTGAGACCTAGTAAAAGCAAAGTTGCTGAGATTACCCCAAGGGATGGTGAAATAAGACTCAGGTAGGTCAGAGAATTTCACTACCCAGCATCAAAATGTATTAATAATTCCAAGGACACAGATAATTGCAACACACAGGTAAAGCACAGAGAAAGTCAGAGGCAACTAACGCAACTGCTTCAACCCCTCCTCGTCCCATTGGAACGACCCTCGATTTAAGATATGAGGTCCTCATTTAAGCAATGTATATTGGGCCTCACTTACACAAAGAAGTTCCTTTGATCAATCTCCTGCCCCCCAATTCTCTGATAATTAAATAGAAGACCCATTTTCCAATAGTCATTGCCCCATAAACCCAAACATCCTGGGTGCATTTACTATAAGCTGTCCAAAAGGTCCAGGTGTGTCCCCTGAAAAGCATTTCATAGATAAGGAGTCTAGTTAGGTTTCTCTGATACCAGGAGAAAGTCTGATAAGCATCTTTATAAGTCAGGATAGGAAGAGTGGATCATAGACCAGATGCTAACTCATTCCTTTCTAGCACTCCACAATTCAGACCTTTCAGAAAGGAGGGCCCATAGTCCAACTATGGAAAGAGACTTGATGTCCATCGACAGATGAATAGATAAAGAAGATGTGGTATCTATATACAATGGAATACTTACTACTCAGCCATAAAAAAAAAAAAAAAAAAAAAAGAAATCTTGGGGCACCTGTGGCTCAGTGGGTTAAAGCCTCTGCCTTTGGCTCAGGTTATGATCCCAGCATCCTGGGATCCAGCCCCACATCAGGCTTCCCACTCAGCAGGGAGTCTGCTTCCTCCTCTCTCTCTGCCTGTCTCTCTGCCTACTTGTGATCTCTGTCTGTCAAATAAATAAATAAAATCTTTTAAAAAAATGAAATCTTATGATTGGCAAGGACATGGATGGAACTAAAGGGTACTATGCTAAGTGAAATAAGTCAATCAGAGAAAGACAATTATTTTATGACTTCACTCATATATGGAATTTAAGAAACAAAACAGGATCATAGGAGAAGAGAGGGAAAAATAAAACAAGACAAAATCAGAGTGGGAGACAAACTGTAAGAGACTCTTAACTCTAGGAAACAAACTGAGGGTTGATGGAAGGAGGTGAGTACGGGGTTGGGGTAACTGGATGATGGATGTTAAGGAGGGCATGTGATGGAATGAAAGCACTGGGTGTTATATGCAGCTGATGAATCACTAACCTCTACCTCTGACACGAATAATACACTATATGTTAATTAATTGAATTTCAATAAGATAAAATAACTAAATAAATAAAATTAAATTTAAAAAAAAAGGAAAGCACCAATCACTCCACCTGACAAATGACTTAGACAAAAACACAGTGCTGACCCACCACAAGAATCTAGAAGGCATGGTGGAAAAGAGAGAGATAAGTAACACTAGTGGTCTTGGGTCCAAGGTGCAGTGGAGATTATGGCTTGTTCACTAACCACACTGAAGTAAGAATTCCGTGTAGACAGTGGCTGGAACCTTAAGGATTCAACCACTGGGTGGGCTTAAGGTGGAAATGATGATATTTGAGAAGTGAGAGGGTTGTGTAGTAGCAGATGTCACATCGTATCCCCTTGGTGCACCTGGAACGTCAGCCTGGGCTTTGATGCATAGTCTCATGCAATCACGGGCTCCCCTTGTTCTGCCATAATCTTAACCTCAAAAATGGACCATTCATCCTACTGTATTCATCTCTGGAGTCTTTTCTGGTGCTAACCCAGAACTATCCAGGAAGTCAGTGCCTCCTAGGAAAACTCCTAGCCAATGGGGGAAGGGTTAAACTTGGTACATAAATGCCCTAAACTCCCGTCTTTCCCTCAGGGGATTATATAAGGCATCATATATGCTCTTTCATAGGATTCAAAGGGATGAACCACCCCACCATCGCTCACACCATGGATTTCAATCCCTTATCCTTGCGTTGGCCTCTTCCTTCCCCCATCTTCCTCTATTCTCCTTGCTACCTCCTTCTTGTTTTGGGGGATCATTTTCCAAATAAAGTCCAAATCTTGAACTCAAGTCCCTGTATCAGGCTCTGATTTGGGAAATTCAGATTAAGGCAGTATTACTATTCTTATAAACAGGATGAGGAAGAGATGCAAGAAACAGACAGAAGTGAAAGATCTCCATTTCCCTAAAAAAAAAAAAAAAAAAAAAAAAAAAAAAAAAAAAAAAAAAAATTCAGTGATGGATAAAATTACCAGAGTACAAAAGACTCAGGGATAGAAAAACGTAAAGAAATGGGCGAGCGAGTGCAATTGCTTTTGCAATTCTCTTCTTTCTCCCCAGTTATTCATACCGTCTCTGAATTCTTACACTACACTTAAGATAATTTCTCTAGGGTGCATCAAGATTTGGTGCATCAAGAGTCAATTGATGTATATATGGTGAAGACAAGAACTGTTCATAAAGAAATAACAAAAGTCCCCCCAGCAATCCCAAGTCTGTTCCTGCATCCTTCTGCAAGCCCATTCAAGAAAGCCTATCTATGGTGATTCCTATTCTGATCGAAGATAATGTAGCTCATAGGTGAGATTGCAAATCAACAGTAGCACTTAGGAGTTCAAAACACCAGGGCTGGGACGCCTGGGTGGCTCAGTTGGTTAAGCAGCTGCCTTCGGCTCAGGTCATGATCCCAGCGTCCTGGGATCGAGTCCCACATCAGGCTCCTTGCTCTGCGGGGAGCCTGCTTCTCCCTCTGACTCTGCCTTCTACTCTGTCTGCCTGTGCTCGCTCTCGCTTGCTCTCTCTCTGACAAATAAATAAATAAAATCTTTAAAAAAAAAAAAAAAAAAAAAAACAAAAAAACACCAGGGCTAAAACAAAAAGAAATAACATAATTTTTTTTTTTTTTTTTTTTTTTTTTTTAAAAAGCCAGGGATAGGGTGTTATGTATTGTGGAACTGGAACCAAACATGAGGTCTGGTAGTTCCCAGGCTGGCCTGCAGGGATCATGTGGCTCTGAAACAGATAGCAGTATGCGCAGAAATGGAGGCAGGAAAGGCATGTGTGGAGGGAGGTGGTGTCTGGGGTGGGAGGTATAGATTTGCCTTGGTCTTGGTCATACTCATACTGACCTTGACTCACCATCCAAGTATTTACTGCTGTTCTTCCTGCAACAGCTTTTATGCCTCTCTTTTCTCTGGATGGAGTCCATCGCCTAGTAGACCAGGACTGAAGAATGTGGAGAGCATGGGCTGCACCTGGAGAGTTTTCCTTATTTTTTAAGAGGCAGCTGCCGCCAGGCAGCAACATTTGGTGCACATCTCCTCATCCCAGATGAAATGAAGAGGACCCTTCCACACTTGCCCCTAGCTAGGTTTTCCCAGAAGAAGTAAAGGAGATGGGAAGTAGAAGTGAAGAGATTGGAAGAAAGAGGAAAGATCAAGAACTCTGTAGGAGGATGGAAAGAAAGAAAAATGGATCCATCCCAGAGGCTCTTCAGTGGGTTTCAGTAAAGGCCCTGGAGTGTGGTCAGCATGATCCAGCTTACAGAACTCTGAATGTGATCTGGAGTCAGGGGTCCTCAGGGATTATCCTAAAGGGTTTGGGGGCCTTGGAGACTCTGAGGAAATCTGTGGGATGGGGTCAAGCTTGCATTGATAGAGCCCCTAGTGTGGACAGGTTCTGTACTCAAGGAAGCATCTTGGTTGCTGGAAAACACCTTGATTGAACAGAGTTCATGGGAGCATGGAACACATTGACCATTGAGCCTGTATATCATGACTTTCAGAGTCTTGTTTGGGTCTCCTAATAACAAATATATTTTTCAACATGACCCAATATACAAACTTGGACAGTTGTGCTTTGATGTTTCTAATCTATTCTGCCTATGTTTCCCAAAATCTGAATCATAATCAATACACTAATTTCATGATCCACTAATTTGTTATGGTGAGCTGTTTGAAAAAAACACTGTGGGAAGGGGGAAGGATGGTCTTCCCAGTAAGCGGTGCTGGGACAACTGAATTTCCACGTGAGGAAAAAAAGTACTGGACCTCTACCTCACCCTACGCACAAAATTAATTCTAGTTGGTTGTAGGACTTAAATGTGAAAGGCAGGACACGAAAGCTTACAGAAGAACTTCCTGACTTCAGGACTAGGCAAACATCTCTTAAACAGAAGGCAAAAATATTAACCATAAAGGAAAAAGGCTGAAACATTTTCTTATATTAAAATTAAGGATCTGTGTTAATCAAGACTATTTAAGACATTCCCCATAGCGTCATGGTAGACACTTACAGATGAATCTTCATACATCCTTTAAGAATCAGATCTGCAGAATGAAATCCCCCCCCTGCCACACATTAGGGCATAACCAACTGACCTTGACCCTGTATTTCCCCATACACAAAAATCCAGTATGAATGACTTACAAACCTAAAGTCAGAAGGCAGAACAGTATGTTTTTAGAAGACAATGTACAAGCACATTTTGATGATTTAGGAATAAGCGAAGACTTACTGAAAAGGAAAATTATTGCTTGATTCTACCTCTATGAAGCATCTAGACGTCAACCTCACACAGACAGAAACTTGAATAAGCTGAATGGTGACTGCCATGAGCTGGGGGAGGGCGATGAGCGAATTGTTTAATGGGGACAGAGTTTCAGTTCTGCAAGAGGAAGCTTTCTGGAGACGGACGCTGGTGACAGTCGTACAAAATATGACCGTACCATACACTTACACGAGTGAACCATACACTTAAAAACGGCTCAGAAGACAAATTTTAAGTTATGTGTATTTGACCACAATTGAAAAAAAGGTCTTTAAAAAAACTCTGTGGAACCACGAGTGTCCCTGTCAGACAGCATTGCTGCGGAGGCACCCTGCCCTACCCATCCCCACCCCACCTACCAGGCAATCCGAGTTGTCTTTTCTGCCTGTGGGCTCCCAGCTCCAGGTGTTAGAGCCTGACCCGCTCCAGCCCAGCTCGGCAGAACTCTGCTCTGCTGACAGACCCCACGCTCCAGGGTCTGCTCCCACCACCTGGTAAGCTGGTGGCCCTTCTTCCTTAAGGGATCCAGGTGCACAGTGCAGATACTCCTAAAAAGACCTGCAACCCAAGTGTGGGGTTGCTTGGCCAGGCTCCGGGTGGAGGGTGGTAGGACCTGTTTTCCACATGGAAGGCGGAGCGTGGTGCTGTGTGTACTTCCCTGGGTGGGAAAGACTGGACAGGTGTCTGGAAGCTCTTAGACTCACTTTCTTTGACTTGTGTTCAAACAGTATTAGAGATTAAACCTTACAAGGGGGTTGTGATTTTAGCCTCACGTCTGGTTATTCGTTTGGTACGCACAACAGCGCAATGAGGCTGCCTCCATTATTAGCTTCGGCAGCATTTCATTTATTTATTTATAGATTCTATTTATTTGTTTGAGAGCGAGAGCTCAAGCAGGTGGAGGGGCAGAGGGAGAGGGAGAAGCCTACTCCTTGCTGAGCAGGGAGCCCAATGCGGGACTCGATTCCAGGACCCTGAGATCATGACCTGAGCCAAAGGCAGATGCTTAACCAACTGAGCCACCCAGGTGTCCTATCAGCAGCATTTTTTAAAAAAATGGTGGTAAAATACACATAAAATTTATTGCCTTAAACCGTTTCTTAAATGTACATTGTGCAACCCATCTCCAGGACTCTTCATCAAGGGGGGAAAAACTCTGTATCCATCAAACAATGCTTACCATCGCTCCCTTGAACCCAAGGCAACCACCGTTCCTTTTTTTTTTTTTTTTTTTTTAAGATTTTATTTATTTATTTGTCAGAGAGATAGCCAGTGAGAGCAAGCACAGGCAGACAGAGTGGCAGGCAGAGTCAGAGGGAGAAGCAGGCTCCCTGCGGAGCAAGGAGCCCGATGTGGGACTCGATCCCATAAAGCTGGGATGATGACCTGAGCTGAAGGCAGCTGCTTAACCAACTGAGCCACCCAGGCATCCCGCAACCACTGTTCTACTTTCTTTTGGATAGATACACCCTGAAGTGGAATTGCTGGGTCATACGGTTGTTCCATTTTAATTGTTTGAAGAGCTGCATCTTACCCACAGCAGCTGGACCCTCTTACGTGCTTGGTAACGGTGCATGATTCATCGGCAGCATTAGGTAAGGAAGAAGTACTGCTCTTCACCAACACGCTGATCTTGTCCTTTGGATTATCATCGGCAGAAGCCCTTGACAATACTGGTGTTGGCTGGCTCAGTCTCGCCCTGCAGAGCAGTGAGGAGACCTTCCCTTGCCCCAAAGGAGCAGATGGCAGGTCTGTCTCTTCTGCCTTGGAAGGAAGGTCAGTCCTCCCTACCTCTAGGCAACTGGGAAGTCACTCAGGTTTCCTGCTCTCCCTCAGCCAGGCTAGTTTCTCCCTCCCTGCAAATTCCGTCTCATTCTGCCCCAGCTCAAAATTCCAGTTGCATTTTGCTCTGCAGGCGAAGGAGGCAAAGTTATCAGGATCCTTGGTGCAGAAATGCCTGGGGTGTGAGCTCTCTGCCCAGTTCCTCAAAGCAAGCATTGCTTCACACATAATAAGGGAGGCAGGGAGTAATGGCCATCATGATGACTTTCCCCTGTTTTACGGAGGGGAGGGCCAAGAGTGGCAGGTGGCTCGTGGGAGATCGAGATGGCTGATATGAGAACCTGGATGGTCTGGCTTTGGAGGTCAGGGCTCTTGTCTCCTCAGCTAATGGGGATAAACTTAAACGTTCTGCAAGGTTTTGCTTGCTTCTTTTCAAGTAACCCTCCCGGAAACTTTGCAACATACTCAAAGTCTGTCTTACCACCCTCGCTCTGTGGGATGGGTCTTCTGTCCGAGGACTCTCAGGGCCCCGGGGGATAGACTTCCAGGGCCCCGGGGGATGGATGCTCTTGATGGTGGTCTCTCATTTTCTTTGCAGATATTGGCCTCCTCTTCTTCTCCTCCACTCCACGAGGATGCTGCATCACCACATTTGTCAGTTTGGCCGGAAGCTGGTGTGCAGGCGGCCCCTGGGGCCGAGGGAGGGGGTTGAGAGTGGCTTGGCCCGGTGCCTGAGCACTCTCGATCTGGTGGCCTTGGGCGTGGGCAGCACCCTGGGAGCGGGCGTGTATATCCTGGCCGGTGAAGTGGCCAAGTACAAAGCTGGGCCGGCCATCACCATCTGCTTCCTCGTGGCTGCCCTGTCTTCCGTGCTGTCCGGGCTCTGCTATGCAGAGTTTGGGACCCGTGTGCCAGGCTCCGGTTCTGTCTATCTCTACAGCTATGTCACAGTTGGACAGTTGTGTGCTTTCATCACTGGTTGGAACCTCATACTCTCCTATGTCATTGATGAGGTGGCAGGGGAAGGTTGGGGGAGCTGGGCCATAGTACAGGAAACCCCCAAACTTCATTCTACTGAACTCTGTCCTGCTTTCCTAGAATGACAGGACTGGGGAACCAGGAAGGAATAGGGACTGTAGAACACGGGGAGGCGGAGCTCTGGTGGGAGACAGGGAGACAAGTTTGGGAAGGCTCATCCCCCATGACCCCCAGCTTCCCCCTGTTTTCTTGCATGAGATAACCTCGATCTCTTTCTGACTGTATTAAATAGTTGACCTATTTCATGAATCTTCTATGTCTGCTCTCCCCACCGCATGAAAGGAAACTCTTAGAGATTAGGCATTTTGTCTGGTTTCCGTCCCCCTTGGCCCCCAAAAAAGAGCTCTTGTGGTGCATAGTAGGAACTCAGTTTTGTTTGTCAGTGAACCTTCCTCCTCCTCCCCCCACAGGTGCTGCCAGTGTGGCCAGGGCCTGGAGCTCCGCCTTCGACGACTTGATTGGGAACCAGGTCTCTCAGCTCCTGAAGGGAGGTTTCTCTCTGCAGGTGCCCCATGTGCTGGCCACATACCTGGACTTCTTGGCGCTGAGTCTGGTGCTACTGCTTACTGGTAAGGCTGGCGTCCTCTAGGATGGGAAGAACAGGGCGTAGAGGGGGAGTTGGTTTGGACTGGTGGGCAGCGCTGGAAGGGAGGGTCTGTGATGAGAGACAGGAAGACAAGTCTTAGACCACTGCTTCTGTCCCTGGGCGTTATTGACATTCTGGGCTGGATCAGTGTCTTTGGTGTGGAGGGCTGTCCTGGGCATTACATGTGTGGTGTGTGTGTGTGTGTGTGTGTGTGTGTGTGTGAGAATCATTGTTGGATGTTGGCCTCTACTTCCAAGATGCCATTGGCACCCCCCCACCCAAACTGTGACAGTCAGAATGTCTCCAGGTATCACCAAATGTCCCTTAGAGAACAAAGTCACCCCCAGTCGAGAATCATTCACTTAGACTGACAAGTTTCTTCCTTGGTACTGAGACCAAAGGTTTTTTTTAAATAGAGGTGAAATTCACATAACATCCAATTAACCACTTCATTTTACTATTCCCAGCTTTATGGAGATTTAATTGACATATAACATTGTGCAAGTTCAAGGTGAAAGACATGATGATTTGGCCCATGTGTATATATCACAAGCTGATGACCATGTCCATCTCAGAGGGCCCAGTGTCATGCACCTTCCATGTCCTTCCAGACCCCAAAAGCACCAGTATCCCCAGAAGGAACCCTCATACCATCCCCTGTCCCCGCCAGCCCCTGGCGACCACCGGTTTGCTCTCTGTATATATGGGTTTAGTTATTTTGGATATTTGATATTCCATTTTCCCCACAGGACTTCTGGCCCTGGGAGCTAGTGAGTCGGCCCTGGTTACGAAGGTGTTCACGGGCGTGAACCTTTTAGTTCTTAGTTTTGTCATCTTCTTTGGCTTCATGAAGGGAGATCTGCACCATTGGCAGCTCACCGAAGAGGATTACAAACTGGCCATGTCAGCATCCAATGACACTTCTAGGTTAGGAGGGTACTCCTGGCCATGGTAGAGTGTGTGGGGGTGTACAACTGGGGAACGGTGGGGAATAAAGAGGGAATATGGTGGGCTGGATCCCCACGGGGAGCAAGGGGAATGGAACCCAGGACTTTTGGTATGGACGGAGCCATCAGTAGAGATGGCTAAACATAGGCCCCTGTGTCCTTCCTTGTTCCTTCTCACCACAGCTTGGGCCCTCTGGGCTCTGGAGGCTTTATGCCTTTTGGCTTTGAGGGGATTCTCCATGGAGCAGCGACATGTTTCTATGCATTTGTTGGTTTTGATTGCATCACCACTACTGGTAACATGGTCATTCTGCCCCATCAGGGGTTTGGGCACATTTGGGCTGCCCTTGGGCAGAGGATTGGTAGGAGGGTAGCCTGCTTCTGAAGGTGGAAGAGGGAAGAGGATTTGTGCCTTCACCCCAGAGTTTTCCTGAGTACGTCCACCTGTCCCACAGGGGAAGAAGCCCGTAATCCTCAGCGTTCCATCCCCTTAAGCATCATAATCTGGCTCTTCATCTGTTTTTTGGCATATTTTGGTGTCTCGGCGGCACTCACCCTCGTGATGCCCTACTACCAGATTCATCCCGGCAGCCCCTTGCCACAGGCATTTCTCCATGTGGGATGGGCCCCTGCTAGATATGCCGTGGCTGCTGGAACCCTCTGTGCTCTTTCAACCAGGTCAGTGTCTGCCTCTCCCTGTCTGGTGGGAGATTCTCAGGTATCCCAGCCCTTGGGATTGAGAGATGAGAGAGACATCTGACCCCATGCTGACTTGGGTCTGTTCTGCTCCTTCAAGAGCTCATGTATATTCCGGTTTTCTTCTCCAGCCGCCTGGGTACCATGTTCCCCATGCCTCGAGTGATCTGCGCAATGGCAGACGATGGGCTCCTTTTCCGGGGACTCGCTCGGATTCATCCCCGCACACACACTCCCATCATGGCCACCATAGCATCTGGAACTTTTGCAGGTGAGAAAACAAAACTCACACCTTTCATCAGTTTCCTTACCTTGCATATTTCCAGTGGTTCCTCATCCCCCTCCCCCACCTTGTTTGTGCCTCATTCTAGCACTCATGGCATTCCTCTTCGAGCTCAGTGATCTTGTGGACCTCATGTCAATTGGGACCCTGCTTGCTTACTCTCTGGTGGTCTTTTCTGTTCTTGTCCTCAGGTGAGACTCCACTGCATCTTGGCTGCAGGTTCTTGGACTCATGGGGACTGGATGAGGAGCTAGTCCTCTTCCGCTTCATGCTGCCTCCTAAGCATACTACAGCACTCAGGGTAGGAAAAGGTGGATCAGGATGCCTGATATTGGACGAGCAGGGGCTGGTGTTCATAGTGCCTTAATACCTCTCATTCAGGTACCAGCCTGATGAGAATTTAAGTAAGAACAAGAAAACAGGGGTGGAAATAGTTGAGATAAAGCCTGCACCTCGAGCAGGTTCTTTGCAACCTGTACCTGAAGCAGGAACCGTGCAGGCTCCGCCCAGTCTGCATAACCCAGACAAGACCACCCCAACTCTGAAATCTGGCCGCATTGTCTACGCATGCAGCTTACTGCTTGGTGAGCAGTGGGGTTTCTGTCTGTGGAGGGAGAGGGTGGGAGTGTGTCTTTGGCAGCTGAGGAGGAAGCTCAGAGAGTCGGTGGCCCTTCTAGATGGGGCAGTTTTGGGGTGGGGTGTCTTGACATATTTGGCTTCTGGAGTTGGACCTGTTGTCCTCCAACTTGACCCTTGCAGCTCTCCTGCTGATGATCCTGGACCTAATACTGGCCCAATGGCCCAGCCATC
The DNA here is from genome assembly GCF_030435805.1 of Mustela lutreola. Taxonomy (NCBI): domain Eukaryota; kingdom Metazoa; phylum Chordata; class Mammalia; order Carnivora; family Mustelidae; genus Mustela; species Mustela lutreola. Next base: position 51,025,983 of record NC_081305.1, read on the forward strand.
TGCTGTCTGGAGACCCGGTGTATACCACAGGGGCTGTGCTGCTGCTGCTGCTCATTATTGGGCTCACTTTCATCATCTGGAGACAGCCCCAAAACCCCACTCTTCTTCACTTCAAGGTAGGTGACCTTTTGTCCCCAGACTCTCCACCCTGAGTGAATGAACTCTGTATGCTTTGAAGTCTACCACTCTTGGCTGGGTCAGAGAAGAAAATGGTCAGTTGCTAAAACAAGAAACTATTGTTTCGCATTCAGTACTTGGCTACCCACTCCTTTGGGAGCACTCAGTGGGATAAGAGTAGGCACTGAAGGTGCAGCGTAGGACTGGGGTCTTTCTTCCCACCCAGGTGGGGTAGATCTCCCTTCAGACATCTGTGCCGTGTTGCCCACAGGTTCCTGCTTTGCCTGTGCTCCCACTGCTGAGCTTCTTTGTGAATGTTTACTTAATGATGCAGATGACCGCTGGGACCTGGGCCCGATTTGGCATCTGGATGGTGATGGGTAAGTGGCTTTCTGGGGGGAAAGAGGCTTCTCAAGGGCTACCACTCAACCCTCTTGCTACTGCCTTTCCCCAAAACTGTCTCAGAGGCCATGGTAGAAGGCCTGTTGGGCACTTCTGAGTGGGTGGAGTGCCTACTTTTCCATGATTTGTCTCATTTCTCTACTAGGATTTGCCATATACTTTGGTTACAGGATCCGACACAGCTTGGAGAAGGACAGTGATCAACAGCCACCTGCCTCAAGCTCCCAAACTCTTGGCAAAAACATCCCTAGTGCTGAATTAGCTTAACCACAGGAAATAGATGCTGTGTGGAATTCCTCTGTACACTGGAGGTATCTTCTGTTTCAAGGGAGACTTTGAGCCTCTATGGAGTGAGCCTCTGTGTGTTTAGAGCACTGTATTTATTGCCAGTGGACAAAAATACCCTTAATCTTGTTTAAAATTTAAGTAAACCTTTGAAAGCATAAAATAAAAAAAAAATTACATACTTCATAAATGTGCAGTGGGATGAATTTTCACAAGGTACCAACAATGTAACCAGCAACTAGAGGAAAGGTAAAATATTACCTACACGTAAGAAGTGCCTTCTTGTGCCTATTTCCAGCGAAAACAGAGATTGCCACATGGGAAGAAAATGCAGGTTTCTCCTCTGTATTGTGTCAAGAATTGTACTTAATTTTTTATTTTTTTTAATTTTTTTTTTTTTATTTATTTGACAGACAGAGATCACAAGTAGGCAGACAGGCAGGCAGAGAAAGGGGATGGGGAGAAGCAGGCTCCCTGCTGACCAGAGAGCCGGATGCGGGGCTCGACCCCAGGAACCTGGGATCATGACCTGAGCCAAAGGCAGAGGCTTTAACCCACTGAGCCACCCAGTTGCCCCAAGAATTGTACTTAATTTTTTATTTTTTAAATTTAGTTAAAAAAATACTCTCTGTGAAGTGTGTAAACCTGGTGATTCACAGACCTGTACCCCTGGGGATAAAAATATATGTTTATAAAAAATTAAAAAAAAAAATACTCTCTATCCCCAGCACAGGGCTCAGACTCATGACTCTGCAATCACAATTTGTGTGCTCTACCAACTGAGCCAGCCAGGTGCCCCTGAAGAATTGTACATTAAGTTTTAGGGCCCCCAGGTGCCTGGGTGGCTCAGTCATTAAGTGTCTGCCTTTGGCTCAAGTCATGATCGCAGGGTCCTGGAATCGAGCCGTGTCAGGCTCCCTGCTCCATGGGAAGCCTGTTCTCCCTCTCTCACTCCCCGTGCTTGTGTTACCTCTCTCGCTGTGTCTCTGTTAAATAAACAAACAAACAAACAAATAAATAAATAAATAGAAAAAAAATTAGGGCCCTAACAGACTGGAAGCAAAAGGAACAGACTGGAAGCAAAAGGAACAGTAAGCTGCATGCACTTGCAAGTGCTAACAGGAAGCTGGCATAGCTATGTTAGTGTCAGACAAAGTAGACTAAAAAAATCACATGAAGTGGATCATTTCAAAATGCCCAAGAGAACTGGTTGTTTTTATTTTCCTACCAGCTTTATTGAGATATGACTGACTTATAACCTCATGTAAGTGATCATCTTTCTTTCTTTCTTTTTTTTTTAAAAAGATTTTATTTATTTATTTGACAGAGAGAGAGATCACAAGTAGGCAGAGACAGGTAGAGATGAGCAGAGAGCCCGATGCGGGGCTCGATCCCAGGACCCTGGGATCATGACCTGAGCCGAAGGCAGAGGCTTTAATCCACTGAGCCACCCAGGCGCCCCAAAGAGATCATTTTTCTTTGCATTTCTGTGGTACTCCTAGAGAGGCTGATGAAGAAAAGTTGTTGAGTTGAAGAAAACAGCATTTCCAGAAGTGGGGGCAGTGTGGGAAGTAATGGTGGTTGATCAGTGCGTGCTGTTGGGTGGAATGAGAAGACAAGACAGCAGAACACAATGCGTGAAACTGAGATTCTAGATGCTAAAGATGTTGGTAATAGTCAAGGACAGAATTGTCTGTGGGGTGAACGACTCAGGGAGAGTGACCATTTGCAGGGATGGAGGTCAAAGAAATGGAGTAGCAAAGTCATTCAGTGAATTTAAAAATGTAGGTGGAGGATTAGCAGCATTAGAAATAGCACCATTCTGCAAGTCCTAGGGAAATGATAGGGCTAGGGCAGCATTGGTTAATGGGACAAATTAAGATGAAAGTCTGATGGAAAAAGGTTGATTACCATTGTCACCACTAACATGGGACAACCAGATACATGTGCATCCTAGAGGGCTGCCATAGGCAACAGTGCTATCCATAAAGTGCTCGTGACAAAAGGAATCAGAACATAATCAAACCACACAATCTCCCCTCCCCCAACTCTCCAGGGGAAGTCAATGATCAATGAAATTTTCACCAAGGAGACCCTGAGAATAAGAGGAGGTTCTCTGGAAAGGTGATATGTGTAATGGTATAAAAATAATATATTCTTATAAGTGGAAAGGCTGACTCAGACCATATAGACTTAAAGGTTTTGGCAAATTTCGCCAAACTGCAGCAGCAGAGTATTGTGCTGTCCAAACAGACCTAAAAAGAGCCACATAGGTAATTGAAGTGTTCTAGTTTCATGTTAAAAAAAAAAAAAACCCTGTGTCCGTAAGCTTTAGGTGAGCTCCAGAGTGGTTATAAGGCTTGGGTGGCAACTGAGATGTTTCCGATTCATCCTGCCATGGGCAAAGTTTCCAGGATAGATTCATGAACTAGTCAGTCAGCGAGACTCCATTCTGCAAAACCTGTGGAAGGGTCTGGGAGACTTTCTCTTGGTGTTATGAGTCCTACGAATGATGAACCTGGCATGGTCAGGACCACCGTGCGCAGCATCAGCAGAAAAGCTACCCTAGGAAAGCAGAGCACAAACTCAGGGCAGGTATCTTGAGGTGTTGTGTAGAGGCTATATCACAGTGACTCCTGCACAAGCCCATTTTTTTTCTCCCCACCCTACTCCCTTTGGCTACTTTCAATAGGTTTTTGTTCCTTGAACTAGGAGTCCTGATGGACATACAATCTTCTAGTTTCCTTCTGTGGATCACCCTTGTGTGTCCAGACAGTGTCCTGCATCTCCCCTGGGGCTTCCAGTCTGTCGGTGTTGTCTCCACTGTGACCCTCCTGTTCCTCCTCTTTATGGCCCCCCATGCTACCCTTCCAATTCTATCCCCTCATGTCCTTTCCCCACCATACTCCTCTCCTTACTCCTCCACCTCCTCCATTTATTCAGGACAGCACCCACCCACACCTGTAGTCTATGGATACTGGCACCCCAACCCTGGGGCAAACCACACATAAGCCCTATTTGTACCCCAGACTCTGGATCCTTGTTGACCTCTGTGAGACACTCCTCTGTGCTCTAACCACACAGCCAGCATGGTGCCAAGGCTCTCCTTAGGTCTCCCAGGCCACACTCATGAGCATTCAAGTCTTCCAGCTCTTGAAGGCTACCCTGGACTCTCCTTGAGTCTCCCAGGACCTGTCTGAGCACTAGCCATTCCTCCCCCCAACACCAGGCCCTTCCACCCCTCTTCCTGCTTCTCAACTCACTCCTGTGGGCTCTAGTTCTTTCCACAAAAGGACCCATACCCTTCTCTCCGGGGCTGACAACTTCAGATGGCTTAGGCCCATCCTGAGTCTAACAGCTCCCTCAACTCTTCCAGGACTGGATCCTGGGCCCTGGCCCCTCCCACAGGACACAGTCACTTGCCCTCCTCAAGCATCACCTCTTTGCCCCTGCTGCAGGACCTCCAGGATCTGGTGGAGGTCCCGAGTACTGGTCCCATTCCTTCCTGAACAGATCGCATGTGACCACCCAACAAAGTGACAGGCTCATACGTGATTTTAATGTTAACTATTCTAGTGAGTGTCTAGTTAAGCTGCATGGTGGTTTTACTTTGCATTTCCTTGATGAAAGATGAAGTTGAGCCCATTTTCACTTGCTCACTGACCATTTGGCCAACTTCTCTTGGAAGTGGTTATTTAAGTCCCCTCACCCCTTTAAAACAGACTTTTTACTGACTTGGGGGATTCTGTGTTCTATATGCGTCCTGTCAGGTGCATGGAGAATTATTACGTTGCCCAGTATGCCTCTGACTTTTTTCAGTCTTTGAGGTGTCCTCGATGAACAGAACTCTGTACTTTCGATGAAGTCCAACGTATAAACTTTTCATGTTTCGCATCTTCTGTGTACTAAGGAACACCGTCCACCCAAGGCTGTGACAGTAATCTCCCGTATTTCCTTCTACAAGTTGGACCGTCTTTTCTAAATTCTTGTGCCCACGGGGGGTGTTCCTGTAGGAGTTCACTAAGAGCAACACTAACGGTGATGATGGTAAGAACAACAGCTAATATTTATTGAGCATACACAGTATTCCAGATACACCGTCAGAGTTTACATGTACCAAACTCAGTCACCACAACAGCAGTATTAGGCAGGTGTGATTGTCCCCATCTCACACACAACGCACAGGGGTAACAAGGTCATTTTTCCAGTGTGTCACAGGAGTAAAGGGGTGGGATGGTGATGGTAAGGGAGGGTGTGTACCATGGCGGGACGCTCTCCCACATGGGTTACATTAGCAGAGTTATTCCCTAGAACAAATCTGAGATAGAGCTTGAATGGTGGAGGGAGGCTTCTATCCACCCATGAAACCAATTCAGCAAGACAAAAAACCCCACAAAAAACAAGTCTACACTTAGTGTGTTGTGATCATGAAGAAGTGATTTCTCCATTCTCCAAATCTGCCTTGAGCATGACTATTCTGAGATGCTATAAGCAAGCAGGAGAGTGACCAGTGAAGGCTTTCCCATGCTAAACTGTATCATGGATTTTCCTTGTGCTGTGGAAGCAAGAAATGCTGTATAGAAACTTCTGTCCTTTCTTTTCGTTCAAAAGGTTTATCAGCAGCGTGAACACTTGGATGTTCTCTAAGATGGTTCACGTGGTGACATGCCTTCCCACATTCCTTACACTCAAAAGGACTTCTCACCAGTGTGAATTTTCTGATGCTGTGTAAGTTGATGGCCATGACTAAAGGCCTTCCCACACTCTTTACACTCATAGGGCTTTTCCCCTGTATGAATCCTCTCATGTTTAACGAGGCTTGACCCATAGATGAAGGCCTTCCCACACTCCTTGCACTTGTAAGGCGTCTCACCCGTGTGGATTCTCTCGTGCTGGGTGAGGTGGTAGCCACAATTAAAGGCCTTCCCACATTCTGTGCATTTATATGGCTTCTCACCAGTATGAATTCTCTCATGTTTAACCAGGCTCGAACCCCAGCGAAAGGCCTTCCCACACTCCTTACATTCGTGAGGTTTCTCACCAGTGTGGATTTTCTGATGCTGGGTGAGATAATTGACTCGAGTGAAGGCCTTCCCACATTCCTGACATTCGTAGGGCTTCTCACCAGTATGAATTCTCTTATGCTGAACGAGGCTCGAGCCACAGATAAAGGCCTTCCCACAGTCCTTACATTCATAGGGTTTTTCACCACTATGAATTCTCTTGTGCTGAATTAGTTTATACACACGGCTAAAGGTCTTGCCGCAGTCTTTGCATTCATAGTCTTTCTCCCCAGTGTGAAATCTCTGGTGCTGAGTGAGTTCGTCACCACGTCTAAAGGCTTTCCCGCAGTCCTTACATTCATAGGGTTTCTCTCCCGTATGGATTCTCTTATGAATGACGAGGCTCGAACCCCATCTAAAGGCCTTCCCACAGTCCTTACATTCATAGGGTTTCTCACCAGTGTGGATTTTCTGATGCTGAGTGAGCTGATTACCCCAACGAAAGGCCTTTTTACAGTCCTTACATTCATAGGGTTTCTCACCCGTGTGAATTTTCTGATGCTGAGTGAGCTGGTAGCCACGACTAAAGGCCTTCCCACACTCCTTACATTCATAGGAATTCTCCCTAGTATGAAGTCTCTGCTGTGGTCTAACAGAGGTATTTTCTCTACAAGCAGGCGTTTTCTCACAGTTGATTATCATTTGATTGAAACAGCCCTCTTGAGGGCCCCGTGGTCTTTCACACTCACCTTCACACATCCAGTCAAGGCCAAGGGATTTACTTTTTCCATTTGAGTTCCATTTGGATAAATTCATTTCATAAAGGCCCTTTTCTGTAGGCAAACTCTTGGTCCCATATGGTGACTCTAAATCTGGAAAAAATTAACAGTTTGTTTTATTTTAAGGAAAATTAAAACGCAAACGAACCTAACCACAACCCAAAAATTTCTCTGACAGAAATAAAACTTCTCTAGGAGAACAACACAAGTCACCTAGGGCTCTCATTAAATGTATGGCTCCACTGTACTTAATGAGGAAACATCGCAGACGCTCCTGCTGAAGTCAGACAAGGAAGAGGAACCGCCTCTTAGCCCGCAGATTTCCTATCAGCTGTCATAATTAAGGAAAAAGCAATCGGAGGGGCAGATCTCAAAAACAGAACACAATGTGTGGATGATGTGATGATGCACCTGGACAAACCCAGGAAAATCAAATATAGAGCTAATGTGAAAAACAAGAAAATAACCTGGGTATAAAACTAACATTCTGAAGTTAATGTACCTGTCAGTCACATAACGAAAACAATTCTGGACAAAAAGACCCACCATCAAAGGCAATGAAAAGGACATTGTAGGAGTAACTGCAACAAACATGGTCAACGCCTGTGAGGAAATGTTTTGGGGGATCTGACCGTCAATGGGGACACTTAACTCCACCAGGCTGCAAAACCCAGAACGCACTTAAGTGCATGACTTCATAATGGTGCCAGAAAGTGTCAGATGATCAGCTTTGGGGCATGCGAGCCAACCAGCCCTTTATTACAAGAAATAAGTTTTTCCTTTAAAAACAACATTTTTATCCATTACGAACAGTGTCACTACATAACCAAGTAGCAGATACAGCACAGTTTCTCTGTAAGAACTGGGAGCGCAAACAAACAAAGCAGTAACAGAAGGGCGCTCGGTGCATGTCCGCTGAGCTCTGGGTCTGCCTACTGGGTGTCGGTGAGGGCTAACTGCACAGGAAGAACCATACTGGATGACGTCCTGTGACATCAGAATGTAACAGCATCCAGGAAGGAGCATTAGCGAACATTAGAGAAAAGGAAAAGAGCACTCAAGGCTGGGATACCAACCACCTCGCAGGAGCTACGAAGGGCACGGGGTCATGTGGTCTGCACCCCTGCTACTCAAGGCGTGGCCCACGGACCAGCAGCATCAGCAACATGGGAAGCAGGAGTAAGCGAGAAGCAAACCAGTAAGAGGGGAATGGGATGAAGATCAGGTTCATGGTGGTGACTTCTTCCCCAGAGGCCATCCGTGGCCTTCATAGGGAGCTTTCCAAATGCCCAAGGGGTACACCCGTTCCTGCCTCACAGAGATGTTTACTGAAGCGATGGCTTGTCCCAGCCAGCCCAGCTGTCATTCTCCTCGGCACTGTGCTCCCTCTCAGCCATCTTTCCCTTGTTCCCCAACACAGCAAGTCACATCTGGCTTAGAAATGAAAGGTCCTGCTTTCACAAAAAGAAATGTCACATGGTGTAGAATTTGAGAAAAAAATTATATGCTCAAAAGTTCTTTGGAGGAACGCCTGGGTAGCTCAGAGGGTTAAGCATCTACCTTCGGTTCAGGCTGTGATTTCCAGATCTTGGGATCAAGTCCTGCCTCTGGGGCTCTCTGCTCAGCAGGGAGCCTGTCTCTCCCTCTGCCTGCTACTCCCCAACCCCCCGCCATGCTCTCTCTCTCTCTCTCAAATGAATAAATGAAACCTTAAAAACAAAACAAAACAAAAAACACAAAAAAACCTTTGATGGAGACTTAGAAATTTATGTCAAGCTGAAAGTCAAAATGATGAGAATGCAGAAAAGAAAAGGGATTAAAGAACAAGCAACCAGAGAGGAAAGGTCTTATTTCAAATTCCGAGGGTCTTACCTTTGGAGGCAGGACAAGAGGGGAGGTGACAGTGTGGATTCTTGGTTCTGCCTCCCCTGTCTGATCAAGTTACTCCGTGTCTGAATAAACTCACCCACAAGTTCGACACAGCAATCGTGCCTACCCCACAAACTCGTGGGACTGAGGCCAAGTGTAGCAATCAGCCACTACTATTACGGCTGATACCTCTCTAATAGAAAAACAAGACATAGCCTGAGATGTATGTAAGATGTTTCCTCCAAACTGTAACTTAGAATTCAGGAATTGTAACTTTCCGCCTCACCTCAGGTACAAAGCACAGCCCCTGGAAAACGCCGCTTCGCTCCACTTCCAATGCAGGCTGGCTTACTAGAGGAGGTCAAGCTCCCTGAGGTGGCCCACCAGAGTGCCGCAGACCACTAGCAGCAGTCGGGCATGAACACACCAAGCCGGGGTGCAGCTCAACTCTGAAGACGGTTAGAACTGGAACTCACCCTCTGGTCACTGAGGAGGAGAGGGGCTTAGAGGAAGGGCCCGGCCAAGCTGGGAAGAGGTGAGGAGATGGAGGTGTGTGATGCCCATTTCAGATGAGACAAGGCTCAAGACACTTCTTGAGAAGAGGAAGAAATTCAACCCCTTCTTGGAAGTCAGTCCTGACACTCGCAGTGGAGGGAGTGGACATTCCAGCGGACAGGGCAACTCACCCAGGGAGACCAGGTTACTGTAGTTCTCCAACATCACGTCCCAGTACAGGTCCCTCTGTGAGGAGTTCAGGCATGCCCACTCCTCCTGAGAGAAGTTGATGGCTACGTCTGAGAATGTCACCAAACCCTGAAAACACAAACCCACACATCCCTGAGGAGAAGGACAGCACAGAGAGGGCTCTGCTCTGGGTTGGGCTGGACCCAGCAGCAGACCACAGGACTGTGAGGTACGTGGGGCACAGTGGGGACTGGGACAGAGCAGAGCCCCTAATGCTCCTGAAGAGCTCGCTGCTGCAGAGAAAGCGCACACCCTGCGCAACACCTCATCACCCCAAGCTGTCAGGAGGCACGAAACCATCCCGGGCTGCTCCTGTTCACAAGCACGGGGCCCGCTACGGGCCTGCCTCGTCACATCTCGGCAAGCGTGGATGCCTGCGGCACCTTTCCACCCTCCCAGGGAAGGAAAAGGCCTAGGCTTTTGATTCTGAAGTGTGAAGTGAGAGCTTTTATTTTTGAAACGAGGGTTTATGTGCCTGAATATTCTCAGCCTCAAGGTCATTATTTTGCCAAGGTTTTAAGCATTCTTCCTACGTGACGACAAAAGCATTTTCTTATTCCATCGCAGGGATGGACTGGACTTAATTCTTAGTTGTACACTTAGGTACAACCAAACATCTAAGGTTTTCCCCAATTCTGGGGGTATATGATCACCTACAACTTCTGCACTGGGTGGCCGTGACAACCCACCACCCCGGGCTTTTCTCTGCTCCTGATTGAGAGAACTGCTGTCAGACGCTGGCTGGTGTGGAGGGTGTGCTCAACAAGCGCCCTTCATATCCCCTGGTAACCTCGCGGCCTCTCAGCGCTCGGGCCCCCATCATAGTCCAAGCCAATCCCAAAAGCCTCACGGAGCTCCAGCTCTCACCACCACTGACCCGGAGAGCCGCCAATGTGAACTTTCCCTCCCCTCCGCCGGGGAAAAACGCCGGTGGAGAACGGCAGGGAGTTTCCGTTTTTGCATGCGGTCAAACGGGGACCAACATCTGCAACTCATAAACCACACCCATGACTCGTATTTTTCCCAAGGGACTCTCCTCCCCTCCTGCTCCTGCATTCCTCTTGACGGCAAGGTGAGCACAGAGGAGACATGGAATGCCCAGCTCGGGGGTGAAGAGAGCATTAGTCACACAGGTGGGCAGGGGCTATACGGCACTGCCATTCGCCAGAATAGGAAGAACCTGGCAGTGGGTCATTACATGGGCCTGGGATGGGCAGGAGGCTTCAGGAATATTTCACAAGAACAGCCACGGGACCTAAATACATTTTAAGAAGGAAAGAAATATATACTTACGTGTGCCATAGTTCTAGAATCAACTGATCTGTCCTCTTGGGGTTTCTTTTATCAAAGACACAAAATCCAGAGAAGCCAGAGATAGACGAGAAAAAAACAGGCATTAAAATAAGTGCACCTTGGTCCCCAAATGACTTAATACGAGCTTACTGGTCCTCCATCTTTGTTTCCAAGCCTCCCGACCCTGGCGGTTTCCTCTCCCACAAGACACACACACCAACATGATGAATCCAGAAAGGATGAAGAAGGATGTGAACAAAACAGAAAAATAACCTTCCTGAAGCCCTGTAAAACCCAGCTGTGCACACAGAAGAGTTTTTATTTGTTTTTGCCTTGAAGTCATACCTACTTTTATCTGTTGTTTCTCAATGTAACTTAAAAACAATTTTTTTTTTTTTTGAAGTATGCTCTACTGCCCACATGGGGCTTGAACTCATGACCCTAAGATTGAGAGTTGCATTCTCCACCGAATAAGCCAGCCAGGCACCCCTCAACATGTTTTTTCTTACCTGAACTATGCTGACACACAGTATTAGTTAGTGTCAGGCGTACAACACGGCGATTCCACAAATCTGTACATTATACTGTACATGCCACAGGTGTAGCTGCCTTCCGTCACCACACGTCACCATGGACTGTGTTCCCTATGCGGTGACTTCCCTCCCCAGGACTCACTCCCTAATTGGAAGCCTGGGCCTCCTGCTCCCCTTCACCCATTTTGGCCCCCCTGCTCCCTGGAAACTATGTTTATCTGTTTTCTGGATTTATGGGTTTGTTCTTGTTTACGTTTGTTCGTATGATTTATTATTTAGATGCCACGTATAAGTGAAGTCATATGGTTTTTACCTTTCTCTTTTCACTGAGCATCATACTCTCTAGGTGCATCCATCTTGTTGCAAATGGCAAGATCTCATTCCTTTTTGTTTTTTGTCCCCTACTTCCAAGAGGTAATCTACATTATACCTGATAGGAAGGTCTTGGTTTTGACCAGTCGTAGGGCGGGAACTGACTACACCAAGAAGACCCACCAGGAGATTCAGGGTGGCGCTTTGGGTCATGCGGTATCAACTGGCCTGGGAACCGAGACTGACACGTAGATGAGTCAGCCACATCTGGATGATCGATCAGTGAACTGTGCCTAAGTGCTGAAGCCCCAGCGGAAACTCTAGGTCGTGAAGCTCGGTGACCTTCCCTGGTTGACAATCCTCTATGCATACTGTTCTACATCGATGCCAACAGAGCACCCAGTCCCAACTCCAGTGGGAGAGGACACTGGAAGCTCCGTGCTGGGGATACTCCGGGACTTGAGTTTATAGGCTTGTTTCCCTGGCTGGGGTGAATCTACATCCTCTCCCTGTATTTACTGGGAACTCTGAGTAGAATGGCTCTCAAGGGATTTCTAGGAATCCTTCTAGTTCTGAGAGAGATATAAAACAGAAACAGAGAAACAGCAAAAAAAAAAAAAAAAAAAAGAAAAAAGAAAAAGAAAAGGCCTGGGAAGGTCACGATCCCTTGTGCAGAAAGAGTAACGAGCGGGCGCCTGGGTGGCTCAGTGGGTTAAGCCGCTGCCTTCGGCTCAGGTCATGATCTCAGGGTCCTGGGATCGAGTCCCGCATCGGGCTCTTTGCTCAGCAGGGAGCCTGCTTCCTCCTCTCTCTCTGCCTGCCTCTCTGCCTACTTGTGATCTCTCTCTGTCAAATAAATAAATAAAATCTTTAAAAAAAAAAAAAAAAAAAAAAAAAAAAAAAAAAAAAAAGAGTAACGAGCAAAAACTGCTTGTGAGACTGGCCCATGGCCCATGACTGGACCTCCAGAGGGTCCCCGCGGTTCCCTGCCTGACATGAGTGGCTCATGGCTCTTCAGCTGGTTGTATGAATGATGTGGTTTATCCTGCTGAGCCCGTGCTTTCCTCTGGGAGTCTGGAACTTTGGTATGTGCCAGAGAGAGGGTCCTCTGTGACTGATAAAAACCCTGGCCTTCCCCGCCCACATGAGCTTCCCTGGTGGACAAGGCTTCGAGGGCGTTGCTGTAACTTGCTGCTGGAGTGATTATGCGTGTCCTACTTGCCTGCACTGGGAGAGCGCTCTGGGAAGCACGTGCCTGGTTTCCTTCTGGTGTCGTCTGTCCCATGCACCTGTCCCTCTGCTGATGGTGCTATGTATCCTTTCATTGCATAAATCTTGGCCTTGGACAGGACTACGTGTTGAATCCTGTGAGTCCACCCAGAGAAACAAGAACCTGGTGGTGGTCCTGGTGACACCCAGACACACCTTTTGACCTTTGACCTTGCTTTTCTTCTTTTTAAGTACACCTCATGGGGTGTCTAAGAGGAGCAAGGCATTGGCCTGACATGTGTATGTGTGTGCGTTTCTTTTTAATTCATGAAACGACACTCTCTCAGAGAAACTTCTTTTTAAACAGTTTCCCTCTGAGGTATCTTTGCATTATTTTACTCACAACTTTTGTTTCCTTTCGCTTCCTAACCCCTAAAGCAACTCTTTGATGTCTACCTACACCCACGTATGTCAGGGCACTGACTAGAAAAATGACTAAGATTCTGAAGGACATTCTGTGCGTGCTGACGGCTATCTGGGTGGGAGGCTGAACTTGACTGAGCTTTTTCCTCCAGCCATGGCGTCCTGTGGAACCCTACACCACGGGACCCTGTAGGCTTCACTTTGCATCAACATCATTAGAGAAAACATGTATGGTGTAACACTTAGCAAACAAATTCCACTGTACTCCACACAGAGCCCATGTGTTCAGAATGATCCTGTCATGACCTGACAAGAGAATGATGTCCCCTTCCCAGCACCTCTCACGGCACAGTCACCTAGAAGTCTCCACAGGCCGTGACCACAGGCTGCCCTGGGCTTCCATTCAGTTTCCCTTTCCAGCTGGCTCATAAGAAATGGGCAGGGAACAACGTCCTCTCAGTCACCTGCTGTTCTAAGCACTGCTATTGTATTGCAGGCACTTAACAAGAGTATGGCTCGGCTGCAGCATTCTACTTTTTGGAGTTATCTCTTGGAAATAGGTAGAGTAGTGCACAAATGTATGTATCAGAATGTTCAAGGGCTAGGTTCCAAAAAACTTTCTGAACTAAGTGTAGATTCATGTGCAGCTGTAAGCAATAATACCGCAGGATCCCGCACCCTTCCCCCGACTGACCCCAATGGTAATCCATCACAAATATGTAGTACGATGTAACGACCAGGACATTGATATTGATGTCAGCCACCAATTTTATTCAGATTTTCCAGAGAATCATTTTAAAAAATGAAAGAAAAAAAAAAGCAGAGATATCTCATATAAAAGAGATTAAATAAATTATGTCTGTTATAATTGCATCTAATGTGCTTACTAATAACGATACTGATTTATACTATTTGAGAAAGAAATTTAAGCTGAAGTGCTAAGTGAAGAAGGTAGGTTTAATAATGTATGCATAATGTGGGAGGAGAGCTCTTGGTGAAAGTAAGAATAAGGCTCTGTGGTCTGACTTTCAGGATGTGAATCTGAGCTTTGACCATTACTAACCTCATACTGTCTCTTCCCCGCGGAAGACTGGGGTTAGAAACAGCACCTGCCAGGTTAAGACTGCATTGAACTTTTAGGAAGATAATCTACATGAAACACAGTAATATCAACAGTTACTTAATACAATTTAGCAGTTATAATTGAAAATCAGTAAATTACACAATCCTTAATCTGATTTTATAGAAAAAACTCAAGCCTGCCTTCTCTTTTCTTCTTATGCTAAAACACGCACTCACAACTGTGGCCTCTATAATCCACACTAACTCAAAACTTTCAGAGCCTCTTAAAAACGAAGTTCTTTTTTTATTAGCATTAGCAAAAAAAGAAGGGTCTAAGACATATAAGGAGGAGATGTTCCCTCTCCATCCGCAGAGAGGGACAGACATGCTTCTGCATGGAAAATCCAGCTCAAAGAATGTAAACTGAGGGGCGCCTGGGTGGTTCAGTCTTAAGTGTCCAACCCTTGGTTCTGGCTCAGGTCATGATCTCAGGGTTGTGAGATCGATTCCCCCAACAGGCTCCATGCTGGGCGCGGAGTCTGTTTGAGGCTCTCCCTCTGCAACTCCCCTGCTCACACTCTCTGTCTAAAATAAATAAAATAAAACAAACTGAGGAGAGGCCAAACTGAGAACACTAGCAAGTGGCCAGATCTTTTATTCCAAGGAAGATTTCTGTGAACACTTTAATTTAAAAAAAAAATAAACAATCTTTAAACCCAATATGGGGTTTGAACCCATGACTCTAAGGGTCGCATGTTCCACTAAGCCAGCCAGGTGCCTCTGTTTACATGAACATTTTAAACTACTGTCTTCTTACATTTTTCTCAAATATCCACTCATGGAAATGTTACATGCAGTTCGTATTTGTAGTATCAGTGACTCCTGTCATGCTCTGTGAAAGAAAAATTAAAATCCTAGAAAATCAAATTTTGAAAGCCTGTCTTTACTGATCCTGTGTTCGTGGCATTAGTTTCAAATGATGTCTTTCTAATCCTTTAAGGTGTAAATGTATGAGAGGTTTTTGGAAAGCAAGATGCGACCCACCGGTACACCACTCTCCTCTCCACATGCACCCAGGTATCACGTCACTCGCAACTGAGCTGGACTCCTCTATAAACCAAGATTTGGAGACTGTTTGGTTCAATTATGTATCAGCAGGATCCAGTGCTCTGGAGACATATATGCACACACCCATGCATGGGGCGGGGGAAGGGCTGGAAACACACATACCAAAATATTAACAGCAATTATCTCTGGATGGTACAGCTATGGGTAATTTCAAGTGTCTTCTTTACGAGCTCCTTAGGAAACAACCTTTTGCTGCAGGCCTGTATTAATTCCATGATAAGAAACAGGATTTAAGATAGTCCCCAGTTTAAAACAAATCAATAAAGAAAAAATCCAGTTATGGGGGAGTAGGTATATTGTGGTCATGAGCCTAACTGTGTGTGGATAGGCCTGTCTCCCCAACATGTCCGTGTCCTAACCCTGGAGCCTGTGAACACATTATATTACATGGCAAAGGCGAGTTAAGTTGCTGGTCAGCTGACCTCAAGACAGGGACGTAGCCCAAATTACGCCAGGTAGGCCCAACATAATTGCAGGGGTTCTTACAAGCGAATGAGCGGGAGAGAAGAAAGAAAGACGTGACCACCGAGGCAGGGTCAGGATCAGTGTGACTAGGTTCTAGTCTAGACAGGATTTCTGAAACATGCAGCTGTTCCCTGGGGAGACCTGGTCTTTGAAAAATGGGAGTAGCTTCATAGTAGAGAAAACTGACAAACCACCTCAGCTAGATAACCAAGCACACACTCCGCAATCATAAATCATGCTGACGGTTTGTCTTCCTGCCACAACATGACGAAAGTAGTTATCTCCCACTCCCAAAACCAAAGGCCCAGGCCAATCACGAGAAAAGCATCAGGTTCCAAGACAGGGGCATCCTACCAAACACCTGTACCTCTTAAAACCTTCAGGGTCATCAGAAACAAGATAAGTCTGAGAAACTGTCACAGCCAAGAGGAGCTTAAGGACACATGACAATGAAATGTAATGTGATCTCTGGGATCGCATCCTGGAATACATGAAGAATGTTACATAAAAACTAAGGAAATCTGAATAAAGCATGAACTTCAGTTAATGTATCAGAACAGGCTCATCAATTTTAACTACTATCCCATACTAAGGTAAGTTGTTAACAACGGGACAGTGGGTACAGGGTATCGGGGAATTCTCCCTACCAACTTTGCAATTTTTTCTGCAAATCTAAAACCACTGTAAAAATTAACAAGATCAATTTAATAAGAAGAATATGGAACCATATGTAGCCTACAAAGCATGAACTGTTCGATATGTGACCTTTCAGAGGGAAAGCCTGCCAAGCCCTGCTCTAAGTCCCAGAACTCACACTTAACATCAAGCCACATTGCTTCTCGCAGTTCATGCAAAGATGCAACTGAAACAGACTGAAGCTGTCAGACTTCCAACAAGATGTGGACAATACAACAAATTTCTATTTACTGATCAGTGAAAAAAAAAAAAAAAATCCCTGGCTTTGATGATAAAGACCTTTGTTCAAACCCCATTTTTATTTATTTACTTATTAAAATAATGGCTCAATTCCTTCGAATTTTATTTCATTTTATTTTTTAAAAGTTTAAGTGGGCTCCTTGGCAAACGTGGGGCTGGAACTCACCACCCCGGGATCAGGAGCTCCACGCCCCCCCTGCTCGCTGGGGCAGCACACTTCCTAATAGCTGCACACTCTACTCACTGGGCCAGCCAGGCGCCCCTCAAACCCCACTTTAAAAATTTTTAAATTTAAAAGCATCACCAAGCTGGAAACGTTGTTATTTAGTGGCCACAAGAATCAAACCTTCTCTGTTCTCACTGTACTCTGACAGTCAGGCCTGTGGGAAAGACAGAATCCCACCTTAAAACAAGTATCTTCCTAACCAAACCACAGGCTAAAATCAAGCACAAGGCAAACCTCCCGGCCCTGTCCTTCTGTTCTGTGCATACAAATGCAAGGCCCCATCTCGCCTCTCGGCAAAGAATTCGTCCTGGTGGGGGGCATTTCAGGCCAGGGAGAGCAAATATTCCAGAGTCCTCTCAACACCAGACATGTACCGAACGAAAAGGTAACTCATCTGAACCTTGACTTTAAGATGCGTTAAGAGTCTTCTTCCTTCAGGGTACTTGTTCCGGAGGACGGCTGGCCTGGGGAAAAGAGAAGGAGATACTAGGGCCTTTCTGGAGCACACGTGGGATCAGAAAGCTCCGTCCAGACCAACGCACCCTAACTCAACCCGATCGCAAACAAGGGGGAACTGCGATCTGGTATCTCTGAGCTTTCTGGGGACCAGGTCGCAGTAAGAGGGGTTCTGAGGTATGCAGCAGCCCCCTGCCCGCATCTCCCCGTTCCCTCCTGCTACTCAGGGAGCCAGGAGAGCGCTGCTCCCCTCAGTCATCTCAGCCCTGTGCCTGCCCCCTTCCTGCTGGTCACTATCTGCGGGGCGCGGGCTCTCCCCTACCTCTGAGACCACTGCCCCTGAGTTGGCCTGCGAGGCCAGAGAAGGCAGTCGGACCTCAGAGCTGCAGGCTGCACTGTCCCCCAGCCCCGGCCGGTCCCCCCAATCGGTCCCGCGGCCACCCCCGCGGCGGCGCAGGGGTCCCTCCCCGCGCGCAGCCGCTGCCGGGCAGCGCCGCCCCGCCCCCACACACTCCTCGAAGTGCGTCACAGCCACGGAGCCGGGGACTGTCCCCTCCCCGGGGTCCCCGGGCCCCAACACCCCCGCCACCACCGCACTCCTCTACCGGGCGGCGGGCCCCGGCTCCGCGTCCGGCCTCCTCTCCCGGGGCGCCCTCCTGGCCGCCCTTTCCCGCCGCAGCGCGCATGGCTTTCCTGCCAGGAGGCCAGTCACTCACCTCTCGGGACCCCAGGACTCAGGGCGTCAGGAGGGGGCGCAAGGCTGGATGTCAACTCGGGACCGCGGCTACGGGATGCCGAACCCAGACAATCCTCCGCGCAGTAAACCTCTCCCAGCAGGCACCTCGGGGCGCTCCGACTCCGGGGAGGGAGCGGCGCAGGGGTCAATGGGAAATGTAGTTCAGCAGCCCGGGAATACGCGGAGCTGCACATGAGGCGGTCTACTTCGCCAGCATGGAACCCTACGCGGCCCACAAGGAGCTGTGCCTCACAGACTTCTGGGAAATATAGTTCAGAGCAAAGAATTGCTTGGGGATGAGAGACCAGCCCTGCTCCCAACATGCATTTCGCTCTCTTACGTAAGGGTGGCTAGCCGTCTGTGTGACGTTACTCATTGATCAGTAATTGATTTTAGAGTGATTCAGACTTGTCCTTCGTTATTTGATTAAAAAAAAAAAAACCCCGTTTTTCTAATTTTGACATCCCTTCTACATCCATTAATATCCATTATAAGGGAAAGTAAGGCTTTCCCTTACAAAGGTGGACTATGTGGTTCTACTCTAGTATTGATCCCTTGTAAAGGCAGCATCTTTGTCTTCTTAACCCTTTTTAGAGTCATCAGTCATTTTTAAAAGCTACCTTTAGTGATAAGTTGTCTCTGGCTTTTTCTTGTAGGCACACTTCATTTTTCTCAGAGATTTTATTTATCTGAGAGAGTGTGTACACAAGTGGGGTGTGGGGAAGGGCAGAGGGAGAGGGAGAAGCAGGCTCTCCACCGACCAGGGAGCAGGGAGCCCCACGTGGGGCCTGATCTCAGGACTCTGGGATCATGACCTGAGCTAAAGGCAGAGGCTTAACCAACTGAGCCACCCAGGGCCCCTCTTGTAGGCTTACTTTATTCCTTCTCTGTCCCAGATGCAGAACCAGCCACTTCTCCAAAAATCCCTGGCTCCTGTTGTTTGGAAATGACATTAGAGAACACAAACTCTGTACTTTTGGGTTGACAATCCTTTTAGGTATTTCCAGTGAACAGAAGTGGGGAAAGAATCCTTGTGTTTCTATTCAAGTATTTTCAAATAAAACTTAATCTTATAGCATTGTTCCCTCATTAGGGTCCGAAGTCAAAGGCCAAAAAAGAATTCTTGAGATGTCTTTGTGCCAAAAGGTTGTTTTATTAAAACATGGGGACAGGACCCAGGGGCAGAAAGAGCTACCCTGGGGTCATGAGGAGTGGCCCATTATACACTTTCAAATTGGGAGGGGGTTAGGGATAGTACCAGTCTCTAAGAAATTTTGGAAGCAAGGTTTCCAAGGTTTCCAAGACCTTTAGTGGGCTCACTATTGTTGGGAAAAAGTTATTTATTACTAATAAAACCTGAGTCATGAGACCCTTCAGATGTATATCGGTGGATCATGTGTTTGGGGGATGATTGCCCATCTGTATCTTGAAGGGTAAATACAAAGGAAGTTTCCAATGGGATTTTTAAAAAAATATTTTATTTATTTATTTGACAGACAGAGATCACAAGTAGGCAGAGAGGCAGGCAGAGAAAGGGCCAGGGAAACAGGCTCCTTGCTGAGCAGAGAGCCTGATGTGGGGCTCGATCCCAGCACCCTGGGATCACGACCTGAGCTGAAGGCAGAGGCTTTAACCCACTGAGCCACCAGGTGCCCCTCCAATGGGATTTTTATATGCTAAAGTAGACTTACAGGATCCTGGGGGTTAAGTGACAGTTGGTTGCCTTTTGCCCTTAGCAAAGTATTAACATTGAGGCAGTTCCTAGAGGAATGTCACTCTGCTTGTTTCAAGGACTTGTCAATGGGCTGTAGGTGGTAAGGGAATTTAGTAATTTTTCTTCTTCTTGGGGCACCTGGGTGGCTCAGTGGGTTAAAGCCTCTGCTTTCAACTCAGGTCATGATCCCAGGGTCCTGGGATCGAGCCCCGCATCGGGCTCTCTGCTCCACAGGAAGCCTGCTTCCCCCTCTCTTTCTGCCTGCCTCTCTGCCTACTTGTGATCCCTCTCTCTCTATCAAATAAATAAAATCTTAAAAAATAAAAAATAATAATTTTTCTTCTTCCTTTGTTTCCCACATCATCAACTTTATAACACAATTATTTCCTGTTACCTATAATATATACTTTCAGAATAGTAATGTCAATAGTACTATGAGTGATGTAACTAAAGAAAGTTGGAAATGTTCTCTGTAATTCCTTTTGTCTTTAGAATGGGTAAAGCCGATGGGGCACCTGGGTGGCTCAGTTGTTGAAGCACCTGACAAAGACTCAGGTCTTGATCTCAGGGTCCTGGGACTGAGTCCCATGTCAGGGCCTGTGCTTATTAGCAGGGATCTGCTTGTCTCTCTGCTCCTCCCTCTGCTCATGTTCTCTCTGTCTTGCGCGAATCAATCAATCAAATACATAAGTAAATAAAAGATTTTACTTATTTATTTGAGAAAGTGAGTGAGTGAGAGAAAGAGAGCGCAAGTAGGGTGAGAGGCAGGGAGAAAGAAGCAGACTACCTGATGAGCAGGGAGCCAGTCATGGGGCTTGATCCTCGGACTCTGGGATCATGACCGCAGCAGCCTAGGGCAGATGCTTAACCGACTGAGCCACCTAGATGCCCCTAAAATCTTAAAAAAAAAACAAAAACAAAAACAAAAAAAGGTAAAGTCAAGATACTGTACTGTTTCTTCATCAGTAATGAACTATGTAAAAATTGTGCTGGAATGACAAGAGTAGTTATTTGGAGAAAGATCAAATTCACTCACTATCTCAAACTATATATCAGAATAAAGTACAAATGGATCAGAGATGTAAATGTAAAAAAAAAAAAAAGCCCCCCAAAAGCCAAAAATAGAACTATCCTAAAACTCAGCAATTACACTACTAGGTATTTATCCAAAGGATACAAAAATAGTGATTCAAAGGGACACATGCATGCCAATCTTTATAGCAGCAATGTTCAAAATAGCCAAAATATTAAAAGAGCCCAGATGTCCACTGAAAGATAAATGGATAAAGAAGATATTAAATATATAATGGAATATTACTCAGCCATCAAAAAGAATGGAATCTTGACATTTGCAATGATGAAACAAGAGGGTATTATATTAGGCAAAGTAAGTCAGAGAAATACAAATACCATATGGTTTCACTCATGTGGAATTTAAGAAAAAAAAAACAGATTAACAAAGGGGAAGGGAAGGAAAAAATAAAATACACTAAAAACAGAGAGTCAAACCATAACTCTAGGAAACAGGATTGCTGGAGAGGAGGCATATGGGGGAATAGGGTAACGGTGGTGGCCATTAAGAAGGGCACAACTGAGCACTGAGTGTTATATGCAACTGAGGAATCACTAAATTCTACCCTTGAAAATAATAACGTATTATATGTTAACTAAATTGAATTTAAATTTAATAAATTTTTAATAAAAATGTCATAGGGCACCGGGGTGGCTCAGTGGGTTGAGGCCTCTGCCTTTGGCTCAGATCATGATCCCAGGTTCCTGGGATCAAGCCTCACATCTGACTCTGCTCGGTGGGGAGCTTGCTTCCCTATCTCTCTCTGCCTGCCTCTCTGCTTACTTGTGATCTGTCTCTCTGTCAAATAAATAAATAAAAATCTTTTAAAAATGTCATAAACATGATAAAAATGTGTCCATAATATGGAAATAAGATCATTTCTTTTTTTTTTTCTTTTTTAAGATTTTATTTATTTATTTGACAGAGAGATCACAAGTAGGCAGAGAGGCAGGCAGAAGCGGGGGTGGGGGGGCGCGGGAAGCAGGCTACCCACTGAGCAGAAAGCCTGACATGGGACTCAATCCCAGGGCTGTGAGATCATGACCTGAGCTGAAGGCAGAGGCTCAACCTACTGAGCAACCTGGCCGCCCCAAGGAGATAATTTCTAATTCAATTCAAAACCCAGAAGTTAGTTGTAAGAGACACATCATAAAGCGTTGAAAGCAAAAGACAGAAAGAAACCGTAAAGCAGTTAGAGAAAAGACTCATCACATTGAGGGTAACAACAACAGGACAAATGCCTGGCTTTTCATAACTAATAGTTAACAAATGAAGGCAAAATCAAAGAGGAATACTATATCCAGCAAAACTGTCCTTACAAAATTAGGGCAAAATGAAGACACTTCCGGGTGTGTAATATGCAAAGAACTTTTGTAACTTATGAAGAAACCAACCCAATTAAGAAAGAAATAGGAAAAAGACTTAATAGACATGTCACCAGAGATATGTGAATGGCTCATTAGCAAATGAGAATATGCTCACCATCACCAGGCATTAGGAAAATGCAAATCAGAACCAAAATGCAATATTACACCCACTCCAATGGCTACAATACAAGAGTGAAAGCATTGTTATGAAGGCTGTGGAGAAACTGGAGGCCTAACGTATTTCTGCTCAGAATGTAAAATTGTAAAGTACTTCCTATTTTTATTTTTAATTTATTTTTAAAAAAGATTTTATTTGACAGACAGAGATCACAAGTAGGCAGAGAGGCAGGCAGAGAGAGGAGGAAGCAGGCTCCACACTGAGCAGAGAGCCTGATGCGGGGCTCAATCCCAGGACCCTGGGATCATGACCCAAGCCGAAGGCAGAGGCTTTAACCCACTGAGCCACCCAGGTGCCCCTGGAATCAAATTTAAATGAAACTTGAGGATACAGGGATAGGAAAAACAAAACAAAATGAAACAAACACAAAAACAAAACAAAAAAACCAAAACAAAACAAAAAAACAAACCCCAAACCCCAAACCCAAAACTCTTTTATGGGGAAAACCCTTTCCAGTGGGGCACTGGGGCTGTACACACTCCACTGAAAGAGAACTTTGGGTGCCTCCATTTTGACCTCAAAATTTCTGGTTGGGTTCTTCTTTCCAGCTCGAGTCTCAGCTCACATGGAAGATCCTGAGAGCAAATCAAAATCATCCTGAGGGAAACTGAAACCACCCCCTTAAGCAGTTAAGGATGGCCCTGAGCCAGCAAGTCCCCACCAACTATTGACTCACAGACACCATCACTTTTGACTTCCACTGCCTACCTGTACTACTCATCCATCCACCTTTGCCCTACATTTTCCTTAGAAACATTCTTAGAAATTCCTGGGAGTATTTTCAGTACTTTGGACACAGTTTTTGAGAGGCTACTCTGCTGTCTTCCCATTGTCCACCTCCCCGAAGCAAATCCCTTTTTCCTTTCACTGCCACTGGTTTCTCTGCCTTTGAATTTTATCAGTGGGAATGGCAGAACCTGGTCTGTTTGGGACCCCAAAAGATGTGGATCCCAGCCCTCCACTGTGATATGGGAAACAGGCAGAAGAGAAATTATTAAATGCCTTTACTGTTTACAGCCCAATGACAAGTCCTTCAAACAGAGAGACATTCCTCTAGGAACTCGGCTGCCTTGATGTTAAGACTTCGCTAAAGGCAAAAGGCAATCCCAGCCTGATCCCCCCTCCCCCCGGATCCTGCAAGTCTACTTTAACATGTAAAAATTCCTTTAGAATTTTCCCAATGCAGGGCTCAGACCTGAGCCTCAGGCAGACAATGACTGAGCCACCCAGGCGCCCCTAGAACTATACCGATCATGCTCTGAGAAAAGGGAGGAAGGTCCTGCACAGTGGGGAAACAGCTTCCCTGAAGGATCATCCAACCACACCGATCTGACCTTGACTGGGATTTTCTACCTGGGAAATGGCTTGTAAGCAACCACAGCTCATGCCTTGTTGATCTGGCCTATGCCACTGTCATAAGTCTTCTTCTAATCCCACATAATTCCATCATCCAACACCCTCTTCCATCCCTTGTCATGGATCTAGCCAGGGGAACTTACAGTAATCACTGATATCCAACAGCATTAGTCCTCAGGAAGACACAGGTCGTCGATCAAATCATCAGGATAAACCTGGACTTCCCTACTATTGAGAAACCCACATTTTCCATTTCTTTTCCCCATTACATGTATTCATCAGATGACACCAGCAGGAGCTCCTTGTGCCTTTGCAGTGACTAAAAGGAGCCACTTCTGGGTCCCTCCCAACATGGGAAATAGTTCCTCACATTTCCTTTTAATAGGTCCTGTCTTTTTGGTGAAGGATGGTGCCTTCCTCACAGTTTACTTAGACTCACATCCCACATTGTTGTGCTAAATGTCTGCATTAATACCCATTTGCTTTCTATCTGTCTAATATCAATTAAGCATTTTCTGAGGACACTATCTCAATAATATAGGCAAAAAAGAATGGTTTTAGTGCCTACATAGGTGGAAAGAAACATGACCGCAAATGCAATTGGAGCTCTGAAGATAAGGTCATAAAACAAGTAAGAGTTATTTTTCTACATCTAGGGAGTCACAGGCAACTAGGGATAGTTGTCCTCCTCTACATGCTAATTCTTCAGCTTAAATATTTTCCGTCTCTTCCCTGGGCTACCTCATCACGTCTATTGGGATAGAGGTCTCCTTCTTATGGGGTATCTATGACACACATAGGATGGTCATATGCGCATGTGCACCTCATAGACACATCAAAACAACACTCAATGTAGGATGTGGGGCACATACCTTCATTTAGGGCCATGGTGCAGTGCTACAGAGTCCCAAGTCTAAGTCCAGAATATGCCACTCCGACAAAAACAGATTTAGAGAAGTGCTGTGGGAGGGGGAGTCTTCTTTATGAGACATGGGAAGGAAAGCACTGGGAGAAAGGAGAGATGGTGGCTTACAAGGACAGAGTGCAGATGTCATATGAGATGTTCCACTAACCTGTAACCCTGCAGCATGCTGACTGTGGAATGCACTAGTTTTCCATTTCTTTTCCCCATTACATGTATTCATCAGATAACACCAGCAAGAGCTCCTTGTGCCTTTGCAGTCACTAAAAGGAGCTACTTCTGGGTCCCTCCCAGAAGTGGGAGGTCCCTGTAAAACTGCTGGCTACACAAAATCAATGCCAAGTAGCGGTATCATGGAGTACATGAGCTCAAACATGAACAGTATCTCTCTGTTACACACCTCGGTAATACACGCACTATAATATCATTGTATTCACAAAGAGGAGAAAATCACATCATAGACTACGGGAAAACATAATCACACAACCCTTCAACCTTCAGACCACTGGGAAAATGGATTCCTAGGTTTACTGTTCTACTCCAGAATCAAACAGGTGATTGATTCAATCAGCTCCCTACAACTCTCAATGAGATAGATGAACACTAGACATAGGACAACACATCATTCATGACACATCCATATCCGTATGTTGAAAACCAGTATTTTATTAGTGAAAATGTATTATGTTCACACATACACTAAGTTATGCTTTGAAAATCCACTCTATTTTTGACATCCGAAATACAGAATACACATGTGCAAAAGCATTCGAGTGTTGCAAGAAAGACACGGAGTACCTATTTCCAAAAATTTCACGACAGAGGTACACTCCTCAGAAATGTGTATGTTCAATGGTATGGCATTGGAAGAAAGCGTTAGCTACCCTCTTTCAGTCATCTCTCAGGATCTCCTCATTTAACCATATCCAGTCATACTCAGTAACGATTGCACTTAGGAAGATACATTCATAGTTTACTGCACAGCTACCTCTTTTTCCTTGAAGAACAATTAGGAAAAGCTCCTATTTCTAATGTTCAGGAAGTTCTTTAGTTTCAGTACATCCAGGAAGTGTGTGCTCTGAACACCTATCCCATGGACTGTCGTATCAGTGTTGTAATTCTAAACACCATCTACACAGAGATGTACCTCATATGTTGTATATCATATGGTCCTCTTGCATGGAAAATTAGGTACACCATGAGTCCCACTTAATGGAGCAGGACATCTAATATCTTTGATGTAGCAACATGGGTGTTCTCACACACCCACGAGGAACAGAGAAATTTTCCGGAGTGATTTCAGAAGAAATACATTAATATAGTTGGTCACAAATCTCAAATAGGGTTATTGTAAAAATTTAAAAAATACTGAAATCCATATATATATACACACACACACACACATACAAGTCCACCCACTAAATCTGTTCAACAGACTACCATATACATTTTCTAAGTGTACAGGTCTGGTGTGTATGTATGTATGTATGTATACACACACACACACACACACACACACACACACACACACACACACTTATACAAGTCCACCCACTAAATCTTTTCAACAGACTACCATATACATTTTCTCAGTGTTCAGGTCTGATTTCTCCTTATAATCACTATTTTCATGCAGAGAAATGTGTGAGTAGGGTCAATAATGTATTCTATTGGCTTGATTTCCGTAACACTCATTGGCATCTGATGTTCAATTCAATAGTTTTCTAAACATTGCTAACTTTCAATGGACTTTCCTTAATGCACTCTCTGGTGTGTGTTCCAGTGTATACTAAAATGAAGGCCTCATCACATTCACGATGTTCCAAGGGTTTGAATCTAGTATGCATTTTGACATATTGTGTAAGGACTAAATTCCAGTTACAGGCTTGGCCACTTTCTTTACATTTCACACTTTCACTCCTGTATGAAAACAACGATGTGAAGAAAGTTGGGAGTCCCACTGAGAGGTCAGACACATTCTTAGTGTTTGTACACTTACTCTCCTATTTAAAATCTCTTACATGGAGTGAGGAGGGAGCAGTCCTTAGGCACTCTCTCACATTAATTACATCCGTAGTTTTCTCTGCAGGGTGAATTCTGTGATGTGCAGGAAGGGTTGTGTGCCTGCTAGAGGTTTGGCCACATTATTCATCCGGTGTCTTTCTAGTTATGAATTCTGTTTGGAAGGTGTGCATGGAGAAAAAGGCCTTGCCACACTGGTTATATTTGTGAGGTTATTGTCCAATATGAATTCTCCTGTAGGCCTGAATCGGTGAGCACTCTTTAGCCAATTTTGCTCACATTCTCTTTTTCTTTCATTCTTCACTATATTATTTATTTGACAGAGAGATGGGAGAGAGAGCCCAAGTAGAGAGGATGTCAGGCAGGGGGAGAGGGAGAAGCATGCTGCCCGCTGAGCAGGGAGCCCGATGCAGAGCTGAATCCCGGGACCCTGGGATCATGACCTGAGCCAAAGGAAGCCGCATAACCTCCTGAGCCACCCAGGTGCCCCTGTTCTTACATTCTACACACTGGTAAACCTTCTATCTAGTATGAATATTATTTTTAGTGAGGACCAAGTGCCTGAATAGGCCTAACAACATTCTTGATGTTGGTAATGTTTCTCTCCAGGAAGAATTCTCTGATTCTCAGTAACACTTGACCTCCAGTTAAATTCATGACATTTGCCTGGTTTCTGTCCAGTATGAATTCTGTGATGTCGAGTAAGAGTTGAGCTGTGTATAAAGACCTTGCTACATTCTTGACATTGGTAATGTTTCTCTCCAGTATGAATTTTGTACTGCTGAGTAAGACCTGAGCTGTGGTTAAAGGCCTCCACAGTCTTGATATTGGTAAGATGTCTTTCCATCACAAAATCTCTGATGCAGACTAAGCCTTGAGTGCCAGTTAAGAGGCCGTGCCACATTTTTGGAATTCATAGGGTTATGCTCTTGTATGAGTTCTACTATGTCGACTGAGGTGCAGAGTTCACCTTGAAGGCCTTGCCACATTCGTGACATTGGTAAGGTTCCTCTCCAGTATGAGTTCTGTAATGTTCAGTAAGAGCTGAGCTGTCCCTAAAGGGCTAGCCACATTCTTCACATGGTAACATTATTCTCCACAATGAAAACTGTAATGGTAAGTTAGACCTGACCTCCTGCTAAAGGCCTTGCCACATTTTTGACATTGGTAAGGTTTCTCTCCAGTATGAATTCTGTGATGTCGTATAAGGATTGAGCTGTTGTTAAAGGCCTTGCCACATTCTTGACATTGGTAAAGTTTTTCTTCATTATGAATGTTTTGATGTTGATAAAGATATGACCTCCACTTAAAGGCCTTGCCACATTCTTGACATTGGTATGGTTTCTCTACACTATGAATCTTGTGATGCCGAGAAAAACTTGACCTCCAAGTAAAAGCCTTGCCACATTTTTGACATTGGTAAGGTTTCCTTCCAGTATGGATTCTATGATGTTGAGAAAGGTGTGAAAGGCAGTTATAAGCCTTGCCACATTTTTGACATTGGTAAGGTTTCTCTCCAGTATGAATTCTGTGATGTTCAGCAAGAGATGACCGCTGGTTAAAGCTTTTGCCACATTCCTGACATTGGTAAGGTTTCTCTCCAGTATGAATTCTGTGATGTTGAGTAAGGGATGACCTCTGGTTAAAGCTCTTACCACATTCTTGACATTGGTAAGGTTTCTCTCCAGTATGAATTCTGTGATGCTGAGTAAGGGTTGAGCTGTGGTTAAAGCTCTTGCCACATTGTTGACACTGGTAAGGTTTATTTCCACTATGAATTCTGTGATGTTGAATAAGTTTTGAGCATGATGTAAATGCTTTGGCACATTCATTACAGTTGCAATTTTTCCCTGCAATATGAATTTGGTGCTGTCTATTAAGACTTGAGTGATTGTTAAAAGCCTTGCCACATTCTTGACATTCGCAGGGTTTCTCTCCAGAATAGATCTGCGAATGTCCATTTATTGATGAACAGTCCTTAAAGCTTTGATTGCCTTCTTCACATTTGTATACTTTTTCTCTGGTATGCATTCGCTGATGTTGAGATAGTGTTGAGTGGCAGTCAAAGGATTTACCACATTCCTTAAAAATATAAGTTTCCCTTCCCATAGGGATTATCTCCTTGATGTTTAGGCTTGATGACTGACTAAACATGGTCCCTGGTTTATTATATCTGAATGGGCCTTTTCCCTCATGAATTCTCTGATGATCAGCAACACTGGAGGACTGGTTACGAGCTGTCCCACATTCATTATCCTTGTGAGGACGGTCTCCTGAAGGGAGTATACTGAGGTTAGAGCTTGGATGAAAGCCTTCCCCACATTTATCACATTCATGATGGTGCTCAGCAAACCTAGCCCTGACACATCTGTGAACTCTGGAGCCCTGGTCCAATGTTTTCTCAGATTCAGTGCATTGAGTAATTCTGTCTCCAGTGAAAAGCCTCTGGTCATACTGTTGGGTCGACTCCTCAGTGAAGTCCCTCTCAAATGGATCCCACTGAGGACTTTGTTCTTCATTTCTAAATCTCTGATTTAAGGTCAGGCGAATCCTATCTTCCAAATGGCTCAAATCATTATTTTCAGCATGAACTCGGTTACTTTCCAGATGTTCCAAATGGTCTGTCAACAAATAGCTATGGTTGAATATTTGATTGGAGCTTGTACTGACAGAGACCCACTGCTCTGCAGAAACAGTTGACTTAAAAAGGGAGGTCTTCCACAGCGGTTTATATCCTTCACCATTTGGGGCAGTGAGAGTCTCATTAAGGGCAATTGCCTTGGTTTGGGTGTATCGTCCAGGATTTCTTTGATGCCCGTCACCATCCCCATCACTGTCCCAGTCTGTACATGAGTGTAAAATCTCAATAGCACTATATTTGTATCTGTGCGTTGACCCGTTCTGGTAAGAACCTTCTCTGCTCTGCTGTAGCAGGAAAATCGGGGTCTCATGTGAAGACAGAGCTGAAAGATACCAAATAAGAGTAAAACCACTGCACTTACTACATTCAGAAGAATATATTGATGACTTCAAATGCAGAAGCACCAAGTCACTCAGACAATGACAGAAAGATGGCTGAGAAAGTCATCAGGACCTCATTTCCCCATGGATATGCAACATGGTACACAACATACTGACCATATATCCTAACAGAGAATTCTGTGATATGGTCCCAGTGTAGCAGAAATCACTTTCCTGTATCTCTAACAATCACAGAAAGGATCATATGAGCTCTAAGTTAGCAGAAGAATGGAAGATATGGAAAACAGAAAACTGAACTGAATCAAAGAGAGTACGGTAAAAATAGGAACATATCAAGCACAGGAAGAGTTGTTTGGCAGAAAAGACCAACAACACTGACAGCCCATGAAGTAAGTGAAGAGTAACAGAAAAAAGCCTGAGTGACAAGTGAGGAAGTGAAAGAGGACAAAGTATAACTGATTGTAGGAATAAAATTTTAAGAGGCAACAATATCTGAGGGGGGGAAATCACAAGATTTTGGGTGGGAGCTACAGAAAGAGGGAATCACATGTAGGCGTCACACTGAATACACAGTGTGACTTGAGCCTACATCACAGGATCCTGAGATCTGAGCAGAAATCAAGAGTCGGAACTTACCCAAGTGAGCCACCAAGCACCCAATTATTTTTTAACTCTTATCTCCGTGGTAAAGTTCTCATTATTGTTTTCTCAGACCTTCAGTATCTTTATGGTTTCCCAACCTTAAATTCTCCATCAAGCTCCTTACTACTGTTTTCATTGTATGTCTGCCCTTGGTCTTATCTGCTGGTTTTCTTTGGGATAAATTCTTTCATCTCGGCATTTCTCTAAGTCTCTACTTTCCACTGTCCATTAGAAAAGCCAGTGATGTGTCCTATTGTATCCTTCAGACCAGTGGTCTGCAAGGGCTCTCTTTGCCTGCTACAGGCAGTGTTTGGTCCCTGGCCTGAATGTGGCCAGTTTGAACTAGGTTAGCTCTGCTCTGATTGTGAAAGGAGACCTCACATCAACTCCACCAGGACTGCAGCCCTGCAGCTCAGGAGACGTGATGTGGGCAGGGGCTGACCTTGCTGAGACTGAGGAAAGCCTCACTGAGAAGAGCAGTCCCCTCAGATCACAGGGGGTGGGGACTGGTACAAGCAAGGCAGACAGCCAATGTCCTCACTGAGTGGGGCTCTGCTTTATGCTACAGGAGAGGGCTCCCATGTTTTGTAAGTCACATGTCACTGAATGTTTCCTCTCAGGAATGTGCTCCTAGACTACTGAATACTCTCCCCACTGTGAACCCCAGGTGTTCTCCAGATGACTGTTTCCACACTCGGTGCCCCCAGGTTGTTTGCCAGCCTTCTCTCCAGGAGCACCCCAGTGCCCTCCTGGTTCTCTCCCATCCAAAGCTGCTGACCATTAAACCTCCAGACTTTGAGATGTGCTGGTTCCAAGAACTCAAGAAATTCAGCCCTTCTCCCTCTCCAAGCCAATGGCTTTGGGAAACCTCCTTAGGTCCTCTGTCATGACACCTACTGCACAACCGGGGTTCCCTTCTGGCCACAATGCTATACTCCTTTCCTCCCTAAACTATGTCTCCACACTATCTGCCATCTTCCATGTGTCCTCTTCTCTCCTCTTACTTGGGGAGTTTCTCCTATCACTGTTCAGCCCAATGTCTGAGGCATTTAGAAAGACCTGATAGTTACATAATGGTGCTCATAACAGGACACATGAGTCTAGGACCCTCCTACGCCACTGCCGTTTCTTCTCCTCAAAATCCTTATTGTTTTAATCCTGTTAAAACACATATGGATTTTATAAAGCTGGTACAAAAACCAACACATAAAAATTAGTTTTTTCTACACAACAAAGAACAATTCCCAAAACAGAGACATCATACATTTACAGCAAACGCCCGCACCCCCCTCCCAATAAATGCTTCCAATTTAACATAATGGTAGAGGTCAAACCACAAACGATGGAAAGTGCGATAAGACTGTACAGGAATCAAAAGATGAATAAGTAGGAAACCTAGCTATATTCTTTATTTTTTTTTTTTAACGATTTTATTTATTTGACAGAGAGAGAGTAATCACAAGTAGGCAGAGAGGCAGGTAGAGAAAGGAGGAAGAAGGCTCCCTGCGGAGCAGAGAGCCCAACATGGGGCTCGATCCCAGGACCCTGGGATCATGCCCTGAGCTGAAGGCAGAGGCTTAAACCCACTGAGCCACCCAGGTGCCCCTAGCTATATTCTTTAAATGGAATAATTGACACAATAAATCCTGAAGGGATCTACAGAAAATGTAATCTCTGCCAAAACTCCAATACCATTTTTGCACAAAGATCAAAATCCATCCTTTTGTTATAACCCACACCCAAAATAATCTGGGAAATAAAGAGCATATATTCTGATTTAAGACATACAACAAGTCGGGGTGCCTGGGTGGCTCAGTGGATTAAGCCGCTGCCTTCGGCTCAGGTCATGATCTCAGTGTCCTGGGATCGAGCCCCGCATAGGGCTCTTTGCTCAGTGGGAGCCTGCTTCTCTCTCTCTCTCTCTCTGCCTGACTCTCCACCGACTTGTGATCTCTCTCTCTGTCAAATAAATAAATAAAATCTAAAAAAAAAAAAAAAGACATACAACAAGGCACAGTTATCAAACTAATGTCCTACAGACATGACGTCAGGAGTAGAATAAAGAGTCTGGCTGAGCTAGATGTGCACGTCTCCAACGTTAATGTGTATGACAATGGACTGAAGATCCTGTTAAAATTCATACTCCCATTTGGACGTTTGGGTAGCATCTGAGTTTCTACTTTTCACAAACATGCCACCTGATCAACAATGCATGCTCCGCTCGAAATTCCAGGACTGAATCACGATAGTTTCAAAGGTTCCTAAAAAGGGGGCAGAGCATACAGGTGAGTATGCAGTCCTTCGCTTCCCTTCACTCTTCATTGAAACCAACCCTACTCCTGCATAACAAACTTAACCCAATCACTCCTCTCTGCACTTCTTATTTTTTTTTTCTTCAATTTTCCATGCCACCATACTCATGGAAACAGCTCCCTCCTTTACAAGAAATGCAGGTACAATCTGCTTCCGGCTGCAATGCTAGATTTTGTAGCTTGAACCTCACTGCATCCGTGGCCTTTATCAATTTCAAGTTTCCCCTGCATTTCTACTAATACCCATGGATTCAGGCTACAGGATCACTTCTTTGAAACTAGGCTTCCTTCTGAAAACTGACTTTGCCTAAAATGAGCAGTTCTACAAACTCGTTGCACTTTCTGGTCTTCCCCGAGGAATATACCTCCAAAGAAAAGCCTTCCTGATGTTCCTCAGTGGTGAGAGGAGGGAGACCACACTCAAGGAAATGGAGTTAAGAAGCTCTCACAGGAATAACTGTCCTTCCATGTACACCCTGGGCTGCTCTTCCTGGGCTGCCTGTGAGAACCACAGGCTCTTCTTGGTCTTCCAGTTCCCTTCTTTGCTCTGCTGGGCACATGCTTCTCTTTCCCTGTCCCTTCCCTTCTACACTGAGGAATGTTTATCTCCACTGTGATACAGATCAGTTTGCTTTCCTAGCACTTTATCCTACTGTGAGTACTTAGGATTAGCTTCTTTGGAAGAGTAGGGTTAGTTTTCTTTCCCTGCAAATTCTTAAGACACTACTTTAATCTACGTATGTATATGCTTCTTGATATCCATCTTGATTTCCTTTATATTAATATATACTTTACAATGTTCCATTACATTACGTGTACAACATGCGGATTCAACAACTCTATAGGTGCTACTATACTCACCAATAGTAGCTAATATCTGGCACCATAAAATACTATGGGAAAACCATTGGAGGACTTCCCTGTATTCTTTTCACCCCACAGAAGCCTGTACTTCCCATTCCCACTTCCTCATGTTGCCCATCATCCTTCTCCATTCCACACTGGTAACATTCAGGCTATTCATTGTATTTGTATCTCTTTCAGCTTTTTTCATTGTCTTGTCATTTCTGATAATGTGGTTTGACCCAGAAGGTGTTATGCGATGTGAACTAAGTGACATACAAATACTATATGTATTCACTTATGTGTACAACCAAAACAACAACTTAAATGAATAAACAAGAAACAGACCTATGAATGTCTATTTTGTTTTGAATAAAGTCCATGGATAATCTCAATAAATATAAAAATTCCAAGATGACATGCATTCTGTCCTGTAACCCATTGGTCTGTAACAGTGTTCCAATATGGGCAGAAGCCAAGAGGTTCCCAGGTCAAAGTCCAAGTGTCTTATGGCTCACGACACAGCAAACATCATAAACGTCTTCATCACACTAATTCCGCTGGCCAGCCACCCACCCCCAACTCATACAGGGACACACTGCACATGCGGTGGGTTTGTTTTGGACACTCTGAGCACAGGAAACCCCAGTATCTTCAAGGTACATCTAGCTTGTATGCCCAATCCTTGGCCATGAAAATAGACCATCTGTTTTCCAGTACAATAAACTCACCTGTCCTCGACCCAAGATCAAGATGCTATCACTACACTACCAAGCTTTCTTATACGCAAATATGAGTGGAATGACCATTATAACTAAAATGTCCATCAAGGAAACGCTCATGCAGATCACGAGGTCATTACATGACTTCAAGGAAGAGTGACATTGCTGTATAAGGCACATGTATGATTTGGCTCAGATATCTACCACAGTACAGGTACATTTTCCTTCATGATATTTTGCTGCTCACCTGGCATTGCTATACAGTCACTTGCAGGGTAGATGCCAAAATCAATGTACCTGGAAGGTTTGACTTTGAGATCTTCCAGGCATCCGCCCTAGGGCCAACTGCAAAGACCTGGAAGACGCACACCGTACCACCAAAGACACATCCCTGGCCACGCTGTGAACCTAACAAAGTAGCATTCATCCAAAGTCAGGGTAAAAATCTTTCACCCAAAACCTGTCGGTGTGGGTGGGAGTCTATTACAGACAATGTCCACTGATTGCCTATTCCCCTGTTTAGATAAACCTACCTGGCTAAGGGGAATTGTCAGCACCTGTGACTGACTTGAGTGTCCAGCCAATGCTTTGAACAAGAACATTCTATGTTCTCTGTCTGGATAGCTATGCACGTTCTAAGTCACTTCCCATGGTTGATGCTAGCCTCCGTTCCTGGACCACTAGAAGCCTGAACAGAGACCCTAGACAACCTGAGAGCCTCTCTTATAGGCTCCTGTCCAGCAACAGAAAATGGCCTTCGGTCCTGCCACATGTTCAGTATCACTTCTGGCCCTGGCTGATCACGGAGTTGGAGGTTTTGGAGGCACTCAGGAGTCCACGTGTGTCCATGGACAGATGTCTAGCCCTCTGTGCAGAAAGAGAGTAAGTTTATATTAAAAATGATTGTGCATGGTTTACACCAGAATTTTCAGAGGTCCATGGGATACCTCTAGAAGGAATGCCAAACAGTTGGCTACATACAGATGATAGAGTATAAAACCACTCATACTTGCCTTCCTGACATTTCAGAAAAGGAGAAGGCACAGATACAAGAGTGAACAGGATTCCACAGGATTCCAATGAAAATTGGCATCAGACAGATACTTCCCTATTTCAAATGCACACAGGGTATTTTTTCTTTTTACAAGGTGCACTATTGGCATTCAGAGACAATTCCATATGAAACATGACTTATGGGCTACTTTTTAATCATTAAAAAAAATCCAAAATATTCACTAGCATCTGACACGATCCTCTGTATACTGCATACAATGTATGTCCCACGGTTACTGAATCTGCTCTTAATGTATTCAATGCTCTGGATTCTATGCGTTAGGGCTAATACTATTCTCCTTGAACTGGAAGACATGATTTATTTTTTCATTTATTGATTTTGAAAGAAATGATGTAGATAAAGGAAGGCAGAGTCAGGGTTTGAATCTGGCTGACCTACGTAGGAACATGAGGCACACGGGACAGAGAAGGAGGAGGCCCTTCTAGAAGATGACCCGGGTTTAGATTCTCTTTCCTCCTTGATGCACAATAATATGGTTCATCCAGCTGTCCGCACCTAGAACAGCTTCCCTGAACGGACACTTCAAAGTCAACATTCCAGCCCATACCACACCTATGGAGCCTGAGTGGTTTCCTGGTTGACTCCTCCATTATCAAAGGTCAGGCATCCAAAGTGCAATACAGGAAAGGCCCAACACACAGGAGTCCAGGTTCACACCTGGAGAATCAAGACGACACACCTGAGTATCTCACTACATTACTCAAGGGCTACCTTTCCTGAAGAACCCAACTATGAACGTGTCCCCAGATATAGGTTCTCAAGGTCTAGTCCCTAGAAAGCCACCTGAGACTGGGTAAGAAAGGAAAGGTGGGGGGCTGCACCCCAGAGCTACTGACATGGTAATGTAAGGCTGGGCACAGTGATCCAAATTTACAAGTATTCCCAGTGATTCTGACCCAGACAAAACTTGACAACCTTTGCAGGAACTAAGTTACAACTATATCCTGAGTTATCCCCACAGAGGTCACTCTCACAACCCCTCCATGCTTGTGGTCATGTTCGTGTTGGGACACACACACATACATACAACATACACACATACACATTTTCCTTCACTCATTAATAAATCTGACTCTATCAGATTTATCTATAACAGAATCTATATTGGCTTTCTCTTCTTCCATCTCTTTTTTCTCCCCCGTCCTTCAGCTTGCTGAGATCACCCTGGATACACTTTTGATCATGTTCCTCAATGAAAGCAATCCCAATTTAGGTGAATGGGAACAGGAGTTCTGGGGTCGCTCAGTTGGTTAAGTGCCCACTCTTCATTACAGCTCCGTTCCTGATGTCAGGATTGGGTTAGATCACGTGATCAGTTCTCCTCTCAGCAGCGAGTCTGCTTCAGGATTCTCTCTGTGCCTTCACTCTACTCACTAGTGTGCTCTAACATAAATAATGCTTAAAAAAAAAAAAAGTGGGGCTCCTGGGTGCTTACTGGGTTCAATTTCCAACTCATTTCAGATCAGGTCATGATCTCAGTCTCAGGGTCCTGAGATCCAGCCCTGTGTCAGGCCTCAAGCTCACTAGGGAGTCACTTTGAGATTCTCTCTCCCTCTCCCTCTGCCCTGCCCCTGCCTCTCACCTGAGCTTTCTGTAACATAAATGAATATATCTTATTTTAAACTAATCTGGAACTTATGTAAATACTTTTTTAAGTATTAAAAGTATTTTAAGTATTAAGTTAAGAAATGCATGAAAGACATTAATACATGTTATGGATTATATAGTGCTGAATATAGTATTCTCACGATATATCTGTATTTGACTATTTTTATTGGACGATCAGAAAGAATTGTAGGCTTAAGCAGGTCTCCATCATCATGCCAATGCATGCAGCAGAAAATCCCATGCACTCAGATTAAGGGCACTCTCAATTTTAGGGTTTCTTTGAAACAGCTAGTCAGTTTCAGGGCAAAGTGTCATCACCCTTTGTGCCAGACACTGTGAAAGAATTCAAACAAGACATTCACAAACATCTTCCACATCCACCTCTGCTACAATTGTGTGTTTCAATGTAGACTGGCCCTTGTGACAGTTCTGGTCAGTAGAGAGAGTGGTGCCTTGGGGAGGATGGTTTCCCTGAATGGGAACAGAAATGGTTCAAATCAAATCCCCTATGTCCTGTCAGGTTTACACCATCTCCTTTGCTACAAGAAACATGGATTGGTCCCCAGTGCTGGGCAGTTATCCTGGGACCAAGAAAATTCAAGTATAAGCACTATGGCCAGGGGTGAACAATCCCAGAAATAATACATGTAAAAATCAGATTATGCTTGAGGTTATCTGGGCTATTTCAGAAGACCTGAGCATGTACCAACACACTAGATCTGTAAATATGCACATAGCCACCTTCTTTTCTGCATGTACACAACAGGCTTTCATGGTACTGCTGACCATAGGAGAACAGCTACTGAAAAATCTATCATCCTTCAACTGATCCCATGTTCAATATGAGCGTACCATGCTACCCTAACTCGAATGTTACTCCTGGATGAGAACTATGTTGGGTTATATTCCTGGGATACCAATGCTTTGTGAAACCGCAACACACACCTGGCTGGTTCTCACCGGTAGTGTCCAGCAGCCTTCTTCGTCTTCAACATCTACTCTGTCATGTGACATCTTTAAGCTATGCCCACCATGTTTAAATCAACTAATACCCCCTCTCCACACACTCCATGCATCTGGGCCTCAGAGAGTACAATTATCTCTGGCATCCAATAACAACTGGTCCTCAAGACCAGCAGGGAATACATTACATCATGAGAAAAGCATCGGACGTCCCAGACAGCCACATTTCCCAGGAGTGCTTCTCTGTCCCATTAGCTCATCACGAGTAGCTTCCTAAGGCCTTGCAGTGACCAAAGAGACCTCTCTACCAGATCTCTGCTCACATTTCAAGAGTTCGCCATATTTCATTTCCATAGCACTTACCTTCCTCTCAAACTGTCGCAACATCATGTTTTATTTGTCCTCCCAATTTCCAGTGCCAAGTGCCTAAACTAATTCTGTGGCCTAGTGATGGTTTTTTGCTTTTCTTCCAGTGTAGTGGTGAGGACATTGTATTTAAAACAGACATACAGCCTCACGTGGTCCCGTTATCAACCATTTACAGTGGCATTAGAAAACTCCAAGCTAGTCCTTAGGCTAGGCAAGGGCCTGCCTGGCTTAGGTGGGAGGGGGAGTGCAGTGACAACGAGGTTTCCATAACACAGGAGGAAAGTCAGCTGTGATGCCTCCACTCCTGAAATAGAGATGAGACAGAAGAAGAGGACAACATTTGGGAAGAAAGGAAGTTACCTTTCTAGATTCAGAGTCAGTAGTGTAGCCTTGGACAGGGGTCCTCTCCCCAGATGAAGAATCCAAGCCAATGTTTCAGCTTAGATCTGTCTCATCTCTTCTGCTGGGCTGCTCCATCACTCCTAACAGAATGCTGTGTTCTGTTTAAGTTAGAACAACTACTCAGCACCCAGTCCTATCCCATCTTTGTTTCCTTCAAGGAAGTGTTAAAAAACAAAAACAGAAACAAGATTCATGAACTCTCCACATTTTTAAGTAATCAAATGCTGACACTGAAGTGACCAACATGGATGACGTCACTTCCTAGAAGAGAAAAGAATTATAACTAAGTAACTCTTACTTTTCCAATCCCAAAGGAAGGGCTGAAGTCTCAATTTAACTATGTGGA
Organism: Mustela lutreola; assembly: GCF_030435805.1. Classification (NCBI taxonomy): domain Eukaryota; kingdom Metazoa; phylum Chordata; class Mammalia; order Carnivora; family Mustelidae; genus Mustela; species Mustela lutreola. Next base: position 51,064,856 of record NC_081305.1, read on the forward strand.
ATTTATAATGCTCCCTGGAGAATTACTCTCACATTTAAATTAAATTTTGAATACCATGTCATTCCATGGAAATTCTTGTTAAAATCTCTCTCAAGGTAGGTAAGCAATAGGTTGACAGAGGAATAAGGAAAACAGAGTAGATCCTACAGGAGTAAAACCCAGTTATGTAAGAGATGATTCGGGGTGCCTGGGTTGCTCAGTGGGTTAAAGCCTCTGCCTCCGATTCAGGTCATGATCTCAGGGTCCTGGGATCAAGCCCCACATCAGGCTCTCTGCTCAGCAGGGAGCCTGCTTCCCTTCCTCTCTGCCTGCCTCTCTGCCTCCTTGAGATCTCAGTCTGTCAAATAAATAAATAAAAATCTTTAAAAAAAACAAAAAAGAGACTATTCACATGGGGAGATTCTCAAACTAAGATACACCAGATGTAGGAAGCATAAATTCAATACAATACAGAGAAAAACACTGTTTCTATTATGAATCTAGAATCTCTTTCCTTGCTAGGAAGTCAAACTTGGAAATGACCTGGTTTGAACCAAGATTCCTTTTCCTTCTGAAGATACAGGTACACACACATATGTATGTACATGAGCTTCTTCCTAGTTAGTTCTGGGACTGCAAAATCTGTCTTTAGCTTAATATGACACATTGCATTCTGTGCAGATCAAAACTAAAACTCTGCTTGTGTTCTCTATGCTCACAGACCAACAGGTGAAACATACAGGGTAAAATTTGATCTATAGTCCTTGAGAATTGTGTAGCTATGGCTTATTATTCTATGTGTAGTGACTTTGTTCAATTAGCAATCGTTAGGTAGAACCTCTGGGCATTAGATGGTAAGCCATGGTTCAGGACAAGAGAAAGAAACTAACATTTACCAAAATCATTCCCAACAATCCTTATCAAAATCTTAGCAATACGAATGCCTGGGTGGCTCAGTGGGTTAAAGCCTCTGCCTTCAGCTCAGGTCATGATCCCAGGGTCCTGGGATTGAGCCCCACATCGGGCTCTCTGCTCAGCAGGGAGCCTGCTTCCTCCTCTCTCTCTGCCTGCCTCTCTACCTCTTTGTGATTTCTGTCTGTCAAATAAATAAATAAATCTTTAAAAAAAATCTTAGCAATAATTTTGAAATAGAGAAATACACTCAAAACCATTCTGTGAGGTCAGCAGTATGCTGGTATCAATGCAGCATAAACAAAAGATAAAAGTCTAGTTTATCTGATGAAACTTCTGCTACTCTGGCTTTCTTTGGATACCCATCTACATGTACAAAATAGAGTCAAAAGAAAAATGAATCACACTGAAAATAACTCTCCCTCTCTAGAGATCCATCTGCCCCTGAATCCTTTCATGTCTGCTAACAAACACAGTTGACCATTGATTAATGTGCTTTTCACCAATAACGGTCCACTTAGACACAGAGAAGTTTGCTTGATAAATCCAGTGCACTACAATAAATGTCTTTTCCTTATGATTGCCTTCGTATTTTATTTCTTCAAATTACTTCCTTATAAAACTATGGTATATACAGCAGACCACATACAAAGAATGGGACGACTCACGATGTGTTGTAATTAACCCACCCAACACCATAGATGAAGACAGACCTTTGAAACACAATGACAGGGGCACCTGCGTGGCTCAGTGGGTTAAGCCCCTGCCTTCGGCTCAGGTCATAATCTCAGCCCCCCATCCAGCTCTCTGCTCAGCAGGGAGCCTGCTTCCCCCTCTCTACCTGCCTCTTCACCTACTTGTGACCTCTCTCTGTCAAATAAATAAATGAATAAACAAACAAATAAATAAATCTAAAAAGAAACACAATGACAAATCCACTTCATCTTGTGCAAGAGCTCCTAAAAATCACTAGGATTCTCACGAGTCTCAACAGCAATGGGGCCTGACAGAATGTACTCAGGTACTCAAAGACTGAAAAATAGCCACCAATACTTTACTGAGCAAAATTCTTTTCCACAGAGCAGAAACGAAGACATTCCCAAGTAAAAACCCCTCTAAGCTTACCAATAGATCCTACAAGGACCATTAAAGGAAGTCTTTCTAGATGAAATAAAAGGATTCTACCCAGAAACTACAACCACATGAGAACACAGAGCTCTCTGCTGAACATAAATATGTAGACAATTACACAAACGTGCTGTGTGTTGCAATGAGATACCAGTCACATTTATTTCTGCTACAGTTTTGTTTTGAAGAAAAATAAAAGAATAAAAATCACAAATGTGGGTAATAAAGGATTCAACATAAAAGAATTTGTGATGTCGTTAATGAAGTCGGGAGGGTGTGCAGGAGTGGAGACAGGAAGAAGAGTTTTCTATATAATTGACAGTGAGTTTTAAAAGGTTTGTTTTAGGGGCGCCTGGGTGGCTTAGTCAGTTGAGCCTCTGCTTCGGTTTAGTTTAGGATCTTATGGTCCTGGGATCGAGACACACCCGGAAATCTCTGCTCAGCAAGAAGGCTGCTTCCCCCTCTGACCCTGCCTACCTCTCTGCCTACTTCTGATCTCTCTGTGTGTCAAATAAATAAATAAAATCTTTAAAAAATAAAAACAAAATTAAAAGATGCACTTACAGCTAAGTTGTTTTAATGAATCTCTAAGGTAACCACAATGAAAATACTCACAGAAGACACATAACTGAATGACAAAGGTACCAAGACATATGAGTATTAATCCTACAATTAATTAAATTATATCCTTTGTATTTCATACCAAAACAGAAGTATCCAGAAGTATAAAATGTTTGGAAATTACTCTGAATTCAAGAAGTCCTTCTCTCATGCACAGAATAAAAATTCACCCACAAATACATCATGAAATTAATTCTATGTGTTTGACAACTCACCTAGACATGGTAAAACATTCACTGACCATGCATCAAGGAGCCAAAAGTAGGGGTGACACTGTATATATGTGCGACATACAAACACCAGACAAAAACACACGGTAATTTATCGGCAAAAAGCATAAAGGCCTCTCTTTTTGGAGTTATCCTCACATGGTCTTGAAATATGCTGAAATATTGCCGCTTCCAGTCGGCGATGAGAGAAGAATGAAGCACAAACAAGTCAGCTACAAGAGACTGGGAGCAGGGGACAACAGTCGAAAAGACTGATGCCCAGAGCAACTCAACAGTCTCACTTTTATTAGATAGAAACAATAGCCAACAGAAGGACCAATGAAAGTCAAACATTAGTCACATGTCTTGCAGACGAGCAAGGAGGAGTACCAAGTTTATAGTTAACCAAGCACATTCAAAGGACTCATCTAACTAACAATGGGCACTTCTGGGAAGAGAAAGGAGTGATAATGGAAAAGGGAAGCAGGTGGTATTTCATTCCACCCTGAGCGAGCCGGGCATCCCCAGCTGCCCAGCTTCACGGTCATATATCGTCCTTCTCCCCAAAGACCTGTTGCCAGTATATGTTTTTCTTAAGACCATATCTAAATGTGCTTGGCAACTAGTAAAATACTCCAGGGGTTATAGTTTAAGTAACAAATTGTTCCGAAGGGCTGTAGCAAATATACTGAGCTAGAAATTCTTCCTCTAACAATCTGCACAGATAACACCCAACCTACACCTAACTAATGTCATGGAATGAGACAGACAAGGAAGCACATTCTTAGGAAATTACCAAGCCAGAATAAGAGAAAAATCAATCCATGAAATTCTAAATAAAACACTGAAATATGACAGAAAAGGTAAACTTCTATATAGCCATAATTCTGAACTGTGTCCACATACCCATGAAAAACAGGCAATTGATTGGCATGTCTTCATGGATTCTAATATCGTAAAGAATTCTCATTAATCATTAAAATTAATCATAAATAGCTGTAAATGAAAATTTTATTAACACTTAAAAAGCTTGAAAGACGTGTATTGTTATTAATATATTTGTTCTCCTCCACAGAATGTAACCCTACAGTCCAGTCTGTTATGACAGAAGAAACAAACAACATCTTCATTTCTAAATAAATAAACATCATAGATGTTGAAAATATGCAGAGAGACTCTGTATATGAAATTAGTATTTGGGGAAAAATTCTGATACATTCTGAGGAAGGTAGAAGAAAAGCTCATGATTAATTTCCCATGAAGCAACATTGCATTACTGACCACAAGGATTTTTCAAACATGGAGGTTTAGGGTACCTGGGGACTCAGTCAGTTAAGTATCTTCCTTCTGTTCATGTCATCATCTCAGGGTTCTGGGATCCAGCCCCGCACTGGGCTCCTGCTCAGCAGGGACTGGGCATCTCCCTCTCCTTTTGCCCTTCTCCTCTGTACTCATTTTCTCTCTCCCTCTCTCTCTCTGTCTTGAACAAATAAAAATTGTAAACAAACTATATGGGGATATTATTAATTGTCTAACTCACTTCTTTTTTTTTTTTTTAAGATTTTATTTATTTATTTGACAGACAGAGATCACAAGTAGGCAGAGAGGCAGGTAGAAAGAGAGAGAGGAGGAAGCAGGCTATCCGTGGAGCGGACAGCCCGATGTGGGGCTCGATCCCAGGACCCTGGGATCATGACCTGAGCCGAAGGCAGAGGCTTTAACCCACTGAGCCACCCAGGCACCCCTCTAACTCACTTCTTATAAAGCACATGCCCATGTCGTATCAGGACATTTGATGTAAAAGTATTCAAAAATAAATCTCATATAAAACTAATTAGAGGGGCACCTGGGTGACTCTGCCTTCGGCTCAATTCATCATCCCAGAGTCCTGGGATGGAGCCCTGCATTAGGCTCTCTGCTCAGCAGGGAGCCTGCTTCCCTTCCTCTCACTCTGCCTGCCTTTCTGCCTACTTGTTATCTCTGTCAAGTAAATAAATAAAATCTTAAAAAAAAAAAAACTAATTAGAAAGTGAAAACACACATGACAAAGTTACCAGAACTTCATAGAAGAATCATACAATGATGCAATTATTAAAAAATAAGGTAATAAATGACAATTTATTAAAGGCTACAAGTTCAAGTTGGAAATGTGCTAGTTCCCCGGTAGCATTTGTTATGTCGGAATTCTAGTAAACAAATAGAGACATTACAGTATTTCACCACTGAGGAATGGAACTCACAGAGCAGAAATTTCTCTACGTGAAAAAGAAAAAGAAAAAAGACTATTTGAAGGGAAATAAAACAGTACATTTTCTTATTTTAGGGCAGTGCTTTGTTAACTGATGAGGTTACCAAAACTCAATTTTTTAAAGATTAAGATTAACGCCTCTGTAACATAGAAAGCATAAGCCAGAGAATATTAAAAATCTATCTCCTGGGGCACCTGGGTGGCTCAGTGGGTTAAGCCTCTGCCTTCAGCTCGGTCATGATCCCAGGGTCTTGGGATCAAGCCCAACCTCGGGCTCTCTGCTCGGCAGGGAGCCTGCTTCCCCCTCTCTCTGCCTCTCTGCCTGCTTGTGATCTCTCTCTCTCTCTGTCGAATAAATAAAATTTTTAAAAAATCTATCTCCAGTGTTCCAGGAATTTCTCCAACAAACTCCAGTGTGCATACAACCACCCTGACCTACTTGTCCCATAATGAAAACCAGAACTGACAAAGGCTATAGCATACAGGTCCTCAGAAATAGGATGCCTTCTCCAGGGCCCTCACAACAATAGAAAGCTCTCAGATTAGGTGGCCCTCCCCCTTGAAGGAGAGTCTCCTGGCTCTCCTACGAATGTGATGGACCATCACTGCACCTGAAGGAGAATCCCCAGAGAATGCAAGAGCTTCATGATGTTGGAGAGAGAGACATAAAACTAGGCAAGTCTCCAACTTATTTTCATTCAAGGAGAGCTAATCAAACCACTGCTTACGGTCTACCTTCCTCCTTCAGACTTGGACCTCCCCTCTGTCATCTGCCTCATTCATTCCCACCTACCTGGATGGAAGCCTCCGGTCTCCTTTCTCTTCACATCCCAGAGCACCTTCTCTTGCTCCAAATAAATAATCAGATCTGGCTTTGACAGAAGGAGACCTGTTTATGAGGAAAAAGGAAAATGACTCTTGCTGACAATTCTAACTTTCCATGAGTCCTGCATTCAGGAGAGAAGAGATGATATTGTACAATCCTAGAAAATGGTTTCCCAAAAGGGTTCCCCAACAGTCCCTTTAGCAAACACAGGAGGTGGGGCACCTGGGTGGCTCAGGAGGATAAGCCTCAGGCTTTGGCTTAGATCATGATCTCAGGGTCCTGGGATCAAGCCCCACATCAGGCTTTCTGGTTGGCGGGGAGCCTGTTTCCCACCTCTCTCTGCCTGCCTCTCTGCCTACTTGTCATCTTTCTCTGTCAAATCAGTAAATAAAGTCTTCAAAAAAGAACACACTGGGGGAATTTCCAATGTTCACATCCTGACCTACACTTCCTAGTAGTAGACATGATAATAAGGAGGAGAAATTTCAGTTTAAGATGTGAGCAGCACCATTCATGTCACTAAAGGTTGAGAACTACCACTCATTTACACAAGCAATGATGTTTGCTTGAGGAAGAAGCTAAGGCTGAGAAGGAAAGACCATGAAGATTTTTCTCTCCATCTACAAAGCCCTACTTATTTCCTTTTCTGCCTGGATCTGAATTCTAGTCATTCCAAGAGAAATATCTGAAAAGACAGTCTTCACACAGGAAGGAATAAAACCCTGAATGGGGTTTGGGAAATCTGGAAAGAGTCTTCCTCACCCAAGAAGAGGAGGTGTCCGTAGTTCTCCAACATCACATCCCTGTACAGTTGCCGCTGACTGTGGGTCAGGCGTCCCCACTCATCATCAGAGAATTCTAAGGCCACATCGCTGAAGGTCAGCAGTCCCTGTAATAAACATCACAGTCACCAAGTGGCCATTGACACAGTTCACGATGTTTACTAAGATGGAAGTAGGAGTTAATGTCACCAGCTAAAACCAGATCTGACCTTTCCTTCTCCCTGGGATGGGTGTGGAGTTAAAGAAAAACCTATGGGACAGAGGGCTGCCTTGTTGAGAACTTTGACTCCTTTCACTCCCAGAAGTCAACTCTATCCACTACAGAGGTGAAAGCCCTCCTTGTCCAGTGCAAAGTGTTGAGATGTGGGAGAGAAGCCAAAGGTCAAGAAACTCTAGACATGTTTCTGATGTGAAATATTAGGGTTCTGGAGTAAATGATAAAGAGAGGATTGTTGAGATACCCGTGGTACAAATACTGTGGTCCTAATGCAAGGGGAGAGGGATGTGAGCAGTGACTGGTTCTATGCTTTCAGGTGGGGAAGGGGTGAGGGATAACAGGAGGCTCTAAGGAATTTGGAAGCAAGTGAGGCCACTCACTGTTTAGTTAACACTTTAGTCAGGAGACCCCCCAGATATCTATCAGGGGCCACGAGCTTGAAGGAGGGTGGCCAAGCTACACTTGGGGGATAGAGTTCAAGAAGTTTCCAAAGTGGGGCGCCTGGGTGGCTCAGTGGGTTAAGCCGCTGCCTTCGGCTCAGGTCATGATCTCAGGGTCCTGGGATCGAGTCCCACATTGGGCTCTCTGCTCAGCAGGGAGCCTGCTTCCCTCTCTCTCTCTCTGCCTGCCTCTCAGTGTACTTGTGATTTCTCTCTGTCAAATAAATAAATAAAAATCTTTAAAAAAAAAAAAAAAAGAAGTTTCCAAAGTAATTTTCATATGTTAAAAAGGAATTACAGGATCCTGGAGGTCTACTGTTAGGCTAAGGCTGCTTTTTGCATCCAACAAAACGTTAACTTTGAGGCAGTTGTGAGTTCCCTGAGGAATGTCCTACTCTGCCTTTCTCAGATATTTATCAACAGACTGGAAGCTGAAGGACATTTAATTTTATCCACACCTCTTTGGCTTTGTTCTCCTCCTCAGAAACTACAAGTAAGGGGACCCAGACAGTTCAGTGGATTAAGGGTCTGCCTTGAGCTCAGGTCATGATCCCAGACTCCTGGGATGGAGCCTTAAGTTGAGCTCCCCACTCAGCAGGGAATCTGCTTCTCCCTCTTTCCCTTTCCTCACTCTCATGCTCGCTCTCTCTCAGCTGAGAAAACATTTAAAAAAAGGAAAGAAGGAAGGAAGAGAGGAAGGAAGAAAGGAAGGAAAGAAAAAGAACGAACCTACGAGCAAGAAAAATGCAGAAGAAAGAAGTTGACACCTGAAATTCAACAGTTCCTACATATTCCTCAGTACCCCCTTACAAATGACAGTAGGGAAAATAGGAACATTTCAGGGGAGGATCTGGCAGACAGCACAAAGCCAGTTAAGAGAAGTTCCCATCAGCTGAATGGAAAGAAATGTTATCAGCACCTAATGCACATCAAAGGACACATCACACTGGAGTTTCTATTGGATTGAAAGCAGGAATTCAGAATGTAAATCTAATTGTGCAAATACAGTGGGTATACATTCACAATTCAAACACTTTCCTTCTGTAGAGACTGCTTTTAGGCAAGCAGGCTTGAGCAAAGGAGTGGAGAAGGGTCCCAGTGTCCCCTTGGCTGAGTCCAGAAAGGGCCATCAGGGGATACACCTCAAAATTACCAAGACCCTAAGGAACCAATGGGCTTCTGACAACCAGGCACAGTGAGCAGAAAGGAGCAAGTTCCTGGTTCCCCAGAATTCCTCACCTTCCTTCCCCCTTTAAGAACCGCCTCCCCACCCCTTGCAGACAAGCTCTCCCGGTGTCCTCCTGTGGCTCATCTCTTCTGTCTTCAGGAAAACTTCCACTGCCTTTGTCCTTCCTCCCTCAGGGGAATTCCAGCAGTGCTGCAGGACAGGCTTCTAGCCAATCATGGACCCATCCCACATCTAGCCCCCCAAGCCACTGACAGACACTAAACTGAGATGGCACAGCGTCCTTGTGCTAGTAATACATAGTTTATGCCTTTCTTTTCTTTTAATTTTTAAGATTTGTTTTTATTTTCATCTTTAAAGATTCTATTTATGGGGCAACTGAGTGGCTCAGTCAGTGGACATCAGCCTTCTGCCCAGGCCAAGACACAAGGTCCTGGGACCACCTCCTACATTGCTGGGGGTGGGAGGGTGTCCTTGCTCAGCAGGGTGCCTTCTCCCTCTGCCCATAGCACACCCTACTTGTGCTCTCACTCTTTTTCTTACAAATAAATAAAATTCTTTACAAAGATTGTATTTATTTCAGAGAGCAAGTGAGAGAGCACGTGCAGGTAGAATAGGAGAGGAAGAGGGAGAAGCAGCTGCCCACCTGGGAGCCCGATGTGGGGCTGGACCCCAGGACCCTGAGATGATGACCTAAGCTGGAAGCAGAGGCTTAACCCACTGAGCCACCCAGGTGCCACAGTAAATAAAATTCAGAAAAAAAAATGTATTTATTTCAAACAGAGAAGAGAGAGACGACAAACAGGCAGAAAAGCACAGGGAGAGGAAGAAGCAGGATCCCTGCCCACCTGAGAGCCCGATGCGGGCCTGGATCTCAGGTCCCCGGGATCACGACCTGAGCTGGAAGGCAGAAAGCAGACTCTTAACCAATTGAACCACCCTCAGTCTTTAAGATTGATTTATACTTTAGAGGAGATGGAGACTGGCAGGAGAGGGAAAAAGAGAATGTCAAGCAGACTCCCCTCTGGGCACAGAGCCAGAAGCGGGGATACCAGCCCAGGAACCTGCGATCCTGACCTGAGCTCAACCAACAGTCCAAACTTAATCAATGAAGACCCCCAGGCACCCTCCTCTAGTAGACTTTAAGTAGAATATCTCTTTCACGTACTAAAGATGAAGACACACATATCCCCTTTCTTAGAATGAGAAGTTTCCAAGTTTTTCTGGACTCATACCCACCGAGCTTGTATCTGCATTTCCTTCCTCCCCGGCTGCACACAGCTGATAGAGAATCCAGATAAGCCCGAATGAGAATTGATTTCCCTCCCTAATATCCCAGGACCAGACCTCATCAGCCACAGGAATCTCAGACTTGACTCCTTCCCCTCCGGATCTGCCACCAACGGAATATTGTCACTCCTCGCGGGACTTTAATTCTAAGTGACAACGGCTGATGCACTATCGAAGCCAGGTTGGGGACACAGGACAGAAGGCTCTGGGGCATGGAAAAGCATTCTAAAAACCTAACTGTGAGTATCACTTCTGACCAGATCTTAAAAACAGGTGAACGCAGAAGTGAGAAGCACCGGGACTCGAGGTATCCGCATCTGCAGCTTCTAAACGCGAGGGTCTGTGGAGAAACAGAGGACACGGCTCCGCGGGGACACCAGGCTCACCTGACAACCGGCCATTTCTGCCTTCGCCTCCACCTCATTTCATCCTCACGAGGGATCTGTGGGAAATCACAGCTGCATCAGGAGAAAACGCCCTGAAATCCAGAAACAGAGCTGCTTGTCCTCACAGCGCTTGCCCACGGGCAGGACTCAGATGCAGAAACGGCCCAACTTCCCAGTCCTTTGTGTCCGGAGCAGCTCAGAAACTGTGAGCTCCCAGGAGGACACCCATCCCTGCATTTTCCTCACCTGCTTTGTGGGGAGGGAGTGGTCCCCTGCCACCGCCCCTCACAATTTCAGGGTCAGCATCGGAACCGCGGGCTGCAGGGACCCGATCCTCCCAGACTCGCGGAGCAGAGACCCTGTCACCTCTCCAGGACCAAAGCCACAAATCCACTCTCAGAAAACCACCAAAAGCCCTCGGACTCCCCCCGGGCGTCGCTGAGAATCTCCTGGAGCCCTTAATTAACACAACAGTGTTGTTTTCGCCCAAACCAATTGACAGAATCTGAGGGGGAGGCCCACAGAGAAGATCCTTCCTGAAACTCCTGTGGGAGGCCCCAATGAGGCTTGAGACCAAACCAGGCCAGTGACTTGTGCCTCCTTTAAAGTCCGAAAAACCTAACAAAAGGTTTAGGACGGGAAAAGTCGAGTAGCACTGAGAAAGGGCCTGTGCTGTGTGTTGCACGCTCGCCTACGTGACTTCCCACACGCTTGCTAAACAAATGAGAACAATTTGGTTGGGGTCATAAGTTCATGGCTGGTCCTTGCTGCACTAGTACAGTCCATAAATTACTTTCAGGTTTGTTGTATGAATACAGAATAATTGTACTGGCATCAGCCGTTTGGCGTCACGAGGTCTGCTTATGGTTAAGTGTGAAACTTACTATGGAAACTCGTGGTTGTTTCACTAGACACAGATATATTGCTTCTCCTATTGTAATATCACTATATATATGGACTTAATGCTTTGAATAAACTTAGCGCTGTTGGACATCCTCCTCAGTGCTCCTCCTGCCCCCATCTCTCTGCTTCTCGAGTTCTTTTCTTCATCCTCTTACCCTCATGTTCCTGGTCGATTTGTTATGATGGCCACGACAAGTGGTGCCCAAACAGGGACCTGAGAACATATCAAGGGAGTGCACATACAGGTAAGTAGTTACTGATATTCAGGTAAGAGGAGCCCGGGTCGACGGGTGACAGCAGGAGTAAAATAACATGGGGCATTCTCAATCCTTAGAACAGGATCTTTTTGTTACTGCACTGCAGGCCTTTTTAAAACAGAAAGGGTCAAAAGTCTCTAAGAAGGCTTTACACCAGTTTTTTTGCTGTGGTTTTTGATCTCTGCTCTTGGTTCCCCAAAGAAGGAACAGTAAATCTGCAAGCCTGGCAGAGAGTGGGGGGAAGAGATTAAAAATCAATTAAAAATTAGGGGGTCATGTGCTTGTCCTGAAGGAACAATGAAAATTTGGGAGGATATTCAGGAGGCTTTAGATCCACAGCACTCTATAGATTTAATATCTATAGCCTCTCAGGATTCCCTCTGAATTTGGCGGTAGAAGAGCAAGAGGATATATATGAGCATTTGGGCACGGATATTCCTCCTCCCTGTCCTGAATTAATCTCTGGTCTCACTGGTTCACAATCAGACCCTTTGGATGCCCCTGAAGTTGGAGTGCCTGTGGATGATGATAAAGAGATATTTCTTGCCTCTGCTCCTCTAGACTCGGGTCAATCTAGTCGTCAGCCTGAGCATTCTTATTTTGGAAAACCTATTAAATCTGCCGGAGTCCAGACATTATTCATGAGGCAAAAGCAAACTCAAACATCAGGGATGAATGACCCCCTCAGGGCCTCTAAAGACTCACTTGCTGAATTCCCATTAATGCAGCATCCCCAATCCAGTGTGCCTTATGAAGAAGGGGCACCTATGCCTAAGAACATGTTCCCAGTGAGTCCTCATTCGGCAGTTTATCCCAAACAGCTTCCTGAAGAAGCTAAGCCTCTAAAGATTACACCCCTTCAGCGGACACTCTATCAGGCCCAGCAAACTAGGGAGGACACCTCTGCCTTTTCTGCCTATCCAGTGACTCAAATGGCTAATGGCCGGTGTGCCTATAATAGTGTAAATTTTAAAATGCTGAAAGAAATAAAAACGGCCACTTCTACAATATGGACCCACTGCACCACATACTTTATCTTTGTTGGACAGTGTGGGTTTAGAGGCCTTATGCCCAGGAGATTGGAAGATCATTGCTCAGGCATATCTGTCGGGGGTGGGGAGACTATTTGTTATGGAAAACAGAATTCTTTGAAAGAGCTAACAAATTGGCAATGTACAATCGAAGAACCAACATTCCCATTTCATATGAGATGTTAACAGGAAATGGGGCTTATGCCGAAATACAAGCACAAACTGAGTATCCTGAGATTGCTTATCAGCAGATTTCGCAGTGTGCCTTGAAAGCATGGAAGCAGCTCCCCTCCTCTGAGGTAAGAACTGAGGAATTATCAAAAATACAACAGGGACCAGACGAGCCATATCAAGATTTTGTGGACTGGTTATTAAAAAGCGATGGGCAGAATTGTGGTTGACCGAGAGGCTGGAACAGTTATTGTTAAGCAATTGGCATTTGAGAATTCTAATTTTGCTTGTCAGGCTGCTATCGGCCCATGGGAAAAATCAGGTACCTTAGAGGATTATATTCGCCTGTGTGCCAAGATTGGGTCATCTTATATTCAAGGGGTAACCTTAGCAGCAGCACTAAAGGGTATCTCACCTATAGAGATGCAGAAATAAATGATGTCAAAAGGACAGTCACAAAAACGTCTTTGTTTTCAATGTGGCCAGCCCGTACATTTTAAAGCTCAGTGCCCACAGTTTGGAGGCCATCCAGGTCCTCCCGGGACCCATCTCCCATCTAACAATGGGAAGAAGTCTATGCATAACTCTTTATGTCCTCTTTGTCAACAGGGATTTCACTGGGTGAATGAATGTCATTCACCAAAAGACAGATTTGGGAACCCCATTCAGGGAAACTGGAAGCGGGGCTCACTGCAGCCCCAATAAACAATAACAGCAATGATTCCTCAGTCACCCATATCAAGGCCAATACCTCTGACCTCCTAGGTATCGACATACTATACCGAGGTACCCCCTCCAGTGCAGGATTAGATTTGGCCCCCTATACACCTGTTTATATGGAGGCTGGAGAGCCTCCCAAGGCTATTACAACTGGGATTTGGGGACAACTACCCAAAGGGACCTGGGGCTTATTACTAGGAAGGTCCAGCTGGACAATGAAGGGACTATCTGTCCACCCCAGAGTGATAGATGAAGATTATACGGCAGAAATTAAAATTATGACCACCTTGAGAGAAGGAGTACTCGCATTGCAACCTCAGGTCCCCATTGCACAATTAATTAATTATTATGCCATGAATGGAAACTAATCATCCAGCAATAAAGGGCAAGAGAGGAACTGGGGGTTTTGGTTCTATTGATGTTTGTTGGGCTCAGTTACTTTCTACAGATAAACCTTATTTGACTTTACTTATTCAAGGCCGAGCCTTTCTAGGGTTGGTGGATACTGGAGCGGATGTTTCAGTAATTGCTTCCCAACATTGACCTAAAAACTGGCCCCTTCTAGATTCAGATACTCCCATTAGAGGTGTGGGACAAGCTTGTGCACCTAAGTTGAGCGCTGATTTTTTAAATTGGTTTACTACTGAGGGGCATCAAGGGGTATTCCAGCCGTTTGTGTTGCAAATTGATCTTAATTTATGGGGCCGGGATGTTCTAACATATATGGGTGTCTCTTTAACAACAGCTCCTATTCCCAGGGCCAAACAGCCTTAGGTCACAATGGCTCTTAAAAAATGGGATATATACAAGGCAAAGGCTTGGGAAAAACATTACATGGAGAACCCAATCCCTTCCAAATACAATCACAACATTCCAAGGTTGATTTGGGTTTTTCTCAGGGCCACTGAAATCCCCTCATGTGCTGCCCGAGTGGAGATCTAATGACTGATCCACCCTGTATGGGTGGATCAGTGGCCCTTACCTGCAGAAAAACTGCAGGAACAGCTGCTTCTGGGTCATTTAAAAGAATCCTACAGCCCTTGGAATACTCCTATATTTGTAATAAAAAAGAAGTCAGGAAAATGGACCTTGTTATAGGATTTAAGAGCAGTAAATGCCACTCTGAAGCCTATGGGGGCCCTTCAGCCTGGATTACCTACACCATTGGCTATCCCTCTTCAATATAAATTAATCATATTGGATTTAGAAGATTGCTTTTTCACCATTCCTTTAGCCCCCCAGGACTGTAAGTGATTCGCTTTTACCATTCCTAGTACTAACCATAAAGAGCCTGCTAAACGTTATCAATGGCAGGTTCTGCCTCAGGGAATGGCTAATAGCCCCATATTATGCCAAGAGTTTGTTGTTCAGGCAGTTTCCCCGTTTGAGCACAATTTGAGCCAATGGTCTACTGCATACATTATATGGATGATATTTTATTAGCAGCTGAAACAGAGGACATTTTACAGTGTGCTTTTGCTTTTTTTTTTAAAGATTCTATTTATTTACTTGACAGACAGAGATCACAAGTAGGCAGAAAGGCAGGCAGAGAGAGAGGAGGAAGCAGGCTCCTTGCCAAGCAGAGAGCCGGATGCGGGGCTGGATCCCAGGACCCTGGCATCACGAACTCAGCTGAAGGAAGAGGCTTCAACCCACTGAGCCACCCAGGCGCCCCATGCTTTTGCTTTTTTAATTAATCAATTACAACAATATAATTGAATAGTTGCCCCTGAAAAGGTGCAAAAGATGGAACCTTTTGAATATTTGGGTTACATCATTGAGAATAAAAGAATTCACCCTCAAAAAATTTCCTTAAGAACTCAGTCTTTGCGTACTTTAAATGATTTTCAAAAATTATTAGGAGATATTAACTGGATTAGGTCCTTTCTACATTTAATGGCTGACGATTTGAAGCCTTTATTTGATCTCCTAAAAGGAGATAGCTCTCCCTCCTCTCCCCGGACTTTAACCGAGGACACTAAAACAGCGCTGCAATTAGTTAATGATAAATTGTCACAGGCGCAGCTTTGTCAGCATGATCCTATTATGCCAATATATTTAATATTATTGATGCCATCCAAATTACCTTTAGCAGTAATATGGCAAATTCATGGGCGTTTGGAATGGATTCACTTAGCACTACACCAGCTACACATCATTACTGGGCAGATAGAATTAATAATGCAACTGATTACTCGGGGCCGCCAGAGAATCATTCATATTACAGGTAAGGAGCCTGACGACTTCTTCTTCTTCTTCTTTTTAAGAATTTATTTATTTGACAGAGTGTAGTGAGTACGAACCTTTAATAAATAAAGTGTAATAAATAAATAAATAGTGTGTAGTGAGTGCAAACCCCTACTAAATGAAAAACAGGAACAAAATAGCAAGTAAGCCTAGACCATATGCGTGTAGTGATAACAAACTAACCATGTAGCAAATACCACATAGCAAGTAAGCCTAGACCATATGCGTGTAGTGATAAGATTAGCGCAGAGTAACAAGTTGTAAATATTTTAACTTGTGCGACATATCGTAGACCAAAACATGTTTACGACGTGTGTGTGTGTTTGGTGTGTAAGCATAAGAAAAATAAGTGATGTAATGTGTTTATGAAGGAGACTTAGCACAGTATATAAAGAGGCATCGGGTTGGACTGAGGTGAAGCGAGTTCCCTGTCGGGAGGACATCATCCCTGGTGCTACCGACATCCCAACAGTTTCGTTGCCAACCACTCGCTGGTTCTCAGTCTCAACTTCTGCGGTGACCTCTCTGTCTAGATTGTGAGTCGACATCTCCTTCTCCGTGACAACGTCAGTGGACCGTGACCGGACCACGATAGTAGTACAGACCTCGTCCCAATAAAAATCAAGTGAGTTACATCATATCCATCTCTCTATCTCTTCTTTACACGTTGCGACCTCCTGGCGGGACGCAGGGGTTTTGCTCGCGACACAGAGAAAGATCACAAGTAGGCAGAGAGGCAGGCAGAGAATGAGAGAGGAGGAAGCAGGCTCTCTGCCAAGCAGAGAGCCCGATGCAGGACTCGATCCCAGGACCCTGAGATCATGACCCTAGCGGAAGGCAGTGGCTTAACCCACTGAGCCACCCAGGCGCCCGTGACTTCTTAATTTTACCAATACTAACTGTTGACCGTGTACAAATGTTGTTTAAATTTAACCTTGACTGGCAAATAGCTCTCTCTAATTATCCAGGACAATTCACATATCATTTACCAGCGGACAAGTTGTTGCACTTCCTTTCCACCATTCCTATTTCAGTAAGCAATCCTGTTCAGATAATTCCTCTTGCTTCTGCTATTAATGTTTTTGTGGATGCCGATAAAAGAGGGCATATTGACATTTATAAATCTTCCTGCTCTGGTCATGAGTCCTTTCGAGCATTCTATGCTACTAAATCGGTGCAAAGGGCTGAGTTGAAAGCAGTACTGTTGGCCCTGGAAATGTTCTCTGAACCGTGTAATTTATACAGTGATAGTCATTATGTGGCGTGCGCCATTCTGCTGTTACCCACCGCTTACATTCTTACTAATGATGAGGAACTCCTCTATCTTTTCACAAACATTCAACATTTACTAAATAAAAGAATTAATCCTATATATATTGCACATATTCTAGCGCATACTAATTTGCCTGGGCCCCTAGCTGAGGGCAACGCTATTGCGGATGCCTTAACCCATATACAACTTGTAATGATCACTAACATTGAGCAAGATACTCAGAGTCACGCTCGATTTCATTAAAACGCAGCTGCTCTGTGTAAACAATTTCGATTAACCAGAGAAGAAGCTCGTCAGATAGTTAAAAATTGTTCTACTTGCCCTATTCATCATCCACAACTGACTTAAGCTGTAAATCCTCGAGGCTTGATGCCTAACCATTTATGGCAAATGGATATAACTATTTTTCCCCCTTTTGGAAAACTCAAATATCTCCATGTTTCTTTCTTTTTATTTTTTTTTAAGATTATTTATTTATTTGAGAGAGAAATAGTGAGTACAAGCAGGCAGAGCAGCAAGCAGAGGGAGAGGGAGAAGCAGGCTCCCCGCTGAGCAGAGAGCCCGATGTGGAACTCGATCCCAGGACCCTGGGATCATGACCCGAGCCAAAGGCAGCTGCCCAACTGACTGAGCCACCCAGGTGCCCTATCTCCATGTTTCTATTAATACCTTCTCTGGGTTTCTACACACTACATACAGCACACTCTGGGGAATCCTTTACAGATGTTCAAAATAATTTGCTTTCAACATTTGCTACTCTGGACACCCCAAAAGCAATTAAGACAGATAATGGGACTGCTTATACATCCCAAGCTTTCCAGACTTCTTGTGCCATTTTTAAAATAGCACATTCTACCGGCATCCCATATAATTCTCAGGGTCAAGCTATTGTCCAACGTGCAAATAGTACTCTTAAATCTTATCTTAAAAAATTAAAAGAGGGGGAGATACTACAGGGAAAAGTAAAATATTTCCCGCATATGCATTTAACTTTAACCCTGTATGTATTAAATTTTTTGAATGTGGATGATATAGGCCGAACAGCAGCTGAGCGATTTTGGCATCCTGATTTCTCTCCACTTCCATATGCCCGGTGGAAGGATCCCTTGACTTGAGTATGGAAAGGTCCAGATCCAGTGCTCTGTAAAAGGTAAGGGTTTGTTTGTATTTTTCCACAGGATGAGGACACTCCACGCTGGATGCCAGAGAGATGGTGCCGCCTCCTTGCCCCTGCAACAACAAATTGCAGCGCTGACCCTGAGTCGGAGGAATCAATGAAGAAGGAGGAGATGTCTGCCCCCCTTTCGCCAAGGACAAATGAGAAACCTTGTCCAATAGGCTCTTGCAATCGCTAAGCAGTCCCCTTCAAACAATACCATAATACCTATTCTTTATGCCTTGTTGGCTTTGATTAATGTTTCTGGAGCATATGCTATGCATTATTGGGCTTATTTGCCTGATCCCCCATCAGTGCGCCCAGTTATTTGGGCTAATCCTACCCCCCGGGTTCATACTAATGTCCCAGAATACTTTGGGGGCATTACTTCTGAAGGAATAGAGCATGCGGAACACTATATGAATTGGTCTGGAATTTCAGTACAGGTTCCTATTTGTTTGCAAGCTTCTTCTCATGAGCAGATTCTAATGAATGGGTGCATGATGGTTAAACAAGGTCTGCACATAGTATCTTATCTTAAAGAGGTACCTCAAACAGGAGCTATTGCCAAACGAATGGGAGAGGAATGGAATCTTTATGAGATCGTAGGTGATGAAGCCTCTACCTTTTTGGGATTAGGCATGCGACCCCCAGGTTATTTGCCCTGTCCTAGAGAACTCAGTTTTTCTGTTCCAGGACCCATTTGGAAGGAATGCATACAGGAGATACCCCAAATTATATCCCCGCGCATCCCAGGGCTTTCCATCACTGATTGGTCCAAGGCTCTGAGGAATCAAAATGAAGGACATTTTGCACATCCTTCAGATATTCAAAGGACCCATCTACATTTACACAATGTGACAATCCCAGGAGGACTCTTCACAATGGAAGAAATGATCTACCGTGAACTGTGGAAACTGGTGGCCACTTTGGGTCCTGTTACAGTCAAAGTGGGGGACAATGGTTTTGCCTGAGCCACTCAGCTGGACTTTTCCATAAAAGCCTGCATTCCCCGTCCTTTTCTTCTGATTGTGGGCCCAGGCACAGTCTTACCTTATGTGTTTAAGGGATCCAAAAGGCGGTAGCTTACTTACCATGTTGCATGTAATGAATGTGTATTAACTAATTGTGTACCTATTTCTTCCCCAATTCGTAGGAATCTTCCTACTATGTTTTTTTTTTTTTTTTTTTTTTTTTTTTTTTTTTTAGTAATGCAGCCCCCTTATGTGCTCCTTTGAGTAGAAGTAGAGGATTCCTGGTATGCCAATTATGGATATCAGTTAGCATTAGAGTTACAGGCCCAAGTAAAAAGGGTTAAACGTTTTTTAGGGCTACTCCTTGCGGGGATAACTGTGCTAGTCTCTCTAATTGCCACTGCTACCGTTTCAACAGTGGCTCTCTCACAAAAGGTTCAAACCGCCGCATGTGTTAATTCTCTAGCAAGAAATATCTCTCATGACCTTGCTACTCAGGCACATATAGACCAGAAGATATTAAGCCACTTGGAAGGACTGGAAGAAGCAGTAGAGTATCTGGAAGGACAATCATCTATGTTAGGAACCCCAATGTCTTTAGTATGTCATGGAGGGTTTCAGCATATCTTCATTACTCCCTTGAAGGCCCTGAATTATTCTTGAAACACTGTTAAGCATTATCTACAGGGGGTATGGTTTCATAATAATGTGAGCTTGGATCTTGCTGAGTTGCAAAAAGAAATTGCTAATATAGGGCATGCGCAATTAGATGTAGAAAATCCTGCTACTATAGTATCTCAAATTTTGGATGGTCTTCATGGGTTTAATCCTGGAAATATGATGAAATATTCCTTTTGGATTCTTATCGTAATCTTTACAATATTAGCTGTACTACTTGTGGGTTGGAGTGTTTCCCTGTTTCATACTGGATAGCAATGATTACATGCACAAATTCATATGCTTGACTTATTTAAAAAAGAAAGGGGGAGGTGTGGGAGGCCACAATAAGGCTTGAAACAAGGACCAAACCAGGCCCTGACTTGTGCCTCCTTTAAAGTCTGAATAACTTAACAAAAGGTTTAGGACGGGAAAAGTCGAGTAGCACTGAGAAAGAGCCTGTGCTGTGTGCTGTGCACTCGCCTACGTGACTTCCCACATTCTTGCTAAACAAATGAGAACAATTCGGTTGGGGTCATAAGTTTATGGCTGGTCCTTGCTGCCCTAGTACAGCCCATAAATTACTTTCAGGTTTGCTGTATCAATACAGAACAATTGCACTGGCATCAGCCATTTGGCATCATGAGGTCTGCTTATAGTTAAGTGTGAAACTTATTATGGGAACTCAAGGTTGTTTAACTAGACACAGATGTATTGCTTCTCCTATTGTAATATCACTATATATATGGCCTTAATGCTTTGAATAAACTTAGCACTGTTGGACATCCTCCTCAGTGCTCCTCCTGCCTCCATCTCTCTGCTTCTCGAGTTCTTTTCTTCATCCTCTTATCCTCACGTTCCTGGTCAATTTGTCCCACTGGCCGTGACAAACTCCACAGGTGACCCTGCTGGGAAGGAACTGGGGTGGTGACCAGGCCAAGTAGGGGAACCAAGTCTGGGGCTGGGAGCAGAGTTCAAGCCCTGCCTTCTCCACCATCAGAATTTCAGGAGACTGACACCTTCCCTCTGCTTCTGCTACACATAGGGAGACACCAGACAGACCAAACTTTCCCATTTAAATGCAAATGTATGTTTGAAAGTAAATGCAGGATTTCAGAGCTCTTCCTTTATCTGCATTTGATTCAAAATAACCAGCTGAAAATAATGCTCAGGCCAAGGAGACATATTTTAGTATCAAAAATATTCCCCTTCAGTAGGTGTTTCTGTTCATAAAGACTTGCAGATGAAGTTCTAGAACCTAGGTGAGGTTGGGTGGGGTGAGGTCCAGAGCCGACGGCTAAGAAAGAATTCTTAAGATGTCTCTGGTGCAAAAATGTGGTTTATTAAAGCATGGGGACAGGACCTGTGAGCACACAGAAATGCTGCCCCACTATCCCGAGGAGTGGCTGATTATATACACAGGAGTTGGGTAGGTGATGACAAAGGGGATGATGTTAGCCTCTAAGGAATTTTGGAAGCAAGGTCTCCAGGACCTTGGGGGGCTAGCTATTGTTGGGAGAAAGGTTATTTATTACTAGTAAAAAATCTTCTCATGAGACCCTTTAGATGTATATCCGTGGGTCATATGCTTGGGAATGATTGCTGACACTATCTTGGAGGTTTAGAGATAAAGTTTCACATTTCTCCTATAAAGTGTCCTTATTAGTGAGATTTAGGTTTAGAAGAAATTTAACTTTATTTACATTTCCTTCTACCTCAGCCTCCTTCAGTTTTTATGGAGGGGAGGGTGACATTAGGGCTCTAGGAACTGAGTTTTTTGTCTCTGGAAATTGGGCTATTGATACAATAACTTCTTTGTTGTAAATCTCTAGGACATTTGTAGTATTATTCCCAAATTCTGAGACCCATCAAAGACGACCACCAGAGTCCAGAGTCAAAGCCAAACAGCAAGGGTCGTTTATTACGAGTTCAAACCCGGACCTCCGCGCACTCATTGCCGGTGACGCTAAGAGGTCCCGAGCTCAGGATCACAACACTTTTTATACACTATTTTGGGGGAGGCAGGGACTTAGCATACATCATAGTATCTTGTAACAAATCACCACATACTACAGGAAAATCAAAAAGGAACTCTATAATATGATTGGCGTGCTACAGAGCGAGAAAAGGCTGGGAACAGAATATTGGTTAGGTCAAAGGGCTGTCATTCTTCAAACTGCTTGGTTGGCACCGCTAGGTTATCTGTCACCTCAGGATTGGCCGGGGTCTCCCTGTCAAGCCGCGGGGTGCCCGATGGTTATGATCTCCCGTACCCAAAGCTGGGTGGGGGGGTCCGGAGCAGTCACTTTGTCACATCCAATTCTGGGTGGGGGTTTCTCTGGCACCAGATGGCTGTTATCTCTCGGCCCAGAGCCGGGTGGGGGTCTGGGAGTGGCCATTCTGCTAGGTTCGATTCTGGGCGGGGGTTGTGTGGTTACAGAATGCCTATACAAAGTCTGCTGGTATTTTCCCATCTCCTCGTGGGTTAGCAAGTGAAGGTACAGAAGCAGAAATAGCGGTAATGGTGATAATTTAGGCATCTCAGTAGAGCAAGGGAGACTCCTGTCTTGCAGGATTGTGATCTCTGCAAGTTAACTCTTTGCTTTCCTTTTAGGGCAGCCAGGGGTGCCTGAGGAATGTTACACACACTACCGAGGGGAGCGGATGGAGAGGAGGTACAAGGTGCCAGCTTTTGCTTTGTCCTCAGCCAGCCTCCTGCTCCCTCATCACTGCCACACAGTTTTCCACACTGCATGTTCTTTTTACCCTCCCATCAGTGATATGAGAATTCTAATTCTCAGCATTCTCAGGAAAATTGGATGTTATCCTTTTTCTTTTTTTTAGTCATTCTAGAAAACATTGAGTGCTTTCTCAGTGTAAAGTAGGCAGTGTTCTTACAGCAGTTGTCTTGGTGACTGAAATGAAAATCACTTGGAAAGCATCAGGTTGAATAAAGAAAAAAGTAATTAATGCTTCAGTGAGACTCCCATTTCCAGTAAGTAACCTTTCTCTTCCCCACAGACCTCCTCAACTCACTTCCTCAGCCCTTTGTTTCAGGAACCTGGTTCCACCCTGACAGCATGATGAACAGGGCTGGCCACACAAATTCCTCTGGAAATCGGCCATTGTGCAGCATCTCCCCACAAACCCTTGGCCCCTTCCTCTGGGTGGGCTGCAGGTTTGAAGGCCCCAACCTGTTGAGGCCTCCTGGCTGGCAAAGCAATGAAGCTACCACTGCTCTTGATCCCCAGCTCTGTCTGCAGGTTCTGTTCTGGATCTGAAGCGTGGAGGTCAGTTCACACAGCAGAATGAATGTGAGGAGAGGAAAGTTTGTTTTTCCTGCGGTGTTCTCAATGTCATCAGACAGTTTCACAAGAGAAAAAAAGGAAGTTCTTTTTTTTTTTTTTAAGATTATTTTTTTTTTTTTTTTTTTTAAGATTTTATTTATTTATTTGACAGAGAGAAATCACAAGTAGGCAGAGAGGCAGGCAGAGAGAGAGAGGAGGAAGCAGGCTCCCCGCTGAGCAGAGAGCCCGATGCGGGACTCGATCCCAGGACCCTGAGATCATGACCTGAGCCGAAGGCAGCGGCCTAACCCACTGAGCCACCCAGGCGCCCTTTTTTAAGATTATTTATTTATTTATTTGACAGAGATCACAAGTAGGCAGAGAGGCAGGCAGAGAGAGAGGAGGAAGCAGGCTCCCTGCGGAACAGAGAGCCTGATGCGGAACTCGATCCCAGGACCCTGGGACTATGACCTGAGCTGAAGGCAGAGGCTTTAACCCACTGAGCCACCCAGGTGCCCCAACAAGGAAGTTCTTAATTATGGGAACAAGAAAGACATGAGGCTCAAAGAGAAGGTGAGGCTTCTGGGTCACCATACTTAAGGAGGAGGAAGTAGGATTTAGAATTTCCAAGAGGGGTTTATATTCAGAGGAGAAAGGAAAAACTAAATATTTAACAAAGAATGGTTTGTCCCTCCAGGTAGTCAACTCTTTTTTTTATGTTCTTTTCGTAATTTATTTTATCTTTTCAGTGTTCCAAGATTCATTGTTTATGCACCATACCCTGTGCTCCATGCAATGAGTGCCCTCCTTAATACCCAACACCAGGCTCACCCAACCCCCCGTCCCCCCATAACCCTCAATTTGTTTCTCATAAACCACAGTCTCTCATGCTTCATCTCTCTTTCTGATTTCCCCCAACTCACTTCTCCTCTACATCAATGAATGGCCTCCATCTTATTCCTTATCCTCCATAAATAAGTGAAATCGTATGATCATTGACTCTCTCTGGTTGACTTAGTTCACTCAGCATAATCTCCTCCAGTCCTGACTATGTTCATACAAAAGTTGGGTATTCATCCTTTCTGATGGAGGCATAATACTCCATTGTATATATGGACCACATCCTTTTTATCCATTTGTGTGTTGAAGGGTATCATGGCTCTTTGTGCACTTTGGTGACTGTGGCCATGGCTGCTATGAACATTGGGGTCCAGACGGCCCTTCTTTTCACTACATCTGTATCTTTAGAGTAAATACACAAGAGTGCAATTGCAGGCAGGGTCATAGGGTAGCTCTATTTTTAATTTCTCAGGGAATCTCCACACTGTTTTCCAACGTGGCTGCACCAACATGCATTCCCACCAACAGTGTAAGAGGGCTCCCCTTTCTCCACATCCTCTCTAACACTTGGTATTTCCTGTCTTGTTAATTTTGGCCATTCTAACTGGTGTAAGGTGGTATCCCAATGTGGTTTTGATTTGAATCTCCCTGATGGTTAATGATGATGAACATATTTTTCATGTGTCTGTTCCAAGTAGGCAAATCTTTTTGTTTATTTTTAAGATTTTGTTTATTTGACACAGAGAGAGAGAGAGCAAAAGTATGCAGAGTAGCAGGCATAGCAGGCAGAGAGAGAGGGGGAAGCAGGCTCCCTGTTGAGCAGAAAGCCCCATGCTGGGCTTGATCTCAGGACCCTGGGATCATGACCTGAGCCAAAGGCAGAGGCTTTAACCCACTGAGCCACCCAGGTGCCCCTAGGCAAGTCTTTCTGATATCAACTGCTGGGGTGTCCGGGAGTCTAAGAGGGTTGGGCTTCTGCTTTTGGCTCATAATTTCAGGGCTCAGGGATCGAGCCCCATGTCAGGCTCTCTGCTCAACAGGGAGCCTCCTTTCCCTTCTCACTCTGCCTACTAGTGATCTCTCTCTCTCTGCTAAATATATAAATAAAATCTCTAAGAAATATATTTTATTTGAGAGAATGACAGAGGTACTTGTTTTGCTGGGTGGTGATGGGCAGAGAAGAAAGAGAAATCAACTCACCACTGAGCAGGGAGCCCGATGCAGGGCTCATGACCTGAGCCTAAGGCAGACACTTAATAACTGAGCCACCCAGACACCCCTAGTACTACTCTCATGATGGCACTGAAGAAATGGAGGAAGGTCTGGCACAGCACTGAAGCAGCTTCTCTGAAGGATCTCCCAACCATACTGGATCTGACCTTGACTGGGGTTATCTACCTGGAAATCGAGTAAGCAACCATAGCACATGCCCAGCTGACTGGGCGTATTCCACTGTCCAGAAGCCTTCTTCATCTCAAACATCTATTCTACCACGTGACATCTTAAAGCTGCCCACATGATTGCATGATCCGAAACCCTCCTCCATCCCTTGTCTTGGATCAAGGCAAGGATAATACAGTAATCACTGACCTCCAACAGCATTAGTCCTCAGGAAGACAAAGGAGGTCGATCAAATCATCAGGATAAAGCAGAACTTCCCTACTCCTGTGAAACCCACATTAGCCATCTCTTCTCCCCATGACATGTGTTCATCAGGTGATACCAGCAAGAGCTGCCTGTGCCTTTGCAGTGACTGAAGGAAGCCACCTCCAGGTCCCTCCCCAGACGGGAAAGAGTTCCTCACATTTCCTTTTTTTTTTTTTTTTTTTTTTAAGATTTTATTTATTTATTTGAGAGAGAGACAGTGAGAGAGAACATGAGCGAGGAGAAGGTCAGAGAGAGAAGCAGACTCCCTGTGGAGTTGGGAGCCCGATTCGGGACTCAATCCCGGAACTCCGGGATCATGACCTGAGCTGAAGACAGTTGTCCAACCAACTGAGCCACCCAGGCATCCCCTCACATTTCCTTTTAATAGGTCTTGTCTTTCTCTCAAAGGATGGTGCCTTCCCCCAAATTTTACTTAGATTCACATCCCACCACCCTGTGCTAAATGTCTTAATACTCATCGGCTTTCCATCTGTGTAATCTCAATTAACTATCTTTTTTTTTTTTTAAGATTTTATTTAACAGACAGAGATCACAAGTAGGTGGAGAGGCAGACAGAGAGAGAGAGGAGGAAGCAGGTTCCCTGCCGAACAGAGAGCCTGATGTGGGGCTCGATCCCAGGACCCTGGGATCATGACCTGAGCCAAAGGCAGAGGCTTTAACCCACTGAGCCACCCAGGCGCCCCTCAATTAAACATCTTTGAAGACACTCTCCACATCACAGGCAAAAGAGGACATAGCGAGGAAGAAAAATGAGGGCGAATACAACTTGAGATCTGGAGATAAGTTGGTCAGAAGTAGAAGTTATTTTTCTACATCTAGGGAGTCACTTGGGAAACTCAGCACAGTTGTCCTCCTCTACATGCTAATTCCTCATCTTAAATATCTTTTGTCTCTTTCCTGGGCTACCACATCACTCCAATTGGGATAGATTTCTCTTTCTTATGGGATATCTATGACACACATAGTACAGTCAGATGTGCATTTGTACCTCACAGACACATGAAAACAACCCTCAATGCAGGATGTGGGACACATACTTTCATGTGGGGCCATCGGACAGTGCTATAGAGTCCCAAGTCTATGTCCAGAATATGCCATTCGGACTAAAACAGATTTAGGGAAGCTCTGGGGGAGGGGGAGTCTTCTCTATGGGACATGGGAAGGAAGGCATTGGAAGAAAGGAGTGATGGTGGCTCACTAGGAGAGAGTACAGATGTTATATGAGACGTTCCACTAACTTGTCACCCTACAGTGTACTGACTGGGGAATGCATTAGTGAGAAGGGCTCCTGTCAGTACAAGGCCCCGACAACGCTACTGGCTACAACAAAATCAATGTCAAGTAGCAGTATCATGGAGTACATGAGCTAAAACACCAACAATACCTCTATGTCACAAAGCTTGGTAATACACATACAGTAATATCATCCTATTCACAAAGAGGAGAAAATCATAGCATAGACTGGGGGAAAATAATCACATATCCCTTAAACCTTCAGAGCACTGGGAAAATGGTGTCCTAGGTGTATTGTTTTACTCCAGTACCAAACAGGTGATGGATTCAAACAGCTCCGTACAGCCCACAACAAAATAGATGAACACTAGATGAAGAATAACAAATCATTCATGACATACCCATATCCATATGTTAGAAAATAGTGTTTTATTGGGGCACCTGGGTGACTTAGTGGGTTAAAGCCTCTGCCTTCAGCTCTGGTCATGATCCCAGGGTCTTGGCATCCAGCCCCACATTGAGTTCTCTGCTCCCCCTGGAGACTGCTTTCTCTTCTCTCTCTTTGCCTGTCCCTCTTTCTACTTGTGATCTCTGTCAAATAAACAAAATATTTAAAACACACACACATACACTAGGTTTTATTAATTAAAATATATTAAGTTCACACATATACTGAGTAATGCATATCAAATCCACTCTATTGTTGACATTCAAAATACAGAGCGCACATGTACATTCAAGTGCTGTCAGAAGGATGTGGGAGTACCTATTTCCAAAAATTTCAGGACTGAGGTACATTCTGCAGAAATGTGAATGTTCAATGGTATGGCATTTTAGGGGAGAGTTAGCTACCTTCTTTCAGTCATCTGTCAGGATCTCCTCATTTAACCACATCAAGTTATACTCTCTAACGATTTCACTTAGGAAGATACATTTGTAGTTTACACAGCTACCTATTTTTCCTTTAGGAACAATTAGGAAAACTTCCTATTTCTGATATTCAGGAAGTTCTTTAGTTTCAATACATGCAGAAGTGTGTGCTCTGAACACCTGTCTCATGGAATCTTACATTAGTGTTATAACCATAAGCACCATCTCCACTGAGATGTACTTCATATGTTGTATATCATACGGTCCTCTTCCATGGAAAATTAGGTACGCAAGAGTCCCACTTAATGGAGCAGGACATCTAATATCTTTGATGTAGCAACATGGGTGTTCTTACACACCCACGAGGAACAGAGAAATTTTCCAGAGTGATTTCAGAGGAAATACATTAATATTGTTAGTCACAAATCTCAAATAGGGTTATTGTAAAAATTTAAAAAATACTGAAATCCATACATATATATATATGAAAAAGTCTATCCACTAAATTTGTTCAACAGACTACCATATACATTTTCTAAGTGTTCAGGTCTGATTTCTCCTTATCATAATCACTGTTTTCATACAGGGTAATGTCCGAGTAGGGTCAATAATGTATTCCATTGGCTTGATTTCTGTAACACTCATTGGCATCTGATGTTCAATTCAATAGTTTTCTAAACATTGCTAACTTTAAACTGACTTTCCTTAATGCACTCTCTGGTGTGTGCTCCAATGTATACTAAAATGAAGGCCTCTCTACATTCACGATGTTCCAAGGGTTTGAATCTACTATGCAATTTGACATACTGAGTAAGCACTGAATTCCAGTTACAGGCTTGGCCTCGTTCTTTACATTTCACACTTTCACTCCTGTATGAAAACAACGATGTGAAGAAAGTTGGGAGTCCCACTGAGAGGTCAGACCCATTCTTAGTATTTGTACACTTACTCTCCTATTTAAAATCTCTCATATGGAGTGAGGAGGGAGCAGTCCTTAGGCACTCTCTCACATTCATTACATCCGTAGTTTTCTCTGCAGGGTGAATTCTGTGATGTGCAGGAAGGGTTGTCTGCCTACTAGAGGTTTGGCCACATTATTCATCTGGTGTCTTTCCAGTTTGAATTCTCTGTTTGGAAAGGCGTGCATGCTGGAAAAAGACCTTGCCACACTGGTTATATTTGTGAGGTTATTGTCTAATATGAATTCTCTTGTAGGCATGGATCGGTGAGCACTCTTTAACCAATTTTGCTCACATTCTCCTTTTCTTTCATTCTTCACGATTTTATTTATTTATTTGACAGAGAGATGAAGAGAGAGCACATGTAGAGAGGAGGGTCAGGCAGGGGGAGAGGGAGAAGCATTCTGCCTGCTGAGAAGGGAGCCCAATGCAGAGCTGAATCCCGGGACCCTGGAATCATGACCTCAGCTGAAGGGAGCTGCATAACCGCCTGAGCCACCCAGGTGCCCCTGTTCTTACATTCTATGCACTGGTAAGCCTACTATCTGGTATGAATATTATTTTTAGTGAGGACCAAGTGCCTATAAAGGCCCAACAACATTCTTGATGTTGGTAAGGTTTCTCTCCAGTATGAATTCTGTGATGTCAAGCAAGGGTTGAGGTGTGTATGAAGGCCTTGCTACATTCTTGACACTCATAAGGTTTCTTTCCAGTATGAATTCTGTAATGTTGAGTAAGGCCTGAGTTGTGGTTAAAGGACTTTCCACAGACTTGACATCAGTACCATGTCTTTCCATTATGAATTCTCTGATGCTGACTACGCCTTGAGCACCAGGTAGAGGCCTTGCCACATTTTTGGAATTTATAGGGTTACGCTCTAGTATGAGTTCTACTATGTCAACTGAGGTGTGAGTTCACCTTGAAGGCCTTGCCACATTCCTGACATTGGTAAGATTTCTCTCCAGTATGAAATCTATGATGTCGAGTAAGGTGTGAAAGGCAGTTAAAGGCCTTGTCTAATTTTTGACATTGGTAAGGTTCCTCTCCAGTATGAGTTCTGTAATGTCCAAAAAGAGTTGAGCTGTCCTTAAAGGGCTTGTCACATTCTTCTATTGGTAAGACTTTTCTACACAATGAATTCTGTAATGCTCAGGAGGACTCGACCTCCAGTTAAAGGCCTTGCCACATTCCTGACATTGGAAAGGTTTCTCTCCAGTATGAATTCCGTGATGTTGAGTAAGTTGTGAAGGGAAGGCATAGGCCTTACCACATTCTTGACATCAGTAAGGTTTCTCTCCACTATGGATCTGCGATGTTGAATGAGGGTTGGGCACTGGTTAAAGCTCTTGCCACATTCATGACATTGGTAATGTTCTCTCCATTATGAATTCTATGATGTCTCTTAAGACTTGAGTGATTGTTAAAAGCCTTGCCACATTCTTGACATTGTTTCTCTCTGGAATAGATCTGCGAATGTCCATTTATTGATGAACAGTCCTTAAAGCTTTGATTGCCTTCTTCACATTTGTATACTTTTTCTCCGGTATGCATTCACTGATGTTGAGATAGTGTTGAGTGGCAGTCAAAGGATTTACCAAATTCCTTAAAAATGTAGGTTTCTTTTCCCCAGGGATTATCTCATTGATGTTTAGGCTCGATGACTGACTAAACATGGTCCCCAGTTTATTAGATGTGAATGGGCTTTTTCCCTTATGAATTCTCTGATGATCACCAACACTGGAGGACTGGTTACGAATTTTCCCACATTCATTATATTTATGAAGACTGTCTCCTAAAGGAGTATACTGATGTTAGAGCTGATGAAAGACTTCCCCACATTTATCACATTCATAATGGCTCTCTGCAAACCTAGCCCTGATACATCTGTGAACCCTGGAGCCCTGGTTCAATGTTTTCTCAGATTCAGTGCCCTGAGAAATTCTGTCTCCAGTGAAAAGCCACTGGTCATTCTGTAGGGCTGACTCCTCAGTGAAGCCCCTCTCAAATGGATCCCACTGAGCACTTTGTTTTTCAATTCTAAATCTCTGATTTAAGGTCAGGCCAATCCTATCTTCCAAATGGCTCAAATAATTATTTTCAGCTTGGACTAGGTTACTTTCCAGATGTTCTAAATGATCTGTCAACAAATAGCTATGGTTGAGTATTTGATTGGAGCTTGTGCTGACAGAAACACACTCTCTGCAGAAATGACTTAAAAAGGAAGGTTTTCCACAGCGGTTTATATCCTTTACCATTTGGGGCAATGAGATTCCCATTATGGGCAATTGCCTTGGCTTGGGTGTATCGTCTAGGACTTCTTTGATGCCCTTCACTCTTCCCATCATGTCCCAGTCTGTGTGTAAGTGTAAAATCTCAACAGCACTATGTTTGTATCTGTGCATTGATCCATTCTGGAAAGAACATTCTATGCTCCACTTTAGCAAGAAACTCTGGGTCTCATGTGAAGGTAGGGCTGAAAGATACCAAATAAAAGTAAAACCATTGCACTTACTACATTCAGAAGAATATACAGATGACTTCAAATGCAGAAGCACCAAGTCACTCAGACAATGTCAGAGAGAGGGCTGAGAAGGAGTCATCAGGACTTCATCTGTCCATGGACACACAACATGGCACACAATGTACTGAGCACATGGTCTAATAGATAATTCTGCCTGATGGTAAGGGAGTAGCACAAATCACTTTCCTGTATCTCTATCAATCAGAAAAAGGATCACATGAGCTGAAAATAAGGAGAACAATGGATATTGAGACAGAAAACTGAAATTAACCAAATAGAGTACAGTAAAAATAGGAACATATCAAGCACAGGAAGAGTTTTTTGGTAGAAAAGATCAACAGCATTGAGAACCCATGAACTAAATTAAAAATTATAGCAAAAAACTAACTAAAATGAGAGGTAAAGAAGTGAAAACAGACACAGTTAAACTGACCATAGGAATATAAGTAATTATAAGAGGAACAATGGATGATCAGTGTCCACAAACTGATACTAAAAGACAAGTATAAATTTCAAAAAATTATAACCAATTTAGACTCCATCATTCAGAAAAGTAGAATAAATCTCAACTGATCTACATCCATGAAGCAGAATAAAAGAGGAATAAAAGAGAAAACTTCAACAAACAAAAATTGTGTGCCAGATGAATTCACTGGATATTCAAACAGTTATTGAAGGAACTATACCTCAAGTCTCCTCAAAGGTTTCCAAGGTGTGAAGATCACAGAAACTAGTGGAACACCCTGTCTGTGCACCAGCATTACCAGCTCATCCAAGCCAGACAAAGACACTACAATCAACAAAGTTTACAAAACTCTACCTGTGAGAAATATTCACTCCAAGTCCACAATAAAATAGAGGAAACTGAATCAAAAGCACATTTTCCCTTTTTACAAGTTGATCAAGTGCGAAATGGTCCTGGATTTAAGGGCACTCCAACATACAGAAAACCATACATTTAAGACTCCACATTAACAGAACAAAGATCAAAAATGACATGATCATATTAAGGGAGACAGAATTCAAATATGGGCACACCGGACAACATGTCACGCTAAAAACACTCAATATAGAGAGAGAAGGAAACCCCTCAACTCAGTGAATGCCATAGATGTGTTAAAAGCTGAAACCTATTCAACAGCGACAGTCTGCAAGCTTCTCTGTGATCAGCAGGTAATGAAGTGACCCCACCACTGCCTGTGAGTGGTCCTGGATACTAGTCCTGGATACTCTAGTCAGAACAATTATGCAACCAAAAATAGAGTAAGGGAATCTAAACTGAAAAAGAAATTGTAAAACTATCTCTGTTCCCACATGACATGATTACAGAAATCCCTAAAAGTCATCGTTTTAGCTTTTTTACTGTTTTTGGTCATTGTTTATTGTTTATTTCTACCAGTTTTTCCCCTACTAGATTATCTATTTCCCAATTCTTTCATGTCATACAACACAGAGTTAAGAAAAAATGTTGGAATAAACAAGTTAATTTTCACCACAGGAACTAAAAAAGGAAGAAATTTAGATGAAACTTAGTAGAGCAAAAAAAAAGAAATTAAAAAAATCTGAAAGAAAGAAAATAGCAGATTAACACTAACTCAACACTGAAAGTAATGCCCATTTCAATCAACAAAATCAATAAAGCTGGCAATGCTTTAACTCAGTAAACCATTACTTAGTAGCAAATAGGGTAATTTTATTTTATTTATTTATTTTTTAAAAAGATTTTATTTATTTATTTGACAGACAGAGATCACAAGTAGGCAGAGAAGCAGGCAGAGAGAGAGAGGAGGAAGCAGGCTCCCTGCTGAGCAGAGTCCGATGCGGGGCTTGATCCCAGGACCCTGGGATCATGACCTGAGCTGAAGGCAGAGGCTTTAACCCACTGACCAACCCAGGGGCCCCAAATAGGGTAATTTTAGAATAAAATAAAAAAACACACAAAAAAGAGAGAATTCCTAAAAACAGACAAGTTATTAAGACTGATGTACTAACCCTGAACCAAAGAAATTGGAAATTTCCTTAAATCAGTAAGAATCAGGAAAGTTGAATTTGGAATCAATACTCTCCCAGCACAGAAAAGCCCAAGACCTGGGAATCTTACTACATTTGATGGAAGCAATGAGTTCCCTAAATAAATCCCATGTTGCATGATTCTTCTCCCTTCCTTTGCTCAGATTCAGTGTTTTCCTTTATTTTGCCTCCTATATGATGAAGTCACTCTTCTGCATCTTCCAACCTCCTCTTTACATCAAGCCTGCTTCTAATCTTGCTTACTGAATTGTTCACCTATGTTTGATTTTTTTTTTAATTTTGAGAGGGGGGGTGATCACAAGAATAGAGGAGGGAGCTATAGAGGCAGAGAGGGAATCACAATCAGGCATCACACTGAGGGCAGAGCCAGCAAGCATGTTACTACTCTGTTTCCCATTTATCTCTGGCCTTATCTGTATGTTTTGTTGGGGATAAATTCTTTCATCGTGGCATTCTGTCAGAGTCTGTACCATCCTCTCTACACTAGAGAAGTGAAAGAAGGGTCCTGCTGTATCTTTCAGGCCAGGAGTCTGCAGGGGCTCTCCTTGCCTTCTATGGGCAGTGCTTGGTCCCTGGCCTGAATGTGGCCAGTTTGAACTAGGTGAGCTCTGGTCTGGTCATGAAAGGAAACCTGAGGCCCTGCAGAACTCACTGCTCAGGAGAGGAGACAGGGGCAGGGCTGAACTTGCTGAACCTGAGGCAAGCCTCACTGAGAAGGGAAGTCCCCTCAGATCACAGGGGGTTGGGCCTGGTGTATGCAAGGCACACAGCCAGTGTCCTCACTGAGTGGGGCTCTGCTTTATGCTACAGGACGGAAGGGGGAAATGGTACCATCCAACTCCCATGTTCTTGGAGCCACATGTCACTGAATGTTTCCTCTCAGGAATGTGCTCCTAGACTACTGAATACTCTCCCCACCTTGTGCCCCAGGTGTTCTACAGATGGCTGTTTCACCACTCTGTGTCCTTGGTTATTTGCCAGCCTTCTCTTCAGGAGCACCCCGGTGCCCTCCTGGTTCTATCCCATCCAAACTTGCTGACCATTAAACTCTAGGATTTAAGATATGCTAGTTCCAAGACTCATGAAATTAATCCCTTCTCCATTTCCAAGCCAATGGCTTTGGGAAACCTCCTTAGGCATTCCCTGAGTGTTCCTCTGTCATGACACCTACTGCAAAGCTGGGGCTCCCTACCCTCCACAATGCTATATTCCTCTCCTCCCTAAACCATGTCTCCACACTATCTGCCATCTTCCATGTGGCCTCTTCTCTCCTTTTACTTAGGAAGTTTGTCCAGTCACTCTTCAGCCCAATGTCTGGGGCATTTAGGATGACCTGACAGTTGCCTAGTGGTGCTCATGACAAGACGCATGAGTCTAGAATCCTCCTGCTCCACTGCTCTTGCTTCTCCTGGGAATCCTTATTGTTTTAATCCTGTTAAAACTCATATGCATTTTATAAAACTGGTACACAAACCAACACATAAAAATTAGTTTTGTTTCTACACAAGAAAGAACAATTCCCCAAACAGACACATCATACATTTACAGCAAACCGCCTCCCCACAAGAAATGCTTCCAATTTAACATAATGGTAGAGGTCAAACCAGAAATGATGAAAAGTGTAATATACTGTGCAGAAATCAAAGAATGAATAAGTAGGAAACCTAACTATGTTCTTTCACTGGAATAATTGAAACACAATAAATCTTGAAGGGATCTACAGAAAATGCATTCTCTACCAATAATCCATTGTAATTTTTGCACAAAGATCAAAACCCATCCTAAATTTACATGGATGTCATGGGATAATCCATACCCAATATAATCTGGGAAATGAGGAGCATATATCCTGATTTATGGCATACAACAAGGCACAGATGTCAAACTAATGTTTTACAGACATGACATCAGGAGCAGAATAATGGAAGAGTCTGGCTGAGCTAGTTGTGCACGTCTCCAATGTTAATGTGTATGACAATGAACTGAAGTTCCTGTTAAAATTCATATTCTGATTTGGGTGTTTGGGTGAGGTCTGAGTTTCTACTTTCACAAATGTGCCACTGATGTCTTACATCAACAATGCATGCTTCCCACAGAATTCCAGGACTGAATCACGATGAAGAGTTTCAAAAGTTCCTAAAAGGCGGGAAGAGCATAGAGGTGAGCATGGAGACCTTCCCTTCCCTTCCCTCTTCATTCAAGCCAACTTTACCCCTGTAAAGTTTTCTCTGGACCTTCTCTTATTTTTCTTTCTTCAATTCACCACGCCACCATATTCATGGAAATAGATCCCTCTTTAATGAGAAACGCAGGTGCAATCTGCTTCTGGCTGCAACCCTGGATTTCGTAGCTTGGACCCCACTGCATCCATGGCCTTTAGCAATTTCAAGTTTCCCCTGCATTTTTGCTAATACCCATGGCTTCAGGCTACAGGATCACTTCTTTGAACCTACGCTTCCTTTTGAAAACGGACCTTCCCCAAAATGAGCACAACAACACTTTCTGGTCTTCCCTGAAGAATCCAACTTACACGGAAAAGCCTTCCTGAAACCTGTGGCCATTATCACACACTCCTCAATGGTGAGAGATGACAACGACCACACTCAAGGAAATGGAGTTAAGAAGCTCTCATAGAAATGACTGTTCTTCCATGTAACCCCTGGGCTGCTCAGTCTATGAAGACCACAGGCTCTTCTTGGTCTTCTAGTTCACTTCTTCACACTACCAGACAGAATTTTTGCTTTCCCTATCCCCTCCATTCTACATTAAGAAACCTTTATCTCCACTGTGATACAGATCAGTTTGCTTTCCTAGGACTTTATCCTAGGGATAGGATAGTACATGAATACTTAGGATTAGCTTCGTTGGAAGAGTAGGGTTAGTTTTCTTGACCTGCAACTTCTTAAGACACTAGTTTAATCTACATAGGTATATGCTTCTTGGTGTCCATCTTGATTTCTTTTCTACTAATGTATACCTGACCATGTTCCACTAGTTCAGGTGTGCAACATGGAGATTTGACAACTCTGTGGGTTCTACTATGCTCACTGCAAGCAGCTACCATCTTGCACCATAGAATGCTGTCAAGATACCATTGGAGGAGTTCCCTGTATTCTTTTCACCCCATGACTAATTATTCCATAACTGGAAGACTGTACTTCACATTCCCATTTCCGCATGTTGCCTATGATCCTTCTCCATTCCACACTAGTAACAATCAGGCTATTCATTGTATTTATGGGTCTGTTTCTGCTTCTTTCATTGTGTCTTGTCATGTGTGACAATGTGATTTGAACCACGAAGTATTATGCAATGTCAAGTAACTCAGACAAAGATAAATACCATATATATTCACTTATGTGTACAATCAAAACAAGAACATAAATGAACAAACAAGAAACAGGATGCCTGGGTGGCTTAATGGGTTAAAGGTTCTGCCTTCAGCTCAGGTCATGGCCTCAGGGTCCTGGGATTGAGCCCCACATAGCATCAGGCTCTCTGCTCAGCAGGGATCCTGTTTCCTCCTCTCTCTCTGCCTGCCTCTCTGCCTACTTGTGATCTCTCTCTGTCAAATAAATAAATAAATTCTTAAAAAAAACCAAACAAACAAGAAACAGACCTATGAATGTCTATTTTATTTTGAATAAAGTTCATAGATAATTCTAAGAAATATAGAAATTCCAAGATGACACACATTTTACACTCTGTTGGTCTGTAACAATTTTCCAATACTAGCATAAGTCAAGAGGTTCCCAGGTCAACGTCCAAGAGTCTTAGGGTTCATGACACAGCAAACACCATATACTTATTCATCACACTAGTTCCACTTGTCAACTGCCCACTCCCCACTGATACAGGGAGATGCTGCACATTCTTTGGGTCTGTGTTGGACACTCTGAACATAGGAAACTCCAGTATCTTCAAGGAATATCTAGCATATCTGCCTGATCCTTGGCCATGGAGACATCTGTTTTCCTGTACAATGAATTTCTTTGTCCTCTACCCAAGAGCCAGATGCATTCACTATATTCCCATGCTCTTTAATACACAAACATGAGTGGAATGACAAGTATAACTAAAACATCAATCAAGGAAATGTTTGTGCAGATCACGATATCACCACATGACTTCAAGGAATAGTGACAAGACTGTAGAAGGCCCATAAATGAATGTATGATTTGGAACAGATATCCACAACAGCAAGCAATACATTTTCCTTCATTATCTTTTGCTGCTCACCTGGCAGTAATATACAGTCACATGCAGTGTAGATCACAAAGTCAATGTACCTGGAATGTTTGACTTTAAGATGCTTTCAACCATCGGCCATAGGGCCACTTGTGAAGGTCTGGAAGACACCCAAGATGCACACTATGCCACCAGGGACACATCCCTGGCTACTCTGTCTATCTAACAAAGAAGTGTACATCCAATGTCATGACAGAAATCTTTCACCCAAAAGCTGTCAGTGTGGGTCAGACTCCATTACAGACAATGTCCAATGAGTTGCCTATGCTCTCCTGTTTGGCAATAAAAGCTGTAGAACTCAACCCACCTCCAGTGAAGTAAAGAGTGACAGTGGTACAACATCTATCAGGTTGCCACGATTGCAGGGACAGCCTGCACCACAAAGCTTATGGCAACTGCCCAACTCCTGGAGGCATGTCTGCTGTGGGAAAACAGGAATAATCATTCATCTGAGCACAGAGGCCCATGCATGATCTATGACACCACAACTGACATTGGGTGTATGGTCCTGGGAGGCTGCTAACACTACTAGAGGAAGAATACATAGAGATAAGTCAACAGAGAAGTCTGCTCTAAGATCTTGACTGTGTGAATCCATATCAAGACATGACTTGTGTAGGGAAGCCTGGGTGGCTCAGTCAGTTAAGCTTCTGCCTAAAAACTGGATCCTGATGCAGGGTCCTGGGATAGAGCCTTGGCTGGGATTCCCTGCTCAGTGGGGTGTCTGCTTGTCTCTCTGTCTCTGGTCCTCCCCTGAACTTGTGTTCATTTTCTCTCTCAAATAAAGAATAAAATCTTTAGAAAAAAATTATTTGTGTAAGGAAATGGAAAGAAAACTTAGTTCAACTTTTTCAGAATACGTTTCAATCTGTTAAACATGTTGGGGGAAAAAAAAGAAAACCTCAGACACTAAGGAAACCACAGAGCACAGTAATTTATAATATATTTGTGACTTAAATTTTACACAAAATGATGTGTTTACAGAGAAACACAAAAGATTCAGTCTCTGTGGTAGGGTATAAGAAAAATTTCTAAGATGAGGAAAAAGAAATACACTAACCATGAAGGGTGAAATGAAGAATGAGATTACAATAAAACTCAAAACTTTTCTGCATCACAAGCTCAAGAGATAGAAATAGAGGTAGACTGAGACATGGGGACAAAAGACTCATTCTCACAACATACAACATGACAATGATTGAATAAACAAATGTAACAGAAAAAAATGAGCACAAGAACTCACTAGACTCCTTGTGGAGAGATTATCTCATGGTTCATGTCCAACTCTATAATAACAGAGAAAGACAACAACAGCAAAAAAGCAAATAAAACCTGTACTTAGTATCATCATGTATGAACCAGGAACCCAACATCAAAATCACATAAGCTATCAAAATGTGGATAAGCCAGAAACCCCATGCATTGCTGATGGATGTTAAAATGGGCACAAGTGTTTGAGGAAAAACATGGTAGCATCTATTAAAGCCGAACATATCTAACCTAATTACCAACAATCCAGTCCCACATGAACAGCCAGCAGATATGCAAGCACATTCTAGTAAAGGACAAATTATAGATTTTACATACCAGTACTATTCTCGACAGTCTTCAGTGAGAACCATTCCCTCCTTCCATTAATAGTAGAATGATGCAGTCATTTGGTATTCATACAATGGAATTGGAGCAATGCATTCTTCTCCTTCTCCTTCTTAAGATTTTATTTGTTACATGAAAAAGCGGTCCACATCACTCGACATTAGGGAAATACAAATCAAAACCACAATAAGGGTGCCTGGGTGGCTCAGTGGGTTAAGCTGCTGCCTTCTGCTCAGGTCATGATCTCAGGGATCGAGTCCCACATCGGGCTCTCTGCTCAGTAGGGAGCCTGCCTCCTCCTCTCTCTCTGCCTGCCTCTCTGCCTACTTGTAATCTCTGTCTGTCAAATAAATAAAATCTTAAAAAAAAAACAAACACAATAAGATACCACCTCACACCAGTCAGAATGGCTAAAATTAACAAGTCAGGAAATGACAGGTGTTGGTGAGGATGCCGAGAAAGGGAAACCTTCCTACATTGTTGCTGGGAATGAAAGCCGGTGCAGCCACTCTGGAAAACAGCATGGAGGTTCCTCAAAAAGTTGAAAATAGAGCTACCCTATGACACAACAACTGCACTAGTGGGTATTTCCCCTTATGATATAAATGTAGTGATCCGAAGGGGTACATGAGCCTGAATGTTTATAGCATCAATGTCCACAATGGCCATCATCAGATGAATGCACCTAGATGTCCATCATCAGATGAATGCATAAACAAGATATGGTATATGTATATGATGGAATACTATGCAGCCATCAAAAGCAATGAAATCTTGCCATTTGCAACAATGTGGATGGAAGTAGAGGGTATTATGCTGAGCTAAGTCAGTCAACCAGAGAGGGACAATTATCATACGATCTCTCTGATACAAGGAATATGAGAGGCTGGGTGGGGGGTCATGGGGGTTGGGAAGAAAAAACTGAACCAAGATGGGATGAAGAGGGAGAAAAACCATAAGAGACTCATAATCTCACAAAACAGAGGGTTGCTGGGGGGAGGGAGGGTATGGAAGGGGTGGCTACATGATGGACACTGGGAAGGGTATGTGCCATGGTGAGTGCTGTGAAATGTGTAAGCCTGATGATTTACAGACCTGTGTACCTGGACAAATAATAGATTATATATTAATTTTAAAATTATACATATATATATACACACACATATATATATAAACAAATAAAATCTTTATATATAAATATATACAATAAAATCTTTACACATAAATATATATATAAAGATTTTATTTGTTTATATATGTATATATATAATTTTTAAATTAACATATTTAAATAACAAAATCTATCTATCTATCTATATATATATATAAATATTTTATTTGTTTATTTGTCAGAGCACAAAGTGAGGGGTGTGCAGGCAGAGCAGGCAGAGGGAGAAGCAGACTCCCCGAAGAGCAAGGAGACCCATTCGGGACTCGATCTCAGCACCCTAGGATTATGATCTGAGCTGAAGGCAGATGCTTCACTGATTTCGACAACCTGCCTTCCGGGGACCCGTCCATTCTAATGAATGATGCATAGTAACATGAGGGAATACACATCAACTCACAAATAGACAGAAACAAAGCCAAATACAAGAGTCCCCACTGCCTGACTCCATTTATGTAAAGTACAAAATGAGCACAGCAACCTCTTGCCTTACAGGTGAAAAGAGTGCCAAGTTTGGGGGAGGGTTACTGAGGAGCTCAGAGGGAATGTTAGAGGACAGTACTCTGTGTTCTGATCTCACTGGCTTGGAGAGATGTGAACACTTTGTGAAATTCCACTGAGTGGTTCACTTCTCTTATTCACATGTGACTTTACTTTAAAAACAAAAACTTACTCATAAAAAAACAAATGTACCTAAATACATAAGCAACACAATGCACATATACGGACGGACTGAAATCACAGGTATGACATAATGTCTACCATGACCAGATTCGAAAAGCATTCTTAAGAAAAAAAACAAGGCATGCCTTCACTTCTACCTAAAGCAACGTTACTGAATGCATAATGGTCACAGAGAAGGAATGAAAGAAAGTTCATATTTTCCTAATACGAACACAGGAAAACACAAAATAGTAATAGTAAAACAAACAAACAAAAAAATAGGTAAGGTATAAAGTAAAACATTAAAATACATTGTAAATCCAGGGGCGCCTGGGTGGGTCAGTGGGTTGAAGGCTCTGCCTTCAGCTCAGGCATG
The DNA here is from genome assembly GCF_030435805.1 of Mustela lutreola. Lineage (NCBI taxonomy): Eukaryota > Metazoa > Chordata > Mammalia > Carnivora > Mustelidae > Mustela > Mustela lutreola. The sequence continues at coordinate 51,105,929 of NC_081305.1, forward strand.
ATCTCGGGGCCCTAGGATCAAGCCCCACATTGGGCTCTTTGCTCAGCAGGGGGCCTGCTTCCCCAACACCTCTCTCTCTGCCTGCCTCTCTGCCTACTTGTGATCGCTCTGTCAAATAAATAAATAAATAATCTTTTTAAAAAATTAATAAAATAAAATAAAATACATGGTAAATCCAAATCCCAACATCTCCATTGTAATATTAAACATGAATGAAGCAAACATTCCAGGTAACACTAAATGATGCTTCAATATATTTCAGGGCATTTTTCCCTTATCGATAACTAAAAAAAAAAAAAAAAAAAAAAAAAAAAAAAAAAAAAAAAAAAAGGACTATCAAATAAAGAAGAAAGAAAGAAAGAAACAGCTCATATACTGATAAGCAATCAAATAAGCAGCAAGGCAACATAAACATCTCACAGAATAATCATTAACATAAAAGGCATTTGTCTCTGTTAGCGTTATGGTTCAATATCAAAAAATTCATGATTTAAACATTCTACCTCTTGGATACCAAACATCTGTAAGTACAAATTCATACACACATATAAAAAAATACATACCCACAAATACATGTATACAGGGAAACATCTCTTCTTAACCCAGGAAAGAGAAAACCGTTCCTCACAGAGGGAGGACCTCATCCAGATAGTGACAAAGTAGTTCCACCTTCGCTCAACAAGCAACAGTTCACATGAGACACCAGTGCGTGATTCTCAATACAAAAGAGTGAGGCTGATGCACCCCGGGACCCCAGAGACCAAGAAGGACACACATAGAAGGGTAACATGAGCAATTTCACGTGGATCCCAGTGCGCCTTCCCCGGGCCAGCACAGTGCGCCACTAGCAGGGACCAGAAGGGAACTACGATGGCTCCAGGAAGAAAAAGCCCAGAGTGGACATCCAGCATTCCCCTAAAGGCAAACCACTCCCTGAATGGTCCAGTGAGAGCTCACCTCACGGGGATCCCTGGGGGCATCTGTGGTGCTGGACCACTGTGGACCCTATAGACACGGAGAAGGTGGGCAGGGCTTATAGCAGCCAGGGCTCAGATCAAAGAGCTGCCAGACCAGACAGTGTTCCAACTTGTAGTGGCAACGAATCAGAGATCCACGGGAATCTGCCCACGTGCAGAGAGGAGATGAAATTAGCTGCCTAAGATTTGTCAGCTTCTGTGACTGGCTTGGGTGTCCAGCCAATGCTTTGAATTAGAACATTCTCTGTTCTCTGTCTGGGTAGCTATGCACGTTCTAAGTCACTTCCCATGGCTGATCTTAGCCTCCAATCCTGCCCCACTAGAAGCCTAAACAGAGACCTAGACAACCTCAGAGTGTCTCTTACAAGCTTCTGGGGAGAAAACCAAGCTGGCAGCACTGAACAAGCATTGAGCATAACCTCTTTCTCTGCATGAGCAGGGAGCCTCCTCAGTGAATCTGGGCAGCCACAGAGCCCAGCCTATGGTCCTGCCCAGCAACAGAGAATGGCCTTCGGTCCTGCCACATGCTCAGTATCAGTTCTGGCCCCAGCTAATCACAGAATTGCCAGCATAGGTTTGGAAGGCACGCAGGAGTCCACATGTGTCCATGGACAGATGTCTAGCCCTCTGTGCTCAAACAGAATAAGTTTATATCCAAAATGATCACACTTGTTTTACATCAGAAGCTGCTGAGGTCCATGGGATACCTCTAGAAGGAATGCCAAACAGCTGGCTACATTCAGATGATGGTGAATAAAACCACTCAAATTTGCCTTCCTGCCACGTCACTGAACGAGAAGGCACAGATACAAGAGTTAGCAATTCCGCAGGATTCCAATGGAAATTGGGATCACACAGATACTTCCACGTTTCAAATGCACATGGGCTATTATTTTTAACAAGGTGCACTATTCATATTCAAGCAGAGGATTCAGCTTGAAATACAGAAGGTGCCCGTGTTTGGATTCTCTTTCTTCTTTGATACTCAATGGTTCACCCAGCTGTCCTCACACAAAACAGGTTCCATGAACGGACACTTCAAAGTCAATGTTCTAGCCCATGTGACACATATACAGGCTGAGTGGTTTTCTGGTTGAATCCTCAGAACTAGACACAAAAGATCAGGCATTCAAGGTACAATACAGAATAGGCCCAACACACGGGAGCCCACATTCACTCCTGGAGAACCAAGACGACACACCTGAGTATCTCACTGTATTACCCACGGGCTACTACCTTCCCTGAAAAACACAACTATGAATGTGTCCCCAGATATAGGTTCTCAAGGTCTAGTCCCTAGACAGCCACCTGAGACTGGGTAAGAAAGGAAAGGTCGGGGGTTGCACCCCACAACTACTGACATGGTAATGTAAGGCTGGGCACAGCGATCCAAGATTTATAAGTGCTCCCGGTGATTCTGACCCAGGACAATTTGCACAACATCTGCAGGAACTAAGTCACAGGTCAATCCTGAGTTATCCCCAAAGAAGTCACTCTCATAAACCCTCTGTGCTTGTGGTCATGTTAGTGTTGAGACACACATACACACGGACACAACATACACAACACACGTTTCCTTTATTCACGACTAAATCTGACTCTAACAGAGTCTGTCTGGGCTTCCTCCACTTCCAAGTCTCTCTTCTCTTCCAAATAATACCCATCCTAGGACAGAAACAGAAATAAGAACTACCAGGATTCTGCACCCCAGTGGAGAAAAAAATGGACCAAATTACCTTATAGAATGCTCCAGAAAACAGTTAGGAGAACACAGCACCCCCACACAAGTACAAATGAAGAAGAGATATTGAAGAGACAAGGAAAGATTGGGACAGTTGCCCACAAAGTTGTTCACCCTAACACTCCATGGCAACACTATGAGAAAATGCCTTCCTTTCCTCAGCACAGAAAGAAATGAGTGACCTGCAGGTTCAATAATCTGCCTTCTTTTGACCTGCCTGACATGGAAGACACAGAGAATGAGAGCACTTCTGGAGGCAGTGTGGTGGCTACTCAGACAGAAGGTGAGCTTTTGCTCAAATAAGGAAGAGACGACAGAGCTGAAGGCAAAGGGAGAGGAGGGGATCACTCATTCTAAAGTAGTACCTCCCCTTCCTGAAACTGGGAAATTACTGTAACACAGACTTGACAAATGTCCAGGATATGTGTGACAGAACCCAGAACTGCTGTTATTAGTATTCTCCTGAGGAAAACAAGTCCATCATTCTGGGCCCACAGGCTATTTTCTTAAATTCCAAAATACCATTCAAAGATCACAAGGCATAAAAAGAAACAGAAAAGTATTCTCCAATTAGAGGAACAAAATAAATCGCCAAAACTAGCCCTAAGCTAATAAAGACTCATATATAGCACCCCCCCCAAAAAAAAATTCCACTGGGAGGAATTCAAATTACCATCATAAAGATCCTCATGGAGGAAGAAGAGAACACACACAGGTGATGAAACGTTATTGGGAAAATGAAGCATGACCAAAATATAAACCCAGAGAGATAGAAAGTGTAACATCCATGAACCAGAAATTGGGAGCCAATGAGAACAATTACTGAATTGAAAAATACACTAAGGGATCAGCAACAGACTTGAAGGACAAGAATGAATCAGAACTCTTAAGGACACGTTTTCTAAATTCTCTACTGAGGGGATCAAAGAAATAGGTGGAAAAGGACAGAGTCTGAGGGACTCGTGGGACACCACAAGTGGTTCAATATGCACATTAAGGGGCCCCCATAAGGACAGGAGCATGACCTCTGTGGACACAAGAGACAATTCAATCTTGCTAAATTGTAAGTAGGATAAAGGGCAACACATGAACCCAGCAACAGATTGTAATTAACCCATCAAACACTACAGATATAAAGAGGCTTTTGAACAGCATGGCAAATGCACTTCACCTTGTGCAAGAGCTCCTAGAAAAGCATAGTGGGATTCCCAGCAGTCCCAATAAGAATGGGGCTGGCATAATGTACTCAGCTACTGAAAGATGGAAAAGTACCACCAAGAATACTTTACCGGGCAGAACACTTTCCATAGATGTAGAAATGAAGACATTCCCAAGTAAAGACCCCTCTACGTTTACCAGTAGACCTGTCCTACAAGAACCATTAAAAGAATGTTTTTCTTTTTTTTTTTTTTTAATATAATTTTTTATTTTTTATAAACATATATTTTTATCCCCAGGGGTACAGGTCTGTGAATCACCAGGTTTACACACTTCACAGCACTCACCAAAACACATACCCTCCCCAATGTCCATAATACCACCCCCTTCTCCCAAACCCCCTCCCCCCAACAACCCTCAGTTTGTTTTGTGAGATTAAGAGTCACTTATGGTTTGTCTCCCTCCCAATCCCATCTTCTTTCATTTATTCTTCTCGTACCCACTTAAGCCCCCATGTTGCATCACCACTTCCTCATATCAGGGAGATCATATGATAGTTGTCTTTCTCCACTTGACTTATTTCGCTAAGCATGATATGCACTAGTTCCATCCATGCTGTCGCAAATGGCAAGATTTCATTTCTTTTGATGGCTGCATAGTATTCCATTGTGTATATATACCACAACTTCTTGATCCATTCATCTGTTGATGGACATCTAGGTTCTTTCCATAGTTTGGCTATTGTGGACATTGCTGCTATAAACATTCGAGTACACGTGCCCCTTTGGATCACTACGTTTGTATCTTTAGGGTAAATGCCCAATAGTGCAATTGCTGGGTCATAGGGCAGTTCTATTTTCAACATTTTGAGGAACCTCCATGCTGTTTTCCAGAGTGGCTGCACCAGCTTGCATTCCCACCAACAGTGTAGGAGGGTTCCCCTTTCTCCGCATCCTCGCCAGCATCTGTCATTTCCTGACTTGTTGATTTTAGCCATTCTGACTGGTGTGAGGTGATATCGCATTGTGGTTTTGATTTGTATTTCCCTGATGCCGAGTGATATGGAGCACTTTTTCATGTGTCTGTTGGCCATCTGGATGTCGTCTTTGCAGAAATGTCTGCTCATGTCCTCTGCCCATTTCTTGATTGGATTATTTGTTCTTTGGGTGTTGAGTTTGCTAAGTTCTTTATAGATTCTGGACACTAGTCCTTTATCTGATATGTCGTTTGCAAATATCTTCTCCCATTCTGTCAGTTGTCTTTTGATTTTGTGAACTGTTTCCTTTGCTGTGCAAAAGCTTTTGATCTTGATGAAATCCCAATAGTTCATTTTTGCCCTTGCTTCCCTTGCCTTTGGCGTTGTTCCTAGGAAGATGTTGCTGTGACTGAGGTCAAAGAGGTTGCTGCCTGTGTTCTCCTCAAGGATTTTGATGGATTCCTTTCTCACATTGAGGTCCTTCATCCATTTTGAGTCTATTTTTGTGTGTGGTGTAAGGAAATGGTCCAATTTCATTTTTCTGCATGTGGCTGTCCAATTTTCCCAGCACCATTTATTGAAGAGGCTGTCGTTTTTCCATTGGACATTCTTTCCTGCTTTGTCGAAAATGAGTTGACCATAGAGTTGAGAGTCTATTTCTGGGCTCTCTATTCTGTTCCATTGATCTATGGGTCTGTTTTTGTGCCAGTACCATGCTGTCTTGATGATGACAGCTTTGTAATAGAGCTTGAAGTCCGGGATTGTGATGCCACCAACGTTGGCTTTCTTTTTCAATATCCCTTTAGCTATTCGAGGTTTTTTCTGGTTCCATATAAATTTTAGAATTATTTCTTCCATTTCTTTGAAAAAGATGGATGGTACTTTGATAGGAATTGCATTAAATGTGTAGATTGCTTTAGGTAGCATAGACATTTTCACAATATTTATTCTTCCAATCCAGGAGCATGGAACATTTTTCCATTTCTTTGTGTCTTCCTCAATTTCTTTCATGAGTACTTTATAGTTTTCTGAGTATAGATTCTGTGTCTCTTTGGTTAGGTTTATTCCTAGGTATCTTATGGTTTTGGGTGCAATTGTAAATGGGATTGACTCCTTAATTTCTCTTTCTTCTGTCTTGCTGTTGGTGTAGAGAAATGCAACTGATTTCTGTGCATTGATTTTATATCCTGACACTTTACTGAATTCCTGTATAAGTTCTAGCAGTTTTGGAGTGGAGTCTTTTGGGTTTTCCACATATAGTATCATATCATCTGCGAAGAGTGATAATTTGACTTCTTCTTTGCCGATTTGGATGCCTTTAATTTCCTTTTGTTGTCTGATTGCTGAGGCTAGGACCTCTAGTACTATGTTGAATAGCAGTGGTGATAATGGACATCCCTGCCGTGTTCCTGACCTTAGCGGAAAAGCTTTCAGTTTTTCTCCATTGAGAATGATATTTGCGGTGGGTTTTTCATAGATGGCTTTGATGATATTGAGGTATGTGCCCTCTATCCCTACACTTTGAAGAGTTTTGATCAAGAAGGGATGCTGTACTTTGTCAAATGCTTTTTCAGCATCTATTGAGAGTATCATATGGTTCTTGTTCTTACTTTTATTGATGTGTTGTATCACATTGACTGATTTGCGGATGTTGAACCAACCTTGCAGCCCTGGAATAAATCCCACTTGGTCGTGGTAATAATCTTTTTAATGTACTGTTGAATCCTATTGGCTAGTATTTTGTTGAGTATTTTCGCATCTGTGTTCATCAAGGATATCGGTCTATAGCTCTCTTTTTTGGTGGGATCCTTGTCTGGTTTTGGGATCAAGGTGATGCTGGCCTCATAAAATGAGTTTGGAAGTTTTCCTTCCATTTCTATTTTTTGGAACAGTTTTAGGAGAATAGGAATTAGTTCTTCTTTAAATGATTGGTAGAATTCCCCCGGGAAGCCATCTGGCCCTGGGCTTTTGTTTGTTTGGAGATTTTTAATGACTGTTTCAATCTCCTTACTGTTTATGGGTCTGTTCAGGCTTTCTATTTCTTCCTGGTTCAGTTGTGGTAGTTTATATGTTTCTAGGAATGCATCCATTTCTTCCAGATTGTCAAATTTATTGCCGTAGAGTTGCTCATAGTATGTTCTTATAATAGTTTGTATTTCTTTGGTGTTAGTTGTGATCTCTCCTCTTTCATTCATGATTTTATTTATTTGGGTCCTTTCTCTTTTCTTTTTGATAAGTCTGGCCAGGGGTTTATCAATTTTATTAATTCTTTCAAAGAACCAGCTCCTACTTTCGTTGATTTGTTCTATTGTTTTTTTGGTTTCTATTTCATTGATTTCTGCTCTGATCTTTATGATTTCTCTTCTCCTGCTGGGTTTAGGGTTTCTTTCTTGTTCTTTCTCCAGCTCCTTTAGGTGTAGGGTTAGATTGTGTACCTGAGACCTTCCTTGTTTCTTGAGAAAGGCTTGTACCGCTATATATTTTCTGCTCAGGACTGCCTTTGTTGTGTCCCACAGATTTTGAACCATTGTATTTTCATTATCATTTGTTTCCATGATTTTTTTCAATTCTTCTTTAATTTCCCGGTTGACCCATTCATTCTTTAGAAGGATACTGTTTAGTCTCCATGTATTTCGGTTCTTTTCAAACTTCCTTTTGTGGTTGAGTTCTAGCTTTAGAGCATTGTGGTCTGAAAATATGCAGGGAATGATCCCAATCTTTTGATACCGGTTGAGTCCTGATTTAGGACCCAGGATGTGATCTATTCTGGAGAATGTTCCATGTGCACTAGAGAAGAATGTGTATTCTGTTGCTTTGGGATGAAATGTTCTGAATATATCTGTAATGTCCATCTGGTCCAGTGTGTTGTTTAAGGCCTTTATTTCCTTGCTGATCTTTTGCTTGGATGATCTGTCCATTTCAGTGAGGGGAGTGTTAAAGTCCCCTACTATTATTGTATTATTGTTGATGTGTTTCTTTGATTTTGTTATTAATTGGTTTATATAGTTGGCTGCTCCCACGTTGGGGGCATAGATATTGAAAATTGTTAGATCTTCTTGTTGGACAGACCCTTTGAGTATGATATAGTGTCCTTCCTCATCTCTTATTATAGTCTTTGGCTTAAAATCTAATTGATCTGATATAAAGATTGCCACTCCTGCTTTCTTCTGATGTCCATTAGCATGGTAAATTCTTTTCCACCCCCTCACTTTAAATCTGGAGGTGTCTTCGGGTTTAAAATGAGTTTCTTGGAGGCAACATATAGATGGGTTTTGTTTTTTTTATCCATTCTGATACCCTGTGTCTTTTGACAGGGGCATTTAGCCCATTAACATTCAGGGTAACTATTGAGAGATATGAATTTAGTGCCATTGTATTGCCTGTAAGGTGACTGTTACTGTATATGGTCTCTGTTCCTTTCTGATCTACCACTTGTAGGCTCTCTCTTTGCTTAGAGGACCCCTTTCAAGATTTCCTTTAGAGCTGGTTTGGTGTTTGCAAATTCTTTCAGTTGTTGTTTGTCCTGAAAGCTTTTAATCTCTCCTTCTATTTTCAATGATAGCCTAGCTGGATATAGTATTCTGGGCTGCATGTTTTTCTCATTTAGTGCTCTGAAAATATCATGCCAGCTCTTGCTGGCCTGCCAGGTCTCTGTGGATAAGTCAGCTGCCAATCTAATATTTTTACCATTGTATGTTACAGACTTCTTTTCCCGGGCTGCTTTCAGGATTTTCTCTTTGTCACTGAGACTTGTAAATTTTACTATTAGGTGACGGGGTGTGGGCCTATTCTTATTGACTTTGAGGGGTGTTCTCTGAACCTCCTGAATTTTGATGCTCGTTCCCTTTGCCATATTGGGGAAATTCTCCCCAATAATTCTCTCTAGTATACCTTCTGCTCCCCTCTCTCTTTCTTCTTCTTCTGGAATCCCAATTATTCTAATGTTGTTTCATCTTATGGTGTCACTTACCTCTCGAATTCTCCCCTCGTGGTCCAGTATCTGTTTGTCCCTCTTTTGCTCAGCTTCTTTATTCTCTGTCATTTGGTCTTCTATATCACTAATTCTTTCTTCTGCCTCATTTATCCTAGCAGTGAGAGCCTCCATTTTTAATTGCACCTCATTAATAGCTTTTTTTATTTCAACTTGGTTAGATTTTAGTTCTTTTATTTCTCCAGAAAGGGCTTTTATATCTCTTGAGAGGGTTTCTCTAATATCTTCCATGCCTTTTTCGAGCCCGGCTAGAACCTTGAGAATTGTCATTCTGAACTCTAGATCTGACATATTACCAATGTCTGTATTGATTAGGTCCCTAGCCTTCGGTACTGCCTCTTGTTCTTTTTTTTGTGTTGAATTTTTCCGTCTTGTCATTTTGTCCAGAGAAGAGTATATGAGGGGGCAAGTAAAATACTAAAAGGGTGGCAACAACCCCAGGAAAATATGCTTTAACCAAATTAGAAGAGATCCCAAATCGTGAGGGGGGAGAAAGGGGATAAAAAGAGGTTCAAAAAGGAAGAAAGAAAAAAAAGAAAAAAGAAAGAAAAAAAAAAAGAAAAGAATTAAAAAAAAAAGAAAACACCTAAGAAAAATATAAAAAAGAAAAAATATATGTATTAGATAAACTAGTAAAAAATCGTTAAAAAAGAAAAAGGTAACAGTTAAAAAAAAAATTTTACCCGAAGGCGAGAAAAAAAAACAAAAAATGAAAAAGAAAAAAATTAAATTAACCGCAAGACTAAAAAAAATCACAGGGCAAAAGCCATGAGTTCCGTGCTTTGCTTTCTCCTCCTCTAGAATTTGCTGCTCTCCTTGGTATTGAAACCGCACTCTTTGGTAGGTGAACTTGGTCTCGGCTGGATTTCTTGTTGATCTTCTGGGGGAGGGGCCTGTTGTAGTGATTCTCAAGTGTCTTTGCCCCAGGCGGAATTGCACCGCCCTTACCCGGGGCCGGGGAGAGTAATCCGCTTGGGTTTGCTTTCAGGAGCTTTTGTTCCCTAAGCGCTTTCTGTAGAGTTCCGGAGGACGGGAATACAAATGGCGGCCTCCTGGTCTCCTGCCCGGAGGAGCCAAGAGCCCAGGGCCGCACTCCTAAGTGCGCGCTCAGAGAACCGCGCCCAGTTACTCCCGTCTGCCTGACCTCCGGCCGCGCTCCGAGCTCACCGAGCCTGCGATCAGTTCAAGGTCACCCCGAGCTGCGAGCTTACTGTCGGCTCTGTCTCTGTAGCCAGCTTTCCCGTTCCAATACCCGCAAGCTCTGTGACACTCAGACACCCCCGATCCTTCTGTGACCCTGCGGGACCTGAGGTCACGCTGACCCCGTGTGGGCTTTGCCCCGGGTAGCCTCTGGAGCGATATCCCTCAGCGGAACAGACTTTTAAAAGTCCTGATTTTGTGCGCGGTTGCTCCGCCGCTTGCCGGGAGCCGGCCCCTCCCCCCGGGGTCTATCTTCCCGTCGCTTTGGATTCACTTCTCCGCCGGTCCTACCTTTCAGAAAGTGGTTGTTTTCTGTTTCCAGAATTGCTGTTCTTCTTCTCTTCGATCTGCCGATGGATTTTCAGGTGTTTGCAATCTTTAGATAAGCTATCTAGCTGATCTCCGGCTAGCTGAAGTAGTCTCGGCCTGCTACTTCTCCGCCATTTTGACTCCTCCCCTAAAAGAATGTTCTTCATGAAATAAAAGGACTCTACCCAGAACCTGCAACCACACAAGAACACAAAGCTCTCCGCTGAACATAAATATGTAGACAATTACATAAACCTGCAGTTTTGTAATGAGATACAAGTCACGTTTATTTCTGCTACACAGTTTTTTAAAAAAAGATTATATATATAATATATATATATATTTATTTGACAGACAGAGATCACAAGTAGGCAGAGAGGCAGACAGAGAGAGAGGGGGAAGCAGGCTCCCCGCTGAGCAGAGAACCTGATGGAGGGCTTGATCCCAGGACCCTGAGATCTGACCTGAGCTGAAGGCAGAGGCTTAACCCACTGAGCAACCCAGAACCCCAAAGTTTTTGGTTATTTTTTAAGTGTAAAATTCATCAGTGTCGGTCATATAGTACACAACATTAAAGAATCTGTGATATCAGTAACAAAGTGGGTGCAGGGGTGGACACAGGAAGAAGAGTTTTCTATGGAATTGACACTATGAGTTTTAAATGGTTCGATTTACAACTAATTTGTTGTAAGGAATCGCTAAGGTGACCACAATGAAAATACAGAACATACAAAAGTCATTGAGAAAGTACCAGGACCTACTATGGGTATTAATGCAACAATAAAAGATAAAATGTATGTTTTTAATTTCATATAGTAACATGATACAGAAGATGGCGGAGAAGTAGCAGGCTGAGACTACTTCAGCTAGCAGGAGATCAGCTAGATAGCTTATATAAAGATTGCAAACACCTACAAATCCATCGTCAGATAGAAGAGAAGAAGAATAGCAATTCTGGAAACAGAAAATCAACCACTTTCTGAAAGATAGGACTGGCGGAGAAGTGAATCCAAAGGGACGGGAAGATAGACCCCGGGGGGAGGGGCCAGCTCCCGGCAAGCAGCGGAGCAATGGAGCACAAAATCAGGACTTTTAAAAGTCTGTTCTGGGGCGCCTGGGTGGCTCAGTGGGTTAAGCCGCCTTCGGCTCAGGTCATGATCTCAGGGTCCTGGGATCGAGTCCCGCATTGGGCTCTCTGCTCGGCAGGGAGCCTGCTTCCTCCTCTTTCTCTCTCTGCATGCGTCTCTGCCTACGTGGGATCTCTCTCTGTCAAATAAATAAATAAAATCTTAAATAAATAAATAAATAAATAAAAGTCTGTTCTGCTGAGGGACATCGCTCCAGAGGCTAAACCGGGGTGAAGCCCATGCGGTGTCAACATGGCCTCAGGTTCCGCAGAGTCACAGAAGGATCGGGGGTGTCTGAGTATCACAGAGCTTACAGGTATTAGAATGGGGAAGCTGGCTACAGAGACAGAGCTGACAGTGAGCTCACAGCTCAGGGTTACCTTGAACCAGTCGCAGGCTCAGTGAGCTTGGAGCATGGCTGAAGGTCAGGCAGATGGGAGTTACTCGGCGCTGTTCTCTGAGGGCGCACTGAGGAGTGGGGCCCCGAGCTCTCGGCTGCTCCGGGCTGGAGACCAGGAGGCCGCCATTTGTATTCCCGTCCTCCGGAACTCTATGGAAAGCGCTCAGGGAACAAAAGCTCCTGAAAGCAAACCCGAGCGGATTACTTAGCCCGGCCCCTGGTAAGCACGGTACAATTCCACCTGGGGCAAAGACACTTGAGAATCACTACAACAGGCCCCTCCCCCAGAAGATCAACAAGAAATCCAGCCAAGACCAAGTTCACCTACCAAGGAGTGCGGTTTCAATACCAAAGAGAGCAGCAGAATTCCAGAGGAGGAGCAAGCAAAGTATGGAACTCATGGCTTTCTCCCTATGATTTTTTAGTCTTGCAGTTAATTTAATTTTTTTTCTTTTCCATTTTTTTCTCTTATTCTGCTAAAATTTTTTTAACTTTTACCCTTTTCTTTTTTAACATTTTTAACTAGTTTATCTAATATATATATATATATATATATATATATATATATATATATATTTCCTTTTTATATTTCTTTATTTCTTTTCTTTTTTAAATTGTTTCTTTTTTTTTCTGAACCTCTTTTTATCCCCTATATCGCCCCCCCCATGATTTGGGATCTATTCAGATTTGATTAAAGTGTATTTTCCTGGGGTCTTTGCCACCCTTTTAGTATTTTAATTGCTCCTTCATATACTTTTATCTGGACAAAATGACAAGGCAGAAAAATTCACCACAAAAAGAAGAACAAGAGACAGTACCAAAGGCTAGGTACCTAATCAATACAGATATTGGTAATATATCAGATCTAGAGTTCAGAATGATGATTCTCAAGGTTCTAGGCGGGCTCAAAAAAGGCATGGAAGATAGTAACAAAACCCTCTCGGGAGATATAAAAGCCCTTTCTGGAGAAGTAAAAGAACTAAAATCTAACCAAGTTGAAATAAAAAAAGCTATTAATGAGGTGCAATAAAAAATGGAGGCTCTCACTGCTAGGATAAAAGAGGCAGAAGAAAGAATTAGCGATATAGAAGACCAAATGACAGAGAATAAAGAAGCTGAGCAAAAGAGGGACAAACAGCTACTGGACCACGAGGGGAGAATTCAAGAGATAAGTGACACCATAAGACGAAACAACATTAGAATAATTGGGATTTCAGAAGAAGAAGAAAGAGAAAGGGGAGCAGAAGGTGTATTGGAGAGAATTATTGGAGAGAATTTCCCTAATATGGCAAAGGGAACAAGCATCAAAATCCAGGAGGTGCAGAGAACCCCCCTCATAATCAACAAGAATAGGTCCACACCGCATCACCTAATAGTAACATTTACAAGTCTTAGTGACAAAGAGAAAATCCTGAAAGCAGCCCGGGAAAAGAAGTCTGTAACATACAATGGTAAAAATATTAGATTGGCAGCAGACTTATCCACAGAGACCTGGCAGGCCAGAAAGAGCTGGCATGATATTTTCAGAGCACTAAACGAGAAAAGCATGCAGCCAAGAATACTATATCCAGCTAGGCTATCATTGAAAATAAAAGAAGAGATAAAAAGCTTCCAGGACAAACAAAAACTGAAAGAATTTGCAAACACCAAACCAGCTCTACAGGAAATATTGAAAAGGGTCCTCTAAGCAAAAGAGAGCCTACAAGTGGTAGATCAGAAAGGAACAGAGACAATATACAGTAACAGTCACCTTACAGGCAATACAATGGCACTAAATTCATATCTCTCAATAGTTACTCTGAATGTTAATGGGCTAAATGCCCCAATCAAAAGACACAGGGTATCAAAATGGATAAAAAAACAAAACCCATCTATATGTTGCTTACAAGAAACTCGTTTTAAGCCCCAAACACCTCCAGATTTAAAATGAGGGGGTGAAAAAGAATTTACCATGCTAATGGACATCAGAAGAAAGCAGGAATGGCAATCCTTATATCAGATCAATTAGATTTTAAGCCAAAGACTATAATAAGAGATGAGGAAGGACACTATATCATACTCAAAGGTTCTGTCCAACAAGAAGATCTAACAATTTTAAATATCTATGCCCCCAACGTGGGAGCAGCCAACTATATAAACCAATTAATAACAAAATCAAAGAAACACATTAACAGTAATACAATAATAGTAGGGGACGTTAACACTCCCCTCACTGAAATGGACAGATCATCCAAGCAAAAGATAAACAAGGAAATAAAGACCTTAAATGACACACTGGACCAGATGGACATCACAGATATATTCAGAACATTTCATCCCAAAGCAACAGAATACACATTCTTCTCTAGTGCACATGGAACATTCTCCAGAATAGATCACATCCTCGGTCCTAAATCAGGACTCAACCGGTATCAAAAGATTGGGATCATTCCTTGCATATTTTCAGACCACAATGCTCTGAAGCTAGAACTCAACCACAAGAGGAAGTTTGGTAAGAACCCAAATACATGGAGACTAAACAGCATCCTTCCAAAGAGTGAATGGGTCAACCAGGAAATTAAAGAAGAATTGAAAAAAATCATGGAAACAAATGATAATGAAAACACAATGGGGGTGCCTGGGTGGCTCAGTGGGTTAAAGCCTCTGCCTTCGGCTCAGGTCATGATCCCAGGGTCCTGGGATCGAGCCCCGCATCGGGCTCTCTGCTCGGCAGGGAGCCTGCTTCCTCCTCTCTCTGCCTGCCTCTCTGCCTACTTGTGATCTCTGTCTGTTAAAAAAATAAAATATTAAAAAAAAAAAAAAGAAAACACAACGGTTCAAAATCTGTGGGACACAACAAAGGCAGTCCTGAGAGGAAAATATATAGTGGTACAAGCCTTTCTCAAGAAACAAGAAAGGTCTCAGGTACACAACCTAACCCTACACCTAAAGGAGCTGGAGAAAGAACAAGAAAGAAACCCTAAACCCAGCAGGAGAAGAGAAATCATAAAGATCAGAGCAGAAATCAATGAAATAGAAACCAAAAAAACAATAGAATGAATCAACAAAACTAGGAGTTGGTTCTTTGAAAGAATTAATAAGATTGATAAACCCCTGGCCAGATTTATCAAAAAGAAAAGAGAAAGGACCCAAATAAATAAAATCATGAATGAAAGAGGAGAGATCACAACTAACACCAAAGAAATACAAACAATTATTAGAATATACTATGAGGAACTCTACACCAACAAATTTGACAATCTGGAAGAAATGGATGCATTCCTAGAAACATAAACTACCACAACTGAATCAGGAAGAAATAGAAAGCCTGAACAGACCCATAACCAGTACGGAGATTGACACAGTCATTAAAAATCTCCAAACAGGGATGCCTGGGTGGCTCAGTTGGTTAAGCCGCTGCCTTCGGCTCAGGTCATGATCCCAGCATCCTGGGATCGAGTCCCACATCGGGCTCCTTGCTCTGCAGGGAGCCTGCTTCTCCCTCTGACTCTGGCTGCCTCTCTGTCTGCCTGTGCTCGCTCTCTCGCTCTCTAACAAATAAATAAATAAAATCTTAAAAAAAAAAATCTCCAAACAAACAGAAGCCCAGGACCAGACCGCTTCCCAGGGGAATTCTACCAAACATTTAAAGAAGAACTAATTCCTATTCTCCTGAAACTGTTCCAAAAAATAGAAATGGAAGGAAAACTTCCAAACTCATTTTATGAGGCCAGCATCACCTTGATCCCAAAACCAGACAAGGATCCCATCAAAAAAGAGAGGTATAGACCAATATCCTTGATGAACACAGATGAGAAAATTCTCACCAAAATACTAGCCAATAGGGTTCAACAGTACATTAAAAGGATTATTCACCACGACCAAGTGGGATTTATTCCAGGGCTGCAAGGTTGGTTCAACATCCGCAAATCAATCAATGTGATACAACACATCAGTAAAAGAAAGAACAAGAACCATATGATACTCTCAATAGATGCTGAAAAAGCATTTAACAAAGTACAGCATCCCTTCTTGATCAAAACTCTTCAAAGTGTAGGGATAGAGGGCACATACCTCAATATTATCAAAGCCATCTATGAAAAACCCACCGCAAATATCATTCTCAATGGAGAAAAACTGAAAGCTTTTCCGCTAAGGTCAGGAACATGGCAGGGATGTCCATTATCACCACTGCTATTCAACATGGTACTAGAAGTCCTAGCCTCAACAATCAGACAACAAAAGGAAATTAAAGGCATCCAAATCGGCAAAGAAGAAGTCAAACTATCTCTTCGCAGATGATATGATACTATATGTGGAAAACCAAAAGACTCCACTCCAAAACTGCTAGAACTTGTACAGGAATTCAGCAAAGTGTCAGGATATAAAATCAATGCACAGAAATCAGTTGTATTTCTCTACACCAACAACAAGACAGAAGAAAGAGAAATTAAGGAGTCAATCCCATTTACAATTGCACCCAAAACCATAAGATACCTAGGAATAAACCTAACCAAAGAGGCACAGAATCTATACTCAGAAAACTATAAAGTACTCATGAAAGAAATTGAGGAAGACACAAAGAAATGGAAAAATGTTCCATGTTTCTGGATTGGAAGAATAAATATTGTGAAAATGTCTATGCTATCTACACATTTAATGCAATTCCTATCAATGTACCATCCATCTTTTTCAAAGAAATGGAACAAATGATTCTAAAATTTATATGGAACCAGAAAAGACCTCAAATAGCCAAAGGAATATTGAAAAAGAAAGCCAAAGTTGGTGGCATCAGAATTCCGGATTTCAAGCTCTATTACAAAGCTGTCATCATCAAGACAGCATGGTACTGGCACAAAAACAAACACACAGATCAATGGAACAGAATAGAGAGCCCAGAAATAGACCCTCAACTCTATGGTTAACTAATCTTCGACAAAGCAGGAAAGAATGTCCAATGGAAAAACGACAGCCTCTTCAATAAATGGTGCTGGGAAAATTGGACAGCCACATGCAGAAACATGAAATTGGACCATTTTCTTACACCACACACGAAAATAGACTCAAAATGGATGAAGGACCTCAATGTGAGAAAGGAATCCATCAAAATCCTTGAGGAGAACACAGGCAGCAACCTCTTTGACCTCAGTCACAGCAACATCTTCCTAGGAACAACGCCAAAGGCAAGGGAAGCAAGGGCAAAAATGAACTATTGGGATTTCATCAAGATCAAAAGCTTTTGCACAGCAAAGGAAACAGTTCACAAAATCAAAAGACAACTGACAGAATGGGAGAAGATATTTGCAAACGACATATCAGATAAAGGACTAGTGTCCAGAATCTATAAAGAACTTAGCAAACTCAACACCCAAAGAACAAATAATCCAATCAAGAAATGGGCAGAGGACATGAGCAGACATTTCTGCAAAGACGACATCCAGATGGCCAACAGACACATGAAAAAGTGCTCCATATCACTCGGCATCAGGGAAATACAAATCAAAACCACAATGAGGTATCACCTCACACCAATCAGAATGGCTAAAATTAACAAGTCAGGAAATGACAGATGCTGGTGAGGATGCAGAGAAAGGGGAACCCTCCTACACTGTTGGTGGGAATGCAAGCTGGTGCAGCCACTCTGGAAAACAGCATGGAGGTTCCTCAAAATGTTGAAAATAGAACTGCCCTATGACCCAGCAATTGCACTATTGGGTATTTACCCTAAAGATACAAACGTAGTGATCCGAAGGGGCATGTGCACCCGAATGTTTATAGCAGCAATGTCTACAATAGCCAAACTATGGAAAGGACCTAGATGTCCATCAACAGATGAATGGATCAAGAAGTTGTGGTATATATACACAATGGAATACTATGCAGCCATCAAAAGAAATGAAATCTTGCCATTTACGACAGCATGGATGGAACTAGTGCATATCATGCTTAGCGAAATAAGTCAAGTGGAGAAAGACAACTATCATATGATCTCCCTGATATGAGGAAGTGGTGATGCAACATGGGGGCTTAAGTGGGTACGAGAAGAATAAATGAAAGAAGATGGGATTGGGAGGGAGACAAACCATAAGTGACTCTTAATCTCACAAAACAAACTGAGGTTTGCTGGGGGGAGGGGGGTGGGGAGAAGAGGAGTGGGGTTATGGACATCGGGGAAGGTATGTGCTTTTGTGAATGCTGTGAAGTGTGTAAACCTGGCAATTCATAGACCTGTACCCCTGGGGATAAAAATATGTTATATGTTTATAAAAAATTAAAAATTAAAAAAAATGATACAGTGGTATAAAATGCTTCAGAATTACTATGAATTCTAAAACGTCTTTCCTTCATGCAGAGAGAATAAAAATTCACCCACAAATACATGGTGAAATTAATTCTATCTTTTATTTTAAATGTTTTATTTATTTATTTATTTGTCACAGACAGAGAGAGAGATCACAAGTAGGTAGAGAAGCAGGCAGAGAGAGAGGGGAAACAGACTCCCGGCCGAGCAGAGAGCCTGATGTGGGGCTTAATTCCAGGACCCTGAGATCATGACCTAAACCAAAGGCAGAGGCTCAACCCACTGAGCCACCCAGGCACTCCAAAATTAATTCGATCTTGATGACAGGGGCACCTGGGTGGCTCAGTGGGTTAAAGCCTCTGCCTTCGGCTCAGGTCAGGATACCAGGGTCTTGGGATAGAGCTCCGCATCAGGCTCTCTGCTCTGTGGGGAGCCTGCTTCCTCCTCTCTCTCTGCCTGCCTCTCTGCCTACTTTTGATCTCTGTCTGTCAAATAAAAAAAAAATCTATCTTCATGACAACTCAACAAGACATAGTACAACATTCACTGACCACTCTGCAAGGAGAGAAAAACTAGGGTCACATGTCATGTATGTATGACATACAAACTCAAGACAAAGGCACACATAATTTACTGGCAAAAAGCATAAAGCCCATTCATTTCAACTTATACTCACATGGTCCTGAAATATACTGAGTTTCCTGTAACAACATACACAGATAAACCCCAATCCACACCTCGCTAATGTAGAATGAGCCAGACAGAAAAATCACATTATTAGAAAATTCCTGAACCAGAATAAAACAAAATGTAACCCAAGAAATTCTAAATAAAACATTGATGTATGACAGGAAAGGAAAGCTTCTATATAACTTTAATTTTGAACTGTGTCCATGTACCCAGGAAAAACAAGCATTTGACTGGTATCTCGTCATGAGCCATAAAATTGTAAAGAATTTCATTAAAATCAATCATAAAAAGCTATAAATGAACATTTTATGAACAATTAAAAAGTGTCAAGGAAATGTACTTCATTATTAATATATTCCTTCTCCAACACAGGATGTAACCCTATACTCCATTCTTTATTTTTCCTTAAAGATTTTATTTATTTATTTGACAGACAGAGATCACAAGTAGGCAGAGAGGCAGGCAGAGAGAGAGAGAGAGAGAGGAGGAAGCAGGCTCCCCGCTAAGCAGAGAGCCGGATGCTTGGCTCTATTGCTGGACCCTGGGATCATGACCTGAGCCGAATGCAGAGGCTTTAACCCGCTGAGCCACCCAGGCATCCCCCTGTACTCCATTCTTTAAGACAGAGGAAATGACAACATCTTCACTCTGAAATCAATAAAACCATGAAAGTTGGAAAATACGCTGAGAGACAGTGTATATGAAATTAATATTTGTGGTTAAATTCTGATGCATTCTGAGGAAAGTAGAAGAAAAAGCTCATGAGTAATTTCCCATGAAGTAACATTGCATTACTGAACACAAGGATATTTCAAAATGGAGGTTTGGGATACCTGGGGGCTCAGTTAGTCAAGCAGGTTCCTTCAGTTCAGATCATGAGCTCAGGGTTCTGGGATCCAGCCCCACACTGGGCTCCCTGCTCAGCAGGGAGTCTGATTCACCCTCTCCTTTTGCCCTTTCCCCATTCATTCTCCCTCTCTCTGTGTCTCAAAGAAATAAAAATTTTTAAAAGATTTTATTTGGGATGCCTGCGTGGCTCAGTTGGTTGAGCAGCTGCCTTCGGCTCAGGTCATGATCCCAGCATCCTGGGATCGAGTCCCACATCGGGCTCCTTGCTCTGCGGGGAGCCTGCTTCTCCCTCTGACTCCCTGCCACTCTGTCTGCCTGTGCTTGCTCTCTCTCTCTGACAAATAAATAAATAAAATCTTTAAAAAAAAAAAGATTTTATTTATTTATTTCACAGACAGAGATCACAAGTAGGCAGAGGCAGGCAGAGAGAGGAGAAAGCAGGCTCCCCAAGGAGCAGAGAGCCTGATGTGGGGCTCGGTCTCAGGACCCTGGGATCATGACCAGAGCTGAAGGCAGAGGCTTTAACCCACTGACCTACAGAGGTGCCCCAGGAAATAAAATTTTTAAACAAACTATATGGGAATATTACTAATTGTCTAACTCACTTCTTATAAACACATGCTCATGTTGTATCAGGACATTTGATGTAAAAAATTCAGGGATAAATATCATAGAGAACTAATTAAAAAGTGAAAACACATGATGAAGTAGCAAGAAGTTCACACAAGAGAGAATCATATGATGGTACAATTATTAGAAAATAAAGTTATAAATGAGACTTTATTAAGGCTACAAGTTCAAGTTCTAAATGTGCTAGTTCTCCAGTATCATTTGTTATGTAGGAATCCAAGAAAACAAATAGAGACATCGCATTATTTCACCACCGAGGAATGGAACTCATAGAGTGGGAATTTCTATATGTAAAAAAAAGAAAGAAAAAGAAAAAGAAAAAGGACCTTTCGAAGGGAAATAAAGCATTACATATTCTCATTTTAGGGCATTGCTTTGTTATCTGAAGTTACTGAAACTCAATTTTGTAAGACTAAGATTAAACCCTCCATAATATTAGAAAGCAAAAGCCAGAAAACATTAGAAATCTGTCTCCAGTGTTCTGGGAATTTCCCCACCAAACCCCAGTGTGCACACAACTACCCTGACCTACTTGTCCCATGATGAAAACCAGAATTGACAAAGTCTGTAGCGCACAGGTCCTCAGAAATGGGAGGACTTCCCCAGGACCCTCACAGCAATGGAGGGAGATTATGGAGGTCCTCCGCCTCAAAGGAGAGTCTGCTGGCGCTCCCTGTGGATGTGACAGACCATCACTGAAGCTGAAGGAGAATCCCTAGAGAACGCAAGACCTTGATAATATTGGAGAGCAGACGTTCCTCTTGGAAAGAGAGAGACATAAAACTAGGCAAGTCTCCAGCTGATTTTCATTCAGGAGAGCTACTCAAACCACTGCTTAAGGTCTACCTTCCTCCTTCAGACTTGGACCTCCCCTCATCTGCCTCATTCATTCCCACCTACCTGGATGGAAGCCTCCGGTCTCCTTTCTCTTCACATCCCAGAGCTGCTTCTCTTGCTCCAAAAACATGATCAGGTCTGGGCTTTGACACAGTGAGACCTGTTTATGAGGAAAAAGAAAAATGACTATCGCTGCCAATTCTAACTTTCCATCAGGCTTGTGTTCAGCAAAGAGGAGACACAGTAGAATTCTAGAAAATGGTTTTCCAAAAGCTGTGGCCCAACAGTCCCTTTAGAACACGCAGGAGGCATTTCCAATGTTCATATCCTGACCTCCACTTCAAAGTAGTAGACATGGTAATAAGAAGGGGAAATTTCAGTTTAAGATGTGAGCAGCACCATTCTATGTCACTAAATGTTCAGAATTGCCACAATCTACACAAGGGATGATGTTACCTTGAGGAAGGAGAAGCTAAGGCTGAGAAGGAAACATCATGAGGATGTGTCTCTCCATCTCCATCTACAAATACAGAGATCTCCTCTCTGCCTGGATCTGAATTCCGCTCATTCAAAGAGAACCCTCCCAAGAAACAGTCTTGACAGGAAGAACAAAACCCTCAGTGAGGTTTGGGAAATCTGGAAGGAATCTTCCTCACCCAGGAAAGGAGGTGTTTGTAGTTTTCCAACATCACATCTCTGTACAGTTGCCTCTGAGTGTGGGTCAGGCATCCCCACTCCTCCTCAGAGAGTTTTATGGCCATATCCCTGAAGGTCAGCTGTCCCTGCAATAAATACCACAGTCACCAAGAGGCCATTGACACAGTTCACGATGGTTCTAAGATGAAAGAGAAAGTTAATGTCACCACTAAGAATCAGTTTGGACCTTTCTTTCTCTGTGACATGGGTGAGGAGTTAAAGAAAAACCTATGGGGCAGGGGGCTGCCTGGTTGAGAACTTTCACTCCTTTCACCACAAGAAGTCAACTCTTTCCACTACACAGAGGTCACAGCCCTCCTTGTCCAGTGCAAAGTGTTGGTTGTGGGAGAAAATCCAATGGTCAATAAATTCCAGACATGTTTTGATGTGAAGTATTGGGGTTCTGGAGTGAATGATGAAGGAATTGTTGAGATACCCATGGTAAAACACTGTGGTCCTAAAGCAAGGGGAGAGAAAAGTTGTGAGCAGTGACTGCTTCTATGATTTCAGCTGGGTAGGGGGTAGGGGATAGCAGGAGGCTCTAATGAATTTGGAAGCAAGTTTCCAGGACCCTCAGGGCCTCCCAGCTGGTGTTTTGATGAGGCCACACACTGTATAGTAACACTTTAGTCAGGAGACCCTCCAGATATGTATCAGGGGCCACATGCTTGAAGGATTTTGGCCAAGCTACATTTAGGGAATGGAGTTCAAGGAAGTTTCCAAAGGAGTTTTCATCTGTTAAAGAGGAATTACAGGATCCTGGAGGTCTATTGTCAAGCTAAGACATCCAACAAAACATTAAGCTTGCTTTTTGCATCCAACAAAACATTAACCTTGAGGCAGTTGTGAATTCCCTGAGGAATGTCCTACTCTGCCTTTCTCAGGTATTTATCAACAGACTAGAAGTTGAAGGAAATTTAATTTTATTCACACCACTTTTGACTTTGTTCTCCTCATCAGAAACTACAAGCAAGAGGGACCCAGATAGTTCAGTTGGTTAAGGGTCTGCCCTGAGCTCAGGTCATGATCCCAGATTCCTGGGATGGAGCCCTGAGTTGGGCTTTCCACTGAGTGGGGAATCTGTTTCTCCCTCTTTCCCTTTCCTCATTCATGTGCTCTCTCTGTCTCTCAACTGAGAAAATATGAAAAGAAGGAAAGAAAGAAAGAAAGAACCTACAAGCAAGCGAAATGCAGAAGAAAGAAGTTTACACCTGAAATGCAACAGTTCCTGCATATTTCTCAGTATCCCATGTTCCTTACAAATGACAGGAGGGAAAATAGGAACATGACAGCAGAGGATCTGGCAGACAGCACAAAGCCAATAAAAGAAGTTCCCATCAGCTGAATGGAAACAAATGTTATCAGCACCTAATGCACATCAAAGTGATGAGGGAACAGGAGGCTGGCTGAGGATGGAGCAGGGGCTGGCACCTTGCACCCCCTCTCCACCCACTCCCCTTGGTAATATGTGTGACATTCCACAGGCACCCCTGACTGCCCTAAAAGAAGAACAAATAGTTAACTTGCAGAGATCATAGTCCTGCAAGGCAGGAGTCTCTCTTGGTTTATAAATGTCCTTGAGATTTACAACAAAGAAGTTACCTTATCAATAGCCCAATTTCCAAAGATACATAACTCAGTTTCTCAAGCCCTAACGTCACCCTCCCCTCCATAAAAAACTGAAGGAGACGGAGGTAGAAGGAAAAGTAAATAAAGTTAAATTTCTTTTAAGACCTAAATCTCACTAACAAGGACATTTGATAGCAGGAATGTAACATTCCACCAGGAGACTCCCAATTGTCTTTATGTTAGTGCCTCATTAGAGGGAAAGTGGCCTTGGCTTGATAGTAACCAGGCCTTCCATATCCTGACAATCTTCTTTATCCCAATAGCCCTTCTGAACAACCCTTTGTCCTCACCTACCCAACTCCTGTGTATATAACCAGCCACTCCTCACAACCCGGGGCAGCAGCTCTTCCTGCCCACGGGTCCTGTCCCCGTGCTTTAATAAACCACCATTTTGCACCAAAGATGTCTTAAGAATTCTTTCTTTAGTCGTCAGCTCCGAACCTCACCCCACCGAACCTGACTTAGGTTCTGAGACTTCATCATTTTTGGCGAGCCAGCCAGGAGATTTGTGAGTCTTTACATTTGGACTCTGAGCTTCGGTGCAAAATTGGTGAGTAATTTCTCTCCTTTTCCTGTACTCTCATTCCAGGGCTTTTTCAAGGAGTATGGTCTTATTGGAACACTTGCATGTCAATTGCTCAGGCTGTAATCCTCTAGCCCGTGGCTACTCCACGGGGAGGAGAGCGTCTGCCTTTTGGCTGTAAGCTAGTACCCTGGCCAGAATGGCAATAAGACCCAGAAACTTGATACCCTCTCTTTATTCCTATTCTTATATAAAGTTGTCTCTCTTGGGCACGGGACAGCCACCTAAGTCACCAGGATGGCTTCCAATCTCAAGACTCCCGTGTGAGGTTTCCTCCTGATTGATCTAATGTGATCCCCTCCACATCCTGGTCTAGCCACTTCTGGCCACGAGACCTCCACTGGGAGCCGGCCGAAACCAGTACCCGATTGAATTAAAATGCAACCAGGGACCGTTTCCTAGGGAAGTTGGCTGTAAGGACCACATGTGTTGGAATATCGCATAGACCATGATGGATTTCAATCTTTACTGTTTCTCATCAGTGTCTTCTGCAAACCGCCTAAGGCTATGAAATTGAGTAATTTCCTTTGCCAAAACTTCTCTAGCGTTTTTGTGGGTTAATATGGCAAAACAGTATGCAGTCTTCAGGACATATGATAGCATGGCACAAGCATTTTAGTCCATTCACCAGGCACCCATCTGTAGCCTAGGATGCGATGGGGAAGTGGAGGGACGCCGGCACCCCTCCAGGGCCTCTTACGGCAGGAATGCCTTCTGGGGAAGGCAGGATGGTGATCAATAGCTATATCTTGAGGGACGCCTCTGGTCGCTTTTGACACCTAAAACCTCTGACATACCCTGTGTGGGACGCCACCCAGGAGTCGGGGGATTTGGTAATGGACCTTCATTACTTTTCTGGAAGCATGGCCTCAGTAGGCTTCTTCAGTTCCCAAGGACTCTACCTTGGGGTGCCTTTTAACCCACTGGAAATAATTTGGATTGCAAAACTTAGGAAAGGACTGAGCTCCTGTAACACTGCATGGCCTCAGTGGGATCTATCAGTTAGATCTCCTCTGCAGGAAGCAGGGCAAATGGACCTAAGATACCTTCACCGCTCATACCTAGGCCTTCATTGCTCTGCACCAGGACTCCAAGTAAGGGGCTTTTGTGGAATATGTTTGCCCAAATGAGTCAGCTAGTAAACTTTCTCCTGACATATTGGATGGTAATTACGTAAATAAGCCTTCTTCTAGTAAACCCAGGTTGCTGGGCCATCCCTAGCAAAGGGGACTCTGGCGTTATTCCTGTTTCTCCTAATAGATGTGGGGGCTTCTCCCTCACTCACTTCCCGTGTTAATGGCTATAACTGGAGCCAACTGGGGTTAGTCTAACTCGAGACAGAGACCATAAGGAATATTCCCAAGCAGCTGCCGAAACTCTCTTTGTTTCGGGGAAGTTTCCCTGTGTTCTCTGGCCGACTTGGACTGCTTAACCCCTCCCCCCTTGCTGGTGGGAAAGCATGGCGTCTGTTCCTCTGTTGGGGCTTAGGAGCTCCAAAACCGGGAATCCTTTCTCTGCCTCCTGGCAGCACTTTGTTTCTTCTGTTTCCCCCTTACGTGTTTCTGCACCAAGGTGCGTGCAGCCTGCATGACTAGCTTCTAGATCATGCACCACGGCTCCTTCTCTCTTCACTGTCAAGGAGCAAGAAGAACACCCCCACTCCAGATCTTCCCACGCATGTCTCAGGTAAACATTCAAAGTGGAATGGGTCCAGGTGAAAAGTAAATCAATGTTGAAACTAAGTTAAGTTTGTTGGTTTAATTAAGATAAGACCTGTCTTTGAAGTTACAGCAGTAAATATGAAACTTTTATTCTATCAAAGTTTACTAAAGGTCAAATAAGCTTATGTTACTTGTTAAAATTTGTTAGCGGAGAAATGACTAAACTGATGGTTAATTGTCTGTCTCAAAGTTCTAATGGCTAATTGCTGAAATAGCTTTCAAAGTCTTTGGTAACCTGAAAGTTTTAAAGTTTTGCTTGGATGACAAATGGAATTGAATTGTGGACATCTATATCTTAACCAGACAGGATAAAAAGCTAAGTCGTTAATTACTGGATGTAGGTTTGTGCTTTTGACTTCTTACTGCAAAGAAACTAAGAGTATTTAAATCTGCTGGTAAACTTGTTTGCCACTTAACTGATTCATAAATTTGCCACCTGAAGATTTCTGTTGTGTAACAGTTTACAATTCGTTAATAACTAAAGGTGTTTCTAAGAATACAAAGTTCTGCTTAGTGTAACTAAGACTGATGGAAATAAGGGAAACTCTGTAGGAAAGTAGATGATAAGTAAGAAAGATTTAAGGAATGGGAATACATTTTGTTGAAGGTAAGGGAAGGTAATTTTGTCCTAAATGAGATGGTTGTTTGGAAGGAAATGGCTTGGGACAAAACCTGAATGCAAAGGAAAGTTGTAGAAGGTTTGTGAACGGAAATCTTCACAAAAGAAATTTTAGATATGGTCAGGACAGACTAAAAAAAGAAAGAAAAACAGCCTCCAAGGTGATTTAGCACTCTCCTGTCCTGCCTCCACACAGATTATACTTCCAAGTATAAGGGCCATTTGGCCTTGAGAGATTAAGGAAGCAGCCCAACCTTGAGGGACTGCGAAAACACCCTGTTACCATCCTCCATTGCCTGTAACCATAGAAACTCACTCTAATCTGTAAAGAATGAGAGGGGAGACTGATCACCTCCCATTAGCCAGAGATGCCCAGAAGGGGAGGGTATCCAACCTGTTTGAATCTCAAGAGTGCCTGACTGTGTGAATGTGTCTGTATGGCTCCACCACTTCGGCTACCAAGTCTGAGTGGGCTGCACCTTGAGTCTCGCGGGGCGTCATATGGCATAACGGTCATCTACTCCACGGAGTAGCCTGGTTCGGGGTTTATGCGGACAGGCCTTAGCTAAGACGCTCCTAAATTCCCGTGAGGGATGCAAACAGGACAGCAGGGGAAAGATCCCCCCCCTCCCTTGTCTGCGACATCATTCATGATAGGAGGGAAACCCAGAAAACTCCTATCT
Organism: Mustela lutreola; assembly: GCF_030435805.1. Classification (NCBI taxonomy): domain Eukaryota; kingdom Metazoa; phylum Chordata; class Mammalia; order Carnivora; family Mustelidae; genus Mustela; species Mustela lutreola. The sequence goes on from NC_081305.1 coordinate 51,133,025, forward strand.
TAAGACTGCACACTTAGAAGTAAAATAAAAAAAGGGAAAGACACTGGTATAAAAAGCTGGTTTTCTTTCTGTTTAAAAGGGGCAAAGTTTTCTTAGCTAATTGATCTGTTAAAAAGTGTAAATGGTTTTCTCTTTGCCTGCCTGAAAAATTCAGTTCCTATGTTTTGTTTTATCAGGTGTTTAACATCCCTAATTATATTTAGGCATGTGTTTTTAAACTTTCTAAGGTTTTAGCAATTGTTGACAAGATTTAAACCAATGATAAACCTTGGGTTACATTTGGGAAAATGCTATAACTATTCTAGAGATTCTATGCACTTCCTAAAGTTTTAATGTTTTGAGAGATCATCACTTGATATTGTAATTATGGGAATGTTATATGTCACGGAAATTGTAACCTGATTTTCTTGCAGCTAAATTGTAAATTCCCATGTCTCTTTAGCTCTAACCATATCCATTCTGAGTTTTTGTCATTTATAATTGTTTTAATTCTCTTGTAAAATGAGTTTTATCTTCAAGGAGATTCCTATAAAGGACTTTCAGGACAAATACAGATATTTGATATACTTGAAAGTCCTAAAACTGAAATGGGTAAGAATTTCCAAAACTGACTAAAACCGCATTCACCAGATTTAGTAAGATGGGACTAAATGAACTAAAAGATTATAGTGTTGTGTCTCTTAATGTTTTGTCTTATTTTAACCATTGCCGGTTCTCTCTAATGTTTGCTCTTCCAGACTAGGGATACTTTTTTCTTAAATTATCTGTAACTTATAGAAATATATAAATGCTCATTTGTAAAAGTGCTCAAAGCATTCAAGATTTTCTCTCTATATGAACCCTCTGAAACCAAAAGGTCTCAGTAAGCATTCTTCTATGGCAATCAGTCATTTGCATAAGTTCAATAAGAATCTGTTCTCCTTGTAACAGGACACCATTGGAAACTGGTTATTTTACCAAGGCTTTGACTGGAATGTCATATTTGAGAAAGATATGCATAAACTCAGATATGACCAGACAGCTTTAAGAAACTAAGGTTGACTTTATGAAACCTGGAGCCATAAAGCCTCTTAGGACTGTTGGCCTGATACCTTGCTTACAGAGTTCCCAGCAGCCTCACCAGGTGAGTAAAGAATGTCACTCCTTGGTAGGTGCGGAGACTCAGAAGAGGAACTCGCACAAATCAACAGGTATTGCAGGCATGCCTGATGGCAAGTACAGAGCTTGGCTTCTGGCCCGGAGAGGCTACTAAAAGTTCAACCTAGAGATTCCTTATAAGAAGTTCCAGCAAAGCAGATTCTAAAAGATCTATTGACCACACTCACTGTTCTTGCTGAGCTTATGTAAATAATGGGCCAAGTTTGTTAAAACTGGACTTGTTTCACAAGTGAATTAGTCCTGATTTGGCTATCTCTGGAAATTAGGGTTATTTTAGAGAGAAAAATTGTTTTAGTAACACACCTTTATGGATGTTAAATTCTAGATTTGATTGTCTTTAAATGTTTACCTAAGCTAAACAATTTGAGGTAAACTTCAGAGAAGTTGCACAATAGCTTCTTTAGTCGATCTTATTATTTTGTGGGGATATTAGCAGAACCCCGTAGCACATGATTAAACAACTGGAAAATGGGATTGATTCCCCTGAAATTGTATAACTTAACTAACACCTTATGTGTGGCTGGGATAATGAAATTGCCTAAAAGCCACCATACCACACTCCATAGGATTAACTATGGACTTGTGGAGATAATGGATGACCCCACTTTCTTTATGAGTGGATTGGATGATGCCTGGGGGACTCCCCTTATCTCTTGACAAGTTTTCTCACTTGCCAGTGATCCTATGTAATCAGGATATTGTTAAGGCTGGACCACTCAAAGGTCTTCTTATTGGTTTCATCCCATAGTCATATTTATCCTAGAGGCCTCCTCTGTTGAGGTGTGATTGCAAACAGATGCTTTAGCTAAGCATAGAACAGCCCTAATAAAAGGAGCCTCAAAGCTTACTATGGAACAGCCCTCCTATAAAAGAGCCTCAAAGCTCACTATGGGACAGTCCCTGACTGTAATGATGTCACATCAGGTCCAAATTTGTCTTAGTAGCCAAATTGTCAAAGCCTAAGAATTAACATTTATACTGACTCCAAATATGCCCAGGGAGCTATTTGGAAGGAAAGGGGATGCTATCAAGCCATAACACCCCAATCAAATATGGGCCTAAGTTACAAAACCCTCCTTATCGCTATACTAAGGATGGCCTTAGATGTCCTGACAGCAGCCCAGGGTGGCACATGTGCAATTATCAAGACAGAATGTTGTGTGTACATCCCAGACGATCACAGAAGTATCACAGGATACTTTTATATAAAGGATATGAATGCCCAGATTAAGGCTCTACAAGGTCTCTCTCTCTCTTTTAGTGATTAGTTAAGTTCCTAGCTTGAAGGAGGGCTATGGTCAAATCTCCTTTTCGGGCTTCTCATTCTTATCGCCTCATTAACCTTAATATGTTGCTCTGTTCAGTGTTTCTCTACTTGGCGCCGAGACTCCATTGCTGCAATGACTTCACCACGACAGATGATCCTTACCACGCGCAAAGACACTCCTTCACTGTCAGCGCTGGATTCAGCTGCCTCCGCCTTTCATAACTCCCCTATACATTCCTCCACTGATCAATGTTGACCTGAATAGGTAGGGACAGCTCTACGCCCCTATTCAGCAGGAAGAAGTTACAGAAGATGAGACCTTCCACCTTCAACCACCTTAAAGATTTAAGGGTCAAAATTGTTCAGGGGGGAATGATGAGGGAACAGGAGGCTGGCTGAGGATGGAGCAGGGGCTGGCACCTTGCACCCCCTCTCCACCCACTCCCCTTGGTAATATGTGTGACATTCCACAGGCACCCCTGACTGCCCTAAAAGAAGAACAAATAGTTAACTTGCAGAGATCATAGTCCTGCAAGGCAGGAGTCTCTCTTGGTTTATAAATGTCCTTGAGATTTACAACAAAGAAGTTACCTTATCAATAGCCCAATTTCCAAAGATACATAACTCAGTTTCTCAAGCCCTAACGTCACCCTCCCCTCCATAAAAAACTGAAGGAGACGGAGGTAGAAGGAAAAGTAAATAAAGTTAAATTTCTTTTAAGACCTAAATCTCACTAACAAGGACATTTGATAGCAGGAATGTAACATTCCACCAGGAGACTCCCAATTGTCTTTATGTTAGTGCCTCATTAGAGGGAAAGTGGCCTTGGCTTGATAGTAACCAGGCCTTCCATATCCTGACAATCTTCTTTATCCCAATAGCCCTTCTGAACAACCCTTTGTCCTCACCTACCCAACTCCTGTGTATATAACCAGCCACTCCTCACAACCCGGGGCAGCAGCTCTTCCTGCCCACGGGTCCTGTCCCCGTGCTTTAATAAACCACCATTTTGCACCAAAGATGTCTTAAGAATTCTTTCTTTAGTCGTCAGCTCCGAACCTCACCCCACCGAACCTGACTTAGGTTCTGAGACTTCATCAAAAGGACACATCATCACTGGAGTTTCCATTGGACTGAAAAAAGGATTTCAGAATATAAACCTAATTTTGGAAATTCACTGGATATACATACTCAATTCAATCACTATACAATCTGTAGAGGCTGCTTTTAGGCAAGCAGGCTTGAGCAAAGGAGTGAAGGGAGGGCCCCAGTGACCACTTGGCTGAGTCCAGACAGGCCCAGTGGGGACCCACCTCAACATTCCCAAGGTCCTAATGAACCAATGGAATTCTGAAACCAAGTACTATGACCCAAACTGGGAAGGTTCCACATGTTCCCCATAACTCCCCCATTAAGAAACCTTGCTGGCCCACTGCTCCTTGCAGACAAGCTCTCCTGTGCCCTTCCGCCTGCTGGTCTTTTAGGTATTCAGTTAACTTCTCCAGCCTTTGTTCTGCCTCAAGGGAATTCCATCAGTACTGCTGGAAGGGCTTCCAGCCAATCGTGGACCCTCGTCTCAGGCCACCATGCAACTGACAGAGACACTACACCGAGACAGCACAGTTTCCCTGTGTTAGAAATAGCTAGTTTAGTCCTTTTCAAATTTTAATTTCTAAAGATTTATATAATCTTCTTTTTAAAGATTTTATTTATTGGAATGTCGGGGTGGCTCAGTAAGTTGGGCATCAGCCTTTGGCCTAAGGCTCAAGAATGTCTCTCACACTGTGTGTGTGGGGGATTCCTTGCTCTTTGGGGAGCTTTCTTCCTCTGCCCACTGTTCACCCTACTTGTGCTCTCACTCTTTTCTTACAAATAAATACAATTTTTTTAAAAAAAAGATTTGAAGAAAGATTCTACTTTCTTCAAAGAGCGTGAGAGATAGAGCACAAACAGGCAGAGGAGCAGAGGGAGAGGAGGATGCTGGATGATTTGGAGCCCACTGTGGGGAAGGATCCCAGGTCCCCGGAATCACGACCTGAGCTGGAGGCAGAAAGCAGACTCAACCAACTGAACCACTCTTGGTCCCCAAGATTGATTTATACTTTAGAGGAAATGACAAAGGGCAGGAGAGGGAGAAAGAGAATGTCAAGCAGACTCCCCTCAGGGCACAGAGCCAGAAGCGGGGATACCAGTCTAGGACCCTGAGGTCCCAACCTGAGCTACAACCAACAGTCCAAGCTTAGTCTACTGAGCCCCCCAGGCACCCTCCTCTAGTGCATTTTAAGTAGAATATCTCTTTCACGTGCTAAAGATGGACACACACACACACACACACACACACACATACACACACGTTTTCTGGAATGAGAACATACCAAGTTTTTCTGGACTCAGACCCTCCGAGTCTATGTCTGTATTTCCTTTCTCCCCAGCTGCACACAGCTGATCGAGAATCCAGAGAGCCCGAATGAAAAATTATTTCCCTCCCTGTTATCCCAGAACCAGACCTCATCAGGCATAAGAATCTCGGACTCGACACCTTCCCCTCCGGATCTGCCACTAACAGAATATTGTCACTTCTCGAGGAACCTTAATTCAAAGTTACAACGGCTGATGCCCTATCAAAGCCAGGTTGGGGACACAGGACAGAAGGCTCTGGGACATAGAGAAGCATTCTAAAGACCTATCTGTGAGTATCACTTCTGACCACATCTTAAAAAACAGGTGAACGCAGAAGCGAGAAGCATCTGAACTTGAGGCATCCACATCTGCAGCTTCTAAACACGAGGGTCTTTGAGAAAACAGAGGACACGGCTCCGCGGGGACACCAGGCTAACCTGAGAACCAGCCGTTTCTGTCTTCACCTCCACCTCTAGATTTTGTCCTCATGAGGAATCTGTGGGAAATCACAGCTGCATCAGGAGAAAATGCCCTGAAATCCAGCAACCGGGCTCCTTGTCCTCACACCACTCGCCCGAGGGCAGGACTCGGAGATGCAGAAAAGGCCTAACTTCCCAGTCCTTTGTGTCCAGCACAGCTCAGAAACTGTGAGCTCCCCTGAGGACACCCATCCCTGCATTTTCCTCACCTGCTTTGTGGGGAGGGAGGGGTCCCCTGCCACCGCCACGCACAACTGAAGCATCAGCATCAGAACCGAGGGCTCCCAGACTCATGGAGCAGAAACCCTGTCACCTCCCTCCCCCCTGGCCTCACTGAGAATCTCCTGGAGCCCTTAGTTAAGACAACAGTGTTGTTTTCACCCAAACCAACTGACAGAATCTGAGGGGGAGGCCCGCAGAGGAGATCCTTCCTGAAACTCCCTGCTGGGTAGGAACTGGGGTGGTGACCAAGCCAAGCAGGGGAACCAAGTCTGGGGCTGGGAGCAGAGTTCGAGCCCTGCCTTCTCCACCGTCAGAGTTTCTGGAGACTGGTTCCTTCTCTCTCTTTCTGCTACACAGACAGAGACCCCTGACAGACCTAACTTTCCTGGATAACCGCAAATGTCTCCTTCAAGTTAACACAGGAGTTTAGAGCTCTTCCTTTATTTGCCTTTGATTCAAAATAACCAGCCAAAAAAAAAATGCATAGGCCAAACAGACATATTTTCGGGTGAAAAAATATTCCCCTCAGTAGAATAAGTGTTTCTGTTCATAAGGACCTGCCACACAGTCTTCCACACTGCATGTTCTTTGTACCCTCCCATCAGTGATACAGAATTCTAACTCTCAGCATTCTCAGGAAAATTGGATGTTATCCTTTTTCTTTATTTTAGCCATTCCAGAAAACACTGAGTGGTTTCTCACTGTAAAGTATGAATTCTTACAACAGCTGTCTTGGTGACTGAAATGAAAACCACTTGCGAGGCATCAGACTGAACAAAGAAAAAAGCAATTAATGCTTCAGTGAGACTCCCATTTCCAAATAAGTAACCTTTCCCTTCTCCACAGACCTCTTCTCCTCACTTCTCAGCCCTTTCTTTCAGGAACCTGGTTCTTAGAATATAAGTGAGGTTCGGTGGGATGAGGTCTGGAGGCAATGACCAAGAAAGAATTCCTCAGACATGTTTGGTGCAAAATGGTGGTATATTGAGGCACAGGGGCAGGTCCTCAGACAGAAAGTGCTGCTACCCTGGGGCTGTGAGGAGTGGTTCCTTATATACTCGCCAGTTGGGAGGGGGTCAGGGATGGTGTAAGTCTCTAAGGAGTTTTGGAACTGAGGTTTCCAGGACCTTGAGGAACTAGGTATTATTGAGGAAAAGGTTATTCATTATTGATAGTGAAACGTTTGCCGTGAGACCCTTTAGATGTATGTCAGTGAGACCCTTTAGATGTATGTCAGTGGGCCGTATGCTTCGGAATGATTGTCAATACATATCTTGGAGCGTTTGGAGATAGAGTTACAAGGAATAGTTACAGCAGACTTCCAGGATCCTGGTTGGGGGTAGGGGTCTGTCAGGCTAGGATTGCCCTTTGCCTTTAGCAAAGCCTGAAGGTGGAGTTTGTTGAATCCCTAGAGTAGAGTCACTCTGCCTGTATCAAGGGCTTGTCACTGGGTAAGGAAATTGAGTAATTTTTCTTCTGCCTCTGCTTCCCACCTCAGTGAGACTCCAATTCCAAATACGTAACCTTTCTCTTCTCTGCAAACCTTTGAGGGGAGGAATCACAAGATTTTGGGTGGGAGCTACACAGAGAGGGAATCACATGCAGGCATCACACTGAATAAACATGTAAATCGAGCCTACATACCAGGACCCTGAGATCAACATCTAGGCAGAAATCAAGAGTAGGTACTTACCGAAGTGAGGCAGGGACACAATTATTAATTTTTTTTTAAGATTTTATTTATTTGACAGAGAGAGAGAGAGATCACAAGTAGGCAGAAAGGCAGGTAGAGAGAGAGGGGGAATCAGGCTCCCCGCTGAGCAGAGAGCCTGATGCGGGGCTTGATCCCAGGACCCTGAGATCCTAACCTGAGCTGAAGGCAAAGGCTTTAGCCAACTGAGCCACCCAGGTGCCCCACCCAATTATTTCTAACTCTTATCTCTGTGGTAAAGTTCTCACTCCTTGAATATCCTTATGATTGCAACCTTAAATTCTCCATCAAGCTCCTTACTACTGTTTCCATTGTATGTCTATCCTCGGTCTTATCTGGTGGGTTTTTTTGGGATAAATTCTTCATCTTGGCATTTGTCTAACTCTCTACTTTCCTCTGTTCATTAGAAAATTCACTGATGTGTCCTTCAGACCAGTGGTCTGCAGGGGCTCTCCTTGTTTGGTCCCTGGCCTGAATGTGGCCAGTTTGGACTAGGTCAGCTCTGCTCTGCTTGTAAAAGGAGACCTGACATCAACTCCACCAGGACTGCAGCCCTGCAGAACTCTCTGCTCAGGAGACGTGATGTGGACAGGGGCTGACCTTGCTGAGACTGAGGAAAGCCTCACTGAGAAGGGCAGTCCCCTCAGATCACAGGGGGTGGGGACTGATGCAATCAAGTCAGACAGCCAGTGTCCTCACTGAGGGGGCTCAATCTTTATGCTATGGGACAGGAGAGGGCTCCCATGTTTTGGAAGCCACATGTCACTGAATGTTTCCTCTCAGGAATGTGCTCCTAGACTACTGAATACTCTCCCCACTGTGAACCCCAGGTGTTCTCCAGATGACTGTTTCCACACTCGGTGCCCCCAGGTTGTTTGCCAGCCTTCTCTCCAGGAGCACCCCAGTGCCCTCCTGGTTCTCTCCCATCCAAAGCTGCTGACCATTAAACCTCCAGACTTTGAGATGTGCTGGTTCCAAGAACTCAAGAAATTCAGCCCTTCTCCCTCTCCAAGCCAATGGCTTTGGGGAAACCTCCTGAGGGGTCCTCTGTCATGACACCTATTGCACAATTGGGGCTCCCTCCCCTCCACAATGCTATACTCCTTTCCTCCGTAAACCGTATCTCCACCCTATCTGCCATCTTCCATGTGTCCTCTTCTCTCCTCTTACTTGGGGAGTTTCTCCTGCCACTCTTCAGCCCAATGTCTGGGGCATTTAGCATGACCTGACAGTTGCCTAGTGATGCTCATGACAGGACACATGAGTCTAGAACCCTCCTACGCAACTGCCATTCTTCTCCTGGGAATGCGTATTGTTTCAATCCTGTTAAAACTCATATGGATTTTATAAAGCTGGTACACAAACCAACACATAAAAATTAGTTTTGTTTCTACACAACAAAGAACAATTCCCATAATGGAGACATCATACATTTACAGCAAACGCCCGCTACCCCCCCCCCCCACAATGAATGCTTCCAATTTAACATAATGGTTGATTTCAAATCAGAAACGATGAAAAGTGCAATAGACTGTGCAGGAATCAAAGAATGAATAAGTAGGAAACCTAACTACATTCTTTCACCGGAATAATTGAAACACAATAAATCTTGAAGGGATCTACACAAAATGCAATCTCTACAAAAACTCCAATGCCATTTGTGGATGAAGATGCAAATCCATCCTCTTGTTATGTGGATGTCAAGGGATAACCCATACCCAAGATAATCTGGGAAATGAAGACCATATATCCTGATTTAAGGCATACAACCAGGCACAGTTATCAAACTAATGTCCTACAGACATGATGTCAGGAGTAGAATAATGGAAGAGTCTGGCTGAGCTAGATATGCACGTCTCCAATGTTAATGTGTATGACAATGAACTGAAGATCCTGTTAAAATTCATACTCCGATTTGGATGTTTGGGTAGCATCTTAGTTTCTACTTTTCACAAATGTGCCACCTGATCGACAATGCATGCTCTGCTCAAAATTCCAGGACTGAATCACGATAGTTTCAAAGGTTCCTATAAAGGGGGCAGAGCATACAGGTGAGTATGCAGTCCTTTGCTTCCCTTCACTCTTCATTCAAGCCACCCCTACTCCTGCATAACAAACTTAACCCAGTCACTCCTCTCTGCACTTATTTTTCTTTCTTATATTTTCCATGCCACCATACTCATGGAAACAGCTCCCTCCTTCACAAGAAATGCAGGTGCAATCTGCTTCTGTGTACAATGCTGGATTTTGTTGTTTGGATCCTACTGAATCCATGGCCTTGATCAATTTCAAGTTTCCCCTGCATTTCTTTCTTTCTTTTTTAAAAGATTTTATTTATTTATTTGACAGAGAGAAATCACAAGTAGGCAGAGAGGCAGGCAGAGAGAGGAGGAAGCAGGCTCCCCGCTGAGCAGAGAGCCCGATGCGGGACTCAATTCCAGGAACCTGAGATCATGACCTGAGCCGAAGGCAGTGGCTTAACCCACTGAACCACCCAGGCACCCTCCCCTGCATTTCTACTAATACCCACAGCTTCAGGCTACAGGACCACTTCTTTGAAACTAGGCTTCCTTCTGAAAACTGACTTTGCCTAAAATGAGCAGTTCTACAACCTGGTTGCACTTTCTGGTCTTCCCCGAGGAATACACCTCTAAAGAAAAGCCTTCCTGATGCTCCTCAGTGGTGAGAGGAGGGAGAAAAAATTCAAGGAAATGGAGTTAAGAAGCTCTCCCAGGAATAACTGTCCTTCCATGTATGCCCTGGGCTGCTCTTCCTGGGCTGCCTGTGAGGACTACAGCTCTTCTTGTTCTTCCAGTTCCCTTCTTTGCTCTGCTGGGCACATGCTTCTCTTTCCCTGTCCCTTCCCTTCTACACTGAGGAATGTTTATCTCCACTGTGATACAGATCAGTTTGCTTTCCTAGGACTTTATCCTACTGTGAGTACTTAGGATCAGCTACTTTGGAATAGTAGGTTTAGTTTTCTTTACCTGCAAATTCTTAGGACACTACGTTAATCTACGTATGTATATGCTTCTTGATATCCATCTTGATTTCCTTTCTATTAATATATACTTTACAATGTCCCATTACATTACGTGTACAACATGGGGATTCAACAACTCTATAGGTGCTACTCTATTCACCAATACTAGCTAATATCTGGCACCATAAAATGCTATGGGAAAACCACTGGAGGACTTCCCTGTATTCTTTTCACCCCACAGAAGCCTGTACTTCCCATTCCCACTTCCTCATGTTGCCCATCATCCTTCTCCATTCCACACTGGTAACATTCAGGCTATTCATTGTATTTGTGTCTCTTTCAGCTTTTTTCATTCTGTCTTGTCATTTGTGATAATGTGGTTTGACCCAGAAGGTGTTATGTGATGTGAACTGAGTGACATACAAATACTATACGTATTCAATTATGTGTACAACCAAAACAACAACTTAAATGAACAAACAAGAAACAGACCTATGAATGTCTATTTTGTTTTGAATAAAGTCCCCAGATAAATTTAATAAATATAAAAATTCCATGATGACACACATTCTATACTATAACCCGTTGGTAAGAGTGTTCCAATATGGGCAGAAGACAAGAGGTTACCAAGTCAAAGTCCAAGTGCCTTATGGCTCATGACACAGCAAACATCATAAACGTCATCATCACACTAATTCCGCTGGCCAGCTACCCACCCCCAACTCATACAGGGACACACTGCACATGCCCTGGGTTTGTGTTGGACACTCTAAGCATAGGAAACCCCAGTATCTTCAAGGAACATCTAGCACATATGCCCAATCCTTGGCCATGAAAACAGACCATTTGTTTTCCTGTACAATAAGCTCATCTATCTTAGACCCAAGATCAAGATGCTATCACTATACTACCAAGCTTTCTTATACGCAAATATGAGTTGAATGACCATTATAACTAAAATGTCCATCAAGGAAATGCTCATGCAGATCATGATGTCACCAAATGACTTCAAGGAAGAGTGACAATACTATATAAGGCACATGTATGATTTGGCTCAGATATCCACCACAGTACAGATATATTTTCCTTCATGATTTTTTGTTGCTCACCTGGCATTGCTGTACAGTCACATGCAGGATAGATGCCAAAGTCAATGTACTTGGAAGGTTTGACTTTAAGATCTTCCAACCATCGGCCATAGGGCCAATGGCAAAGGCCTGGAAGGTACCCAAGATGCATACCATACCACCAAAGACACATCCCTGGCCACTCTATGAACCTAACAATGTAGCATTCATCCAAAGTCATGGTAAAAATCTTTCATCCAAAAGCTGTCACTGTGGGTGGGACTCCATTACAGACAATGTCCACTGATTGCCTATTTTCCTGTGTAGATGAACTGACCTGACTATGGGGAATAGTGAGCACCTGTGACTGACCTGGGTGTCTAGCCAATGTTTTGAACTAGAACATTCTATGTTCTCTATCTGGGTAGCTATGCACGTTCTAAGTCACTTCCCATGGCTGATGCTAGCCTCCATTCCTGCTCCACTAGAAGCCTAAAGAAAGACCCTAGACAACCTCAGAGCCTCTCTTACAGGCTTCTGGGGATAAAACCAAGCCAGCAGCACAGACCAAGCACTGAGCATAACATCTTGCTCTGCATGAGCAGAGAGACTCATCAGTGAACCTGGGCAGCCACAGAGCCTAGCCTATAGTGCTGCCCAGCAACAGAGAATGGCCTTTGGTACTGCCACATGTTCAGCATCACCTCTGACCCTAGCTCATTACGGAGTTCTCAGCATAGGTTTTGGAGGCACTCAGGAGTCCACACATGTCCATGGACAGATGTCTAGCCTTCTCTGCTCAAACAGAATAAGTTTATATCCAAAATGATCGTACATGGTTTATTCCAGAAGCTTCGAAGGTCCATGGGATACCTCTAGAAGGAATGCCAAACAGTTGGCTACATTCAGATAGAGAATAAAACCACTAATACTTGCCTTCCTGCCATTTCAGAAAGGAATGCACAGATACAAGAGTGAGAAATTCCACAGGATTCCAATAAAAGCTGGCATCAGACAGATACTTCCATGTTTCAAATGCACATGGAGTATTTTTTCTTTTTACAAGGTGCACTGTGCCACTCAGAGAGGATTCATTATGAAACATGACTTACGGGCTACTTTTTAATGATTAAAAAGAAAATCTAAATTATTCACTAGCATCTGACACCATCCTCTACATACTGCAAACAACATACGTCCCACGGTTACTGAATCTGCTCTTAGTGTATTCAATGCTCTGGATCCAATGGGTTAGGGCTAATACTATTCTCCTTGTACTGAAAGAAATGATTTATTTTTTCATTTATTGACTTTGAAAGAAATGATGTAGATAAAGGAAGGTATAGGAGCCTCTCACTACTGGTAGAGTCAGGGTTTGAATCTGGCTGACCTACGTAGAAACATGAGGCACACAGGACAAATCAGAAGGAGGCCCTTCTAGAAGGTGACCTGGGTTTGGATTCTTTTTCCTCCTTGACATGCAATGATTCATCCAGCTGTGCTCACACAGAATAGCTTCCATGAACAAACACTTCAAAGTCAACATTCCAGCCCACACCACACATATGTAGCCTGAGTGGTTTCCTGGTTGACTCCTCCATACTATAAACAAAGGTCAGGCATCCAAGGTGCAATACAGGAAAGGACCAACACACAGGAGTCTAGGTTCACACCTGGAGAACCAAGATGACACACCTGAGTATCTCACTACATTACTCAATGGCTACTACCTTTCCTGAGGAACCCGACTATGAAGGTGTCCCCAGATGTAGGTTCACAAGATCTAGACCCTAGACAGTCACCTAACAATGGGTAATAAAGGAAAGGTGGGGGGCTGGACCCCTGAGCTATTGACATGGTAATGTAAGGCTGGGTACAGGGATCCAAATTTACAAGTGTTCCCGGTGATTCTGATCCAGACAAAATTTGACAACCTTTGCAGGAATTAAGTCACAATTATATCCTCAGTTATCTCCACAGAAGTCACTCTGAGAGAACCTCCATGCTTGTGGTCATGTTTGTGCTGGGACACACACACATACACACAATATACACAACACGCATTTCCTTTATTCATTAATAAATCTGACTCTTAACAGACTCTATCTTGGCTTCCTCCTCTTCCAGCTCTCTTCTCTCCCCCCTCCTTCAGCTTGCTGAGATCACCCCAGATACACTTTAGCTCACGTTCCTGAATGAAAGCAATCCAAATTTAGGTGAATGGGAACAGGGGTTCTGGGGTGGCTCAGTTGGTTAAGTTGCCACTCTTTGTTACAGCTCAGGTTACAGTTTATGCTGTACAGCTCGTTACAGTTTATAATGATAGGGTCCTGGGTTCAATCACATCATCAGCTCACCACTCAGCAGCAAGTCTGCTTCAGGATTGTCTCTCTCTGCACCTTCGCTCTACTCACTAGTGTACTCTAAAATAAATGATGCTTAAAAAAAAAAAAAGTGGGGCTGCTAGGCGCTTAGTGGGTTAAACTTCCAACTCTTCATTTCAGATAAGGTCATGACTGCAGTCTCAGGGTCCTGAGATCGAGCCATATGTCAGGCTTCATGCTCACTAGGGAGTCACTCTGAGATTCCATCTCCCTCTCTCTCTGCCCCTCCCCTGCCTCTCACTTGAGCTATCTGTAAAATTAATGAATACATCTCTTCTTTATCTACAACTGATCTGGAACTTATGTAAATACTTTTTTAAGTTAAGAAACACATGTCAGACATTAATACATGTTACGGATTATATGGTGCTGAATATAGCATTCTCACGATAAATCTGTATTTGACTATTTTTATTGGATGTTGAGAAACAACTGCAGGCTTAAGCAGTTCTTCATCATCATGCCAATGCATGCAGCAGAAAATCGCATGCACTCTCTATTTTAGGGCTTCTTTGAAACAGCTAGTCAGTAGTCAGTTTCAGGGCAAAGTGTCATCACCTTTATGCCACACACTGTGAAAGAATTCAAACAAGAGACACTCACAAACATCTTCCACGTCCACCTCTGCTACAGTTGTGTGTTTCAACGAAGACTGGCCCTTGTGAGAGTTCTGGTCAATGACGTAGAGAGAGTGGTGCCTTGGGGTGGATCGTTTCACTGAATAAGAGCAGAAATGGTTCAAATCAAATGCCCTATGTCCTGTCAGGTTTACACTGTCTCCTTTGCTGCAAGAAACACGGATTGCTCGCCAGTGCTGGGCAGTATATTGGGGCCAAGAAAATTCAAGTATAAGCACTATGGCCGGGGGTGGACAATCCCAGAAAGAAGACATGTAAAAATCAAGATTATACTCGAGGTTATCTAGGCTATTTCAGAAGACCTGAGCATGTACCGACACACTGGATATGTGAATATGCAAATAGCCACCTTCTTTTCTGCATGGACACAACAGACTTTCATGGTATAGCTGACCACAGCAGAACAGCTACTGAAAAACCTATTATCCTTCAACTGATCCCATATTCAGTATGAGCGTACCATGCTACCCAACTTGAATGTTACCTGTCTCTACAACTCATACAAATCCACTTTTCACTCAGGTCAAGAGGGGGTGTAGGGACAGCATGGGCTCTGAAACAACACAGGGACATCTACCCCAAATACTGGGAAGGCTGTTTGAAGCAGAAATCATCACTGCTGGAAACTGGTGACTGAGTTCTCAATGAATCATTGACTTGCACATGGATCAGAGCACAGGATAGATTCACCGCAGGGCTGAGTGGAAGTGAGGGAGAGCCTGCCAACCACAGGTCATCATGCTTACAAGGTCACCCATCTACCCTGGATCAGACCTATGTTGGGTTATATTCCTGGGATACCAATGCTTTGTGGAACTGAACACACACCTGGCTGGTTCTCACTCAAAGTGTCCAGCAGCCTTCTTTGTCCTCAACATCTACTCTGTCATGTGACATCTTTAAGCTATGCCCACCATGTTTAAATCAACTTGTCGCTCTCGGCCCGCAAGAACGACCCGCAGACGAGGTGAGTGGCAAACTTCTTTTATTACTAATACTAATGTACTAATGCTAATGGTGGCCGCGCCGCACCAAGCACTTACAGCAGTATATATTCACGTGTGTACGCCCCCCTTCCTGCCCAATCAGAATGCCGTGCATGCAGTGCCCTCGTGTGCTCTTATGTAACCGAGCAGGATTCTTTTGTTCTCTAGCAGTGATCATGCATATATCTCTTGGCTCCTAGTGCTGTTCACGCGCTGATCACGAGCGCGCCCACATTCTCCTCAACCAATCATCCTCATTTCCTCAATCCACGGGCACATCCATCTACGTGACTCCTTGCATCTGCTGGATGGCTCCCCACAGCTCCCCCTTTTTTATTGTTTATATGGCAGGGATCGTGCCTGTCTTAGGTTGCCAATCCTCAGCACACATGCTTACCCGTCATTGGGTATTCCCCCTGGCCGAGGAGCCCCTGTCTTAGGTTGCTATGGTGAGGGATCAGTCTTACCCGTCTTTGGCTACCGACCCAGCGTACTAGCCATATCTGGGGGGAGGTACCAGCCTCTAGAGCCATCATGGCTTAGACCTAAGCCCGCCGCTGTAGCCGTTGTTGTCATACAATTCTGCAGATGCATTTTAGAAGGAGTATTTGAGCCGGAATCATCAAGGCTCTTATGCCTGCCTAGTTTTGAGGAAAGAGATTGATTGTCATAACAGCTTAAGGAGGAGGAGCCAAGAGATACTTGAGCGGCGTTTAAGGCCGCTCTCTGAGCTTACTGCGGTTGATTAGCTGATGGTTACGTATAATGGCTCTTAACTTATAAACCTCTGCGAGTATGATTTTAATTGCACAGGGCAAGAAGCACATGAAAAGAACAATTACCACTAACACTCCTATAATAGTTCCTACGACATACCAAGCATGCGTCAGGGAAGGGAAGTGAGAAAACAAGGAGTTTACAAAGTTTTCAGCAAGCTGAGCAACAGTTAGCTTAGCATGAGGAGTTTCTCCTATTTCTATAATTTCTTGATGTAGTCGCAACAAATCAAGGGATAGATTAGAGTTCGACCATATCCCCTCAAGATGGCGCTGCACTCGATTCCAGGAGGTCTCAGAGATATTATACTCTTTAGGAGTTACACAAATCCAGTGGTAATCACTATGGCACCGGATTTTGGTGCATAATTTTAAACTTTGAATTTCTTCCCCTAGAAATCTAACAGTGTCATATACTGCATTTAACCGGGTTTCAATCCTTTTATCTATATCTTCTTGAGTCCCCATCACCATCGATGTATTATATGCAAGCTGATCCACCGTATCCGCAGTATGCACTGCTTGAGCAAGAGATACCGACGCCGTTACGGCTGTCGCAATTAAGGTTATTAACGAGACTATTCCGAGCACCAACAACCCTATCTCTTGCCGAGGCCGGCTTAGGGCAGCCTGCACACGCTCCCACAGCTCTAAGCCGGGATTAGAATACCATGGTTTGGAGATATTAACTGGGATCATGATAAATGGAGGCTGTTTTACCACTAATACTCCATTGCCTGGCGGCACTCCTCGAATACAGTTTGTTAGAGTACAATTATAACAAGAAAAATGATAAGTGGCCTTTTCCCTATTTACTGTAAGGTTTCCTACAACTAGCATGAACGGATGGGGCACGCAAGCTTGGGGATATCCAAACGCTTGTCCGAAAATTTCATACCCAAATAAGGTCTTAGTGTTGCTGGCCTGTAGAATGTAGCGGAGGGCGCCCCCAAAGGCAGCCATGAGCTTCCAAATCTCAGTTTGTATCGGATAGCCACGTTGGGGAGTGAGAATGGGGGGTATTTTCGGTCGGCATTCAGGACATCCAGAAGGTATTACAGGTCCCCAATCCCACAGCTCAAATCCATCCTCTAGCGAGTACTTGGTGGCCATCTGTCCTTGGCAGAGCCTCCAAGGTACTCCAATCCCCTTAGCTTCACTTAAGTTAGTTGCACAAAGCGGAATGTCCCGTGGGGCTATACCAGAAGTCACTATGGTGCTATAGGTAGTGTCCAGGCCAGCTATATGCACGTCACCGTAACTGGCTCGTAGGGAAAACGTTCAAACAGTGTGGTATTGTGCGCTGAATAGCAAAGCATATGGGGTATAGATCAGAATAACCCTTATAAGATATGGCAGCCTGCTGTGGTTGGAGATGAACAGAAGAGGGAGGGCCTAGCAAGACAGTATCATTAACATATACAGGAATAGAACTCACATCCCAACCTACGGGCTGTAACAGGGGTGGATCGGGGACGTATGCCCAATATAATGAGCCCTGGGCTGCCAACACCTGTTGCATTAAGATAAGCATCAGTAGCAAACATGAGTTCGGGTGAGAAAAATGCACTCTATGCTGAGCTATTTGAAAAAGGGGCTGAAGCTGGGCAGTCTCTTGTCTCGGCCACAGTTGAACTGGCTCCGCCTTCATGGGAACAGGCTGCAGGACAGTCGTCGTCGCTATCATCATCATCACCAGCATCCTCCACAGGTTCCACGGCCACCAGCCTGGTGAGGCGTTCCGGCACCCAGAGTGGAGCAGGCGCATCCTGTAGGAAAACACAGAGGGAACCTCGGTGCCACCTAAGCACCGGGTTAGGTCCCTTCCATAAGCCAGTAAGGACATCTTTCCATTTCACCATTGACTGCTGCATTTTCTGTTGGCCCCAATGACGTTCCGCGGCCGAAGTGCCGTCCTTGTCAACCGTGAGAAAATTTAAAATAAAGGTAACCAAATTGGTGGGGTCATTGGGTGTACAATACTCTTCTCCAATTCCCCCTTTTTTATTCTTTGCAAGGTAGTTTTAAAGGTCAGGTGCGTGCGTTCCACTATGCCCTGGCCTCGGGGATTATATGGTATACCTGTAACATGTTGGATATTGTAGCAGGCCATAAAGTTGCGAAAGCTTGCAGAAGTATAAGCAGGGGCATTGTCTGTTTTTAAATGTTTTGGTACTCCCCAGCAGGCAAAGCTGCGCAGGCAATGGGACATCACATTTTTGACATTTTCCCCTCGTAAGGGGGTCGCGCTAACAATCCCCGAGCAAGTGTCTACACTTAAATGGACGTATCTTTGTTGTCCGAAGGAAGGGACATGTGTTACATCCATTTGCCATAGATGGTTAGGTAAGAGCCCTTTGGGATTTACCCCTAGGGAGGGCATAGGCAAATGTGTTACACAATTACCACAAGACTTCACGATGTCTCGTGCATCAGCTCTTGAGATGTTAAAGCGCATTTTTAAAGTTTGGGCATTGACATGCCACCTTTTATGATAAGTTCTCGCATCCTCCAAGGCACTACAGACATGAAAGCGTGCGGCCATGTCAGCTATATGGTTCCCTTCAGTTATAGGCCCTGGGAGGTCTGAGTGTGCTCTAAGATGTCCGATATAAAAAGGGGCACCACGAGAAAGAATGAGGTTTTGCAATTCAATCAGCAGGGAGGAAATTTCTGATTGACTGGCTGAGATAATGGCAGTCTCAACAGATCTGGTAGCTACAACTGCATATTTACTGTCTGAAATAATATTGATGGGCTGATTTTGAAACCTGTGTAAAACACATATAATTACCAACAATTCTGTTCTTTGAGCTGAGGTTGATGGCACAACAACTGGAATTACCTCTCCTTCTACCACGTAGGCACCAGTTCCAGATTTACTACCATCTGTAAACACCGTGAGGGCATCAACCAATGGCTCTAATCGGCAGGATTTAGGCCATATGAGGGGTGTATTTTTGTAAAATCCAATTAGGGGGTGTTCTTCTTGCTCCTTGACAGTGAAGAGAGAAGGAGCCATGGTGCATGATCTAGAGGCTAGTCATGCAGGCTGCACGCACGCTGGTGCACAGAAACAGGAGAAGGGGGAAACAGAAGAAACAAAGTGCTGCCAGGAGGCAGAGAAAGGATTCCCGGTTTTGGAGCTCATAAGCCCCAACAGAGGAGCAGACGCCATGCTTTCCCACCAGCAAGGGGGGAGGGGTTAAGCAGTCCAAGTCAGCCAGAGAACACAGGGAAACTTCCCCGAAACAAAGAGAGTTTCGGCAGCTGCTTGGGAATTTTCCTTATGGTTTCTGTCTCGAGTTAGACTAACCCCAGTTGGCTCCAGTTATAGCCATTAACACGGGAAGTGAGTGAGGGAGAAGCCCCCACATCTATTAGGAGAAACAGGAATAACGCCAGAGTCCCCTTTGCTAGGGATGGCCTAGCAACCTGGGTTTACTAGAAGAAGGCTTATTTACGTAATTACCATCCAATATGTCAGGAGAAAGTTTACTAGCTGACTCATTTGGGCAAACACATTCCGCAAAAGCCCCTTACTTGGGGTCCTGGTGCAGAGCAATGAAGGCCTAGGTATGAGTGGTGAAGGTATCTTAGGTCCATTTGCCCTGCTTCCTGAAGAGGAGATCTAACTGATAGATCCCACTGAGGCCATGCAGTGTTACAGGAACTTAGTCCTTTCCTAAGTTTTGCAATCCAAATTATTTCCAGTGGGTTAAAAGGCACCCCAAGGTAGAGTCCTTGGGAACTGAGGAAGCCTACTGAGGCCATGTTTCCAGAAAAGTAAAGAAGGTCCATTATCAAATCCCCCCTGACTCCTGGGTAGCGTCCCACGCAGGATATGTCAGAGGTTCCTGTGTGTCAAAAGCGACCAGAGGCGTCCCTCAAGATATCGCTATTGATCACCATCCTGCTTTCCCTGGGAGGACATTCCTGCCATAAAAGGCCCTGGAGGGGTGCTGGCGTCCCTCCATTTCCCCATTGCATCCTAGGCTGTTGATGGGTGCCTGGTGAATGGACCAAAATGCTGTGCCATGCCATGCTCATTGTCTGTCCTGAAGACTGGATAGTGTTTTGCCATTTTAACCCATGGAAATACTAGAAAAGTTTGGCAATTACCCAATTTCATAGCTTTAAGTGGTTTGCAGACGACACTGACGAGAAACAGTAAAGACTGAAATCCATCATGGTCTAAGCGACATTCCAGCACATGTGGTCCTTACAGCCAACTTCCCTAGGAAACGGTCCCCGGTTGCGTTTTAATTCAATCGGGTACTGGTTTCGGCTGGCTCCCAGTGGAGGTCTCGCGGCCAGAAGTGGCTAGGCCGGGCATGTGGAGGGGATCACATTAGATCAATCAGGAGGAAACCTCACACGGGAGTCTTGAGATTGGCAGCCGTCCTGGTGACTTAGGTGGCTGTCCCGTGCCCAAGAGAGACAACTTTCTATAAGAACAGGAATAAAGAGAGGCCCTCAAGTTTCTGGGTCTTATTGCCATTCCGGCCAGGGTACTAGCTTACAGCCAAAAGGCAGACGTTCTCCTCCCCGTAGAGTAGCCACGGGCTAGAGGATTACAGCCTGAGCAATTGACATGCAAGTGTTCCAATAAGACCATACTCCTTGAAAAGCCCTGGAATGAGCGTAAAGGAAAAGGAGAGAAAGTACTCACCAATTTTGCACCGAAGCTCAGAGTCCAAATGTAAAGACTCATGAATCTCCTGGCTGGCTCGCCAAAAATGATGAAGTTCTAGAACCTAAGTCAGGTTCGGTGGGGTGAGGTTCGGAGCTGACGACTAAAGAAAGAATTCTTAAGACATCTTTGGTGCAAAATGGTGGTTTATTAAAGCACAGGGACAGGACCCGTGGGCAGACGGAGATGCTGCTGCTAAGGCTAGTCTGCTGGTATACCGCAGGAGGATAAACACTTTGAGCCTGGGCCCCAAGATATGGCCCTGCACCTGTGAGCATGTCCAGGTCCTACTGCGGGTTACCTGCAGCTGCATTTCTCCGTGCTGTATCCTGACAGTTGTCTTGATTTTGAATCTTCCACTCTAAATATTGTCCTCCACTTAAGACTGCTCTAGTAAGATTGGCCCAATCTTCTGGTATAAGGAATAATGCCCCCAGTGACTCCACCAAGGAAACTGTAAAGGCGGCCTGAGGTCCATAGGCACTGACTGCCTCTTTAAGCTGTTTTACCAACTTAAAATCTAGTGGCTGGTGGTACCTCTGCTGATTCTGATCTTCTAACATTGGAAAAAAGCCTTTTCCCGGGCCAAGGACTTCTCTCCAGCTTTGTGCCTTACACTCTGAACAATGACACGTCTTGGCGCAGCTGGGCCGATGGGGGGGGGCACTCATAGGGTGGCGCTGAGGGGTTTGAAAGCGGAGGCGGCGTAACATTCGCCTCCAAATCCAGCTGCGCCTTATCAGTGACTCCCGCTTTCAATTCTGGCTGTGCCGCCGCTTCAGCCTGCACTTCGGCCTTCAGCTGAGTCATGATTTCCCTCTGCATTTTTAACTCCTCCAACACCTTCTGTAACCCCGTCTCCTTGCTCTCAAACTGTTGCCGTATGATTTCTAAATCCTGAAGGGCCTGAAAACTGTAAGATTTCTTCTTCTCACCGACTTCCTTCTCCCCTTTCTCTTGCAACTCACTATCTGAAAGTCCTTCCGAGCTCTCACTCCCGGGGTCAGAATCCTTAGAGGACCCCTTACGAGATTCCTCCCTTACTTGTTCCAGAACCTCTCCTCCCTATTGTACCGCCTGTTTCAAGGGCTCTCTAGTGGACTGTAGGCATACCTTTACCAATGACCAAACAGCAAGAGTTCCCGGGGTCACCGATGGGCAGCATTTCAAATCTTCTCCTAAGTGCTCCCACTGAGGCATATTTAAGAGCCCTTCATCTATGAACCAGGGAGCTACTTTAGCCACTTCTCTTAAAAAGGTACGAGCCGTTTTCGTCTTTAACGGGGTACCATTGGCCTTGAGAACGTCCTTCAGCGGACTCTCCATCTTACACCTAGAGATCTCGTTCCCCATTCCGAGGAAACTTTCCTTATTGTCTCCGTAGAACTTCACAAACTCCTAACGTCTTATCGTCTACGGAGAGCTTTCCTGTTAAACCTTATTGTCCCCGTAGAACTTCATAAATACCCTAACATCTCATCGTCTACGGGGAACTTCTTATCGTCCCTGAAGAACTTCATAAACACCCTTACGTCCGATCGTCTTCAGGGAACTTCCCTGTCACTAGACAGACCTGCCAACTGACAGAAATGGGTGCAGTGCACTTGCACATTTTACCTTATCGTTGCTCTAAACGAGCTTCTATCGTCCCTACGCGCCGGTCGTACTTTCAACGGCTGCGGGGAGCGTCCCTGTCGCTAGACAGGCCTGTCAATTGACAGAAATGGGTGCAGTGCACTTGCACACTTTACCTTATCGTTGCTCTTACCTCGACCTTCGTTCTGCGTTTAAAGGTGGGAGTTCCCGGGTGTCGGCACCAGTTGTCGCTCTCGGCCCGCAAGAACGACCCGCAGACGAGGTGAGTGGCAAACTTCTTTTATTACTAATGCTAATGTACTAATGCTAATGGTGGCCGCGCCGCACCAAGCACTTACAGCAGTATATATTCACGTGTGTACGCCCCCCTTCCTGCCCAATCAGAATGCCGTGCATGCAGTGCCCTCGTGTGCTCTTATGTAACCGAGCAGGATTCTTTTGTTCTCTAGCAGTGATCATGCATATATCTCTTGGCTCCTAGTGCTGTTCACGCGCTGATCACGAGCGCACCCACATTCTCCTCAACCAATCATCCTCATTTCCTCAATCCATGGGCACATCCATCTACGTGACTCCTTGCATCTGCTGGATGGCTCCCCACACAACTAATAACCCTTCTCCACACACTCCATGCATCTGGGCCTCAGAGAGTACAATTATCTCTGTCACCCAATAGCAACTGGTCCTCAAGACCAGCAGGGAATACACTACATCATGAAAAAAGCATCAGACGTCCCAGACACCCATATTTCCCAGGAGTGCTTCTTTGTCCCATTAGCTCATCATGAGTAGCTTCCTAAGGCCTTGCAGTGACCAAAGGGACCTCTCTACCACATCTCTGCTCACATTTCAAGAGTTCGCCATATTTCATTTCCATAGCACTTACCTTCCTCTCAAACTGTCGCAACATCATGTCTTATCTGTCCTCACATTTCCAGTGCCAAGTGCCTAAACTAATCCTGTGGTCTAGTAATGGTTTTTTGCTTTTCTTCCAGTGCAGTGGTGACAACATTGTATTTAAAACAGACATACAGCCTCACGTGATCCTGTTATCAACCATTTACAGTGGTTAGAAAACTCCAAGCTATTCCTAAGGCTAGGCAATGGTCTGCATGGCTTAGGTGAAAGGGGGAGTGCAGTGACAAAGAGGTTTCCAGAACACAGGAGGGAAAGTCAGCTGTGATGCTTCCACCCCTGAAATAGAGATGAGACAGAAGAAGAGCACAGCATTTGGGAAGAAAGGAAGTACAATTTTTCTTTCTAGATTCAGAGTCAGTAGTGTAGCCTTGGACAGGGGTCCTCTCCCCAGATGAAGAATCCTGGCTAATGTTTCAGCCTAGATTTGTTTCATCTCTTCTGTTGGGCTACTCCATCACTCCTAACAGAACACTGTGTCCTGTTTAAGTTAGAACAACTACTCAGCACCCAGCCCTGTCCCATCTTTGTTTCCTTCAAGGAAGTGTTAAAAAAGATAAACAGAAACAAATACGAAGATTCGTGAACTCACCACATTTTCACCTCATCAAATGCTGACACCGAAGTGACCAACATGGATGACGTCACTTCCTAGAAGAGAAAAGAAGAATAACTAAGGAACTCTTACTTCTCCAACTGCAAAGGAAGGACTGAAGTCTCAATTTAACTACATGGAATTTATAATGCCCCCTGGAGAATTACTCTCACATTTAAATTAAATTTTGAATACCATGTCATTCCATGGAAATTCTTGTTAAAATCTCTATCAAGGTAGGTAAGCAACAGGTCGACACAGGAATAAGGAAAACAGAGTAGATCCTACAGGAGTAAAACCCAGTTATGTAAGAGACGATTCGCGTGGGGAGATTCTCAAACTAAGATACATCAGATGTAGGAAGCATAAATTCAATAAAACATAGAGAAGAAAACTATTTCTATTATGAATCTAGAATTTCTTTGCTTGCTAAGAAATCATTAATGTTCAAACTTGGAAATGACCTGGTTTGAACCAAGATTCACTTTCCTTCTGAAGATACAGGTACACACACATATGTATGTACATGTGCTTCTTCCTAGTTAGATTTGGGACTGCAAAATCTGTCTTTAGCTTAATATGATATATTGCATTCTGTGCAGATCAAAACCCTAAATCTCTGCTTGTGTTCTCTATGCTCACAGAACAACAGGAGAAACATACAGGCTAAAATTTGATTGATCATCCTTGAGAATTGTGTAACTATGGTTTATCATTATATGTGTAGTGACTTTGTTCAATTAGCAATCATTAGGTAGAACCCCTGGGCATTAGATGGTGAGCCATGGTTCAGGACAAGAGAAAGAAACTAACATTTACCAAAATCATTCTGACAATCCTTATCAAAATCTTAGCAATAAAAAAAATCTTACAATTTTGAAATAGATAAATACACCGAAAGCCATTCTGTGAAGTCAGCAGTACGCTGATATCTAAGCAGTATAAACAAAAGATAAAAGGCTAGTTTATCTAATGAAACTTTTGCTACTCTGGCTTTCTTTGGATGTCCATCTACATGTACAAAATAAAGTCAAAAGAAAAAATGGGGCACCTGGGTGGCTCAGTGGGTTAAGCTGCTGCCTTCGGCTCAGGTCATGATCTCAGGGTCCTGGGATCGAGTCTCGCATCGGGCTCTCTGCTCAGCAGGAAGCCTGCTTCCTCCTCTCTCTCTGCCTGCCTCTCTGCCTACTTGTGATCTCTCTTTGTCAAATAAATAAATAAATAATCTTAAAAAAAAAAGAAAGAAAAAATGAATCACACTGAAAATATTTGTCCCTCTCTAGAGATCCATCTGCCCCTGAATCCTTTCAGGTCTGCTAACACACACAGTTAACCATTGAATAATGTGCCTTTCACCAATAACAATCCACTCAGACACAGAGAAGTTTGCTTGATAAATCCAGTCCACTACAGTAAATGTCTTTTCATTATGTTTGCCTTCATATTTTATTTCTTCAAATTAGATTTTTATAAAAGAATGGTATGTACAGCAGACCACATACAAAGAATGGGACGACTCATGACATGTTGTAATTAACCCACCCAACACCACAGATGAAGAGAGACTATTGCAACACAATGACAGGGGCACCTGGGTAGCTCAATGGGTTAAGCCCTGCCTTTGGCTCAGGTCATGATCTCAGCCCTCCTACCAGCTCTCTGCTCAGCAAGGAGCCTGCTTCTCCCTCTCTACCTGCCTCTTCCCCTACTTGTGACCTCTCCCTGTCAAATAAATAAATGAATGAATAAACAAATAAATAAATCTAAAAAGAAACACAATGGCAAATCCACTTCATTTTTTGCAAGAGCTCCTAGAGAATAACTAGGAGGATTCTCAGCAGTCCAAACAGCAATGGGGCCTGGCATAATGTACTCAGGTACTCAAAGATTGAAAAACAGCCACCAACAATGCCTTACCTAGCAAAATTCTTTTCCACAGAGCAGAAACAAAGACATTCCCAAGCAAAAACCCCTCTAAGCTTACCAGTAGATCTGTCCTATAAGAACCATTAAAGGAAGTCTTTCTAGATGAAATAAAAGGATTCTACCCAGAAACTAAAACCACAAGAGAACACAGAGCTCTCTGCTGAACATAAATATGTAGACAATTACACAAACGTGCTATGTGTTGCAATGAGATACCAGTTACATTTATTTCTGCTACAGAGTTTTGTTTAAAAAAAAAAAAAAGAATAAAAATCACAAATGTGGGTAATAAAGGATCCAATGTAAAAGAATTTGTGATGTCGTTAACAAAGTTGGGAGGGTGTGCAGGGGTGGAGACAGGAAGAAGAGTTTTCTATATAATTGACACTGAGTTTTAAAAGGTTTGTTTCAGGAGCGCCTGGGTGGCTCAGCCAGTTGAGCCTCTGTCTTCAGTTCAGTTTAGGATCCTGGGTCCTGGGATTGAGACCCACCCCAGACTCTCTGCTCAGCGGGGAGCCTGCTTCCTCCTCTCACCCTGCCTACCTCTTTGCCTACTTGTGTTCTCTCTGTCAAATAGATAAATAAAATCTTTAAAATATAAAAACAAACTTAAAAGGTGCACTTAAAGCTAAGTTGTTTTAATGAATCTCTAAGGTAAATACAATGAAAATACTCTGAGAAGATGCATAACTCAATGACAAAGTACAAATACATATCATGAGTATTAATCCTACAATTAATTAGATAAAGTATATCTTTTATATTTCATACCAAAACAGAAGTATATACAGAACATATATAAAACATTTGAAAATTCCTGTGAAATCAAAAAAGTCTTTCTCTCATACAGAGAATAAACATTCACCCACACATACATGATGAAATTACTTCTATGTGGATGACAACTCACCTAGACATGGTACAACATTCACTGACTACCCACCAAGGAGACAAAAAGTATGGGTGACAGAGTATGTATCTGCAACATACTAACACAAGACAAAAACACACAGAATTTACCGGCAAAAAGCATAAAGCTCATTCTTTTTTGAGTTATACTCACAAAGCCTTGAAATATGCTGAAATATGCTGAGGTGAAAATTCTCTTCCTGTAACAACCTGCACAGATAAAACCCAACCGACACCTAGCTAATGTCATGGAATGAGCCAGACAAGGAAGCACATGCTTAGGAAATTACCAAAGCAGAACAAGAGAAAACTCAACTGATGAAATTCTTTTTTTTTTTTTTAAGATTTTATTTATTTATTTTACAGACAGAGATCACAAGTAGGCAGAGAGAGAGAGAGAGAGGAGGAAGCAGGCTCCCCGCTGAGCAGAGAACCCTATGCGGGGCCCGATTCCAGGACCCTGGTATCATGACCTGAGCCAAAGGCAGAGGCTTTAACCCACTGAGCCACCCAGGCGCCCCTCAACTGATGAAATTCTAAATAAAACACTGATGTATGACAGAAAAGGAAAACTTCTGTATTACCATAATTTTGAACTGTGTCCACATACCCATGAAAAACAAGCAATTGATTTAGTCTCATGGACTATAATATCATAAAGAATTCTCATTAAAGTCAATCATAAAGAGATGTAAATGAAAATTTTATGAACACTTAAAAAGCTTGAAAGATGTGTATTATGGTATTGATATATTCTTTCTCCTCCAGAGAATGTAACCCTATAGTCCAGTCCGTTATGACAGAGGAATCAAACATCTTCATTTCTGAAAAAATAAACATCATAGATGTTGAAAATATGTTGAGAGACACTGTATGTGAAATTAATATTTGGGGCTAAATTCTGATGCATTCTGAGGAAAATAAAAGGAAAAAGCTCATGATTAATTTCCCATGAAGCAACCCTGTGTTACTGAACACAAGGATTTTTCAAACATGGGGGTTTAGGGTACCTGGGGGCTCAGTCAGTTAAGCATCTTCCTTCCGTTCAGGTCTTGATCTCGGGGTTCTGAGATTTAGCCCCCTCACTGGGCTCCCTGCTCAGCATCTCAGGGACTTGGCATCTCCCTCTCCATTTGCCCTTCCCCTCCATACTCATTTTCTTTCTCTCTCTCTCTCTGTCTTGAACAAATAAAAATTTTAAACAAACTATATGGGAAGATTATTAATTGTCTAAGTCACTTCTTATAAAGCACATAGCCATGTCATATCAGGGCATTTGATATAAAAAATTTCAAAGATAAATCTCATATAAAACTAACTAGAAAGTGAAAACATGCATGACAAAGTCACAAGAAGTTCAGAGAAGAATCATACAATGATGCAATTATTAAAAAACAAGTTCAAGTTCTAAATGTGCTGTCTCCCCAACAGCATTTGTTATGTCGGAATTCTAGTAAAAAAAATAGAGACATTACAGTATTTCACCACAGAGGAATGGATCTCATAGAACAGAAATTTCTTATGGGGAAAAAAAAAGAATAAGAAAGAAAGAAAAAGAAAATTAAAAAAAGAACATTTGAAGGGAAATAAAACAGTACATTTTCTCATTTTAGGGCAGTGCTTTGTTATCTGATGAAGTTACTGAAACTCAATTTTGTAAAACTAAGATTAGAAAAACTAATTTTAAATTAATTAATTTAAAACTAATTTAATTTAAATTTAAAACTAATTTAATTTTGTAAAACTAACATTAGAAAGCAGAAGCCAGAGAATATGAAAAATTTGTCTCCAGTGCTCTGGGAATTTCCCCAACAAATCCCAGTGTGGATACTACTACTCTGACCTACTTGCTCCATAATGAAAACCAGAACTGACAAAGGCCGTAGCATACAGGTCCTCAGAAATAGGATGCCTTCCCCAGGGCCCTCATAGCAACATTAAGCTCTCAGATTAGGGGGCCCTCTGCCTCAAATGAGAGTCTCCTGGCTCTCCTATGGATGTGATGGACTATCACTGCACCTGAAGGAGAATTCCCAGAGAATGCAAGAGCTTTATAATGTTGGAGAGCAGATGTTCCTCTTGGAAAGAGAGAGACATAAAGCTAGGCAAGTCTCCAACTGATTTACATTCAAGGAGAGCTACTCAAACCACTGCTTAAGGTCTACCTTCCTCCTTTAGACTTGGACCTCCCCTCTGTCATCTGCCTCATTCAATCCCACCTACCTGGATGGAAGCCTCCGGTCTCCTTTCTCTTCACATCCCAGAGCTCCTTCTCTTGCTCCAAATATATAATCAGGTCTGGCTTTGATAGAAGGAGACCTGTTTATGAGGAAAAAGGAAAATGGCTATTGCTGCCAATTCTAACTTTCTATGAGTCTTGTAATCAGGAGAGAAGAGATGATATTGTACAATTCTAGAAAATGGTTCCCCAAAAGGGTTCCCCAACACACCCTTCAAAACACACAGGAGGTAGGGCACCTGGGTGACTCAGGGGGATAGGCCTCAGGCTTTGGCTTAGATCATGATCTCAGGGTCCTGGGATCGAGGTCCACATCAGGCTCTCTGCTTGGCGGGAAGCCTGCTTCCCCCTCTCTCTCTGCCTGCCTCTCCGCCTACTTATCATCTTTCTATGTCAAATAAGTAAATACAGTCTTCAATAAAAAACAAAAACAAAAACAAAACACAAAAAAACCTCAGTAGGAAATTACAATGTTCACATCCTGACCTACACTTCCAAGTAGTAGACATGATAATAAGAAGGGGAAATTTCAGGGTGCCTGGGTGGCTCAGTGGGTTAAGCCACTGCCTTTGGCTCAGGTCATGATCTCAGGGTCCTGGGATCAAGTCCCGCATCAGGCTCTCTGCTCAGCAGGGAGCCTGCTTCCTCCTCTCTCTCTCTCTGCCTGCCTCTCTGCCTACTTGTAATCTCTCTCTGTCAAATAAATAAGTAAAATCTTTA
This sequence comes from Mustela lutreola, assembly GCF_030435805.1. Lineage (NCBI taxonomy): Eukaryota > Metazoa > Chordata > Mammalia > Carnivora > Mustelidae > Mustela > Mustela lutreola. Next base: position 51,162,689 of record NC_081305.1, read on the forward strand.
AAAAAAAAAGGGGGGGGGAATTTTAGTTTAAGATGTGAGCAGCACCATTCTATGTCACTAAAGGTTGAGAACTGCCACTCATTTACACAAGCAATGATGTTTCCTTGTGGAAAGAGAAGCTAAGGCTGAGAAGGAAACCCCATGAAGATTTTTCTCTCCATCTACAAAGCCCTACTTATTTCCCTTTCTGCCTGGATCTGAATTCTAGTCATTCCAAGAGAAATCTCCAAAAAGACAGTCTTCATGGGAAGGAATAAAACCCTGAGTAGGGTTTGGGAAATCTGGAAGGAGTCCTCCTCACCCAAGAAGAGGAGGTGTCCATAGTTCTCCAACATCACATCCAGGTACAGTTGCCGCTGACTGTGGGTCAGGCGTCTCCACTCTTCCTCAGAGAATTCTATGGCCACATCGCTGAAGGTCAGCAGTCCCTGTAATAAATACCACAGTCACCAAGTGGCCATTGACACAGTTCACGATGTTTCCTAAGATGAAAGTGGGGGTTTATGTCACCAGCTAGAACCAGATCCGACCTTTCCTTCTCCCTGAGATGGGTGTGGGAAAAAAGAAAAACCTATGGGGCAGGGGGCTGAGAGCTGCCTGGTTGAGAGCTTTCACTCCTTTCACTCCCAGAAGTCAACTCTATCGACTACACAGCGGTGACAGCCCGCCTTATCCACCACAAAGTGTTGGGATGTGGGAGAGAACCTAATGGTCAAGAAATTCTAGACGTGTTTCCGATGTGAAATATTGGGGTTCTGGAGTGAATGATGAAGGAATTGTTGATACCTGTGGTACAAACACTGTGGTCCTAAATAAAGCAAGGGGAAAGGAAAGTTGTGAGCAGTGACTGCTTCTATGCTGTCAGGTGGGGAGGGGGTGAGGGATAGCAGGAGGCTCTAAGGAATTTGGAAGCTTGAAGGAGGGTGGCCAAGCTCCATCAGGGGGATAGAGTTCAAGAAGTTTCCAAAGCAATTTACATCTGTTAAAGAGGAATTACAGGATCCTGGAGGTCTATTGTTAGGCTAAGGCTGCTTTTTGCATCCAAAAAAACATTAACCTTGAGGCAGTTGTGAGTTCCCTGAGGAATGTCCTACTCTACCTTTCTCAGGTATTTATCAACATACTGGAAGTTGAAGGGCATTTAATTTTTTCCACACCTCTTTGGCTTTGTTCTCCTCCTCAGAAACTACAGGCAAGGGCGACCCAGACAGTTCAGTGGATTAAGGGTCTGACTTGAGCTCAGGTCATGATCCCAGACTCCTGGGATGGAGCCCTAAGTTGAGCTCCCCACTCAGCATGGAATCTGCTTCTCCCTCTTTCCCTTTCCTCACTCTCATGCACTCTCTCTCTCAGCTGAGAAAACATTTAAAACAAGGAAAGAAGGAAGGAAGAGAGGAAGGAAGGAAGGAAAGAGAAAGAACAAACCTACAAGCAAGAGAAACACAGAAGAAAGAAGTTGACACCTGACATGCGACAGTTCCTGAGTACTCCTCAGTATCCCATGTTCCTTACAAATGACAGGAGGGAAAATAGGAACATTTCAGGGGAGGATCCGGCAGACAGCACCAAGCCAATAAGAGAAGTTCCCATTAGCTGAAGGGAAACAAATTGCTTTCAGTGCCTAATGCACATCAAAGGACACACCATCACTGGTGTTTTCCTGTGGACTGAAAGCAGGAATTTAGAATGTAAATCTAATTGTGCAAATACAGTGGGTATACATTCACAATTCAAACACCTTCCTTCTGTAGAGACTGCTTTTTTAGGCAAGCAGGCTTGAGCAAAGGAGTGGAGGAAGGGTCCCAGTGTCCCCTTGGCTGAGTCCAGACAGGCCCAGCAGGGGACCGACCTCAAAATTACCAAGACCCTAAGGAACCAATGGGCTTCTGACAACCAGGTATGGTTAGCAGAAAGGAGCAAGTTGCTGGTTCCCCAGAATTCCTCACCTTCTTTCCCCCTTTAAGAACTGCCCCCCCTCCAGCCCCCAACCCAGCCCTTGAAGACAAGCTCTCCTGTGCCCCCCTGCCTGTTGATCTCTTAGGTCTTCAGTAAACTTCCACTGCCTTTGTCCTGCCTCAGGGGAATTCCAGCATCGAGGGGCTTCCAGGCAATCAAGGATGCATCCCATGTCTGGGGCCCCAAGCCACTGACAGAGACACTACACTGAGATGGCACAGCGTCCCTGTGCTAGTAATACCTACGTTGTGCCTTTCTTTTCATTTAATTTTTAGATTTATTTTTATTTTCATCTTTAAAGATTCTATTTATAGTGGCAACTGAGTGGCTCAGTCATTGGGCATCAGCCTTCTGCCCAGGCCAAGACACAAGGTCCTGGGACCACCTCCTACATTGCTGGGGGTGGGGGTCCTTGCTCAGTGGGGAGCCTTCTCCCTCTGCCCACTGTTCACCCTACTTGTGCTCTCACTCTTTTTCTTACAAATAAATAAAATTCTTTACAAAGATTGTATTTATTTAAAGAGAGCAAGTGAGAGAGCATATGAAGGCAGAACAGGAGAGGAAGAGGGAGAAGCAGCTGCCCACCTGGGAGCCCGATGTGGGGCTGGACCCCAGGACCCTGAGATGATGACCTAAGCTGGAGGCAGAGGCTTAACCCACTGAGCCACCCAGGTGCCACAATAAATAAAATTTTGAAAAAATTATTGTATTTATTTCAAACAGAGCAAGAGAGAGATGACAAACAGGCAGAAAAGCACAGGGAGAGGAAGAAACAGGATCTCTGCCCACCTGGGAGCCCAATATGGGTCTGGATCTCAGGCCCCCAGGATCACGACCTGAGCTGGAGGCAGAAAGCAGACTCTTAACCAACTGAACTACCCTCAGTCCCCAAGACTGATGTATACATTAGAGGAGATGGTGACCGGCAGGAGAGAAAAAAAAGAGAATGTCAAGCGGACTCCCCTCTGGGCACAGAGCCAGAAGCAGGGATACCAGTCCAGGACCCTGAGATCCCGACCTGAGCTCAACCAACAGTCCAAGCTTAGTCAGCGAAGACCCCCAGGCACCCTCCTCTAGTGGAGTTTAAGTAGAATATCTCTTTCACGTGCTAAAGATGAAGACACACCCACTCTCTTTCTTAGAATGAGAAGTTTCCAAGTTTTTCTGGACTCATACCCACTGAGCTTCCGTCCGCATTTTCTTGCTTCCTGGCTGCACACAGCTGATCGAGAATCCAGAGAGCCCGAAAGAGAAATGATTTCCCTCCCTGATATCCCAGGACCAGACCTCATCAGCCACAGGAATCTCGGACTTGACACCTTCGCCTCCGGATCTGCCACCAATGGAATATTGTCACTCCTCGCGGGACTTTAATTCAAAGTGACGACTGATGCCCTATCGAAGCCAGGTTGGGGACACAGGACCGTAGGCTCTGGGACATAGAGAAGCATTCTAAAGACCTAACCATGAGTATCACTTCTGACCAGATCTTAAAACAGGTGAACCCAGAAGCGAGAAGAACCCGAACTTGAGGCATCCGCATCTGTAGCTTCTAAACGTGAGGGTCTGCGGAGAAACAGAGGACACGGCTCCGCGGGGACACCAGGCTCACCTGAGAACCAGCCATTTCTGCCTCCACCTCCACCTCTAGATTTCGTCCTCACGAGGGATCTGGGGGGAAATCACAGCTGCATCAGGAGAAAATGCCCTGAAATCCAGCAACAGAGCTCCTTGTCCTCACAGTGCTCAATCTCGGGCAGGACTCAGAGATGCATTAAAGGCCCAACTTCCCAGTCTTTTTTGTGTTTGGAGCTGCTCAGAAACTGTGAACTCCCCTGAGGACACCCATTTTCCTCACCTGCTTTGTGGGGAGGGAGGGGTCCCCTGCCACCGCCACTCACAACTTAAGTGTCGGCATCGGAACCGCGGGCTGCAGAGACCTGACGCTCCCAGACTCACGGAGCAGAGACCCTGTCACCTCCCCAGGACCAAAGCAGCAAATCCACTCTCAGAAAACCACAGAAAGCCCTCGGGCTCCCCACTGGCCTCGTTGAGTATCTTCTGGCTCCCTTAATTAACACAACAGTGTTGTTTTCGCCCAAACCAACTGACAGAATCTGAGGGGGAGGCCGGAGAGGAGATCCTTCCTGAAACTCCACAGGTGACCCTGCTGGGAAGGAACTGGGGCGGTGAGCAGGCCAAGCAGGGGAACCAATGCTGGGGCTGGGAGCAGAATTCAAGCCCTGCCTTCTCCACCATCAGAGTTTCAAGGACTGCCTCTTTCTCTCTGTTTCTGCTACACGGAGGGAGACAACAGACAGACTGAACTTCCCCGGTTAAATGCAAATGTCTGTTTGAAAGTAAATGCAGGATTTCAAAGCTCTTCCTTTATCTGCCTTTGATTGAAAATAACTGGCTGAAAATAATGCTCAGGCCAAGGAGACAAATTTTGGTGTCAAAATATTCCCCTTCAGTAGGTGTTTCTGTTCATAAAGACTTGCAGATGAAAATAAAAAAATCTTAAAAAAAAAAACAAAACAAACTTAAAGGGACGCCTGGGTGGCTCAGTTGGTTGGACGACTGCCTTCGGCTCAGGTCATGATCCTGGAGTCCCGGGATTGAGTCCTGCATCGGGCTCCCAGCTCCATGGGGAGTCAGCTTCTCTCTCTGACCTTCTCCTCGTTCATGCTCTCTCTCACTGTCTCTCTCTCAAGTAAATAAATAAATAAATCTTAAAAAAAAAAAAAAAAGACTTGAAGATGAAGTTCTAGAACCTAGGTGAGGTTGGGTGGGGTGAGGTCCGGAGCCGACGGCTAGGAAAGAATTCTTAAGACATCTCTGGTGCAAAAAGGTGGTTTATTAAAGCATGGGGACAGGACCCATGAGCACACAGAGATACTGCCTCACTATCCTGAGGAGTGGCTGATTATATACACAGGAGTTGGGTAGGGGAGGACAAAGGGGATGATGTTAGTCTCTAAGGAATTTTGGAAGCAAGGTCTCCAGAACTTGCTTGGGGGGCTAGCTATTGTTGGGAGAAAGGTTATTTACTACTAGTAAAAAATCTTCTTGTGAGACCCTTTAGATGTATATCCGTGGGTCATATGCTTGGGAATGATTGCTGACACTATCTTGGAGGTTTAGAGATTACGTTTCACATTTCTCCTATCAAGTGTCCTTGTTAGTGAGATTCAGGTTTAGAAGAAATTTAACTTTATTTACATTTCCTTCTACCTCAGCCTCCTTCAGTTTTTATGGAGGGGAGGGCGACTTTAGGGCTCTAGGAACTGAGTTTTTGTCTCTGGAAATTGGGCTATTGATAAGATAGCTTCTTTGTTGTAAATCTCTAGGACATTTGTAGAGGAAGGGATACTCCTGTCTTGCAGGATTGTGATCTCTGCAAGTTAACTGTTTGTTTTGCTTTTAGGGTAGCCAGGGGTGCCTGAGGAATGTTACACACACTACCGAGGGGAGCGGGCGGAGAGGGGGTGCAAGGTGCCAGATTTTGCTTTGTCCTCAGCCAGCCTCCTGCTCTCTCATCATTCCCCCGTGGACAATTTTGCCCCTCCCTTAAATCTTTAAGGTAGTTGAAAGTGGAAGGTCTCATCTTCTGTAACTTCATCCTGCTGAATAGGGGCGTAGAACTGTCCCTACATACTTGGATCAACATTGATCAGTTGAGGAATGTGTAGGGGAGTTACAGAAGACAGAGCTGAATCCAGGGCTGACAGTGAAGAAGTGTCTCTGTGCGTGGTAAGGATCATCGTGAAGTCATTGCAGCAATGGAGTTTTGGCACCAAGTAGAGAAACACTGAACAAGGCAACACATTAAGATTAATAAGGCTGTAAGAATGAGAAGCCTGAAAAGATTTTTAATTGTTGGCTATAGTCCTCCTTTAAACCAGGAATTTAACCAATCACTGAGAGGGAGAGAAAGATCTTGTACAGCTTTAATCTGGGTATTCATATCTTTTCTTAGTTATGTGACATTTTTGTGATAGTCTGGGATGTACACGCAACCTTCCGCTTTGATAATTGTTCATGTGCCAACCTGTGCTGCTCTCAGGACATCTAAGGCCATCCTATTCTGTAGGACTGCCTTGTGTATCTGTGAGACTTTGGTATTAAATAGGGAGATGCTATTTAGTGAATCACTGAGTGCCTTTGTAGTATATTTATTAAGGGCTACTACATGCCAAATGACACCCTCTAGTCCCACAGATGGAGCAAAAAAGGATGTTAAGTGACCGCACCATTTAAAAACAGATTGTGTCCATCTTTGCTTTAAATGGGGGAGATTAGCTGGAGTGGTGATGGTTTTAGTAATGCGCCCATGAATCCAGGCAAATCCTAAAGTACAGCGACCTATCCACCCTGGAGGAAGGCAGGGCCACAGGTTAGTTCCACAGATCCAGTGGGTTCCGTTTGGAGCTGGCCATCTAATGCCAGGTCGCCTTACCCAATCAGTAGCAAACTGATTGTGGGAACACATTTCTAGTGATAGCCATCCTACATGTCGTGTGTCATTTGCCCAAGTATTATACGTATGATTTCTTTGTTCCCAGCATAAAACTGCCTTTCAAGTGAGATGTCCAATAGTGGGTGAGAGCCACAAATATGTATCCCAGATTTGATATATGCCATCCTCAGTATAGCGATAAGGAGGGTTTTGTAACTTGGGCCCTAGTTGGTGGGTATTGATTTGTGGGCTTGTAAGGTCAATTAGGATTTTAATAGTTTGAGAATATGAAAAAGTTTGGTTATGTCCTGGTGAATTCCATGTTTTACTGATAATGGGCCAGGAAGAAACATCTTGATTAATGATAGATTTATCCTGGTACATATAGTCTCCATCTATTATATCTGAAATATAATTTTGCAGAGAATGCCAATCAGTGCCCTGTAAAGGGGAAACCCACGAGGGTAATCCAGATGTACCTGAAATAGGCAAAATCCTACATATCCAACAATCTGATTTTATAGTTCAGCATCATGCTGTGCTCACTGTAGAAAGGAACTGTCAGCTAAGATAGGTGAAAGGAAGATGAAGAGGATATATAACAGCGGCACCTGAGTGGCTCAGTGGGTTAGGGCCTCTGCCATTGGCTGGGGTCTTGATCCCAGGGTCCTGGGATGGAGCCCCACGTCAGGCTCTCTGCACAGTGGGGAGCCTGCTTCCTAAGTCTCTCTCTGCCTGCCTCTCTGCCTACTTGTGATCTCTGTCTGTCAAATAAAAGAAAAAAAATTGTTAAAAAAAAGAATATATACAACCTTCATTTTTGATTGAAGAGAAGTTTGAGGTCTTCTATGGGCTCAGAGGAGTAAGAAGTCATGTTAGTTTGTTCACTGGGTTCCTGTGAAGGAAGTACAAGTTTTATTCTAGATATATGGACCCATGAAGAGTGTCCTTCTAGCGTTACCGCAGTGGGGGAGTACATAGTATGACCCAATATGGACCTTTCCATATTGGATGTAGGTTTTCTGTTGTATCTGACTTCCAATTTTTTAAATAAACCATCTTTCCGGGATTTACATGGGGTGGGTTTTCAGTTATAGTTAAATCAGGTTTGGGGAGTATACGATTAGTATACTCATTGAGTACCTTATGAATTAAACCAGCTTCCAGTGAATAATTTACTAAGGCATTATAATCTTCATCTAATAACATATCTACAGAAAGAAGTGGTTTCCCATATAATAACTCGAAAGCCTGAGTCTTAGAGGTTGTTCTGGAACAGTTCTCATCCTGAGAAGTCCTACTGGTAGGAGAGTAACCCAATTTTCCTGGGTTTCTAGACTAAGTTTAGTAAGATGACATTTTTTTTTTTTAAGATTTTATTTATTTATCAGAGAGAGAGAGAGGGAGAGAGCGAGCACAGGCAGACAGAATGGCAGACAGAGGCAGAGGGAGAAGCAGGCTCCCTGCTGAGCAAGGAGCCCGATGTGGGACTCTATCCCAGGATGCCGGGATCATGACCTGAGCCGAGGGCAGCTGCTTAACCAACTGAGCCACCCAGGCGTCCCGTAAGATGACATTTTAAAGTATGATTAGTTTTTTCTACTTTTCCAGAGGCTTGTGGATGCCAGGCTGAATGTAAGAAATATTTGATTTTTTTATTAATTAATTTATTTTCAGAAAAACAGTATTCATTATTTTTTCACCACACCCAGTGCTCCATGCAATCCGTGCCCTCTATAATACCCACCACCTGGTACCCCAAGAAATATTTAATTTTTAAGGCTTGGGCTATTTGTTGAGTTATTTGAGCAGTGAAAGAAGGACCACTGTCACTTTGAAGAGATGGAGGAAGGCCAAATCTAGGGATAATTTCTCACAACAAAATCTTAGTTACTTCTATGGCTCATTCAGTTTTACATGGAAAGACCTCGACCTGTCCGGTGAAAGTATCAACAAATACTAATAGATACTTACAGCCTTTGCAAGGTGGCATTTTTGTGAAATCAAGTTGCCAGTCCTCTCCTGGATATAACACCTTTGGACTGGTTTTAAGAGAGGGGGAGGGCAAGCTGCACCTTCCGGATTTACTTGGGGACAGATGATACAGGATTGGCAAACCCGTTTTATTGTGGCTGTCAAATTTACTCCATCAAATAAATAAATAAATAAATATATATATTTTAAGATTTTATTTCTTTATTTGACTGAGATCACAAGTAGTCAGAGGGGCAGGCAGAGAGATAGAGAGAGGGAAGTAGGCTCCCTGCTGAGCAGAGAGCCCGACGTGAGGCTCCATCCCAGGACCTTGGGATCATGACCCGAGCCGAAGGCAGAGGCTTTAACCCACTGAGACACCCAGGCGCCCCCATCAAATATATTTTTAATTAAATGTTTTAAAGTGTCTTTGCCCAAATGAGTAGCCAGGTGCAAACCCTGTATTATTTTCCATTGACTGTTTTTAGGCATAAAAATTTTCCCCTCATTGTTAACAAGCCAGTCTTGTGTATTTTTAGCATATCCTTGCTCTTGAGCAATATGAGTTTCTTGGTCTGAATAGACTGGAGTTATGGACTCCATTGGAATTAAGACTGGTATAAGGCTTAATATCTGCTTACCTTTTGCTGCTTCTTTAGCTGTGTGGTCTGCTAAATTGTTTCCTTTAGATTCCAAGGTCCTATCCTTTTGATGCCCTTTGATGTGAATCACTGCCACCTCCTTGGGCAGGTGTACAGCCTCAAGAAGGGTTATGATATCAGGCCCATGTTTGATTGGGGAGTTACGGCTTGATAGCAATCCCCTTTCCTTCCAAATAGCTCCATGGGCACGTAGTACCAGGAAGGCATATTTGCAGTCAGTATAGATGTTAATTCTTAGGCCTTTTGCCAGTTGAAGAGCACGAGTAAGTGCTATTATTTCGATTTTTTGGCAGAAGTATTTATTGGAAGGGGTTTTGCCTCAATTGTTTTAATCAAGCTAACTATAGCATATCCAGCCCGTTTTTCTCCCTTATCCATGAAGCTGCTGCCATCAGTAAACCAGTTATTATCCACATTTTCAATAGGGGAGTCCTTTAAATCTGGTCTGCTAGAATAGACAAGATCAATGATCTCTGAGCAGTTATGTTCTATGGAGGTAGGATGGTCAGGTCCAGGCGTCAGATACCCTGGGTTTAAAGTTTAACAGGTTTTAAGTATTACTTCAGGTGTATCTAAAAGCATAGCCTGGTATTTAGTAAGGTGGCCTTCCATCATCCATTGGTGGCCCCTGGTTTCTAAGACACTCTGGACCTGATGCGGAGTCACCACTGTCAGGGACTGTCCCATTGTCAGCTTGGAGGCTTCTTTTACTAGGAGGGCTGTGGCAACCACGGCTTGAAGACAAGCTGGCCACCCTTGGGCTATGTTGTCAAGTGACTTTGAAAAATAGCCCATCGGCCTTTTTTCATTCCCTAATTTTTGGGTGAAAGCTCCCAAGGCGTGGCTTTGCTTTTCTGTCACATATAGAGTAAAAAGTTTTTCTAAATTTGGTAATGCCAAAGCTGGAGCTGACCTAAGTTTAGTTTTTAATGTTTGAAAGGCTGTCTTCTGAGCTTTAGTCCAGAACAAAGGTTCCTCATTGGGGTCTTTAATTGAGTTATATAATGGTTTGGCCAAGAGTCCAAACCCAGGAATCCACAGGTGGCAAAAACCTGCCATACCTAGAAAACTGCGTAGTCTTTTTTTGTAGTTGGAGGCTTGAGATCTAGTATGGCCTTTTTTCTATCAGTAGATAGAATACGGTGACCAGGTGTTAGTTCGTATCCTAAATGTGTATCTTTTGTTGAGATATTTGTGCCATTTTAGGGGATACACGATACCCTCTATCTGCCAAGAAATTACGTTACAGAATTTTCATCAGATGTCTCCTTTGTGGGACTACAGATTAAAATGTCATCTACGTATTGAATTATTGTCCCCTTAGATAAGGACACATCATGGAGATCTTTGCTAAGTACAGCTCCAAATAGATGAGGACTCTTTTTAAATCCTTGTGGTAAGACTGTCCAGGTTAACTGAGCAGCCTGTGAGCTTGAGGGTGAAGTCCACTCAAAAGCAAATAGTGACTGCATTTCCTTACTTAATAGGATGCAAAAAAAGGCATCTTTTAAGTCGAGTACTGTAAACCAGTTGGCGTCACCAGGGACGTGGGTGAGAATAGTGTACGGATTTGACACTATGGAATGAATAGGCAATACTGCCTCATAGCTCTGAAATCTTTTACCATTTGATATTCTCCATTTCGCTTTTTTACTGGTAAAATTGGGGTGTTATAAGGAGATTGACAAGGCTTTAATATACCATGTCTTAGAAACTTATCAATAAGTGGTTGTAACCCAGCTTTGGCCTCAGGTTTTAGAGGATATTGTTTCTTATGAGGTATATTGGTTGGGCCCCTTAAGGTCACCTTGATGGGTTGGGCTGTAAGAGCCCATCCTGGGATATCACAATTCCAGACTTGTGGGTTTACTTCCTTCCAGATGTTGGAAGGGATAGTAAGGTATGGATCAAGCTCTCCAGACGTTAAAGAGAACAAGCCATCTGCCTCTACAGTAAGAGCAAATTGGCTACCCAGTTTATACATTAAGTCTCATCCGAGTAATGGGGTGGGACAAGACAGGACTAGAAAAGCATGAGTTACCAAGTGACTCTTATATTTACAGGTTAAAGGCATTGTTTGATGGCATGTTTGACGGCATGTTCCCCTTCTATGCTGACAATTTTAAGGTTAGAAAGACAAACAGGGCCGGAGTGCTGAGTAAGGACAGAGTAAGTGGCTCCAGTATCAATAAGAAAATTGATAAACTTACCTCCCACATCCAGGGTAACCTGGGGCTCAGTCATCTTGATGACAAAGGGAGCCGGACCAGCCTCAGGGCCCGGTCATGCCAGTTCTTCCCACATTGACTCTTGGGTGGGGGAAGTGAGCTCCTATCTCTCTCTCTCTCTGGAGATGAGGACAGTCTCTCTTCCAATGTCCCGTTTCTTTACAGACAGGACATGGTCCTGGTGCAGAGTGCTTGTTCAGACATTTTTTGCTCTAGTGTCCGATCTGGCCACACGTATAGTACGGGGACTTACCTAGTTCTTTTCCCGCTGCCGGCCCCTTCTTTTGCCCCCGGTTGGTCTGGTCCTGTGGGGAAACCACAATAGCGGCAGCCATTACTTGAGCCTGTATCTTACCCTGCAATTTAGTCCTCTGGTCCTTTTCTTGCCTTAAGGCCATATCTCTATTGTTAAAGACCTCAGTCGCTACCTCTAATAGGTGCTGGATGGGAGTTGGAGGACCTAAAGCCATCTTAGTTCATTTTCAGCAGATGTCAGGTGCCGATTGGCTTATAAAATACATATTTAGTATGGTTATTCCCTCAGGTGAGGCTGGGTCCAGATTCGTGTATTTACAGATAGCCTCTACCAATTGCCCCTGAAATAGGGCTGGATTTTTATCAGTTCCTTGTGTAACTTCCTGAAGTTTGTCAACGTTTACAGGTTTAGAAAATCCTTTTTTCATTCCTTCTATCAAACAAGGGATCATATGGTCCCGTTTTTCTCTCCCTGAACTATCCTCCTGATAGTTCCAGTGTGGCTCAGTCTTAGAGACAGCAGTACCCCAACTGGGTAATGATCTCTGTCTCTCATTGCTAGCTCATCAGCGAACTCCTGTTCTTCCTCCCAGATTCGTCTCTTTTCCTCAGGGGTGCAACAATGAGTTAACATGAGATATATATATATATATATATATATATATATATATATATATATATATATATATATATATATATATTTACTTCCAGGTCAAATCGAACATAATAGATACTTCTTGAAAGCCATCAATAAATTAAGAGGGATTTTCAGAATATCGTATTAATCGTTGTTTTATCTGAGCCAGGTCTGCCATGGAGAATGGGACATGGACTCTAATTGTGCCTGTTTCTCCATTAGCAACTTCCCCAAGAGGATGCATCCCATACTTAGATGGAGCTCTTGGTAAATAGCGAGTCCCGCTCGTGGTATTCCTGGCGGGGCTGGGGGCGGAGGGTTCTCGGGGTTTATCAGGAGGAGGGATAGCATCAGAGCCAGTGTCCTCTTTTTGGAGACTGTCTGGCAGTTCCTTCAACATCCCGGGTTTGTTGAGAGGAGTCGGCCTGTTTAGACAGGGTGACAGTCATCACCCAATATATCCTGAGGGGAGAGGGTCCTGTTAACCTGGCTGAGGGTTAGACACATTCTACAAGAGGCCCGCAGGTTCAGATCCTGATTTAGGGTCATACAGGCTTGGACATATGGAACTTCAGTCTATTTGCCCTTTTCCCTGCAGAAGAGGTCTAACTGATAGATTGATCTGAAATTTAGCATCCCATTTACAGGCCACTTTTCTCCGTCTCCTAAGGAGTACTGAGGCCATTCAGTGTTAACAGAAGAAAATTATCTTTTTCTTTCTTAAAACTTGCAGTTTGAATTTATTCCAGTGGGTTTGGAGGCATCCCAAGGAAGAGTCCTTGGGCACAGAAGAGGAGGATCCCATGTTCCTAAAAAGTAAATAAGGTCCCTTACCAAAATACCCCTGACTCCTGGGTGGCATCCCACACAGGGTATGTCAGAGGTTCCAGGTGTCAAAAGCGACCAGAGGCATCCCTCAACAAAAATAGTTATTGATCACCATTCTACCTTCCCTTGAAGGCATTCCTGCTGTTAAAGGCCCTGCAGGGGTGCCGGCATCCCTTCTGTTTCCCATTGCATCCTAGGCTACAGATGGGTGCCTGGTGAATGGACTAGGATACTGCACTGTCCTACACTCTAAAGGTTGTGTTACTGCCCTGTCATTTTTTAACCCATGGGAGTACTAGAAACGTTTGGCAAAGAGAAGTTACTCAATTTCGTAGTTTACAGTAGTTTGTAGAAGACACTGAAAAGAAACAGTAAAGACTGAAATCCATCATGGTCTATGCGACATTCCAACACCTGTGGTCCTTGCAGTCAACTTCCCCAGGAAACGGTCCCCGGTTGCGTTTTAATTCAATTGGGTACTGGTTTCAGCAGGCTCCCAGTGGAGGTCCTGTGGCCAGAAGTGGCTAGACCAGGGATGTGGAGGGGATCACATTAGATAAATCAGGGGGAAACGTCACACGGGAGTCTTAAGATTGGCAGCCATCCTAGTGACTTAGGTGGCTGTCTTGTGCCCAAGAGAGACAACTTTATCTAAGAACAGGAATAAAGAGAGGCCATCAAGTTTCTGGGTCTTATTACCATTCTGGCCAGGGTACTAACTTACAGCCAAATGTCAGATGCTCTCCTCCCCATAGAGTAGCCATGTGATAGAGGATTACAGCCTGAGCAATTGACATGCAAGTGTTCCAATAAGACCATACTCCTTGAAAAGCCCCTGAAATGAGACTAAAGGAAGAAGAAAGTACTCACCAATTTTGCTCCGAAGCTCAGAGTCCAAATGTAAAGACTCACAGTTCCTTCGTGGTCACCAAATGAAGTTCTAGAACCTAGGTGAGGTTTGGTGGGGTGAGGTCCAGATTTGATGGCTAAGAAAGAATTCTTAAGACATCTCTGGTGCAAAAAGGTGGTTTATTAGAGCACAAGGACAGGACCTGTGGGCACACAGAGATGCTGCCGCGGTATCCTGAGGAGTGGCTGATTATATACACAGGAGTTGGATAGGTGAGGACAAAGGGGATGATGTTGGTCTCTAAGAAATTTTGGAAATAAGGACTCCAGGACCCTGGGGGGCTAGCTATTGTTGGGAGAAAGGTTATTTACTACTAGTAAAAAATCTTCTCGTGAGACCCTTTAGATGTATATCTGTGGGTCATATGCTTGGGAATGATTGCTGACACGATCTTGGACGTTTAGAGATTACGTTTCACATTTCTCCTATCAAGTGTCCTTGTTAGTGAGATTCAGGTTTAGAAGAAATTTAACTTTATTTACATTTCCTTCTACCTCAGCCTCCTTCAGTTTTTATGGAGGGGAGGGCGACTTTAGGGCTCTAGGAACTGAGTTTTTGTCTCTGGAAATTGGGCTATTGATAAGATAGCTTCTTTGTTGTAAATCTCTAGGACATTTGTAGAGGAAGGGAGACCCCTGTCTTGCAGGATTGTGATCTCTGCAAGTTAACTGTTTGTTTTGCTTTTAGGGCAGCCAGGGATGCCTGAGGAAAGTTACACATACTACAGAGGGGAGCAGGCGGAGAGGGGGTGCAAGGTGCCAGATTTTGCTTTGTCCTCAGCCAGCCTCCTGCTCCCTCATCACTGCCACACAGTTTTCCACACTGCATGTTCTTTTTACCCTCCTATCGGCAATGTAGGAGAATTCTAATTCTCAGCATTCTCAGGAAAATTGGATGTTATCCTTTTTCTTTATTTTAGCCATTCCAGAAAATATTGAGTGCTTTCTCAGTGTAAAGTAGGCAGTGTTCTTACAGCAGTTGTCTTAGTGACTGAAATGAAAATCACTTGGAAAGCATCAGGTTGAACAAAGAAAAAAGTAATTAATGCTTCAGTGAGACTCCCATTTCCAATAAGTAACCTTTCTCTTCCCCACAGACCTCCCCAACTCACTTCCTCAGCCCTATGTTTCAGGAACGTGGTTCCACCCTGACAGCATGATGAACACGGCTGGGAGCACAGACACAATTCCTCTGGGAACCGGCCATCGTGCAGCATCTCCCAGCAAACGCTTGGCCCCTTCCTCTGGGTGGGCTGCAGGTTTGAAGGCCACAACCTCCTGAGGCCTCCTTGACTGGCAAAACAATGAAACTCCAGCTGCCTTGGATCCCCAGCTCTGTCTACACGTTCTGTTCTGGGTCTGAAGCATGGAGGTCAGTTCACACAACAGGATCAATGTGAGGAGAGGAAAATTTGTTTTTCCTGCACTGTTCTTAATGATGTCAGTTTCATAAGTGAAAACAATTAAATTCTCAAGGGGACAAGAAAGATACCAGGCTCAAAGAGAAGGTAAGTGTTCTGTGTCACCATGACTTAAGGAGGAGGAGGAGGTAGGATTTAGAATTTCTAAGAGGGGATTATATTCAGAGGAGAAAGGAAAGATTAAATATTTGTTATAGAATAGTTTGTCCCTCTGGGTAGTCAACTTTTTTTTCTTTTCTTTTCGAAATTTATTTTTTCAGTGTTCCAAGATTCATTGTTTATGCACCACACCCTGTGCTCCATGTAATCCATGCCTTCCTTAATACCCAACACCAGGCTCACCCAACCCTCAACCCCCTCCCCTCCATAACCCTCAATTTGTTTCTGAGTCTACAGTCTCTCATGCTTCATCTCCCCTTCTGATTACCCCCCCCCCAACTCACTTCTCCTCTACATCACTGAATGGCCTCCGTCTTATTCCTTATGCTCCACAAATAAGTGAAATCGTATGATCATTGACTCTCTCTGGTTGACTTAGTTCACTCAGCATAATCTCCTCCAGTCCTGACCATGTTCATGCAAAAGTTGGGTATTCTTCCTTTCTGATGGAGGCATAATACTCCATTGTATATATGGACCACATCCTCTTTATCTATTCGTGTGTTGAAGGGCATCTTGGCTCTTTGTGCATTTTGGTGACTGTGGCCATGGCTGCTATGAACATTGGGGTCCAGACGGCCCTTCTTTTCACTATATCTGTATCTTTGGGGTTAAAAACCCAAGAGTGCAATTGCAGGCAGGGTCATAAGGAAGCTCTATTTTTAATTTCTCAAGGAATCTCCACAGTTTTCCAACGTGGCTGCACCAACATGCATTCACTCCAACAGTGTAAGAGGGTTCCCCTTTCTCCACATCCTCTCCAACACCTGGTATTTCCTGTCTTGTTAATTTTGGCCATTCTAACTGGTGTAAGGAGGTATCCCAAAGTGGTTTTGATTTGAATCTCATTGATGCTTAATGATGGTCAACATTTTTTCATGTGTCTGTTCCAGGTAGGCAAGTCTTTTTGTCTTTTTGTTTATTTTTAAGATTTTTTTTATTTATTTGACAGAGAGAGAGAGAGAGAGAGAGATCACAAGTATGCAGAGCAGCAGGCACAGCAGGCAGAGGGGGAAGCAGGCTCCCTGCTGAGCAGAAAGCCCCATGATGAGCTTGATCTCAGGACTCTGGGATCATGACCTGAGCCAAAGGCAGAGGCTTTAACCTACCGAGCCACCCAGGTGACCCTAGGCAACTCTATCTGATATCAACTGCTGGGGTGTCCAGGAGTCTCCCAGGGGTAGGGTTTCAGGGTCCTGGGGTCGAGCCCCATGTCAGGCTCTCTGCCCTGTCCCTTCCTGTCTCTTCTCACTCTGCCTACTAGTGATCTCTCTCTCTCTCTGTCAAATTTATAAATAAAATCTCTAAGAAATCTATTTTATTGAAAGAACGAGAGAGGCACATGTGGCGCTGGATGGTGATGGGCAGAGAAGAGAGAGAAACCAACTCACCATTGAGCAGGAAGCCCGATGCAGGGCTTATGACCTGAGCCTAAGGCAGACACTTAATAACTGAGCTACCCAGACACACCTAGGAAGGACTACACTCATGATGGCACTGAAGAAAGGGAGGAACGTCCTGCACAGCACTGAAGCAGCCTCTCTGAAGGTTCTCCCAACTACACTGGATCTGACCTTGAATGCGGTTATCTATGTGGGAAATGAGGGAGCAACCACAGTACATGCCCAGCTGATCGGGCCTATTCCACTGTCCAGAAGCTTTCTTCATTTCAAACATCTATTCAACCACGTGACATCTTAAAGCTGCCCACGTGACTGCATCATCTAACACCCTCCTCCATCCTTTGTCATTCATCTAGGCAGGAAAGTACAGTCATCACTGACATCCAACAGCATTATTCTTCAGGAAGACACAGTAGGTCAGGATAAAGCAGAACTTCCCCACTACTGAGAAACCCACATTAGCCATCTCTGCTCCCTATGACATGTATTCATCAGATGACACAAGCAAGAGCTGCCTGTGACTTTGCAGTGACTAAAAGGGAGCCACCTCCAGGTCCCTCCCCACATGGGAAAGACCTTATAATAGGTCTTGTCTTTCTCTCAAAGAGTGGTGCCTTCCCCATATTTAACTTAGATTCACATTCCACAACCCTGTGCTAAATGTCTTAATGCCCATCGGCTTTCCATTGGTCTAACCTCAATTAAGCATCTTCTAAAGACACTCTCTCCACATCACAGGCAAAAGAGAATGGTTGTGGTTCCAACATAGTGAGGAAGAAAAATGAGGGTGAATACAACTGGAGATCTGGAGATAAGTAGATCATAAAACAAGTAGAAGTTACTTTCTACATCTAGGGAGTCACTTGGGAAACTCAGCACAGTTGTCCTCCTCTACATGCTAATTCCTCACCTTAAATATTTTTTGTCTCTTCCCTGGGTTACCACATCACTCTGATTTGGATAGATTTCTCTTTCTTATGGGGTATCTATGACACACATAGGACAGTCAGATGTGTATTTGTACTTCACAGACACATGAAAACAACCATCAATGCAGGATGTGGGGTACATACTCTCATGTGGGGTCATGGTACAGTGCTATCGAGTCCCAAGTATATGTCCAAAATATGCCATTCTGACTAAAACAGATTTAGGGAAGCTCTGGGGGAGGGGGAGTCTTCTCTATGGGACATGGGAAGGAAGGCATTGGAAGAAAGGAGTGATGGTGGCTCACTAGGAGAGAGTACAGATGTCATATGAGATGTTCCACTAACTTGTCAACCTACAGTGTGCTGACTGGGGAATGCACTAGTGAGAAGGGCTCCTGTCAGTATAAGGCCCTGACAACACTACTGGCTACACAAAATCAATACCAAGTAGCAGTATCATGGAGTACATGAGCTAAAACACCAACAATACCTCTATGTCACAAAGCTTGGTAATACACATACAGTAGTATCATCCTATTCACAAACAGAAGAAAATCATAGCATGGACTGGGGAAAAATAATCACATATCCCTTAAACCTTCAGAGCACTGGGAAAATGGTGTCCTAGGTGTATTGCTTTACTCCAGTACCAAACAGGTGATGGTTTCAAACAGCTCTGTACAGCCCGCAATGAAATAGATGAACACTAGACGTAGAATAACACATCATTCATGGCAAACCGATATCCATATGTTTAAAAAAAGGTGTTTTATTGGGGCACCTGGGTGGCTTAGTGGGTTAAAGCCTCTGCCTTTGGCTCTGTCATGATCCCAGGGTCTTGGCATCCAGCCCCACACTGAGCTGTCTGCTTCACTGGGAACGTGGTTCCTGTTCTCTCTCTCTGCCTGCCTCGCTGCCTACTCGTGATCTCTTTCTGTCAACAAAATAAATAAAATCCTTTAAAGAAAAACACCATTTTATTAATGAAAATATAAGTTCACACATACACGGAGTAATGCATATCAAATCCCCACAGAACAAACATGTACAAAAGCATTCAGGTGTTGTCAGAAGGATGTGGGAGTACCTATTTCCAAAAGTTTCAGACTGAGGTACATTCCACAGAAATGTGTATATTCAACAGGGAAGAGTTAGCTACCCTCCTTCAGTCATCTGTGAGGATCTCCTCATTTAACCACATCTGGTTATACCCTCTAATGATTGTGCTTAGGGAGATACATTCGTAGTTTACATGGCTCCCTTTGTTTCCTTAAAGAACAATTAGGAAAACCACCTATTTCTAATATTTAGTTTCAATACATCTAGACGTGTGTTCCTTGAACACCTATCCCATGGAATCTTACATCAGTGTTATAACCATAAGCACCATCTCCACTGAGATGTAATTCATATGTTGTATATCATACGGTCCTCTTCCATGGAAAATTAGGTATGTATGGTCCACTTAATGGAGCAGAACATCTAATATCTTTGATGTAGCAACAATCAGCCCTGTATCCTTACACACCCACAAGGAATGGAGGAATTTTCAGGAGTGATTTCAGAGGAAATACACTAGTAATTGTTAGCCACAAATCTCATATAGAGTTAATGTAAAAATTTAAAAATACTGAAACCCTTATATATTTATGAAAAAGTCCATCCATTAAATCTGTTCAACAGACTACCATATACATTTTCTAAATGTTCAGGTCTGACTTCTCCTTATAATCACTATTTTCAAGCAGAATAATGTCTGAGTAGGGTCAATAATGTATTCCATTGGCTTGATTTCCATAACATTCATTGGCATCTGATGTTCAATTCAATAGTTTTCTGAACATTGCTTTCTATTGACTTTCCGTACTGCACTCTCTGGTGTGTACTCCAATGTATACTAAAATAAAGGCTTCTCCACATTCACGATGTTCCAAGGGTTTGAATCTACTATGCATTTTGACATATTGAGTAAGCACTGAATTCCAGTTACATGCTTGGTCACTTTCTTTACATTTCACACTTTCACTCCTGTATGAAACCAATGATGTGAAGAAGTTGGGAGTCCCACTGAGAGGTCAGACCCATTCTTAGTATTTGTACACTAACTCTCCTATTTAAAATCTCTCATATGGGGTGCCTGGGTGGCTCAGTGGGTTAAGCCGCTGCCTTCGGCTCAGGTCATGATCTCAGAGTCCTGAGATCGAGTCCCCCATCGGGCTCTCTGCTCAGCGGAGAGCTTGCTTCTCTCTCTCTCTCTGCCTGCCTCTCCATCTACTTGTGATTTCTCTCTGTCAAATAAATAAATGAAATCTTTAAAAAAAAAAAGAAAAAAAATAAAATCTCTCATATGGAGTGAGGAGGGAGCAGCCCTTAGGCACTCTCTCACATTCATTACATCTGTAATTTTCTCTGCAGGGTGAATTCTGTGATGTGCAGCAAGGGTTGTGTGCCTGCTAGAGGTTTGGCCACATTATTCATCCAGTGTCTTTCTAGTATGAATTCTGTTTGGAAGGCATGCATGCTGGACAAAGGCCTTGCCAAACTAGTTGTTTTTGGAAGGCTATTGTCTAATATGAATTCTCTCATAGGCATGAATTGGTGAGCACTCCTTAATCAATTTTGCTCACATTCTTTTTTTCTTTTGTTCTTTAAGATTTTATTTATTTATTTGACAGAGAGATGGAGAGAGAGCACAAGTAGAGGAGGATCAGGCAGGGCAAGAGGGAGAAGCAGGCTTCCCACTAAGCAGGAAGCCGGGTGCAGAGCTGAATCCTGGAACCCTGGGATCATGACTTGAGCCTAAGGGAGCCACATAACTGCCTGAGCCACCCAGGTGCCCTTGTTTTTACATTTTATACACTAGTAAGCATTCTATCTAGTATAATTATTATTTTTAGTGAGGACCGAGTGCCTGTAAAGGCCTAACATCTTTTTTTTAAAGATTTTATTTGACAGACAGATCATAAGTAGGCAGAGAGGCAGACAGAGAGAGGGGGAAGCAGGCTCCCTGCTGAGCAGAGAGCCAATGAGGGGCTCAGTCCCAGGACCCTGAGATCATGACCTGAGCTGAAGGCAGAGGCTTAACCCACTGAGCAACCCAGGCGCCCAACCTAACAACCTTCTTGACGTTGGTAAGGTTTCTCTCCAGGATGAACTCTCTGATGCTCAGGGACACTTGACCTCTGGTTAAAGGCCTTGCCACATTCATGACATTTGCCAGGTTTCTCTCCAGTATGAATTCTGCAATGTTGAGTAAGGCCTGAGCTGTGGTTAATGGTCTTGCCACAGTCTTGATATTGGTAAGATGTCTTTCCATTATGAATTCTCTGATGCTGACTAAGCCTTGAGCACCAGTTAGAGGCCTTGCCACATTTTTGGAATTTATAGGGTTGCACTCTAGTATGAGTTCTGCTATGTTGGCTGGGTTTTAGTTCACCTTGAAGGTCTTGCCACATTCCTGACATTGGTTAGGTTCCTCTCCAGTATGAGTTCTGTAATGTTCATTAAGAAATGAGATGTCCCTAAATGGCTTGCCACATTCTTCACATTGGTAAGATTATTCTCCACAATGAATTCTGTAATGCTGAGTAAGACCTGACCTCCAGGTAAAGGCCTTGCCACATTCCTCACATTGGTAAGGTTTCTCTCCAGTATGAGTTCTGTGATGTTGAATAAGGTATGAACTCCATTTAAAGCTCTTGCCACATTCATGACATTGGTAAGGTTTCTCTCCACTATGAGTTATGTGATGTCGTATAAGGGCTGAGCTGTAGAAAAAGGCCATGCCACATTCTTGACATTGGTAAGGTTTCTCTACACTATGAATTCTGTGATGTTTAGTAAGTTGTGAAGGGACTGCATAGGCCTTACCACATTCTTGACATTGGTAAGGTTTCTCTGCAGTATGAGTTCTATGATGTTGAGTAAGGGATGAACTGTAACAAAAGGCCTTGCCACATTTTTGACATTGGTAAGGTTTCTCTCCAGTATGAATTCTATGATGTTTAATAAGAGATGACCTTCGGTTAAAGCACTTGCCACATTTTTGACATTGGTAAGGTTTTTCTCCAGTATGAGATCTATAATGTTGAATAAGGGATGACTTCCAATTAAAGCTTTTGCCACATTTTTGACATCGGTAAGGTTTCTGTCCAGTATGAGTTCTGTAATGCTCAATAAGAGTTGTACTGTCCTTAAATGGCTTGCCACATTCTTCACATTGGTATGAATTTTCTCCACAATGAATTCTTTTATGCTCAGCAAGACCTGACCTCCAGTTAAAGGCCTTGCCACATTCTAGGCATTGGTAAGGTTTCTCTGCATTATGAATATTGTGATGTTGATAAAGATGTGACCTCCACTTAAAGGTCTTGCCACATTCTTGACATTGGTAAGTTTTCTCTGCAGTATGAATTTTGTGATGCCGAGAAAGATTTGAACTCCAGGTAAAGGCCTTGCCACATTCCTGACATTGGTAAGGTTTTTTTCCAGTATGAACTCTATGATGTTGAGAAAGGTGTGATAGGCGTTTAAAGGCCTTGCCACATTTTTGACATTGGTAAGGTTTCTCTCCAGTATGAATTCTGTGATGTATAATAAGGGTTGACCTGTGGTTAAAGCTCTTGCCACATTTTGGACATTGGTAAGGTTTCTCTCCACTATGAATTCTCTGATGTTGAGTAAGTTTTGAGCATGATGTAAAGGCTTTGGCATGTTCATTACAGTTGTAATTTTTCCCTGCAATATGAATTTGGTGAAGTCTATTAAGACTTAAGTAATCATTGAAAGTCTTGCCACATTCTTGACATTTGCAGTTTTTCTCTCCAGAACAGATCTGCAAATGTCCACTTATTGATAAACAGTCCTTAAAACTTTGATTGCCTTCTTCATATTTGTATACTTTTTCTCCAGTATGCATTTGCTGATGTTGAGATAGTGTTGAGTGGCAGTCAAAGGATTTACCACATTCCTTAAAAATGTAAGTTTCCTTTCCCCAAGGAATTATCTCATCGAAGTTTATGTTTGATGACTGACTAATTATGGTCCCTGATTCATTAGATGTGAATGGGCTTTTTCCCTCATGAATTCTCTGATGATCACCAACACTGGAGGACTGGTTACAAGCTTTCCCACATTCATTGTATTTATGAGGACTGTCTCCCAAATGGTTAGAGCTTGGATGAAAGCCTTCCCCACATTTATCACATTCATAATGGTTCTCTGCAAACCTAGCCCTGACACATCGGTGAACACTGGAAGCCTGGTTCAATGTTTTCTCAGATTCAGTGCATTGAGCAATTTTGTCTCCAGTAAAAAGCTTCTGATCATACTGTAGGGTCAACTCCTCAGTGAAGTCCCTCTTATATGGATCCCACTGAGCACTTTGTTCTTCATTTCTAAATCTCTGATTTAAGGTCAAGCCAGTCCTATCTTCCAAATGGCTCAAATCATTATTCTCAGCATGGACTCCGTTACTTTCCAGATGTTCCAAATGGCCTGTCCACAAATCGCTATGGTTGACTATCTGATTGGAGTTTGTGCTTACAGAGACCCACTGCTCTGCAGAAACAGTTGACTTAAAAATGGAGTTCTTCCACCACATTTTATGTCCTTCGCCATTTGAGGCAGTGAGATTCTCATTATGGGCAATTGCCTTGGTTTGGGTGTATCGTCCAGGATTTCTTTGAGGCCCTTCATTCTCCCCATCACTATGACAGTCTGTGCATAAGTGTAGTATCTCAAGAGAACTATCTTTGTATCTGTGCGTTGACCCGTTCTGGAAAGAACCCTCTAAGCTCTGCTGTAGCAGGAAACGCGGGGTCTCAGGTGAAGACAGAGCTGAAAGATACCAAATAAAAGTAAAGCCATTGCACTTACTACATTCCGAACAATATACTGATGACCTTTAATGCAGAAGCATCAAGTCAATCAGACAATGTCAGAACGATGGCTGACAAGGTGTCATCAGGCCCTCATTTCCCCATGGATATGCAACATGGTACACAACATATTGACCATATATCCTAATAGATAATTCCGTGATATGGTTACAGTGTAGATTGTATTCTAATAATAACAAAAAGGATCATATGAGCTAAAACTTAGCAGAAGACCGGAGGATATGGAAAACAGAAAACTGAACTGAATCAAACAAAGTACAGTAAAAGTATAACTGACTTTAGGAAGAAAATTATAAAAGGCAACAATATTTGAGGGGAATCACAAGATTTCAGGTGAGAGCCATAGAGAGAGGGAATTACATGCAGGCATCACACTGAATATACAGTTTTACTTGATCCTGCATCTGAGGACCCTGAAATCAAGATCTGAGCAGAAATGGAGTCGGTACTTACCCAAGTGAGCCACCAAGCATCCAATTATTTTTTTAACTCTTATCTCTTTGGTAAAGTTCTCAGTATTGTTTTCTCACCCCTTGAGTATCCTTATGATTGCAAACTTAAATTCTCCATTAAGCTCTGTACTACTGTTTCCATTGTGTATCTGCCCTTGGTCTTATAAATTCTTTCATCTTGGCATTTCTCGAAGTCTCTACTTTCCTCTTTCCATTAGAAAAGTCAGTGATGTGTCCTGTTGTATCCTTCAGACCAGTGGTCTGCAGGGGCTCTCCTTGCCTACTATGGGCAGTGTTTGGTCCCTGGCCTGAATGTGGCCAGTTTGAACTAGATGAGTTCTGTTCTGCTTATGAAAGGAGACCTGACATCAACTCCACCAGGACTGCGGCCCTGCAGAACTCTCTGCTCAGGAGACATGATGTGGACAGGGGCTGACCTTGCTGAGACTGAGGAAAGCCTCACTGAGAAGGGCAGTTCCCTCAGATCACAGGGGGTGGGGACTGGTGCAAGCAAGTCAGATAGCCAGTGTCCTCACTGAGGGGGCTCAATCTTTATGCTATGGGACAGGAGAGGGCTCCCATGTTTTGGAAGCCACATGTCACTGAATGTTTCCTCTCAGGAATGTGCTCCTAGACTACTGAATACTCTCCCCACTGTGAACCCCAGGTGTTCTCCAGATGACTGTTTCCACACTCGGTGCCCCCAGGTTGTTTGCCAGCCTTCTCTCCAGGAGCACCCCAGTGCCCTCCTGGTTCTCTCCCATCCAAAGCTGCTGACCATTAAACCTCCAGACTTTAAGATGTGCTGGTTCCAAGAACTCAAGAAATTCAGCCCTTCTCCCTCTCCAAGCCAATGGCTTTGGGAAAACCTCCTGAGCGGTCCTCTGTCATGACACCTATTGCACAATTGGGGCTCCCTCCCCTCCACAATGCTATACTCCTTTCCTCCGTAAACCGTATCTTCACCCTATCTGCCATCTTCCATGTGTCCTCTTCTCTCCTCTTACTTGGGGAGTTTCTCCTGCCACTCTTCAGCCCAGTATCTGGGGCATTTAGCATGACCTGACAGTTGCCTAGTGATGCTCATGACAGGACACATGAGTCTAGAACCCTCCTACGCAACTGCCATTTCTTCTCCTGGGAATGCTTATTGTTTTAACCCTGTTAAAACTCATATGGATTTTATAAAGCTGGTACACAAACCAACACATAAAAATTAGTTTTGTTTCTACACAACAAAGAACAATTCCAATAACGGAGACATCATACATTTACAGCAAACACCCGCACCCCTCTCCCCCAATAAATGCTTCCAATTTAACATAATGGTAGAGTTCAAACCAGAAACGATGAAAAGTGCAATAGACTGTGCAGGAATCAAAGAATGAATAAGTAGGAAACCTACTGATATTCTTTCACTGGAATAATTGAAACAATAAATCTTGAAGGGATCTACACAAAATGCAATCTCTACAAAAACTCCAATGCCATTTTTGGATGAAGATCCAAATCCATCCTCTTGTTATGTGGATGTCAAGGGATAACCCATACCCAAAATAATCTGGGAAATGAAGACCATATATCCTGATTTAAGGCATACAACCAGGCACAGTTATCAAACTAATGTCCTACAGACATGACATCAGGAGTAGAATATGGGAAGAGTCTGGCTGAGCTAGATATGCACGTTTCCAATGTTAATGTGTATGACAATGAACTGAAGATCCTGCTAAAATTCATACTCCAATTTGGATGTTTGGGTAGCATCTGAGTTTCTACTTTTCACAAATGTGCCACCTGATTGACAATGCATGCTCCACTCAAAATTCCAGGACTGAATCACGATAGTTTCAAAGGTTCCTAAAACGCAGAGCATACAGGTGAGTATGGAGTCCTTCGCTTCCCTCCACTCTTCATTGAAGCCAACCCTACTCCTGCATAACAAACTTAACCCAGTCACTCCTTTCTGCACTTATTTTTCTTTCTTCAATTTTCCATGCCACCATACTCATGGAAACAGCTCCCTCCTTCACAAGAAATGCAGGTGAAATCTGCTTCTGTGTACAACGCTGAATTTTGTAGCTTCGATCCCACTGAATCCATGGCCTTTATCAATTTCAAGTTTACCCTGCATTTCTACTAATACCCATGGCTTCAGGCTACAGGATCACTTCTTTGAAACTAGGCTTCTTTCCGAAAACTGACTTTGCCTAAAATAAGCAGTTCTACAACCTGGTTGCACTTTCTCATCTTCCCTGAGGAATACACCTCCAAGGAAAAGCCTTGCTGATGTTCCTCAGTGGTGAGAGGAGGGAGACCACACTCAAGGAAATGGAGTTAAGAAGCTCTCCCAGGAATAACTGTCCTTCCGTGTATGCCCTGGGCTCCTTTTCCTGGGCTGCCTGTGAAGACTAGAGCTCTTCTTGTTTTTCCAGTTCCCTTCTTTGCTCTGCTGGGCACATGTTTCTCTTTCCCTGTCCCTTCCCTTCTACACTGAGGAATGTTTATCTCCACTGTGATACAGATCAGTTTGCTTTCCTAGGACTTTATCCTACTGTTACGATTAGCTTCTTTGGAAGAGTAGGCTTAGTTTTCTTTACCTGCAAATTCTTAAGACACTACTTTAATCTACATATGTATATGCTTCTTGACATCCACCTTGATTTCCTTTCTATTAATATATACTTTACAATGTTCCATTACATTAAGTGTACAAAATGGGGATTCAACAACTCTATAGGTGCTACTATATTCAGCAATACTAGCTAATATCTGGCACCATAAAATGCTATGGGAAAAGCATTTGAGGAGTTCCCTGCATTCTTTTCACCCCCTGGAAGCCTGTACTTCCCATTTCTACTTCCTCATGTTGCCCATCATCCTTCTCCATTCCACACTGGTAACATTCAGGCTATTCATTGTATATGTGTCTCTTTCAGCTTTTTTCATTCTGTCTTGTCATTTGTGATAATGTGGTTTGACACAGAAGGTGTTATGCAGTGTGAACCAAGTGACATACAAATACTATACGTATTCACTTATGTGTACAGCCAAAACAACAACTTAAATGAACAAACTAGAGACAGTCCTATGAAGGTCTATTTTGTTTTGAATAAAGTCCACAGATAATCTCAGTAAATATAAAAATTCCAAGATGACAAGCATTCTATACTGTAACCTGTTCCAATACGGGCAGAAGACAAGAGGTTCCCAGGTCAAAGTCCAACTGTCATATGGCTCATGACACAGCAAACATCGTAAACATCTTCATCGCACTAATTCCACTGGCCGGCCGCCCACCCCCAACTCAAACAGGGACACACTGCACATGCGGTGGGTTTGTGTTGGAGACTCTGAACATAGGAAACCCCAATATCTTCAAGGAACATCTAGTGTATATGCCCCATCCTTGGCCATGAAAACAAACCATCTGTTTTCCTGTACAATAAACTCATCTGTTCCCAACCCAAGATTAAGATGCTATCACTACACTACCAAGCATTTTTATACATAAATATGAGTGGAATGACCACTATAACTAAAATGTCCATCAAGGAAACACTCACACAGATCACGAGGTCACCACATGACTTCAAGGAAGAGTGACAATACTGTATAAGGCACATGTGTGATTTGTCTAAGATATCTACTACGGTACAGATACATTTTCCTTCATGATCTTTTGCTGCTCACTTGGCACTGCTATACAGTCACATGCAGGGTAGATGCCAAAGTCAATGTACCTGGAAGGTTTGACTTTAAGATCTTCCAGCCATTAGTCATAGGGCCAATGGCAAAGGCCTGGAAGATACCCAAGATGCACACCATACCACCAAAGACACATCCCTGGCCACTCTGTGAACCTAACAATGTAGCATTCATCCAAAGTCAAGGTAGACACCTTTCACCCAAAAGCTGTCAGCATGAGTGGGACTCCATTACAGACAATATCCACTGATTGCGTAATATGCAATCTGCTTAAGGGGAACTGTCAGCACCTGTGACTGACCTGGGTGTCCAGCCAATGTTTTGAACTAGAACATTCTATGTCCTTTTTTTTTTTTTAAAGATTTTATTTATTTATTTGACAGAGATCACAAGTAGGCAGAGAGTCAGGCAGAGAGAGAGGAGGAAGCAGGCTCCCCGCTGAGCAGAGAGCCCAATGTGGGGCTTGATCCCAGGACCCTGAGATCATGACCTGAGCCGAAGGCAGTGGCCTAACCCATTGAGCCACCCAGGCCCCCCAGAACATTCTATGTTCTCTGTCTGGGTAGCTATGCACGTTCTAAGTCACTTCCCATGGCTGATGCTAGCTTCCATTCCTGCACCACTAGAAGCCTGAAGAAAGACCCTAGACAACCTCAGAGCCTGTCCTGCCACATGTTCAGCATCACCTCTGACCCTCGCTGATCACGGAGTTGCCAGCAAGGTTTTGGAGGCACTTAGGAGTCTACATATGTCCATGGACAGATGTCTAGCCCTCTGTGCTCAAATAGAATAAATTTATATCCAAAATGATCATGCATGGTTTATACCAGAAGCTTCAGAGGTCCATGGGATACCATTAGAAGGAATGCCAAACAGTTGTCTACATTCAGATGATAGAGAATAAAATCACTCATACTTGCCTTCCTGACATTTCAGAAAGGAATGCACAGATACAAGAGTGAGAAATTCCACAGCATTCCAATAAGAATTGGCATCAGACACATACTTCCATGTTTCGAATGTACACAGGGTATTTTTTCTTTTTATAAGGTGCACTACTGCCATTCAGAGAGGATTCAGTATGAAACACGACTTATGGTCTACTTTTTAATGATTAAAAAGAAAATCCAAAACACAAATCAAAACCACAGTGAGATATCACCTCACACCAGTCAGAATGGCTAAAATCAACAAGTCAGGAAATGACAGATGCTGGCGAGGATGCAGAGAAAGGGGAACCATCCTACACTGTTAGTGGGAATGCAAGCTGGTGCAACCACTCTGGTAAACAGCATGGAGGTCCTCAAAATGTTAAAAATAGAACTGCCCTATGACCCAGCAATTGCACTACTGGGTATTTACCCTAAAGATACAAACGTAGTTATTCGAAGGGGCACGTGCACCCGAATGTTTATAGCAGCAAAGTCCACAATAGCCAAACGTTCCATAGTTGTCCATCAACAGATGAATGGATAAAGAAGATGTGGGATATATACACAATGGAATACTATGCAGCCATCAAAAGAAGTGAAATCTTGCCATTTGCGACAACATGGATGGACCTAGAGTGTATCATGCTTAGTGAAATGAGTCAAGTGGAGAAAGACAACTATCATATGATCTCCCTGATATGAGGAAGTGGTGATGCACCATGGGTGCTTAAGTGGGTAGGAGAAGAATAAATGAAACAAGATGGGATTGGGAGGGAGACAATCCGTAAGTGACTCTTAATCTCACAAAACAAACTGAGGGTTGCTGGGCGGAGGGGGGTGGAGTTATGGACATGGGGGGGTGCTTTGGTGAGTGCTGTGGGGTGTGTGGACCTGGCAATTCATGGACCTGTACCCCTGGGGATAAAAATATATATTTATAAAAAATAAAAAAATTTAAAAAAAAATCCAAAATATTCACCAGCATCTGACACCATCCTCTACATACTGCAAATAACTTATGTCCCACGGTTACTGAATCTGATCTTAGTGTATTCAATGCTCTGGATCCAATGGGTTAGGGCTAATACTATTCTCCTTGTACTGAAAGAAATGATTTATTTTTTCATTTATTGATTTTGAAAGAAATGATGTAGATAAAGGAAGGCCTAGTGAGCCTCTCACTATTGGCAGAGTCAGGGTTTGAATCTGGCTGACCTACATAGGAACATGAGGCACATAGGACAAAGCAGGAGGCCCTTCTAGAAGGTGACCTGGGTTGGATTCTTTTTCCTCCTTGACATGCAATGATTCATCCAGCTGTGCTCACACAGAATAGCTTCCATGAACAAACACTTCAAAGTCAACATTCCAGCCCACACCACACATATGTAGCCTGAGTGGTTTCCTGGTTGACTCCTCCATACTATAAACAAAGGTCAGGCATCCAAGGTGCAATACAGGAAAGGACCAACACACAGGAGTCTAGGTTCACACCTGGAGAACCAAGATGACACACCTGAGTATCTCACTACATTACTCAAGGGCTATTACCTTTCCTGAGGAACCCGACTATGGAAGGTGTCCCCAGATCTAGGTTCTCAAAGTCTAGTCCCTAGACAGTCAGCTGACACAGGGTAAAATAGGAAAGGTGGGGGGCCTGCAACCCAAAGCTACTGACATGGTAATGTAAGGCTGGGTACAGGGATCCAAATTTACAAGTGTTCTGGGTGATTCTGACCCAGACAAAACTTGACAACCTTTGCAGGAACTAAGTCATAATTATATCCCGAGTTATCCCAACAGAAGTCACTCTCAGTAAACCTCCAAGCTGTGGTCATGTTCATGTTGGGTCACACACACATATACACAACATACACAACACGCATTTTCTTTATTTATTAATAAATGTGACTCTAACAGAATCTACCTTGGCTTCCTCCTCTTCCATCTCTCTTCTCTCCCCCATCCTTCAGCTTGCTGAGATACCCCAGATACACTATAGTTCACATTCTAAATGAAAGCAATCCAAATTTAAGTGAATGGGAACAGCGGTTCTGGGGTGGCTCAGTTGATTAAGTTGCCACTGTTCATTACAGCTCAGTTTATGATGTCAGGGTCCTGGGTTCGATCACATCATCAGCTCTCCACTCAGCAGCAAGTCTGCTTCAGGATTCTCTCTCTCTGCACCTTTGCTCTACTCACTAGTGTGCTCTAAAATAAATGATGCTTAAGAAAAAAAAAAAGTGGGGCTGCTAGGTGCTTAGTGGGTTGAACTTTCAACTCTTCATTTCAGATAACATCATGATCACAGTCTCAGTGTCCTGAGATCGAGCCCTGTGTCAGGCTTCATGCTCACTAGGGAGTCACTCTGAGATTCCATCTCCCTCTCCCTCTGCCCCTCCCCTGCCTCTCACCTGAGCTATCTGTAAAATAAATGAATATATCTTTTCCTTATTTTAAACTGATCTGGAACTTATGTAAATACTTTTTTAAGTTAAGAAATGCATGACAGACATTAACACATGTTACGGATTATATGGTGTTGAATATAGCATTCTCATGATAAATCTGTTTTTGACTATTTTTATTGAAAGATCAGAAACAACTGCAGGCTTAAGCAGCTCTTTATCAGGATGCCAATGCATGCAGCAGAAAATCGGCATGCACTTAGATTAAGGACACTCTCTAATTTAGGGCTTCTTTGAAACAGCTAGTTAGCTTCAGGGCAAAATGTCATCACCTTTGTGCCAGACACTGTGAAAGAATTCAAACAAGAGACACTCACAAACATCTTCCACGTCCACCTCTGCTACAGTTGTGTGTTTCAACATAGACCGGCCCTTGTGACAGTTCTGGTCAATGGCATAGAGTGGTGCCTTGGGGAGGATGGTTTCCCTGAATGGGAGCAGAAATGGTTCAAATCAAATCCCCTATGTCCTGTCAGGTTTACACTGTGTTCCTTGCTGCAAGAAACATGACTGCTCTCTGGTGCTGGGCAGTTATCTTGGGGCCAAGAAAATTCAAGTATAAGCACTATGGCTGAGGGTGGATAATCCCAGAAAGAAGACATGTAAAATTCAGATTATACTCGAGGTTATCTGGGCTATTTCAGAAGACCTGAGCATGTACCGACACACTGGATATGTGAATATGCAAATAGCCACCTTCTTTTCTGCATGGACACAACAGACTTTCATGGTATAGCTGACCACAGCAGAACAGCTACTGAAAAACCTATTATCCTTCAACTGATCCCATATTCAGTATGAGCGTACCATGCTACCCAACTTGAATGTTACCTGTCTCTACAACTCATACAAATCCACTTTTCACTCAGGTCAAGAGGGGTGTAGGGAAAGCATAGGCTCTGAAACAACATAGGGACAGCTACCCCAAATACTGGGAAGGCTGTTTGAAGCAGAAATCATCACTGCTGGAAATTGGTGACTGAGTTCTCAATTAATCATTGACTTGCACATGGATCAGAGCACAGGATAGATTCACCGCAGGGCTGAGTGGAAGTGAGGGAGAACCCTGCCAACCACAGGTCATAATGCTTGCAAGGTCACCCATCTACCGTGGATCAGACCTATGTTGGGTTATATTCCTGGGATACCAATGCTTTGTGGAACCGCAACACACACCTAGCTGGTTCTCACTCAAAGTGTCCAGCAGCCTTCTTCGTCTTCAACATCTACTCTATCATGTGACATCTTTATGCTATGCCCACCATGTTTAAATCAACTAATACCCCCTCTCCACACACTCCATGCATCTGGGCCTCAGAGAGTACGATTATCAATGGCATCCAATAGCAACTGGTCCTCAAGACCAACAAGGAATACACTACATCATGAGAAAAGCATCGAATGTCCCAGACAGCCACATTTCTCAGGAATGCTTCTCTGTCTCATTAGCTCATTATGAGTAGCTTCCTAAGGCCTTGCAGTGACCAAAGGGACCTCTCTACCACATCTTTGCTCACATTTCAAGAGTTCGCCATATTTCATTTCCATATCACTTACCTTCCTCTCAAACTGTTGCAACATCACATTTTATCTGTCCTCACAATTTCCAGTGCCAAGTGCCTAAACTAATTCTGTGGCCTAGTGATGGTTTTTTGCTTTTCTTCCAGTGCAGTGGTGAAAACTCTGTATTTAAAACAGACATACAGCCTCACATGATCCTGTTATCAACCATTTTACAGTGGCATTAGAAAACTCCAAGCTACTCCTAAGGCTAGGCAAGGCCCTGCATGGCTTAGGTGGGTGGGGGAGTGCAGTGACAAAGAGGTTTCCAGAACACAGGAGGGAAAGTCAGCTGTGATGCCTCCACCCCTGAAATAGAGATGAGACAGAAGAAGAGGACAGCATTTGGGAAGAAAGGAAGTACAATTTTTCTTTCTAGATTCAGAGTCAGTAGTGTAGCCTTGGACAGGGGTCCTCTCCCCAGATGAAGAATCCTGGCCAATGTTTCAGCCTGATCTGTTTCATCTCTTCCATTGGGCTACTCCATCATGCCTAACAGAAGACTGTGTTCTGTTTAAGTTAGAACAACTACTCAGCACTCAGCCCTATCCCATCTTTTCTTGCTTCAAGGAAGTGTTAAAACACAAAAACATAAACAAGTGTGAAGATTCACGAACTCACCACATTTTTACCTAATCAAATGCTGACACTGAAGTGACCAACATGGATGATGTCACTTCCTAGAAGGGAAAAGAAGAACAACTAAGGAAATCTTACTTCTCCAACTGCAAAGGAAGGACTGAAGTCTCAATTTAACTACATGGAATTTATAATGCCCCCTGGAGAATTACTCTCACATTTAAATTAAATTTTGAATACCATGTCATTCCATGGAAATTCTTTTTAAAATCTCTATCAAGGGGGGGCACCTGGGTGGCTCAGTGGGTTAAAGCCACTGCCTTCGGCTCAGGTCATGATCCCAGGGTCCTGGGATCGAGCCCCGCATCTGGCTCTCTGCTCAACAGGGAGCCTGCTTCCTCCTCTCTCTCTGCCTGCCTCTCTGCCTACTTGTGATCTCTGTCTGTCAAATAAATAAATAAAATCTTAAAAAAAAACTCTATCAAGGTAGGTAAGCAACAGGTCGACACAGGGAGTAAGGAAAACAGAGTAGATCCTGCAGGAGTAAAACCCAGTCATGTAAGAGACGATTCGCGTGGGGAGATTCTCAAACTAAGATACACCAGATGTAGGAAGCATAAATTCAATACAATACAGAGATGAAAAGTATTTCTATTATGAATCTAGAATTTCTTTGCTTGCTAAGAAATCATTAATGTTCAAACTTGGAAATGACCTGGTTTGAACCAAGATTCACTTTCCTTCTGAAGATACAGGTACACACACATATGTATGTACACGTGCTTCTTCCTAGTTAGATTTGGGACTGCAAAATCTGTCTTTAGCTTAATATGATACACTGCATTCTGTGCAGATCAAAACCCTAAATCTCTGCTTGTGTTCTCTATGCTCACAGAGCAACAGGAGAAACATACAGGGTAAAATTTGCTTGATCATCCTTGAGAATGTGTAACTATGGCTTATTATTATATGTGTAGTGACTCTGTTCACTTAGCAATCCTTAGCTAGAAGCCCTGGGTGTTAGATGGTGAGCCATGGTTCAGAACAAGAGAAAGAAACTAACATTTTCCAAAATCATTCCGACAATCCTTATCAAATCTTAGCAATAAAAAAAATCTTATAATTTTGAAATAGAGAAATACACTCAAAACCATTCTGTGAGGTCAGCAGTACGCTGATATCTAAGCAGTATAAACAAAAGATAAAAGGCTAGTTTATCTGATGGAACTTCTGCTACTCTGGCTTTCTTTGGATGTCCATCTACATGTGCAAAATAGAGTCAAAAGAAAAAATGAATCACACTGAAAATAACTGTCCCTCTCTAGAGATCCATCCGCTCCTGAATCCTTTCATGTCTGCTAACAAACACAGTTAACCATTGAATAATGTGCTTTTCACCAATAACAGTCCACTTAGACACAGAGAAGTTTTCTTGATAAATCCAGCGCACTACGGTAATTGTCTTTTCATTATTATTGCCTTCATATTTTATTCCTTCAAATTACTTCCTTGTAAAACCATGGTATGTACAGCAGACCTCATACAAAGAATGGGACGACTCACGTCATGTTGTAATTAACCCACCCAACACCACAGATGCCGACAGACTTTGAAACACAATGTCAGGGCACGTGGGTGGCTCAATGGTTTAAGCCCCTGCCTTCGGCTCAGGTCATGATCTCAGGGTCCTGGGATTGAGCCCCCCCATCCAGCTCTCTACTCAGCAGAGCTTCCCCCTCTCTACCTGCCTCTTCACCTACTGTGACAAATAAATAAATCTAAAAGAAACACAATGGCAAATCCACTTTATCTTGTGCAAGAGCTCCTAGAAAATCACTAGGAGGATTCTCAGCAGTCCAAACAGCAATGGGGCCCAGTGTAACGTACTAAGGTACTCAAAGATTGAAAAATACCCACCAACAGTACTTTACCTAGCAAAATTCTTTTTCACGGAGCAGAAATGAAGACATTCCCAAGTAAAAACCTCTCTAAGCTCACCAGTAGATCTGTCCTACAAGAACCATTAAAGGAAGTCTTTCTAGATGAAATAAAGACTCTACCCAGAAACTACAACCACATGAGAACACAGAGCTCTCCGCTGAACATAAATATGTAGACAATTACACAAATGTGCTGTGTGTTGCAATGAGATACTAGTCACATTTATTTCTGCTACAGAGTTTTGTTTTGAAAAAAATAAATAAATAAAATAAAAATCACAAATGTGGGTAATAAAGGATCCAACATAAAAGAATTTGTGATGTCCTTAACGAGGTCGGGAGGGTGTGCAGGGGTGGAGACAGGAAGAAGAGCTTTCTATATAATTGATACTGAGTTTTAAAAGGTTTGTTTTAGGGGTGCCTGGGTGGCTCAGTCAGTTGAGCCTCTGCCTTCCGTTCAGTTTAGGAGCTCAGGGTCCTGGGATTGAGACCCACCCTGGACTCTCTGCTCGGTGGGAAGCCTGCTTCCCCCTCTCTCCCTGCCTACCTCTCTGCCTACCTGTGATCTCTCAGTCTCTCTCAAATAGAGAAATAAAATATTTTAGAAATAAAAACAAAATTAAAAGGTGCACTTACAACTAAGTTGTTTTAATGAATCCCTAAGGTAACCACAATGAAAATACTCATAGAAGATGCATAACTCAATGACAAAGGTACCAATACATATCATGAGTATTAATCCTATAATTAATTCAAGTGTATCTTTTATATTTCATACCAAAACAGAAGTATATACAGAAGTATAAAATGTTTGAAAATTCCTCTGAATTCAAAAAAAAGTCTTTCTCTCATGCAGAGAATAAACATTCACCCACACATACATGATGAAATTAATTCTATGTGGATGACAACTCACCTAGACATGATACAACATTCACTGACTACCCACCAAGGAGACAAAAAGTAGGGGTGGCACAGTATGTACGTGCGACATACAAACACAAGACAAAAACACACATAATTTACCAGCAAAAAGCATAAAGCTCATTCTTTTTGAGTTATACTCATATAGCTTTGAAATATGCTGAAATATACTGAGGTGAAAATTCTCTTCCTCAAACAATATGCACAGATAAAACCCAAGCGACACCTAGCTAATGTGGAATGAGTCAGACAAAGAAGCACGTGCTTAGGAAATTACCAAAGCAGAATAAGAGAAAACTCAACCCATATTGTAAATAAAACACTGATGTATGACAGAAAAGGAAAACTTCTATGTTACCATATTTTTTTAGTTTTTTTTTATAAAGAATTCTTTTATTTATTTGACAGAGAGAGATCAAAATTAGACAGAGAGGCAGGCAGAGAGAAACAGGGAAGCAGGGTCCCTGCTGAGCAGAGAGACGATGCGAGACTCGATCCCAGGACTCTGAGATCATGACCTGAGCCGAAGGCAGCGGCTTAACCCACTGAGCCACCCAGGCGCCCTATATTACCATAATTTTGAGCTGTGTCCACATACCCATGAAAAAAAAGCAACTGATTGGCATGTCTCATGGACTATAATACTGTAAAGAATTCTCATTAAAATAAATCATAATGAGCTATAAAATACAATTTTATGAGCACTTAAAAAGCTTGAAAGATGTGTATTATGGTATTAATATATTCGTTCTCCTCCACAGAATGTAACCCTAGTCCATTCAGTTACAACAGATGAATCAAAAAACATCCTCATTTCTGAAAAAAGAAAACATCATAGATGTTGAAAATATGCTGAGAGACACTGTATATGAAATTAATATTTGGGGCTAAATTCTGATGCATTCTGAGGAAAGTAGAAGAAAAAGCTCATGATTAATTTCCTATGAAACAACATGCATTACTGAACACAAGGATTTTTCAAACATGAAGGGTTAGGGTACCTGGGGGCTCAGTCAGTTAAGCATCTTCCATCAGTTCAGGTCATGATCTCAGGGTTCTGGGAAACAGCCCCACACTGGGCTCCCTGCTCAGCAGGGACTTGGCATCTCCCTCTCCTTTTGCTGCTCCCCTCTGTACTCATTTTTTTTTCTCTCTCTGTCTTGAACAAATAAAAATTTTAAACAAACTATACGGGAAGATTATTAATTGTCTAAGTCACTTCTCATAAAGCACATGCCCATGTCATAACAGGACATTTGATGTAAAAAATACAAAGATAAATCTCATATAAAACTAACTAGAAAGTGAAAACACCCATGACAAAGTCACAAGAAGTTCATAGAAGAATCATACAATGATGCAATTATTAAAAAATAAGGTAATAAATGACAACTTATTATAGGCTACAAGTTCAAGTTCTAAATGTGCTATCTCCCCAAGAGCATTTGTTATGTCAGAATTCTTGTAAAGAAATAGAGACATTACAGTATTTCACCACAGAGGAATGGATCTCATAGAAAAGAAATTTCTATATGAAAAAAAAAAGAAAGAAAGAAAAAGAAAAAGAAAAAAGACCAGTTGAAATGAAATAAAGCAGTACACTTTCTCATTTTAGGGCAGCGTTTTGTTATCTGATGAAGTTACTGAAACTCAATTTTGTAAAACTAAGATTAATGTCTCCATAACATTAGAAAACAGAAGACAGAGAACATTAAAAATCTGTCTCCAGTGTTCTGGGAATTTCCCCAACAAACCCCAGTGTGCATACAACTACTCTGACCTACTTGTTCCATAATGAAAACCAGAATGTACAAAGGCTGTAGCATACAGGTCCTTAGAAATAGGATGCCTTCCCCAGGGCCCTCAGAGCAACAGAAAGCTCTCAGATTAGGGGGCCCTCCCTCTCAAAGGAGAGTCTCCTGGCTCACCTATGGATGACCATCACTGCACCTGAAGGAGAATTCCCAGAGAATGTAAGAGCTTCATAATGTTGGAGAGCAGACGTTCCTCTTGGAAAGAGAGAGATGTAAAACTAGGCAAGTCTCTAACTGATTTTCATTCAAGGAGAGCTAATTATACCACTGCTTAAGGTCTACCTTCCTCCTTCAGACTTGGACCTCCCCTCTGTCACCTGCCTCATTCATTCCCACCTACCTGGATGGAAGCCTCCGGTCTCCTTTCCCTTCACATCCCAGAGCACCTTCTCTTGCTCCAAATATATAATCAGATCTGGCTTTGACAGAAGGAGACCTGTTTATGAGGATAAAAGAAAATGGCTATTGCTGCCAATTCTAACTTTCCAGGAGTCTTGTAATCAGGAGAGAAGAGATGATATTATATAATCCTA
This sequence comes from Mustela lutreola, assembly GCF_030435805.1. Taxonomy (NCBI): domain Eukaryota; kingdom Metazoa; phylum Chordata; class Mammalia; order Carnivora; family Mustelidae; genus Mustela; species Mustela lutreola. The sequence goes on from NC_081305.1 coordinate 51,201,319, forward strand.
GAAAATGGTTTCCCAAAAGGGTTCCGCAATAGTCCCTTCAAAACACACAGGAGGTGGGGCACCTCCTGTGGCTCAGGGGGATAGGCCTCAGGCTTTGGCTTAGATCATGATGTCAGGATCCTGGGATCGAGGTCCACATCAGGCTCTCCGCTTGGTGGGGAGCCTGCTTCCCCCTCTCTCTCTGCCTGCCTCTCTGCCTACTTATCATCTTTCTATGTCAAATAAGTAAATACAGTCTTCAAAAAAAAAAAAAACAAACAAACAAAAAACAAAAAAACCTCAGTAGGAATTTACAATGTTCACATCCTGACCTACACTTCCAAGTAGTAGACATGATAATAAGAAGGGGAAATTTCAGGGTGCCTGGGTGGCTCAGTGGGTTAAGCCACTGCCTTTGGCTCAGGTCATGATCTCAGGGTCCTGGGATCAAGTCCCGCATCAGGCTCTCTGCTCAGCAGGGAGCCTGCTTCCTCCTCTCTCTCTCTCTGCTTGCCTCTCTGCCTACTTGTAATCTCTCTCTGTCAAATAAATAAGTAAAATCTTTAAAAAAAAAAGGGGGGGGGAAATTTCAGTTTAAGATGTGAGCAGCACCATTCTATGTCACTAAAGGTTGAGAACTGCCACTCATTTACACAAGCAATGATGTTTCCTTGTGGAAAGAGAAGCTAAGGCTGAGAAGGAAACCCCATGAAGATTTTTCTCTCCATCTACAAAGCCCTACTTATTTCCCTTTCTGCCTGGATCTGAATTCTAGTCATTCCAAGAGAAATCTCCAAAAAGACAGTCTTCATGGGAAGGAATAAAACCCTGAGTAGGGTTTGGGAAATCTGGAAGGAGTCCTCCTCACCCAAGAAGAGGAGGTGTCCATAGTTCTCCAACATCACATCCAGGTACAGTTGCCGCTGACTGTGGGTCAGGCGTCTCCACTCTTCCTCAGAGAATTCTATGGCCACATCGCTGAAGGTCAGCAGTCCCTGTAATAAATACCACAGTCACCAAGTGGCCATTGACACAGTTCACGATGTTTCCTAAGATGAAAGTGGGGGTTTATGTCACCAGCTAGAACCAGATCCGACCTTTCCTTCTCCCTGAGATGGGTGTGGGAAAAAAGAAAAACCTATGGGGCAGGGGGCTGAGAGCTGCCTGGTTGAGAGCTTTCACTCCTTTCACTCCCAGAAGTCAACTCTATCGACTACACAGCGGTGACAGCCCGCCTTATCCACCACAAAGTGTTGGGATGTGGGAGAGGACCTAATGGTCAAGAAATTCTAGACGTGTTTCCGATATGAAATATTGGGGTTCTGGAGTGAATAATGAAGGAATTGTTCAGATACCCATGGTACAAACACTGTGGTCCTAAATAAAGCAAGGGGAGAGTAAAGTTGTGAGCAGTGACTGCTTCTATGCTGTCAGGTGGGGAGGGGGTGAGGGATAGCAGGAGGCTCTAAGGAATTTGGAAGCAAGTTTCCAGGACCCTCAAGGCCTCCCAGCTGGTGTTTTGATGAGGCCACTCACTGTTTAGTTAACAGTGGGTCAGGTGTCTTTAGTCAGGAGACCCTCCAGATATCTATCAGGGGCCACAAGCTTGAAGGACGGTGGCCAAGCTACATCTGGGGGATAGAGTTCCAGAAGTTTCCAAAGCAATTTACATCTGTTAAAGAGGAATTACAGGATTCTGGAGGTCTATTGTTAGGCTAAGGTTGCTTTTTGCATCCAACAAAACATTAACCTTGAGGCAGTTTTGAGTTCCCTGAGTAATGTCCTACTCTGCCTTTCTGACGTATTTATAAACAGACTGGAAGTTGAAGGACATTTAATTTTATCCACACCTCTTTGGCTTTGTTGTCCTCCTCAGAAACTACAAGCAAGGGGGACCCAAATAGTTCAGTGGGTTAAGGGTCTGCCTTGAGCTCAGGTCAGGATCCCAGAGTCCTGGGATGGAGCCCTGAGTTGAGCTCCCCACTCGGTGGGGATCTGCTTCTCCCTCTTTCCCTTTCCTCAGTCTCATGCATTCTCTCTCTCAACTGAGAAAACATTTATAAAAAGGAAAGAAAGAAGGAAAAAAGGAAAGAAGGAAAGAGAAAGAACAAACCCACAAGCAAGAGAAAGGCAGAAAAAAGAAGTTGACACCTTAAATACAATAGTTCCCGCATATTCCTCAGTATCCCATGTTCCTTACAAATGACAGGAGGGAAAATAGGAACAGGACAGGGGAGGATCTGACAAGCAGCACCAAGCCAATAAAAAAGTTCACATCAGCTGAATGGAAACAAATCTTATCAGAGCCTAATGCACATCAAAGCACACACCATCACTGGTGTTTTCCTGTGGACTGAACGCAGGAATTCAGAACGTAAATCTAATTATGCAAATACAGTGGATATACATTCACAATTCAAACACTTCCCTTCTGTAGAGTGCTTTTAGGCAAGCAGGCTTGAGCAAAGGAGTGCAGGAAGGGTCCCAGCGTCCCCTTGGCTGAGTCCAGACAGGGCTATCAGGGGACGCACCTCAAAATTACCAGGACCAGGGACGCCTGGGTGGCTCAGTTGGTTGAGCGGCTGCCTTCGGCTCAGGTCATGATCCCAGCGTCCTGGGATCGAGTCCCACATCGGGCTCCTTGCTCGGCAGGGAGCCTGCTTCTCCCTCTGCCTCTGCCTGCCATTCTGTCTGCCTGTGCTCGCTCGCTCGCTCTCCCTCTCTCTCTCTGACAAATAAATAAAATAAAATCTTTAAAAAAAAAAAATTACCAGGACCATAAGGAACCAATGGGCTTCTGACAACCAGGCACAGTGAGCAGAGAGGAGCAATTTCATGGTTCCCCCAATTTCCTCACCTTCCATCCCCCTTTAATACCCCCTTGCAGAGGAGCTCTGCTGTGCCCTCCTGCCTGCTGATCTCTTAGGTCTTCAGTAAACTTCCTCCACCTTTATCCTGGCTCAGGGCAATTCAGGCAGCGCTGCTGGATGGGCTTCCAGCCAATCATGGACCCACATCTCGGTCCCCAAGCGACTGACAGGGACATTACACTGAGACAGCACAGTGTCCCTGTGCTAGTAATACCACTTTATGTCTTTCTTTTAATTTTTAAGATTTATTTTTATTTTCATCTTCTTTAAAGATTCTATTTATACGGGCCTCTGGGTGGCTTAGTCAGTGGACCTCACCTTTCTGCTCAGGCCAAGACACAAGGTCCTGGGAACACCTCTTACATTGCTGTTGGTGGGACAGTGTCCTTGCTCAGTGGGGAGCCTTCTCCCCCTGCTCATAGTACACCCTACTTGTGCTCTCTTTTTCTTACACATAAATAAAAATTTCTTACAATGATTGTATTTATTTCAAATAGAGCAAGTGAGAGTGAAATGCCAATAGAGTATTACCCCCACCTTAAAAGACCACCAGAGACGTGAGTCAAAGCCAATCAGCAAGGGTCGTTTATTGCAGGTTCGTACCTGCAACTCTGCGCCGCTCGTTGCCGATAACGCCGAGAGGTCCAGAGCTGGGTTGGTGCAGGGTTTTTATAGACAGGTACAAACAAGTTTCGGGTGGGGCTGAGCTGATTGATTGACAGTTTGAACAGGCATACTTGGCGTCAGTGAATTGGGTTAGGGGACCCCACGCAAAAACAGATAAAGCAATCTTACAGAAGCAGAACTGGCCGGTTAGCCCACGCATGGGGAAAAAAGCACTATCAGGATATTGAAGGCCTGGTTACTATCAAGTAAAGACAATTGGGAGTCTCCTGGTGGAATGTTACATTCCTGCTATCAAGCATCCTTGTTAATGAGATTTAGGTTTAAAAGAAATATAACTTTATTTACTTTGACTTCTACCTCCGCCTCCTTCCGTTTTCATGGAGGGGAGGGTGACATTAGGGCTTGAGGAACTGAGTTCTGTGTCCCTGGAAATTGGGCTATTGATAAGGTAACTTCTTTGTTGTAAATCTCAAGGACACTTGCAAACCAAGGGAGACTCCTGTCTTGCAGGATTGTGATCTCAGCAAGTTAACCATTTATCATTTTATGGCAGTCAGGGGTGCCTGAGGAATGCCACACATATGGAGGGGAGCGGGTGAAGGGGGGGTGCAAGGCGCCAGCTTTTGCTTTGTCCTCAGCCAGCCTCCTGCTCCTTCAAGAGCACAAGCAGGCAGAACAGGAGAGGAAGAGGGAGAAGCAGGATCCCTGCCCACTAGGAGCCCAATGTGGGGCTGGACCCTAGGACCCTGAGATCATGACCTGAGCTGAAGGCCTCTAGAGGCTTAACCCACTGAGCCACTCAGGTGCCACAATAAATAAAATTTTGAAAAAATTACTGTATTTATTTCAGAGAGAGTGAGAGGGAAATGGCAAACAGACAGAAAAGCAGAGGAGAGGAAAAGGCAGGATCCCAGCCCACCTGGGAGCCCGATGTGGGGCTGGATTTAGGTCCCCAGGATCAAGACCTGAGTTGGAGGCAGAAAGCAGACTCTATGGCCAACTGAACCACCCTCAGTCCCCAAGATTGATTTATACTTTAGAGGAGATGAAGACCAGCAGGAGAGAAAAAAAGAGAATGTCAGGCAGACTCCCCTTTGGGAACAGAGCCAGAAGAGGGGATACAAGTCCAGGACTCTGAGATCCCGACTTGAGCTCAACCAACAGTCCATGCTTAGTCAATGAAGATCCCCAGGCACCCTCCTCTCATGGACTTTAAGTAGAATATCTCTTTCACGTGCTAAAGATGAAGATACACATACCCCCTTTCTTAGAATGAGAAGTTTCCAAGTTTTTCTGGATTCACACCCACCGAGCTTCTGTCTACATTTCCTTCCTCCCTGCTTGCCACAGCTGATAGAGAATCCCAAGAGCCTGAATGAGAAATGATTTCCCTCCCTGACATCCCAGGACCAGACCTCATCAGCCACAGGAATCTCGGACTCAACACCTTCCCCTCTGGATCTGCCACCAACGGAATATTGTCACTCCTCGTGGGACTTTAATTCAAAGTGACAACGGCTGATGCCCTATCGAAGCCAGGTTGGGGACACAGGACAGAAGGCTCTGGGACATAGAGAAGCATTCTAAAGACCTAATCTTAAGATCTGACTAGATCTTAAAAACAGGTGAACGCAGAAGCGAGAAGCACCCGAACTTGAGTCATCCACATCTGCAGCTTCTAAATGAGAAGGCCTGCGAGGAAACAGAGGACACGGCTCCGCGGGGACACCAGGCTCACCTGAGAACCGGCCATTTCTGCCTTCGCCTCCACCTCTAGATTTCGTCCTCACGAGGGATCTGTGGGGAAATCACAGCTGCATCAGAAAAAAATGCCCTGAAATCCAGCCACAGAGCTCCTGGTCCTCACACCACTCGCCCGCGGGCAGGACTCGGAGATGCAGAAAAGGCCCAACTTTCGAGTCCTTGTGTCTGGAGCAGCTCAGAACTGTGAGCTCCCCTGAGGACACCCATCCCTGCATTTTCCTCACCTGCTTTGTAAGGAGGGAGGGTCCCCTGCCACCGCCACTCACAACTTCAGTGTCCGCAATGGAACCGCGGGCTGCATGGACCCGACCCTCCCAGACTCACGGAGCAGAGACCCTGTCACCCCTCCAGGACCAAACCAGCAAATCAACTCTCAGCAAATCAGCTCTCAAAAGCCCTCGGGCTCCCCCCTGGACTCACCGAGAATCTCCAGGCGCCCTTAATTAACACAACAGTGTTGTTTTCGCCCAAACCAACTGACAGAATCTGCGGGGGAGGCCCGCAGAGGAGATCCTTCCTGAAACTCCACAGGTGACCCTGCTGGGAAGGAACTGGGGAGGAAACTAGGCCAAGCAGGGAACCAAGTCTGGGGCTGGGTGAAGAGTTCGAGCCCTGCCTTTTCCACCATCAGTTTAGGGAGACTAAAACCTTCTCTCTCTTTCTGCTACACAGAAGGAGACCCCTGACAGAACTTTCCCTTGTGAATGCAAATATCTCTTTCAAAGTAAACACAGGAGTTCAGAGCTCTTTATTTATCTGCCTTTGATTAAAAATAACCAGCCAAAAATGCTTAGGCCAAGAGACATATTTTCAGGTGACAAAATATTCCCCTCAGTAGAAGAAGTGTTTCTGTTCATAAGGACCTGCCACACAGTCTTCCACACTGCATGTTCTTTGTACCCTCCCATCAGTGATACAGAATTCTAATTCTCAGCATTCTCAGGAAAATTGGATGTTATCCTTTTTCTTTATTTTAGCCATTCCAGAAAACACTGAGTGGTTTCTCACTGTAAAGTTTGCAGTCTTCTTACAACAGCTGTCTTGGTGACTGAAATGAAAACCACTTGGAAGGCATCAGGGTGAACAAAGATAAAAGTAATTAATGCTTCAGTGAGACTCCATTTCCAAATAATCAACCTTTCTCTTCTCCACAGACCTCTTCTCCGCACTTCTCAGCCCTTTCTTCTAGGAACCTGGTTCTTAAAATATAAGTGAGGTCCGGTGGGGATGACCAAGAAAGAATTCCTCAGACATTTTTGGTGCAAAATGGTGGTTTATTGAAGCACAGGGACAGGACCCAGGGCAGAAAAAGCTGCTGCCCCGGGGCTGTGAGGAGTGGTTTATTATATACTTGCTAGTTGCGAGGGGTCAGGGATGGTTTAAGTCTCGAAGGAGTTTTGGATGCAAGGTTTCCAGGACCTTAAGGAGACAGGTATTATTGGGAAAAGGTTATTCATTATTGGTAATAAAACATTTGTTGTGAGATCCTTTAGATGTCTATCAGTGGGCCCTATGCTTGGGAATGATTGTCAGCACGTATCTTGGAGCATTTGGAGATAAAGTTTACAAGGAATAGTTACAGCAGACTTCCAGGATCCTGGTTGGGGGAGGGGGTCTGTCAGGCTAGGATTGCCCTTTGCCCTTAGCCAAGCCTGAAGGTGGAGGTTGTTGAGTCCCTAGAGGAGAGTCACTCTGCCCTGCTTGTCACTGGGTAAGGAAATTGAGTAATTTTTCTTCTGCCTCTGCTTCCCACATCAGTGAGACTCCATTTCCAAATACGTAACCTTTCTCTTATCTGCAAACCTCTTTTCCTCGCTTCTCAGCCCTTTGTTTCAGGAACTTGGTTCTATCCGGACAAGATGATGAACAGGGCTGGCAGCACAAACACAGTTCCTCTGGAAATCGTACATAATCCCATATTTCCCTACCAACCCCCATCCCTTTCCCCAGGTGGGCTGCAGGTTTGAAGGCCCCAACTTGCTGAGGCCTCCTTGGCTGGCAAAGCCATGAAGATCCCGCTGCCCTTGATCCCCAGCTTTGTCTGCCTGTTCTGTTCTGGGTCTGAAGCATGGAGGTCAGTTGACACAACAGAATGAATGTGAGGAGAGGAAAATTTGTTTTTTCTGTGCTGTTCTCAATTCTTCGGCTGATGTAAGACTTAAAATGATGTAAGACATTTTCAGTAGAGAAAACAATGAAGTTCTTAATTATAGGAACGAGAAAGACATGAGACTCAAAGACAGGTGATTGAAGCTTCTGTTTCATGGTGACTTAAGAAGGAGGAGGTAGGATTTTTAATTTCCAAAGAGGGGATTATATTCAGAGGAGAAAGAAAAGATGAAATATTTATCAAACAATGGTTTGTCCCCTTTCTCCACATCCTCTCCAACACTTCTTTCCTGTCTTGTAAATTTTGGCCATTCTAACTGGTGTAAGGTAGTATCTCAATGTGGTTTTGATTTGAATCTCCCTGGTGGCTAATAATGTTGAACATTTTTTCATGTGTCTGTTATAGGTAGGCAACTCTTTGTGATATAAACTGTTAATCTCTGGTATCCATGTAGGAAAGAATATTATGGGTTGATATCCATGGCAAGGAAAGAATTCTTTTGTACCATTGTCTATGGTACAAAAGGTGATTTTGTGAAAGCATGGGGACAGGACCCAGGGGCAGAAAGACCACACTCTCTCATGAGGCGTGGCCCATTATATACTTTGAAGTTAGAGGGGGTTTGGGATAGCACAAGTATCTAAGGAATTTTGGAAACAAGGTATCCAGGACCTTGAGGGGGCTATTGGCTCTTGGGAAAAGGTCATTTATTACCAATCAATAATCCTTAGTCATGGGACCCTTTGGATGTTTATCCATGGGCCATCTGCTTGGAGGATGTTTACCAATAGGGAAGTTTCCAAAGGAAATATTTTATGTTAAAATAGACTTACAGGATCCTGGTGGGGGTTGGAGAGTTCAGGTCAGGATTGTCTTTTCCCATTAGTAACCTATTAACATCATGGCAGTTGAGTCCTTGGAAGAATGTCACTCCACCTGTTTCAAGGGTATGTCAATGACCTGTAGGTATAAGGATATTAGTATTTTTTCTTCTGCCTTTGTTTCCCACATCATGATCAGCTCTTCCTAATAAAGGTCCTCCATCTAACTGATTCTTGAATATACACACACACACACACATAACTCAGCACTATAGCAGAAGGCAATAATGCATTTGTATCACAGGGAAAACCTTGAAGACAGGTTTCTAACTTTTTTTAAAAGAGGTTATTTATTTATTTGACAGAGATCACAAGTAAGCAGAGAGGCAGGCAGGGAGAGGAAGGGAATCAGGCTCCCCACTGGGCAGAGAGCCCAATGCAGAGCTGGTTCCCAGATCCCTGGGATCATGACCTGAACCAAAGGCAGAGGCTTAACCCACTGAGCCACCCAGGTGCCCCAATAAATAAGATTTAAACAAACCATATTTGAGTATGATTGATCCATCAGTAAGATATTTGGTAGTAAAATCATGCCAAATACAACACTTGAAATTGTTCTCAGCAAACACTATGATCAGCAGTCAACACTGAGCATTTTCATGAAAGTGAGGCTGAGAGTAGGGGCCCAGTCCGGGCTCTCCCTGTTCACCACACACAGGGTGTCTGAGTTGGGACCCAGAGAAACAGGTAAAGGTGGAAACAAGACAAGGGCAGTAGGAGGCTAGAACTGTTATTATTCATGGATGACGTGATTACATACCTGAAACAGCAGAGATTGTATTTCGAGGTCAGACTAACAAGAGAATTGAGAATGTCGGGGAGGGAGAACTTCCCCTGCCCTGTGGTCCTTCTCACTGGCCTTAGAATCAAATTGACATGAGACAGGTATATGTCCGTGGAACCCATACAGATATGCAAGTCCAAAGACAACAAGGCACCATGAAGCTTGCTTGAGCTAAGGAGAAGGGCAGGGAAGAAGACACCTTGGCAAGGTGAAAAGAGAAGCTTGGAAAAACAAGACTGTACCATCAGGCAGACGAGGGGCCTCGGTTAACACTTATTTTCCTGCTGCAGGCTCACCTTTCCAATGTATAATAGGCAGTACAAAATAAGGAAGGAGATGGGAGGATATAGAGAGCCTGACAAGGATTCAAGGAAAAGTGATACAAAGAGCATGGAATTAGCTAGAGATGCTTCTCCAGACTCAGTCCAATTGTTTGAAAAGCCTAGTTGTTAGGGATATTTCTAAGAATATATATTTTTCAATACTGGCCCAAAGAGAGATACAAATTCTAAGCTAAGCAATGTCTATAGGATAAGTGGCAATATTTACAGAAGAGGTCCCTCACAAACACAATACAAGGTCATACAGTTTGTTTTTTTTTTTTAAGATTTTATTTATTCATTTGAAAGGCAGAGATTACAAGTAGGCAGAGAGGCAGGCAGAGAGAGAGAGGAGGAAGCAAGCTCCCCACTGAGCAGAGAGCCCGATGCGGGGCTGATCCCAGGACTCCGAGACCATGACCTGAGCAGAAGGCAGAGGCTTTAACCCACTGAGCCACCCAGGCGCCCCAAGGTCATACAGTTTTATCAACAGCATCCTACTACTCTTAAATGTTAGATAAACCATTGCTATGTAGGTGATCCAAAAATATTGAAGGATGACACTTCCTAAAAATTTCCAGAAATCTTACAAAGATAACCACAAATATTTCACACTCCTCCTATCTGCCTAGGGATCCAAAGTTATGAAATATTATTTGAAAAGATTGCCATAAAATATTATGGCATGATCAAGCACAGCTTATATCTATATTCATGGATAAAAAGACTGAATATTGTTAAAATGACAGGTCTTCCCAAACTGATCTGTAGAGTCAATGAAATTTCAACCAAAATTCTGTGAAATTACTTGTACGAATCAATTAATTGATTCTAAAGTCTCTTCTGTGCATGTGATAATGAGTTTCATGGAGCTAAGCACATCCTATCTCAATGTGAGCAATGGGACTGAGTGGCATTTGGAGAATCATAATTGTTTTTCTTGTATTTATGCTTGATGCATCTCTGGAGATAGTGTCTCCTGAAAAGATTTGAAATCTTTTGATCAAGGAAGGACAATTTTCCTCTGTGAAGTTAGGAAAGGAAACTTTCAGGAAAAGGTAACTTCAACATGTGAGGGATTTGGAGAGCAGAAAAATTAAGGACCTCAGCATGTTTTCAGCTTAAATGTATCTTAAAAAAAAAAAAAAAAGATTTTATTTATTTGACAGAGAGACACAGTGAGAGAGGGAACACAGGAGATGGTGTGGGAGAGGGGGTTCAGTCCCAGGACCCTGGGATCATGACCTGGGCCGAAGGCAGACACTGAACGACTGAGCCACCCAGGCGCCCCTTAAATGTATCTTCTGATATTTTACATAGTTTTCAAAGTTCTAACATAATTTTTAGGCTCACCCTTGCATTTCTCCTATTCAATGCACAAGATTTCATGCCTTGAGATTTGTTTTGCATGCTTGTTTTGTATTTTATTATCTTTTTCAAATTGATTAGTTTCAGTTGCTTTTTAAAAAAAATCACAGCTAATTGTATGCTCTCTAATGAGGAATAATTTAGATCCTACTCTAAATGTTTTATCCATCTCTACATGTTTTATTTAAATTACAAATCCCACAGTTTAGGGTAAAAGTGAAATATTACACAATAATTTCGATGGTGGGTTCCATTGGCCAAAAAAATCACATGATTACTTCTGTTGCTGTATTAATACTGGTTCATATTTGGTAAATCCATTTTGTTCATGGACAATATTCAGGTTCTTACTAAGTTTTTATCTTCACTCATAAGTGATGATGGTTAATGGAAAAATTAGTTTAACAAGAATGAGAAATTGGCACAACCAAACCTAAATTGAAATAAATTTCAAAGATGATAATGTATACATGCATAAAAGTGGGTTATTTAAGGATACAACCAGGTAGGGAAACCTGGCTGACTCCATTGGTGGAGTGTGCAGTGCTTGATAATAAGAATTCAGCTGTGAGTTTGAGCCCCATGTTGGGTATAGAGATTAGTTACAAATAAAGTATTTTTTAAAAAATTATTTTTTTATTTGACAGAGAGAGAGACACAGTGAGAGAGGGAACACAAGCAGGGGGAGTAGGAGTGGGAGAGGGAGAAGCAGGCTTCCCGCTGAGCAGGGAGTCCAGTGCAGGGCTCCATCCCTGGACCTTGGGATCATGACCTGAGATGAAGCCACCCAGGGGCCCCATAAATAAAGTCTTAAGAAAAAAAAAAAGATATGACCAGGTAGCTATGAGAGTATAGCCTGCTGGTAAATACCCAAATTTATTGCAACCTGGCCATTGCAATATTTAAATGAGTCATATGATCTCATTATAATTAAATTCTTGGCTGTAAAATGCACATACTTGTAAATACTAAATAGTTTACAATAGGTAAAGCATGAGTAAGAGTGACTCAATGAGTACTATACAAAGAAATACATCAAACTTGAGAAATTATTAATTAATGAAGACACGTGTATGGGAAAGAAAGTCTCAGGGGTAAGTAATAGCAAGGGGAGAATTTTGAATTTATTTTCCACAAACAGTGCACAGATCATGTGTTCATGCAGACTCCTCTCTTTGTGGATGTGAACGCTGAGCCCCGGCGAGTGACAGAATGGCCTTAATGGGTGTGAAATTTGCTGTAATCTTCCTATTACAGATGGTCCTTGGAACCCTGGGAACTTCTTGCTTTTCTGTCATTGTTCATCATCTCTTGGCTTAAGGGGATACAGGTCAAAGTCCACAGATTTGCTTCTCAGGCATTTGACTTTAACTAACTCCTTGGTCATTCTCTCCAGAGGAATCCCAGAGACCATGGAGGCTTTTGAGTTGAGATATTTTCTCAGTGACTTTGGATACAAAGTTGTTTTCTTCATCCACAGAGTGTCCAGGGGGTTGTCTATGGGCACCATGTGCCTCCTGAGTGTCTTCCATGCCATCACCATCAGCCCCTGGAACTCCTGGTGGGCAGCACTTAAAGGGAAACCTCCCCAGTACATTGGCCCCTCAAATATCCTTTGCTGGATCCTGAATATAAACCTAAATATTATTGTTCCTGTGTATATGACTGAGATACGGAACAACAAAAACACTTCAAAAAATACGGAATTTGGGGGCGCCTGGGTGGCTCAGTGGTTTAAGCCTTTGCCTTCGGCTCAGGTCATGATCTCAGGGTCCTGGGATCTAGCCCCACATCGGGATCTCTGCTCAGCGGGGAGCCTGCTTCCCCCTCCCCCTCTCTGCCTGCATCTCTGCCTACTTGTGATCTCTCTCTATCAAATAAATAAATAAAAATCTTTAAAAAAATACGGAATTTGGATACTGTGCTTCTGCACTTCATGACAAAGACACAGACTTACTATATACGGTATTGATAACCTCCCATGATGTTTTGTGCTTGGGACTCATAACTTGGGCCAGTGGGTTCATCGTTTCCACCCTGTATGGCATAAGCAGCAGGTCCAACACATTTATAGGGCCAAAGTGTCCCCCAGAAGCTCCCCCGAGGTCAGAGCCACCCAAAGCATCCTTCTGCTGGGGAGCACCTTTGTATCTTTTTATACCCTCTCTTCCATCAATTACATGTATTTTTTGCAAGACCAGTTGGTGGCTGATGAATTCTTCTGCCCTAATCAATGCATGTTTTTCAACTGTCTGCCCCTTTGTTCTTTGAGTCATGACCACTGTGTATCCAGATTCTTTTTTGTGTGCACAAGAAGAAAAATATAAACTACCTGGTTTGCACTGTGTTCAGCTGCTGATACACTCATTCTTCAAGGAATCTTCAGCAAAATTACAGTCCGTCTCATTTTACATCGAGTTTTGAATAAGACAGAAATTCCTGCTGCAACAATAGTGATTAATGGCCACTTGTAAATGAAATTCTGTGTAAATACTATGGGAGTACTCATGTAATTGCATTTTATTAATGGCTGTAGTGGAGAAATTCAGAATCCAATAAACAAAACATTCTTGAAATACTGTGGAGATACTGGAAATGTCTTTGGATATGTAATTTTTAATATGAGAGACCAAATTTTCTCAAGGTTTACTGGCCATGTGATAGTAAGGCCAGTGTCTCTTTTTTGGGGGGGGGTGTTCTCTACTTCTTCCTAGATAGGCCAGTGCCTTTCAGAGGAATAACATGTGGGATGACCATTCAGAGAATTCAGGGTAGAGGCTTCTGGGTTCTGTATTGGGATGCAAGTGGCCTGAGGTATAGCTGTGGGAAAATTAGGTTTTAGTTTGAAGGACAATGACATCCAGGTTGTGCAAATTGTGTCTTACATCCTTAGAGAATGGTAGGTGTCTGAAATAAGAAAACATGTGTGTGGAGAAAGATGAACAGTTTTCAGTTGAACATTGGAATTGTGAACTCCAGGGCATGAAGGAGAATCTTGCAGGAGGATATGTTAGCTGATGTTTTAAAAGGGTAGAGGTGAAAAGCAAATATTAAATAAATGTTTTATGTCTGTGATAAAAAAATGAACCAATTTTTAGGGTCTGCAAAGGATAGATTGTTCTGGGTTAGGTTTGGGGCCAACTGGCTGGTTGCTAAGAAGCAGATATTAGGGTGGGTGTCTGAATCCAATTTCAGGAGAAAAGCTTATAAAGAAAGTCTTCATCAAGCTTGGATTAGTAAAGGAGTAACAACTTGGAGACCAGAGACATTAATCTATCGAGTCTGTTTTGTTTAATGAATTTTCCTGCTTTTGAAATCACCCACCAGAGCAAATGGACACATTTGAAAGAAAGAGTAGATATCATTTCACACATAATTTAATGTAGATATCTGTGAATAAATTAAATGATAAGGATTGCAACTTTATTAGTATTATTTTAAATTTTTTAAAAAAAGTTTTATTTATTTATTTGACAGACAGAGATCACAACTAAGCAGAGAGGCAGGCAGAGAGAGAGAGAGAGGGGAGGAAGCAGGCTCCCTGCCAAGCAGAGAATCTAATGTGGGGCTCAATCCCAGGACCCTGGGATCATGACCTGAGCCAGAGGCAGAGGCTTTAACCCACTGAGCCCCCCAGGCACCCACTTTATTATTAGCTCTCATTTGAATTTCCCTGATGGCTAATGATGACGAACATTTTTTCATGTGTCTTTTAGCCATTTGTATATCTTCTTTAGAGAAGTGTCTGTTCATGTCTTCTGCCCATTTTGTGATGTAAAATCCTAGAGGAAAATGCAGGCAGTAACCTCTTCGACATTGGCCACAGCAGCTTCTTTCAAGACATGTCTCCAAAGGCAAAAGGAAACAAAAGCAAAAATGAACTTTGGGGGACGCCTGGGTGGCTCAGTTGGTTAAGCAGCTGCCTTAGGCTCAGATCATGATCCCAGCATCCTGGGGTCGAGTCCCGCATTGGGCTCCTTGCTCAGCAGGGAGCCTGCTTCTCCCTCTGCCTCTGCCTGCCATTCTGTCTGCCTGTGCTCGCTCTCTCTCCATCTCTGACAAATAGATAAATAAATCTTTAAGAAAAATGAACTTTTGGGACTTCATCAAGATAAAAAGCTTCTGGGGCGCCTGGGTGGCTCAGTGGGTTAAAGCCTCTGCCTTTGGCTCAGGTCATGATCTCAGGGTCCTGGGATCGAGCCCCACATCGGGCTCTCTGCTCAGCAGGGAGCCTGCTTCCCCCTTCTCTCTCTCTGCCTGCCTCTCTGCCTACTTGTCATCTCTGTCTGTCAAATAAATAAATAAAATCTTTAAAAAAAAAAGATAAAAAGCTTCTGGGGATGTGTGGGTGGCTCAGTGGTTTAAGCCTCTGCCTTCGGCTCAGCTCATGATCTCAGGGTCCTGGGATAGAGCCCTGCCTCAGGCTCTCTGCTCAGAGAGGAGCCTGCTTCCCTCACTCACTGCCTGCTACTATGCCTACTTGTGATCTCCCTCTGTTAAATATATAAATAAAAATATTTAAAAAGAAGATAAAAAGATTCTGCACAGCAAAGGAAACAGTCAACAAAACAAAGAGTCAACCCAGGGAATGGGAGAAGATATTCACAAATAACACTACAGACAAAGGGCTGATATCCAAGAACTATAAAGAACTCCTCAGACTCAACATTA
Source organism: Mustela lutreola (assembly GCF_030435805.1). NCBI lineage: Eukaryota > Metazoa > Chordata > Mammalia > Carnivora > Mustelidae > Mustela > Mustela lutreola. Next base: position 51,216,693 of record NC_081305.1, read on the forward strand.
AAAAAACAAAAAACAAAAAACAGATAATCATGGCAACCAGATGCTTTTAAGTGGTTTACAATTCAGTCACCAACGCAACTATAGGAAAACTATTTTATTTTCTATAGTTGAAAAAGCACTCACTATTTTCTAGAATGGGTTCAATAAAGAAAAGGGATAACATCAAATTTCAAGGAATGTTGAGTAATAAGAATTTTCATATATTGCTTTTAGGCTAGTAAAAAGTACATTCACTTTGGAAAACTGCGTGGCAGGTAGTTAGGAAAATGAACATTTACCTACTTAAATGAGAGTATTTTGTCACCTAAAATATGTCTCTTTGGTCCAAGGATGAATTGAGACTAGTATTTTAAAGAAACACCAGATAAAGGAAAAGCTCTGAAACCCAGTATTTGTTTGCTTTTGAAAGAGACATTTGGATTTATAAGGGGAAACTTCATCTGTAAGGTGTCTCTCTCTGTGTTCCCAAAAGAGGGAGAAGGTGTCAGTCTCCAGAAGCTGTGACCAGTGGAGAAGGCATGGATCTAAATGTGGTCACAACCACAGCCTTGGTTCTCATACTTAGGCAAAGATCACCTCCCAAATGCTTCCTAGTAGGATCACATGTGGGAATTCAAAATTATCATCACTGGTGGCCTCACCCTCAGATTCTGTCAGTTGGTTTGGGTGGAAACAACAGTTCTTTGTTAATTAAGGGCTCCAGGTGATTCTCAGTGAGGCCAGGGGTAATCCCAAGGACTTCCAGGTGGTTTTTATGAGAATGGAGAAGTGGCTGTGGCTCACGGAGAAGTAACAGGGTCTCTGCTACATGAGTTTGGAGGGTTTGGTCCATGCAGCACATGGTTCCAATACTGTAGTGAATTTGTGGGTTCTGTTGGAGCAAAGACCCCTAGAAGAGGAGAAGAAAAAGTCAGGGATTGGGTTTAAAATAGGAAGTCACAGTTCCTGAATTGCTCCTGACACAAAGGATGGAGAAGTTGGGACTTCTTTGCATTTCTGGATCCTGCCTTTGGGCAGACAGTTTACAAGTGAAGAGGTTCAACTGGTGGCTTTATGGGCATTTTCTCATGATGCAGCTGTGATTTCTACACAAAAAGCTTATGAGAAACAAATCTAGAGGACAAGGAGAAAGAATGGCCAGTTCTCAGGTAAGCTTGGTGTCCCAGGAGAGTCTGTATCATGCTTTTCTCCTGAAATTGCTTGCATTTAGAAACTGCAAAAGTTTCCTCTAGTTCTGATGTTTCTCCCTTATGTTTTCACCTATTTTTAAAAGCTTTTCAGAAATGAAACTGAACATTAGGTCTTCAGAACACATCTCCCCTGTATCCCAGAGACTTGTCTCCTGTGTCTCCAACCTGGGTTCCAACACGGAATCAAGAGCTGTCAATTTCAATGAAAACCTGCAGTTGTTGAAAATACTCCGTTGGTGACAGATCTAGAGGGGAAGGTGTTGAATCCAAGATTACTATTGCTGCTGAGGTTTGTTCTTGGGATCTCAGTGAAGGAAAACATTTCTCATTTAGGTCACATGTGGATGCTTTATCAGCTCTGCATAGCCCAGGAATAAGAAAATGCCCAAATCAACATAATAGATATGAAATCCAGAATATCTTGGAAAGTTATTGGGGAAAAAGCAGGGAGTGAGTCTTGCTCTTTAGAATGTGAAAAGGATATTCTATTTAAAATATACTAGATGGGTGTCTGCATGGCTCAGTGGGTTAAGTGTCAGACTCTTGATTTCAGAACAGGTCCTGATCTCAGGGTCCTTGAGTGGAGCCCTGTTTTGGCTCCATGCTCAGCAGGGAATTTGTTTGAGGTTCTGTCTCTGCCTCTTCTAAAGCACTTCCCCTCTTCTCTCTAAAATATAAATAAATCTTTAAACAAAGTAAATATATATATATATATATATATATATATACTCGCTATTACAGGTCATGGAAACTGGTGTCTCAATGCCTCTGACGGTCAGATGGGGACCCCAAACATGGATCAAAGATTGGGAGGAAGCCAGTCATGTGGGCCTTGAGAAGAATGCACCTGAGGGAGAACAGAGGAGACATAAATTGACTGAACACCCTGCTAGAGAGCTGCAGGCAAGGCACCAGAGGAGAGGCTGGCTGCCAGGATGTAGTGAGTGGGGCTGTGTTGAAAGGGGGAAGGTGAGGAGTTGTGGGGACTTACGGCCCTTTATTCATCACTGTACCTGGTTGTTAGGGCCTATGGCTACCTTGCGGTGGGCCCCCTGTTGGGGTTATCTGGACTTACCTGGAGGGTTGCTATGGCACTTTCTCCACTCCTTTACTCAGGCCTCTTTGCCTAAAAGCAGCCTCTATAGAATCTACATGTGATTAAAGTGTATATAAATCCACTGCATTCTTATAATTAGATTTTATTCTGAATTCCTGTTTCCAGACTCTAAGGAAACACCCATGATGGTGTGTCCTTGGGTGTGCCTTAGGCACTGATAGCAATTTGTTTCTATACACCTCATGTGAACTGCTTTTATTGGCTTGGTGCTCTCTGCCAGATTCATCTCTTATAATATTCATATTTTCCCTCTTATTATTTATAAGGAGCTTAGATGTTCTGAGCCACATGCAGCAACCATCGCCTTCCAGGTGAAAACTTCTTTGTTCTGGCTTTCTCTTGCTTTTAGTTTCTTTCTTTTTCTTTTTTTAAATTTTATTTATTTATTTGACAGACAGAGATCACAAGTAGGCAGACAGGGAGACAGAGAGAGAAAAGGAAGCTGAGCAAGGAGCCCAATGCAGGACTCGATCGTAGGACCCTGGGACCATTACTTGAGCTGAAAGCAGAGGCTTTAACACACTGATCCACCCAGGTACCCCCAATTTCTTTTTTAAAAAATATTTTATTTAAACTGTGAGAGGGAGCATGAGAATTAGGGGTGGGGGAGAGGTAGAAGCTGATTCCCCACTGAGCAGGAGCCCCACGACCCTGGGATCACTACCTGAACCAAAGGCAGACCCTTAACCAACTGAACCACCTAGGTGCCCCTTGCTTATAGTTTGTGAGGAAGAGAACAAAGTCCTAAGAAGTGTGGATACATTTCCTTCAACTTGCAGCCCATTGATAAGACTTGAGACAAGCAGGGTATGGCATTCCTCAAGGAATTCACAACTGCCTCAATGTTAATGATTTGTTGGAGATGAATAGCAGGCTTAGCTAGATGACAGCCAGGCCTCCAGGATCCGCTAAGTCCTCTTTAACATATGAAGATCCTTTTGGAAACTTCCTTTATTTCTACTCCCCAAAAACCTGTTGGCCATCATCCTCCAAGCATATGGCCCACTGATAGATATCTGATGGGTCTCCTGAGTAAGGTATTACTAGACAGTATAGGACCAGCTAGACCCTCAAGGTCCTGGGAGCCTAGACTCCAAATTACTTAGACACTTTCACCATCCCTCACCCTCTCCTTATTTGAAAGTAGGTAATCAGTCACTGCTTACAACCCCAGTGCAGTTCTTTGACCAAAAGGTCCTGACCCATGCTTTAATAAGACAACATTTTTTGCACCAATGATATCTCAATAATTGTTTTTTTTCATAATTCACTATCCAACCCCAATATTTCACATTAAAAACATCTCAAGAATTCTTTCTTGACAAATGGCTCATATCCAAAATCCATCAGTTTGCACTGAACAAGGAGGGCTCTCACTTCTGTGTAGTTGGGATATATGAGTTCTGGGTTGGAAATTCTCATTCAGTCAACCCACCATCCCATAGTTTTTCTTCTACTGGACACTCCTATCGCAGACTTACTCTTCTATTTATTTCTTTGTGTTTTCAGAAACAAACAAACCAAGAATCACATAATGAACATTTTTGAGTGTCTTAAAATCCTGAGATCTAATACAACACATATCATAATTTAATCATTTTTTTCCCAATAAACTAGTCTGGTACAGGATCATTGACTACAATGGCTGAGAAAGAGAGAATTCTTGAGAGGATATATGGTGCTTAGTAAGTTTATTTTCATTTTTTAAGATTTTATTTATTTATTTGACAGACAGAGATGACAAGTAGGCAGAGAGGCAGGCAGAGAGAGGAGGAAGCAGGCTCCCTGCTGAGCAGAGAGCCTGATGTGGGGCTCGATCCCAGGACCCTGGGATCATGACCCAAGCAGAAGGCAGAGGCTTTAACCCACTGAGCCACCCAGGTGCCCTGAGTAAGTTTATTTCAACAGCACCATATCAATGGGCAGGAAGAGCTGCACTTTGGTGCATCAAGCTGGTGGTTCTGTGCTAAATGTTCATTGGGGAAGAGCTGTGCAGGGAGTATAAGATCATAAATGTTTCTTTGAATCTGTACTTGTAAAACTCCTTTTGCAAGATTCCTTAGGCACTTATTCCACTTGATATTAATATGGGGGAGATGTACAGGTAGTCCAAAGATCCACTGAGAATGTATCAATTTGCCCTTAGGTGATGCTTCTAGAACTATACAGGCAGGGTGCCTGGGTGGCTCAGTCAGTTAAGGGTGTGCCTTTGGTTCAGGTCATGATCTCAGGGTCCTGGGATTGAGCCCACATCAGACTCCCTGGTCCATGAGGAGTCTGCTTCTATCTCTCCTTCTGCCTTGCTCATGCTCTCTCTCTCTCTCTCTCAATAAAATCTTAAAACTACAACAGAAAAACTATGCCAGGTGTAGGTCAGCTCTCTGGACTACAAGTGAACATTTTTTGCTTCTAGCCCCCATCATAATAGTCTCAGAAATAAAGAGTTGTTTTCTTTCTGTCATTCAGTGTGTTTGTGTTGATAGTGTAATAAAAGACAAGCATCATATCAGGGCACCTGGGTGGCTCAGTCATTTGGCCTTTTGCCTTGGGCTCAGGTCATGATCCTGGGGTCCTGGAATGGAGCCCCAGATCTAGCTCCCTGCTCAGTGGAAAGTCTGCTTCTTCCAATGCTCCTGCTTGTGTTCCATCTCTCAGTGACTCTCTCCTTGTCAAATAAATAAATAAAATCTTTTAAAAAAAGCATCAGCAGCAGCAAAATGATTTATGAATGTCATGTCATTGAAACTGTTTCTTAAATTAGAAAATTTTCATGCTGCCTATTCTATCACTTTTCCTGTGGGTATAAGTACTTTCTAAATATATGGATGTGTGCATGAATGTACAATGGTAGATCAGCGTTGGGTGGATCCTTCTTGTTTTCATCATTCTTCTCAGGTTGAACACCTTCTATGAACACTGCTTTAGGGTCTCTCTGTATACTGACCTGAGTGTCATTTTAGATCAACTCTAGGTCAAATAACCTTGGTGAAAGCTTGATCCCTTCCATGTTACTGGATGTTTGACAAAATATTCCCATAAAATTAGAAGAATAATGTTTTCTTCTCTAAGATTATTATTCTTCATTTCACCTTAATTTATGAACAATTGTTAGATGCTCTCTAGAAACTAGGAAATGGTGAGAAAAGGATTGTTGTTGGCTTTCTTGCTATTCCAGTAGAATCTGTCATTGGTATAAAACCTACTCAGAAACACTTGGGTGGCTCAGTCAGTGAACTGCTTGCCTTTGGCTTGTGTCATGGTGCCAGAGTCCTGAGATGGAGCCCTGTGCTGGGCTCCCTGCTCAGGGGGTAGTCTGCTTATCCCTCTCCCTCTGCAATCCTCCCCTTACTTCCCACACCCCGGCTCATGCTGTTTGTTGCTCTCTTTCTCTCTGTGTTTGAAATTAAATGAAAATCCGTAAAACAAAACAAAAAACCAACCACTTCAATTCCAAGTCCTCCAATAATTCATGCCTTGGAGTTCTAGCTCTCATTAATATTAGATCTCTTGGGTCATGGGCTATTGCCTCCTTAGACATGCAGACTCCCATCCCACCCCAGTATTCCTGAAAAGAATCTACATTTTTACAAGATCTCCAATACACTGATTTAAAATTCTAGTTCACAATTTGATAAGTACATTTGTAACATTTGTAACCCACTAAAATATCCCACCTAAGAAGTAGCCACAACTTGTACTGTATGATAGTAACACAGTACTCAAAACTGTGTATTCCTTTGTTGAGGACTTCATTTGACAAATTATTTTGGGTAAACACACAGTATTTATACTGGTTTTGTGGATCAAATGCCATCCTCTTACCTCAAAGTCACAGAATACATTAGAGCATATTACTGGGTTAATAATGATTTTCCTGTACATAGGAGGATGTTCTCTGAAGGTAGAACCAGTTGTCCTAATAAAACTGGACTAACATGAGTTCATTGCTTGGTGAGTCACAGATAGAAACTACAACAGACGGTGTTGTCACAGAATGCAAACTTGATTTGCCTCAAAAACAACAACAACAACAACAAAAAGTTCACAGGGAATAACTTACAACATAGAGACTCCTAGAATAAGGGGGAAGATTTTTCTATTATTTGGGGTTAGGGTGATTATTCAGAAAGTGGAGCCTTATCTTGTGTAGGACTGGGCATTTGGTGGCACAAGAGCCTCAAGAAAACCTTCTCTACATACTTTGTATTTATGTAAATGGGCTTTGTGCACCTTCTTCCATGGAGATTTTCATAATACCATGAGATAAAGAGAATTGTAGATCACTCCAACATTTACTGCTTGGTCCATCTGCTTAGGTGTCATGGGGGTAAAGTTCAAATTGGGCCAGCCCAAGCTCTTCCTCAGGGCAATAAGTGCCCTTAGTTGGATAGTTTCTGTTTTCCTGGGAGCAGACTCTGTCCATGGGTGTTTTGAATAAAATGAAGATAAGGTGGAAACAAGAGGGTAAGTAAAATGTGACACAAAGGTCAGAAGGTACAAGCAGGTAACCAAAAAAGGTTGGATCTTGGGTTCAGAGGTGAACATTAACTCCCTCTCTCATCTTAGGGACCATTGTGAACTCTGTCAATGACCACTTGGTGACTGTGTATTTATTGCAGGGACAGCTAACATTCAGGGATGTGGCCATAGAATTCTCTGAGGAGGAGTGGGGATGCCTGACCCACACTGAGTGGGAACTGTACAGGGATGTGATGTTGGAGAACTACAGACACTTCCGCTTACTGAGTGAGGAAGCCTCCTTCCAGATTTCCCAAACCCCACTCTGGGTTTTGCTCCTTCCTGTGAAGACTGTTTCTTGGGAGATTCCTGTTTGAATGACTGGATTTCAGATCCAGGCAGAGAGGGGAATAAGTAGAGGTTTGTAGATGGAGAGAAACATCTTCATGATATTTCCTTCTCAGCTTTCGCTTCCCCTTCCTCAAGGTAACATCATCACTTCTGTAGATTCCTGGTAGTTCTAAGCATTGAGTGGCTTACGTGGTACTACCCACATCTTCTACACCAATTTTCACTCATTATTGTATCTACTACTTGGAAGTGGAGGTCAGGATGGGAAAATTGGCAATCCCTCCTTCCTGTTATAAAGGGGATTTTAAGCAATAACATTTGGGAAACCATTTCCCAAATTTTCTAGATTTCCATTTCCCATTTTCTAGATTCTACAATGTTCTCTCTTCTCTACTGAGCACACCTGTGATTGGAAGCTAGAATCTCCAGCAGTACTTATTTTCCTTTTTTTCTAATTAACAGGTCTCATTGAGTCCAAGCCAGACTTGGTGTCCTTTTGGAAACAGAACAGGTTCTGGGACGTGACAAGAAAGGAGACAGTAGCCTTCCATCCAGGTAGGTGGGAAAGAATGAAGCAGATGACAGAGGTGAGATCCAAATGTGAAAGAGGATGGTTGACCTTAAACTCTGTGGCTTCTGTGCATTTTCTTGAATGGAAATTAGTTCACAAAGCCCAGTGTTGTTGGTCTCTCTCACTGAGGGACATCTGCTATCCAAGAAGTTAAAACTCTTACATTCTTGAAGAATTCTCCTTCAGCTCCAGTGATGTTCCATCATATCCACAGGGAGGGAATGGAGACTCTCCTTGGACGGGGAGGGCCTCCCTAATCTGAGAGTTTCTCCTTTACTGTGAGGGCCCTTGGGAAATCATCCTACTTCTGAGGACTTTCATGTTAAGCCCTTTGTAAGTTCTGTTTTGCCTCCTGTGAGATGTGTGTCAGGGTAGTGCTGAGCATGTTGGAGTATGTGTGGAAATTCTGGAAACACTGGAGACAGACATTTCATGTTTTCAGGTTTATGTTTTTGAGTATTATGGAGGGTTTAATATGAATTATAAAAAACTGAGACTCTGTAACTTCATAAGATCACAAAGTACCTCCCTACAATGAGAAAATTCACATCCTGTATTTCCCTTCAGAAGTTCACAGTCTGGGTGTTCCATTCCTAAATGGTGAAATAATGTAATGTATCTATTTGTTTCCTAGAATTCCTACCTAAATAATGCCATAGGGGAGCTAGGACATTTAGAACTGAATTTATAGCCTCTAATGTAGTCTCAGTTACCTTATTTATTATTAATTGCATCATTTAATAATTTCATCTTATATGAAGTTCTTGTGTGTTTTTCCATTCTAATTAATTGTATATGAGATTCAGTTTTGATTTTTTAGATCCAAAGTTCTGATGAGACATGGACATGTGCTTTATAAGAAGTGAGGGAGATAATTAGTACAATCCCCATATTTAAGAAAAACTTTTGCGTATAAATGTAATTTTACTTCAGGGAAAAATTAGTCGTTAGATTTTTCTTCTAATTTCCTCGTAATATACCTGAATTCATCCAAATACTTTTTTATTTTTATTTTATTTTATTTTATTTTTTTAAAGATTTTATTTATTTATTTGTCATAGAGAGAGAAGCGAGAGCAAGCACAGGCAGACAGAGTGGCAGGCAGAGGCAGAGGGAGAAGGAGAAGCAGGCTCCCTGCCAAGCAAGGAGCCTGATGTGCGACTCGATCCCAGGACGCTAGGATCATGACCTGAGCGGAAGGCAGCCACTTAAACAACTGAGCCACCCAGGCGTCCCCCAAATACTTTTTTAAAAATAAAGTCATTGTCAGTATATTTTCCAAAGTTGGTGTTTATTTAGAAATGAAAGGATTTTGGTTGCTTGGTTCTACAGAATGAATTATAGCTTTACATTCTACATGAAAGGAGGTGTATATTAACATGATACATTTTTAAATGTCTTTGAAGTGTTTACTAGTAAAATCTTTCATTAGACTTTCTTGATATTAATGAATATTGATATTAATGAATATTCATTACAATTTGCTATCAGTGAAGGCATACCAACAATTCCAATGTTTGTGTTTCATGGGGTCACAGTCTGTGTTTGAAAATACAGTTACATAGTGATTTTCCTTTTAGATAATTCATCTATATTTTTATTAAGAAATTTTTATCTTAAATTTAGTCTTATTCTGCTTTTTGCAATTCCACAATAATGTACTTCCTTTTGTCTGGGACTTTCCACAACATGAAGTAGTTGTGCTTTCCTTTTTGCTTGTGTATTTTATTCTAGGGGATGCAAGGGTGGCTTCATCACTTAAGCATCTGCCTTGGCTTAGCTCAGGATCCTAGGGTTCTGGGATTCTAGATTCTACAATGTTCTCTCTTCTCTACTGAGCACAACTGTGATTGGAAGCTAGAATCTTGGAAGCTAGAGTCCCAAGTTGGGCTCCTTGCTCAGCGGGGAGCCCGCTTCTCTCTCTGCTGGCTTCTTCCCCTCTTTGTATGCATGTGCTCTCTCTCACAAATAAAAAAAAAATCTTTAAAAAGATACATTAAAAAAAAACATTTTAAACTGATATTCTCAATTGTGTACAAAATTATTCAACTTATTTCCACCCCTGCACCCACTTTGTTACCAGTATCACAAATTCCATCTTTTATATTGTGTACTTTATTACCTGGGTTTATGATTTAAATGCTTTGATTTTGAAACATTTTGTAGGAGTGCCTGGGTGGCTCAGAGGGTTAAGCCTCTACCTTCAGGTTAGGTCATCATCTCAGGGTCCTGGGATCAAGTTCCCCATTGGGCTGTCTGCTCAGCAGGGAGCCTGTTTCTCCCCCCACCCCACTTGTCTTTCTGCCTACTTGTGATCCCTCTCTGTATATCAAATAAATAAATAAAATCTATAAAGAAAATATTTTGTGGCACAAATAAAAACAACTTGTGCTACCTCATTACAACACTACAGGTTTGTATAATTGTGAAAATATTTGTAATTAGCAGAGAGGTTTATATTGTCCTGTGGTTTTAGTTACTGTTTAGATTCCTTTTACTTGACCTAGAAGGATTTCCTTTAACGTTTCTTGTAGAACAGGACTAGGAGTAAACTTACAGGGGTTTCTATGTGGGAAAGTGTTCATTTCTACCTTTATGGAAAAGTGTTTTCCCAGATAGAGGATTCTTGGTGGATATTTTGATCTTTCAGTTTTGAATACACTATTCCATGCAGTTCTTCCTACCAGGTCTGCTGTGAATCTGAGAAATAATCTTATGGAGATCTCTTAAATAAGATGAGTTGTTTTTATCACACTGTTTCAAAATTCTCATTTTTACTGGTGACTTTTCATAGGTTAATTGTAATGTGTCACTGTGTTCATGTCTTGAATTTTATCCTACTTTAATTTTCCTGAGCTTCTTGAATTTGTCTCTTCTTTCCACAAACATGGAAATTACAAGCCCTTAGATCTTCATATAACCGTTCTGTCCCTTTTACTCTCCCCTACCTTTGGGGTCTCCATAACCTGCCTATGGGACCATTTGTTGGTGTCCCATGAGTCCCTACTCTGCCCTTTTCCACATGTCTCTTTGCTCCTCTTGGCAGATAATTTAAAACCTGGGGTCTTTAAGTTGTCTGAATCTTTATTCTGTTTGATCAAGTCTGTGAGTGACACCTTTGTGTATTTTTAATTTCAGTGATTGTACTTTTCAGCTCCCAACTTTGGTTGATGGTTGTATTTTCTGTCTTTGAGTTTATATTTCTGTTATGTATAGTTTTCCTGATGGCATTTAGTTAAACACTTACATTTCTTCATCTTCCATGACGATCTTTATGACAGTTATTCAAATTCTTCCTCGGACAATAAGTACTTCTTTATTCATTCAGGGCCAATTTTAGAGATTTATTTCATTCCTCTGATTAGAACATGTTTTCCTGATTCTTTGCCTCTGATTTGAAATCAGAATATTTATTTTTAGAGAAAAAAACAACCAGATAATTACATTTTAGCAATGGAAAATGTAGGCATGTGGGTTGCCAACCTCTCCACAATTGAACATCTCTGTGTATCTTTTGTGTCCCCCAAACTGAAAACCATACCTACTTTTGGATGGAAATAGCCTATTTTTGACCAGAACCCTTACCTAGAACATTAACAGTCCATTATCTCATACTTTGCTGGGGTCAATGGTGTAATTGTACTTTTATAATGAAGGAAACTTGAGAAAATAAAACACTAAAACAGTCATAATCAAGGGAAAGTGCTTTACAGTACTGCACTGTATTTGTCAAAAAAAGAAAATTGAGGGGCAAGTGGGTGGCTCAGTCAGTTGGGTGTCTACCTTTGGTTCAGGTCATGATTCTGGGGTCCTGAGATTGAGTCATGTGTTGGGCTCCCTGCTCAGTGGGAAGCCTGCTTCCCCCCTCGCTCTGTCTGCAACCCCCCCTGCTTGTGTTCCTGTTTCTTGCTCTTTGTTACCAGTAATTAGCGGTGACTATTTCTGCTTCAAACAGCCCACCCAGTTTTTAGGTTAGATGTCCCTATGTTGTTTCACAGCCCATGCTCTCCTTATACTCCTGACTTGAGTGAAAAGTGGGTTTTTATCAGTTGTAGAAGCTGATAAAATTATGTTGGGTACCATGTTATGCTTACATTTAAAATTGGATCAATTGAAGAATAGGGATGCCTCAGTGACTTAGTTAAGCATCTGCCTTTGCTCAGAACATGATGGTCCTGGGGAGGAGCTCCATAACTGGCTCCCTGCTCAACCAGATATGTCTCTCTTCCTCTGTTTGCTGTTCCCTGTTATTGTACACACACTTTCTATATCAAATAAGTGAATGAAATCTTTTTTTTTTAAAAAAAAGAAGGATAATAATTCATTATTCAGTATGTGTCATCTTGTGGTCAGCTATACCATGAAAAGGCTACTGTGTATGTGTAGGAAAGAAGACATATATTTTGTGTTAGGTACACAGTGAGTAGGTAGATGCTCTGGTCTTATAAAATAGCTCAGATACCCTAGATATACTCTGTTTTTTTCCATTTCTTCTCTCTGGTGTTGTCTACCCCCAGGCATTGCACTTATTCTTGCCCTTTCTTTGCCCCAGGATATCTGCCTCACCACTAGGAATCAATCCATGTTCCTTGTAGCAAAGGAGACTATCAATCTGATAGAAATTAGAGAATTTTACCTGAAGTCTTTCTGTTTTCCTTCAGGGAAAGCCGTTTTTCCCAAGGTAGTACTCCCTCCATGCCATTGAACACTAGTCTATGGGTCAGTGTAATATATAAATGTCGCACACATGGATGTAGATATTTGAGAACATCTCTTGAACTTCACCACAGCATCTGGTGCAAAGTTGATCACACTTTGTCCTGAAACTAGCTGTTTTTTTCTTTCCTTTTTTTTTTTTTTTCAGATTTTTAAAAAAGATTTTATTTGTTTATTTGACAGAGAGAGAGAGAGATCACAAGTAGGTAGAGCAGCAGGCAGAGAGAGAAGGAGAAGCAGGCTCCCTGCTGAGGAGAGAGCCCGATGTGGGACTCGATCCCAGGACCCTGATCATGACCTGAGCTGAGGACAGAGGCTTAACCCACTGAGCCACCCAGGTGCCCCAAAACTGGTTGTATCAAAAAGGCCCTAGAATTAACAGTATCCTTAATCATAATGCTCAGGGATTTTATGCTACATGTAAATGCATAGCTGATGACCATCTACTTAGACCTGCAATTATTTATGGTATTAGGAGAAAAGTGATTAAATACAGATTTAGAGTGAAAATGTTATATCCAATCCCTTTAAAATTTGTAACCTATATTAATGTCTTGTATACATTTCTTAACTTATTTGAAAAATATTTAGGGACGCCTGGGTGGCTCAGTGGGTTGGGCCGCTGCCTTCGGCTCAGGTCATGATCTCAGGGTCCTGGGATCGAGTCCCGCATCGGGCTCTCTGCTCAGCAGGGAGTCTGCTTTCCTCTCTCTCTCTGCCTGCCTCTCCATCTACTTGTGATTTCTCTCTGTCAAATAAATAAATAAATAAAATCTTTAAAAAAAAAAAAAAAAAGAAAAAAAAAAAGAAAAATATTTAAATAATTTCCAATAAATTTTTTTTAGGAGTTATTTATTTAATTTAGAGAAAGTACAAGGGAGTGAGGCAGGGTGGGGCAGACTGAGAGGGAGAGAGAATCCCAAGCCAACTTCCTGCTGAGCTCAAAGTCTGACCCAGGGCTTTATAATATGATGTTGAGATCATGACCTGATCTGAAACAAAGAGTTCATTGCTTAACCAATTAGCGCCCAGGAGCTACACTTTATTATTATTTTCAATATTTAGTATTTATTTTAGAGAGAGGGAGAGAGTTAGTAGGGTAAAGGACAGAGAGAAAGGGATTTCTGAAGCTGACTCCCTTCTAAGCAGAGAGCTCAATGCAGGGCTCCACCCCAGGATCCTGAGAGCATGACCTGAGCTGAAACCACTTAACCAACTAAGCCACACAGGTACCCCTGTTCCAAATCAATTAAATTTGGATTGCTTTCATTCAAGAATGTGAACTAAAGGGCATCTGGGGTCATCTCAGGAAGCTCAAAGAAGTATATTTGGGGTGGGAGCTCAAGGAAGGTATAGAGGGAAGAGAGAGATGAAAGAAGTGAAGACTCTGTCAGAGTCAGATACATTAATAAATAAAAAAAAATGTGTGTTGTGTATTTTGTGTGTCTTTGTGTCCCAACACTAACATGACCACAGGCATAGCGGGTTTGTAAGAGTGACTTATCTATAGACAACTCAGGGATGACCTGTGACTTAGTTCCTCTAGAGGCGTCCATTTTAGCCTGTGTTAGAATCCACTGGAGCACTTGGAAATCTTGGATTGTTGTGCCTATCCCCATATTACCATATCAGTAGTTCTTAATTTTCTTGTCCTCTAATTTGTCATTTCAACTTTCATGGTTAGTGTTTTTTATTGTTCTTTGGAACTTTTTCTTACATCAAGACCACAGAGATAGAATCCTTTTAGTTTCTGTAAACACATCATTATCCTTAAAATTTCAATCAGAAATGTATTAAAAAATCAATGTATTGTGGGATTTCTGTAGTAACTGAAGTTTTCTATTCTTTTTTTATCCCCCCAACATAGCTAACAAGTTGAAATGTATTCTGAAATGTTGTGCTTTTTTTTCATTTGCTTACAGAAGTCATTTCTTGATATGGATTCACATTGCCACAGTCTTGGAGTCAACTTCTCTGTGATTTGTCTCCATCTTTTCCTTCCTCTAGTCCTGCTTAGCAAGCACATAGGACCACACAACCCATGTCAGTTGGGATGTCATAAACCTTCCATGGGCCACTCGACTCAGATGAATGATCATTCCTCTTCCCACAGTAGAGTGGCCTCTGGGGCTTGGTAATAGCAACAGTCTTCATGTTACAGGCTGTAGCTGGAATCCTGGCAACCTGATGGGTGTTTTACCATTATGTCTTTATTTCACTGGATGTAGGTGAAGTTATACAGATTTATTGCCAAACACATGAGTATAGTCAATAGGTTTGTCTGGGATAAAGCCAAGAGGGCACTGTGGTGCCCCTGGAGAGAAGTCAGGCAGACAACCTGGGGGCAGACAACATGGAAACAACCATCTGAAGGATGGCACAGAGTGGAAGATTATTCAGTAGTCTAGAAGCCCTATCCTGAGATGAAACTTTCAGTGAGATGCATTTTTTAGAGCACAGAAGTTGGATGGTACCATTTCCCTCTCCCACCCTATAGCATAAACATAGAACCCCACTCAGCAGGGACACTGGCTGTCTGCTTTTTTGCACTGAGCCCCACCTCCCTGTGTCCTGGTGGGACTGCCCTTCTCAGTGAGGCTTGCCTCAGGACCAACAAGCTGGGCCCCTGCCCATACCACATCTGCTGAGCAGATTTCTGTAGGCCCTCAGCTCTGGGGGAGTTCATGTCAGGTCTCCTATCACAAGTAGACCAGAGCTCACCTAGTCACACTGAGGCTAGGGTCCAAAGATTTCCCACAGCAAGCAAGGAGAGCCTCTGCAGAACCCTGGCCTGAAGGATTAAAGAGGACACATCAGTGGATTTTCCAAATACAGAAGAAGGCAGAGTCTTAGACAAAATACAAAGATGAAAAAACTTATCTTACATGAAATGAGATATGGCCATGGCTAGAGATCTAAGGGAAAGAGAAATGAGTAACTTGCTTGATGGAGAATTTAAGGCAACAATCTTAGGGATATTCCCAGGGATGAGAAAAGAATAATGAGAACCTTAAAATAGAGAGCAGAATTAAAAAAAAAAAAATGGGAGCATGTGTGTAGCTCACTCCATTAAATATCTGACTCTTGGTTTTGGTTCAGGTAGTGATCTCAGGATCCTGGGATCTAGCCCCAAGTTAAGTTCCTCATTCATTGTGGTGTCTGCTTGCTATTCTCCCTTCCTCTCCCTTCTTGTGGCTTCTACTCATGCTCTCTCTCTCTCTCTCTGTGTGTCTCAAATAAATAAATCTTTTAAAAAAATCAAAGAGATTAACAATGCAATTAATCAGTTTGGAAACAGACTTGATTCAATGAACAGGAGGCAGGAAGAAATAGAGGAATAACTATCTGACCTAGAGGACAATGAATGAATGAATGAATGAATGAATGAAAAATAATGAATCTGAATCAAAGAGAGATGTATCATCTCTCTCAAGATTTCATTTAGGGAACAGAGTGACTCCATCAAACATAGTATCATTCTTAGGTCTTGGGCTTTTCTGTGTTGGGACAGTTTGTTCCCAAATTAAACTGTTATTCTGGTCTAAGAAGATTTCCAATTTCTTTAGTATAAGGTTGACAATTCAGTCTTAGTAACTTGTGCATTTTTATGAATTATCTGTGTATTATTTTTCTAAGTTAACTGATTAGTATATAATTGTTGATCTAATTAAAGCATTGCCAGTTTTGTTTATTATTTTTGTTAAAAAGAGCATTACACCCTTGAAACAGTATACATTTTATGTTAATAAAAAAGAAATGTTTTTTAAAAACCAACGAAAAGAAAAAACAATAAAAAAATAAAATGAGCATTACATTCAATGTATTATAGTTTATTCTGCTCTATTATGTTTATTTCACATTTTTGTTATTTTCTTTCTCTACTAAATTTAAGTATTTTTTTGGAAAGGAAAACTAATTTTCAGTAGTTTTTCCCTTATTTTATTTATTTATTTATTCATTCATTCATTCATTTATTTATTTTAAAAGAGAGATCACAAGTAGGCAGAGAGGCAGGCAGAGAGAGAGAGAGAGAGAGAGAGGAGGAAGCAGGCTCCCCGCTGAGCAGAGAGGCCGATGCGGGACTCGATCCCAAGACCCCGAGATCATGACCCAAGCCGAAGGCAGCGGCTTAACCCACTGAGCCACCCAGGCGCCCCTCTAAAGGTAATTAAAGAACATTGCTCCTGGTTCCCTATATTAAGGATTTTAGATTTACAAATATGGGAAAAAGTAGGTCACGAGTTAAAACTTTCGTATATGAAAGGAAAGCAAATTCCAGTCACTATATGGCCTACTTGGACCCTCATTCGCTCCGTTTTGGAGCCTTTACAAACCCCTGATTCGGAGAGCAATAATGAATGTTTAGGAGAAAATAAAAAAGAGGAACCTGAACATGCCATCCAGGAGGAGAAACAAATTATTAAGACCACCAGAAAGGAATATAGAAAGGAGGAAACTCCTCCTCCTCCAGTAACAGAACAAAAGGTGCCCATGTCACTGTTGCCATCGGCTCTGCCGTTCTATAGGAGGGCACCATTTAATGAAAAAGATGGAAAGTACATGCTATCGGCTGTTCAGAAAGGCCTCCTTGAAGCACAGCGAGCAGGAGACCTAGATGCCTTGCATTTTAATTTCCTGGTTATTATTACAGAACATGTCGCTCCAGGACATGATCCTAACAACCCTAATGGTATCTATGAGGCCAAGCATGAGCAGTTTCCCTTCAAATTGTTGAAGGAACTAAAACAGGCAGTACAAAACTATGGAGCTAATTCTCCATTTACAACAGGAATTATTCAAGGCATCGCAGAAGGCAATCGACTTATTCGACGGATTGGTCATTGCTAGCAAGAACAGTTCTATCTCCAAGTGAGTTCTTGCAGTTCAAAACATGGTGGCAAGATCAAGCAGAAATAGCAGCTGCCCATAATAGAGCTCATAACATTCCTATTTCCATGGAACAGATTATGGGTCTTGGACCATGGGCCCAGGTTCAAGACCAGATGTTAATGAATGATCAAGCTGTTGAGCAGCTCCGGCGTTGCTGTTTGAGAGCATGGGAGAGAATAGAATCTCCGGGAGATAAGTGTTCTTCTTTTCAAAAAGTGGTACAGGGTCCAAGAGAGCCCTATACTGATTTTATTGCAAGATTACAAGAGGCTGTCAGAAGACAGATAAATAATATTGAGGCTGTGGATACCATCATGCAACTGTTGGCTTATGAGGATGCTAATTCTGATTGTAAGAAGTTGCTAGTGAAAGACTCCTCCCCTAGAAGATAGATAGGATAACTAACCACTTGTTTGCTTTTCTGTAACCCGCTGGCTTTTAGGTATAGACCAGGTTATTAATTAGGTTATTAATTGCTTATTAATGGCTCTTTTGCCCTTCTGTAACCGCTTGGCTTATAGAAATAATAGAGACGCCATGATGGCATTCCTACCTTCCCCCTTCTTGTTCCCCTTTCCCGCCTCTCTCCTCCCGCGCGGGGGCCCTCAGAACCAATCAGCTTGTTCCCCCTTCCCGCCTCTCTCTTCCCGTCCTTAGAGCCAATCAGCAAACTCCACGTATGCCTTTTTCAAAAGTTCTAACTGTCAACCAATCAGTTGCGCCCCACCCAAAACTTGTTTGTACCTGTCTATAAAAACCCGGCGCCACCACAGCCGGGTGTGCTCAGCTAGCAGGAGCTGCTGACCACCCGCAGGCGCGCGCTGACCACCCGCAGGCGCCTGCGTAACAATAAAGAACCTCTTGCTGATTGCATCCAGTGGCAGTGTTGGATTCTTGGGTAAGGGGATCCGCGGGTCTTTCAGCTAGCACCCTTTAAAGGCAAGGGAACATTGATAGATTATATTAAGCTATGTCAAGGGGTAGGAACAGAGACCTATAGAGCTGATTTGTTAGCTCAAGCCATGGCTGCTCTGACCACAGGAAAATTTAAAGGACAGTGTTTCAACTGTGGGCAAACAGGGCACAAATATTAATCTTACTTTTGGATATCAAAATAGGCCAATATGTATCGGCAATCATTCCAGTTGCCTTATCCCTGCTAATCAGAGATGGTTGGTGGACCTTCCTACTAATAATTATTTGACTAAAGCTCAGTTACATTTACTCTCCGTTAAAGGATTCCAAACCTACAAATATCGGGGTCCTAGCTATAACGCAGCAGCCCCTATTCCCAAATGCAAACCAACACAGATGTGGTCAGATGAGGGAATTCGCCCTTTATGGAAGGATTGTAGAGCAGCTCACCCCAGTATTGTTATTAATGATTCCTACTGAATTGTATGGGACTGGTCCCCTAAGGGGATGGCAGTCACCAATTGCACTTGGGAACCCTGATCCCCTCATCGAAAGATAAAATGGCAAGTTTTTGATGATCCCATTTTACCGCAAACCTTAGCTTCAGGAGATGCACCTCTGGTGTGGCTTGGGCAAGGACTTTCTATGCCATCTCCTTTTGTTGATTATCATAAAAGACAAAAGAATTTATGGAAGGTTACTACTGCTTTAAGTCATGTAAGAGTTTGGAATGGCTCTTACATTCATCAGTCTAATAATTATGCATTTTCTTTTTTCCTCATGGATGAAGAATGGGTAAGAACATGTGTTAGAGATCCCTATGTTTTTGTTATTGGCAAAATGACTTTTATTCATAGTAATAGAGAAATAGACTGTCTAAACTGTAAGATGTTCACCTGTGTAGATAAGAATGTTTATAAAGACAATTCTATCATTCTTTTAGCTAGAAGAAGAATAGGCATTTGGCTGCCAGTGAAACACCACCGTGTTTGGGAAAGTTCTCCAGACGTACATATACTTTTAACAGTATTGAAGAACTGGGTTCATAGAACAAAAAGATTTATTGGGTTACTTATAACAGCTATTCTAGGAATTATAGCCATTACTGCTACAGCTGCCACTGCAGAAGTGGCACGAGAATGCTAGCAAGGCCTGGAATCAACAAACGTTCATAGATCAAAAATTAGATGGACGTGTCTCTGATTTAGAAACAGCCATGATATATATAGGAGATGATCTTCAGAATATAAAGCTTAGACTTCATATTTTATGTGATTTGAATGTTTCTTCTTTCCCATGCCTATAATGAATCAGAAGTATCTTGGAGCAAAATTCGCCAACATATTACTATCCATTATGGTGATAATCTAACCTTAGATATTATACAACTTCAAGATATGATCCTAAGTATTACTCACTCATCATTGCAATCTGTACCAGGAGTGAGTTTTACTCAAAGAATTAATGATATTCTGTCTGATTTAAACCCTTCTACTTGGATCACACAAACTGGTCTCGGTGTTATAAGTGGATTGATTATTCTTGTTATTGCTGTAATCTTTTTATGCTTAGTCCTCAGAAGCATGCGCAAATCCCTCCAACGACTGAAAAATCAAGAAGCTGCAAAATCAACTTTTCTACTTCTTCACAAACAAAAGGGGGGAGATGCTGCTGCCCCTCGGAACAATTTGTTACTTAAACTGTAACCCTTGGAGGATTTTACTAGTTGCCAAGCACATTTAGATATGGCCTTAAGAAAAACATATACTGACAACAGGTCTTTGGGGAGAAGGACGATATATGACCGTGAAGCTGGGCAGCTGGGGATGCCCGGCTTGCTCAGGGTAGAATGCCGCCCCTTCACAGAAGCGGGGCAGCCGGAATGCTTGGCATGCCCAGGGCAGAAAGCCGCCTGCTTCAGGGAAGCCGAGCACCTGGGAACGCCCGGTCAGCTCAGGGTGGAACGAAAACCGCCTGCTTCCCTTTTTCGTGATCGCTCCTTTCTCTTCCCAGAAGTGCTCGTTGTTAGTTAGAGGAGTCCTTTGAATGTGCTTGGTTAACTATAAACATTACCATCCGCCTTGCTGACCTGCAAGAAGTGACTAATGTGTGACCTTCATCAATCCTTCTGTTGGCTATTGTTTTCTATCCAATAAAAGTGAGACTGTGGAGTTGCTCGTCGTGGCAGCAGTCCTTTTCGACTGTTGTCCCCTGCTCCCAGTCTTTTGCAGCTGACTTGTTTGTGCCTAATTCTTCTCTTGTCGCCGACTGGAAGCAGCACTTGATGATCTTGTAAAAAGGGAAAATGTGCTGTTGATTCAGATTGCTATTTATTGTGGACTTTGAGTGACTATTTGTCACAGGTGGAGTTTTGCAAACTTCGTCATTTGTAGTGTCTTTGTCTAGTTTGCCTGAGCTGGTAATGCTGGTTTCACAGAGAGATTGTTCTGCTAGTTTCCCTGATCGTCACTCCTTGGAAATGTTTGAGATTTGCAGTCCTTTCTTTTTCAGTGTCTGTCTTTATATAAACCGAATTCATCCGGCACACAATTTTTGTTTATTGGGAGTTTTTTCTTTTATTCATCCTTCATTCTGCTTTGTGCTTATAGATCAGTTATTTATTAATTTTTTTGAATGATGGAGTCTAAATTGGTTATACTTTCTTTTTGAAATTCATACTCATCTTTTAGTATGAATTGGTGGGCACTGATTACCCACTGTTTCCTTTATAAGTACTTTTATTCTTATGGTCATTTATAGTGTATTTACCTTTACTTCTTCACCTCTCATTTTAGTCAGTCTTTTCTCTTTTATTCTTAATTTAGTTCATGGGTTGTCAATGATGTTGATCTTTTCTGACAAACGAATCTTCCCATGGTTGATATATTTCTATTTTTTGGTACTCTGGTTTAATTCAGTTTTCTGTTTCAGTTTCCATCATTCTGCTAATTTTGCACTCATGCGACCCTTTTCCTGATGGTTAGAGATAAAGGAAATTGATTTTTGAGACAGCAAATATGTGTGACCATACCGCAGAATTATATATTAGGATATATGGTCAGTATGTTGTGTGCCATGTTACATTTCCATGGAGAAATGAAGTCCTGATGAGTCCTTCTCAGCCATCTTTCTGACATTGTCTGATTGACCTGATGCTTCTATATTAGCATTCAAGGGTATATTCTTCTGAATGTAGTAAGTGCAATGATTTTATTTTATTTGAAATCTTTCAGCTATATCCTCATCTGACATGCAGAGTTTCCCCCAAAAGTGCAGCATAGAAGGTTCTTTCCAGAACGGACCAATGCACAGACACAAACATAGCGCTGTTGAGATTTTACACTTATGCACAGACTGGGGCAATGATGGGGACAGTGAAGGGCATCAACAAAATCCTGGATGATACACCCAAACCAAAGCAATTGCACTTAAAGAGAATCTCACTGCCCCAAATGGTGAAGGATATAAACTGCTGTGGAAAACCTCGCTTTTTAAGTGAACTGTTTCGGCAGAGCAATGTGTTTCTGTCAGCACAAGCTCCAACCAGATAGTCAAACAAGCTATTTGTGGACAGACCATTTGGAACATCTGAAAAGTAACCTAGTCCATGATGAGAATAATGATTTGAGCCATTCGAAAGATAGGATTGGCCTGACCTTTCAGCCAGATGTTTCTGATCATCAGAAATTTAGAAATAACAAAGTGTTCAGTGGGATCCTTTTGAGAGGGGCTTCACTGAGGAGTCAACCCTCCAGAATGAGCAGAGGCTTTTCACTGGAGACAGACTTGCTCAGTGCCCTGAATCTGAGAAAGCATTGAACCAGAGTTCCAGTGTTCAAAGATGTGTCAGGGCTAGGTTTGCAGAGAACCATTATGAATGTGATAAATGTGGGAAAGGCTTTCATCCAAGTTCTAACCTCAGTATACATAATGGTCAGCATTTGGGAGACAGTCTTCATAAATATAATGAATGTTGGAAAGCTCGTAAGCAGTCCTCCAGTGTTGGTGATCATCAGAGAATTCATGAGGGAAAAAACCCATTCAGATGTAGTAAAGCAGGGACCATGATTAGTCAGTCATCAAGCCTAAATATCAATAAGATAATTCCTAAAGGAAATGACACTTACATTTTTAAAGAATGTGGTAAATCCTTGGGCTGCCACTCAATACTATCTCAACATTAGCAAATGCATACTGGAGAAAAAATGAAATATGAAGAAGGTGGTTAAACCTTTAAGGACTGTTCATTAATAAATGGACATAAGCAAATCTGTACTGGAGGGAAATTTTACCAATGTCAAGAATTTGGAAAGTCACTTAACCACAGCTCAAAGCTTACACAACATCGTAGAGTTCATACTGGAGAGAAACCTTACCAATGTGAAGAATAAGGGAAGGCCTTTAAACAGAGCTCAGAGCTGACCCAACATCAGATAATTCATACTGGAGAGAAACCTTACAAATGTCAAGAATGTGGCAAGGCCTTTAACATTAGCTCAAGGCCTACTTATCATCACAGAATTCATACTGGAGAGAAACCTTACTAATGTCAAGAATGTGTCAAGGCCTTTAGGTGGCCCTCAAACCTTACTTGACATCCCATAATTCATACAGGAGGGAACACTTTACAATATCAAGTATGTGGTAAGACCTTTAACCGGTCTTCAGACCTCACTCAACATCACCAAACTCATAGTGGAGAGAAACATTACCAGTGTCAAGAATGTGGTATGGCCTTTATCCAGGCTTCAGCCCTTACTCATTATCATAGAATTCACAATAGAGAGAAAGCTTACCAATGTCAAGAATGTGGCAAGTCCTTTAAACAGAGCTCAGTGCTTACCCAACATCATGTAATTCATACTGGAGAAAAACCTTACAAATGTCAAGAATGGGTGAAGGCCTTTACGTCACCCTCAGAGCTTATTAAACATCAAATACTTCATATTGGAGAGAAACCTTACCAATGTAAAGACTGTGGAAAGGCCTTTACATGGCTCTCATCACTTACTAAACATCACCAAATTCACACTGGAGAGAAACCTTACAAATGTCAAGAATGTGGCAAGGCCTTTGTCCAGTAGGCACACACCTTACTAAACATAGAATTCATACTGGAAAGAAATCTGACAAGTGAATTTAATGTAGCAGAGCTTCTTTTTTTTAAAGATTTTATTCATTCATTTGACAGAAATCACAAGTAGGCAGAAATCACAAGACAGAGAGGCAGGCAGAGAGAGAAGGGGAAGAAGGCTCCCCACTGAGCAGAGAGCAGGATGCCTGCTCTCTGGGATCATGACCTTAGCCAAAGGCAGAGGCTTTAACCCACTGAGCACTCAGGTGCCCTTGTGGCAAAGCTTTTAACACACAAACAACCCTCACTGGACATGAGAAAATTAATACTGGAGAAAAACCTGCAAATGTAATGTATATGAGAAAATTCATACTGGAGAAAAACCTGCAAATGTAATGTATATGAGAAAATGCCCAACGACTGCTCCTCCCTTACTGCATATCTAATTTTATATAGGAGAGTAACTGTACACAGAGAGAGCATGTGTCTGACCTCTCAAAGGAACTCCCAACTTACTTAACATCCTAGTTACCATATAGGAGCAAAACTGTAAAATGTAAAGAAAATGAACAAGACTTTTTTGGAATTCAATCCTTACTCAGTCTCACAAAATGCATATGAGTTTCAAACCCTTGTAACATAATGTGGGTAGATGTTCATTTTAATATACACTTGATATTATGCACCAGAGAGTGCATTCAGGAAAGTAACTCGAATGGGATAAATATTTAGAAGACTATTTAATTGCACATTAAATTCCAATAAATGTAACATAAATCAAGTAAAAGGAATACTTTATTCACTCTATTTAGACACTACTCTGTATGAAAATAGTGATTATATGGAAAATTCAAACATTTAGAACGTGTATATGGTATTCTGCTTCAACAGATTTAGTGAATGGACTTTTACACATGTATAAGGGATTTCAATATTTTTATGTTTTACATTGACCCTATGTAACTTTTGTGACTAACAATATTCATGTATTTTACTCTGAAATCTCTCCTGAGAATCCCTTTACTCCTGCTGAATATAGAAGAGCATGTGGCTGATTGTTGCTCCATCAAAGATACCAGATGCCCTGCTACATTAAGTGAATGTGCACGTGCTTAATTTTCTATGGAAGATCTGGGACGCCTGGGTGGCTCAGTTGGTTAATTTTCTATGGAAGATGTAGGACTGTATAATATAAAACATACAAGGAAAATCTCTGTGGAGATGCTTATGGTCACAACAGTGATATAAGTTACCATGAAGTAGGTGTTCAGGACACATACTACTCCATGTTTTAAACTAAAGAACTTCCTCAATATTAGAAATGCAAGGTTTTACTAATTGCTCTTTAAGAAAAAGGAGGTGGCAGGCAGTACACTACCGAGGCGTCTTTGTAAGCACCATTGATTCATAGTATGACTTGATGTGGTTAAATGAGGAAATCCTGAAAGATGAGAAGCAGGGTAGCTAACCCTTCCCTACAATGCCATACCATTGAACACACACATTTCTTAGAAATGTATCTCAGTCCTGAAATTTTTGGAAATAGGGACTCTCACATCCTTCCAACAACACGCGAATGCTTCTGCACATGTGCATTCTCTATTTTGAATGGTGATGATAGACTGGATTTGAAATGCATAACTTAGTGCATGTGTGAACTTAATATATTTTCATTAGTAAAACCTAGTGTGTTTTAACATATGGATATGGTTGTGTCATGAATGATGTGTTATCCTACCTCCAGTGTTAATCTCTCTCATTGAAGGTTGCAGGATAATGATGGAATCAATCACCTGTTTGGCACTGGAGTAAAACAATATACCTAGTAATCCATTTTCCCAGTGGTCTGAAGTTTTCAGAGATATGTGACTGTTTAACCCCTAGTCTGAGCTCTGATTTTCTCCTCTTTGTGAATACGATGATATTACAGTGGGTGTATTACTGAGGTATGTAACATAGAGATATTGTTGGTGTTTTAGCTCACATACTCCATGATGCTGTTACTTGGCATCAATTTTGTGTAGCTAGTAGTTTTGTCAAGGCCTTACACTGACAGGAGCCCTTCTCACTAGTGCATTCCCCAGTCAACATGCCGCAGGGTCACAAGTTAGTGGAAGATCTGATAGGATATTTGTACTCTGTCCTTATGACCCACCATCTCTCCTTCCTCTTAATGCTTTTCCTCCCATGTCCCTCAGAGAACACTCCCCCTCCCCCAGGACTTCCCTAAATATGTTTTAGTCAGAATGGCATATTCTGCACTTAGACTTGGGACTCTATAGCTCTGCATCATGGCCCCAAATGAAATCATGTGCCCCATATTCTACACTGAGTGTTGTTTTGATGTGTCTATGAAGTACACATGTGCATATGACCATGCTATGTGTGTCATAGATACACCTTAAGAAAGAGAAATCTATCCTATTAGGAGTGGTGTTGTAGTCCAGGGAAGAGACAGAAAATATTTAAGATGAAGAATTAGCATGTAGAAGAGTTGCCGAGTTTCCCAAGTGACTCCCCAGATGTAGAAAAATAAATTTTACTTGTTTTATATCCTACTTATCTCTAGATCTCCAGTTGTATTCCCCCTCATTTTTCTTTCCATATGCATAGGCACCACAGGCATTCTTTTTTGCCTGTGCTACAGAGACAGTGTCCTCAGATAATGTTTCATTGAGATTACATAGATGGAAACCAATGGGTATTCAGACATTTAGCATGATGATGTGGGATGTGAATCTCAGAAAAATTTGAGGAAGTCACTACCCTTATAAAGAATGACAAGACCTATTAATAGGAAATATGAGGAACTCTTTACAGTGTGGGGAGGGAATAGGAGGTGGCTCCCTTTAGTCACTGTAAAGGCACAGGCAGCTCTTGCTGGTGTCATCTGATGAATACATGTAATGGGGAAACAAAAGTCATTTTTGCCAAATATGGGTTTCTCTGGCTAGGGAAGTCCTGTTTTATCTTGATGATTTTATTGACCTCCTGTGTCTTCCTGAGGACTAATGCTTTTGGATGTCACTGATTTCTGTACTTCCCCTGGCTAGATCTGTGACAAGGGATGGAGGAGGTTTTGGAGGATGCAATCATGTGGGCAGCTTTAAGATGTCATGTGGTTGAATAGATGTTTGAGACAAAGAAGCCTTCTGGGCAGTAGAATAGGCCAGATCAGCAAGGCATGTGCTATGGTTGTTCCTAAGGCCTGTTTCCCAGGTACTTAACCCCAGTGAAGGTAATAAGGTCCACTGTGGTTGGGTGATCATTCAGGGAAGCTCCTTCCTACTGTGTGGGACCTTCCTCCCTTTCCTCAGCACCATAATGGGTGTCATTCTATGGGTACCTGGGTGGTTCAGTTATTAAGTGTCTGCCTTAGGCTCAGGTCATGAGCCCTGCATCGGGTTTCATGTTCAGAGGGAAGCCTGCTTCTCCCTATCCTTCTGCTGCTGCTTGTGTTCCCACTCTCACTGTGTCTGTCTCTTTCAAATAAATACAATCTTAAAAGAATAATATTTTTATTGGGGGGTAGGAAAAGAATAAATGAAACAAGATGGGATCAGGAGGGAGACAAACCATAAGAGGCCCTTAATCTCACAAAACAAACTGAGGGTTGCCGGGGGAATGCCGGGAGAGGGTGGTAGGGTTATGGACATTGGGGAAGGTATGTGCTATGAAGTGTGTAAACCTGGTGATTCACAGACCTGTACTGCTGGGGCTAATAATACATTATCTGTTAATAAAAAAAATTAGAAAATGGAGAAAAAATAATATTTTAAAAAATATAAGGAAACTGGTAGAATCATTTATAATCTACTTCTGTCTGCAAGGCCCACCCCCTTAAGCCCTAAGCATGCAACCAACCACCTCCTTCAGACATTAAAAGTATAGCTCTTAGGGGCTCTGGGGGTGAGTCAGTTAAGGGTCTCACTTTGGCTCAGGTCATGATGTGAGGTTCCCAGCACATAGCCCTGCAGTGGGCTCCCTGCCCAGTGGTAAGTTGGTTTCATCTCTCTTCCTCTGCCCACCACCACCCACCACCAGGAGGGTGTCTCTCTCAAAGAAAAAAAAGTGTAGCTCTTTCTGAGCACAAGTCCCACCCACATGCTACTTCAATAAACTTATTAAGTTGCACCATAAAACATCACAGAAGTTCTTCCTGACCACTGCGCTGAAGGATCCAACAATTTTGTTATCCAGAAACCCAAGCTGGCTGCCATTCCATTGAAAAGCCAATGCATAGGGTATGAGTTTTGATTGGAATGGTATATCAGCATTATTCAGGAGGCAAGCCAATTGGAAAGAAGAAAGACTTATGATCAAAAATCAACTCCAAGGAATTTACCACGCCTTCAGAGTTTAGAAGGAGCTTGAGGACAGTGAATCAGGAGGAGGGAACAGGACAGTCTGACACAGTTCTTTTTTTTTTTTTTTTTTTTTTTTTAAAGATTTTATTTATTTATTTGACAGACGGAGATCACAAGTAGGCAGAGAGGCAGGCAGAGAGAGAGAGAGGAGGAAGCAGGCTCCCTGCTGAGCAGAGAGCCCGATGCGGGACTCGATCCCAGGACCCTGAGATCATGACCTGAGCCAAAGGCAGCGGCTTAACCCACTGAGCCACCCAGGCACCCCTGACACAGTTCTTGATGGCCTGTGCGCTCACTGTGCCTCCTACGGACATTACAGAGGTGCTTACAGGATGTGTATGTGTCCCCAGGCGTGGTTGTGTCAGAGGGTGGGATTACCAGTCCTTCTTAGAGACAATGTGTGATATATAGATGTACAGAGAAGGCTTTACTCCATTCAAGGAAAGGTGCACGCAGAAACTTAAAGGCTTTTAAGTTGGCCCGAAAGGCCAAGGGAGGGTTTCAATTTAAATTAGAAACCTGTCCTGGGGCTCCTGGGTGGCTCAGTGGGTTAAAGCCACTGACTTTGGCTCAGGTCAAGATCCCAGGGTCCTGGGATCAAGCTCCGCGGTAGGCTCTCTGCCCAGCGGGGAGCCTACTTCCCTTCCTCTCTCTGCCTGCCTCTCTGCCTACTTGTGATCTCCTTCTGTCAAATAAATAAATAAAATCTTAAAAAAAAGTTAGAAACCTGTCTTCAAGGTTTGTCCTGTGATACAAATGGCATTATCACCTTCTGCTATGATGCCGAGTTGTGTGTGTGTGTGTGTGTGTGTGTGTATTCAAGAATCAATTAGATGGAGGACTTTTATTAGGAAGAGAGCGGATCATGATGTGGGAAACAAAGGCAGAAGAAAACATACTAATATCCTTATACCTACAGGTCATTGACATATCCTTGAAATAGGCAGAGTGACATTGCTCCAAGGACTCAACAGTCATGATGTTAATAGGTTGCTAATGGTAAAAGACAATCATGACCTGAATTCCCCAACCCCCACCAGGATCCTGTCAGTCTACTTTAACATAAAATATTTCCTTTGGAAACTTCCCTTTTCTCTCAAACACTCTAGCTGCCTATTGGTAAACATCTTCCAAGCAGATGAACCACGGATAAAAATCAGAAGGGTCCCATGAGTAAGGATTTGTGGTTGGTAATAAATGACCTTTTCCCAAGAACTGATAGCACCCTCAAGGTTCTGGATACCTTGCTTCCAAAATTCCTTAGATATTTGTGCTATCCCAAACCCCCCTCCAACTTGAAAGTATATAATGGGCCACACCTCATGACAGAGTGCGGTCTTTCTTCCCCTGGGTCCTGTCCCCCTGATTTCACAAAATCACCTTTTGCACCATAGACATCTCGAGAATTCTTTCCTTGCCATAGGTATCAAACCATAACATTGTTTCCTACATGGATACCAGAGAGTAACAGTTTATATCACAAATAGTTGCCTACCTATAACAGGCACATGAAAGAATGTTCAACATCATTAGCCATCAGGGAGATTAAAATCAAAACCATATTGAAATACCACCTTACACCAGTTAGAATGGCCAAAATTACAAGACAGGAAAGAAGTTTTGGAGAGGATGTGGAGAAAGGGGGACCCTCTTACTCTGTTGGTGGGAATGCAAGTTGGTGCAGTCACATTGGAAAACAGTGTGGAGATTCCTTAAGAAATTAAAAATAGAGCTACCGTATGACCCTGCAATTGAATTTCTAGGTATTTACCCCAAAGATACAGATGTAGTGAAAAGAAGGGCCCTTGGTACCCCAATGTTCATAGCAGTAATGGCCATAAGCACTAAAGTGTGAAAGAGCCAAGATGACCTTCAACACCCGAATGTATAAAGAAGCTTTGGTCCATATATACAATGGAGAATTATGCCTTCCTCAGAAAGGATGAATACCCAACTTTTGTATCAACATGGATGGGACTAAAAGAGATTATGCTGAGTGAAATAAGTCAAACAGAGAGAGTCAATTATCATATGGTTTCACTTACTTTTGGAGCATAAGGAATAACACGGAGGATATTAGGAGAAGGAGAGAAGTGTGTTGGGGAAATCAGAGGTAAGGGATGAAGCAAGAGATACTGTTGAATTTGAGAAAGAAACTGAGGGTTATGGAGGGGATAGAGTGGGAGGGGTTGGGTGAGCTTGGTGGTGGGTATTAAGAAGGGCATGTATTGCATGGAACACTGGGTGTGGTGCAAAAGCAATGTTGTAATATTGGAAAAAAATAAAATTGAAAAAAAAAAAAAAAGAAGAAGAAGAGTTGCCTACCTGGAGGACCAACCATTGTTTGATAAATATTTCATCTTTCCTTTCTCCTCTGAATATAATCCCCTCTTTGGAAATTCGAAATCCTACCTCCTCCTTCTTAAGTCACCATGACACAGAAGCTTCAATCACCTTGCAAGGACCTATTTAGCAAGAGGCTTTCATTAAAGTTAACCTGTCCCTGCTCCCCTTCCCCCAGGGGATTTACTTAAAAACAAGTCCCGGAAACCAGCTCCAAGTGACAAAGCCCAGAAACAAGGGGGGTCAGGCCAAGTGGAGAGGTCCTATCAGAGAGGGTTTGCATACTGTTTCCCTAGCTACCAAGGAGTCTGGACCGCCCTTTGGGCGCATTTCAGGCACGAATTCTGACCAAGGTGATAGGCTGGTTCAAATGTCTACTAGGGTAAATCGTAATTCAATAGGTTCTAGCATCACTGTGGAGTTTCCGTGTGTGTGTGTGTGTGTGTGTGTGTGTGTGTGTGTGTGTGTGAGACAATCTCATTGGCCACCTGAGCTTGGCCGGGCCCGACCACATGGCCTTTGCCCTTAAAAGCTAGTCTGTGAAAGGAAAAGGGTCGCTCTCTCTTGTAAGAGATGCGGCCCCGAATGTTTGGTTAGATTCTTGATGCTTGGCACAAAAGAAATCTTTGCTTGACCTTTGCTTTATATCAGTCTCACTCCTTTAATCTCAGACCCATTATTGGGGCGTAACACTCCTCGCTTTGAGCCTCATGTCTTTCTCATTCCCATAATTAAGAACTTCATTGTTTTCTCTACTGAAAATGTCTTACATCATTTTAAGCCTTAGACCAGCCGAAGAATTGAGAACAGTGCAGGAAAAACAAACCTTCCTCTCCTCACATTGATTCTGTTGTGTGAACTGACCTCCGTGCTTCAGACCCAGAATAGAACGTGCAGACAGAGCTGGGGATCAAGGGCAGCAGGAGCTTCATTGCTTTGCCAGCCAAGCAGGCCTCAGCAGGTTGGGGCCCTCAAACCTTCAGCCCACCTGGGGAAATAGGCCAAGGGTTTGCTAAGAGATGCTGGATAATGGCCGATTTCCAGAGGAATTTGTCTGTGCCACCAGCCCTGTTCATAATGCTGTCAGGGTGGAACCAAGTTCCTGAAACAAAGGGCTGAGAAGTGAGAAGAGGTCTGTGGGGAAGAGAAAGGTTACTTTTTTGGAAATGGAGTCCCAATGAAGCATTAATTGCTTTTTCCTTTGTTCAACTTGATGCCTTTCAAGTGGTTTTCATTTCAGTCACCAAGATAGTTGTTGTCAGAAGACTGCATACTTTACACTGAGAAACCACTCAGTGTTTTCTGAAATGGCTAAAATAAAGAAAAAGGATAACATCCAATTTTCCTGAGAATGCTGAGAATTAGAATTCTCGTACATCGCTGATGGGAGGGTAAAAAGAACATGCAGTGTGGAAAACTGTGTGGCAGGTCCTTATAAACCGAAACACTGAAGGGGAATATTTTGTCACCCTAAAATGTGTCTTTTTTTTTTTTTTTTAAAGATTTTATTTATTTATTTGACAGGCAGAGATCACAATTAGGCAGAGAGGCAGGCAGAGAGAGAGGAAGAAGCAGGCTCCCTGCTGAGCAGAGAGCCCGATGTGGGGCTTGATCCCAGGACCCTGGGATCATGACCTGAGCCGAAGGCAGCGGCCTTAACCCACTGAGCCACCCAGGTGCCCCACCCTAAAATGTGTCTTTTTGGCCTGTGCTTTTTTTTTTTTTTTTTTTTTTGGCTGGTTATTTTGAATCAAAGGCAAACAAAGGAGGAGCTCTGAAATCCTGTGTTTACTTTGAAAGAGATATATGCATTTATACTGGAAAGTTCAGTCTGTGAGGGGTTTCCCTCTGTGTAGCAGAAAGAGGGAGAAGGTGTTAGTCTCCCAAAACTCTGATGGTGGAGAAGGCAGGGCTCCAACTCTGCTCCCAGCCCCTGCCTAGGTTACCCTGCTTGGCCTGGTCACCTCCCCAGTTCCTTCCCAGCAGGCTCACCTGTGGAGTTTCCGGAAGGATCTTCTCTGCGGGCCTCCCCCTCAGATTCTGTCAGTTGGTTTGGGCGAAAACCACACTGTTGTGTTAATTAAGGGCTCCGGGAGATTTGCGGTGAGGCCAGGGGGGAGCCTGAGGGCTTTTGTTGGTTTTCTGATAGTGGATTTGCTGCTTTGGTCCTGGAGAAGTGACAGGGTATCTGCTCGGTGAGTCTGGGAACGTCGGCTTCTTGCAGCCCATGGTTCCGATGCTGGATGCTGATGCTGAGGTTGTGAGTGGCGGTGGCAGGGGACCCTCCCTCCCCACAAAGCAGGTAAGGAAAATGCAGGGATGGGTGTCCTCAAGGGAGCTCACAGTTTCTGAGCTGCTCCAGACCCAAAGGACTGGGAAGTTGGGCCTTTTCTGCATCTCCAAGTCCTGCCTCAGTGCGAGCGGTGTGAGGACTAGGAGCTCTGTTTCTGGATTTCAGAGCATTTTCTCCTGATGCAGCTGTGATTTCCCCCCAGATCCCTCGTGAGGACGAAATCTAGAGGTGGAGGCGAAGGCAGAAATGGCCGGTTCTCAGGTGAGCCTGGTGTCCCCGCAGAGCCGTGTCCTCTGTTTCTCCACAGACCCTCGTGTTTAGAATCTACAGATGCGGATGCCTCGAGTCGCGGTGCTTCTGACTTCTGCGTTCACCTGTTTTTAAGATCTGGTCAGAAGTGATACTCATGGTTAGGACTTTAGAATCCTTATCTATGATCTATGTCCCAGAGCCTTCTGTCCTGTTCCCCAACCTGGCTTCCATAGGGCACCAGCTGTTGTCCCTTTGAATTAAAGTCCCGCGAGGAGTGACAATATTCTGTTGGTGGCAGATCCGGAGGGGAAGGTGTCCAGTCTGAGATTCCTGTGGCTGATGAGGTCTCCTGGGATGTCAGGGAGGGAAATCATTTCTCATTCTGGCTTGTCTGGAATCTCGATCAGCTGTGTGCAGCTGAGGAGCAAGGAAACGCGGACAGAAACTTGGTGGGTATGAGTCCAGAAAAACTTGGAAAATTCCCATTCTAAGAATGGAAGTGTGTGTGTCTGTTCCCGGCATTAAACTGGCTTTTGAATGAGCTGTGCAATAGTGGGTGTGAGCCACAAATATGTATCCCAGATTTGATATATGCCATCCTCAGTATAGCGATAAGGAGGGTTTTGTAACTTAGGCCCGTATTTGATTGGGGAGTTATGGCTTGATAGTATCCCCTTTCCTTCCAAATAGCTCCATGGGCATGTAGTACCAGGAAGGAATATTTGGAGTCAGTATTAATGTTTATTTGTAAGGCTTTGGCAATTGCAAAGTGCTAGTGAGCACTATGGCATACTTAGCTTTTCTTACTCTTTTTAGGAAAAGTATTGTCATCAGTAAACCAACTGTCATTTGTATTTTTAACAGGGACATCTTAAATCTGGCCAAACAGAGTAAGCAAGATCAATAACCTCTGAACAGCTTTTGCTCCATAGAGCAAGAAGCACAATGGTCAGGTTCAGGCATACGGGTAACTAGGTTTAAAGTTTGACAAGTTTTAAGTATTATTTCTGGCATATCTGTAAGTGTAGCCCAGTAATTACTAAGTCAGCCCCCATCATTCACTGGTGGCCTTTGGCTTCGAAGACAAATCTGGATCTGATGGGAAGTCATTACAGTCAGGGACTGTCCCATAGTGAGCTTTGAGGCTCTTTTTAGGAGGAGGGCTGTTCTAGGCTTTGCTAAAGCATCTGTTTGCAAGAGCACCTCAGAGATGGCTTCTAGGATAAATATGAATAAGGGATGAAATAAGAAGCCCTTTGAGTGGTCCAGCCTTAACGATATCCTGATTACAGAGGATCATTGGCAAGTGGGAGAAAACGTGTCAAGAGATAAGGGGAGTCCATGCATCATCCAATCCAATCATAAAGTGAGGTCATCCCTTATCTCCACAGTCCATAGTTAATGCTATTGAGTGCGGTATGCTGGCTTTCAGGCAATTTCATTATTCCAGTCAAACACAAGGTGATAGTTAAGTTATACAATTTTGGGGGAATCAATTTCATTTTCCATTTGTTTAAATATTTAAGCTATGTGCCCAATGGGTTCTTTTATTATCCCTACAGAATATTAGGCAAGATCATCTAAATGATCTATTGTGCAACTTCTCTGAAGTTTACTTCAAGTTGTCTAGCTCAGGTAAACAAAGATTTAAAGACAATCAAATCTAGAATTTAACATCCGTAAAGATGTGTTAATAAAAAATAATTTTACTCTCTAAAATAACCCTCATTTACAGAGATAGCCAAATCAGGACTAATTTATTTGTAAAACAAGTCCACTTTTAACAAACTTGGCCTAATTATTTACATAAGCTCAGTAAGAACAGTGAGTGATCATATAGATCTTTTAGAATCTGCTTTGCTGGAACTTCTTATAAGGAATCTCTAGGTTGAACTTTTTTTTTTTTTAAAGATTTTATTTATTTATTTGACAGAGATCACAAGTAGGCTGTGAGGCAGGCAGAGAGAGAGAGAGGAGGAAGCAGGACCCCCTGAGCCACCCAGGCGCCCTTAGGTTGAACTTTTTTTTTTTTTAAAGATTTTATTTATTTATTTGACAGAGAGAAATCACAAGTAGTTGGAGAGGCAGGCAGAGAGAGAGAGAGGGAAGCAGGCTCCCCGCTGATCAGAGAGCCCGATGCGGGAATCGATCCCAGGACCCTGAGATCATCACCTGAGCCGAAGGCAGCGGCTTAACCCACTGAGCCACCCAGGCGCCCCTAGGTTGAACTTTTAATAGCTTCTCCAGGACAGAAGCCAAGCCACATAGTTGCCATCTGACATGTCTGCAATACCTGTCAATTTGGGTGAACTCACTGCTCACATTCCTCTCTCCTTGCGTTAGAACCACAGTTGTTATACCACGGGTATCTCAACAATCCTTTCTTCATCATTCACTCCAGAACCCCAATATTTCGCATCAGAAACATGTCTCGAATATCTTGACCATTGGTTCCTCTCCCACATCCTAACACTTTGCGCTGGCTCAGGAGGGCTGTCACCTCTTTGTCGTGGATAGAGTAGACTTCTGGGAGTGAAAGGAGTGAAAGTTCTCAACCAGGCAGCCTCCTGCTCCATAGGTGGTTCTTCTTCTTTTTTTTTTTTTTAAAGATTTTTATTTATTTTATTTATTATTTATTTATTTGACAACAGAAATCACAAGTATGCAGAGAGAGAGGAGAAGCAGGCTCCCCGCTGAGCAGAGAGTCCGATGTGGGACTCAATCCCAGGACCCTGGGATCATGACCTGAGCCAAAGCCAGAGGCTTTAATCCACTTAGCCACCCAGGTGCCCTCATAGGTTCTTCTTTAACTCCACACCCATGTCAGGGAGAAGGAAAGGTCAGATTTGGTTCTAGCTGGTGACATTAACACCAACTTTTATCTTAGGAAACATCATGAACTGTGTCAGTGTCCACTTTATGACTGTGGTATTTATTGCAGGGACAGCTGACCTTCAGGGATGTGACCATAGAATTCTCTGAGGAGGAGTGGGGATGCCTGACCCACACTCAGCGGCAACTGTACAGGAATGTGATGTCGGAGAACTACGGACACCTCCTCTTCTTGGGTGAGGAAAACTCCTTCCACATTTCCCAAATCCCACTCAGGGTTTTATTCCTTCCTGTGAAGAGTGTATTTTTGGAGATTTCTCTTGGAATGGCTAGAATTCAGATCCAGGCAGAAAGGGAAATAAGTAGATGGAGAGAACAGTCTTCATGGTGTTTCCTTCTCAGCCTTAGCTTCTCCTTCCTCAAGGAAACATCATTGCTTGTGTAGATGAGTGGCAGTTCTCAACCCTTAGTGACATACAATGGTGCTGCTCACATCTTAAACTGAAGTTTCCCCTTCTGATTATCATGTCTACTACTTGGAAGTGTAGGTCAGGATGTGAACATTGGAAATTCCTCCTGTGAGTTCTTCTTCTTTTTTTTTTTTTTAAGACTTTGTTTATGTATTTGACAGAGAAAGATGATAAGTAGGCAGAGAGAAAGGCAGAGAGAAGGGGAAGCAGGCTCCCTTACAAGCAGAGAGCCTGATGTGGGGCTCAATCCCAGGACCCTAAGATCATGACCTAACCTATAGGAAGAGGCTTTTCTCCCTGAACCACCCAGGTTCCCACCTCCTGTGTGTTCTGAAGGGACTGTTGGGGAAGAGCTTTTGGGAAACCATTTTCTAGGATTGTACAATATCGTCTCATCTCTCCTGAACACAAGACTGATGGAAAGTTAGAATTGGCAGCAATAGTTGTTTTCCTTTTTCCTCATAAACAGGACTCCTTCTGTCAAAGTCAGAACTGATTATATATTTGGAGCAAGAGAAGCAGCTCTGGGATATGAAGAGAAAGGAGACCAGAGGCTTCCATCCAGGGGGTAGGAATGAATGAGGCAGATGACAGAGGGGAGGTCCAACTCTGAAGGAGGAAGGTAGACCTTACACAGTGGTTTGAGTAGCTCTCCTTGAATGAAGATTAGTTGGAGACATGCCCAGTTACCTTTTTTTCTCTCTTGCAGAGGGACATGTGCTCTCCAACATTATCAAGTTCTTAGATTTCTCTTGGGATTCTCCTTCAGCTCCAGTGATGGTCCATCACATCCATAGGGAGAGCAAGGAGACTCTACTTTGAAGGGGAGGGCCCCCTAATCTGAGAGCTTTCTATTGTTGTGAGGGCCCTGGGGAAGGCATCCTATTTCTGAGGACCTGTATGCTATGGCCTTTGTACATTCTGGTTTTCATTATGGCACAAGTAGGTCAGGGTAATTGTATGCACACTGGGGTTTGGTGGGGAAATTCCCGGAACACTGGAGACAGATTTTTAATATTTTCTGGCTTATGCTTTCTAAGGTTTGGAGGCTTTAATCTTAGTCTTACAAAATTCAGTATCAGTACCTTCATAGGAAAACAAAGCACCGCCCTAAAATGAGAAAATATACTGCTTTATTTCCCTTCAAATGGTCTTTTTTCTTTTTCTTTCTTTCTTTTTTTTTTTACATATAGAAATTTATGCTCTATGAGTTATATTCCTAAGTGGTGAAATACTGTAATGTCTCTATTTGTTTACTAGAATTCTGATATAAAAAATGATATTGGGGACCTAGTACATTTAGAACTTGAACTTGTAGCCTTTAAGAAATTCTCATTTATTACATTGTGTTTTAATAATTGCATCATTGTATGATTCTTCTATGAACTTCTTGTAATGTCGTCATGTGTGTTTTCACATCCTAATTAGTTTTATTTTATTTTTTTTTAAGATTTTTTATTTTATTTATTTGAAAGAGAGACATCACAAGTAGGCAGAGAGGCAGGCAGAGAGAGAGAGAGAGAGAGGAGGAAGCAGGCTCCCTGCTGAGCAGAGAGCCCGATGTGGGGCTCGATCCCAGGACCCTGAGATCATGACCTGAGCCGAAGGCAGCAGCTTAACCCACTGAGCCACCCAGGTGCCCCCTAATTAGTTTTATATGAGATTTATCTTTGAATTTTTTACATCAAATGTCCTGATACAACATGGGCATGTGCTTTATAAGAAGTGACTTAGACAATTAATAATATTTCCATATAGTTCTTTTAAAATTTTTATTTATTTGAGACAGAGAGAGAGAGAGAGAAAATGAGTACGGAGGGGAAGGGCAAAAGGAGAGGGAGATGCCCAGTCCCTGCTGAGCAGGGCGCCCAGTGTGGGGCTGGATCCCAGAACCCTGAGATCATGACCCAAACTGAAGGAAGATACTTAACAGACTGAGCCCCCAGGTACCCTAAACCTCCATGTTTGAAAAATCCTTGTGTTCAGTAATGCAATGTTGCTTCATGGGAAATTAATCATGAGCTTTTTCTTCTACTTTCCTCAGAATGCATCAGAATTTAGCCCCAAACATTAATTTCACATACATTGTCTCAGCATATTTCAACATCTATGATGTTTATTTTTTCAGAAATGAAGATGTTGTTTGTTTCTCTGTCTTTTTTTTTTTTAAAGATTTTATTAATTTATTTGACAGAGAGAAATTACAAGTAGATGGAGAGGCAGGCAGAGAGAGAGGGAAGCAGGCTCCCTGCTGAGCAGAGAGCCCGATGTGGGGCTCAATCCCAGGACCCTGAGATCATGACCTGAGCCGAAGGCAGTGGCTTAACCCACTGAGCCACCCAGGTGCCCCTGTTTCTCTGTCTTAACTGAATGGACTATAGGGTTACATTCTGTGGAGGAGAACGAATATATTAATACCATAATACACGTCTTTCAAGCTTTTACAGTGTTCATAAAATTCTCATTTATAGCTCTGTATGATTGACTTTCATGAGAATTCTTCACAATATTATAGTCCATGAATACATGCCACTCAGTTGCTTGTTTTTCATGGGTATGTGGACACAGTTCAAAATTATGGTAACATAGAAGTTTTCCTTTTCTCTTATACATCAGTATTTTATTTAGAATTTAGTGGGTTGAGTTTTCTCTTATTCTGGTTTGGTAATTTCCTAAGAATGTGCTTCCTTGTCTGGCTCATTGCACAACATTAGCTAGGTGTGGGTTGGGTTTTATCTGTGCAGGTTGTTAGAGGAAGAGAATTTTCAGCTCAGTATATTTCAGCATATTTCAAGACCACATGAGTATAACTCAAAAAAGAATGAGTTTTATGCTTTTTGCTGGAAAATTCTGTGTGTTTTTGTCTTGTGTTTGTATGTCACACATATATACTGTGTCACCCCTACTTTTTGTCTCCTTGGTGAGTGCTCAGTGAATGAGGTGCTATGTCTAGGTGAGTTGTCATCCACATAGAATCAATTTTATCATGTATTTGTGGGCGAATTTTTATACTCTGCATGAGAGAAATACTTTTTTGAATTCAGAGTAATTTTCAACATTTTATACTTCTGTATACTTCTGTATATACTTCTGTTTTGGCATGAAATACAAAAGATACACTTTATCTAATTAATTGTAGGATTAATACCCATGATATGTCTTGGTACCTTTGTCATTGAGTTATGCATCTTTTATGAGTATTTTCATTGTGGTAACCTTAGAGATTCATTAAAACAACTTAGCTTTAAGGACACCTTTTAATTTTGTTTTTATTTTTTAAAGATTTTATTTATTTATTTGACAGATCACAAGTAGGCAGAGAGATAGGCAGGAAAGGGAGAAGTAGGATCCCCACTGAGCAGATAGCCCTGGGTGGGTCTCGATCCCAGGACCCTGAGATCCTAAACTGAACTGAAGGCAGAGGCTCAACTGACTGAGCCACCCAGGCATCCCTAAAACAAACCTTTTAAAACTCAGTGTCACTTATATAGAAAACTCTTCTTCCTGTCTCCACCCCTGCACACCCTCCCGACTTTGTTACCGACATCACAAATTCTTTTATGTTGGATACTTTATTACCCACATTTGTAATTTTTATTTTTTTTTCCAAAATGAAACTCTGTAGCAGAAACAAATGTGTATGGTATCTCATTGCAACACAGCACGTTTGTGTAATTGTCTACATATTTATGTTCAGCAGAGAGCTCTGTGTTCTCATGTGGTTGTAGTTTCTGGGTAGAATCCTTTTATGTCATCTAGAAAGACTTCCTTTAATGGTTCTTGTAGGACAGATCCACTGGTAAGCTTAGAGGGGTTTTTACTTGGGAATGTCTTTGTTTCTGCCTCTGTGGAAAAGAATTTGGCTCAGTAAAGTATTGTTGGTGGCTATTTTTTCAATCTTTGAGTACCTGAGTATGTTATGCCTGGCCCCGTTACTGTTTGGACTGCCAAGAATCCTCCTAGTGATTTTCTAGGAGCTCTTTTCAAAATGAAGTGGATTTGCCATTGTGTTTCTTTTTAATTTTATTTATTTGTTTATTCATTTATTTATTTATTTGACAGTGAGAAGTCACAAGTAGGCAAAGAGGCAGGTAGAGAGGGAGAAGCAGGCTCCCTGCTGAGCAGAGAGCTGGATGGGGGGGCTCAATCCCAGGACCCTGAGATCATGACCTGAGCCAAAGGCAGGGGCTTAACCCACTGAGCTAACCAGGTTCCCCTGTCATTGTGTTGTAATAGTCTCTCTTCATCTGTGGTGTTGGGTGGGTTAATTACAACATGTCATGAGTCGTCCCATTCTTTGTATGTGTCAGCTGTATATACCATAGTTTTATAAGGAATTAATTTGAAGAAGTTAAATA
The DNA here is from genome assembly GCF_030435805.1 of Mustela lutreola. NCBI lineage: Eukaryota > Metazoa > Chordata > Mammalia > Carnivora > Mustelidae > Mustela > Mustela lutreola. The sequence continues at coordinate 51,256,890 of NC_081305.1, forward strand.
TAAAGGCAATCATAATGAAAAGACATTTACTGTAGTGCACTGGATTTATATCAAGCAAATGTCTCTGTGTTTAACTGGACCGTTATTGATGAAATCACATTATTAAATGGTTAACTGTATTTGTTAGCAGATCTGAAAGGATTTAGTGGCAGATGGATCTCTAGAGAGGGTCAATTATTTTCAGTGTGATTCATTTTCCCTTTTGACTTTATTTTTTTTTAAAGATTTTATTTATTTATTTGACAGACAGAGATTACAAATAGGCAGAGAGGCAGGCAGAGAGAGAGGAGGAAGCAGGCTCCCTGCTGAGCAGAGAGCCTGATGTGGGGCTCGATTTCAGGGCTCTGAGATCATGACCCAAGCTGAAGGCAGAGGCTTTAACCCACTGAGCCATCCAGGTGCCCCTTGATTCTATTTTGTACATGTATATGGGGGTCCAAGGACAGCCAGAGTAGCAGAAGTTTCATCAGATAAACTAGCCTTTTATCTTTTGTTTATACTGCTTTGATATCAGGGTACTGCTGATCTCACAGAATGGTTTTGAGTGTATTTCTCCATTTCAAAATTATAAGATTTTTTTTATTGCTAAAATTTTGATAAGGATTGTCAGGAATGAGTTTGTAAATGTTAATTTCTTTCTCTTGTCCTGAACCATGGCTCACCATCTAATGCTCAGGGGTTCTCCCCAACGATCGCTAATTGAACAAAGTCACTACAAATGTAATGATAAGCCACATCTACACAATTCTCAAGGACTAGTGATCAAATTTTACCCTGTATATTTTTCCTGTTGTTTTGTGAGGATAGAGAACACAAGCAGAGTTTTAGGGTTTTGATCTGCATAGAATGCAATGTTTCATATTAAGCTAAAGACAGATTTTGAAGTCCCAGAACTAAGTAGGAAGAAGCACATGTACATACATATCTGTGTGTACCTATATCTTCAGAAGGAAAAGGAATCTTGGCTCAAACCAGGTCACTTCCAAGTTTGAAAAGTGATGATTTCCTACAAGCAAAGAGATTCTAGCTTCATAATAGAAATAGTTTTCTTCTTTGTATTGTATTGAATTTATGCTTCCTATATCTTGTGTATCTTAGTTTGAGAATCTCCCCATGTGAATCGTCTCTTACATAACTGGGTTTTACTCCTGTAGGATCTACTCTGTTTTTCTTATTCCTCTGTCGACCAGTGCTTAGCTACCTCAATAGAGATTTTAACAAGAGTTTCTATGGACTGACAATATATTCTAAATTTAATTTAAATGTGAGAATTCTCCAGGGAGCATTATAAATTCCTTGTAGTTAAATTGATAGTCTTCACTCCTGCCTTTGCGATTGGAGAAGTGAGAGTTCTTTAGTTATTCTTCTTTTCCCTTCTAGGAAGTGATGTCATCCATGTTGGCCACTTCAGTGTCAGCATTTGATTAGGTAAAAACATGGAGATTTCACGAATCCGTTTTTTTTTTTTTTTTTTTTTAAACACTTACTTGAAGGAAACAAAGATGGGACAGGGCTGGGTGCTGAGAAGATGTTCTAACTTAAACAGAACACAGTCTTCTGTTAGGAGTGATGGAGCAGCCCAATGGAAGCGATGAAACAGATCTAGGCTGAAACATTGTCCTGAATTCTTCATCTGGGGAGAGGACCCCTGTCCAAGGCTACACTACTGACTCTGAATCTAGAAAGAAAAACTGTACTTCCTTTCTTCCCAAATCCTGTCCAGTTCTTCTGTCCCATCTCTATTTCAGTGATGGAGGCATCAGAGTTGACTTTCCCCCTTGTGTTCTGGAAACCTAATTGTCACTACACTCCCCCTCCCACCTAAGCCAGGCAGGCCCTTGCTTAGCCTTAGGGGTAACTTGGAGTTTTCTAATGCCACTGTAAATGGTTGATAACAGGATCACATGAGGCCCATGTATGTTTTAAATACAATGTTGTCACCACTGCACTGGAAGAGAAGCAAAAATCCATCACTGGGCCACAGGATTAGTTCAAGCATTTGGCACTGGAAGTTGTGAGGACAGATAAAACATGATGTTGTGACAGTTTGAGAGGAAGGTAAGTGCTATGGAAATGAAATTGGCAAAGTCTTGAAATGTGAACAAAGATGTGATAGAGAGTTCCCTTTGGTCACTGCAAGGCCTAAGGAAGCTGCTCATGATGAATGAATGGACAGAGATGCATTTATGGGAAATGTGGTTGTCTGGGATGTCTGATGCTTTTCTCATGATGTAATGTATTCCATGCTGGTCCTGAGGACCAGTTGCTATTGGATGCCATTGATAATTGTACTCTCTGAGGCCCAGATGCATGGAGTGTGTGGAGAGAGGGTATTAGTTGATTTAAACACGGTGGGCATAGTTTAAAGATGTCACATGACAGTAGATGTTGAAGATGAAGAAGGCTGCCAGACATTACCAGTGAGAGCCAGGTGTCTGTTGTGACTTACTTCCTGCAGAGGTTGTCAAATTTTGTCTGATCAGAATCACTGGGAACACTTTAAATGTGGAGCCCTGTGCCCAACCTTGCATTACCATGTGAGTAGCTCTGGGATGCACCCCCCACCTTTCCTTTCTTACCCAGTGTCAGGTGACTGTCTAGGGACTAGACCTTGTGACCTTATATCTAGGGACACATTCATAGTTGGTTTCTTCAGGAAAGGTAGAAGCCCGTGGGTAATGTAGTGAGATACACAGGTGATGCTGAACATGTGGCAGGACCAAAGGCCATTCTCTGTTGTAGGGCAGGACCGAAGACTGGGGTCTGAGGCTGCCCAGATTCACTGATGAGGCTTCCTGCTCATGCAGAGCAAGAGGTTATGCTAAATGTTTGGTCAGTGCTGCTGGTTTGGTTTTCTCCCCAGAAGCCTGTAAGAAAGGCTCTGAGGTTGTCTAGGGTCTCTGTTCAGGCTTCCAGTGGGGCAGGATTGGAGGCTTGCATTAGCCATGGGAAGTGACGTAGAATGTGCATAGCTACCCAGACAGAGAACAGAGAATGCCCTAGTTCAGAGCATTGGCTGGACACCCAAGTCAGTCACAGGTGCTGATAATTCCCCTTAGCCAGGAGGTTCATCTAAACAGGGGAGTAGGCAATCAGTGGACGTTGTCTGTAATAGAGTCCTACCCACAATGTCCAATCAGTGGACATTGTCTGTAATAGAGTCCTACCCAAAAGACAGCTTTTGGGTGAAAGATTTTGACCATGACTTTGGATGAAAGCTACTTTCTTAGGTTCACAGAGTGGCCAGGGATGTGTCTTTGGTGCTAGAGTGTGCATCTTGGGTATCTTCCAGACCTTTGCAGTTGCCCTATGACTGATGCCTGGAAGATCATAAAGTCAAACCTTCCAGGTACATTAACATTGGAGAAGTGCACTTCTAGGTCAGCCAGACTCTTCCATTATTCTACTCCCAACGTCATGTCTGTAGGACATTAGTTTGCAATCTGTGCCTTTTATGCCATAAATCAGGATATATGCTTTTCACTTCCCAGATTATTTTGGGTATGTGTTGTCCCATGACATCCACATAAATTTAGGATGGATTTTGATCTTTGTGCAAAAATGGCATTGGAGTTTTGGTAGAGATTGCATTTTGTGTAGATTGCTTCAAGATTTATTGTGTTTCGGGGCGCCTGGGTGGCTCAGTGGGTTAAGCCGCTGCTTTCGGCTCAGGTCATGATCTCAGGGTCCTGGGATCGAGTCCCGCATCGGGCTCTCTGCTCAGCAGGGAGCCTGCTTCCCTCTCTTTCTCTCTCTGCCTGCCTCTCCATCTACTTGTGATTTCTCCCTGTCAAATAAATAAATAAAATCTTAAAAAAAAAAGATTTATTGTGTTTCAATTATTCCAGTGAAAGAATACAGTTAGGTTTCCTATAACCTAATTATAGGTTAGGTTACTAGGATTCCTGCAGAGTATATTGCACTTTTCATCATTTCTGGTTTGACCTCTACCATTATGTTAAATTGGAAGCATTTATGGGGGAGTGGGGTTTGCTGTAAATGTATGATTTCTCTGTTTTGGGAATTGTTCTTTGTTGTGTAGAAACAAAACTAATTTTTAATGTGTTGGTTTGTGTACCAGCTTTATAAAATCCATATGAGTTTTAACAGGATTAAAACAATTAATTCTCCTAATTTTTAGGAGTAGAAATGGTGTGGAGTAGGAGGATCCTAGACTCATGTGTCCTATCATGAGCACCACTAGGCAACTGTCAGGTCTTCCTAAATGCCCCAGACATTGGGCTGAAGAGTGACAGGACAGACTTCCTAAGTAAAAGGAAAGAAGAGGCCACATGGAAGATGGCAGATAGTACAGAGACATGGTTTAGGGAGGAAAGGAGTATAGCATTGTAGAGGGAAGGGATCCCTGGTTGTGCGGTAGGTTTCGTGACAGAGGAGCAATCAGGGATGTATAAGGAGGTTTCCCAAAGCCATTGGCTTGGAAGGGGAAAAGGGCTAAATTTCATGAGTTCTTGGAACCAGCACATCCTAAAGCCTGGAGGTTTAATGGTCCGCAGGTTTGGATGGGATAGAATCGGAAGGACACCTGGGTGCTCCTTGAGAGAAGGCTGGCTAACAATCTGGGGGCACTGAACATGGAAACAGTCATCTGAAGAACACCTGGGGTTCACAGTGGGGAGAGTATTCTGTAGTCTAGGAGCATATTCCTGAGAGGAAACATTCAGTGACACGTGGCTACCAAAACATGGGAGCCCTCTCCTGTCCTGTAGCATAGATACTGAGCCCCACTCAGTGAGACACTGACTGTCTGCTTTGCTTGCACCAGGCCTCACCCCTTGTTATTTGAGGGGACTACCCTTCTCAGTGAGGCTTGCCTCAGGCTAAGCACGGTCAGCCCCTGCTCACATCATGTCTCCTGAGCAGGGATTCTGCACGACTGCAGTTCTGGTGGAGTTGATGTTAGGTCTCCTTGCACAATCAGAGCAGAGCTCACCTAGTTCAGACTGGCCACATTCAGGCCAGGGACCAAACACTGCCCATAGCAGGCAAGGAGAGCCCCTGCAGACCACTGGTCTGAAGGATACAACAGGACACATCACTGACTTTTCTAATGGACAGAGGAAAGTAGAGACTTAGAGAAATGCCAAGATGAAAGAATTTGTCCCAAGGAAAACCAACAGATAAACCAAGGTCAGGGATAAAATGGAAACATAGTAAGGAACTTGATGGAGAATTTAAGGTCACAATAATAAGGATACTCAAGGAGTGAGAAAACAATAGTGAGAACTTTACCACAGAGATAGGAGTTAAAAAATAATTAGGTGCTTGGTGCCTCACTTGGGGAAGTACTGTCTCTTGATTTCTGCTCAGATATGGATCTCAGGGTCCTGGGATAGAGGCTCAAGTCACACTGTGTATTCATTGTGATGCCTGCATGTGATTCCTTCTCTCTGTAGCTCCCACCTGAAATCTTGTGATTTCCCCCCCTCAAATATTGTTGCCTCTTATAATTTTATTCCTACACTCAATTATACTTTGTTGGCTTTCACTTGTTCACTTGTCATTTTAGTCAGTCGTTTTTCTGTTATTCTTTCTTTAGTTCATGGGCTGTCAGTGCTGTTTATCTTTACTGCCAAACAACTCTTCCTGTGCTTGACATGTTCCTTTTTTACTGTACACTTGTTTGATTCAGTTCAGTTTTCTGTTTCCATATTTTCCATTCTTCTGCTAAGTTTGGAGCTCATATGATCCTTTTTGTGATTGCTAGAGATACAGGAAAGGGATTTCTGCTATACTGTGACCACATCACAGAATTCTCTGTTAGGATATATGGTCAGTATGTTCAGTACCGTTGTACATTTTCAGGGGGAGGTGAGGTCCTGATGACTCCTGGTCAGCCATCTTTCTGACATTGTCTGAGTGACTTGATGCTTCTGTATTAGAATTCTTCAGTATATTCTTCTGCATGTAGTAAGTGCAATGGTTTTACATTTATTTGGTATCTTTCAGCTCTATCTTCACATGAGACCCAGAGTTTCCTGCTACAGTGGAGCATAGAAGGTTCTTTCCAGAAAGGGTCAACGCACAGATGCAAAGATAGTGCTGTTGAGATTTTATACTTGTGCACAGACTGGGACAATGATGGGGAGAGTGAAGGGCCACAAAGAAATCCTGGACGATACACCCAAACCAAGGCAATTGGCCTTAATGAGAATGTCACTGTCCCAAATGGTGAAGTATATAAACCAGTGCAGAAAACCTCCCTTTTTAAGTCAACTATTTCTACAGAGCAGAGTGTTTCTGTCAGCACAACCTCCAATCAGATAGTCAACCATAGCGATTTGTCAACAGACCACTTGGAACATCTGGAAAGTAACCTAGTCCATGCTGAGAGTAATGATTTGAGCCATTTGGAAAATAGGATTGGTCTGACTTTAAATCAGAGAGTCAGAATTGCTCAGTGCACTGAATCTGAGAAAACATTGAACCAGGGCTCCAGGGTTCACAGATGTGTCAGGGCTAGGTTTGCAGAGAACCATTATGAATGTGATAAATGTGGGGAAGGCTTTCATCCAAGCTCTAACCTCAGTATACATAATGGTCACCATTTGGGAGACAGTCCTCATAAATATAATGAATGTTGGAAAGCTTGTAACCAGTCCTCCAGTGTTGCTGATCATCAGAGAATTCATGAGGGAAAAAGCCCATTCACATCTAATAAACCAGGGACCATGTTTAGTCAGTCATCAAGCCTAAACATCAATGAGATAATCCCTCAGGGAGAGGAAACTTACATTTTTAAGGAATGCGGTAAATCCTTTGATTGCCACTCAACACTATCTCAACATCAGCCAATACATACTGGAGAAAAAATACACAAATGTGAAGAAGGTGGTCAAACCTTTAAGGACTGTTCATCAAAAAATGGACATTCGCAGATCTATTCTGGAGAGAAACCCTGCAAATGTCAAGAATGTGGCAAGGCTTTTAACAATCACTCAAGTCTCCATAGACCTCATCAAATTCATATTGCAGGGGAAAATTACAAGTGTAATGAATGTGCCAAAGCCTTTACATCATGCTCAAAACTTATTCAACATCAGAGAATTCATAGTGGAGATAAACCTTACCAGTGTCAACAATGTGGCAAGAGCTTTGATCACAGCTCAACCCTTACTCGACATCACAGAATTCATACTGGAGAGAAACCTTACCAATGTCCAGAATGTGGCAAGAGTTTTAACCAGAGGTCATCCCTTATTAAACATCACAGAATTCATACTGGAGAGAAACCTTACCAATGTCAAGAATGTGGCAAGAGCTTTAACCAGAAGTCATCCCTTATTCAACATCACAGAATTCATACTGGAGAGAAACCTTACCAATGTCAAAAATGTGGCAAGGCCTTTAACTGCCTTTCACACCTTTCTGAACATCATAGAATTCATACTGGAAAGAAACCTTACCAGTGTCAAGAATGTGGTAAGGCCTATGCTGTCCATTCACAACTTACTAAGCATCACAGAATTCATACTGGAGAAAAACCTTACCAATGTCAAGAATGTGGCAAGGCCTTTAGTGACAGGTCAATCCTTACTGAACATCACAGAATTCATAGTGGAGAAAAACCGTACCAATGTCAAGAATGTGGCAAGGCCTTTACCTGGAGGTCAAATCTTTCTCGGCATCAGAAAACTCACAGTGAAGAGAAACCTTACCAATGTAAAGAATGTGGCAAGGCCTTCAAGTGGAGGTCACATCTTTGTGAACATCACAATATTCATAATGCAGAGAAACCTTACCAATGTCAAGAATGTGGCAAGGCCTTTAACTGGAGGTCAGGTCTTGCTAAGCATAAGAGAATTCATTGTGGAAAAAAATCGTACCAATGTGAAGAATGTGGTAAGCCCTTTAAGGACAGCTCAACTCTAATTGAACATTGCAGAACTCATACTGGAGCGAAACCTTACCAATGTAAAATATGTGGCAAGGCCTTTAACTGCCTTTCACGCCTTTCTCAACATCATAGAATTCATACTGGGGAGAAACCTTACCAATATCAAGAATGTGGCAAGACCTTTCGTAACAGGTCAGCCCGTACTCAACATCACAGAACTCACACTAGAGAGAAACCTTACCAATGTCAAGAATGTGGTAAGGCCTTTATCCACAAATCAAACCTTATACAACATCACAGAATTCATACTGGAGAGAAACCTTACCACTGTCATGAATGTGGCAAGTCCTTTAGCTGGAGGTCAGGTCTTACTCACCATTACAGAATTCATTTTGGAGAATAATCTTACCTATGTGAAGAATGTGGCAAGTCCTTTAGCTGGAGGTCAGGTCTTACTCACCATTACAGAATTCATTTTGGAGAATAATCTTACCTATGTGAAGAATGTGGCAAGTCCTTTAGCTGGAGGTCAGGTCTTACCATTACAGAATTCATTTTGGAGAATAATCTTACCTATGTGAAGAATGTGGCAAGTCCTTTAGCTGGAGGTCAGGTCTTACCATTACAGAATTCATTTTGGAGAATAATCTTACCTATGTGAAGAATGTGGCAAGTCCTTTAGGGACAGCTCAACTCTTACTGAAAATTACAGAACTCATACTGGAAAGGAACCTTACCAATGTCAAAAATGTGGCAAGGCCTTTATCTGCCTTCCACACCTTACTCAACATCATAGATTTCATACTGGAGAGAAACCTTACCAATGTCAGGAATATGGCAAGGCCTTTAAGGTGAACTCATACCTTAGTTGACATAGCAGAACTCATACTAGAACGTAACCCTATAAATAATCCAAAAATGTGTCAAGGCCTCTAACTGGTGCCTAAGGCTTAGTCAGCATCAGAGAATTTGTAATAGAAAGACATCTTACCAATATCAAGACTGTGGCAAGGCCTTTAGACACAGCTCAGGCCTTACTCCACATCACAGAATTCATACTGGAGAGAAACCTGGCAAATGTCATGAATGTGGCAGGGCCTTTAACTGGAGGTTAAGTGTTACTGAACATCAGAGAATTCATCGTGGAGAGAAACCTTAGCAACATCAAGAATGTTGTTAGGTGGGGCTCCTGCTGGGTCAGTTTGTTGAGTGACATCCTTTGGCACAGGTCATGATCTTGGACTTCCTGGATCAAGTCCCACATCCGGCTTCCAGCTCCTTGGAGAGTCTGCTTCTCCCTCTGAACTTCTCCTCACTCCACTCCTCACTCTGATGCTCTCTCTCACTCATTCTCTCTCAAATAAATAAATAAAACCTTAAAAAAAAAAAAAAAAGAATGTTGTTAGGCCTTTACATGCACTCAGTCCTCACAAAACATCATAATATTCATACTAGATAGAAGGCTTAACAGTGTATAGAATGTAAGAACAGGGCACCTGGGTGGCTCAGGCAGTTATGGGGCTGCCTTCAGCTCAGGTCATGATCCCAAGGTCCCTGGATTCAGCTCTGAATCAGGCTCCCTGCTCAGCGGCCAGCGTGTTTCTCCCTCTCCTCCTGTCTGACCCTCCTCTCTACTTGTGCTCTCTCTCCATCTCTCTGTCAAATAAATAAATAAAATCTTGAAGAATGAAAGAAAAAGAGAATGTGAGCAAAATTGGTTATAGAGTGCTCACTGATTTATGCCTACGAGAGAATTCATATTAGACAGTAACCTCACAAATATAACCAGTGCGGCAAGGCCTTTCTCCAGCATGCATGTCTTCTAAACTGAGAATTCATACTAGAAAGACACCAGATGAATAATGTGGCCAAACCTCCAGCAGGCACACAACCCTTACTTCACATCACAGAATTCACCCTGCAGAGAAAATTACGGATGTAATGAATGTGAGAGAGTGACTAAGGACTGCTCCTTCCTCACTCCATATGAGAGATTTGAAATAGGAAAATAAGTCTACAAATGCTAAGAATGTGTCTGACCTCTCAGTGGGACTCCCAACTTCCTTAAATTAACATCATTGTTTTCATATAGGAATGAAAGTGTGAAATGTAAAGAATGTGGCCAACTGGAATTCAGTGCTTACTCAGTATGTCAAAATGCTCACTAGATTCAAACCCTTTTAACTTCGTGAATGTGGAGAGGCCTTCATTTTAGTATACACTGGAACACACACCAGAGAGTGCATTAAGGAAAGTCCATTGAAATTTAGCAATACTTTGAAAACTATTGAATTGAACATCAGATGCCAATGAATGTTACAGAAATCAAGCCAATGGAATACATTATTCACCCTACTCGGACATTACCCTGCATGAAAATAGTGATTATAAGGAGAAATCAGACTTGAACACTTAGCAAATGTATATGGTAGTCTGTTGAACAGATTTATGTGATGGACTTTTTCATATATATAAGGATTTCAGTATTTTTAAATTTATACATTAATCCTATATGTGATTTGTGACAGACAATATTAATGTATTTACCCTGAAATCACTCTGGAAAATTGTTCTTGTGGGTGTGTAAGAACACGGGGATGATTGTTGCTACATCAAAGATATTAGAGGTCCTGCTCCATTAAGTGGGACTCATCGTACCTAATTTTTCATGGTAGAGGACCGTATGATATACAACATATGAAATACATCTCAGTGGAGATGGTGCTTACGGTTATAACACTGATTTAAGATTCCATGGGATGGTTGTTAAGATCACACATTTCTGCATTTATTGACACTAAAGAACTTCCTCAATATTAGAAATAGGAGGTTTTCCTAATTGTTCTTTAAGGAAAAAAAGGTAGTCGTGCAGTAAACTACAAATGTGTCTTCCTAAGTGCAAATGTTAGAGAGTATGACTTGATGTGGTTAAATGAGGAAATCCTGACAGATGACTGCACGAGGGTAGCTAACTCTTACCTACAATGCCATAGCAGTGCACATACACATTTATGAGCAATGTACCTCAGTTGAGAAATTTTTGGAAATACGTACTCCCACATCCTTCTGACAACCCTTGAATGCTTTTGCACGTGTGTTTTCGTGTATTTTCATTAATAAAACAGTGGTGTTTCTCCCTAAAAGAATTTATTTATTTTGTTGACAGAAAGTGATCACAAATAGGCAGAGCCATAGGGAAGAGGAAGCAGGCTCCCGGTGGAGCAGAGAGCTCAATGTGGCGCTGGATCCCAAGACCCTGGGATCATGACCACAGCTGAAGGCAGAGGCTTTAACCCACTTAGCCACCCACATGCTTCAATAAAACACTGTTTTTTAAGATATGGTTATGAGTATGTCATGAATGATGTGCTGTTCTACATCTTGTGTTCATCTATTTCATTGCTGGTTGTACAGAGCTGATCGAATCCATCACCTGTTTGGTACTGGAGTAAAACAATATACCTAGGACACCATTTTCCCAGTGCTCTGAAGGTTTAAGGGGTATGTGATTATTTTTCCTCAGTCTATGCTATGATTTTCTCCTCTTTGTGAATAGGATGATATTACTGTGTATTATGTGTATTACCAAGCTTTGTGACATAGAGGTATTGTTGGTGTTTTAGCTCATGTACTCCATGATACTGCTACTTGGTGTTAGTGTTGTCAGGGCCTTGTACTGACAGGAGCCCTTTTCACTAGTGCATTCCCCAGTCAGCATGTTATAGGGTGACTAGTTAGTGGAACATCTCATACGACATCTGTACTCTCTCTTAGTGAGCCACCAGCACTCCTTTCTTCCAATTCCTTCCTTCCCATGTCCCATAGAGAAGACTCCCCCTCCCCCAGAGCTCCCCTAAATCTGTTTTAGTCAGAATGGCATATTCTGCACATAGACTTGGGACTCCATAGTACTGTCTGATGGCCCCAAATGAAAATATGTGCCCCACGTCCTCCTTTGAGGGTGGTTTTCATGTGTCTGTGAGGTACACATGCACATATGACCACACTATGTATATCATAGATACTCCATAAGAAAAAGAAATCTGTCCCAATCAGAGTGATGTGGTAGCCCAGGAAGGGATAAAAAATATTTAAGAGGAGGAATTAGCATGTAGAGGAGGACAACTGTGCTGTTTTCCAAGTGACTTCCTAGATGTAAAAAAATTACTACTACTTGTTTTATGACCTACCTATCTCCAGATCTCCAGTTGTATTCGCCCTCATTTTTCTTTCTAGCTACATAGGAACCACAGCCGTTCTCTTTTGCCTGTGTTGTGGAGAGCGTGTCTTCAGCAGATGCTTAATTGAGATTAGACAGATGGAAAGCCAATGGGTATTAAGACATTTAGCATGGGGATGTCGGAATTTAAGTAAAATTTGAGGAAGGCACCATCCTTTGAGAGAAGGACAAGACCTATTAAAATGAAATGTGAGGAACTCTTTCCCGTGTGGGGAGGGACCTGGAAGTGGCTTCCTTTAGTCACTGCAAAGGTACAGGCAGCTCCTGTTGGTGTTAATTGATGAATACATGTCATGGGGAGAAGAGATGGTTAATGTGGGTTTCTCAGGAATAGGGAAGTTCTGCCTTATCCTGATGATTTGGTCGATCTCTTGCGTCTTCCTGAGGACTAATGCTGTTGGCTGTCAGTGATGACTGTACTTCCCTGCCTAGATCCACGACAAGGGATGGAGGAGGGTGTTAGATGATGCAGTCATGTGGGCAGCTTTAAGATGTCACATGGTAGAATAGATGTTTGAGATGAAGAAGCCTTCTGGACAGTGGGATAGGCTGGAACAGCTGGGCATGTGCTATGATTGCTCCCTCATTTCTAGGTAGGTAACCCCATTTCCCAGGTAGTTAACCCCAGTCAAGGTGAGATCCAGTATGGTTGGGAGATCCTTGAGGGGAGCTACTTCACTGTTGTGATGAACCTTCCTCCCTTCTTCAGTGCCATCATGAATGTAGTACTAAGGGTGTCTGGGTGGCTCAGTCATTAAGTGTCTGTCTTAGGCTCAGGTCATGAACCATGCATTGGGCTCCCTGCTCAATGGTGAGTTGGTTTTTCTCTCTCTGCCCATCACCACCCAGCATCACAAGTGCCTCTCTCATTCTCTCAAATAAAATATATTTCTTAGAGATTTTATTTATTTATTTGATAGAGAGATTGAGTTCACTAGTAGGCAGATTGAGCAGAGAGTTCACTAGTAGCCCTGTTGAGCAGAGAGCCTGATGTGGGGCTTGATCCCAGGACCCTGAGATCATGAGCCAAAGGCACAAACCCAACCCTCTGAGTCTCCCAGGCACCCCAGAAGTTGATATCAGATAGAGTTGCCTAGGGGCACCCGGGTGACTCAGTGGGTTAAAGCCTCTGTCTTCGACTCAGGTCATGATCCCAGGATCCTGAGATCAAGCCCATCATGGGACTCTCTGCTCAGCAGGGAGCCTGCTCCCCACCCCCACCTCTGTCTCTTTTGCCTACTGCTCTGCATACTAGTGATCTCTGTCTCTCTGTCATATAATTAAACAAAATCTTTTTTTTTAAGACTTTATTTATTTATTTGACAGAGAGAGATCACAAGTAGATAGAGAGGCAGACAGAGAGAGAGAGAGAGGGAAGCAGGCTCCCCGCTGAGCAGAGAGCCCGAAGCTGGACTCGATCCGAGGACCCCAGGATCATGACCTGAGCCGAAGGCAGCGGCTTAACCCACTGAGCCACCCTGGTGCCCCTAAACAAAATCTTAAAAGAAAAAGTTAAAAAAAAAAAAGACTTGCCTACCTTGAACAGACACATGAAAAAATGTTCATCATCATTAACCGTCATGGAGATTCAAATCAAAACCTCAAAACCACATTGGGATACCACCTTACACCAGTTAGAATGGCCAAAATTAACAAGACAGAAAACATCAAGTGTTTCAGAGGTTGTGGAGGAAGGGGAACCCTTTTACACTATTGGTGGGAATGCAAGTTGGTGCAACCACATTGGAAAACAGTGTGGAGATTCCTTGAGAAATTAAAAATAGAACTTTCCTATGACCCTGCAATTGCACTCCTGGGTATTTACCCCAAAGATACAGACATAGGGAAAAGAAAGGCCATCTTTACCCCAATGTGTATAGCAGCCATGGCTACAGTCACCAACGTGTGCAAAGAGCCAAGATGACCTTCAACACATTATTGGACAAAGAGGATGTGGTATATATATATATATACACACACACACACACATATATAGTGGTGTATACATGGTCCATATATACAATGGTGTATTATGCCTCCTTCAGAAAGGACTAATACCCAACTTTTGTATCAACATGGTCAGGACTGGAGGAGATTATGCTGAGTGAAATAAGTCAAGCAGAGAAAGTCAGTTATACGATTTCACTTATTTGTGGAGCATAAGGAATAACATGGAGGACATTGCATGATGCAGAGGAGAAGTTAGTCGGGGGGCATTAGAAGGGGAGATGAAGCATGAGAGACTGGTTTCTGAGAAACAAACTGAGGGTTTTGGAGGGGGTGGTGGGAAGTTGGGTGAGCCTGGGGTGGGTATTAAGGAGGGCACAGATTGCATGGAGCACTGGGTGTGGTGCATAAACAATGAATCTTCGAAAAGTGAAAAAATAAATTACAAAAAAAAAAGTGGTCCACTTGGAGGGACAAACATTGTTTCATAAATATTTAGTCTTAACTTTCTCCTCTGAATACAATTCCCTCCTTGGAAATTCTAAATCCCACCTCCTCCTCCTTAAGTCACCATGACACAGAAGCCTCACCTTCTCTTTAAGCCTCATGTCTTTCTGATGCCCTTTTTTTTTTTTTTAAGATTTTATTTATTTATTTGACAGAGAGAAATCACAAGTAGATCGAGAGGCAGGCAGAGAGAGAGAGGGAAGCAGGCCCCCTGCTGAGCAGAGAGCCCAATGCGGGACTCGATCCCAGGACCCTGAGATCATGACCTGAGCCAAAGGCAGCAGCTTAACCCACTGAGCCACCCAGGCGCCCTCTGATGCCCATTCTTAAGAACTTATTTTTTCTTGTGAAAATGTTTGACATCATTGAGAACAGCACAGGAAAAACAAACTTTCCTCTCCTCACATTCATTGTGTTGTGTGAACTGACCTCCATGCTTCAGACCTGGAACAGAACGTGCAGACAGAACTGGGGGTCAAGGGCAGCAGGAGCTTCATTGCTTTGCCAGCCAAGGAGGCCTCAGCAGGTCGGGTCGTGAAACCCGCAGCCCACCCAGAGGAAGGGGCTGGGGTTTGTAGGAAAACACTGGATTATGTCTGAATTCCAGAGGAATTGTATCTGTGCTGCCAGTGCTGTTAATCATGTTGTTGGGGTGGAACCAGGTTCCTGAAACAAAGGGCTGAGAAGTGAGGAGAAGAGGTTTGTGGGGAAGAGAAAGGTTACTTATTTGGAAATGGAGTCTCACTGAAGCATTAGTTGCTTTTTCCTTTGTTCAACCTACTGCTTTCCAAATGGTTTTTTTTTTTTTTTTTTTTTTTTTTTTTTTTTTTTAAAGATTTTATTTATTTATTTGACAGAGAGAAATTACAAGTAAGCAGAGAGGCAGGCAGAGAGAGGAGGAAGCAGGCTCCCTGCTGAGCAGAGAGCCCGATGCGGGACTCGATCCCAGGACCCTGAGATCATGACCTGAGCCGAAGGCAGCGGCTTAACCCACTGAGCCACCCAGGCGCCCCCAAATGGTTTTTATTACAGTCAGCAAGACAAAGGTTGTAAGACGACTGCATACTTTTTTTTTTTTTTTCATTTTTTGGTCATTTTTATTTATTTATTTATTTTTTTTTAAAATTTTTTATTTTTTATAAACATATATTTTTATCCCCAGGGGTACAGGTCTGTGAATCACCAGGTTTACACACTTCACAGCACTCACCAAATCACATACCCTCCCCAATGTCCATAATCCCACCCCCTTCTCCCAAACCCCCTCCCCCCGGCAACCCTCAGTTTGTTTTGTGAGATTAAGAGTCACTTATGGTTTGTCTCCCTCCCAATCCCATCTTGTTTCATTTATTCTTCTACCCACTTAAGCCTCCATGTTGCATCACCACTTCCTCATATCAGGGAGATCATATGATAATTGTCTTTCTCTGCTTGACTTATTTCGCTAAGCATGATACGCTCTAGTTCCATCCATGTTGTTGCAAATGGCAAGATTTCATTTCTTTTGATGGCTGCATAGTATTCCATTGTGTATATATACCACATCTTCTTGATCCATTCATCTGTTGATGGACATCTAGGTTCTTTCCATAGTTTGGCTATTGTGGACATTGCTGCTATAAACATTCGGGTGCATGTGTCCCTTTGGATCACTACATTTGTATCTTTAGGGTAAATACCCAATAGTGCAATTGCTGGGTCATAGGGCAGTTCTATTTTCAACATTTTGAGGAACCTCCATGCTGTTTTCCAGAGTGGCTGCACCAGCTTGCATTCCCACCAACAGTGTAGGAGGGTTCCCCTTTCTCCGCATCCTTGCCAGCATCTGTCATTTCCTGACTTGTTGATTTTAGCCATTCTGACTGGTGTGAGGTGATATCTCATTGTGGTTTTGATTTGTATTTCCCTGATGCCGAGTGATATGGAGCACTTTTTCATGTGTCTGTTGGCCATCTGGATGTCTTCTTTGCAGAAATGTCTGTTCATGTCTTCTGCCCATTTCTTGATTGGATTATTTGTTCTTTGGGTGCTGAGTTTGCTAAGTTCTTTATAGATTCTGGACACTAGTCCTTTATCTGATATGTCGTTTGCAAATATCTTCTCCCATTCTGTCAGTTGTCTTTTGATTTTGTGAACTGTTTCCTTTGCTGTGCAAAAGCTTTTGATCTTGATGAAATCCCAGTAGTTCATTTTTTCCCTTGCTTCCCTTGCCTTTTGCGTTGTTCCTAGGAAGATGTTGCTGCGGCAGAGGTCGAAGAGGTTGCTGCCCGTGTTCTCCTCAAGGATTTTGATGGATTCCTTTCGCACATTGAGGTCCTTCATCCATTTTGAGTCTATTTTTGTGTGTGGTGTAAGGAAATGGTCCAATTTCATGTTTCTGCATGTGGCTGTCCAATTTTCCCAGCACCATTTATTGAAAAGGCTGTCTTTTTTCCATTGGACATTCTTTCCTGCTTTGTCGAAGATTAGTTGACCATAGATTTGAGGGTCTATTTCTGGGCTCTCTATTCTGTTCCATTGATCTATGTGTCTGTTTTTGTGCCAGTACCATGCTGTCTTGATGATGACAGCTTTGTAATAGAGCTTGAAGTCCGGAATTGTGATGCCACCAACGTTGGCTTTCTTTTTCAATATCCCTTTGGCTATTCGAGGTCTTTTCTGGTTCCATATAAATTTTAGAATTATTTGTTCCATTTCTTTGAAAAAGATGGATGGTACTTTGATAGGAATTGCATTAAATGTGTAGATTGCTTTAGGTAGCATAGACATTTTCACAATATTTATTCTTCCAATCCAGGAGCATGGAACATTTATCCATTTCTTTGTGTCTTCCTCAATTTCTTTCATGAGTACTTTATAGTTTTCTGAGTATAGATTCTGTGTCTCTTTGGTTAGGTTTATTCCTAGGTATCTTATGGTTTTGGATGCAATTGTAAATGGGATTGACTCCTTAATATCTCTTTCTTCTGTCTTGCTGTTGGTGTAGAGAAATGCAACTGATTTCTGTGCATTGATTTTATATCCTGACACTTTACTGAATTCTTGTATAAGTTCTAGCAGTTTTGGAGTGCAGTCTTTTGGGTTTTCCACATATAGTATCATATCATCTGCGAAGAGTGATAATTTGACTTCTTCTTTGCCGATTTGGATGCCTTTAATTTCCTTTTGTTGTCTGATTGCTGAGGCTAGGACCTCTAGTACGATGTTGAATAGCAGTGGTGATAATGGACATCCCTGCCATGTTCCTGACCTTAGCGGAAAAGCTTTCAGTTTTTCTCCATTGAGAATGATATTTGCGGTGGGTTTTTCATAGATGGCTTTGATGATATTGAGGTATGTGCCCTCTATCCCTACACTTTGAAGAGTTTTGATCAGGAAGGGATGTTGTACTTTGTCAAATGCTTTTTCA
Organism: Mustela lutreola; assembly: GCF_030435805.1. NCBI lineage: Eukaryota > Metazoa > Chordata > Mammalia > Carnivora > Mustelidae > Mustela > Mustela lutreola. Next base: position 51,274,851 of record NC_081305.1, read on the forward strand.
GCATCTATTGAGAGTATCAGACGACTGCATACTTTACAGTGAGAAAACACTCACTGTTTTCTGGAATGGCTAAAATAAAGAAAAAGGATAACATCCAATTTTTCTGAGAATGCTGAGAATTAGAATTCTCATGTATCACTGATGGTAGGGTTAAAAAAAAAAAAACGCAGTATGGAAAACTAGGTGGCAGGTCCTTATGAACAGAAACACTTAGTGAAGGGGACTATTTGTCACTCAAAAATACATATTTTTGGCCTGAGCATTATTTTTGCCTGGTTATTTTGAATCAAAGGCAGATAAAGGAAAAACTCTGAAATCCTGTGTTACTTTGAAAGAGACATTTGCATTTATACAGGAACGTTCAGTCTGTCAGTGGTCCCCCTCTGTGTAGCAGAAAGAGGGAGAAGGTGTCAGTCTCCAGAAACTCTGATGGTGGGAAGGCAGAGCTAAACTCTGCTCCCAGCCTCAGCCTTGGTTCCCCTGCTTGGCCTAGTCACCTCCCCAGTTCCTTGCCAGCAGGGTAACCTGTGGAGTTTCAGGAATCTTCTCTGCAGGCCTCCCCTTCAGATTCTGTCAGTTGGTTTGGGCGAAAACAACACTGTTGTGTTAATTAAGGGCGCCTGGAGATTCTCAGTGAGGCCAGGGGGGAGCCTGAGGGCTTTTGTTGGTTTTCTGAGAGGATTTGCTGCTTTGGTCCTGGAGAGGTGTCGGGGTCTCTGCCCCATGAGTCTGGGAGGGTCAGGTCCCTGCAGCCCGCGGTTCCGATGCTAACGCTGAGGTTGTGAGGGGCGGTGGCAGGGGACCCCCCCTCCCCACAAAGCAGGTGAGGAAAATGCAGGGATGGGTGTCCTCAGGGGAGCTCACAGTTTCTGAGCTGCTCCAGACACAAGGACTGGGAAGTTGGGACTTTTCTGCTTCTCTGAGTCCTGCCCGCGGGTGAGTGGTGAGGAGAAGGAGCTCTGTTGCTGGATTTCAGGGCATTTTCTCCTGATGCAGCTGTGATTTCCCCCCATATCCCTCATGAGGACGAAATTAGAGGTGGAGGCGAAGGCAAAAATGGCCGGTTCTCAGGTGAGCCTGATGTCCCCGCAGAGCCGTGTCCTCTGTTTCTCCACAGACCCTCGTGTTTTGAAGGTACAGATACGGATGCCTCGACTCTGGGTGCTTCTGGCTTCTGCGTTCACCTGTTTTTAAGATCTGGTCAGAAGTGATACTCATGGTTAGGTCTTAAGAATGCTTCACTATGGGGCGCCTGGGTGGCTCAGTAGGTTAAGTCTCTGCCTTCGGCTCAGGTCATGATCTCAGGGTTCTGGGATTGAGCCCTGCATAGCGAGCTCTCTGCTCAGCAGGGGGCCTGCTTCCTCCTCTCTGTCTGCCTGCCTCTCTGCCTGCTCTCTGTCAAATGAATAATGAATAAAATCTTAAAAAAAAATTAAATTAAATAAAAAAATTGCTCCTCTATGTCCCAGAGCCTTCTGTCTTGCGTCCCCAAGCTGGCTTCGATAGGGCATCAACCATTGTCACTTTGACTTAAAGTCCCGCGAGGAGTGACAATATTCCGTTGGTGGCAGGTCTGGAGGGGAAGGTGTCGAGTCTGAGATTCCTGTGGCTGATGAGGTCTGGTCCTGGGATGTCAGGGAGGGAAATTATTTCTCATTTGGGTTCCTCTGGATTCTCAATCAGCTGTGTGCAGCAGCGGAGTAAGGAAATGCAGATATAAACTCGATGAATATGAGTCCAGAAAAACTTGGAAACTTCTCACTCTAAGAAAGGGTGTGAGTGTCTTCATCTTTAGCACGGGAAAGAGATATTCTACTTAATGTCCATGAGAGAAGGGTGCCTGGGGGCTCAATCCACTAAGGTTGGACTGTTGATTGCAGCTTAGGTTGGGATCCCAGGGTCCTGGACTGGCATCCCCCCTTCTGGCTCTGTGCCCAGAGGGGAGTCCGCTTAAAGATTCTCTCCTTCTCCTGCCCTTCCCCATCTCCTCTAAAATATAAATCAATCTTGGGAATCAAGGGTGGTTCAGTTGGTTAAGAGTCTGCTTTCTGCCTTCAGCTCAGGTCGTGATCTTGGGGACCTGAGATCCAGCCCCACATGAGGCTCCCAGGTGGGCAGGGATCCTGCTTCTCTCTCTCTTCCTCTGATGTTCTGCCTGTTTGTGGTCTCTCACTCTCTCTGAAATAAACACAATAAATTTTTCAAAATTTTATTTATTGTGGCTCTTGGGTGGCTCAGTGGCTTAAGCCTCTGCCTCCAGCTTAGGTCATGATCTCAGGGTCCTGGGGTCCAGACTCACATCGGGCTCCCAGGTGGGCAGGGATCCTGCTTCTCCCTCTCCTTCTCCTGTTCTGCCTGCATGTTCTCTCTCACTTGCTCTCTTTGAAATAAATACAATCTTTGTAAAATATTTATTTGTAAGAAAAAGAGCGAGAGCACAAATATGGGGTGTTATGGGCAGAGGTAGAAGGCTCCCCACTGAGTAAAGACACTCCTCCTTGGCCTCAATTTAGGAGGCAATCCAAGACCTTGTGTCTTGGCCTGAGCAGAAGGCTGATATCCACTGACTGAGCCATCCAGTTGCCCCTATAAATAGAATCTTTTTTTTTTAAGTAAAGATTTTATTTATTTATTTGACAGATGGAGATCACAAGTAGGCAGAGAAGCAAGCAGAGAGAGTGGAGGAATAAGGCTCCCTGCTGAGCAGATAGCCCCATGCAGGGTTCCATCCCAGGACTCTGGGATCACGACCTCAGCCAAAGACAGAGGCTTTAACCCCCTGAGCCACCCAGGCGCCCCTATAAATATAATCTTTAAAGAAAATGAAAATAAAAATAAATCTTAAAAATTCAAAGAAAAGAAAGGAGTAAACTAGTTATTTCTAGCACAGGAACGCTGTACTTCGTTCTCAGTGTAATGTCTCTCTCAGTCGCTTGGGGCCCCAGACGAGTGTCAACGATTGGCTGGAAGTCTGTCCAGCAGCACTGCAGGAATTCCCCTGAGGCAGGACAAAGGTGGTGGAAGTTCCCTGAAGACGTAAGAGATCAGCAGGCAGGAGGGCACAGGAGAGCGTGTCTGCAAGGGGCAGTGTGTGGGGGTTGCTTTTCGGGAGAAGGAAGGTGAGGAGTTCTGGGGAACCTGTGGGACTTGCTCCTTTCTGCTCATTGTACCTTGTTGTCATAAGCCCATTGGTTCCTTAGGGTTTTGCTAGTTTTGAGGTGGGTCCCCTGCTGGGCCTGTCTGGACTCAGCCAAGGGGACACTGGGGCCCTTCCTCCACTCCTTTGCTCAAGCCTGCTTGCCTAAAAGCAGCCTCTACAGATCGTATAGTGATTCAGTTGTTTAGGTGTATCTGCTGTATTTCCAAAATCAGATTGATACTCTGAAATTCTGTTTTCAGTCCAGTGGAAACCCCAGCGGATGATGTGTCCCTTGATGTGCATTAGGTACTGATAACATTTGTTTCCATTCAGCTGATGGGAACTTCTTTTATTGGTTTGGTGCTGTCTGCCGGATCCTCCCTAAATGTACCTATTTTACCCCCTGTCATTTGTAAGGAACATGGGATACTGAGGAATATGCAGGAACTATCACATTTCAGGTGTAAACTTCTTTCTTCTGCATTTCTCTTGCTTGTAGGTTCATTTTTTTTCTTTCCTTCCTTCCTGTTTTCATTCCTTCCTTCCTTCTTTCAGCTGAGAGAGTGATTGAGAGTGATGAAAGGGAAAGAGGGAGAAGCAGATTCCCACTGAGTGGGGAGTTCAACTCAGGGCTCTATCCCAGGCGTTTGAGATCTTGACCTGAGCTGAAGCAGACCCTTAACCAGCTGAACTATCTGGATTCCCCCTTGATTGTAGTTTCTGAGGAGAACAAAGTCAGAAGAGGTGTGGATAAAATTAATTGTCCTTCAACTTCCAGTCTGTTGATAAATACCTGAGAAAGGCAGAGTCGGACATTCCTCAGGGAACTCACAACTGCCTCAAGGTTAATGTTTTGTTGGATGCAAAAAGCAGCCTTAGCCTAACAATAGACCTCCAGGTTTCTGTAATTCCTCTTTAACATATGAAAATTGCTTCAGAAACTTGAATTCTACTCCCCAAATGTAGCTCAGGCATCATCCTTCAAGTTTGGGGCCCACTGATAGCTATCTGGAGGGTCTCCTGACTAAAGTGTTACTAAACAGTGAGTGGCCTCATCAAAACACCAGCTGGGAGGTCCTGAGGGTCCTGGAAACTTGCTTCCAAATTCCTTAGAGCCTCCTGCTATCCCTCACCTCCTCCCCATCTGACAGCATAGAACCAGTCACTGCTCACATTCCTCTCCTTGTGTTAGGATGACAGTGTTTGTACCACGGGTATCTCAACAACCTTTCTTCATCATTCACTCTAGAACCCCAATATTTCACATCAAAACATGTGTAGAGTTTCTTGACCTTTGGCTTCTCTCCCACATCCCAACACTTTGCACTGGACAAGGAGGGCTGTCACCTCTGTATAGTGGATAGAGTTGACTTCTGGGAGTGAAAGGAGTGAAAGTTCTCGACCAGGCAGCGCCCTGCCACATAGGTTTTTTTTTTAAACTCCACACCCATCTCAGGGAGAAGGAAAGGTCGGATCTGGTTCTAGCTGGTGACATTAACTCCTACTTTCATTGTCGGAAACTTCGTGAACTGCGTCAGTGGGCACTTGGTGACTGTGGTATTTATTACAGGGACTGCTGACCTTCAGCGATGTGGCCATAGAATTCTCTGAGGAAGAGTGGAGATGCCTGACCCACAGTCAGCGGCAACTGTACCTGGATGTGATGTTGGAGAACTATGGACACCTCCTCTTCTTGGGTGAGGAAGACTCCTTCCAGATTTCCCAAACCCCACTCAGGGTTTTTTTGTTTTGTTTTGTTTTGTTTTTTAAGATTTTATTTATTTACTTGACAGAGAGAGATCACAAGTAGGCAGAGAGGCAGGCAGAGAGAGAGAGCCCGATGCAGGACTCGATCCCAGGACCCTGAGATCATGACCTGAGCCGAAGGCCCTGGCTTAACCCACTGAGCCACCCAGGCATCCCCCACTCAGGGTTTTATTCCTTCCTGTGAAGACTGTCTTTTCAGAGATTTTTCTTGGAATGACTAGAATTCAGATCCAGGCAGGCAGAAAGGGAAATAAGTAGGGCTTTGTAGATGGAGAGAAAAATCTTCATGATGTTTTTTCTCAGCCTTAGCTTCTCCTTCCTCAAGGAAGCATCATTGCCTGTGTAGATGAGTGGCAGTTCTCAACCTTTAGTGACATAGAATAGTGCTGCTCACCTCTTAAACTGAAATTTTGCCTTCTGATTATCATGTCTACTACTTGGAAGTATAGGTCAGGATGATGTGAACAGTGGAAATTCCTCTTGTGTATTCTTTTTTTTTTTTTTTTTTTGAAGTCTTTATTTACTTATTTGACAGAGAAGGATGACAGGTAAGCAGAGAAGTGGGCAGAGAGAGAGAGGGAAGCAGGCTCCCTGCCAAGCAGAGAGCTTGATGTGGGACTTGATCCCAGGACCCTGAGATCATGACCTAAGCCGGAGGAGGAGGCTTATCATCTTGAGCCACCCAGGTGCCTCACCTCCTGTGTTTTTTAAAGGGACTGTTGGGGAACAGCTTTTGGGAAACCATTTTCTAGGATTGTACAGTATCATCTCTTCTCTCCTGAACACAAGACTGATGGAAAGTTAGAATTGTCAGCAAGAGTCATTTTCCTTTTTCCTCATAAACAGGTCTCCTTCTGTCAAAGCCAGACCTGATCATGTTTTTGGAGCAAGAGAAGCAGCTCTGGGATGTGAAGAGAAAGGAGACCAGAGGCTTCCATCCAGGTAGGTGGGAATGAATGAGGCAGATGACAGGGGAGGTCCAAGTCTGAAGGAGGAGGGTGGACCATAATCAGTGGTTCGAGTAGCTCTCCTTGAATGAATGTCAGTGGGAGACTTTCCTGGTTTAATGTCTCTCTCTTTCCAAGAGAAACTATCTGCTCTCCAACATTATCAAGTTCTTGTATTCTCTAGGGATTCTCCCTGTGATGGTCCTTCACATCCATAGGGAGAGTCAGGAGACTCTCTTTTGAGGGGGAGGGCCCCCCTAATCTGAGAGCTTTCTATTGTTGTGAGGGCCTTGGAGAAGTCATCCTATTTCTGAGGACCTGTACACCATGCTCTTTGTCAATTCTGGTTTTCATTATGGGACAAGTAGGTTAGGGTAGTTGTATGCACACTGGGGCTTGTTGGGGGAAATTACTGGAACACTGGAGAACTATTTTTAATGTTTTCTGGCTTATGCTTTCTAATGTATGGAGGCTTTAATCTTAGTCTTACAAAATTCAGTTTCAGTAACTTCATAGGATAACACAACACTGCCCTAAAATGAGAAAATGTACTGCTTTATTTCCCTTCAGATGTTTTTTTTTTTCTTTCTTTCGTTTTTTTCCCATATAGAAATTTCTGCTCTATGAGTTCCATTCCTCAGTGGTGAAATACTGTAATGTGTCTATTTGTTTATAAGAATTCCGACATACCGGATGCCTGGGTGGCTCAGTGGGTTAAGCCGCTGCCTTTGGCTCAGGTTATGATCTCAGGGTCCTGGGATGGAGTCCCGCATCGGGCTCTCTGCTCAGCAGGAAGCCTGCTTCCCTCTCTCTCTCTCTCTGCCTGCCTCTCCATCTACTTGTGATTTCTCTCTGTCAAATAAATAAATAAAATCTTCAAAAAAAAAAAAAAAGAATTCCGAAATATCAAATGCTATTGGGGAACTAGCACATTTAGAACTTTATCTTGTAGCCTTTAAGAAATTCTCATTTATTACCTTATTTTTTAATAATTGCATCATTGTATGATTCTTCTGTGAACTTCTTTTGACTTTGTCCTATGTGTTTTCACTTTCTAATTAGTTTTATATGAGATTTACCTTTGATTTTTTTACATCAAATGTCCTGATATGACATGGGCATGTGCGTTATAAGAAGTGAGTTAGACCATTAGTAATATTCCCATACAGTTTGTTTAAAAATTTTATTTGTTCGAGATAGAGAGAGAGAAAGAAAGGGAGAAAATGAGTGCAGAGGAGAAGGGCAAAAGGAGAGGGAGATGCCAGGTCCCTGCTGAGCAGGGCGCCCAGTGTGGGGCTGGATGCCAGATCCCTGAGATCATGACCTGAACTGACAGAAGATGCTTATTTGAGTGAGCCCCCAGGTACTCTAAACCTCCATGTTTGAAACCCTTGTGTTCAGTAATGCAATGTTGCTTCATAGGAAATTAATCACGAGCTTTTTCTTCTACTTTCCTCAGAATGCATCAGAATTTAACCCCAAATATTAATTTCATATTATATAGTGTCTCTCAGCATATTTCAACATCTATGATGTTTATTTTTTCAGAAATGAAGATGTTTCCTCTGTCATAATGGAATGGACTATAGGGTTATATTCTGTGGAGGAGAATGAATATATTAATACCATAATACATATCTTTCAAGCTTTTTAAGTGTTCATAATATTCTCATTTACAGCTCTTTATGATTGATTTTAATGAGAATTCTTTATGATACTATAGTCCATGAGACATGCTTGTTTTTCATGGGTATGTGGACAGAGTTCAAAATTATGGTATATAGAAGCATCAGTGTTTTATTTATAATTTCATAGATTGAGTTTTCTCTTACTCTGGTAATTTCCCAAGCATGTGCTTCCTTGTCTGGCTCATTCCACGACAGTAGCTAGGTATGGGTTGGGTTTTATCTGTGCAGGTTGTTAGAGGAAGAGAATTTTCAGCTCAGTATATTTCAGCATATTTCAAAACTATGTGAGTATAACTCAAAAAAGAATGAGCTTTATATTTTTTGCTGGTAAATTCTGTGTGTTTTTATCTTGTGTGTGTATGTCGCACATACATACTGTGTCACCCCTAGTTTTTGTCTCCTTGGTGAGTGGTCAGTGAATGTCATTCCATGTCCAGGTGAGTTGTCATCCACATAGAATTAATTTCATCATGTATATGTGGGTGAATGTTTATTGTCTGCATGAGAGAAATACTTTTTTAATTCAGAGGAATTTTCAAACATTTTATACTTCTGTATCATATTTTGGTGTAAAATACAAAGGATAAACATTATCTAATTAATTATAGGCTTAATACTCAATATGTTTTGGTACCTTTGTCATTGAGTTCTGTGTCTTCTTTGAGTATTTTCATTGTGGTTACCTTAGGGATTTGTTAAAAAAAACTTAGCTGTAAAATGAACCTTTAATTTTTATTTTTTAAAGATTTTATTTATTTATTTGACACAGAGAGAGATCACAACTAGGCAGAGAGAGAGGCAGGGAGAGAGGGGGAAGCAGGTTCCCCACTAAGGAGGGAGCCTGGAGTGGGTCTCAGTCCCAGTCCCTGAGATGCTAAACTGAACCGAAGGCAGAGGCTCAGCCGACTGAGCCACCCAGGCGTCCTGAAACAATCCTTTTAAAACTCAGTGTCAATTATATAGAAAACTCTTCTTCCTGTCTCCACCCCTGTACCCCCTCTAGACTTTGATACTGACATCACAAATTCTTTTATGTTGTGTACTTCATGATCTACATTTCTTATTTTTATTCTTTTTTTTTTTTTTTTCCAAAACCAAGCTCTGTAGCAGAAATACATGTGACTGGTATCTCATTACAACAGGTTTGTGTAATTGTCTCCATATTTACATTCAGCGGAGAGCTCTGTGTTCTCGTGTGGTTGCAGTTTCTGGGTAGAATCCTTTTATTTCATCTAGAAAGACTTCCTTTAATGGTTCTTGTAGGACAGATCTACTGGTAAGCTTAGAGCAGTTTTTACTTGGGAATGTCTTCGTTTCTGCCTCTGTGGAAAAGAATTTTTCTAGGTAAAGTATTGTTGGCTGTTTTTCAGTCTTTGAGTACCTGAGCATGTTATGCTGGGCCCATTCCTGTTTGGGCTGCTGAGAATCATACTAGTGATTTTCTAGGAGCTCTTGCACAAGATAAAGTGGATTTGCCATTGTGTTTCTTGTTAGATTTGTTTGTTTGTTTATTCATTTATTTATTTGACAGAGATTACAGGTAGGCAAAGAGGCAGGTAGGGAGCAGAAGCAGGCTCCCTGCTGAGCAGAGGGCTGTATGGGGGCCCCATCCCAGGACCCTGAGATCATGACCTGAGCCAAAGGTGGAGGCTTAACCCACTGAGCCACCCAGGTGCCCCTGTCATTGTGTTTCAAAAGTCTCTCTCCATCTGTGGTGTTTGATGGGTTAATTATAACATGTCATGAGTCGTCCCATTCTTTGTATGTGTCAGCTGTATATACCATAGTTTTATAAGGAAGCAATTTGAAGAAAATATGAAGGGAATCATAATGAAAAGACAGTTACTGTAGTGCACTGGATTTATCAAGCAAACTTCTCTGTGCATAAGTGGACCATTATTGATGAAAAGCACGTTATTCAGTGGTTAACTCTATTTGTTAGTAGACCTGAAAGGATTCAGGGGCAGGTGGATCTCTAGAGAGGGACAGTTATTTTCAGTGTGATTCATTTTTCCTTTTGACTCTATTTTGTACATGTAGATGGGTGTCCAAAGACAGCCAGAGTAGCAGAAGTTTCATCAGATAAACTAGCCTTTTATCTTTTGCTTATACTGCTTTGATATCAGGGTACTGCTGATATCATAGAATGGTTTTGAGTGTATTTCTCTATTTCAAAATTATAAGATTTTCTTTATTGCTACAATTTTGATAAGGATTGTCCTGAATGGTTTTTGTAAATGTTAGTTTCTTTTTCTTGCTGGGCTATCTCTGGCTCACCATCTAACACCCAGGGGTTCTACCTAATGATTGCTAATTGAACAAAGTCACTACAAATATAAAGATAGGCCACAGCTACACAATTCTCAAGGACTGTCAAGCAAATTTTACACTGTAAGTTTCTCCTGTTGTTTTGTGAGCATAGAGAGCACAAGGAGAGTTTTAGGGTTTTGATCTACACAGAATGCAATGTGTCATATTAAGGTAAAGATAGATTTTGAAGTTCCAGAACTAAGTAGGAAGAAGCACGTGTACATACATATGTGTGTGTATCTATATCTTCAGAAGGAAAAGGAATCTTGGTTCAAACCAGGTCATTTCCAAGTTTGAAAAATGATGATTTCCTACAAGCAAAGAGATTCTACATTCATAATAGAAATAGTTTTCTCTGTATTGTACTAAATTTATGCTTCTATATCTTATGCATCTTAGTTTGAAAATCTCTCCATATGAATCATCTCTTACATAACTGGGTTTTACTCCTGTAGGATCGACTGTTTTCTTTATTCCTGTGTTGTCCTGTTGCTTACCTACCTTGATAGAGATTTTAACAAGAGTTTCCATGGAATGACATGGTATTCAAAATTTAATTTAAATGTGAGAGTAAGGGCACCTGGGTGGCTCAGTGGGTTAAAGACTCTGCCTTCAGCTCAGGCGATGATCCCAGGGTCCTGGGATCAAGCCCCACATCGGGCTCTGCCGGGAGCCTGCTTCTTCCTCTCACTCTCTCTGCCTGCCTCTCTACCTACTTGTGGTCTCTGTCTGTCAAATAAATAAATAAATGTGAGTGTAATTCTCCAGGGGGCATTATAAATTCCTTTAGTTAAATTGAGACATCACTCCTTCCTTTGTGATTGGAGAAGTAAGAGTTCCTTAGTTGTTATTCTTTTCCCTTCTAGGAAGTGATGTCATCCATTTTGGTCACTTCAGTGTTAGCACTTATAAGGTAATAATGTGGAGCCTTCATGAATCATGGTATTTGTTTTTGTTTTTCTTTGTTTTTTTTTTTTTTTTTTAAACATTTATTTCAAGGAAACAGAGATGGGACAGGGCTGGGTGCTGAGTAGTTGTTCTAACTTAAACAGAACAGTGTTCTGTTAGGAGTGATGGAGCAGCCCAACAGAAGAGATTAAACAGATCTAGGCTGAAACATTGGCCTGAATTCTCCATCTGGGGAGAGGAACCCTGTCCAAGGCTACACTACTGACTCTGAATCGAGAAAGAAAAATTATACTTCCTTTCTTCCCAAATCCTGTCCAGTTCTTTTGTCTCATCTTTATTTTGGTGCTGGAGGCATCACAGCTGACTTTCCCTCCTGTGTTCTGGAAACCTCTTTGTCACTGCACTCCCCCTCCCACCTAAGCCAGGCAGGCCCTTGCCTAGCCTTAGGAGTAGCTCGGAGTTTTCTAGTGCCATTGTAAATGGTTGATAACAGGATCGCATGAGGCCTATGTGCATTTTAAATACAATGTTATCACCACTGCACTGGAAGAGAGGCGGAAATCCATCACTGGGCCACAGGATTGGTTAAGGCATTTGGCACTGGAAATTGTGAGGACAGATAAAACATGATGTTGCGACAGTTTGAGAGGAAGGTAAGTGCTATGGAAATGAAATATGGCAAAGTCTTGAAATGTGAACAAAGATGTGGTAGAAAGGTCCCTTTGGTCACTGCAAGGCCTTAGGAAGCTACTCATGATTAGCGAATGGGACAGATACGCGTTCCTGGGAAATGTGGCTGTCTGAGACAGCTGATGTTTTTCTCGTGATACAAAGTATTCCCTGCTGCTCCTGAGGACCAGTTCCTATTGGATGACAGAGATAATTGTACTCTCTGAGGCCCAGCTGCATGGAATGTATGGAGAGAGGGTATTGGTTGATTAAACATGGTGGGGCATAGCTTAAATATGTCCAATGACAGTAGATGTCCAAGACAAAGAAGGCTGCTGGACACTACCGGTGAGAGCCAGCAATGTGGGTGTTGCGCTTCCACAAAGCGTTGGTATCCCAGGAATATAACCCAACATAGGTCTCCTCCAGGATAGATGGGTGACCTTGCAAGTATGATGACCTGTGGTTGGCTGGGCATGCCCTCACTTCCACTCAGCCCTGGAATGAATCTATCCTGTTCTCTGATCTGTGTGCAAGGCACTGATTCATAGAGAAGTCAGTCACCAGTTTCCAGCAGTGATGATTTCTGCTTCAAACAGCCTTCCCAACATTTGGGGTAGCTGTCCCTATGTTGTTTCAGAGCTCACATTGTCCCTACACCCCTCTTGTCCTGATTGAAAAGAGGATTTGTATGAGTTGTAGAGACCGGTACCATTCAAGTTGGGTAGCATGGTACGCTCATATTGAACATGGGATCAGTTGAAGGATAATAGATTTTTCAGTATCTGTTCTGCTGTGGTCAGCAATACCATGAAAGCCTGTTGTGTACATTCAGAAAAGAAGGTGGCTATGTGCATATTTACAGATCTAGTGTGTTGGTACATGCTCAGGTCTTCTGAAATAGCCCAGATAACCTCGAGCATAATCTGATTTTTACATGTATTATTTCTGGGATTGTTCACCCCTGGCCATAGTGCTTATACTTGAATTTTCTTGGCCCCAGGATAACTGCCCAGCACCAGAGAACAATCCATGTTTCTTGCAGCAAAGGAGATGGTGTAAACCTGAAAAGACATAGGGATTTGACTTGAACTGTTTCTGTTCCCATTCAGGGAAACCATCCTCCCCAAGGCACCAGTCTCTCTACCCCACTGACCAGAACTGTCACAAGGGCCATTCTATGTTGAAGCATATAACTGTAGCAGAGGTGGATGTGGAAGATGTTTGTGAATGTCTCTTGTTTGAATTCTTTCACAGCGTCTGGCACAAAGGTGATGACACTTTGCCCTGAAACTGACTAGCTGGGGCGCCTGGGTGGCTCAGTGGGTTAAGCCGCTCCCTTCAGCTCGGGTCATGATCTCAGGGTCCTGGGATTGAGTCTGGCATCGGGCTCTCTGCTCAGCAGGGAGCCTGCTTCCTCCTCTCTCTCTCTGCCTGCCTCTCTGCCTACTTGTGATCTCTCTCTCTCAAATAAATAAATAAAATCTTAAAAAAAAAAAAAAAGAAAGAAACTGACTGGCTGTTTCAAGGAAGCCCTAAAATTGAGAGTGTCCTTAATCTTAGTGCATGCGGATCTTCTGCTGCATGCATTGTCATCCTGATAAAGATGGCTTAAGCCTGCAATTGTTTCCAATTATCCAATAAAAATAGTCAAATACAGATTTATTGTGAGAATGATATATTTAGCACTATATAATCCATAACATGTATTAATGTCTTTCATGTGTTTCTTAAAAAAGTGTTTACATAAGTTCCAGATCAGTTTAAAATAAAGAAAACATATATTCATTTATTTTATAGAAAACTCAGGTGAGAGACAGGGGAGGGGCAGAGGGAGAGGGAGAGAGAATCTCCGAGTGACTCTCTGGTGAGCTTGCAGCCTGACACAGGGCTCAATCTCAGGACCCTGAGACTGTGATCATGACCTGATCTGAAATGAAGAGTTGGAAGTTTAACCCACTAAGCACCCAGGAACCCCACTTTTTTTTTTTTAAAGCATCATTCATTTTAGAGCACACTAGTGAGTAGAGTGAAGACACACACACAGAGAGAGAGAGAGAGAGAGAGAGAGAATCCTGAAGCAGACTCGCTGCTGAGTGGAGAGCTGATGACATTATCGAACCCAGGACCCTGACATGAACTTAGCTGTAATGAAGAGTGGCCACTTAACCAACTGAGCCACCCCAGAACCCTTGTTCCCATTCACCTAAATTTGGATTGCTTTCAATCAGGAACGTGAACTAAAGTGTATCAGGGGTGATCTCAGCTCAGTACTTGGTCAGTGCTTACGGCTTGGTTTTCTCCCCAGAAGCCTGTAAGAGAAGCTCTGAGGTTGTCTAGGGTTTCTGTTCAGGCTTCTAGTGGCGCAGGAATGGAGTCTAGCATCAGCCATGGGAAGTGACTTAGAATGTGCATAGCTACCCAGACAGAGAACAGAGAATGTTGTAGTTCAGAGCATTGGATGTATACCCAAGTCAGTTACAGGTGCTGACAATTCTCCTTAGCCAGGTAGGTTCATCTACACAGAATAGGCAATCAGTGGACATTGTGTGTAATGGAGCCCCACCCACACTGACAGCTATTGAGTGAAAGATTTCTACCATGACTTTGGATGAATGCTACTTTCTTAGGTTCACAGAGTGGCCAGGGATGTGTCTTTGGTGGTATGTTGTGTGTCTTGGGTTTCTTCCAGATCTTTGCAGTTGTTCCTGTGGCCAATGGTTGGAAGATCTTAAAGTCAGACCTTCCAGGTACATTGACTTTGGGATCTACCCTTCATGTGACTGTATAGCAGTGCCAGGTGAGCAGCAAAAGATCATGAAGGGAAATGTATCTGTACTGTGGTGGATATCTGAGCCAAATCACACATGTGCCTTATACAGTATTGTCACTATTCCTTGAATTCATGTGGTGACCTAGTGATCTATGTGAGCATTTCCTTGATTGTCGTTTTAGTTATAATGGTCATTCCACTCATATTTGTGTATAAGAAAGCTTGGTAGTTTAGTGATAGCATCTTGATCTTGGGTTGAGGACAGGTGAGTTGATTGTACAGGAAAACAGATGGTCTATTTTCATGGCCAAGGATCGGGCATATATGCTAGATGTTCCTTGAAGATACTGAAGTTTCCTATGCTCGGAGTCTCCAGCACAAACCCACCGCATGTGCAGTGTGTCCCTGTATGAGTTGGGGGTGGGTGGTTGGCCAGTGGAATTAGTGTGATGAAGATGTTTATGATGTTTGCTGTGTCGTGAGCCATAAGACACTTGGAATTTGACCTAGGAACCTCTTGTCTTCTGCTCATATTGGAACACTGTTATAGACCAATGGGTTACAGTATAGAATGTGTGTCATCTTGGAATTCTTATATTTATTAAGATTATCTGTGGACTTTATTCAAAACAAAATAGACATTCATAGGTCTGTTTCTTGTTTGTTCATTTAAGTTGTTGTTTTGGTTGTACACATAAGTGAATACATATAGTATTTGTATGTCACTTAGTTCACATCGCATAACACCTTCTGGGTCAAACCACATTATCAGAAATGACAAGACAGAATGAAAAGAGCTGAAAGAGACACAAATACAATGAATAGCCTGAATGTTACCAGTGTGGAATGGAGAAGGATGATGGGCAACATGAGGAAGTGGGAATGGGAAGTACAGGCTTCATGGGGTGAAAAGAATGCAGGTACCTCCTCCAGTGGTTTTCCCATAGCACTTGATGGTGCCAGATATTAGCTACTATTGGGTGAGTATAGCAGCACCTATAGAGTTGTTGAATCCGCATGTTGTACACCTAATGTAATGGGACATTGTAAAGTATATATTAATAGAAAGAAATCCAGATAGATACCAAGAAGTATATACATATGTAGATTAGTGTCTTTCGAAGTTGCAGGTAAAGAAAACTAATGCTACTCTTCCAAAGAAGCTAATCCTAAGTATTCATAGTAGGATAAAGTCCTAGGAAAGCAAACTGATCTGTATCACAGTGGAGATAAACGTTCCTTAATGTAGAAAGGAAGGGACAGGGAAAGAGAAGCATGTGCCCAGCACAGCAAAGAAGGGAACTGCAAGACAAAGAGCCTGTGGTCCTCGCAGGGAGCCCAAGAAGAGCAGCCCATGTCGTAAATGAAAGAACAGTCATTTCTCTGAGAGATTCTTAACTCCCATTTCCTTGAATTTGGTCCCTCTCATCTCACCACTGAGGGGCATCAGGAAGGCTTTTCTTTGGAAGTGGATTCTTTGGGGAAGACCAGAAAGTGCAACCAGCTTGTATAACTGTTCATTTTAGGCAAAGTCAGTTTTCAGACCTAAGTCTAGGTTCAAAGAAGTGATCCTGTAGCCTGAAGACATGGGTACTAGTAAAAATGCAGGGGAAACTTGAAATTGATAAAGGCCATGGATGCAGTGGGCTCCAAGCTACAAAATGCAGCGTTGCAGCCAGAAGCAGATTGCACCTGCATTTCTTGTGAAGGAGGGAGCTGTTTCCATGAATATGGGAGCATGGAAAATTGAAAAAGGAAAAATAAGAGAAGGTGGAGAGAAGAGTGATTGGGTTACGTTTGTTATGCAGGAGTAGGGTTGGCTTGAATGAAGAGGGAAGGGAAGCGAAGGACTCCATACTCACCTGTATGCTCTGCCCCCCTTTTAGGAACCTTTGGAACTATAGTGACTCAGTCTGATTCTTTGGTTCATGGTTAGGAAATCAGTCTTAATAACTTGTCTAATTTTAGGAATTCCCTGCTTTGTTTTGTTTTTGTTTGTTTTTTTCATAAATTTCCCTATTTGGGGGTGCTGGGTAGCTCAGTGGGTTAAAGCCTCTCCTTCAGTTCAGGTCATGATTCCAGGGTCCTGGGATCGAGCCGGACATTGGGCTCTGTGCTCAGTGGGATTCCTGCTTTTCCCTTCTCTGCCTTCCTCTATGCCTACTTGTGATCTCTGTCTGAAGTAAATAAATTAAATTAAAACAAAACCAAATTTCCCTATTTATTATTATGTAATGGTTTATGGAATTAAAGCATTGCCAGTTTTGTTTTATTGATTGAAAGGGGCATTACTTTCTGTGTTCCATTAATGTTAACCTTTTACTTAAGACTTTTCTTTATTTCATTCCTCTACTAAATTTCATCCTGGTCTCTTCCTTTTTTAGTTCCTTGGTGGAAATTAAGTTGTTTATTCCAAGAATTTTCTTAGCTCTGTATTGTATAACATGAACAACATGGGAAATGGAAAGTCTAGCAGGGAAAAACTGGCAGAAATAAACAATACAAACAATGACCAAAAGCAGTAAAAAAAATTAAAATGATGATTTTTAGGCATTTCTAGGCATTTCTGTAATCATGTCAGGTGTGAACAAGGAGTTTTACTGTTTCTTTTTCAGTTTAGATTCCTTTACTCTATTTTTGGTTGCATAATTGTTCTGACTGGAGTGTCCAGTACTCTACTCAAAGGCAGTGGTGGGGTCACTTCATTACCTGCTGATGATAGAGGAGAAGATTGCAGACAGTCCCTACTGAATAGGTTTCATCCTTTCATACATCTGTGGCATTCATTAGGTTGGGGTTTCCTTCCTTATCTACTTTGAGTGCTTTTAACATGACATGTTGTGTAGTATGCCCATATTTGTATTCTGTCTTCCTTAATGTGATCGTGTCATTTTTCACCTTCATTCTGTTAATATGGAGTCTTGAATTTATGGTTTTATATATGTTGGAGAGCCCTTAATTCTAGGTCCATTTCCCACTGGATTATCTTGTAAAAAGCGAAAATGTGTGTTTGATTCAGTTTACTCTCTTTTATTGGGGAATTTGAGTGAATATGCCTTACAGGTAGAATTTTGCAAACTTTGTGATTTCTAGTGTCTTCATCTGGCTTGCAGGAGCTGGGAATGCTGGTGCCACAGAGAGAGTTCTGCTAGTTTCTCTGATCTTCACACCTTGGAAATGTTTGAGGAGATTTACAGTCCTTTCTCCTTCAGTGTCTGTTTGAATATCCAGTGAACTCATCTGGCACACATTTTTTGTTTGTTAGATTTTTTTCATCTATTCCTCTTTCATTCGGCTTCTTAGTTGTAGATCTGTTGAGATGTTTTCTATTTTCCTGTGTGATCCAGTCTAAATTTGTTACACCTTTTCTGAGATTTGTACTTGTCTTTTAGTATGAATTTGTGGGCACTGATTATCTACTGTTGCCTCTTACAATTATTTTATTCCTACAGTTATACTGTGTCTGCTTTCACTTCTTCACTTATCATTATAGTTAGTCTTTTTTCTGTTATTCTTCATTTAGTTAATCAGCTGCCAGTGTTGTTGATCTTTTCCACCAAACAACTCTTCCTGTGCTTGATATGTTCCTATTTTTACTGTACTCCATTTGATTCAGTTCAGTTTTCTGTTTCCATATTCTCCATTTTTCTGCTAATTTTGAGGTCATATGATCCTTTTTCTGATTGTTAGAGATACATGAAAGTGATTTCTGCTACATCATGACCATATCACAGAATTATCTATTAGGATATATGGTCAATATGTTGTGTGCCATGTTATATATCTATGGAGAAATGAGGTCCTGATGACTCCTTGTCAGCCATCTTTCTGACGTTGTCTGTTTGACTTGATGATTCTGCATTAGAAGTCTTCAGTATATTCTTCTGATTATAGTAAGTGCAATGGTTTTACTTTTATATGGTATCTTTCAGCTGTATCTTCACATGACACCAAGAATTTCCTGCTGAAGTGGAGCATAGAAGGTTCTTTCCAGAATGGATCAATGCACAGTTACAAAGATAGTGCTGTTGAGATTTTACACTTACACACAGACTGGGACAATTATGGAGGGAGTGAAGGGCCTCAAAGAAATCCTGGATGATACACCCAAACCAAGGCAATTGCCCTTTATAAGAATGTCACTGCCCCAAGTGGTGAAGGATATAAACCGCTGCAGAAAACCTCCATTTTTAAGTCAACTGTTTCTGCAGAACAGTGTGTTTCTGTCAGCAAAAGTTCCAATCAAATATTAAATCATAGCGATTTTTGGACATACCATTTGGCAGATCTGGAAAGTAACCTAGTCCATGCTGAAAGTAATGATTTGAGCCATTTAGAAAATAGGAATGACTTGACCTTAAGTCAGAGATTTAGAAATGAAGAACAAAGTGCTCAGTGGGATCCATTCGAGAGGCGCTTCAGTGATGAGTCAACCCTCCAGAATGAGCAGAGGCTTTTCACTGGAGACACAATTGCTCAGTGCACTGAATCTGAGAAAACATTGAACCAGGGCTCCAGGGTTCACAGATGTGTCAGGGCTAGGTTTACAGAGAGCCATTATGAATGTGATAAATGTGGGGAAGGCTTTCATCCAAGCTCTAACCTCAGTATACATAATGGTCAGCATTTGGGAGACAGTCCTCATAAATACAGTGAATGTGGGAAAGCTTGTAACCAGTCCTCCATTGTTGGTGATCATCAGAGAATTCATGAGGGAAAAAAACCATTCACATTTAATAAACCAGGAACCATGTTTAGTCAGTCATCAAGCCTAAACATCAATGAGATAATCCCTTTGGGAAAGGAAACTTATATTTTTAAGGAATGTGGTAAATTCTTTGACTGCCATTCAATACTATCTCAACATCAGCAAATGCATACTGGAGTAAAAATACACAAATGTGAAGAAGGTGTTCAAACATTTAATGACTATTCATCAAAAAATGGATATTCAGAGTTCGATCGGTAGCGGGAGCGGAGAGCGGACCCCAGAGAGCCCTGAGCAGCCCCACCGCCGCCGCCGGCCTAGTTACCATCACACCCCGGGAGGAGCCGTGGCTGCCGCAGCCGGCCCCAGTCACCATCACCGCAACCATGAGCAGCGAGGCCGAGACCCAGCAGCCGCCCACCGCCCCCCCCCGCCGCCCCCGCCCTCAGCGCTGCCGACACCAAGCCCGGCACCACGGGCAGCGGCGCAGGGAGCGGCGGCCCGGGCGGCCTCACATCGGCGGCGCCTGCCGGCGGGGACAAGAAGGTCATCGCAACGAAGGTTTTGGGAACAGTAAAATGGTTCAATGTAAGAAATGGATATGGTTTCATCAACAGGAATGACACCAAGGAAGATGTATTTGTACACCAGACTGCCATAAAGAAGAATAACCCCAGGAAGTACCTTCGCAGTGTAGGAGATGGAGAGACTGTGGAGTTTGATGTTGTTGAAGGAGAAAAGGGTGCGGAGGCAGCAAATGTGACAGGCCGTGGTGGAGTTCCAGTGCAAGGCAGTAAATATGCAGCAGACCGTAACCATTATAGACGCTATCCACGTCGCAGGGGTCCTCCACGCAATTACCAGCAAAATTACCAGAATAGTGAGAGTGGGGAAAAGAACGAGGGATCGGAAAGTGCTCCCGAAGGCCAGGCCCAACAGCGCCGGCCCTACCGCAGGCGACGGTTCCCACCTTACTACATGAGGAGACCCTATGGGCGTCGACCACAGTATTCCAACCCTCCTGTGCAGGGAGAAGTGATGGAAGGTGCTGACAACCAGGGTGCAGGAGAACAAGGTAGACCAGTGAGACAGAATATGTATCGGGGTTATAGACCACGATTCCGCAGGGGTCCTCCTCGCCAAAGACAACCTAGAGAAGATGGCAACGAGGAAGGTAAGGAAAATCAAGGAGATGAGACCCAGGGTCAGCAGCCACCTCAACGTCGGTACCGCCGCAACTTCAATTACCGACGCAGACGCCCAGAAAACCCTAAACCACAAGATGGCAAAGAGACAAAAGCAGCCGATCCACCAGCTGAGAATTCGTCCGCTCCCGAGGCTGAGCAGGGCGGGGCTGAGTAAATGCCGGCTTCCCATCTCTACCATCATCCGGTTTAGTCATCCAACACGAAGAAATGAAGATGAAATTCCAGCAATAAGAAATGAACAAAAGATTGGAGCTGAAGACCTTAAGTGCTTGCTTTTTGCCCATTGACCAGATAAATAGAACTATCTGCATTATCTATGCAGCATGGGGTTTTTATTATTTTTACCTAAAGACGTCTCTTTTTGGTAATGACAAACGTGTTTTTTAAGAAAAAAAAAAAGCCTGGTTTTTCTCAATACACCTTTAAAGGTTTTTAAATTGTTTCATATCTGGTCAAGTTGAGATTTTTAAGAACCTCATTTTTAATTTGTAATAAAAGTTTACAACTTGATTTTTTCAAAAAAGTCAACAAACGGCAAGCACCCGTTAATAAAGGTCTTAAATTAAAAAAAAAAATAAATAAATAAAAAAATGGATATTCACAGATCTATTCTGGAGAGAGACCCTACAAATGTCAAGAATATGGCAAGGCTTTTAACAATCACTCAGGTCTTAATAGACATCACAGAATTCATAATAGAGAGAAACCTTACCAATGTCAAGAATGTGGAAAAGCCTTTTGTGACAGGTCAACCCTTACTCAACATCACAGAACTCATACTGGAGAGAAACCTTACCAATGTCAAGAATGTGGCAAGGCCTTTACCTGGAGGTCAAATCGTTCTCGGCATCACAAAACTCATAGGGGAGAGAAACCTTACCAATGTCAAGAATGTGGCAAGGCTTTTTGTGACAGGTCAACCCTTACTCAACATCACAGAACTCATACTGGAGAGAAACCGTACCAATGTCAGGAATGTGGCAAGGCCTTTAACCACAGCTCAGTCCTTGCTAAACATTACAGACTTCATACTGGAGAGAAACCTTACCAATGTCAAGAATGTAGCAAGGCCTTTATACACAGCTCAAACCTTACTCGACATCACAAAATTCATACTGGAGAGAAACCTTACCAACATCAAAAATGTTGTTAGGCCTTTACAGGCACTTGGTCCTCACCATCATAATATTCATACGGGATAGATGGCTTATCAGTGTATAGAATGTAAGAGTGGGGCACCTGGGTGGCTCAGGTGGTTATGCGGCTCAGGTCATGATCCAGGGTCCCAGGGTTCAGCTCTGCATCAGGCTCCCTGCTCAGCGGGCAGCCTGCTTCTCCCTCTCCCCCTGCCTGACCCTCCTCTCTACTTGTGCTCTCTCTTCATCTCTCTATCAAATAAAATAAAATCTTGAAGAATGAAAGGAAAAAACGTGAGCAAAATTGGTTAGAGAGTACTCACTGATTCATGCCTATGAGAGAATTCATATTAGACAATAACCTCCCAAATACAGCCAGTGTGGCAAGGCCTTTGTCCAATATGCACGCCTTCTAAACTGAGAATCCATACTAGAAAGACACCAGATGAATAATGCGGCCAAATCTCTAGCAGGCACACAACCCTTACTACACTTCATGGAATTCATACTGCAGAGAAAATTAGGGATGTAATGAATGTGGGAGAGTGCCTAAGGACTGCTCCCTCCTCACTCTGTATGAGAGATTTTAAATAGGAGAGTAAGTGTACAAATGCTGAGAATGTGTCTGACCTCTCAGTGGGACTCCCAACTTTCTTCACATCATTGTTTTCATATAGGAATGAAAGTGTGAAATGTAAAGAATGTGGCCAACTGGAATTCAGTGCTTACTCAATATGTCAAATTGCATAGTAGATTCAAACCCTTGGAACAATGTTAATATGGAGAGGCCTTCATTTTAGTATACATTGGAACACACTCCAGAGTGTGCATTAAGGAAATTCCATTGGAATTTAACAATGTTTTGAAAACTATTGAATTAAACATCAGATGCCCAAGAATGTTACAGAAATCAAGCCAATGGAATACATTATTCACCCTTCTCAGACATTACCCTGCATGAAAATAGTGATTATAAGGAGAAATCAGACTGGAACACTTAGCAAATGTATATGGTAGTCTGTTGAACAGATTTAGGGGATGGACTTTTTTTTTTAAAGATTTTATTTATTCGTCAGAGATCACAAGTAGGCAGAGAGGCAGGCAGAGAGAGAGAGAGGAGGAAGCAGGCTCTCCGCAGAGCAGACAGCCCGATGCGGGGCTCCATCCCAGGACCCTGGGATCATGACTGAGCCAAAGGCAGAGGCTTAACCTACTGAGCCACCCAGGTGCCCCGGGCATGGACTTTTTCATACATATAAGGATTTCAGTATTTTTTAATTTTTCAATTAACCCTATTTGAGATTTGTTACTAACAATATTAATGTGTTTCCTCTGAAATCACTCCAGAAGATTCCTCTGTTCTTCGTCGGTGTGTAATAACATGGGGCTGATTGTTGCTACGTCAAAGATATTAGATGTCCTGCTCCATTAAGTGGGACTCCTGTTTACCTAATTTTCCATGGAAGATGACCGTATGATATACAACATATGAAGTACATCTCAATGGAGATGGTGCTTATGGTTATAACACTGATTTAAGATTCCATGGAATGGGTGTTAAGAGCACACACTTCTGCATGTATTGAAACTAAAGAACTTCCTCAGTGTTAGTAG
Source organism: Mustela lutreola (assembly GCF_030435805.1). Taxonomy (NCBI): domain Eukaryota; kingdom Metazoa; phylum Chordata; class Mammalia; order Carnivora; family Mustelidae; genus Mustela; species Mustela lutreola. Next base: position 51,297,719 of record NC_081305.1, read on the forward strand.
GAGGTTTTCCTAATAGTTCTTTAAGGAAAAAGATAACCGTGCAGGAAACTGAATGTATCTTCCTAAGTGCAATCGCTAGAGAGTATGACTTGATGTGATTAAATGAGGAAATCATGGCAGATGACTGCAGGAGAGTAGCTAACTCTTCCTACAATGCCATACCATTGTACATACACATTTCTGCGAAATGTACCTCAATCGTGAAATTTTGGGAAATAGGTACTCCCACATCCTTCTGACAACACTTGAATGCTTTTGCACATGTGTGTTCTGTATTTTGAATGGAGACAATAGAGTGGATTTGATATGCATTACTCAGTGTATGTATGATGCTAATATATTTTTATTAATAAAACGGTGGTGTTTTTTCTTTAAAAGATTTAATTTATTTTGTTGACAGAAAGGGATCACAGGTAGGCAGAGAGGCAGGCAGAGTGAGAAGAGGAAGCAGGCTCTCTGTGGAGCAGAGTGCTCAATGTGGGGTTGTATCCCAAGACCCTGCGATCATGAGCAGAGCCGAAGGCACAGGCTTTAACCCACTAAGGCACCCAGGTGCCCCAATAAAACACTGTTTTATAACGTACGGATATGGGTATGTCATGAATGATGTGTTATTCTACATCTAGTGTTCATCTGTTTAATTGTGGGTTGTAGAAGCTGATCGGATCCATCACCTGTTTGGTACTGGAGTAAAACAGTATACCTAGGACACCATTTTCCCAGTGCTCTGAAGGTTTAAGGGATATGTGATTATTTTCCCCCAGTCCATGCTATGATTTTATCCTCTTTGTGAATAGGATATTACTGTATGTGTATTACCAACCTTTGTGACATAGAGGTATTGTTGGTGTTTTAGCTCGTGTACTCCATGATACTGCTACTTGGCATTGGTTTGTGTAGCCAGTAGTGTTGTCGGGGCCTTGTACTGACAGGAGCCCTTCTCACTAGTGCATTCTCTAGTCAGCACACTGTAGGGTGACAAGTTAGTGGAACGTCTCATACAACATCTGTACTCTCTCATTGTCAGCCGCCATCACTCCTTTCTTCCAATGCCTGCCTTCCCATGTCCCATAGAGAAGACTCCCCCTCCCCCAGAGCTTTTCTAAATCTGTTTTATTCGGAATGACATATTCTAGACATAGACTTGAGACTCTGTAGCAATGTACCATGGTCCCACATGAAAGTATGTGCCCCACATCCTGCATTGAGGGTTGTTTTCATGTGTCTGTGAGGTACACACGCACATATGACCATCCTATGTATGTCATAGATACCCCATAAGAAAGAGAAATATTTCCCAATTGGAGTGATGTGGTAGCCTAGGGAAGAGACAAAAAATATTTAAGATGAGGACTTAGCATGTAGGGTAGGACAACTGTGCTGAGTTTCCGAAGTGACTTCCTAGATGTAGAAAAATAACTTGTACTTGTTTTATGACCTACTTATCTCAAGATCTCCAGTTGTATTCACCCTCATTTTTTTCTTCCCTACGTAGGAACCACAGCTATTCTCTTTTGCCTGTGTTGTGGAGAGAGTGTCTTCAAAAGACCTTTAATTGAGATTAGACAGATGGAAAGCCAATGGGCATTAAGACATATAGCACGGGGATGTGGGAATTGAATCTAAGTAAAATATGAGGAGGTTACCATCCTTCAAGAGAAAGATAAGACCTATTAAAAGAAAATGTGAGGAACTCTTTCCCATGTGGGGAGGCACCTGGAGGTGTCTCCCTTTTGTCACTGCAAGACACAGGCAGCTCTTGTTGGTGTCAATTGGTGAATACATGTCAGGGGGAGAAGAGATGACTAATACAGGTTTCTCAGGAGTAGGGAAGGTCTGATTTTTCCTGATATGAGATTGACCTGCTGTGTCTTCCTGAGGATTAATGCTGTTGGCTGTCAGTGATGACTGTACTTCCCTGCCTAGATCCATGACAAGGGATGGAGGAGGGTGTTGGATGATGCAGTCATGTGGGCAGCTTTAAGATGTCATGTGGTAGAATCGATGTTTGAGATGAAGAAGCCTTCTGGACAGTGGAATAGGCTGGATCAGCTGGGCATGTGCTGTGGTTGCTCCCTTGTTTCCCAGGTAGGTAACTCCAGTCAAGGTCAGATCCAGTGTGGTTGGGAGATCCTTCAGGGAAACTGCTTCACTGCTGTGCTGGACCTTCCTCCCTTTCATCAGTGCCATCATGAATGTCGTACGAGCGGTCTCTGGGTGGCTCAGTAATTAAGTGTCTGCCTTAGGCTCAGGTCATGAGCCCTGAATTGGGCTCCCTGCTCAGTGGTGAGTTGATTTCCCTCTCTCCTCTGCCCATCACCACCCAGTACCACAAGTGCCTCTCTCATTCTCTCAAATGAAATGTATTTCTTAGAAGGGCTGCCTGGGTGGCTCAGTGGGTTAAAGCCTCTGCCTTTAGCTCAGGTCATGATCCCAGGGTCCTGGATCAAGCATGCATTGGGCTCTCTGCTCAGCAGGGAGCTTGCTTTCCCCTCTCTCTCTGCCTGCCTCTCTGCCTAGTTGTGATCTCTGTCTGTCAAACAAATAAAATCTTTTAATATATATATATATATATATACATATATATATATATATACATATATATATATATATTTCTTAGAGATTTTATTTTTTATATTTGACAGAAACTGAGAGATCACTAGTAGGCAGAGTGAGAAGAAAAAGCAGGTTTCCTGTAGAGAAGAGAGCCTGACTTGGGGCTCGAACCCAGGACCCTAAGATCATGAACCAAAGGCAGAAGCCCAACCCTCTGAGCCTCCCAGCCATCCCAGCAGTTGATATCAGAAAGATTGCCGGAGGGGCACCTGGGTGGCTCAGTGGGTTGTAGTCTCTGCCTTCGGCTCAGGTCATGATTCCAGGGTCCTGAGATAAGCTCAGCATCAGGCACTCTGCTCAGCAGGGAGGCTGTTTCCCCCTCTCTCTCTGCCTGCTGTGCCTGCTGCTCTGCATACTTGTGATCTCTCTCTCTGTCAAATACATAAAATTAAAAAATAAAAATACAAAAAGACTTGCCTATCTGGAACAGACACATGAAAAAATGTTCATCATCATTAACCATCATCGAGATTCAAATCAAAACCACATTGGGATACCACCTTACACCAGTTAGAATGGCCAAAATTAACAAGACAGGAAACACCAAGTGTTAGAGAGGATGTGGAGAAAGGGGAATCCTCTTACAGTATTGGTGGGAATGCAAGTTGGTGCAGCCATGTTGGAAAACAGTGAGATTCCTTGAGAAATTAAAAATAGAGCTTTCCTATGACTCTGCAATTGCACTCTTGGGTATTCACCCCAACGATACAGATGCAGTGAAAAGAATGGCCATCTTTACCCCAATGTTCATAGAAGTCATGGCTACAGTCACCAAAGTGCACAAAGAGCCAAGATACCCTTCAACACATGAATGGATAAAAAAGATGTGGTGCATATATACAATGGAGTATTATGCCTCCGTCAGAAAGGATGGATAACCAACTTTTGTATCAACATGGTCAGGATGGAGGAGATTATGCTGAGTGAACGGAGTCAAGCAGAGAGAGTCAGTTATACGATTTCACTTATTTGTGGAGCATAAGGAATAACACGGAGGATATTGGGTGATGTAGAGGAGAAGTGAGTTTGGGGAAACTGAATGGGGAGATGAAGCATGAGAGAATGTGGTTTTTGATAAACTGAGGGTTTTGGAGGGGCGGGGGTCGGGGGTTGGGTGAGCCTGGTGGTGGGTATTAAGGAGGGCACGGATTGCATGGAGCACTGGGTGTGGTGCATAAACAATGAATCTTGGAACACTGAAAAAATAAATTACGAAAAGAAAAAAAATAGTTGACTACTTGGAGGGACAAACCATTCTTTGATAAATATTTCATCTTTTTTTTTCTGCTGTGAATATAATCCCCTCTTTTGAAATTCTAAATCCTACCTCCTTAAGTCACCGTGACACAGAAGCCTCACCTCTTTGAGCCTCATGTCTTGTTCCCATACTTAATAACTTAATTGTTCGGGCGCCTGGGTGGCTCAGTGGTTAAGCCGCTGCCTTCGGCTCAGGTCATGATCTCAGGGTCCTGGGATCGAGTCCCGCATCAGGCTCTCTGCTCGGCAGGGAGACTGCTTCTCTCTCTCTCTCTCTCTCTCTCTCTCTCTGCCTGCCTCTCCGTCTACTTGTGATTTCTCTCTGTCAAATAAATAAATAAAATCTTTAAAAAAAAAAAAAAAAAAAAAAAAAAAAAAAAAAAAATAACTTAATTGTTTTCTCTTGTGAAACTGCCTGACATCATTGAGAACACTGCAGGATAAGCAAATTTTCCTCTCCTCACATTCATTCTGTTGTGTAGTATGGAAGGGTCAGGTCCCTGTAGCCCGCGGTTCTGATGCTGATGCTGAAGTTGTGAGTAGCGGTGGCAGGGGACCCCTCCCTCCCCACAAAGCAGGTGAGGAAAATGCAGGGATGGGTATCTTCCTGGGAGCTCACAGTTTCTGAGCTGCTCCAGACACAAAGGGCTGGGAAGTTGGGCCTTTTCTGCATCTCCAAGTCCTGCCCGTGGGCGAGCGGTGTGAGGACAAGGAGCTCTGTTGCTGGATTTTAGGACATTTTCTCCTGATGCAGCTCTGATCTCCCTCCAGATCCCTCATGAGGACGAAATCTAGAAGTGGAGACGAAGGCAGAAATAGCCAGTTCTCAGGTGAGCCTGGTGTCCCCGCGGAGCCGTGTCCTCTGTTTCTCTGCAGACCCTCGCGTTTATAAGCTGAAGATGTGGATGCCTCGAATCCGGGTGCTCCTTGCTTCTGCCTTTACCTATTTTTAAGTTCTGGTCAGAAGTGATACTCATGGTTAGGTCTTCAGAATGCTTCTCTATGTCCTAGAGCCTTCTGTCCTGTGTCCCCAAGCTGGCTTCGATAGGGCATCAGCCATTGTCACTTTGAATTAAAGTCCTGCGAGGAGTGGCAATATTCCGTTGGTGGCAGATCCAGGGGAGAAGTTGTCGAGTCCGAGATTCCTGTGGCTGATGAGGTCTGGTCCTGGGATGTCAGGGAGGGAAATCATTTCTGATGCAGGTTCGTCTAGATTTTCGATCAGCTGTGTGCAGCCAGGGAGTAAGGAAATGCATATATAAGCTCAGTGGGTATGAGTCCAGAAAAACCTGGAAACTTCTCATTCTAAGAAAGGGTGTGTGTGTGTCTTTATCTTTAGCACGTGAAGGAGATATTCTACTTAAAGTCCACTAGAGGAGGGAGCCTGGGGGTCTTTGTTGACTAAGCTTGGACTGTTGGTTAAGCTCAGGTCAGGATCTCAATGTCCTGGACTAGTATCCCTGCTTCTGGCTCTGTTCCCAGAGGGGAGTCCACTTGACATTCTCTTTCTCCCTCCCCTGCCAGTTTCCATCTCTTCTAAAATATAAATCAATCTTGGAGACCAAGGGTGGTTCCATTGGTTAAGAGTCTGCTTTCTGCCCCTAGCTCAGGTCATGACCCCGGGGACCTGAAATCCAGCCCCACACCGGGCTCCCAGGTGGGCAGGGATCTTGCTTCTTCCTCTCCTCTGCTTTTCTGCCCATTTGTAGTCTCTCTCTCACTCTCTCTGAAATAACTACAATAATTTTTTCAAAATTTTATTTATTGTAGCAACTGGGTGGCTCAGTGGGTTAAGCCTCTGCCTCCAGCTTAGGTCATGATCTCAGGGTGCTGGGGTCCAACCCCACATCGGGCTCCCAGGTGGCCAGGGATCCTGCTTCTCCCTCTTCCTCTCCCATTCTGCCTGCTTGTGCTTTCTCACTTGGCTCTCTTTGAAATAAATACAGTCTTTGTAAAGAATTTTCTTTATTGGGGCGCCTGGGTGGCTCAGAGGGTTAAAGCCCCTGCCTTCGGCTCAGGTCATGATCCCAGGGTGTTAGGATTGAGTCTCTCATTGGGCTCCCTCCTCCCTCCTCTCTCTCTGCTTGCCTCTCTGCCTACTGGTGATCTCTCTGTGTTGAATAAATGAATGAAATCTTAAAAAAAAAAAAAAGGATTTTCTTTATTAATAAGAAAAAGAGAGCACAAGTAGGGTGTGCTATGGGCAGAGAGAAGGCTACCTGCTGAACAAAGAAACACCCCCACCCACCTCACCCCCACCTCATACTCCCCCGCCCCCCATGTAGGAGGTGGTCCCAGGACCTTGTGTCTTGGCCTGAGCAGAAGGCTGATGCCCACTGACTGAGCCACCCAGGTGCCCCTATAAATACAATCTTAAAAGAAGATGAAAATAAAAATAAATCTTAAAAATTAAAAGAAAAGAAAGGTGTAAACTAGCTATTACTAGCACAGGGATGCTCTGCCATCTCAGTGTAGTGTCTCTGTCAGTCACTTGGGGTCCCAGACATGGGTCCATGATTGGAAGCCTGTCCAGCAGCGCTGCTGGAATTCCCTGAGGCAGGACAAAGGTGGTGGAAGTTTCCTGAATATCTAAGAGACCAGCAGGCAGGAGGTCACAGGAGAGCTTCTCTGCAATGTGCAGTGTGTGTGGGTTTCTTATCGGGGGAAGGAAGGTGAGGAGTTCTGGGGAACCTGGAACTTGTTCCTTTCTGCTCACTGTACCTGGTTGTCAGAAGCCAGTTGGTTCCCTAGGTTCTTGGGAATTTTGAGGTGGATCCCCTGTTGGGCCTGTCTGGACTCAGCCAAGGGAACACTGGGGCTCTTCCTCCACTACTTTGCTCAAGCTTGCTTGCCTAAAAGCAGCCTCTACAGATTGCATAGTGATTGAATTGTTTATGTATATCTACTATATTTCCAAAATTAGATTTACATTCTGAAATCCTGTTTTCAGTCCAATGGAAATACCAGTGATGATGTGTCCTTTTGTTATGCCTGAGTTTTCATGTCTGAGAGACCACCAAGGAGCCAAGTACTGGTGCAATCACATGAGGGTTTATTTGCCAAGTTTAAGTTTGGGCCCAAGTATACCCAGTGGAGTGGAGTAGGGACTTGGACCCCAAACCAGATTACAGTCAGAGTTGTTGTTGTTGTTGTTTTTAAAGGTTTTATTTATTTACCTGACAGAGAGTGATCACAAGTAGGCAGATAGGCAGGCAGAGAGAGAGAGGGGAAGCAAGCTCCCTGCTTAGCAGAGACCCTGATGTAGGGCTCCATCCCAAGACCCTGAGATCATGACCTGAGCTGAAGGCAGAGGCTTAATCCACTGAGCCAGCCAGGTGACCCCACAGTCAGAGTTTTTAAAGGGGGAGTAGAGGTGGACTCAGTGGTAAGTGAGGACAAAGGGGATTATGGATGATGTAAGTCTCCAAGGATTTTTGGAAGTAAGTTCTCCAGGACCTTGAAGGGGCTACCTATTGTTGGGAGAAAGGTTATTTATTACCAATAATAAAAATCTTCTCGTGAGACCCTTTAGATGTATATCAGTGGGCCATATACTTGGGAATTATTTTTTTTTTAAGGTTTTTTAAAAATTTATTTGGCAGACAGAGATCAGAAGTAGGCAGAAAGGCAGACAGAGAGAGAGGAGGAAGTAGGCTCCCTGCTGAGCAGAGAGCCCAATGCAGGGCTCAATCCCAGGACCCTGGGATCATGACCTGAGCGGAAGGCAGAGGCTTTAACTAACTGAGCCACCCAGGCACCCTCTTGGGAATGATTCTTGATACTATCTTGGAGGTTTAGAGATAAAGAATTGTTAACGTAGACTTACAGGATCCTGGTCTGACCTGTTGGGGTAGGAGGTTGGTCAGGCTAGGATTGTCCTAAGCAAAATCTCAAAGTGAGGGCCGTTAAGTCCCCAGGGGAGAGCCACTCTGTCTGTCTCAAGGGATTGTCAGTAGGTAAGGAATTTTAATGATTTTCTTCTGCCCCTTTTTCCCACATCAGATAAATTGGAGGTGGGATGGCCTTAATTTTCTTGGCCTCCACACTTTGATTTGCATTAGGTGTTTACAGCATTTGTTTTCAATCAGCTGATGGGAACTCCTCCTCTGCCATGTTCCTATTTTCCCTCCTGTCATTTGTAAGGAATGCAGGAACTACCGCATTTCAGGTGTCAACTTCTTTCTTCTGCCTTTCTCTTGCTTGTCGTTTCTTTCTTTCATACTTTCCTTCCTTCCTTCTTTCTTTCTTTCCCTTACATATTTTCTCAGCAGAGAGACAGAGGGAGCACATGAGTGAGGAAAGGGAAAGAGGGAGAAGCAGATTCCCCACTGAGTGGGGAGCCCAACTCAGGGCTCCATCCCAGGAGTCTGGGATCATGACTTGAGCTGAAGGCAGACCCTTAACCAACTGAACTGTCTGGGTCCCCCTTGCTTGTAGTTTCTGAGAAGGAGAACAAAGTCAATGTGTGGATAAAATTAAATTTCCTTCAACTTCCAGTCTGTTGATAAATACCTGAGAAAGGCAGAGTAGGACATTCCTCAGGGAACTCACAACTGCTTTAAGGTTAATGTTTTGTTGGATGCAAAAACCAGCCTTAGTTTGACACCAGCCAGACCTCCAGGATCTTGTAATTTCTCTTTAGCAGATGAAAATCGCTTTGGAAACTTCTTGAACTCTATTCCCCAAATGTATCTTGGGAACCATCCTTCAAGCTTGGGGCCCACTGGTAGATATTTGGAGGGTCTCCTGACTAAAGTGTTAACTAAACAGCAAATGGCCTCATCAAAATACCAGCTGGGAGGCCCTGAGGGTCCTGGAAATGTGCTTCAAATTCCTTAGAGCCTCCTGCTATCCCTCACCCTCTCCCCACCTGAAAGCATAGAACCAGTCACTGCTCACGTTCCTCACCTTGCGTTAGGACCACAGTGTTTGTACCACGGATATCTCAACAATCCTTCCTTCATCATTCACTCCAGAACCCTAATATTTCACATCAAAAACATGTCTAGAATTTCTTGACCATTGACTCTTCTCCCACATCCCAACACTTTGCACTGGACAAGGAGGGCTGTCACCTCTGTGTAGTCAATAGAGTTGACTTCTGGAAGTGAAAGGAGTGTAAGTTCTCAACCAGGCAGCCCCCTGCTCCATAGGTTTTTCTTTTTTCCCACACTCATATTACGGAGATGAAAAGGTGAGGTCTGGTTCTAGGTGGTGACACTAACTTCCTCTTCATCTTAGGGACCATCTTAGGGGCATACTTTGTCAGTGGCAACTTGGTGACTGTGGTATTTATTTCAGGGACTGCTGATCCTCAGTTATGTGGCCATAGAATTCTCTGAGGAGGAGTGGGGACGCCTGACCCACCCTCAGCAGCAACTGTACAGGGATGTGATGTTAGAGAACTATGAACTCCTCCATTTCTTGGGTGAGGAAGACTCCTTCCAAGTTTTCAAAACCCCACACAGGGTTTTGTTGCTTCCTGTGAAGATTGCCTCTTGGGAGATTTATCTTGGAATGACTGGATTCCAGATCCAGGCAGAAGGGGAAAAAAATAGGGGTTTGTGGATGGAGAGACAAATCTTCATAATGTTTCCTTTTCAGCATCAGCTTCTTCTTCCTCAAGGTAACATCATGGCTTGTGAAGATGAGTGGCAGTTCTCAACATTGAGTGACATAGAGTGGTGCTGCTCACATCTGAGACTGAAACCCCTTCTTATTTTCACGTCTGCTGCTTAGAAGTGGAGGTCAGGATGTGAACATTGGAAATGCCTACAGTGTGTTAAGGGGACTTTTGGGCAACAGCTTTTGGGAAACCATTTTCTATAATTGTCCAACATCTTCTCTACTGAACCCAAGACTAATGGGAATTCAGAATCAGCAGCAATAGTCATTTTCCTTTTTCCTCATAAACAGGTCTCCTTCTGTCAATGCCACACCTGATCATGGTTTTGGAGCAAGAGACACAGCTCTAGGATGTGAAGAGAAAGGAGACTGGAGGCTTCCATCCAGGTAGGTAGGAATGAATGGGGCAGATGACAGAGGGGAGGTTCAAGTGTGAAGGAGGAAAGTCGGCCTTAAGTGGTTGGAGTAGCTCTCCTTGAATGAATGTCAGTTGGAAACATGCCCAGCTTTTTGTCTCTCTCTCTCTCCCAGAGGGACATATGCTCTCCAACATTATCAAGCTCTTCCATTTTCTAGGGATTCTCCTTCAGCTCCAGTGATGGCCCAGCATGTAATCATCGTATAATTGGAGGTGGAGGCCTCCTTAATCTCCCTCCATTTCTATGGGGACCCTGGGGAAGTCATTGTATTTCTGAGGACCTCTACGCTAAAGTCTTTGTAAATTCTGGTTTTCATCATGAGACAAGTAGGTCAGGGGATTTGGTGCAGAAATTCCAGAACCCGGGAGACAGATTTCTAATGTTCTCTGACTTAATACTTTCTAATACTTAATATTTAATATACTTAATACTTTCTAAGCCTCTACAGAGGCCTAAAAAACTGAGATTTAGTAACTTCATCAGTTAACAAAGCCCTGCCCTAAATTGAGAAAATGTACAGCATTTTTTCCCTTCAGATGTTCTTTTTTCTTATTCTTTCTTTCCTTTTTTTTTTTTTTAAACATATAGATATTTCCACTCTTTGAGTTTGGTTCCTCAGTGGTGAGATGGTATAATGTCTCTCTTTGTTTCCTAGAATTTCTACATAACAAATGCTGTTGGGGAACTAGCACATTTAGAACTTGAACTTGTAGCCTTTAATAAAGTCTCATTTATTACTTTATTTTTTAATAATTGCATCATGATTCTGTCTCCTGTGAACTTCTTGTGACTTTGTCATGTGTGTTTTCACTTTCTGATTAGTTCTATATGTGATTTAGTTCTATATTTCGTACATATCAAATGCCCTGATATAACATGCGCATGTGCTTTTTAAGTAGTGAGTTAGACAATAAAAATTTTATTTGTTTTAGAGAGAGAGAAAAAAATGAGTAGGGAAAGGGCAAAAGGAGAGGGAGAAACAAAGTCTCTGCTGAGCAGGGAGCCCTGGATCCAGGACCCTGAGCTCATTGACCTGAGCTGAAGGATGCTGGTTAACTAATTGAGCCCCACAAGGACCCCAAATGCCCATATTTGGAAAATCTTCTTTTCAGTAATGCAATGTCATTTCTGGGAAATTAATCATTTGCTTTTTCTTTTACTTTGCTTAGAATGTATCGGAATTTAATCCCAAATATTAATTTCATATACAGTGTCTCTCAGCATATTTTTCACCTTTCACAGTGTTTACTTACTGAGAAATGAAGATATTTGTTTCCTCTGTCTCACAGAATTGAATTACAGGTTTACATTCAGTGCAGAAGGAGGAATATATTAATAACATAATACATTTCTTTCAAGCTTTTTAAGTGCTCAAAAAATTCTCATTTATAGATTTTTATAATTGATTTTAATGAGAATTTTTTACGGTGTTATAGTCCATGAAGACATGCCAATCAAATGCTTGTTTTGCATGGGTACATGGACACAGTTTTAAATTATGGTAGTTATTATTATATGGAAGTTTTCCTTTTTTGTCATACATCAGTGTTTTATTTAGAATTTTATGTGTTGAGTTTTGTCTTATTCTGGTTTGGTAATATCCTGATAATGTGCTGCTTGTGTCTGGCTCATTCCACAACATTATCTAGGTGTAGATTTGGTTTTATCTGTGTATGTTGTTATAAGAAGAGAATTTTCAGCTCAGTATATTTTAAGACCATCGAAGTATGCCTCAAAAAAGAATGACCGGGCGCCTGGGTGGCTCAGTGGGTTAAGCCGCTGCCTTCAGCTCAGGTCATGATCTCAGGGTCCTGGGATCGAGTCCCGCATCGGGCTCTCTGCTCAGCAGGGAGCCTGCTTCCCTCTCTCTCTGCCTGCCTCTCCATCTACTTGTGATTTCTCTCTCTCAAATAAATAAATAAAATCTTTAAAAAAAAAAAAAAAGAATGACCTTCATTTTTTTTTTTTAAGATTTTATTTATTTCTTTGACAGATCACAAGTAGGCAGGTTGGTGTAATTGTCTACATATTTATGTTCAGCAGAGAGCTTTGTGTCCTTGTCTGGTTGCAGTTACTGGTTAGAATCCTTTTATTTCATTGAGAGAGCATTCCTTTAATGATTCCTGTAGGACAGGTCTACTGGTAAACATAAAGCAGTCTTTACTTGGGAATGTCTTTATTTCTACATCTGTGGAAAAGAATTTTGCCCTGTAAAGTATTCTTGGTGGTATTTTTCAATCTTTCAGTAGCTGAGTACATTATGCTGGCCCCATTCTTGTTGGGACTGCTAAGAATCCCACTACTGCCCTTCTAGGAGCTCTTGCACAAGGTGAACTGCATTTGCCATGCTGCTTCAGAAGTCCATTTTCATCTGTGGTCTTTGATGGATTAACTACAACATGTCATGAGTCGTCCCATTCTTTGTATGAGGTCTGCTGTATATACCATAGTTTTATAAGGAAGTAATTTGAGGAAATGAAACATTAAGGCAATCATAGGGAAAAGACATTCACTGTAGTGCACTGGGTTTATCAAGATAAACTTGTCTGGGGGCACCTGTGTGACTCAGTTGGTTGAGCGACTGTCTTCAGCTCAGGTCATGATCCTGGAGTCCCAAGATCGAGTCCCACATTGGGCTACCTGCTTGGCAGGGAGTCTGCTTCTCCTGCTGACCTCTCTCCACTCATGCTCTCTCTTTCTCTCTCTCTCTCAAATAAATAAATAAAATCTTAAAAAAAAAAAAAAAAGATAAACTTGTCTGTGAAAGTGGACCGTTACTGATGAAAAGCTTGTTATTCAGTGGTTGACTCTGTTAGTAGACCTGAAAGGATTCAGGAGCAGATGGATCTCTAGAGAGGGACAGTTATTTTCAGTGTGATTCATTTTTTCTTTTGACTCTATTAGTGCATGTAGATGGATGTCCAAAGAAAGCCCAAGTAGCAGAAGTTTCATCAGATAAACTAGCCTTTTATCTTTTGTTTATACTGCTTTGATATCAGGGTACTGCTGATCTCACAGAATGGTTTTGAGTGTATTTCTCTATTTTAAAACTATAAGATTTTTTTATTGCTAAGATTTTGGTAAAGGTTGTTGTGAATGATTTTTGTAAATGTTAGTTTCTTTTTTCTTTTTTAAAATATTTTATTTATTTCTTTGACAGGGAGACCGGGATCACAAGTAGGCAGAGAGGCCAGCAGAGGGAGAGGAAGGGAAGCAGGCTCTTTGCTGAGCAGAGAGCCCGATGTGGGGCTTTATCCCAGGACCCTGGGACCCTGGGATTGGCTTTTACCCACTGAGCCACCCAGGCGCCCCTAAATTTTAGATTCTTTTTTTTGTCCTGAACCATGGCTCACCATCTAATGCCCAGGGGTTCTACCAAACGATTGCTAATTGAATAAAGTCTCTATAAATATAATGATAAGCCATAGCTATACAATTCTCAAGGACTATTGATAAAATTTTATCCTGTATGTTTCTCTTGTTGTTTTGTGAGCATGGAGAATACAAGCAGAGTTTTAGGGTTTTGATCTGCACAGAATGCAATGTGTCATATTAAGCTAAAGACAGATTTTGCAGTCACAAATCTAACTAGGAAGAAGCACGTGTACATACATACGTGTGTTTACCTATATCTTCAGGAGAAAAAGGAATCTTGGTTCAAACCAGGTCATTTCCAAGTTTGAAAAGTGATGATTTCCTAGCAAGCAAAGAGATTCTAGATTCATAATAGAAATAGTTTTCTCTGTATTATATTGAATTTATGCTTCCTGTATCTCGTGTATCTTACTTTGAGAATCTCCCTATGCGAATCATCTCTTACATAACTGGGTTTTACTCCTGTAGGATCTACTCTGTTTTCCTTATTCCTGTGTTGGCCTGTTGCTTACCTACCTTGATAGAGATTTTAACAAGAGTTTCCATGGAATGACATGGTATTCAAAATTTAATTCAAATGTGAGAGTAATTCTCCAGGGAGCATTATAAATTCCATGTAGTTAAATTGATAGACATCACTCCTTTTTTTGCAATTGGAGAAGTAAGAGTTCTTTAAGTTATTCTTTTCCCTTCTGGGAAGTGACTTCATCCAAGTTGGTCACTTTAGCATAAACATTTGATTAGGTAAAAATATGGAGATTTCATAAGTCACAGGTGTTTTGTTTTGAGGTTTATTTGAAGAAAAGAAAGATGGGATAGGGCTAGAGCTGAGTAGATGTTCTAACTTAAAAAGAACACAGTCTTCGGGCACCTGAGTGGCTCAGTGGGTTAAAGCCTCTGCCTTTGGCTCAGGTCATGATCCCAGGGTCCTGGGATCAAGCCCCACATTGTGCTCAGTGGGGAGCCTGCTTCCTCCTCTGTCTCTGCCTGCCTCTCTGTCTACTTGTGATCTCTGAGTGTTGGGTAAATAAATAAAATCTTTAAGAAAAAAAAAAAGAACACAGTCTTCTATTAGGAGTGATGGATCAGCCCAGCGAAGAGATGAAATAGGTCCAGGGTGAAACACTGGCCTGATTTCCTCATGTGGGGAGAGGACCCCTGTCCAAGCCTATACTATTGACTCTGAATCTAGAAGGAAAAATTGTACTTTCTTTCTTCCCAAATCCTCTCCAGTTCTTCTGTCTCATCTCCACTCCAGTGATGGAGGCATCACAGCAGAGTTTCCCTCTGATATTCTGGAAACCTCATTGACACCTAAGCCAGGCAGGGTCTTGCCTAGCCTTAGGAGTAGCTTGGAGTTTTCTAATGCCACTGTAAATGGTTGATAACAGGATCCTGTGAGGCCATATGTGTATTTTAAATACAATGTTGTCACCACTGCACTGGAAGAAAAGCAAAAAGCCATCACTGGGTCACAGGATTAGTTCAGGTCTTTGGCACTGGAAGTTGTGAGGACAGATAAAGCATGATGTTGTGACAGTTTGAGAGGAAGGTAAGTGCTATGGAAATGAAATATGGTGAACTCTTGAAATGCAAACAAAGATCTGGTAGAGAGGTCCCTTTGGTCACTGCAAGGCTTTAGGGAGCTACTCATGATGAGCAAATGGGACAGAGAAGCGTTCCTGGGAAATGTGGCTGTCTGGGGCATCTGATGCTTTTCTCATGATGTAACACATTCCCCTGCTGGTCCTGAGGACCAGTTGCTATTGGGTGACAGAGATAATTGTACTCTCTGAGGCCCAGATGTGTGGAGTGCATGGAGAAGGAGTACTGGTTGATTTAACCATGGTGGGCATAGCTTAAAGATGTCACATGACAATAGATGTTGAAGATGAGGAAGGCTGCTGGATACTGCTAGTGAGAACCAGCCAGGTGTGTGCTGTGGTTGCACAAATCTTTGATATCCCAGGAATATAACCCAACAAAGGTCTGATCCAGGTTAGATGGGTGACCTTGTAAACATAATGACCTGTGATTGGCAGGGCCCTCCCTCACTTCCACTCAGCCCGGTGATGAATCTCCTGTGCTCTGATCTATGTGCCAGGCACCGATTCTTTGAGAAGTAAATAACTAATTAACCAGCAGTGATCATTTCTGCTTCAAAAACCCTTCCCAGTGTTTGGGAAAGCTGTCCCTGTGTTGTTTCAGAGCCCATGCTGTCCCTACACTCCTCCTAAGCGGAGTGAACAGAGGGTTTTTCAAGTTTTACAATTGTGCTCATTTTAGGCAAAGTCAGTTTTCAGGAGGAAGCCTAAGTTGCAACAAGTAATTCCATAACCTGAAGCCACAGGTATTAGTAAAAATGCAGGGGAAACTTGAGATTTATGAACACTATGGATTCAGTGGTTTCTGGTACAAAATCCAGCCTTATAGCCAGAAGCAGATTGCATGTGCATTTCTTGTGAAAGATCCTGTGATCTGAGGGGACTTCCCTTTTCAGTGAGGCTTGTCTCAGGCTTAGCAAGGTGAAAACCCTGCACACATCGCGTCTCCTGAGCAGAGATTTTGTAGAGCCGCAGTCCTGGTGGAGTTGATGTTAGGTCTCCTTTCATGAGCAGACCAGAGCTCACCTAGTTCAAACTGGCCACATTCAGTCCAGGGACCAAACAGGCAAGGAGAGCCCCTACAGACCCCTGGCGAGAAGGATACAGCAGGAAACATCATTGGCTTTTCTATCACACAGAGGAAGGTAAAGACTTAGACAAAATGCCAAGATGAAAGAATTTATCCAAACAAAACCAGCGGATGAGACAAGAGCCAGAGATGGAATGGAAACAGATCGTAGTAAGTAACTTGATGGACAACTTGAATACATCAATCACAAAGGATACTGAAAGTGTTGAGAAAAGAATAGTGTGAACTTTACCACAGAGATAAGAGTTAAAAAATAATTGGGTGTGGGGTTCCTGGGTGGCTCATGGGTTAAGCCTCTCCCTTCAGCTCAGATTATGATCTCAGGGTCCTGGGATTGAGTCTAGCATTGGGCTCTCTGCTCAGTAGGGGGCCTGCTTCTCCCTCTCCCTCTGCCTGCCTCTCTGCCTACTTGTAATCCCTGTAAAATAAATAAATAAAAATTAAAAAAAAAAAAACTAAAAAAAAATAATTGGGTGTTTGGTGGATCACTCGGGGAAGCCACTGACTCCTGATTTCTCCTCAGACCTTGATCTCAGGGTCCTGGGATTCAGGCTCAAGTCAGCCTCTGCAGTTAGTGTGATGCCCTTTCTCTGCAGTTCCCACCTGAACTCTTATGATCCCCTCCCAAATATATGTCTTTCTAAAAATCAAACATAGGTGAACAATGCAATAAGCGAGATTAGAAACAGGCTTGACGTTAGTTAAGAGGAAGCTGGAAGAAGCAGAAAAATGACTTTGTCATATAGAAGGAAAAATAAAGGAAAATACTGAATCTGAACAAAGGGAGGGAGAAGAATCATGCAACACTGGATTTATTTAGGGAACTCATAGCCTCCATCAAAAGTAGTAAGATTCCCAGGTCTTGGGCTTTTCTGTGCTGGGAGAGTATTGATTCCAAATTCAACTCTCATGTTTCTTATTGGTCTAAGGAGATTTCCCATTTTTTTGGTTCAAGGTTAGTAATTCATTTTTTTTTAAGATTTTGTTTATTTATTTGACAGAAATCACAAGTAGATGGAGAGGCAGGCAGAGAGAGAGTGAGGGAAGCAGGCTCCACGCTGAGTAGAGAGCCTGATGCGGGACTCGATCCCAGGACCCTGAGATCATGACCCGAGCCGAAGGCAGAGGCTTAACCCACTGAGCCACCCAGGCACCCAGTAATTCATTTTTTTAAAAGATTATATTTATTTATTTGAAAGAGAGAGAGATCAGAAGCAGGCAGAGAGAGGGAGGGAAGCAGACTCCCCACTGAGCAGAGAGCCTGATGAGGGCTCGTTCCCAGGACCCTGAGATCATGACCTGAGCCAAAGGCAGAGGCTTTAACCCACTGAGCCACCAAGGTGCCCCTAATAATTCATTCTTAATAACTTGTCTGTTTTTAGAAATTCTGTTTTTTCCCCCTAAATTTCCCTTTTCGTTATTATATAATGGTTTATGGAGTTAAAGCATTGCCAGCTTTATTTTATTGATTGATATGGACATTACACTCAGTGTTCCATTAATGTTAATGTGCCCTATATTTTATTTTGGATTTTTCTTTATTTTGTTCCTCTACTAAGTTTCATCAAAGTCTCTTCCTTTTTTAATTCTCCTGGGGAAATTCCAGTTGTTAATTCCAACATTTTCTGAACTCTGTATTGTATAAGATGAAAAAATTGTTAAATAAAAAGCCTAGCAGGGAAAAAATGGCAGAAATTAACAATACAAACAAGGATCAAAAACAGTAAAAAAATTAAAATGATGATATCTAGGGATTTCTATAATCATGTAAAGTGTGAACAGAGATAGTTTCAGTGTTTCTTTTTCAGTTTAGATTCCTCTACTCTATTTTTGGTTGCATAATTCTTCTGACTAGAGTATCCAGAAGTATATTCAAGGCAGTGATGGGGTCACTTCATTACCTGCTGATCACAAAGGAGAAGCTTGCAGACCATCCCTATTGAATAGTTTTCAGGTATTCATACATCTTGCCATTCACTAGTTGGCATTTTACTTCTGTCTCTACCTTGAGTGTTTTTAACATGATATGTTGTCCAATACCCCATATTTGTATTCTGTCTCCCTTAATATGATCATGTCATTTTTGACCTTTGTTCTATTAATGTGGAATCTTGAATTTATGGTTTTCTGTATGTTGGAGTGCCCTTAATTCCTGATCTATTTCCCAAATGATCATCTTGTAAAATGGAAAATGTGTGTTTGATTCAGTTTCCACTCTTTTATTGTGGACTTTGAGTGAATATGCCTCACAGAGTTTTGATGGGAATGGAATATCTGCATTGTTAAGGAGATGAGCCATTTGGAAAGAAGAAAGACTCATGTTCAAAAATCAACTCCAAAGATTTTGCCAGGCCTTCAGAGTTTTAAAGGAGCTTGAGGACAGTGGATCAATAGGAGGGAAGCAGGGCAGTCTGACACAGTTCATGATCGCCTGTGGACTTACTGTGCCTCCTACGGACACTACAGAGGTGCTTGGAGCTTGCGTATGGGTCCCCAGGGGTATTTGTGCCAGAAGGTGTGATTACCAGTCCTTGGAAACAATGTGTGATGTTTAGATGTACAAAGAAGGGTTTAGTCCATCATTCATGGAAAGGTGCATGCAGAAATTTAAGAACTATTAAGTTGGCCCAAGAGGCCAAGGCAAGGTTTCAATTTAAGTTAGAAAACTGTATTCTATGGGTGCCTGGGTGGCTCAGTGGGTTAAAGCCTCTTCCTTTGGCCCAGGTCGTGATCCCAGGGTCCTGGGATCCAGCCCTGCATCAGGCTCCCTCTTGTGCCTCTCTGCCTACCTGTGATTTCTGTCTGTCAAATAAATAAAATCTTAAAAAATAATGAGTGATATCCCCCTACTTTATCTATTGTCCTCTTTTCTCCTCTTTGTGCTGACTGTGATATTATTATGGATGTATTACACATTTTGTAGAGGTATTGTTGACATTTTAGGTCATGTACTCCATGATACTGCTACTTAGCATTCATTTTGCGTAGCCAGTAGTATGGTAGGGTCCATGGACAGACAGCTGTCCTTCCACTAGCATGTTTCCCAGAGAACACTCTGCAGAATCACAAGGTAATGTAACTTCTGATACAACAACCCCAAGCCACCCTTGTGAGGAACCCTCTCTCCTTTTTTCCCAATGCTTTCCCTTCCTGTGTCCCTTAGAGAAGACTCCCACACAGCTGACCTGGACCTGTTTTAGCTTCAGTGGCCTAATCTGAAGTTCATCCTTGAACTCTAAAGCACTGAATCATCGGCTCTAAAAAACTGTGTTCCCCGCTTCCTATGTGGGGGTGTTCCTTTGATGTGTCTGTGAAGTTCATATGCTCATATGACAGTCCTGGCTGTGGATTTAGAAAAATAATTTCTGCTTGCTTTATTTCCTAGTTACCTCCTGATTTGCATTTGTATTTTTCTTCACTTTACTTTCCAGCTGCATAGGCATCAGAGCCATTCTTTTTTTCCCGAGTTGTGGTGAGAGTGTCCTCCAAAGAGTTAATTGAGATTAGAGAGATGGATGGCCACTGGATATTAATTCAGATATTTAGCCCTAGGAGATGGGATGTGAATCTAAGTAAAATTTGGTGAGAGAGAGGTAAGACCTATTAAACATGAAGAACTCCTTCCCATGTGAGGAGGGAACTGGAGTCGGCTCCCTTTAGTCACTGCAAAGGCAAAGGCAGCTGTTGCTTTTCTCATCTGATGAGTACATGTTATAGAAAAAGGAATTGCCAAATACATTTCTGAGGAGAAGGGAAGTCCTACTTTATTCTCATGATTTAATTACATTCCTGTGTGTAACTGAGGACCAGGTGGGCTTAGATGACAATGATGACTGTGATCACCCAGGCCTGCATCAGTGGCAGTGAATGGAAAGGGAGGTATATTGGATGGTGCAGTCAGTTGGGCATAGCTTTACAATGTCAGATGGTAGAGTAGCTGTTGGAGGTGGGGTTTCCTTCTGGACAGTGGGATAGGCAGGATCAGCATGTCCTATGGATGAACCCAAGGACTACTCTCTCAGGGATAAAACCCCAGCCAAGATTTGATCCATTGTACATCAGTGAACTTTCAGGGAAGCAGCTGCACTGCTGTGTGGGGCCTTCTTCCCTAGTCAGTACCTTGGTGAGTATGGGCTCAGGTTCTGGCTCTGTCCATGGTGGTTCTTTGCTAGAGAAGTAGTTCAGCGGTGAGACACAATGAGCATTTCTGCTTCAAACAGTCCAACCCATTTGGACTACTGAATGAATAAATAACGTTTGGTATGTATGTACAATGGGATATTAGCATGGGAATGAATGAAATCTTGCCACTTGCAACAACATGAATGGAACTAGAGCGTATATTGCTATGTGAAATAAGCCAGAGAAAGACAAATGCTGTATGACATCACTCATAGGTAGATTTCAACCAAAAAAAAAAAAAAAAAAAGTGTTCAATGAGAAAGAAAAAAAGAAAAGGAGAGGCAGTAAAAGAAATAGACTCTTGTAGAGAGCAAGCTGATGGAAGCCAGAGTGCGGGTGGGTATGCAGATGTATTAAATTATGTACAGACATTAAGGAGTACAGCTGTGATGAGCATGAGTTTTGTATGGAATTGCACAGCTGCTATTGTACTGCTGGAATATTTTCTTAGCTTCTTGTGTAGTATATAGTCATTCCACATCATCCAGAGCTCATCAGGACAGGTGCACTCCTTAACCCCTTCCCCGCACCCACCTTCCCTCTGCCCACTCTCAAATAAATAAAATCTTCAAAATAAATAAAAAGGAAAGTGTAGCTCATTCTCAGCATGAGTCCATGTGCTACTTCAATAAACTTACTAAGTTGCACCATAAAACATGACCAGAATTCTTACCATTGTGAAGGATCCTACAATTTTTTTTTAAAGCTATTTGATTGCTATTCCTTCGAAAAGCTAGTGCACAAGGCACGAGATGTGTGTTGTTTTTTGTGGTTTTTTTTTTTTTTTTTTTTAAGAAAAGATCACAAGTAGGTGGAGAGGCAGGCGGGGTGGGGAGGGGGACAGGCTCCCTGCTGAGCAGAGAGCCCAATGTGAGGCTCCTTCTCAGGACCCTGAGATCATGACCCTAGGTGAAGGCAGAGGCTTAACCTACTGAGCCA
Organism: Mustela lutreola; assembly: GCF_030435805.1. Classification (NCBI taxonomy): domain Eukaryota; kingdom Metazoa; phylum Chordata; class Mammalia; order Carnivora; family Mustelidae; genus Mustela; species Mustela lutreola. The sequence goes on from NC_081305.1 coordinate 51,318,826, forward strand.
CCCAGGTGCCCCAAGGCATGAATTTTGATTGAAAAGGAACATTAGGGGTGCCTGGGTGGTCCAGTCACTGAGTGTCTGCCTTTGGCTCAGGTCATAATCCCAGGGTCCTGGGGATGAGCCCTACATGGGCTCCCTGCTAGGCAGGAAGTCTGCTTCTCCCTCTCCTACTCCCCTGCTTGTGTTCCCTCTCTCTCTGTCAAATAAATAAATAAAATCATAAAAGAAAGGAAAAAAGAAAAGAAAAAAAAATTTGCTTCATTGGGAGGCCAGCCAGTTGGAAAAAGACAGACACATGTCCAAAAAGCAACTCCAAGGACTCCTACAGGCCTGCAGATTTTAAAGGGAAGTTGAGTGCAGTGAATAAGTAGGAGGGGAGCAATGTCGGGGGCAGCTACATGCGGCTAAACAGAGGACCTGCGCACCACCTGAAAGATGATTGGCTATGCCCAGAACAGGTAGCCCGAGGACACTGCGTGCTTTTTATCATGCTATCAGGCTTCCTTTCACATGTACAGTCTGCTGATGGGAGGAGAGGGGATACAAATAGGGGTAAACATCCCGGTAAGGAGAGAACAATAAAGATTCGCAAGCTTGTCACTCCGTGTCTCCCGGTTGTTCTTGCAGGCGAGAGCAACAGAGCAGGGCTGTCTGTAACACTTCTGGATAGACTGCAGACTCATTGGTGCCTCCTACTGATATTATGGATGTGCCTGGAGGTTGTGTGTGGGTGGCCTGGGGGAGGTTGGTTATCAAACCTGCAATAAGGTTTGATAACTAGTCTTTCTAGGAAACAATGCATCATCTATAGGTTTACAAAAGAGTCTAGTTCATCAGTCAGGATAAAGGTGCACGCTGAAACTTAGTCTACTCAGTTGGCCAGAAGGGTCAATGCTTGGCTTCTCTATAAGTTAAAGAAATGTCCAATAGTTTTATTCCATGGCTACAAATGGAAATTATTTCCTTCTATTGTGAGTAGGAAATTATTGCCTTCTGTTGATGAGCAGAAGGCAAACTGGGAGCAAAGCACATGCTGATCCCCTGCCCCCGTAACTCCTCTAAACCCCCAGTCCCAGGTGGGATAGTGATATTCCTCAGCCACTCATGACTGCCCTAAAGCTGAGGGAAGGAAAAACAAATAGCTAACTTAACACATATTATAGTCCACCAGACCCCTGAGTTTCCTTCAGATCACAAATATTTTAGTGATTTACAAGAAAAAGCATTCTTATCCATAACTTTCAGAGGGAAACTCCCAACTCTTTTAATGTTAATGCTTTACTAGATGGAAAGACAATCTTAACTTGACAATGGCAGAGCCCAGAGTATTTTGTAGGTCCTCTTTAGCGTGTGAAAGTTCTTTTGAAAACCTACCTCCCTTTCCCTTATCTCAACTCCAAGTGCTTGGGCTCCTTTTGCCTTTGGGTCTTGCCCTGCCCCCCCCCCCCCCTTTAATAAGACCATCACTTTTCACAAAAACCTTTCAAGAATTCTTGCCCATAGGCTCCGGACCCCCCCACCACCACCACCAATTCTCACCTACATTCTAAAACTCCATCAAAACCAGTCCCAGATTGAATTAAAGCCCAACCAATGACCATTTCCTAGGAAAGTTGACTGTAAAGACTACATGTGTTTGAATGTCTCTTAGATCATGGTGGATTTCTGTCTTTTTTTTTTTTTTTTTTTTCAAATCAAGTGTTTTATTTTTAAAAAACTTCATAGTAAGCCAAAAAGCTAAAAGGAATGTGTGAAAGGGAACAGAAACCACAGAAACAGACACGGTACCAGCCAACAACCAATGACCCATTCTGTGCAAGTACTTCAAAAGAAGCTGAAGGCGAAGATGTATCATGAATGACATACTTAAGAAAAATTAAAACACTAGCTTTACATTATTATAGCTCACTCTTGAAGTTTCTGGACTAGAAAACAGAGAAGATTCCCAAGACCTATTTTCTTTCTCAAAGGAATCATCTTCTTGGAATGCAAACTTCTGCTTAAGTGCATGGGATATTAAAGACACTGGATCCCAATGTGAATCTTGTCTTTTCCTCTTCTGAGTGGGTCCACCTCCAGGTGACCGTTCAATAGCACGTAGTTTAACCTTATTCATGTCCTTTAGTACATCCAACATGTTTGGAACATCTTTATTTTCCTGGTTTTTTGAATGACTGTAATTGGTCTTACTGTCAGCCAGGTGCTGTTTTTTCATTTCATTTGCGGAATTATCTGAGACACACATATTATTAGATCCTGACTGTGTGAGAGGAGAACAGGTCGGCTGTGGAGAAAAAAGCTGAGGGGGCAGTGGAGGAGGAAGAGGAAAAGGAGGAGGAGGAAAAAGCATTGAACTTGAAAATGGATCTGGCTGGGCACTCAGTTCAGTAGTCCCTGGTGATGGTCTTTGTCCCAAACCACAAGGCTTATCATTCAAGTCAAAGAAGCCCAATTCCTACTGGCTTTCAGTTCCCGCCTTCCCACGATGGCAGCGATCTGGGTGCGAAGAAAAGTCAGCTCCTCTTCAAGGGCAGTTATCTTTTGAAATGCAGCTTCACCTACAGTCCCGTCACTTTTCATTCGTTTACTCTGTCTCAAAATTAGGCCTAGGACAAGGTTCTAGAGGAAGAATTTTCCCAATAATACGAACAATACTCCGAGCTGATCCATAGTCTCTATTTTCTCTAATCTGCAAAACCTGGTCTATGGGAACACCAAAATATTCCAGCATTTCTCTTAAGATATTCAATATGAGTGACATTGAGGAGACAAATACATAAGCGAATTCAAGGAAACATTATCGTTTCTTGATACTCTCCTCCCAAGTCGAACCTCCGAGCAACCACCGGAACATCAAGCTGCCTCGAATCCGCAGTCTGCGAAGCTCTGGTGCACCCGTCCTGGTACAGGAGAGCTCGGACGACTACCCAAGTCGGCCTGCGCGGCACAGTTTGCAGGCCACAGACAGTCATGGTGGATTTCTGTCTTTACTGTTTTCTGTTCATGTCCTCTACTAACTACTTAAATTACAAAATTGGGTAATTTCCCATTGTAAACAATTTCTAGTGTTTTCCATGGATTAAAAATCACAGGGCGGGCGCCTGGGTGGCTCAGAGGGTTAAGCCTCTGCCTTCGGCTCGGGTCATGATCTCAGGGTCCTGGGATCAAGTCCCGCATTGGGCTCTCTGCTCGGGGGGGGGGGGGGGGGAGCCTGTTTCCTCCTCTCTCTCTCTCTCTGCCTGCCTCTCTACCTGCTTGTGGTCTCTGTCTGTAAAATAAATAAATAAAATCTTAAAAAAAAATCACAGGGCAATAATGCAGCCTTTGGGGCATGAGCAGCAAGGCATGGTATTTCCATCTTTTCAGCAGGTGTCCACTCACCAGGCACCCATCTGTAGCCTAGGATGTGATGGCATAGGTCAGGGACCCCTGTATCCTTCCTACCTAGACTTTTATGGCTGGAATGACTCTGTGGTAAGGCAGAATGGTAATCAATTGTGATTTTTGAGGGACACCTTGCATTGCTTTTGACACATGGACACTCTGACATATCCTGCGTGGGACACCACCTGGGAGTCAGGGGATTTTGTTAAGGGGCCTTCTCTACTTTTCTAAGAGCATGGTGTTAGTCCCTAAGGACTCTCCTATGGGATACTTTTAAGCCACTGGAAACCATGTGGGTTGCAAAACTTAAGAAAGGTATGCATGGCCTTAGTAAGATCTATCAGTTAGATCTCTTTGCCGGAAACTGGGAAAATAGATGTAAGTACCCTGGCCCATCCCAGGCTTTCAGGGCTCTAAATCAGGACATGAACCTAAAGGCCTCTTTCAGAACATGTTTGGTCGTAAGGAGACCAGTAAACTATCCCCTGACCTGCTAGATGGTAATTATTTCAGTAGGCCTCCTCCAAATAAACCCAGGTTATGGGTGGAAAGTGGCCATCATGGATGAAGGGGACTCTGACTCTCTCTCTCACTGTTCCTCCTCCTAATAGATGTGGGGGCTTCTCCCTCACTCGTTACCCATTTTAATGGCTCTGACTGGAGCCAGCTGTGGTAGGTCTCCCTCAGGATGGGACATCTTAATGGCATTCCCAAGCAGCTGCTGAAATGCCCTTTATTTTGGGGAGATTCCCTGTCATCTCTGGCCTGTCATGGACTGCCTAATTCCCCTTGTTGGTGGAAAATGCATGGCGCTTGATCCTCCGGCCAAGTGGATGATGTTGAGAACTGGAAACCCTCTGTCTGCTTTCTGAGAGCACTTCCCCTCCTCTTCCTCCCATTTCTGCACCATCTTGGATGGAACCTGAGTTACTGGCTCCTCTACTGGCCTCCCTGCCTCCAGCACCATTGACTCCTCCTCCTCCTTCTCCTCCTTGTGAGGAGCAAAGAAGACCACCCGTGGACTTGCCACTACCCAGTAGAGATTTACCCACCAGTGTTCCTGGTAAAAATCAGCAATGGGGAGGTACTTTGTTGGTTTAATTAAGATAGACATGTCTTTAAGGTTATTGGCATTAAATGTGAAACTTTTATCCTATTGGGTTTTGCTGAAGGTCAAATAAGCTCATGCTATACATACTCTGTTGCAGTTTGGTAGCAAAAGGAGGACTTGAAATGATGATTAACCTTGTCTGTCGCAAAGTTTTCATGGGTCGTTGTTAAGAAAGCTTTCAAAGTCTTCAGTAACCTGAAACTTTAAATTTTTGCTTGGATGATAAATGGGATTGAATTCATTGGATATCTAGTTTATTTCAAAGGAGAGAAAATACTAAAGCATTGATTACTGAATGTAGGTCTGTGCTTTTGACTTTTTTTTTTCTTTTAAAGACTTACTTGATACACACAGACACAGCAAGAGAGGGAACACAAGTGGGATGGGTGTTGGAAGAGTTGGAGAGGGAGCAGCAGACATCCCAGCAAGCAGAGAGCCCAATTTGGGTTCCATCCTAGGACCCTGGGATCACAACCAGAGCCAAAGGCAGACTCTTAAAGACAGCCACCCAGGTGCCCCTGTGCTTTTGACTTGTTACTGCAAAGGAAAAACAATATTTGATAATCTGTCAGTAAACATTCTTTGTGCTTAACTGATTCATAAGTTTTCCATCCAAAGAGTTCTGGTGTAGCAGTTCACAGTTGATTACTACTTAGTCTTTGCTGGAGACTAAGGTTTTGAAGAGTTAAATGCTGCTAAATATAATTAAGACTGATAGAAATAAGAAAAGCAACTCTATGTACAAGGAAGATCAAGGAATGGGAATACATTTTTTTTGAAGGTAAAAGAAGGTACTTTTGTCCTTTTAAAAAAATATTTTATTTATTTATTTGACAGAGAGATTACAAGTAGGCAGAGAAGCAGGCAGGAGGAGAGGGGGGAAGCAGCCTCCCTGAGCAGGGAGCCTGAGTCAATCCCAGGACCCCGGGATCATGACCCGAGCCAAAGGCAGAGGCTTTAACCCACTGAGTTACACAGGCGCCCCTGTTGGTCTACTCTTCTCTAGAAAATGTGAACAGTTGTTTTTCTCTTTCCCTGCCTGGAAAAACTATTTTCTCTGTTTTGCCTTTATCAGGTCTTTAAGGATGCCTAATCCTATTGAGGCCAGGGCTTGAAAACTTTCTAAGGTTTTACAAACTCCTCTAAGATTTACCTAAACGAAGTCTTGTTGACTAACTAGGCTTGTTTGCTTGGTGTGTTACCTCTGTTACAATGTCATCATCACTTGATACTCAGATTATTGAAGTGTTCTGTGTCACAGAAGGGACGATTTCCTTGTTAATTATCATAATGCACTCTTACCAAATCATTAACAGTGTCCATTTCTGAGTTCTTGTCCTTTCTAATTGTTGTTATTATCTTGAAAAATAAGTTTCATCTGCAAGGAGGTTCATATAAAGGACTTTTAGGAAAAATACAGGTATTCAGTATCTGTAAGGTCACAGCTGAAATGGGTAAGAATTTCCAGAACTAACTAAAAAAACTGCATTCAAATTAAACAGGAATTAGTTAACATGGGACTACATGAACTAAAAAGATGATGATAGTTTTGTGCCTCTTGACACATCACTGGTTCTCTAATGTTTGCTCTTCCATATTAAGGAAACTTTCTCTAAAGATATCTGTTTCTTAAAAAGAATGCGATAAAGTATTGACTTGTGAACAAAAGGAAACATTTAACTTTTCTCTCCACCGGAACCCTCTGATACTCAAAAAGTCTCAGTTAAGTATTCTTTCTTCCATGGCAGTCACAGTCATTTGCTTAAGTTCAATAGAATGTGTTCTCCTAAGGGGAAACCACTGGAAACACTGGTTATTTTACCAAGACTTCAATTGGAGTATCTTATTTGTAAGACATGTATAGACTCAGGTAGGACTGAATACTTCTAAAGAACCGAGGTTGACTTATGCACCCTGGAGCCCTGAAGCTCTCTTGGAAATGTTGGCCTGATTCCTTGCTGTCAGATTTCCCAGCAGCCTCACCAGGATAGATAGTGTCACTTCTTGTCACAGGATAGATTGTCACTTCCTGGCAGGTGCAGAGACCTCAGGATATATTGGGGAGCTTGTGAAGAGGGATCTGCCCACATCTCTACAGGGCCTGCAGGCATGTCTGATAGCAAGTACTTGACTTGACTTCTTGTCTGGAGAGGATACTAAGAGTTCACCCTAGAGATTCCTTTTAAGAAGTTCCAGCAAAGCAGATTCTAAAAGATCTTTATGATGAGTCATTATTCTTGCTGAACTTATGTAGGCCAAGTTTGTGATAATTTAAGGGTAGAAACTGTTCTGGGGGTGGGGAATAATGTTGGTAACAAAGGCAGAAGAAAATTTATTGCACCTCCTTAAAATTAACAGCCCACTGACAAGTCCTTGAAACAGGCAGAGTGGCCTTCCTCCAGGGACTCAACTTCCAGCTTAATATTTTACCAAGTGCAATAGGCAATTGTAGCCCAATCCCAGGATCCTGTAAGTCTCCTTTAACATATAAAAACTCCTTTGGAAGCTTCTGTTATCTCTGCCCCGCAAAATACATGTTTGCCATCATCCTCCAAGCTTATGGCCCACGGATATAAATCTGTTGGGTCTCATGACTGAGATCTTACTAAGCAGTAATAAAGAAGGTTTCCTAACCACAGATAGCTCCCTCAAGGTGTTGGAAACCCTGTTTCCAAAATGCCTGGGAGGCTTAAGCTATCCGTAACCACCTTGCCACATGAAAGTTTATAATTAGCCACTTCTCATGACCCCAGGGCAGCTCTTTCTGCCCACAGGTCCTGTCTTCTGACTTTAGTAAAACCACATTCTTGCACCAGAGATGGATTAAGAATTCTTTCTTGGCACTAGTTTGAGCTGTAATGTCTTTTCTACAGAGAGATGATACTAGAATTTAACTTTAAAGATCATGGAAAGTTGCCCCAACAGATTGGCAAGCCATTGTTGGACATGCATTTCCTATTTCCTGTGAATATGTGTCCCCTGTTTGAAATTCTACCTTCTCTCTCCTTGTCCTGTCACAGTGGCACAGAAGCTCCAGTCACCTGTCTCTGAGCCTCATGTCCTTCAGTTTCCCATAATTAAGATTTTTTAAATTCTCCTTAAACTGTCTTACATCATTTTCATTATTAACAGCCAAAGAACTCAGAATGGGGCAAGAAAAACAAGTTTTCCTCTCCTAAATTCACTTCTGCTGAATGACCTGATTTCCACGCTTCAGACCCCAAATCTAAAGTGAACACGGAGCTGGGGATCAAGAGGAACAGCAGCTTTATCACTTCGCCGGCAAAGGAGGCCCTAGCAGGTTGGGCCGGCAAACCTGCAGCATGCCCAGAGGAAAGGGCTAGGGTTTGTAGAGCAATAGAGAATCTCACCAGTTTCCGCAGGAATTGTGTCTGGGCTCCCTGCCCTGTTCACTGTGTTGTCAAGGCGGAACCAGGCCAATAACTATAATGACAGTTATTTTCCTTGTAATAGTTATTACAAGGAAAAGTCAAACATTGATTATTGTTTGTTGATTATTGAACATTGATTATTGATTATTGTTGAGATTATTCTGTCTCAACAGATTTCGTAGAGAGGCTTTTGCGTGTGTTTAATTTCAAAATATTTTTTAACATTTTTTTACATTGACCTTATTTGAGACTTGTGACAAACAATTTTATTTTACTCTGAAATCTCTACTGAGAATCCCTTTATCCCTACTGAGTCTGGAAGACCATGTGGCTGATTGTTGCCCCATCAAAGATACTAGATCTCTGCTACATTAAGTGGGACACACACATGCCTAATTTTCCATGGAAGATGTAGGACCATATAATATACAACATACAAGGAAAATCTCCATGGAGATGCTTATGGTTACAACATTGATGTATGTTACCATGAAGGAGGTGTTCAGAACACATACTGCTCCATGTTTTAAAGTAAAGAACCTCAATATTAGAAATAGAAGGTTTTACTAATTGTTCTTTAAGAAAAAGGAGGTGGCAGGCAGTATGCTACCGATGCGTCTTTGTAAGTACAATCGTTAGAGAGTATGACTTGACGTGGTTAAATGAGGAAATCCTGACAGAAGACTGAAGGAGGTTAGCTAACTCTTCCCTACAGTGCCATACCAATGAACATACTCATTTCTTAGAAATGTATCTCAGTCCTGAAATTTTGGGAAATAGGTACTCCTCCTCCTTCCGACAACACTCAAATTGTTTTGCACAGGTTTATTCTCTATTTCGAACAGTGACGATAGACTGGATTTGAAATGCATAACTTGGTGTTATGTGTGAACTTAATATATTTTCATTAATAAAACCTAGTGGTTTTTCATGTATCGATATGGGTGTGTCATGAATGAGGTGTTATTCTACCTACAGTGTTAATCTATGTCATTGAAGGTGGCAGGAAATGATGGAATCAATCACCTGTTTGGTACTAGAGTAAAACAATTTACTTAGGAACCCGTTTTCCCAGTGCTCTGAAGGTTTAAGGGATATGTGATTGTTTTTCCCCTAGTCTATCCTATGATTTTCTCCTCTTTCTGAATACGATGATGGTACTGTGGGTGTATTACTGAGGCATGTAGTGTAGAGGTATTGTTGGTGTTTTAGCTCACATACTCCATGATGCTGCTACATGGCATTGATTTTGTGTAGCCAGCAGTTTTGCAGGGGCCTTGCACTGACAGGAACCCTTCTCACGAGTGCATTCCCCAGTCAGCATGCTGCAGAGTGACAAGTTAGTGGAACATCTCATATGAGATCTGCACTCCATCCTTGTGAGCCATCATCTCTATTTCTTTCTCTTTTTTTAAAGATTTTATTTATTTATTTGACAGAGATCACAAGTAGGCAAAGAGGGAGGCAGAGAGAGAGAGGAAGGGAAGCAGACTCCCTGCTGAGCAGAGAGCCCAATGCGGGGCTCCACTCCAGGACCCTGGGATCATGACCTGAGCTGAAGTAAAGCCTTCACTGAACTGCCCAGGTGCCCCCATCTCTATTTCTTGCAATGTCTTCCCTCCCATGACCCATAGAGAAGACTCCCCCTCCCTTAGGCCTTCCCTAAATCTTTTTTAGTCGGAATGGCATATTCTGGACTTAGACTTGGGAGTCTTTAGCACTACACCATGGACCCAAATGAAAGCATGTGCCCCATGTCCTACACTGAGTGGTATCTTGATGTGTCTGAGGTTCACATGTGCATATGACCATGCTATGTGTGTCATAGATACCCCATAAGAAAGAGAAATCTATCCCAATAGGAGTCATGTGGTAGCCCAGGAAAGAGACAGAAAATATTCAAGATGAAGAATTAACATGTAGAGGAGGAGAAGTGTCCCGAGTTTCCCAAGTGACTTCCTAGATGTAGAAGTTATCTCCAGATCTCCCATTGTATTTGCCCTCATTTTTCTTTTCAGCTATGTAGGCACCACAACCATTCTTTTTTGTCTGTGCTATGGAGAGAGTGCCCTCAGAAAATGCTTCATTGAGATTAGACAGATGGAAAGCCGATGGGTATTAATTCCAACATGAATGATGTGGGATGTGCATCTAAGTAAAATTTGAGGAAGGCACCATCCTTCAAAAGAAAGACAAGACCTATTGAAAGGAAGTGTGAGGAACTCTTTCCTGTGGGGAGAGACCCAGAGGTGGCTCCCTTTAGTCACTGCAAAGGCACAGGCAGCTCTTGCTGGTGTCATCTGATGAATACATGTAATGGGGAAAGGAAATGGTAAATGTTGGTTTTTCAGGAGTGGGGAGGTCCTGATTTATCCTTATGATTTGATCGACCTCCTATGTCTTCCTGAGGATTAGTACTGTTGGATGTCAGTGATTGCAGTACTATCCCTGCCTAGGGATCAGTCATTGATCCGTGACAAGGGATGGAGGAGGGTGTTGGATGATGCAATCATGTGGGCAGCTTTAAGATGTCACACAGTAGAATAGATGTTTGAGATGAAGAAGCCTTCTGGACGGTGGAATAGGCCAGATCAGCAAGGCATGTGCTGTGGTTGCGCCCACATTTCTTATTTAGATCACCCCAGTCAAGGTCAGATCCAGTGTGGTTGGTTGATCCTTCCGGGAAGCTGCTTCACTGCTGTGCAGTACCTTCCTCCCCTTCCTCAGCATGGTAGTAAGTGTAGTTCTAGGCTCTGCCTCTTTGCATTGCACGGATTTGTTAGAGTAGCAGTTCAGCAGTGAGAGGCAGTGAGCATTTCTGCCTGAAACAGTCCAGTCCAAGTGTTGCAATTTGGGATGCAGATTAGAAGCACTGATTTCCATTATTGGCCAAAAAACAACTTCAGGTACACAAACAGAAGCAGGATCACACACCCTCTCAGAGTCTGTGACTTATAACCAGAAGAGGACTAGTCTACACCAAAATGAGGTTATGATACAATTCAAGTAAGTAACAAATTTCTTTGGTTTCATCACATGCCATGTTTTTTACAGTGAGATCTTCCCAGTGAGATGCCTTATTTCTTTACACTGCAAACTGAAGTCACCATATTCAAGAAGGATTTCGCTTTTCCTTCCCCTTCTCCCTCTGCCTGCCTCCCTGCCTACTTGTGATCTCTCTCTGTCAAATAAATAAATAAAATCTTTTTAAAAAGCAGATTTTATTTGACAGGGAACACAAGCAAAGGGAGCAGTAACCTTGCCACCAAGCAGGAAGCCCAATGTGGGGCTTGATCCCAGGACCCTGGGACAATGACCTGAGCTGAAGGCAGATGATCAATGGCTGAGCCCCCTGGGTGCCCCCACAGAACAGACTCCTAACTGTTGAGAACAACCTAAGGGTGTTGGATAGGAATGGGTGGGAGGGGTGGATGCAATGGGTGATGGGTTAAGTAGCACACCAGGATAACCGATTGATGTTGTATATAAGTGGAGAATAGAAATTCTCCTGCTGAAACTAATACTATGTGCAAATGAAGTAGAATCTAAAGAAAACTTGGAGCTACAAAAAAGTAACTTAAGGACAGAAAATTGTTACTTGGTGAAAAGATGAGACATAGAAACAAAACACTCACTTTCCGCCCTGAAGGTTGACTTAACAGCCTGCATAGTTAGGATAAGGATCTAGCAAGTGCTGATAAGTGCTGGTTGCTACGTTCTTATAGGCTCTCATGACTCTGTCCATCCACCAATAAGCAATATGGAACTTGACGGGGTTTTGGAATATAGGTGAGGTTCAGTGGGGTGAAATCTGGAACTGATGACCAGGAAAGAATTCTTGTGACGTCTTTGGTGTAAATCGGTGGTTTCTTAAAGCACTGGGACAGGACCCCTAGGCAGAAAAAGCTGCTCATTTTCCTGATGTGTCACTGATTATATAATTGGGAGCTGGGGCATTGAGGACAAACAGAGTGTCCAGAAGGACTCTCATATGCAAAAGAAGACTAGAGAGAATGGGGACCTGGTTATTGTCAAGCAAATGCTGTTTTTCCCTCCAGTGAGCTATGGATATGAAGACAGTCACCAACTTCCTGGAGGACTATTGTATTCTTCTATCACACATCCTTATGATTTGGTTTCAGGTTTAAAAGAAATTTAATTTTACATACCTTTACTTTTGCCTCAGCCTCCCTCAATTTTATGGAGGGTAGGGTGATGTTAGGGCCTCAGGAAACTGAGTTAATGGGTCTCTGGAAGTTAGGCTATAGATAGGATAAGAAAGCTTCTTCCTTGTAAATCACTAGGACATGTGTAAAGTGAGGAAGAAAACTGTCCTGTAGTGATAAGGAAAACCTGTGTTCCAAGATGGCTGACCTAGGGAGCTACAGAGTCCCAACTTCTGCCCCTGGGCTCTTCCTGGTTCTCCTCTCCTCTGCCCTGCTTCTCAAAGGTGTCAAAAGTATCAAGTATGCAGAAATAAGAGGTACAAATTACCTTCTTTGTCTGTGATACATACCAAGAATTGATTAGATGGAGGACCTTGATCAGAAAGACTGCTGACACCAAAGATTAACTTTTTCAATCCTCAAGAGTTGTCTACCTGGAGGAGCAAAGCATTATTCAAAGTCGATTTCATCTTTACATTCTCCTGTGAGTTTATGACCCGTGTTTGCAATTCTAAATCCCTCCCTCCTTTTTTTAAGTCACTGTGGCATGCAAGCTTCCATTGTCTGTCTTTGAGCCTCATGTCTTTCAGGCTCTCATAATTAAGAAATATTTTCTTTCTTTCTTTCTTTTTTAAGATTTTATTTACTTATGTGACAGAGAGAGATCACAAGCAGGCAGGGAGGCAGGCAGAGAGAGGAGGAAGTGGGCTTTCCGCAGAGCAGAGAGCCCGATACGGGGCTCGATCCCAGGACGCTGGGATCATGACCTGAGCCAAAGGCAGAGGCTTTAACTGACTGAGCCACCCAGGTGCCCCAGAATTTTTTTTTTCTTCTCATTTTAAGTATTCAGCAAACCAAGGAATGGAGAATGGAGTGAGGAAAACAAATTTTCCTCTCCTCACATTCATTCTGTTGTGGGAACTGACCTCCACACTTTAGCCTGTAAGGACCTGTTTAGCAAGAGCCTTCCATTAAGGTTAAACAATTACTTTGTTGTTTAACCTTAAACTGTCCCTGCTCCCCTTCCCCCAGGGGACTTACTTAAAAACAAGTCCTGGAAACCAGCCCCAGCTAACAAAGCTCAAATACAAGGGTGCGTCAGGCCAGGTGGAGACATCCGATCAGTGGGGGATGCGTACTGTCTTCTTAGTTACCAAGGAGTATGGGCCCTGCCCTTTGGGCACCTTTTGGGCGCCAATTCTGACGAAGGTGATAGCTGGTTCAAATGTCTACTAGTGTAAATTGTCATTCAATTGGTCACCTAGCATGACTGTTGAGATTTCTCTGTTTTACAGTTTCATTGGCCACCTCTGCATGGCCAGGCCCAACTGCATGGCCTTTGCCCTTAAAAGCTAGTCCATGCAGCAGAAAGGTTGCCCTCTCTTGTAAGAGGTGCGTCCCCAAACGTTCGGTTTAATTCTTGATGCTTGGGGCAGAATAAAGCTTTGCTTGACCTTCGCTTTATATCAGTCTCACTCCTTTAATCATGGACCCATTTTGGGGGGGACCTAACAAGCCCCAGAACAGAACGTGCAGACAGAGCTGGGGATCGAGAGCAGCTGAAACTTCATTGCTTTGCCAGCCAAGGAGGCCTCAGCAGGTCGGGGCCATGAAAACTGCAGCCCACCCAGAGGAAGGGGCCAAGGTTTTGTAGGGAGATGCTGGATAATGGCCGATTTCCAGAGGAATTGTGTCTATGCTGCCAGCCACGTTGACCATGCTGTCAGGGTGGAACCAGCTTCCTGAAATGAGGGGATGAGATGAGAAGAGGGGAGGCTTACCAAAGAGAGGGAAAGAAAGTTGCTTAGCTCGTCCTGGAGTTCGCTGAAACATTGATGCAGCCGTTTGGATATTTGTTCCACTTGATGTTTTTCAGTGGTTTCCTTTTCAGGCACCAGGACAACTGTAGTAAAACCTTTTCCTATTTTACAGTTGAGAAAACACTCAATATTTTCTAGAATGAGTAAAATAAAAAGTATATCCCCAAATTTCAGTGAGAATGCTGAGAATTAGAATTCTCATATTGGGGGCTCCTGGGTGGCTCAGTGGGTTAAAGCCTCTGCCTTCAGCTCAGGTCATGATCCCAGGGTTCTGGAATGGATCCCTGCATGAGGCTCTCTGCTCAGTGGGGAGCCTGCTTCCTCCTCTCCCTCTGCCTGCTGCTCTGCCTAGTTGGAATCTGTCATGTAAAAAAAAAAAAAAAAAAAAAAAAAAAGAATTCTCATATTGCTGATTGCAGGGTAAAAACATACATTCACTTTGGAAAATTGTGTGAAAGGTAGTTATGGAAATATTTACCTATGGAAGGGGAGCAATTTGTCACCCTAAAATGTGTTCCCTTGGTCTAAAGATTATTTTAGACTGGTATTTTAAAGAAACAGTGGATAAAGGTAAAGCTCTGAAATCCTGTGTTTACTTTGAAAGAGACATTTGTATTTATATGGGAAAGTTTAGTCTGTCAGGTGTCTCCCTCTGGTAGCAGATAGAGGGAGAAGGAGGCAGTCTCCAGAAACTCTCGTCGTGGAGAAGGCAGGGCTCGATCTGTGCTCCCAGCCCCAGCCTTGGTTCCCCTGCTTTGCATGGTGTCCTCCCAGATGCTTCCCTAAGGATCACGCTGGAAGATTTAAAAGGACCCGATCTGTTGGCCTCCCTCTCAGTCTGTCTGTCGGTTTGGGTGGAGACAACATTGTTGTGTTAATTACGGGCTCCAGGTGATTCTCAGTGAGGCCGGCGGTGAGCACGAGGGCTTCGGCTTATTTTATGAGTGGAGAGTAGTCTTTGGCTCTTGGAGGGGTAAGAGGGTCTTTGCTCTGTGAGTCTGCAGTGTTAGGTCCGTGGAGAACAGGGTTCCTACACTGAAGCGGAATTTGTGGGCGTCTGTGGGAGGGGAGACGCCCCTGAAAGCAGAGGGAAAAAAAAAAAAAAAAGCAGGGATTGCCCTCCCAGCAGGAGCTCACGGTTTCTGAATAGCTCCTGACACAAAGGCTAGGAATTTGGGCCTTTTCTGCATTTTAGGATCCTGCCGGTAGCTGAGCCATTTTCAGGTGAAGAGTCTCCATTGGCGATGTTAAAAGCAGTTCTGTGACGCAGCTGTGATTTCTCCACAGAAATCTCGTGAGAAAGAAATCTAGAAAACGACGCAAGAGCAGGAATGGCTGGGTGCTCCGTAAGTCATGAGTCCCAGTTCACAGGTTGAAAGACCCCTCTCCCCTTGCTAAAGGCTTGTTTAAGTAACCTGATGTCCCCAAAGCACCCCCTATCCCCTTGCTGAAGGCTTGATTGTTCCCATAGCCGCATGGCAACACATACCAGGATGTCTATTGTCTGTGATCACCCGGTCTGTCAAAAGAAAAGACAAATGAGGAATAGAGTGTACCTGGGACTTTCCAGAGTGCTGAGCCAAGGCCCACCAGAACAAACCGTTGTGTCCTTGCCTTAAACCCAGTGCCTGACAATGCTTGATTTAAGTTAACCAATCAGATCCCTGTAACCAAGCATCTGCTTCTGTAAGCTCGCTTCCCGCCACCCCAAACCTTGCCCTATATAATCTGCTCCCCAATCTATCCCCGGCGCGCTCAGCCCACAAAGGCTGATGCGTCCGCAGGCGCCTGTGTAACCAATAAACCTCTTGCAACTTGCATCCAGTGGAGGCTTGGTGTCTGCTTCTTGGGTGCGGATCGAGGGTCTTTCAAGGTCACGTCATTCTTTTCTCCGGAAATTCGTCGTGTTTAGAAATTATGAATCTTGATTTCTGTAGCTCTGATGTTTCTTCCTTATATTTGTACCTATTTTTAAAACCTTTTCAGAAATAATACTCAAAGTTAGGTCTTTAGAACCCTTCTCCCCAGTATCCCAGATCCTTCTCCCCCTTCTTAGAACCTGCCTTCCAATAGGGCACCAACCGTTGTCACTTTGAATTAAGTAAAGTCCGGTAAGTATTGAAAATATTTCCTTAGGATATCAGCGGAGGAAAGCTCTGAGGAGGAGTGGGGATGCCTGACCCACACTCAGCAGCAACTATACAGGGATGTGATGTTAGAGAATTACAGACACCTTGTCTTCTTGGGTGAAAATAAATCCTTCCAGATTTCCAAACCCCTCTCTGGGTTTTGTTCCTTCCTGTGAAGACTGTGTCTTGGAAGATTCCCGTGTGAGTGACTGGAATTCAGATCCAGGCAAAAAGGGAAATAAGTTGGGATTTGTAGATGGAGAGAGAAATCTTCCTGATGTGTCCTTTTCAGCTCTAGCTTCCCCTTCTTCATCACTTCTGCAGATTCCTGGTCATTCTAAACACTGAGTGGCATAAAATGGTTCTGCCCACGTCTTCTACTCCAGTTTCCACTCACTGTTGTGTAGGTGGTACCTGGAAGTGGAGGTCAGGACGTTAACGTTGGAAGTACCTCCCGTGTGTTCTAAAGGGGCTGTTGAACAACAGGATGTGGGAAATGTTTTTCTAGAATTCTGCAGTTTCCTCTCTTCTCTACCAAGCACAACTGTGATTGAAAGACTCTCCAGCATTACTTACTGTCTTTTTTTATAAAAAACAGGCCTCATTACATACAAGCCAGACTTTGTCTCCTTTTTAGAACAAAAGCAGCAGCTCTGGGATGTGATAAGAAAGGAGACAGTAGTCATCCATCCAGGTAGGTGGGAATGAATGAAGCGGGTGACAGAGGTGACGTCCAAATGTGGAGGAGGATGATGGACCTTAAAGTGTGGTTTGAGTCGATTTCCTTGAATGGAGATTAGTTTAGGAAGCCTGGTGGTAGTGGTCAATTCGCACTGAGGGACATCTGCTATCCAAGATTATCAGGCTGTTACATTCTCTAGGGCTTTTCCTTCAGCTCAAGTGCTGCTCCACCACATCCACAGTGAAGGCCAGGCAACTGCCCTGGGATTGAGAGGGCCTCCAGGAACCCAGGGTAGTCAAGTTATTTCTAAAAACCTTAGTGTTGAGCCCTTTGTAAGTTCTGTTTTGCCTCGTGTGAGATGCATGTGAGGGTAGAGGTGGGCATAATGGGATTTGGTGCAGGAATGCTGGAAGCACTGGAGACAGAGATCCCATGTTTTCTGATTTATGCTTTCCAATGTTATGGAGGCTTTAATCTGAATTATACAAAATTGAGACTCAGTAGCATTATCAGATCAGAAAGTACCTCCCTGAAATGACCAGGTCTGATCCTTTACTCCCCTTCAAAAGTTGGTTTTACTTCAAATGAACTTGATCATGGTATCTCCCCTGCCAGGTAAGTTTTGTATGCACTAATAGTAGAAATTTTTCCACTCTGTATTCCATTCCTCAGTGGTGAAGTTATGTAATGTATCTGTTTGTTTCCTAGAATTCATACCTAAATAATGCCACGGGGGGGGGGGGGCTAGAACATTTGGAACTCAAGATTTGTAGCCTATAATACAGTCTCAGTTGTTTCCTTATTTATTAATAATTGCATCATTTCATAATTTCATTTTATATAAAGTTATTGTGACTTTGCCATGTTTGTTTTTATTTTTTAATTAGTTGTAGTTGAGATTCATTTCTTTTTTTTTAAAGACTTCATTTATTTATTTGGCAGACAGAGATCACAAGTAGGCAGAGAGAGAGAAGAGGAAGCAGGGTCCCCACCTAGCAGAGAGCCCGATGCAGGGCTCGATCCCACAACCCTGAGATCATGACCTGAGCCATAGGCAGAGGCTTAAACCACTGAGCCACCCAGGTGCCCCGAGATTCATTTCTAATGTTTCTTTAGATCCCAAATCCTGATAGGACATGGGCATGTGCTTTATAAGAAGTGAGGTAGATAATTAGTACAGTCCCCATGTTTAAGAAAAACTTCTGTTTATAAATGTCGTTTTACATCAGGGAAGGTCAGTCATTAGATTTTTGTTCTGCTCTTCTCAGAATATACATGAATTCATCCAAATACTTATGTAAAGTCTTTGTCAATATATTTTAGAGTGTTGGTGGTATTGTTCATCTAGAAATGAAAGGATTTTGCTTGCTGTTCTACAGAATGAATTATATATTCTGCATCAGGAGAGGACTCTGTTAATAACATGATACATTTTTAATGTCTTGTAAGTCCTTATTAGTAAAATTTTTCATTAGATGTTTTTCTGGTTGATATTAATGACTATTCATTGCAATTTGACTGTCCGTGAAGACATGCTAATAATTCCAGTGCTTGTTTTTTATGGGGTCACAGTCACAGTTTAAAAATACAGGGGTGCCTGGGTGGCTCAGTGGGTTAAGCTGCTGCCTTCGGCTCACGTCATGATCTCAGGGTCCTGGGATCGAGTTCCTCATAAGCAGGGAGACTTCTTCCTCCTCCTCTCTCTCTGCCTGCCTCTCTGCCTACTTGCAATCTCTCTGTCAAATAAATAAATAAAATCTTTAAAAAAAATTAAAAAATACAGTTACACGGGGGCACCTGGGTGGCTCAGTGGGTTAAAGCCTCTGTCTTTGGCTCGGGTCATGATCTCAGGGTCCTGGGATTGAGCCCCGCATCAGGCTCTGATTGCCTCTCTGCCTACTTGTGATCTCTGTCTGCCAAGTAAATTAAAAAAAAAAATACAGTTACACGGTGGTTTTCCTTTTAAATAACTCATCCTTTTTTATGTAAAATGTTTTGGATTAAATTTGGACTTACTCTGGTTTTGCAATTCCATAATCATGTGCTACTTTTTGTCTTGGACTTCCCATATCACAAAGTCATTTGGGTTTCCTTTTTACCTGTGTGTTTTATTATAGGGTGACAATTTTTAACTCAATAGTTTTTAAGACAATGTGAGTTTACCTCAAATCTAAATCACTTTTAGGCCCTTTGCCAATAAAATTATGTATGCGTTGGTCTGTATCAATATTACGCATACATACTATGTTATTCCTCTTGTGTACTTCGTTGTTCAGTGGTCAGTGTATGTTGTATCATGTCTGTGGAGTTGTCATAATAATAGAATTCATTTCATCATCTATTGGTGAATTTATATTTTCCTTGCATGAGAGAAACACTTTCTTGAACAGAAAGTAGTTTTTTTAAAGATTTTATTCATTTATTTGACCATGAGAGAGAGATCACAAGTAGGGAGAGAGGCAGGCAGAGAGAGAGAGGGAAGCAGTCTCCCCGCTGAACAGAGAGCCCGACGCAGGGCTGGATCCCAAGACCCTGAGATTACCACCTGAGTTAAAAGCAGAGGGTTAACCTACTGAGCCACCCAGGCTCCCTAAAGATAGATTTTTGAGTAACAGCACCAACTAGGAAGAAGCACATATGTGTGTGTATCACACCTGTGTCTTCAGAAGGAAAAGGAATATTGGTTCTGAGGAGCACATTTCCAGGTTTCAAAATTGATGATTGCCTAGCAAGCAAAAGTATTGTATATTCATGTTAGGAATAGTATGGAACTTATAGTTCCTAAATCTCGAGTATCTTGGTTTGAGACTCTCCGTATGTAAATCCTATCTTGTGTCTCTGGGTTAACTCGTGCAGGATCCACTCTGCTTCTCTTCTTCCAATCTGCATAATCTTAAAATCTCAAGGATTTTAAGAACAGTTTGCTTGAAATGACTTGGTGTTCAGAATTTAATGTGCACATGGGAGTAATTCTCCAGGGAGCACATTACATTCCATGTAGTTTAATTGATAACATTCACTCTTTCCTTTGTAATACAGACCAACGCATACATAATTTTATTGGCAAAGGGCCTAAAAGTGATTTAGATTTGAGGTAAACTCACATTGTCTTATAAACTATTGAGTTAAAAATTGTCACCCTATAATAAAACACACAAAGAGAAGTAAGATTTCTTGAGTTGCTATTCTTTTCCTTTCTTGGAAGTGGCATCATCCAGCTTGCTCACTTCACTGTAACAGTTTGATTAGGTGAAAATGTAGAGACTTTGGGGCACCTGGGTGGCTCAGTGGGTAAGCCTCTGCCTTCCGCTCAGATCATGATCTCAGGGTCCTGGGATGGAGCCCCACATCGGGCTCCCTGCTTGGCAGGGAGCCTGCATCCCCCTCTCTTTCTGCCTGCCTCTCTATCTACTTGTGATCTCTCTCTCTGTCAAATAAATAAATAAAATGTTTTAAAAAGTTGAAAGAAATTTTAAAAAAAAGACTGATGTGTATGCATAGAAAAGAAGATGTGTATTTTGTGTTATGTATACAGTGAGTAGATAGGTGCTCAGGCCTGATAGAATGGCTCAGACACACTAAAGTGCACTCTCATTTTTTATTTCTTCTCTGCGATATGGTCCTCACTAGGCATTTTGTTCATACTAGCTCTCTCATGGCCCCAAGATACCTGCTTCCCCCCAACACCAGCCATCAGTCCATGTTGAAGGCAGCAAAGGAGACAGTGTAAGTCTGGTTCCACTTAAGAAATTTGAATTGATGCCTCTTCGTGTTCATTCAGGGAAGGCCATCCTCCCCAAGGCCTACTCCACCATGCTCTGGACCAGAACTCTGTCATAGGAGTCAGTCTAAGTAAAAATGTGGAAGTGTAGCACAGATGGACATAGAGATGTTTGCAAATGGCTCTTGTTCTGTGAACTGGTTCACAGCATCTGAGAGAAAGGTAGTCACACTTTGCACTGAAACTGTTTTTTAAAAAGATGCTAACATTTAGAGTATCCTTAATCTTAATGCTCAGAGATTTTATGCTGCATGCAAATTGAATGCTAATGAGCTCCTTAAGCCTGCAATTATTTATGGTCTAATGGTAAAAATCATCATCTACAGATTGACAGTGAAAATGCTGGATGCCATCCCAATATAATACATGACATGTATCGATGTCTCGTGTGCATTTCATAACTTAGTTGATAAAATATTTACACAAGTGCCCCTTCTTTTTAATTATATTGCCTTTATACAAGAATGGGACCAGAGGTGTGTTTGGGGTGATCCCAGAAAGCTCAAGGAGAGTATTGAGAGAAAGCAGAGATGGAAAAGAAGGAAGCCAAGATAGTCTTCGTTAGAGTCAGATTAATTTATGAAAAAAGAAAGTGTGTGTTGTGTATGTTGTGTGTGAGTTGTCTAAGTGTATGTCACAACAGTAGCATGATCACAAGCATAGAGGGATTCTGAGAGTGACTTATCTGTGGATAACTCTGGGAGGACCCATGACATTTCCTTCAGAGGTAATCAGATTTTGCCTGCATCAGAATCACCAGGACAGTTGGAAATCTTGGATTGCTTTGCCTATTCCTATATTACCATATCAATAAGTCTGGGGTGTAACTCCTGAATTTCTTTTCTTAGGCATTCTCAGGTCCCTGGCTAGGGAACAGATGCTGAGAACCAGTGAGTGTCTGGGGACACATTTAGAGCTCACTTCTTCAGGAAGGGTATTAGCCTATGCAAAATGTAGTCAGGGGACAGGCCCATAATCCTGGTTCTCCTGGTGTGAAAGTGGACTCCTGTGTGTTCTGGGCCTTCCCTGTGTTTTGACCTTGGACACCTGACCTCTGTGTCTGGTTCTTAAGTAGTCAATTGGAAAGCCACTCAGGATACATGTGTGTGGTTTGAGCTGGAATTTTCATTTTGAAGTTCCAATTCACAGAACTTGTTCCATGTGAGGGCTTCTGGTTCAACCACTGAGTGTGAAAGATGAAAATGAATGCAATCACAGGTCACCTTCTGGAAGAGCATTGGACCAGGGTGCCTCGTGTTGATGTGCAGGGTATCCAGGGTCAAACCCTGAGTCTACCAATATTGAGATAGTCACTCAACCTTCTTGTATATGAACCATTTCTGCCAGTAAAAGGTCAATAACATTAGCACTAATGAAGGACCCCAGGTCAGAACTATAGTATAGCCTATAAGTTTTAACATTCTTTTTATAACCAGCTTATGCTAATTAAGAAACTGCTGCCAGCTGACCATAGATAAGGGAGTCAGCAAGCAGCATAACAGGATAACGAATAGCAAAAATCTGTGTTTAACCCAGCTGTTTCTGGCTTCTGTATAATAATGCTTCTAATGCTTTGCTAAGAAATGAAAAATTGCTTAAACCCTCGCTCGCTGTGTAATCAAATAAAGTTATACCCTTCCCCTGTTAAGAATTTCCCCTACTACTAAGTAAAATTGATAAGGGTTGTCTCCCGTACCAAGGCCGGAGACGTGCGGTTCAGCACCTATGCTAGCTGGAGACGTGCGGTTCAGTACGTATACAGATAAAGGTTAGAAACGTGCAATTCAACACGTACCCTCTACTGTACACTACCTGAACGGTGACTGGCCAGAATGTATGGTTGGTTTTAAAGGATTGGCTACCTGTGTGTAGGCCTTGCTGTAATGCTTTGAAATTACTGGCTAGAAAAGTGAGGGCTCTGATGTAATGGACTGTAAAATTCTATATAAAGTCATTCCCGAAACAGATCGGGGCTCTCAGACACTGACCCATCCCTCGCGGATTTCGTGGTCAAATGTCCCTGGGAGTCCGAGCATGCCCGAATAAAATCCTCTTGCTTATTGCATCCAGTGGTCTGTGAGTGCGTCCTTGGGTGCGGGTCCTCTAGGGTCTTTTACTAACACACAGAATTAAGGATATTAAATACATTAAAATAGATAAAGCATCTGGCGTTTGGGTGGCTCAGTGGGGTAAGCCTGTGCCTTCAGCTCAGGTCATGATCTCAGGGTCCTGGGATCAAGCCTTGTATTGGGCTCTCTACTGAGCAGGGGGCCTGGTTCCCGTTCCCCTCCCTGCCTGCCTCTCTGCCTACTTGTGATCTCTCTCTCTGTTATCAAATAAATAAATAAAATCTTAAAAAAATATAGATAAAGCATCAGTAACCATGGGACATACATTGTAGGTATTATGCAGAGGAATATGTGAGACTTCAGTGAATATTTAGGCTTTTATTTTTCATGAAAAAGGTAGCCCAGCCATCCTGTTCCATGCGGAATGTTCTCCATTTGAATGTAGCTTTTGAACCTCGGAAGAAAGCTAAGTAGCCTGTATGCATGTGAAAACTGCAGTAGTCTTGTCTGGTCCAGATGTTCCCTGGAATCCTGTGGAATTGCTCACGCTGCTATCTGTACCTTTCCCTTTACTGGAATGGAATGAAGGCACCTTTGAGAGGTTTTAGTCTCAATCATCTGAACGTAGCCACCTGTTTGTCATTCATTCTAGAGGTATCCCAGGGACTGTGGCAACTTCTAGTTAAAACATTTGCCACAATTTGGTCGCTAATGTTATTTTCTGTGTTTATAGAGGGTCAGACATGTACCCATTGGCAGCTGTGGGCCCCTGAGCGTTTTCCAAGCCAGCTCTGGCATGTCCCTGGTCGGGTGGATCCCCAGGTTACATACACACATTGGCAGGACTGAAGCCCATTCTCTGTTGCAGAAAGAGTACAGTAGGCTGGGCTCTGAGACCGCCCCAGTTCAATATACAACACAAGTTCACTGTTCATCCTGCAGAGACACCTTATGTTCCACACTTGGGCCATGTTACTGGCTCTCTGCTCTCCTCAGTAGCCATATGACATGGGCTCTGTGCTCGCCCAGGGCCTATGTTCAGGCATCCTGGTATGGTAGCAGTGGAAGCTATGGTCAGCAGTGGAAAGTGACTGCCTGCTTGCAGGCCTGCCCAAACAGAGGGATAGAATGTCCTTAATGCTCTAGTGCAGTGTGTTGGCAGTGACCAAACACAAGCCTAGCTGGTGACAAACCATGACCAGGTATTCCCATCTAGCCCTGCACATGAGCAGGGTCCCTGGGGTCTCTCGGTGTGACTGTAGGGCGGGACACAGTCTAGTCTGGCAGTCTTCCACGATCTGATCACCTTTTTATTTTTTTAAGGTTTAATTTATTTATTTGTCAGAAGGAGCACAGGTGGGAGGAGCTAGGCAGAGGGAGAGGGAGAAGCAGGCTTTCCGCTGAGCAGGGAGCCTGAAGCAGGGCTCCATCCCAAGACCCTGGGATCATGACCTGAGCCAAATGAAAGCAGACACTTAGCTGACTGAGCCCAAGGTGCCCTTGATCACTGGTTGTTGTAGCCCTGCCCCCCTTGCCCGTGTCTGTGGTCCTCTGGTCCAGCACCAGATTCCTCCAGGGTTCCCCATGAGGTGAGATCTCAGTGGGCCACTCAGAAAGGGGCCTGCCATTTGGGGAATGCTGGATGCCCACAGTGGGGGGTTTTCTTGGTGGAGCAATTGTAGTTCATTTTGGTTTTTCATGGTAGGGCTGTGCTGGCCCTAGGGAGGTGCCTTGTGATCAAAGTGAAATTGTTCCTCTTACTTTTCTAAGGACCCTCTTGGTCTCTGGGATTCAGGGGCTGCTTTGGCCTCACCCCTGAGTACTTAGAGTTGCCATGGAGGTCTGATGCAGACAGGTGCTAGTTTGATGCCGTCATCCCTCTGTGATGGATGGTTTTGTGTTTCAAGCTAAATGTATTTCTCTATATGCCAGTGTTTATGTGTGTATATTTTTATGTTTTTGTGTATAAATACGCACACAAATGTTTGTCATCCATGAAGTAGAATATTTACATAGTGTAACATTTGATATTGAAAGATTAAACTAATAGTAACAGGGATAAACTCCTTTCATGTTAAAGATTACTCTATACAATATATTGTGATGCTGGTTATTTGATTGGTTGTCATGACATGGAATTTTTTTTGTTGTTGTTGTTCTGTTTTGTTTTTTGATTTTATCTTCCTGTTCTAGTTACAGCTCCAGGAAAACTCCAGTAAAATATATTCAAGCAGATTTTACTGTTACCATTAATGTTTCTTTTATTTATGTTCAGTATTCCAGTGGAGGTTGGGTTTGCATTTACTGAGTTGTTTTATGTTTCTCCTTAGACTTTATCTATTTTTTTAACTCTTTGTTTGTGTTTCCCTGTGTTCATATTTAAAAAAATAATTCTACAGTTCATTCTTTCTCTGTGACCATTCTTTTTCCAGTAACATACTGCTTTAGGTAGAAATTAAAGCATGCATTTGAAATCTAATCACAATGTGAAATTCCTTCCTACTTTAATTTCAATTTGTCAGTATATGTATATTGTTCATACTTACATCTATTTTAAAAAAATTTTTTTTTATAAACATGTATTTTTATCTACATCTATGTTTTTGATGGTGCGGCTTTTGTTTCTATTTTTAATTTAATTTTTAAAATATGATTTATTGGGGCACCTCATTGGCTCAGTTGGTTAAGCCTCTGCCTTCAGCCCAGGTCATGGTCTTGGGGTCCTGGAATCAAGCCCCACATTGGGTTCTGTGCTTGGTGGGGAACCTGCTTCCCCCCCCCACCCCTCTACCCGCCTCTCTGCTTGTTTGTGATCTCTGTCTGTCAAATAAATAAATAAAATCTTAAAAAAAAAAAAAGACATCACGTGTACAGACCACAAATGAACAGCTTCATGGAATTTCACAGACTGATCTCATCTGTATAAGCCTTTGAGGTTATGAAACACAATATTGTCCTCTGAGTCCCCGTTGAGGTCTCAGTAACTTTCGCCCTAATCTCAGCACCATTTCAGCATCTAAGGGAAGGGATTGCTGCGCTCCCTTTTTTACTCTGTAGAAATATCATCAGGCAATGGGGACTCTTGTATTCGGCTTTTTTTTTCTTTCTCAGTATTTGTAAGTTGGTTGGTTTTCCTGCATGTTACGGTGCATCATTCATTAGAGTGGAGCGATCCCGTTTTGTTGTGTGGATACCAGTCACCCATTCTGTTGTTAACAGGAGGGGGGATGGTTCTCTATGCAGGACTGTCATGACAATTACTGATATATAAAATCTGTGATTTGTCTTTCAGCGGAACATGCACACATATCTGCTGACTGTTTGATGTGGGACTGGAATCCGGGTACTTACGGCTAGATATGTTCAGCTTTAATAGATACTACCAAACCCTTCCCACCAAAACTTGCACCATTGTTCACACACAGCAGCAGTGATTCCTAGGATTTCTGGCTTATCTGCGTGCTTTCTAAAACTTGGTAGTTTATGTAATTTTGGTGTCGGGCTTCGGGTTAGCAAGTGATGTTACCAAGTTGTGGTTTTATTTGCTTTTTTGTTGTGTTGTTACTCTCTACTAGTATGAAGTTGGGTATTAACCTATGGATAATCTCTTTGTCAAAGTGTCTTACATACTGTGCCCCGTTTTTTCTCTTATGGTATCTTTTTCTTTAGTCTTTGTAGTTCTGCATATATTACTAGAATGATTCCTTTTTCTCCTCTATCATTCTACATCTATTTCTATCTCTTAATATTGTGATGCAAAGAAATTCTTAATATTTTTGGAATCTAATTCATCATTTCATCCTTCATGGTTAGTTTTTTTTGTTTGTTTTGTTTTATTGGTTTTAGAATTTTTTTCTTATACCAAGAACAGAGAGAGAGAATGATTTGTGTTTCTCTAAATGCCTCATTAATTTTACAAATTCAATCGGAAGTGTATTAAAAATCAATGTGCTATATGGTTTCTGTGGTTACTGAGGTTTTCTATTCTTTTTTCCCCCCACAACATCACTAACATATTGAAATGTATTCTGAAAATGTTGTACTGTACTTTCTTTTCATTTCCTTACCCAAGTCATTTCTTGTGATGGATTCCCATTTCCATGATCTTAGACGTAACTACTCCTTTGATTTCTCTCCATTCTTCATGTATCTCTAGAGAGGCACAAAGCCTGCTGTGGGGCTCAGTCCCAAAACACTGAGATCATGACCTGAGCCAAAATAGATGCTTACCCAACTGAGCCACTGATGCAGTCCCACCCATGATTTTTATTTTATTTTTTATTTTTATTTTATTCATTCATTCATTCATTCATCCATCATTTATTCATTCATTCAGTTATGGAATTTAGAACTCTGGAATTGAAAATATGGGCATCAGTTGCACACTTGTGAGAAATATAGAAACTTAGACCCAACCCAGAAATCAAAATCAGAATATAAATTTTAACAAGGCCTCAGTTGATTGTCAAACAGAGTAACATTGGAGAAATATATGTCTAGATCATCTACACTCTTCCCTTATTCTATGCTTATATTTATGTCTGTAGTATATTATTTTGATAACTGTGACTTTACAGTATGCCTTAAATCACGATGTGTGCTGTTCATTTTCCAGATTATTCTGGGTATGTGTTATCCTGTGACATCATGTAAAGTTAGGGCGCATTTTGTTCTTTCTGCAAAAATAGCATTGGGAATTTGATAGAAAGTACATTAAATCTGCAGGTCAATTGAAGTTTTGTTGATAGGGCAATAGTCTTAAGTATTTGAGTGAAAGAACATTGATATGTTTCCACTTATTTCTTGTTTCAATTCCTGCACACTATTCATAGCTTTCATTGTTCCAGATTTGATATTGTTATGTTGAATATAAGCATTTGGGGGGGGGGGGGATGTTCCTCTAAATGTATTATGTCTTTACTTTTGGAATTCTTTTTTTATGTAGAAACAATAAATTTTTCATGTGTTG
The DNA here is from genome assembly GCF_030435805.1 of Mustela lutreola. Taxonomy (NCBI): domain Eukaryota; kingdom Metazoa; phylum Chordata; class Mammalia; order Carnivora; family Mustelidae; genus Mustela; species Mustela lutreola. The sequence goes on from NC_081305.1 coordinate 51,346,326, forward strand.
GGTTTGTATTTTCCAGTGTTGTAAATTTTTGTAGTTTTCACAGGTTTCTTTATATTGTTTTAAAGATTTCATTTATTTATTTGACAGACAGAGATCACAAGTAGGCAGAGAGGCAGGCAGACAGAGGGGGAGAAGCAGGCTCCCTACTGAGCAGAGAGCCTGATGCGGTGCTCAATCCCAGGACCCTGGGATTATGACCTGAGCCAAAGGCAGAGGCTTTAACCCACTGAGCCACCCAGGCACCCCTTTTCATAGGTTTCTAGCAAAAAGGATTCCCAGGAAAGGAAAACGGCCTTTGAATAGGGGGTGCTAGACACATCACATCTCAGGAACAGAATTAGATAAGTACCAAATCACCCTCAGTACTCCAGAAATGGCCATGAAGACTGACAGATCATACTCCCCAAGTTACAGGAGAGAAGACACCACATCATAGAAGGCAGAAAGTTTGGAGACATGGTTGAGGGAGGGAAGAATTACAGTGCTATGGAAGGCAGGGATCTCTGGTTGTGGGGAAAGTGGCATGACAGAGGGAAAGCAAAAGGAGAATGTTTCTACAAAACCCCTGGCTTGGAAAACAAGTGGGCTGAATTTCATGAGTTCTTGGAATTAGCAGGTCTTAAAGCCTAGAGTTTTAAAGGTCAGCAGGCTTGCCTGGGATAGAGCCAAGAAGGTACTGTGCTACTCCTGGAGAGAAGGAAGGCAAGCAACCTGGGTACAGACAACCTGCAGACAGTGATCAGAGGAATGACTGGGGGACACAATGGGAAGAGTATTTACTAGTCTAGGAGTGTTTCCCTGTGAGGAAACATTCAGTGGGATATGTGTCTAAGAACATAGGAGTTAAATGACACCATTTCCATCTCCTGCCCTAGCATAATCTCAGAGCAGTGTCCCAGTGTCCCAATCAGTGAGGACATTGGCTGTCTGGCTTGCTTCCTAAGTCCCAGGCCCCTGTGCTCTGGTTGGACTGACCATCTCAGTCTAGGTTACCTCAGGCCAAGAAAGGTGGGCCCCTGCCCACACCACATCTCCTGAGGAGAGAGTTCTGCACAACCTCCGTTCTGGTGGAGGTGATTTCAGGTCTCATTTCAGAAGCAGACCAGAGCTCACCTAGGTAAAACTGACCACATTCAGACCAGGGAGCAAATTCTGTCTATAGAAGGCAAGGAGAGCCTCTGCAGACCACTGACTAGAAGGATGTAGCAGGACACATCACTGGCTTTTCTAACACAGAGAGGAAGGCAGACTTAGACAAAATGCCATGATGGAAGAATTTATCCCAAAAGAAACAAAAAAATATGGCCATTGTCAGAGACCAAAGGGAAGCAGTTATCGGTAACATACGCCATGGATAATTAAAGGCAACAATCACAGAGATACTCACAGGTTTGAGAAAAAAGTGCTGAGAACTTTACCATAGAGACAAGAGTTAAAAGATTAAAAAATGGAGCATAGGGACGCCTGGGTGGCTCAGTTGGTTAAGCAGCTGCCTTTGGCTCAGGTCATGATCCCAGCATCCTGGGATCGAGTCCCACATCAGGCTCCTTGCTCGGCAGGGAGCCTGCTTCTCCCTCTGCCTCTGCCTGCCATTCTGTCTGCCTGTGCTCTCTCTCTCTCCCTCTCTCTCTGACAAATAAATAAATAAAATCTTTTCAAAAAAATGGAGCATAGGGGTGTCTCAATTATATCTGATTCTTCATTTAAGCTTAGGTAGTGATTTTAGTATGCTAGGATCCAGCCCCAGGTCAGTGTCAACATTCAGTGTGCTGTCTACTTGATACTCTCCCCCTCTCTCTATAGCTCCCACTCATGCTCTTTCTCTCTCTCTGTTTCTCTCTCAAATAAATAAATTTTTTAAAAAAATTAGTGAGATTAACAATGCAATAAATGAGATTGAAAAGAGGGTTGATGCAATAAACAGCCAGCTGGAGGAAACAGAGGAAGGACTTTCTGATTTCAAGGACACAAAAAAGGAAAACAATCTGAGCAAAAGAGAGAATATTTGATTTAGGGAAATCAGTGACTGCATTAAATGTTGTAACATTCCTAGGTCTTGGGCTTTTCTGTGCTGGGAGAGTTTTGTTTCCAAATATAACTTAAATTCCTCTTTCTGGTGTAAGAAGAGTTCCCATTTATTTGGCAGAGGGTTGATAATTCAGTCTTAGTAACTTGTGCAATTTTAGGAATTATCTGTTGTTGTTATTGTTTTTATTCCTAATTTATCTGATTTGGTAGTATATAAATGCTAACTAAGTTAAAGCACAGCCAGTTTTAGTATTTTAGGTAAACTGGGCATTACATTCATTGTTCTGTTACTATTCTGGTCTCTCTTTTATTTATTTCAGTTTTATCTTTGTTACTTCTTTGTACTACTAAATTTCATCTAAGTTTTTTCCTGTCTTTGTTTCTAATGGAAAGTTTTTTTTTTTTTTTAAGATTTTATTTATTTATTTGACAGACAGAGATCACAAGTAGGTAGAGAGGCAGGTAGAGAGAGGAGAGGAGAAAGCGGGCTCCCTGCCAAGCAGAGAGCCCAATGGTGACTTGATTCCAGGACCCTGAGATCATGACCTGAGCTGGAGGTAGAGGCTTAACCCACCAAGCCACCCAAGCACCCTTCCAGCTCTTTTTTTTTTTTTTTTAAACTCAGCTATGTATTGCATAAAAAGAAATTGCATAAAAAGGAATTGGAAAATGGAAAGTGGAAAGTGTTGTAGAAAATGTTTAGCAGAAATAAACAATACAAACAATAGAAAAACAGATAGAAAAACAATAGAAAAACAAATAGAAAAAAATTAAATTAGGATTCTTTAGGGTCGTTTATAGATCATGTCATCTGTAAACAAAGATAATGTTACACTTTCTTTTTTCAGTTTGAATTCTTTTTATGTGTTTTTTTTTTAAGATTTTATTTATTTCTTTGACAGAGAGAGATCACAAGCAGGCAAGAGGCAGGCAGAGAGAGAGGAAGGGAAGCAGGCTCCCTGCTGAGCAGAGAGCCAGATGCGGGACTCTACCCCAGGACCCTAAGATCATGACCTGCGCCGAAGGCAGTGGCTTAACCCACTGAGCCACCTAGATGCCCCTTTTTATGTGTTTTTTATTCCCTAGTTGTTCTGACTAGAATGCCCAGTACCATGTTGAAAGGCAGTGGTAGGTTTACTTCATTATTTCATTTCTGATCATAGAGAAGCTTGCAATCTTTATCTATTGAGTATGTTGGATTTTTTTCTGTTTGGTTCATTTCAGTTTTGTGTTTAAATAACCATCCTTCTAATTTTACATGTATGTGGCACTTTTCCAGATTATTTGAGATGCAGAAAGGGATTTGTGCTAGAACATGACAGTATCACAGAATTATCTATTAGGGTATGTGGTCAGTATGTTGTGTTCAAAGATAAGGTGTCCGTGGAGGAAGGAAATTCTGATGATTCCTTCCCAGCCATCTTTCTGACACTCTCTGATTGACTGGAAACTTGTATGTTACAAGCCATCAGTATATTCATCTGAAAGTAGTAAGTGCAATAAGTTTCCTTTTCTCTTATTTGATATCTTTCAGTCATATCTTCACATGACGCCCAGAACTTTCTGCAAAATCTGAGCATAGAAGCTTCTTTCCAAAAAGTGACAATGAGTAGATACAAAAATAGTGCTCTTGAAAATGTATACTTAATGACAGACCGGGACGGTGATAGGGAGAGGGAAGGGCATCAAAGATACCATGAAGGACGTAGCCCATCTGAGGCAACGGCATCTAATAAGACTTAAAATGACCCGAATAGTGAAGGATATAAAACATCGTGGAAAACCTCCCTTTTTAAGTCAGCTGCTTCCACAAAGCAGTGTGTTTCTGTCAGCAGAAGCTCCATTCAAGTATTCCAACATAGCTCTTTGTGGAAAGACAGTTTGGAAAGTTACCTAGTCCGTGCTGAAAACAATGATTGGAACCATTTTCATAATGGGATTGGATTGACTTTTCCATCAGATACTTCTGAAAATCAGAGACTGAATAATGAAGAACAAAGTGCTAAGCAGGATCCATATGAGAGGGGTGTCACTGAGGAGTCAACCCTCCAGAATGACCAGAGCCCTTCCAATGGAGACAGCATTACTCAGTGCCCTGAATCTGAGAAAACACTTAACCAGGGCTGCAGTGTTCAGAGACGTGTGAGGACTCAGTTTCAGAGAACCAGTATGAATGTTATAAATGTGGGGAAGTCTTTCATCAGAGGTCTAACCTTATTACACATGAGAGTATCCACTTGGGAGAAAATCCTGATGAATCCAGTCAGTGTGAGAATGCTCCTCAGCAGTCCTCCAGTATTGGTGATGATCAGAGAATTCATGAGGCCAAAAATCCATTCAGATATGCTAAACGTGGTCCCACAATTAGTCAGTCATCAAGACTAAGTAGAAACAAGATGATCTCTAGTGGAGAGAAAACACGCATTTTTAAGGGATGTGGTAAAGTCTTTGACTGGCACTCAACCCGATCTCAGCATCAGCAAATGAATACTGAAGTGAAATCATACAAATGTGAAGAATATGGTAAAACCTTTAAGTACTGCTCATCCCTAAGGAAACATAGGCAAATCCATACTGGAAAGAAACTCTACAAATGTAAAGAATGTGGCAAAGTTTTTAAAATTCACTCAACACTTACTCAACATCACAGAATTCATACTGGTGAAAAACCTTACAAATGTAAGGAATGTGGTAGGTCCTTTAACCAGCAGGCATACCTTACTCGACATCACAGAATTCATACTGGAGAGAGACCTTACAAATGTCAAGAATGTGGCAAGGCCTTTCACCAGAGCTCATCGCTTACTGTACATCACAGAAATCATACTGGAGAAAGAACCTTACAAATGTAAGGAATGTGGCAAGGCCTTTTCATTGCACTCAAACCTTCTTAAGCATCACAGAACTCATACTGGAGAGAAACCTTACAAATGCAAAGAATGTGGCAAGGCCTTTAACCAGCGCTCACACATTAGCAAACATCATAGAAGTCATACTGGCAAGAAACTTTAAAAATGTAAAGACTAGGAGTAAGGACTGTAAAATCCTTACATCACAGACCTTGCATCCGATATAACTGGAGAATATCTATACACATCTAAAGAAGTCCATCCTCTCTCTCCCTGAAACTCACAACATCGTAGTTCTATGGGAGCAACATGGTAAAATGTGATGAATGTGGTGAGACCTTTAAGTGGAATTCAGTCTATAATCAGTGTCCCAAAATGCACACTTGGTTCAAACCCTAGAAACATGATTGTGGAAAGACCCTCATTTTAATATACACGTTTACAAACACAGAAAGTGCTAAAGAAGGTAAATTGAATCATACAAATAATTTCAAAAACTCTCTGATTGAACATCTAATGTCAATAAATGTCACAAATATCATGTAAAAGGAGTGTATCAGTCCCTCTATTCAGACAGTACTCATTAGTCCAAGGAAAAAGATCAAGTTACACTTGGAAAATGCATATGCTGTTACGTTGGAAAGATTCAGTGGGGGAGTTTTTACAAGGGTACAATTAGTTTCGATGTGCTTTTTGTTATATTGAGCCTTTTTGAGGTTTCTGACCAACAAATATTAATGTACTTTATTCTCAAATCACTTCTGGAGATTGACTTATTTGTATTGGGTGCATGAATCTGTGAGCCTGATTTTTGCTTCATCAAAGGCATTCGATGCCCTGCTGCACTCGGGGGGACTCACACATCCCAGATTTTCTTTGGAAGATGAGAACTGTGTAATACACAACATGAACGAAAAAAATCTAAATGGAGACACTGCTTAGGGTTATAGCATTGATGTAAGTTGCCATGAAATAGGTGTTCAGAACAATAATTTTCTCCATTTACTAAAACTAAAGAACTTCCTGAATATTAGACATACAAGGTTTTTCCTGATTGCTCTTTAAGGAAAAAAAGGTGGTGCACCAGCTAACTACTGATGTATCTTCGTAATAGCGATCTTTAGAGAATAGGAGTAGATGCGATTGAAATGAAGAAATCCTCCCCGATAACAGAAAGAGGTTATCTAACTCTTCCCTACCATGCCATATAGCTGGGCATACACATCTGTTGCGACTGTCAGCAGCACTGGAACTCAAGGAAGTCACTTCCACATCATGATATCAGCTATGGGGGTTAACGCTTGTATTCCGTATTTTGAACAACTGTAACAGTGGATTTGAAATGCATAACATAGTCTATGTGTGAATTTAATGTACTTCAATTAATCAAACATAATGGTTTTTAATATGTTAACATGAATTTGTGATGAGTGGTGTGTTATCCTCCCACCCAGCTGAACCTATCTCATTTTTTTAAAAAAGATTTTATTTGACAGGGAACACAAGGAGGGGGAGAGAGAGAGGAATAAGGAGGTTCCCCACTGAGCAGGGAGCCTGATGCAGGGGTAGATCCCAGGACTGGGGCCACGACTTGAGCTGAAGGCAGATGCTTAACGACTGAGCCACCTGGGCGGGACCTATATCATTTTACTGAAAGTTGTAGGCAACTGGTGTTATCTGTCACCTATTTGGTAATGGAAGGGAATAGTATTCTTATGAACCCATTCTCTCAGTGACCTTAAGGTTGAAAAGATGGGTGATTTCCCCGCCTAGTTTATCTAGTGTATCATTTTCTCCTCCTTGTGCTGACTGTGATATTACCAATATATTACAGGTTTTGTGGGGGGGTATTGTTGACATTTTAGCTCACCTGCACCATGGTGCTGCTACTTGCCATCCACTTTGTGTACTCAGCACTTTTGCAGGGACCTTGAGTGGACACCTGCCCTGCTCACTAGTGTGTTCCCTATGATGTGGTTTTGGAATATAGGAGAGGTTCCATGGGGTGGAGTCTGGAGCCTATGACCAAGAAAGAATTCTTGAGATGTCTTTGGTGCAAGATGGTGGTTTGTTAAAGTATGGGGACAGGACTTGTGGGCAGAAAGCGCTGCTCCCCTGGGGTTGTGAGGCATGGCTGATTTCTCTCTATAGTATGGGCTTGGAAGAGGTAAGGAAAAAGGGAGGTTTTGAGAAAGAACATTCATATATTAAAGAAGATTCAGGGGATCCTGGGGGCCTTCCTGTTGTCAAGGTTGTTAACCCCTCTCGTAAAGCATTAACGGTAAGATAGTTGGGATATTCCTCCTATACAACCCCGTCCTTTTTAGTAGGCTGCAGGTTTAAAAGAAATTCAATTTTATTTACAATTCCTTCTGCCTCAACTTCCCTCAATTTTAAGGAGAAGAGGGTGATGTTAGGGCTTCAGGAATCTGAGTTATGGGTTGCTGGAAGTTCGGCTATAGATAAAAGAAAGCTTCTTCCTTGTAAATCACTAGGACATTTGTAAACTGAGGAATACTCAGGTCTTGCAGTATTGTGATTTCTACAAGGTAACTATTTGTTTCTCCTTTAGGGCAGCCAGGAGTGCCTGAGGAATGTCCCATATATCCCATGGGGGCTGGGGGTTCATGGGGTGTCAGCTTATGCTTCGTCCTCAGCTTGCCTTCTGTTCTCTCATCACCTAGACAACACTCTGTAGAGTCACAAGGTAATGTTACTTGAGACATGACAATCAGATCCACCTCTGTGGGCAATCCTCTGTCCCTTTTCCCAAGCATTTCCCATCCTGTGTTCTCCTAGAGAAGATGCCCACAGAGCTTACCCAAGCTGGCATTTGTTTGAATGGCTAAATGTGGACTTGAACTGGGACTCTCAAGCACTCCACCATGACCCATAATAAAGGTATGTTCTCCATTTATTGGTGGGGGTGTTGGTTTTATATCATGTGCCCAAGTAACCATGCCACATAGGTCAGAAGTAGGAGTGAGACTGTAGCCCAGGTCACAGATCAAAAATACATAAAATAAAAAAGTGAGCATATAGACTGCAAATGTCTCAATTTGCACAATGGACTCCATGGATTTAGAAAAAGAATTTTTATTTGTTTTATTTCCTAGTTATCTCCAGCTTTATAGCTGTATTTTTGCTCATTTTTTTCCCCCAGCTAATAGGCATCACAAACATATTTTTTGCCTGGGTTGTACAGGAGTGTCTTCACTAAACCCTTGAGATTAGAGAGCTGGAAGGCCAATGGGTATTAATTCAGACATTAAACACTGGGATGTGGCATGTGAATCTATGTAGAACTTGAAGAAATCACCATCCTTAGAACATAAGCCCTATTAAAAGAAAATGTAAAAATTGCATCTACTGTGGGTAGGGGCCTGGAGATGGCTCTCTTCAGTCACTGTAAAGGCACAGGCAGCTCTTGGTGGTGTCATGTGATGAATACATGTAATGGGAGAAAGGAATTGGCAAATGTGGTGGGTTTCTGAGGAGTAGGGAAGTCCTACTTTATCTTCATGATTTAACTGAATTCCTATTTGTTACTGATGATCAGATGCTGTCGGATCATATTTATCAAAATTGCCCAAACCTAATTTGGTAGCACTGGATAAAGAGGGGTATTGATGATGTGCTCATGTGGGCATAGCTTTCAAAAGTCACATGGTAGAGTAGCTGTTGGCGATGAAGGAGCCTTCTGGACAGTGAGATAGGCAGGATCAGCAAGGTGTGTGCTGTGGTAGAACCCAAGCACTGCTCTTTCAGGGATAAAAGCCCAATCAAGATTTGAGCCACTGTTGATGGGGGACTTTTCAGGGAAGCTGCTGCAGTGCATTGTGGGAACCTCCTGTCTGTACTCCGTGCCATGTTTAATACCCTCCCCCGCTCTGGCTCTATCTGCTGTAGTTTTGGAATGTAGGTGAGCTTCGGTGGGGTGGAGTCCAGCCGATGACCAAGAAAAAATTGTTGAGGCATCTTTGGTGCAAAATGTTGTTTTATTAAAGCATGGGGACAGGAGGAGGGCAGAAAGAGTTGCTGCCACCAGGGTCATGAGGGGTGGCTGATGTTATACTATGGGGTTGGGGAAAGATGAGGAATAAGGTAGTTTTCAAAATGATTTTCATATGTTAAGGACTCATAGGATACTGGAGGCCTTGCCACTGTCAAGTTAAGGTTGTTTTTCCCTCTTAGTAAGGCATTACCATGAAGACAGTTGGGAGTTTTCTGGAGGAACATTACATTTTGCCCTCTTCAAGCATCTGTCAATGGGCTGTAGACTCTAAGGTCACTTAAACGAATGTACATTCCCTTCTGGAAGTGTGGTAATTGATAGAAGTGCTTTGTTTTTGTAAATTTCTAGGACATTTGTAGAACAGAGGGACACCCATGTCTTGCAGGATTGTGATCTCCATAAGTTAACTATTTGTTTTTTCCTTCAGCCAGGAGCCCCTGAGGAATGTCACATGCATCCCATGTGGGGAGTGGGGTTTGAGGGTGTCAGCTTCTGCTTTGTCCTCAGCTTGTCTTCTGGTCTCTCATCATTTCCATGACATGGATTTGATGGAGGATCAGTTCAACATGGGATATTAATCCCTCTACAAAGGAATGTAACCCTGCCATTTGCCACAACATGGGTGAACTAGAGAGTATTATGCTAAGTAAAATAAGTCAAAGAAAGACAGATACCAGATGATTTCACTCCTGCGTAGATTCCAACAAACAAAACAAGTGAGCAACGAGAATGGGAACAAGAAAGGGAGAGACAAAGTAAGAAACAGACTCTTAACTATAGCAAGCAGGCTGGTGGTTGCCAGAACCGAGGTGGGAAGGGGGATGCGTTAAATGAGTGATGGGATAAGGAATGCATCTGCAAGGCACACTGGGTGTCGTATGGAATTGTATACCTGAAAGGAATATTGCCTTGTATGTTAGCTAGCAGGAATGTAAAGAAAAACCTTTAAAAAATGCTTTTTAAGATGGGAGAAACTTTGTGTCTTAGGTCACCAAAATGTACTTTTGGAAAGAAATTGAAACATTTATCCTTTCTCCCTTGCTGATGCTATCAAACTTTTGACTCTTCATATATATATATATATATATATATATATATATATATATATATTTTAAAGATTTATTTATTTGATGGACAGAGATCAGAAATCAGAGGCAGGGAGGCAGGCAGAGAGAAAGGAGGAAGCAGGCTCTCTGTGGGGCAGAGAGCCCAATGCAGGGCTCCATCCCAGGACCCTGAGATCATAACCTGAGCGGAAGGCAGAGGCTCTAACCCACTGAGCCACCCAGGTGCCCCGGCTATTTTTATATTTTTCAGCCAACATGTTTTTTATATATTTTTTATATTTTTCATACAAACATGTATATATTTGCATAATTTCAATAAGCAATTGTTCTGCTTATGACAAGACACAGACCAACAGTGACCAAAAACAGTGACCAACACTGTTTTTAGGAGTTCCAAGTGGCTCAGTGGGTTAGGCATCTGCCTTTGGTTCAGGTCATGATTGCAGCATCCTGCGATTCAGCCCATTGCCCATCTCCCTACTTACTGGGGAGTTGCCCCTTCCCCTGCTGATGCTCACTCTTTCTCTCTTTCCCAAACAAATAAAATACTACAACAAACAATTTAAGAAACCCTGGTTATATCACCAAAGCTTTCCATAGGATGTCCTAGCTGGAAAGAGCTGTGTAGACTCAGACATGACTCAAGAACTATAAGGGATTAAGATTCACTTTATGAAACAAATAAAGCCCCCTTAGAAAGAACATCCTGAGATCTTCCTGACAGAGTTCCCAGCAGGCTTACTGTGTGAGTCAAGAAGATCATTTCCTAATAGCTGCAGGAACCTAGAGCTGTTTGAAGGACTCCAAGAAGAGAGGAGTTCACCCAAATCCATAGGTGTTCCACGCAATGTCTGGTGGCAAGGATTTGGCTTGTCTTTTGGCCCAGAGAGGCTGTTAAGAGTTCTGTCTAGGGGTGCCTGGGTGGCTCAGTCAGTTAAGCATCTGCCTTCAGCTCAGGTCCCAGGGCCCTGGGATTGAGACCCACAGAGGACTCCTTGCTTGGTGGAGAGCATGCTTCTCCCTTTTCCTCTGCCTGCTGCTCCCCCTGCTTGTGCTCTGTGTGTGTGTGTCAAATAAATCTTTGAAAAAAAAAATAGTTCCATCTAGAGATTCAGTATGCAACATTCAGCAAAGCTGCTCTTAAAGTCTGTAAGTCAAAACTCTGTTCTTGGGGCACTTATGTAAATAACCAGGCCAAGTTTTCTTTCTTGAAAGAAAATTATTTTATTTTCCAATAAAATTTGTGTTCATTTGGTCATTTTTTTTTTTGGTAACAATGAGAGTGATTATAGAGAAAAATATGTCTCAGTAATACATGTGTGTAGATAAAAGATTCTAATACTATTCATTATAAAGTGGAATAGATTTGATTTTTTTTTTCTAGTGTCATCCAATGCCAGGGTCCTAATCCCCAAGTATTTTGATCTTTCTGTCAAGTTTCTAACTTTAATCATTTGAGAATGAAAACTGCCTTTTTTTTCCTGAAGCTCTGTAGACTTAGTATAAAGGACTTGATGTTACAAAATGGTCCTAATAACTCATGTAGAAACAGCCTTAGGGCTGTGCCTCCATGGGCCACTAAACACATTACCAGATGCATTTGAACTGTAAACCAGGAAGATCCGGCAGGTGGTCGCTACCTGCCCTCAGTCTATCTGAAGATAGTTCAAGTCTGACATCCAGATGTCTGCTCAACGGGCTACCCTTAGAAGTCAGAATCTGGCCTCACCTTTTTTTTTTTTTTAAGAGTTTATTTATTTATTTGACACAGAGTGCACAAGCAGAGAGAGAAGCAGGCTCCCCACTGAGTAAGGAGCCCAACTCAGGGCTTGATCCCAGGACCCTGGGATCATAACATGAGCCAAAGGTAGGTGCTTAATTGACTGAGCCACCCAGGCACTCCTTAACTTTCGATCCAATCATCAATCACAGTTCTTTTGTTTTCATATAAAAGCCTCCTTTTATTACATTACTTGTACCATAGGGTACATTTGAAAATACACCTGTGTTCTTGCCTCCTGAAATGACTTTGACTCAACTGACCGATTGCCAGGCCTAAGATGCTGGATCATTGATATGAAACAATCTATATGTTCAACTTTTAACATATGAAACTCCCAAGGAAGTTTCAGATGGGGGAACTGAAGGGAGTCAGGACAGCCTCTCTGTCCTCCCAACCCCTGAATGTGCCACCTTGGTCTATGGATTATTTGACTTCAAGGTACTTGAGAACCTCCAGGCTCAAGAAAACATTTTCTCCCTCCCTTAGGCACCCAACAGAATTATTGGGGGTCTTCCCCAGCATTAGGTTTATTAGCAGAAAAAAGTTTGTCTCCAGGACTGATCCTTAAGGTAGGACAAATATCTCATTACAAACTATGTGCTCTTATCAGCCTGTAAAAGTGTATTTCTGTGCTCTGAAACTCTAGGTCCTGGTTCTTTTGCCTTAGTTGAGGATCACACTTGTAACTCTTTTTTAATTTTTTTTTAAGGATTTTATTTATTTATTCATTTCATAGAGAGAGTGAGACAGAGCATGAGAGGGGAGAAGGTCAGATAGAGAAGCAGACTCCTCGTGAGCTGGAGACTGATGCGAGACTCCATCCTGGGACTCTGGATCATTACATGAGCTGAAGGCAGTGGCTTAACCAATACAGCCACCCAGGTGCCCACACTTGCAACTCATCTGGCCTGACAGTCTCTACAATTTCCACATATATGTGGATTCTCTGTATGTACACTGATTTAATTTGATTTTCTCCTCTTTATCTGTTCCTGACAGTTTCTTAGTCCAGCCTAAATGGATCTTTAAGGGGACGAGAATCCTTGTTCGCTGACACGGTTTGATTCTAAGCCTCAGTTCTTGGTATCTTACTTTTTAAAGTGTAAAAACAAGGTAGAATACTAGGAAGTATTTCCACATTTCTACAAGTTGATTTTTTTAAAGATTTTATTTATTTATTTGACACAGAGAGAGATCACAAGTAGGCAGAGAGCAGGCAGAGAGAGAGGGGGAAGAAGGCTCCCTCCTGAGCAGAGAGCCCAATGTGGGGCTTGATCCCAGTACCCTGAGATCCTGACCTGAGCCAAAGGCAGAGGCTTAACTCACTGAGCCACCCAGGTGCCTTTACCAGTTATTCTTTTTAAGTCATTTTAAATTTTCTTTTTTACATTTATGTCATATATATATATATATATATATATATATATATATATATATATATTCATTTTTGGTTTCCTCTCATTGTATTCAATTTTATTTTTGTGTATATGTGTTTTTCTTTCCTATTTTGGGATCCTTTTCTTATTTCTTATTTTGGATTTTCTTTTACCAAGCCAACCAAAATAAACCCAGGATCTAGTTTTCTGGATCAAGTTGTCTTCTATTCTAATTTTTGTTTGATTTTATTTTCTCTATCCCAACCCCCTCACCTTTTTTTTTTTTTGTTGTTGTTGTTGTTCCTTTTCAGATTAGTGTATATTTTTTCTGGTGTCATTGTTGCTGTTTCTGTGGCTTCTTCCCTCATTCATCTGTTCTTTTCTGGATGTAATGACAAGATGGAGAAACTCATTCAAAAAGAGATAATAAGGGATACTACTCACTACCATGGATTTAATCAATATGGATATAAGTACACAGAACTAGAATTCAAATCAACAACTATAAAGATATTAGCTGGGCTTCAAAAAAGCAAAAAGACACTAGAAAATTCCTAACTGGAGAAATAATCAAAATCTAATCACATTAAAATCTAAAAGGCTATTACTGAGATGCAATTTAGGAAGAAGGCTCTAACTGCTATGGTAAGTGAGGTAGAAGGGAACATCAGTGACATAGAAGACAAAATGGAGATAAGGAAACTGAGAAAAAGATAAACAGCTATTGGATCACAAAGTGAAGATTCAAGAGATCAGTGATACCACAAAGTAAAACGAGTTAGTATAATTGGGATCCTAGAGAAAGAGGCGGGGGGGGGGGGGAGGAGAAGGTTTATTTGAGCAAATTATAGCTAAGAACTTACCTAACCTTGGGAAGGAAATAGACATTCAAGTCCAGGAGGCACAGAGAAACCCCCTGCAAAATCAACAAGGTTGACATAGAATAGTGAAGCTTGGGAAAATCAGAGATAAAGAGAAAATCCAGAAAACAGCTCAGGACAAGAGGTCAGTAAACTACCAGGGTAAAAAGAGAAGGCTGGCAGCATACCTAACCACAGAGATCTGGCAGGCGAGAAAAGACTGGCATGATAGAGTCAATGTACTAAATGAGAAAAGTATGCAGCTAAGAATACTTTATACAGTAAGCCTGACATTAGGAATAGGAGAGATAAAGAGCTTCCAGGCAGAACAAAAACCACAGGAATTTGTGATCACTAAACCAGGCCTGCAAGAAATATTAAGAGGATCCTCTGAGCAAAGAGAGAGTCCAAAAGAAGAAACACTCAAAAGAAACAGAGACATTTTACAAAAGAGTGACTTTATAGGTAATATGACGGTGCTAAATTCCTATTTTTCAATAATCACTCTGAGTGTAAAGGGACTAAAAAGTTCCAATTAGAAGACACAGGGTAGTCAATTCAATTCAAAACAAAACAAGACTCATCAATATGCTGCTTAGAAGAGACTCATATGAGAGCCAAACACACCTCCAGATTGAAAGTGTGGGGGGGTGGAGAACCATTTATCATTCTAAGGGAAATTGAAAGAAAGCTGGAGTAGCAATCCTTATATCAAACTAGATTTAAACCAAAGACTAGTAAGAGGTGAAGTAGGACACTATATCATAATAAAAGGGTCTATCCCATAAGAAGAACCAACAGCTGTAAATATTTATGCCCCTAACTTGGAAGCAGCCAATTGTATAAACCAATTAATAACAAAATAAAGGAAACACTTGGATAATAAAACAATAATAGTAGTGGATTTCAACACTGTACTCACAGCAATGGGCAGATCCTCTAAGCAGAAGATCAACAAGGAAAGGAGGGCTTTAAATGACACACTGGACCAGATGGACTTCACAGATATATTCAGAGCATTTCATCCTAAAGCAACAGAATACACATTCTTCTTGTGTTTGCATGGAACATTCTACAGTATAGATCACATACTATGTCAAAATCAGTCTCACCTGGTACCAAAATATTGGAATTATTCCAGGCATATTTTTGGAGGCTTTAAAACTTGAAGTCAATCACAAGAGAAAATTTGGAAGGAACACAAAGACATGGAGGTTAAAAAGCATCCTACTAAAGAATGAATAGGTTAACCAGGAAATTAAAGAAATACTTTTTTAAAAATCATGACACAAATGAAAATTCAAAAAACAAAAAACAGGGACGCCTGGGTGGCTCAGTTGGTTGGGCGGCTGCATTCGGCTCAGGTCATGATCCCAGCGTCCTGGGATCGAGTCCCACATTGGGCTCCTTGCTCCGCAGGGAGCCTGCTTCTCCCTCTGACTCTGCCTTCCACTCTGTCTGCCTGTGCTCGATCTCGCTCGCTTTCTCTCTGACAAATAAATAAATAAAATCTTAAAAAAAAAAAAATTCAGAACCTTCGGGTTGTAGCAAAGGCAATGTTAAGAAGGAAATAGTTAGTAATGCAAGACATTCCCAAGAAATAAGACAAGTCTCAAACAGCCTAATCTTATACCTAAGGAGCTGGAGTAAGAACAGCAAATAAACCTCAAATCCAGCAGGAGAAGAGAAATAATAAAGATTAGAACAGAAATCAATGAAATAGCAAAAGAAG
Source organism: Mustela lutreola (assembly GCF_030435805.1). Lineage (NCBI taxonomy): Eukaryota > Metazoa > Chordata > Mammalia > Carnivora > Mustelidae > Mustela > Mustela lutreola. The sequence continues at coordinate 51,362,036 of NC_081305.1, forward strand.
AATAGAACAGATTAGTGAAAATAGGAGTTGGGTCTTTGTAAGATTTACTAAGGTCTGTAAACTCCAGGCCAGACTTTTCAAAAAAGAAAAATGAATAGCAAAAAGAAAAGATAAAGGACCCAAATAAAATCATAAATGAAAGAGGAGACATCACAACCGAAATTGAACAAATATAAGAACATATTATGAGCAATATATGTCAACAAATTAGGCAATCTGGAAGAAATGCGTGCATCCTGGAATCACATAACCTATTAAAACTGAACAGGAAGGGTGCCTGGGTGGCTCAGTGGGTTAAAGCCTCTGCCTTCCACTCAGGTCATGATCCCAGGGTCCCCAGGTCTGGATCTCTGCTCAGTGGGAAGCCTGCTTCCTCCTCTTTCTCTGCCTGTCTCTTTGCCTACTTTTGATCTGTGAAATAAATAAATAAAATCTTAAAAAAAAAAAAAAAAAAACTGAACAGGAAGAAGCAGAACACCATAACTGGCAAAGAAATTGAAGCAGTAATCTAAAATCTCCCAACAAACAGGAATCCAGGACTAGAGGACCTCCTAGTGGAATTTTACCAAACATTTCAAGAAGAATTAATTTGTTTTCTTCTGAACCTGTTTCAAAAAATAGCAATAAAAGGAAAACTTACAAACTCATTCTATGAAGCCAGCAATACTACCTTAATCCCCAAGTCAGACAAAGACCCCACTAAAAATGAGAATTACAGATTAATATCCCTGATGAACATGGATGCAAAATTCTCACCAATACACTACCCACTATGATCCACCAATACAGTAAAAGTTTTATTTACCATCACCAAATGGGATTAATTCCTGGGCTGCAAAGATGGTTCAATATCCCATCAGTGTGATATACCACATTAATAAAAGAAAGGATAAGAACCATATGATCCACTTAATTGATGCAGAAAAAGCATTTGACAAAATATAGGATCCTTTCTTGATAAACACTTTGCAGTGTGGGGATAAGAGGGAAAGTACCTCAATGTCATAAAAGCCAGATATGAAAATTCCACAGCAAATATCATGCTCAATGATGAAAAACAGAGCTTTCCTCCAAGGTCAGGAACACAGCAGGGATGTCCACTATCACCACTGCTATTCAACATAGTATTAGAAGTCCCAGCCTCAGCAATCAGACCACAAAAAAAAAAAGAAAAAGAAAAAGAAAAAGAAAAGGCATCTAAATTGGCACAAAAGATATCAAACTCTCACTCTTTGCCGATGACATAATATTCTATGTAGAAAGCCCAAAAGAGGGGCACCTGGGTGGCTCAGTCGTTAAGTGTGTACCTTCAGCTTGGGTCATTATCCTGGGGTCCTGGGATCGAGCCCTGCATGGGGCTCTCTGCTAAGTGGGAAGCCTTGTTCTCCCTCTCTCACTCCTTCTGCTTGTGTTCCTGCTCTCGCTATCTCTGTCAAATAAATAAATTAAATCTTCAAAGAATAGAAAACCCAAAAGACTCCACCCAAAAATTGCTAGAATTGAATCAGGAAGTAAAGAAAGTGGCAGGATATAAAATCATTGCAGAAATGAGTTGCATTTCCATATACTAACAATGAGACAGAAGAAAGAGAAATTAAGGAATCTATGTCATTTACAATAGCACTGAAAACCTTAAAATACCTAGAAATAAACCTAACCAAAGAGGTGAAGGGCCTGTACTGAGAAAACTATAGGACACTCATGAAAGAAATTGAGAAAGCCACGAAGAAATGGAACAATTGTCCATGCTTATGGATTGGAAAAACAAATATTGTTACAATGTCTATGCTACATAGAGCAATCTACATATTCAATCCAATCCCTATGAAAATGCTATCAACTTTTTCCTCAGAGCTGGAACAAATAATGCTAAAATTTGTATGGAACCAGAAAAGACCGCAAATAGCCAAAGGAATGTTAAAAAAGAAAACCAAACTTGGTGGCATCACAATTCTGGCCTTCAAGCTCTATTACTAAGCTGTAATCACCAAGACAGCATTGTACTGGCACAAAAACAGACATGCAGATCCATGGAACAGAATAGAGAACCCGCAACTCTATGGTCAACTAATCTTCGATAAAGCAGAAAAAAATATCCAATGGAAGACAGTCTCTACAGAAATGGTTTTGGAAAATTGGATAGCCACATGCGGAAGAATGAAACTAGACCATTTTCTTAGACCATACACAGAAATAAACTCAAAATGAATGAAAGACCTAAGTGTGAGACAGGAATCCATCAAAATCCTAGATCCTAGAGGAGAACACAGCCTCTGTGACCTCAGCGAGAGTGATTTCTGTCCAGACACAACTCCAAGGCAGCAGAAACAAAGGTAAAAATGAACTATTGGAAATTTATCAAGGTAAAAAGCTTTACAGTCAACAAAACCAAAAAGACAGCAAAGGGACTGGGAGAAGATATTTGCAAAATGTCTTATCAGATAAAGGACTAGTATGCAAAATCTCTACTTATCACAGTCAACACCCAAAGAACAAATAATACAATCAAGAAAAGGACAGGGATGCCTGGGTGGCTCAGTTGGTTAATCAGCTGCGTTGGGCTCAGGTCATGATCGCAGCACGAGTCCCACATGGGGCTTCTTGCTGGGCAGGGAGCCTGCTTCTCCCTCTGCCTCTGCCTGCCATTCTGTCTGCCTGTGCTCGCTCTCTCTCCTTCTCTCTCTCTGACAAATAAATAAAATCTTTAAAAAAAGAAAAGAAAAGAAAAGGTCAAAAAACACAAAGAGCTCTTTCTCCAAAGAAGACATACAAATGGCCCACAGAAAAATGAAAAAATGCTCAACATCACCCAGTATCAGGGAAGTACAAATCAAAAGCACAGTGGGATACCACCTCACACCAGTCAGAATGTGTAAAACTAACAAGTCAGGAAACAACAGATGTTGGTAAGGATGAGGAGATATGGGACCCCCTTACCCTGGTTGGTGGGAATGCAAACTGGTGCAGCAGCCACTCTAGAAAACTGTATGGAGGATACTCAGAAAGTAAAAATAGAGCTACCCAATGCCCCAGCAATTGCACTACCCTGTATTTACCCAAAGAATACAGTCATAGTGTGTCGGAGGCAGGCCCCTGGCCAGGGCGGCCTCCGCCATTAAAAGATGGTGCCTGGCTAGTTGCCAGGTTAGGATTGCCTCATGAGACTAAGCGGAATGCCCAAAGAGGAAGTAAACAGCATTGGTTGCTAGCGAAGTTGTTCGTTTAGGTGCACAGCCTGATTCGCTCCCTCCTGTACCCTGCTCGCTGATTGGTCATGTAAGCGTATATAAGTGTGTAGACTTGCGGAGAGAAGAGAGAGAAGATGCATCCAAACCAGGGCGTCTTGTCGTCCTTGCGGGGCGAGGGTGATAATATTGAACCAAAAGGGCTCCTGCATCCCAGTGTTTCCAGGAGTAATGTCCCCAATAGCCAAAATATGGAAAGAATCCAGATGTCCAGTAACAGATGGATGGATAAAGAAGACATGGTATATATATATATATATATATATATATATATATATGGTACATATGGTATATATATGGTGTGTATGTATGTATGTGTGTGTGTATACACACACACACACACACACACACACACACACCAGAATATTACTCACCCATCAAAAATGAAACCTTGCCATTTACAATGATGTGGCTGGAACTACAGGGTATTAGCTGAGCAAAATAAGTCCATCAGAGAAAGATAATTATCATGTGATTTCACTCAAATGTGGAATTTAAGAAACAAAACAGAATCATAGGGAAGGGGAGGGAAAAATAAAGTAAGAGAAAATCAGAGAGGTAAGCCAAACCATAAGAGACTCATAACTCTAGGAAACAAATTGAGGGTTGCTGGAAGGAAGGTGGATGGAGGATGGGGTAATTGCGTGATGGGCAATAAGAAGGGCACATGATGTAACCAGGACTTGGTGTTGTATATAACTGATGAATTACTAAACTCTACCACTGAAGCTAGTAATAAATACACTATATGTTAATTTACTGGATGAAAAAAAAATAAATAAACTGACCTCTGTGCTTCAGACCCAGAATACAACACGAACACAGAGTTGTAGATAAAGAGGAACAGTAGCTTCATTGCTTTGCCAGCCAAGGAGGCCTCAGCAGTTCGGGGCCTTCAAACCTGCAGCCCACCCCGAGGAAGGGGCTGGGAGTTTGTAGGGAAATATAGGATTATGGCCGATTTCCAAAGGAAATTGTGTGTCTGTGCTGTCAGCTCTGTTCATCAGGTTGTCAGGGTAGAATCAGATTCCTGAAACAATAGGCTCAGAAGGTAGGAAGGGAGGTTTATAGAAGAGAGAAAACAGTTTATTTAGTTTGAAATGGAGTCTTGCTGAAGCAGGAATGCAGCCATTTTTGTTTTTGGTTTTTAAATTGAGAATGGCTAATCCAAGCCATTCAGGTCTTTAAGATTTTATTTATTTATTTGAGAGAGAGACAGCATGAGAGGGGAGAAGTTCAGAGGGAGAAGCAGACTCCCCATGGAGCTGGGAGCTGGATGTGGGGCTCAATCCCAGGACTCTGGGATCATGACCTGAGCCAAAGGCAGAGGCTTTAACTAACTGAGCCACCCAGGCACCCTGCCATTTTGGTTTTTGTTCAACTTGATGATTTGAAGTGGTTCTGGTTCAGTCAGGACAAGTGTAGGAAGACAACTTCATATTTTATGGTGAGAAGCCAGTCCACATTTTCTAGAATGGGTAAAATAAAGAAGAAAGATAAAACACCAAATTTCAGTGAGAATGTGGATGAATTAGAATTCTCATGTTGCTGATGAGAGGGTAAAAAGTAGATTGACTTTGCAAAACTGTGTGGTACTTATGAAAATAAATATTTATCTACCAAAGAGTAGCATTTTGTCACCCTAAAATATCTGCTCAGTGGGGAAGGCATGGAACTAAATGTGCTCACAGTCATCAACTTGGTTCCTGTTCTGTGCCTGGTCACCTTTCCAAATGCTTCCCCATAGGCTCAGGTGTGGAGTTTGAAAGATGATTATCACCTGAGCCCTCCCTCTCCAGTTCTATCAATTGGTTTGGGTGAAAAAAAACAGTGTTGTGTTAATTGCGGGCTCCAGGTGATACTCAATGAGGCCAGGTGATCCTAAGTTAAGCACGAGGGCTTCCTGTTATTTTTTTTTAATTATTTAATTAATTTATTTGACAGAGATCACAAGTAGGCAGAGAGGTAGGCAGAGAGAGAGGAGGAAGCAGGCTCCCCACGGAGTAGAGAGCCTGATGTGGGGCTTGATCCCAGGACCCTGGGATCACGACCCGAGCCAAAGGCAGAGGCTTTAACCCACTGAGCCACCCAGGCGCCCCTTCTTGTTATTTTTTGAGAGTTGAGAGCAGGCTTTGGCTCAAGGAGAGGTTCGAGAGACTCCCCTACAAGAGTCGGGGTGCATCATGTCCATGCAGCACACAGTTAGTTCCTATGCTATAGCAGAATTTGTGGGCATCTGTGGAAGGGGAGGCTCCCTGAGAGCAGGGAAGGAAAAGTCAGGGATTGGTCTTCAAGTAGGAGCTACTGACAAAATGGACGAGGAAGCTAGGACTTCTCTGCATTTCATGGTTCGGTCTTCAGGTGAGCAGTTTATACGTGAAGAGGCTCTGTTGGTATCTTTAAGGGCATTTTTTTTTTTTCATGATATTCTTGTGATTTCTCCACAAATACCTTGTGAGAAAGAAATCTAGAGGACGAGGGGAAAAAAGATATGTTATTTCTGCTTTTATTGGGTAAGTCATGTCATGTTTTTTTTATTTATTTATTTATTTTTTTAAGATTTTATTTATTTATTTGACAGAGAGAAATCACAAGTAGACAGAGAGGCAGGCAGAGAGAGAGAGGAGGAAGCAGGCTCCCTGCTGAGCAGAGAGCCCGATGCGGGACTTGATCCCAGGACCCTGAGATCATGACCTGAGCCGAAGGCAGCGGCTTAACCCACTGAGCCACCCAGGTGCCCTCATGTCATGTTTTTCTCCTGAAATTCCTTGCATTAGAAATTGTAAATGTGGGTGCCTGGGTGGCTCAGTGGGTTAAGCCTCTGCCTTTGGCTCAGGTCATGATCTCAGAGTCTTGGGATCGGGTGCCACATTGGGCTCTCTGCTCTGTGGGGAGCCTGCTTTCTCCTCTTTCTCAGTCTGCCTTTCTGCCTACTTGTGATTTCTGTCAAATAAATAAAACCTTAAAAATAAAAGACTTAAAAGAAAAAAGAAATGGCAAATGTTGGGCGCCTGGGTGGCTCAGTTGTTAGGCGGCTGCCTTCCGCTCAGGTCCGGATCCCAGGGTCCTGGGATGGAGCCACGTATCGGGCTCCCTCCTCAGTGGGAAGCCTGCTTCTCCCTCTCCCACTCTCCCAGCTATGTTCCCTCTCTCCCCGTCTCCCTCTCTGTAACATAAATGAATCTTTAAAAAAAAAAAAGTTGCAAATGTTGATTCCTCTAGTTTTGAAGTTTCTGCATCATGTTTTCACCTATTTATAAAACCTTTCCAGAAATGACACTCAGGGCTAGGTCTTTAGAACACTTCTCGCCTATATCCCAGATCCTTCTCTCCCATGTCTCCAACCAGGCTTCCAGTAGGGCCATCAGTGTTTGTCACTGAATTAAAGTCCTGCGAGTGTTGAAAATACTCCTCAGTGACAGATCTGCAGGGGAAGGTGGTGAGTCCAGGTTTCCTATTGCTGCCGAGGTCTGTTCCTTGGATCTCCGTGAAGGAAAACGTCATCTAGGCCCCACCTGGATACTTTACCAGCTCTCTCTAGCCCAGAAGGAAAAAACACACACACACACACACAAATACCCATGATGGATATGAGGTCTAGAATAACTGGCAATGTTTTCGGACTGCAAATAGGTGTCAGTGTGAGTCTTGTTCTTGAGAATGTGAAAAAGATGCTCTACTTAAAATATGATGGGGGGGCTCCTGGGTGGTTCAGTGGGTTAAAGCCTCTGCCTTCAGCTCAGGTCAAGATCCCAGGGTCCTGGGATCGAGCCCCACATTGGGCTCTCTCCACGGCAGGGAGCCTGTTTCGTCCACCTCTCTCTCTCTGCCTGCTGCTCTTCCTACTTGTGATCTTTCTAAAATAAAATCTTTAAAAATATATATGATAAAGGATGCTGCTGTGACTCAGTCATTAAGCATCTGCCTTCAGCTCAGGTCATGATCCCAGGGTCCTGGGATGGAGCCCCACGTGCGTCAGGCTCCCTGCTCAGTGGGAGGCCTGCTTCTCCCTCTCCCACTCCCCCAGCTTCTGTTCCTCTCTCGCTCTCTCTATATATCAAATAAATAAATTATTATTAAAAATATGATAGGCATCTGGTGATAGGCATCTGGGTGACTCAGTTGGTTAAGTTTTGGACTCTTGATTTCTGATCTGGTTGTCATCTCAGGGTCCTAGAATGGAGCCCCATTTCTGGCTCTGTGCTCAGAGGTGAAACTGAGATGCTTTCCCCCTTTCCCCTGCCCTTCCCCCCCCTAAAATATAAATAAGTCTCTAAATAAAAATAAAAATTAAAATAAAAACTTCGCCAGTAGCCTTTCTGAAAGAGTTCCACTCCCAATATATTTCAGGAAAACCAATGGATGCCTCTTTCCATGGCAGTGGATTGGGTAGATATGCAGTATATACCTTTAAGCTCTTGGGGTTCCCTATGCTCATGGTCTACAGATGTGACAGAAAACCACTGCATGTGCAGCATCTGCCTGTATCAGTTGTAGGTGGCGGAGCTGACAAGTGAGATTAGTGTGATGGAGAAGTTAATGGTTTTTGCTGTGTCATGAGCCATAACATACCTTGTACTTTGCTAGGAGCTTCCTGTCTTTTTTTTTTTTTTTAATCTATTTATTTATAAAAGATTTTATTTCTTTATTTGACAAACAGAGATCACAAGTAAGCAGAATGAATCTTTAAAAAAAAAAGTTGCAAATGTTGATTCCTCTAGTTTTGAAGTTTCTGCATCATGTTTTCACCTATTTATAAAACCTTTATAAAGAGAGAGGGGGAAGCAGGCTCCTTGCTGAGCAGAGAGCCTGATGTGGGGCTCGATCCCAGGTCCCCAGGATCATGACCTGATCTGAAGGCAGAGGCTTTAACCCATGGAGCCACCCAGGTGCCCCTATTTATTTATTTATTTATTTTTAGTGTTCCAAGATTCATTGTTTATGCACCACACCCAGTGCTCCATGCAATACATGCCCTCCTTAATACCTACCACCAGGCTCACCCATCCCTCCTCCCCGACCCCCCCACCAAAACCCTCTGTTTGTTTCTGAGTCCACAGTCTCTCATGGTTCATCTCCCCCTCCGATTTCCCCCAACTCCCTTCTCTCCATCTCCCAATGTCCTCCGTGTTATTCCTTATGCTCCACAAGTAAGTGAAACCATATGATACTTGAATCTCTCTGCTGGACTTATTTCACTCAGCATAATCTCTTCCAGTCCCATCCATGTTGCTACAAAAGTTGGGTATTATTCGTCCTTTCTGATCAAGGCATAAGACTCCATAGTGTATATGGACCACGTCTTCCTTATCCATCCATCCTTTGAAGGGCATCTTGGTTGTCTCCACAGTTTGGCGACTGTGGCCATTGCTGCTATAAACATTTGGGTACAGATGGCCCTTCTTTTCACTACATCTGCATCTCTGGGGTAAATACCCAGTAGTGCAATTGCAGGGTCATAGGGTACTTATATTTTTAATTGCTTAAGGAGCTTCCTGTCTTCTGCTGGGTTTGGAAAATTGTGAGTGGCCAACTTGTTACATTTTAAAATGTGTGTATGGGGCACCTGGGTGGCTTAGTGGATTAAGCCGCTGCCTTCGGCTCAGGTCATGATCTCAGTGTCCTGGGATCGAGCCCCGAATCCGGCCCTCTGCTCAGCAGGGAGCCTGCTTCCCCCTCTGTCTCTGCCTGCCTCTCTGCCTACTTGTGATCTCTCTGTCAAATAAAATAAATAAAATATTTTAAAAAAATAAAATGTGTGTAATCTTGGAATTTTTATAGTCCTTGAGATTGTCCATGGACTTTATTCAAAACAAAATAGATATTTATGGGTCTGTTTCTACTCTTATTCACTTGTTTTTAGATTTGATTATATATATATATATATATATATATATATATATATATATGAATTCATATGGTATTTGTCTTTTTTTGACTTATTTCAAATAGCATAATACCTTCTGGGTCTATCCACACTGTCACAAATGTCAAGAAACAATGAAAAAAGCAGAAAGAGCCCCATAAAGACCATGAATAACCTGCTGGTTACCAGAGTGGAATGGAGAAAGATGATGGGCAAGATGAGAGGAACTGGGTAGGTACACGCATTAAATGGGCGATGCGGTTTATGGGGGGCACTTGTGATGCACACGGGGCATTGTATGGAAGTGTACAACCGCTGTGGTACTGCTGAACCAAATGCTACCTTCCATGTTAACTAACTGGAATATATACAAAAACCTTGAAAAATGTTTTGTTTTTACAGATTTAGAAAACTTTTTGTGTTAGGTAGACTGACTTGTAGCATGGCCCAAAAACACTCCTTTAGTAAGAAACTGGAATCTTATCTTTTCTTCTTTTCTGATTCCTCCCAAATTCAGAAACTCTCGGTGACCATTCATATATATATATATATATATATATATATATATAGGCCAACCTACGTATTTGCATAATTTCAGTAGGAAACTTCTGCTTATGACAAGACATGATGACAAACACTGGTTATATAACAAAAGCTTGTACTGGAAGGTCATAGCAGAGAAAGAGCTGCATAGATCCACATATGACAGACGGCTCTAAGGGACTAAGATTGACTTTATGGAGCCATTAATGCCTCCTTGGAAATAACAGCCTGATACCTTGTTTACAGAGTTCCCAGCAGCCATAATATGTCAGTAAAGAAGAACATTTTCTGGGGTGCCTGGGTGGCTCAGGGTCAAGCTTCTGCCTTCAGCTCAGGTCATGGTCTCAGGGTCCTGGGATCAAGCCCCAGGTCAGGCTCTCTGCTCAGCAGGGAGCCTGCTTACCCCTCTCTCTGTCTGCCTCTCTGCCTACTTGTGATCTCTCTCTCCATCAAATAAATAAAATCTTTTAAAATAAAAAAAAAAAAGATCATTTCCTAACAGATACAGGAACCTAGGGATATTTGGGTGACCTCAAGAAGAAAGGAGTTCACCCACCTCTGTAGGAATCACAGGCAATGTCTGGCGGCAAGTATTTGGCTTCCCTCTGGCATGGAGAGGCTATTAAAAGTTCAGCCTAGAAATTCATTATGAAACAGTCAGCAAAGCTGGTTTTAAAGAGTCTATAAATCAAATCTCTGTTCTTGGTGGAATTATGTAAATGATCAGGCCGAGTTTTCTTTCTTGAACTAGAGTTATTTTGTGATGAAATTGGTGTTTTTTTCTATGTCTGGTAAAAATGCAGGTGATTATAGAGAAAAATGTGTTTTAATAACACATCTTAGTTGATAAAATATTTTTTTAAGATTTTATTTATTTATTTGACAGAGATCACAAGTAGGCAGAGAGGCAGGCAGAGAGAGAAGAAGGGAAGCAGGCTCCCCGCTGAGCAGAGAGCTGGATTCGGGGCTCAATCCTAGGACCCTGGGATCATGACTTGAGCCAAAGGCAGAGGCTTTAACCCACTGAGCCGCCCAGGTGCCCCTATGCATAAAAAGTTTCAATAGTTTTCATATACAATGGACTAGATCTTGATTTCTTCTAGGGTTCTCCGATGTCTGGCTACAAAACGCTAAACTAGTATTTTCATTTTTCTCGCACCATTCTGATATGGAATTACGCGAGAACTAAAACTGTCCTTTTCCCTGAAGCTCTGGAAACTTAATATAAGTGACTTGATGGAGCAAAATCACCCTTACATTCATGGAGAGACAATCTTAGGGCTGTGGCTCCATGGGCCACTGCAAACATTGCCAGATGTATTTGAACTATAAGCCAGGAAGATCTGTCCGGTGGTCGCTACCTGTCCTCTATCTCAGGATACTTCAAGTCTGACATCTGACCGGATGTCTGGTCAACTGCTACCCTTAGAAGACAGAAACTGGCTTAACATTTGCTCTAATCATTAAGCGTAAATACTTCATTAATTACATTACTTGTGCCACAGGGCTAACTTTGAAAATACACCTGCATCACTGCCTCCTGAAATGACTTTGACTCTACTGACCTATTTATTGTCAGGCCCAAAATGCTGGATCAGTGACAGGAAACAATTTATCAGGTGAAATTTTAATGTATGAGACTCATAAGGAAGTTTCAGGTAGGGAACTGAAGGGATTCTAGACAGCCGGTCCATGCCCCCAGTGCCTGAATGTGCTGCTTTGTCCTGGAGGTAACTTGAGTTCAAGGCACTTGAGAACCTGCAGCCTCAAGAAAGCTTTTCCCTGCTCTCTTAACCACACAATGGAATCTAAATTGGGGCTCTTTCTCAGAACAAGGGTTAGTCACAGAGACCAAGTTTATCTCCATGACCCAACTGTAAGGTAGGACAAATATCCAGTTACCAAATATGTGCTCTTCTTATCACCCTGTGAGGGGTTTTCCTTTCCTCAGAAGCTCCAGGCCCTGACCCGTTTGTCTTAGTTCAGGATGACATTTGTACCTCATCTTGCTTGACAGTCTTTGGAATTTCCAAGTCTCTGCAGACTCCCTATATGTACACTGATTTAATATGATTTTTTTCTTGTTAATCTGCTCATGTCATTGTGATTCTTAGTCTAGCTAGAAGGATCTTTGAGGTGACAAGAATTCCTGTTCTCTGATAGAGGATTTGATTTTCTTTTTTTTAAGATTTTATTTTATTTATTTGTCATAGAGAGAGAAGCGAGAGCAAGCACAGGCAGACAGAGTGGCAGGCAGAGGCAGAGGGAGAAGCAGGCTCCCTGCCAAGCAAGGAGCCTGATGTGGGACTCGATCCCAGGATGCTGGGATCATGACCTGAGCTGAAGGCAGCCGCTTAACCAACTGAGCCACCCAGGCGTCCCGAGGATTTGATTTTAATGCCTCATTTCCTGACATCCTATTTAAGGTATATAAAGAGGGATGCCTGGGTGGCTCAGTGGGTTAAGCCTCTGCCTTCGGCTTAGGTCATGATCTTAGGGTCCTGGGATCGAGTTCTGCATCGGGCTCTCTGCTCAGTGGGGAGCCTGCTTCCCCCTCTCCCTCTGCCTGCTGCTCTGTTTCCTTGTGCTCTCTCTCTCTCTGTCAAATAAATAAATAAAATCTTAAAAAAAAAATTATGTGAAGAAGGTGGAATAGTAGGAAATACTTCTGCAGGAGTTGAGATTTTTGACCTCTGCTGTTGTCACTGTCTCTCAAGGTTCCTTAGTTGTTTCCTGCGTGGTTGCTGTTTTGTCAGTGGTTCCTTAATGCTTCTCAATCCCAGTCAAAATATGTGTCCCACTTAGTTTGTTTACATTAATAGTTTTCTCTCGCATGGTAGGTACCTAATTATACAAATTATGTATTTCCAATGTTTCTTATTTAGGCCACTTGAGCATTAAAATCATCCTTAGTATTGTTTTCATTTCATTTAGACACTTGGAAACAGGTCACCAATGTGTATTGAACATGAATCATACCAGATTGTTGGAAGATGTTTCTCTATCACTTCTTTCATGGTGTGATGGTTACTTTCCATCCTCGTGGGTTGAAATGCTCAGCACTACCTCAGGGGAGTTAGCTGTGACTGAATGTGCTGATTAGAGTCCTCTTGCTCCTTCTGGTGTCACTGGAGATGGTTGATTATATTTTGTGCTGGTTTTCTCTGGAGTCATAAATTCAGAGCACTTAGTATGCTAAGTGGGTGAGTTTTCTATGCTTCCCCGGATGGAGCATCTAAATTATTTGTACTGTGAATGTCATCCCTGGGCCATGGCTGATGGGTGCTGAAGGTGAGTCTGCCAGGTTCTACTAAGAAGAGCTAAGGTCCTTTGTCTTTGGATTTATTCAGAATCTCCTCTACAGAATGCATCAAGCCTTTAAATGGGCTGCATTGTGAAGAATTTTAAATTTCTAAGAGGCAGATGCATCTGGGCCTGTAATCTGTGCTTCTCCTGACCATAAAGCATATTGTGGCCATGCGGTATTACAAGACGAAGTCATCGTCCTTTAGTCAAGTCATAACTGAACTACAGCTAATTTTGTAATGTGCAGCCTATTAGGCTATAAGTGGGGAGCTAGATCAGAAACAGTTTCTCATGGCTAGCTAAAAAACAATTTAAACATGGACACTTGGGTGGCTTGTTGTGTTTTCAGGGTCCTGTGACTGACTCCTGGTAGAGTTCATGCTGGGCATGGAGCCTGCTTAAGTTTCTCTCTCCCTCTTCCCCTACCCAACCCCCCCCCCCCCACAATCTGTCTCTCTGTCTCTGTCTTTCTCTTTTAAACACACACACACTCAACAACAAAACCCACCAAGCCTCTCAGATTCCATAGCCTACTATAACTAGTAGAGGACCAGTCAGTCCTCACCAAAATGAGTTTATGATCAAACTCCACCCACACAAAAAGAAATTTCTCTGCTGTTATCATATACTAAGTTATTTATCAAGAGAGATCTTCCCAGCCAGAAGCCTTACTTCTCCCACTGCAAAATGAAAGCACCATATTCAGGAGTCATTTCACATTTTCCTTCACAGTTTTCTTAAAGCTAAGTTTTTGATATGCACAGTCCTTTTAAACCTTTCTGTTGTTGTTCATTACAGTTTAATTCTATTTTTTATACCTTTAAAACAGAACAAATACTTTTAATGTTATTTTTGCTTACATATATATTTGTAGGTTGAGACCAACTGTGCAAAGTCTCAGGCAGGTGATATTTGTGATATGTCTGTATTGTCACAGAAAATAATCAGATTGGCAAGAGACCAAGAGACACTCAGAGTAGTAGGAGAACTTGAATTTATTTTATGCTGGTGGACCCAGACGAGCTAGTGCTTAAAGCTCTGGGTCCTACGTAGTGGGATTACAGAGTTTTTATCAGGGGGTGTAGGGGGTCCTCCAAGGGCTATGCTAGCTGCTGGGAGGTACATTTAAACTGGGGGAGTGGGAGGTTGCTCTAGGCTCTTATGGCAGTGGAGGGGGCTTGTGGTGGGAAGTCTGTTTACAGAAGCAGAAAGAGCTGGTTATCTCTTGCTCCTTAGTGGGACTTCTAGTTATCTCTTGCTCTATCTACTGGGGTCTGCTGGCCTGGGGCTGCCCTGGGTGAACCTGCTCTGGCTGATTTTCCTCTTCATCCCCCCCTTTCAATGACTTTTTAAACTTAGAATGGACATCGATAATTTCCATTGGATTTTTGTTGATCTAGAGACCTGTATTGAGTTACCAATAATTGCAATTTAATTGATTCCAACTGAGAGCTGATGAATAGGGTGATAAGATTAATAATACGTGGACTGAACAGGAGTACCAACAGGAGCATGCAGAGAGGGCTGGCTAAAGGAAAGAGCCGCACAGCCCAGCCCCATACATCATACCAATTGCCCCAAGGATTTGCTAATTCTTGTCTCCTGTGTGCAGTCTGATCTTGTAGTCATTGGATCATGTCTCTGACTAACTCTGACTGGTTCATGTAGAAACAACATTTCTGATTTGGGAAGAGGCAGAGTTCCCCCCCTTTTTGGCAGTGAGCAGGTCTTAGCCCCTTTGATTCTGTAGTACCCCTGCTTCTAAGGAGTAAATCTGATCTTATATGGTAATCACAGACTTAGCCACCTGCTCCATATCTTCTGCAAGATTTTCTGACAGCTTCTTGTAATAATAGGATGAGGCCATTCCTCCTATCCTTATGCCCACAGCTATCATTATGCCTAATCCAACCAAAAGTGGGATGGTTTGGATGACCCTCTTGGACAATACGTATGCCAACAAGGGAATGGAGAGGGATTGATTTTTGTGGACTATATCTACCTGTGGAGTAGGAAGCATCCATGGACATGGCCCTCTCTGGTTAGCTGGTAAACATTGATGGATATATCTTCCACATGTGAAAAGAGTGCCAGGTTCTGCAGTGCACCATGATGTGGTGGACATGTGCCCATCAAGTTAAGGGCAATTATGTGTGGGTTTGGAGACATTGGGTGTCAGATAGAACTCCTACCAAGGGTTGGTTGTGTTGAGTAAATGGTGGCCCTCTTCTATCACATCACATGCTTGAGGGTCTAAAGTGAGAGGCCCTCCATTGGGAGGAAACCTTAGTAGGGGTTGATCAGGGTCAGCTTTCCAGCAGGTTGGACTGTTTTCTTCGGGGCATCTTGGATCCCTATAGCCCCAGTGTAGCTAGCCTGGGCTTAATGCTTCCTGTCATGAGTTTCTTTCCTTTATTGTAACAAAGAGTGATCTCCCTCAGGTTACAACATTGTCTTGGCATGCTAGAGTGTACCAAAGTACAAGAACAGGGGGACCATGGGCTTGGTGTTACCTGTTCTGGGTTGGGAATGGCTGTAGGTAGAGCAAGAGTAGGAGCTCAGGTAGGGACCTCCTGGATAGGAGTGGGGAGAGACCGTGAAGGAGACAGGGTAGGTCTACCCTATAGCCATGGTGTATAGGGCTGCATAACAGTTAGGTCATCAATCCACTGGGCTACCAGACACGTAGAATACACTCTCATGTTGACAGAGTTTTGGGTGTGCTGTAGCACATGCATCAAGGCCATTGGACCAAGAGGGCTGCTGGTAATCCTAGCATGTATGTGGTGGGTGGTGGGTGGTGGGTGGTGGGTGGTGGGTGCCCCCAGCATCCTTACAGCCTGCAGCTGGTGGCATTGACTGCCCTCAGTCATGTCGTCATCTAGGTAGCCCGAGCTTAGTTCTATAATTGAAAGCCACAGCATCAGCATTAGGGGATTCATTTTAAAGTGGGACTGGGGGGGCACCTGGGTGACTCAGTGAGTTAAGTCTCTGCCTTTAACTCAGGTCATAATCTCAGGGTCCTGGGATCGAGCCACACATCAGGCTCTCTGCTCAGTGGGAAGCCTGCTTCTCCCTCTCTCGGTCTGCATCTCTGCCTACTTGTGATCTCTCTATCTCTGTCAAATAAATAAAATCTTTTAAAAAAAACCAAACCTAGTTTCTTGCATTTACTGGATGTTTGGCAAAGTACTCTCATAAAAGAAAAAAATATGTTTGGTCTCATAAGTTATTTCGGTGTGTGTTTTTGTTTGTATTAACTTATACAGATTGTTATAATGCTCTCTAGTGACTAGTAAGTGTTTAAAAAGGATTGTTGTTGCCATTCTTCATAGTCTAGTAGCACCTATAATTGTCATAAAATCATTCCCTCTGAACTTGCCAAATAAGAGTATTTTGGGGGGCACCTGGGTGGCTCAGTGGGTTAAAGCCTCTGCCTTCGGCTCAGGTCATGATCCCAGAGTCCTGGGATTGAGCCCCACATTGGGCTGTCTGTTCAGCAGGGAGCCTGCTTCCTCTTCTCTCTCTCTCTGCCTGCCTCTCTGCCTACTTGTGATCTCCATCTGTCAAATAAATAAATAAAATCTTAAAAAAAAAAAAAGAGTATTTTGGGAAACTGTTTTCTAGAATTCTATAATGTCCTCTCTTCTCTACTGAGGATAATGCTGTGTTGAAAAATAATCCAACGGGGTTTACTGGGTGGCTCAGTGGGTTAAGCCTCTGCCTTTGGCTCAGATACTGATCTCAGGTTCCTGGGATCATGCCCTGGGAGCCTGCTTCCCTCCCCACTCTCTCTGTCTGCCTCTTTGCCTACTTGTGATATCTCTCTCTCTCTCTGTCTCTCTGTGTCAAATATAATACATAAAAATCTTTTAAAAAGAAAAGTAATCCAGCAAAATGCATATTCCTATTTTTAAACTAGATGAGTCTCACTCTATCTGAGCCAGATCCTGGAGTCAAGGAGCCCTGGGATCTGGAGAGAAAGCGTCTTACACTCCAGTGGGTAGGAAGAGTAAAGCAGGTGACACAGGGGAGGTGCGAAGGTCAAGCAGGAGACCACACCTTAACATGGGATTTGGGAAGTGCTACTTGAAATAATGTTCTCAAAATGTAACTGAATTGCAGTATAACTAATGCCCAAATGTGTATTTTACATAGCAGTGATATTCAGGATATTTTACAACAATCATGGTCTTTCTCTATTCAGAGATGTTTGTTGTTGCTTCTGAAGGGAGACTACGACCTTGGCATTCTGTTTTAAAGTGGAACTCTTTTTAAAAGATGTACTTATGCATTTTCTTTTTCTCCCGCCCTCCTATGTAGATCTTTTCCGCAAGTGCGTGCCTTCCCTCCTCCAATCCCCGCAGGGTCCTCGGCCGCGGTGGCGTATTAGAGGCAGCAGTGCCTGCGGCAGCATTGGCCTTTGCAGCTGCGGCAGCAGCACCAGGCTCTGCAGCGGCACCCCCCAGCGGCTTAAGCCATGGCGCTTCTGACGGCATTCAGCAGCAGCGTTGCAGTAACCGACAAAGACATCTTCGAATTAAGCACATTCCTCGATGCCAGTAAAGTCCCGCGACATGGCCGAGATGAGTTTCCTGAGCAGCGAGGTGTTGGTGGGGGACTTGATGTCCCCCTTCGACCAGTCGGGTTTGGGGGCTGAGGAAGGCCTAGGTCTCTTAGACGACTACCTGGAGGTGGCCAAGCACTTCAAACCTCATGGGTTCTCCAGCGACAAGGCTAAGGCGGGCTCCTGGGAATGGCAGGCTGTGGATGGGTTGGTCAGTGCCTCAGACAACGGCAAGGAGGATGCCTTCTCCGGGACAGATTGGATGGTGGAGAAAATGGATCTGAAGGAGTTTGATTTTGATTCTCTGTTCAGTATAGATGACCTGGAAACCATGCCAGATGAGCTTTTGGCCACGTTGGATGACACGTGTGATCTCTTCCACCCCTTAGTCCAGGAGACAAATAAGGAGCCCCCCCAGACGGTGAACCCAATTGGCCATCTTCCAGAAAGTTTACCCAAAACAGACCAGATTGCCCCCTTTACCTTCCTGCAATCACTTCCTCTATCCCCAGGGGCGCTGTGCTCCACTCCAGATCATTCCTTTAGTTTAGAGCTGGGCAGTGAAGTGGATATTTCTGAAGGAGATAGAAAGTCAGACTCTACTGCTTACATTACCATGATCCCTCAGTGCATCAAGGAGGAGCATGCCCCCTCAGATAATGATAGCGGCATCTGTATGAGTCCTGAGTCCTATCTGGGGTCCCCACAGCATAGCCCCTCTACCTCCAGGGGCTCTCCAAATAGGAGCTTGCTGTCTCCAGGTTTCCTCTGTGGTTCTGCCCGCCCCAAACCCTATGATCCTCCTGGAGAGAAGACAGCAGCAAAAGTAAAGGTTGAGAAACTAGATAAGAAGCTGAAAAAAATGGAGCAGAACAAGACAGCAGCCACTAGGTACCGCCAGAAGAAGAGGGCAGAGCAGGAGGCCCTCATTGGCGAGTGCAAAGAGCTGGAAAAGAAGAATGAGGCTCTGAAAGAGCGGGCAGAGTCTTTAGCCAAGGATATCCAGTATCTGAAAGATTTGATAGAAGAGGTCCGAAAGGCAAGGGAGAAGAAAAGGGTCCCCTAGTTGGGGTAGTCAGGAGTGTGTGCTTGCTCTGAAGCTGTGTCGTAATAAATTATTGTGTAGTGAAAGAAAAAAAAAAAGATGTACTTATTTATTTTAGAGTGAGAACAGGGGTGGGTAGGGTGGAAGGTCAGAGGGAGGGGAAGAGAGAGTCTTAAGCGGACAGTGCACTGAGTGCAGAGCTGGACATGGGGCCCAGTCTCAGGACCCTGAGATCCCAACCTGAGCTGAAACCAAAAGTCAGGCACTTAACTGACTGGATGCCCCTGAGACTCTCTTTAAAAATTCTCTAATGTGGGGCACCTGGGTGGCTCAGTCGTTGATCATCTGCCTTTGGCTCAGGTCATGAACTCAGGGTCCTGGGATTGAGCCCCACATTAGACTCTCTGCTCAGCGAGGAGCCTGCTCCTTCCTCTCCCACTCCCTCTCCCCCTGCTTGCGTTCCCTCTCTCTCGCTGTGTCTCTCTGTCAAATAAATAAATAAAACCTTTTTTAAAAACCCTCTAATGTTATTTAAATGCTTATCCATAAAATTTTTATTAGAGCATTTTAATAACTGACCATAATTTTCTGAGAAATTTGTGCCATATAACATATGCTAGTGCTTTAAATGTGTGCTTTTTCTCAGTGTCCAATCTGTTTAAAATGATAACTATATGGAAGGATCCTTTTTTTTTTTTTAATATTTTATTTATTTATTTGACAGACAGAGATCACAAGTAGGCAGAGAGGCAGGCAGAGAGAGAAGAGGAAGCAGGCTCCCCGCTGAGCAGAGAGCCCGATGTGGGACTCGATCCCAGGACCCTGAGATCATGACCTGAGCCGAAAGCAGAGGCTTTAACCCACTGAGCCACCCAGGTGCCCCTGGAAGGATCCTTTTATGATGGAATATTTGTTTCAGAATTTTTTCAGTGAAAATTTCCTTTTTTATTTTATTTATTTATTTGACAGCAAGATAGAGATCCCAAGTAGGCAGACAGAGAGGGGGAAGCAGACTCCCCGCTGAGCAGAGAGCCCGATGCAGGGCTCGATCCCAGGACCCTGAGATCATGACCTGAGCCAAAGGCAGAGACTTAATCCACTGAGTCACCCAGGTGCCCCTCTTATTCTTGTTTTACAACTCAATAAAAAAAACTTCATTTTTAATGATAGTTCCCACAGCATTAATGAATTGTGTTTTTTTAATCTGTGTTTTATAGTTTTATTATTTTTAAAGATTTTATTTACTAATTTGTTAGAGAGAGAGAGCATGACCACAGGCAGATAGAGAGGTAGGCAGAGGTAGAGGGAGAAGCAGGCTCCCTGCCGAACAAGGAGCCTGATGTGGGACTCAAACCCAGGACACTGGAATCATGACCTGAGCCGAAGGCAGCCGCTTAACCAACTGAGCCACTCAGGCGTCCCTATGTTTTATAGTTTTAGATAACCCTTTTCAACTCAGGACTTGGAAGACAGTGTAGGGTTTAGTTCAAATATGAATCAGCCATATGTCCATTGCCAATAAAATTATGTGCATATTTGTATAAATATTACCCATACACTGTTGGTTCATGACTTAGACTTCCTTATCTTGGTTAGTTGTCAGTGATTGTTTTATACTGTTGATCCTGGGTGGGCTGTGATATGGAATTAATGTCATCCTCTATTTGTGGATGAATTCATATTCTCTTTGAGAGAGAAATACCTTTTCAACTGAAGGTAATTTTTAAAATCTCCTATCTCTGTATCAGTTTTAGGGGTCCAAATTTATTCTTAAGTGTCATCAAAATTAAATGCCATGAGGGACGCTTGGATGGCTTAGTCAGTTAAGTGTCTGACTCTTGGTTTGGGCTCAGGTCATGATCTCAGGCTTGTGGGATTGAGCCCCACGTCCCACTGAGTGATCAGCATGGAATCTGTCTGTGCCTCTCCCTCTGCTCTTCTGCCATTCACACTCCCTCTCTTTCTAAAAAATAAATAAAATCTTAAAAATATATATATGCCATGAAATTTACCATTTTAACCATTTTTTTTCCATTTTAGTCATTTTTAACTAAAGTGTTAAAGGTATTTACATGATTGGAAAACCAATCTCTGGAGTTTTCTCGTCCTGCAAAACTGAAACTTAATGCTTGTTAAGTGGCCACTTTCACATTTTTCTCTAAGCCCCTGGCATTCTCTGTTTCTCCTTCCTTGTTTCCTTCCTTCCTTCCTTCCTCCTGCTGTTTGTGACATCAGTCAGTCACTTAAGTGAAATCATAGTGTATCTGTTTCTGTGACTCCTTTATTTCACTTTACAAAACACCATCCCGTTTTAACCACATTGTATAAGGCAACAAGATGTGTCTTTCTTTTCAAGGCTGAATTATTCTGGTAAATATATATGCTATGTTTTTTTTATGTATTCAGGAACATTTCTGTTGCTGTCACTTATTGGCTTTTTGAGTAACGCTGCTGTGAATCTGCTTGTGCAAATATCTCTTGCAGATCCTGCTTTGAATTCTTTTGGCTATATACTGTCAAGTGGGATGGCTGAGTCATATGATAATATGATTTTAAAAGCACTGAGGAAACTCCTTTCCATTTTCCATAGTGATTGTTCCATTTGCATTTCCTCTAGCAGTGCATAATGGTTCCAGTGTCTCATCCTTCCGACACATGTAGGTGTTTTTCTTCTTGTTTCATAGTGAGATCTGAACAGGTGTGAGGTGATGACTCACTGTTTGATTTGTGTTTCTCTAATGAATAGTGATTTTGAGCATCTTTTGTATGCTTGTCCATTTGTATATCTTCCTTGTATTGTGCCCACTGAAAACTTCGTCCAGTTCTTAATAATGCTGGTTGCTGTTTGGTTGTCACTGCAAAAGTTCTTTCTATATTCTAGATGTTAAATACTTAATATCTAGAGGCTCTGCAAAAAATGTCCATGCATTTTTCAGGTTGCCTTTTCACTCCACTGACTGTTAGAATTACTTTCTCTGGGGACACCTGGGTGGCTCAGGACATGATCTCAGGGTCCTGGGATCAAGCCCCACATCTGGCTCCCTCCGAGGTGGGAAGTCTGCTTCTCCCTCTGCCTTTCCCCTTGGCTTATGCTCTCTCTTTTTCTCTCTCTCTCTCCATCTCTCAAATAAATAAATCTTGAAAACAAAAACCAACGAACATGAGAGTCTTTTCTGGTTTGCCTCCCTCTCTATTTTCATCTATTTTTTTCCTTCTATTCCCCTTCGTTCATCTGTTTTATTTCTTAAAGTCCACATATGAGTGAAATCATATGGTATTTGTCTTTTTTTTTTTTTTTTTTAAAGATTTTATTTATTTATTTGACAGAGACCACAAGCAGGCAGAGGCAGGCAGAGAGAGAGGAGGAAGCAGGCTCCCTGCCAAGCAGAGAGCCTGATGTGGGGCTTGATCCCAAGACCCTGGGATCATGACCTGAGCTGAAAGCAGAGGCTTTAACCCACTGAGCCACCCAGGTGCCCCCATATGGTATTTGTCTTAATGACTTATTTTCCCTAGCATAATACCCTCTAGTTCCATCCACATTGTTGCAAATGCAAAGATTTCATTCTTTTTGATGGCCAAGTAATATGTATGTATACATAGTTATACATATACCACATATTCTTTATCCATTCATCTACTGATGGGACACCTGTGTTCTTTCCATAGTTTGGCTCTTATGAACATTGCTGCTATACACATTGGGGTGCGTGTGCCCCTTCAAATCACTGCTTGTATTCTTTAGATAAATACCTAGCAGTACAATTGCTGGGTCGTAGGGTAGCTCTATTTTCAGCTTTTTGAGGAACCTCCATACTGTTTTCCAGAGTGGCTGCACCAGCTTGCATTCCCACCAACAGTGTAGGAGTGTTACCCTTTCTTTGCAACCTCGCCAACATCTGTGGTTTCCTGACTTGTTAATTTTTGCCATTCTAATTGGTGTGAGATGATATCTCATTTTAGTTTTGATTTGTATTTTCCTGATGCCGAGGGATATTATGCATTTTTTCATGTGTGTGATGGCCATTTGTATGTCTTCTTTGGAGAAATGTCTGTTCTTGTTTTCTGCCCATTTCTTGACTGGGATATTTGGTTTTTGGGTGATGAGTTTGAGAAGTTCTCTACAGATTTTGGATACTAGCCCTTCAACTGATAAGACATTTGTAAATATCTTCTCCTATTCTGTAGGTGGCCTTTTAGTTTTGTTGACTATTTCCTTTGCTCTGCAAAAGCTTTTCATCTTGATGAAGTCCCAATAGTTCATTTTTTGCTTTTGTTTCTCTTTCCTTTGGAGATATGTCTAGCAAGAAGTTGTGGTGGCTGAGGTCAAAGAAGTTACTGCCCATGTTCTTCTGTAGGATTTTGATGGATTCCTGCCTTATGTTTAGGTCTTTCATCCATTTTGAGTTTATTTTTTTGTATAAAAGTATAAGAAATTGGTCCAGTTTAATTCTTCTACATGTAGCTCTTCCATATATCCAATGCCATTTGTTGAAGAGACATCTTTTTTCCATTTTATATTCTTTCCTGCTCTGATGAAGATCAGTTGCTATAGAGTTGAAAGTCTATTTTTGAGTTCTCTGTCCTGTTCTGTTGATCCATGTATCTGTTTTGTGCTAGTACCATACTGTCTCAATGATTGTAGCTTTGCAAGAGAGCTTGAAGTCGGGAATTGTGATGCCTCCAGCTTTGTTTTTCTTTTTCCAACATTACTTTGTCTATTCAGGGTCTTTTCTGCCTCCATACAAATTTTAGGATTGTTTTTTCCCTGTTTTCAAACACTGAAATAAAGTTCTCAGACACTAATCTGAGTCACAATGCAGGGCTGCCTTTGCAAGGGCGAGTAGAGGATCTGAATTCTGCATATAGATTTTATTTATTATTATTAGGGTTTTTTGAAAAGATTTAATTAATTAATTAATTAATTTTACAGAGATCACAAGTAAGCAGAGAGGCAGGTAGAGAGAGAGGGAGTAGGAAGCAGATTCCTTGCTGAGCAAAGAGCCAGATACAGGGCTCCATCCTAGGACCCTGGGATCATGACCTAAGCCGAACGAAGGCAAAGGGTTTAACCCGCCGAGCCACCCAGGCACTCCTATTATTAATTTTTGCTGCTGCCCCTCGGAACTATTTGTTACTTAAACTGTAACCCCTGGAGGATTTTACTAGTTGCCAAATACATTTAGATATGGCCTTAAGAAATACATATATTGGCAACAGGTCTTTGGGGAGAAGGACGATGTACCACCATGAAGCAGGGCAGCTGGGGATGCCCTGCTCGCTCAGGGCGGAACGCCGCCCCTTGGGCAGCCGGGACGCCCAGCCTGCCCAGGGTGGACTGCCGCCTGCTTCAGGGAAGCTGAGCACCCAGGAACTCCTGGTCAGCTTAGGTTGGAACGAAAACCGCCTGCTTCCCTTTTCTGTTATCGCTCCTTTCTCTTCCCAGAAGCACCCGTTGTTAGTTAGAGGAGTCCTTTGAATGTGCCTGGTTAACTAGAAACCTTACCCTCCTCCTTGCTTGTCCGCACGAAGTGACTAACGTTTGACCTTCATCGGTCCTTCTGGTGGCTATTGTTTCTATCTAATAAAAGTGAGACTGTGGAGTTGCTCGTGGCAGCAGTCCTTTTCGACTGTTGTCCCCTGCTCCCAATCTCTTGCAGCTGACGTGTATGTGCCTAATTTTTCTTTTGTCGCCGGCTGGAAGCGGCAAATTTTTTCTATCAGAAGAGCAAGGGCAGAGGTATCAAAGCACGGGAAAGGAGTACAAAGATGTCAAACAGGCCTGCATCCTCCCCTTTATGCCAGTGGGCATGGAGGAAGTTATGAGATAAGGGAGGAGCAGGATGTTTGTGTTAGCAATCACCAGGTGCAGGAAGGGGGGTTGAGGGTTATTTTCTTCCATAGCTCTTCATCTGTGCCCTGCCCAAGGGATGATGGGATCCTGTTCCTACTGGGCCATTGTGTTCAATAGCCCAATAACAGGAATGCCACTGATGTTTTAGTTGCTTCCACAGTCACCCCTTAGGGCTTACAATACATTCTCTAAGAATAACTCCATAGGTTTCAGCTCTATGAAAAATGCTAATGGTATTTTGATATGGATTGTCCTGAATGTGTATATTGCTTTGGGTAGCATAGATATTTTAACAATATTTGTACTTCCAATCCATGAGCATGGAATGTTTTTCCATTTCTTTGTGCTTCTCAATTTCTTCCACACGTGATCTGTAGTTTCCAGAGTTTAACTTTTTTACATCTATGGTCAAGTTTATTCCCAGGTATCTTGTGGTTTTTGGTGCAATTGTAAATGGAATTGACTCCTTGATTTCTCTCCTGCCTCATTGTTAGTGTATAGAAATGCAGCTGACTTAGGTGCATTGACTTTATATCCTGTAACTTCGCTGAATTCCTGTATCAGTCCTGCCCACCTCAGAGTCTTTGTGTTTTTTATATAAAGTATGATGTCATCTGAGAAGAGTGAGAGTTTCCCTTCTTTTTAGCCTATATAAAAGATGCCTATTCTTTTTGTTGTCTGATTATTGAGTCTAGGACTTCCAGTACTATATTGAACAATAAGAATGGACATTCCTGTAGTGTTCCTGACCTTGGGGGAAAAGCTTTCAGTTTTTCCCCACTGAAGATGATATTTGCTGTGGGTTTTTCATGTATGGCTTTTATGATATTGAAGGATGTTCCTTTTATCCCTACACTGCAGAGAGTTTTTCTCAGGAAAGGTGCTGTATTTTGTCCATAGCTTTTTCTACATCTATTGAGAGGATCATATGGTTCTTGTCCTTTCTTTTATTAATGTAGTTTATCATGATTGATTTGCTGATGTTGAACCACCATTGTAGCCCAGGAATAATTCCCACTTGGTTGTAGTGAATAATCCTTTTAATATACTGTTGGAGCCTAGATATTAGTATTTTGGTGATAATTTTACATCCATGTTCATCAGGGATATTGGCCTGTAATTATCCTATTTAGAGAGGTCTTTACTTGATTTTGGGATCAAGGTAGTGCTGTCCTCATAGAATGGGTTTGGAAGTTTTCCTTTCATTTCTATTTTTTTTTTTTTTTAATTGGGGCACCTGGGTGGCTCAGTGGGTTAAGCCACTGCCTTCGGCTCAGATCATGATCTCAGGGTCCTGGGATGGAGCCTCGCATCGGACTCTCTGCTCAGCGGGGAGCCTGCTTCCTCCTCTCTCGCTGCCTGCCTCTCTGCCTGCTTGTGATCTCTCTCTGTCAAATAAATAAATAAAATCTTTAAAAAAATATTTATTTATTTGACAGAGAGAGAGAGAGATCACAAGTAGGCAGAGAGGCAGGCAGAGAGAGGGGGAAGCAGGCTCCCTGCTGAGCAGATATCCTGATGCGGGGCTTGATCCCAGGACCCTGAGATCATGACCTGCACCAAAGGCAGGGGCTTTACCCACGGAGCCACCCAGGCACCCCCATTTCTATTTTTTTTTTTAAGATTTTATTTGTTTATTTGACAGACAGAGATCACAAGTAGGCAGAGAGGCAGGCAGAGAGAGAGAGAGGGAAGCAGGCTCCCTGCTGAGCAGAGAGCCCGATGCGGGACTTGATCCCAGGACCCTGAGACCATGACCTGAGCCGAAGGCAGCGGCCCAACCCACTGAGCCACCCAGGCGCCCCCATTTCTATTTTTTGAAACAACTTGAGAAGAATAGATACTATTCTTCCAGCCCTGGATTCTTGTTTGTTGGGAGATTGTTGCCTACTGCTTCAATTCATTGGCTGTTTTGGGTCTGTTCAGGTTTTCTGTTTCTTCTTATTTCAGTTTTGGTAGTTTACATGTTTCTAGGGATGCATTTATTTCTTACAGATTACCGAATTGGTTGGCATATAGTTGCTCATAATATTCTCTTTCAGTTGTTTGTATTTCTTCAGTGCTGGTTGTGATCTCTCTCTTTTCATTTATGATTTTATTTATTCAGGTCCTTTCTCTTTTCTTTTCAATAAGTCGGGCTAGGGGGTTATTGAACTTACTAATTCTTTCAAAGAACCAGCTCCTTGTTTTGTTGATCTGTACTACTGTTATTTTGATTTCTATTTTATTGATTTCTGCTCTAATCTTTATTATTTCTCTCCTCCTGCTGCATTTAGGCTTTATTTGCTATTCTTTTTTTCAGCTCATTTAGGCATAAGGTTACTTTGTGCATTTGAGAATCTTTTTGTTTCTTGAGAAAGGCTTGTAGTGCTATATACTTCCCTATTAGGACTGCCTTTGCTGCATCCCAAGGTTCTGAACTGTTGTGTTCTCATTTTCATTTGCCTCCATATATATTTTTTAATTCTTCTTGAACTTTCCAGTTGACCCATTCTTTTTTTTTTTTTTTTAGATTTTATTTATTTGACTATTTTATTTTATTTATTTATTTATTTAATCAAGCCCTGCATCAGGCTCTCTGCCCAGCAGGGAGCCTGCTTCCCTCTCTCTCTCTGCCTGCCTCTCTGCCTACTTGTGATCTCCCTCTCTGTCAAATAAATAAATAAAATATTTTTAAAAATGATTTATTTTATAAAAAATTTAAAGATATAAAAATAAATAAAATCTTTTTTTTAAAGATTTTATTTATTTGAGAGGGAGAGAATGAGAGAGAGAGAGAGAGCATGAGAGGGGGAAGGACAGAGGGAGAAACAGACTCCCCGCTGAGCAAGGATCCCGATGTGGGACTCGATCCCAAGACCATGAACTGAGCCAAAGGCAGTCACCCAACTGACTGAGCCACGAAGGCACCCCAACCCATTCATTCTTTAGCAGGACATTCTTTAACTTCAAGTATTTGTGTTCCTTCCTAATTTCCTCTTTTTTTGAAGATTTTATTTTTTTGACAGGCAGAGATCACAAGTAGGCAGAGAGGCAGGCAGAGAGAGAGAGAGGTGGGAGAAGGCTCCCTGCTGAGCAGAGAGACCAATGCACGACACGGTTCAATCCCAGGACCCTGAGATTGTGACCTGAGCCAAAGGCACAGGCTTTAACCCACTGAGCCACCCAGGAGCCACCCTAATTTCCTCTTGCGATTGTGTTCAGATTTTAAAGCATTTTGGTCTGAAAATATGAATGGAATAATCTCAGTCTTTTTGTACCAGTTGAGACCTCATTTGTGACCCAACATGTGATCTATTCTGGACAATTCTCCATGTGTATTCTGTTTTAGGATGGAATGCTCTAAATATATCTGTGAAGTCCTTCTCATTCAGTGTGTTATTCAAAGCCCTTGTTTCCTTGTTGATCTGCTTAGATGATTTGACCATTGCTGTTAGTGGGGTGTTAATGTTCCCTACAATTATTGTTTTCAATGTTTCTTTAATTTTGTTATTAATTGTTTTGTACAATTGTCTGTTCCCAAGTTAGGGAAGTAAATATTTATAATTGTTAGATTTTCTTGCTGGATAGACCCTTTTATTATGATACAGTGTCCTTCATCTCCTATTACAGTTTTTGGTTTAAAATCCAGTTTGTCTGATAAAAGGATTGTTACTCCATCTTTCTTGATATTCATTGACATGATGTTTCCCCACCCCCTCACTTTCAATCTGGAGGTGTCTGAGGCTGTAATATGAGTCTTTTTTTTTTTTTTTAAGATGTATTTATTTATTTATTTATTTAACAGAGAGATAGAGATTACAAGTAGGCAGAGAGGCAGGCAGAGAGAGAGAGAAAAGAGGGTTCCCTGCCAAGCAGAGAGCCCAATGCAGGGCTCAATCCCAGGACCCTGAGATCATGACCTGAGCCGAAGGCAGAGGCTCAACCCACTGAGCCACCCAGGTGCCCCTGACATGAGTCTTTTCTAAGCAGCATATCAATGTGTCTTGTTTTTTTATTCAATCTGATATACTGTGCCTTTTGATTGAATCATTTGGTCCATTCACATTCAGAGTAATTATTGAAAGATATGAATTTAGTGCTGTTGTATTACCTATAAAGTTAATGTTTCTGTAAATTATCTTGGTTCCTTTCTGGTCTTTATTACTTCTGGACTCTGTCTTCACTCAAAGGATCCCCTTTGATATTTCTTGCAGAGCTGGTTTAGTATTAAAAAAAAACACACACACACACATACATAAATACATACATACATATATATTTATCCTGGAAACTATCTTTCCTTCTATTCTGAATGACCACCTTGCTAGATAAAGTATTCTTGTCTGTATATTTTTCCCATTTAGCACATTGACTATATCATGCCAGTCCTCTCCAGTCTGCCTGGTCTCTGTCGGCCTGTCTGCTGCCAGTCTTACCTACCCTTTAACCTACCATTGGTTAAAGACCTCTTGTTCTGAGCTGCTTTCAGGATTTTCTCTTTATCTGTGAAATTTGCAAGCTTCATTATTATATATCGAGGTGTTGGCCTATTTTTATTGATTTTGAGGGGGCTTCTCTGTGCCTCCTAGACTTGAATGCCTGTTTCCTTCCCCAGATTAGGGAGATTCTCAGCTATAATTGGTTCAAGTAAACATTCTAACTACTCTTCATCTTCTGGGACTGCTATTATCTGGATTTTATTTTACTTTATTAAATTTCTGATTTCTCAGTCTTACTTTGCGACATAGTAGTTATCTTTCTTATTTCCACCTTCTTCATTTTCCATAATTTTGTCTTCTATATCACTGACTCTCTCTCCTGCTTCATTTATCTTCACTCTTAGAGACTTCATTTTTTACTGCATCTCACTAATAGCCCTTTAAGTTTCAACCTGATTGGATTTTAGTTCTTTTATTTCTATAGTAGGGGTTTCTCTAGTGTTGCCTATGTTCTTCTCAGGCCCAGCAAGTATCTTTATAATCATTGTTATAATTTCTATTTCAGACATCTTACTTCTATCCATATTGATTAAATCTGTGGCAGTGAGTACTAACTCCTGTTCTTACTTGTGTGGTGAATTTCTCCATATTATTATTATGTCCAGGAAAGAATAGAAAAAAGAGGGAGAAAAGACAAGAATATTAACAACAACAACAGAAAAAAAAATAACAAAACAAATCAGAGGAAAACAAAAACTAAAGAAAATAAAAAATCGAACCAGAAACTAAACAGAACAGACCAAAATTCTAGATTGTGGGTGTATTTTGTTCTGCTTGTTAAAAGAAACTAGATCCCAAAATAGTAAATAAAGCTTTATATTTTATATATATGTATATATATAAAACTTTATATTATATATATAATATAAAATCTATATATTATATATAAAATCTATATTATATAAAATCTATAATCCATAATCTATATATAAATATAAATATATATTTATATAAATATATAATATAATATAATATATTTATATTTATAATATATTTATATTTATCACTCAGGCATCCCCATTCTTCCTGTGACCCCAGGGATATATATATTTATATATATAATACTTATATATATAAATATATAATATATTTATATTAAATATTATATATATTATATATATTATATACTTAATATAGATTTTATATTATATATTTTATATATAATTATATATATAATATATATTATATATTTTATATATAATTATATATATAATATATATTATATATTATATACATAATATAGATTTTATATATAATATATTATATATGTATATATAACATAATATAAATATATATCTGTATTGTATCTATATATATCTATATATTATAAATATATATTTATAATATAAAATATATAAATATGTGTATCTATATATCACATCATATATATATAAGATACAATGAATGGAAATTAAACATAAAAAATACCAAAGAATACATATATATAACCTATATATAAAATAAAAATAAAAAGAGAATTGAAAAAAACAATTAAAAAAATAAAACTGAGAGACTATAGAAGAATAAAAAAACTGTTAATGCTATATACTATTTTCCAAATAGCTGAAGTTTTGTAGTTGCCTATGACTGGTAAACTTGGTGCTAGCTGTTTGTTCCCACTGATCTCAGGGAGGGTGCTGTTGCACCCTGATTCTCAGAGGCCTTTTTCCTAGTGGAATTATACCTCCCTTTCAGGAGTACATGCTCAGTGTAAGTCATTCCAGATTCCACTATGTGGCACTGTTTTGCTCCCTGAAGGCTTTAAGCAATGGTTGGAGGGGTTGAAAATGATGGCACCCTGCTCTCTACCCCCAAGGCTGAAACGTTGCTCACCCCACCCCCAAATTTTCAGCAATCCCTCACAGAAAGTACTTTTGTCTCCCTGTTTTCCATCTGAACTCTGTGTTCATGCAGTCCATGATCCAGTGTTTTCATCTCTGCCATGTGACTGAGTTTCAAGTTGCTGAATTGTACAGACTCCTGTGATGTGGATCTGTGCTCTTCCTTCTGGAGGAGGGGGGAAGGTCTCGCTACACTTTGGCCTTTTGCTGGGCCCCAGAGGGAAGAGCAGAAGTGCAACAGTGCAGCAGGTCCCAGTTAATGGCAACACCGAGAATAAAAAGCAGTGCTGTTTTCAGCCAGCTTCCCTGCTCTGATGCCTGTGAACTCTGCCTCACTCAGGCATCCCCATTCTTCTTGTGACCCTAGGGATCCTGAGACCCCACTGTCCCACCAGCAATTCCACCCTGCTCTGTCATCTGAGCACCTTTAAGCCAAGGGTGTCCCCACCAGAGGAGACTTTTAAAAGTTCTGATACCACACTCCACTGCTTCTAATACTTCTCAGTAAGTCTCCTTAAGCTGACTCCCTCCCCTCACACTGTCCTCCCATATATGGCCCCTGATTCAAGTCTCTGTACCTCCTACCTTCCAAGAAGTGGATGCTTTTTATTTGTAAAATTAGCATTTCTGTTCTCAGATCTCCAATTGATTTTGCAGGCATTCAGAATGATAACTAACTGAATGCCAGGGACCTACAAACTTACCATCCCCTACTCCTCTGCCATTTAACTTGTCCCTCTCTTTCCTTCATTTTTGATACTTGATATCATCCAAGTTGTTCACATTACTGTGACAATTTAATAAAGTGAAAACATGAAGATTTCATGAGTCTTGGGTTGTAGAGTCTCTAATAGCTTTTCTATACTTAGGAAGATAACAGTATTCCATTAGAAGTAATGTTATTGCCCCAGGTAAGAGATGAAAAATATCCAGACTGATGTATTGGCATAAATTCTGCTTGTGGAGACAGGATACCTATCCTGGGCTGCACTATTGACTCTGAACATAGGAAGGTAAATTCTATTTTTTTTCTTTCCAAATCATCTTCAGTTCTTTTATGTCTCCTCATTGGCATTGCCAGCAACATATGCATCAAAGCTACCCCATTTCCACATCAGTCACTCTTAAAGGTTCTCATGAGTAATTTATAATTTTTTGAGCAATGAGAAATTATCTTTAAGCAGATCACTGGAAGCCATATTCAAGACTTAAATACAGCATTGTCATCACTTCATTGAGGTAGGAGGAAAGAGGTGCCAGTGGGCCACAGGTTTAATTCAGGCACTTGCCACTGAGA
Source organism: Mustela lutreola (assembly GCF_030435805.1). NCBI lineage: Eukaryota > Metazoa > Chordata > Mammalia > Carnivora > Mustelidae > Mustela > Mustela lutreola. The sequence goes on from NC_081305.1 coordinate 51,394,081, forward strand.
GTTATGAAGGCAGATAAAATATGTGGATGGTATCCTTACAGAGAAAGATAAGACCTACTGAAAGCAAATACAGAAAACTTTTAAGTGTGGGGAAAGAAATGACAGGGAGTGTCTTTTAGTCACTTCAAGGGCTTAGGAAGCCACTTGTGATGAACAAATATGACAGAGATGGAGGCTTGAGAAATGTGGTGGGTTTCGGAGAAGTCAGATCTTGTCTTCATGATTTCACAAACTCCTGTGTAGTACTGAGGACAGATGCTGTGGGATGACCAAGATTACTGTTCTTTTCAGTCCAAAATCCATGGCAGGGGATGGAGAGGGGTTGCTGGAGATTCAAACATTGTGGACACACATATTTCAAATGTCACATGGCATAGTAGATATCCACCCTTCTGGACATTGGCACAATCAGAAAGATGTGTGCTGAGTGTCAACAAGCACTAGAATCTTAGGTATCTAACCCAATGCTGGACAATATTCCAGTGAAGCTGATGCACAGTTGGCAGGAAACTCCGTCCTGTTTGAGCCCTGTGAGGAGTCTTATTCCTTGCGATCTGTGTGAGGGGCACTGATTAGTTGGGGGGCAGCTCACCAGTCAGAGGCAGTGAGCATTTCTGCCCCAAGCAGTCCACCTGCTTTTTAAGGTAAATGTTCATTCACAGCCCGTCCTACGTTTCTGCCCATCCTGTGGGGAGCAGGAAAGAGGACTCCTGTCAGTTGTGGAAACTGATACCATGAAGTTGGGTGGCAGGTCATGATCACATGTAACCCTGATCCAAGTGAAGTATAAAGCTGCAATTAGGGTGGTTGTTACTTTGTGGTCCGCCATACCCTGAAAAGGCAGATGTGTGCTTCTAGAAAAGAAGACATATGTCGTGTATTCCATGCATATTGAGTAGGGAATGCTCATGTCTGATAAAAGGGCTCATACACACTGTGGTGTATGTAGTCTGGTTGGTTTATTTCTTCCCTCTGCTGTTGTCCTCCAGCAGCTTACACTTCTCTCATGGCCAGACGTGCTTGCCCCACCCTCAGTCATCAAACCATGTTCTCGGCATCACAGAGGCAGTGTAAGTCTGATAGGACTCAGGGAATTTATTTTAGAATCACTCCTTTTTCATTCAGGGAAGGCCAACCTCTTTCAGGTGCTTCTCTCTTCATCTCACTGACCAGAACGCTGTCATGAGGCTACTGTAAGTAACATATCTGTAACACAGGTGAACAGGTGAGCTCTTGGGAATGGCCAGTCATAACTCCATTTGCAGCTATTCTCCCTTCTCTGGAGTAAGGGGGGTGGGGAGATGAAGCTGAATGTTCCAACCTTCTGGTTATGGTTTGGTCTTTCTGGTGGCCAGCTCCCATTCAGGAACCCACCCAGAGCCACATCCCTGAGTAAGGATTACTCCTACTGCTGTTATCACTTAGGAATTTACAAGAGTTGGGAGCTTTGTACCAAAACTGGGGTCAGAGACAAACATATATATATTTCATTATGACATCAGTAAAAATGGAATAATATTAGTCCAAAAGCATAAACTCATGAACCTTAAAAGCATTAGTAACTGTTGACCATACATTGTGAACACTATATAATTACTTTAGACTTTGGTGAATATTGTAGATTAAATTTTTCATGGAAAAGGAGTACCACAATTCATGTTTCCATGCTGATTTCTCTAGTTTTGAATGTAAATATTGAACCCTGGAAAATGACAATTAGGAATGAACTTCCTGGTCCAGATTTTCCCTGGAAACCTGTTGTTCTAGCTCTTATGTCATCATTTTCCTTAACTACACTGAAACCATGACAAGTTGGAGAGGTATTTCTCAGTCATTTGGATGTAGGAAAGTGTTGGTCATCCTTCTCGTGGAATCCCAGACACCTTGGTAGCTTTTGCTTTAAAACATCTTCTCCATCATTTTCTAGTTTCACAGAGTGTCCAGAGATTGCCCACTGGCAACTCTGACCTCTTGAATATCTTCCAGGCCATCACCATCAGTCCAGGTAGGCAAAGCATTAAGGAAAGGTTCCACATTCTATTGGCTGCTCCAATATCCTCTGCTGAATTCTACCTCAGCTGGTCAATATCGTAGTTCCTTTGTATGTATAGGACAAGAAGATCAAATACATCACAAGCATTATTAGGCTTTGGATCCTGTTCTACTCTACATTGTGAGGAACACATAGACTTACTCTATGCAGCATTCAGATGAATCTCAACCGTTTTGTGTGTAGGAATCATTATGGTTTGTATGTAGGACTCATTCATGGTTTTCATTCTGTTCATGCACAAGCTGAGGGGCCAACACCTTCATAGGAAATCTCGCCTAGGGGCGCCTGGGTGGCTCAGTGGGTTAAAGCCTCTGCTTTCGGCTCAGGTCATGATCCCAGGGTCCTGGGATCGAGCCCCGCATCGGGCTCTCTGCTCAGCGGGGAGCCTGCTTCCTCTTCTCTCTCTGCCTGCCTCTCTGCCTACTTGTGATCTCTGTCTGTCAGATAAATAAATAAAATATATATAAAAGAAAAGAAATATCGCCTAGATTCTCCCCTGAGATAACAGCTGTGACCCCAAACATTCTTATCCTGGGGAGCACTTTTGTAAATTTTTATATTCTCTCTGCCATTTTATTATATTTTTATGTCATTTTATTATATTTTCTCTGTTTTTATTAAACCACGTGGAGAGAAATGAACAATTGGGTCTTAATCAATGCATGTTTCCAACCAGCCAGAACTTTACTCTGTTGAGTGATGACCACTGTGTATCCAGGTCCTTCTCTGTATCCTGGAGAAATCATAAAACTTCCTCATTTCATGAGCAAAATGTAGTCTGTTTTCCTCCATGTAAGTCACTTATATATTCATGCCTCAAAGAGTGTCATATACAATGACAAGACAGTCACATTGTAGGTAAAATTGTGAATGGGATAATCTATCATAGTAAGAAATAATTATAGCCATAGAATGAATCCTTTTATAATTATTATCTAATTATCCATACAATTATGTTATATTGAGGGTCCCAGGAGATAAGGTCAGAGTCCAATCAATGATGAAGTAGTTTCTTTGAAAGAATGCAGAGATACTCAAAATTTCTTTGAATATATAACTTTCAATACGGGATGTTATATTTGCCTACAATTTACCTGGGGGTTGGGTTATGAAGAAAGTTCCACAGAGGTGATTAACAAGTCTGATGGTCCTTCAAGAAACTGGTGCACCTGGTGGTCAGAGCAGAATGTCAACATGGCAACAAGCATAGGCATTAAAATCTGCCACATTAGGTTCTGCCTCAGTGCAACCTCAGGAGGGGGGGTAGATTCTTTAACAGTACAAAGTTAAGATCCACAACAGTTCTAAATTCATGACCACAACTACAGCTACCTGTAACCTATGTTAACTAAAGTACAGGCTACTTACTGCAGAGAGCCCTGCTCAGACATGGGAAATATTATACCTGCATCAGAGGACACTGCTCCACCAGGACAGGTCTGTGCTCTCTACCTGATGGCCCACACTCAGCCCAAGGTTTCTGCTCCCTGGATCCCTATGGGGGCAGTCTCACTGGGGACACACTCTTCAGGATCAGGGACTCTTTGGAATACATAGGGATGGACTCTATAGACTGGGGTTAGGTTGGCATCAGAATCTGAATCTGCTTTCATCTCCAAGAAAGAGGAATGAATCATCCAGGGTCCTCTTCTCCCTCCATAGAAGGAATCTTCTTCATGGTACCCAGGTGGGAGTCCCTCTGGGTTCCTCACACTATGGTAAAGAACACTGAACAAGTGTAGAGATGAAAACAGAAACTGTTTATTTCCATAGCATCCCATCATTAGAAAAACAGATAAAGAGTCATGATCCACATCATCCAGGAATTTTTAGGTTAGGGTAATTGGGTACATTGTTGAATTCGGGATTGTGGAGTCAGTGTGAGGAGGAAGAGTGGTCTACATGGAACTTTGTTTCAGGTGGGCCAGTTCCTTGTCTGTGTTGTTGTGTGTGTTCTGGTGTTACCCCTGATGGGTCATCCATGGACCAGAGAGTTTTTATTAGCAGTAACAGTAGCATTGATTTGAAATTCTTCTTAAGAAAACTTTCTAATATAATTGTCCCAGAAAATTCTGTTCATGTTAAGTTTCTTTTTCTTTTCTTTTATAACATAGAAAGTAAAGAGACCAAATAGATTTAAATAATACAAATTCTGTGTGTTAATCTTCTTTGGATAGGCTTAGGAATGACAGAGCTGGAAATATCCCCGAGGCAGGGAGATAAGGGCCTACAGCCCACTCCCTCCCTAGGTCAAACCAGATACACCCTCTTTTGAGTCTGAGTCCCTGTCTCTCTGGCTCTGGGAGCTCCTCCCTTCCTGGGACAGATTAGAGAACAGATTCTGAGCAGCTGTTCCTTTCATCTCTCCTGGGCTGGTGCTCACAATTCCCCAAACTGGGAATCAGAAAAATGGGAGCAAAGGAATGTATCTTAGTGCCTTCATTTCTGTTTTTATCATTAAATCCTGTGCTTCACAAGTTTTTCACTCAGAATCCTGTTTTTCATTCCTGAAGATTGAGTAGTTACTCAAGTAACAAAATAGAAATATATGTATACATGATGACATGGCTAAAATAACCCAGCTAATGAACATGTCCATCACCTCAAAGTGTTAGAAATTTTTCACTTTTGATGTTTTAATTTTTGTAAGAACATCTAAGATATACTCCCTTAGCAAATTTCAAATATTAAAAAACAGAATTGTCTGTAGTTACCATGCTGTAGCTCAGATCCCAGAACTTACTCATCTTGCATAAGTGAAATTTTGTACTATTTGACCAATACCTCCCACTTCGCCATCAGCTACCTCTTGACATCACATTTCTACTCTGCTTTTAGGAGTTCAGTTTCATTAGATTTCAGATATAATTGAGATAATGCAGTATTTGCCATTTTGTGTGGCTTATTCCACTTAGCGTAATATCCTCCATGCTCACCCCCATTGTCCAAATGGAAGGATGTCCTTCTTCTAAGCCGAGTTTTGTATAGATAGATACAGAGATCAATATTATATATTATTTTTATATGTATCTTGAATGCATATATGTATATATGTATATATATGTATATATTTGATATGTATATATGTCTATATGTCTACATTTTTATACATTTGATATATATCATAATATATTTATATGATATTTATATTTATATACATATACAGTTTTCTTTAGTCACTACTCATAGAAGCCAGGGAGACTACTCTTCCTATTTGTTAGAATAACTAAAATTGAGAAAAAAAAATAGAAATTTGTATCACCAGGGATGGTGAGGTGGCTCAGTTGGTTAAGTGTCTGCCTTCAGCTCAGGTTATGATCCCAAGTCCCACACTGGGTTCCCTGCTCAGCAGAAAGCCTGTTTCTCCCTCTGCCCACCATTCCCCCTGCTTAAGCTCTCTTTTTCTGACAAATGAGTAAAAATAAAATCTTTATAAAAAAAAGAAATTTGGGACACCTGGGTGGCTCAGTTGGTTAAGCAGCTGCCTTGGGCTCAGGTCATGATCCCAGCATCCTGGGATCGAGTCCCACATGGGGCTCCTTGCTCGGCGGGGAGCCTGCTTCTCCCTCTGCCTCTGCCTGCCACTCTGTCTGCCTGTGCTCGCTCTCTCTCCCTCTCTCTCTCTGATAAATAAAATCTTAAAAAAAAAAAAGAAATTTACACTATTTTGGAGGAATTAAAACAATCATATATAGGGGCGCCTGGGTGGCTCAGTGGGTTAAGCCGCTGCCTTCGGCTCAGGTCATGATCTCAGGGTCCTGGGATCGAGTCCCACATCGGGCTCTCTGCTCAGCAGGGAGCCTGCTTCCTTCTCTCTCTCTCTGCCTGCCTCTCAATGTACTTGTAATTTCTCTCTGTCAAATAAATAAATAAAATCTTTAAAAAAAAATCATATATTGAAGAGAGTATACATGGTACATGAAAACTCATTTACGCATAAAATATTTTTCTTAAAAACATGTAAATGCAACAATGAAAACTCCCTGAACTTCTCTACCTTTCTGTATTTTTACATTCATCCATAATTCACTCACACAGAATACAAATATTTCTTCTTTTTTTTTTAAAGATTTTATTTATTTATTTGACAGAGATTACAAGTAGGCAGAGAGGCAGGCAGAGAGAGAGGAAGAAGCAGGCTCCCCACAGAGCAAAGAGCCTGATGTGGGGCTCGAGCCCAGGACCCTGAGATCATTACCTGAACCGAAGGCAGAGGTTTCAACCCACTGAGCCACCCAGGTGCCCGCATTTCTTTTAATCAATAGGGGAAAATATGAGGCAGATAGGTGGGGCCCAGTATCTACATCTTCATGATTATTACAGGTCATCTAGTGCCCAGCTTGCAGGATTTTATGGGGGTTGAAATCGCTTCATATATGGGCAGTTGCCAACATGTTGCACCATAACCCTTATGAACACAAAATCAGTGTTCAGTCAGCATTGCAGTAATCAATGTATACACGTTGTTTTCCAAATAGAGACTTGCTCAGATGTTAGTACATTTACTAGTCTTATTTCTATAAACTTTAAAGTGCTGTGAAAGCTCGTGGTTTTTCAGGGTGGTGATGGTGGTCTTTGCTGGGACCAACAATAAACTCACAACAGTGAAAAGTAAATAGTAAATTTTTCACAGGAACTCAGCAGGAAATGTTTCTGTTGACATAAGATGGTGGGTGTGTGGGGCTCAGGTGTGCTCTGCCTGCATTCTCCAGTGTAGCCACTAAACGTGGGACCTCAGGAACAGCCTCAGCACTAACGAGGAACTTGTGAAAGGTGCCAGTTCCCAGACCCGATTCCAAACCTGCAGAATAACCATCTCTTCTGTGGAACCTGGAACACCAGGTGATTTCTATGCCCATTGAAACATGAAAGCACATCATTGCTTACCAGCCTGGGTTTATGGTAAAGATCCCACTGTGTGTTTTGAGAACCACCATCACCTGTGCTCTGCCAGAGTGTGTCTATGGGTCAGGGGGAGAGCGTCAGTGCCGCGTTAACTACGTGCTCCAGGTGATTCTCAGGGAGACCAGGGGGAAGCACGAGGATTCAAAAGTACATCTGTGAGTTCTTTCTGCAGTTGGAAGGGGCAGGTCACGGCAGCCCAGGCTCCCCGTGCTGTGGCAGGATTTGTGGTTGTCTCTGGGAGTCGAGGACATCTGAAACCCGGAAGGAGAAACACACTTGTAAGTGTCCACTTAGCAGCTCCTTTTTTCTGAGTCCTTCCTCTGACAAAGGAGAGGTGGCCTTTTGTGCAGTTCGAGATCCTTCTGCCTCTGAGCTGATGATAGTGGGTGAAGAGGCTGTACCAAAGACTTAAAAGGCTTAAAGGTGAGATTTCTCTATATTATCTCACCCGAGAAAGAAACCTGTAACAGAAGGGAGAGGAAGAAATGGCTGCTTCTCAGTTTGCTGCTTCTCAAATCTTTTGACTTAGCTCAGGGCAGTGTTCTCATTTTTTACTGGAATGTCATGTATTTAGAATTTATACACATTTACTTCTCTAGCTCTGGTGAAACTGCCTGCTAAATGTATTTTCCACTACTGTTTATTCTTTTTTTTTTTTTTAAAGATTTTATTTATTTGACAGGGAGAGATTACAAGGAGGCAGAGAGGCAGGCAGAGAGAGAGAGGAGGAAGCAGGCTCCCTGCTGAGCAGAGAGCCCGATGCGGGACTCGATCCCAGGACCCTGAGATCATGACCTGAGCTGAAGGCAGCGGCTTAACCCACTGAGCCACCCAGGCACCCCTGTTTATTCTTTTAATGATAGTCGAAGTCAGCCCTTTAGGATATTTCCCTCTTACATCCCTGGGCTGTCTCTCCATTCTCTCCAACAAGGTTTTCTATGCAGCATGAATTCCTACCAGGAACTCATGATCTGGAACTACTGAAAATATTCACTTTGTGGCAAATTAATATGGGGATGAGTTAAAACCCAAGATTCTTACTGGAGGTGGGTCAGATTTCAGGATCCCAGTGAAAGAGGAGAATACATACCATTGAGGTCCTGTCTGGGTGTGGCCCAAGTCTATGGAAACTAGATGAACATATACAAGCCCCATGGTTATTAGGCCCAGAACAAGCCAAAGTTTGGGGACAGACTTGCTTTCTAGCTTGCTTCAAAGAAAGACTTACTGGTGCACCTGGGTGGCTTAGTGGGTTAAGCCTCTGCCTTTGGCTCAGGTCATGATCCCAGGGTCCTGGAACTAAGCCCCGCATCAGGCTCTCTGCTCAACAGGGAGCTGCTTCCAGCTCTCTGTCTGCCTGCCTCTCTGCCTACTTGTGATCTCTGTGTCAAATAAATAAACAAAAGCTTAAAAAAAAAAAAAGACTTACTTTTTGAAATACATTCAAGATTATAGGACATGAGAGCAATCTGTCTTAATTTCATAAAAATACTTTATTTTCACAATTGGAATCTACGATTTGTTGGGGTTTTTTTGTAAACAGTATCATGGCAGTGGTAATTCTTTCTACATGCTTCATGCCATCGATACCAATTTGTCTTGTTATAGCTGATGTTCAATTTGTTGACTTGATTCAGGGTTTCTCTGCTGGATGCCCCCAGACAATGAAAGCTCTAACCTTTGTTTACTGGAGATCCTGGCCTTTGCAAATAAAAGTTCTAAATTAGTCATGGACCTGTAAGTCTCCATTTTATTCTGTACAATGTCACAAGTGTTCTCTCCTTTATTGCTTTTCTTTTTAATTTTTAGCAAAAGGAAACAAGTATAATTACTCTATATTTACATGTCAAAAATATGTAGTGTGACTCACTACAAATGACAAATTATGTGATCTTTTAAAAAAATTAACATGTAATGTATTATTTGCTTCAGGGGTACAGGTCTGTGAATCATCAGTCCTACACAATTCAGAGCACTCACCATAGCACATACCTCCCAATATCCACCACCCAGCCACCCTATTCCTCCCCCCACCCTGGTCCCTAGAAACCCTCAGTTTGTTTCCTGAAATTAAGAGTCTCTAATGGTTTTTCTTCCTCCCCAGTCCCATCTTTCCCTTCCTACCCCTCACAACATACCCCCCCCACCAAAGTCCTCATATCAAAGAGATCATATGATAATTGGCTTTCTCTGATTGACTTATTTCACTTAGTATAATACTCTCTAGGTGTATCCACAACATTGCAAATGGCAAGATTTCTGTTTTTGTTTTTGTTTTTTTTTTAAATGGTTGCATAGTATTCCATTGTACATCCCCAACACCCCCACCCCATCTTCTTTATCCATTCATATGTCGATGGACAACTCAGCTCCTTCCACAGTTTGGCTATTGTGGACATTGCTGCTACAAACATTTGGGTATACGTGCCCCTTCGGATCACTACATTTGATTCTTTAGGGTAAATATCTAGTAGTGCGATTGCTGGGTTGTAGGGTAGCTCTATTTTCAACTTTTTGAGGAGCCTCTGTACTGTTTCCCAGAGTGGCAGCACCAGCTTGCATTCCTACCAACAGTGTAGGAGGGTTCTCCTTTCTCCACATCCTTACCAACATCTGTCGTTTCCTGACTTGTTAACTTTAGCCATTCTGACTAGTTAATTTTAGCCATTCTGACTGGTGTGAGGTGGTATCTCCCTGTGGTTTTGATTTGTATTTCCCTGATGCCAAGTGATGTTGAGCACTTTTTCATGTGCCTGTTGGCCCTTTGGATGTCTTCTTTGTAGAAATGTCTGTTCCTGTCTTCTGCCCATTTCTTGATTGGATTATATATTCTTTGGGTGTTGAGTTCGAGAAGTTCTTTATAGATTTTGGATATTAGCCCTTTATCTGATATGTCATTTGCAAATATCTTCTCCCATTCTGTCAGCTGTCTTTTGGTTTTGTTGACTGTTTCCTTTGGTGTGCAAAAGCTTTTGATCTTTATGAAGTCCCAGTAGTTCATTTTTGCCCTTGCTTCCCTTGCCTTTGGCGATGTTTCTAAGAAGAAACTGCTGCAGTTGAGGTTGAAGAGGTTGCTGACTGTGTTCTCCTCAAGGATTTTGATGGATTCCTGTCTCACATTGAGGTCTTTTACACACTTTGAGGGTTTTTTTTGTGTATGGTGTAAGGAAATAGTCCAGTTTCATTCTTCTGCATGTGGCTGTACAATTTTCCCAACACCGTTTGTTGAAGAGACCGTCTTTTTTCCATTGGACATTCTTTACTGCTTTGTTGAAGATTAGTCCACCATAGAATTGAGAGTCCATTTCTGGGATCTCTATTCTGTTCCATTGATCTATGTGTCTCTTTTTGTGCCAGTACCATACTGTTCTGATGATTCCAGATTTGTAATAGAGCTTAAAGTCTGGAGTTGTGATGCTGCCAACTTTGTTTTTTTTTCAACATTTCTCTGGCTATTTAGGGTCTTTTCTGGTTCCATATAAATTTTAGGATTATTTGTTCCATTGCTTTGGAAAAAAGTTGATGACATTTTAATAAGGATTGCATTACATGTGTAGATGGCTCTAGGTAGCATAGACATTTTCACAGTATTTATTCTTCCAATCCATGAGCATGGAATGTTTTTCCATTTCTTTGTGTTTTCCTCGGTTTCTTTCATGAGTACTCTATAGTTTTCTGAGTACAGATTCTTTGCCTCTTCGGTTAGGTTTATTCCTAGGTATCTTATGGTTTGGGGTGCAACTGTAAATGGGATCGACTCCTTAATTTCTCTTTCATCTGTCTTGCTGTTGGTGTATAGAAATGCAGCTGATTTCTTTGTATTGCTTTTATGTCCTGACACAATCCTGAATTCCTGTATGAGTTCTAGCAGTTTTGGGGTAGAGTCTGGAATTTATATACAGCATTATTTTTATGATATCACAAGTTCTTCTTTGTACAGTTAAAACATGTAATGCATTTTATTTTGTAAAATTGCCTTACATATTTGTATTACTTTAGTATTTAATAGATAAATGTTATTTTGAGTATCATTTAGGGCTTTGACCTTTAACATTTTATTTATTTATTTAACAGAGAGAGAGAGAGAGATCACAAGTAGGCAGAGAGGCAGGTAGAGAGAGAGGGGGAAGCAGGCTTCCTGCTGAGCAAAGAGCCTGATTCGGGGCTCCATCCCAGGACCCTGAGATCATGACCTGAGCTGAAGGCAGAGCTTTAACCCACTAAACCACCCAGGCACCCCTTTGACCATGTTCTTATTAAGAGCTTCCATACACAAAACATTCTCCAATCTCAAAGAGGGAACAAAGTCTGGGTGGTCATACCAAGGAGACACAGAACATGACCATCATTGTTTTAAATTTGGAAGGTTGGCTGGGTTGGTAATGGTTTTAATAATGTGTCCATGCATCTAGCCAAAACCCAGAGTACAGCAGCCTATCCAGCCTGAGGGAAGCCATGGTCACAAGTTAGAGTCACATAGACATTTGGTCCCAGCCAGGAATCAGCCATTTGATACTGGTCCTTCTTTAAGTGCAGTCAGGATTATCAAAGGCTACTTGGTTTTGAAGGGCCATCCTGTGAATCTGGGTAATAATTTCAGGTCCATATTTGATTGAGGAGTTGTAACTTGATAATAATCCCCCTTTTCTTCAAATTGCTGCATAGGTATAGAGGACTAGGAAGGCATATTCGGAGCCAATGTAAATATTAATTTTTAAGGCTTTTGCTATTTGTAAAGCACAGGTGGGTATTATTAACTTTCCTTTTGGGGGACACATATTTGCTGACAGGGCTTTGTCCTCAACAGTCTAAGTTAAGACTGACTATAGCATACCCAGGTTTTCTTACCCCCTTTTCCATGAAACTGCTGCCTTTGGTAAATCATTTGCATTTTTAATAGAGTCATCTTTTATATCTGGAAGACAAAAATAAACAAAATCAGTAACTTCTGAACAGTTATGCTCTATAGAAGTTACAATGGTCAGGTCTAGGCATAAGGGTAGCTGGGCTTTAATTTTGACAGGTTTAAGTATTATTTTAGGCATATGTATAGCATGTATTTAATAAGTCAGTTTCCCATCATCCACTGGTGGCTTTTGGCTGTGAAGTTCTTACAGTCAGGGATTGTCCCATAGTGAGCTTTGAGGCTCCTTCTACCAAGAGGGCTGTTATATGCTTGGCTGTTTGTTAGCAACTGTACCTCAACAGAGGTGGCTTCTAAGATAAATATGACTATGAGGGATGAAACCATTAAGAAGCCCTTTTTGTTTGAGGTCCAGCCTTCACAATATCGTAATTTCAAGGAATCGCTGGCAAGTGGGAAAAAACTTTTAAGAGATAAGGGCATCCCCAAGTACATTATCCAGTCATAAAAATGGGAGATAATGGATGACCCTACTTAAGTCCATAGTTACACCACTCCATGGATTAAGTGCTGGCTTTTAAGGAAGGATTTAAGGAGGGATTTTGTCATCCCAGCCCCACAAAATTGGTCAAGATGCTAGCTGAGTTCTACATTTGTTGGGGAATTCATCCCATTTTCCAGTTTTTAAAATACTCATATGCCCATGGAGTCCTGGTGTTATTTCCACAGAACAAAAAGCATGAAGATTATGTGTGAGCTATTGTGTAGAAAGAGAAAAGCTATTTCTCTTAAGTTTACCTCAAGTTGTCTAGCTTAGGCAAACATTTAAGGATAATCCAAACTAGGATGTAACATCCATAAAGGTGGGTTACTGAAACATAATTTTTCTCTCTAAAATTACTATCGCGGCCAGCACGACGAATCAACCAGGGTAACCGTGAGGGCTAAGAGGATGATGAAAAAAAGAGACAAAGAGATGGGGGCAGGAGGGACACTGAAGATGATGTCCAACAGTGCCAATTTTATTCCACATCTTACAAGCATTTATAAGGCAGATGAGAATAGAAGGAGCATTACATCAGTACATAGTTAGATGCCCATAAGTTTCTATAACAAGTTTGCATTTAATACAAGCAAACCTTGTGATGCCAGGTAGTTTCGGCTAAAGCCATTAGCAAGACAATCAACCAGGGAGTGGGTTATGGGAGGTACAGAACAACAAGGATTAACTAAGAATTTGGGACCCTGGCCACATTGTTCCCTACTGTAGGGAGAGTGTGTGGGAAGTCACGTAGTCGAGCGCACGACACATAGCACAGACCCTTTCTCAGTGCACTCAACTTTCCCGTCCTTAACCTTGTCAAGGTGTCCAGACTTTGAAGGAGACACAAGTCAGGGCCTGGTTTGGTCCTCGACTCCAACCATGCCGTAGCCTCTAACAAATTACCCTCATTTCCAGAGATAGCCAAATCAAGACTAATCTGTTTGCAAAACAAGTCCAATTTTAACAAACTTGGCCTAATGATTTACAAAAGCTCAGCAAGAATAATGATCATATATAGAGATTTTTTTTAAAAATTGCTTTGCAGTACGTTTTTCCAAGGAACCTCTAGGTGGAACTTTTAGCAGACTCTTCTGGCCAGAAGCCACGCCCAGTACTTACCATCAGACAGGTGTGCAGAACCTGCAGATCTGAGTGACTTTCTCATCAGAAGGTCCACAAAGTTTCCTGATGTTCCTGTACCTGCCAGGAAGTGACATTCTTTACTTACTTGGTGAGACTGCTGGGAACTCTGTATGCAGGGTTATCAGCTCAACTTTTCCAAGGGAATTTATGGCTCCAGGGTTCATAGAGTCAACCTTAGTACTTTAAAGCTGTTTGGTCATATCTGAGTCTATGCATGTCTTTCTCAAATATGACATTCCTGTCAAAGCCTTGGTAAAATAATCAACATTTCCAATGGTGTCCTTTTACAAGGAGAAGAGATTCTTACTGAACTTCTGGAAATGACTAAGATTGCCATGGAAGAAAGAATACTTATTGAGACCTTTGTAATTTCAGAAGGTTTAGGTAGAGAGAAAAGTTAACTGCTTCAGTTTGTTTTATTCTTTCTATATATCACTGATGTCTTAATGATGTGCTTTTGGAATACAGGTGAGGTTCAGTGGGGTGGAGTCCAGAGCCAACGATGACCAAGAAAGAATTCTTGAGACATTGTTGGTGTCAAATGGTTTATTAAAGCATAGGGACAGGACATGGGCAGAAGCAGCAGTTCTTCTGAAGCAGATCTTGTGAAGGGTGGCTGATTCTTTACTATGGGGTTGGGGGAGGCAAGGAAAAAGGGAGGTTTTGGAAAGAACTTTCATATGCTAAAGAAGGCTCACAGGATACCAGAGACCTTGCCCCAGTTAAGGTTGTTTACCCCTTTTCAGTAAGACATTAACACGAAGATAGTTGGGAACTTCCTGGAGGAACATTACACTCTGCCTAGCTTCAAGTATCTGTCAGTGGACTGCAGATTATAAGGATATTTAATTATATCTACGTTTCCTTCTGGAAGCTAGGTTATTAATAGAAATGCTTTGTTCTTGTAAATTGCTAAGACATTTGTGAACCAAGGGAGACTCATGTCTTGCAGGATTGTGAACTCTATAAGCTTAATTATTATTATTATTATTTCCCTTAGCTTTAGGGCAGCCAGGAGTGTGTGAGGAATAACACATATACCCCATGGGCGGGGTGGGGGGAGTTGTGGGTGTCATTTTCTGCTTTGACCTCAGCTTGCCTTCTGTTCCCTCATCATTAAGAAAATGTTTTCTTAGTTTGAAAGAGTAAATATTAGAGTACCAGCAATGTTTCAACCAAGAGTTTACAAAACTATAATCTTTTAGTTCATTTAGTCACAGTTACTATTCTTGTTTAGTCTGAATGATGTGGGAAACAGGAAGAAGAGTTATTAAATTTTATTTCCTTACCACCTAGAGCCCACTGACAAGTCCTTGAAACAGGCAGAGTGACATTCTTCTAGGGACTCAACTGCCTCCACCTTAATACTTTGCAAAGGGCAAAAGGCAATCCTAACCTGACCCCTCCCCCAACCCCAACCAGGATCCTGTAAGTCTACTTTAACATATAAAAATTCCTTTGGAAACTTCCTTTATCTCTAAACCCTCCAAGATACACAGTGGCAGTCAACCCCAAGCATATGGCCCACTGATATACATCTGAAGTGTCTTGTGAGTAAGATTCTATTAGATGGTAATATATGACCTTTTCCCAACAACAGCTAGCCCCTCAAGATCCTGGAAACCTTGCTTCCAAAATTCCTTAGACACTGACACTCTCCATGATCCCCTCATAACTTGCCCCCTCCTCCCAACCTGGGGGCAACAGCAGCTCTTCCTGCCCATGGGTCCTGTCCCTGTGCTTTAATAAACCACCATTTTGCATCAAAGACGTCTCAAGAATTCCTTTTTGGTCATCAGCTCTAGACTCTACACCACTGAACCTCACTTATATTCTTCATCATGAATGCAGTTCTAGTTAGTTCTGGCAATTCTTACCCATTTCAGTTTTAATCTGAAAGATATTGAATGCCTGTATTTGTCCTAAAGTCCTCTTTATGAATCTTCTTGAAGATGAAACTCATTTTGCAAGAAAATAGGAACAATTAGAAAAGAGAAAAACTCAGAATCGACATGGTTCAAGATCTGATGAGATGAGAATTTACGATAGAGCTAGCGAGGAAATTGGGTTATTTCTGTAACACTTCATAGAACACTTCAATAATCAGATATTAAGTGATGATTTTATATTAAAACATTAAAACTTTGGGAATTGCATATCCTCTCTAGAATAATTACAGCATTTATCCAAATGCAACCGAAGGCTCATCATTTGTTTACCAGTGCTTCCAGAGTAACTTCACATGCCAAACAGAAAGACCTACTGAGTTAGACTTCATTTACAATTTAATTCTTGGGAAATTTGTTAAAACCTTTAAGTTTTAAAGTACATGCCTAAATAGAATTAGGGATCATCAAAATAGAATTAGGGATCCCTAAATAGAATTAGGGATCATCAAAGAAATTAGGGATTATCAAAGATAACAGAGAAAAAAAACTTTATATATATATAAATATATAAATGTATATATATTTTTTAAGCACGAGCAGACCAACAATTCAAGAAAATTTTGCCTTTTGAACAAAGAATTTCAATCTTATACCACTGTACTTTAAAAATCGTTTTTTAAAAAATTCGTCTATCCTGAACATACCCAAAATTCCTCTTTAAAGATTTCCCTTCACTGTTACAGAACCTGAACTGAGTCCTGATGGAAGAACCAAATCGCACTTGGAGACCTTGTAGGATGGGAGGTGTATTTAACATGGGCAGGCTCAGAGGACAGTGTTTGCCAAAGATCTGAGCTCAGAGCATGAGCAGGGAGGGGAATTTATACCCTTCTACTTCTGCATACTTGGTACTTTTGACACGTGTGTGAGAGAGGGTAAGGAAGAAGCCTGAAGGACTTTGAGACAGGGACTGGAATGCCGTTGTTAATTTGGTCAACCATCTTAGACTACAGTTTTTCCCTTATCACCACAAATATATTACAACTTTCTTCTACATTCAGATTTTGTCCCAAGCCAATTTTTTCCCCAAATAACCACCTTATTTCAGACAAAATTACCTTTTTAGTCTTCAAAAAAAATGTATTCCCATTCCTTTTATCTTTCGTACATATCTCCTACTTTTCTACATACAGTGTGTCTTCCATTATTTCCAGAAGTTTTAGTTATACTTAGCAACTTTTGAACTCCTAGAAACCTTAGTCTCCAGTGACAACTAAGTAGTAACCAACTGTCAACTGTCACACCAGAATTCTTTAGATAGCAAATCTGTGAATCAGTTAAGCATGAAGCATGTTTACCCACAGACTCAAATATCCTCCGGTTTTTCCAGTAAGTGACCAAAAGCACAAACCTATGTCCAGTCCTCAAGCCTTTAGCACTTTATCCTATTTGAAAAGACCAAGATGTCCAATGAATTCAATCCCATTTATCATCCAAGCAAAAGTTTGAAGTTTCAGGTTACCAAAAACTTCGATGAAAGCTATCTTAACAATTTCCTGTGAAAACTTTGAGAAAAGACAAGATTAACCATTACATGTGTTTATTGCTAACAAACTGCAACAGAGATAACATGGCTTATCTGACCTTCAGTAAACCTCCACAGAATAAAAGTTTCATGTTTACTGCTGATAACTTAGAAGACAGGTCTATCTTAATTAAACCAACAAACTTGGTTTAGTTTTGTTTGTTTGTTTTAGTTTTTTTTTTTTTTTTTTTTTAAACTTAAGTACTGAACTGTGTTCCACCTGGGCCCACCCCATTTTCAATTTTTATCTGAGACCAGTGGGGAAATCTGGAGTGGGAGGTATTAAGTCCAGGGGTGCTCTTTTGGCTCATTGAGAAGGAGAGTAAGAGAAGCCAATGGTGCAGAAGTCACTGAGGATGGTTGTTCAGAAGTTCTTCAGGTCTCACCGCAGGTGGTACAGAAACAGGAAGAAGGACAGGAGGAGACAGAAGAGGCAAAGTGCTGCCAGAAGACAGAGCAAGGATCCCTGGTTCTAGAGGTCATCAAATCCAACAGAGGAGCCATCACCATGTTTTCCCACAAACCAGGGGGAATAGGCAGTCCATGTCAGGCCAGAGAAGACAGTGAATTTTCCCCAAAACAAAGGGAGAGCCAAGCCAGCACTGTTTCCTTAGTGTTGAGTATAACATCTGACTGTCTGACAAGGGAAGCTGAACAGTAAATCTAGTCAGTCTCAGAGGCTAGCTGATGGTACTGCACACAGCAGAGAATGTCCTTCAGTCCTGACAAATCTGAATATCACCTCTGGCCCCACCTAAACCACAGAGCTCGCAGCATAGTTTTGGAAAACACATGGGGGACCACGGTGTCAATGGACATATATGTGGCAGTCTGTAATCTTAGAATATGAAATTACATCCAAGATGATTGTGGGGGATCTGGGCATCTCAGTGGTTAGTATCTGCCTTTGGGTCAGGTCATGATCCTATGGTCCTGGGATTGAGCCCTGCATTGGGCTCTCTGCTCAGTAGGGAGTCTGTTTCTCCCTCTCCCTTTGCCCCTACCCCCCCATGTTGCTGGTGCTTGCTCTAATAAATAAAACAGAATCTTAAAAAAAAAAGAAAAAAAATATGACAAATGTTTTAAACCAGAAGTTGCCATGTCCCTGGGATATCTCTAGAAGAAATGACAAAATAGTTGGCTACCTTCAGATGACTGAGAATAAAACCTCTCAAACTGGTCTTCATTCCATTTCAGTAAAGGAAGAGGTACACATACAAGAGAAATTCTGCAGACGTCAGATGAAAAACTGGACCAGACAGATCATTCCAGTAATCAAATGCACACAGGTATTTGTTTTCCAAGGCTCAATATTCACATTCAAATAGAGAGGACTCAGCATGAAACATGACCTGTGGACTATCTTTGACCTGTGGACTATCTTTTCAGGAAAAATAAAATCCAAAATAGTCACTAGTATCTGGCACATTCCTCTACATAAAATGTACAGTGTATGTCTGACAATTACTAATGCTTTATCTACTGTAATGTATTTAAAGTTCTTTTGATTCTATGTGTTAATACTAATACTATTGTCCTTTTATGGACAGAAGGGATTTAATGAAGGTTTAGTTAGCCTCTCAATATTGGTAGAGTCAGTGTTTAAATATGGATACCCTAAAAATCAACATGGGAAACTCAGGTCAAATGCCCTTCCAGAATGTGACCTGTTTTTGGATTCTCTTTCCTCTTTGACACTCAATGGCTCACCCAGATGTCTTCACACAGAACTTCCATGAACTGAGACTTCAAACTGAAAATTCCAGGCTACATCACACACATGTAGCCCGAATGGCTTTCTGGCTGACTACTGAGAACCAGAGACAGAAGTCAGGTGTCCGAGGTAAACACACAGGAAATTCCCAGGAATGAGATCACTTTCACACCTGGAGAAGCAAGACTATACACCTGTGTATCTGACAACATTTTGTATAGCTACTACCTTGCCTGAAGAACACAACTATAAATGTGTCCCCAAACATTGGTTCTCAACATCTTCCCTAGACAGGCACTAGAGATTATGTAAGAAAGGCAAGTTGGGGGAGAGGGGTTGTACCCCAGGACTACTGACATGGGAATGTGGGTATAGGCACAACAATCCAAGATTTACAGATCCTCCAAGCGATTCTGACTCAGGCTAAATTCAACAACCTCTGCAGGAACTAAGTCACAGGTCAATCCTGAGTTATCCACACAGAAGTCACTCTTAGAAGCCCACTATGCTTGTGGCCATTTTACCATTGTGACGCACAAATGCGACATACACAGCACACATTTTCTTTATTAATAAGTGCATCTGACTCTAACAAAGTCTGTCTTGGCTTCCTCCTCTTCCATCTCTCTCTTCTCTCTACCCTCCTTGAGCTTGCTGAGATCACCCCAAATACACTTCAGTTCACATTCCTGAATGAAAGCAATCCAAATTTATGTTAATTAGAACAGAGGTGCCTGGGTGGCTCTATTGGTTAAGCAGTCACTTGGTTTCAGCTAAGGTCATCATCTCAGGGTTCCGGGGTCAAGCTTCAAATAGGGCTTTCAGCTCAGCCAGTAGTATGCTTCAGGATTATCTTTGTACCTACTCACTTCCTCTGCTCTAAAATAAATAAACCTTTGGTGCACCTGGGAGGCTCAGTGGGTTAAAGCCTCTGCTCTCGGCTCAGATTATGATCCCAGAGTTCTGGGATTGAGACTTGCATCAGGCTCTCTGCTTCAGTGGGGAGCCTGCTTACCCCTACCCCTCTGCATGCCTCTCTGCCTATTTGTGATCTCTGTCAAATAAATAAATAATAAATAAATAAATATTTATTAAAAAAATAAAGTGGGGCTCCTGTGTGCTCTGTTGGTTCACCATCCAACTCTAAGTTTCAACTGAAGTCAGGATCCAAGGGTTGTGAATATAATCACAATGCCTGGGGGTGGACAATACCAGAGAGCAGAAATGGAAAAATCAGGATACCTGAGGGTATCTAACATATTTTATAAGACCTGAGTGTCTACCTACTCACTGTATACATAACACAAAACATACATTATCTTTTCTATATGTACACAACCTTTTCATTATATAGCTGACCACAAAACAAAGGTACTGAAAAATGAATTTTCTTCAATTGATGCAACGTTAAATATGACTATAACATGCTAACCAAGTCATCTTTTCTCTCAGGCTGGTAGGAGTAGAAGGACATATGGACTGTGAAACAACCCAGGGACAGCTAGCCCCCAAACTGGGTAGGCTGTTTAAAGCAGAAATTGTCCCTATGGTGACAGGTGACCTGCTTCTCAATCAATGCCTTTCACATAGCTCAGAGCACTGGACTAGACTCATCATGGGGCTGAGTGGAAGCTCCTGCCAACCTCTGGTCAGCTTCCTTGGAAGGTCAGCTTCCTTGGAAGGTCACCCATCTATACTAGAAGAGATCTGTGTTGGGGTTATATTCCTGGGATACCAATGCTCTGTGGAACTACAACACACACCGTGCTGGTTCTAACTAGTTGCACCCAGAAGCCTTTCTTCATCTTCAGCATCTACTCAGTCATGTGATATCTTCAAACTATGGACACAATACTTAAATCCTCCAATATCCCCCCCCCCCCAGCCCACACACACATCACTCCATGAATCTGAGCCTGGAAAAGTACAGTTATCTCTGTCATCCAATAGCAACTGGTCCTCAGGAGCACCAGGGAATTCTCAATCACAAGAAAAACACCTGACTTCCCATAAAAACACCATTCAAGAAGAACACATCTCTGTCACATGGGCTCATCATGAGTAGCTCCCTAAGGCCTTGCAGTGACCAAAGTAATTCCTCACATTTCAAGAGTTCTCCATATTTGATTTTCATAGGATTTAACTTCCTCTCAAGCTGTGTCATCATGTTTTATCACTCCTCCCAACACTCCTCCCATCACTCCTGTTCCCATTGATGGCATTTTCCTATGCTTCCAATGAAGTGGTGACAAAATTGTATTTAAATCTCAGTTATGGCCTCAAATGATCCTGTTACTAACCTTTTACCATTGAATTGGAAAATTCCAAGCTACTCCTAAGGACCTGCAAGGGCCTGCAAGGTTTAGATGAGAGGGGGAGACCAGTGACAGTGGGCTTTCCAGAACATAGGAATGAAGATCAGTTTTGATACCTCCATCATTGGAATGGAGATGAAGAGACAAAAGACGTGAGAGTATTCAGAAGGAAAACAAGTAAAATTTGGCCACCTGGGTGGTTCAGTGGGTTAAGCCTCTGCCCTTGACTCAGGTTATGATCTCAGGGTCCTGGGATTGAGCCCTGCATTGGGCTCTCTGCTCAGTGGGGAGCCTCTCTCTCTCTGCCTGCCTCTCTGCCTACTTGTGATTTCACTCTCTGTCAAATAAATAAATAAAATCTTAAAAAAGAAGAAAACAAGTAAAACTTATCTTTCTAGATTCAGAGTCAATAGTGTAGCCTTGGAAAGGCCACTCTCCAATGAAGACTTCATGCCAGTGATTCAGCTTAGACATGTTTCATCTCTTACCTTGGGAGGCATCATCACTACTAATAGAGGACTGATTTTTTCCCGAGGTATGATATCTACTCGGCAACAGAATACACATTCTTCTTGTGTACACATGGAACATTCTCCAGAATAGTTCACATACTGGGTCAAAAATAAGGTCTTGAATGGTACAGAAAAAATGGGATTATTCCCTGCATTTTTCAGGCCACATTGCTTTATTTTTTATCTTTTAATTTTTTAGATTTTATTTATTTGACAGAGATCACAAGTAGGCAGAGAGGCAGGCAGAGAGAAAATGGGGAAAGCAGTCTCCCCACTGAGCAGAGAGCCCCATGTGGGGCTCAATCCCAGGACCCTGAGATCATGACCTAAGCCGAAGACAGAGGTTTTAATCCACTGAGCCACCTAGGTGCTACAGGCCACAGTGCTTTAAAATTGAACTCAGTGATGAGAAAATTTGCAAGGAAAATAAATAAATGGAGGTTAAGAAAAATCCTACTAAAGAATGAATGGGTTAACCAGTAAATTAAAGAAGAATTTTTAAAAATACATGGAAACCAATGAAAATGAAAGCATGACTGTTTAGGACATGTGGGATGCACCAAGGGCAGCCCTAAGAGGGAAGTATAGAGCAATACAGGCCTTTCTCAAGAAAAAGACAAATCTCAAATACGTAATCTAACCTTCCATATAAAGGAACTGGAAAAACAACAATGACCAGCAAATAAAGCCTAAAGCCAGCAGAAGAGAAACAATAAAGATCTGAGCACAAATCAATAAAATAGAAATAAAAAACAGACCCACAGTAGAACAGATCAACAAATCTAAGAACTGTATCTTTGAAGGAATTATTGTCTGAAAAACTTGATAAACCCCTAGGAGATTTACGAGAAAGAGCAGAGGACCCAAATAAAATCATGAATGAAAAATGAGAGATCATAACCAACACTGAAGAAATAGCGACAATTATAAAATAATATTGTGAGTAATAATATACCAACAAATTAAGAAATCTAGAAGAAAAATGGATGTATTCCTCGAAAACTCTACCTACCAAAACCGAAGCAGGAAGAAATAGAAACCCGGATAGAACCATAACCAGCAAAGAAGTTGAAGCAGTAGTCAACAATCTCCCAACAAAAAAGAGTCCAGGGCTGGATGGCTTCACAGTGGAATTCTACCAAACAATTCAAGGAGAATTAATACCCATTCTTCTGAAAATGTTTTAAAAAGTAGATGTGGAAGGAAAACTTACAAGCTCATTCTATGACATTACCCTGATTCCAAAACCAGAAAAAGACCCCACCGAAAAGGAGAATTACAAATCAATATCCCTGATGAACATGGATGCAAAAACTCTCACCAAGGGCGCCTGGGTGGCTCAGTGGGTTACACCTCTGACTTTGACCCAGGTCATGATCTCAGGGTCCTGGGATGGAGTTCTGCATTGGGCTCTCTGCTCAGCAGGGAGCCTGCTTCCTCCTCTCTCTCTCTGCCTGCCTCTCTGCCTACTTATGATCTCTGTCAAATAAATAAATAATCTTTTAAAAAAACCCCAAAACTTCCCATCAAGATACTAACAACGTATTGTTAAAAAAATGTTAAAAAGATTATACACGGTGTGCCTGGATGGCTCAGTGGGTTAAGACTCTGACTTTGGCTCATGTCGTGATCTCAGGGTCCTGGGATTGAGCTCCACATCAGGCTCTCTGCTTAGTGGGGAGCCTGCTTCCCCCCTCCATCTGCTTGCCTCTCTGCCTACTAGTGATCTCTTTCTCTCTGTCAAATAAATTAATTAAAATCTTAAAAAAAAAAAAAAGAATTATTCATTAGGACCAAGTAGGATTTATTCTGGGTTGTAAGGGTGGTTTAACATCCACAAATCAATCAATGTGATTCATCACATTAATAAAGGACAAGAACCATATGATCCTCTCAACTGATAAAGAAAAAGTATGTGACCAAAACAGCATCTTTTCTTGACAGAATGCTCTCTGCAGTGTAGGGATAAAAGGAACATACCTCAACATCATAAAGGACATATATGAAAAACCCACAGCGAATATCATTGTCAATGTGGGAAAAATTGGGAGCCTTTCCCCTAGGGTTAGGAACATGGCAGGGATGTGCACTCTCCTCACTGATGTTCAGCATAGTCCCTAGAAGTCCTAAACTCTGCAATCGGACAATAAAAAAATGTATCCCAATCAGCAAAGAAGTAGTTAAACTCTCACTCTTCACAGACAACATGATATTCTATGTAAAAACCCCAAAAGACTCCACTCATAACTTGCTAGAAGTGGGACACCTGGGTGGCTCAGTCATTAAACATCTGCCTTCTGCTCAGGTCATGATCCCGGGGTGCTGGGATAGAGACCCACATTGGGCTCCCAGTTCAGTGGGAAGCCTGCTTCTTTCTTTTGCACTCCCCGACTTGTGTTCCCTGTCTTGCTGTGTCTCTCTGTCAAATAAATAAAATCTTTATTTAAAAAATGCTAGAAATGATATAGTATTCAACAAAGTTGCTAGATATAAGATCAATGCACATAAATCAGTTGCACTGCTATACACTAACAATAAGGCAAAAAAAGAGAAATCAAGGAATCCATCTCATTTATAATTGCACCGAAAACTGTAAGATACCTGAGAATAAACCTAAAAGAAGGAAAAATAAACCAAAAAGAGGGAAAAGATCTATACTCTTAAAAACTAAAGAACACTTAGGAAAGAAATTGAGGACACACACACTAACATATCTATGCTACCCAAAGCAGTCTGCACATTCAATGCAATCCCTATCAAAATATCATCAGCATTTCTCACCAAACTGGAACAAACAATCCTAACATTTCTATGGAATCAAAAAGACCCCAAATATCCTCAGTAATGATGAAAAGGACATGCAATTCTGGAAGCATCAAAATTCCTGACTTCAAATTGTATCACAAAGCTGTAACATCAAGAAAATATGGTACTGGCACAAAAACAAACACATAGATAGAACAGAATAGAGAGCCCAGAAATGGAGCCTGGACTATATGGTCAATGTATCTTCAACAAAGCAGTAAACAGTATCTAGTGGAAATTGTACAATCTCCTAAAAAAATGGTGCTGGGAAAGTTGTGCAGCCACATCTAGAAGAATGAAACAGGGCCATTTTCTTACAGCATACACAAAGATAAATTCAAAATGGATCAAAGATCTAATCATGAGACAAAAGTCCATCAAAATCCTAGAGGAGAACACAGACAGCAACCTCTGTGACCTTGGCCGCAACAACTTCTTGCTAGACATGTCTCCAAAAGCAAAGGAAACCAAAGCAAAAATGTTAGGACTTCAGCAAGATAAAAAACCTTTTGTACAGTAAAGGAAACAGTCAACAAAACCAAAAAAAACCAGATGTCCATCAACAGATAAATGGATAAAGATGTGGTGTTTGTGTGTACACACACATGTCTGCATGTATACATATATGTATACACACATATATGTATGTATATATTTATGTGAATATTTAATGAGCTATATCATATATACATACACACATATTATATACATATACATATATGTGTTATATACATATACACACATCAGGGAGACAAAGTTTGTGACGCTTGCCCACGATGGTGACTCACCCTCCCAGACACTCCATGGCAACACTGTGAGAACACTCTCACCTCTCCTCAGGAGAGAAACAAATGAGTGACCTGTGCATTCAGTGCTCTCACTACTTTGCTGCTGCCTGTGGACATGTTTCAGTCATGCCTGACACGGAAGGAGCAGGGAATGACAGCACCTTCTAGATGCACTGTGGTGGCTGCCCCGCCAAAGGGTGAGCATTTGTTCAACCAATGGAGAGACTACAGAGATGAAGACGAGAGAGGAAGGTATCGCAGACTCTGAAAAAGTAACTATATTTTGAAAACTGGGAAATCACACATTTTCAGGCACGACAAATGCCTAGAACATGTAAGAGCAGTCCCCAAACTGCTATTATTTGTGTTCATCTGTACAAAACAAGTCCATAATCCTGGGCCCAGAGGCTGCTTTTTTAAAATTCCCAAATGTCAACAGAAGATAATAAGGCATTCAAAGAACCAGAAAAATGTGTTCTAACCATATGAATGAAACAAATGTCCAATACTGGCTCTTAATTAATTAATAACTGCTGCTCTTCTTTTCCCTCTGCTTGTGTTCCCTTTCTCGCTGTCTCTGTCAAATAAATAAAATCTTAAAAAAGAGGGGGGTACCTGGGTGACTCATTAAGCATCTGCCTTCAGCTCAGGTCATGATTCCAGGGTCCTGGGATTGAGTTATACATCAGGCTCCCTGCTCAGCCTGCTTCTCCCTCTCCCACTTCGTTTATGTTCCCTCTCTGTCAAATAAATAAAATCTTTAAAAAATAGTAAATTAATTAATAACTACTTATTGTTTGAGAAAGAAGTCAAATAACCATGGTTAAAGCTGCTTGTGGAGAAAGAAGAAAAATAGATGGATAAGTAATGTTAACAGGAAAACTATGCAGGGCCAAAAGGTAAATCCAGACACAGAAACTGCAACAACCAACCAACCAACCAGAAACTGGGATTGGAAGAGTACAATTCCTGAAGTGAAAAACACACCAGCGGCTCACCCACAGACTTGAGCAAGCAGAAGAAAGATTCAACTTCAAGATCTATTGTTTTGTTCTGTTTTTTGTTTTGTAAAGACCCCTTGTTTTAAATTACCTGCTGAGAGGACCAAAGAAAAATGTGGAATAGGATAGTCTAGGCACTCATGGGACACCAGAAAGTGGTCCCATGGCTACATTAAGGGGCCCCAAAAAGAAAAGGAGAGTGAAAGGGTGCAGAGGGCTTACATGAAGTTCTAAGGGCTTGTGCTTCTCATGTATGTGGAAAGAACAAATTCAGCAAGCTCAGGAAATTCAAAGTGAGATAAATGTCAACACAGGGACACCTTGTAATTAGCCTATGAAAAAAATCAAAGGTGAAAAGAAAATTTTGAGACAATATGAAAAAAGCAATTCTTCTTATACAAGAGAGCTCCTATAAGTAGTGGGATTCTCAGTAGACCTGGTAGGAAGAACTGTATGGGACAGTGTATTCAAGCACTGAAAGATCAAAATATCCACCAAGAATACTGTATTGAAGAAAATTATTTGCCATGAAGGTAGAAATGAAGACTTTCCCACATAGAAACCCCTGTATATTTACCAGTAGTCCTGTCCTACAAGAAATATTAAAGGAAGCACTTCTAGTTGAAATAAAAGGATTATAAACAGAAACTAAAACCAAAAGACAACATAATCTAAATAATAATATATATAATATAAATATTTCCAAAATTATAAAAACCCAGTGTTGTAATAAGATAACACAGGTTGCTTTTATTTCTACCTCAAAATATTTTAAAAATCAAAGCATAAGACATCATAAATATAGGTAATAAAGCACACAACACAAAAGATAGAATTTGTGATATCAGAAACAAGGTGTGTGCAGGAATGGAGATAAGTAGAATAATTTTGGATGCAGTTGAGACTATCAGTTTATTTTTTTAAGATTTTTCTTATTTATTTGACAGACATCACAAGTAGGCAGAGAGGCAGGCACAGAGAGAGGAGGGGAAGAAGGCTTTCTGCTTCACAGAGAGCCCAATGTGGGGCTCGATCCCAGGACCCTGGGATCATGACCTGAGCCAAAGGCAGAGGCTTTAACCCACTGAGCTCCCAGGCACCCCGAGACTACCAGTTTAAAATGGTTTTTTATACCTTTCAGTTTCACTGTGAAAGCACAATGAAAATACATACAGATGACACAAAAGTCCAGGAGAATGGTACCAAAACATGTTATGGGTATAACACTGCAAGTAAGGATAAAGTATACCTGAACTTGAGACACAGGTAGGAAGTGTGTTTTTTTTTTTTTTTTTTTTTTTTTAAGATTTTATTTATTTAATTGACAGACAGAGATTACAAGTAGGCAGAGAGGCAGGCAGAGAGAGAGGAGGAAGTCGACTTCCCATGGAGCAGAGAGCCCAATGTGGAGCTCAATCCCAGAACCCTGGGATCATGACCCTAGCCGAAGGCAGAGGCTTTAACCCACTGAGCCACCCAGGTGCCCCAGGAAGTGTTTCAAAATTACTTTTCAAAAGTATCTCTCATGAAAGGAGAATAAAAATCCACCAGTAAATCGATGATGAAATTATTTCTATTATGACAACTCATGTAGGCATGATACAGTATACACTGACCACTAACCTGTGAAAGAAATACACAAGATGAGTCACAAAGTATGTATGGGTTATATTGATACAGACAAATAAAAAATGTTCTTGGAAAAGGGCAAAAAGTGGATTTATATTTGAGTAAATGCACATTGTCTTCAAATCTAGACTTAAAAATTGTTATCCTATATCAAGACACACAGTTAATAAGGAAACCAGAAGTAACTAATGTTCTGGAGAATCCCAGACAAAAGGAAGTGCATGATTATGGAATTGCAAAGCCAGAGTAAGACCAAATTGAACCCAAATTTCTACATTTAAAAACATGAATTATTTAGTAAGAAAACTATCATATAAACATAATTTTAAACTATGACTGTGTATGCAAGAAAAACAAGCATGTGAATTACTGACAGGCCATCACTGACAAATTTTAAGTTCATTAAAATTCACCAAAAAAAAAAAAAAAGTCTAATGATAATTTTACAAATAAGCACTTAAAAGACTTGCAAAAAATGTATCATGTTATTAATATATTCCTTCTTTTATCTGAATGTAAGATATAACTCATTCCTTTTTTTTCTTAGGACCAAGCAAATTAAATCCTTTCATTTCTATTTTTTTAAATACTTTACTTTTTTGACAGAGCCTACAAGCTGGAGGGGGGGGTGGCACACAGAGGGAGTGGGAGAAGTAGACTCCCCGCTGAGCAGGATTCAGATCTGGGGCTCAATCCCAGAAACCTTAGATCATGGCAGGAAGTGAAGGCAGATGCTTAATTAACTGAGTCCCCCAGACACCTTAATCTGTTCATTTCTAAATGAACACCAACAATGTGTAAAATATCCTGACAACTTCATAAAACATAAATATTTTGGATGAAATTCAGATACATTCTGAGAAAAGTACTTCTTTAATTTTTAGTGAAGTAAAAAATTTATGAATGAAAGTTTTTCCTTAAATATGGAGATTTTACTAATTACCTCACTTCTTATAAAGCACATGCCTATGTCCTATCAGAGCTTTTGATCTAAAAAAAAAAAAATGAGGACTCTTATATACAACTATTTAGAAAATGAAAACCCATAGGAAAAAGTCACAGGAGCTTCATGCAAGACAGAATTATGAACTGATGAAATTTTTAATAAGGTAGCAATTGAGACTTTATTAGTATATGTGCTGCCGAAGTGAGCACGCAATTGAGACTTTATTAAAGGCTACAACTTGTGAGATACAAATGTTCTAGGTCCCCCATGGCATTCATTTAGGTAGGAATTCTATGTTATTTCAACACTGAGGAATGGAACAGAGTGGAAATTGCTGTATTAGTTAATATTTTTAAAAAACCAACTTTTTAAAAATGACCTTATTTATTTGATAGAGAGAAAGATAATGAGAGAGGGAACACAAGCAGGGGGAGTAGGAGAGGGAGAAGCTAGCCTCCCACAGAGGAGCAGGGAGCTTGATGTGGGGCTTGATTCCAGGACTCTGGGATCATGACCTAAGCCAAAGGCAGACACCCAACCACTGAGCCACCCAGGCGCCCAAAAAAACTTCTGAAGGGAAAGAAAGCATTAGATTTTCTCATTTCAGGGAAGCGCTTTGTTATCTGATGAAGTTACTGAGTCTCAGTTTTGTAGAGTTCAGATTATAGCCTCCATAACATTGGAAAGCATAAACCAGAAAACATGTGCTATCTGTCTCCACTGTTCCTAGATTTCTGCACTAAACTAAACTAAGCTAAACTAATTAACTTTCTGCACTAAACTAAACCATGGCCCGACACATTTCTCAGAGGAGGGAAAACACAGCTTGCTAACAGCTAAACAGAGTTCACCAGAAATATGGAGATTTCTGCAGGGCCCTCAAGGCAATGGAAAAACTCTCAGATTATGGAGGCCCTCCTTGTGAATGTGATGGACCATGACTGACACTGAAGGAGAATCCTTAGAGAATGACAGACCAAGAATGTTTGATGGCATCTGCCCCTCTCTAAGAAAGAGAGAAATAACACTACAGTTCTAAACTAATTTCTATTCAGACAGCTGCTCGAACCACAGTTTAAGGTCTATCATCTTCCTTTGCATTTGGACCTCCCCTCTGTCACCCGCCTCATTCATTCCCACCCACCTGGATGGAGGATACAGTATCCTTTCTCATCACATACCTAGGCTCCCTCTTTGGTTCCAAAAAGGAGACCAAGTCTGGCTTTGACACAATGAGACCCATTTATTAGAAAGAAAGGAAAGGTGGGGCCCCTGGGTGGCTCAGTTGGTTAAGCTACTGCCTTCAGCTCATGTCATGATCCTGTAGTTCCAGATTGAGTTCTGCTCTGCAGGGAGTCTGCTTCTCCCTCTGACCCTCCCCACGCCCTTGGCTTTCTCTCTTTCTTAAAGAATGAAAGAAAATAAAAGAAAGGAAAGGAGTACTGCTAGAGATTCTAACTTTCAACTATGACTGTGTTCAGGAGAGAAGAGAGGACACTGCGAAATCAAGAACCTGTTTTCCCAAATGCTGCTGAAAAACAGCCCCTTTACAATATTAAGGAGTGATTTCCAAAGTTCACATCCTGACCTCCACTTCCAAATATGAAATACAATAATAAAAAGTAGAAATTGAAGTAGAAGATGTGGGAAGTACCCATTTTATGCCCCTCAGTATTTAGAACTGACACTCATCTACAGAAGTGATGATGTTCCCTTAAGGAAGGGAAGGTAAATCTGAAAAGGACACATCATGAAGTTGCTTCTCTACATGTAAAACGCCTACTTATTTCCCTTTCTGCCTGGATCTGAATTCCACTCATTCAAAGAGAAATCTCCAAAGAGACAGTCTTCACAGGAAGGAACAAAACCCTGAGTGGGGTGTGGGAAATCTGGAAGGAGTCTTCCTCACCCAAGAAGAGGAGGTGTCTGTAGTTCTCCAACATCACATTCCTGTACAGTTGCTGCTGAGTGTGGGTCAGGCATCCCCACTCCTCCTCAGAGAATTCTATGGCCACATCCCTGAAGGTCAGCAGTCCCTGTAATAAATACCACGGTCACCAAGTGGCCATTGACACAGTTCACGATGGTCCCTAAGATGGAAGAGGAGGTTAGTTAGTTTCCTTTATCTCATTATAGTTTAAAATCTCCACCGAAGGAGGAGCACAAACTCATTTAGGTAAAATGCAAAGCATGTAGAGAAGGGTTTTCTTGAGGCACCTGTGCCCCCTTATGTCCAGCTCTATGGAAGATGACAAGGGCCCACTTTCTTTTTTTTTTTTTTTTTTAATTTTTTATTTTTTATAAACATATATTTTTATCCCCAGGGGTACAGGTCTGTGAATCACCAGGTTTACACACTTCACAGCACTCACCAAATCACATACCCTCCCCAATGTCCATAATCCCATCCCCTTCTCCCAAACCCCCTCCCCCCGGCAACCCTCAGTTTGTTTCGTGAGATTAAGAGTCACTTATGGTTTGTCTCCCTCCCAATCCCATCTTGTTTCATTTATTCTTCTTCTACCCACTTAAGCCTCCATGTTGCATCACCACTTCCTCATATCAGGGAGATCATATGATAGTTGTCTTTCTCTGCTTGACTTATTTCGCTAAGCATGATACACTCTAGTTCCATCCATGTTGTTGCAAATGGCAAGATTTCATTTCTTTTGATGGCTGCATAGTATTCCATTGTGTATATATACCACATCTTCTTGATCCATTCATCTGTTGATGGACATCTGGGTTCTTTCCATAGTTTGGCTATTGTGGACCATTGCTGCTATAAACATTCGGGTGCATGTGTAAGGGCCCACTTTCTAAATATCTACCCTAACCCCAAATAAAAAGAAACCATTCTCCCTTGTTCTGTAAATCTCTACTTTGGAAGTTATTTACTGTTACCTCCTTATTTGCTGCAAATTGCAGGGTTTTTTTGTTTGTTTGTTTGTTTTTTGATGTGACAACCCCTACCAAGTACACTTTCTGTGACTCACCAATCAGTGAACTCATGTTAGTTCGATTATACCAGGACAACTTGTTCTGGCTTAGAAGCAGATGCCCCCAAAAGCAGGGAGCCATATTTGGGACTTGATCCTTGGACTCCAGGATCATGACCTGGGCTGTCATTTATTTAACTGACCCACCCAGGCACCCAATTGATCTACCTATTTACTTTTCATGCACACATCCATACTTTGTAAAAAAAATTTTATTTATTTATTTGACAGAGGAAGGCAGAGCAAGAGAGGGAGCACAAGCAGGAGGAGTGGGAGAAGGAGAAGCAGGCTTCCCGCTGAGCAGGGAGCCCAATGTGGGGCTCGATCCCAGGACCCTAGGATCATGACATGAGCCAAAGGCAGATAACCATCTGCCAAGCCACTCAGGCGCCCCACATCTATATATTTAGAAAGTAGTTATATACACATTAAAAGTAATAGAGTAGAAAATGGCCATGGTGACTATTATGCAACATTTTCAATGACATGACATTCATAAATAGCTTTGTGAATGGTGATTTTTCTTTTATTCACATTACCAACATAAACACATAGAATGACAGAAAATAAACAACTCTATTTCTAAGTCTACAAGGTAGAGGGCTAGAAGCAAAACGTGTTTACCTGCAGCCCAGAAGGCTGACCTATAGTCTCCGTAGTTTTAGAACCATCAAATAAGGGCAAACTGCTACATTCTCAATGGATTCGTGACTGCCTATACATCTCACCTAGAGTTAATATCGAAGTGAATAAATGCTTGAGAAATCTTGCAAAAGTAGTTGTACAAGTACAAATTCAAAGAAACACTTATGATCTTATACACCCTGAACAGCCCCCTCTTCACCAAGATTTAGCACAGAACCACGAACTTCATGCAGCCAAACTGCAGCTCTTTTTGCCCATGGATCCTCTGCTACTCAAATGAACTTCCTAAGTTTTATCATACAGGCTTTCAAGAATTATTTCTTGGCCATTTTACTTGCTTATTTCTTTATTTATTAAAAAGACATTATTTGACAGACAGAGATCTGAAGTAGGCAGAAAGGCAGGCAGAGAAAGAGAAAGCCAAGCAGAGAGCCCAGATGTGGGGCTTGATCCCAGCACCCTGGGACCATGACCTGAGCTGAAGGCAGAGGCTCTAACCCACTGAGCCACCCAGGTCCCAGTTTTTGGCCATTTTAATCCATGATTCCTCAACATGGTATTTCATTGAAAAGTTTTGTTTCAATGATCATTTGTGCTCTATTATATTTCAGGATTTTAAGACCCTCAAAATGTTAATTATGGGGATACCTGGGTAGCTCAGTGGGTTGAGCCTCTGCTTTTAGTTCAGGTCATGATCACAGGGTCCTGGGATGGAGCCCTGCATCTGACTCTCTACTCAGCAGGGATCCTGATTCCCTCTCTCTCTGCCTGCCTCTCTGCCTACTTGGGATCTCTGTCTGTCAAATAAATAAATAAATAAATCTTTTAAAAAATGTTAATTACATGATTGTTCTCTTTTTCTGAAAACACAAAGAACTAAGCAGAAGTGTATGTCCAGGGGCACCTGGGTGGCTCTGTGGGTCAAGCCTCTGCCTCCCACTAAAGTCATGATCTCAGGGTCCTGGGATTGAGCCCCACATCAGGCTCTGCTCAGCAGGGAGCCTGATTCTCCCTCTCTCTCTGCCTGCCTCTCTGCCTACTTGTGATATATATATATATATATATATATATATATCCATCAAATAAATAAATCTTTTAAAAAAACTTGTTATTGAAGAAGAAGAAGAAGAAGAAGAAGAAGAAGAAGAAGAAGAAGAAGAAGTAGTAGTGTATGTTCATGACATTAGTGTGGAAAAAAGAAAAATCAATGGGACAGAGGGCTGACTGCCTAAGAACCTCCACCCCTGGAAGTCAAATATATCAACTACACAAAGGTGAGAGCTCTCCCTGTTCAGTGCAAACAGGGATGTGGGACAGGAGCCAATGCAAGAAAGAATTCTTGAGATCTTTTTTTGATGTGAAATGTTGGGGTTCAGGAGTGAATGATGGAGAAATAATTGAGATGTGTGGGAGGCCACTGTAAGGCTTGAGAAGAGAACCAAACCAGGCCCTGACTTGTGCCTCCTTTAAAGGCTGAATAGCCAAACAAAAGGCTTAGGTCGATAAAGTTGAGTAGCACTGAGAAAGGGTCTGTGCTATGTGTTCATTGTTCTCCTACATGACTTCCCACACATTTGCTAGTCAGATGGAGACGATTTGGCTGG
This sequence comes from Mustela lutreola, assembly GCF_030435805.1. Classification (NCBI taxonomy): domain Eukaryota; kingdom Metazoa; phylum Chordata; class Mammalia; order Carnivora; family Mustelidae; genus Mustela; species Mustela lutreola. The sequence continues at coordinate 51,428,022 of NC_081305.1, forward strand.
GGTCAGAAATTCTTGGCTGGTCCTTGCTGTCCTTGCACAAGCTATAGACTACACCACTGTAAGACTGTGCTGTACTTACACAAACTAGGTCTTGAGTGGCCTTGAAGTCAGTACATCTGGTGCTAGAAGATCTGCTATTGATGTTTAGGAAATAGATAATGGGAAAGCTTGAAGGATTTTCTGTGCTTGTTGCAAACTCTTTAGTAATCAGCTAAAAATAGATACTTTTCTTATGATTGTTTCTGTTAGTTATATAATGCCTCACAGCCTTGAATAAAATTGGCACTATTGGACATCCTCCTTGGTGCTCCTCCTGCCCCCATCTGGCTCTTAATTTCTTTTCACCATCCTCTTACACTCATGTTCCTGGTTGATTTGTCGTGCTGGACATGGCAGAGATGTCTTTGGTGCAAAAAAGTGGTATTGTTAAACATGGGGAGAGGACCTGTGGGTAGAAAGAACTATATGGGTTTGTGAGCAGTGAATGATGATGTATGATCAGTGTGGGAGGGGGTTGAGGGAGCAACAGAAGTCTCTAATGAATTTGGAAGCAAGGTTTCCAGGACCTTGGAGGTGGTGTCATCACGAGGTCACATATGACTATCTTGTAAAACCTTAGTCATAGACCATTCAGATATCTATCAGTGGGCTATATACTTGGGGGATGATTGCCAACATATATTTAGGGGGTAGAGATAAAGACAATTTTCAAAGGGATCATCCTATGTTAAAGAGGACTTACAGGATTCTAGAGGTCTGGCTCATGTCAAGCTAAGGTTACTTTTTGCCTCCAACAAAACAACATTGCTCCCTTTGTGAACTCCTTAAGGAATGGCACACTGTGTCTGTTTCAAGAATTTATCAATGGGCTACAAGTAAAAGGAAATTTAATTTTATCTACACTTCTTTAATTTTGTTCTTTTCCTCAGAGAATACAAGAAAGGTACATCTGGGTGGCTCAGTTAACCGTCCGCCTTCAGGTAAAATTGTGATCCCAGGGTTCTGGGATTGACCCCCATATCTACCTCCCTGGTCACCCTCCACCACTGCTCATTTTCTATCTTTATCAAATAATAAATGTCACCTTTTTAAAGTTATTTTTAAAGTTATGTTATTATTATTGACAGAGGGAGAGACAGCAAGAGAGGGAACACAAGCAGGGGGAGAGGGAGAGGCAGAAGCACACTCCCCGCTATGCAGAGAGCCAGATGCAGGGCTCCATCCCAGGACCGTGGGATCCTGACCTGAGCCAAAGGCAGATGCTTAACCCAGAGAGCCACCAAGGTGCCCCAGCAAATATAATCTTTAAAAAAGGGAAAAAAAATGGCGCACCTGGGTGACTCAGTGGGTTAAAGCATCTGCCTTCGGCTCAGGTCATGATCCCAGGGTCCTGGGATCAAGCCCCACATCGGGCTCTCTGCTCAGTGGGGAGCCTGCTTCCTCCTCTCTCTCTGCCTGCCTCTCTGCCTACTTGTGATCTCTGTCAAATAAATACATAAAATCTAAAAAAGAAAAAAGAAAACAAAACAAAACAAAAAAAGAAACACAACAGCTTGTGCCTGTCCCCAGCGCTGCCATGGCCAGTGCCAATGGCCTTTCTCCTCCGCCCACCTGCCCAGCCCCCCTACCCGGCCCTGGGCCAGGGCCAGAATGGGGGCAGGTTGCTCCAGCTGCAGGCAGCTTTGTGCTGCTGGAGGCAGGTAAGGCTGCCTCTTGCTCAGAGGAGCTCCTGGCCCAAGGCTGAGGAGGGAGCTCCCGAGGGCACCGTCAGACCTCCTCTCAATGGCACCCCAGCCGGCTCCATTTTGTGCGGTGAGCTGGGTGGGAGACCCTGGCCTGGACCCAATTCCCAACCCGGGACTCTTAGCAAGGCTGGTGCACAGAGTCAGGGTGGGGGTGTGGGGGCTCCCAACAGCTAGCAAGGGCATGGCAGGGCCAGGTATCTTTGCCCCAGTGCCCTGGGGGGGGGGGGGGTAGATGCCCGACAGGTGTTGCATGCTGGCCTGGGGCCTGGGTCAAGGAGTAGGATGATGCAGTTCACGGTGGGTCGCAGCTCGGCACGGTGGGCCGCAGCGCACCCGGGTAGGACTGACAGTCAGCCCACCGGGGCGGTGGGGCTAGGGCCAACCTGCGAACCTGCCTGGGTAGGAACGGAGGTGCCTGAGAGGAAGGAGTAGATTTGGTCTCCCCACAGTCTGGTTTATACGTAAAGAATGCAGCCGTCTGGCAGCTTGTGGTCCCTGGACTTGCCTCAAAGGTTGAAGTTGGGTAAAGACCAGACCCCTTTTTATTTATTTATTTATTTTTTTAAAAAAATTTATAAAGATTATTTATTTATTTATTTATTTGACATACAGAGATTACAAGTAGGCAGAGAGTCAGGCAGAGAGAGAGGGGGAAGCAGGCTCCTTGCTGAGCAGAGAGCCCAATGTAGGGCTCTACCCCAGGACCCTGTGATCATGACCTGAGTTGAAAGCAGAGGCTTTAACCCACTGAGCCACCCAGGTGCCCCCAGACCCCTTTTTAGGAAGGTGTTTCTGAACACCACTGACAACACGGTTCTCACAGTATTTCATGACAACCAATGGCGATAGCGCTAGGACAGATGCTTCTCTAATAGGCACAGCTGTGCACATGGGAGGAAGCCACTATGTGATTCAGACTCATGACAATGAGCACAGCATGAATGATCCTGAAGACAAAAATGGTTCAAAAGACAGTTTCAGAGAACACGATACCTATCTTCCAACTGCAAATGTAGCAAGGATAATGAAAATGTCATACCTCAAATGGAAAAGACTGTAAAATGCTAAGGACGGTGTTCAAGAATGAGTAGTGAGCTCATCAGCTTTATAACATCTGAAGCAAATGAAAGATGCCATCAAGAGAAACAGAGGACAATCAAGGGAGAAGATATTCTTTTTGTCATGCTGACCTCAGGCTGTGACAGTTATGTTGAACTTCTTAAAATTATCCTTTCAGAAATTCAGAGAAGCTATGAAAGGAGAGAAAGGAGTTGGTGGAAGAGTCATAGCTACAGATGGACTAAGTGAAGAACTTACAGAAACTCAACAACAAAATGTTATGGTCAATACAACATATTTCTGGTGTTCAACAAATTCAGTTTTCAGGGTCTGAAGAAATGGTAGCATGGGGTGGAGAGAAGCTTAAGTCTGTATGATTCTGGAAACAGACATTAGATGGAAGTGACTGGGGAAAGAGCGCTCTTTGTACATTAAATAGCTGTAATGTAGCTTCCTAATGCTTGACTGAGGGCTTAATTCTGACTTGAGATGCTTTTTCCTGAATGATTTTAAAGAAAAATTTGGATTTTAAAGGTATTAAAATATTTTTGTTTCACAGGACTTTGTTGCTCTGTAGGACTCCTATATACATTATACATTGCAATTTATTACTGTCAGATTTGTAGAAAGTTTCTTATTTTCATTGAAGCATGTTATTTTTGTAATTCAAGTCATCAGCTGGGTTAATTTATGGTATTTGCCGTTTTGATAAAATATAAGGGTAGAGTGAAAAGAAAGAAAGACTCCAAGCAAAAGAAACTCAGGAGAAAGAAGTTTCCATCTGAAATGTGATGGTTTCTGCATATCTCTCTGTACACCTACAGTCTGTACAAATGTAAGATGGGGAATATGAACACTATAGGGAAGGAATCTAGCAAAAAGCAGGAAGCCAATAAAAGCAGTTAACATTAGGTGTATGCCAACAAATTGATCTCAGTGCCCAAGACACACCAAAGGACATGCTGTATCACTGGTGTTTTCTTCTGGTCTGAGAACAGTAATGCAGACTAGAAATCTAATTATGAAAATACAGTGGATACAAACGAAGTTAAATACCTATAGTTTCTATTGAGGCTGCTTTTAGGTGAGCAGACTTGATCAAAGGAATGGAGAAAGGGCCCCAAGCACCCCTATGGCTGAATACAGACAGGCCCATCAGGGGACCCACCTCAAAGTAACCATGGGCCCTAACCAACCACCGGGCTACTGAAGATGGGGTACAGTGACCAGAAAAGGGAAAATTGAATAAGCTCCCATAACCCTCACCTTCCCCCTTTAAACACAGCCCCCACCACTGTCTCCTTACAGACAGTCTCTCCTCTGCTGTCCTGCCTGCTGCTCTCTTGCAGTGTATTCAATAAGCTTCTCATACCTTTGTTCTTCCTCAGGTGAATTCTTCTCAGTGCCCACTTGACTGGCTTCCACCCATTCATGGACCCACATTTGGGGTCCCCATCTGATTCTCAGAGATACCACATTTAGACACCACAGTTTCCATGTACTCTAATACCTACTGTATTTTTTTTTAATTTAAATGTCTATTTTTATTTAAAGATTTATATTTTAGAAGGAGGAGGGGAGGGCCAGAAGTAGAGGGAGAGAATCTCAAAGAGACTCCCCACTGAGTAGGGAACCAGAAGCAGGTCTCATTCTAGGATCTGGAGATCATGACCTGAACTGAAATCAATAGTCCAGTGCGTGACTGACTGAGCCACCCAGGCAAACCTCTAGTGTATTCTACCTAGAACATCTTTTTCACATTCTTCTTTAAAAAATATTTTATTTATTTATTGGTTAGAGAGAGAGAGAGAGAGAGAGAGAGAGAGCACACAAGCAGGCGGAGTGGCAGGCAGAGGCAGAGAGAGAAGCAGACTCCCTGCTGAGCAAGGAGCCTGAAGGGGGACTCGATCCCAGCACCCTGAGCTCATGATCTGAGCTAAAGGCAGCGGCTTAACTGACTGATCCACCCAGGCTTCCCATCTTTTTCACATTCTAAAGGGGAAGACTCAACAATCCCCTCCCCCAACTTCTTTAATCTGAGAAACTTCGAAGTTATTCTGGACCCTATATCCATCATTTCACTTGTGCATTTTCTTACTCCTGGGATACACAGACCTGGTAAAGCATCCAGACAGACCCTAAATGAGAAATGTTTTCCCTCCCTGATAAACCAGGGCCAGACCTCATCAGCAACGGGAATCATAGACACCACACAACTTCCCCTCTGGATATGCCACCAAGGGAATATTTTCAATACTTGCAGGACTTTAATTCAAAGTGACAACTGCTGATGGCCTACTGGAGCCAGGTTGGAAAGAAGGCAGAGAAGGGAGGTAGGGGAGGTAGGGGTTATCTGGGATATAGGGCAGTAGTGTTCTAAAGACCGAGCCTATGGTATCACTTCAGAAAATGAATACTTCATTCAAGAACACATGCACCAGAAACTTCAGAACTAGAGCAATTAACATTTGCAAATTTTTTAAGGTTATTTATTTATTTATTTGACAGACAGAGATTACAAGTAGGCAGAGAGGCAGGCAGGGAGAGAGAGGAGGAAGCAGGCTCTCCGCGGAGCAGAGAGCCCAATGTGGGGCTCGATCCCAGAACTCTGGGATCATGACCTGAGCCGAAAGCAGAGGCTTTAGCCCACTGATCCACCCAGGTGCCCCAACATTTGCAATTTCTAAATGCAAGGAACTTCAGGAGAAAAACATGACTAGACTTCTGACTTGGGATGCCAGGCTTACCTGAGAACTGGCCATTTCTTCTTTCACTTTGTCTTGTAGATTTTTTTTCTCATAAGGTATTTGTAGAGAAGTCACAGCTCCATCAGGAAAAAATGCCTCTCAAGCCACTGATACAAACTCTTCATCTGTAAACTGCTCTCCTGAAGACAAGACCCTGAAATGCAGATAGACCCAACATCCTAGTGCTTTGTGTCGGAGCTGTTCAGAAACTTGGAGTTCCTACTTGAACACCAGGCCCTGAATTTTCCTTCTCTAATTCCAGGGGGGCTCCGCTCCCAAAATGCCCAGAGACAGAGAGCGCATAGGCACCATGTGCTGCATGGACCTGACCCTCCCAGACTCACGTAGCAGAGACCGTGTTGCCTCTCTGTGAGCCAAAGCCTCCTCTCGCTCTCATAAAATAACCTGAAGCCCTCGTGCTTACACCTGGCCTCAATGAGATTCACCTGGAGCCCTTAATTAATGCAACAGGATTGTTTCCACCTAAACTGACCAACAGAATCTGAGGGTGAGGCCAACAGAGAAGATCCTTTTTGAAACTCCACACATGATCCTATTGGGAAGTAATTGTGGAAGTGACCAGGCCAAGCACATTAATCAAGGCTGTGGTGGTGACAGATGAAGATCCAGGCCTTCGCTGATCAGAGTTTCTCGAGACACATTCTCCCTCTTTCTGCTACACAGAGACACCTTACAGGCAGAGCTTTTCCTTACAAATGCAAAAGTCTTCCAAAAGTAAACACAGGATTTCAGCCTTTCCTTAATCTGCCTTTTACTTAAAATAACCAGCCTAAAATAATGCTTATGCCTCACACATTTTAGGGTGACAAATTGTTCCCCTTCAGTTGGTAAATGTTTCTTTTCATAAGTAACTGCCACACATTCTGAAGTGAATGTCCTTTTTACACTCCCATCAGCGATATGAGAATTCTAATTCCTCAACATTCTCACTGAAAATTGCTGTTATCATTTTTCTTTTAGCCATTCCAGGAAATACTGAGTGGTGTCTCACTGTAAAAGATGAAGTGATCTTTCTATAGTGGTCCTCGTGACTGAAATGGGAAACCACATAAAAGAATCAAGTGGAGGGCGCCTGGGTGGCTCAGTGGGTTAGGCCGCTGCCTTCGGCTCAGGTCATGATCTCAGGGTCCTGGGATCGAGTCCCGCATCGGGCTCTCTGCTCAGCAGGGAGCCTGCTTCCTCCTCTCTCTCTCTCTGCCTGCCTCTCTGCCTACTTGTAATCTCTGTCAAATAAATAAATAAATCTTTAAAAAAAAAAAAAAAAAAAAGAATCAAGTGGAACAACAATCACATGGCTGGCGGAGCCTGGGTGGCTCAGTGGGTTAAGCCTCTGCTTTTGGCTCAGGTCATGATCTAGGGGTTCTGGGATCAAGCCCCAAATCAGGCTCAATGCTCAGCGGGGAGCCTGCTTCATTTCTGTCAAATAATAAATAAAATCTAAAAAAAAAAAAAAATCACATGGCTGCATTCATGCTTCAGCGAGACTCCATTTCAAAACTTAAGGGGAACATACACCTGGTGAGTACTGTGGAATCACTATATTCGACATCTGAAACTGAAAACATGTTATGTTAATTAATTGGAATCAAAATAAATTATTTAAAAAGATGGAAAGCCTGAGTGGCTAAGTTGGATAGGCAGCTGACTCTTGATGTGGCTGAGGTCAAGATCTCAGGGTTAGATGGAACCCCGGGATTGGCTCTGTCCCCAGGGTGGAGGGTACTTAAAAATTCTCTCCCTTTGCCACTCCCCTCCCCCAACACCACCAGTAACAAGTGTACTCTTGTACTCTCTCAAAAGAATTTTTTTTCTAAAGATTTTATTTATTTATTTGACAGAGAGAGACAAAGCAAGAGATGTAACACAAGCAGGGGAGTGGGAGAAGGAGAAGCACTCTACCCGAAGAGCAGGGAGCCCAATGCAGGGCTTGATCCCAGGACCCTGGGATAATGACCTGAGCTGAATGAAGGCAGACACTTAACAACTGAGCTACCCAGGCACCCCATCTCATAAGAATTCTTAAAAAGCAACTGTTCTATGTTAAGAGTACAAAATAAATCCTAGAATTAAGTTGTCATAAACCAAAAAGAAAAAAATTAAAAAGTTACTGTACAAGGACTGTGTATGTCAAAAAGTTAGCATTAAGAACACTAGGGGACAGGGCACCTGAGTAGCTCAGTAGGTTAAAGCCTCTGCCTTCAGCTCAGGTCATGATCTCAGGGTCCTGGGATCAAGCCCCACATCGGGCTCTCTGCTGGGCAGGGAACCTGCTTCCCTTCCTCCCTCTCTGCCTGCCTCTCTGCCTACCTGTGATCTCTGTCAAATAAATAAATAAATAAATAAATAAATAAATAAAAAGAACACTAGGGGATGCCTGGATGGCTCAGTGGGTTAAAGCGTCTGCCTTTGGCTCAGGTCATGATCCCAGGGTCCTAGAATTGTTTCCCAAGGGGGCTCTTTGCTCAGTGAGGAGCCTGCTTCCTCTCTTCTCTCTCTGCCTGCCTCTCTCCCTACTTGTGATCTCTGTCTGCCAAATAAGTAAATAAATAAATAAATAAATAAAATCTTAAAAAAAAAAAAAAAAAGAACAGTAGGAAGGAAAAAGTGAACTGACTCTTGAATACCGTGCTTTCAGTTTGCAGTGGGAGAAACAAGGCACCTGATTGGGCAGACCTCTCTTGGTAAATAACATGGCAAGTGACGACACCAGGGAAATGTATTGTTACTTGGCTTGAATTTCACCATAAACTCAATTTGGTGAGGACTAGGCATCTTCTGGTTATAATAGGTCACACAATATGAGAGGCTTTGCAGTTCTCCTTCTGTGCTTGGGTAGCAGCAGTTGTTTTCTGACTAGCAATGGGAATAGGTGTTTCTGATCTATCTAACAAATTGCAGCCCAATAGATTTCCCATTTAAAAAAAAATCACTAGGAATTCAGTTAGGAATCTACTAAAAGGAAGGTAATTTTCTTTTGTAATATTGCATGGCCACAACGCTGTGGGAGGCCACAGTAAGGCTTGAGATAAGAACCAAACCAGGCCCTGACTTGTGCTGAATAGCCAAACAAAAGGCTTAGGTCGATAAAGTTGAGTAGCACTGAGAAAGGGTCTGTGCTATGTGTTGGGCGCTCGCCTATGTGACTTCCCACACATTTGCTAGTCAGATAGAGACGATTTGGCTGGGGTCAGAAATTCTTGGCTGGTCCTTGCTGTCCTTGCACAAGCTATAGACTACACCACTGTAAGACTGTGCTGTGCTTACACAATCTAGGTCTTGAGTGGCCTTGAAGTCAGTACATCTGGGACTAGAAGATCTGCTATTGATGTTTAGGAAATAGATAATGGGAAAGCTTGAAGGATTTTCTGTGCTTGTTGCAAACTCTTTAGTAATCAGCTAAAAATAGATACTTTTCTTATGATTGTTTCTGTTAGTTATATAATGCCTCACAGCCTTGAATAAAATTGGCACTATTGGACATCCTCCTTGGTGCTCCTCCTGCCCCCATCTGGCTCTTAATTTCTTTTCACCATCCTCTTACCGTCACGGTCCTGGTGGCTCCCAAACAGGGACCTGAGCACATTCAGGAGGTGCGCACTTATAGGTAAGTAGTTACCAAATTCAGTTAAGAGGAGCCCAGTTTTTCAGGGCCACAACAGGAGTAGAATAACATGGGGCAAGGTCAATCAGTGGAACAAACTTTCTTTTTGACAGCATTGCAGGCCCTAATGAAAAAGCATGGGTCAAAGGTTACTAAACGAACCTTGCTGCAGTTCTTTGACACTGTGTCAGTGTTATGTCCATGGTTCCCAAAGGAAGGAACTGTAAGTTTAGATGCAAGTTAGGGCAAGAAATTAAAAATCAGCTTAAACTCCAAGGCCCCTCTACCTGCCCTGAAGGAACTATGAGTATATGGGAAGAAATTTGAGAGGCACTAGATCCTCAACATTCTTTTGAATTAGTGTCCATTGCCTCCCAAGAGCGTACTTATGATGTGGTGGCAAAGGGTCAAGAAGACCCCTACAAGCTTTCTGAAGATCCTATTCTCTTATCCTCTCAGGAACTTATAGAGAGTGTAACAGGATCTTGCCCTGTCTCACAACAAATTAATAGACAGGAAGCATCTTCAGTTAGGATGCTACTATCTCCACCTCTGACTGATGGAGATGAAGATGAACCAAATGTTTTCTTTACTTTGACACCTCCTGGTCCTCTGCGCTCAATGTCCCAGGGTAGCTTATATGATAGGGGACCTAAGGAGAAAAATTTAGTACAAGCAATTCCTACAGGTATACAAACCTTAGTGGCTAATCATATGCAAACTCAACCTATGATTCATTTGAACTTCAAAAGAGAGAAGGAGCTTCCATAAGTGGCTTCCCTCTTATGCAACATCCACAATTGGGGGTACCTTATAAAGATGGTGAACCTATGCCTAAGAGCATGTTTCCTCTTAATAAATATCCATATATATATTTTAAACAACTTCCTGAAGGAGCCAGGCTTTTGATAAATAACTGCACTCCAACAATCTTTACAACAAGCCCAGCAAGCTGGTGAAGATACCTCTGCCTTTTCAGTTTATCAGGTGACACAACTTGCTGATTGTCAGAGGGCATATAATAGTGTCAATTTTAAGGTATTAAAAGAGATTAAGATAGCCACCTCACAATATGGGCCTACGGCTCCATATACACTATCCTTATTGGATAGTGTAGGATAGAGGCTCTCTGCCCAGGAGATTGGAAGGTTATAGCTCAGGCCTGTCTTTCTGGAGGAAATTATCTCCTTTGGAAGACTGAATTTTTCGAAAGGACAGATGAGATGACTGTATATAATCGCCACACCAACATTCCTACTTCTTACGAAATGTTATCAGGGAATGGGGAATATGCAGAAATACAAATGCAGATTGATTACCCTGAAATAGCCTATCAACAGATTTCTCAGTGTGCTTTAAAAGCCTGGAAACAGCTGCCTTCATCAGGAGTACGCACTGAGGAACTATCAAAAATCAGACAGGGACCTGATGAACCTTATCAAGATTTTGTGGCAAGGTTACTTTAAAGCAGTAGGAAGCATAGTTATTGACGGTGAGGCAGGTACTATAATAGTCCAACAGTTAGCTTTTGAAAATGCTAATGCCACCTGCCAAGCAGCCCTCCGCCCTTGGAAAAAGACAGGAACCTTAGAAGATTACATTAGTTTATGTGCTGAAATTGGCTCTTCCTATATTCAAGGAGTCACTTTAGCGGCTGCCTTAAAGGGAGTCACTCCACAAGAGATGCAAAAGCAGATGCTGAGGGGAAAAATTAAACAAAAGTGATTACGCTTTTGAAAGACCCGTGGATCCCCTTACCCAAGAATTCAACACTGCCACAGGATGCAAACAGCAAGAGGTTCTTTATTGTTACGCAGGCGCCTGCGGGTGGTCAGCGCGCGCCTGCGGGTGGTCAGCAGCTCCTGCTAGCTGAGCACACCTGGCTGGGGTGGTGCAGGATTTTTATAGACAGGTACATACAAGTCCCGGATGGGACAGGGCCGATTGGCTGACAATTTGAACATTTGAAAAAAGGCATACTTGGTGTTAGTGGATTGGCTTTGGAAGACCCCCCCGCGCGCGAAGAGAAAGGCGGGAAGGGGAAACAAAGAGGGGAAGTTTGACCTTATTACTCAGCAGAAAGACATCCTGTCTATGTGACTATGCAGCCCCCTGTTTACGTGACCTACGTGACCTTGCAGCCCCCTTGCCTGCGTGACCATGCCTTGGCTATTAGGAGAAGGTATCTTGTTCAAACAGGAGACAAGTGTCATGCCCTAAAAGCCAAGCGGTTACAGAAAGGCAAAAGAGCAGTTACATTGAATTCAACCCTGGGGGAAGGGTCTTTTCACTGCAAGGGGAGGAGGGGGACTCTTACACAACAAAAGAGCAGTTAATTAGTTAACGACGGGGGGGGGGGGGTCTTTCACTTTCAATGTGGCCAGCCAGGACATTTTAAGTTTCCATGTCCACAATTAACAGGGGCCACCACAACTATGGGAAAGAAATCCCTTCCTTCTTCCATATGTCCTAAGTGTCAGAGAGGCTTTCACTGGGCTAATGAATGCCGTTCTCGACGAGATAAATTTGGCAGTATAATTCCAGGAAACTTGAAGCGGGGCTTGCTGCAGCCCCAACAAACAATAGCAGCCATGATTCCACGGTCACTCGCATCAGAGCAAACACCTCTGACCTCCCTGGCATCGACAAGTTACACCGCGGTACCCCCTCCAGCGCAGGACTAGATTTAGACCCTGATACTCCTGTTTATATGGAGGCAGGTGAGCCCCCTAAGGCAATTACTACAGGGTTATGGGGACCCTTGCCTAAAGGAACTTGGGGTCTATTATTAGGAAGATCTAGCTGGACCATGAAAGGTTTGATTGTTCATCCCGGAGTCATAGATGAAGATTATATGGGAGAAATCAAGATTATAGTCACCTTAAAAGAAGGGATTTTACAGTTACAGCCCCATATGCCTATTGCATAGTTGATTATTATGCCTCGAACTGAGATAAATAATCCTGCTGTTAAAGGTAGAAGAGGTACTAAAGGCTTTGGTTCAACGGACATTTGCTGGACTCAATTGATTCCCTCTGATAAGCCCTATATGACTTTAATGATACAGGGTCGTACTTTTATAGGGCTTATTGATACTGGAGCAGATATCTCAGTTATTGCTAAACAATATTGGCCTCATAATTGGCCCTTGACTGACTCAGACGTCCCAATTAAGGGAGTGGGACAGGCCCGATTTCCTGTTTTTAAATTGGTCCACATCAGAAGGCCATGAAGGAACTTTTCAGCCTTTTGTTTTAGACATAGATCTCAGTTTATGGGGAAGAGATGTTTTGACTGATATGGGTGTTGTCCTTAATACGGCCCCTATTTCTATACCCCAACCATCCACTGTGGTGATGGCTTTGATGCAAAAAATGGGATATAACCCAGGTAAGGGATTGGGGAAAGATTTGCAAGGAAATCCCCTTCCTGTCTCGATTAATGTTCAAACCTCTAGGACAAGACTGGTGAGCTTTCCCAAGGACCACTGAAGAACCCCCATGCACTGCCTATTGTATGGAAACATAATGACTCTGTATGGGTGGATCAGTGGCCCTTGCCTAAGGAGAAGTTAGAGGCAGCAGCAATTTTAACAAATGAACAGTTGCTTTTGGGTCATTTAACAGAGTCACAAAGTCCATGGAATACTCCTATTTTTGTCATAAAAAAGAAATCAGGAAAATGGATATTATTACAAGATTTAAGAGCTGTTAATGCTACTATGAAACCGATGGGAGCCCTTCAACCTGGCCTTCTGTCTCTCTCGGCCATTCCTTTACAATATAAAATGATAATATTGGATTTAAAAGATTGCTTTTTCACTATACCATTAGCTCCACAGGATTGTGAAAGATTTGCTTTTTCTATTCCTAGTATAAATCATAGGGAGCCTGCTAAAATGTTTCAATGGAGAGTATTGCCTCAAGGTATGGCTAATAATTTGTAGCCATATGCCAAGAATTTGTAGCATGAGCCAGAACTCATTTTCATGCACGCTTTCAGCCTGCAGCGTACTGTATTCACTATATGGACGATATCCTTTTGGCGGCAGAATCTGAGGAACTCCTACAAAAGGCCTTTTCATTTCTCACTGTGCAACTACAGCAATATAATCTGGTAGTAGTTCCAGAGAAAGTACAGAAGATGGCGCCATTTGAATACCTAGGTTTTATCATAGAAAATAAAAAAATTCGACCTCAAAAAAAATCTCGGGGCGCCTGGGTGGCTCAGTGGGTTAGGCCGCTGCCTTCGGCTCGGGTCATGATCTCGGGGTCCCGGGATCGAGTCCCACATCGGGCTCTTTGCTCATCAGGGAGCCTGCTTCCTTCTCTCTCTTTCTCTGCCTCTCTGCCTACTTGTGATCTCTGTCAAATAAATAAATAAAATCTTAAAAAAAAAAAAAAAACTCTTCTAACACAGCCATTAAAAACCTTAAATGAGGGACCCCTGGGTGGCTCAGTTGGTTGGACGACTGCCTTGGGCTCAGGTCATGATCCTGGAGTCCCGGGATTGAGTCCCGCATGGGGCTCCCAGCTCCACGGGGAGCCTGCTTCTCTCTCTGACCTTCTCTTCGTTCATGCTCTCTATCACTGTCTCTCTCTCAAATAAATAAATAAAATCTTAAAAAAAAAACCTTAAATGATTATCAAAAACTTATGGGAAATATTAATTGGATAAGACCCTTTCTGCACATCACGGCAAATGAATTAACCCCCTCCCTTTTAAAAAAAGATTTATTTATTTATCTGACAGGCAGAGAGAGAGGAGGAGGCAGGCTCCCTGCTGAGCAGAGAGCCCAATGCGGGGCTTGATCCCAGGACCCTGGGATCATGACCTGAGCCGAAGGCAGAGGCTTTAGCCCACTGAGCCACCCAGGCGCCCCTAAAATTCCTTTTTGACACCCTGAAGGGAAATAGTGCACCATCGTCTGCACAGGTACTTTCTGAAGAAGCAAAAAGGGCTTTACAACTTGTAAACGATAAATGGTCCCAAGCTCATGTTAATCAGTATGACCCAACCTTACCAATTTATTTAATAATGCTTATGCCTTCATCACTACCTGCAGCAGTTATTTGGCAACCTCAAGGACCTCTGAAATGGATACACATTGCTTTGCCTCAATTACATGTTATTAATGAATATGTTGAACTTTTATCCTTATTAATATCCAGAGGCCACCAATGCATCATTCATATTACTGGCAAAGAGCCTGATTTCCTTTTATTGTCAATGTTAAGTGCTGACAAGGTACAAACATTGTTTAGTAATAACCTTAGTTGGCCTTATCCTGTTTTCCTGGATAAATTAAATACCATCTGCCAGCAGATAAACTGCTTCAATTCCGATCTACTACACCTGTATTTAATACTGAAGCCATTGTTACTGAGCTGTTAGCAAACGCTATAAGCATTTTTGTTGATGCAGATAAAACTGGTCATATAGGCATTTATAAAGATTCCCCTTTCTCTAATACAACCTATTAAAACTATTACCCCACCAAATCCATTCAGCGAGCTGAGCTAAAAGCTGTACAAATAGCTTTACAAATGTTTCCTGAACCATGCAACCTTTATACAGATAGTCATTATGTAGCTCATGCTGTTCCTTTTCTATCTCATGCTTATATTCTTACTAATGATGAAGAATTGTATCATTTATTTACAGGTACTCAACAGCTTTTAACAACTATAAGAAATCCTACTATTATATCCCACATAGAAGCCCACACTAACTTACCAGGCCCTCTAGCTAAGGGCAATGCTATTGCAGACTCAATCACACATGTTTATTTGTTGTCCATTACTAATTTACAAAAAGCTGAAAAAATTTACACCTCTTTTCATCAAAACGCTGCTGCACTACGATGACAGTTCCATATAACTCGAGAAGAGGCAAGACAGATTGTTAAATGATGTCCTGCCTGCCCTATTCATCATCCTCAAATTACATACGCAGTTAATCCCAGAGGCTTAATGCCCAATCATTTATGGCAAATGGATGTAACTATTTTTCCCCCATTTGGGCGACTCAAATATATTCATGTTTCTATTGATACATTCTCTGGGTTTCTTCATGCCACCACCCATTCTGGGGAAGCATTCACCGATGTTCAAAATCATCTCTTTTCAGCTTTCTCTCAGATGGGCACACCTAAGGCCATCAAAACCGACAATGGAGCTGCATATGCATCACAAACATTTGCTCAATGTTGTCTCACTTTTCAAATCAAACACACCATGGGCATTCCTTATAATTCTCAGGGACAAGTCATTATTGAACGTGCTAATAGCACTTTAAAATCTTATCTCAAAAAATTAAAAGAGGGGGAGATACTAAAGGGAAAAGTGAAATATTCTCCTCATATGCATCTAAATTTAACACTATGTTTTAAATTTTTTAAATGTTGATGATATTGGCCGCATGGCTGCTGAGCGTTTCTGGTATCCTGATTTTTCCCCGCTTCCTTATGCCCAATGGAAAGACCCAATTTCAGGCATATGGCGTGGCCCGGATCCAGTTCTTGGTAAAGGGCGAGGGTTTGTTTGTATCTTCCCACAGGATGAGGTTACCCAGCGGTGGCTCCCGGAAAGATGGTGCCGACTCCTCGCCTCTACGGCGGAGAATTGCTATGCTGGCCTTGAACCGATGAAATCAGAGGAGACAAAGGAAACGTCTGCCCCCTCTTTGAGCGGGACAGATGAGGGATCTCATTAATCAGGCTATAGACCTGACTAAGTAGGCTCAGCCAAATGAGGCTATCTTGGCTGTCCTGTATGCTTTATTAGCTTTAGTTAACTTGCCTGTGGCTCAAGCTACTCCATATTGGGCTTATTTGCCTGATCCGCCAACTGTGCAGCCTGTGACTTGGGACAACCCCACTCCCAGGGTCCACACTAATGTTACGATCACTTCATAGATATCGATGCTGAAGGAACTGAAGATGCAGAGCATTATATTAACTGGACAGGAACAGCTGCTCCAGTGCCCATATGCTTTCAAATTCCCACTAATGACAAACCATTATTTAGTGGTGCATGTTTGTTAAACAGACCCCCCATATTGTGTCCTTTATGAGAAAGGCTGATCATACTGGCTCCATGATTCAGCAATTAGAAAAATGGGATATATATAAAGTCACAGAGGATGATGTACCCGACTTCCCTAAATTAGGCATGCGCCCTCCAGGGCACCCCCTCTGTCCTAAGATCTTTAATTTCTCTCTTCCAGGACCCATTTGGAAAGAATGTATTTGAGAAAAGCCACAGGTTATCTCTCCACATGGAGTGCCAAGCTTTTTGATTACTGACTGGTCTAAATCTGATCGAGATCAACATGAGATGCATCTTACATGCCCTCCTGATCATCGAATGTCCAGAATATATTTTCATAACGTCTCCCTTCCCGGAGGATTTTTTGCTACTGAAGGAATGTATCATGCTGAACTGTGGAAGCTTGCGGCTGCTATGGGACAAACAGCTGTTGTGATTGGAGAAAACAGTTTTGCTCAGGTCATTCGGTTTAACTTCTCTACAAAGGCCTGTGTCCCTAGGCCATTTTTATTGGTGGTGGGATCAGGAACTGTGATACCCCATTCTTATTGGGGAATTCAGGGACAACATGTTATGTATAATGTTCATTGTGAAGACTGTATATTAACAAACTGTGTACCTGTTACTTTACCTACTAGAGGCACAGGACCGATAATGGTATTTCTAGTCATGCAACCCCCTTCTGTACTCTTACCCATAGATGTGGAAGGACCTTGGTATGCTAATTATGGATATCAGTTAGCCTTAGAATTACAAGCTCAAGTGCGTAGAACTAAACGTTTTTTAGGATTACTAATAGCAGGCATCTCTGCCATGGTAGCCTTAGTTGCTACTGCTACTATCTCTTCTGTTGCCTTATCACAAAGTGTTCATACTGCAAAACATGTTAATTCATTAGCTCAAAATGTTTCTTATGCTTTAGCCACCCAAGACCATATAGACCAAAAAATTTTAAGCCTCCTTGATGGGTTAGAAGCTGTGGAATTTCTGGGATCACAGCTGTCTATTCTTAGGACCCAAATGTCTTTAATGTGCCATGGAGGATTTCAACATATTTGTGTAACTTCCCTACAGGCACAAAATTATTCCTGGGATACGGTAAAACATCATTTACAGGGAGTTTGGTACCATAGTAATGTAAGTTTGCATCTCTTGGATTTGCAGAGACGATAACAGTCATCAGCCATTCTCAATTTGATGTGGATAACCCTGCTAATGTTATTTCCCAGTTCCTTGAAGGGCTGCAGGGATTTAATCCTGGCATCTACTACATCATTCATTTTGGATTTTCATTGCAATCTTTGGGCTCCTAATAACACTGTTAATACTGTGGTACCTTTTATCAGTCCGTGCAAAACAGGAACACCGTAATATACAAGCTAAGATGCATTTTATTGATCTTAAAACAAAAAAGGGGGAGATGTGGGAGGCCATGGTAAGGCTTGAGATGAGAACAAAACCAGGCCCTGACTTGTGCCTCTTTTAAAGGCTGAATAGCCAAACAAAAGACTTAGGTTGATCAAGTTGAGTAGCTCTGGGAAAGGGTCTGTGCTATGTGTTGGGCGCTCACTTACGTGACTTCCCACACGTTTGTTAGTTAGATGGAGATGATTTGGCTGGGGTCAGAAATTCTTGTCTGGTCCTTGCTGTCTTTGCACAGGTATAGACTACACCACTGTAAGACTGTGCTGTGCTTACACAAACTGTGTCTTGAGTGGCCTTGAAGTCAGTACATCTGGCGCTAGAAGATCTGCTATTGATGTTTAGGAAATAGATAATGGGAAAGCTTAAAGGATTTTCTGTGCTTGTTGCAAACTCTTTAGTAATCAGCTAAAATTAGATACTTTTCTTATGATTGTTTCTGTTAGTTATATAATGCCTCACAGCCTTGAATAAAATTGGCACTATTGGACATCCTCCTTGGTGCTCCTCCTGTCCCCATCTCTTTGTCTCTTAATTTCTTTTCACCATCCTCTTACCCTCACGGTCCTGGTCAATTTGTCATGCTATCCGTGACACAATGCACTTTAGAGTCAGGAGAAGCACAAATTGCAAGTCTATGGCACAGAAGAAACTGCCTTTTAAAATTAAAAAAAAAATTAAGATTTTATTTATTTATTTGACAGAGAGAGAGATCACAAGTAGGCAGAGAGGCAGGCACGGTTGGGGAGGGGGAAGTGGGCTCCCCGCTGAGCAGAGAGCCTGATGTGGGGCTCAATCCCAGGATCCTGAGATCATGACCTGAGCTGAAGGCAGAGGCCTAACCCACTGAGCCACCCAGGCACCCCTAAAATTTTAAATCCTTCACAATGTAACCCATTGAAATGATGCATTCTTGTAGTAAGACTCTGAATGAATCCAAACACAAAAACAACATTAGTTCCACTCAGTAGACAGCGGCAGATTCAGCTTCAGCATCCAGCAGCCATCCCAAAGGGATTCCCATTCAGGACACCAATAATTTAGGTGTTCCATCAGGGGAAGTGTAGAAGAATCAGCCACTTAACATACCGAGCACTTCAAATTTAGGCAGACTAACTACAGAGAAAACCGTGACGTGAAATATAGTAAGATCACTCTAATTAGCATATTCATTCAGAGCTAAAATATATAATGGCATAAAAATTAAGAATAGTCACCAAAACTTTCTGAATTTGGGAAGAATGAGGAAGGGATAAAAATAAGTATTTCTATTTGTGTGCAAAGGTATATTTTGGGCAACAGCTACAAGTCAGGCAATATAAAATAAAAAAATTTCTTAAATGTTCAAACCATAAGATACTTTTAAGATTCTTCCTTATATTCAGCTTAGTTAATATATGAAGTAATATTTGATTTAGGTGTACAACAGTGATTATACAATTCCATATAACATTCTATGCCTATCACAGGGGCAGTCCTTAATCCCCATCATTTACTTAATGCATCCACTAACCCACATCCACTCTGGCAACCATCAGGTTGTTTTCTAAAGTTAAGAATTTATTTCTTGGTGTGCCTGGGTGGCTCAGTCATTGAGCATCTGTCTTCAGCTCATGTCCTGATTGTAGGGTTCCAGGATCAAGCCTCAAATCCTGCTCCATGGTCAACAGAGAGCCTACTTCTCCCTCTCCACTCCCACTCCTTTTGTTGCCTCTCTCACTGTCTCTCTGTAAATACAGTAAAATCATTTAAAAAAAGTTTATTTCATGCATTGCCTCTCCCTTTCTCTTTTCTTTCCCATTGCTCACTTGTTTTGTTTTCTGAATTCCAAACATGACTAAAATGATACAATACTTGTCTTTCTCCGAATTATTTCACTTGGAAGAATACACTCTAGCTCTATCCATGTTGTGGCAAATGGCAAGATTTCATCCCTTTTAGGGTTATAAATATGCCTTTAGATTTCTATCTTTCTTCTTTATTCATTGAGGAATCAATGAACACTTGGGCTGGACTGTTTCAAGCACATATACTCACTGCCTCTCACTGTTGAACTGCTTCACCGACAAATCCATTCCATGCAAAGACCCAAAATACAGAACTACACTCATTATGGTGCTCAGAAAAGGGAGAAAAGTCCTGCACAGCAGTGAAGCAAATTCTTTGAAGATCACCCAGCCACACTGGATCTGACCTTGACTGGGGTGATCTCCCTGGGAAACAAGGACTTGGGAGCAACCACAACATGTGTCTTGCAGATCCTGCCTATTCCACTGTCCAGAAGCCTTCTTCATCTTAAACATCTATTCTACCCGTGACATCTTAAAGCTGCCCACATGATTGCATCATCCAATACCATCCTCCATCCCTTGTCACGGATCTAGGCAGGGAAAGTAGTGTTATCACTGCCATCCAGCAGCATTAGTCCTCAGGAAGACACAGTAGATCAATCAAATCATTAGGATAAAGCAGGACTTCCCTACTCCTGAGAAACCCACATTAGCCAATTCATTCCCCCCATTACATGTATTCATCAGATGACACCAGCAAGAGCTCCTTGTGCCTTTGCAGTGACTAAAGGGAGCCACCTCTGGGTCCCTCCCCACATAGGAGAGTTCCTCATATTTCCTTTTAATAGGTCTTGTCTTTCTCTTGAAGGATGGTACCTTCCTCAAATTTTACTTAGATTCACATCCCATAATCCCGTGCTAAATGTCTTAATACCCACCAGCTTTCCATCTGTCTAATCTCAATGAAGCATTTTCTGAAGACACTCTCTCCATAGCACAGGCAAAAAAGAATGGTTGTGGTGCCTATGTAGCTGGAAAGAAAAATGAGGGTGAATACAACTGGAGATCTGGAGATAGGTCATAAACAAGTAGAAGTTATTTTTCTACATCTAGGGAGTCCTTTGGGAAATTCGGGACACTTCTCCCCTTCATGCTAATTCTTCATCTTGAATATTTTCTGTCTCTTCCCTGGGCTACCACATCACTTCTATTGGGATAGATTTCTCTTTCTTATGGGATATCTATGACACACATAGCATGGTCATATGCACATGTGTACCTTATAGACACATCAAGATACCACTCAGTGTAGGACATGGGGCACAGGCTTTCATTTGCATCCATGGTGCCATGCTAGAGAGTCCCAAGTCTAAGTCCAGAATATGCATTTCCACTAAAACAGATTTAGGGAAGCTCTGGAGGAGGGGGAGTCTTCTCTAAGGGACATGGGAGGGAGAGCATTGGGAGAAAGAGAGATGGTCGCTCATAAGAATGGAATGCAGATGTCATATAAGATGTTCCACTAACTTGACACTCTGCAGTGTGGTGACTGGGGAATGTCCTCTTGAGAATGGCTCCTGTCAGTGCAAGGACCTTCAAAAATGTTGGCTACACAATTTTTGACTACAAAATCGATGCCAAGTAGCAGTATCATGGAGTGTGTGAGCTAAAATACCAATAATACCTCTATGTTACATACCTCGGTAATATGCCCATGGTTAATATCATTGTATTCACAAAGAGGAGAAAGTCACAGCATAGACTAAGGGAAAAATAATTACATATCCCTTAAACCTTCAGAGAAAACGGATTCCTAGGTATATTGTTTTACTCCAGTATCATATAGGTGATTGATTCGATTAGCTCCCTATAATCTTTAATGAGATAAATGAACACTAGACGTAGGATAACACATCATTCATGACACACCCATACCCAGATGTTAAAACACACTAGGTTTTATTAATGAAAATATATCAAGTTCACACAAACACTAAGTTATGCATTTCAAATCCACTCTATTGTCTCCATTCAAAATACAGAACACACATGTGCAAAAGCATTCGAGTGTTTTCAGAAGGATATGGAATACCTATTTCCAAAAATTTCAGGGCTGAGGTACATTCCTCAGAAATGTTTATGTTCAATGGTATGGCATTGTAAAGAAGAGTTAGCTACCCTCCTGCAGTCATCTTTCAGGGTTTCCTCATTTAACCACATCAAGTCATACTCTCTAATGATTGCAATTAGGAAGATGCATTCATAGTTTACTGAATGGCCACCTCTTTTTCCTTAAAGAACTATCAGGAAAGCCTCGTATTTCTAATATTGACGAAGTTCTTAATTTCAATACAAGCAGAAGTGTGTGCTCCGAACACCTATTCCGTGGATCTTACATCAATGTTATAACCGTAAGAACCATCTCCACTGAGATGTATTTCATGTTTTATATCATACAGTCATCTTCCATGGAAAATTAGGTATGCATGAGTCCCACTTAATGGAGGAGGACATCTAATATCTTTGATGTAGCAATGATCAACCACGTGGTCTTACACAACCACAAGGAAAGGAGGAATTTTCTGGAATGATTTCAGAGGAAATACATTAATACTGTTAGTCACAAATCTCAAATAGGGTTAATGTAAAAAATTTAAAAATACTGAAATTCTTATATGAAAAGTCAATCCACTAAATCTGTTGAAACAGAATACCACATACATTTTCTAAGTGTTTAAATTTGACTTTTCCTTATAATCACTATTTTTATAGAGAGTAATGTTTGAATAGAGTGAATAATGTATTCCATTGGCTTGATTTCTTTAACATTCATTGGCATCTGATGTTCAATTAAATAGTTTTCTAAACATTGCTAATTTTCTATTGACTTTCCTTAATACAGCCCCTGATGTGTGCTCCAATGTATACTAAAATGAAAATCTTTCCACATTCATGATGTTCCAAGGGTTTGAATCTACTATGCATTTTGAGATACTGAGTAAGCACTGAATTCCAGCTACAGGCTTGGCCACATTCTTTACATTTCACACTTTCACTCCTGTATGAAAACAACGATGTTAAGAAAGTTGGGAGTCCCACTGAGAGGTCAGGCCCAGTCTTAGTATTTTTACACTTACTCTCCTTTTTTTTTTTTTTTTTAAAGATTTTATTTATTTATTTGACAGAGAGAAATTACAAGTACACTGAGAGGCTGGCAGAGAGAGAGAGAGAGAAGGAAGCAGGCTCCCTGCTGAGCAGAGAGCCCGATGCGGGACTCGATCCCAGGACCCTGAGATCATGACCTGAGCCGAAGGCAGCGGCTTAACCCACTGAGCCACCCAGGCACCCATACACTTACTCTCTTTTTAAAATCTCTCATATGGAGTAAGGAGGGAGCAGTCCTTAGGCACTCTCTTATCGCCCTCGACCCGCAAGGATGACAAGAAACCCCAGTTCAGATGCATCTTCTCTCTCCCTATTTCCGCAAGTCTACACACTTATATACGCTTACATGACCAATCAGCGAGCAGGGTACGAATCAGGCTGTGCACCTAAACAAACAACTTCGCTAGCAACCAATGCTGTTTACTTCCTCTTTGGGCGTTCTGCTTAGTCTCTCGAGGCAATCCTAACCTGGCAACTACCAGGTGCCATCTTTTAATGATGGAGGCCGCCCTGGCCAGGGGCCTGCCTCCGACATCTCCCCCTTTATTCTTTTATGGCAGGGATCGTGCCTGTCTTAGGTTGTCAGTGGCAGGGAATATCCTTACCTGTCATCAGACGGCAGATATCAATGATCTGCGTCCTGTCTTAGGTTGGTATATTTCCCCCACCAATCTTACCCGTAGTTGACTACCGATCCAGCATACTTAGCCACACTTGGGATGTTCCAGCCTCGATGGCTAACAAGGCCTGCACCATGGCTTGCTGTTGCCTATGTTGCTGTCGCCTCCAAATTTGCAGTTTCCTTACTAGCAGAATCAAGCCCACTACGAGGATTATCATCAGACCAATTATGCTATCCCATTGTTTCGTAAAGGTTAACACATCTTGCAATGTTTTGATTATCTCTGGGAGGGTTGCAAGCTCATCTCTGGTGTTATTTATCCTTGTTATGCCTAGTAGCAGGTGCTGAGTATAGTTTTGGAATTCTGCGGACTAATTCTCCCGTAAGTACTGGGAGAGCTGTCGGGAGACATTCTGTAAGTCACTCATATTAATATAGGCTATGAGAGTTACACAAATTGCCAGGAAGGGTGCTATATATCCCAGTCCCAATAGGGCCCCCCATATGTCCACTGGTTCTTGAACCAAATCCACTCTCTGGTTGACTATCAGGATTCCTGCTTGCAGATGTGCATTGATCTGAGTCTATGTTTGAAGGACAGCCACCGTTCCTTCTGCAAGGGTGTTCACAGCTTCCGCAGTGGGTATAGTTGCAGCAAGTGAGACTGCTGCTGCCGTGGCAGCTGCTGTAGATATAGCCAATGCTGTCACAACGGCAGCTGTGATACCAAAATCTCTCTTCTTTCTGGATAGCACCACCAGTAACTTGTCCTCTGGAATGGAAACTGGGATAGGAACATGGGTAGGGATACGCATAATCACAGCCAGCTTGAAGGCCGTGACATTCCAGCACTAAGATAGCAATTCTTACTAGAGTCATTTTGTTTATAAGAACAGTTGAGGAATTTGCCACCATTTAACATGGACACTGCCGAGATATCAGTACATGCTCCTAGCAAGTTACAGACCTGCCATGCATCAAAGGGAGAGGAGGGAATATGAGAGAAGAGTTAGTCACTGGTAAAGGATATAGCCATGCTTTAACCACTGCTCACAGCTCTCTGGCTTGAGTCTGCCACAGGAGGTTTAGCATCCCCAGAGTTATCATCAGCATCTTCAGCATCATGACTGGTGTTCGGAGGCAAGGCTGCACGCACCAGCTGCTCTGGGATCCAAATTGGAGTCTCCTTTTCCTGTGGAAAAACACATAGAGACCCCCTACTCCATACTAACACTGGATCTGGTCCATTCCACTTTCCTGTGAGGATGTCCATCAGAAGTACTAAAGGCTTAGGGGAAGCAGCAGCATCACTTGCATGTCTGTCTGCAGCTGATTTACCCGTCTTGTCCAAAGTTAAAAAATTCAAAATAAAAAGAATGGTGTTGATCTTATCTTTAGGGGACCTGAAGGTGTCCCCTATTCCCCATTTTTGTTTATAAAGTGCATTTTTTAAAAAGATTTTATTTATTTATCAGAGGGGGGGGGAGAGAGCGAGCACAGGCAGACAGAATGGCAGGCAGAGGCAGAGGGAGAAGCAGGCTCCCTGCTGAGCAAGGAGCCTGATGTGGGACTCGATCCCAGGACGCTGGGATCATGACCTGAGCCGAAGGCAGCTGCTTAACCAACTGAGCCACCCAGGCGTCCCATAAAGCGCATTTTTTATTGTAAGATGCGCGCGCTCCACAACACCCTGTCCTTGTGGGTTATGGGGTATTCCATGTATCAAGTGAATGTCAAGTTGTTGTAGGAAGGCTTTAAAGAGTTGTGAGGTGTAGCCTGGACCATTATCTGTAACTTTCCAAATTCTGAAACATGTGTGACATCCATTTGCCATATGATTAGGTAACAAACCCTTAGGATTAACCCACAAGGACGGTGCAGGTAGTAAGATCACGCAATTTCTGCAGGAGACTACTATGTCCCGTGCCTGTGCTTTTGTTATGTTAATTTTGAGGCGAAGAGTTAAAGCATTCACATGGAACAGCTTGTGATAATGTCTCACCTGTTGCACCGGGTCCTTAATGGCAAAGACAAATTCTCCTCTGGTTAAGGAGTCTGCTAACCGATTACCTTTTGTCAGGGGCCTGGTAAGGTTATATGAGCTCGTATGTGGCCAATATAAAATGGAGCCTTCCTGTCCCAAACTAATGTTTGGATTTCTTGTAATGCCTCAGAGATAGTAGACCTGGCATTAATAGAACCCACACTTTCAATGATAGAGACAGCTTGCACCACATATCTACTATCTGATAAAAGGTTGAAGGGTTCTTGATGAAACATTTGAAATGCTTTTATCACTGTGATCAGCTTGGTTTCTTGGGGAGAGGAGCTTTGAAATAGGAAGGTCCAACTCTCTTCTTTGGTAACTATAGCTCCTACAGGTGTCCTGGCTTCTTGCAGTAATAGCAAAATCCAGGAGTACCCCTATGTTTATATTGTTGAGGTCCCTGTAATCCTTGTAAACCTTGAGTGATAGCTGCAGCCATAACCTGCCCTTGAATAACACTGTCATTGATATCCCTGCAAACTTTAATATACGTACTCGAGTCTTTGCTTTTCCAAGGTCTGATGGCTTCTTTACACCATTTATTAGCCTGCTCATAAGCCAGCTGTTTTATCAATGGCATGGCTGTCTCTACCTCCCAAATATTCGACCAGCTGTTTGCATCAGCTTGGCTACAAAATCAGCATATGCTTCATTTGGTCCTTGTATTACCTTAGACAGCTGACCCTGTAAATCCCCACTGCCTTGAATTGTCTTCCATGCTTTAGTGGCCGCCGCGGCTATTTGCAGATACACCGCAGGGTTGTATTGTTTTTGGGCCTGCTTTCCCATGTACGGTCCTATTCCCATTAACATTTCTAGGTCCCACTGAGGATTTCCAGCTGCTGCATTACGGTGGGCAAAGGGCTTGGGGGAAGAATCCATACGGGCTGAATATCTTTCAGCTGCTGCTTGACCGTTTTTATCCTAGCAGTTTTCGTTTTTAATGGCGTGCCATTGGCCTTTAGAAGGTCCTTTAGGGAACCCTCTAACCTCAACTTTGACAGTCCAGATCCCATAATTAGAACCCCAACCTAATGGCTGTTCCGCGTATACTCGCCACTAAATCCCGGCTCTAAGGCTGCCCCGCTTCTTATTGCGGTCTTGTACAAGTTTACCACCACCTTTGTCGTGGTTTTACCCCGCTTACCTGCGGACTTCTCCCTTGCAAGGTTTTTCTATTTTTACTCCCCCCTTTACCACGGAATTCCCACTTTTGAACGTGGCTAATGTCCCCACTTACCTGCGGACCTTTACTCCCCGCTTTCCTGAGGATTACCTTGCAAGATTCCTTTATTTAGTTCCTGGGTGCCGGCACCATTTATTGCCCTCGCCCCGCAAGGACGACAAGAAGCCCCAGTTCGGATGAATCTTCTCTCTCCCTATTTCCCCAAGTCTAACACTTATATACGCTTACATGACCAATCAGCAAGCAGGGTACAGGAGGGAGCGAATCAGGCTGTGCACCTAAACGAACAACTTCGTTAGCAACCAATGCTGTTTACTTCCGCTGTGGGCATTCCGCTTAGTCTCACGAGGCAATCCTAACCTGGCAACTAGCCAGGCGCCATCTTTTAATGGCGGAGGCCGCCCTGGCCAGGAGCCTGCCTCCGACACTCTCTCACATTCATTACATCTGTAATTTTCTCTGCCAGGTGAATTCTGTGATGTGCAGTAAGGGTTGTGTGCCTGCTAGAGTTTTGGCCACATTATTCATCCGGTGTCTTTCCAGTATGAATTCTCTGTTTAGAAGGTGTGCATGCTGGACGAAGGCCTTGCTACACTGGTTGTATTTTTGAAGTTATTATCCAATATGAATTCTCTCATAGGCATGAATGGGTGAGCACTCCTTAAATGATTTTTCTCACATTCTTTTTTTCTTTCTTTCTTAAAGATTTTATTTACTTATTTGACAGAAAGATGGAGAGAGAGCACAAGTAGTGAGGAGGGTCAGGCAGTGGTAGAGGGAAAAGCGCGCTGCCTGCTGAGCAGGGAGCCCAAAGCAGAGCTCAATCCCGGGACCCTGGAATCATAACCTGAGCCTAAGGGAGCACCCTAGCCGACTGGGCCATACAGGCGCCCCTCTTATTACATTCTGTACACTGGTAAGCTTTCTATCTAGTATGAATATTATGATGTTTAATGAAGTTTGCAAAACTCTACCTGTGATGCATATTCACTCAAAGTCTACAATAAAATAGAGGAAACCGAACCAAAAGCACATTTTCCCTTTTTGCAAGATGATCAAGTGGGAAACGGACCTGGAATTAAGGGCACTTCAACATATGGAAAACCATAAATTCAAGACTCCACATTAACAGAATGAAGGGCAAAAGTGACATGATCATATTAAGGGAGACAGAATTCAACTATGGTCATACCAAACAACATGTCATGATAAAAATACTCAAAGGAGAGACAGAAGGAAACCCCAACCTAATGAATGCCACAAATGCATGAAAAGCCGAAACCTGTTCAGCAGGGACAGTTTTCAAGCTTCTCCTCTATGATCAGCAGGTAATGAAGTGAGCCCACCACTACCTTTGAGCATAGATTCTCTATTCAGAACAATTATACAACCAAAATAGAGTAAAGGCATCTACACTGAAAAAGAAACAGTAAAACCCATTGTTCACGTGGAACATGATTACTGAAATCCCTAAAGATCATCATTTTAATTTTTTACTGTTTTTGGTCATTGTTTGTATTGTTTATTTCTGCCAGTTTTTCCCTACTAGACTTCCCATTTCCCAAGTTTTTCATGTTATACAATACAAAGTTAAGAAAAATGTTGGCATAAACAACTTAATTTCCACCAGAAAAACTAAAAAAGGAAGAGACTAGGATGAAACTTACTAGAAGAATGAAAAAAAAGAAAAGTCTGAAATAAACCAAGTAGAAGATTAGCACTAACGGAACACAGAAAGTAATACCCGTTTCAATCAATAAAACAAAACTGGCAATGCTTTAACTCCACAAACCATTATATAATAACAAATAGGGAAATTTGCTTTTTTAAGATTTAACTTATTTATTTGACAGACAGAGATCACAAGTAGGCAGAGAGGCAGGCAGAGAGAAAGGGAGAAGCAGCCTCCCCACTGAGCAGAGAGTCCGATGCAGGGCTTGATTCCAGGACCCTGGAATCATGACCTGACCTGAAGGCAGAGGCTTTAACCCACTAAGCTACCCAGCACCCCCAACTGGGGAAATTTATGTAAAAAACAAAAACAAAACAAAACAGAGAATTCCTAACATTGGACAAGTTATTAAGACTGATTTCCTAACCATGAACCAAAGAAATGGGACATCTCATGAGATCAATAAGGATGAAAATCAAATTTGGAATCAATACTCAAGCAGCACAGACAAAAAAGCCCAAGACCTAGGAATTTTACTACAACTGATGGGGTCAATGAGTTCCCTAAATACAATCCTGTGTTGCATGATTCTTCTCCCTCTCTTGTTCAGATTCAGTATTACTTCATTTGCCTTTTATATGACAAAGTCATTCTTCTGCTTCTTCCAGCCTGCCCTCTACATCAAACCTGTTTCTAATCTCACTTACTGCATTGTTCATCTATGTTTGATTTTTTAAAAGACTTATATATTTGAGGGGGGGAATCACAAGATTTCAAGTGGGAGCTACAGAGAGAGGGAATCACATGCAGGTATCACACTGACACAGTGTGACTTGAGCTTGCATCCCAGGACCCTGAGATCAAGATCTGAGCAGAAATAAAGAGTCAGTACTTACTGAAGTGAACAACCAAGCACCCAATTTTTTTTTTTTTTAACTCTCATCTCTGTGGTGAAGTTCTCATAATTGCTTTCTCAACTCCTTGAGTATCATTATGATTGCAACCTTAAATTCTCCATCAAGCTCCTTACTACTGTTTCCACTGGATCTCTGGCCTTGGTCTTACCTGTTGGTTTTTCCTGGGAGAAATTCTTTCATCTTGCCATTTGTCTAACTCTCTACTTTCCTCTGTCCATTAGAAAAGTCAGTGATGTGACTTGTTGTATCCTTCAGACCAATGGTCTGCAGGGGGCTTTCCTTGCCTGCTATGGGCAGTGTTTGGTCCCTGGCCTGAATGTGGCCAGTTTGAACTAGGTCAGCTCTGCTCTGATTGTGAAAGGAGACCTGACGTCAACTCCACCAGGACTGCGGCCGAGCAGAACTCTCTGCTTAGGAGACTGATGTGGGCAGGGGTTGACCTTGCTTAGCCTGAGGAAAGCCTCACTGAGATGGGAAGCCTACTCAAAACGCAGGGGTGGGGCATGGTGCAAGCAAGGTAGACAGCCAGTTTCCTCACTGGGTGGGGCTCTGCTTTATGCTACAGGACGGGACTCTGATGTTTTGGAAGCCACAACTCACTGAATATTTGCTCTCAGAAATGTGTTTCTAGACTACTGAATACTCTCCCTACTGTGCACCCCAGGTGTTCTTCAGATGACTGTTTCCACGATATGAGCCCCCAGGTTGTTTCCCAGCCTTCTGCCCGGGAGCACCCCAATGCCCTCCTGGTTCTATCCCATCCAAACCTGCTGACCATTAAACCTCCAGGCTTTAAGATGTGCTGGTTCCAAGAACTCAGAAAATTCAGCCCTTCTCCCTTTCCAAGCCAATGGTTTTGGGAAAACCTCTTTAGGCATCCCCTCAGTGCTCCTCTGTCATGACACTACTGCAGAGCTGGGGCTCCCTCCCCTCCACAATGCTATACTCCTCTCCTCCCTAACCAGATCACCACACTATCTGCCATCTTCCATGTGGCCTCTTCTCTCCCTTCACATGGGAGTCTGACCTGTCACTCCTCAGCCCAATGTCTGGGGGCATTTAGGAAGATCTGACAGTTACCTAATGGTGCTCATGACAGGACACATGAGTCTAGGATACTCCTGCTTCACTGCTGTTGCTTCTCCTGTGAATCCTTATTGTTTTAATCCTGTTAAAGCTCATATGGATTTTATAAAGCTGGTACACAAACCAACACATAAAAATTAGTTTTGTTTCTACACAACAAAGACAAGACATCATACATTTACAGCAAAGCCCTTCTCCCCCCAAAATGCTTCCAATTTAACATAATGGTAGAGGTCAAACCAGAAACAATAAAAAGTGTAATATACTGTGCTGGATTCAAAGAATGAATAACTAGAAAACTCATCCATGTTCCTTCACTGGAATACTTGAAACACAATAAATCTTGAAGCGATCTACAGAAAATGCAATCTCTACCAAAACTCCAATGTCATTTTTGCACCAAGATCAAAATCCATCCTCTTGTTATGTGGAAGTCAAGGGATAACCCATACCAAAAATAACCTAGGAAATGAAGAGCATATATCCTGATTTAAGGCCTAAAACAAGGCACAGTTATCAAACTAATGTCCTACAGACATGACATCAATAGAATAATGGAAGAGTCTGGCTGAACTAGATGTGCACGTCACCAATGTTAATGTGAATGACAATGAACTGAAGATCCTGTTATAATTTATCATCTGATTTGAATGTTTGGGTGGGGTCTGAGTTTCTACTTTTCACAAATGTGCCACTGATCAACAATGCATGCTCTGCTCAAAATTTCAGGACTGAATCACTATACTTTTAAAGGTTCCTTACAGGTGCGTATGGAGTCCTTCGCTTCCCTTCACTCTTCATTCAAGCCAACCCTACTCCTGCATAACAAACTTAACCAAATCACTCTTCTCTGCACCTCCTCTTATTTTTCCTTTTTCAATTTTCCATGCCACCATATTCATGGAAATAGCTCCCTCCTTTACAAGGAATGCAGGTGCAATCTGCTTCTGGCTGCAACACTGCATTTTGTAGCTTAGACCCCACTGCATCCGTGGCCTTTATCAATTTCAAGGTTCCCCTGCATTTTTACTAATACCCATGTCTTCAGGCTACAGGATCACTTCTTTGAACCTAGGCTGTTTTCTGAAAACTGATTTTGCCTAAAATGAGCACAGTTATACAAGCTGGTTGCACTTTCCGGTCTTCCCTGAGGAATACACCTCCAAAGAAAAGCCTTCCTTCCTGATGCTCCTCAGTGGTGAGAGGAGAGAGACCAAATTCAAGGAAATGGAGTTAAGAAGCTCTCACAGAAATGACTGTTCTTCATGTATGCCCTGGGCTGCTCTTCCTGGGCTGCCTGTGAGGATCACAGGCTCTTCTTGGTCTTCCAGTTCCCTTCTTTGCTCTGCTGGGCACATGCTTCTCTTTCCCTGTCTCTTCCCTTCTATATTAAGGAACGTTTATCTCCGCTGTGATACAGATCAGTTTGCTTTCTTAGGACTTTATCCTACTGTGAGTACTTAGGATTATCTTCTTTCAAAGAGTAGGTTTAGTTTTCTTTACCTGCAACTTCTTTTTTTTTTTTAAAGATTTTATTTATTTATTTGACAGAGAGAGATGACAAGCAGGCAGAGGGGCAGGCAGAGAGAGAGGAGGAAGCAGGCTCCCCACTGAGCAGAGAGCCTGATTTGGGGCTCGATCCCAGGACCCTGGGATCATGACCTGAGCCGAAGACAGTGGCTTAACCCACTGAGCCACCCAGGCGTCCCTTACCTGCAACTTCTTAAGACACTAATCTACATAGGTATATGCTTCTTGGTACCCATCTTGATTTCCTTTCTATTAATATATACTTTACAATATTCCATTACATTAGGTGTACAACATGTGGATTCAACAACTCTATAGGTGCTACTATACTCACCAAAGTAGCTAATATCTGGCACCATAAAATGTTATGGGAAAACCATTGGAGGAGTTCCCTATATTGTTTATACTCCATGGAAGCCTGCACTTCCCATTTCCACTTTCTCATGTTGCCAGTCATCCTTCTCCATTCCACACTGGTAACATTCAGGCTATTCATTGTATTTGTGTCTCTTTCAGCTTTTTTCATTGTGTCTTGTAATTTGTGATAATGTGGTTTGACCCAGAATGTATTATTTGATGTGAACTAAGTGACATACAAATACTATACGTATTCACTTATGTGTACAACCAAAATAACAACATAAATGAAAAAATAAGAAACAGACTTATGAATGTCTATTTTGTTTTGAATAAAGTCCATGGATAATCTCAAAAAATATAAAAATTCCAAGATGACACACATTCTATACTGTAACCTGTTGGACTGTAACACTTCCAATACTGGCAGAAGACAAAAGGTTCTCAGGTCAAAGTCCAAGTGTCTTATGGCTCATGACACAGCAAACATCATAAACATCCTCATCACACTAATTCTGCTGGCCAGCCATCCACCCCCAACTCATACAGAGACACACTGCACATGGGGTGGGTTTGTGTTGGAGACTCTGAGCATAGGAAACCCCAGTATCTTCAAGGAACATCTAGCATATATGCCTGATTCTTATCCATGAGAAGAGACCATCTGTTTTCCTGTACAATAAACTCATCTGTCCTCGACCCAAGATCAAGATGCTATCACTATACTACCAAGCTTTTTTATACACAAATATAAGTGGAATGACCATTATAACTATAACGTCAATCAAAGAAATGCTCAGGCAGGTCATGAGGTCATCACATGACTTCTAGGAAGAGTGACAATACTGTATAAGGCACATGTATGATTTGCCTCAGATATCCACCACAATACAGATACATTTTCCTTCATGATCTTTTGCTGCTCACCTGGAGCTGCTGTACAGTCAAATGCAGGGTAGATCCCAAAGTCAATGTACCTGGAAGGTTTGACTTTAAGATCTTCCAACCATCGGCCATAAGACCAATTGCAAAGTTCTGGAAGATACCCAAAATGCACACTGTGCCACCAGGGACACATCCCTGGCCACTGTGTGAACCTAATAAAAAAGTGTGCATCCAGCATCATGGCAGAAGTCTTTTACCCAAAAGCTGTCAGTGTGGGTGGGACTCCATTACAGACAATGTCCAATGATTGCCTATTCTCTTGTGTAGATGAACCGACCTGGCTAAAGGGAATTGTCAACACCTGTGACTGACTTGGATGTCCAGCCAATGCTTTGAACTAGAACATTCTCTGTTACTTGTCTGGGTAGCTATGCAGTTTCTAAGTCACTTCCCATGGCTGACCCTAGCCTCCATTCCTCTGCCACTAGAAGCCCTAGACAGAGACCCTAGACAACCTCAGAGCCTCTCCAACAGGCCTCTGGGGAGAAAACCAAGCCAGGAGCATGGACCAAGCACTGAGCATAACATCTTGCTCTGCATGAGCAGGGAGTCTCCTCAGTGAACCAGGGCAGCCTCAGAGCTCAGCCTATGATCCTGCCCAGCAACAGAGAATGGCCTTCGGTCCTGCCACATGTTCAGCATCACCTCTGGCCCTGGCTGATCATGGAGTTGCCAGCATAGGTTTTGGAGGCACTCAGGAGTCCACACGTGTCCATGGACAGATGTCTACCTTCTGTGCTCAAAGAAAATAAGTTTATATCCCAAATCATCGCACGTGTTTTACACCAGAGGCTGCTGAGTTCCATGGGATTCCTCTAGAAGGGATGACGAACAGTTGGCTACATTCAGATGATAGAGAATAAAACCACTCAAATTTGCTGTCCTCCCATTTCAGAAAGGGAGAAGGCACAGATACAAGAGTGAGAAATTCCACAGGATTCCAATGAAAATTGGTATCAGACAGATATTTGCAAGTTTCAAATGCACACAGGGTATTTTTTTCTTTTTACAGGGTGCACTATTCCCATTCACAGAGGATTCAGTATAAAACATGACTTTTGGGCTCCTTTTTAATCATTAAAAAGAAAATACAAAATATTCACTAGCATCTGACACGTTCCTCTGCATACTGCATACAACATATGTCCCACGGTTACTGAATCTGCTCTTAATGTATTCAATGCTCTGGATTCTATGGGTTAGGGCTAATACTATTCTCCTTGTACTGAAAGAAATAATTTGTTTTTTCATTTATTGATTTTGAAAGAAATGATGTAGGTAAAGAAAGGTATAGTGAGCCTCTCACTATTGGTAGAGTCAGGGTTTGAATCTGGCTGCCCAACATAGGAACATGAGGCACACGGGACAAAGGAGAAGGAGGCCCTTCTACAAGGTGGCCTGGGTTTGGATTCTATTTCCTCCTTGACACTCAATGGTTCATCCACCCGTTCTCACACAGAACAGCTTCCATGAATAGACACTTCAAAATCAACATTCCAGTGCACACCACACATATGTAGCCTGAGTGCTTTCCTGGGTGACTCCTCAGTACTAGAAAGAAAGGTCAGGCATCCAAGGTGCAATACAGGAAAGGCCCAACACACAGGAGTTCAGGTTCACACCTGGAGAACCAAGACAACACATCTGAGTATCTCACTACATTACCCACGGGCTACTACCTTTCTTGAGGAACCCGACTATGAATGTGTACCCAGATGTAGACTCTCAAGGTGTAGTCCCTAGACAGCCACCTGATATTGGGAAAAAAAGGAAAGGTGGGGGCCTGCACCCCAGAGCTACTAACATGGTAATGTAAGGCTGGGCACAGGGATGCAAATTTACAAGTGTTCCCAGTGATTCTGACCCAGAAAAAACTTGACAACCACTGCAGGAACTAAGTCACAAGTATATCCTGAGTTATCCCCACAGAGGTCATTCTCAGAATCCCTCCGTGCTTGTGGTCATGTTCGTGTTGGGACACACACTCATACACACAACACACACAACACACATTTCCTTCATTCATTAATAAATCTGACTCTAACAGAATCTATCTTGGCTTCCTCCTCTTCCATCTCTCTCTTCTCTCCCTCCTCCTTCAGCTTGCTGAGATCACCCCAGATACACTTTAGTTTATGTTCCTGAATGAAAGCAATCCAAATTTAGGTGAATGGGAACAGGGATTCAGGGGTGGCTCAGTTGGTTAAGTGGCCACTCTTCGTTACAGCTCCATTCATGATGTCAGGGTCCTGGGTTTGAACACATCATCAACTCTCCACTCAGCAGCGAGTCTGCTTCAGGATTCCCTCTCTCTGTGCCTTCACTCTACTCTCTAGTGTGCTCTACATTAAATGATGCTTTAAAAAAAATGGGGCTCTTGGGTGCTTAGTGGGTTAAACTTCCAAATCTTCACTTCAGATCAGGTCATGATCTCAGTCTCAGGGTCCAGAGATCCAAGCCTGTGTCAGGCTTCAAGCTCACTAGGGAGTCACTTTGAGATTCTCTCTCTTTCTCCCTCTGCCCTGCCCCTGCCTCTCACCTGAACTTTCTGTAAAATAAATGAATACATCTTTTCCTTATTTTAAACTGATCTGGAACTTATGTACATATTTTTTTAAGTTAAGAAATGCATGAAAGGCATTAACACATGTTATGGGTTATATAGTACTGAATATAGCATTCTCACGATAAATCTGTATTTGACTATTTTTATTGGATGATTAGAAACAATTGCAGGCTTAAGCCGTTCTTCATCAGCATGCCAATGCATGTAGCAGAAAATCCGCATGCACTAAAATTAAGAACATTCTCAATTTTAGGGCTTCCTTGAAACAGCTAGTCAATTTCAGGGCAAAGTGTCATCATCTTTGCGCCAGACACTGTGAAAGAATTCAAAGAAGAGACATTCAAAAACATCTTCCACGTGCACCTCTGCTACAGTTATGTGTTTCAACATAGACTGGCCCTTGTGACAGTTCTGGTCAATGGCATATAGAGAGTGGTGTCTTGGGAAGGATGGTTTCCCTGAATGGGAACAGAAACGGTTCAAATCAAATTCCCTATGTCCTATCAGATTTACACTGTCTCCTTTGCTGCAAGAAACATGGATTGCTCTATGGTTCTGGGCAGTTATCCTGGGGCAAAGAAAATTCAAGTATAAGCACTATGGCGGGGGTGGACAATCCCAGAAAGAAGACATGTAAAATCAGATTATACTCAAGGTTATCTGGGCTATTTCAGAAGACCTGAGCATGTACCGACACACTGGATATGTAAATATCCAAATATTCACCTTCTTTTCTGCATGTACACAACAGGCTTTCATGGTATTGCTGACCACAGCAGAACAGCACCTGAAAAATCTATTATCCTTCAACTGATCCCATGTTCAATATGAGCATACCATGCTACCCAACTTGAATGTTACCTGTCTCTACAACTCATACAAATCCTCTTTTCACTCAGGTCAAGAGGGGTGTAGGGAAAGCATGGGCTCTGAAACAGCATAGGGACAACTACCCCAAATGTTGGAAAAACTGTTTGAAGCAGAAATCATCTGGTAATTGGTGACTGACTTCTCAAAGAATCAGTGCCTTGCACATGGATCAGAGCACAGGATAGATTCATTCCAGGGCTGAGTGAAAGTGAGGGAGGGCCTTGCCAAGCACAGGTCATCATGCTTGCAAGGTCACCCATCTACCCTGAATCAGATCTATGTTCGTTTATATTCCTAGGATACCAATGCTTTGTGGAACCACAACACACACTTGGCTGGTTCTCACTGGTAGTGTCCGGCAGCCTTCTTCATCTTCAACATCTATTCTGTCATGGGACATCTTTAAGATATGCCCACCGTGTTTAAATCAACTAATACTCCCTCTCCACACACTCCATGCATCTGGGCCTCAGAGAGTACAATTATCTCTGGCATCCAATAGCAACTGGTCCTCAGGACCAGCAGGGAATACATTACATCACGAGAAAAGCATCGAACATCCCAGACAGCCACATTTCCCAGGAATGCATCTCTGTCCCATTCACTCATCACAAGTAGCTTCCCAAGGCCTTGCAGTGACCAAAGGGACCTCTCTGCCAGATTTTTGTTCGCATTTCAAGAGTTCACTGTATTTCATTTCCATAGCACTTACTTTCCTCCCAAACTGTCACAACATCATATTTTATCTGTCCTCACAACTTCTAGTGCCAAATGCCTAAATTAATCCTGTGGCCAAGTGATGATTTTTTGCTTTTCTTCCAGTGCAGTAGTGACAACATTGTATTTAGAATGCACATAGGCCTCATGCAATCCTGTTATCAACCATTTACAAAGGCACTAGAAAACTCCAAGCTACTCCTAAGGCTAGTCAAGGGCCTGCCTGGCTTAGGTGGGAGGGGGAGTGCAGTGACAAAGAGGTTTCCAGAACACAGGAGGGAAAGTCAGCTGTGATGCCTCCATCACTGAAATAGAAATGAGACAGAAGAACTGGACAGGATTTGGGAAGAAAGGAAGTACAATTTTTCCTTCTAGATTCAGATTCAGTAGTGTAGCCTTGGACAGGGGTCCTCTCCCCAGGTGAAGAATTCAGGCCAACGTTTCAACCAAGATCTATTTCATCTCTTCTGTTGGGCTGCTCCATCACTCCTAACAGAACACTATGTTCTGTTTAATTTAGAACAACTACTCAGCACCCAGCCATGTTCCATCTTTGTTTCCTTTAAGTAAGTTTAAAAAAAAAAAAAAAAAAAACAATAACAAAGAAAAACAAATACCATGATTCATGAAGTCTGCACGTTTCTACCTAATCACATGCTGACACTGAAGTGACCACCATGGATGATGTTATTTCCTAGAAGTTAAAAGAAGAATAACTAAAGAAATCTTACTTTTCCAATTGCAAAGGAAGGAGTGATGTCTATCAATTTAACTACATGGAATTTATAATGCCACCTGGAGAATTACTCTCACATTTAAATTAAATATTGAATACCATGTCATTCCATGGAAACTCTTGTTAAAATCTCTATCAAGGTAGGTAAGCAACAGGTCAGCACAGGATAAGGAAAACAGTAGATCCTACAGGAGTAAAACCCAATTATATAAGAGCCAATTCACATGGGGAGATTCTCAAACTAAGATACACAAGATGTAGTAAGCATAAATTCAATACAATACAGAGAAGAAAACTATTTATATTATGAATTTAGAATCTCTTTGCTTGCTAGGAAATCATCACTTTTCAAACTTGGAAATGACCTGGTTTGAACCAAGATTCCTTTTCCTTCTGAAGGTATAGGTACACACACATATGTATGTAGACATGCTTCTTCCTATTTAGTTCTGGGACTGCAAAATTTATCTTTAGCTTAATATGACACACTGCATTCTGTGCAGATCAAACCCTAAAACTCTGCTTGTGTTCTTTATGCTTACAAAACAACAGGAGAAAAATACAGGATAAAATTTGATCGATAGTCCTTGAGAATTGTGTAGCTATGGCTCATCATTATATCTGTAGTGACTTTGTTCAATTAGCGATTGTTAGATAGAACCCCTGGGCATTAGATGGTGAGCCATGGTTCAGGACAAGAAAAAGAAACTAACATTTACAAAAATCATTCCCGACAATTCTTATCAAAATCTTAGCAATTAAAAAGAAATTTATACATACTGAAATAGAGACACTCAAAACCATTCTGTGAGGTCAGCAGTACCGTGATACCAAAAGCAGTATAAAAAAAAGATAAAAGGCTGCTTTATCTCAAGAATCTTCTGCTATTCTGGCTTTCTTTGGGCACCCATCTACATGTATTAATAGAGTCAAAAGAAAAAACGAATCACACTGAAAATAACTGTCCCTCTCTAGAGATCCATCTGCCCCTGAATCCTTTCAGGTCTGCTAATACAGTTAACCATTGGATAATGTGCTTTTCATCAATAACGGTCCACTTATGCACAGAGAAGTCTGCTTGATAAATCCAGTACACTACAGCAAATGTCTATTCATTATGATTACATTCATATTTTATTTCTTCAAATTACTTCTTTATGGAACTATGGTATATAAGGCAGACCACATACAAAGAATGGGATGACTCATGAAATGTTGTAATTAACCCACACAACACTACAGATGAAGAGAGATTTTTGAAACACAATGAGAGGGGCAACTGGGTGGCTCAGTGGGTTAGGCCCCTGCCTTCAGATCAGGTCATGATCTCAGGGCCCTGGGGTCAAGTCCCACATCTAGCTCTCTGCTTAACAGGGAGCCTGCTTTTCTCTCTCTACCTGCCTCTTTGCCTACTTGTGAATTCTGTCAAACAAACAAACAAACAAACAAATCTAAAAAGAAACAAAATCCACTTCCTCTTGTGCAAGAGCTCCTAGAAGATCACTAGGAGGATTCTCAGCAGTCCAAAAAGCAGTGGGGCCTGACATAACATACTCAGGTACTCAAAGATTGAAAAATAGCCACCAACAATACTTTACCTAGCAAAATTCTTTTCCATGGAGCAGAAAAGAAGACATTCCCAAGTAAAAACCCCTCTAAGCTTGCCAGTAGATCTGTCCTACAAGAACCATTAAAGGAAGTCTTTCTAGATGACATAAAAGGATTCTACCCAGAAACTGCAACCACATAAGAACACAGAGCTCTCCGTTGAACATAAATATGTAGACCATTACACAAACGTGCTGTGTTGCAATGAGATACCGGTCACATTTATTTCTGCTACAGAGTTTTCTTTTGAAAAAAAAAAAAATCACATTTGTGGGTAATAAAGGATCCAAAATAAAAGAATTTGTGATGTCGGTAACAAAGTCGGGAGGGAGTGCAGGGGTGGAGACAGGAAGAAGAGTTTTCTATATAATTGACACTGAGTTTTAAAAGGTTTGTTTTAGGGGCACCTGGGTGGCTCAGTCAGCTGAGCCTCTGCTTTTGGTTCAGTTCAGGATCTCAGGGTACTGGGATCTAATCCCACCCCAGGCTCTCTGCTCAGTGGGGAGCCTGCTTCTCCCTCTCTCGTGCCTACCTCTCTGCCTACTTGTGATCTCTCTCTGTGTCAAATAAATAAATAAAATCTTTAAAAAATAAATAAATAAAAGATTCATCTTACAGCTAAGTTGTTTTAATAAATCTCTAAGGTAAGCACAATGAAAATACTCATAGAAGACGCATAACTCAATGACAAAGGTACCAAGACATATCATGGGTATTTTTTTTTAAAGATTTTATTTATTTATTTGACAGATGGATATTACAAGTATGCAGAGAGGCAGGCAGAGAGAGGAGGAAGCAGGCTTCCCGCTGAGCAGAGAGATGGACGCGGGGCATGATCCCAGGACACTGGGATCATGACCTGAGCCAAAGACAGAGGCCTTAATCCACTGAGCCACCCAGGTGCCCCTATCATGGGTATTAATCCTACAATTAATTAGATAAAGTATGTCTTTTGTATTTCATACCAAAACATGATACAGAAGTATAAAATGTTTGAAAATTACTCTGAATTCAAAAAAGTCTTTCTCTCATGCAGAGAATAAGAATTCACCCACAAATACATGATGAAAATAATTATCTGTGGATGACAACTCACTTAGACATGGTACAACATTCACTGGCCACTCACCAAGGAGACAAAAAGTAGGGGTGACATAGTATATATGTGCGACATACATACTAAAGACAAAAACACACATAATTTACCGGTAAAAAGCATAAACCTCATTCTGTTTTGAGTTATACTCACAGAGTCTTGAAAATATGCTGAAATATACAGAGCTGAAAATTCTTTTCCTGTAACAACCTGCACAGATAAAACCCAACCGACATCTAGCTAATGTTGTAGAATGAGCCAGACAAGGAAGCACATTCTTAGGAAATTACCAAATCAGAATAAGAGAAAACTCAATCCATGAAATTCTAAATAAAACACTGATGTATGACAGAAAAGGAAAACTTGTATATCACCAGAATTTTGAACTGTGTCCACGCACCCATGAGAACAAGCAATTGATTGGTGTATCTTCATGGACTATAATATCATAAAGAATTCTCATTAAAATCAATCATAAAGAGATGTAAATGAAAATTTTATGAACACTTAAAAAGCTTGAAAGATGTGTATTACGGTATTAATATATTCGTTCTCCTCCACAGAATGTAACCCTATAGTCCAGTCCGTTATGACAGAGGAATCAAACATCTTCATTTCTGAATAAATAAACATCATAGATGTTAAAAATATGCTGAGAGACTCTGTATATGAAATTAATATTTGGGGTTAAATTCTGATGCATTCTGAGAAAAGTAGAAGAAAATGCTCATGATTAATTTCCCTGAAGCAACACTGCATTACTGAACACAAGGATTTTTCAAATATGGAGGTTTAGGGTACCTGGGGGCTCAGTCAGTTAAGCATCTCCCTTCAGTTAAGGTCATGATCTCAGGGTTCTGGGATCCAGCCCCACACTGGGCTCCCTGCTCAGCAGGGACTGGGCATCTCCCTCCCCTTTTGCCCTTCTGCTCCTTACTCATTTTCTTTCTCTCTCTCTCTCTCTCTGCCTTGAACAAATAAAAATTTTAAACAAACTATATGGGAATATTACTAATTGTCTAACTCACATCTTACAAAGCACATGCCCATGTCGTATCAGGACATTTGATGTAAAAAATTCAAAGATAAATCTCATATAAAACTAATTAGAAAGTGAAAACACACATGACAAAGTCATAAGAAGTTCATAGAAGAATCATACAATGATGCAATTATTTAAAAAATAAGGTAATAAATGACAATTTCTTAAAGGCTACAAGTTCAAGTTCTAAATGTGTTATCTCCCCAGGAACAATTGTTATGTCGGAATTCTAGTAAACAAATGGAGACATTACAGTATTTCACCACTGAGGAATGGAACTCATAGAGCAGAAATTTCTATATGGGAAAAAAAAAAAAAAAGAAAGAAAGAGAAAAAGAGAAGAAAAAGAAAAAACGATTTGAAGGGAAATAAAGCAGTACAATTTCTCATTTTAGGGCAGTGCTTTGTTATATGATGAAGTTACCAAAACTCAGTTTTGTAAGGCTAAGACTAACGCCTCCGTAACATTAGAAAGCATAAGCCAGAGAACACTAAAAATAGGTCTCCAGTGTTCAGGAATTTCCCCACCAAACCTCAGTGTGCATACAACTACCCTGACCTACTTGTCCCATAATGAAAAGCAGAACTGACAAAGGCCATAGTGAACAGGTCCTCAGAAATAGGATGCCTTCCCCAGGGCCCTCACAACAATAGAAAGCTCTCAGATTAGGGGGCCCTCCCCTTCAAAAGAGAATCTCCTTGCTCTCCCTATGGATGTGATGGACCATCACTGGAGCTGAAGGAGAATCCCCAGAGAATGCAAGAGCTTGATAATGTTGGATAGCAGACATTCCTCTTAGAAAGAGAGAGACATAAAACTAGGCAAGTCTCCAACTGATTTTCATCCAAGGAGAGCTACTCAAACCACTGTGTAAGGCCTACCTTCCTCCTTCAGACTTGGACCTCCCCTCTGTCATCTGCCTCATTCATTCCCACATAGCTGGATGGAAGCCTCACATCCAGAGCTGCTTCTCTTGCTCCAAATATATAATCAGGTCTAGCTTTGACAGAAGGAGACCTGTTTATGAGGAAGAACGAAAATGACAATTGCTTGGGTGCCTGGGTAGCTCAGTGGGTTAAAGCCTCTGCCTTCAGCTCAGGTCATGATCCCAGGGTCCTGGGATTGAGCCCCACATTGGGCTCTCTGCTCAGCAGGGAGCCTGCTTCCTCCTCTCTCTGACTGCTTCTCTGCTTACTTGTAATCTCTGTCTGTCAAATAAATATATAAAATATTTTTTAAAAATTGACTATTGCTGACAATTCTACTTTCCATGAGTCTTGTGTTCAGTAAAGAAGAGATGATATTGTACAATCCTAGAAAATGGTTTTCCAAAAGGGTTCTCCAACAGTCCCTTTAGAACACACAGGAGGTGGGGCACCTGGGTGGCTCAGGGGGATAGGCCTCAGCCTTTGGCTTAGATCATGATCTCAGGGTCCTGTGATCGAGCCCCACATCAAGCGATCTGCTTGATGGGGAGTCTGCTTCCCTCTCTCTCTCCCTCCTCTCTGCCTACTTATCATCTTTCTCTGTCAAATAAGTAAATGTTCTTCAAAAAGAAAAAAATAAAAGAAAGAACACACAGGAGGAATTTCCAATGTTCACATCCTGAACTACACTTCCAAGAAGTAGACATGATAATAAGAAGGGGAAATTTCGGTTTAAGATGTGAGCAGCACCATTTATGTCACTAAAGGTTGAGAACTGCCACTCATTTACACAAGCAACAATGTTTCCTTGAGGAAGGAGAAGCTAAGGCTGAGAAGGAAACACCATGAAGATTGTTCTCTCCATCTACCTATTTCTCTTTCTGCCTAGATCTGAATTCTAGTCATTCCAAGAGAAATCTCCGAAAAGACAGTCTTCATGGGAAGGAATAAAACCCTGAGTGGGGTTTGGGAAATCTGGAAGGAGTCTTCCTCACCCAAGAAGAGGAGGTGTCCGTAGTTATCCAACATCACATCTCTGTACTGTTGCCGCTGAGTGTGGGTCAGGCGTCCCCACTCCTCCTCAGAGAATTCTATGGCCAC
Source organism: Mustela lutreola (assembly GCF_030435805.1). Lineage (NCBI taxonomy): Eukaryota > Metazoa > Chordata > Mammalia > Carnivora > Mustelidae > Mustela > Mustela lutreola. Next base: position 51,471,646 of record NC_081305.1, read on the forward strand.
ATCTCTGAAGGTCAGCAGTCCCTGTAATAAATACCACAGTCATAAAGTGTCCACTGACACAGTTCATGATGTTTCCTAACATGAAAGTGGGAGTTAATGTCACCAGCTAGAACCAGATCCTACTTTTCCTTCTTCTGACATGGTGTGGAGTTAAAGAAAAACCTGTGGAGCAGGAAGCTGCCTGGTTGACAACTTCCACTCCTTTCACTCCCAGAAGTCAACTCTATCGACTACACAGAGGTGACAGCCCTCCTTGTCCAGTGCAAAGTGTTGGGATGTGGGAGAGGAGTCAATGGTCAAGAAATTCTAGACATGTTTTTGATGTGAAATATTGGGGTTCTGGAGTGAATGATGAAGGAATTATTCAGATACCCATGGTAAAACAACTGTGGTCCTAAATAAAACAAGGGGAGAGGAAAGTTGTGAGCAGTGACTGCTTCTATGCTGTCAGGTGGGGAGGGGGTGAGGGATAGCAGGAGGCTCTAAGGAATTTGGAAGCAAGTTTCCAGGACCCTCAGGGCCTCTTAGCTGGTGTTTTGATGAGGCCACACACTGTATAGTAACTTTTACTTAGGAGACCCTCCATTATCTATCAGAGGGCCACATGCCTGAAGGATGATGACCAAGCTACCTTTGGGGAATAGAGTTCAAAGAAGTTTCCAAAGCAGTTTTCATCTGTTAAAGAGGAATTACAGGATCCTGGAGGTCTATTGTCAAGCTAAGGCTGCTTTTTGCATCCAACAAAACATTAACCTTGAGGCAGTTTTGAGCTCCCTGAGGAATGTCCTACTCTGCCTTTCTCAGGTATTTATCAAAAGACTGGAAGCTGAAGGAAATTTAATTTTATCCTCACCTCCATGGCTTTGTTCCCCTCCTCAGAAACTACCAGCAAGGGGGACCCAGATAGTTCAGTGGCTAAGGGTCTGCCTTGAGCTCAGGTCATGATCCCAGAGTCTTGGGATGGAGCCCTGAGTTGAGCTCCCCACTCAGTGGGGATCTGCTTCTCCCTCTTTCCCTTTCTTCACTCTCATACACTCTCTTTCTCAGCTGAGAAAACATTTAAAAGAAGGAAAGAAGGAAGGAAAAGAGGAAGGAAGGAAAGAGAAAGAACAAACCTACAAGCAAGAGAAACGCAGAAGAAAGAATTTGACACCTGAAATACGATAGTTCCCGCATATTCTTCAGTATCCATGTTCCTTACAAATGACAGGAGGGAAAATAGGAACATGACAGGGGAGGATCTGATAAGCAGCACCAAGCCAATAAAAGAAGTTCACGGGGTGCCTGGGTGGCTCAGTGGGTTAAAGCCTCTGCCTTTCACTCAGGTCATGATCCCAGGGTCCTGGGTTCGAGCCCGCATCGGACTCTCTGCTCAGAAGGGAGCCTGCTTCCTCCTCTCTCTGCCTGCCTCTCTGCCTACTTCTAATCTCTGTCTGTCAAAAAAAAAAAAAAAAAAAAAAAAAGTTCACATCAGCTGAATGGAAACAAATAGCTTTCAGCACCTAATGCACATCAAAGGACATACCATCACTGGTCTTTTCCAGTGGACTGAAAGCAGGAATTCAGAATGTAAATCTAATTATGCAAATACAGTGGATACTCTTTGTTTCTGTAAGGACTGCTTTTAGGCAAGCAGGCTTGAGCAAAGGAGTGGAGGAAGGGTCCCAGTGTTCCCTTGGCTGAGCCCAGACTGAGCCATCAGGGGCTACACCTCAAAATTACCAAGACCCTAAGGAACCAATGGGCTTCTGAGAACCAGGTACAGTGAGCAGAAAGGAGCAAGTTCCTGGTTTCCCAGAATTCCTCATCTTTCTTCCCCCTTTAATACCCCCCTCCCACTGCCTTGCAGACAAGCTCTCCTGTGTCCTCCTGCCTGCTGATCTCTTAGGTCTTCAGTAAACTTCCACAGCCTTTGTCCTGCCTCAGGGGAATTCTGGCAGCGCTGCTGGATGGGCTTCCGGCCAATCGTGGACCCACATCTGGGGCCCCAAGTGACTGACAGGGACACTACACTGAGCACAGTGTCCCTATGCTAGTAATACCTACTTTATGCCTTTCTTACCTTTTAATTTTTAAGATTTATTTTTATTTTCATCTTCCTTAAAGATTCTATTTATAGGAGCACATGGGTGGCTCAGTCAGTGGACATTAGCCTTCCGCTCAGGCCAAGACACAAGGTCCTGGGACTGCCTCCTACATTGCGGGGAGTGGTGTGGTGGGGTGTCCTTGCTCAACAGAGAGCCTTCTCCCTCTGCCCATAGCACACCCTACTTGTGCTCTCTCTCTTTTTCTTATAAATAAATAAAATTTTTTTACTAAGACTGTATTTATTTCAAAGAGAGCAAGTGAGAGAGCACAAGCAGGCAGAACAGGAGAGGAAGAGGGAGAAGCAGGATCCCTGCCCACTTGGAAGCCCGATGTGAGGCTGGACGCAAGGACCCTGAGATCATGACCTGAGCTGGAGGCAGAGGCTTAACCCACTGAGCCACCCAGGTGCCACAATAAATAAAACTTTGAAAAAATATATCATATTTATTTCAGAGTGAGAGAGAGACGACAAACAGGCAGAAAAGCAGAGGGAGAGGAAGAAACAGGATCCCAGCCCACCTGGGAGCCTGATGTGGGGCTGGATCTCAGGTCCCCAGGATCACGACCTGAGCTGGAGGAAGAATGCAGACTCTTAACCAACTGAACCACCCTCGGTCCCCAAGATTGATTTATACTTTAGAGGAGATGGAGACCGGCAGGAGAGGGAGAAAGAGAATGTCAAGCGGACTCCCCTCTGGGCACAGAGCCAGAAGCGGGGATACCAGCCCAGGAACCTGACATCCTGACCTGAGCTCAAACAATAGTCCAAGCTTAGTCAATGAAGACCTCAGGCACCCTCCCCTAGTGGACTTTAAGTAGAATATCTCTTTCACGTGCTAAAGATGAAGACACACACACCCCCTTAGAACGAGAAGTTTCCAAGTTTTTCTGGACTCATACCTGTAAAGTTTTTCTGGCGAGATAAACACAACACCAGGCAAAGTAGGAGCAAGGCAAGATTTATTAAAGACACTCTCTGGTGAAGTTTCTGGGCTCAGGAGAAGGGAAGCCAGGAAAGTTGCACCGGGAGGAGATGGGCACTCTCGGGCGACGTTCCGCGACTCTGGAAAGCAGAATGGCGGAAATCACGCCCAAGGCAGGGAGGAGGGGGCTTTTAAGGGGTCTTGTAGTGGGTACGAACCTTTAATAAATAAAGTGTAATAAATAAATGAATGAATAAATAAATAATATATAGTAAGCGCAAACCCCTACTAAATGAAAAACAGGAACAAATTGCAAACTAACCACATAGCAAGTAAGCCTAGACCATGTGCATGTAGTGATAACAAACTAACTTTGTAGCAAATACCACATAGCAAGTAATCCTAGACCATATGCGTGTAGTGATAAGATTAGCGCAGAGTAACAAGTTGTAAATATTTTAACTTGTGCGAAATATCGTAGACCAAAACATGTTTATGACATGTGTGTGCTTTTGGTGTGTAAGCATGAGAAAAATAAGTGATGTAATGTGTTTATGAAGGAGACTTAGCACAGTATATAAAGAGGCATCGGGTTGGACTGAGGTGAAGCGAGTTCCCTGTCGGGAGGACATCATCGCCGGTGTTACCGATGTCCCGACAGTTTCATTGCTGACCACTCGCTGGTTCTCAGTCTCAACTTCTGCGGTGACCTCTCTGTCTAGATTGTGAGGCGACGCCTCCTTCTCTGTGACAACATCAGCGGACCGTGACTGGGCAACGATAGTGGTGCGGACCTCATCCCAATAAAGATCAAGTGAGTTACATTATATCCATCTCTCTATCTCTTCTTTACAGGTTGCGACCTCCTGGTGGGACGCAGGGGTTTTGCTCGCAGCAGGTCTCAAGGGGAGCTCAGGGGTCTTTTGGCGAGTTTCCCTTATTCGGATATCTTGCCTGCTTCTTGGGGTCCCATTGGTCCACTGGAGCCCGGGGCAGAGGGGTGTCTCAGATTCCTGCTTGGGCCTTTGTTCTCCTCTCTGAGCTCAGGTCTTGTGGTGGGAACTTCGACATCTTAAGTATCTCTTTCTGCCAGACCAACAATACCCACCGAGCCTATATCTGCATTTCCTTACTCCCCAGCTGCACACAGGTGATCAAGAATCCAGATGAGCCCAAATGAGAAATGATTTCCCTTCCTGATACCCCAGGACCAGACCTCATCAGCCACAGGAATCTCGGACTTGACACCTTCCCCTCCAGATCTGCCACCAATGGAATATTATCACTCCTCGTGGGACTTTAATTCAAAGTGATAACAACTGATGCCCTATTGAAGCCAGGTTGGGGACACAGGACAGAAGGCTCTGGGACATAGAGAAGCATTCAAAAAACATAACCGTGAGTGTCACTTCTAACCAGATCTTAAAAACAGGTGAACGCAGAAGGAAGAAGCACCCGAACTTGAGGCATCCATGTCTGCAGCTTCTAAACTCGAGGGTCTGTGAGGGAACAGAGGACACAGCTCCGCGGGGACACCAGGCTCACCTGAGAACCGGCCATTTCTGCCTTCGCCTCCACCTCTAGATTTCATCCTCATGAGGGATCTGGGAGGAAATCACAGCTGCATCAGGAGAAAATGCCCTGAAATCCAGCAACAAGAGCTCCTTCTCCTCACACCGCTCACCTGTGGCAGGACTCAGAGATGCAGAAAAAGCCCAACTTCCTAGTCCTTTATGTCCGGATCTGCTCAGAAACTGTGAGCTCCCGTGAGGACACCCATCCCTGCATTTTCCTTACCTGATTTGTGGGGAGGGAGGGGTCCCTGGCCACAGTCAGTCACAACTTCTGCCTTGGAATGGAAACTTGGACTGCAGGGACCCGACCCTCCCATTTGTTTTTGTTTTGTTTTGCCCTCCCCCTTTTTTTTAACATTTCTGTTTTAGGCAACCCTATTTGTGGTACTTTTTTTTTTTTTTAAGATTTTATTTATTTGAGAGAGACAGAGAGAGACAGAGAGAGAGAATGCACACAGGCAGGCTCCCTACCGAGCAGGAGCCACTTGTGGGACTCGATCCCAGGACCCTGAAATCCTGACCTGAGCTGAAGGCTGACGCTTAGCAACTGAGCCACCCAGGCATCCCTATTTGTGGTACTTTGTTAAAGCAACCCTAGGACTCCCATATGTTTAGCAAAAGCACAATGAAATAGTGTAAAATTATGTACCAGACACTAGAGTCTTTTCAATATATAGTTGTTATAAAACTGTTGAGACCTCATGTGTGATACAATTTAAAGGAAAAACACTGGAAATATAACAAAAATAATAAATTTGGAATCAAATTTAAATGAAACTCAGGGTACAGGAATAGGAAAAAACAATACAAAACAAAACAAAATAAAGCAAACCCAAAACCAAAAAACCAAACCAAACCAAACCAAAACCCAAACAAAACAAAAAACCCCAAAACCCTTGTATGGGGAATACTCTTTCTGTGGGATACTGGGGCTGTACACATGCCACTAAAAGAGGACTTCGGGTGCCTCCATTTTGACCTCAAACTTTCTGGTTGGGTTCTGCTTCCCAGCTCGAGTCTCAGCTCACATGAAAGATCCTGAGAGCAAATCATCCTGAGGGAAACTGAATCCACCCCCTCACGCAGATAAGGATGGCCCTGAGCTAGCCTATATCCACCAATGATTGACTCACAGATGCCATTGCTTTGACTTCCACTGCCTACCTGCACTACTCATCCACCCACCTTTGCCCTACATTTTCCTTAGAAACCTGGGAGTATTTTCAGTACTTTGGAGACAGTCTTTGAGAGGCTACTCTGCTGTCTTCTCACTGTCCACCTCCCAGAAGCATATCCCTTTTTTCTTTTCACCACCACAGGTATCTCTGCCTTTGAATTTTATCAGTAGGAATGGCAGAACCTGGAATGTTTGGGACCCCAAAAGATGTGGATCCCAGTCCTCCGCTGTGATGTGGGAAACAGAGGCAGAAGAAAAATTATTAAATGCCCTGTCTACAGCCCAATGGTAAGTCTTCCAAACAGGCAGAGTGACATTCCTTTAAGATCTCAGCTGCCTTGATGTTCATACTTTGCTAAGGACAAAAGCAATCCCAGCCCAACTCCCTGGATCCTGCACATCTACTTTAACATATAAAATCTCCTTTAGGGGCGCCTGGGTGGCTCAGTGGGTTGAGCCGCTGCCTTCGGCTCAGGTCATGATCTCAGGGTCCTGGGATCGAGTCCCGCATCGGGCTCTCTGCTCAGCAGGGAGCCTGCTTCCCCCTCTCTCTCTCTGCCTGCTTCTCTATCTACTTGTGATTTCTCTCTGTCAAATAAATAAATAAAATCTTTAAAAAAAAAAAAAAAAAAAAAAAAATCTCCTTTAGAATTTTCCTGTAGCTCTAACCTAGCCTCCCCCCCCGCCAAGATATGTGTTGGCAATCATTCTCCAAGCATATGACCCACTGATATACACTGGAAGGATCTCATGACCAAGGTTTTATTAGATGGTAATAAATGACCTTCCCCTAACAGCTAGCCCCCTCAAGATCCTGGAAACCTTGTTTCCTGAATTCCTTAGGGACTTACGCTATCCCTAACCCCTTCCCAACTTGAATGTATATAATGGGCCACCACTGATGACCCCAGTGCAGCTCTTTCTGCCCAAGGGTCCTGTCCCGGTGCTGTAAAAAAAACACCTTTTTGCACTAAGATGTCTCAAGAATTCTTTCTTGGCTGTCACTTCATGCCCTAACATCTTTCTTACATCAAGCTGCTGTTGCACAGCTGCCCCCGAGCCACAGCACGACTAGCACATCCTCCACATGGGATGAGCCTGGGGATGGAACAAACACGACTTGTCACGGGACACGAGCTTGTCACCTTCTGCAGGGGTAGCAACAGTGAGCAGAAGCCCAGGCGAAATGGCCCCTTTGCGATGCTGTGGGGGTGGCCCCTCAAGACAGGGGGAGGTGCGCAGAAGCCTAGGATCAGGGAGGACATCGGGCAGGGGGCGGCTGCTGGCAGTACGGCACCCCCGCGAGAGGCATCGGGTCACTAGTGGGGACTTTCACACAGCACTGGGTGCGTGAGGAAGGTGGGCCAAGGGTACCAAGAAGAGAAACGAAGAGGTAGGTGTTGTCCCCACACCAGACCTGGAGAGGGATCAGGGATGGTCCCCGGGTGACTTTGGCCTGCAACGGACACAAGACCCAGCCCTCGCATCCTGTCGCAGCGACGTTCGGGCTGATCACTAGAGGACACAGGGGCCTTTAGCATCCTACCGACCCCCGCACCCACGTATGGACCTTGGCCGACTGAGTGCGGCTGCGCTACAGCCTGAAGCGGAAACAAAGTGACTGTCTACAAGTAGACCGCCACTCCTCCGGATCCGCTTCCGAGCCTGCCGGAAATACGCCACAGCAGTGCTGGGAGGAGCAGGGGGCCGGTCCGCGGCGGCCGCCGGGGCGGGGTCTACCAGTGGGCGGGGAGTCAGCGTCCCGTGCGCCCCGCCCTATCTCCCAGACTGAGCTTGGTCTTCTTCTGGTTTGGGTCCGTTTTTGTTGCTCCGGCATCACGCGGAGCCCCTAGCAATGCCTCCTGACTATTCTACAGTAAACGTTTCCAGCCCTTCAGTGTGAAAGCTTACTGTGCTGTGGACACTTAGGCCGGAAGCTGAAATGTTTTCCACTTACTAGGCGGGAAAGGTTTGAGTCTGAAGCTGCCTCTGCTAGCAAGTGGAGACGTGAGGGGGCGCTGGGACCTCGGCGGGGATCTGTGCCGACTTGGCTCCACCCCGGACTTCTACCTGCAGCCCAGACTGGGAGAATGGCTTATTTAGGTGGTGGAAGACTGGAGCTATCTGTCCCGGGTCCCGGAGTGGGAAGGGTCAGGCATACCGCGCCTGTGCAGAACGTGCAGCTTTGTACCTGCTTCCACCAGAACACAGCTTCCATTCTTCACCACCCGCAGGGCAGCTGAGCAACCAGAGGGTTCAGGTCCAGCAGCTTTCAAGGGACAAGGATCTGATAGTTTAGGTCACCAATCTATTGCTTTAAACCATGAAATAGGGGCACCTGGGTGGCTCAGTGGGTTGAGTGTGGGACTTCTGATTTCAGCTCAGGTCGGGATCTCATGGGTCCTAAGATTGATTGAGCCCTTTCTAGGGCTCGATCCTCACTGGTGAGCCTGCTTGATATTCTCACCCTCTGCCCCTCCCTAAACGCACACAGGCTCTCTCTAAAATAAGTGAAGAAATATTTTTTAAAGAATCAATTTAGGGATGCCTGGGTGGCTCAGCTGGTTAAGCCATTGCCTTCAGCTCAGGTCCTGATCCCAAGCTCCTGGGATCAAGTACCACATTGGGCTCCCTGCTGGTCTGGCAGCTTGCTTCTCTCTCTGCCTCTGCCTGCTTGTGCTCTCAATCTCTCTCTCTCTCTCTCTGACAAATATATAAATAAACAAAATCTTTTTTAAAAAACAATTTTAAAAAAACCTTGAAAATAGGTACTAGTTACTTTGTTCATCTATCTTCAGTGTGTTGATCTATATATTATATGCTGGAGGTGAGCCATAAATCCATGTATCTTGAAATAGTTGGATGGTGTCTACTTTTTTTTTTTTTTTTCAGTTCGCTGATTTTTTTTTTTTTTTTTTGCCCTACTGTAATCCCACATTTGATAGATATTTTGTAGATGTTTTGTTACAGAACCCGAAGTCCAGGTTCCTGTGGCTCAAAAGGCCAATACCCAAGAGACAAGACATATATATTTTTTTTCTTTTTAAGTATACTCCACACCCAGCATGGGGGGCAATGTGGGGCTTGAACTCAAGGCCCTGCTAGCAGGACCTGAGCTATGATCAAGAGTTGGAGGCTTACCTCGCTGAGCTACCCAGGTGCTCTCCAAAAGATGAGTAATGATTGGAAAGGAGTTTGAGCTTGATTCAGGAGTCTGGCCACCTGGAGAGAAGGCAGACTCTGATGACAACAGCTGCACATGTTATCTCAGTGCTTAGAATTTGTATAAGGGGATCTGGTTCCTTATGCCCCAGGGGTTGTGCAAGGGTGTCAGGGGTCTGGTTCCTTAGTTCTTGGAGATTACACAGGGGGCCTGTTTTTTGTTTGGTGAAGCGCAGAGGTGCTCTGCTGTTTCTAGGAAAGAATGTATGACCTATAGATATTCAAAGATAAGATAATCACAGAGGCTGACTGTTTTTTATAGTTTAAAGACTTCTAGATTGACTGGAGAGGACAAGGCAACTTTACTATGTGTGTGTTCAAGTGGAATAAAGAGTATTTCTGAGGGGCACCTGGCTGGCTCAGTGGGTAGAGCATGCAACTCTTGGTCTCAGGGTCATGACTTTGAGCCCCACATTGGGTATAGAGCTTACTTTAAAAAAAAAAAAAAAAAAAAAAAAAAAAAAAACATCGTTTACCAAAAGTGTAAGAAGAAACAGTACTTAAATACAAATATTTTATTGTAGAGAACTATCATAAGCTATTTCAGCAGAGATAAAAACTAATGAGTTTGTGACTCATCCCAATCATCAGAGGGAAACAAGCACCAATAATGCCAATCCTAGGATGCCAGCATTCCCCTGAAAGGAAACCAGGTTTCAAGATCTTTCACAGGTTTCAAATTTCTCACTTGTTTCAAAATCTTTCATAAGATTTCCTGACAATCTGGTGAGATATTGGCATGTTGATTATCTTTAAAATGACCAACTCTCAGGGCACCTGGGTGGCTCAGTGGGTTAAGCCTCTGCCTTCAGCTCAGGTCATGATCTCGGGGTCCTGGGATTGAGCCCCACATTGGACTCTTGCTCGGCAGGGAGCCTGCTTCCCCATATACCTCTACCTGCCTCTCTGCCTACTTGTAATCTTTCTCTGTCAAATAAATAAATAGGGGCGCCTGGGTGGCTCAGTGGGTTAAGTCGCTGCCTTTGGCTCAGGTCATGATCCCAGAGTCCCGTGATCAAGTCCTGCATTGGGCTCTCTGCTCAGCAGGGAGCCGGCTTCCTCCTCTCTCTCTCTGCCTATTTGTAATCTCTCTCTGTCAAATAAATAAATAAAATCTTTAAAAATAAATAAATAAACTATTTTTTAAAAATGATCAACTCTCCTCAAACAATGAAAACATATGAAGAAGATACAAAGGCATGAAAACAGTTGGAACATATAATGCAAGCTGATGGAGAAGTGATCCCAATTCTTTTTTTAAAAACATTTATTATTGAAGTTCAGTGGACATACAATGTTATATTAGTTTCAGGTGTACAGCATAATGATTCAACAATTCTATATGTTGCTCAGTGCTCACCATGATAAATTTAGTCACCATACAGTATTCATTATAGTGTTATTGACTATGTTTCCCATATTGACTTATTTATTTTATAACTGGGAGTTTGTACGTGTTAATCCCCTTCACCTATTTCACCCATCACCCCACCATTTCTCTCTGGCAAGCACCCATTTGTTCTCTGCATTTAAGATTTCTGGGTTTTTGTGTGTGTGTGTTTGTTTTGTTTTTTAGACTCCACATATAAATGAAATCCTATGGAATTTGTGTTTCTCTGACTTACTTCACTTTGCATACTGCCTAGGTCTGAGTCTTTATTTTTGTTTTAGTAGTGTCTGTATCCAACAAAGGGCTTGAACTCACAACCCCTAGATCAAGTTGGGGTTGATCCACTGACTGAGCCAGACATGCTCAACTAACTGAGCCAGACAGGTGCCCCAATCAAAAAAAAAAAAAAAAAAAAAAAAAAAAAATATATATATATATATATATATATATATATATATATATATATACATATATATATATATATGTATATTTATTTATTTATTTGACAGAGAGAGAGAACTAGTAGACAGAGAGGCAGGCAGAGAGAGAGGAGAGACTGGAGGGGAAGCAGTCTCCCCACCGAGCAGAGATCCAGAGGTGGGGCTTGATCCCGGGACCCTGAGATCCTGAACTGAGCTGAAGGCAGAGGCTTTAAACCACTGAGCCACCCAGGTGCCCAATCTTGATTCTTAATAGCAAAAATCTTTCCCATCTGAGAACTGCTACAAAAGCCACATCCTAATACTTTGAAAACTTTGGTGTTCATAGATATTATAAGATATAGTTGAATTTGACAAGTACTTATGCCTGTAGAGTTTTCAATATGGTCATCTAGGACAGTACATCTCAAAATCCCCCATGGTAGCCACATGATAAAATTCCATCAGAATCTCCAGTGTATTTCTTTGAAACTCCCCAGGTAATTCTAGAAGACTGCCCTGTTTGAGAAATCACATATAGAATATCTTGAGGCAGATTCAGTCATGGGCTGAGCTTGTTTCCCCTGCAGATGGCTCAAGTACAACCTGTGGTCTGCAGGTAGCCAGAACATCCCTTTCAGTGTGTGATTGAATAAAGTCCATAGAGAAATGGGGAACTTGGCTGGCTCTGTCAGGATAGTGTCCACCTGTTGATCTTGAGGTCATGGGTTTAAGCCCCAACCTTGGGTGTAGTGATTACATTAAAAAAAAAAAAAAAAGTGAAAGTATGTTCTATTGTGGTTTTTATGTTTGCATCAGGAGCTATAGTCAATTGAGAGAATAGGGAATTCTGAGTGCTGGACCAAGTTACCTTCCCACCTCCAGGTAAGGGGCATCTTTGAGGATTACCCCAAAGGATGTGGTGTGGGTTAATACCAGGTGTGGAAGGTGGGGACAGAGGAGAGGGTTATGTTTTTGGTGAACAGAGTCTTTTTAGGATTTCCAGTGATAAAATAAAGGAATTTTACAAGTTTTGGTGTTTATGGGCCCTGCTCCTGGGCTCCTAGAGATGCTATACTTTAACATTTCAAGGTCAAAATGACTTGGCAAAACCTCAGAGTGTGGGCTTTATTTCTGCCTTGAGTATACATTGTACATCTGCTCTGTTAAAAACAAAACTGGAGGGTATTATGTTAAGTAAAATAAGTCAATCAGAGCAAGACAATTATCATATAGTTTCACTCAAATAGGGAATATAAGACATAGCCCAGAAACTATAGGGGAAGGGAGGGAAATTTGAATGGGAAGTCATCAGAGAAGGAGAAAAACCATGAGAGACTCTTAATTATAAGAAACCAACTGAGGGTTCCTAGAGTGAGGGTGGTTGGGGGGATAAGGTAACTGGATGATGGATATTAAGGAGGACATGTGATGTGATGAACACTGTGTGTTATACACAGCTAATGAATCATTGAGCCGTACATCAAAATTTAATGGTGTACTATATGTTGGCTAATTGAATTTAAATTAAAAAAAAAAAAAAACCTGGAGCATCAAAAAACAAAACAAAATGACAACAAAAACAGATTAAAAAAAAAAAAAAAAAAAGAGCATGCAAAAAGATAAAGGGAAAAAAACCTCCCTGGCTCCTGAAAGATTAAAATCATGCAGCCTCGCAGATATTAAAAGGTCAAGTCGACAGCTTTCCAGAATATCTTTGTCATGATGATTTTTAACTCTTCACATACAAAAAAGCACATAGCCCTGCATTGAATGTTCCTTTCCTGGAGTGTGTCTACTTTGTGAAGATTGTGTGTCTGGGGCAATTGTCCTAACTTGAGCTCAAATAAACTCTTTTCCTTTTTTTTTTTTTTTAAGGCTTTATTTATTTGACAGGGAAAGATACAGCGATAGAGGTAGCAGAAGTAGGTGGACTGGGAGGGGGAGAAGCAGGATTCCTGCTGAGCGCGGAGCTGGGATCTGGGATTGTGACCTGAGCCAAAGGCAGTGGCTTAATGATCGAACCCCCCAGGTACCCTTCCCTTTCCCTAAAAAAAAAAAAAAAAAAAAAAGTTTCTTCGTTTTGCTTCAATGCCAGAAAGGAGGGAGGGAAACCAGAGTCTTTCCAAAACTTGTAGGCTTGGTGACTCAGTGGTTTTTCTTCTTTCCAAAATGCTATCTTTCAGAAAGCTTGATTCTTTTCCAGTTTTCCTGTCCTGCAAAAGTCCCATTTCAGGTCCAGCTTACTAATTTTTCTCATTTCCAGTAATTAGATGTAACATAGTTGTGACTTAAACATCTCTGAGTAGTCTCTCCTGTGATACCATGATTTATACAAAATATGTATTTGGTCATTCAGGTAACCAAAATTTATTTCAGATATATTTGGTTTTCATATGCAGTTTCTAAAAATGCTTCAGAGTCATAGAATTGAAATGAGAGGCTCATTATTCATTCTTTCTTGCTTTCTTTCTTTCTTTCTTTCTTTTTTTTTTTTTTAAGATTTTATTTATTTGACAGAGAGAGACACAGCGAGAGAGGGAACACAAGCAGGGGGAGTGGTAGAAGGAGAAGCAGACTTTCTGCCAAGCAGGGAGCCCAATGCAGGGCTCAATCCCAGAATCCTGTGATCTTGAAGCCTGATCCGAAGGCAGATGCTCAATGACTTAGACAGGCAGGACCTCCTCCCCGCCCCCATAGGCTCATTATTAAGGAAGGTGACTTTTGGCCTTCACCAAAGGGCAAGGTTGTCGGGGGATTCAACCCTGTGATTAGACGGGTGGGAATTTTAGTCCCACCCTTTGACTTCCGGGGAGGGAAGAGAGGCTGGAGGTGAAATCAGCCAGTGCCCGGTGTCCTTGTCAATCATGACTATGTAATGAAACCTCCAAAAAAAACTGAGAGCCCAGTTTCTGGAAAGGTTCCTGACCTGTAGAACCTCAACAGCTTCATGTTCCAAAAGACAAAAGCTCCTTTGTTTGCTGTCTTGCTCTAGGTATCTCTTCATCCCGCTGTTCATTCCTGTCCTTTAAAAAAAAAAAAAAAAAAAAAAAAAAAAAACCAACCCGGTATGTCATTGTTTCCCTGAGTTCTGTGAGTCACTCTAGCAAATTAATTGAGCCTGAGGAGGAAGCTGTTGGCACCACCAAACTGCAGCAGGTCAGTGAGAAGCAGAGGTGGCAGCCTGGGGCTGGTGACTGACATCTGATGTGAGGCCATGGTGGGAGGAGTGTGGAAGCCAAGAAAAACAAGGCTGTGCCCACCTCGAGTCTAGCCCTGACATAAGTACAGCCATCTTGACAAAGCAAAAGCTGGCACCTTGCAGCCCCTCTCCACCTTCCCCCCTCCCCTTGGTAGTATGTGTGACATTCCTCAGCCATCCCTGGCTGCCCTAAAAGAAAAACAAATATTTAACTTGCAGAGATCACAATCCTGCAAGACAGGAGTCTCCCTTGGTTTACAAATGTCCTAGAGATTTATAAGTAACTCAGTTCCTCAAGCCCTAACATCGCCCTCCCCTCCATAAAACTGGAGGAGGCTGAGGCGGAAGAAAATGGAAATAAAGTTAAACCTAAATCTCACTAACAAGGACACTTGATAGGAGGAATGTGACATTCAACCAGGAAACTCCCAATTGTCTTCATGTTAGTAACTCATTAGAGGGAAAAATGGCTTTGGCTTGATAATAACCAGGCCTCAAATATCCTGACAGCCTTCTTTACCCTGATAGCCCTTCTGAACATCCCTTTTGTCCTCACCTACCACCAAGTCCACCCCTACTCTACCTTTAAAAACTCTGACTGTAATCTGGTTTGGGGTCCAAGTCCCTACTCCACTGTGCTGGGTATGCGTGGGCCCAAGATTAATCCTGTCAAATAAACTCTCATGTGATTACATTGGTGTTGGCTCCTTGGTGGTCTCTTGGACATGAAAACTCGGGCATAACAAGGAGAAGGAGGAGAAATGGATATTGGGGTGGGACACAAGTTTCAGGAGGCCATCCTGTAGGACCAAACACTTACTCTCTGCAATCCAGTGCTATCTCTGGGTGGATCATGTCTTAATTGCTTAGTGTCATGTGGGGGAACACCGCACCCTGTCATGTTGGGTCCACAGACCCTAACAGATACACCTAATGAGTACATTCTCAATGAGAAATAATCAAATAGTTTGATTATTAATAATATGAAAGTATCAACATTTGTTTATTTATTATTTATTTAGATTATTTATTTATTGAACATGCTAGCAGGGGAGGGACATAAAGAGGGAGAGAATCTCAAGCAGACTCCTGCTGAGCACAGAGTCTGACAGAGTCTGACATGGGGCTCCATCCCATGACCTGAGCTGAAATCAAGAGTCTAATGCTTGGGTGCCTGGGTGGCTCAGTGGGTTGAGCCGCTGCCTTCGGCTCAGGTCATGATCTCAGTGTCCAGGGATCGAGTCCCGCATTGGGCTCTCTGCTCCACAGGTAGCCTGCTTCCCTTTCTCTCTCTCTCTGCCTGCCTCTCTGCCTACTTGTGATCTCTGTCTGTCAAATAAATAAATAAAATCTTAAAAAAAAAAAAAGAGTCTAATGCTTAACCAAGTAAGCCACCCAGGCACCCCTAAGATATAAGAATTAAAATAGAAAAATAAAAATACATGCTGCATATTTTTTAAATATTTATTTGAGAGAGAGAGTGTGTGTGCTCAAGCATGCGAAACTGCGTGGGGGGGGGTTGGGGTTGCGGTGGGGAGGGGCAGAAGGAGAGGGAGAGGGAGGTGGGAAAAGAAGCAGAGTCCTGGACCAGCAAGGAGCCTGACTTGGGGTGTCATCCCAGGATCCCAGGACCACAATCTGAGCCAAAGGCACACACCCAAATGACTGAGCCACCCAGGGACCCCACATTCTATGTATTTTTAACTGATTAAATAAGTAGAATGTGTGTGCATTTGTGTGTATGCACATGTATATGTAATGGACCTTAAGATTAAAACAGTTCATTATTGTAATTAGGATTTTATTTTTTAATTTTCTGGTGTACTGATTGATGGAATACATGAGCACAGGCATATATATTGCTTAGTGGTCTAATATGTGGTGAATATTTCTAAGTGTCTCACAAAAACTAAAAATATGTTTCTCTGTTTTTCTTGTATAAGATTTAATATATAACAGGTCAAACTCATTCTTTTGTTGTTCCATTATTGAATATTACTAGTTTGTACCAGCTTTATATCATGAATATGGATAGAGTCATATTAATATGCCTCTGAAAATTGAGGACATACACATTTTACTCTTGAAAATAACAGGCCAAAAACTCCACGTGAACAAGATGACTTCATGACTCAGCCCTGCAGATGGCTATTCCTCTAGTGCTTCACGAGCCACGGAAGAGCCCACCATCATCACATTCCTCGCCCCTGTTTCCTGCCAGCATGTCTAATTGGCATATACACATGAGAGGCAACATCTACCTGGGTGTCTGGGTGACTCGGTTGGTTAGGCGGCTGACTGTTGGTTTCAGCTCGGGTCATCTTCTCTGTATCCTGTGATCTAGCCCTGCATGGGGTTTCCCGCTCAGCTCAGCATAGAGGATTCTCTCTGTCCCTCTGCCCCCTGCCCTCTGCAGTAGGGATAAATAAATCTTAAATAAATGAATCTTAAAAATAATAATACTTACTTAAGACTCTTGCATTTCTTTTCAGGGCTCCATAGCTCATTTCCATTCTTTTCGGGATTGACTAGAATCTGTGTGCATGGACCACAGTTACTTACTCTTTCATCTCCTGAGGGACGTCTTGGTTTCTTACAAGTTTTGGCAGCTATGAATGAATAAAGCCGCTATAAACACTTGTGTGCAGAACGTTGTGGGACATAAATGTCCAATTCATTTGGGTAAAAACCTAGGAGTGTGGTTTCTGGATCATATGAGAGGTCATTTAATTTTGTGAGAAACCCTCATCTGTCGTCCAAGGTGGCTATCGCATTTTGCATTTCTCATCTACAGTGAATGCAAGTTCCTTCTGTTCCACCTAGTGTTTGGCGGTGTCATTTTTGGAGTATATGTCTCACATGTACCCTTAACGTATCTCACTGCTTCAGTTTGCAATTTTCTAACAATGCATGGTGACAAGTATCTGTTCATATACTTTTTTGCTATGTGTGTGTCTTCTTGGTGAGGTGTCTGCATAGATTTTTTTGCCCATTTAAAAAATCAAGTTGTTTGTTTTCTGATTGCTGAATTTTAATAGTTCTTTGTATATTTTGGATCATGGTCCATTGTCAGATATGTCTTTTGTTTTCTCCCCATGTCTGGCTTGTCTTCTCATTCCCTTGACAGTGTTTTTCATAGTGTAGAAGTTTGTAATTTTAATGAAATCTGACTTAGCAATTACTTTTTCATGGATTATACCCTTTTATTGCATCTAAACAGTTATAGAACCTAAGGTCATCTAGATTTTCTTCTGTTATCTTCTGGGGTTTTATAATTTTGTGTTTTACATTGAAGTCTCTGATTTTTTTTAAGATTTTATTTATTTATTCATGAGAGACAGAGAGAGAGAGAGTGGCAGAGGGAGAAGCAGGATCCCTGCAGAGCAGGGAGCCCTATTTGGGACTCAATCCCAGGACTCTGCAATCATGACCCAAGCTGAAAGCAGACACTTAACTGACTGAGCCACCCAGGCACCCTGTGATCTAATTTGAGTAAATGTTTGTGAAGGGTGTAAGGTCTGTATCTAGATTGCATATTTATTATTTATTTGTTTGTTTGTCTGTTTTTACTTGGGTGTGGATGTCCACTTGTCCACTTGTTCCAGTGCCATTTGCTGAAAAGACTATCCTTTTTTTTTTTTTTAAGATTTTATTTATTTAATTGTCAGAGATAGTGAGGGCTAGCAGTGCAAACAGGGAGAGCAGTAGGCAGTGGGAGAAGCAGGCTCACCTCTGAGCAGGGAGCTGGTTGTGGGACTTGATCCCAGGACCCTGGGATCATGACCTGAGCTGAAGGCAGATGCTTAACTGACTGGGCCACCCAGGCATCCCAAGACTATTCTTTTTCCATTGGATTGCCTCAGCTCCTTTGTGAGACCAACAAATACAGTTGGCTGTATTTAAGTTGGTCTATTTCTAGGATGTCTATTTTGTTCTATTTAGCTATTTGCCCATTATTTTACCAGAGATACACTGCCTTAATTAATGTAGCTTTATATTAAGTCTTGACATTGGGATGTGTCAGTCCTCTGACTTTTTCTTCTGCTTTGACACTGGGCTGGCTTTCCTGGGTCTTATGCCTCTATCTATAGACTTTAGAATCAGTTAATTTATTCCTACAAGTAATTTCACAGAATTTTGGTTGAAATTTCATTGACTCTACAGATCAGTTTGGGAAGACCTGTCATTTTAACAATATTTAGTCTTTTTATCCATGAATATAGATATAAGCTGTGCTTGATCATGCCATAATATTTTATGGCAATATTTGCAAATAATATTTCATAATTTTGGTTCCCTAGGCAGATAGGAGGAGTGTGAAATATTTGTGGTTATCTTTGTAAGATTTCTGGAAATTTTCAGGAAGTGTCATCCTTTAATATTTTTGGATCACCTACATAGCAATGGTTCATGTAACATTTAAAAGTAGTAGGGTGCTGTTGATAAAACCATATGACCTTGTATTGTGTTCGTGTGGTACCTCTCCTGTAATATTGCTACTTACCCTATAGACATTGCTTAGCTTAGAATTTGTATCTCTCTTTGGGTCAGAATTGATAAAATATATATTCCTAGAAATATCCCTAACAACTAGGATTTTCAAACAATTGGACTGAGTCTGGAGAAGCATCTCTAGCTAATTCCATGCTCTATGCATCACTTTTCCTTGAATCCTTGTCAGGCTCTCTATATCCTCCCATCTCCTTCCTTATTTTGTAGTTCTTAGGCTAGGCAGAAAGAGAAAATTACTTGGGAAGGAGGCAGTGAAATTCTTAGGCAAGTACAGAGTCCAATGAAATACATTGGCATCACTGCCAGCCCCTCCTCTGTCAGATGCAAACATTTCCTGCTTCTGCCACCT
Organism: Mustela lutreola; assembly: GCF_030435805.1. NCBI lineage: Eukaryota > Metazoa > Chordata > Mammalia > Carnivora > Mustelidae > Mustela > Mustela lutreola. The sequence continues at coordinate 51,490,502 of NC_081305.1, forward strand.
GAGACCCTATTTGCCTCCAGCTGTTGTAGAAGAAAGGAAGTTTCTCCCACACACAAAACTTGTTTCTTTGAAGAGCCTCACTCGGATCTTATAATTGTTTCTGGGAAGTGGGCTCTGGGAGAAAGTTTTAAAAACCTAGTCTCAACTGCCTTATGTGTCACTGAGAGGTGAAGTGATAATTGCAGTTCTGTGGGGGAGGTGAGGTCACAGAACCACAAGCCCTTATCTTAATACTGGCTGCTTTCCTCCCACACACAAGCAAGGACTGTCATGACTGGCCCAGTGAGCCCACATCCTGGCAGCAGGAAAGACTGGAGTGAGTGTCAGTCCAAGTGACACAATGTGTAAGGGAATGAGGTGTATCTGGGTCTCGATCCAGGTTGGAACTCATGGTTGGAAAAAGGATTCTACTTGTGAAGAAAGTGGCTTGATGTCAGATCTGTACAGATAGGAACAACAATTCCTGAGGCACAGGCCGAGTTATGGAGAGACTGAGGTCCATACAGCGTTACGGAGTTACAGAGTTACGGAGGTCTGAGGTCATCCATGGGACTAACTGCTCCCAACATAGTTTAAAGCATATCCCTCCCTAATGGAGATTGTTGGAGTTCACTAAAAGTAGTAACACAGTCTGATGTTTGCAGTCCTTAAAACTGCAATTCAGAAGGGGCACTTGGGTGGCTAAGTTGGTTAAACCTCTGCCTTTGGCTCAGGTCATGATCCCAGGGTCCTGGGATCCAGCCCAACGTTGGGTTCTCTGTTCAGCGGGGAGCCTGCTTCCTCCCCGCTCTCTCTGCATGCTTGTGATCTCTCTCTCTCTGTGTCAAATAAATAAATAAAATATTTTTAAAAACCTGCAATTCAGAAATTAATATGGTATTTAGTCTGCGCTGTGAAACCACAGAGAAATTGATATGATTGGTATAGTTACCTCATTAAACTTCTGTGCATGTGATAATGAGTTTCATGGAGCTAAGCACATCCTATCTCAATGTGAGCAATGGGACTGAGTGGCATTTGGAGAATCATAATTGTTTTTCTTGTATTTATGCTTGATGCATCTATGGAGATAGTGCCTCCTGAAAAGATTTGTAATCTTTTGATCAAGGAAGGACAATTTTCCTCTGTGAAGTTAGGAAAGGAGACTTTCAGGAAAGGGTAACTTCAACACGTGAGGGATTTGGAGAGCAGAAAAATTAAGGACCTCAGTATGTTTTCAGCTTAAATGTATCTTAAAAAAAAAGATTTTATTTATTTGACAGAGAGACACAGTGAGAGAGGGAACACAGGAGAGGGAATGGGAGAGGAGGTTCAGTCCCAGGACCCTGGGATCATGACCTGGGCCAAAGGCAGACATTGAACGACTGAGCCACCCAGGCGCCCCTTAAATGTATCTTCTGATATTTTACATGGCTTTCAAAGTTCTAACATAATTTTTAGGCTCACCTTTGCATTTATCCTATTCAATGCACAAGATTTCATGCCTTGAGATTTGTTTTGCATGCTTGTTTTGTATTTTATTATCTTTTTCAAATTGATTAGTTTCAGTTGCTTTTTAAAAAAAATCACAGCTAATTGTATGCTCTCTAATGAGGAATAATTTAGATCCTACTCTAAAGGTTTTATCGATCTCTACATGTTTTCTTTAAATTACAAATCCCACAGTTTAGGGTAAAAGTGAAATATTACACAATAATTTCGATGGTGGGTTCCATTGGCCAAAAAAATCACATGATTACTTCTGTTGCTGTATTAATACTGGTTCATATTTGGTAAATCCATTTTGTTCATGGACAATATTCAGGTTCTTACTAAGTTTTCATCTTCACTCACAAGTGATGATGGTTAATGGAAAAAATAGTTTAACAAAAATGAGAAATTGGCACAACCAAACCTAAATTGAAATAAATTTCAAAGATGATAATGTATGCATGCATAAAAGTGGGTTATTTAAGGATACAACCAGGTAGGGAAACCTGGCTGACTCCATTGGTGGAACGTGCAGCTCTTGATAATAAGAACTCAGTTGTGAGTTTGAACCCCATGTTGGGTATAGAGATTAGTTACAAATAAAGTCTTTTAAAAATTATTTATTTATTTGACAGAGAGAGAGAGACACAGTGAGAGAGGGAACACAAGCAGGGGGAGTAGGAGTGGGAGAGGGAGAAGCAGGCTTCCCGCTTAGCCGGGAGTCCAGTGCAGGGCTCGATCCCTGGACCTTGGGATCATGACCTGAGATGAAGCCACCCAGGGGCCCCATAAATAAAGTCTTAAGAAAATAAAAAAAGATATGACCAGGTAGCTATGAGAGTATAGCCTGCTGGTAAACACCCAACTTTATTGCAACCTGGCCATTGCAATATTTAAATGAGTCATATAACCTCATTATAATTAAATTCTTGGCTGTAAAATGCACATACTTGTAAGTACTAAATAATTTACAATAGGTAAAGCATGAGTAAGAGCACTATACAAAGAAATACATCAAACTTGAGAAATCATTAATTAATGAAGACACGTGTATGGGAAAGAAAATATCAGGGGTAAGTAATAGCAAGGAGAGAATTTTAAATTTATTTTCCACAAACAGCGCACAGCTCATGTGTTCATGCAGACTCCTCTCTTTGTGGATGCGAACACTGAGCCCTGGCGAGTGACAGAATGGCCTTAATGGATGTGAAATTTGCTGTAATCTTTCTATTGCAGATGGTCCTTGGAACCCTGGGAACTTCTTGCTTTTCTGTCATTGTTCGTCATCTCTTGGCTTAAGGGGATACAGGTCAAAGTCCACAGATTCGCTTCTTAGGTATTTGACTTTAACTAACTCCTTGGTCATTCTCTCCAGAGGAATCCCAGAGACCATGGAGGCTTTTGAGTTGAGATATTTTCTCAGTGACTTTGTATACAAAGTTGTTTTCTTCATCCACAGAGTGTCCAGAGGGTTGTCTTTGGGCACCATGTGCCTCCTGAGTATCTTCCATGCCATCACCATCAGCCCCTGGAACTCCTGGTGGGCAGCACTTAAAGGGAAACCTCCCCAGTACATTGGCCCCTCAAATATCCTTTGCTGGATCCTGAATATAAACCTAAATATTATTGTTCCTGTGTATGTGACAGAGAAATGGAACAACAAAAATACTTAAAAAAATATGGAATTTGGATACTGAGCTTCTGCACTTCACGACAAAGACACAGACTTACTATATACGGTATCGATTTCCTCCCATGAAGTTTTGTGCTTGGGACTCATAACTTGGGCCAGTGGGTTCATCGTTTCCACCCTGTATGGCATAAGCAGCAGGTCCAACACATTTATAGGACCAAAGTGTTCTCCAGATGCTCCCCCAATATCAGAGCCCCCCAAAGCATCCTTCTGCTGGGAAGTACCTTTGTGTCTCTTTATACCCTCTCTTCCATCAATTACGTATTTTTCGCAAGACCAGTTGGTGGCTGATGAATACTTCTGCCCTAATCAATGCATGTTTTTCAACTGTCTGCCCCTTTGCTCTTTGAGTCATGACTGATGAGGGAGTAGGAGGCTGGCTGAGAACAGAGCAGGGGCTGGTGCCTTGCACCCCCTCTCCACCCACTCCCCTTGGTAATATGTGTGACATTTCACAGGCACCCCTGACTGCCCTACAAGAAGAGAAAATGGTTAACTTGCAGAGATCACAGTCCTGCAAGGCAGGAGTCTCTCTTGGGTTACAAATGTCCTTGAGATTTACAACAAAGAAGTTACCTTATCAATAGCCCAATTTCCAAAGACACGTAACTCAGTTCCTCAAGCCCTAACGTCACCCTCCCCTCCATAAAAAAAAAACGAAGGAGATGGAGGTAGAAGGAAAAGTAAATAAAGTTAAATTTATTTTAAAACCTAAATCTCACTAACAAGGACTTTTGATAGCAGGAATGTAACATTCCACCGGGAGACTCCCAATTGTCTTTATGTTAGTGCCTCATTAGAGGGAAAGTGGCCTTGGCTTGATAGTAACCAGGCCTTCAATATCCTGATAGTCTTCTTTACCCCAATAGCCCTTCTGAACACCCCTTTGTCCTCACCTACCCAACTCCTGTGTATATAACCAGCCACTCCTCACATGCCCGGCGCAGCAGCATCTCTGCCTGCCCATGGGTCCTGTCCCCGTGCTCTAATAAACCACCTTTTTGCACCAGAGACGTCTTAAGAATTCTTTCTTTAGCCGTCGGCTCCGAACCTCACCCCACCGAACCTCACCTAGGTTCAAGAACTTCATCAATGACCACTGTATATCCAGACTCTTTTCTGTGTGCACAAGAAGAAAAATATAAACTATCTGGTTCCACTGTGTTCAGCTGCTTATACACTCATTCTTCAAGGAATCTTCAGAAAAATTACAGTTCATCTCATTTTACATCGAGTTTTGAATAAGACAGAAATTTCTGCTACAACAATAGTGATTAATGGCCACTTGTAAGTGAAATTCTGTGTAAATACTATGGAAGTACTCATGTAATTGCATTTTATTAATGGCTGTAGTGGAGAAATTCAGAGTCCAATAAACAAAACATTCTTGAAATACTGTGCAGACACTGGAAATGTTTTTGGATATGTAATTTTTAATATAAGAGACCAAATTTTCTCAAGGTTTACTGGCCATGTGATAGTAAGGCCAGTGTCTTTTTTTGGAGTGGGGGTGTGTTCTCTACTTCTTCCTAGATAGGCCAGTGCCTTTCAGAGGAATAACATGTGGGATGACCATTCAGAGAATTCAGGGTAGAGGCTTCCGGGTTCTGTATTGGGATGCAAGTGGCCTGAGGTATAGCTGGGGGAAAATTAGGTTTTAGTTTGAAGGACAATGACATCCAGGTTGTGCAAATTGTGTCTTACATCCTTAGGGAATGGTAGGTGTCTGAAATAAGAAAACATGTGTGTGGAGAAAAATGAACATATTAAAACTGTTTTTAGTTGAACATTGGAATTGTGAACTCCAGGGGATAAAGGAGAATCTTGCAGGAGGATATGTTAGCTGATGTTTTAAAAGGGTAGAGGTGGAAAGCAAATATTAAATAAATGTTTGATGTCTGTGATAAAAAATGAATCAATTTTTAGGGTCTGCAGAGGGTAGATTGTTCTGGGTTAGGCATTGGGGCCAACTGGCCAGTTGCTAAGAAGCAGATTTTAGGGTGGGTGTCTGCATCCAGTTTTAGGAGAAAAGCTTATAAAGAAAATCTTCAAGCTTGGATTAGTAAAGGAGTAACAACTTGGAGACCAGAGACATTAATCTATTGAGTTTGTTTTGTTTAATGAATTTTCCTGCTTTTTGAAATTACCCACCAGAGCAAATGGACACATTTGAAAGAAACAGTAGATATCAATTCACACATAATTTAATGTAGATATCTGTGAATAAATTAAATGATAAGGATTGCAACTTTATTATTATTATTATTATTATTTTAAATTTTTAAAAAAGATTTTATTTATTTATTGGACAGAGAGAGATCACAACTAAGCAGAGAGGCAGGCAGAGAGAGAGAGAGAGAGAAAGAGGAGGAAACAGGCTCCCCACAGAGCAGAGAATCTGATGTGGGGCTCAATCCCAGGACCCTGGGATCATGACCTGAGCCAGAGGCAGAGGCTTTAACCCACTGAGCCCCCCAGGTGCCCACTTTATTATTATTTTTAAAAGATTTTTTAAAATTTATTTGACTGAGGGAGAGAGAGCACAAGTAGAGTGAAAGGGAGCAGACTCCCCATTGAGCAGAAAGCCTAACCAGGGGCTTGATCCCAGAACCCTGGGATCATGACCTGAGTAGAAGACAGATACTTAACTGACTGAATCACCCAGGTGCCGGGGGTGCAACTTCAATGTAATTTTTTTACTTTGGAATCACTTTAGCAAAGAACATACAGAGAATTCCCATCTTCCACTCCATCTGTTTCCCCTCTTGTTAACATCGTAGGTTACCATAGTACATTATGGAAAACTAAGAAACCAACAGTGACACCACATTAGAAATTGAATTGTAGACTTTATTCTTATTTCATCAGTTTTAACACAAATGTCTTTTTTCCCCCCTCTTCCAGGATCCAATCCAAAATACCACATTACATGTAGCCCATATGTGTCTCTCACCTCCTCTTCTCTCTGTCAGATTCTGTCAGATTCCTCTGTCTCCTCAGTTTTTATGAACATGATAGGTGTGTGGAGAACTGGCCAGGTACTTTCTAGAATACCTCTGAAATTGGGTTTGTCCAATTAGACAGTGTTTATAGATTTTTTTTCCCTTTTTTAAATTAACATATAATGTATTATTTGTTTCAGGGGTACTGGTCTGTGATTTAGTCTCACACAATTCACAGCACTCACTTTTGGACTTCCCCTTCAGATCGCTATGTTTGTATCTTTGGGGTAAATACCCAGTTGTGGGATTGCTGGGTAGTAGGGTAGATCTATTTTCAACTTTTTGAGGAACCTCCACACTGTTTTCCAGAGTGGCTGCACCACCTTGCATTCCCACCAACAGTGTAGGAGGGTTCCCCCTTCTCCACATCCTCTGCCAACACCTGTTGTTTCCTGATTCGTAAATTTTAGCCATTCTGACCAATGTGAGGTGGGATCTCACTGTGTTTTTTTTTTTTTTATTTAAAGATTTTATTTATTTATTAGACAGAGAGAGATCACAAGTAGGCAGAGAGAGAGAAAGGGAACCAAGCTCCCCGCTGAGCAGAGAGCTTGATGTGGGGCTCGATCCCAGGACCCTGGGATCTTGACCTGAGCTGAAGGCAGAGGCTTTAACCCACTGAGCTACCCAGGCACCCCCTCACTGTGGTTTTGATTAGTATTTCCCTAATGCCGAGTGGTTGAGCACTTTTTCATGTGTCTGTCAGCTGTTTGGCTGTCTTCTTTTTAATTTTTTTTTAAGATTTTATTTATTCATTTGACAGAGAGAGATTACAAGTAAGCAGAGCGACAGGCAGGTGGGGGGGGGGGAAGCAGGCTCCCCGCCTAGCAGAGAGCCCGACATGGGCCTCAATCCCAGGACCCTGAGGTCATGACCTGAGTCAAAGGCAGAGGCCCAACCCACTGAGCCACCCAGGTGGCCTGGATGTCTTCTTTGTAGAAGTATCTGTTCATGTCTTCTGCCCATTTATTAATTGGATTTTTTGTCCTTTGGGTGTTAAGTTTGGTAAGTTCTTAGTAGATTTTGAATACTAGCCCTTTATCTGATAGGCCATTTGCATGTTTCTTCTCCCATTTTGTCCATTGTCTTTTGGTTTTGGTGACTGTTTGCTTTGTTATGTAAAAATTTTTATTTTGATGAAGTCCCGGTAGATCATTTTTGCCCTTGCTTCCCTTGCTAGGAAGAAGTTGCTGCAGCTGAGGCCAAAGAGGTTGCTGCCTGTGTTCTCCTCAAGGATTTTGATGGATTCCAGACATGTATATACATTTTTATAAAAACATCTCACATCTCATCAAATCACATCATATCACATCAGGGAATTCATGCAATTAGCCACTACTTATCATTGGCGATGTTAATCTCTATCACGTGGTTATCAAGAGTTGGTAGTGTTATCCAGTCTCTCCACTGTAAAATTGCTATCTGCCCATCCCCATTCTGTACTGACTGGAAGGGAGTCAGTAAGTTTAGCAGGTCAATCAGTCTCCACCTCTTAGAAAGAGTGGTACCTGGGGTGCCTGTGTGGCAGTCAGTGAAGAGTTGGACTATAGATTTTGGCTCCGGTCTGATCTCAGGGTTGTATGATCGAGCCCTGTGTTGGGTTCTGCACCTGGCAAGGACTCTGCTTGAGTTTCTCTCTTTCCCTCTTCCCTTCTCCCTCCTTTCTCTCTCTTTCTCTCTAAAATGGGTAGATGGGGCACCTGGGTGACTCAGTAGGTTAAAGCCTCTGCCTTCATCTCAGGTCATGATCCCAGCATCCTGGGATTGAGCCCCAAATTGGGCTCTCTTCTCAGCAGGGACTTGCCTCCCCCTCTCCCTCTGACTGTCTCTCTGCCTACTTGTGATATCTCTCTCTCTGTCAAATAAATAAATAAAATCTTTAAAAAAATAAAAATAAAATAAAATGGGTAGATAAATCTTTTCTTTAAAAAAATAGACATCTTTTATAAAAATATATAAATCCTTTATTTTTTATTTTTTTTATTTTTATTTTTTTTAAAAGATTTTTATTTATTTATTTGACAGAGAGAAATTACAAGTAAGCAGAGAGGCAGGCAGAGAGAGGAAGAAGCAGGCTCCCTGCTGAGCAGAGAGCCCGATACGGGACTTGATCCCAGGACCCTGAGATCATGACCCGAGCCGAAGGCAGCGGCTTAACCCACTGAGCCACCCAGGCGCCCTATAAATCCTTTTTAAAGAAGTCACCTGGGTGACTCAGTCGGTTAAGCATCTGCCACTTGATATGGGATCAGGTATTCATCTCAGGGTCAGGAGTTTGATCCCTGAGTCAGGCTCCATACGCCCACTTTAAAAAGAAGAAAGAAAAAAAAAAAAAAAAAGGAAGAAAATGTGCAAATAAACAGGAAGGCATTGGTGGTCTAAAATAATTCAGAATTTTCTGCAAAAGAGAACTTTGCTGTGTAGTTTGCTAAAAAAAAAAAAAAACACTACTTACATACCCTGCAGATTACAGGGCTTGGAAGCTAAATGTGCCTTGATATTTGCATAAAGCCGATACTTTCTCATGATCCAATTCTGATTATAATTTTCTTTCTTTAAAAGTCAACTTTTATTGTAATTCACATATATTGTGGAAACAGGATTTTAGCTAGCAGATCAGGGTAATATGAAAAAAATTGTTGTTAAACTATAGCTCTGTGCATGTTGGAACAGGCTCTCCCCCGCATGGGGGCCGGCAGCCACACTTTTCCCATGCCTCCCAGAGGACACAGCCCAGGGCACAAGGCCAGGCCCACAGTGTGGTGCACTGGCTGGAGCCAGTGCAGGTGCCTGGGCTGCCAGCAGAATGTGAGCTCCTGGGATCTACTTGGAGTCCAGCTGAGGATGGAGTTCCAAAGCAAGTGACAGGGAGGCACTGGTGCAGGCAGGAGGCATGGGGTGTAATTAAATTTTGTTTTTCCAATGACACAAAAAGTGGTGAGGTGTCCTGGGTACATCAAGCACCTGACAGCACTGCGATGTGCTCTGTTATGGCCGATGTTACCTTCATCCCCTTGGCTCAGGTGTTCTCTGCCAGATCACCCTGCTCCACAGCTAATACAACGTTTCATTCTTATTTAAATTCAATTAGCCCACATAGAGTGTATTATTAGTTTCCGATGGAGTGTTCAGTGAATCATCAGTTGCATATAAGAGCCAGTGCTCATCACAACACATGCCCTCCTTCATGCCCATCCCCCAGTTACCCCATCCCCCTCTCCAGCAGCCCTCAGTTCATTCCCTAGAGTTATGAGTCTCTTGTGGTTCATCTCCCTCTCTGATTTTGTTGCCTTCACCTATGGTCTTCTGCACTATTCCTATGATACCACATATGAGTGAAACCATATGATAATTGTCTTTCTCTGATTGCCTTACTTCACTCAGCATAATCCCCTCCAGTTCCATCTATGTTGATGCAAATGGTGGGTATTCTTCCTTTCAGATGACTGAGTACTACTCCATTGTGTATATGGACCATGTCCTCTTTATCCATTCATCTGTTGAAGGACTTCTCTGCTCTTTCAGTTTGGCTGTTGTGGCCATTGCTGCCATGAACATTGGGGTGCAGGTGCCCCTTCTTTTCACTACATCTATACCTTTGGGGTAAATAGTGCAATTGCTGAGATAATACTGTTTTAAAGCTAGTAAAGGGGGTGTCTGGGTGGCTCAGTTCATTAAGCGTCTGCCTTTGGCTCAGGTCATGATCCTAAGGTCCTGGGATTGAGACCTGTGTTGGGCTCCCTGCTCAGTGGGGAGCCTACTTTTCCCTCTCCCTCTGCCCCTCCCCTTGCTTGTGTTCTCTCTCTCTCAAATAAATAAATAAAACCTTTAAAAAATTAATAAGGGTCACCTGGGTGGCTCAGTGGGTTAAAGCCTCTGCCTTTGGATCGGGTCATGATCCCAGGGTCCTGGGATCGAGCCCCACATCGGGCTCTCTGCTAGGTAGGGAGCATGCTTCCTCGTATCTCTCTGTGGGCCTCTCTGCCTACTTGTGATCTCTGTCAAATAAATAAAATCTTTTTAAAAATTAATAAAGTTTGTTCTTTGCCATTAATATGGGTCCTGGGTGAATTGCTTTGAGATGTGTATAAAACATGATGTTTAATCTGGAAAACCCCCTCTCTTCTTTCTCTTTGCTTACAGTTTGCTTGGGAAATGAAGGCTCTCACCTTTGTTTACTTGGTGATTCCTGACTTTGCAGGTAGAGGTCCTAAATCATTAGGACATTGGTCCTGCAAATTTCCATTCATTCGACGCTCATGTCACACAGACACATTCTTCTTATTGCTGGGAAACAATCATATCATATTAACATATGTTCAAGGGTCCTAGAATTCTAAAAGATAACTCCCAATTCATCAAAAAAAGAAATTTTCAATGAAAACAAGACTCAGAAACAGTAGCTCTTATTTTAGTTTGTGTATTTGTCTCCATGGTGTGTTTAAAAGACCCAAAAGGGTCATCCACAAATAGGTGTGTATGTTTTATACCACTGAAAATATTTTAAAATTGCAATCACAAGAGAAATTTTCTACACTACCTCTTTTATTTTTTAAAAAGATTTTATTTATTTATTTGACAGACAGAGATCACAAGTAGGCAGAGAGGCAGGCAGAGAGAGAGGAAGGGAAGCAGGCTCCCTGCTGAGCAGAGAGCCTGATGCAGGGCTTGATCCCAGGACCCTGGTATCATGACCTGAACCAAAGGCAGATGCTTTAACTCACTGAGCCACCCAGGTGCCTCTACATTACCTCTTTTAAGTGTACATAATTACCTTGTAAATGTATCAATATGTGCATAAAATGTAAAAGTTGCTAGATGAGTTCTGTAATGTTACCTTCTTTACATTACTCCTCTCACTTAGGAAACCTGTCATGAATAGTCTTTTTGTACCTTTCTGTACATTGACCAATGTGGTCCTTTTGGATAAATTCTACATCTCACAAATGAGGTTAAAACCCAGACCCTTGTGTTTACCGGATGTTTGAGAGCATAGTCTCACAAAATTTGAAGGATAATATTCTCTCAGATTATTTTAGTGGTTTTATGTGTTAATTATGAAAGCTCTTTGAATAATACTTAGGGAAATATTCAAAAAAGATTGTGGCCATATATCAGAATCTATAATTTCTCTGCTCAGCAGGGAATCCCCGCCCCGCCTACTTGTGATCTCTCTCTCTTGTCAAATAAATAAATAAAATCTTAAAAAAAAAAAAGGAACTATAATTTCCATAAAATTGTTCTAAGTCACACATGATTATTTCCCTCAAGATTTTACTCCTTTGCTATTCAGAAGTGAAGCCTTTAGGGGCACCTGGGTGGCTCAGTCAGTTAAGCATCTGCCATTGGCTTGGGTCATGATCCTAGAGTCCCAGGATCGAGCCTCACATAGGGCTCCCTGTGCAGCAGGGAGTCTACCTCTCCTTCTGACCCTTTCCCCTCTGACACTCTCTCTCTAAAATAAATACATTTTCAAAAAAAAAAAAAAAGAAAATCTTAAAAAAAAAAAAAAAAAGCCTCTCTTGGACCAGAGGCAACACTTGATGAACTTGTTCAAAATGCAGAAACTCAGGTGCCACCCCAGAATGGAATCAGAGCCTGTATTTGAACAAGATCTCCAGCTTGTGGCTGTATACATTAAATTTTTGAGAAGTGCACATCTGACTCACCATGACTCCCATTGAGAAAGGTACACAACTTACGATGTAAATAGAGAGACCAAACATAACCATGTATGCTTGTGTTGATGCCCTAATACATTTTACCATCCCTGGAAGTAGTATGTATCAAGGTTTTGTGAACCTTATGCTGACCTCTTTCCTCTGAATTAGGGAAAACATCAGGGAGCGTTTTTGTGTCTAATCATCTCAGTGTGTAATTCATGCCACTCACCTAAGTCATTTCTCTGAACTCTCTTAGGCAAAATGAAAAACTCTGCACAATGGCCACATGATAAATATATTATTTATCTCAGGGATGTTTGACATTCAGGAATGTGGCTGAAGAGTTCTCGCAGGAGCCATGCTAGTGCCTGGACCCTGCTCAGTGGGATTTCAACCAGTGCTTATTGTTAACAATTCTGGGGAATAAATCAAGTGGTGAGAACTATGATATCCTTCACTACTCTAGATTTCAGTAAATTCCACTGGGTTAAGTGATCGATAAAAGTAGCGCAGTCCGGGATGCCTGGGTGACTCAGTGGGTTGGGCCTCTGCTTTTGGCTTGGGTCATGATCTCAGGGTCCTGGGATTGAGCCCTGTATCTGGCTTTCTGCTCAGCACGGAAGCTGATGCCCCCTCTCTCTGCCTGCCTCTCTGCCTACTTGTGATCTCTCTGTCAAATAAATAAAGTCATTAAAAAAATGTAGTACAATCTGCCTCTTAAAGTCTGACCCCAATGCTTTTATTTGTGAGGGGCTTTTCTGAGACTTCCCTCTTTCTTCCATGGACACTCTTCTGTTGTTCCTGTCGTGAGTGGGGATCAGTGTGGATGTTCACCTTCCTGTAAGACATTCATATTAATTTGCATTGAATTATGCCAAGGACTCAACATGGGGACAGAGTCATGCAGATTAAGTCCACTGATTTCTAACTTGAAATATCAGTGCCTTGGATACCTTTTACTTGCATCTGTCTGGAAATCCTCAGGGGATGCCTGACTCACTTTTGTCTCTGCTCATAACTGATGTGTTGGTACACATGACAGTCCAAAGAGAAGGAAAGAACATGTTTTCTTGGCAGAATGACTTCTTACAGATGTTCGCTGTGAGTGCAAGGAGACCCATGTGCCTCCTCACCTGTCAGACCCGAGTTTCCTGCCCACTTCATTGTAGTATTGCGATAATGGTCTTCAGATGTGCCAGTGCTTGCCAGCATCCACCTGTAGGGATCCTGGAGAAAGAGCCTTTCTCAAACGTTCCGAAGCTCCCTTGGGAGACATTGAAAGGAAACGTGTAATTGTTTTGTTTGGTTGATTTTTTTTTCTTTTTTTTTTTTTAATTAGCCACTGGAAAGAAGTTTCTGGAAACTTCCTCTCAGCCTGAACTCCGAATGCACCTGTGGGAGAAATGACAAGTGTGCTCAGGGGGTTGGTGAGGTCACAGGTTCCTGAACTCATATCTCAGGGTCTGACTGCCTCTTCTCCTCACCTGTCCTGGCTGGTAGGACCTTCATTTCTGCCCAGCATTTGCATAGTGGTAAGGGGGCGGTGGCTTCTGTTTCAGCCAGAAGGCAGAGTCTACCATACCTCTGCGTTTATTAAGATTTCTAGATCTTCATTCATTGTTGACATTGACTATGGGGTAAATCTATATCTACAAATGGAAACGTTTTTTTAACATCTGAATTTAATTTAAAATTTTCAGTGTTTAATTTCTTAAGGAATCTCCACACTATTTCCCAAAGTAACTGCACCAACTTGCATTCCCACCAACAGTGTAAGAAGTTTCCCCTTTCACGAACTCCTCTCCAACAGTTGTTGTTTCTTGTCTTACTAATTTTGGCCATTCTAACTGGTGTAAGGTGGTATCTTGAAGTAGCTCTCATTTGAATTTCCCTGATGGATAATGATGATGAACATTTTTTCATGTGTCTTTTAGCCATTTGTATGTCTTCTTTAGAGAAGTGTCTGTTCATGTCTTATGCCCATTTTGTGATGTAAAATCCTAGAGGAAAATGCAGGCAGTAACCTCTTCGACATTGGCCACAGCAGCTTCTTTCAAGACATGTCTCCAAAGGCAAAAGGAAACAAAAGCAAAATGAACTTTTGGGACTACATCAAGATAAAAAGCTTCTAGGGATGCCTGGGTAGCTCAGTGGGTTAAGCCTCTGCCTTTGGCTCAGCTCATGATCTCAGGTTCCTGGGATGAAGCCCTGCCTCAGACTCTCTGCTCAGAGGGGAGCCTGCTTCCCTCACTCACTGCCTGCTGCTCTGCCTACTTGTTATCTCCCTCTGTTAAATAAATAAATAAAAATCTTTTAATAAAAAGATAAAAAGATTCTGCACAGCAAAGGAAACAGTCAACAAAACAAAGAGTCAACCCAGGGATTGGGAGAAGATATTCACAAATGACACTACAGACAAAGGGCTGATATTCAAGATCTATAAAGAACTCCTCAGACTCAACATTAAAAAAACAAAAAACAAAACACAGATAATCATGGCAACCAGATGCTTTTAAGTGGTTTACAATTCAGTCACCAACACAACTATAGGAAAACTATTTTATTTTCTATAGTTGAAAAAGCACACACTATTTTCTAGAATGGGTTCAATAAAGAAAAGGGATAACACCAAATTTCAAGGAATGTTGAGGAATTCGAGTTTTCATATATTGCTTTTAGGAGAGTAAAAAGTACATTCACTTTGGAAAACTGTGTGGCAGGTAGTTATGAAAATGAACATTTACCTACTTAAATGGGAGCATTTTGTCACCCTAAAATATGTCTCTTTGGCCCAAGGATGAATTGAGAGTAGTATTTTAAAGAAACACCAGATAAAGGAAAAGCTCTGAAACCCAGTATTTGTTTGCTTTTGAAAGAGACATTTGGATTTAGAAGGGGAAACTTCATCTGTAAGGTATCTCCCTCTGTGTTCCCGAAAGAGGGAGAAGGTGTCAGTCTCCAGAAGCTGTGACCAGTGGAGAAGGCATGGGTCTAAATGTGGTCACAACCATCCTTGGTTCTCATATTTAGGCAAAGATCAACTCCCAAATGCTTCCCAGTAGGATCACATGTGGGATTTCAAAATTATCATCACTCGTGGCCTCCCCCTCAGATTCTGTCAGTTGGTTTGGGTGGAAACAACAGTGCTTTGTTAATTAAGGGCTCCAGGTGATTCTCAGTGAGGCCAGGGGTAATCCTGAGGGCTTCAGGTGGTTTTTATGAGAATGGAGAGGTGGCTTTGGCTCACGGAGAGGTAACAGGGTCTCTGCTACATGAGTCTGGAGGGTTGGGTCCATGCAGCACATGGTTCCAATACTGTAGTGAATTTGTGGGTTCTGTTGGAGCAAAGGCCCCCTAGAAGCAGAGAAGGAAATGTCAGGGATTGGGTTTAAAATTGGAAGTCACAGTTCCTGAATTGTTCCTGACACAAGGGATGGAGAAGTTGGAACTTCTCTGCATTTCTGGGTCCTGCCTTTGGGCAGATAGTTTACAGGTGAAGAAGTTCTACTGGTGGCTTTATGGGCATTTTCTCATGATGCAGCTGTGATTTCTCCACAAAAAGCTTATGAGAAACAAATCTAGAGGACAAGGAGAAAGAATGGCCAGTTCTCAGGTAAGCTTGGTGTCCCAGGAGAGTCCGTATCATGTTTTCTCCTGAAATTGCTTGCATTTAGAAACTGCAAATGTTTCCTCTAGTTCTGATGTTTTTCCCTTATGTTTTCACCTATTTTTAAAAACTTTCAGAAATGAAACTAAACGCTAGGTCTTCAGAACAGTTCTCTCCTATATCCCAGAGACTTGTCTCCTGTGTCTCCAACCTGGGTTCCAACATGGTATCAAGAGCTGTCAACTTCAATGAAAACCTACAATTGTTGAAAATATTCCATTGGTGACAGATCTAGAGGGGAAGGTGTTGAATCCAAGATTCCTATTTCTGCTGAGGTTTGTTCTTGGGATCTCAGTGAAGGAAAACATTTCTCATTTAGGTCCCATGTGGATGCTTTATCAGCTCTGCATAGCCCAGGAATAAGAAAATGCCCAAATCAACATAATAGATATGAAATCCAGAATATCTTGGAAAGTTCTCAGGGAAAAAGCAGGGAGTGAGTCTTGCTCTTTAGAATGTGAAAAGGATATTCTATTTAAAATATACTAGATGATGGGGCGCCTGGGTGGCTCAGTGGGTTAAGCCTCTGCCTTTGGCTCAGGTCATGATCCCGGGGGCTTGGGATCGAGTCCCGCATAGGGCTCTCTGCTCAGCAGGGAGCCTGCTTCTCCTCATCTCTCTCTCTGTCTGTCTCTCTATTTGTGATCTCTCTCTCTGTCAAATAAATAAATAAAATCTTTAAAATAAATAAATAAATAAAATATACTAGATGGGTGCCTGCATGGCTCAGTGGGTTAAGTATCAGACTCTTGATTTCAGAACAGGTCCTGATCTCAGGGTCCTTGAGTGGAGCCCTGTTTTGGCTCCATGCTCAGCAGGGAATATGCTTGAGGTTCTGCCTCTGCCTCTTCTAAAGCACTTCCCCTCTTCTCTCTAAAATATAAATAAATCTTTAAATAAAGTAAAAAAATATATATACTAGCTATTACAGGTCATGGAAACTGGTGTCTCAATGCCTCTGACAGTCAGATGGGGACCCCAAACATGGATCTAAGATTGGGAGGAAGCCAGTCATGTGGGCCTTGAGAAGAATGCACCTGAGGGAGAAGAGAGGAGACATAAATTGACTGAACACCCTGCTAGAGAGCTGCAGGCAGGGTACCAGAGGAGAGGCTGGCTGCCAGGATGTAGTGAGTGGGGCTGTGTTGAAAGGGGGAAGGTGAGGAGTTGTGGGGACTTAAGGCCTTTTACTCATCACTGTACCTTGTTGTTAGGGCCTATGGCTACCTTGAGGTGGGCCCCCTGTTGGGGATATCTGGACTCAGCTGGAGGGTTGCTATGGGCACTTTCTCCACTCTTTTACTCAAGCCTCTTTGCCTAAAAGCAGCCTCTACAGAATCTACATGTGATTAAAGTGTATATAAATCCACTGCATTCTCATAATTAGATTTTATTCTGAATTCCTGTTTCCAGACTCTAAGGAAACACCCGTGATGGTGTGTCCTTGGGTGTGCCTTAGGCACTGATAGCAATTTGTTTCTATACACATCATGTGAACTGCTTTAATTGGCTTGGTGCTGTCTGCCAGATTCATCCCTTATAATATTCATATTTTTCCTCTTATTATTTATAAGGAGCTTAGATATTCTGAGCTACATGCAGCAACCATCGCCTTCCAGGTGGAAACTTCGTTGTTCTGGCTTTCTCTTGCTTTAAGTTTCTTTCTTTCTTTTTTCTTTTTTAATTTTATTTATTTATTTGACAGACAGAGATCACAAGTAGGCAGACAGGGAGACAGAGAGAGAGTGAAGGAAGCAGGCTCCCCGCTGAGCAGAGAGCCCAATGCAGGACTGATCGTAGGACCCTGGTACCATTACTTGAGCCAAAAGCAGAGGCTTTAACCCACTGAGCCACCCAGGTACCCCCAATTTCTTTTTTAAAAAATATTTTATTTAAATTTTGAGAGAGAGCATGAGAATTAGGGGTGGGGGAGAAGTAGAAGCTGATTCTCCACTGAGCAGGAGCCCCAGGAATGTCTCCATCCCAGGACCCTGGGATCACTACCTGAACCAAAGGCAGACCCTTAATCAACTGAGGCACCTAGGTGCCCCTTGCTTATAGTTTCTGAGGAAGAGAACAAAGTCCTAAGAAGTGTGGATAAATTTCTTTCAACTTGCAGCCCATTGATAAATACTTGAGACAAGTAGGTTATAGCATTCCTCAAGGAATTCACAACTGCCTCAATGTTAATGATTTGTTGGAGGTGAATAGCAGCCTTAGCTTGATGGCAGCCAGGCTCCAAGTCCTCTTTAACATATGAAAATCCTTTTGGAAACTTCCTTTATTTCTACTCCCCAAATACGTGTTGGCCATCATCCTCTAAGCATATGGCCCACTGATAGATATCTGATGGGTCTCCTGAGTAAGGTATTACTAGACAGTACAAGACCAGCTAGACCCTCAAGGTTCTGGGAGCCTATACTCCAAATTACTTAGACACTTCCACCATCCCTCACCCTCTCCCCATTTGAAAGTATGTAATCAGTCATTGCTTACAACCCCAGTGCAGCTCTTTGACCAAAAGGTCCTGACCCATGCTTTAATAAGACCACATTTTTTGCACCAATGATATCTCAATAATTGTTTTTTTTTCATAATTCACTATCGAACCCCAATATTTCACATCAAATCATCTCAAGAATTCTTTCTTGACAAATGGCTCATATCCAAAATCCATCAGTTTGCACTGGACAAGGAGGGCTCTCACTTCTGTGTCGTTGGGATTTATGAGTTCTGGGTTGGAGATTCTCATTCAGTCAACTCGCCATTTCATTGTTTTTCTTCTACTGGACACTCCTATCACAGACTTACTCTTCTATTTATTTCTTTGTGTGGTTTCAGAAAAAAACAAACCAAGAATCACATAATGAACATTTTTGAGTGTCTTAAAATCCTGAGATCTAATACAACACATATCATAACTTAATCATTTTTTTTTTCAATGAACTACTATGGTACAGGATCATTGACTAAAATGGCCAAGAAAGAGAGAATTCTTGAGAGGATATATGGTGCTTAGTAAGATTATTTTAATATTTTAAGATTTTATTTATTTATTTGACAGACAGAGATGACAAGTAGGCAGAGAGGCAGGCAGAGAGAGGAGGAAGCAGGCTCCCTGCTGAGCAGAGAGCCCAATGTGGGGCTCTATCCCAGGACCCTGGGATCATGACCCAAGCAGAAGGCAGAGGCTTTAACCCACTGCACCACCCAGGTGCCCTAAGTAAGTTTATTTCAACAGCACTGTATCAATGGGCAGGAAGAGCTGCACTTTGGCTGCATCAAGCTGGTGGTTCTGTGCTTAATGTTCATTGGGGAAGAGCTGTGCAGGGAGTATAAGATCATAAATGTTTCTTTGAATCTTTACTTGTAAAACTCCTTTTGTAAGATTCCTCGGGCACTTATTCCACTTGATATTAATATGGGGGATATGTACAGGTAGTCCCAAGATCCACTGAGAAAGTAGCAATTTGCGCTTAGGTGATGCTTCTAGAACTATGCAGGCAGGGTGCCTGGGTGGCTCAGTTAGTTAAGGGTGTGCCTTTGGCTCAGGTCATGATCTCAGGGTCCTGGGATTGAGGCCACATCAGACTCCCTGGTCCATGGGGAGTCTTCTTCTATCTCTCCTTCTGCCTTGATCATGCTCTCTCTCTCTCTCAATAAAATCTTAAAACTACAACAACAGAAAAACTATGCGAGCTGTAGGTCAGCCCTCTGGACTACAAGTGAACATTTTTTGCTTCTAGCCCTCATCATAGTAGTATCAGAAATAAAGAGTTGTTTTCTTTCTGTCATTCAGTGTGTTTGTGTTGATAGTGTAATAAAAGACAAGCATCATCATCAGGGCACCTGGGTGGCTCAGTCATTTGACCTTTGCCTTGGGCTCAGGTCATGATCCTGGGGTCCTGGAATGGAGCCCCGGATCTAGCTCTCTGCTCAGTGGAAAGTCTGCTTCTTCCAATGCTCCTGCTTGTGTTCCATCTCTCAGTGACTCTCTCTTTGTCAAATAAATAAATAAAATCTTTTAAAAAAAAAAAAGCATCATCACTAGCAAAACGATTTATGAATGTCATGTCATTGAAACTGTTTCTTAAATTAGACAGCATGAAAATTTTCTATTCTATCACGTTTCCTGTGGGTATAAGTACTTTCTAAATATATGGATGTGTGCATGAATGTACAGTGGTTGATCAGCGTTGGGTGGATTCTTCTTGTTTTCATCATTCTTCTCAGGTTGGGCACCTTCTATGAACACTGCTTTAGGGTCTCTCTGTATATTGACCTGAGTGTCATTTTAGACCAACTCTAGGTCAGATAACCTTGGTGAAAGCCTGATCCCTTCCATGTTACTGGATGTTTGACAAAATATTCCCATAAAATTAGAAGAATAATGTTTTCTTCTCTAAGATTATTATTCTTCAGTTCACCTTAATTTATGAACAATTGTTAGATGCTCTTTAGAAACTAAGAAATGGTGCAAAAATGATTGTTGTTGACTTTCTTGCTATTCCAGTAGAATCTGTCATTGGTATAAAACCTACTCAGAAACACTTGGGTGGCTCAGTCAGTGAACTGCTTGCCTTTGGCTTGGGTCATGGTGCCAGAGTCCTGAGATGGAGCCCTGTGCTGGGCTCCCTGCTCAGGGGGTAGTCTGCTTATCCCTCTCCCTCTGCAACCCTTCCCTTACTGCCCACACCCCGGCTCCTGTTGTTTCTTGCTCTCTTACTCTCTGTGTTTGAAATTAAATGAAAATCCATAAAACAAAACAAAAAAACAACCATTTCAATTCCAAGTCCTCCAATAATTCATGCCTTGGAGTTCTAGCTCTCATTGAAAAATAGATCTCTTGGGTCATGGGCTATTGCCTCCTTAGACATGCAGACTCCCATCCCACCCCAGTATTTCTGAACAGAATCTACATTTTTACAAGATCTCCAATGCACTGATTTAAAATTCTAATTCACAATAGAATTTGATAAGTACATTTGTAACCCACTAAAACATCCCACCTAAGAAGTATCCACAACTTATACTGTATGATAGTAACACAGTACTCAAAACTGTGTATTCCTTTGTTGAGGACTTCATTTGACAAATTATTTTGGGTATACACACAGTATTTATACTGGTTTTGTGGATCCTATGCCATCCTCTTACCTCAAAGTCACAGAATACTTTAGAGCATCTTACTGGGTTAATAATGATCTTCCTGTACCTAGGAGGATGTTCTCTGAAGGCAGAACCAGTTGTCCTAATAAAACTGGTCTAACATTAGTTCATTGCTTGGTGAATCACAGATATAAACTACAACAGAGAGTCACAGAATGCAAACTTGATTTGCCTCAAAAACATCAACAACAACAACAAAAAGTTCACAGGGAATAACTTACAACATAGAGACTCCTAGAATAAGGGGGAAGGATTTTCTATTATTTTGGATTAGGGTGAATATTCAGAAAGTGGAGCCTTAACTTCTGTACAACTGGGCATTTGGTGGCACAAGAGCCTCAAGAAAACCTTCTCTACATACTTTTCATTTATGTAAATGGGCTTTGTGCACCTTCTTCCATGGAGATTTTCATAATATCATGAGATAAAGAGAATTGTAGATCACTCCAACGTTTACTGCTTGGTCCATCTGCTTAGGTGTCATGGGGGTAAAGTTCAAATTGGGCCAGCCCAAGCTCTTCCTCAGGGCAATAAGTGCCCTTAGTTGGATAGTTTCTGTTTTCCTGGGAGCAGACTCTGCCCCTGGGTGTTTTGAATAAAATGAAGATAAGGTGGAAACAAGAGGGTAAGTAAAATGTGACACAAAGGTCAGAGGGTACAAGCAGGAAACCAAGAAAGGTTGGATCTTGGGTTCAGAGGTGAACATTAACTCCCTCTCTCATCTTAGGGACCATCGTGAACTGTGTCAATGACCACTTGGTGACTGTGGTATTTATGACCACTTGGTGACAGCTAACATTCAGGGTTGTGGCCATAGAATTCTTTGAGGAGGACTGGGGATGCCTGACCCACACTCAGTGGGAACTGTACAGGGATGTGATGTTGGAGAATTACAGACACTTCCGCTTCCTGAGTGAGGAAGACTCCTTCCAGATTTTCCAAACCCCACTCTGGGTTTTGCTCCTTCCTGTGAAGACTGTTTTTTGGGAGATTCCTGTTTGAATGACTGGATTTCAGATCCAGGCAGAGAGGGCAATAAGTAGAGGTTTGTAGATGGAGAGAAACATCTTCATGATATTTCCTTCTCAGCTTTTGCTTCCCCTTCCTCAAGGTAACATCATCACTTCTGTAGATTCCTGGCAGTTCTAAACCTTGAGTGGCTTAAGTGGTACTGCCCACATCTTCTACACCAATTTTCACTCATTATTGTATCTATTACTTGGAAGTGGAGGTCAGGATTTGAACATTGGCAATCCCTCCTTTCTGTTGTAAAGAGGATTTTGAGCAATAACATTTGGGAAACCATTTCCCAAATTTTCTAGATTTCCATTTCCCATTTTCTAGATTCTACAATGTTCTCTCTTCTCTACTGAGCATACCTGTGATTGGAAGCTAGAATCTCCAGCAGAACTTGTTTTCCTTTTTTTTCTAATTAACAGGTCTCATTGAGTCCAAGCCAGACTTGGTGTCCTTTTTGGAACGGAATAGGTTCTGGGACGTGACAAGAAAGGAGACAGTAGCCTTCTATCCAGGTAGGTGGGAAAGAATGAAGCAGATGACAGAGGTGAGATCCAAATGTGAAGGAGGATGGTTGACCTTAAACTGTGTGGCTTCCGTACATTTTCTTGAATGGAAATAAGTTCAAGAAGCCCAGTATTGTTGGTCTCCCTCTCAATGAGGGACATCTGCTATCCAAAAAGATAAAACTCTTACATTCTTGAAGAATTTTCCTTCAGCTCCAGTGATGTTCCATCATATCCACAGGGAGGGAATGGAGACTCTCCTTGGAGGGGGAGGGCCTCCCTAATCTGAGATTTTCTCCATTGCTGTGAGGGCCCTGGGGGAAATGACCCTACTTCTGAGCACTTTCATGTTAAGCCCTTTGTAAGTTCTGTTTTGCCTCCTGTAAGATGTGTGTCAGGGTAGTGCTGAGCATGTTGGAGTATGTGTGGAAATTCTGGAAACACTGGAGACAGACATCTCATGTTTTCAGGTTTATGTTTTTGAGTGTTATGGAGGGTTTAATATGAACTATACAAAACTGAGACTCTAAATTCATCAGATCACAAATTACCTCCCTAAAATGAGAAAATTCACATCCTGTATTTCCCTTCAGAAGTTCACAGTCTGGGTGTTCCATTCCTAAATAGTGAAATAATGTAATGTATCTATTTGTTTCCTAGAATTCCTACTTAAATAATGCCTTGGGGGAGCTAGGACATTTAGAACTCAATTTATAGCCTCTAATGTAGTCTCAGTTGTTACCTTGTTTATTATTAATTGCACCATTTAATAATTTCATCTTATATGAAATTCTTGTGTGCTTTTCCATTTTAATTAGTTGTATATGAGATTCAGTTTTGATTTTTTAGATCCATAGTTCTGATGGGACAGGGACATGTGCTTTATAAGAAGTGAGGGAGATAATTAGTTCAATCCCCATATTTAAGAAAAACTTTTGCTTATAAATGTAATTTTACTTCAGGGAAAATTTAGTCATTAAATTTTTCTTCTATTTCCTCAGAATATACCTGAATTCATCCAAATACTTTTTTTTAAAATTAATTTATTTATTTATTTGACAGAGAGAGATCACAAGTAGGCAGAGAGGCAGGCAGAGAGTGAGGAGGAAGCAGGCTCCCTGCTGAGCAGAGAGCCTGATGTGGGACTCAATCCCAGGACCCTGAGATCATGACCTGAGCCGAAGGCAGCAGCCCAACCCACTGAGCCACCCAGGCGCCCACATCCAAATACTCTTTTAAAAATAAAGTCATTGTCAGTATATTTTCCAAAGTTGGTGTTTATTTAGAAATAGAAGGATTTTGGTTGCTTGGTTCTACAAAATGAATTATAGCTTTACATTCTACATGAAAGGAGGTGTATATTAACAGGATACATTTTTAAATGTCTTTGAAGTGCTTACTAGTAAAATCTTTCATTCGACTTTCTTATGGTTGATATTAATGAATATTCATTACAATTTTACTATCAGTGAAGGCATGCCAACAATTGCAATGTTTGTTTTTCATGGGGTCACAGTCTGTGTTTGAAAATAGTTACATAGTGATTTTCCTTTTAGATAATTCATCTATTTCTTTTATTGAGAAATTTTAATCTTAAATTTGGTCTTATTCTGCTTTTGTAATTCCTTTTGTCTGGGACTTTCCACAACATGAAGTAGTTGTGCTTTCCTTTTTGCTTGTGTATTTTATTCTAGGGGATGTGAGGGTGGCTTGGTCACTTAAGCATCTGCCTTGGCTTAGGTCATGATCCTAGTGTACTGGGATTCTAGATTCTACAATGTTCTCTCTTCTCTACTGAGCACAACTGTGATTGGAAGCTAGAATCTTGGAAGCTAGAGTCCCAAGTTGGGCTCCTTGCTCAGCAGGGAGCCCGCTTCTCTCTCTGCTGGCTGCTTCCTCTCTTTGTACGCATGTGCTCTCTCTCACAAATTAAAAAAATTTTTTTTTTAAAAAGAGACATTAAAAAAACATTTTAAACTGATATTCTCAATTGCATACAAAATTATTCAACTTCTCTCCAACCCGGCACCCACTCTGTTACCAGTATCACAAATTCTATCTTTTATATTGTGTACTTTATTCCCTGGGTTTATGATTTAAATGCTTTGATTTAAAAACATTTTGTAGGGGTGCCTGGGTGTCTCAGAGGGTTAAGCCTCTACCTTCAGGTAAGGTCATCATCTCAGGGTCCTGGGATCGAGTTCCCCATTGAGCTCTCTGCTCAGCAGGGAGCCTGTTTCTCCCCCCACCCCACTTGTCTCTCTGCCTACTTGTGATCCCTCTCTGTATATCAAATAAATAAATAAAATCTATAAAGAAAATATTTTGTGGCACAAATGAAAACAACTTGTGCTGCCTCATTACAACACTACAGGTTTCTATAATTGTGAAAATATTTGTAATTAGCAGAGAGGTTTATATTGTCCTGTGGTTTTAGTTACTGTTTAGAATTCTTTTACTTGACCTAGAAGGATTTCCTTTAATGTTTCTTGTAGAACAGGACTAGGAGTAAACTTACAGGGGTTTCTATGTAGGAAAGTGTTCATTTCTCCCTTTATGGTAGAGTTTTCCCAGATAGAGGATTCTTGGTGGATATTTTGATCTTTCAGTGCTTGAATACACTATCCTATGCAGTTCTTCCTACCAGCTCTGCTGTGAATCCCAGTAATAATCTTATGGAGATCTCTTAAATAAGATGAGTTGTTTTTATCACACTGTTTCAAAATTCTCTTTTTTACTGGTGACTTTTCATAGGTTAATTGTAATGTGTCACTGTGTTCATGTCTTGAATTTTATCCTACTTTAATTTTCCTGAGCTTCTTGAATTTGTCTCTTCTTTCCACAAACATGGAAATTACAAGCCCTTAGATCTTCATATAACCGTTCTGCCCCTTTTACTCTCCCCTACCTTTGGGGTCCCATAACCTGCCTATGGGACCATTTGTTGGTGTCCCATGAGTCCCTACTCTGCCCTTTTCCACATGTCTCTTTGTTCCTCTTGGCAGATAATTTAAAACCTGGGGTCTTTAAGTTGTCTGAATCTTTCTTCTGTTTGATCAAGTCTGAGTGACACCTTTGTGTATTTTTAATTTCAGTGATTGTACTTTTCAGCTCCCAACTTTGGTTGATTGTTGTATTTTCTGTGTCTTGGGTTTACATTTCTGTGATGCATAGTTTTCCTGATGGCATTTAGTTAAACACCCACTTTTCTTCATCTTCCATGACGATCGTGATGACAGTTATTAAAATTCTCCTTCAGACAGTAAGTACTTCTTTATTAATTCAGGGCCAATTTTAGAGATTTATTTCATTCCTCTGATTAGAACATGTTTTCCTAATTCTTTGCCTCTGATTTGAAATCAGAATATTTATTTTTAGAGAAAAAAACAACCAGATAATTACATTTTAGCCTTGGAAAATGTAGGCATGTGGGTTGCCAACCTCTCCACAATTGAACATCTCTGTGTATCTTTTGTGACCCCTAAACTGAAAACTATACCTACTTTTGGATGGAAATAGCCTATTTTTGACCAGTACCCTTACCTAGAACATTAATAGTATATTATCTCATACTTTGCTGGGGTCAATGGTGTATATTTTACTATTATAATGAAGGAAACTTGAGAAAATAAAACATTAAAACAGTCATAATCAAGGGAAAGTTCATTTACAGTAGTCAACTGTATTTGTCAAAAAAAAGAAAATTGAGGGGCAAGTGGGTGGCTCAGTAAATTGGGTGTCTGCCTTTGGTTCAGGTCATGATTCTGGGGTCCTGAGGTTGAGCCATGTGTTGGGCTCCCTGCTCAGTGGGAAGCCTGCTTCCCCCCTTGCTCTGTCTGCAACTCCCCCTGCTTGTGTTCTCTGTTTCACGCTCTTTGTCACCAGTAATTAGCGGTGACTATTTCTGCTTCAAACAGCCCAAACAGTTTTTAGGTTAGATATCCCTATGTTGTTTCACAGCCCAGGTTCTCCTTATACTCCTGACCTGAGTGAAAAGTGGGTTTCTATCAGTTGTAGAAGCTGATAAAATTATGTTGGGTACCATGTTATGCTTACATTTAAAATTGGATCAATGAAGAATAGGGATGCATCGGTGACTTAGTTAAGCATCTGCCTTTGCTCAGAACATGATGGTCCTGGGGAGGAGCTCCATAACTGGCTCCCTGCTCAACCAGATATGACTCTCTTCCTCTGCTTGCTGTTTCCTGTTATTGTACTCACACTTTCTATATCAAATAAGTGGATGAAATCTTTAAAAAAAAAAAGAAGGATAATAACATCTTGTGGTCAGCTATACCATGAAAAGGCTGCTGTGTATGTGTAGGAAAGAAGACGTATATTTTTTGTTATGTACACAGTGAGTAGGTAGATGCTCTGGTCTTATAAAATAGCTCAGATACCCTAGATATACACTGTTTTTTCCATTTCTTCTTTCTGGTGTAGTCTACCCCCAGGCATTGCACTTATTCTTGCCCTTTCTTTGCCCCAGGATACCTGCCTCACCACTAGGAATCAATCTATGTTCCTTGCAGCAAAGGAGACTATCAATCTGATAGAACTTAGAGAATTTTATCTGAAGTCTTTCTGTTTTCCTTCAAGGAAAGCCATTTTCCCCAAGGTAGTACTCCCTCCATGCCATTGAATGTTACTAGTCTATGGGTCAGTGTAATATATAAATGTCACACCCATGAATGTAGATATTTGAGAACACCTCTTGAACGTCACATGCAAAGGCGATCATACTTTGTCCTGAAACTAGCTATTGTTTGTTTCCTTTTTCTTTTTTTTCAGTTTTTTTAAAAGAGATTTTATTTATTTATTTAACAGAGAGAGAGAGAGAGAGAGAGAGATCACAAGTAGGTAGAGCAGCAGGCAGAGAGAGAGGGAGAAGCAGGCTTCCTGCTGAGCAGAGAGCCCAACATGGGGCTCAATCCTAGGACCCTGAGATCATGACCTGAGCTGAGGACAGAGGCTTAACGCACTGAGCCACCCAGGTACCCCAAAACTAGTTGTTTCAAAAAGGCCCTAGAATTAACAGTATCCTTAATCATAATGCTCAGGGATTTTATACTACCTGATGACCATCTACTTAGACCTGCAATTATTTATGGTCTTAGAAGAAAAGTGATTAAATATAGATTTAGAGTGAAAATGTTATATTCAATCCCTTTAAAATTTGTAACCTATATTAATGTCTTGTATACATTTCATGACTTATTTGAAAAATATTTAAATAATTTCCAATACTTTTTTTGGAGTTATTTATTTAATTTAGAGAAAATAAAAGGAGGCAGACTGAGAAGGAGAGAGAATCACAAGCCAACTTCCTGCTAAGCTCAAAGTCTGACCCAGGGCTCCATAATATGATGTTGAGATCATGACCTGATCTGAAACAAAGAGTTCATTGCTTAACCGATTAGCACCCAGGAGCTACACTTTATTATTATTATTTTCAATATTTATTTTAGAGAGAGGGAGAGAGTTAGTAAGGTAAAGGGCAGAGAGAAAGGAATTTCTGAAGCTGACTCCCTTCTAAGCAGAGAGCTCAATGCAGGGCTCCACCCCAGGATCCTGAGATCATGACCTAAGCTGAAACCACTTAACCAAGTAAGCCACACAGATAACCCTGTTCCAAATCAGTTAAATTTGGATTGCTTTCTTTCAAGAATGTGAACTAAAGTGCATCTGGGGTCATCTCAGGAAGCTCAAGGAAGTATATTTGGGGTGGGAGCTCAAGGAAGGTATAGAAGGAAGAGAGAGATGAAAGAAGTGAAGACTCTGTCAGAGTAAGATATATTAATGAATAAAGAAAATGTGTGTTGTGTATTTTGTGTGTCTTTGTGTCCCAACACTAACATGACCACAGGCATAGCGGGTTTGTAAGAGTGACCTATCTGTAGACAACTCTGGGATGACCTGTGACTTAGTTCCTGTAGAGGCTGTCCATTTTAGCCTGTGTTAGAATCCACTGGAGCACTTGGAAATCTTGGATTGTTGTGCCTATCCCTGTATTAACATATCAGTAGTTCATAATTTTCTTGTCCTCTAATTTGTCATTTCAACTTTCATGGTTAGTGTTTTTTATTGTTCTTCGGAACTTTTTCTTACACCAAGACCACAGAGATAGAATCCTTTTAGTTTCTGTAAACACATCATTATCCTTAAAATTTCAATCAGAAATGTATTAAAAAATCAATGTATTATGGGATTTCTGTAGTAACTGAAGTTTTCTATTCTTTTTTATCCCCCCAACATAGCTAATAAGTTGAAATGTATTCTGAAAATGTTGTGCTTTCTTTTCATTTGCTTACAGAAGTTATTTCTTGATATGGATTCACATTGCTACAGCCTTGGAGTCAACTTCTCTGTGATTTGTCTCCATGTTTTCCTTCCTCTAGTCCTGCTTAGCAAGCACATAGGACCACACAACCCATGTCAGTTGGGATGTCATAAACCTTCCATGGGCCACTCGACTCAGATGAATGATCATTCTTCTTCCCACAATAAAGTGGCTTCTGTGGCTTGGCAATAGCAACAGTCTTCATGTTACAGTCTGTAGCTGGAACCCTGGCAACCTGTTGGGTGTTTTACCATAATGTCTTTGTTTCATTGGATATAGGTGAAGTTATACAGATTTATTGCCAAACACATGAGTATAGTCAATAGGTTTGTCTGGGATAAAGCCAAGAGGGCACTGTGGTGCCCCTGGAGAGAAGTCAGGCAGACAACCTGGGGGCAGACAACATAGAAACAACCATTTGAAGGATGGCACAGAGTGGAAGATTATTCAGTAGTCTAGAAGCCCTATCCTGAGATGAAACTTTCAGTGAGATGCATTTTCAAGAACAAAGAATTTGGATGGCACCATTTCCATCCCCTACCCTATAGCATAAACATAGAGCCCCACTCAGCAGGGACACTGACTGTCTGCTTTTTTGCACCAAGCCCCACCTCCCTGTGTCCTGGTGGGACTGCTCTTCTCAGTGAGGCTTGCCTCAGGACCAGTAGTGTGGGCCCCTGCCCACACCATATCTGCTGAGCAGAGAGTTCTGTAGGGCCTCAGCTCTGGGGGATTCATGTCAGGTCTCCTATCACAAGTAGACCAGAGTTCACCTAGTCACACTGAGGCTAGGTTCCAAAGATTTCCCACAGCAAGCAAAGAGAGCCTCTGCAGAACCCTGGCCTGAAGGATTAAAGAGGACACATCAGTGGCTTTTCCAAATACAGAAGGCAGAGACTTAGACAAAATACCAAGTTGAAAAAATTTATCTTACATGAAATGAGATATGGCCATGGCTAGAGATCAAAGGGAAACAGAAATGAGTAACTTGCTTGATAGAGAATTTAAGGAAACAATCTTAGGGATATTCCCAGGGATGAGAAAAGAATAATGAGAACCTTAACATAGAGAGAAGAATTAAAAAAAAAAAAATGGGGGCATGTGTGTAGCTCACTCCATTAAATATCTGACTCTTGGTTTTGGTTCAGGTAGTGATCTCAGGATCCTGGGATCTAGCCCCAAGTTAAGCTCCTCATTCACTGTGGTGTCTGCTTGCTATTCTCCTTTCCTCTCCCTTCTTGTAGCTCCAACTCATGCTCTCTCTCTCTCTCTCTCTGTGTCTCAAATAAATAAATCTTAAAAAAAAAAAACAAAAAACAAAGAGATTAACAATGCAATTAATCAGTTTGGAAACAGACTTGATGCAATGAACGGGAGGCAGGAAGAAATAGAGGAAGAACTATCTGACCTAGAGGACAATTAATGAATGAATAAATGAATGGATGAATGAATGAATGAATGAATGAAAAAATAATGAATCTGAATAAAAGAGAGATGTATCATCTCTCTCAAGATTTCATTTAGGGAACAGAGTGACTCCATCAAATATAGCATCATTCCTAGGTTTTGGGCTTTTCTGTGCTGGGACAGTTTTGTTTCCAAATTAAACTGTTATTCTGGTCTAAGAAGATTCCCAATTTATTTAGTATAAGGTTGACAATTCAGTCTTAGTAACTTGTGCATTTTAATGAATTATCTGGGTATTATTTTTCTAAGTTAACTGATCAGTATGTAATTTTTGATCTAATTAAAGCATTGCCAGTGTTATTTATTATTTTTGTTAAAAAGAGCACTATACCCCTGAAACAAAGAATACATTATATGTTAATAAAAAATAAATAATTTTTTTAAAACCAACAAAAAGAAAAAACAATAAAAAAATAAAATGAGCATTACATTCAATGTATTGTTATTGTTTATTCTGCTCTATTATATTTATGTCACATTTTTGTTATTTTCTTTCTCTACTAAATTTCAGTAGTTTTTTCTGAAGGGAAAACTAATTTTCAGTAGTTTTTCCCTTATTTTATTTTATTTTTTTAAAGATTTTATTTGTTTGACAGAGATCCCAAGTAGACAGAGAGAGGCAGACAGAGAGAGAGGGGGAAGCAGGCTCCCTGCTGAGCAGCACTCCATGTGGGGCTCAATCCCACGAGCCTGAGATCATGACCTGAGCTGAAAGCAGAGGCTGAACCTATTAAGCCACCCAGGCGCATCAGTTTTTCCCTTCTTTTAATAGAAAAGATGTTTATTCCAACTTTTTTCTTTTCTTTTTTTTTTTCAAGATTGTATTTATTTATATGACAGACAGAGATCACAAGTAGGCAGAGAGAGGCAGGCAGAGAGAGAGAGAGAGGGAAGCAGGCTCCCCACTGAGCAGAGAGCCTGATGTAGGGCTTGATCCCAGGACCCTGGGATCATGACCTAAGCTGAAGGCAGAGGCTTTAACTCACTGATCCACCCGGGTGCCCCACAACTTTTTTCTTAACTCAACCATGTAGAGCATAAAAATTTTTGAAAATGGAAAATCTTGTTGAAAAAAAGATTAGCAAAATAAACAATACAAACAATGGCAGAACAGGAAAAACTGAAGTTAGAATTCTAATGGTTTTCTATATATCACATCATCTGTGGACACAGATAATTTTACTTTTTCTTTTTTCAACTTGGATTCTTTTTACATATTTTTTCTTCCTTAATTGTTCTGACTAGAATATCTGGTAGTATGCTCAAAGGCAGTGTTGTAATCCCTTCATCACACTGTTTCTGATCTTAGAGGAGAAGTTTGCAGTTTTTTACTATTGAATCAGCTTTTCATACATATTTGACTTTTATTAGGTTGAGAGGGTTTCTTCTATCTCTGCTTACTGAGTGCTTTTATTTTTTAAAATTTTAATTTATTTTTTAAAAAGATTTTATTTATTTATTTGACAGAGAGAAACACAGCCAGAGTGAGAATGCAAGCAGAGGGGAATGGGAGAGGGACAAAAAGGCTTCCTGCTGAGCTTGATTCCAGAAAGCTGGGATCATGACCTGAGCT
This sequence comes from Mustela lutreola, assembly GCF_030435805.1. Classification (NCBI taxonomy): domain Eukaryota; kingdom Metazoa; phylum Chordata; class Mammalia; order Carnivora; family Mustelidae; genus Mustela; species Mustela lutreola. Next base: position 51,522,069 of record NC_081305.1, read on the forward strand.
GAAGGCAGCCGCTTAATGACTGAGCCACCCAGGTACTTTTATCGAGTATTTTTAATCATGATAAGTCCAATATGCTCATACTTGCATTCTGTCTCAATTAATATGATCATGTCTTTTTTGACCTTCATTCTGTTATTTTGGAATCTTCAATTCATAGTTTTCCATATTGGAACACGTTTAATTCCAGGAAGATTTTTCACTTGATTATGTTGCCAAATGGTAAAATCTGCTTTTGACTTAGTTTGTTGTGTTTTATTGTGGACTTGGCATGAATATCCCTCACAGGAAGTAGTTTGTAGACTTCTTTAGCTATAGTGTCTTCTCCTGGCTCGGATGACCTGGTAACGCTGGTGCCCTAGAGAGCATGTTCTGCTGATTTCTTTGATCTTCACTCCTTGGAAATGTTTGAGGAGATTTGAAGTCCTTTGTCATCAAGTGTCTGTTTGAATTCTCCAGTGAATTTATCTAGCACAGGACTTTTCCTTGTTGGGAGTTTCTTCATTACTCTTTCAGTGTGCTTAGTAATTGTTGATAAGTTGTAATTTTAAAATATTTCTTCATGATGGTTATACCTTTTTTGAAATTTGTTGTTGTCTTTTGGTATCACTTTCTTGGCACATGATTATACATTGTCTCCTTTTATAATTACTTTTATTTCTATGGTATTAGTTCTACTGTGTCTGTTTTTACTTCTTCACCTCTCCTTTTAGGTTGTCTTTTCTCATTTATTTGCTCTTGATTTAGTTCATGAGCTGTCAATTTTGTTGATCTTTTCAGACAACCAACTCTTCCTATTGTGGATATGTTCCTATTTTTACTGTATTCTTTGGGTTCATTTCAGTTTTATGTTTAAGAACCCACCCTTCCACAATTATATTCTCATATGACACTTTCACTGATTATTAGAGATAGAGGAAAATGATGTGTGTTACAAGATGACAATACCACAGAATTATCTATTAGGATATGTGGTCTGTATGTTGTGTGCAAACTTCTGTATCCATGGAGGAATGAAGTCCTCATGATTCCTTCTCGGCCATCTTTCTGACATTCTTTAATTGACTTGAAGCTTGTATATTAGAAGACATTCATATATTCATCTGAATGTGATAAGTAGAATGATTTTACTTTTCTCTTTTGATATCTTTTGGAAAAGCTTTCAGTTAGCAATAATTGTGCCTCGGATAAAGCTCATTGGCTATGATATTGCCAGTGTGCAAAGCTTTTCTTATTTGATATCTTTTAGCTGTATCTTCACATGACACTCAAAGCTGCCTGCAGAAGCCAAGCATAGAAGCTTCTTTCCAAAAAGTGTCAATGGGTATATACAAAAATAATGCTGTTGAAAATGTATACTTAATGGCATACTGGGACAATGATGGGGAGCATGAAGGGCATCAAAGATACGATAAAGGACATAGCCCCTTGGAGACAACTGCACTTGATAAGAATCAAAATGACCAGAATAGTGAAGGATATAAAAAACATCATGCAAAACCTTACTTTTTAAGTCAACTGTTTCTGCAAAGCAGTGTGTTTCTGTCAGCAAAAGCTCCAATCAAATATTCAAACATACATACAGAGAGAAACCTTTCCAATGTAAAGAATGTAGCAAAACCTTTAAATTCAGCTCAACCCTATTTCGGCATCACAGAAACCATTCTGTAGAGAAACCATACAAATGTGAGGAATTTAGTAAAACCTTTAAGGACTGCTGATCATTAACTGGACACAGGCAAATCCATACTGGAGATAAACTCTACAAATGTAAAGAATGTGGCAAAAATTTTAAATTTCACACAGCATTTACTTAACATCACAAAATTCGTACTGGAGAGAAACCTTGCAAGTGTAAAGAATCTGGCAAGGTCTTTAACAGGCACTCAGGCCTTACTCAACATCACAGAATTCATGCTGGAGAGAAACCTTACCAATGTGAAGAATGTGACAATGCCTTTAACAGGCACTCAACCCTTATTCATCATCACAGAATTCATACTGGACAGACATCTTACAAATGTCCAGAATGTGGCAAGGCCTTTAAGAGGCAATCAGCCCTTATTCAACATCAAAGAATTCATACTGGAGAGAAACCTTACCAATGTCCAGAATGTGGCAAGGCCTTTAACAGGTACTCAAACTTTATTCAACATAGCAGAATTCATACTGGAGAAAAATGTACCAATGTCCAGAATGTGGAAAGGCCTTTAAACAGCACTCAGCTCTTACTCAACATCACAGAATTCATACTGGAGAGAAACCTCAGAATTGTAAATAATGTGGCAAGGCCTTTAGATTGTTCTCAACACTTACTCATCACAGAATTTATCACAGAATTGCATATAAATGTAAAGAAATTAGAAAGACTTTTCAACAACACTCACACCTTAGTAACCATAATAGAATTCATACTGGATAGAAACCTTACAAATGTAAAGAATGTGGAACAAATGCTTAAGGACTGCTCTACCATACACCACATCAGAGATTTCATATTGGAGAGTATGCAAATACAAAGAAAGTGTCTTACCTCTCTCTCCCTGGAGCACACAACTTATCGTCATCATTATCATAGGAAGAAAACTGGAAAATGTGAAAAAAGTGGTCAAACCTTTAACTGGAATTGAATCTGTACTCAGTGTCAAAAAATGCAAACCCCAGAAACCTAATGAATGTGCAAAGGCCTTCTTTTCAATATACGCTTAAGCAAATACCAGAGAGGACATTCAAGTAAGTAGATTAAAATATACCAGTGTTTAGAAAACTATTTAATTGATCATCAGATGTCAATAACATTTGACAGATAGCAAGTAGAAAGCCATGCATCAGTCACTCTATTCAGACAGTACTCTGTATCAAAACAGTTATTCCAAGGAAAAAGACAAAGTTAAAGAAAATAGATATGTTGTTATATGCAAGAGATTTAATGGGTGGACTTTAATATAGATATACTTAATTTCAATGTGCTTTTTCATTACATTGACCCTATTTGAGATTTGTGACTAATAATAATGTACTTAATTCTCAAATCACTTCAGAAAATTTATTTATTCCTACTGTGTGTGTGTGAAACCATGTGGCTGATTATAGGTATATCAAAGATATTTGATGCCCTTCTGCATTAGATGGGACTCATGCATCCCTAATTTTCCATGGAAGATGAAGGACAGGATAATATGCAACAAATGAAGAAAATCTAAATCGAGATGCTGTTTATGGTTATAATATTGATGTAAGTTACCAGGAGATAGGTGTTCAGATCATGATTGTTATTCATTTATTAAAACTAAAGAACTGGGGTGCCTGGGTGGCTCAGTGGGTTAAAGCCTCTGCCTTCAGCTCAGGTCATGATCCCAGGGTCCTGGGATCGAGCCCAGCATTGGGCTCTCTGCTCAGCAGGGAGCCTGCTTCCTCCTCTCTCTCTGCCTGCTTCTCTGCCTACTTGTGATCTCCATCTGTCAAATAAATAAAACTAAAGAACTTCCTCGAACTAGAAATACAAGGTTTTACTAATTGTTCTTTACAGAAAAAGAAGTGGCAGTCCAGTTCAGTACTAACATATCTTTGTAATAGTGATCTTTAGAGAGTAGGAGCTGATGTGGTTGAAATTCAGAAATCCTCACAGATAACAAAAAGAGCATAGCTCACTCTTCCCTACAATGCCATATCATTGGACACACACATTTGTTAATGATTCTCAGGCCTAAAATATATGGTAATCACTACTCCCACATCATGATACCAGCATTTGAGTACTTTTTAACACTTGCATCCCGTATTTTGTACAGGGATAATAGAGTGGACTTGAAATGCATAACATAGTCTGTGTACTTAATATATTTTAATTAATAAAACATAATGGTTTTTAACATCTTAATATGGGTGTGTAATGAATGATGTGTTATCCCACCACTGATGTGAAACTATCTCACTTTATTGAAGGTAGTAGAGAACTGATGGTATCTATCCTCTACTTGGTAATGGAGTGGAATAAAATTCCTAGGAATCCATTCTCTCAGTTCCTTAAGTTAAAACCATGTGTGATTCCCCCCTGAAGTTTATCTATTGTATCATTTTCTCCTCTTTATGAATACTGTGTTATTATTGTTGATATGTTACAGATTATATGGAGGTATGGTTGACCTCGTAGTCAACTCCATTGTACTGCTATTTGGCATCTTCTGTGTATAACCAGGGGTTTTCCAGGAGCCTTGAACTGACATCTACCCTTCTCACTAGTGTGTTCCCTAGACAACTAGACAACACCCTGCAGAGTCACAAGGCAATGTAACTTCTGATATGACAACAAGCCACCCTTGTGAGCAGCCATCTCATTTTTCCCAAGGCTTCCGACTCCCATGTCCCTTAGAGAAGATTTCCACAGAGCTTACCTAAACCTGTTTTAGTTTAAATGGCCTAGTCTGGACTTACTGAATCATGGACCCTAGTAAAGTTATGTTACATTGAGCTGTTGTTTTGATGTGTCTATGAAGTACATATGCACATATGACCTTGATGTGTGTGTAACAGATATGACAGAAGTAGAAGAGACCTATTCTAAATGGAGTGATATTGTAGCTCAGGTAAGAGATATAAAATATTATAACATGATGAATTAGCATGTGCAGAACAGTGGTCTGGGGTGAACAACAGACTCAGCATTAGAAGGATAATTTCTCCTTGTTTTATTTTCTAGTTATTTCCAAATCTCCAGTTGTATTTTTCCTCATTTTTGTTTCCAGTTCCATAGGCATCACAACCATTCTTTGTTGCCTGAATTGGGGCAAGGGTGTTCTCACTAAGCAATTGATATTAGAGAGATGGACATGCAAAGGGCATTTATTCAGATATTTAGGCCTGGATGTGGGATGCGAGTCTCAGTAAGATTCGATGAAAACAACATCCTTAGAGAGAAAGGGAAGACCTATTAAAAGAAAATGTGAAAAACTCTGTTGTGGGGAAGGAACTGGATATGGCTGGCTTTAGTCATTTCAAAACACAGGCTTAGTGGTGTCATCTGGTGAATACATGTAATGGGGAATGTGAACTGGCAAATATGTTAGTATTAAAAATTTTATTTACTTATTTGACAGAGATCACAAGCAGGCAGAGAGGCAGGCAGACACACACACACACACACAGAGAGAGAGAGAGAGAGAGAGAGGAGGAAGCAGGTTTCCTGCTGAGCAGAGAGGCCAATGTGAGGCTCAATCCAAGGACCCCAGGATCATGACCTGAGCCGAAGGCAGAGGCTTTAACCCACTGAGCCACCCAGGCATCCAAATATGTTAGATTTAAAGGAGTAGGGAAGACTTTATCTTCATGATTTAACAGAATTCTTCTCTGTAACCGAGGACCAGATGCTCTTGGATGACAGTGATGACTGTGATGGCCCAGGTCTAGATCACTGGCACTGGATGGAATGGGTTTTGGATGATGCAATCATTTATGCTGGGGTCCAGCCTTGGCAGGTCCAGGAGTTCCAAAGGAGGGGCGGTGTTGGCAAAAGGAATAGGAGAGCCACAAACGAGTTCTGGTCAGTAGTCAGGCTTATCTATTTTATTTTATTTTAGAGCTTCTTTTATAGGCAGTTTAATTGGGGTAGTGGTTACATTTGTGCAAAGGACATCAAAGGGCTCAAGCACTCATCAGATAATTTCTCTTAGTTCAGCACAAGTTATTCTAGTGTAATCTATAGTGGGTACAGACTGGCAGCAGGGATGGGGGACAGGGTCTTGCCTCTTGAGTAGTCATGTCCCTCAGAAAGCCATGGGAGGTAGCAGAAATATGTGCTTTTTGGTCTGGAGTCTGAAGGAAAACAGGATATAGGTTAAAAGAAAATGAGAAGCATTAGGGGCGCCTGGGTGGCCCAATGGGTTAAAGCCTCTGCCTTAGGCTCAGGTCATGTTCCCAGGGTCCTGGGATCGAGCCCCACATCGGGCTCTCTGCTCAGCAGGGAGCCTGCTTCCTTCCTCCTCTCTCTCTCTCTCTGCCTTCCTCTCTGCCTACTTGTGATCTCTATCTGTCAAATAAATAAATAAAATCATTTAAGAAAATCACTCTTTAGAATTCAAGAAATGAAAAAGTGTGCAATGAGAAAGAAACAAAGAAAGGGAGATGCAAAGAAAGAAACAGACTCTTACTTATAGAGAGCAAGCTGATGGAAGCCAGCGTCCAGGTAAGTAAGCAGATGAGTTAAATTAGTTACAGGGATTAAGGAGTACAATTGTGACAAGCACCAGGTTTTATATGGCATTGTATAGTCACTATTGTACTCCTGGAATGAATATTACCTTATATGTTAACTAACTGAAACGTAAAAAGAGCCTTAGAAATGTTTTGTTTTTACAGACTTAAACTTTTTGTCTTAGATTGATTGACTCCTAGCCATTGCAGAAAAAATAATTTTGGAAACAAATTGAAACATTTCTCTTTCCTCCCTTCCAGATTCCTCCCAAGTTCAGAAATTCTCAGTGCCTATTCTACTTTTATGACAAAATATGCATTTGCATAATTTCAATAAGACTATGTCTGCTTATGACAAGAAACATAAACAAACACTGCCTATGGGGAACCTGGGTGGCTCAGCACATTACCAGGCACCTACCTTGACCACTGGTCATGATCCCAGTATCCTGGATGGAGCCCAGCATCAGGTCCCTGTTCTGGGGAAGTTGCTTCTCACTTTCCCTCTGTCCCTTCCCTTGCTCATGCTCATATTTTCTCTCTCAAAGAAATATATAAAATAAAAAGTATTGGGGCACCTGGGTGGCTCAGTGGGTTAAAGCCTCTGCCTTCAGCTTGGGTCATGGTCCCAGAGTGCTGGATTGAACCCCACATTGGGCTCTCTGCCTGGCAGAGAGTCTGCTTCCCTTCCTCTCTCTCTGCTTACTTCTGATCTCTGTCTGTCAAATAAATAAATAAAATCTTAAAAAAATATTTTTAAACAAAAATTATCTAGCAATCACTGGTTACATTACCAAAGCTTTGACTGGAGTGTCATAGGTGTGAATGAGTTGCATAGACTCAGACATGATGAGACCGCTAAAAGGGACTAGGATTCCCTTTACACAACCAATGAAGCCCTTTGGAAATATCATCCCGACACCTTGCTTAGAGAGTGCCCAGCAGACTTACCAGGTTATTAAGAAGATCATTCTGTAACAGAAGGAACCTAGGGATATTTGGGGGACTTCAAGATAAGAGGAACTCACCCAAATCTATAGGACTCCTGGGCAATGTCTGTTAGGAAGTATTTGGCTTGGCTTCTGGCCTGGGGGCACTATCGAAATTTCAGTCTAGAGATTCATTATGAAATGGTCAGCAAAGCTGATTTTAAAGAGGCTGTAAGATGGGGCACCTGGGTGGCTCAGTGGGTTAAGCTGCTGCCTTCTGCTCAGGTCATGATCTCAGGGTCCTGGGATTGAGTCCCGCATCAGGCTCTCTGCTTGGCAGGGAGCCTGCTTCCCTGTCTCTCTCTCTCTCTCTCTCTCTCTGCCTACTCATGTCCTCTCTCTGTCAAAAAAAAAAAAAAAAAAAAAAAGAGGCCATAAGTCAGACTTCTATTTTTGGTGTTCTTATGTAAATAACCAGGCCAAGTTTTCTTTCTTGAGCTAGACTTCCTTTACAATAATGTTAGTGTTAATTTGGGTGTGTTTTGTAACAATGAGGTGATTACAGAGAAAAATATGTTTTAATAGCACATGTATATAGATTAAAATTTTTAATAGTATTCATAATAAAATGTACTGAATCCAGATTTCTTCTAGGGTCATCTAGTGCCTGGATCCCAATCCCTAGATTAACATTTTGCTTCACACTTGGAATCAATTGAGAACGAAAACTGCCTTTTCCCCACAAAGGTCTGCAAACTTAATGAAAATGACCTGATGTAATAAAATTGTCCTAATAGCTCCCATATTAACAGTCTTAGGTCTGTGGCTCCATGAGTCACTGTGAGTCACTGAAAACAAGAGCAGATGCATTTGAACTATAAACCAAGAAGATCTGTCCAGTGGTCACTACCTGTCCTCTATCTCAAGATACTTCAAGTCTGAAATCTGACTAGATGTCTGGTCAACTGCTACCCTTAGAAGACAGAAACTGGCTTAACATTTGCTCTAATCATGAATCACCATTCTCCTTTTGTTTTCATGTAATTGCCTCATTTAATTACATTGCCTGTAAATGTAATTGATTGGATTAATTAATTAATTAATTGGTAATTAATGCAATTAATTACATTTAACTACATAGCATGGCGTTAGTGGGCTTCTTCAAGTCCCAAAGGACTGTACCTTGGGATAACTTTTAAGACACTAGAAACCAGGTGGGCTGTAAAATTTAAGAAAGATACTGCATGCATGGCTTCAGTAGGACCTATCAGTTAGATCTTTTCTGCAGGAAACTAGACTGGGAAAATAGACATAAGTACCCTGGTCCATCCCAGGACTTCAAGGCTCTAAATCAGGACATGAACCTAAAGGCCTCTTGCCGAATGTGTTTGGACATAAGCAGACCAGTAAACTCCCTCCTCACCTACTGGATGGTAATTATCTTAATAGGCCTCCTCCAAACAAACCTAGGTTATGGGAGGAAAGAGGCCGTTGTGGACGAAGGGGCTTCTGACTCACTCTCTCTCACTGTTCCTCCTCCTAATAGATGTGGGGGCTTCTCCCTCACTCATTGCCCATTTTAATGGCTCTGATTGGAGCCAGCTGTGTTTGGTCTCCCTCAGGATGGGACTTTAAGGGGCATTCCCAAGCAACTGCTGAAATGCCCTTTGTTTCTGGGGAAATTCCCTGTCATCTCTGGCCTGTCATGGACTGTCAAATTACCCTTGTTGGTGGAAAAAGCATGGTGCTTGATCCTCTGGCCAAGTGGACAACACCCTCTGTCTGCTTTCTGGGAGCACTTCCCCTCCCCCTCCTCCCATTTCTGCACCAGCTTGGGTGGGCATGAATTACTGGCTTCTCTACTGGTCTCCCTGCCTCCAGAAACATAGACTTCTCCTCCACCCCCTACTCATTGTGAGGAGCAAAGAAGACTACACCGTGGACTTGGCACAGCCTGTTAAGATTTCCCCACCAGTGTTCCAGGTAAAAATTGGCAATGGGGATGTACTTTGTTGGTTTAATTAGGATAGACATGTCTTTAAGGTTATTGGCATTAAATGTGAAACTTTTATCCTATTGAGGTTTGCTAAAGGTCAAATAAGCTCATGCTACCTCTTTTGGGATTTGATAGCAAAAAGATGACTTGAAATGATGGTTAACGCTGTCTGTCTCATGGGCCATTGTTAAGAAAGCTTTCAAAGTCTTTGGTAACCTGAAACGTTTTGCTTGGATGATAAGTGGGATTGAATTCATTGGGCATCTAGTTTTATTTCAAATGAGATAAAATACTAAAGCATTGATTACTGAATATTGGTCTGTGCTTTTGACGTCTTATTGCCTAGGAACTAAGGATATTTGAATATGTGCATAAACATGATTTGTGCTTAACTGATTTATAAATTTGCCATCCAAAGTGTTCTGATGTAACAGTTCACAGTTGATTATTACTTAGTCTTCACTGGTGACTAAGATTTTGAAGAGTGCAAAATGCTGCTAAATGTCATTAACACTCATAGAAATAAGAAAAGCAACTCTGTGTGTATAAGGAAGATCAAGGAATGGGAATACAGTTTTGCTGAAGGTAAAAGAAAGTAGTTTTGTCCTAAATGAGACTGCTTCTTTGGAGAGAAGTGGCCTGGGAAAAATCTGAATGCAAAGGAAAATTGTAGAACGTTTTGAAGGGAAATCTTTGGAAAGGAATTTTAGGTGTGTTCAGGATAGACTAAGACTGAATGGGTTTTAAAGTACATTGGTGTAAGACTGAGAGTCTCCTTTATTTCTGTAAAAGACAAAATTTTCTTGAATTTTTGTTCTGCTCTTGACGAGATAATGTGAACAGTTGTTTTTCTCTTTCCCTTCCTGGAAAAAAGAGTTTCTCTGTTTTGACTTTATCTGTAAGGATGCCTAATCATCTTTAGGCCTGTGGTTGAAAACATTCTTAATTTTTTTTTTTTTTAAGATTTTATTTATTTGTCAGAGTGCGCACAGGCAGACAGAGTGGCAGGCAGAGGTGAAAGAGTCTGTGGACAAAAGGATGAGACTGATACAAAGCGAAGGTCAAGCAAAACTTTATTTTGCGCCAAGTATTGAGAATCAAACTGACTGGCCAGGGCCGTCTCTTGCAAAGAGGCAACCCCTCCCAGCCTCACAGACTAACTTTTATAGAGCAAAGGCCATGTGGTTGAGCCTGGCCACACACAGGTGGCCAATTGAATTACAATTCAGCCTATAGTAGTTATTTAAACTAGCCTATCACTCTGGTCAGAATTGGTGCCCAAAAGGCAGGGCCCACATTTTTGGGTGGTTAAGGAGGTGCTTTCCTGATTGGATATCTCCACCTGGCCGAACATGTCCTTGGCGGGTAGGGAGGTAATACGTGCTCCTTTCCTTGATTGGACGTTTCCACCTGGCCGGACACATTCTTGTATCTAGACTCCGTTATTGGGGGCTATTTGGCCATATTTCACCAGTTCCTTTCTAAGCACTTTCCTCTTGGGGGAAGGGGCATGTTCAATCTAAGTTTACTGCATAAACAACAAAATGGTTCACTCTGGCTAAGTAGGTCCTTACAGAGGCAGAGGGAGAAGCAGACTCCCGATAAGCAAGGAGCCCAATGTGGGACACAATCCCAGGACGCCGGGATCTTGACCTGAGCCAAAGGCAGCGGCTTAACCAACTGAGCCACTCAGGCGTCCCTGAAAACATTCTTGTTATGCCCCCCAAAGATGGGTCCATGATTAAAGGAGTGAGATTGATATAAAGCAAAGGTCAAGCAAAGCTTTATTTCGTGCCAAGCATTGAGAATCAAACCGACTGGTCGGGGCCGCACCTCTTACAAGAAAGTGTGACCCATCTCTGTTTCGCAGACTAGCTTTTAAGGGCAAAGGCCATACGGTCAGACCTGGTCATGCACAGGTGGCCAATGAGATTGTAACACTCAGAGAAAGCTGCGCAGTGATGCTAGGTGACCAATTGAATTACAACTTACCCTATAGTAGACATTTGAACCAGCCTATCACCTTGGTTAGAATTGGTGCTCAAAAGGCTCCCAAAGGGTGGGGCCCATACTCCTTGATAGCTAGGGAGACAGTATGCATCCCCCCACTGATCGGTCTCCACCTGGCCTGACCCACCCTTGTATCTGGGCTTTGTTACCTGGGGCTGGTTTCCAGGACTTGTTTTTAAGTAAATCCCCTGGGGGAAGGGGAGCAGGAACAGTTTAAGGGTTAAACAACAAGGTTATTGTTTAACCTCAATGGAAGCCTCTGGCTAAAATATAAAAATATAAAATAGGTCCTTACAATTCTGAGGTTTTAACAAACTTTCCCAAGAATAAATCATAAACAAGTCTTGCTGACTAATTAGGCTTGCTTGCTAGGTATATTACCTCTGGTATAAGGTCACCATCACTTAATACTTTGATTATTGATACTCTGATACAGAAAGAACAAAATTTCCTTGTGATTTGCATCATAATGAACTCTCTTATTAGATCATTAACAGTGTCCATTTCTGAATTTTTGTCATTTCTAATTGCTATTATTCTTTTGCAAAATAAGTTTCATCTGCAAAGAGGTTCATATAAAGGACTTTTAGGAAAAATACAGGTATTTACTATCTATGAGGTTAAAACTGAAATGGGTAAGAATTTCCAGAACTAACTAAAAAAACTGTATTCAAATTAAACAAGAATTAGTAACATGGGACTACATGAACTAAAAATATGATGATAGTTTTGTACCTCTTGACACATAGCTGGTCTCTAATATTTGCTCTTCCAGATTAAGAAAACTTTCTCTTAAGATATCTGTGACTTAAAAGAATGGAATGTGATAAAGGATTGATCTGTGAACAAACAGAAACATTTAACTTTTCTTTCCAACAGAACCCTCTGAAATTCAAAAGGTCTCGGTAAGTATTCTTTCTTCCATGGCAATCACAGTCATTTACATAAGTTCGATAGAATCTATTCTCCTAAGGGGACACCTTAGGAGAAACACTGGTTACATTGGAAACACTAGTTATTTTACCAAGGCTTTGACTGGAATGTCTTATTTGAGAGAGTCACATAGAATCAGGACTATAAATGGTTTTAAAGAGCTAAGGTTGACTTTATGAATCCTGGAGCCCTAAAGCCCCTTGCTTTCAGATTTCCCAGCAGCCTTACCCAGTGAGGAAAGAATGTCACTTCCCGGCACGTGCAGGAACCTCAGTATATATTAAGGACCTTGTGAAGAGGAATCTGCCCACCTCAACAGGGCCTGCAGGCACGTTTGATGGCAAGTACTTGACTTGGCTTCTGGTTTGGAGAGGCTACTAAGAGTTCACCCTAGAGATTCCTTCTCAGAAGTTCCAGCAAAGCAGATTCTAAAAGATCTGTATGATCAGTCATTATTCTTACTGAGCTTATGTAGGCCAAGTTTGTGAAAATTGGACAGCTTTTGAAAACGAATTCATCTTGATTTGCCTATCTCAGGGAATAAGGGTAATATCCAAGAAAAGATATGTTCCAGTAACACATTTTTGCAGATGTTAAATCCTTGTCCTGATTATCTTTGAATGTTGTTTGCCTAAGCTAAACAACCTGAGGTAAACGTCAGAGAGATTGCCGCACTAGTTTGTGTATAACAACCTCCTTGCTTGTTGTTCTGTGGGGATAACAACCCCATGAGCAGCTGAAGAATGGGATAGATCCCCCAAGAATTGCACATCTGAGCTAGAACTTGGACCAACTCTGTGAGGCTCAGAAGGACAAAATCACTCCTTAAAAACTGCAGTGTACCCTACTCCATGGGATTAACTAGGACTCGTGGAGATAATGGATAACCCACTTTCTCTATGGTTCAATGGGATTATGCACTTGAGAATACCCTTACCTTGTGAAACAAGTTGTCTCTCACTTGTTAATGTATTCCATGTAATTAGGATATTCTTTTTTTTTAAGATTTTATTTATTTGAGACAGAGAGAATATTTATTTGAGAGGAGAGAGGTCAGTGAGAGAAGCAGATTCCCTGCTAAGCAGAGAGCCAGATGTGGGACTCTATCCTGGGACTCCAGGATCATGACCTGAGCCAAAGGCAGTTGCTTAACCAACTGAGCCACCCAGATGCCCTAATTAGGATATTCTTAAGGCTAGACCTCAAAGATGGTTTTTGATGCTTTGTTCCTTAGTAATATTTGTCTTAGGAGCTGTTTCTATTTGATGAAGTCTTAGAATATAGATAAGGTTAAATGACGTAGAGTTCGGAGCTGATGGACAAGAAAGAATTCTTGAGACATCTTTGGTGCAAAATAGTGGTTTATTAAAGCACAGGGGCAGGACCCATGGGCAGAAAGAGCTGCTGCCCCAGGGTTCTGAGGAGTGGTCCATTATATGCTTGCAAGTTGGGGGGATGTGTTTAGGGATGACACAAGTCTCTAAGGAATTTTGGAAGCAAGGTTTCAGAACCTTTAGGGGCTAGCAATTGTTGGGGAAAAGGCTATTTATTACCAGTAATAAAACCTTTTTGTGAGACCCTTTAGATGTATATCTGTGGGCCATATGCTTGGGAATGATTGTCAACACTATCTTGGAGGGTTTATAGATAAAGTTTCCAAAGGAATTGTTAAAGTAGACTTCTAGGGTCCTAGTTGGGGAAAGGTGTCGATCAGCCTAGGATTGTTAGCAAAGCCTTAAGGTGGGGGTAGTTGAGTCCCTAGAGGAATGTCACTCTGCCTATTTTAAGGGCTTGTCAGTAGATAAGAAAAAATAATAATTTTTCTTCTGCCTCTGTTTCCCACATTATCTTGATGTAACACTACAAGTAGAGACTTGAGTCAACCATAAACATACCTCCTGGTAAAAGGAGCCTCAGAACTCCCAATGGGACAGGGCCTGACTGGAATGACTTCACATCAGGTTCAGAGTGTCTTAGAGACCAAAAGCCCCCAATATATGATGGGAGGCCAACTTATTAAATACTGGGCTGTGCTTATAGATATGCCTGAAATATACTTAAAACCTATCAAGCTTTAAACTTAGCTACTCTAATGCCCGATCCTGACCATCATACTTCTACAGAGCATAACTGTCTAGAGATTACTGATCTTCTTATTCTAGTCAATGAGATTTAGGAAATTCCTCTCTCAAAATTTGAGACAGCAGTTAGTTTACTGGTGGCAACAGTTTCATGGAAAAGGGAGCAAGAAAACTGGGTGTGCTGTAGTACTCACTTGTGCTTTGCAATTGGCCAAGCCTTAAAAATTAATATTTGTACTGACACCAAATATGCTTTCCTAGTCATGTATGCTCATGGAGCAATTTGGAAGAAGAAGGGATTATGATCAAGCCATAAATCCCCAATCAAATATGGGCTGAAGTTGCTACTCTTCTTAAGGCTGTACACATACCCAAGGAGGTAGCTGTAATTCACTTCAAAAGGACATCCAAAGGACATGACCTTTGAATCTAAAGGAAACAGTTTGGTAGACCATGGAGCCAAGAAGCCTGCACAGAATAAACAAATGTGAAGTCTTGTACCAGTCTGAACTCCAATAAAGTCCATAAGACCAGCCTATTCAGACCGAGAAATTTACATAGCCCAGGAACAAGGATATTCAAAAAATGCACAGGACTGTCTCATTGAGAATGAAGGAAAAGATCTTTATACACAAAAATAAGCAGTGGAAGGTAATACTGGGTTTACGCCAGGCTGCTGATTTGTGTAGAAAGCCCACAGAAGTAAGGAAAAAAAACAAAAAGAAAGAAAGGAAGAAAAAAAAAAAAAACTTTGTTAAGAAAATTTGTCCCTAGATTTGGACTTTCTTGGTCCCTACAAAGTGACAGAGGACTGTCTTTTATGACACAAATTCAAAAGATGACCCCCCAAAACTGAAGAGCCTTTGATACCTTGACTGCAGTTAAAGTGATGAAGTTTTAGAACATAGGTGAGGTTCAGTGGGGTGAGGTCCAGAGCCGATGACCAAGAAAGAATTCTTGAGACATCTTTGGTACAAAATGGTGTTTTATTAAAGCATGGGGACAGGTCCCTTGGGCAGGAAGAGCTGCTGCCCTGATATCCTGAGGAGTGGCTGATTATATACACAGTAGTTGGGTAGATGAGGACAAAGGGGGTGTTCAGAAGGGCTGTCACGGTAAAGAAGACTGTCAGGATACTGAAGGCATGGTAATTGTCAATCCAAGGCTGTTTTTCCCTCTAATAAGGCACTAACATGAAGACAGTTGGGCGTTTCCTGGTGGAATGTCACATTCCCCCTATCACACATCCTTGTCAATGAGCTTTAGCTTTAGAAGAAATTTAACTTTATTTTTATTTCCTTCCACCTCAACCTCCTTCAGTTTTATGGAGAGGAGGGTGCTGTTAGAGCTTTAGGAGCTGAGTTACTTGCCTCTGGAAGTTATGCAGTTAATAAGATAGCTTCTTTGTTGTAAATCACTAGGACATTAGTAAACGGAGGGAGACTCCTGTCTTGCAGGATTGTGATCTCTGCAAGTTAACTCTTTTGTTTTTCTTTTAGGGCAGCCAGGAGTGCCTGAGGGATGTCACACATGTCACAGAGGTGGGGGGTGGTTAAGGTGCCAGCTTTTGCTTTGTCCTCAGCCAGCCTTCTGCTCCCTCATCAAAAGGAGGCCCCAAATTAGATGGCTGTCTGCTAGGGGGACTCAGTGGCTATGTGGCTCTAATTTGTGTCCAAGGCTTCCCTCAGGCTGGAGGGGCTACTGTGCTCTGGGGTTTCCCTGGATGCACAGATGCATTATTAACATCATGACCTACCAGCCAACCTTCTAAGTTTATTTTTATTTTTGTTTCCTTAATTAATTTATTTATTTGACAGAGAGCACACAAGTAGTGGAGTGGGAGAGGGGGATCTCTGACATGGGGCTCCATCTCAGGACCTTGAGATTATGACTCAAGCCGAAGGCAGATGCTTAACAACAAAGCCACCCAGGTGTCCCTAACCTTGCAAAGTTAAAACGGTGGATGCATTCTGTGTCTCATTGGTAGGACCACTTAATTTTTTTTTTTTTCCTCTTTGGGACTGGAGGTGGTTGTTTGACATGGGAAAGCTCTTAAGTACGTGATCAAAGCCCTAAAGGGCTCTCAGAATAGCATTTCTCTACTAAATACTTAAGTAAATCTTTTTTTTTTTTTTTTTTTTTTTTTTTTTTTTTTTTAAGATTTTATTTATTTATTTGACAGAGAGAGATCACAAGCAGGCAGAGAGGCAGGCAGAGAGAGAGGAAGGGAAGCAGGCTCCCTGCTGAGCAGAGAGCCCGATGTGGGACTCAATCCCAGGACCCTGAGATCATGACCTGAGCCGAAGGCAGTGGCTTAACGCACTGAGCCACCCAGGCGCCCTATACTTAAGTAACATGAATGCATGAAGCAGTTTTACTGACTAGAAAGGTGTTAGATGTTGTAACAGCTGCACAAGGTAGAATGTGTGCTATCCCGAAAACAAAATGCTGTGCACACAGTCTCGATGACCACAAAAGTATTTCGTTTCTAACAGATGTGGATACTCAGATTGGCATGTAACAATTGCTCTTCTTCCTTCAATGCTTAGTGAAACTCCTAGAGTCCAGGAAATTTTGTCAACTATCAGAGGGCCCTTATTTAGGGTTCTTTTTGTGTTGTCGTTTTGTCCCAAGTCTCCCCACTCGGTGCCGAGATGCCTTACCTGCCATGACTCCAAGCCCACAGATGATCCCTTCCACCCACGATGTCCACACACACAGTCTCCCTTGAATTCAGCTGCTTCTGCTTCATAAGTCCTGTCTGTATAAGCCCCAAATGATCAATGTTGACCCATAGGTAGGGATATCACTATGTATCTATTCATCAGGTAGAAGTTACAAAAGATGAGAACTTGCACTCTGAGCAACCTTCAGGATTTAAGGGTAGAAATTGTTTGGTGGGGGGGGATGATATCAGAAATAAAGGTGAAGAAAGATTTTATTATATTTCCTCACAATTACAGCCCACTGACAAGTCCTTGATACAGGCAGAGTTGCCCTCCCTCCAGGGATCCAACTGCCTCCCAGCTTAACATTTTGCCAAGGGCAATAGGCAATCTTAGCCCAACCCCCAGGAACCTGTAAATCTCCTTTAACATATAAAAACTGCTTTGAAATCGTCCTTTTTCTCTACCCCACAAAATACATGTTGGCAATCATCCTCCCAACTTATGACCCACCCATATACATCTGAAGGGTCTCATGCCAGAGATTTTACTAAACAGTAATAAATGACCTTTCCTAACAATAGCTAGCTCCCTCAAGGTGTTGGAAACCTTGTTTCCAAAATACCTGGGAGGCTTAAGCTATCCCTACCCTCCTCAGAACATAAAAGTATATAATAAGATTTATTTATTTATTTGTTTGTTTATTTGACAGACAGATCACAAATAGACAGAGAGGCAGGCAGAGAGAGAGAAAAGGAAGCAGGCTCCCTGCCAAGCAGAGAACCCAATGCAGGGCTCGATCCCAGGACCCTGAGATCATGACCGGAGCGGAAGGCCGAGGCCTTAACCCACTGAGCCACCCAGGCGCACCATGAAAGTATATAATAGGTCACTTCTCATGATCCCAGGACAACTCTCTCTGCCCACAGGTCCTGTCCTCCAGCTTTAATAAAACCACATTTTTACACCAAAGGTCTCTCAAGAATTCTTTATTGGTCATCAGTATTGGAACCCTAATGCCTTTTCTGCCTCATCTATAGGGAAGAGAGATGACCTCAGACATTATCTTTTTTTTTTTTTTTAATTTATTTATTTGTCAGAGAGAGAGGGAGAGAGAGCAAGCACAGGCAGACAGAATGGCAGGCAGAGGCAGAGGGAGAAGCAGGCTCCCTGCCAAGCAAGGAGCCCGATGTGGGACTCGATCCCAAAATGCTGGGATCATGACCTGAGCCGAAGGTAGCTGCCTAACCAACTGAGCCACCCAGGCATCCCCAGACATTATCTTTTAATTTATTTTATTTTATTTTTTAAGATTTTATTTATTTATTTGACAGACAGAGATCAGAAGTAGGCAGAGAGGCAGGCAGAGAGAGAGGGAGAAGCAGGCTCCCCGCCGAGCAGAGAGCCCAATGTGGGGCTCAATCCCAGGACCCTGGGATCACGACCCTGGGATCACGACCGGAGCCAATGGCCTCAACCCACTGAGCCACCCAGGCGCCCCGACATTAACTTTTTAGATCATGAAGTGTTGTCCCAACAGATTGGCAAACCATTGTTGGACATGCATTTCCTATTTCCTGCGAATATATGTCCCCAGTTTGAAATTCTAAATCCTCCCTCCTTCTCCTGTCACAGTGGCATGGGAGTTACAGTCACCTGTCTTTCAGTCTCATGTCCTTCAGTTTCCCATAATTAAGATTTTTTTTAATCTCCTTAAATTGTCTCACATCTTTTTAATTATTAACCAGCCAAAATGAAGATGGAGCAAGAAAACCAAGTTTTCCTCTCCTAAATTCACCTCTGCTGAATGACCCAATCTCCACACTTCAGACCCCAAATCTAATGTGAACATGGAGCTGGGGATCAAGAGGAACAGCAGCTTCATCACTTCGCCAGCAAAGGAGGCCTCAGCAGGTCAGGCCGGCAAACCTGCAGCGCACCTGGAGAAGGGACTGGGGTTTGTAGGGAAATAGAGAATCTCATCAGTTTCCGTAGGAATTGTGTCTGCACTGCCTGCCCTGTTCACCGTGTTGTCAGGGCAGAACCAGTTTCCTGAAACAAAGAAGGGCTGAGAAGTGGAGAGGGGAGGTTTGGAGGGAAGAGGGAAAGTGTCATTTAGTTTGAAATGGAGTCTCCCTGAAGCATTAATGCAGCCATTTTCATTTCTGTTCAGCTTGATGCACTGAAGTGGTTTCCATTTGAGTCACCAGGACAGCTGTAGGAAGACCACTTCATATGTTCCAGTGAGAAACTATTTGGTATTTTCTAGCATGGGTAAAATAATTAAAAAGGCTAAAACACCATATTTCGTGGAGAATGTTGAGGAATCCGAATTCTCCTATATTCCTGATGGTATGGTAAAAGTACATTCAGTTTGGAATACTATTTTGGAGTTACATATGAAAATAAATATTTACCTAATGAAGGGGAGCATTTTGAACCCCCTAAAATACATCTCTGGCTTAAGGATTATATTAGGCTGGTATTTTAAACAAAGGGTAAAAGAAAAGCTCTGAAACCCAGGATTCCCTTTGTGAGGGACTTTGCATTGATAAGGGAAAACTTCATTTTAAGGGTGTCTCCCCCTGTGTAGCAGAAAGAGGGAGAAGGTTTCAGTCTCCAGAAACTCTGATTAGTGGAGAAGACGTGGATCTAAATGTGGTCACAACCACAGCCTTGGTTTCCCTTCTTCTTGGGCTGTCGACCCCAGCTGCTTTCCAATAGCATCACCTGTGCAGTTTCAAGAAGAATCTTCTCTGCTGCCCCTCCTCCTCTGATTCTACCCATCCATTTGCTGGAAACAACATTGTTGTGTTACTAAGGGTGGCAGGAGATTCTCAGTGGGCCAGAGGTAAGCACAAGGGCTTCTGGTGGTTTTATGGGAGTGGAGAGCAGAGTTTGGTTCACAGAGAGGTAAGGTGGTCTCTGCTGCATGAGTCTGGGAGGGTCAGGTCCATGCAGCGCATAGTTCCTATGCTGAAGCTTAATTTGTGGGCATTTCGTGGGAGGGGAGCCCCGTGAAAGCTGAGAAGGAAAATTCAAAGATTAGTCTGGCAGTAAGAGCTTATTTGAATAGCTCCTGACACAATGGAGTAAGAATTTGGGCCTTTTCTGTGTTTCAGTGTCCTGATCTAGGGAAGCAGTTTTGGTAAGAGAAATCTATGTTCTTGGGAGGCTGACCCATCCAGCAAGGAATCCCTGTCTCAGTCCCAGGCCCATTCCGGGTTTCCACCACTTTCCTGCCATCCATGGCCACCAGAGTGGCACAGATGCAGAATTAATTGTGTGTAAACTCCCACCTTTGTTTGTGCCCAGGACTCAGACCCTGGGAGAATAGTCACCCTCCTCTGAGCCCACTGGTATTAAATAAACTCCAATCCCCATTGTCTCCCAGGGCCGCTCGGTTCTTCTGCAGGATCCAGCCTGGTTCCAGAACAGTTTCCAGGTGCACAGACTCTGTTGGTGGCCTGAAAGGCATTTTCTCCTGATGCTGCTGTGATTTACCCGAAGATATCTTGTGAGAAAGAAATCTAGAGGAGGAGGTGAAAGAAAAAATGACCAGTTCTCAGGTAAGCCTGGTGTCCCAGGAGAGACCATGTCATGTTTTCCTCCTAAAATTCCTCACTTTTAGAAATTGCAAATGTTGGTTCCTATAGTTCTGATGTTTCTCCCTTCTGTTTTCACCTATTTTGAAGATCTTTCCAGAAATGATACTCAAGGCCAGGTCTTCAGAGCCCTTCTCCTCTGTATCCCAGATCCTTGTCTCCCATGTCTCCAATGTGCCTTACAATAGGACAGCAGAAGCGTCACAGGAGTTAAAGTCCTGCAAGCATTGAAAATAGTTTCTGAGTGACAAATGCACAGGGGGAAGCCTGTGTCTGTGATTCTGCTGCTGCTGAGGTCTGGTCCAGGAAGGTCAGTGAGGGAAAACCTTTCTCCTTTAGGTCCCATGTGCTTGGTTTTCTCAGTGCTGTGTAGCCCAGGGCTCAGAAAATCAAGAAATAAACTCGATGGATTTGGTTCCAGAATAATTCCAGATGTCCTCTGAGAGAAAAGTGTGGGAAGGCGGTTTCTTGAGACTTGCTCTTTAGAACGTGAAGTAAGTGATAGGTCCCCCAATGATAGGTCTGTCTTCAAAGGAGTGAGACTGATACAAAGCAAAGGTCAAGCAAAGCTTTATTTTGTGCCAAGCATCAAGAATCAAAACGACCGGTTGGGGCTGCCTCTTACAGAGAGAGTGACCCCTCCCAGCCTCACAGACTTTTATAGAGCAACGGCCAGGTGGTTGAACTTGGCCACACACAGGTGGGCAATAAGATTGTAACAGGCAGAGAAAGTCACATAGTCATGCTAGGTCACACACAGGTGGCCAATTGAATTACAATTTACCCTATAATAGACATTTGAACTAGCCTATCACCTTGGTCAGAATTGGTGCCCAAAAAAGGCATCCAAAAGGCATGGCCAACACTCCTTGGTAGCTAGGGAGACAGTATGCACCCCCACTGATTGGTTGTCTCCACCTGGCATGACTCATCCTGGAATTCGGGCTCTGTTATCTCCACTTGACCTGACCCACCCTTGTATCTGGGCTCTGTTATGGGGGGGGGGGGCAGGGCCAGTGTAAGTTTTACTGCATAAACAACAAAAACTCTGGCTAAATAGACCCTTATAGTAGGTATTTTATGTAAAATACACTAGTTAAAATACACTAGAGGGGAACCTGGGGGCTCAGTCAGTTAAGCCTCAAGACTATAGATTTCCCCTCGGGCCTTGATCTCTGGATCCTAGGATGAGCTCTTCCTTTGGCTGCAGGCTCTGCTGGGAATCAGCTTGAGATTCTGTCCTTCTCCCTCTCCCTGGCCCTTGCACTAAAGTGTAAATGAATCTGTAATTAAGATTATACTGCCTCATAGGAGACATGGAGACTCTGTTGTCTAAATGTGGTGTCTCTGGGGCACCTGGGTGGCTCAGTGGGTTTAGCCGCTGCCTTCGGCTCAGGTCATGGTCTCAGGGTCCTGTTCAGCAGGGAGCCTGCTTCCTCCTCTCTCTCTGCCTGCCTCTCTGCCTACTTGTGATCTCTCTCTGTCAAATAAATAAATGGAATATTAAATAAATAAATAAATAAATAAATAAATAAATGTGAAGTCTCTGCCGGTCAGGTGGGGACCCCGAACCTGGGTCCATGATTGGGTGGAGGAAGTCACGTGGGATTGAAGAGTTCCCCTGAGGCAGAACCACACTCTTCGCAGTTCACGGAATATCCTGCGGGAGGCAGGAGGCAGGTGGCAGAGGAGAGAGAGGCTCTGTGCATGGAGCAGTGCATGCGGTGGGGGCTGTTTTATTGCAGGAAGGTGAGGATTTAGGAGGCTCAAGGAAGTTTCCCTCATCTGGGCACTGTCCCTGGCTGTTAGTAGTTCATTGGTTAGTTCGGGCCTGTGGCTCCTTTGAGCTGAGGCCCCTGATGGGCCTCTCTGGGTTCAGCAAGGGGGTCACTGTGGGCCGTTCTCCATGCCTTTGTACAAGCCTGCTTGCCTCATAGCAGCCCCTACAGAGACTGTAGGTGACTCAACTGTATATATCCTCTGTTTTCATGAGATTCGTAGTCTGAATTCCTGTTTTCAGACCACAAAAAAAAAAAAAAAATACCAGTGATGTTGTGTCCTTGGGTGCGCCTTGGCACTGAGATCACTTTTCTTTATCTCTTCTCCCCAAAAGCATGTTGGCCATCATCCTCCATGCATGTCCCCCACTGATACAGATCGGCAGGGTCTTCTGTCTAAGGTTTCACTCAACAGTAGTAAGTGATCTTATCACACCAGCCGGGTCCTCAAGGTCCTGAGAACCTTGCTTTCAGGTTCCTCGGTGATGGCTGCGCTCCTGAGCCACTCACCATTATAGTGCAGAATGACTTCCTGCTCACACCCCAGTGCAGCACCTCTGATCCGTAGGACCTGTGCATCATCAGAAAGACCACAGCTTTTGCACCAAAGACATCTCAGTAATTGTTTCTTCATCATCCACTCCCATGCCCCAAGATTTCACATCAGAAACATGTCAAGAATTTTTTCTTGACCATTGGCTCCACTCCTGCATGCCAACAGTTTGCAGTGGACAAAGAAGGCCATGACTTTTGTGTAGTTAATAGAGTCGACTTCAGGGAATTAAAGGAGTGAATATTCTCAACTAGCAGCTCTCTGCCCAATAGGCTTTTCTTTTACCCCACACCCATGTCAGGGAGAAGGAAAGGTAAGGTCTGGCTCTACGTAGTGACACTAACTTCCTCCTCCATCTTAGGGACCATCGTGAACTCTGTCAATGGCCACTTGATGACTGTGGTATTTATTTCAGAAACTGCTGACATTCATGGAATTCTCTCAGGAGGAGTGGGGACACCTGACCCACACTCAGCGGGAACTGTACAGGGATGTGATGCTGGAGAACTATAGACACCTCCTCTTCTTGGGTGAGGAAGTCTCCTTCCAGATTTCCCAAACCCAACTGAGGGTTTTGTTCCTTCCCGTGAAGACTGCCTCTTGGGAGACTTCTCTCTGAATGACTGGAATTTGGATCCAAGCAGAAAGGGAAATAAGTAGGGGTTTGTAGATGGAGAGAAAAATCTTCATGATGTTTCTTTTCAGCCTTGGCTTCTCCTTCCTCAAGGTAACATCATCTCTGGTGTAGTTGAGTGGCAGTGCTCAACATCTAGTGACAGAGAATGGTGCTGCTCACATCTTAAACTGAAATTTCCCCTGCTTATTACCATGTCTACTACTTGGAAGTGGAGGTCAGGATGTGAACACTGGAAATGCCTCCTGTGTGTTCTAAAGGGACTGTTGGGGAACAGCTTTGGGAAATCATTTTCTAGAATTCTACAGTGTCCTTTCTTCTTTGCTGAACACAAGCCTGATGGGAAGTTAGAATCTGCAGCAATAGTCACTTTTCCTTTTTCCTCATAAACAGGTCTCACTGTGTCAAATCCAGAACAGATTATGTTTTTGGAGCAAGAGAAGCAGCTCTGGGATGTGAAGAGAAAGGAAACCGTAGGCTTCCATCCAGGTAAGTGGGAATGAATGATGCAGAAGACATAGGGGAGGTCCAAGTCTGATAGAGGAAGGTAGACCTTAAGCTGTGGTTTGAATCTCTCTCCTTGAATAAAGATTAATTGGAGACATGCCCAGTTTCTTTTTTCTCTCTCTCCCAGAGGGACATCTGCTTTCCAACATTATCAAGCTCTTAGATTTCTCTAGGGATTCTCCTTCAGCTCCAGTGATGGTCTGTTATGTCCACAAGGAGGGTCAGGAGACTGCTTGGAGGGAGAGTGCCCCCTAAACTGAGAACTTCTCCAGGTTGGACATTTGCCTTCAGCTTTGGTCATAATCCAGGGTCCTGGGATAGGGCCCCACATAGGGGTCCCTGCTTGGCGGGATGCTGATTCTCCCTCTCCCACTTCTCCTTCCTGTGTTCCCTCTCTTGCTCTCTCTCTCTGTCATATTAATAAATTAAAAAAAAAAAAAAACTGAGACTCAAGAACTTCATCAGATAACAAAGCACCTTCCAAAAATGGACAGTGTGTAGTTTTATTTCCCTTCAAAAGTTCTTTTTTAAAAATATTAACTAATACAGAACTGCCTGGGTGGCTCAGTGGGTTAAGCAACTGCCTTTGGCTCAGATCATGATCCCAGGGTCCTGGGATCGAGTCCCGCATCAGGCTCCTCACTCAGTGGGGAGCCTTCTTCTCTGTCTGCCTCTCCCTGCCACTCTGCCCCCTTGTGCATTCTCTCTCTTTCTGACAAATAAATAAATAAATAAATAAAATACTAAATAATACAGAAACTTCCACTCTCTGTGTTCTATTCCTCAGGGGTGGAACAATGTCTCTATTTGTTTCCTAGCCTTCCCACATAAATAATGCTATTGGGGAACTAGAGTATTTAGAACTCAGATCTTGTAGCCTTTCATCATAAAGCCCCAGTCATTACCTAACTCAAAAAATGAGCTTTATGCTTTTTGTCAATAAAGTTATGTGTATATTTTTATGTATTTGGATATCATACATACATACTCTGTGATTCCTACTGTCGAATTTCTCTCCTTGGTGAGTGGTCAGTGAATGTTGGACTATGTCTAGATGAGTTGTCATCAACATGGAATTAATTTCATCAGGTATTTGTGGGTGAATTTTGATTCTCTCTGCATGAAAGAAAAGACTTTCTTGAATTGAAAATAATTTTGAAACATTTTATAGCTCTGTACTGTGTTTCGGTATTAAATAAGAAATATATATTTTAATTTTAATTTTAGTATTATACCATGATATACCTTGGTACCTTCCTCATTAACTTTTGTTACTTCTGTATTTTCATTGTGGTTACCTTACAGATTGCTTAAAACAACTTAGAGGTAAAACAAAGATTTTACATCTCATACCGTCAACTGCACACAAAACTTTTCATCCCGTCACCACCCCTGCACCCACTATGTTAACGATATCACAGATTCTGTCTTTAGGTCGCATGACTTACTACCTACATCAAAGATTTTTATACTCTTTTAAAAACAAAATTCTGTAGCAGAAATAAACGTCAGGGATACCTAATTACAACACTTACAACACTATAGGTTTGTGTAATTATCTAAATATTTATGTTTAGAAGACAGCTTTGTGTCCTCGTGTGGTTGCAGTTTGCAGTTTCTGTATAGAATCCTTTTCATTTCATTGAGAGCATGTTCCTTTTACATGTCTCTGAGGACAGGTCTACTGATAAACTTAGAGCATTTTTACTTGGGAATGTCTTCATTTCTACATCTGTGGAAAAGAGTTTTGCCCGATAAAGTATACTTCGTGGCCATTTTTTATTTTGCAGTACCTGAGTACTCGATGTCGGTGCCAGTCCTGTCGGACCCACTGAGAATCATAGAGGAGAAGCTTGCAGTTTTTCCCTATCGAATAGGTTAGATTTCAGCTTTTCACACATCTGTGGCATTCATTAGGTTGAGGGGTTTCCTTCTCTCTCTCCATTGAGTGTTTTTAATGTGACATGTTGTCCACTGTGCCCATATTTGTATTCTGTCTCCCTTAATATGATCATGTCATTTTTGATCTTCATTCTGTTAACATGGAGTCTTCAAGTTATGGTTTTCGACATGTTGGAGTGCCCTTAACTCCTGGACTGTTTCCTACTTGGTGATCTTGTAAAAAGGGGGAATGTACTGTTGATTCAGATTGCTATTGATTGTGGGCTTTGAGTGACTATTCCTCACAGGTAGAGTTTTGCAAACTTCGTCATTTGTAGTGTCTTCCTCTAGCTTGCATGAGCTGGTAATGCTGGTGCCACAGAGTGTTCTGCTAGTTTCCCTGATCGTCACTCCTTGGAAATGTTTGAGAAGATTTGCAGGCCTTTCTTCTTCAGTGTCTGTCTGTATATTAACCGAATTCATCTAGCACACAATTTTTGTTTATTGGGAGTTTTTTTTCTTTTATTCATCCTTCATTCTGCTTTGTGCCTATAGATCAGTTATTTATTATTATTTTTTGGGTAATGGAGTCTAAACTGGTTATACATTTCTGTTGAAATTCATACTCATCTTTTGGTATGAATTCATGGGCACTGATTACCCATTGTTGCTTTTATAAGTACTTTTATTCCTACAGTCATTTATACTATATCTACCTTTACTTCTTCACCTGTCATTTTAGTCGGTCTTTTCTCTATGACTCTTAATTTAGTTCATAAGTTGTCAATTATGCTGATCTTTTCTGACAAATGACTCTTCCTATTGTTGATATATTCCTATTTTTTCGTACTCTGGTTCATTTAAGTTTTCTTTTTCAGTTTCCATCATTCTGCTAATTTTGCACTCATGTAACCTTTTTCCTGATGGTTAGAGATAAAAGAAATTGATTTTTAAGACAGCAAATATGCATGACCATACCGCAGAATTATATATTAGTATATATGGTCAGTATGTTGTGTGCCATGTTATGTTTCCATGGAGAAATGAAGTCCTGATGAGTCCTTCTCAGCCATCTTTCTGACATTGTCTGATTGACTTGATGCTTCTATATTAGCATTCAAGGGTATATTCTTCTGAATGTAGTAAGTGCAATGATTTTATTTTATTTGAAATCTTTCAGCTATATCCTCATCTGACATGCAGAGTTTCCCCCTAAAGTGCAGCATAGAAGGTTCTTTCCAGAACAGACCAATGCACAGATGCAAACATAGTGCTATTGAGATTTTACACTTACACACACACTGGGGCAATGATGGGGACAGTCGAGGGCATCAAAGAAATCCTGGATGATACACCCAAATGATGGCAATTGCACTTAATGAGAATCTCACTGCCCCAAATGGTGAAGGATATAAACTGCTGTGGAAAACCTCGCTTTTTAAGTGAACTGTTTCTGCAAAGCAGTGTGCTTCTGTCAGCACAAGCTCCAACCAGATATTCAAACATAGCTATTTGTGGACAGACCATTTGGAACATCTGAAAAGTAACCTAGTCCATGCTGAGAATAATGATTTGAGCCATTTGAAAGATAGGATTGGCCTTACCTTTCAACCAGATGTTTCTAATCATCAGATATTTAGAAATGTAGAACAAAGTGCTCAGTGGGATCCATTCAAGAGGCTCTTCATAGAGGGGTCAACCCTCCAGAGTGACCAGAGGGTTTCCACTGGAGTGAGAATTGCTAAGTGCACTGAATCTCAGAAAACATTGAACCAGGGTTCCAGTGCTCACAGATGTGTCAGGGCTAGGTTGCATCTGTGCAACCATTATGAATGTGATAAATGTGGGGAAGGCTTTCATCCAAGCTTTAACCTCAGTATACATAATGGTCACCATTTGGGACACAGTCCTCATAAATATAATGAATACGGGAAAGCTTGTAACAAGTCCTCTAGTGTTGGTGATCATCAGAGAATTCGTGAGGGAAAAAGCCCATTCACATCTAATAAACCAGGGACCATGTTTAGTCAGTCATCAAGCCTAAACATCAATGAGATAATCCTTTGGGGAAAGGAAACTTACATTTTTAGGGAATGTGGTAAATCCTTTGACTGCCACCCAACACTATCTCAACATTAGCAAATGCATACTGGAGAAAAAATGAAATATGAAGAAGGTGGTCCAACCTTTAAGGACTGGTCATCAATAAATGGACATAAGCAAATCTGAAACTTTACTAATGTCAAAAATTTGAAAAGTCACTTAACCACAGCTCAAAGCTTACGCAACATTGTAGAATTCATACTGAAGAGAAACCTTATCAATGTGAAGAATGTGGGAAGGCCTTTAAACAGAGCTCAGTGCTGACCTGACATCAGATAATTCATACTGGAGAGAAACTTTACAAATGTCAAGAATGCGGCAAGGACTTTAGGTGGCCCTCAAACCTTACTCAACATCATATAATTCGTCCTGGAGAGAAACCTTACAAATGTCCAGAATGTGGCAAGACCTTTAACTGGTCTTCAGACCTTACTCAACATCCCATTATTCATACAGGACTGAACACTTTACAATGTCAAGTATGTGGTAAGACTTTCAACTGGTATTCAGACCTTACACAACATCACCAAACTCACAGTAGAGAGAAACCTTACCAATGTCAAGAATGTGGTATGGCCTTTAACCAGGCTTCAGCCCTTACTCATCATCATAGAATTCACAGTGGAGAGAAAACTTACCAATGTCAAGAATGTGGCAAGTCCTTTAAACAGAGCTCAGCACTTACCCAACATCATATAATTCATACTGGAAAAAAACCTTACAAATGTCAAGAATGTGTGAAGGTCTGTGTGTGTGTGTGTGTATGTGTGTGCACAAGAATCAATTAGATGGAGGACCTTTATTAGGAAGAGAGATGATCATGATGTGGGAAACAAAGGCAAAAGAAAGCATACTAATATCCTTATACCTACACGTTATTGACATATCCTTGAAACAAGCAGAATGACATTCCTCCAAGGACTCAAGTGCCATGATGCTAATAGTTTGCTAATGGGAAAAGACAATCTTGACCTGAACTCCCTAACCCCCATCAGGATCTTGTAAGTCTACTTTAACATAAAACATTTCCTTCATAAACTTCCCCTTTCTCTCAAACCCCCTAGTTACCTATTGGTAAACATCCTCCAAGCAGATGGCCCATAGATAAACATCAGAAGGGTCCCATGACTAAGGATTTTTGGTTAGTAATAAATGACCTTTTCCCAAGAACTGATAGCCCCCTCAAGGTCCTGGATACCTTGCTTCCAAAATTCCTTAGATACTTGTGCTATCCCAAACCCCCTCAAACTTGAAAGTATATAATGGGCCATGCCTCATGACAGAGTGTGGATTTCTTTCCCTGTTCCCATGCTTTCCAAAATCAACTTTTGCACCATAGACACCTCGAGAATTCTTTCCTTGCCATGGGTATCAAACCATAACATTCTTTCCTACATGGATACCAGAGATTAACAGTTTATATCACAAACAGTTGCCTACCTATAACAGACATATGAAAGAATTTTCAACATCATTAGCCATCAGGGAGATTCAAATCAAAACCACATTGAGATACTACCTTACACCAGTTAGAATGGCCAAAATTACAAGATAGGAAAGAAGTTTTGGAGAGGATGTGGAGATAGGGGGACCCTCTTACACTATTGGTGGGAATGCAGTCACATTGGAAAACAGTGTGGAGATTCCTCGAGAAATTAAAAATAGAGCTACCCTATGACTCTGCAATTGAATTCCTGGGTATTTACCCCTAAGATACAGATGTAGTGAAAAGAAGGGCCATTGATACCTCAGTGTACCTAGCAGTAATGGCCACAGTCACCAAAGTGTGCAAAGAGCCAAGATGACCTTCAACACCCCAATGGATAAAGAAGCTCTGGTCCAGGGGAACCTGGGTGGCTCAGTGGGTTAACGCCTCTGCCTTCAGCTCAGGTCATGATCACAGGGTCCTGGGATCAAGCCCCACTTCAGACTCTCTTCTCAGCAGGGAGACTGCTTCCTCCTCCCTCTCTGCCTGCCTCTGCCTACTTGTGATCTCTGTCTGTCAAATAAATAAATAAAAAATCTTAAAAAAAAAAAAACAAAACAAAAGAAGCTCTGGTCCATATATACAATGGAGTATTATGCCTTCATCAGAAAGGATGAATACCCAACTTTTGTATCAACATGGATGGGACTAGAGGAGATTATGCTGAGTGAAATAAGTCAAGCAGAGAGAGTCAATTATCACATGGTTTCACTTATTTTTGGAGCATAAGGAATAACGTGCTTCTCAGTAGGAGAAGAGGATAAATGTGTTGGAGGATATCAGAGGGGGAGATGAAGCATGAGAGACTGTTGACTTTGAGAAAGAAACTGAGGGTTATGGAGGGGATGGGGTGGGGGTGTTGTGTGAGCTTCGTGGTAGGTATTAAGGAGAGCATGTATTGCATGGAGCACTGGGTGTGGTGCATAAACAATGTAGAAACATTGGAAAAAATAAAATTGCAAAAAAAAAAAAAAGAAGAAGAAGAAGTAGAAGAGTTGCCTACCTTGAGGACAAACAATTGTTTGATAAATATTTCATCTTTCCTTTCTCCTCTGAATATAATCCCCTCTTTGGAAATTCGAAATCCTACCTTCTCCTTCTTAAGTCACAGAAGCTTTAATCACCTTGTAAGGACCTATTTAGTAAGAGGTTTTCAATAAATTTAACCTGTCTCTGCTCCCTTTGCCCCAGAGGATTTACTTAAAAACAAGTCCCGGAAGCCAGCTCCACCATAACAAAGCACAGGTACAAGGGTGGGTCAGGCCAGGTGGTGACAACGGATCAGAGGGGGGTTGCATACTGTTTCCCTAGCTACCAAGCAGTCTGGACCCACCCTTTTGACACATTTGGGGTGCGAATTCTGACCAAGGTGATAGGCTGCTTCAAATGTCTACAAAGGTAAACTGTAATTCAATAGGTTGTAGCATCACTGTGGAGTTTCTTGTATGTGTGACAATCTCATTGGACACCTGTGCGTGGTCAGGCCCAACTGCATGGCCTTTGCCCTTAAAACCTGGTCTGTGAAAGGAAAAGGGTCGCCCTCTATTGTAAGAGGTGCATCCCCGACGGTCCGGTTAGATTCTTGATGCTTGGTGCGAAATAAATCTTTGCTTCACCTTCGCTTTATATCAGTCATACTCCTTTAATCTCAGACCCATTATTGGGGCATAACACTCCTCTCTTTGAGCCTCATGTCTTTCTCATTCCCATAATTAAGTGTTGGGCTGGCAGGAAGGGGGCTACCAAAGATGGCGAAAGTTCCCGCCACAAGACCTGAGCTCGGACAGGAGAACAAAGGCCCAAGCAGGAATCTGAGACCCCCGCCCCGGGCTCCTGTGGACCAATGGGATCCCGATGAGCAGGCGGGATATCCAAATAAGGGAAACTTCTAAAAGACCCCTGAGCTTCCTCCGAGACCCCTTAAAAGCCCCCTCCTCCCTGCCTTGGGTGCGACTTCCACTACTCTGCTTTCCAGAGTGGCGGAACCTCGCCCGAGGGTGCCCACCTCCTCCCTGCGCAACTTTCCTGGCTCCCCTTCTCCTGAGCCCTGAAACTTCGCCGGAGAGCGTTTTTAATAAATCTTGCCTTGCACCCACTTTGCCTGGTGTTGTGTTTATCTCGCCGGAAAAAACTTTACATTAAGAACTTCATTATTTTCTCGACTGAAAATGTCTTACATCATTTTAAGTCTTAGACCAGCTGAAGAATTGAGAACAGCACAGGAAAAATAAAATTTCCTCTCCTCACATTCATTCTGTTGTGTTAACTGATCTCCAAGCTTCAGACCCAGAACAGAATGTGCAGACAAAACTCGGGATCAAGGGCAGCGGGAGCTTCATGGCTTTGCCAGCCAAGGAGGCCTCAGCAGTTCAGGGCCTTCAAACCTGCAGCCCGCCTGGAGAAAGAGACCAAGGGTTTTTTGGGAGATGCTAGATAATGGCCAATTTCCAGAAGAATTTGTTTGTGCTGCCAGCCCTGTTCATCATGCTGTCAGGGTGGAACCAGGTTCCTGAAACAAAGGGCTGAGAAGTGAGAAGTCTATGGGGAAGAGAAAGGTTACTTTTTTGGAAATGGAGTCCCACTGAAGCATTAATTGCTTTTTTCTTTGTTCAACTTGATGCCTTTCAAGTGGTTTTCATTACAGTCACCAAGATAGTTGTTGTCAGAAGACTGCATATTTTACTCTGAGAAACCACTGTGTTTCCTAAAATGGCTAAAATAAAGAAAAAGGATAACATCCAATTTTCCTGAGAATGCTGAGAATTAGATTTCTCGTATATTGCTGATGGGAGGGTAAAAAAAAAAAAAATGGAGTGTGGAAAACTGTGCGGCAGATCCTTATGAACAGAAACACTGAAGGACAATAGTTTGTCACCCTAAAATATGTATTTTTGGCCTGAGCTTTATTTTCAGCTGGTTATTTTGAATCAAGGGCAGATAAAGAAAGAGCTCTGAAATCCTGTGTTTACTTTGAAAGAGACATTTGCATTTATACTGGAAAGTTCAGTCTGTCAGTGGTCTCCCTCTGTGTAGCAGAAAGAGGGAGAAAGTGTCAGTCTCCGGAAACTCTGATGGTGGAGAAGGCAGGGCTCTCACTCTGTTCCCAGCCCCAGCCTTGGTTCCCTCTGCTTGTCCTGCTCACCTCCCCAGTTCCTTCCCTGCAGGGTCACCTGTGGAGTTTCAGGAAGGATATTCTCTGCGGGCCTCCCCCTCAGATTCTGTCTGTTGGTTTGGGCGAAAACAACACTGTTGTGTTAATTAAGGGCTCCAGGAGATTCTCTGCGAGGCCAGGGGGGAGCCCAAGGGCTTTCGGTGGGTTTCTGAGAGTGTATTTGCTGCTGGAGAGGTGACAGGATCTCTGCTCCTGGGGAAGGTTGCGTCCCTGCAGCCCACGGGTTCCGATGGTGACGCTGAAGTTGTGAGTGGCGGTGGGAGGGGACCCCTCCCTCCCCACAAAGCAGGTGGGGAAAATGCAGGGATGGGTGTCCTCATGGGAGCTCACAGTTTCTGAGCTGCTCCTGACACAAAGGACTGGGAGGTTGTGGCCGTTTCTGCATCTCCAAGTCCGGCCCGCGGGCCAGCGGTGTGAAGAGAAGGAGCTCTTGTTGCTGGATTTCAGGGCATTTTCTCCTGATGCAGCTGTGATTTCCCACAGATCCCTCGTGAGGACGAAATCTAGAGGTGGAGGCGAAGGCAGAAATGGCCCGTTCACAGGTGAGCCTGGTGTCCCCGCGGAGCCGTGTCCTCTGTTACTTTGCAGACCCTCGCATTTAGAAGCTGCAGATGCGGATGCCTCAAGTTCGGATGCTTCTCCCCTCCACGTTGACCTCTTTTTAAGACCTGGTCAAAAGTCATAACTCAGTGTTAGGTCTTTAGAATGCTTCTCTATTTCCCAGAGCCTTCTGTCCTGTCCCCATCCTGGCTTCGATAGTGCATCAGCCATTGTCACATTGACTTAAAGTCCCCAAGGAATGACAATATTTCGATGGTGGCAGATCTGGAGGGGAAGGTGTCGATTCTGAAATTCCTGTGGCTGATGAGGTCTAGTCCTAGGATATCAGGGACGGAAAGCATTTCTCGTTCGGGCTCATCTGGATTCTTGATCAGCTGTGTGCAGCCAGGCACGAAGGAAATGCAGACAGAAGCTCGGTGGGTATGAGTCCAGAAAAACTTGGAAAGTTCCCATTCTAAGAAAGGGTGTGTGTGTGTGTGTCTCCATCTTTAGCACGTGAAAGATTTTCTGCTTAAAATCCACTCAAGAGGGTGCCTGGGGGCTCAGTCAACTGAGTTTGGACTCATGGTTGCACCTCAGGTCGGGATCTGAGGGTCCGGGACTGGTATCCCTGCTTCTGGTTCTGTGCCCTGAGGGGAGTCCGCTTGACATTCTCTTTCTCCCTCTACTGCACTTCCCCATCTCTAAAATATAAATCAATCTTGGGGGCCGAGGGTGGTTCCGTTGGCTAAGAGTCTGCTTTCTGCCTTCAGCTCAGGTCATGATCCCAGGGACTGAGATCCAGCCCCACATCAGGCTCCCAGGTTCCCAGGTGAAGAAGTTGTAGAGTATAGGTGAGGTTTGGTGGGGTGAGGTCCGGAGCCGATGACCAAGAAAGAATTCTTGAGACATCTTTGGTGCAAAATGGTGGTTTATTAAAGCACAGGGACCGGACCCGTGGGCAGGAAGAGCTGCTGCCCCACTATCCTGAGGAGTGGCTGATTATACACAAGGGAGTTGGGTAAGTGAGGACAAAGGGGCTGTTCAGAAGGGCTATCAGGGTAAAGAAGACTGTCAGGATATGCAAAGCCTGGTTATTATCAAGCCAAGGCCATTTTCCCCTGTAATCTGGTACTAACAAGACAATTGGGAGTTTCCTGGGAATGTCACATTCCTCCTATCAAACATCCTTGTTAGTGAGATATAAGTTTAGAAGAAATTTAACTTTATTTACATTTCCTTCTACCTCAGCTTCCTTCAGTTTTTATGGAGGGGAGGGCGACATTAGGGCTTGAGGAACTGAGTTACTTGCCTCTGGAAATTGGGCTATTGGTAAGATAGCTTCTTTGTTATAAATCACAAGGACATTTGTAGATGGAGGGAGACTCCTGTCTTGCAGGATTGTGATCTCTGCAAGTTAACTCTTTGTTTTCCTCTTAGGGCAGCCAGGGGTGCCTGAGGAAAGTTACACACACTACAGAGGGGAGCGGGTGCAGAGGGGCTCCAAGGTGCCAGCTTTTGCTTTGTTCTCAGCCAGCCTCCTGCTCCCTCATCATTCCCCCTAAACAATTTTGACCCTTAATTCTTTAAGGTAGTTGAACATGGAAAGTTTCATCTTCTGTAACTTCATCCTGCTGAATAGGGGTGTAGAACTGTCCCTATCTCCTTGGATCAACATTGATCAGTTGATGAAGGTGGAGGGGAGTTACAGAAGATGGAGGCAGCTGAATCCAGGCCTGACAGTGAAGAAGTGTCTCTGTGCGTGGTAAGGATCATCGTAAAGTCATTGCAGCAGTGGAGTCTTGGCACCAAGTAGAGGAACAATGAACAAGGCAACACATAAAGATTAATAAGGCTATAGAATGAGAAGCCCGAAAAGGAGATTTTTAATTTTTGGCCATAGTCCTCCTTTAAACCAGGAACTTAACCAATCACTGAGAGGGAGCGAAGGATCTTGTAGATCCTTATTCTGGGTATTTATATCTTGTATTAGTCCTGTGACATTTTTGTGATAGTCTGGGATGAACATGCAACATTCTGTTTTGATAATTGCCCATGTGCCACCCTGTGTTGCTGTCAGGACATCTAAGGCCATTCTATTTTGTAGGACTGCCTTGCGTATCTGTGAGACTTTGATAATAAGTAAAGAGATGCTATTTAGTGAATCACTGAGTGCCTTTGTAGTATATGTATTAAGGGCTTCGACATGCCAAATGACACCCTCTAGTCCCACAGACGGAGCCAAAATGGATGTTAAGTGACCAAACCATTTAAAAACAGATCGTGTCCATCTTTGCTTTAAATGGGGGAGATTAGCTGGAGTGGCTATGGTTTTAGTAATGTGCCCATGAATCCACGCAAATCCTAAGGTACAGCGACCTGTACATTCTGGAGGAAGGCAGGGCCACAGGTTAGTTCCACAGATCCAGTGGTTTCCGTTTGGAGCTGGCC
Source organism: Mustela lutreola (assembly GCF_030435805.1). Lineage (NCBI taxonomy): Eukaryota > Metazoa > Chordata > Mammalia > Carnivora > Mustelidae > Mustela > Mustela lutreola. Next base: position 51,557,580 of record NC_081305.1, read on the forward strand.
ATCTAATGCCAGGTCGCCTTACCCAATCAGTACCAAACCGGTCAGTAGCTTGGAGTACTATTATTGGGGACACATTTCTTTCTTTTTTTTTTTTTTTTTAAGATTTTATTTAAAAGAGAGAGAGTGAGAGAGCAAGCACAAGCAGACAGAGAGGCAGGCAGAGGCAGAGGGAGAAGCAGGCTCCCTGCCCATCAAGGAGCCCAATGTGGGACTCAATTCCAGGAAGCTGGGATCATGACCTGAGCTGAAGGCAGGCGCTTAACCAACTGAGCCACCCAGACATCCCACTGGGAACACATTTCTAATGATAGCCATCCCAGATGTTGTGTGCTATTTACCGAAGTATCATATATATGATTTCTTTGTTCCTGACATTAAACTGCCTTTTGAATGAGCTGTGAAATAGTGGGTTTGAGCAACAAATATGTATCCCAGATTTGATATATGCCATCGTCAGTATAGCGATATGGAGGGTTTTGTAATTTAAGCCCATATTTGATTGGGAAGTTATGGCTTGACAGCAATCCCCTTTCCTTCCAAATAGCTCCATGGTATATAGTACCAGGAAGGCATATTTGGAGTCAGTATTAATGTTTATTTGTAAGGCTTTGGCAATTGCAAAGTGCTAGTGAGCACTATGGCACACTTAGCTTTTCTTATTCTTTTTATGCAAAGTATTGTCATCAGTAAATCAGCTGTCATTTGTATTTTTAACATCTTAAATCTGGCCAAACAGTAAGCAAGATCAATAACGTCGGAACATTTTTGCTCTAAAGAAAAAGAAGTACAGTGATCAGGTTCAGGCATATGGGTAACTAGGTTTAAAGTTGGACAAGTTCTAAGTATTATTTCTGGCATATCTGTAAGTGTAGCCCAGTATTTAATAAGTTGGCCCCCATCATCCACTGGTGCCCTTTGGCTTCTAAGACAAATCTGGATATGATGTGAAGTCATTACAGTCAGAAACTATGCCCTAGTGAGCTTTGAGGCTCTTTTTATGAGAAGGGCTGTTCTATGCTTTGCTGAAGCATCTGTTTGCAACTGCACCTCAGGTGGCTTCTAGGATAAATATGACTAAGGGATGAAAACATTAAGAAGCCCTTTGAGTGGTCCAGCCTTAACGATATCCTGATTACAGAGGATCATTGGCAAGTGGGAGAAAACTTGTCAAGAGATAAGGGGAGTCCCCCATGCATCATCCAATCCAGTCATAAAGTGGGGTCGTCCATTATCTCTACAAGTCCATAGTTAATGCTATTGAGTGTGGTATGCTGGCTTTTAGGCAATTTCATTATTCTAGTCACACACAGGGTGAAAGTTTAGTTATACAATTGCTGGGGAATCAATTTCATTTTTCCATTTGTTTAAATATTTAAGCTATGTGCCCAATGGGTTCTGTTATTATCCCTTCAGAATATTAGGCAAGATCATGTAATCAAGCTATTGTTTCTCTGAAGTTTACCTCAAGTTGTCTAGCTTAGGTAAACAAACATTTAAAGACAATCAAATCTAGAATTTAACATCCATAAACGTGTATTATTAAAAAAAAATTTTTTCCTCTCTAAAATAACCCTCATTTCCAGAAATAGCCATATAGGGACTAATTTATTTGAAAAAATAGTCCAGTTTTAACAAACGTGGCTTAATTATTTACATAAACTCGGTAAGAACAGCGAATGATCATATAGATCTTTTAAAATCTGCTTTGCTGGAACTTATTATAATGAATCTCTAGGTTGAACTATTAGTGGCCTCTTCAGGCCAGAAGCCAAGCCTCATAGTTGCCATCAGACATGCCAACATTACCTGTCAATTTGGGCAAACTCACTGCTCACGTTCCTCTCCTTGTGTTAGGTCCTAACTGTGTTAGGACCACAGTTGTTGTACCACGGGTATCTCAACAATGCTTTCTTCATCATTTACTACAGAACCCCAATATTTCACAACAGAAACATGTTGAATATCTTGACCATTGGTTCCTCTCCCACATCCCAACACTTTGCGCTGGATAAGGAGGGCTGTCACCGCTTTGTTGTGGATAGAGTTGACTTCCTGGAGTGAAAGGAGTGAAGGTTCTCAAAGAGGCAGGCCCTTGCCCCATAGGTGCTTCTTTTTTTTTTTTCTTTAAGATTTTTATTCTTATTATTTATTTGACAACAGAGATCACAAGTAGGCAGAGAGAGGAGAAGCAGGCTCCCCACTGAACAAATTTTATGTTAGGAAGCATCATGAACTGTGTCAATGGACACTTGGTGACTGTGGTATTTATTGCAGGGACAACTGACCTTCAGGGATGTGGCCATAGAATTCTCTGAGGAGGAGTGGGGATGCCTGACCCACACTCAGCGGCAACTGTACAGGGATGTGATGTTGGAGAACTACGGACACCTCCTCTTCTTGGGTGAGGAAGACTCTTTCCAGATTTCCCAAACCGCACTCAGGGTTTTATTCCTTCCAGTAAGACTGTATTTGGGGGGATTTCTCTTATAATAACTAGAATTCAGATCCAGGCAGAAAGGGAAATAAGTAGATGGAGAGAAAAATCTTCATGATGTTTTTTCTCAACCTTAGCTTCTCCTTCCTCAAGGAAACATCATTGTTTGTGTAGACGAGTGACAGTTCTCAACCTTTAGTGACATAGAGTGGTGCTGCTCACATCTTAAACTGAAGTTTCCCCTTCTGATTATCATGTCTACTACTTGGAAGTGTAGGTCAGGATGTGAACCTTGCAAATTCCTCCTGTGGGTTCTTTTTTTTTTTCTTCTTAAGACGTTATTTACGTATTTGACAGAGAAAGATGATAAGTAGGCAGAGAGACAGGCGGTGGGGGGGGGAGCAGCTCTCTGCTTGGCAGGGAGCCTGATGTGGGGCTCAATCCCAGGACCCTAAGATCATGACCTAAGCTGAAGGAAGAGGCTTATCCCCCTGAGCCACCCAGGTGTCCCGCTTCCTGTGTGTTCTGAAGGGACTATTGGGGAACAGCTTATGGGAAACCACTTTCTAGGATTGTACAATATCGTCTCTTCTCTCCTGAACACAAGACTGATGGAAATTTAGAATTGGCAGCCATAGTCGTTTTCCTTTTTTCTCATAAACAGGTCTCACTGTGTCAAAGCCAGACCTCATCATGTTTTTGGAGCAAGACAACCGGCTCTGGGATATGAAGAGAAAGGAGAACATAGGCTTCCATCCAGGTAGGTGGGAATGAATGAGGCAGATGACAGAGGGGAGGTCCAAGTCTGAAGGAGGAAGGTAGACCTTACGCAGTGGTTTGAGTAGCTCTCCTTGAATGAAGATTAGTTGGAGACATGCCCAGTTACTTTTTTTCTCTCTCCCAGAGGAACATCTGCTCTCCAACATGATCAAGTTCTTAGATTTCTCTAGAGATTCTCATTAAGCTCCGGTGATGATCCATCACATCCATATGGAGAGCCAGGAGACTCTCCTTCAATAGAAATCTGAGAGCTTTCTATTGTTCTGAGGGCCCTGGGGAAAGCATCCTATTTCTGAGGACCTGTACACTATGGCCTTTGTACATTCCAGTTTTCATTATGGGACAAGTAGGTCAGGGTAGTTGTATGCACACTGGAGTTTGGTGGGGAAATTCCCAGAACACTGGAGACAGATTTTTAATGTTTTCTGGCTTATACTTTCTAAGGTATGGAGGCTTTAAACTTAATCTTACAAAATTCAGTTTCAATAACTTCATCAGATAACAAAGCAATGCCCAAAAATGAGGGCATAAATACTGCTTTATTTCCCTTTGAATGGTCTTTTTTCTTTCTTCTTTTTTTTTTTTTCCCCCCCGTATAGAAATTTCTGCTCTATGAGTTCCATTCCTAAGTGGTGAAACACTGTTATGGTTCAATTTGTGTAGTAGAATTCTGACATAACAAATGATATTGGGGAACTAGCACATTAGAACTTGAACTTGTAGCCTTTAAGAAATTCTCATTTATTACGTTATTTTTAATAATTGCATCATTGTATGATTCGTCTATGAACTTCTTGTAACTTTGTCCTGTGTGTTTTCAGTTTCTATTTAGTTGTATATGAGATTTATCTTTGAATTTTTTACATCAAATGTCCTGATACAACATGGGCATGTGCTTTATAAGACGTGAGTTAGGCAATTAGTAATACTCCCATATAGTTTGTTTAAAAATTTTATTTCTTCGAGACTGAGAGAGAGAGAGAGAGAGAGAGAGAATGAATATGGAGGGTAAGGGCAAAAGGAGAGGGAGATGCAAAGTCCCTCTGAGCAGGGCGCCCAGTGTGGGGCTGGATCCCAGAACCCTGAGATCATGACCTGACTAGAAGGAAGATGCTTCACTGACTGAGCCCTCAGGTACCCTAAACCTCCATGTTTGAAAAATCCTTGTGTTCAGTAATGCAGTGTTGCTTCATGAGAAATTAATCATGAGCTTTTTCTTCTTTCCTCAGAATGCATCAGAATTTAGCTCCAAATATTAATATAATATACAGTGTGTCTCAGCATATTTTTACCATCTATGATGTTTATTTATTCAGAAATGAAGATGTTGTTTCTTTTCTCTGTCGTAATGGAATGGACTATAGGGTTACATTCTGTGGAGGAGAACGAATATATTAATACCATAATGCACGTCTTTCAAGCTTTTTAAGTGTTCCTAAAATTCTCATTTACACCTCTTTATGATTGACTTCATGAGAATTCTTCACGATATTATAGTCCATGAAGACATGCCAAATCACTCAATTGCGTGATTTTCCTGGGTAGTGGACAGAGTTCAAAATTATGGTAATACAGAAGTTTTCCTTTTCTGTCATACATCAGTTTTTATTTACAATTTCGTGGGTTGAGTTTTCTCTTACTCTGGTTTGGTAATTTCCTAAGAATTTGCTTCCTTGTCTCACTCATTCCATGACATTAGCTAGGTGTGGGTTGGGTTTTATCTGTGCAGGTTGTTAGAGGAAGAGAATTTTCAACTCAGTATATTTCAGCATATTTCAAGACCATGTGAGTATAACTCAAAAAAGGATGAGCTTTATGCTTTTTGCTGGAAAACTCTGTGTGTTTTTGTCTTGTGTTTGTATGTCACACATGTATACTGTGTCACCCCTACTTTCTGTCTCCAAGGTGAGTGGGCAGTGAATGTTGTTCCATGTCTAGGTGAGTTGACATCCACATGGAATTGATTTCATCATGTATTTGTGGGTAAATTTTTATTCTCTGCATGAGAGAAATACTTGATTGAATTCAGAGTTCTTTTCAACATTTAATACTTCTGTATATACTTCTGTTTTGGTATGAAATACAAAAGATATACTTTATCTAATTAATTGTAGGATTAATACCCATGATATGTCTTGGTACCATTGTCATTGAGTTACGCATCTTCTATTAGTATTTTCATTGTGGTAACCTTAGAGATTCATTAAAACAACTTAGCTGTAAAATGAACCTTTTATATATACTTTTTTTATTTTTAAAAGATTTTATTTATTTATTTGACAGAGAGAGAGATCACAAGTAGGCAGAGAAGTAGGCAGGGAGAGAGAGGGAAGCAGGCTCCACACTGAGCAGAGAGCCGGGGTGGGTCTTGATCCCAGGACCCTGAGATCCTGAACTGAACTGAAGGCAGAAGCTCAACTGATGAGCCACCTCTATTTCAGTGATGGAGGCATTACACCTGACTTTCCCTCCTGTGTTCTGGAAACCTCGTTGTCACTTCACTCCCCCTCCCACCTAAGCCAGGCAGGCCCTTGCTTAGCCTTAGGAGTAGCTTGAAGTTTTCTAATGCCACTGTAAATGGTTGATAACAGGATCATGTGAGGCCTATGTATGTTTTACATACAATTTTGTCACCACTACACTAGAAGAGAAGGAAAAATCCATCACTGGGGCACCTGGGTGGCTCAGTGGGTTAAAGCCTTTACCTTCAGCTTGGGTCATGATCCCAGGGTCCTGGGATCGAGCCCCATATCGGGCTCTCTGCTGGTTGGGGAGCCTGCTTCCTCCTCTCTCTGCCTGCCTCTCTGCCTACTTGTGATCTGTCTGTCAAATAAATAAATAAAAATATTTAAAAAAATCTATCACTGGGACACAGAATTAGTTCAGGCACTTGGCACTGGAAGTTGTGAGGACAGATAAAACATGATGTTGCGACAGTTTGAGAGGAAGGTAAGTGGTATGGAATGAAATATGGAAAAGTCTTGAAATGTGAACAAAGATGTGGTAGAAAGGTCCCTTTGGTCACTACAAGGCCTAAGGAAGCTAGTCATGAAGAGCAAATGGGACACAGATGCCTTTCTGGGAAATGTGGCTGTCTAGGACATCTGATGCTTTTCTCATGATGTAATGTATTCCCTGCTGTCCTGAGGGCCAGTTGCTATTGGATGACAGATAATTGTACTCTTTGGGGCCCATATGCATGGAGTGTGTGGAGAGGGGGTATTAGTTGATTTAAACATGGTGGCCTATCTTAAAGATGTCACATGACAGAGTAAATGTTGAAGACGAATAAGGCTGCCAAACAATACCAGTGAGAACCAGCCAGGTGTCTGTTCTGACTTAGTTCCTGCAGAGGTTGTCAAATTTTGTCTGGTCAGAATCACTGGGAACACCTTAAATGTGGAGCCCTGTGCCCAGCCTTCTATTACCATGTCAGTTGCTCTGGGGTGCAGCCCACCACCTTTCCTTTCTTACCCAGTCTCAGGTGACTGGGGACTACACCTTGTGACCCTATATCTGGAGAAACATTCATAGTTGGTTTCTTCAGGAAAGGTAGTAGCCCGTGGGTAATGTAGTGAGATACACAGGTGATGCTGAGCTTGTGGCAGGACCGAATGCCATTCTCTGTTGCAGGGCAGGACCATAGACTGGGCTCTGAGGCTGCCCAGATTCACTGATGAGGCTTCCTGCTCTGGCAGAGCAAAAGGATATGCTAAATGCTTGGTCAGTGCTGGCTTGGTTTTCTCACCAGAAGCCTGTAAGAGAGGCTCTGAGGTTGTCTAGGGTCTCTGTTCATGCTTCTAATGGTGTAGGAATGGAGGCTAGGAGCAGCCGTGGGAAGTAACTTAGAACATGCATAGCTACCCGGACAAAGAACATAGAATGCCATAGTTCAGAGCATTGGCTGGACACCCAAGTCAGTTACAGGTGCTGACAATTTCCCTTAGCCAGGTAGGTTCATCTAAACAGGGGAATAGGCAATCAGTGGACATTGTCTGTAATGGACTCCCACCCACACTGATAGCTTTTGGGTGAAAGATTTCTACCATGTCGTTGAATGAATGCTACTTTGTTAGGTTCACAGAGTTGCCAGGGATGTGTCTTTGGTGCTACAGTGTGCATCTTGGGTACCTTCCAGACCTTTGCAGTTGGCCCTATGGCCGATGGTTGGAAGATCTTAAAGTCAAACCTTCCAGGTACATTAACTTTGTGATTTACCCTGCATGTGACTGTACAACAGCGCCAGGTGAGCAGCAAGAGATCATGATGGAAAATGTATCTGTACTGCGGGGGATATCTGAGACAATTCACACATGTGCCTTATACAGTATTGTCACTCTTCCTTGAAGTCATGTGGTGACCTCGTGATCTGCGTGAGCATTTCCTTGATTGATGTTTTAGTTATAATGGTCATTCCACTCGTATTTGTGAATAAGAAAGCTTGGTAGTATAGTGAGAGCATCTTGATCTTGGGTCAAGGACAGGTGAGTTTATTGTACAGGAAAACAGATGGGCTATTTTCATGGCCAAGGATCGGGCATATATGCTAGATGTTCCTTGAAGATACTGGGGTTTCCTATGCTCAGAGTGTCCAACACAACCCCACCACATGTGCAGTATGTTCCTGTTTGAGTTGGGGGGTGGCGGCTGGCCAATGAAATTAGTATGATGAATATGTTTATGATGTTTGTTGTGTCTTGAGTCATAAGGCACTTGAACTTTGACCTGGGAACCTTTTGTCTTTTGCCAGTATTGGAACACTTTTACAGACTACCGGGTTACAGTACAGAATGTGTGTCATCTTGGAATTTTTATATTTATTGAGATTATCTGTGGACTTTATTCCAAACAAAATAGACATTCATAGGTCTGTTTCTTGTTTGTTCGTTTAAGTTGTTGTTTTGTTTGTACACATAAGTGAATACATATAGTATTTGTATGTCACTTAGTTCACATCACATAACACCTTCTGGGTCAAACCACATATCACAAATGACAAGATAGAAAGAAAAAAGGTGAAAGAGACACAAATACAATGAATAGCCTGAATGTTACCAGTGTGGAATGGAAAAGCATGATGGGCAACATGAGGAAGTGGGAATTTGAAGTACAGGCTTTGTGGGGTGAAAAGAATGCAGGGACCTCTTCCGATGGTTTTCCCATAGCATTTTATGTGCCAGATATTAGTTAGCTATTGGTGAGTATAGTAGCACCTATAGAGTTGTTGAATCCCCATGTTGTACACCTAATGTAATGGGACATTTTAATGTTTATATTAATAGAAAGGGAATCAAGATGGATATCAAGAAGCATATACATGTGTAGATTACTGTATTGTCTTAGGAAGTTGCAGGTAAAGAAAACTAAACCTACTCTTCCAAGGAAGCTAATCCTAAGTACTCACAGTATGATAAAGTCCTAGGGAAGCAAACTGATCGGTATCACCGTGGAGATAAACGTTCCTTAATGTAGAAGGGAAGGGACAGGGAAAGAGAAGCATGTGCCCAGCAGAGCAAAGAAGGGAACTGGAAGACCAAGAAGAGCCTGTGGTCCTCACAGGCAGCCCAGGAAGAGCAGCCCAGGCTGTCCATGGAAGAACAGTCATTTCTGTGAGAGCTTCTTAACTCCATTTCCTTGAATTTGGTCTCTCTCCTTTCACCTCTGAGGAGCATCAGGAAGGCTTTTCTTTGGAAGTGGATACTTTGGGGAAGACCCGAAAGTGCAACCAGGTTGTAAAGCTGCTTATTTTAGACAAAGTCAATTTTCAGAGGGAAGCCTAGGTTCAAATAAGTGATCCTGTACCCTGATCATGGGTATTAGTAAAAAATGCAGGAGAAACTTGAAATTGATAAAGGCCATAGAGGAGGTGGGATCCAAGGTACAAAATCCAGTGTTGCACCCAGAAGCAATTTGCACCTTCATTTCTTGTGAAAGAGTGAGCTATTTCCATAAGTATGGTGGTAGGGGAAATTGAAGAAAGATATCTAAGAGGAGGTCCAGAGAAGTGTGATTGGGTTAAGTTTGTTATGCAGGAGTAGGGTTGGCTTGAATGAAGAGTGAAGGGAAGCGAAGGACTCCATACTCACCTGTATGCTCTGCCCCCTTTTTAGGAACCTTTGAAACTATTGTGATTCAGCCCTGGAATTTTGAGCGGATCATGCATTGTTGATCAGTGGCACATGTGCGAAAAGTAGAAACTCACACGGCATCCAAACATCCAAATCACACTATAAATTATAACAGGATCTTGAGTTCATTGTCATTCTCATTAACATTGGTGATGTGCAAATCTAGCTCAGCCAGACTCCTCCATTATTCTACTCTGGACGTCATGTCTTTAGGACATTAGTTTGATATCTCTGCCTTATATGCCATTAATCAGGATATATTCTCTTCAGTCTCTAGATTATTTTGGGTATGGGTTATCCCACGACATCCACATAAATTTAGGATGGATTTTTATTTTTGTCCAAAAATGGCATCGGAGTTTTGGTAGAGATGGCATTTTGTGTAGATCACTTCAAGATTTACTGTGTTTCCATTATTCCAGTTAAAGAATATAGTTAGGTTTCTAATATAGGTTAGGTTACTAGGATTCCTGCAGAGTATATTGCACTTTTCATCGTTTCTGGTTTAACCTCTACCCTTATGTTAAATTGGAAGCATTTATTGGGGGGTTTGGTTGCCATAAATGTATGATGTTTCTGTTTGGGGAATTGTTCTTTGTTGTGTAGAAACAAAACTCATTTTTATTGTGTTGGTTTGTGTACCAGCTTTATAAAATCCATATGAATTTTAACAGGATTAAAAGAATTAATTCTCATAATTCTAGGAGAAGAAATGGCAGTGGCGTAGGAGGGTCCTAGACTCATTTGTCCTGTGAAGAGCACCACTAGGTAAAAGTCAGGTCATTCTAAATTTACCAAACATTGGGCTGAAGAGTGACAGGAGAAACTACTCAGGTAATAGTAGAAAAGAGGCCACAAGGAAGATGGAGATAGTGTGGAGACATGGTTTAGGGAGGAAAGGAGTATAGCATTGTAGAGGGCAGGGAGCCCCTGCTGTGCGGTAGGTTTCTTGACAGAAGAGCACTCAGGGGAATGCCTAAGGAGGTTTCCCAAAGCCATTGGCTTGGAGAAAGAGAAGGGCTGAATTTCATGATTTCTTGGAACCAGCACATCTTAGAGCCTGGAGGTTTAATGGTCAGCAAACCTAGAGGTTTGGATGGAATAGAATCAGGAGGACACCTGGGTGATCCTGGAGAGAAGGCTGGCAAACAACCTGTTGGCACCAAGTGTGGAAACAGTCATCTGAAGGACACCTGGGGCGCACAGTGGGGAGAGTATTCAGTAGTCTAGGAGCACATTCTTCAGAGGAAACATTCAGTGACATGTGGCTTCCAAAACATAGGAGCCCTCTCCTGTCCTGTAGCATAAAGACTGAGACCCACTCAGTGAGGACACCGGTTGTCTGTCTTGCTTGCACCCGGCCTCACCCCCTGTGATCTGAGGGGACTACGCTTCTCAGTGAGGCTTGTCTCAGGCTAAGCAAGGTCATCCCCGGTCCACATCACGTCTCTGAGCAGGGATTCTGCAGGGCTGCAGTCCTGGTGGAGTTAATGTCAGGTCTCCTTTCACAATTGGAGCAGAGCTCACCTAGTTCAAACTGGCCACATTCAGGCCAGGAACCAAATACTGCCCATAGCAGGCAAGGAGAGACTCTGCAGACCACTGGTCTGAAGATACAACAGGACACATCACTGATTTTTCTAATGGACAGAGGCAAGTGGAGACTTAGAGAAATGCCAAGATGAAAGAATTTATACCAAGGAAAACCAACAGATAAGACCAAGGTCAGAGATAATATGGAAAGAGTAGTGAGGAGCTTGATTCAGAATTTAAGATTGCAATGATAAGGATACTCAAGGAGTGAAAAAACATTAGTGAGAACTTTACCACAGAGATAAGAGCTAAGAAATAATAGGGTGCTTGGAGCCTCACATGGGGAAGTACTGACTCTTGATTTCTGCTCAAATCATGATCTCAGGGTCCTGGGATACAGGCTCAAGTCACACTGTGTATTCAGTGTGATGCCTGCATGTGATTCCCTCTCTCTGTAGCTCCCACCCAAAATCTTGTTATTCCCCTCTCAAGTATTGTTGCCTCTTATAGTTTTATTTCTACAGTCAGTGATACTTTGTCAGCTTTCACTTCTTCACTTGTCATTATAGTCAGTCTTTTCATTGTTGTTATTCTTTATTTACTTCATGGGCTGTCAGTGTTGTTGATCTTTTCTGCCAAACAACTCTTCCTGTTCTTGATATGTTCCTTTTTTACTGTACTCTTGATTGATTCAGTTCAGTTTTCTGTTTCCATATCGTACATTCTTCTGCTAAGTTTGAGCTCATATCCTTTTTGTGATTGTTAGAGATACAGGAAATGGATTTCTCTTACACTGAGACCATATCACAGAATTATCTATTAGGATATATCGTCAATATGTTGTGTACCATGTTACGTTTTCATGGGGAAATGAGGTCCTGATGACTCCTTGTCAGCCATCTTTCTGACTTTGTCTGAATGACTTGATACTTCTCTATTAGAAGTCTTCAGTATATTCTTAGGAATGTAGTAAGTGCAATGATTTTACTTTTATTTGGTATCTTTCAGCTGTATCTTCACATGAGACCCAGAGTTTCCTGCTGGAGTGTAGCATAGAATGTTCTTTCCAGAATGGGTCAACGCACAGATACAAAGATACTGCTGTTGAGATTTTATACTTATGCACAGACTGGGACAATGATGGGGAGAGGGAAGTGCCTCAAAGAAATCCTGGACGATATACCCAAACCAAGGAAATGTCCCTTAATGAGAATGTCACTGCCCTAAATGGTGAGGAATATAAACCGCTGCAGAAAACCTCCCTTTTTAAGTCAACTGTTTCTGCAGAGCAGTGTGCTTCTGTCAGCACAAGCTCCAATCAGATAGGCAACTATAGCGATTTGTGGAAAGACCACTTGGAACATCTGGAAAGTAACCTAGTCCATGCTGAGAGTAATGATTTGAGCCACTTGGAAAATAGGATTGGTCTGACTTTAAATCAGAGATTTGGAAATGAACAAAGTCCTCAGTGGGATTCATATGAGAGGAACTTCACTGAGGAGTCGACCCTACAGTATGACCAAAGGCTTTTCACTGGAGACAGAATTACTCAATGCACTGAATCTGAGAAAATATTGAAAGAGGGCTCCTGTGTTCACAGATGTGTCATTGATACGTTTGCCGAGAAGCATGAATGTGATAAATGTGGGAAAGGCTTTCATCCAAGCTCTAACTTCAATATACATAATGGTCACCATTTGGAAGACAGTCTTCATAAAGATAATGAACGTGGGAAAGCTCATAACCAGTCCTCCAGTGTTGCTGATCATCAGAGAATTGATGAGGGAAAAAGTCCATTCACATCTAATAAACCAGGGACCATGTTTAGTCAGTCCTCAAGCCTAAACATCAATGAGATAATACCTCAGGGAGAGAAAACTTACATTTTTAAGGAATGTGGTAAATCCTTTGACTGCCACTCAACAGTATCTCAACATCAGCGAATGCATACTGGAGAAAAAGTATACAAATGCAAAGAAGCTGGTCAAAGTTTTAAGGACTGTTTATCAACACATGGACATTCGCAGATCTATTCTGGAGAGAAACCCTGCAAATGTCATGAATGTGGCAAGGCTTTTAATAATCATTCAAGTCTTAATAGATCGCACGAAATTCATATTGTAGGGAAAAATTACAACTGTAATGAATGTGCCAATGCCTTTACATCATTATCAAAACTTATTCAACATCAGAGAATTCATAGTGGAGATAAACCTTACCAGTGTCAACAATGTGGCAAAAGGTTTAACCACAGCTCAAGCCTTACTCGACATCACAGAATTCATACTGGAGCAAAACCTTACAAACGTCTAGACTGTGGCAAGACCTTCAAGTGGAGGTCACATCTTTCTCAACATCACAACCTTCATAACGCAGAGAAAACTTACCAATGTCAAGAATGTGGCAAGAGCTTTAACTGGAGGTCATGTCTTGCTAAGCATAAGACAGCTCATTGTGGAGAAAAATCTTACCAATGTGAAGAATGTGGCAAGTCCTTTAAGGACAGCATAACTCTTATTGAACATCACAGAACTCATACTGGAGAGAAACCTTACCAATGTCAAAAATGTGGCAAGAGCTTTAATTGGAGGTCATCCTTTTTTCAACATCAGAGAACTCATACTGGAGAGAAACCTTACAAATGTCAAAAATGTGGCAAGAGCTTTATCCACAACTCAAAACTTATACAACATCACAAAATTCATACTGGAGAGAAGCCTTACCAATGTCAAGAATGTGGCAAAGCCTTTACCAGGAGGGCAATTCTTTCTCAGCATCAGAAAACTCATAGTGCAGAGAAACCTTACCAATGTCAAGAATGTGGCAAGGCCTTTACCAGGAGGGCAATTCTTTCTCAGCATCAGAAAACTCATAGTGCAGAGAAACCTTACCAATGTCAAGAATGTGGCAAGGCCTTTACCAGGAGGGCAATTCTTTCTCAGCATCAGAAAACTCATAGTGCAGAGAAACCTTACCAATGTCAAGAATGTGGCAAGGCCTTTACCAGGAGGGCAATTCTTTCTCAGCATCAGAAAACTCATAGTGCAGAGAAACCATACCGATGTCAAAAATGTGGCAAGAGCTTTAACCAGAGGTCATCCCTTGTTCATCATCACAAAACTCATACTGGACAGAAATCTTATAAATGTCATAAATGTGGTAAGGCCTATGCCGTCCATTCACAACTTACTAGACATCACAAAATTCATACTGGAGAGAAACCTTACCAATGTCAAGAATGTGGCAAGGCCTTTACCAGGAGGGCAATTCTTTCTCAGCATCAGAAAACTCATAGTGCAGAGAGACCTTACCAATGTCAAGAATGTGGCAAGGCTTTTACCAGGAGGACAATTCTTTCTCAGCATCAGAAAACTCATAGTGCAGAGAAACCTTACCAATGTCAAGAATGTGGCAAGGCCTTTAACTGGAGGTCATGTCTTGCTAAGCATAAGACAGCTCATTGTGGAGAAAAATCTTACCAATGTGAAGAATGTGGCAAGTCCTTTAAGGACAGCATAACTCTTATTGAACATCACAGAACTCATACTGGAGAGAAACCTTACCAATGTCAAAAATGTGGCAAGAGCTTTAATTGGAGGTCATCCTTTTTTCAACATCAGAGAACTCATACTGGAGAGAAACCTTACAAATGTCAAAAATGTGGCAAGAGCTTTAATTGGAGGTCATCCTTTTTTCAACATCAGAGAACTCATACTGGAGAGAAACCTTACCAATGTCAAGAATGTGGCAAGGCCTTTTGTTACAAGTCATCCCTTACTCAACATCACAGATTTCATACTGGAGAGAAACCTTACCAATGTCAAAAATGTGGCAAGAGCTTTAACCGGAAGTCATCCCTTACTCAACATCACAGAATTCATACTGGAGAGAAACCTTACCAATGTCAAAAATGTGGCAAGAGCTTTAACCGGAATTCACTCCTTATTGAACATCAAAGCATTCATACTGGAGAGAAACCATACCAATGTCAAAAATGTGGCAAGAGCTTTAACCACAGGTCATCCCTTATTCCACATCAAAAAACTCATACTGGAGAGAAATCTTATAAATGTCATGAATGTGGTAAGGCCTATGCCTTCCGTTCAGAACTTACTCGACATCACAAAATTCATACTGGTGAGAAACCTTACCAATGTCAAGAATGTGGCAAAGCCTTTATCCACAACTCAAAACTTATACGACATCACAGAATACATACTGGACAGAAACCTTACCAATGTCAGGAATGTGGCAAGGCCTTTTCCAGGAGGTCACACCTTTCTCAGCATCAGAAAATTCATACTGGACAGAAACCTTACCAATGTCAGGAATGTGACAAGGCGTTTACCAGGAGGGAAATTCTTTCTCAGCATCAGAAAATTCATAGTGCAGAGAAACCTTACAAATGTCAAGAATGTGGCAAGAGCTTTAACTGGAGGTCATCCCTTTTTCAACATCACAGAATTCATACTGGAGAGAAACCATACCAATGTCAAAAATGTGGCAAGAGCTTTAAACGTAAGTCATCCCTTATTCAACATCACAAAACTCATACTGGACAGAAATCTTATAAATGTCATGAATGTGGTAAGGCCTATGCCATCCATTCACAACTTACTCAACATTACAAAATTCATACTGGAGGGAAATCGTACCAATGTCAAGAATGTGGCAAGGCCTTTACCAGGAGGGCAATTCTTTCTCAGCATCAGAAAACTCATAGTGCAGAGAAACCTTAGCAATGTCAAGAATGTGGCAATGCCTTTAACTGGAGGTCAGGTGTTATTAAGCATAAGAGAGTTCATTGTGGAGAAAAATCTTACCAATGTGAATAATGTGGCAAGTCCTTTAAGGACAGCATAACTCTTATTGAACATCACAGAACTCATACTGGAGAGAAACCTTACCAATGTCAAAATGTGGCAAGAGCTTTAATTGGAGGTCATCCCTTTTTCAACATCAGAGAACTCATCCTGGAGAGAAACCTTACCAATGTGAAGAATGTGGCAAGGCCTTTTGTGACAGGTCATCCCTTACTCAACATCACAGATTTCATACTGGAGAGAAACCATACCCATGTCAAAAATGTGGCAAGAGCTTTAACCGGATGTCATCCCTTATTCAACATCACAAAACTCATACTGGACAGAAATCTTATAAATGTCATCAATGTAGTAAGGCGTATGCTGTTCGTTCACAGCTTACTAGACATCACAAAATTCATACTGGAGAGAAACCTTACCAATGTCAAGAATGTGGCAAGGCCTTTATCCACAACTCAAAACTTATACAACATCACAGAATTCATACTGGACAGAAACCTTACCAATGTCAGGAATGTGGCAAGGCCTTTACCAGGAGGGCAAATCTTTCTCAGCATCTGAAAACTCATAGTCCAGAAAAACCTCACCAATGTCAAAAATGTGGGAAGAGCATTAACTAGAACTCAGACCTTATTCGACATCACAGAATTCATACTGGAGAGAAACCTTACAAATGTCATGAATGTGGTAAGGCCTATGCCGTCTGTTTACAACTTACTAGACATCACAGAATTCGTACTGGAGAGAAACCTTACAAATGTCAAAAAGGAGGGAAGAGCTTTAACTGAAACTGAGACCTTATTTAACATCACAGAATTCATACTGGAGAGAAATCTTACCAGTGTCATGAATGTGGCAAGGCATTTAAGGTTAACTCACACCTCAGTCAACATAGCAGAACTCATACTAGAGCCTAACCCTATAAATTCCAAAATGGTGGGAAGGCCTCTAACTGGTGATCAAGGCTTAGTCAGCATCAGAGAATTCGTTATGGAAGGACATCGTACCAATATCAAGACTGTGGCAAGGCCTTTAACCACAACTCACGCCTTACTCAACATTACAGAATTCATATTGGAGAGAAAACTTACCAATATCAAGTGTGTGGCAAGGCGTTTATACATACAGCTCAACACTTATTCGACATCACAGGATTCATACTAGAGAGTAACCTGACAAATGTCAAGAATGTGGCAAGGCCTTTAACTGGAGGTCAAATGTTACTGAGCATCAGGTTATTCATCCTGGAGAGAAAGCTTACCAAGGTCAAGAATGTTGTTAGGCTGGGCTCTTGGGTGGGTCAGTGGGTTGAGCGACTGCCTTCGGCTCAGGTCTTGATCCTGGACTTTCTGGATCGAGTCCCACATCCGGCTCCCAGCTCCTTGGGGAGTCTGCTTCTCCCTCTGACCTTCTCTCTCATGCTCTCTCTCACTCATTCTCTCTCAAATAAATAAATTTTTAAAAAATCCTTAAAATTAAAAAAAAAAGAATATTGTTAGGCCTTTACATGCACTCAGTCCTCACTAAACATCATAATATTCATACTAGATAGAAGGTTTGCCAGTGTATAGAATGTAAGAACAGGGGTACCTGGGTGGCTTAGGCAGTTCTGCAGCTCCCTTCGGCTCTGGTGATGATCCCAGGGTCCCAGGATTGAGCTCTGCATCGGGCTACCTGCTCAGCGGCCAGCATGTTTCTCCCTCTCCCCGTGTCTGACCCTCCTCTCTACTTGTGTTCTCTCTCCACTCTCTACTTGTGTTCTCTCTCCATCTCTCTGTCAAATAAATAAATAAAATCTTAAAGAACAAAAGAAAAAGAATGTGAACAAAATTGTTAAAGACTGATCACTGATTCATGCCTACAAGATAATTCATATTAAATAAGAACCTCACAAATACAAACTGTGTAGCAAGTCCTTTGTCCAGCATGCACGCCTTCTAAACAGAGAATTCATACTGCAAAGACACCGGATGAATAATGTGGCCAAACCTCTAGCAGGCACACAACTCTTGCTGCCCATCACAGAATTCACCCTGCAGAGAAAATTATGGATGTAATGAATGTGAGAGAGTGCCTAAGAACTGCTCCCTCCTCACTCCATATGAGAGATTTTAAATAGGAGAGTTAGTGTACAAATACTAAGAATGTGTCTGATCTCTCAGTGGGACTCCCAACTTTCTTCACATCGTTGTTTTCATACAGGAGTGAAAGTGTGAAATGTAAATAACATGGTCAAGCCTGTAACTGGAATTCAGCTCTTACTCAATATGTCATAATGCATACTAGACTCATACCCTTGGAGCATCGTGAATGCAGAGAGGCCTTCATTTTAGTGTATGTTGGAGCACACACCAGAGAGTGCATTAAGGAAAGTCAATTGAAAATTAGCAATGTTTAGAAAACTATTGAATTGAACATCAGATGCCAATGAATGTTACAGAAATCAAGCCAATGGAATACATTATTCACTCTCCTCAGACATTACCCTGCATGAAAATAGTGATTATAGGGAGAAATCAGACTTGAACACTTAGAAAATGTGTATGGTAGACTGTTGAACAGATTTAGGGGATGGACTTTTTCATATATATAAGAATTACAGTATTTTTAAATTTTTACATTAACCCTATTTGAGATTTGTGACTAACAATATATTTTTAAAGATTTTATTTATTTATTTGATAGAGAGAGATCACAAGTAGATGGAGAGGCAGGCAGAGAGAGATAGAGAGATGGAAGCAGGCTCCCTGCCGAGCAGAGAACCCGATGCGGGACTCGATCCCAGGACTGTGAGATCATGACCTTAGCGGAAGGCAGTGGCTTAACCCACTGAGCCACCCAGGCGCCCTGTTACTAACAATATTAATGTGTTTCCTCTGAAATCACTCTGAAAAATTTCTCTGTTCCTCGTGGGTGTGTAAGAAATCGGGCTGATTGTTGCTACGCCAAAGATATTACATGTCCTGCTCCTTTAAGTGGGATGCATGCGTACCTAATTTTCCATGGAAGAGGACCGTATGATATACAATATATGAAATACATCTCAGTGGAGATGATGCTTATGTTTTTAACACTGATGTAAGATTCTATGGGATAGCTATTCACAGTACAGACTTCTGCATGTATTGAAACTAAGGAACTTTCTGAATATTAGAAATAGGAGGTTTTCCTTATTGTTCTTTAAAAAATGAGGTAGCTGTGCGGTGAACTCTGAATATATCTTCCTAAGTGCAATTGGTAGAGAGTATGACTTGATGTGGTTAAATGAGGAAATCCTGACAGATGACTGCAGGAGGGTAGATAACTCTTCCCTACAGTGCCATACCACTGGACATACACATTTATGAGCAATGTACCTCAATCTTGAAATTTTTAGAAATAGGTACTCCCACATCCTTCAGACAACACCTGAATGCTTTTGCATATGTGTATTCTGTATTTTGAACGGTGACAATAGAGTGGATTTGAGATGCATAATTCAGTGTATGTGTGAACTTAATATATTTCATTAATAAAACCTAGTGTTTTTTTTTTAAGATTTTGTTTATTTATTTGACGGAGATCAAAAGTAAACAGAGAGGCAGGTAGGTGGGGGGGGTGAAAGAGGCTCCCTGCTGAGGAGGGAACTCGATCTAGGTCTCGATCCCAGGACCCTGAAATCAGAACACAAACCAAAGGCAGAGGCTTTAACCCCCTGAGCCACCCAGGCACCCCAAACCTAGTGTGTTTTAACATATGGATATGGGTTTGTCATGAATGATGTGTTATTCTACATCTAGTGTTCATCTATCCCATTGAAGGTTGTAAGGAGCTGATCAAGTCAACCACCTGTTTGGTACTGGAATAAAACAATAAACCTAGTAATCTATTTTCCTAGTAGTCTGAACATTTTAAGGGATACGTGATTCTTTTCCCCCTAGTCTCCTCTTTGTGAATATGATGATATTACAGTGGGTGTATTACCGAGGTATGTAACATAGAGATACTGTCAGCGTTGTAGCTCACGTACTCCAAGATGCTGGTACTTGGCATCAATTTTGTGTAGCTAATAGTTTAGTTGGGTCCTTTCCCTGACAGGAGCCCTTCTCACTAGTGCATTTCTCCGTCAGCACGCTGCAGGATCTCAAGTTAGTAGAAACATCTGATACTGTCCTTGTGAGCCACCATCTGTCCTTTCTTCCGGTGCTTTCCCTTCCCTGTCCCTTAGAGAAGACTCCCCCTCCCGTAGGCCTTCCCTAAATCTGTTTTGGTCAGAATGGTATATTCTGGACTTAGACGTGGGACTCTCTAGCACTGGACCATGGCCCCAAATGAAAGTGTGTGCCCCCCATCCTATACTTAGTGTTGTTTTGATGTGTCTTTGAGGCACACATGCACATATGACCATGCTCTGTGTGTCATAGATACCCCATAAGAAAGAGAAATCTACCCTAATAGGAGTGATGTTGCAGCCCAGGTAAGAGAAAGAAAATATTTAAGATGAAGAATTAGCATGTACAGGAGGAGAACTGTCCCAAGTTGCCCAAGTGACTCCCTAGATGTAGAAACATAACTTCTGTTTGTTTTATGACCTAGTTATCTCCAGATCTCCAGTTATATTCGCCCTCATTTTTCTTTCCAGCTTTGTAGGCATCACAACCATTCTTTTTTTGCCTGTGCTACAGAGACAGTGTCCTCAGAAAATGCTTAATTGAAATTAGACAGATGGAAAGCCGATTGGTATTAAGACATTTAGCACAATGATGTGGGATGTGAATCTAAGTAAAAGGAGGAAGGCACCATCCCTAGAGAGAAAGACAAGACCTGTTAATAGGAAATATGAGGAAAATTTTCCGCTGTAGAAAGGGACCCAGAGGTAGCTCCCTTTAGTCACTGCAAAGGCACAAGGAGGTCTTGCTGGTGTCATCTGATGAATACCTGTAATGGGGGAAACAAAATGGCAAATGTGGGTTTCTCATGAGTGGGGAGGTCCTGCTTCAACCTGATGATTCGATAGACCTCCTGTGTCTTCCTGAGGACTAATGCTGTTGGATGTCAGTGATTACTGTACTTCCCTGCCTAGATCTATGACAAGGAATGGAGGAAGGTGTTTGATGATGCAGTCATGTGGGCAGCTTTAAGACGTCATGTGGTAGAATAGATGTTTGAGATGAAGAAGCCTTCTGGACAGTGGAATAGGCTGGATCAGCTGGGCATGTGGTGTGGTTGCTCCCTTGTTTCCCAGGTAGATGACCCCAGTCAAGGTCAGATCCAGTGTGGTTGGGTTATCCTTCAGAGAAGCTGCTTCAGTGCTGTACAGGACCTTCCTCCCTTTCTTCAGCACCCTCATGGCTGTAGTTCCAGGGGCCCCTGGGTGACACAGTTATTAAGTGTCTGCCTTAGGCTAAAGTCATGAGCCCTGCCTTGGGCTCAACTCAGTGGTGAGTTGATTTCTCTCTCTTCTCTGCCCATCACTACCCACCAACACGAGTGCCTCTCTCATTCTCTCAAATAGAATATATTTTAAAAAGATCTTATTTATTTATTTGACAGAGAGAGAGAGAGATGACTAGCAGGCACAGTGAGTAGGGGAAGTATGGTAGCTGCTGAGCAGAGAGCCAAACATGGGGCCCTATCCCAGGACCCTGAGACCATAATCTGAGCTGAAGGCAGAGGTTTAACACCCTGAGCCACCCAGGCACCCTCTCAAATAAAATATATAAAAATAAGAGAAATGTGTAGCTCTTTCTCAGCACAAGTCCCAACCATATGCCACTTCAATTAACTTACTAAGTTGCACCACAAATCATCACAGTTCTTCCTGATCACTGTGCTGAAGGATCCTACAATTTTGTTATCCAAAAACCCAAGCTGGTTGCCATTCCTTTGAAAAGCCAATGCATAAGGCATGAGTTTTGATTGGAATGGAATATCAGCATTATTCAGAAGGTGAGCCACTTGGAAAGAAGAGGGCTTATGGTCAAAATCAATTCCAAGGATTTTGCCAGGTCCTCAGAGTTTTAAACGAACTTGAGGACAGTGAATCGGTAAAAAGGGACCAGGGAAGTCTGACACAGTTCTTGTTGGCCTGTGCACTCACAGTGCCTCCTAAGGACCTGGATGTTATGTATGTGTCTCCATGCGTGGTTGTGCCAGAAGGTGGGATTACCAGTCTTTCTTGAAAACAATGTGTGATGTACACATGTAGAAAGAAGGGTTTCATCCATCCTTCATGGAAAGGTGCATGCAGAAATTTAGACTATTAAGTTGGCCCAACAGGTCAAGGCAGGGTTTCAATTTAAGTTAGAAACCTATCTTCTAGGGGCACCTGGATGGCTCAGTGGGTTAAGCCTCTGTTTTTGCCTCGGGTCATGATCTCAGGGTCCTGGAATCGAGCCCCACATTGGGCTCACTGCTCAGCAGGGAGCCTGCTTCTCTCTCTATGCCTCTCTGCCTACTTGTGCTATCTCTCTCTGTCAAATAAATAAATAAAATCTTAAAGAAAGAAAAAAAAACTGTCTTCTAGGTTTGTGAAACAAATGGCATTATTCCTTCCACTGTGATGCTGAGTGTATATATATGTATATACATGTATACATATATATATATATTAAATGCCATTTGTATACACACAAATGCCATTTGAGTATATATATATATACATATATATACTCAGCATCACAGCGGAAGGAAATAATGATATATAAAAATTCTATATATACACATACACACACATATATACGTATGTATACATACACATATACATATATACATACATATACACACATATATATTATGCATACATATACACACATATATAATATATATACATATGCATATGTACATATGTATATTTATACATACATATATAATATATACATATATATCATATATGTGTACATGTATATATGATATTTATGTATATATATACATATATGTATATATTTGTATATACTCATCATCACAGCAGAAGGAAATAATGTCATTTAGAATCAATTAGATTGAGGGCCTTTTTTAGGAAGAGAGCTGATCATGTGGGAAACAAAGGCAGAAGAAAACTTACTAATATCCTTATATCTACAGGTCATTGACATGTGCTTGAAACAGGCAGAGTGGCATTTCTCCAAGAACTTAACTGCCTTGATGTTAATATGTTGCTAACAGGAAAAGACAATCCTGATCTGAACCCCCCAAGGCCCAGCAGGATTCTGTAAGTCTATTTTAACAGATAACATTTCTTTTGGAAATTCCTTCTCTCAACCCCCCAGCTCCCTATTGGCAATCATCCCCGAAGCAGATGGCCCACCGAGAAGGGTCTGATGACTAAGGTGTTTTAGATGGTAATAAATGACCTTTTCCCAATTACCACTAGCCCCTCAAGTTCCTCCTAACCTTGATAGGTTTGCTTCCAAAATCCCGTACAGACTTTGGCTATCTCAAACTCCCTCCAACTTGAAAGTTTATAATGGGCCATGCCTCGTGACACAGTGCAGCTCTTTCTGCTCCCAAGTCCTGTCCCCATGCTTTCATAATATCATCTTTTGCACCAGAGACATCTCAAGAAATCTTTCCTTGCCATCGGCTTCAAACCGTAATGTTCTTTCCTATATGGATACCAGAGATTCACAGTTTATATCACAGAGACTTGCCCACCCCTAACAGACACATGAAAAAGTGTTCATCATCATTAGCCATCAGGGAGATTCAAGTCAGAACCACATTGGGATACCACCTTACACCAGTTAGAATGGCCAAAATTAGCAAGACAGGAAACAACATGTGCTGGAGAGGATGTGGAAAAAGGGGAGCCCTCTTACACTGTTGGTGGGAATGCAAGTTGGTGCAGCAAGGTTGGAAAAGAGTGTGGAGATTCCTTGAGAAATTAAAAATAGAGCTACCCTAGGACCCTGCAATTGCACTCCTGGGTATTTACCCCAAAGATACAGATGCAGTGAAAAAAAGGGCCAACTGTACCACAATGTTCATAGTAGCTATGGCCACAGTCACCAGATGTGCAGAGCCAAGATGACCTTCAACACATGAATGCATAAAGAAGGTATGGTCCATAGGTATAATGGAGTATTATGCCTCCATCAGAAAGGATGAATACCCAATTTTTTTTATCAACATGGACAAGACTGGAGATTATGTGGAGTGAACTAAGTCAAGCAGAGAGCACCAATTATGTGGTTTCATTTAATTGTGGAGCATAAGGAAGGACATTAGGAGGAGAACATTAGGAGAAGGAGAGGAGAAGTGAGTTAGAGGAAATCGGACAGGGAGATGAAGCATAAGAGACTGTAGTTTCTGAAAAACAAACTGAGGGTTTTGGAGGGGAGGGCGGTGGGGGATTGGGTGAGCCTGGTGTTGGGTATTAAGGAGGGCATGTATTGCATGGAGCACTGGGTTTGGTGCATAAAAAGTGAATCTTGGAATACTGGAAAAAAATAATAAAACTGAAAAAAAAAATAAAAGAAAAAGAAGAGTTGACTACCTTGAGGGCAAACATTGTTTGATAAATATTTCATCTTTCCTTTCTCCTCTGAATATAATCCCCTCTTTGTGATGAAGTTCTTGAACCTAGGTGAGGTTCGGAGTCGATGGCTAAGAAAGAATTCTTTAGACGGCTTTGCTGCAAAAAGGTGGTTTATTACAGCACGGGGACAGGACCATGGGCAGATGGAGATGCTGCTGCGCTGGGCATGTGAGGAGTGGCTGGTTATATACACAGGAGTTGGGTAGGTGAGGACAAAGGGGTGTTCAGAATGGCTGTTGGGGTAAAGAATACTATCAGGATATTGAAGGCCTGGTTACTATCAAGCCAAGGCCACATTCCCTCTAATGAGGCACTAACATAAAGACAATTGGGAGTCTCCTGGTGGAATGTTACATTCCTGCTATCAAGTGTCCTTGTTAGTGAGATTTGGGTTTAGAAGAAATGGAACTTTATTTACTTTTCCTTCTACCTCAGCCTCCTTCAGTTTTTATGGAGGGGAGGGTGACATTAGGGCTTGAGGAATTGAGTTATGTGCCTTTGGAAATTGGGCAATTGATAAGGTAACTTCTTTGTTGTGAATCTCAAGGAGGTTTGTAAACCAAGGGAGACTCCTGCCTTGCAGGATTGTGATCTCTGCAAGTCAACTATTTGTTTTCCTTCTAGGGTAGTCAGGGGTGCCTGAGGAATGTTACACATATTGCTGAGAGGAGCGGGTAGAGAGTGGGGGTGCAAGGCGCCAGCTTTTGCTTTGTCTTCAGCCAACCTCCTGCTCTCTCATCATTTGGAAATTCTAAATCCACCTCCTCCTTCTTAAGTCAGTGACACAGGAGCTTCAATCACCTGTCTTTGTGCCTCATGTCTTTCTTGTTGCCATAATTAAGAACTTCATTGTTTTCTCTACTGAAAATGTCTTACATCATTTTAAGTCTTAGACCAGCCGAAGAATTGAGAACAGCGCAGGAAAAGCAAACTTTCCTCTCCTCACATTCATTCTGTTGTGTGAACTGAGCTCCATGCTTCAGACCCGAAACAGAATGTGCACACAGAGCTGGGGATCAAGGGCAGCCAGAGCTTCATTGCTTTGCCAGCCATGGAGGCCTCAGCAGGTCGGGGCCGCAAAACCTGCAGTCTCCCAAAACTCTGATGGTGGAGAAGGCAGGGCTCGAATTCTCTTCCCAGCCCCAGCCTTGGTTCCCCTGCTTGGTCTGGTCACCTCCCCAGTTTTTCCCAGCAGGGTCACCTGTGGAGTTTCAGGAAGGATCTCCTCTGCGGGCCTCCCCCTCAGATTCTGTCAGTTGGTTTGGGCGAAAACAACACTGTTGTGTTAATTAAGGGCTCCAGGAGATTCTCAGTGAGGCCAAGGGGGAGCCCGAGGGCTTTTGGTGGTTTTCTGAGAGTGTATTTGCTGCTTTGGTCCTGAAGAAATGACAGGGTCTCTGCTCCGTGAGTCTGGGAAGGTCGGGTCCATGCGTCCAATGCAGCCCGCTCTTCGATGCTGATGCTGACGTTGTGAGTGGCGGTGGGAGGGAACCCCTCCCTCCCCACAAAGCAGGTGAGGAAAATGCAGGGATGGGTGTCCTCAGGGGAGCTAACAGTTTCTGAGCTGCTCCGGACACAAAGGACTGGGAAGTTGGGCCTTTTCTGCATCTCCAAGTCCTGCCCGCGGGCAAGCGGTGTGAGGAGAAAGAACTCTGTTGCTGGATTTCAGGGCATTTTCTCCTGATGCAGCTGTGATTTCCCCCCAGATCCCTCGTGAGGACGAATTCTAGAGGTGGAGGCGAAGGCAGAAATGGCCGGTTCTCAGGTGAGTCTGGTGTCCCCACAGAGCCATGTCCTCTGTTTCTCCGCAGACCGTCGTGTTTAGAAGCTGCAGATATGGATGCCTCAAATATGGGTGCTTCTCTATTCTGCGTTCACCTATTTATAAGATGTGGTCAGAATTGATACTCATGGTTAGGTTTTTTGAATGCTTCTCTATGTCCCAGAGCTTTCGGTCCTGTGTCCCCAGCCTGGCTTCAATAGTGGGTCAGCCATTGTCACTTTGACTTAAAGCCAAGCGAGGAGTGTCTATTCTGTTGGTGACAGATCCGGAGGGTAAGGTGTTGAGTCCAAGATTCCTCTGGCTGATGAGGTCTGGTCCTGGGATGTCAGGGAGGGAAATAATTTCTCATTCGGGCTCTTCTGCATTCTCGATCAGCTGTGGCAGCTGGGGAGTAAGTAAATGCAGACGTAAACTCGATGAGTAGGAGTCCAGAAAAACTTGAAAACTTCTCATTCTAAGAAAGGGGGTGTGAGTGTCTTCATCTTTAGCACGTGAAAGAGATATTCTTTTTTTTTTTTTTAATTTTATTTTTTAAAAGATTTTGTTTATTTATGTGACATACAGAGATCACAGGTAGGTAAAAAGACGGGCATAGGGAGAGGGGAGGAAGCAGGCTCTCCGCTGAGCAGAGAGCCTGATGCATGGATCGATCTCAGGACCCTGGGATCATGACCCCAGCTGAAGACAGAGGCTTTAACCCACTGAGCAACCCAGATGCCTTTGAAAGAGATATTCTACTTAAAGTCCACTAGAGGAGGGTGCCTGGGGGCTCAGTGAACTAAGGTTGGAGTGTTGATTGCAGCTCAGGTTGGGATCCCAGGGTCCTGAACTCTTATCCCCGTTTCTTGCTCTGTGCCCAGAGGGGAGTCTGCTTAAAGATTCTCTTCTTCTCCTGCCTTTCCCCATCTCCTCTAAAATATAAATCAATCTTGGGGATCGAAGGTGGTTCAGTCAGTTAAGAGTCTGCTTTCTGACTTCAGCTCAGGTAGTGATCTTGGGGACCTGAGATCCAGCCCCACATCAGGCTCCCAGGTGGGCAGGGATCCTGCTGCTTCCTCTCCCTCTGATTCTCTGCCTGTTTGCGGTCTCTCTCTTGCTCTCTGAAATAAATACAATATTTTTTTCAAAATTTTACATATGGTAGCACCTGGGTGGCTCAGTGGATTAAGCCTCTGCCTGCAGCTTAGGTCATGATCTCCGGTTCCTGGGGTCCAGCCCCACATCCGGTTCCCAGGTGGGCAGGCATCCTGCTTCTTCCTCTCCTTCTCCTGTTCTGCCTGCTTGCGCTATCTCACTTGCTTTCTTTGAAATAAATACTGTTTTTGTAAAAAAAAAAAAATATACATATTTGTAAGAAAAAGAGAGCACAAGTAGGGTGTGTTATGGGCAGAGGCAGAAGGCTCCCCACTGAGCAAAGACACTCCCCCACTGCTCCAATGTAGGAGGAATTCCCAGGACCTTGTGTCTTGGCCTGAAGCAGAAGGCTTATGCCCACT
Organism: Mustela lutreola; assembly: GCF_030435805.1. Taxonomy (NCBI): domain Eukaryota; kingdom Metazoa; phylum Chordata; class Mammalia; order Carnivora; family Mustelidae; genus Mustela; species Mustela lutreola. The sequence continues at coordinate 51,585,072 of NC_081305.1, forward strand.
GACTGAGGCATCCAGGTGCTCCTATAAATATAATCTTTTTTTAAATAAATATTTTATTTACTTGAGAGACGGAGATTGCAAGTAGTCTGAGAAGCAAGCAGAGGCTACTTGCTGAGCAGAGAGCCCCTTGCAGGGCTGGATTCCAGGACTCTGGGATCATGACCTGAGCAGAAGGCAGAGGCTTTAACCCACTGAGCCACCCAGGTGCCCCTATAAATATAATCTTTAAGAAGATGAAAATAAAAATAAATCTTAAAAATTCAAAGAAAAGAAAGGAGTAAACTAGCAATTTCTAGCACAGGGATGCTGTGTTGTCTCAGTGTAGTGTCTCTCTCAGTTACTTGGGGCCCCAGATGAGTGTCCACGATTAGCTGGAAGTCCGTCCAGAAGCACTGCCGGAATTCCCCTGTGGTGGAAGTTTCCTGAAGACCTAAGAGATCAGCAGGCAGTGGGGCACAGGAGAACTTGTCTGCAAGGGGCAGTGTATGGGGGTTACTTTTCAGGAGAAGGGAGGTGAGTTCTGGGGAACCTGTGGGACTTGCTCCTTTCTGCTTACTGTACCTGGTTCTCAGAAGCCCATTGGTTCCTTAGGGTCTTGGTAGTTTTGAGGTGGGTCCCCTGCTGGGCCTGTCTGGACTCAGCCAAGGGGACACTGGGGCCCTTCCTCCACTTCTTTGTTCAAGCCTTCTTGCCTAAAAGCAGCCTCTACATATCATATAGTGATTCAATTGTTTAAGTATTCAATTGTTTACTGTATTTCAAAAATCTCTGAAATCCTGTTTTCAGTCCATTGGAAACACCAGTGATGATGTGTCCTTTGATGTGCATTAGGCGCTGATAACGTTTGTTTCCATTGAGCTGATGTGAACTTTTATTGGCTTGGTGCTGTCTGCCAGATCCTCCCCTGAAATGTTTCTATTTTCCTTCCTGTCTTTTGTAAGGAACATGGAGTACTGAGGAATATGCAGGAACTGTTGCATTCCAGGGTAAACTATTTCTTCTGTATTTCTCTTGTTGTAGGTTCATTCTATTTTTTTTTTTTTTTAAAGATTTTATTTATTCGACAGAGAGAGATCACAAGGAGGCAGAGAGGCAGGCAGAGAGAGAGGAGGAAGCAGGCTCCCCACCGAGCAGAGAGCCCGATGCGGGGCTCGATCCCAGGACCCTAGGATCCTGACCTGAGCTGAAAGCAGAGGCTTTAACCCACTGAGCCACCCAGGCACCCCGGTTCATTCTTTTTTCTTCCTTCCTTTCTTCTTTTAAAAGTTTTCTCAGCTGAGAGAGAAAGTGCTTGAGAGTGATGAAAGGGAAAGAGGGAGAAGCAGATTCCCACTGAGTGGGGAGTTCAACTCAGGGCTCTATCCCAGGAGTTTGAGATCATGACCTGAGCTGAAGGCAGACCCTTAACCAGCTGAACTATCTGGGTCCTCCTTGCTTGTAGTTTCTGAGGAGAACAAAGTCAGAAGAGGTGTGGATAAAATGAATTGTCCTTCAACTTCCAGTTTGTTGATAAATACCTGAGAAAGGCAGAGTAGGACATTCCTCAGAGAACTCACAACTGCCTCAAGGTTAATGTTTTGTCGGATGCAAAAAGAAGCCTTAGCCTAACAATAGACCTCCAGAATCCTGTAATTCCTCTTTAACATATGAAAATTGCTTTGGAAACTTGAACTCCATTCCTCAAAGGTAGCTTAGGCACCATCCTTCAAGCTTGGGACCCACTGATAAATATCTGGAGGGTGTCTTGATTAAAGTGTTAATATACAGTGAGTGGCCTCATCAAAACACCAGCTGGGAGGCCCTGAGGGTCCTGGAAACTGGCTTCCAAATTCCTTAGAGCCTCCTGCTATCACTCACCCCCTCCCCACCTGAAAGCATAGAACCAGTCCTGCTCACATTCCTCTCCACTTGCGTTAGGACCACAGTGTTTGTACCATGGCTATCTCAACAATCCTTTCTTCATCACTCACTCCAGAGCCCCAATATTTCACATCAAAACATACCTAGAATTTCTTGACCATTGGCTCCTCTCCCACATCCCAACACTTTGCACTGGACAAGGAAGGCTGTCACCTCTGTGTAGTGAACAGAGTTGAATTCTGGGAGTGAAAGTTTTCAACCAGGCAGCCCTCTGCCCCATAGGGTTTTTTGTTTTTTTGTTTTTTGTTTTTAACTCCACACCCATCTCAGGGAGAAGGAATGGTCAGATCTAGTTCTAGTTGGTGACATTAACTCCAGGTTTAATCTTAGGATACATTGTGAACTGTGTCAATGGACACTTGGAGACTGTGGTATTTATTACAGGGACTGCTGACCTTCAGGGATGTGGCCATAGAATTCTCGGAGGATGAGTGGGAATGCCTGACCCACACTCAGCGGCAACTGTACCGGGATGTGATGTTGGAGAGCTATGGACACCTCCTCTTCTTGGGTGAGGACGACTCCTTCCAGATTTCCCAAACACTACTCAGGGTTTTATTCCTTCCCATGAAGACTGTCTTTTTGGAGATTTCTCTTGGAATGACTAGAATTCAGATTCAGGCAGAAAGGGAAATAAGTAGATGGAGAGAACAGTCTTCATGGGGTTTCCTTCTCAGCCTTAGCTTCTCCTTCCTCAAGGAAACATCATTGCTTGTGTAGAGGAGGGGCAGTTCTCAACCTTTAGTGACATAAATGGTGCTGCTCACACCTTAAACCAACATTTCCCCTTCTTATTATCATGTCTACTACTTGGAAGTGTAGGTCAAGATGTGAACAATGGAAATTTCTCTTGTGTGTGTGTGTGTGTGTGTGTGTTTTTTAAGACATTATTTACTTATCTGACAGAGAAGGATGACAGGTAGGCAGAGAAGCAGGCAGGGGGCTGGGAAGCAGGCTCACCACCAAGCAGAGAGCCTGATGTGGGGCTTGATCCCAGGACCCTGAGATAATGACCTAAGCCAAAGGAGGCTTATCATCCTGAGCCACTCAGGTGCTCTGCCTCCTGTGTTTTCTAAAGGGTCTGTTGGAGAACAGCTTTTGGGAAACCATTGTCTAGGATTGTACAATATTGTCTCTTCTCTCCTGAACACAAGACTGATGGACCGTTAGAATTGGCAGCAATAGTCATTTTCCTTTTTCCTCATAAGCAGGTCTTCAGTCAAAACCAGACCTGATCATGTTTTTGGAGCAAGAGAAGCAGCTCTGGGATGTGAAGAGAAAGGAGACCAGAGGCTTCCATTCAGGTAGGTGGGAACAAGTGAGGCAGATAACAGAGGGGAGGTCCAAGTCTGAAGGAGGAGGGTGGACCTTAAGCAGTGTTTCGAGTAGCTCTCCTTGAATGTCAGTTGGAGACTTGCCTAGTTTAATGTCTCTCTCTTTCCAAGCGAAACGGTCTGCTCTCTAACATTATCAAGTTCTTCTATTCTCTAGGAATTCTCCTTCTGCCATAGTGATGGTCCATCATGTCCATAGGAAGAGCCAGGAGACTCTCCTTTGAGGGGGAGGACTCCCCTAATCTGAGAGCTTTCTATTGTTGTGAGGGCCCTGGGGAAATCATGCCTATTTCTGAGGGCCTATACACCACAGCCTTTGTCAATTCTGGTTATCATTATGGGACAAGTAGGTCAGGGTAGTTGTATGCACACTGGAGTGTGGTGGGGAAATTCCCAGAACACTGGAGACAGATTTTTAATGTTTTCTGGCTTATACTTTCTAAGGCATAGAGGCTTTAATCTTAGTCTTACAAAATTCAGTTTCAATAAATTCTTCAGGTAACAAAGTACTGCCCTAAAATGAGAAAATGTACTGCTTTATTTCCCTTCAAATGGTCTTTTTTCTTTTTCTTTCTTTTTTTTCCCCCATATCAAAATTTCTGCTCTATGAGTTCATTTTAAAGTGGTGAAATACTGTAATGTCTCTATTTGTTTACAAGAACTCCGACCTATAAAATCATATTGGGGAACTACCACATTTAGAACTTGAACTTGTAGCCTTTAAGAAATTTTCATTAATTACCTTATTTTTTAATAATTGCATCATTGTATGATTGTTCTGTGAACTTGTGACTTTGTCATGTGTTTTTTCACTTTGTAATTAGTTTTATACGAGATTTATCTTTGAGTTTTTTACATCAAATGTCTTGATAGGACATGGGCATGTGCTTTATAAGAAGTGAGTTAGACAATTAGTAATATTCCCATATAGTTTGTTTAAAAATTTCATTTGTTTCAGACAGAGAGAGAGAGAGAGAGAGAGAGAATGAGTACGGAGGGGAAGGGCAAAAGGAGAGGGAGATGCCCAGTCCCTGCTGAGCAGGGCGCCCAGTGTGGGGCTGGATCCCAGAACCCTGAGATCATGACCTGAACTGAAGGAAGATGCTTAACTGACTGACCCCCCAGGTACCTCAGACCTCCATGTTTGAAAAATCCTTGTGTTCAGTAATGCAGTGTTGCTTCATGGAAAATTAATCATGAGCTTTTTCTTCTACTTTCCTCAGAATGTATCAGAATTTAATCCCAAATATTAATTTCACTTACAGTGTCTCTCCACATATTTTCAATATCTATGAGGTTTATTTATTCAGAAATGAAGATGATGTTTGTTTCCTGTGTCTTAACCGAATGCACTATAGGGTTACATTCTGTGGAGGAGAACGAATATATTAATACCATAATATACATAATTACATACATAATATGTAATACATATGTTACATGACCAATCAGCGAGCCGGGTACAGGAGGGAGCGAATCAGGCTGTGCACCTAAAGGAACAACTTCACTAGCAACCAATGCTGTTTACCTCCTCTTTGGGCGTTCCGCTTAGTCTCACGAGGCAATCCTAACCTGGCAACTAGCCAGGCGCCATCTTTTAATGGCAGAGGCTGCCCTGACCAGGGGCCTGCCTCCGACACCATAATACACGTCTTTCAAGCTTTTTAAGTGTTCATAAAGTTTTTACTTAGAGCTGTTTATGATTGATTTTAATGAGAATTCTTTACGATACTATAGTCCATGAAGACATGCCAATCAGTTGCTTGTTTTTCATGGGTACATAGACAAAGTTCAAAATTATGGTAATATAGAAGTTTTCCTTTTCTGTCATACATCAATGTTTTATTTAGAATTTTGTGGGTTGAGTTTCCTCTTATTCTGGTTTGGTAATTTCCTAAGAACGTGCTTCCTTGTCTGGCTCATTCCACGACATTAGCTAGGTGTGGGTTGGGTTTTATCTGTGCAGGTTGTTAGAGGAAGAGAATTTTCAGTTCAGTATATTTTGGCATATTTCAAGACCATGTGAGTATAACAAAAAAGAATGAGCTTTATGCTTTTTGCTGGTAAATTATGTGTGTTTTTGTCTTTGGTTTGTATGTCGCACATATACTATGTTGCCCTTACTTTTTTTCTCCTTGGTGAGTGGTCAGTGAATGTTGTACCATGTCTATGTGAGTTGTCATCCACATAGAATTAATTTCTTCATGTATTTGTGGGTGAATTTTTATTCTCTGCATGAGAGAAAGACTCTTTTGAATTCAGAGGAATTTTAAAACTTTTTATACTTCTGTATCATATTTTGGTATGAAATACAAAAATATACTTTATCTAATTAATTGTAGGATTAATACCCATGATATGTCTTGATACCTTTGTCATTGAGTTATGTGTCTTCTATGAGTATTTTCATTGTGGCTATCTTAGAGATTCATTAAAACAACTTAGCTGTAAAACAAACATTTTATTTTTATTTTTTAAAGATTTTATTTATTTATTTGACACAGAGAGAGATCACAAGTGCAGAGAGGTAGGCAGGGAGAGAGGGGGAAGCAGGCTCCGCGCTGAGCACAGAGCCCAGGGTGGGTCTATATTCCAGTTCCATGAGATCTTGAACTGAACCGAAGGCAGAGGCTCAACTGACTGAGTCACCCAGGTGCCCTGAAACAAACCTTTGTTAAAACTCAGTGTCAGTTATATAGAAAACTCTTCCTGTCTGCACCCTTGCACCCCCTCCCGACTTTGTTACTGACATCACAAATTCTTTTATACTCTGTGACCTACATTTGTGATTTTTCTTCATTTTTTATTTTTTATTTTTTATTTTTCCAAAACAAAGCTCTGTAGCAGAAATAAATGTGACTGGTATTTCATTGCAACACAGCAGGTTTGTGTAATTGTCTATATATTTATGTTCAATGACCTGTGTTCTCAGGTCATTGGGGATTCTGGGTAGAATCCTTTTATGTCATCTAGAAAGACTTGCTTTAATGGTTCTTGTAGGACAGATCTACTGGTAAGCTTAGAGGGGTTTTTACTTGGGAATGTCTTCGTTTCTGCCTCTGTGGAAAATAATATTGCTATGTAAAGTATTGTTGGTGGCTCTTTTTTCAATCTTTGAGTACCTGAGTACGTTATGCTGGGCCCATTCCTGTTTGGACTGCTGAGAATCCTCCCAGTGATTTTCTAGGAGCTCTTGCACAAGATGAAGTGGATTTGCCATGTGTTTCTTTTTAGATTTATTTGTTTGTTTGTTTGTTTGTTTGTTTATTTGACAGAGGGAGGTCACAATTAGGTAAAGAGGCAGGTAGAGAGGGAGAAACAGGCGCCCTGCTGAGCAGAGAGCTGGATTTGGGGCTCCATCCCAGGAGCCTGAGATCATGACCTGAGCCAAATGCAGGGACTTAACCCACTGAACCACCCAGCGGTCCCTGTCATTGTGTTTCAAAAGTCTCTCTCCATCTGTGGTGTTTGATGGGTAAATTACAACCTGTTGTGAGTCATCCCATTCTTTGTATGAGGTCTGCTGTATATACCATAGTTTTATAAGGAACTAATTTGAAGAAATTAAATATGAAGGCAATCATAATGAAAACACATTTACTGTAGTGCACTGGATTTATATCAAGCAAACTTCTCTGTGTATAAGTGGACCGTTATTGATGAAAAGCACATTATTTAGTGATGGACTGTATTTGTTAGTAGACTTTAAAGGACTCAGGGGCAGAAGGACCTCTAAAGAGAGACAATTATTTTTAGTGTGATTCGGTTTTTCTTTTGACTCTATTTTGTACATGTAGATGGGTTTCCAAAGAAAACCAGAGGAGCAGAAGTTTCATCAGATAAACTAGCTTTTTATCTTTTGTTTATACTGCTTTGATATCAGGGTACTGCTGACCTCACAGAATGCTATTGAGTGTATTTCTCTATTTCAGAATTACAAGATTTTCTTTATTGCTACGATTTTGATAAGGACTGTCATGAATGGTTTTTGTAAATGTTAGTTTCATTTTCTTGTCCTGAGCCAGGGCTCACCATCTAACACCCAGGGGTTCTACCTACTGATGGCTAATTGAACAAAGTCACTGCAGATATAATGATAAGCCACAGCTACAAAATTCTCAAGGACTATCGATCAAATTTTACCCTGTATGTTTCTCCTGTTGTTTTGTGAGCATAGAAAACACAAGGAGAGTTTTAGGGTTTTGATCTGCACAGAATGCGATGTGTCATATTAAGCTAAAGATCAATTTTGAAGTCGCAGAACTAAGTAGGAAGAAGCACGTGTACATACATATGTGTGTGTACCTATATCTTCAGAAGGAAAAGAAACCTTGGTTCAAACCAGGTCATTTCCAAGTTTGAAAACTGATGATTGCCTAGCAAGTAAAGAGATTCTAGATTCAGAATAGAAATAGTTTTCTCTGTATTGTATTGAATTTATGCTTCCTACATCTAGTGTACCTTAATTTGAGACTCTCCCCATGTGAATCGTCTCTTACATAACTGGGTTTTACTCCGGTAGGATCTACTCTGTTGTCCTTATTCCTGTGTTGATGTGTTGCTTACCTGCCTTGATAGAGATTTTTAACAAGAGTTTCCATGGAATGTCATGGTATTCAAAATTTAATTTAAATGTGAGAGTAGTGGCACCTGGGTGGCTCAGTGGGTTAAAGCCTCTGCCTTCAGCTCAGGTGATCATCCCAGGGTCCTGGGATCAAGCCCCACATCAGGCTCTCTCCTCTGCCGGGAGCCTGCTTCCTCCTCTCGCTCTCTCTGCCTGAATCTCTGCCCACTGTGGCCTCTGTCTGTCAAATAAATAAATAAAATCTTTAAAAAATATAAATAAATGTGAGTGTAATTCTCCAGGGGGAATTATAAATTCCTTTAGTTAAATTGAGACATCGCTCCTTCCTTTACGATTGGAGAAGTAACCGTTCCTTAGTTGTTGTTATTTTCCCTTCTAGGAAGTGATGTCATCCATGTTGTTCACTTCAGTGTCAGCACTTATTAAAGAAAAATGTGGAGACTTCATGATTTTTTTTTAACATTTATTTGAAGGAAACAAATATGGAACAGGGCTTGGTGCTGACTAGTCGTTCTAACTTAAACAGAACATAGTGTTCTGTAAGGTGTGATGGAGCAGCATTGGTATCCCAGGAATATAACCCAACATAGGTCTCCACCAGGATAGATGGGTGATCTTGCAAGCATGATGACCTGTCGTTGGCAGGGCACGCCCTCACTTCTACTCAGCCCTGGGGTGAATCTATCCTGTGCTCTGATCTTTGTGCAAGGCACTGAATCATTGAGAAGTCAGTCACCAATTACCAGCAGTGACAATTTCTGCTGCAAACAGCCTTCCCAACATTTGGAGCTGTCCCTATGTTGTTTCAGAGCTCACATTGTCCCTACACGCCTCTTGACCTGAGTGAAAAGAGGATTTGAATGAGTTGTAGAGACCGGTACCATTCAAGTTGGGTAGCATGGTACGCTCATATTGAACATGGAATCAGTTGAAGGATAATACATTTTTCAGTAGCGGTTCTGCTGTGGTCAGCAATACCATGAAAGCCTGTTGCATACATGCAGAAAAAAAGGTGGATATTTGGTTATTTACATATCCAGTGAGTTGGTAGATGCTCAGGTCTTCTGAAATAGCCCAGACAACCTCAAGTGTAATCTGATTTTTACATGTCTTCTTTCTGGGATTGTCTACCCCCAGCCATGTGCTTATACCTGAATTATCCTGGACCCAGGATAACTGCCCAGCACCAGAGAGCAATCCATGTTTCTTGTAGCAAAGGAGACAGTGTAAACCTCATGGGACATAGTGGATTTGATTTTAAGTGTTTTCTGTTCTCATTCAGGGAAAGCCTTCCTCCCCAAGGCAGCACTCTCTCTACGCCATTGACCAGAACTGTCACAGGGGCCAGTCTATGGTGAAACACATTAATTGTAGCAGAGGTGGATGTGGAAGATGTTTTTGAATGTCTCTTCTTTGAATTCTTTCACAGTGTGTGGCGCAAAGGCAATGACACTTTGCCCTGAAACTAACTAGCTGTTTCAAGGAAGCCCTAAAATTGAGAGTGTCCTTAAAGTTAGTGCATGCGGATTTTCTGCTGCCTGCATTGGTGTGCTGATGAAGAACTGCTTAAGCCTGCAATTGTTTATGATCTTCCAATAAAAATAGTCAAATACAGTTTTATCGTGAGAATGCTATATTCAATACTATATAATCCATAACATATATTAATGTCTTTCATGCATTTCTTAACTTAAAAAAAGTATATACATAAGTTCCAGATCAGTTTAAAATAAAGAAAACAGGGGCACCTGGGTGGCTCAGTGGGTTAAAGCCTCTGCCTTCCACTCAGGTCATGATCCCAGGGTCCTGGGATCGAGCCTCGCATCGGGCTCTCTGCTCAGCAGGAAACCTGCTTCCTCCTCTCTCTCTGCCTGCTTCTCTGCCTACTTGTGATCTCTGTCAAATAAATAAATAAAATCTTAAAAAAGAAAACATATTCATTTATAGTACAGAAAGCTCAGGTGAGAGACAGGGGCGGGGCAGAGGGAGAGGGAGAGAGTATCTCAAAGTGACTCCCTAGTGAGCTTGAGGCATGACACAGGGCTCGATCTCAGGACCCTGAGACTGAGATCATGACCCGATCTGAAATGAAAAGTTGGAAGTTTAACCCACTAAGCACCCAGGAGCCCCAGTTTGTGTGTTTGTTTATTTGTTTGTTTGTTTGTTTAAATAATTTATTTTAAAGCACACTAGTGAGTAGAGTGAAGACACAGAGAGAGAGAGAATCCTGAAGCACACTTGCTGCTGAGTGGAGAGCTGATGACATGATCGAACCCAGGACCCTGACATCATGAACTGAGCTGTAATGAAGAGTGGCTACTTAACCAACTGAGCCACCCCAGAAATGACATTAGTCAGTGCTGATGGCTTGGTCTTCTCCCCAGAAACCTGTAAGAGAAGCTCTGAGGTTGTCTAGGGTCTCTGTTCAGGCTTCTAATGGCGCAGGAAGAGAGGCTAGGGTCAGCCATGGGAAGTGACTTAGAACATGCATAGCTACCCAGACAGAGAACAGAGAATATTCTAGTTCAAAGCATTGGCTGGACACCCAAGTCAGGTGCTGACAGTTCTCCTTAGCCAGGTAGGTTCATCTACACAGGAGAATAGGCAATCAGTGGACATTGTCTGTAATAGACCCACACTGACAGCATTTGGGTGAAAGATTTCTACCATGATGTTGAATGAATGCTACTTTGATAGGTTCACAGAGTTGCCAGGGATGTGCCTTTGGTGCTACAGTGTGCATCTTGGGTACCTTCCAGACCTTTGCAGTTGGCCCTATGGCCGGTGGTTGGAAGATCGTAAAGTCAAACCTTCCAGGTACATTAACTTTGCGATTTACCCTGCATGTGACTATACAGCAGCGCCAGGTGAGCAGCAAGAGATCATGATGGAAAATGTATCTGAACTGTAGTGGATATCTGAGACAAATCACACATGTGCCTTATACAGTATTATCACTCTTCCTTGAAGTCATGTGGTAACCTCCTGATCTGTGTGAGCATTTCCTTGATTGATGTTTTAGTTATAATGGCCATTCCACTCATATCTGCATATAAGAAAGCTTGGTAGTGTAGTAATAGCATCTTGATCTTGGGTCAAGGACAGATGAGTTTATTGTGCAGGAAAACAGATGGTCTGTTTTCCTGGCCAAGGATCGGGCATATATGCTAGATGTTCCTTGAAGATACTGGGGTTTCCTATGCTCAGAGTCTCCCAACACAAACCCACCCCATGTGCACTGCGTCTCTGTATGAGTTGAGGGTGGGCGGCTGGCCAGTGGAATTAGTGTGATGAATATGTTTATGATGTTTGCTGTGTCGTGAGCCATAAGACACTTGGACTTTGACCTGGGAATCTCTTCTCTTCTGCCAGTATTGGACACTGCTACAGACCAACAGGTTATAGTATAGGATGTATGTCATCTTGGAATTTTTACATTTATTGAGATTATTGGTGGACTTAATTCAAAACAAAATAGACATTCATAGGTCTGTTTCTTGTTTGTTCATTTAGATTGTTTCACATAAGTGAATACGTACAGTATTTGTATGTCACTTAATTCACATCGCATAACACCTTCTGGGCCAAACCACATATCACAAATGACAACAGACAAAGAAAAAAGCTGAAAGAGACACAAATACAATCTATAGCCTGAATGTTACCAGTGTGGAATGGAGAAGGATGATGGGCAACATGAGGAAGTGGGATTGGGAAGTACAGGCTTCCGTGGGGTGAAAAGAATACAGGGAAGTCCTCCAGTGGTTTTCCCATAGCATTTTATGGTGCCAGATATTAGTTACTATTGGTGAGTATAGTAGCACCTATAGAGTTTTTGAGTCCACATGTTGTAAAGCTAATGTAATGGGACATTGTAGAGTATATATTAATAGAAATGAAATCAAAGCGGATACCAAGAAGCATATACATACATAGATTAGTGTCTTACGAAGTTGCAGGTAAAGAAAACTAAACCTACTCTTCGAAAGAAGCTAATCCTAAGTACTCATATTAGGATAATATCCTAGGAAAGCAAACTGATCTGTATCACAGCGGAGATAAATGTTCTTTTATGTAGAAGGGAAGGGACAGGGAAAGAGAAGCATGTGCCCAGCAGAGCAAAGAAGGGAACTGGAAAACCAAGAAGATCCTGTGGTGCTCACAGGCAGCCCAGGACGAGCAGCCCAGGCCATCCATGGAAGAACAGTCATTTCTGTGAGAGCTTCTTAATTCCATTTCCTTTAACTTGGTCTCTTCTTCTCTCAACACTGAGGCCTGTTAGGAAGTCTTTTCTTTGGAGGTGGATTCTTCTGGGAAGACCAGAAAGTGCAACCATGTTGTATAACTGTGCTCATTTTAGGCAAAGTCAGTTTTCAGAACTAAGCCTATGTTCAAAGAAGTGATCCTGTAGCCTGAATCCATGGGTATTAGCAAAAATGCAGGGGATTGGCGCCTGGGTGGCTCAGTGGGTTAAAACCTCTGCCTTCAGCTCAGGTCATGATCCCAGGGTCCTGGGATCGAGCCCCGCATCGGGTTCTCTGCTTGGCAGGGAGCCTGCTTTGCTTCCCCTCTCTCTGCCTGCCTCTCTGCTTACTTGTAACCTCTGTCTATCAAATCAATAAATAAAATCTTTTTTAAAAAAATGCAGGGGAAACTTGAAATTGATAAAGGCCATGGATGCAGTGGGCTCCAAGCTACAAAATCCAGCATTGCAGCCAGCAGGAGATTTCACCTGCATTTGTTGTGAAGGAGGGAGTTATTTCCATGAGTATGGTGGCATGGAAAATTAAAGAAGGAAAACTAAGAGGAGGTCCAGAGAAGAGTGATTGGGTTAAGTTTGTTATGCAGGGTTGGCTTGAATGAAGATTGATGGGAAGCGAAGAACTCCATAATCACCTGGATGCTCTGCCCCCTTTTTAGGAACCTTTGAAACTATCGTGATTCATTCTTATTCCTTGGTTCAGGGTTAGGAAATCAGTCTTAATAACTTGTTCAATTTTAGGAATTCCCTGCTTTGTTTTGTTTTTTGTTTGTTTGTTTTCATAAATTTCCTTATTTAGGGGCACTGGTTAGCTCAGTGGGTTAAAGCCTCTGCCTTTAGCTCAGGTCACAATGCCAGGGTCCCGGGAATGAGCCCGGCATCGGGCTCTGTGATTATTGGGGAGCCTGCTTCTCCCTTTCTCTCTGCCTGCCTCTCTGCCTACTTGTGATCTCTGTCTGTCAAGTAAATAAGTTAAATCATAAAAAAACAAATTTCCCTATTTATTATTATGTAATGGTTTATGGAGTTAAAGCATTGCCAGTTTTGTTTTATTGATTGAAATGGGCATTACTTTCTGTGTTCCATTAGTGTTAACCTTTTATTTTATTTACTTAAGATTTTTCTTTTTTTCATTCCTCTACTAAATTTCATCCTAGTCTCTTCCTTTTTTAGTTCCTTGGTGGAAATTAAGTTGTTTATTCCAAGATTTTTCTGAGCTCCGTATTGTATAACATGAACAACTTGGGAAACGGCAAGTCTAGTAGGGAAATACTGGCAGAAATAAACAATACAACAATGACCAAAAGCAGTAAAAAAATTAAAATGATGATTTTAAGGCATTTCTGTAACCATGTAAGGTGTGAACAAGGAGTTTTACTGTTTCTTTTTCAGTTTAGATTCCTTTACTCTATTTTTCATTGCATAATTGTTCTGACTAGAATGTTTAGTATTCTACTCAAAGGCATTGTTGGGGTCACTTCATTACCTGCTGATGATAGAAGAGAATGTTGCAGACGGTTCCTACTGAATAGGTTTCATCTTTTCATACATCTGTGGCATTCATTAGGTTGGGGTTTCCTTCTCTCTCTACTTTGAGTGCTTTTAACATGACACGTTGTCCAGTATGCCCATATTTGTATTCTGTCTCCCTTAATGTGATCATGTCATTTTTGCCCTTCGTTCTGTTAATGCAGAGTCTTGAATTTCTGGTTTTATTTGGCCTGCATGAGCTGGGAATGCTGGTGCCACAGAGAGAGTGTTCAGCTAGTTTCTCTGATATCTATGCCTTGGAAATGTTTGAGGAGATTTGCAGTCCTTTCTCCTTCAGTGTCTGTTTGAATATCCAGTGAGCCCCTCTCGGACGCAATTTTTGTTCATTGGGTTTTTTTGATCTGTTCCTCTTTCATTTGGCTTCCCAGTTGTAGATCTGTTGAGATGTTCTCTATTTTCCTGAGTGATCCAGTCTAAATTTGTTATACCTTTTCTTTTTTTTTTTTTTTTAAGATTTTATTTATTTATTTGACAGAGAGGAATCACAAGTAGATGGAGAGGCAGGCAGAGACAGAGAGAGAGAGGGAAGCAGGCTCCCTGCTGAGCAGAGAGCCCGATGTGGGACTCTATCCCAGGACCCTGAGATCATGACCTGAGTCGAAGGCAGCCGCTTAACCCACTGAGCCACACAGGTGCCCCTGTTAAACCTTTTATGAAATTTGTACTTGTCTTTTAGTATGAATTTGTGGGCACTGATTATCCACTGTTGCCTCTTACAATTACTTTTATTCCTGCAGTCAGTTATACTGTGTCTGCTTTTACTTCTTCACTTATCTTTATTTCTTTAGTTAATCAGCTGCCAGTGTTGTTGATCTTTTCCACCAAACAACTCTTCCTGTGCTTGATAGGTTCCTATTTTTACTCCATTTGAGTCAGTTCATTTATCTGTTTACATATCCTCCGTTCTTCTGCTAATTTTGAGGTTATATGATCCTTTTTCTGACTATTAGAGATACATGAAAGTGATTTCTGCTACACCGTGACCATATCACAGAATTATCTATTAGGATATATGGCCAATACGTTGTGTGCCATGTTATGTATCTATGGAGAAATGAGGTCCTGATGACTCCTTGTCAGCCATCTTTCTGACATGGTCTGTTTCCCTTGATGTTTCTGCATTATTAGTCTTCAGTATATTCTTATGATTGTAGTAAGTGCAATGGTTTTACTTTTATTTGTTATCTTTCAGCTGTATCTTCACATGACACCCAGAGTTTCCCGCTAAAGCAGAGCATAGAAGGTTTTTTCCAGAATGAATCAATGACCAGATACAAACACAGTGCTGTTGAGATTTTATACTTACGCAGAGACTGGGACAGTGATGGGGAGAGTGAAGGGCATCAAAAAAATCCTGGACGATACACCCAAACCAAGGCAATTGCCCTTAATGAGAATCTCACTGCCCCAAGTGGTGAAGTATATAAACCGCTGCAGAAAACCTCCCTTTTTAAGTCAACTGTTTCTGCAGAGCAGTGTGTTTCTGTCAGCACAAGCTCCAGTCAGATATTCAAACATAGCTATTCGTGGACAGACCATTTGGCAGATTTGGAAGGTAACCTACTCCATGCTGAAGATAACGATTTGAGCCATTTAGAAAATAGGACTGGCCTGACCTTAAATCAGAGATTTAGAAATGAAGAACAATGTGCTCAGTGGGATCCATATGAGAGGCGCTCCACTGAGGAGTCAACCCTCCAGAATGACCAGAGGCTTTTCACTGGAGACAGAATTATTCAATGCACTGAATCTCAGAAAACATTGAACCAGGGCTCCAGTGTTCACCGATGTGTCAAGGCTTGGTTTGCAGAGAACCATTATGAATGTGATAAATGTGGGGAAGGCTTTCATCCAAGCTCTAACCTCAGTATACATAATGGTCACTGCTTGGGAGACAGTCCTCATAAATGGAATGAATGTGGGAAAGCTCATAACCAGTCCTCTCGTGTTGGTGATCATCAGAGATTTCACGAGGGAAAAAATGCATTCAGTACTAATGAAGCAGGGACCATGTTTTGTCAGTCATCAAGCGTAAACATCAATGAGATAATCCTTTTGGGAAAGGAAACTAACATTTTAAAGGAATGTGGTAAATGCTTTGACTGCCACTCAACACTATGTCAACATCAGCGAATGCATACTGGAGAAAAAATACACATTTGTGAAGAAGGTGGTCCAAGCTTGAATGACTGTTTATCAAAAAATGAACATTCGCAGATCTGTTCTGGAGAAAAACCCTACAAATGTCAAGAATGTGGCAAGGCTTTTAAGAATCACTCAGGTCTTAATAGACATCACAGAATTCATAATAGCAAGAAACCTTACCAATGTCATGAATGTGGCAAGAGCTTTAACAAGCACCCAGCCCTTATTCAACATCACAGAATTCATAGTGGGGATAAACCTTACCAATGTCAAGAATGTGGAAAAGCCTTTTGTGACAGGTCAACCCTTACTCAACATCACAGAAGTCATACTGGAGAGAAACCTTACCGATGCCAAGAATGTGGCAAGGCCTTTGCCTGGAAGTCAAATCGTTCTCGGCACCACAAAATTCACAGTGGAGAGAAACCTTACCAATGTCAAGAATGTGGCAAGGCCTTTTGTGACAGGTCAGCCCTTACTGGACATCACAGAACTCATACTGGAGAAAAACCTTACCGATGTCAGGAATGTGGCAAGGCCTTTATCCACAGCTCAGGCCTGACTAAACATTACAGAACTCATAGTGGAAAGAAACCTTACCAATGTCAAGAATGTGGCAAGGCCTTTTGTGTCAGGTCATCCCTTACTCAACATCACAGAATTCATACTGGAGAGAAACCTTACCAATGTCAAGAATGTGGCAAGGCCTTTTGTGACAGGTCATCCCTTACTCAACATCACAGAATTCATACTGGAGAGAAACCTTACCAGTGTCAGGAATGTGGCAAGGCCTTTAACCACAGCTCACTCTATGCTAAACATTACAGAATTCACACTGGAGAGAAACGTTACCAATGTCAAGAATGTGGCAAGGCCTTTATACACAGCTCAAACCTTACTCGACATCTCAGAGTTCATACTGGAAAGAAACTTGACCAACGTCAAGAATGTTGTTAGGCCTTTACAGGCACTCAGTCCTCACTAAACATCATAATATTCATATGGAATAGATGGCTTACCAGTGTACAGGATGTTTGAATGGGGCACCTGGGTGGCAAAGGCGGTTTTGTGGCTCAGGTCATGATCCCAGGGTCCCAGGATTGAGCTCTGCACTGAGCTCCCTGCTCAGCAGACAGCCTCCTGCTTCCTCTCCCCCTGCCTTACCCTCCTCTCTACTTGTGCTCTCTCTCCATCTCTCTGTCAAATACATAAATAAAATCTTTAAGAAGGAAAGAAAAAAAAGAGTGTGAGAAAAATTGGTTAAAGAGTGCTCACTGATTCATGCCTATGAGAGAATTCATATTAGACAGTAACCTCACAAATGCAACCAGTGTGGCAAGGCCTTTGTCCAGCATGCACGCCTTCTAAACTGAGAATTCATACTGGAAAGACAACAGATGAAAAATGTGGCCAAACTACTAGCAGGCACACAACCCTTCCTGCACATCACGGAATTCATACTGCAGAGAAAATTATGGATATAATGAATGTGAGAGAGTGCCTAAGGACTGCTTATTGTCCTTGAAGAAAGAAGAGGGAGTCGTGCAGTGAACTCTGAATGTATCTTCGTAAGTGCAATCATTAGAGAGTATGACTTGATGTGATTAAATGAGAAAATCCTGACAGATGACTGCAGGAGGGTAGCTAACTCTTCACCCCTACAATGCCATACAATTGAACATACACATTTCTGAGCAATGTACATCAATCCTGAAATTTTCGGAAATAGGTACTCCCACATCCTTATGACAACACTTGAATGCTTTTGCACATGTGTGTTCTGTATTTCAAATGGAGACACTAGAGTGGATTTGATATGCATTACTCAGTGTATGTATGATATTAATGTATTTTCATTAATAAAACAGTGGTGTTTTTTCTTTAAAAGATTTTATTTATTTTGGGGGGGTGCCTGGGTGGCTCAGTGAGTTAAGCCGCTGCCTTCAGCTCAGGTTATGATCTCAGTGTCCTGGGATCGAGTCCCACATCTGGCTCTCTGCTCAGTGGGAAGCCTGCTTCCTCCTCTCTCTCTGCCTGCCTCACTGCCTACTTGTGATCTCTCTCTGTCAAATAAATAAATAAAATCTTGGAAAAAAAGATTTTATTTATTTTTTGACAGAAAGTGATCACAAGTAGGCAGAGAGGCAGGCAGATTGAGAGAGGAGGAGCAGGCTCCCGGTGCAACAGAGAGCTCAATGGGGGCTGGATCCCAAGACCCTGGGATAATGACCTGAGCCGAAAGCAGAGGCTTTAACCCACTAAGCCACCGAGGTGCCCCAGTAAACTGTTTTCTAACATACGGATATGGGTATGCCATGAATGACGTGTTATTCTACGTCTAGTGTTAATCTATTTCATTGCGGGTTGTTGGAGCTGATGGAATCCATCACGTGTTTGGTACTGGAGTAAAACAATATACCTAGGACACCATTTTCCCAGTACTCTGAAGGTCGAAGGGATATGTGATTATATTTCCCCAGTCTATGCTATGATTTTCTCCTCTTTGTGAATAGGATGATATTACTCTATGTGTATTACCAAGCTTTGTGACATAGAGAATACGTATTGTTGGTCTTTTAGCTTGTGTACTCCTTGATACTGCTATTTGGCATTGATTTTGTCTAGCCAGTAGTGTTTTCGGGGCCTTGTACTAACAGGAGCTCTTCCACTAGTGCATTCCCCAGTCAGCACACTGTAGGGGGACAAGTTAATAGAACGTCTTATACGACACTGTACTCTCTCTCAGTGAGCCACCATCACTCCTTTCTTCCAATACCTTCCTTCCCATGTTCCATAGAGAAGACTCCCCCTAAATCTGTTTTAGTCAGAATGGCGTATTCTGGACATAGACTTGGGACTCTATAGTATTGACCCATGGCCCCAAATTTAAGTATGTGCCCCACATCCTGCATTGAGGGTGGTTTTCATGTGTCCGTGAGGTACACATGCACATATGACCATCCTATGTGTGTCATAGATACCCCATAAGAAAGAGAAATATTTCCCAAGTAGAGTGATGTAGTAGCCTAGGGAAGAGAAAAAAAAATTAAGATGAGGACTTAGCATGTAGGGTAGGCCAACTGTGCTGAGCTTCCCAAGTGACTTCCTAGATGTAGAAAAATAACTTGTACTTGTTTTATGACCTACTTATCTCCAGAGTTGTATTCACCCTCATTTTTTTTTTTTTTTTTTTTTTTTTTGCTACATAGGAACCACAGCCATTCTCTTTTTTGCCTGTGTTGTGGAGAGAGTGTCTTCAGAAGATGCTTAATTGAGATTAGACAGATGGAAAGCCGATGGGTATTAAGACATAAAGCATGGGGTTGTGTGAATTGAATCTAATTTTAATATAAGGAAGTTACCATTCTTCAAGAGAAAGACAAGACCTATTAAAACTAAATGTGAGGAACTCTTTCCCATGTGGGGAGGGACCTGGAGGTGGCTCCCTTTAGTCACTGCAAGACACAGGCAGCTCTTGTTGGTGTCAATTGGTGAATACTTGTCACGGGGAGAAGAGATGACTAATACGGGTTTCTCAGGAGTAGGGTAGGTCTGCTTTTTCCTGATGATATGACTGACCTGCTGTGTCTTCCTGAGGAATAATGTTGTTGGGTATCAGTGATGACTGTACTATCCCTGCCTAGATCCCTGACAAGGTATGGAGGAGGGTGTTTGATGATGCCATCATGTTGGCAGTTTTAAGATGTCACATGGTAGGGACACCTGGGTGGCTCAGTTGGTTAAGAAGCTGCCTTCGGCTCAGGTCATGATCCCAGCATCCTGGGATCTTGTCCCACATCAGGCTCCTTGTTTGGCAGGGAGCCTGCATCTCCCTCTGCCTCTGCCTGCCTCTCTGTCTGACTGTGCTCGCTTGCCCTCTCTCCCTCTATCCCTAACAAATAAATAAAAAATTCTTAAAAAAAAAAAAAAAAGTCACGTGGTTGAATAGATGTTTGAGATAAAGAAGTCTTCTGGAAAGTGGAGTAGGGTGGATCAGCTGGGCATGTGCTGTGGTTGCTCCCTCATTTCTCAGGTAGGTAACCCCAGTCAAGGACAGATCCAGTGTGGTTGGGAGATCCTTCAGGGAAACTGCTTCACAGCTGTGCCGGACCTTGCTCCCTTTCTTCAGTGACATCATGAATGTAGTAGTAGAATCCGAATGTAGTTCAGATGTCTGGGTGGCTCAGTCATTAAGTGTCTGCTTTAGGCTCAGGTCATGAGCCCTGCGTTGGGCTCCCTGCTCAGTAGTGATTTTTCTCTCTTCCCATCACCACCCAGCACCACAAGTGTCTCTCTCATTCTCTCAAATGAAATATATTTCTTAGATGGGGTACCTGGGTGGCTCAGTGCGTTGAAGCCTCTGCCTTCGGCTCAGGTCATGATCCGAGGGTCCTGGGATCGAGCACACATTGGGCTCTCTGTTCAGCATGGAGCTTGCTTTCCCCTCTCTCTCTGCCTGCCTCTCTGCCTACTTATGATCTCTGTCTATCATGTAAATAAATAAAATCTTTTCTATATATACACATATATATATGCAGATATATATATTTCTTAGAGATTTTGTCTATATATTTGACATATATTTGTCTATATATTTGTTTATAAATTTGTCTGTATATTTGTCTATATATTTGAAAAAGAGAGAGAGATCACTAGTAGGCAGAGTTAGAAGGGAAGGCAAGCTCCCTGTTGAGCAGAGAGCCTGACATGGGGCTTGATCCCAGGAGCCTGGATCATGAACCAAAGGCAGAAGCCCAACCCTCTGAGCCTCCCAGGCACCACAACTGTTGGTATCAGAAAGATTGCCTAGGGGTGCCTGGGTGGCTCAGTGGGTTACAGCCTCTGCCTTCTGCTTAGGTCATGATCCCAGGGTCCTGAGATCAAGCCCAGCATCAGGCTCTCCGCTCAGCAGGGAGCCTGCTTCCCCCTCTCTCATTGCCTGCTGTGCCTGCAGCTCTGCACACTTGTGATCTCTCTCTTTATGTCAAATAAATAAACAAAATCATACAAAAAAGAAAGAAAAAAAAAGACTTTCCTACCTGGAACAGACACATGAAAAAATGTTCATCATCATTAACCATCAGGGAGATTCAAATCAAAACCACATTGGGTTACCACCTTACACCAGTTAGAATGGCCAAAATTAGCAAGACAGGAAACACCAAGTGTTGGAGAGGATGTGGAGAAAGGAGATTCCTTTTACATTGTTGGAGGGAATGCAAGTTGGTGCCGCCACGTTGGAAAACAGTGTGGAGATTCCTTGAGAAAATAAAAATAGAGCTTCCCTATGCCCCTGCCTGCAATTACACTCTTGGGTATTTACCCCTAAGATACAGATGTAGTGAAAATATGGGCCATCTGTACACCCATGTTCATAGCAGCCATGGCTACAGTTCCCAAAGTGCGCAAAGAGCCAACACACGAATGGTTAAAAAAGATGTGGTCCATTTATACAATGGAGTAGTATGCCTCCATCAGAAAGATGAATACCCAAGTTTTGTATCAACATGGTCAGGACTGGAGGGGATTATGCTGAGTGAACTGATTCAATCAGAGAGAGTAAATTACATGATTTCACTTATTTGTGGAGCATAAGGAATAACACGGAGGACATTGGTTGATGTAGAGGAGAAGTGAGTTGGGGGAAATCGGATGGGGAGATGAAACATGAGAGACTGTGGACTCTGAGAAACTGCGGGTTTTGGAGGGGAGAGGGTGGGGGGTTGGGTGAGCTGGTGGAGGGTATTAAGGAGCGCACGGATTGCATGGAGAACTGGCTGTGGTGCATAAACAATGAATCATGGAACACTGTAAAAATAAATTATGAAAAGAAAAAAAATAGTTGACTACCTGGAGGGACAGACTATTCTTTGATAAATATTTCATCTTTCTGGGGCACCTGGTGGCTCAGTGGGTTGAAGCCTCTGCCTTCGGCTCAGATCAGAAAGCCTGCTTCCTCCTCTCTCTCTGCCTGCATCTCTGTCTACTTGTGATCTCTCTGTCAAATAAATAAATAAAATCTTTTAAAAAAATATTTCCTCTTTCCTTTCTCCTGTGAATATAATCTCCTCTTTGTAAATTCTAAATCCTACCTCCTCCTCCTTAAGTCACCATCACACAGAAGCCTCACCTCTTTGAGCCTCATGTCTGTCTTGTTCCCATACTTTCTTGTTCCCATACTTAATAACTTAATTGTTGTGAAACTGCCTGATGTCATTGAGAACAGTGCAGGATAACAAATTTTCCTCTCCTCACATTCATTCTGTTGTGTGAACTGAACTTCCACACTTCAGCCCCAGAATAGAACGTTCAGACAGAGCTGGGGATCAAGGGCAGAGGTAGGTAGCTTCATTGCTTTGCCAGCCAAGTCGGCTTCAGAAGGTCGGGGCTGTGAAACCTGCAGCCCACTGGGAGAGGAGCCAAGGGTTTGTTGGAAAATGCTGGATAATGGCCAATTTCCAGGGGAATTGTGTCTGTGCTGCCTGTTAATCATGTTCTCAGGGTGGAACCAGGTTCCTGAAAGAAAGGGCTGAGAAATGAGTTGAGAAGTGAGTTGAGGAGGTCTGTGGAGAAGAGAAAGGTTACTTGTTGGAAATGGGAGTCTCACTGAAGCATTAATTACTTTTTTCTTTGTTCAACTTGATGCCTTTCAAGTGGTTTTCATTTCAGTCACCAAGATAGCTATTTTAAGAGGACTTCATACTTTACACTGAGCAACCACTCAGGGTTTTCTGGAATGGCTAAAATAAAAAAATAAAAAATAACAAAAGTATAATATCCAATTTTCTTTTTTTTTTAAGATTTTATTTATTTATTTGACAGAGAGAAATCACAAGTAGATGGAGAGGCAGGCAGAGAGAGAGAGAGGGAATCAGGCTCCCTACTGAGCAGAGAGTCCTATTTGGAACTTGATTCCAGGACCCTGAGATCATGACCTGAGCCGAAGGCAGCGGCTTAACCCACTGAGCCACCCAGGCACCCCAACATCCAATTTTCTTAAGAATGCTGAGAATTAGAATTCTCATACATCCCCAATAGGAGGGCAAAAAGGGTATGCAGTGTGGAAAACGGTGTGGCAGGTCCTTATGAACAGAACAGAACAGAAACACTTACCTACTGAAGGGGAATATATGTCTCCCTTCTTACTGAAGGGAAAATGTCTCTTGGCCTGAGCATTATTTTTGAACGCTTATTTTGAATCAAAGGTAGATAAAGGAAAAGCTCTGAAAGCCTTTATTTTGCAAGAGACATTTACTTTTATATGGGAACGTTGTCTGTCAGGGGTCTTCCTCTGTGTAGCAGAAAGAGGGGGGAGGAGGCAGTCTCCCGAAACTCTGATGGTGGGAAGGCAGGGCTCAACTCTGCTCCCGGCCCCAGCCTTGGTTACTCTGCTTGTCCTGGTCACCTCCCCTGTTCCTTCCCAGCAGGGTCACCTGTGGAGTTTCAAGAAGGATCTCCTCTGCGGGCCTCCCCCTCAGATTCTGTCGGTTGGTTTGGGCCAAAACAACACTGTTGTGTTAATTAAGGGCTCCAGAGATTCTCAGTGAGGAGTGGTGGGGGAGCCCGAGGGCTTTCCGTGGTTTTCTGAAAGTGGATTTGAGGCTTTGGTCCAGGAGAGGTGACAGGGTCTCTGCTCCGTGAGTCTGGGAAGGTCGGGTCCATGCAGCCCACTGTTTCGATGCTGACGCTGAAGTTGTGAGTGGCGGTGGGAGGGGACCCCTTCCACCCCCCCCCCCCCACAAAGCAGGTGAGGAAAATGCAGGGATGGGTGTCCTCATGGGAGCTCACAGTTTCTGGGCTGCTCGGGACACAAAGGACTGGGAAGTTGGGCCTTTTCTGCATCTCCAAGTCCTGCCCGCGGGCGAGCAGTGTGAAGAGAAGGAGCTCTGTTGTTGGATTTCAGGGCATTTTCTCCTGATGCAGCTGTGATTTTCCACAGATCCCTCATGAGAACAAAATCTGGAGGTGGAGGTTAAGACAGAAATGGCCCATTCTCAGGTGAGCCTGGTGTCCCCGCAGAGCCGTGTCCTCTGTTTCTCCGCAGACCATCGCGTTTAGAAGCTGCAGATGTGGATGCCTCGAATCTGGGTGCTTCTCGCTTCTGCATTCACCTGTGGTTTTTTTTTTTTTTTTTTTTTTTTTTTTTTTTTTTTTTTTTTTTTTTTTAAGATCTGTTCAGAAGTGATAATCACGGTTAAGTCTTGCATAGAGAATGCTTCTCTATGTCTTAGAGCCTTCTGTCCTGTTTCTCCAACCTGGCTTCAATAGGGTATCATTAGTTGTCACTTAGACTTAAAGTTCCTCGAGGGGGCGCCTGGACTGCTCAGTGGGTTAAAGCCTCTGCCTTCAGCTCAGTTCCTGATCTCAGTGTCTTGGGGGTTGAGCCTCACATCAGGCTCTCTGCTCAGCAGGGAGCCTGCTTCCTCCTCTTTGCCTGCCTCTCTGCCTGCTTGTATCTCTGTCTGTCAAATCAATAAACAATATCTTTTAAAAAATAAAAAATAAAGTCCCACGTGGAGTGACAAATTCCATTGGTGGCGGATCTGGAGGGAAAGGTGTCGAGTCCAAGATTGCTGTGGCTGATGAGGTGCAGTCCTGGGATATCCGGGAGGGGAATCATTTTTGATTCAGGTTCGTCTAGTTGTATGCAGCTGGGGAGTAAGGAAATGCAGATATAAGATCAGTGGGTATGAGTCCTGGAAAACTTGGAAACTTCTCATTCTAAGAAAGGGTGTGTGTGTGTCTTCATCTTTAGCACGTGAAGGAAATATTCTACTTAAAATCCACTAGGGGAGGGTGCCTGGGGGTCTTTGTGGACTAAGCTTGGACTGTTGGTTGAGCTCAGGTCAGGATCTCAATGTTCTGGACTAGTATCCCTGCTTCTGGCTCTGTGCCCAGAGGGGAGTCCGCTTGACATTCTCTTTCTCCCTCTCCTACCGGTCTCCATCTCCTCTAAAATATAAATCAAGCTTGCTCACCGAGGGTGGTTCCATTGGTTAAGAGTCGGCTTTCTGCCTCCAGTTCAGGTCGCAATTCCGGGGAATTGCACAATTCCAGCCCCACATCCTGCTCCCATGTGGGCAGGGATCCTGCTGCTTCCTCTCCTCTACTTTTCTGTCTGTTTGTGATCTCTCTCTCGCTCTCTCTGAAATAAATACAATATTTTTTTCAAAATTTTATTTATTGTGGCACCTGAGTTGCTCAGTGGGTTAAGCCTCTGCCTCCAGCTTAGGTCATTCATGATCTCAGGATCCTGGGGTCCAGCCTCACATCTGGCTCCCAGGTGGGCAGGGATCCTGCTTCTCCCTCTTCCTCTCCTGTTCTGCCTACTTGTGCTCTCTCACTTGGCTCTTGTTGAAATAAATACAGTCTTTGTAAAAAATTTTCTTTATTGGGGTGCCTGGGTGGCTCAGATGGTTAAAGCCTCTCTCTGCCTTCAGCTCAGGTCATGATCCCGGGGTCCTGGGATCAAGCTCCATATCTGGCTCTCTCCTTTAAAAAAAAAAAAAAAAGGATTTTCTTTATTTATAAGAAAAAGAGTGAATGCATGAGTAGGATGTGCTATGGTCAGAGAGAGAAGGCTACCCGCTGAGCAAAGACACACCCCCACCCACCTCACCCCCACATCATAGTCCTCCACCCCCCTACCATGTAGGAGGTGGTCCCAGGACCTTGTATCTTGGCCTGAGCAGAAGGCTGATGCCCACTGACTGAGCCACCCAGGTGCCCCTATAAATAGAATCTTAAAAGAAGATGAAAATAAAAATAAATCTTAAAAATTCAAAGAAAAGAAAGGTGTAAACTAGCTATTACTAGCGAGCAGTGTGAAGAGAAGGAGCTCTGTTGTTGGATTTCAGGGCATCTCAGTGTAGTGTCCCTGTCAGTTACTTGGGGTCCCAGACATGGGTCCATGACTGGCTGGAAGCCCGTCCAGCAGCGCTGATGGAATTCCCTGAGGCAGGACAAAGGCAGTGGAAGTTTCCTGAGTATGTAAGAGATCAGCAGGCAAGAGGACACAGCAGAGCTTGTCTGCAATGTGCAGTGTGTGTGTGCTCACTGTACATGGTTGTCCTGCTGGGACTGTCTGGACTCAGCCAAGGGGACACTGGGGCTCTTCCTCCACTCCTTTGCTCAAGCTTCCTTGCCTAAAAGCAGCCTCTACAGATTGTATAGTGATTGAATTGTTTATGTGTATCTACTGTATTTCCAAAATTAGAGTTACATTCTGAAATCCTGTTTTCAGTCCATTGGGAATGCCTGTGATGATGCGTCCTTTTGTTATGCCCTAGTTTTTGCCCCCAAGAGACCGCCAAGGAGCCAAGCACAGATGCGATCACACGAGGGTTTATTTGACAGGCTTAAGCTTGGGCCCAAGTATACCTGGCACAACGGAGTAGGGACTTGGATCCCGAACCAGATTACAGTCAGAGTTTTTAAAGGCAGAATAGGGGTGGACTCGGTGGTGGGTGAGGACAAAGGGGCTTATGGATGATGTAAGTCTCCAAGGATTTTTGGAAGTAAGGTCTCCAGGACCTTGAGGGGCTAGCTATTGTTGGGAGAAAGGTTATTTATTACCAATAATATCAATATTCTCATGAGACCCTTTAGATGTATATCAGTGGGACATATACTTGGGAATGATTCTTGACCCTATCTTGGAGGTTTAGAGATAAAGGAATTGTTAAAGTAGACTTATAGAATCCTGGTGGGACCTGTTGGGGTAGGAGGTTGGTCAGGCTAAGATTGTCCTTAGCAAAATCTCAAGGTGAGGGCAGTTAAGTCCCTAGGAGAGAGCCACTTGGTCTGTTTCAAGGACTTGTCAGTAAGTAAGGAATTTTAATGATTTTCTTCTGCCCCTGTTTCCCACATCAGCTAAATTGGAGGTGGGATGGCCTTAATTTTCTTGGCCTCCACACTTTGATTTGCATTAGGCATTTATAACATTTGTTTCCATTCAGCTGATGTGAACTTCTTTTATTGGCTTGGTGCTGTCTGCCAGATCCTCCCCCATCATGTTCCTATTTTCCCTCCTATCACTTGTAAGGAACATGGGATACTGAGGAATATGCAGGAACTACCGCATTTCAGGTGTCCACTTCTTTCTTCTGCCTTTCTCTTGCTTGTCGTTTCTTTCTTTCTTAGTTTCCTTCCTTCCTTCTTTTTTTTTCTTTTCTTTACACATTTTCTCAGCAGAGAGACAGAGGGAGCACATGAGTGAGGAAAGGGAAGAGGGAGAAGCAGATTCCCCAGTGAGTGGGGAGCCCAACTCAGGGCTCCATCCCAGGAGTCTGGGATCATGACCTGAGCTGAAGGCAGACCCTTAACCAACTGAACGGTCTGGGTCCCCCTTGCTTGTAGTTTCTGAGGAGGAGAACAAAGTCAAAAGTGGTGTGGATAAAATTAAATTTCCTTCAACTGGGACGCCTGGGTGGCTCAGTTGGTTAAGCAGCTGCCCTTGGCTCAGGTCATGATTCCAGCATGCTGGGATCGAGTCCCATATCGGGCTCCTTGCTCAGTGGGGAGCCTGCTTCTCCCTCTGCCTCTGCCTGCCATTCTGTCTACCTGTGCTCGCTCTCTCCCCCTCTCTCTCTCTGATAAATAAAATCTTAAAAAAAAAAAATAAATAAATTTCCTTCAACTTCCAGTCTGTTGATAAATACCTGAGAAAGGCATTCCTCAGGAAACTCACAACTGCCTCAAGGTTAATATTTTGTTGGATGCAAAAAGCAGCCTTAGCTTGACACTAGCCACACCTCCAGGACCTTGTAATTCCTCTTTAACATATGAAAATTGCTTTGGAAACTTCCTTGAACTTTATTCCCCAAATGTAGCTTGGGAACCATCCTTCAAGCTTGTGGCCCACTGATAGACACCTGGAGGTTCTCCTGACTAAAGTGTTAACTAAACAGTGAGTGGCCTCATCAAAACACCAGCTGGGAGGCCCTGAGGGTCCTGGAAACTTGCTTCCAAATTCCTTAGAGCCTCCTGCTATCCCTCACCCCCCCCAACCTGAAAGCATAGAACCAGTCACCGCTCACGTTCCTCTCCCCTTGCATTAGGACCACAGTGTTTGTACCACGGGTATCTCAACAATCCTTTTTTCATCATTCACTCCAGAACCCCAATATTTCACATCAAAACATGTCTAGAATTTCTTGACCATTGGCTTCTCTCCCACATCCCAACACTTTATACTGCACAAGGAGGGCTGTCACCTCTGTGTAGTTGATAGAGTTGACTTCTGGGAGTGAAAGGAGTGAAAGTTCTCAACCAGACAGCGCCCTGCCCCATAGGTTTTTCTTTTTTCCCACACTCTTATCACGGAGATGAAAAGGTCCAATCTGGTTCTTGGTGGTGACACTAACTTCCTCTTCATCTTAGGGACCATCTTAGGGGCACACTTTGTCAGTGGCCACTTGGTGACTGTGGCATTTATCACAGGGACTGCTGACCTTCAGTTATGTGGCCATAGAATTCTCTGAGGAGGACTGGGGACACCTGATCCACACTCAGCGGCAACTGTACAGGGACGTGATGCTAGAAAACTATAAACTCCTCCACTTATTGGGTGAGGAAGACTCCTTCCAGGTTTTCAAAATGCCACACAGGGTTTTGTTGCTTCCTGTGAAGACTGCCTCTTGGGAGATTTCTCTTGGAATGACTGGATTTCAGATGCAGGCAGAAAGGGAAAATAGTAGGGGCTTATAGATGGAGAGACAAATCTTCATGTTTCCTTTTCAGCCTCAGCTTCTCCTTCCTCAAGGTAACATCATGGCTTGTGAAGATGAGTGGCAGTTCTCAACATTAAGTGACACAGAATGGTGCTGCTTACATCTGAGACTGAAACTTCCCATTCTGATTTTCGTGTCTGCTACTTAAAAGTGGAGGTCAGGATGTGAACATTGGAAATGCCTACAGTGTGTTAAGGGGACTGTTGGGCAACACCTTTTGGAAAACCACTTTCTAGAATTGTCCAACATCTTCTCTACTGAACCCAAGACTCATGGGAATTTAGAATCAGCAGCAATAGTCATTTTCCTTTTTCCTCATAAACAGGTCTCCTTCTGTCAATGCCACACCTGATCTTGGTTTTGGAGCAAGAGAAACAGCTCTGGAATGTGAAGAGAAAGGAGACTGGAGGCTTCCATCCAGGTAGGTGGGAATGAATGAGGCAGATGACAGAGGGGAGGTTCAAGTGTGAAGGAGGAATGTCGACCTTAAGCTGTGGTTCGAGTAGCTCTCCGTGAATGAATTTCAGTTGGAAACATGCCCAGTTTATTGTCTCTCTTTCGCTCCCAGAGAGACATCTGCTCTCCAACATTATCAAGCTCTTGTATTCTCTAGGGATTCTCCTTCAGCTCCAGTGATGATCCAGCATATAATTATCATATAACTGGAGGCGGAGGCCTCCTTAATCTCCCTCCATTGCTATGGGGACCCTGGGGAAGTCATCATATTTCTGAGGACCTCTACGCTAAAGTCTTCATAAATTCTGGTTTTCATCATGAGACAAGAAGTCAGGGGGTTTGGTGCAGAAATTCCAGAACACCGGAGACAGATTTCTAATGTTCTCTGGCTTATACTTTCTAATACTTATTATTTAGTATACTTAATACTTTGTAAGACTCTACAGAGGCTTTAATCTTAGGCCTACAAAACTGAGATTCATTAACTTCATCAGTTAACAAAGCACTGCCCTATTGGGAAAATGTACAGCTTTATTTCCCTTCAGATGTTATTTTTTCTTAACTCTTTCTTTCTTTTCTTTTCTTTTTCTTTCTTTCTTTCTTTTTTTTTTTAACATATAGATATTTCCACTCTTTGAGTTTGGTTCCTCAGCAGTGAATTGGTGTAATGTCTCTCTTTGTTTCCTAAAATTTCTACATAACAAATGCTGTTGGAGAGCTAGCACATTTAGAATTTGAACTTGTAGCCTTTAATAAGGTCTCATTTATTGCCTCATTTAATAATTGCATCATGATTCTGTCTTCTGTGAACTTCTTGTGACTTTGTCATGTGTGTTTTCACTTTCTTTTTTTCTTTTTTTTTTTTTAAGATTTTATTTATTTATTTGTCAGAGAGGGAGAAAGAGCGAGCACAGGCAGACAGAATGGCAGGTAGAGGCAGAGGGAGAAGCAGGCTCCCTGCCGAGCAAGGAGCCTGATGTGGGACTCGATCCCAGGACACTGGGATCATGACATGAGCTGAAGGCAGCTTCTTAACCAACTGAGCCACCCAGGCGTCCCTGTTTTCACTTTCTGATTATGTGATTTAATTCTATATTTTGTACATCAAATGTCCTGTTATAACATGTGCATGTGCTTTTTACGTAGTGAGTTAGACAAGAAAAATTTTATTTGTTTTAGAGACAGAGAGAGAAAAAATAAATAGGGAAAGGGCAAAAAGAAGAGGGAGAAACAAAGTCTCTGCTGAGCAGGGAGCCCTGGATCCAGGACCCTGAGCTCATGACCTGAACTGAACCAAGCTGCTTAACTAATTGAGCCCCATAGGTACCCCAAATGCCCATATTTGGAAAATTTTCTTTTCAGTAATGCGATGTCATTTATGGAAAATTAATCATGTGCTTTTTCTTCTACTTTCCTCAGAACGTATCAGAATTTAACCCCAAATATTAATTTCATATACAGTGTCTCAGCATATTTTTCAACTTCCACAGTGTTTTTTTACTGAGAAATGAAGATATTTGTTTCTTCTGTCTCACAGCATTGAATTACAAGTTTACATTCAGTGCAGAAGGAATAATATATTTATAACATAATACATTTCTTTCAAGCTTAAGTTTTCAAAAAAAATTTATTTACAGCTTTTTATGATTGATTTTAATGGGAATTTTTTACGATGTTATAGTCCATGAAGACATGCCAATCAAATGCTTGTTTTTCATGGGTACATGGACACAGTTTTAAATTATGGTTATATGGAAGTTTTCCTTTTCTGTCATACATCAATATTTTATTTAGAATTTTGTGGGCTGAGTTTTGTCTTATTCTGGTTTGGTAATATACTAATAATGTGCTGCTTGTGTCTGGCTCATTACACAATATTAGCTAGGTGTAGATTTGGTGTTATCTGTGTATGTTGTTATAGGAAGAGAATTTTCAGCTCAGTATATTTCAAGACCATCGAACTATGCCTCAAAAAAGAATGACCTTTATTTTTTTTTTTTTCTGAAGATTTTATTTATTTCTTTGACAGATCACAAGTAGGCAGAGAGGCAGGCAGAGAGAGAAGGAGAAACAGGCTTCCCACTGAGCAGAGAACCGCATGTGGGGCTCGATCCCAGGACCCTGAGATCATGACCTGAGCTGAAGGCAGAGACTTAACCCACTGAGCCACCCAGGTGCCCCATGACCTTTATTCTTTTTGCTGGTAAATTTTGTGTGTCTTTGTCTTGTGTTTCTGTATCACACATACATACTGTGTGACCCCTACTTTTTGTCTCCTTGGTGAGTAGTCAGTGAATGTTGTACCATGTCTAGGTGAGTTGTCATCAGCATAGAATTTATTTTCCCATGTATTTGTGGGTGAATTTTTTTTTTTTTTAAAGATTTTATTTATTTATTTATTTGACAGAGAGAGATCACAAGCAGGCAGAGAGGCAGGCAGAGAGAGAGGAGGAAGCAGGCTCCCCACTGAGCAGAGAGCCCGATGTGGGCCTCAATCCCAGGACCCTGAGATCATGACCTGAGCCGAAGGCAGCGGCTTAACCCACTGAGCCACCCAGGCGCCCTTTGTGGGTGAATTTTTATTCTCTCTGCATGAGAGAAAGTCTGTGTTTTTTTTTTTTTTTTAAGATTTTATTTATTTATTTGACAGGCAGAGATCACAAGTAGGCAGAGAGGCAGGCAGAGAGAGAGAGAGAGAGGAGGAAGCAGGATCCCCACTGAGCAGAGAGCCCGACGTGGGGCTCGATCCCAGGACCCTGGGATCATGACCTGAGCCGAAGGCAGAGGCTTTAACCCACTGAGCCACCCAGGCGCCCCGAGAAAGTCTGTTTTGAATTCAAAGTAATTTTCAAACATTTTATACTTCTGTATTATGTTTTGGTATGAAATATGAAAGATGTATTTTATCTGTAATTGTAAGATGAATACCCAGCGTATGCCTTTGTACCTTTCTTATTGCCTTTTGTGTCTTCTGGGAGTATTTTCCTTTTTGTTACCTTAGAGATTCCTTAAAACAGCATTGTTGTAAAACAAACCATTTCAACCTCTGTGTCAGGTACATAGAAGACTCTTTCTCCTGTCTCTACCCCAGCACCCACTTTGTTACCAGTATCACACATTCTTTTTTTATGTTGCATACTTTATGACCTACATTAGTGATTTTTATACTTTTTTTAAGACTTTATTTGAGAGACAGAGATCACAAGTAGGCAGAGAGTCAGGCAGAGAGAGAGGGAGGAAATCAGGCTCCCTTCTGAGCAGAGAGCCTGATATGGCGCTAAATCCCAGGACCCTGAGATCATGACCTGAGCCGAAGGCAGAGGCTTATCTGAGCCACCCATGTGCCCCTGATTTTTATACTTTTTGGAAAACAAAGTTCTGTAGCAGAAATAAACGTGACTGGTATGTCATTACAACACCACAGGTTGGTGTAGTTGTCTACATATTTATGTTCAGCAGAGAGCTTTGTGTCCTCATGTGGTTGCAATTCCTGGGTAGAATCCTTTTATTTCCTCTAGAGAGGGCTCCTTTAATGGTTCTTTTAGGACAGATCTACTGGTAAATGTAGAGGGGTCTTTACTTGGGAATGTCTTCATTTCTACATCTGTGGAAAAGAATTTTCTCCTGTAAAGTATTCTTGGTGGTATTTTTTGATCTTTCAGTAGCTGAGTACATTATGCTGGCCCCATTCTTGTTGGGACTGCTGGGATCCCACTACTGCTCTTCTAGGAGCTCTTGCACAAGGTGAAGTGCATTTGCCATGCTGTTTCAGAAATCCATTTTCATTTGTGGTGTTTGATGTGTTAATTACAACATGTCATCCATCCTCCCATTCTTCGTATGTGGTCTGCTGTATATACCATAGTTTTATAAGGAAGTAATTTGAGGAAGTAAAACATTAAGGAGATCATAGGGAAAAGATATTCACTGTAGTGCACTGGGTTTATCAAGATAAACTTGTCTGGGGGCACAGTTGGTTGAGCAACTATGTGGCTCAGTTGGTTGAGTGACTGTCTTTGGCTCAGGTCATGATCCTAGAGTCCAGGGATCGAGTCCACATTGAGCTCCCTGCTCAGCAGGGAGTCTGCTTCTCCCACTGACCTCTCTCCTCTCATGCTTGCTCTCTCTCTCTCAAATAAATAAATAAAATCTTTAAAAAGGGGCGCCTGGGTGGCTCAAGGGTTTAAAGTCTCTGACTTTGGCTCAGGTCATGATCCCAGGGTTCTGGGATCGAGCCCCACATCGGGCTCTCTGCTCAGCAGGGAGCCTGCTTCCTCCTCTCTCTCTGCCTGCTCCTCTGCCTACTTGTGATCTCTGCCTGTCAAATAAATAAATAAAATATTTTTTAAAAATCTTAAAAAAAAATAAACTTGTCTGTGTAAGTGGATTATTTCTGATGAAAAGCTTGTTATTCAGTGGTTGACTCTGTTTGTTAGTAGACCTGAAAGGATTAAGGGGCAGATGTATCTCTAGAGAGTAGCTTAGAGTTCTCTAATTCCACTGTAAATGGTTGATAACAGGATCACGTGAGACCATATGTGTGTTTTAAATACAATGTTGTTAACACTGCACTGGAAGAAAAGCAAAAATCCATCACTGGGCAAAAGGATTAGTTTAGGCATTTGGCACTGGAAGTTGTGAGGACAGATAAAGCATGATGTTGGCGACAGTTTGAGAGGAAGGTAAGTGCTATGGAAATGAAATATGGTGAACTCTTGAAATGCAAACAGAGATCTGTTAGAGAGGTCCCTTTGGTCACTGCAAAGCCTTAGGGAGCTACTTATGATGAGCGAATGGGACAGAAATGCGTTCCTGGGAAATGTGGTTGTCTGGGATGTCCAGTGCTTTTCTCATGATGTAATGTATTCCCTGCTGGTCCTGAGGACCAGTTGTTATCAGATGACAGAGATAATTGTACTCTCTGAGGCCCAGATGTGTGGAGTACATGGAGAGGGGGTACTGGTTGATTTAAACATGGTGGGCATAGCTTAAAGTTGTCACATGACAATAGATGTTGAAGATGAGGAAGGTTGCTGGATACTGCTAGTGAGAACCAGCCAGGTGTGTGCTGTGGTTGCACGAATCTTTGATATCCCAGGAATATAACCCAACATAGGGTCTGATCCAGGTTAGATGGATGACCTTGTAAGCATAATGACCTGTGATTGGCAGGGTTCTCCCTCACTTCCACTCAGCCCCATGATGAATCTACTCCTGTGCTCTGATCTATGTGTCAGGCACTGATTCTTTGAGAAGTAAATCACTAATTAACCAGCAGTGATCATTTCTGCTTCAAAAGCCCTTCCCAATAGTTGGGAAAGCTGTCCCTGTGTTGTATCAGAGCCCATGCTGTCCCTACACTCCTCCTGATCTGAGTGAACAGAGGATTTTTTAAGTTTTATAACTGTGCTGATTTTAGGCAAAGTCAGTTTCCAGAAGGAAGCCTAAGTTGAAACAAGTAATTCCATAACCTGAAGCCACGGGTATTAGTAAAAATGCAGGGAAAACTTGAAATTTATGAACACCACAGCTTCAGTGGCTTCTGGTACAAAATCCAGCTTTACAGCCAGAAGCAGATTGCACGTGCATTTCTTGTGAAGGAGGGAGCCATTTCCATGAATATGGTGGTGCAGTGAATTGAAGAAGGAAAAATAAAAAGAGGTTCAGAGAAGAGTGACTGGCCAATATGGTTATACAGGGATACAGTTGGCTTGAAGGAAGAGTGATGGGAAGCGAAGGACTCCATGCTCACCTCTATGCTCTTCCCCCTTTTTAGGATCCTTTG
Source organism: Mustela lutreola (assembly GCF_030435805.1). Taxonomy (NCBI): domain Eukaryota; kingdom Metazoa; phylum Chordata; class Mammalia; order Carnivora; family Mustelidae; genus Mustela; species Mustela lutreola. The sequence goes on from NC_081305.1 coordinate 51,619,840, forward strand.
AAACTCCTTTAAAAAAAAAAAGAGAGAAAGAGAGAGAGAGAGAAAATTTATTTATTTATTTGACACAGAAAGGGATCACAAGAACACAGAGAGGCAGGTATTGAGAGGGGAAAGCAGGCTCCCTGCTGAGAAGAAAGCCCTATGCGGGGCTCAATCCCAGGACCCTGGGATCATGACCTGAGCCGAAGGCAGAGGCTTTAACCCACTGAGCCACCCAGGCACTCCCCCTTTGAAACGCTTCATCATAATTTAGTCCTGGAATTGTGAGCAAAGCATACATTGTCGATGTAGGATATCAGTGGTACATTTATGAAAAGTAGACTCTGAGACCCAATCCAAACATCTAAATCAGAATATGACTTTTAAGATCTTCAGTTCATTGTCATATCCATTAACACTGGAGAAGTACACATGTAGTTCACCTACATTCTTTCATTATTCTGCTGTTCCACTCTATTTGATAACTGTGTCTTGTATGCCTTAAATCAATATATGTGCTCTTCATTTCACAGATTATTTTGGGTATGGGTTATCCCATGACATCCACATAAAGTTACGGTGGATTTTGATCTTTATGCAAAAATGGCATTGGAATTTTGGTAGAGATTGCATTTTCTGTAGATCACTTCAAGATTTATTCTGTTTCAAGTTCCAGTGAAGGAACATAGATGTGTTTCTAGTTTATTCATTTCTTGATTCCTACACAGTACAGTATATTTTCTATAATTTCTGGTTTGACCTCTACCATTATGTTTAATTGGAAGCATTTTTATTGGGGGGTGGTGTTTGCTCTAAAAGTGTGATGTTTCAGTTTGGGGAATTGTTCTTTGTTGTATAGAAACAAAACTAATTTTTTTATGTTGATTTGTGTACCAGCTTTATAAAATACATATGAGTTTTAATAGGATTAAAACAATAAGGCTTGGGGCACCCGAGTGGCTCAGTGGTTTAAGGCCTCTGCCTTCTGCTCAGGTCATGATCTCAGGGTCCTGGGATCGAGCCCTGCATTGGGCTCTCTGCTCAGCGGGGAGCCTGCTTCCTCCTCTCTCTCTGCCTGGCTCTCTGCCTACTTGTGATCTCTGTCTGTCGAATAAATAATATCTTTAAAAAACAAACAAGCAAACAAACAAAAAACACTAAGGATTCCCAGTAGAAGCATGGGCAGTGGAGTAGGAGGATCCTAGACTCATGTGTCCTGTCATGAGCACCACTAGGCAACTGTCAGGTCATCCTAAATGACTGTCTAGTCACTCTTCAGTGACTAGACAAACTTCCTAAGTAAAAGGAGAGAAGAAGCCACATGGAAGATGTCAGATAGTGTGGAGACATGGTTTAGGGAGGAGAGGAGTATAGCATTGTGGAAGGCAGGGAGACCCAGGTGTGCAGTAGGTGTCATGACAGAGGAACACTCAGGGGATGCCTAAAGAGTTTTTCCCAGTGCCATTGGCTTGGAAAGGGAGAAGGGCTGAATTTTCTTAGTTCTTGGAACCAGCACATCTTAAATCCTGGAGTTTTAATGGGCAGCAGGTTTGGATGGGATAGAACCAGGAGTGCACTGGGGTGCTCTTGGAGAGAATGCTGACAAAGAACCTGGAGGCTCACAGCATGGAAACAGCCATCTGAAGAACACCTGGGGCACGTAGTCAGGACAGTATTCAGTAGTCTAGGAGCACATTCCTGAGGGGAAATATTCAGTGACATGTGGCTCCAAGAACATGGGCGTTGGATGGTACCATTTCCCTGTCCCATCCTGTAGCACAAAGACAATCCCCACTCAGTGAGGACACTGGCTGTCTGGCTTGCTTGCACCAGGCCTCATGCCCCTGTGATCTGAGGGGACTGCCCTTCTCAGTGAGGCTTATCTCAGGCTTAGCACGGTGAGCCCCTACCTACATCTTGTCTCCTGAGCAGGTATTTTGCAGGGCTGCACTCCTGGTGGAGTTGATGTCAGGTCTCCTTTCATAAGCAGACCAGAGCTCACCTAGTTCAAACTGGCCACATTCAGGCCAGGGACCAAACTGGCAAGGAGAGCCCTGCAGACCCCTGGCCTGAAGGATACAGCAGGAAACATCATTGGCTTTTCTATCACACAGAGGAAGGTAAAGACTTAGACAAAATGCCAAGATGAAAGAATTTATCCAAACAAAACCAGCAGATGAAACAAGAGCCAAGATGCAATGGAAACAGATCGTAGTAAGGAGCTTGATGACTACTGTACCTATCAATCACAAAGGATACTGAAAGTGTTAAGAAAAAAATAGGGTGAACTTTACCACAGAGATAAGAGTTAAAAAATAATTATGTGTGGGGCACCTCTGTGGCTCATGGGTTAAAGCCTCTCCCTTCAGCTCAGATTATGATCTCAGGGTCCTGGGATTGAGTACAGCATTGGGCTCTCTTCTCAGTAGGGGGCCTGTTTCTCCCTCTCCCTCTGCCTGCCTCTCTGTCTACATGCAATCGCTGTAAAATAAATAAATTAATTAAAAAAAATTAAATTAGGGACGCCTGGGTGGCTCAGTTGGTTAAGCAGCTGCCTTCGGCTCAGGTCATGATCCCAGCGTCCTGGGATCAAGTCCCACATCGGGCTCCTTGCTCAGTGGGGAGCCTGCTTCTCCCTCTGCCTCTGCCTGCCATTCTGTCTGCCTGTGCTCGCTCTCCCCCCCCCCCTCTCTCTGATAAATAAATAAAATCTTTAAAAAATTAAATTAAAAAATATTTGGGTGCTTGGTGGATCACTCAGGGAAGCCATTGACTCCTGATTTCTGCTCAGACCTTGATCTCAGGGTTCTGGGATTCAGGCTCAGTTAGTGTGATGCCTGCATGTGATTCCCTCTCCCTTCAGTTCCCACCTGAACTTTTATGATCCCGCCCTCAAATATATGCCTTTCTAAAAATCAAACATAGGTGAACAATGCAGTAAGCGAGATTAGAAACAGGTTTGACGTTAATTAAGAGGAGGCTGGAAGAAGCAGAAGAATGACTTTGTCATGTAGAAGGAAAAATAAAGGAAAATACTGAATCTGAACAAAGGGAGGGAGAAGAATCATGAAACACGGGATTTATTTAGCAAACTCATAGCTTCCATCAAAACTAGTGAGATTTCCAGGTCTTGGGCTTTTCTGTGCTGGGAGAGTATTGCTTCCAAATTCAACCCTCATGTTTCTTAATGATCTAAGATTTCCCATTTTTCTGGTTCAAGGTTAGTAAAAGTCACTTTTTTTTTTAAATTTTATTTATTTATTTGAAAGAGGGAGAGGTCAGAAGCAGGCAGAGAGGCAGGCAGAGAGTGGAGGGAAGCAGACTCCCCAGTGAGCAGAGAGCCCGATGCGGGGCTCAATCCCAGGACCCTAAGATCATGACCTGAGCCAAAGGCAGAGGCTTTAACCCACTGAGCCACCCAGGCGGCCCTAGTAATTCATTCTTAATAACTTGTCTATTTTTAGACATTCTGTTGTTGTTGTTTTCCTAAATTTCCCTTTTGTTATTATGTAATGGCTTATGGAGTTAAAGCATTGCCAGTTTTATTTTATTGATTGATATAGACATTACACTCAGTGTTCCATTAGTGTGAATCTGCTTTCTATTTTATTTTGGATTTTTATTTATTTTGTTCCTCTACTAAGTTTCATCAAAGTCTCTTCCTTTTTTAATTCTCCTGGTGGAAATTCAGTTGTTTATTCCAACATTTTCTAAACTCTGTATTGTATAAGATGAAAAAATTGGGAAATAGAAAGCCTAGTAGGGAAAAACTGGCAGAAATGAACAATACAAACAAGGACCAAAAACAGTAAAAAAATTAAAATGATGATATTTAGGGATTTCTAAGAAAATCGTGTCATGTGTGAACAGAGATAGTTTCAGTGTTTCTTTCTCAGTTTAGATTCCTTTACTCTATTTTTGGTTGCATAATTCTTCTGACTAGAGTATCCAGAAGTATATTCAAGGCAGTGATGGGGTCACTTCATTACCTGCTGATCATAGAGGAGAAGCTTGCAGACCATCCCTATTGAATAGTTTTCAGGTATTCATACATCTTGGCATTCATTAGTTGGAGTTTTCCTTCTCTCTCTACCTTGAGTTTTAACATGACATGTTGTTTAATTCCCCCATATTTGTATTCTGTCTCCCTTAATATGACCATATCATTTTTGACCTTCATTCTGTTAATGTGGAGTCTTGAATTTATGGTTTTCTGTATGTTGGAGCGCCCTTATTTCCTGGTCTGTTTCCATCTTGATCATCTTGTAAAAAGGGAAAATGTACTTTTGATTCAGTTTCCACTATTTTATTGTGGACTTCGAGTGAATATGCCTCACAGGCAGTGGTTTCTAAACTTTGTCATTTGTAGTGTCTTTGTCTCTTGGATGAGCTGATAATGCTGGTGCCACAGAGAGAGTGTTCTGCTAGTTTCTCTGATCATCACTCCTTGGAAATTTTTGAGATTTGCAGTCCTTTCTCTTTCAGTGTCTGTTTGAATATTCAGTGAACTCATCTGGCACACAATTTTTTTTGTTGGATTTTTTTTTCTTTCTTTTATTCCTCTTTCATTCATCTTCATATTTGTAGATCAGTTGAGATTTTTTTCTACTTTTCTGAGTGATGGAGTCTAAATTGGTTATACCTTTTTTAAAATCTATACTTGTTTTTTAGTATAAATTTGTGGGTACTGATTATCCATTATTGCCTCTTATAATTACTTTTATTTCTATGGTCAGTTATACTGTATCTGCTTTCACTTCTTCACCTCTCACTTTAGTTGGTCTTTTCCCTATTATTCTTTTTTTTTTTTTAAAGATTTTATTTATTTATTTGACAGAGATCACAAGTAGGCAGAGAGGCAGGCAGAGAGAGAGGGAGGGAAGCAGGCTCCCTGCTGGGCAGAGAGCCCCATGTGGGGCTTGATCCCAGGACCCTGGGATTATGACCTGAGTGGAAGGCAGAGGCTTTAACCCACTAAGCCACCCAGGTGCCCTTTCCCTATTACTCTTAATTTAGTTCATGGGCTGTCAATATTGTTGGTCTTTTCTGACAAACAACTCTTCCTGTGCTTGATATGTTCCTATTTTTACTGTACTCTAGTTGATTCATTTCAGTTTTCTGTTTCAATATTGGTCATTCTGCTAATTTTGAGCTCATGTGACCCTTTTCCTGATTGTTAGAAATACAGAGAAGTGATTTTTGCTACACAATGACCATACTGCAGAATTCCCTATTAGACTCTGTGCTCAGTACATTGTGTCAATGTTGTGTGACCATAAAGAAATGAAGTCATGATGATTCCTTCTCAGCCATCTTTCTGACATTGACTCACTTGATGCTTCTATTTAAGAAGTCTTCAGTATATTCTTCTGAATGTAGTAAGTACAGTGATTTTACTTTTATTTGGTATTTTTCAGCTGTATCTTCACATGACACCCAGAGTTTCCTGCTAAAGCAGAGCATAGAAGATTCTTTCCAGAAAATATCAGTGTACAGATACTAACATAGTGCTGTTGAGATTTTACACTTACATACAGACTGGGACAGTGATGGGGGGGGGATAGTGACAAGCATCAAAGAAATCCTGGACGATACACCCAAACCAAAGCCATGGTCCTTAATGAGAATCTCTGTGCCCCAAATGGTGAGGGATATAAAACGCTGTGGAAAACCTCCCTCTTTAAGTCAACTGTTTCTGCAGAGCAGTGTGTTTCTGTCAGCACAAGCTCCAATCAACTATTCAAACATAGCTATTTGTGGACAGACCATTTGGAATATTGGGAAAGTAACCTAGTCCATGCTGAGATTAATTATTTGAGCCATTTGAAACATAGGATTTGCCTGAAGAACAAAGTGCTCAGTGGGATCCATATGAGAGGGGCTTCACTCAGGAGTCAACCCTCTAGAATGACCAGAGGCTTTTCATTGGAGACAGAATTGCTCAATGCACTGAATCTGAGAAAACATTGAACCAGGGCACCAGTGTTCACCAATGTGTCAGGGCTAGGTTTGCAGAGATCCATTATGAATGTGATAAATGTGGGGAAGGCTTTCATCCAAGCTCTAACCTTAGTGTACATAATGGTCACCATTTGGGAGATGGCCCTCATAAATATAATGAATGTGGGAAGGCTTGTAACCAGTCCACCAGTGTTGGTGGTCATCAGAGAATTCATGAAGGAAAAAACCTAGTCAGATCTAATAAAGCAGGGACCATTTTTGCCAGTCATCAAGCCTAAATATAAGTAAGATAATTCCTAGGGGAAAGGAAGCTTACACTTTGAAGGAATGTGGAAATCCTTAGACTGCCACTCAACACTATCTCAATATCTGTGAATGCATACTGGAGAAAAAATACAAAAATGTGAAGAAGGGGGACGCCTGGGTGGCTCAGTTGGTTAAGCAGCTGCCTTCGGCTCAGGTCATGATCCCAGCGTCCTGGGATCGAGTCCCACATCGGGCTCCTTGCTCCGCAGGGAGCCTGCTTCTCCCTCTGCCTCTGCCTTCCACTCTGTCTGCCTGTGCTCGCTTTCACTCTCTCTCTCTCTGACAAATAAATAAAATCTTTAAAAAAAAAAAAAAAAAAAAAAAAAAAAATGTGAAGAAGGTGTTAAAACCTTTAAGGACTGTCCATCAATAAATGGACATAAACCTATACCAGAGAGGAATGTTATGAATGTCAGGAATGTGGCAAGACCTTTAACTGCACTTCACAGCTTATTCAACATCACAAAATTCATACTGGAGAGAAACCTTACCAATGTCAAGAATGTGGCAAGGCCTTTATTTACAGCTCAAGGCTTATGCAACATAACAGAATTCATACTGGAAAGAAAACATACCAATATCAAGACTGTGGCAAGGCCTTTTGCCAGAGCTCACATCTTAACAAACATCACAGGATTCATACTGGAGAGAAACCTTACAAATGTCAAGAATGTGGTAAGGGCTTTAACAAGAGCTCAGACCTTAGTCAACATTACAGAATTCATACTGGAGAGAAACCTTACCAATGTTATGAATGTGACAAGGCCTTTAACCACATCTCAAGCCTTTCTCAACATTACAGAATTCATACTGGAGAGAAACCCTACCAATGTCAAGAATATGGCAAGGCCTTTTCCCAGAGCTCAAGTTTTAGTGAACGTCACAGAATTCATACTGGAGAGAAACCTTTCCAGTGTCAGAAATGTGGCAAGAGGTTTAAAGTGAGCTCAGTACTTACTCAACATCACAGAATTCATACTGGAGAGAAACCTTACCAATGTACAGAATGAGGGAAGGCCTTTAATCAGAGGTCAAGCCTTAGTGAACATCAAAGAATTCATACCTGGGAGAAACCTTATCAATGTCAAAAATGTGGCAAGGCCTTTAACCATAGCTCAACCCTTACTCAACATCTCAGAATTCATACTGGAGAGAAACCTTACCAAAGTCAAGAATTTGGCCCTCAGACCTTCCTTGACATCACAGAATTCATGCTGGAGAGAAACTGTACAAATACTAAGAATGTGGCAAGGCCTTCACAGGCACTCAATCCTCACTAAACATCAGAAAATTCATACTAGATAGATAGCTTACCAGTGTACAGAATGTGAGAAAGGGGGCACCTGGGTGGCTCAGTTGGATAGGTGGCTGCTTTAGACCCTGTTCTTGATCCCAGGTTCCCAGGTTTGAGCACCGCAGGAAGCCTGCTTCTCCCTTTACCTCTGCCTGCCCCTCCTCCATACTTGTGCTCTCTCTCCATCTCTGTCAAATAAATAAATACAATCTTTAAAAAAGAAAAAAAGAATGTGAGAAAAATCAGTTAAGGAGTACTTACCCATTCATGCACATCAGAGAATTCATTTTGGACCATAACCTTGCAGAAATGACAAATGTGACAAGGCCTTTGTCCAGCATGCACACGTTTACTAAATAGAGAATTCATACTGGAATGACAGCCGATGAATAATGTGGCACACCCTCTAGCTGCGAACGACTGTTACTGGGCATCACAGAATTCGTACTGGAGAGAAAATTATGGATGTATGTGAGAAAATGCCTAAGGACTGTTCCCTCCTCACTCCATATCAGAGATTATATATAGGAGAGTTAGTGTACAAATACTAAGAATGTGTCTGTGGGGCACCTGCATGGCTCAGATGGTTGAGCAGCTGCCTTTGGCTCAGGCCATGATCACGGAGTTCTGGGATCGAGTCCTGCATTGGGCACCCAGCTCCACGGGGAGTCTGCCTCTCCCTCTGACTTTCTCCCCCTCTTGCTCTTTCTCACTGTCTCTCTCTCCAATGAATAAATAAAATTTTTAAAAAAATGTGTCTGACCTCTCACTGGACCTCTGAATTTATTAAAATCATACTGATCATATAGGAGTAAAGTGTGAAATGTAAAGGATGTGGCCAAGCATTTAACTGGAATTCAGTCCTTCCTCAGTATCTCAAAATGCATACTTGATTCAAACCCTTGCAACATAGTGAATGTGGGAAGACCTTCATTTCAGTATACATTGGAGTAAACACCAGAGAGAGCATGTAGGAAAGTTAATTGAAAGTTAGCATCATTTAGAAAACTAATTATTTGAACATCAAATGCCAATATATGTAAGAGAATCAAGCCAGTGGAATATATTAATCACTCTACTCAGACATTACTCTGTATGAACATAGTGATTATAAGGAAAAATCAAACTTAAACACTTAGAAAATGTATGTGGTATTCTGTTGAACAGATTTCGAGGGTGGACATTTACATACATATAAGGGATTTCAGTATTTTCTCATTCTTACGTTAACTGCATTTGAGATTTGTGACTAACAATATTAATCTATTTTCCTCTGAAATCACTCCCGAAAATTCCTCTGTTCCTCATGGGTGTGAAGGGCCATGTGGTTGATTGTTGCTACATCAAAGATATTAGATGTCCTGCTCCATTAAGTGGAATGCATGCATACCTAATTTTCCATGGAAGATGACCATATGATACACAATATATGAAGTATATCTCAGTGGAGATGGTGCTTACGGTTATAACACTGATGTAAGATTCCATGGAATAGGTGTTCAGAGCACACACTTCTGCAGGTATTGAAACTAAAGAACTTCCTCAATATTAGAAATACAAAGTTTTCCTGATTGTTTTTTAAGGAAAAAGAGGTTACCGTCCAGTAAACTACCAATGTATCTTCCTAAGTGCAATCGTTAGAGAGTATGACTGTAGAACATAATATATTTTCATTAATAAGACTTTTTTAACATATCGATATGGGTTTGTCATGAATTATGTGTTATCTGGCATCTAGTGTTCATCTGTCTCATTGAGGGTTGTAGGGAGATGATTGAGTCAATCACTTTTTTGATACTGGAGTAGAACTGTATACCTAGGAATCCATTTTCCCAGTGGTTTGAAGGTTTAAGGGATATGTGATTATATTTTCCCCTAGTCTGTGCTGTGACTTTCTCCTCATTGTGAATACAATGATATTACTGTGGGTATATTACTGAGGTATGTAACATAGAGATCTTGATGTTTTAGGTCACGTACTCCATGATGCTGCTATTGGGCATCGATTTTGTGTAGCCAGTAGTTTTGCATGGGTCTTGCACTGACAGGAGCCTTTTTCACTAGTGCATTCTCCATTCAGCATGCTGCAGGTCCCAAGTTAGTAGGATGTGTGATATGACATCTGCAGTCCAACCTGTGAGCCACCATCTCTCCTTTCTTCCAATGCTTTCCCTCCCGTGTGTCATAGAGAAGATCCCCTCTCCCCCAGGCCTTCCCTAAATCTGTTTTAGTCGGAATGGCATATTCTGGATTTAGACTTGGAACTCTATAGCACTGCACCATGGCCCCAAATGAAAGAACATGCCCTGCACCCTACACTGAATATTGTTTTGATGTGTCTATGAAGTACACATGCACATATGACCATGCTATGTGTGTCATAGGTACCCCATAGGAGAGAGAAATCTATCCCAATAGGAGTCATGTGGTATCCAGGAAAGACAGTATTTAAGATGAAAAATTAGCATGTAGAGGAGGACAACTGTCCTGAGTTGCCCAAGTGACTCCCTAGTTGTGATAAAAGAACTTCTGTTTTATGACCTACTTTTCTCCAGATCTCCAGTTGTATTTGCCCTCATTTTTCTTCCTCTCTACATAAGAACAAAACCATTCTCTTTTGCCTGTGGAGAGAGTGTCTTCAGAAAATGTTTCATTGAGATTAGACAGATGGAAAGCTGGTGGGTATTAAGACATTTTAGCATGGGGATGTGGGATGTGAATCAGTAAAATCCGAGGAAGGCACTATCCTTAGAGAAAAAGACAAGACCTATTAAAGGGAAATGTGAAGAACTCTTTCCGTGTTTGGAGGGACCCGGAGGTGGCTCCTTTTAGTCACTGCAAAGGCACATGAATACATGTAATGGGGACAAGAAATGGCAAGTGTGGGTTTCTCAGGAGTAGGGAGGTCCTGGTTTATCTTGATGATTTGATCAATCTCCTGTGTCTACCTGGGAATAATGCTGTTGGATGTCAGTGATTACTGTCCCCCGCCTAGATCCGTGACAAGGGATGGAAGAGGGGTTGCATAATGCAATCATGTGGGCAACTTTAAGACGTCACATGGTAGAATAGATGTTTGAGATGAAGAAGCCTTCTGGGCAGTGGATTAGGTCAGATCAGCAAGGCATGTGCTGTGGTTGCTCCCTCATTTCCCAGGTAGGTAACCCCAGTCAAGGTCAGATCCAGTGTGGTTCGTGATCCTTCAGGGAAGCTGCTGTATGGGACCTGCCTCCCTTTCCTCAGTGACATAATGGGTGTATTTCTAGGGGCATGTGGGTGGCTCTGTCATTGTCTGCCTTAGGCTCAGGTCATTAGCCCTGCATTGGGCTCTCTGTTCAGCCAGAAGCCTGCTTCTCCTTATCCCCCTTTCACTGTGTTCCCCCTTTCACTGTGTCTGTCTCTGTCAGAGACAGAATATTTTACTATATAAAATAGTAATATTTTAAACAGTATAAAGAAACTGGTGGAAACATTTATACTCTATTACTGTCTGCAAGAGCCCATCCCCTTCAGTGCTAAGCATACAACAACCTCCTTCAAACATGAACAGTGTAGCTTTTAGGGGGTCTGTGGGAGCAGTCAGTTAAGGGTCTCACTTTGGCTCAGGTCATGATGTCAGGTTCCCAGCACAGCCCTGCAGTGGGCTCCCTACCCAGTGGTGACTTAGTTTCTCTCTCTTCCTCTGCCCATCACTACACCCCACCATGAGTGCCTCTCTCTCTCTCTCTCAAATCAAATATTTTAAAAAGGAAAAAAAAAAGTGTAGCTCTTTCTGAGCAAAAGTCCCAACCATGTGCTACATGAGTAAACTTACTATATTGCACCATAAATCATCATAGAAGTTCTTCCTGATCACTGTGCTGAAGGATCCAGCAATTTTGTTATCCAGAAACCCAAGCTGGCTGCCATTCCTTTGAAAATGGAATATCTGCATTATTCAGGAGACGAGCCATTTGGAAAGAAGAAAGTCTCATGTTCAAAAATCAGCTCCAAAGATTTTGCCAGGCCTTCAGAGTTTTAAAGGAGCTTGAGGACAGTGAATCAATAGGAGGGAAGCAGGGCAGTCTAACACAGTTCATGATCGCCTGTGGACTTACTGTGCCTCCTACGGACATTACAGAGGTAATTGGAGGTTGCATATGGGTCCCCAGTGGTGTTTGTGCCAGAAAGGGAGATTACCAGTCCTTGGAAACAATGCATGATGTACAAAGAAGGGTTTAGTCCATCATTCATGGAAAGGTGCATGCAGAAATTTAAGGACTATTAAGTTGGCCCAAGAGGCCAAGGCAAGGTTTCAATTTAAGTTAGAAAACTGTATTCTACGGGTGCCTGGGTGGCTCAGTGGGTTAAAGCCTCTGCCTTTCGCCAAGGTCGTGATCCCAGAGTCCTGGGATAAAGCTCCACATCAGGCTCCCTCTTGTGCCTCTCTGCCTACCTGTGATTTCTGTCTGTCAAATTAAGAAAATATGTTTTAAAAATGAGTGATTTCCCCCCTATTTTATCTATTGTCCCCTTTTCTCCTCTTTGTGCTGACTGTGATATTATTATGGATATATTACAGATTTTGTAGAGGTATTATTGACATTTTAGATCATGCACTCCATGATACTGCTACTTAGCATTCATTTTGCGTAGCCAGTAGTATGGTAGGGTCCATGAACAGACACCTGTCCTTCCACCAGCCTGTTTCCCAGACAACTCTCTGCAGAATCCCAAGGTAATGTAACCTCTGATACAACAACCCCAATCTACCCTTGTGAGTAACCCTCTCTCCTTTTTTCCCAATGCTTTCCCTTCCTGTGTCCCTTAGAGAAGACTCCCACAGAGCTGACCTGGACCTGTTTTAGCTTCAGTGGCCTAATCTGAAGTTCATCCTTGGACTCTAAAGCACTGAATCATGGGCTCTAAAAAGCTATGTTCCCCGCTTCCTTTGTGGGGGTGTTCCTTTGATGTGTCTGTGAAATTCACATGCCTATGACAGTGCTGGCTGTGGATTTAGAAAAATAATTTCCGCTTGTTTTATTTCCTAGTTACCTCCTGATTTGCATTTGTATTTTTCTTCACTTTACTTTCCAGCTGCATAGGCATCAGAGCCATTCTTTTTTTCCCAAGTTGTGGTGAGAGTGTTCTCCAAAAAGTTAATTGAGATTAGAGAGATGGACAGCCACTGGATATTAATTCAGATATTTAGCCCTAGGAGGTGGGATGTGAATCTAAGTAAAATTTGGTGAGAAAGAGGTAAGACCTATTAAACATGAAGAACTCCTTCCCGTGTGAGGAGGGAACTGAAGTTGCCTCCCTTTAGTCACTGCAAAGGCAAAGGCAGCTGTTGCTTTTCTCATCTGATGAGTACGTGTTATAGGAAAAGGAATTGCCAAATACATGGGTTTCTGAGGAGTAGGGAAGTCCTGCTTTATTCTCATGATTTCATTGCATTCCTGTGTGTAACTGAGACCAGATGGCCTTAGATGACAGTGATGACTGTGATCACCCAGGTTTGCCTCAGTGTCAATGAATGGAAAGGGAGGTGTATTGGATGGTGCAGTCAGTTGGGCATAGCTTTACAATGTCAAGTGGTAGAGTAGCTGTTGGAGGTGGAGTTTCCTTCTGGACAGTGGGATAGGCAGCATCAGCAAGGCACGTCCTGTGGATGAACACAAGCACTACTCAGGGATAAAACCCCAGTCAAGATATGATCCATTGTACATCAGTGGCCTTTCAGGGAAGCAGCTGCACTGCTGTGTGGGGCCTTCCTTTCTAGTCAGTACCATGATAAGTATGGGCTCTGGTTCTGGCTCTGTCCATGGTGGTGTTTTGCTAGAGAAGTAGTTCAGCAGTGAGACACAATGAGCATTTCTACTTCAAACAGTCTAACCCATTTGGTCACTGACTACTGAATGAATAAATAATGTTTAGTATGTATGTACAACGGGATATTAGCATGGAAATGAATGAAATCCTGCCACTTGCAACAACGTGAATGGAACTAGAGAGTATAATGCTATGTGAAATAAGCCAAAGAAAGACAAATGCTGTATCATATCACTCATAGGTAGATTTCAACCAACAAAAAAGTGTTCAGTGAGAAAGAAAAAAAGAAAAGGAAAAGCAATAAAAGGAACAGACTCTTGTAGAGAGCAAGCTGATGGAAGCCAGAGTCTGGGTGGGTATGCAGATGTATTAAATTATGTACAGACATTAAGGAGTACAACTGTGATGAGCGTGAGTTTTGTATGGAATTGCACAGCTGCTATTGTACTGCTGGAATGTTTTCTTAGTTTCTTGTGTAGCATACAGTCATTCCACAATTGCATACATCAGAGCTCATCAGGACAGGTGCACTCCTTAACCCCTTCCCCGCACACACCGTCCCTCTGCCCACTTTCTCTCAAATAAATAAAATCTTCAAAATAAATAAAAATGAGGGCACCTGGGTGGCTCAGTGGGTTAAAGCCTCTGCCTTCAGCTCAGGTCATGATCCCAGGGCCCTGGGATCAAGCCCCACATTGGGCTCTCTGCTCAGCGGGGAGCCTGCTTCCCTTCCTCTCTCTCTGCCTGCCTCTCTGCCTACTTGTGATCTCTGTCTGTCAAATAAATAAATAAATAAATAAACAAATAAATAAATAAAAATGAACGTGTAGCTCATTCTAAGTGTGAGTCCTAGCCATGTGCTTCTTCAATAAACTTACTAAGTTGCACCATATAACCTGGCAAGAATTCTTTCTTACCATTGTGAAGTATCCCACAATTTTGTTAAAAAAAAAAGCCAGGGATGCCTCGGTGGCTCAGTCAGTTAAGCGGCTGCCTTCTGCTCTGGTCATGATCCCAGCATCCTGGGATCGAGTCCCACATTGGGCTCAGCAGAAAGCCTGCTTTTCCCTCTGCCTCTGCCTGTGCTATTCTCTCCAACAAATAAATAAAATCTTTATTTAAAAAACAAAAAAAAAAGCCATTTGCTATTCCTTCAAAAAGCTAGTGCAGAAGGCATGATGTGAGTGTTGTGTTTTTTTTTTTTTTTAAGATTTTATTTATTTATTTGACAGAGATCACAATTAGGCAGAGAGGCAGGTGGGGGGGGGGACAGGCTTCCTGCTGAGCAGAGAGTCCAATGAGCGACTCCATCCTGGACCCTGAAATCATGGCCTGAGCCAAAGGCAGAGGCTTAACCCACTGAGCCACCCAGGCACCCCAAGGCATGAGTTTTGATTGAAAAGGAACATTAGGGGTGCCTGGGTGGCCCAGTCACTGAGTGTCTGCCTTTGGCTCAGGTCATAATCCCAGGGTCCTGGGGATGAGCCCTACATGGGCTCCCTGCTAGGCAGGAAGTCTGCTTCTCCCTCTCCTACTCCCCCTGCTTGTGTTACTTCTCTCTCTATCAAATAAATAAATAAAATCATAAAAGAAAGGAAAAAAGAAGAGAAAAAAAAATATTCGCTTCATTGGGAGGCCAGCCAGTTGGAAAAAGACAGACACATGTCCAAAAAGCAACTCCAAGGACTCCTACAGGCCTGCAGATTTTAAAGGAAAGTTGTGCAGAGAAAAAGCAGGAGAGGAGCAAGCAGGACAGTCGGTAACACTTCTGGATAGGCTACAGACTCACTGGTGCCTCCTACTGACATTATGGATGTGCCTGGAGGTTGTGTGTGGGTGGCCTGGGGGGAGGTTCTGCAATAAGGTTTGGTAACCAGTCTTTGTAGGAAACAATGCATGATGTATAGGTTTACAAAGAAGAGTCTAGTTCATCACTCACACAGGATAAAGGTGCACGCTGAACTTACAGTCTACTCAGTTGGCCAGAGGGGTCAGTGCTCGACTTCTCTATAAGTTAAAGAAATGTCCTATAGTTTTATTACGGCTGCAAATGGAAATTATTTCCTTCTATGGTGAGTAGGAAATTATTCCCTTCTGTTGATGAGAAGAAGGCAAACTGGGAGCAAAGCATATGCTGATCCCCCTGTAACCCCTCTAACCCCCACTCCCAGGTGGGATAGTGATATTCCTCAGGCACTCCTGACTGCCCTAAGGCTAAGGGAAGGAAAAACAAATAGCTAATTTAACACAGGTGACAGTCCACAAGACCACTGAGTTTCAGAGGGAAACTCCCAACTCTCTTAATGTTAATACTTTAGTAGATGGAAAGACAACCTTAACTTGACAATGGCAGAGCCCAGAGTATTTTGTAGGTCCTCTTTAGCATATGAAAGTTCTTTTGAAAACCTATCTTCCTTTCCCTTATCTCAACTCCAAGTGCTTGGGCTCCTTTTGCCTTTGGGTCTTGCCCCTCCCTGGGGGGGGGGTTAATAAGACCATCATTTTTCACCAAAAACCTTTCAAGAATTCTTGCCCATGGGCTCTCGACCTCACCCCACCAATTCTCACCTACATTCCAAAACTCCATCAGAACCAGTCCCCGACTGAATTAAAGCCTAACTGGTAACCATTTCCTAGGAAAGTTGATTGTAAAGACTACATGTGTTTGAATGTCTCTTAGATCATGGTGGATTTCTGTCTTTACTGCTTTCTATGTCCTCTACTAACTACTTAAATTACAAAATTGGGTAATTTCCCATTGTAAAAATTTTCTAGTGTTTTCCATGGATTAAAAATCACAGGGCAATAATGCAGCCTTCAGGGCATGAGCGGCAAGGCATGGTATTTCCATCCATTCAACTGGTGTCCACTCACCAGGCACACTTCTGTAGGCTAGGATATGATGGCGTAGGGCAGTGACACCTGTATCCTTTCTACCTAGACTTTTTTTTTTTTTTAAAGATTTTATTTATTTATTTGTCAAGGATAGAGGGAGAGAGAGCGAGCGAGCACAGGCAGACAGAGAGGCAGGCAAGAGGCAGGGAGAAGCAGGCTCCCTGCCGAGCAAGGAGCCTGATGTGGGACTCGATCCCAGGACGCTGAGATCATGACCTGAGCTGAAGGCAGCCTCTTAACCAACTGAGCCACCCAGGCGTTCCCCTACCTAGACTTTTATGGCTGGAATGCCTCTGTGGTAAGGCAGAATGGTAATCAATTGTGATTTTTGTTTGAGGGACACCATGTATTGCTTTTGACACATGGACACTCTGACATATCCTGCGTGGGACACCATCTGGGAGTCGGGGGATCTTGTTAAGGGGCCTCCTCTACTTCTCTAGGAGCATGGTGTTAGTCCCTAAGGACTCTCCCATGGGATACTTTTAAACCACTAGAAACCATGTGGGTTGCAAAATTTAAGAAAAGTACTGCATGGACTTAGTAGGATCTATCAGTTAGATCTCTTTGCAGGAAACTCAGAAAATACATGTAAGTACTCTGGCCCATCCCAGGCTTTCAGGGCTCTAAATCAGGGCATGAACCTAAAGGTCTCTTGCATAACATGTTTGATCATAAGCAGAACAGTAAACTTCCCCCTGACCTGCTGGATGGTAATTCTCTAAGTAGGCCTCCTCCAAATAAACCCAGGTTATGGGAGGAAGGGGGCTCTGACTCTCTCTCTCACTGTTCCTCCTCCTAATAGATGTGGGGGCTTCTCCCTCACTCATGGCCCATTTTAACGGCTCTGAATGGAGCCAGCTGTGGTTGGTCTTCCTCAGGATGGGACATCTTAATGACATTCCCAAACAACTGCTGAAGCGCCCTTTGGTTTGGGGAAATTCCCTGTCATCTCTGGCCTGTCATGGACTGCCTAATTCCCCTTGTTGGTGGAAAATGCACGGCGCTTGATCCTCTGGCCAAGTGGATGATCTTGAGAACTGGAAACCCTCTCTCTGCTTTCTGGGAGCACTTCCCCTCCTCTTCCTCCCATTTCTGCACCACCTTGGGTGGGGCCTGCATTACTGGCTCCTCTACTGGCCTCCCTGCCTCCAGCACTATTGGTTCCTCCTCCTCCTCCTTGTGAGGAGCAAAGAAGACCACCCCGTGGACTTGGCACTGCGCGGTTCAGATTTCCCACCAGTGTTCCAGGTAAAAATCGGCAATGGGGAGGTACTTTGTTGGTTTAATTAAGATAGACATGTCTTTAAGGTTATTGGCATTAAATGTGAAACTTTTATCCTATTGGGTTTTGCTAAAGGTCAAATAAGCTCATGCTATACATATTCTGTTGCAGTTTGGTGGCAAAAGGATGCCTTGAAATGATGGTTAACCTTGTCTGTTGCAAAGTTTTCATGGGCCATTGTTAAGAAAGCTTTCAGTCTGGTAACCTGAAACTTTAGTTTTGCTTAGATGATAAATGGGATCGAATTCAGTGGACATCTAGTTTTATTTCAAATGAGATAAAATAGTAAAGCATTGAGTACTGAATGTAGGTCTGTGCTTTTGACTTTTTTTTTTCTTTTAAAGACTTACTTGCCACGCAGAGACACAGTGAGAGAGGGAACACAAGTGGGGTGGGGATTGGGAGAGTTAGAAAGGGAGAGGCAAGTGTCCCAGCGAGCAGGGAGCCCAATTTGGGGCTCCATCCCAGGACCCTGGGATCACAACCAGACTCAAAGGTTAAAGACAGCCACCCAGGTGCCCCTGTGCTTTTGACTTCTTACTGCAAAGGAACAAAGAATATTTGACTCTGTCAGTAAACATTCTTTGTGCTTAACTGATTCATAAATTTGCCATCCAAAGAGTTCTGGTGTAACAGTTCATTGTTGATTACTACTCAATCTTCGCTGGAGACTAAGGTTTTGAAAAGCTAAATGCTGCTAAATGTAATTAAGAGTGATAGAAATAAGAAAAGTAACTCTATGCATAAGGAAGATTAGGGAATCT
The DNA here is from genome assembly GCF_030435805.1 of Mustela lutreola. Taxonomy (NCBI): domain Eukaryota; kingdom Metazoa; phylum Chordata; class Mammalia; order Carnivora; family Mustelidae; genus Mustela; species Mustela lutreola. The sequence goes on from NC_081305.1 coordinate 51,638,135, forward strand.
GAATACATTTTTCTTGAAGGCAGAAGAAGGTACTTTTATCCTGTTTTTTTTTTTTTTTTAACATTTTATTTATTTGACAGAGAGATCACAAATAGGCAGAGAAGAAGGCAGCGAGAGTGGGGGGAAGGACTCTTCCTGCAGGACTCAATCCCAGGACTCTGAGATCATGACATGAGCCAAAGGAAGAGGCTTAACCCACTGAGCCATCCAGGTGCCCTGGTACTTTTGTCTTAAACTGGTTCTTTAGAGAAAAGTGACCTGGGAAAAATCTGAATGCAAAGGAAAAATTGTAGAAGGTTTTGAAAGGAAATCTTTGGAAAGGAATTTTACGTGTGGTCAGGACAGACTAAGACTGAAATGCATGGCTTTTAAAATACATTAGTATAAGATTAAATGTGTGTTTTCCTTCTGTTAAAAAAGACAAAATTTTCTTGGATTATTATTCTGCTCTTTTTTTTTTTTTAAAGATTTTATTTCTTTATTTGACAGACAGAGATCACAGGTAGGCAGAGAGGCAGGCAGAGAGAGAGTGAGAGAGGGAAGCAGGCTCCCTACTGAGCAGAGAGCCTGATATGGGACTGGATCCCAGGATGCTGAGATCATGACCTGAGCCAAAGGCAGAGGCTTAACCCACTGAGCCACCCAGGGGCCCTATTATTCTGCTCTTGATGCGAAAATGTGAACAGTTGTTTTTGTCTTTCCCCATCTGGAAAAAAGTTTATCAGTTTTGCCTTTATCAGGTATTTAAGGATACCTAATCCTATTTAGGCCAGTGCTTGAAAACTTTTTAAGGTTTTAACAAACTCCTCCAAGATTTAAATTCTAAACAAAGTCTTGTTGACTAACTAGGCTTGTTTGCTTGGTGTGTTACCTCTGGTATAAGGTCATCACCACTTGATACTATGATTACTACTGAAATGTTGTGTCACAGAAGGAACGATTTCCTTGTTAATTATGATAATGAACTCTTATCAGATCATTAACAGTGTCCACTTCTGAGTTCTTGTCATTTCTAATTGTTGCTATTCTCTTGCAAAATAAGTTTCTTCTGCAAAGAGGTTCATATAAAGGACTTTTAGGACAAATACAGGTATTCTGTATCTGTAAGGTCACAACTGAAATGGGCAAGCATTTCCAGACCTAACTAAAAAAACTTCATTCAAATTAAATAAGAATTAGTAATATGGGGCTACATACCACAGCCAACTCCCTCAGTGTGTTGGAAACCTTGTTTCCAAAATACCTGGGTGGCTTAAGCTATCTGTAACCACCTTGCCACATGAAAGTATATAATGAGCCACTTCTCATGACCCCAGGGCAGCTCTTTCTGCCCACAGGTTCTGTCTTCTGACTTTAATAAAACCTCATTTTTGCACCAGATACAGATTAAGAATTTTTTCTTGGCCATCGTTTTTGAGCCCTAATGTCTTTTCTACAGAGAGATGATACCCAACATTAAACTTTTAAGATCATAGAAAGTTGCCCCAACGGATTGGCAAACCATTGTTGGATATGCATTTCCTATTCCCTGCGAATATATGTCCCCTGTTTGAAATTCTATATCCTCCCTCCTCGTCCTGTCACAGTGGCACAGAAGCTCCAGCCACCTGTCTCTAGCTTCATGTCCTTCGGCTTCCCATAATTAAGATTTTTTTTTTTTTTTTTTTTTTTTTTTTAGTTTCCTTAACTGTCTTACATAGCTTTCATTATTAACAGCTCAAAAAACTCAGAATGGAGCTAGAAAACCAAGTTTTCCTCTCCTAAATTCACTTCTGTTGTATGACCCGACCTCCACATTTTAGACCCCAAATCTAATGTGAACACGGAGCTGGGGATCAAGAGGAACAGCAGCTTCATCGCTTCGCCGGCGAAGGAGACCTCAGCAGGTCAGGCCGGCAAACCTGCAGCGCATCCGGAGGAAGGGGCTGGAGCTTGTAGGGCAATAGAGAATGTCACCAGTCTCCACAGGAATTTTGTCTATGCTTCCCGCCCTGTTCACCATGTTGTCAGGGCGGAACCAGGTTCCTGAAACAAAGATGGGCTGAGAAGGGGAGAGGAGGGGAGGTTTGGAGAGGAGAGGCAAAGTGTCATTTAGTTTGAGATCGAGTCTCCCTGAAGCATTAATGCAGCCATTTTCATTTCTGTTCAGCTTGATGTTCTGAAGTGGTTTCCATTTCAGTCACCAGGACAGCTGTAGGAAGACCACTTCATATGTTCCAGTGAGAAACTTTTTGGTATTTTTTTAGAATGGGTAAAATAACAAAAAAAGGCTAAAAGATGAGATTTCATGGAGAATGTTGAGGAATCCGAATTCTCCTATATTGCTGATGGTATGGTAAAAGTACATTCAGTTTGGAATACTACTTTGGAGTTATATATGAAAATAAATATTTACAAAATAAGGGGAGCATTTTGTCCCCCTAAAATATATCTTTGGCCTAAGGATTATATTATGCTGGTATTTTAAAGGAAGGGTAAAGGAAAAGCTCTGAAACCCAGAATGTTTCCCTTTGTGAGACTTTGCATTGATAAGGGAAGACATCACTTGTAAGGGTGCCTCCCTCTGTGTGGCAGAAAGATGGAGGAGGTGTCAGTCTCCAGACTGATCACTGGAGAAGCCATGGAGATAAATGTGGTCACATCCAGTCTTGGTTTTCCTGCTTTGCTTGCTCTTTTTCCCAGCTGCTTCTCAATAGCATCACTGTGGAGACCAAGAAAAACAAGACTGTACCCACCTCGGGTCTAGCCCTGAGGTAAGTACAGCCATCTTGACAAAGCAAAAGCTGGCTCCTTGCACCCCCTCTCCACCTGCTCCGCTCCCCTCGACAGTATGTGTGAACAAAAGCTTAACTTGCAGAAATCACAATCCTGCAAGACCAGAGTCTCCGTCGGTTTACAAATGTCCTAGAGATTTACAACAAAGAAAGTTAAGTTTATTCTAAGCCTAAATCTCTCTAACAAGGACGCTTGATAAGAGGAATGTGGCATTCCACTGATGAAGTCCTAGAACCTAAGTCAGGTTCGGTGGGGTGAGTTTCGGAGCCGACGGCTAAGAAAGAATTCTTAGACATCTCTGGTGCAAAAAGGTGGTTTATTAAAGCACGGGGACAGGACCCATGGGCAGGCGGAGATGCAGCTGCCCCGGGTTGTGAGGGATGGCAGGTTCCGTACCCAGCGGTTGGGGGAAGGTGAGGGGAAGGAAGGTTTCAACGGAGTTTTCATATGCTAAAGAGGGCCTACAAGGTGCGAGGATTCCTGAGGCCTACTGGAGGCCTTGCCCTTGTGGATTGATCAATGTCTTTAGGCCACCATTAACATAAAGATAGTTGGGAGACTTTTTGGTGTGATGTCATAATCCTGCTATCAATCGTCTTTGTTAGTGAGATTTAGGACATTTGTAAGCCAAGGGAGACTCCTGTCTTGCAGGATTGTGATCTCTGCAAGTTAACTATTTGCTTATTGTTCATGGCTGCCTGAGGAATGTTAAACATATGACTGAGGGGGAGCCGATGGAGAGGGGGTGCAAGGTGCTAGCTTTTGCTTTGTCTTTAGTCAGCCTCGTGCTCCCTCATCACCACCATGAAACTCCCAGTTGTCTTCCTGTTAGTGCCTCATTATAGAGGAAAATGGCCTTGGCTTGATAATATTGAGGCCTCCAATATCCTGACAGTCTTCTTTACCCTGATAGCCCTTCTGAACATCCCCTTTGTCCTCACCCACCACCGAGTCCACCCCTACTCTGCCTTTAAAAACTCTGGAACTGGTTCAGCGTCCAAGTCCCTACTCGGCTGTGTGGGGTATACTTGGGCCCAAGCTTAAGCATGTCAAATAATCCCTCGTGCAATTGCATCGGTGTCCTTGGTGGTCTCTCAGATGTGAATACTCGGGCATAACAATCACCGGTGCAGTTTCAAGAAGGATCTTACCTGCTGCCCCTCCCCCTCACATTCTACCCATCCATTTGGTGGAAACAGCAGTGTAGTGTTACTTAAGGGCTGCAGGAGTCCTCAGTGAGGCCAGGAGGTGGGGTTATTTCCTTAAATTTTTAATTTTTTTTCTGAGAGTGGAGAGCAGGCTTTGGTCCACGGGGAGGTAGCCAGGTCTCTGCTGCGTGAGTCTGGAAAGGTCAGGCCCATGGAGCACCCTGTTCCTTGGCTGAAGCTGAATTTGTGGGCATTTGGGGGGAGGCAAGGCCCCCTGAAAGCTGAGAAGGAAAAGCCAAAGATTAGTCTCGCGGTAGGAGCTCATTTGAATAGCTCCTGACACAAAGGACAAGGAATTTGAGTCATTTCTGCGTTTCAGTGTCCTGCCTTCAGGGAAGCAGTTTTGATAAGAGAAATCCGTGTTCTCAGGAGGCTGACCCTTCCAGCAGGGAATCCTAATTCTACCCCGGGCCCATTCCGGGTACCCCCCCCCGCTCCCCCCCCCCCCCGCTGTCCTGCCGGCCATGACCGTGAGAATGGCACAGATGAGGAAGTAAAAGTGCTAAAGCTCCCCTCTTTGTGCCCAGGGCTCAGACCCTGGGAGAACGGTCACCCTCCTCTGTGCCCGCTGGTGTTAAGTTAACTCCAATCCGCAAGGTCTCCGAGGGCTGCAAAGTTCCTCAGCCAGGATCCAGCCCGGTCCTAGAACAGTTTCCAGAAGGGCAAGCTCTGTTGGTGGCTTTAAGGGCATTTTCTCCTGATGCTGCTGTGATTTCTCCGCAGATACCTTGTGGGAAAGAAATCCAGAGGACGAAGGGAAAGGAGAAATGACCAGTTCTCAGGTAAGCCTGGTGTCCCAGGAGAGGCCGTGTCATGTTTTCCTCCTGAAATTCCTCGCTTTTAGAAATTGCAAATGTTAGTTCCTGTAGTTCTGATGTTTCTCCCTTCTGTTTTCACCTGATCTGAAGATCTTTCCAGAAATGATCCTCAAGGCCAGGTCTTCAGAACCCTTCTCCCCTGTATCCCGGAGCCTTCTCTCCTAAGTCTCCAACCTGCCTTACAATAGGACAGCAGCAGCTGTCACTGGGAGTTAAAGTCCTGAAAGCACTGAAAATAGTGTCTGAGTGATAGACACACGTGGGCGGGGGGCTTCAGTCTGAGATTCCTGCTGCTGCTGAGGTCTGGTCCGGGGGATCAGTGAGGGAAAACCTTTCTCCTTTAGGCCCCGTGTGCTTGCTTTTCTCAGCGCTGTGTAGCCCAGGGCTCAGGAAATCAAGAAATAACCTCAATAAATTTGTGTCCAGAATAACTCTAGATGTTCTCTGAGAGAAAGTGTGGGAAGGGGGAGTTCTTGAGACTTGCTCTTTAGAATGTGAAGTAGGTATTTTATGTAAAATACACTAGACTGGAAACTGGGGGTTCAGTCAGTTAAGCCTCAAGACTGTTGATTTTCCCCCCGGGCCACAATCTCAGGGTTCTGGTGATGAAGTTCTTGAACCTAGATGAGGTTTAGTGGGGTGAGGTTCGGAGCCGATGGCTAAGAAAGAATTCTTAAGACGTCTTTGGTGCAAAAAGGTGGTTTATTAGAGCACAGGGATAGGACCCATGGGCAGACGGAGATGCTGCGCCGGGTTGTGAGGGATGGCAGGTTATATACCCTGCGGTTGGGGGAAGGTGAGGTAAAGGAATTTTGGAAGCAAGGTCTCCAGGACCTTGAGGGGCTAGCTATTGTAGGGAGAAAGGTTATTCATTACTAGTAGTAAAAATCTTCTTGTGAGACCCTTTAGATGTGTATCAGTGGGCCATATGCTTGGGAATGATTCTTGACTTGCTCTTGAACTAGAAATATAGTTTCACATTTCTCCTATCAAGTGTCCTTGTAGGTGAGATTTGGGTTTAGAAGAAATTTAACTTTATTTAGGGCTTGAGGAACTGAGTTATTGGCCTCTGGAAATTGTGCTATTGTTAGATAGCTTCTTTGTTGTAAATATCTAGGACATTGGTAAACTAAGGGAGACTCCTGTCTTGCAGGACTGTGATCTCTGCAAGTTAACTATATGTTTTTCTTTTAGGGCAGCCAGAGGTGCCTGAGGAATGTCACACATATTACTGAGGGGAGCGGGCAGAGAGAGGGTGCAAGGTGCCAGCTATTGCTTTGTCCTCAGCCAGCCTCCTGCTCCCTCATCACTGGGATGAGCTCTTTCTTTGGCTGCAGGCTCAGCTGGGAACCCCCTTGAGATTCTGTTCCTCTCCCTGGCCCTTGCACTAAAGTGTAAATGAATCTGTAATTAAGATTATGCTGCCTCATAGGGGACATGGAGAGGCTCTTGTCTAAATGTGGTGTCTCTGCTGGTCAGGTGGGGGCCCCCAAACCCGGGTCCATGATTGGGGTGGAGGAAGTCACGTGGGCTTGAAGAGTTCACCTGAGGCAGAACCACGCTCTTTGCAGTTCACAGAATATCCTGCAGGAGGCAGGTGGCAGAGGATAGAGAGGCTCTGTGCAAGGAGCAGTGGGTGTGGTGGGGGCTCTTTTTAGTGCGGGAAGGTGAGGAGTTAGGGGGCTCATGGAAGTTTCCCCCTTCTGGGCACTGTCCCTGGTTGTCAGTAGTTCACTGGTTAGTTTGGGCCTGTGGCTCCTTTGAGGTGAGACCCCAATGGGCCTGTCTGGGTTCAGCAAGGGGGTCACTGTGGCTCACTCTCCATGCCTTTCCTTAAGTCCCCTTGCCTCAAAGCAGCTCCTACAGAAACTGTAGGTGATTGAACTGTATATATATCCTCTATTTTCATAATGAGATTCCTATTTCGAATTCCTGTTTCCAGACCACAAAAAAAAAGTACCAGTGATGGTGTGTCCTTGGTTGTGCCTTGGCACCGAGATCATTTTCTTTCCTATGCTTGGTGTGAACTGGATTTATTGTCTCGCTGCTCTTTGCAAGATCACTCCCCTGCTATGTTCACAATTTCTCTCCCAGTCATTTGTAGGGAACGTGGATGTACTTAGCAGTACGCAGAGATCATCACAGTTCAACTGGAAATGCCATTGTCTGAGTTTCTCTTGTTTGTAGCTTTTTTCTTTTTTTAAGAATTATTATTTGAGAGAGAGAGGCTGAGAGTGCACATGAGCAGTGGTAGAGGGGGACAGGGAGGAGTAGACTCCCCGCAGAGTGGGGAGAACAATGTGGAGTTCCATCCCAGGTCCCTGGAAATGGGACCTGAGCTGAAGGTGGATGCTTTAACCAAGTGCCCTTGATCGTGGATTCTGAGAAAAACTAAGTCAAAAGAGGTGTGGATAACATTAAATTTCCTTCCACTTGGCACCATTGATAAATACCTGAGTAGGGAGAGTAGGACATTTTTCCTGGAATTCACAACTGCCTTCACATATGTTCATGTTTAATTAGAGGAGAAAAGCAACCTTAGCTTCTCAGTAACCAGAGTTCCAGGATTCTGAGAGTCCTACTTAACATAAGAAAATCCTTTTGGAATCTTCTTTATCTCTTTCCCCCAAATGCATGTTGGCCATCATCCTTCATGCATGGCCCCCACTGATACAGATCTGCAGGGTCCTCCATCCAAGGTTTCACTCAACAGTAGTCACTTACTACTTACTAGTAGTAAGTAGTCACTTACACTAGTCACTTACTACTACTCATCATCACACCAGCTGGGTACTCAAGGTCCTGGAACCTTGCTTTCAGCTTCCTTCATGATGGCTACACTCCTAAGCCACTCACCATTTTAGTGCAGACTGAGTTCCAGCTCACACTCCAGTGCAGCACCTCTGATGCATGGGGTTTGTGCCTGTGCATCATCAGGAAGACCACAGCTTTGACACCAAAGACATCTCAGGAATTGTTTCTTCATCATTCACTCCCGCACCTCAAGATTTCACATCAGAAATATCTCATGATTCCTTCTGGAACATTGGTTCTTCTCCTGCATGCCAGCAGTGTTCACTGGACAAGGAGCGCTCTCACCTCTCTGTAGTTGGTAGGGTTGACTTCTCGGAGTAGAGGTTGTCAATCAGTCCTGCCCTCTGTCTCCTGGGTTTTTCTTTTATTCCACATTCATGTCCTGGAGCAGGGAAAGTCAGGTCTTGGGTTTAGCTGGTGACATTAACTCCCACTTTCATACTAGGGACCATCGTGAAGTGTGTCAATGGCCACTTGGTGACTGTGGTATTTATTGCAGGGACAGCTGACCTTCAAGGATGTGGCCATAGAACTCTCTCAGGAGGAGTGGGGATGCCTGACCCACACTCAGCGGCAACTGTACAGGGATGTGATGTTGGAGAACTACGGACACCTCTGCTTCTTGGGTGAGGAACACTCCTTCTAGATTCCCCAAACCACACTCTGGGTTTTCTGCTTCCTGTGAAGATTGTCTTTTGGACCATTTCTGTTTGAATAACTGGAATTCAGATCCAGACAGAGAGGGGAGTGAGGAGGGGTTTGAGAAAAGCCATCATCATGTGTCCTTTTCATCTTTAGCTTCTCAAGGTAATACCCCCACTTCTGTAGATGAGTTGCAATTCTAAACACTTAGTGGCAGAGAATGGTGCTGCTCACATGTTAAACTGAAATTTCCCCTTCTTACTATGTCTATTGCTTGGAAGTGCAGGTCAGGTTGTGAACATTGGAAATGCCTCCTCTGTGTTCTAAAGGGACTGTTGGGCAACAGCTTTTGGAAATCATTTTCTAGAATTGTACAATATCCTCTCTTCTGTGCTGAACACAATCCTGATGGAAAGTTAGAATCTCTGGCGATACTCATTTTCCTTTTCTCTCATAAACAGGTCTCAATGTGTCAAAGCCAGACCTGATCACTTTTTTGGAGCAAGAGAAGCAGCTCTGGGATATGAAGAGAAAGGAAACCAAAGGCTTCCATCCAGGTAGGTGAGGATAAATGAGGCAGATGACAGAAGGGAGGCCCAAGTCTGAAGGAGGAACATAGACCTTAAGCTATGGTGCCACTAGCTGTCCTTGAATGAAAATCAGTTGGAGACATGCCTGGTTTTATTTCTCTCATGCTCCCAGAGGGTCATCTACTCTCCCACATTATCAAGTTCTTGCATCCTATAGGGATTCTCCTTCAGCTCCAGTGATGGTCTGCCACATCCACAGGAAGGGCCAGGAGACTCTCCTTGGAGGGGGAAGGCCCCCCCCCCCCCAGTCTGAGAGCTTCTCCATTGCTTTGAGGGCCCTGGGGAAAGCATCATGTTTCTGAGGACCCGTATGGTATGGCCTTTGTCAGTTCTGGCTTTCATCATGAGACAAGTAGGTCAGGGTAATTGTATACACACTGGGTTTTGGTGCAGAAATTCCAAGAATACTGGAGACAGATTTCTAATGTTTTCTGGCTTATGCTTTCTAATGTTATGAAGGCTTTAATCTTATTCTTATAAAACTGACATTTTGTAACTGCATCAGATAACAAGCCACCTCCCTAAAATGAGACAATGTGCAGTTCTATTTCCCCTCTCTGTGTTCATTCCTCAGTGGTGAAATAATGCAATGTCTCTGTTTCCTAGCTGCCTCACATAAAGAATGTTATTGGGGAACTAGCACATTTAGAACTCAGTACTTGGAACCTTTAAGAAAGTCTCACTTACTATGTAAGTCAAAAAAGGATAAACTTTATGCTTTTTGCCAATAAAATTATGTGTATTTGATTGTGTTTGTGTATCATTCATACATGCTCTGATTCCTACTGTTAATTTTTCTCCCTGGGGAGTGGTGAGTGAATGTTATACTATGTCTAGGTGAGTTGTCATCAACATAGAATTAATTTCATCATGTATTTGTGGGTGAATTGTTTTCTTTCAGCATGAGAGAAAAGAGTTTGTGGAATTAAAAGTAACTTAGAGGTAAAACAACGCTTTTGAATCTCAATATTGTAATTGCACACAAAACACTTCTTCTTGTCTCCACCCCTGCACCCACTTTGTTAACCGATGTCACAAATTCTAATATTTATGTTGTGTAGTTTATGACGTACATGAACGATTTTTATACTTCTTTAAAGACAAAATTTTGTGGCAGAAATAAATGTGACCTAGGTAATTCCAACACTACAGGTTTGTATAACTGTCTAAATACTTATGTTTAGTGGAGAACTTTAGGATCCCATCTGGTTCAGTTTCTGGGTAGAATCCTTTTATTTCATTGAGAGAGCGTTCCTTCAATGGTTCTTGTAGGACAGGTCTACTGGTAAATGTAGAGGGGTCTTTACTTGGGAATGTCTTCATTTTTACATCTGTGGAAAAAGAGTTCTGCCTGGTAAAGTATTCTTGGTGGTATTTTTCAATCTTCTAGTAGCTGAGTGAGTACATTATGCCGGCCCCATTCTTGTTGGGACTGCTGGGAATCCCACACTGCTTTTCTAGGAGCTCTTCACAAAGTGAAGTGCATTTGTCATGCTGTTTCAAAAGTCTCTTTTCATCTTTGATATTTGATGGATTAATTATAATTCATCACTGGCTCATTTCTTGACATTTATGCTACTTAGAATTTAGCAAGCTTGAATTGTCTATTGTTTCCACATAGGTCACCCTCATCTCCTTATGGGGTCCCCTTAATGTGCATATTGGATCACTCGTCGGTGTCCCACGAGTCCCTCAGACTTTTCCACCTATTTCTTTGGTCCCCTCCGTAGTGAATTTAGAAAAAGTGTTTTTAAGAGTTCTGATTCTTTCTTCCGCTTCATCAAGTCTGTTGCTGATCCCTTAGTGTATTTTTAAATTCAGTAATTGTACTCTGGGGCTCTCAGTTTCTGGTTCCTGGATGTTACACTTTTTGTCTCTCTGGGTTTACATTTTGGTCATGATTCGTTTTCCGGATAACACTTGGTTACCTGTTGTCTTCTCTTTTTCCTCCATGTGGATTTTTATCATTATAATTTGAGGTGCTTGCAGTTTGTTGTTGCTGTTGTTTTGGTCTGGTTTGCTCTGGTTTTGGTTTAGTTTGGTGGTGTTTGTTTGTTTGTTTGTTTTGCAATGTATGGGTCTTTATTAACTTAGGGCCAGTTTTGGAGATTTATTTTGTTCCTCTGATTGGAACATAGTTTTCTTTTTCTTTGAATGTGTTGTGATCTTGGAGTAGTATTTAGGAAATTAAAAAAAAAAAAAGTCTAAGGGCCTAGGATTATAGACTTGTTTTCTTCAGGAGAACACTAATAATAGCAGTTCTGGGTTCTGTCACACATGTCCCAGGCATTTGTCAAGTCTGCGTTCCTGTTATTTCCCAGTTTCAGGAAGAGGTGTTACTACTTTAGAATGAGTGATCCCTATCCCTGACTCTCTCTTTGCCTTCAGCTCTGTTGTCTCTTCCTTGTTTGAGCAGGAGCTCACCTGTCTGAGTAGCCTCCACACTGCCTCTACAGGTGCCCTGATTCCCTCTCTGTTTCCTGTGTCAGGCATGTGAAAAGGAGTCAGGTTTAGTAATGAATAAAGGAAATGTGTGTTGTGTATGTTGTGTGTTGTGCATGTTGTGTATGTGTGTCCAGACAGTAACATGACCACAAGCACCGAGGGTTTCTGAGAGTGACTTCTGTGGGGATAACTCAGGGTTGACCTGTGACTTGGTTCCTGCAGAGGTTGTGCAAATTGTCCTGGGTCAGAATCACCAGGAGCACTTGTAAATCTTGGATCGCTGTGCCCAGGCTTACATTACTGTGTCAGTAGCTCTGGGGGCAGCCACCAACCTTTCCTTTCTTACCCCATCTCAGGTGGCTGTGTAGGGAATAGACCTTGAGAACCTGTATCTTGGGACACATTCATAGTAGTGTTCTTCAGGAAAAGTAGTAGCCCATGTGTAATGTAGTGAGATACACAGGTGTGTAGTCTTGGTTCTCCAGTCATGAAAGTGGACTGATGTGTGTTGGGCCTTTCCTGTGTTGTACCTTGGATGCCTGACCTTTGTGTCTACTTCTGAGTATTCAACTAGGAAACCACTCTGGCTGCCTATGTGTGGTGTGGGCTGGAATGTTCACTTTGAAGTGTCCGTTCATGGAGGCTGTTCTGTGTGAGGACCGCTGAGTGAACCATTGAGTGTCAAAGAGAAAAGGAACAATCCAAACATGGGTCACCTTCTAGAAGGGCATATGTACTGTGTGCTTCCTGTTCCTGTGTAGGGCACCCAGATTCAAACCCTGACTTGACCAATAGTGAGAGGTTCCCTATACCTTCCTTTATCCATGTGATTTCTTTGTGTTAGCAGACAATAGTATTACCACTGAACCATAAACTCTAGAACATTGAATACATTAATAGCAGATACAGCATCAGTAACTGTGAGACAGACATTGTATGCACTGTGCAGAAGAATGTGTCAGATAATAGTGAATTTTTTTTTTAATTTCTCTTGATCTTAGGAAAAATTTTTTTAAACCATACCACAGAGATGGAATCCCTTGTGTTTCTCTGAACACATCATTATATTTAAAATTTTAGCCAGAAATGTATTAGAAATTAACATATTCTGTGGTTTCTTTCGTGATTGAGCTTTTCTATTTTTATTTCCCCTCTTGGCTAATAAAGTGAAATGTATTCTTAAAATTTGTATTATGCTTTTCATTTCCCTACACAAATCATTTTAAGATTTTGTTTCTTTATTTGAGAGAGGGGGAGAATAAATACAAGTTAGGGGAGGGCCAGAGGCAGAGAGACAAGCAGACTCCCCACTGAGCAGGGATCCCAGGCAGGGCTCTTACCCAAAACCCTGTACCAGGACCCAGTTTTTAGTCAGAAGCTTAACTGAATGAGCCACCCAGGCTTCCCTACACAAGTCATGTCTTGATATAGATTCTCGTGGCCATGATCTTGTATCAGACTTCTCTGTTGTTTTATCTTTATGTCTTCCCCCTCTAGTGGTGTTAGCAGTCTCCCAGGACCGCACACCCAATGTCAGTTGTGATGTCAAAGATCTTCCATGGGCCTCTGTGCTCAGATCAATGATTATTTCTCTTTTCCCATAAAAGACCTGCCTCCAGGAGCTGGGCAGTTGCCATAAGCTTTGTGGTGCAGGCTGTGCCTGCAGTCATGGCAACCTGATAGATGTTGTACCACTGTCGCTCTTTACTTCACTGGAAATAGGATAAGTTCTACAGCTTTTATTGCCAGACAGGGGAGCTTAGGCAACTCACTGGAGATTCCCTGTAATGTAGTCTGACTCACACTGACAGCCTTGGGTGAAAGATTTCTGACATGACATTGAATGCACACTTCTTTGTTAGGTTGACAGAGTGGCCAGTGATGTGTCCCTGATGGCACAGTGTGCATCTTGGGGGTCTTCCAGACCTTCACAAGTGGCCCTATGGCTAATTATTGGAAGCATCTTAAAGTCAAACCTTCCAGATACATTGACTTTGTGATCTACACTGCATTTGACTTTATATCACTGCCAGGTGAGCAGCAAAAGATCATGAAGGAAAATGTATTGGTTGCTGTTGTGGATACCTGCCCCGAATCATACATTCATATATATGCCTTCTACAGTCTTGTCACTATTCCTTGAAGTCATGTAGTGATGTCATGATCTGCGCGAGCATTTCCTTGGTTGATGTTTTAGTAATACTTGTCATTCCACACATTTGTGTATAAAAAGCTTGGGAATATAATGAACGCATCTGACTCTTGGGTAGAGGACAGATGAGTTTATTGTACAGGAAAACATGTTTCTTTCTGTGACAAAGGACTAGGTAGATATATTGGATGTTCCTTGATGATACTAGGGTTTCCTATGCTCAGAGTCTCATAGAAGTGACTCAAACCCACCTCATGTGCAGTGTCTCCCGGTATCAGTTGCGGGTGCACAAATGGCCAGTGGAATTAGTGTGATGAAGACCTTTATGATGTTTGCTGAGTCACAAGTCATAAGATGCTTAGACTTTGATCTGGGAACCTTTTGTCATCTGCCAGGATTGGGAAATGGTTACAGGCCACCTGGTCAGTTTAGAATGTGTGTCATCTTGGGCTTTTCATATTCTTGGGATTATCCATGGACTTTACTCAAAACAAAACATATTCATGAGTGTGTTTCTTGTTTGTTCATTTACATTTACATTACATTACATTTGGGATACATTTACATTACATCAATTACATTACATTTGGGATAGAACAAGGAGGGCACTGGGGTACTCCTGGAGAGAATGCTAGCAAACAACCTGGGGGCTCACAGCATGGAAATAGCCATCTGAAGAACACCTGGGGTGCACAGTGGGGAGAATATTCAGTAGTCTAGGAGCACATTCCTGAGAGGAAACATTCAGTGATATGTGGCTCCCAGAATATGGGAGTTGGATGACACCATTTCCCTCTCCCATCCTGTAGCATAAAGCAGAGCCCCACTCAGGGAGGACACTGGATGGCTGCTTTGTTTGCACCAGGCCCCACCCCCCTGTGATCTGAGGGGACTGTTTCAGTGAGGCTTGTCTCAGGCTCAGCAAGGTCAGCCCCTGCCCAAATCAGGTCTCCTGATAAAGGATTCTGCAGGGCGACAGTCCTGGTGGAGTTGATGTCAGGTCTTCTTTCACAAGCAGAGCAGAGCTCACCTAGTTCAAACTGGCCACATTCAGGCCAGGGACCAAACACTGCCCATAGCAGGCAAGGAGAGCCCCAGCAGACCCCTTGCCTGAAGGATACAAAGGAGACATTGTTGAGTTTTCTAATAGACAGAAGAAGTTAGAGAGTTAGACAAAAGCCAAGATGAAAGGATTTATCCCAAACCTAGAAGGTAAGGCCAGGGCCAGAGAAGCAATGGAAACAGTAGTAAGGAGCTTGATGGAGAATTTAAGGCAGCAATCCTAAGGATACTCAAGGAGTTGAGAAAATAGTGAGAACTTGACTACAGGGATAAGAGTTAAAAAAAAAAAAAAAAGTTGGTTGTCTGGGTGGTTTACTCTGTTAAACCCCAGGCTATTGGTTTCTCAGGGTCCTGGAATCCAGGCTCAAGTCTGCCTCTGCACTCAGTGTGATGCATTCATGTAATTTCATCTCTCTCTAGCTCCCACCCAAACTCTTACGGCCCCCATCCCCCAGTATATGTCTTTTTAAAAATCAAACTAAGGTGAACAATGCAATAAGCTAGATTAGAAATAGGTTTGATGTTAAGAGAAGGCTGGAAGAAAAAGAAGAATGACTTTGTCACATAAAAGGCAAAATGAAGGGAAATACTGAATTGAAACCAAAGGAGGGAAAAGAATCATGCAACATGGGATTAAAAAAAAAAATTATTTATTTGACAGACTGATCATAAGCAGGCAGAGAGAGAGGTGGGAAAGCAGGCTCCCTGCCGAGCAGAGAGCTCTATGCAGGGCTCAATCCCAGGACCTTGGGATCATGAGCTGAGCCAAAAGTCAGAGGCTTAACCCACTGAGACACCCAGGTTCCCCTAACACAAGATTTATTTAAGGAGCTCATTGACACCATTGAAATTAGTAAGATTCCCAGGTCTAGGGCTTTTCTGTGCTTGAAGAGTATTTCTTCTAAATTCAACCCTCATGCTTCTTACTGGTCTAAGATAATTTCCAAATTCTTTGGTTCAAGGTTAGTAATTCATTCTTAATAATTTGTCTTTTTTAGGCATTATCTTTCTTTTGTTCTAAATTACCCTAATGTTTTTGTTTTTGTTTTTTTATGATTTTGTTTATTTTGGGTGCCTGAGCGGCTCAGTGGGTTAAAGTATCTGCCTTCAGCTCAGGTCATGATCCCTGGGTCCTGGGTTCGAGTTTCACATTGGGCTCTCTGCTCGGCAGGGAGCATGCTTCCCCCTCTCTCTCTCTGCCTGCCTCACTGCCTACTTGTGATCTCTGTTAAATAAATAAATAAAATCTTTATAAGACATAAAAATATTTTGTTTATTTGACAGAGACCTAGCAGGAGAGGGAACATAGGTACGGGGAATGGGAGATGGAAAAACAGGTTTCCTGCTGATCTTGGAACCTGAGCAGGTCTGGATCCCCATATGGGGACTCCATCCCATGACCATGGGATCCTTGACCTGAGCTGAAGGCAGAGGCACCCTGTATTTGTTATTATATAGTAGTTTGTGGGATTTAGAGTTTTACCACTTTTATTTTTGATCAAAATGGGCATTACTTTCGGTGTTCCTGTTAGTATTAATGTGCTATTTATTTCAGATTTTTCTTTGTAGTTTTCATTCCTATACTAAGTTTCTTTTAAAAAATATTTTATTTATCTGACAGAGAGATCATAAGTAGGCAGAGAGAGGGGGGAAGCATGCTCCCTGCCGAATAGAGAGACTAATGCGGGACTCTATCCCAGGACCCAGGGATCATGACCTGAGCTGAAGTCAGAGTCTTAACCCATTGAGCCACCCAGGCATTCCTCTCTACTAACTTTCATCTAATTGTTTCCTCTTTTAGTTCTTCTGGTAGAAATTAAGTTGCTTGTTCCAACATTTTTGTTACCTGTATTGTATAACATAACAAAAATGAAAAGCAAAGTGTACTCAGGAAACTGGCAGAAATAAACAAATAATGACCAAAAACAGTAAAAAAATTAAGGTGAATTTTACGGATTTCTGTAATCATGCCATGTGTGAACAGAGATAGATTTTACTGTTTCTTGTTTAGTTTAGATTCCTTTACTATATTTATGGTTGCATAATTGTTCTGAATAGAGAATCCAGTACTCAACTCAAAGGCAGTGGTGGGGTCAATTCATTATCTGCTGATCATAGAGGAGAAGCTTGCAGACTGTCCCTACTGAATAGGTTTCAGCTTTTCATACATCTGCGGCATTCATTAGGTTGGGGTTTCCTTCGTTCTCTAGGTTTAGTGTTTTTAGCATGACATGCTGTCCAATACTCCCATATTTGTATTCTGTCTCCCTTAATATGATCATGTCATTTTTGCCCTTTGTTTTGTTAATGTGGAGTCTTGAATTTATGGTTTTCTGTATGTTGGAGCACCCTTAATTCCAGATCCGATTCCCACTTGATGATCTTGTAAAAAGGGAAAATGTGCTGTTGATTGAGATTGCTATTTATTGTGGGCTATGAGTGAATATTCATCACAGACTGTAGTTTGTAAACTTTGTTGTTTGTAGTGTCTTTGTCTGGCTTTCAAGAGCTGGTAATGCTGGTATCACAGAGAGAGTGTTCTACTAGTTCTCTGATTGTCACTCCTTGGAAATGTTTGAGGAGATTTGCAGTCCTTTCTCAGTATCTATTTGAATATCCAGTGAATTCATTTGGCACACAATTTTTGTTTGTTGGATTTTTTTCTTTTTTTCCTCTTTCCTTCTGGTTTGTGGTTATAGATCAGTTTTGGTTTTTGTTTGTTTGTTTGTTTGTTTGTCTTCTGAATGCTAGAGTCTAAATTGTTCATACTTTTTTTTTTTTTTTTACATTCATACTCCTCTTTTGGTGTGAGTTTGTGGTCCCCGATTATCCATTGTTGCCTCTTATTTGATTCCTACAGTCAGTTATGCTCTCCTTTTGCCTTTTCACATCTCGTTTTAGTTGCACTTTTCTTTATTCTATATTTAGTTCATGGGCTATCCATGTTGTTGATCTTTCTGAAAAACAACTCTTCCTGTGGTTGATACATTCCTATCTTTACTATAGTTGGTTCATTTCAGTTTTCTGTTTCAATATCCACCGTTCTGCTAATTTTGAGCTCATGTGACCCTTTTCCTGATTGTTAGAGATACAGGAAATTGATTTGTCCTACACCATGATGATACCACAGAATTGTCTATTAGACTCAGTGCTCAGTACATTGTGTGCCATGTTGTGTGTCCATGGAGAAATGAAGTCCTGATGACTCCTTCTCAGCCATCTTTCTGACTTTGTCTGATTGACTTGATGCCTCTGTATTAGAAGTCATCAGTATATTCTTCCGAATGTAGTAAGTGCAATGGTTTTACTTTTATTTGGTATCTTTCAGCTGTATCTTCATATGACACTCAGAGTTTCCTGCTGAAGCAGAGCATACAAGGTTCTTTCCAAAACCCATCAGTGCACAGATACAAAGATAGTGCTGTTGATATTTTACACTTATATAGAGACTGGGACAATGATGGGGAGAGTGACGAGCATCGAAGATTTCAGAGAAGACAAATCCAATCCAGGTCAACTGCCTTTCATGAGAATCTCACTGCCCCAAATGGTGAAGCATATAAATGTCTGTGGAAATCTTCCATTTTGAAGTCCACAGTTTCTGCAGGGCAGAATGTTTCTGTCAGCACAAGCTCCAGTCAGATACTCCATCATAGTGATTTGTGGACAGACCATTCAACACATCTGGAGAGTGACCTAGTCCATGCTGAGAATAATGATTTGAGCCATTTGGAAGATAGGACTGGCCTGACCTTAAATCAGAGATTCAGAAATAAAAAACCAAGTTCTCAGTGGGATCCATTGGATAGGGGCTTCACCGAGGAGTTGAACCTACAGTATGACCAGAGGCTTCTCACCAGAGACAGAGTTGCTCAGTGCACTGAATCTGAGAAAACATTGAACCAGGGCTCCCATGCTCACAAATGTGTCAGGACTAGGTTTGTGAAGAACCATTATGAATGTGACAAATGTGGGGAAGGCTTTCATCCAAGCTCTAACCTCAGTATGTATATTCCTTTCAGGAGACAGTCCTCACAAGGATAATGAATGTGGGCAAGCTCATAACCAGTCCTCCAGTGTTGCTGATCATCAGAGAATTTATGAGGGAAAAAGCCCTTTCACATCTAATAAACCACGGACCATGTTTAGTCAGTCATCAAGACCAAATAGAAACAAAATAATTCCTAGGGGCAAGAAAATTTGTATTTCTAAGGAATGTTGTAAATCCTTTGACTGGCACTCGACATTATCTCAGTTCCCGCAAATATGCAAAATATCTAAATGCAAGGAATGTGGTAAAACTTATAAGGACCCTTCATCAGTAAAGGGACATAAGCCAATCCATACTGGAGTGAAACAGTACAAATGGGCAAAGAGTGTGAAAGCGTCTACATTGTCCTCCACCCTTACTGGAAGTCACCAAACTCATACTGGAGAGAAACGTTACCAATGTGCAGTATGTGGCAAGACCTTTAAGTGGTGCTGCGACCTTACTCAGCATCACCGAGCTCATAGTGGAGAGAAACCTTACCAATGTGACGTATGTGGCAAGGCCTTTAAGTGGCGTTCAGACGTTACTCGACATCACCGAGTTCATACTGGAGAGAAACCTTACCAATGTCAAGAATGTGGTAAGGCCTTTCACCGGAGCTCAGGGCTTAGCCAACATCACATAATTCATACTGGAGAGAAACCTTACCAATGTCAAGAATGTGGCAAGACCTTTATGTGGCCTTCCGAGCTTACTCAACATCACCGAATCCATACTGGAGAGAAACCTTACCAATGTCAAGAATGTGGCAAGGCCTTTCACCGGAGCTCATTGCTTACTGTGCATCACAGAATTCATACTGGAGAGAAACCTTACAAATGTAAGGAATGTGGTAAGGCCTTTAGCCAAACTTCAGCCCTTACTCAACATCACCGAATTCATACTGCCGAGAAGCCTTACCAATGTCAAGAATGCGGGAAGGCCTTTAGCCGGCCTTCACACCTTACTCAACATCACCAAATTCATACTGGAGAGAGTCCTTACCAATGCCAAGAATGTGGCAAAGCCTTTAACAAGCGCTCACACCTTGATCAGCATCACAGAATTCATACTGGAGAGAAACCTTATAAATGTAAGGAATGTGGCAAGGCCTTTTCATTGCAATCAAACCTTCTTAAGCATCACAGAACTCCTACTGGAGAGAAACATTACAAATGCGAAGAATGTGGCAAGGCCTTTTACCGGCGCTCACACTTGAGTAACCATCATAGAAGTCATACTGGCAAGAAACTTTAAAAATGTAAAGACTAGGACTAAGGATTGTAAAACCCTTACATCACAGACCTTGCATCGGATATAACTAGAGAATAACTATACACATGTAAAAAAGTCCACCCTCTCTCTCCCTGAAACTCACAACATCGTAGTTATCATATGGGAGCAACATGGTAAAATGTGATGAATGTGGTGAGACCTTTAATTGGAATTCAGTCTAGACTCAATATCCCAAAATGGATTCTAGATTTAAATCCTAGAAACATGATGATTGTGGAAAGACCCTCATTTTAATTTACATGTTCGCAAACACAGAAAGTGCTAAAGAAGGTAAATTGATTCATACAAATAATTAGAAAATTCTCTGAACATCTAATGACAATAAATGTCACAGATATCAAGTAAAAGGAGTGTATCAGTCCCTCTATTCAGACAGTACTCGTTAGTCCAAGGAAAAAGATCAAGTTAAACACTTGGAAAATGCATATGCTGTTACATTGGAAAGATTCAGTGGGGGAGTTTTTACAAGGGTACAATTTGTTTCGATGTGCATTTTGTTATATTGTGCCTTTTTTGAGGTTTGTGACCAACAAATATTAATTTATTTTATTCTCAAATCACTTCTGGAGATTGACTTAACTCGTACTGGGTGTATGAATCCGTGAGCCTGATTTTTGCTCCGTCAACGGCATTCGATGCCCTGCTGCATCCAGGGGGACTCACGCATCCCAAATTTTCCTTGGAAGATGAGAACTGTGTAATACACAACATGAACGAAGAAAATCTAAACGGAGATACTGCTTAGGCTTATAGCATTGATGTAAGTTGCCGTGAAATAGGTGTACAGAACAATATTTTTCTCCATTTACTAAAACTAAAGAGGGGTATTGGTGATGCACTCATGTGGGCATAGCTTTCAAAAGTCACATGGTAGAGTAGCTGTTGGCCGTGAAGAAGCCTTCTGGACACTGGGGTAGGCAGGATCAGCAAGGTGTGTGCTGTGGTTGAAGTCAAGCACTGCTCTCCCAGGGATAAAAGCCCAATCAAGATTTGAGCCACTGTACATAGGGGACCATTCAGGGAAGCTGCTGCAGTGCATCGGGAACATCCTGTCTGTACTCGGTGCCATGTTCAGTACAATCCCCCGCTCTGGCTCTGTCTGCCATAGTTTTGGAATATAAGTGAGCTTCAGTGGGGTGGGGTCTGGAGCTGATGACAAAAAAAAAAAAAAAAATTCCTGAGGCATCTTTGGTGCAAAATGTTGGTTTATTAAAGCATGAGGACAGGGAAGGGCAGTTGCTGCCACCAGGGTCCTAAGGGGTAAGCTGGTTTTACACTATGGGGTTGGGAAAAGGTGAGGAATAAGAAAGCTTTCAAAATGATTTCCTTTTTTTTTTTTTTTTTTTTTTAAGATTTTATTCATTTATTTGACACAAAGAGATCACAAGTAGACAGAGAGCCAGACAGAGAGAGAGGGGGAAGCAGTCTCCCTGCTGAGCAGAGAGTCCGATGCGGGGCTCCATTCCAGGACCCTGGGATCATGACCTGAGCTGAAGCCAGAGGCTTTAACCCACTGAATCACCCAGGCTCCCCCATCTCTATTTCTTGCAATGCCTTCCCTCCCATGATCCATAGATAAGACTCCCCCTCCCCCAGACCTTCCCTAAATCTATTTTAATCGGAATGGCATATTCTGGACTTGGACTTGGGACTCAGACTTGGGACTCTCTAGCACGGCACCATGGCCCCAAATGAAAGCATGTGCCCCATGTCTTACACTGAGTGGTATTTTGATGTGTCTATGAGGTACACATGTGCATATGACCATGCTGTGTGTGTCATAGATACCCCATAAGAAAGAGAAATCTATCCCAATAGGAGTCATGTGGTAGCCCAGGGAAGAGACAGAAAATATTCAAGATGAAGAATTAGCATGTAGAGGAGGAGAAGTGTCCTGAGTTTCCCTAGTGACTCCCTAGATGTAGAAGTTATCTCCAGATCTCCAGTTGTATTTTCCCTCATTTTTCTTTCCAGCTACGTAGGCACCACAACCATTCTTTCTTGCCTGTCCTATGGAGAGAGTGTCCTCAGAAAATGCTTCATTGAGATTAGACAGATGGAAAGCCAATGGGTATTAATTCCAATATGAATCATGTGAGATGTGAATCTAAGTAAAATTTGAGGAAGGTACCATCCTTCAAGAGAAAGACAAGACCTATTGAAAGGAAATGTGAGGAACTCTTTCCCATGTGGGGAGGGACCTGGAGGTGGCTCCTTTTAGTCACTGCAAAGACACAGGCAGCTCTTGCTGGTGTCATCTGATGAATACATGTAATGGGGAAAAGAAATGGAAAATGCAGGTTTCTCAGGAGTAGGAAAGTCCTCTTTTATCTTGTCAATTTGATTGACCTCCTGTGTCTTCCTAAGGACTAGTACTGTTGGGAGTTAGTGATTACTGTACTATCCCTGCCCAGATCCGTGACAGGGGATGGAGGAGGGTGTTGGATGATGCAATCATGTGGGCAGCTTTAAGATGTCACACAGTAGAATAGATGTTTGAGATGAAGAAGCCTTCTGGACAGTGCAATAGGCCAGATCAGCAAGGTATGTGCTGTGATTGCTCCCTTGTTTCCTATGTAGATCACCCCAGTCAAGGTCAGATCCAGTGTGGTTGGGTGATCCTTCAGGGAAGCTGCTTCACTGCTGTGTGGTATCTTCTTCTCTTTCCTCAGCATGATAGTAAGTGTCGTTCTAGGCTCTGCCTCTTTCCATGGCTCGGAATTGTTGGAGTAGCCATTCAGCAGTGAGCATTTCTGCCTGTAATAGTCCAGCCCAAGTGTTTCAAGATGGGATGCAGATCAGAAGCACTGATTTCCATTGCTGGCCACAAGACAACTTCAGGTACACAAACAGAAGCAGGATCACACACCTTCTCAGAGTCTGTGACTTATAACCAGAAGAGGACTAGTCCTCACCAAAATGAGGTTACGATACAATTCAAGTAACAAATTTCTTTGGTTTCATCACATGCCATTTTATTAACAGTGAGATCTTCCCAGTCAGATGCCTTATTTCTCTACACTGCAAACTGAAAGCACCATATTCAAGAAGGATTTCGCTTTTTCCATACCCTTCTCTCTCTGCCTGCCTCCCTGCCTACTGGTGACCTCTCCCTGTCAAATAAATAAATAAATAAATAAGATCTTTTTTAAAAAGCAAATTTTATTTGAAAGGGAACAGAAGCAGGGGGAGAGGGAGCAGTAGCCTTGCCACTGAGCAGGGAGCCCAATGTGGGGCTTGATCCCAGGACCCTGGAATAATGACCTGAGCTGAAGGCAGATGCTCAATGACTGAGCCACCCGGGTGCCCCCACAGGAGGACCTCGATCAGGAAGACTGCGGACACCAAAGATTAACTTTTTATATCCTCAAGAGTTGTCTACCTGGAGGGGCAAAGCATTATTCAAAGTCGATTTCACCTTTCCATTCTCCTGTTACTTTATGACTCCTGTTTGCAATTCTAAATCCCTCCCTCCTTTTTTTAAGTCACTGTGGCATGCAAGCTTCCATTGTCTGTCTTTGAGCCTCGTGTTTTTCAGGCTCTCATAATTAAGAAATTTTTTTTTTTCTTCTTCTCATGAATCTGTCTTACCTCATTTTAAGTATTCGACAAACCAAGGAATGGAGAATGGAGTGAGGAAAACAAATTTTCCTCTCCTCACATTCATTCTATTGTATGAACTGACCCCCACACTTCAGCCTGTATGGACCTATTTAGCAAGAGGCTTTCATTAAGGTTAAATAATAACCTAATAACCTTGTTGTTTAACCCTTAAACTGTCCCTGCTCCCCTTCCCCCAGGGGACGTACTTAAAAACAAGTCCCAGAAACCATCCCCAGGTAACAAAGCTCAAATACAAGTGTGGGCCAGGCCAGGTGGAGACATCCGATCAGTGGGGGGATGCATACTGTCTTCCTAGTTACCAAGGAGTATGGGCCCTACCCAGTTCTGACCAAGGTGATAGGCTGGTTCATATGTCTACTAGGCTAAATTGTCATTCAATTGGTCACCTAGCATGTCTGTGAGGCTTTCTGTGTGTGATACAGTTTCACTAACCACCTGTGCATGGCCAGGCCCAACCACATGGCCTTTGCCCTTAAAATATAGTCTGTGAAACAGAAAGGTTGCCCTCTCTTATAAGAGGTGCGTCCCCGAACATTCAGTCTGATTCTTGATGCTTGGTGTGGAATAAAGCTTTGCTTGACCTTTGCTTTATGTCAGTCTCGCTCCTTTAATCAGAGACTCATTTTTTGGGGGGACCTAACAAGCCCCAGAACAGGATGTGCAGACAGAGCTGGGGATCAAGGGCAGCCATAGCTCAGCCATAGTTTTGCCAGCCAAGGAGGCCTCAGCAAGTTGGAGCCATGAAAAAAACTGCAGCGCCCCCAGAGGAAGGGGTCGAGTTTTTGTAGGGAGATGCTGGGTAATGGCCAATTTCCAGAGGAATTGTATCTGTGCTGCCAGCCCCATTGATCATGCTGTCAGGGTGGAACCAGGTTCCTGAAATGAGGGGATGAGATGAGAAGAGGGAGGTTTACAGAAGAGAGGGAAAGAAATTTGCTTAGCTTGTCCTAGAGTCTCACTGAAACATTAAGGCAGCCATTTGGATTTTTCTTCAGCTTGATTCTTTTTTTTTTTAAAGAATGTATTTATTTGACAGAGAGAGATCACAAGTAGGCAGAGAGGCAGGCAGAGAGAGAGAGAGGAGGAAGCAGGCTCCCTGCTGAGCAAAGAGCCTGATGCAGGACTCAATCCCAGGACCCTGGGATCATGACCTGAGCTGAAGGCAGTGGCTTAACCCACTGAGCCACCCAGGCACCCCCAACTTGATATTTTTAAGTGGTTTCCTTTTTAGGCACCAGGACAACTGTAGTAAGACCTTTTCCTATTTTACAGTTGAGAAAGCAGTCAATATTTTCTAGAATGCATAAAATAGAATGTATACCCCATATTTCAGTGGGAATGCTGAGAATTAGAGTACTCATATTGGGGCGCCTGGGTGGCTCAGTGGGTGAAGCCTCTACCTTCAGCTCAGGTCATGATCCCAGGGTTCTGGGATCGAGCCCTGCATCAGGCTCTCTGCTCAATGGGGAGCCTGCTTCCTCCTCTCTGTCTGCCTGCTGCTCTGCCTACTTGGAATCTGTCATATAAAAAAAAAAAAAAAGAATTCTCATATTGCTGATTGGAGGGTAAAAACATACATTCACTTTGGAAAATTGTGTGGCAGGTGGTTATGAAAATAAACATTTACCTATGGAAGGGGAGCAATTTGTCCCCTAAAAGGTGTCTCCTTGGTCTCAAGATTATTTTAGACTGGTATTTTAAATAAACAGAGGATAAAGGAAAAACTCTGAAATCCTGTGTTTACTTTGAACGAGACATTTGCATTTATATGGGAAAGTTTCATCTGTCATGTGTCTCCCTCTTGTAGCGGATAGGGGAGAAGGAGGCAATCTCCAGAAACTCTAGTCTGGAGAAAACAGGGCTCGAACTGTGCTCCCAGCTCCAGCCTTGGTTCCCCTACTTTGCATGGTGTCCTCCCAGATGCTTCCCTATAGGATGAGGTTGGACGATTCAAAAGGATCTGATCTGTTGGCCTCCCCCTCAGAGTCTGTCTGTTGGTTTGGGTGGAGACATCATTGTTGTGTTAATTACAGGCTCCAGGTGATTCTCAGTGAGGCCAGCGGTGAGCTAGAGGGCTTTGGCTTATTTTATGAGTGGAGAGTGGTCTTTGGCTCCTGGAGGGGTAAGAGGGTCTCTGCTCCATGAGTCTGCAGGGTCAGGTCCCTAGAGAACAGGGTTCCTACACTGAAGCCGAATTTGTGGGCATCTGTGGGAGGGGAGATCTCCCTGAAAGCAGAGAAGGAAAAGGCAGGGATTGCTCTTCCAGCAGGAGCTCATGGTTTCTGATTAGCTCCTGCCACAAAGGCTAGGAATTTGGGCCTTTTCTGCATTTTAGGATCCTGCCTATAGCTGAGCCATTTTTGGGTGAATAGTCTCCCTCAGCGATGTTAAAAGCAGTTCCTGTGACACAGCTGTGATTTCTCCACAGAAACCTTGTGAGAAAGAAATCTAGAGGGCGACGCAAGAGCAGAAATGGCTGGGTGCTCTGTAAGTCGCGAGTCCCAGTTCACAGGTCACGTCATCCTTTTCTCGGGAAATTCCTCTTGTTCAGAAATTGCGAATCTTGATTTCTGTAGCTCTGATGTTTCTTCCTTATATTTGTACCTATTTTTAAAACCTTTTCAGAAATAATACTCAAAGTTAGGTCTTTAGAACCCTTCTCCCCGGTATCCCAGATCCTCCTCTGCCTTCTTAGAACCTGTGTTTCAATAGGCCACCAACCGTTGTCACTTTGAATTAAGTAAAGTCCGGTATGTATTGAAAATATTTCCTTGGGACATCAGTGGAGGAAAGCATTTTCATTTATGTCCCATGGGAATGCTTTATCAGCTCTGTGCATCCCAGGGTTAAGAAAATGCATAAATAAACAGGATGGATAAGAGATCCAGAATCACTCAGAGAGTTCACAGGTTAATCCCAGGGAGTGAGTCTTGCCCCTTAAAATGTGAAAAACAGGAGCGCCTGGTTGGCTCAGTAGGTTAAGCATTGTGCTCTTGATTTTCTGGCCAGGTGGTGATGAACCTGGTGGTTCTCTGCTTAGTGTTCATGGGGGTGTGCAGGGAGTGTAAGATCATCACTGTTTCTTTGAATGTGCTTGTACAACTTTTGCAAGATTTCTCTGATGCTAATGAGTTCTGTATTAATTGTAGCTGTATTAACTGTAGGCAGTCACAAGATCTAACCGGAATGCAGCAGTTTGCCCTTATGTGATGGTTCTAGAACCATCCATAGAGACCATAGAGACCATAGATAGGTCAGACTTCTGGGCTCCAGGTGAACATTTTTTGCTTCTATCCCTCATCCTAGATGACTCAGAAATAAGAGCTGTTCCCTTTCTGTCATTCTGTGTGTTTGTGTTGACATTGTGAATAAAAGACAAAAATCATCATGGGCAAAAAGATTTATGTATCGTATCATTGAAAATGTTTCTTAAAGTAGTCATCATGACAAGTTTCTATTCTGTCACTTTTCCTTTGGGGGTAACCACTTTCTAAATCTCTGGGTGTGTCCTTGAATGTACAATGGCAGATCCGTGCTGGGTGAATCAGTTCTTGTTTCCCTTCTCAGGTTTGACCCCTGCTATGAACACTGCTTTAGGGTCTCTCTGCATAATGACCTCTCTGTCATTTTAGAGTGACTCTAAGTCAGAACACCTTGGTGAAGACTTGATCCTTTCCATGTCACTAGATGTTTGACAAAATATTCCTATAAAAATAGAATAATTTATTTATTCTCTGAGATGGTTATCACCCATTTCCCCTTAATTTATGAACAAGTGTTAGGAGTGCTCTAGAAACTAGGAAATGGTGAGAAAGGATTGTTGTTGTCTTTCTTGCTTTGCCAGTAGAATCTATAATTGGTATAAAACCCACTCAGGCATGCTTGGGTGGCTCAGTCGGTGAACTGTCTGACTTTGGCTTGGGTGATGGTGCCACGAGTCCTGGGATGGAGCCCTGTGTTGGGTTCCCTGCTCAGGTGGGAGTCTGTTTATCCCTCTCCCTTTGCTACTGGCCCTCTATTCTCCCCCCCCCCAGCCTTGTTCTTGTGTGAGTGCACTGTCTCTCTCAAATTAAAAAAAAAAAAAAAAAAATGAAAATCAGTTTAAACATACAAACACACATTTCTGTTCCATGTCCTCCAAGAATTGCTCCTTGGAGTTCCACCTCTTTGTTATTCCAAAATGTATCCCTTGGCAGTTGGGCTATTGCTCTCTTAGAAATGCAGACTCGCATTCTAACCCAGTCCTCCAGAACAGAATTTGCATGTATGTAAGATCTCCCCTGCCCTCTTAGAATTTAATAAGTACATTTGTAACCCACTAAAACATCCCACCTAAGAAGCAGACACTACTTACACTCTATGATGTTAACACGGTATAAAAAATGTGTATGCTTGCATTGATGCCTTTGTTTAACAGGTTATTTTGGATGAACACACAGTATTTATACTGATTTTGTGGATCCTGTGTCATCCTCTTACCTCAAAGCCAGAGAATACATTAGTGCCTGTTACTGGGTTAATAATTATCTTCCTATACAAAGGAAAATAGTCTCTAAAGGCAGAGCAAGTTGTCCTAATAAAATGGGACTAACATGAGTTCACTTGTTGGTGAGTCACAGAAAGTACACAGGGATGGGGTGATGGTGGTCACACAGTGGAAACTTGATTTGCCTTAAAAAAAAAAAAAAAGGCGGGGTGCGTCACAGGGAATAAGTTCCAAATAAGACACTGACAGAGCAAGGGGGACGGATTTCCTGTTACTTGGGGTTAGGGTGGATGTTCAGAAAGTGGAGTCTAGTCTTGTGTAGAGCTGGGCAAAAGGTGACACAAGAGTCTCAAGAAAAAAACTTCTCAGGACTCTGGGGGGCTCAGTCATTAAGCATCTGCCTTCATCTCGGGTCACGATCCCAGGGTCCTGGGATTGAGACCCACATCGGGCTCCCTGCTCCACGGGGAGCCTGGTTCTCCCTCTCCCACTCTCCCTGCCTGTGTTCCCTCTCTCGCTGTATCTCTCTGTCAAATAAATAAAATCTTAAAGAAGAAAAACAGAAACCACTTCTGTACATTCTCTGTATGTTATGTACATGATCTTTGAGTTCCTTTTTGGGTAGAGATTTTAATACTAAAATAAAGGGAACTGTATAGATCATTCCATGGGTTACTTCTTGGTGCATCTGCTTAGGTGTGAGTCTGGGGATAAGCTCAAATTGGGCCAGCCTAAGCTCTTCCTCTGGACAGTTCGTACTTTTGCTGGATAGTTTCCATTTCTTTTGCAGGAGACTGGGGGTTTTGAAGGAGGTAAAAGATAAGGTGGAAACATGAAGGTAAGTAAAATATGGGACAGAGATTAGAGGGTACAAACAGGTAACCGGAGAAGGTCAAGTCTTGGGTCTGGCTGGTGACATTAATTCCGATCATCTTGGGGACCATCATGAACTCTGCCAGTGGCCACATGGTGACTGTGGTATTTATTGCAGGGACAGCTCACCTTCAGGGATGTGGCCATAGAATTCTCTGAGGAGGAGTAGGGATGCCTAACCCACACTCAGCAGCAACTGTACAGGGATGTAATGTTAGAGAATTACAGACACCTTGTCTTCTTGGGTGAAAATAAATCCTTCCAGATTTCCAAACCCCACTCTGGGTTTTGTTCCTTCCTGTGAAGACTGTGTCTTGGAAGATTCCCGTGTGAGTGACTGGAATTCAGATCCAGGCAAAAAGGGAAATAAGTTGGGATTTGTAGATGGAGAGAGAAATCTTCATGATGTGTCCTTTTCAGCTCTAGCTTCCCCTTCTTCATCACTTCTGTAGACTCCTGGTCATTCTAAACACTGAGTGGCATAAAATGGTGCTGCCCACGTCTTCTACTCCAGTTTCCACTCACTGTTGTGTAGGTGGTACCGGGAAGTGGAGGTCAGGACATGAACGTTGGAAGTACCTCCTGTATGTTCTAAAGAATCTGTTGGACAACAGGATGTGAGAAATGTTTTTCTAGAATTCTGCAGTTTCCTCTCTTCTCTACCAAGCACAACTGTGATTGAAAGAATCTCTAGGGATACTCTCTTTTTTAATAAAAAACAGGCCTCATTATACCCAAGCCAGACTTTGTCTCCTTTTTAGAACAAAAGAAGCAGTTCTGGGATGTGATAAGAAAGAAGACAGTAGTCATCCATCCAGGTAGGTGGGAATGAATGAAGCGGGTGACAGAGGTGACGTCCCAATGTGAAGGAGGATGATGGACCTTAAAGTGTGGTTTGAGTAGATTTCCTTGAATGGAGATTTGTTTAGGAAGCCTGGTGGTGCTGGTGTCCTTGTCACTGAGGGACATCTGCTATCCAAGATTATCAGGCTGTTACATTCTCTAGGGATTCTCCTTCAGCTCGAGCGCTGGTCCACCACATCCACAGTGAGGCCAGGTAACTGCCCTGAGAGTGGGAGGGCCTCCATGACCTGAGAGCTTCTCCATTGCCATGACGGACCCAGGGAAGTACCTTATTTGCAAAAACCTTAGTGTTGAGCCCTTTGTAAGTTCTGTTTTGCTACCTGTGAGATGCATGTGAGGGTAGTGGTGGGCATAATGGGATTTGGTGCAGAAATGCTGAGAGCACTGGAGACAGATGTCCCGTGTTTTCAGATTTATGCTTTCCAATGTGACGGAGGCTTTCATCTGAATTATACAAAATTGAGACTCAGTAGCATTATCAGATCAGAAAGTACCTACCTGAAATGACAAGGTCTAGTCCTTTACTCCCCTTCAAAAGTTGGTTTTACTTCATATGAACTTGATCATGGTATCTTCCCTGCAAGGTAAGTTTTGTATGAACTAATAGTAGAAATTTTTCCACTCTGTATTCCATTCCTCAGTGGTGAAGTAATGTATCTGTTTGTTTCCTAGAATTCATACCTAAATAATGCCAAGGGGGGGGGGCAGAACATTTGGAACTCAACATTTGTTGCCTATAATACAGTCTCAGATGTGCCTTATTAATAATTGCGTCATTTCATAATTTCATTTTATATAAAGTTATTGTGACTTTGCCATGTTTGTTTTTATTTTTTAATTAGTTGTAGTTGAGATTCATTTCTGTTTTTTTTTTTTTTTAAGACTTTATTTATTTATTTGGCAGACAGAGATCAGAGAGGCAGAGAGAGAGAGGAGGAAGCAGGCTCCATGCCTAGTAGAGAGCCCGATGCAGGGCTCAATTCCATGACCCTGGGATTGTGATCTGAGCCAAAGGCTGAGGCTTAACACACTGAACCACCCAGGCACCCTGAGATTCCTTTCTGATGTTTCTTTAGATCCCAAATCCTGATAGGATGTGGACATGTGCTTTATAAGAAGTGAGGTAGATAATTAGTACAGTCCCCATGTTTAAGAAAAACTTCTGTTTATGAATGTAGTTTTACAGCAGGGAAGGTCAGTCATTAGATTTTTGTTCTGCTCTCCTCAAAATAAACATGAATTCATCCAAATACTTATGTAAAGGCTTTGTCAGTGTATTTTAGAGTGTTGGTGGTATTGTTCATCTGGAAATGAAAGGATTTTGCTTGCTTTTCTACAGAATGAATTATACATTCTGCATCAAAAAAGGGCTCTGTTAATAACATGATACATTTTTAATGTCTTATAAGTCCTTATTGGTAAAATTTTTCATTAGATGTTTTTCTGGTTGATATTAATGACTATTCATTGCAATTTGACTGTCCATGAAGACATGCCAATAATTCCAGTGCTTGTTTTTTATGGGGTCACAGTCACAGTTTAAAAATACGGTTACATGGTGGTTTTCCTTTTAAATAGCTCATCCTTTTTTATGTAAAATGTTTTGGATTAAATTTGGACTTACTCTGGTTTTGCAATTCCATGATCATGTGCTTCTTTTTGTCTTGGGCTTCCCATATCACAAAGTCATTTGGGTTTCCTTTTTACCCATGTGTTTTATTATAGGGTGACAATTTTTAACTCCATAGATTTTAAGACAATGTGAGTTTTCCTCAAATTAAAATACTTTTAGGCTTTTTGTCAATAAAATTATGTATGTGCTGGTCTGTATCGATATCATGCATACATACAATGTTACTCCTCTTGTGTAGTTGGTTGGTCAGTGGTCAGTGTATGTTGTATCATGTCTATGGAGTTGTCATAATAATAGAATTCATTTCATCATCTATTGGTGAATTTATATTTTCCTTGCATGAGAGAAACACTTTCTTGAACTGAAAGTAATTTTTTAAAAGATTTTATTTATTTATTTGACCGTGAGAGAGAGATCACAAGTAGGGAGAGAGGCAGGCAGAGAGAGAGAGAGGGAAGCAGTCTCCCCGCTGAACAGAGAGCCCGATGTAGGGCTGGATCCCAAGACCCTGAGATCACCACCCCTGTCAAAAGCAGAGGGTTGACCCACTGAGCCACTCAGGTTTCCTAAAGAAAGATTTTCGAGTAACAGCACCAACTAAGAGGAAGCACATGTATGTGTGTCTCGCAACTGTGTCTTCAGAAGGAAAAGGAATATTGGTTTCGAGGAGCACATTTCCAGGTTTCAAAATTGATGATTTACTAGTAAGCAAAAGTATTGTATATTCATGTTAGGAATAGTACGGAACTTTTAAAAGTTCCTAAATCTCGAGTATCTTGGTTTGAGACTCTCCGCATGTAAATCCTATCTTGTGTACCTGGGTGTTAACTCATGCAGGATCCACTCTGCTTCTCTTCTCCCAATCTGCATAATCTTAAAATCTCAAGGATTTTAAGAACAGTTTGCATGAAATGACTTGGTGTTCAGAATTTAATGTGCACAAGGGAGTAATTCTCCAGGAGCACATTACATTCCATGTAGTTTAATTGATATCATTCATTCTTTCATTTGTGATTGGAGAAGTAAGATTTCTTGAGTTGCTATTCTTTTCCTTTCTTGGAAGTGACATCATCGAGGTTACTCACTTCACTGTAACAGTTTGATTAGGTGAAAACATAGAGACTTCAGGATGCCTGGGTGGCTCAGTGGGTTAAACCTCTGCCTTCCACTCAGATCATGATCCCAGGGTCCCAAGATCGAGTCCCGTATCGGGCTCCTTGCTCAGCAGGGAGCCTGCTTCTCCCTCTACCTGTCACTCCCTCTGCTTGTGCTCTCTTCCTCTCCTTCTCTCTCTGTTAAATAAATGAATAAAGTCTTTAAAAAATGGGGAAAAAAAAGGAGTGATGATGTTGCTCAGGGTAAGAGATGAAATATGTCTAGGCTAGAGCTTTGGCTTAAATTCTTCATGTGGGAGAGGACCCTTGAAGAAGGCTGTACTACTGACTGAATTTAGAAATGTAGATTTTTCTTGTTTCCTTTCCAAATCATCTCCAGTTCTCCTGTCTCCTTATCTCCATTCAGGTCATGTGTAGGCAACAGAGCTGACCGTCCTTTCTGTCCTATGGAGGGCCCATTGTCACTGCTCTTTCCTCCCCCAAGTCACACAGGCTCTTATAGCTCCTTAGAAGGACCATGGAATTTTCTAGTTTATTAGTAAATCATTGGTAACAAGATAATTTGAGACCATATCTGAGATTTAAATATATTGTCATTACCACTTCATTGGAAGCTTTGGAAAACACCATCAGTGGGCCACAGGATTGATTTAGACACTTGGCACTGAGAGAGTTGTGAGGACAGATAAAACATGATGATGACCTAGTTTGGGAGAAAGATAAGTCCTATAGAACAACACCAAATATGGAGAATTCTTGATGTGGGCAAGTTCTGTAGGGAGCTCCCTTTGGTCACTGCAAGGCCTTAGGAAGCTACTTATGGTGAGCAAATGTGACAGAGATGGGGACTTAAGAATGGTGGGGATTTTCTAGGATTCAGAGAATAAGAAGCTTTCTTTACGGATTCATAAATTTCTTGGTGATAATGGAATCATCAGCAGTGACCATTTCTGCTTCAGACAGCCTACCCTGTTTGGGGGCTAGCTGTCTCTGTGTTGTTTCACAGCCCATGCTGTCCCTACAGTCCTCCTAACCTGAGCAGAAAGAGGACTTGCATCAGTTGTAGAAACTAATCAGATTAAGTACATGTTATCCTCACATTTAACATTGGATCAATTGAGGGATAATAATGCATTTTTCAATACCTGTTACTTTGTGGTCAGGTCTACCATGAAAAGACTGATGTGTGGAGCACCTGGGTGGCTCAGTGGGTGAAGCCTCTGCCTTTGGCTCAGGTCATGTTCTCAGGGTCCTGGGATGGATCCCCACATTGGGCTCCCTGCTCGGCAGGGAGCCTGCAACCCCCTCTCTCTCTGCCTGCCTCTCTATCTACTTGAGGTCTCTCTCTCTGTCAAATAAATAAATAAAATCTTTTTTAAAAAGTTGAAAAAAATAAAAAAAAAAAAGAAAAGACTGATATGTAGGCATAGAAAAGAAGATGTATATTTTGTGTTAGGTATACAGTGAGTAGATAGGTGCTCAGGCCTGATAGAATGGCTCAGACACACTAGAGTGCACTCTCATCTTTTATTTCTCCTCTGTGATATGGTCCTCCCTAGACATTCTGTTCATACTAGCTCTCTCATGGCCCCAAGATACCTGCTCCCCCCCACCACACACACACACCAAGCATCAGTCCATGTTGAAGGCAGCAAAGGAGACAGTGTAAGTCTGGTTCCACTTAAGAAATTTGAATTGATGCCTCTTCGTGTTCATTCAGGGAAGGCCATCCTCCCCAAGGCCTACTCCACCATGCCGTGGACCAGAACTCTGTCATAGGAGCCAGTATAAGTAAAAATGTGGACGTGTAGCACAGGTAGACATAGAGATGTTTGCAAATGGCTCTTGTTCTGTAAACTGGTTCACAGCATCTGAGAGAAAGGGAATCATATTTTGCACTGAAACTGTTTTTTAAAAAGATGCTAACATTTAGAGTATCCTTAATCTTAATGCTCAGGGATTTTATGCTGCATGCACATTGAATGTTGATGAGCTCCTTAAGCCTGCAATTATTTATGGTCTAACAGTAAAAATCATCATCGATAGATTGACAGTGAAAATGCTGTATGCCATCCCAATGTAATATAAGACGTATCGATGTCTCGTGTGCATTTCATTACTTAGTTGATAAAATATTTACATAAGTGCCCCTTCATTTTAATTATGTTGCCTTTATACAAGAATGGGACCAGAGGTGTGTTTGGGGTGATCCCAGAAAGCTCATGGAGAGTATTGAGAGAAAGCAGAGTCAGATTAATTTATGAAAAAAGAAAATGTGTGTTGTGTATGTTGTGTGTGAGTTGTCTAAGTGTATGTCACAACAGTAGAATAATCACAAGCATAGAGGGATTCTGAGAGTGACTTATCTGTGGATAACTCTGGGATGACCCATGACATTTCCTTCAGGGGTAATCAGATTTTGCCTGCATCAGAATCACCAGGACAGTTGGAAATCTTGGATTGCTTTGCCTATTCCTATATTACCATATCAATAAGTCTGGGGTGTAACTCCTGAATTTCTTTTCTTAGGCATTCTCAGGTCCCTGTCTAGGGAACAAATGCTGAGAACCAGTGAGTGTCTGGGGACACATTTAGAGCTCACTTCTTCAGGAAGGGTATTAGCCTATGCAAAATGTAGTCAGGGTACAGGTCCATAATCCTGGTTCTCCAGGTGTGAAAGTGGACTCCTTTGTGTTCTGGGCCTTCCCTGTGTTTTGACCTTGGACACCTGACCTCTGTGTCTGGTTCTTAAGTAGTCAGCCAGAAAGCCACTCAGGCTACATGAGTGTGGTTTGAGCTGGAATTTTCACTTTGAAGTCCCAGTTCACAGAGTTTGTTCCATTTGAGGGCTTCTGGTTCAACCACTGAGTGTGAAAGATGAAAAAGAATGCAAGCACAGGTCACCTTCTGGAAAAGCATTGGACTGGGGTGCCTCGTGTTGATGTGCAGGGTATCCAGGGTCAAACCCTGAGTCTACAAATATTGAGACATTCACTCAACCTTCTTGTACCTAAACCATTTCTGCCAGTAAAAGGACAATAACATTAGCACTAACATACAGAATTAAGGATATTAAATACATTAAAATAGATAAAGCATCTGGCATTTGGGTGGCTCAGTGGGGTAAGCCTGTGTCTACAGCTCAGGTAATGATCTCAGGGTCCTGGGATCAAGCCTGACATTGAGCTCTCTGCTCAGCAGGGGGCCTGGTTCCCGCCCCCCTCCCTCCATGCCTGCCTCTCTGCCTACTTGTGATCTCTCTCTCTGTATCAAATAAATAAATAAGATCTTAAAAGTATAGATAAAACATCAGTAA
This sequence comes from Mustela lutreola, assembly GCF_030435805.1. Lineage (NCBI taxonomy): Eukaryota > Metazoa > Chordata > Mammalia > Carnivora > Mustelidae > Mustela > Mustela lutreola. Next base: position 51,673,878 of record NC_081305.1, read on the forward strand.
CCATGGGACGTACATTGTAGGTATTATGCAGAGGAATATGTGAGACTTCAGTGAATATTTTGGATTTTCTTTTTCATTGAAAAAGGTAGCCCAGCAATCCTGTTCCATGCAGAACGCTCTCCATTTGAATGTAGCTTTTGAACCTCGAAAGAAAGCTGAGTAGCCTGCATGCGTGTGAAAACTGCAGTGGTCTGTCTGCTCCAGATGGTCCCTGGAATCCTGTGGAATTGCTCACGCTGCTATCTGTACCTTTCCCTTTACTGGAATGGAATGAAGGCACCTTTGAGAGGTTTTAGTCTCAGTCATCTGAATGTAGCCAACTGTTTGTCATTCGTTCTAGAGGTATCCCAGGGACCGTGGCAACTTCTAGTTTAAACATTTGCAGTAATTTGGTTTCTAATGTTATTTTCTGTGTTCCCAGAGGGTCAGACATGTACCCATTGGCAACTGTGGGCCCCTGAGCATTTTCCAAGCCAGCGCTGGCAAGTCCCTGTTCGGTAGATCCCCAGGTTACTTACAGACATTGGCAGAACTGAAGCTCATTCTCTGTTGCAGAAAGAGTACAGTAGGCTGGGCTCTGAGACCACCTCAGTTCACTGTTCAACACAAGTTCACTGTTCATCCTGCAGAGAGACGTTATGCTCCACACTTGGGCCATGCTACTGGCTCGCTGCTCTCCTCAGTAGCCATATGACATGGGCTCTGTGCTCGCCCAGGGCCTATGTTCAGGCATCCTGGTATGGTAGCAGCGGAAGCTATGGTCAGCAGTGGAAAGTGACTGCCTGCTTGCAGGCCTGCCCAGATAGAGGGATAGAATGTCCTTAATACTCTAGTGCAGTGTGTTGGCAGTGACCAAACACAAGCCTAGCTGGTGACAAACCTTGACCAGGTAGTTCTATCTGGCCCTGAACATGAGCAGGGTCCCTGGGGTCTCTCAGTGTAACTGCAGGGCGGGCATGGTCTAGTCTGGCAGTCTTCCAAGATCTGATCGCCTTTTTATTTTTTTAAGGTTTAATTTATTTATTTGTCAGAAGGAGCACAGGTGGGAGGAGCTAGGCAGAGGGAGAGGGAGAAGCAGGCTTCCCGCTGAGCAGGGAGCCTGAGACAGGGCTCCATCCCAGGACCCCGGGATCATGACCTGATCCAAATGAAGGCAGACACTTAACTGACTGAGCCCGAGGTGCCCTTGATCACTGGTGGCTGTAGCCCTGCCCCCCTTGCCCGTGTCTGTGGTCCTCTGGTCCAGCACCAGATTCCTCCCAGGGTTCCCCATGAGGTGAGATCTCAGCGGGCCACCCAGAAAGGGGTCTGCCATTTGGGCAATGCTGGATGCCCACGGGGGGTTGTTCTTGGTGGAGCAATTGTAGATTGTTTTGGTCCTTCATGATAGGGCTCTGCTGGTCCTAGGGAGGTGCCTTGTGATCAAAGTGAAATCGCTCCTCTTACTTTTCTAAGGACCCTCTTGGTCTCTGGGGTTCAGGGGCTGCTTTGGCCTGACCCCTGAGTACTGAGAGTTGCCATGGAGGTCTGATGCAGACAGGTGTTAGTTTGATGCCGTCATTTCTCTGTGATGGATGGTTTTGTGTTTCAAGCTAAACGTATTTCTCTATATGCCAGTGTTTATGTGTGTATATTTTTACCCAACTACTCCTTTGATTTCTCTCCAATTTTCGTGTATCTCTAGAGAGACACAAAGCCTGCTGTGGGGCTCAGTCCCAAAACCCTTATATCATGACCTGAGCCAAAGTAGACTTTTACCCAACTGAGTCACTGATGCAGTCCCACTCATAATTTTTATTTTATTTTATTTTTTATTTTTATTTTATTCATTCATTCGTTCATTCATTCATCCATCCATCATTTATTTGTTCATTTATTTATGGAATTTAGAACTGTGGCTTTGAAAATATGGGCATCAGTTGCACACCTGTGAGTAATATAGAAACTTAGACCCAACCCAGAAATCGAAATCAGAATATAAATTTTAACAAGGCCTCAGTTGATTGTCATACACAGTAACATTGGAGAAATACATGTCTAGATCATCTACACTCTTCCCTTATTCTATGCTTATCTTTATGTCTGTAGTATATTATTTTGATAACTGTGACTTTACAGTATGCCTTAAATCACGATGTGTGCTGTTCATTTTCCAAATTATTCTGGGTATGTGTTATCTTGTGACATCCATGTAAAGTTAGGATGCATTTTGTTCTTTCTGCAAAAATAGCATTGGGAATTTGATAGAGAGTACATTAAATCTGCAGGTCAATTGAAGTTTTATTGATAGGTCAGTACTATTAACTATTTGAGTGAAAGAACATTGATGTGTTTCCACTTATTTCTTCTTTCAATTCCTGCACACTATTTGTAGTTTTCATTGTTCCAGATTTGATATCATTATGTTGAATTATAAGCATTTTATCTGGGGGGATGTTCCTCTAAATGTATTATGTCTTAACTTTTGGAATTCTTTTTTTATGTAGAAACAACAAATTTTTTATGTGTTGGGTTTGTATTCTTCAGTGTTGTAATTTTTTTTTTTTTTTTAGTTTTCACAGGTTTCTTTTTATTTTTTTAAAGATCTTATTTATTTATTTGACAGAGAGAGATCACAAGTAGGCAAAGATGCAGGCAGAGAGAGAGGGGGAAGCAAGCTCCCTACTGAGCAGAGAGCCCAATGCAGTGCTCAGTTCTAGGACCCTGGGATCATGACCTGAGCCAAAGGCTCAGAGGCTTTAAGTCACTGAACCACCCAGGCACCCCTTTTCACAGGTTTCTAACAAAAAAGATTCCCAGGAGAGGAAAATGGCCTTGGAATAGGGGGCACTAGACACATCACATCTCAGGAACACAATTAAATATGTTCCAAATCACCCTCAGTACTCCAGAAATGGCCAAGAAGACTGACAGATCATACTCCCCAAGTTACAGGAAAGAAGAGGCCACATCATAGATGGCAGAAAGTTTGGAGACATGGTTGATGGAGGGAAGAATTATAGTGTTGTGGAAGGCAGGGATCCCTGGTTGTGGGAAAAGTGGCATGACCGAGGGAACGCACAAGGAGAATGTTTCTCCAAAGCCCCTGGCTTGGAAAACAAGTGGGTTGAATTTCATGAGTTCTTGGAACTAGCAGGTGATAAAGCCTAGAATTTTAAAGGTCAGCAGGCTTGGCTGGGATAGAGCCAAGAAGGTGCTGTGCTACTCCTGGAGAGAAGGAAGGCAAGCAACCTGGGTACAGACAACCTGGCAATGGTGATTAGAGGAATGACTGGGGGACACAGTGGGAAGAGTATTCCCTAGTCTAGGAGTGTTTCCCTGTGAGGAAACATTCAGTGGGACATGTGTCTAAGAACACAGGAGTTAGATGGCACCATTTCCCTCTCCTGCCCTATAGCATAATCTGAGAGCAGTGTCCCAGTCAGTGAGGACATTGGCTCTCTGGCTTGTTTCCTAAGCCCCAGGCCCCTGCTCTCTGGTTGGACTGACCATCTCAGTCTAGCTTACCTCAGGCCCAGAACGGTGGGCCCCTGCCCACACCACATCTCCTGAGCAGAAAGTTCTGCACAACCTCCGTTCTAGTGGAGGTGATTTCAGGTCTCATTTCAGAAGCAGACCAGAGCTTACCTAGGTAAAACTGACCACATTCAGACCAGGGAGCAAATACTCTCTACAGAAGGCAAGGAGAGCTTCTGCAGACCACTGACTAGAAGGATGTAGCAGTGCTGCTGCCCCCTGGAACAATTTGATACTTAAACTGTAACCCCTGGAGGATTTTACTAGTTACCAAGCACATTTAGATATGGCCTTAAGAAATACATATACTGGCAACAGGTCTTTGGGGGGAAGGACGATATATGACCGTGAAGCCCCTTCACAGAAGCCGGGCAGCTGGAAACACCCATCCCACCCAGGGCAGAAGCCATCTGCGTCAGGGAAGCCGAGCACCTGGGAACGCCCGGTCAGCTCAGGGTGGAAGGAAAACCGCCTGCTTCCCTTTTTCGTGATCGCTCCTTTCTCTTCCCAGAAGTGCCCATTGTTAGTTAGAGGAGTCCTTTGAATGTGCCTGGTTAACTATAAACTTGGTACTCCTTCTTTCTTGTCTGCAGGATGGGATTAACGTGTGACCTTCATCAATCCTTCTGTTGGCTATTGTTTTCTATCCAATAAAAGTGAGACTGTGGAGTTGCTCGTGGCAGCAGTCCTTTTCGACTGTTGTCCCCTGCTCCCAGTCTCTTGCAGCTGACTTGTTTGTGCCTAATTCTCTCGTCGCCGACTGGAAGCGGCATAGCAGGACACATCACTGGCTTTTCTAACACAGAGAGGAAGGCAGACTTAGACAAAATGCCATGATGGAAGAATTTATCCCAAAAGAAACCAAAAAATATGGCCATGACCAGAGATCGAAGGGATGCAGTTATCAGTAACATACGCAATGGAGAATTAAAGGCAACAATCATAGGGATACTCACAGGTTTGAGAAAAAAGTGCTGAGAACTTCACCACAGAGACAAGAGGTAAAAGGGAAAAAAATGGAGCATACGGGTGTCTTAATTATATCTGATTCTTGGTTTAAGCTTAAGTAGTGATTTCAGGATCCTAGGATCCAGCCCCAGGTCAGTGTCGACATCAGTGTGCTGTCTACTTGATATTCTCCCTCTCCCTCTGGAGCTCCCACTCATGCTCTTTCTCTCTCTCCGTTTCTCTCTCAAATATATTTTTTTTAAATCAATGAGATTAACAATGCAATAAATGAGATTGAAAAGAGGGTTGATGCAATAAACAGCCAGCTGGAGGAAAGGACTTTCTGATGTCAAGGACACAAAAAAGGAAAATAATCTGAGCAAAAGAGATACTTGATTTAGGGAACTCAGTGACTACATCAAATATTGTTACATTTGGTTACAATGTGCTGGGAGAGTTTTGTTTCCAAATATAACTTAAGTTCCTTTTTCTGGTGTAAGAAGAGTTCCCCTTTATTTGGTAGAGGGTTGATAATTCAGTCTCAGTGACTTGTGCAATTTTAGGAATTATCTATTGTTGTTATTGTTTTTATTGCTAAGTTATCTGATTTGGTAGTATATAAATGCTGACTAAGTTAAAGCACAGCCAGTTTTAGTATTTCGGGTAAACTGGGCATTACATTCATTGTTCCATTACTATTCTGGTCTCTATTTTATTTATTTCAGATTTATCTTTGTTACTTCCTTGTACTACTAAATTTCATCTAAGTTTTTTCCTTTCCTTGTTTCTCATGGAAAGTTAAAGTTTTTTTTTTTTTAAAGGTTTTATTTATTTATTTGACAGACAGAGATCACAAGTAGGCAGAGAGGCAGGCAGAGAGAGAGGAGGAAGCAGGCTCCCTGCAGAGCAGAGAGCCAGACATGGGGCTCGATCCCAGGACCCTGGGATCATGACCTGAGCCGAAGGCAGAGGCTTTAACCCACTGAGCCACCCAGGCGCCCTGAAAGTTAAGTTTTTAATTCCAACTCTCTCTCTCTTGTTTTTAAAGATTTAATTTATTTATTTGACAGACAGAGATCACAAGTAGGTAGAGAGGCAGGTAGAGAGAGGAGAGGAGGAAGCAGGCTCCCTCCCAAGCAGAGAGCCCAATGTGTGACTCGATCCCAGGACCCTGAGGGAGAGGCTTAATGCACTGAGCCACCCAAGCACCCTTCCAGCTGTTTTTTTTTTTTTTTTTTAAACTCACCCATGTATTGCAAAAAAAAAAAAAAAAAAAAATTGAAAATGGGAACTCACCCATGTATTGCAAAAAAAAAAAAATTGAAAATGGGAAGTGTTGCAGACAATGTTTAGCAGAAATAAACAATACAAACAATAGGGAAAAAGCACAGAAAAATTAAATTAGGACTCTTTAGTGTTGTTTATAGATCATGTCATCTGTGAACACAGATAATTTTACTTTTTCTTTTTTTCAGTTTGGATTCTTTTTATGTGTCTTTTCTGACTGGAATGTCCAGTACCATGTTGAAAGGCAGTGATAGGGTTACTTTATTACTACATTTCTGGTCATAGAGAAGAAGCTTACAATCTTTACCTATTGAGTATGTTGGATTTTTTTCTATTTGGTTCATTTCAATTTTGTGTTTAAATAACCATCCTTCTAATTTTACACTCATGTGGCACTTTTCCAGATTATTTGAGATGCAGGAAGGGATTTGTGCTAGAACATGACAGTATCACAGAATTTTCTATTAGGGTATGTGGTCAGTATGTTGTGTTCAAAGATAAGGTGTCCATGGAGAAAGGAAATTCTGATGATTCCCTCCCAGCCATCTTTCTGACACTCTCTGATTGACTGGAAACTTGTATGTTACAAGCCATCAGTATATTCATCTGAAAGTAGTAAGTGCAATAAGTTTCCTTTTCTCTTATTTGATATCTTTCAGTCATATCTTCACATGAAGCTCAGAACTTCCTGCAAAAGCCAAGCATAGAAGCTTCTTTCCAAAAAGTGACTATGAGTAGATACAAAAATAGTGCTCTTGAAGATGTATACTTAATGACAGCATGACGGTGATAGGGAGAGGGAAGGGCATCACGGATACCATGAAGGACGTAGCCCATCTGAGGCAACGACATCTAATAAGACTCAAAATGACCCAAATAGTGAAGGACATAAAACATTGTGGAAAACCTCCCTTTTTAAGTCAGTTGCTTCCACAAAGCAGTTTGTTTCTGTCAGCAAAAGCTCCATTCAAGTATTCAAACATAGCTCTTTGTGGAAAGACAGTTTGGACAATCTGGAAAGTTATCTAGTCCATGCTGAAAATAATGATTGAAACCATTTTCAAAACGGGATTGGAGGGGCGCCTGGGTGGCTCAGTGGGTTAAGCCGCTGCCTTCGGCTCAGGTCATGATCTCAGAGTCCTGGGATCGAGTCCCGCATCGGGCTCTCTGCTCAGCGGGGAGCCTGCTTCCCTCTCTCTCTCTGTCTGCCTCTCCATCTACTTATGATTTCTCTGTCAAATAAATAAATAATAATAATAATAATAAAACCAAAAAACAAAACGGGATTGGATTGACCCCATCAGATACTTCTGAAAATCAGAGATTGAATAATAAAGAACAAAGTGCTAAGCGGGATCCATATGAGAGGGGCTTCACTGAGGAGTCGACCCTCCAGAATGACCAGAGCCCTTCCAATGGAGATAGCATCGCCCAGTGCCCTGAATATGAGAAAACACTTAATCAGGGCTGCAGTGTTCAGAGACGTGTGAGGACTCAGTTTTCAGAGAACCAGTATGAATGTTATAAATGTGGAGAAGTCTTTCATCAGAGGTCTAACCTTATTACACATGAGAGTATCCATTTGGGAGAAAATCCCGATGAATCCAGTCAGTGTGAGAATGGTCCTCAGCAGTCCTCCAATATTGGTGATCATCAGAGAATTCATGAGGCCAAAAACCCATTCAGATACGCTAAACGTGGTCCCACATTTAGTCAGTCATCAAGACTAAGTAGAAAGAAGACGATCCCTAGTGGAGAGAAAACACCCATTTTTAAGGGACGTGGTAAAGTCTTTGGCACTCAACCCGATCTCAGCATCAGGAAATGGATACTGAACTGAAATCATACAAATGTGAAGAATGTGGTAAAACCTTTAAGTACTGCTCATCCCTACGGAAACATAGGCAAATCCATACTGGAAAGAAACTCTACAAATGTAAAGAATGTAGCAAAGTTCTTAAAATTCACTCAACACTTACTCAACATCACAGAATGAATACTGGACAAAAACCTTACATATGTAAGGAATGTGGTAGGTCCTTTAACCAGCAGGCACACCTTACTCGACATTGCAAATTTCATACTGGAGAGAAGTCTTACAAATGTCAAGAATGTGGCAAGACCTTTAAGGAGCACTCACGCCTTGATCAACATCACAGAATTCATACTGGAGAGAACCCTTACAGATGTCAAGAATGTGACAAGGCCTTTAAGTGTCATGCAACCCTTAGTAATAATTTCAGATTTAATACTGGAGAGAAACCTTACAAGGAATGTGGCAAGGCCTTTAAACAGCGCTCACACCTTGGTCAACATCACAGAGTTCATTTTGGAGAGAGACCTTACAAATGTCAAGAATGTGACAAGGCCTTTCACCAGAGCTCATCACTTACTGCACATCACAGAAATCATACTGGAGAAAAACCTTACAAATGTAAGGAATGTGGCAAGGGCTTTTCATTGCACTCAAACCTTCTTAAGCATCATAGAACTCATACTGGAGAGAAACCTTACAAATGCAAAGAAATGTGGCAAGGCCTTGTACCAAAGCTCACACCTTAGCAAACATCATAGAAGTCATACTGGCAAGAAACTTTAAAAATGTAAAGACTAGGAGTAAGGACTGAAAAACCCTTACATCACAGACCTTGCATCCGATATAACTGGAGAATATCTATACACATCTAAAGAAGTCCACCCCTCTCTCTCCCTGAAACTCACAACATTGTAGTTATCATATGGGAGCAACATGGTAAAATGTGATGAATGTGGTGAGACCTTTAACTGGAATTCAGTCTATACTCAGTGTCCCAAAATGCACACTAGATTCAAACCCTAGAAAGATGATGATTGTGGAAATACCCTCATTTTAATAAACGTTTGCAAACACAGAAAGTGCTAAAGAAGGTAAATTGAATCATACAAATAATTAGAAAACTCTGATTGAACATCTAATATCAATAAATGTCGCAGATATCACATAAAAGGAGTGTATCAGTCCCTCTATTCAGACAGTACTCATTAGTCCAAGGAAAAAGATCAAGTTAAACACTTGGAAAATGCATATGCTGTTACATTGGAAAGATTCAGTGGGGGAGTTTTTACAAAGGTACAATTAGTTTCGAAGTGCTTTTTGTTATATTGAGCCTTTTTGAGGTTTGTGACCAACAAATATTAATGTACTTTATTCTCAAATCACTTCTGGAGATTGACTTTTTTTTTTTTTTTTTAAAGATTTTATTTGTTTATTTGACAGACAGAGATCATAAACAGGCAGAGAGGCAGGCAGAGAAGGAGGAGGAAGCAGGCTCCCCGCTGAGCAGAGAGCCCGATGCGGGGCTCGATCCCGGGACCCTGGGATCATGACCTGAGCCAGAAGGCAGAGGCTTAACCCACTGAGCCACCCAGGCGCCCCTGGAGATTGACTTACTTGTACTGTGTGCATGAATCCGTGAGCCTGACTTTTGCTCCATCAATGGCATTCGATGCCCTGCTGCACTCGGGGGAACTCATGGATCCCAGATTTTCCTTGGAAGATGAGAACTGTGTAATACACAACATGAACGAATAAAATCTAAATGGAGACACTGCTTAGGGCTATAGTATTGATGTAAGTTGCCATGAAATAGGTATTCAGAACAATATTTTTTATCCATTTACTAAAACTAAAGAACTTCCTGAATATTAGACATACAAGGTTTTCCTGATTGCTCTCTAAGGAGAAAAAGGTGGCACACCAGTTAACTACTAATGTATCTTCATAATAGCAATCTTTAGAGAATAGGAGTGGTTGTGGTTGAAATGAAGAAATCCTCCTCGATAAAAGAAGGAGGTTATCTAAGTCTTCCCTACCATTCCATACACATCTGTTAAAACTGGCAGCAGCACTGGAACTTAAGGAAGTTACTTCCACATCGTGATATCAGCTATCGAGTTTAACGCTTATATTCTGTATTTTGAACAAATGTAACAGTGAATTTGAAATGCATAACATAGTCTATGTGTGAATTTAATGTCCTTCAATTAACCAAACATGCTGGTTTTTAATATGTTAACATGAATTTCTGATGAGCTTTGTGTTGCCCTACCACCATGGTGAACCTCTTTTTTTTTTTTTTTTTTTTTTTTTTTTAGATTTTATTTGACAGATAGAGAACACAAGCAGGGGGAGAGAGGAAGGAGGTTCCCCACTGAGCAGGGAGCCTGATGCAGGGCTAGATCCCAGGACTGGGGCCATGACCTGAGCTGAAGGCAGATGCTTAACGAATGAGCCACCCAGGTGGCTCCTATGTCATTTTACTGAAAGTTGTAGGCAACTGGTGTTATCTGTCACCTATTTGGTAATGGAAGGGAATAATAGTCTTAGGAATCCATTCTCTCAGTGACCTTAACATTGAAATGATGGGTGATTTCCCCCACCTAGTTTATTTACTGTATCATTTTCTCCTCCTTGTGCTGACTGTGATATTACGGATATATTACAGGTTTTGTGGGGGGTATTTTTGACATTTTAGGTCACCTGATTCATGGTGCTGCTACTTGCCATCCATTTTGTAAACTCAGCACTTTTGCAGGGACCTTGAGTGGACACGTGCCCTGCTCACTAGTGTGTTCCCTATGATTTGGTTTTGGAATATAGGGGAGGTTCCGTGGAGTGGATTCTGGAGCCTATGACTGAGAAAGAATTTTTGAGATGTTTTTGGTGCAAAATGGTGGTTTATGAAAGTATGGGGATAGGACTCATGGGCAGAAAGCGCCCTGGGGTTGTGAGGCATGGCTGATTTCTATCTATACAATGGGCTTGGGGGATGTAAGGAAAAAGGGAGGTTTTGAGAAAGAACATTCATATATTAAAGAAGATTCAGGGGATCCTGGAGGCCTTGCTCTTGTCAAGGTTGTTTACCCCTCTCGTAAGGCATTACCGGTAAGGTAGTTGGGATATGCCGGAAGCAGTATTACAATCCTCTTATTCAAACCCGTCCTTTTTAATAGGCTGCAGGTTTTTTTTTTTTTTTTTTTTAAGATTTTATTTATTTATTTGACAGAGATCACAAGTAGGCAGAAAGGCAGGCAGGCAGAGTGAGAGAGGGGGAAGCAGGCTCCCTGCTGAGCAGAGAGCCCGATGTGGGGCTTGATCCCAGGATCCTGGGATCATGACCTGAGCTGAAGGCAGAGGCTTAACCCACTGAGCCACCCAGGCACCCCAAAAGGCTGCAGGTTTAAAAGAAAATTCAATTTTATTTACATTTCCTTCTGCCTCAACTTCCCTCAATTTTAAGAAGAAGAGGGTCATGGTAGGGCTTCAGGATTCTGAGTTATGGGTCTCTGTAAGTTCGCCTATAGATATAATAAAGCTTCTTCCCTGTAAATCACTAGGACATTTGTAAACTGAGGAATACTCAGGTCTTGGAGGATTGTGATCTCTACAAGGTAACTATTTGTTTCTCCTTTAGGGCAGCCAGGAGTGCCTGAGGAATGTCCTATACATCCCATGGGGGGTAGGAGTTCTCTCATCACCTAGACAACACTATGTAGAGTCACAAGGTGATATAACTTGAGACATGACAATCAGATCCACCTCTGTGGACAATCCTCTGTCCCTTTTCCCAAGCATTTCCCATCCTGTGTTCTCCCAGAGAAGATGCCCAGAGCTTACCTAAGCTGGCTTTAGTTTGAATGGCCAAATATGAACTTGAACTGGGACTCTCAAGCACTCCACCATGACCCATAATAAAAGTATGTTCTCCATTTATTGGTGGGGGTCTTGGTTTGAATCATGTGCCCATGTGACCATGCTATATAGGTCATCGATAACCCAGAAGTAGGAGAAACCTCCCAAATGGAGTGACACTGTAGCCCAGGTCACAGATTGAACATACGTAAAATGAAAAAAAAATGAGCATATAGACTGTAAATGTCTCAATTTGCACAATGGACTCCATGGATTTAGAAAAGGAATTTCTATTTGTTTTCTTTCCTAGTTATCTCCAGATTTATAGCACATTTTTGCTAATTTTTTTCCCCCAGCTAATAAGCATCACAAACATCTTTTTTGTCTGGGTTGTGCAGGAGTGTCTTCACTAAACACTTGAGATTAGAGAGCTGGAAGGCCAATGGGTATTAATTCAGACATTAAACCCTGGGATGTGGCATGTGAATCTATGTAGAACTTGATGAAATCACCGTCCTTAGAAGCATAAGCCCTATTAAAAGAAAATGTAAAAATTGTGTCTACTGTGGGTAGGGGCCCGGAGGTAGCTTTCTTCAGTCACTGCAAAGGCACAGGCAGCTCTTGGTGGTGTCATCTGATGAATACATGTAATGGGAGAAAGGAATTGGCAAATGTGGTAGGTTTCTGAGGAGTAGGGAAGTCCTACTTTATCTTCATGATTTAACTGAATTCCTTTTTGTTACTGATGATCGGATGCTGTCGGATCATATTTACCGAAATCGCCCAAACCTAATTCGGTAGCATTGGATAAAGAGGGGTATTGGTGATGCGCTTATGTGCACTTAGCTTTCAAAAGTCAGGTGGTAGAGTAGCTGTTGGCGGTGAAGGAGCCTTCTGGACACTGGGGTAGGCAGGATCAGCAAGGTGTGTGCTGTGGTTGAACCCAAGCACTGCTCTCCCCGGGATAAAAGCTCAGTCAAGATTTGAGCCACTGTAGATAGGGGAACATTCAGGGAAGCTGCTGCAGTGCATTGTGGGAACTTCCTGTCTGTACTCAGTGCCATGTTCAATACCCTCCCTGGCTCTGGCTGTGTCTGCTGTAGTTTTGGAATATAGGTGAGCTTCAGTGGGGTGGAGTCGGAGCCGATGACCAAGAAAAAATTCTTGAGGCATCTTTGGTGCAAAATGTTTTATTAAAGCATGGGGACAGGAGGAGGGCAGAAAGAGTTGCTGCCACCAGGGTCATGAGGGGTGGCTGATTTTATACTATGGGTTTGGGGAAAGGTGAGGAATAAGAGAGTTTTCAAAATTATTTTCATATGGGGCACCTGGGTGGCTCAGTGGGTTAAGCCGCTGCCTTCGGCTCAGGTCATGATCTCAGGGTCCTGGGATCAAGTCCCGCCGCATCCGGCTCTCTGCTCAGCAGGGAGCCTGCTTCCCTCTCTCTCTCTCTGCCTGCCTCTCTGCCTACTTGTAATCTCTCTCTGTCAAATAAATAAATAAAATCTTAAAAAAAAAAAAAAAGAAGCCCTCTATGCTTGTGGCCATTTTACCATTGTGTCACACAAAAACGACATACACAACACACATTTTCTTTATTTAATAAAGTGCATCTGACTTGGGACGCCTGGGTGGCTTAGTTGGTTGGACGACTGCCTTCGGCTCAGGTCATGATCCTGGAGTCCCGCATCGGGCTCCCAGCTCCATGGGGAGTCTGCTTCTCTCTCTGACCTTCTCCTCGTTAATGCTCTCTCTCACTGTCTCTCTCTCAAGTAAATAAATAAAATCTTTTAAAAAAAAAAAGTGCATCTGACTCTAACAAAGTCTGTCTTGGCTTCCACCTCTTCCACTCTCTTCTCTCTACCCTCCTTGAGCTTGCTGAGATCACCCCAAATACACTTCAGTTCACATTCCTGAAAGAAAGCAATCCAATTTTATGTTAATTAGAACACAGGTGCCTGGGTGGCTCTATTGGTTATGCAGCCACTTGGTTTCAGCTAAGGTCATCATCTCAGGGTTCTGAGGTCAAGCCCCAAATAGGGCTCTCAGCTCAGTCAGTAGTATGCTTCAGAATTCTCTTTGTACCTACTCACTTGCTCTGCTCTAAAATAAATAAACCTTTGGGGCACCTGGGTTGCTCAGTGGGTTAAAGCCTCTGCTCTCGGCTCAGATTATGATCCCAGAGTTCTGGGATTGAGTCCTGTATTGGGCTCTCTGCTTCAGCGGGGAGCCTGCTTCCCTCTCTCTTTCTGCCTTTACTTGTGATCTCTGTCAAATAAATAAATAGATTTTTTTTTTTTAAGTGGGGCTCCTGTGTACTCTGTTGATTCACCATCCAACTCTAAGTTTCAACTGAAGTCATGATCCAAGGGTTGTGGATATAATCACAATGCCTGGGGGTGGACAATTTCTGAGAGCAAAAATGGAAAAATCAGGATACCCAAGGGTATTTAACATATTTTATAAGACCTGAGTGTCTACCTACTCTCTGTATACATAACAGAAAACCTACATTATCTTTTGTATATGTACCCATCAACCTTTACATTATATAGCTGACCACAAAACAAAGGTACTGAAAAATGAATTATCTTCAATTGATGCAATGTTAAATATGACTGCAACATGCTAACCATGTCCTCTTCTCTTTCAGGTTGGGAGGAGTAGAGGGACAGCATGGGTTGTGAAATAACCTAGGGACAGCTAGCCCCAAAACTGGGTAGGCTGTTTAAAGCAGAAATGGTCTCTATGGTGTCAGGTGACCTGCTTCTCAATCAATGCCTTGCACATAGCTCAGAGCACTGGACTAGACTCATCATGGGGCTGAGTGGAATCTCCTGCCAACCTCAGGTCAGCTTCCTTGGAAGGTCACCCATCTATACTAGAAGAGATCTGTGTTGGGCTTATATTTCTGGGATACCAATGCTCTGTGGAACTACAACACACACCGTGCTGGTTCTAAATAGTTGCACCCAGAAGCCTTTCTTTATCTTTAGCATCTACTCAGTCATGTGATATCTTCAAACTATGCACACAATACTTAAATCCTCCAATATCCCCCCCCCCCCACACACACACACACATCACTCCATGAATTTGAGCCTGGAAAAGTACAGTTATTTCGGTCATCCAACAGCAACTGGTCCTCAGGTGCACCAGGAAATTCTCACTCATGAGAAAAACACCTGACTTCCCATAAAAACACCACAATTCCCAAGAACACATCTCTGTCACATATGCTCATCATGAATAGCTTCCTAAGGCCCTGCAGTGACCAAAGAACTTCCTCACATTTCAAGAGTTCTCCATATTTTATTTTCATAGGATTTAACTTCCTCTCAAGCTGTGTCATCATGTTTTATCGCTCCTCCCAACTCTCAAAGTGCTAGTACCTAAATTAATCCTGTTCCCATTGATGGCATTTTTCTATGCTTCCAATGAAGTGTTGACAACACTGTATTTAAATCTCAGTTATGGCCTCAAATGGTCCTGATACCAACCTTTTACCCTTGAAGTGGAAAAGTCCAAGCTACTCCTAAGGACCTGCAAGGGCCTGCAAGGTTTAGATGGGAGGGGGAGAGCAGTGACAGTGGGCTTTCCAGAACACAGGAATTAAGATCAGTTTTGATACCTACATCATTGGAATGGAGAAGAAGAGACAAAAGACATGAGAGGATTCAGAAGGAAAACAAGTACAATTTGGCCACCTGGGTGGTTCAGTGGGTTAAGCCTCTGCCTTTGACTCAGGTCATGATCTCAGGTTCCTGGGAGTGAGCCCTGCATTGGGCTCTCTGCTCAGTGGGGAGCCTCTCTCTCTGTGTCTGCCTCTCTGCCTACTTGTGATCTCACTCTCTGTCAAATCAATAAATGAAATCTTAAAAAAAGAAAACAAGTAAAACTTATCTTTCTAGATTCAGAGTCAATAATGTAGCATTGGACAGGCCACTCTCCAATGAAGACTTCATGCAAGTGATTCAGCTTAGAAATGTTTCATCTCGGGGCGCCTGGGTGGCTCAGTGGGTTAGGCCGCTGCCTTCGGCTCAGGTCATGATCTCAGGGTCCTGGGATCGAGTCCCGCATTGGGCTCTCTGCTCAGCAGGGAGCCTGCTTCCTCCTCTCTCTCTCTCTGCCTACTTGTGATTTCTCTCTGTCAAATAAATAAATAAAATCTTTAAAAAAAAAAAAAAAAAAAAGAAATGTTTCATCTCTTACCTTGGGAGGCATCATCACTACTAATAGAGGACTGATTCTTTCCTGAGGTAAAATATTTATTCAGCAACAGAATACACATTCTTCTTGTGTACCCATGGAACATTCTCCAGATCAGTTCACATACTCGGTCAAAAATGGGTCTTGAATGGTACAGAAAAAATGGGATTATTCCCTGCATTTTTTAGGCCACACTGCTTTATTTTTAATTTTTTTTTTTTTGTAGATTTTATTTATTTGACAGACAGAGATCACAAGTAGGCAGAGAGGCAAGTAGACAGAGAGAGGGGAAAGCAGTCTCCGCACTGAGCAGAGAGCCCCATGAGGGGCTCAATCCCAGGTCCCTGAGATCATGACCTGAGCTGAAGGCAGAGGCTTTAACCCACTGAGCCACCCAGTTGCTCCAGGCCACACTGCCTTAAAATTGAACTCAATGATGAGAAAATCTGCAAGGAAAACATATAAATGGAGGTTAAGAAAAATCCTACTAAAGAATGAACGGGTTAACCAGGAAATTAAAGAATAATTTTTAAAAATACATGGAAACAAATGAAAATGAAAGCATTACTGTTTAGGATATGTGGGATGCACCAAGGGCAGCCCTAAGAAGGAAGCATAGAGCAATACAGGCCTTTCTCAAAAAAAAAAAAATAATAATAAATAAATAAATAAATAAAAACCAACCAGCAAATAAAGCCTAAATCCAGCAGAAGAAGAGAAATAATAAAGATATGAGCACAAATCAATGAAATAGAAATAAAAAACAAGCCCACAGTAGAACAGATCAACAAATCTAAGAACTGTATTTTTGAAGGAATGATTGTCTGATAAACTTGATAAACCCCTAGGAGACTTACGAGAAAGAGCAGAGGACCCAAATAAAATCATGAATGAAAAATGAGAGATCACAACCTACACTGAAGAAATAGCAACAATTATAAAATAATATTATAATAATATACCAACAAATTAAGAAATCTAGAAGAGGGCGCCTGGGTGGCTCAGTTGGTTGGACGACTGCCTTTGGCTCAGGTCATGATCCCGGAGTTCCGGGATCGAGTCCCGCATCGGGCTCCCAGCTCCATGGGGAGTCTGCTTCTCCCTCTGACCTTCTCCTCGCTCATGCTCTCTCTCACTGTCTCTCTCTCAAATAAATAAATAAATAAAATCTTTAAAAAAAAAAAAAAAAGAAATCTAGAAGAAAAATGGATGTATTCCTTGAAAACTTTACCTAGCAAAACTGAAGCAGGAAGAAATAGAAACCCAGATAGACCCATAACCAGCAAAGAAGTTGAAGCAGTAGTCAACAATCTCCCAACAAAAAGAGTCCAGGGCTGGATGGCCTCACAGTGGAATTCTATCAAACAATTCATGGAGAATTAATACCCATTCTTTTGAAACTATTCTAAAAAGTATATGTGGAAGGAAAACTTAAGAACTCATTCTAGGACATTACCCTGATCCAAAACCAGAAAAAGACCCCACTGAAAAAGAGAATTACAAATCAATATCCCTGATGAACATGGATGCAAAACTCTCACCAAGGGCGCCTGGGTGGCTCAGTGGGTTAATCCTCTGCCTTTGGCCCAGGTCATGATCTCAGGGTCCTGGGATTGAGTCCTGCATCGGGCTCTCACTGTGCATCTAGATGCCCGGCTAAAAGGTGAGCATTTGTTCAACCAATGGAGAGACCACGGAGATGAAGCAAGAGAGGAAGATATCACAGACTCTGAAAAGGTAACTACATTTTGAAAACTGGGAAATCACACATTTTCAGACATGACAAATGCCTAGAACATGTAAGAGCAGTCCCCAAACTGCTATTATTTGTGTTCATCTGTACAAAGCAAGTCCATAATCCTGGGCCCAGAGGCTGCTTTTTTAAAATTCCTAAATGTCAACAGAAATAATAAGGCATTCAAAGTACCAGAAAAATGTGTTCTAACCAGGTAAATAAAACAAATGTCCAATACTGGCTCTTAATTAATAACTGCTTCTCTTCCTTTCCCTCTGCTTGTGTTCCCTTTCTCACTATCTCTGTCAAATAAATAAAATCTTTAAAAAGAGTGGGGCACCTGGGTGACTCAGTCATTAAGCATCTGCCTTCAGCTCAGGTCATGATTCCAGGGTCCTAGGATCGAGTCCCACATCAGGCTCCCTGCTCAGTGGGAAGCCTGCTTCTCCGTCTCCCACTTCCTGTTTGTGTTCCCAATCTCTGTGTCTGTCAAATAAAATCTTAAAAAAAAATAAATTAATTAATAACTATTTATTGCCTGAAAAAGAATTCAAATAACCATGGTAAAGCTGCTCATGGAGAAAGAAGAAAAATAGATGGGTAAGTAAATCTTATCAGGAAAACTATGCAGGACCAAAATGTAAATCCAAAGACACAGAAACTATAACAACCAACCAACCAGAAACTGGGATTGGAAGAGTAAAATTCCTGAAGTGAAAAACACACCAGCGGCTCACCCACAGACTTGAGCAAGTGGAAGAAAGATTCAACTTCAAGATCTATTGTTTTGTTCTGTTTTTTGTTTTGCAAAGACCCCTTGTTTTAAATTACCTGCTGAGAGGACCAAAGAAAAATGTGGAATAGGATAGTCTAGGCACTCACAGGACACCAGAAAGTGGTCCCATGGCTACATTAAGGGCCCCCAAAAGGAAAGGAGAGTGAAAGGGGGCAGAGGGCTTACATGAAGTTCTAAGGGCTTGTGCTTCTCATGTATGTGGAAAGAACAAATTCAGCAAGCCCAGGAAATTCAAAGTGGGATAAATGTCAACACAGGGACACCTTGTAATTAGCCTATGAAAAAAATCAAAAGTGAAAAGAAAACTTTGAGACAATATGAAAAAAGCAATTCTTCTTATACAAGAGAGCTCCTATAAGTAGTAGGATTCTCAGTAGACCTGGTAGAAAGAACTGTATGGGACAGTGTATTCAAGCACTGAAAGATCAAAATATCCACCAAGATTACTGTATTGGGAAAAAATTATTTTCCATGAAGGTAGAAATAAAGACTTTCCCACATAGAAACCCCTGTATGTTTACCAGTAGTCCTGAGTAGTCCTGTCCTACAAGAAATACTAAAGTTGAAATAAAAGGATTCTAAACAGAAACTAAAACCACAAGATGACATAAAGCTCTCAACTAAATATAAATATTTCCAAAATTATAGAAACCCACAGTGTTGTAATAAGGTAGCACAGGTTGCTTTCATTTCTACCTCAAAATATTTTTAAAATCAAAGCACAAGACATAATAAATATAGGTAATAAAGCACACAACATAAAAGATAGGATTCATGATATGAAACAAGGTGTGTGCAGGAATGGAGATAAGCAGAATAATTTTGGATGCAGTTGAGACTATCAGTTTAGTTATTTTTTTAAAGTTTTTATTTATTTGACAGAGATCACAAGTAGGCAGAGAGGCAGGCAGAGAGAGGAAGGGAAGCAGGCTCCCTGTGGAGCAGAAAGCCACATGCTGGGCTCAATCCCAGGACCCTGGGATCATGACCTAAGCTGAAGGCAGAGGCTTTAACCCACTGAGGCAGCCAGGTGCCCCAGGAAGTGTTTCAAAATTACTTTTCAAAAGTGTCTCTCATGAAAGGAGAATAAAAATCCACCAGTAAACAGATGATGAAATTATTTCTATTATGACAACTCATGTAGGCATGATGCAGTATACACGGACCACTAACCAGTGAAAGAAATACACAAGATGAGTCACAAAGTACATATGGATGATATTGACATAGACAGATACATAATATTCTTGGCAAAAAGCACAAAGTGGATTCATATTTGAGTAAATGCACATTGCCTTCAAATGTAGACTTAGAAATTGTTATCCTATATCAAGATACACAGTTAAGGGTGCCTGGGTGGCTCAGTGGGTTAAGCCGCTGCCTTTGGCTCAGGTCATGATCTCAGAGTCGTGGGATCGAGTCCCGCATCGGGCTCTCTGCTCGGCGGGGAGCCTGCTTCCTCCTCTCTCTCTCTCTCTCTGCCTGCCTCTCTGCCTGCTTGTGATCTCTCTCTGTCAAATAAATAAATAAAATCTTAAAAAAAAAAAAAAAAAAAGATACACAGTTAATAAGGAAACAAGAAGTAACTAAAGTTGTGGAGAGTCCCAGACAAAAGGAAGTGCATGATTATGGAATTGCAAAGCCAGAGTAAGCCCAAATTGAACCCAAATTTCTACATTAAAAACATGAATTATTTAGTAAGAAAACTACTAAATAAATATAATTTTAAGCTGTGTATGCAAGAAAAACAAGCATTGAATTACTGACAGGCCTTCACTGACAAATTAATTAATTAAAATTCACACACACAAAAAAGCCTAATGATAATTTTACAAATAAGTGCTTAAAAGACTTGAAAAAAATGTATCATGTTATTAATATATTCCTTCTTTTATCTGAATGTAAGACATAACTCCTCATTCCTTGGAACCAAGCAAATTAAAATCCTTTTATTTCTATTTTTAAAAATACTTTACTTTTTTGACAGAGCCCATGAGCTGCAGGGGGGCGAGGGGTACAGAGGGAGTGGGAAGCAGGCTCCCCACTAAGCAGGAGGAATCAGACCTGGGGCTCAATACCAGAAACCTTAGATCATGCCAGGAGGTGAAGGCAGATGCTCACTTAACTAAGTCACCCAGACACCTTAATCTGTTCATTTCTAAATAAACACCACTAATGTGTAAAATATCCTGACAACTTCATAAAACATAAATATTTTGGAGGAAATTCAGATACATTCTGAGGAAAGTAGATGAAAAGTACATGTTTAATTTTTAGTGAAGTAAAAAATTTATGAACAAAAGTTATTCCTTAAATATGGGGATTTTACTCATTACCTCGCTTCTTATAAAGCACATGCCTACGTACTATGAGAACTTTTGATAAAAAAAAATGAGGATGCTTATATACAACTATTTAGAAAATGAAAACACATAGGAAAAAGTCACAGGAGCTTCATACAAGACAGAATTATGAACTGATGCAATTTTTAATAAGGTAGCAACTGAGACTTTATTAAAAGCTACAAAATCTGAGATCCAAATGTTCTGACTCCCCTATGGCATTCATTTAGGTAGGAATTCTATGTTATTTCAACACTGAGGAATGGAACAGAGTGGAAATTTCTATATTAGTTAATATTACAAAATAACTTTTTTTAAAAAAAAAGACCTTATTTATTTATTTGGCAGAGAGAGAGATAGTGAGAGAGGGAACACAAGCAGGGGTAGTGGGAGAGGGAGAAGCAAGTTTCCCATGGAGGAGCAGGGAGCCTGATGCGGGGCTTGATCCCAGGACTCTGGGATCATGACCTGAGCCAAAGGCAGACGCCCAACCACTGAGCCACCCAGGAGCCCCCAAAAAATACTTCTGAAGGGAAAGGAAGCATTAGATTTTCTCATTTCAGGGAGGTGCTCTGTTATCTGACAAAATTACTGAGTCTCAGTTTTGTAGAGTTCAGATTATAGCCTCCATAACATTGGAAAGCAAAAACCATTTCTGGTTTATGCATGTGGTATCTGTCTCCACTGTTCCCCGATTTCTGCACTAAACTCCAATATGTCAACCATGACCCGACACATTTCTCAGAGGAGGAAAAACACAACTTGCAAAGGGCTAAACATAGAGTTCCTCAGAAATAGGGAGATTTCTGCAGGCCCTCGAAGCAATGGAAAAACTCTCAGATTATGGAGGCCCTCCTTGTGAATGTGATGGACCATGACTGGCGCTGAAAGAGAATCCCTAGAGAATGAGAGACCAAGAATGTTGGATGGCATCTGCCCCTCCGTAAGGAAGAGAGAAATAACCCCACACTACTAAACTAATTTCTATTCAGACAGCTACTCGAACCATAGTTTAAGGTCTATCATCTTCCTTTGCATTTGGACCTCCCCTCTGTCACCCGCCTCATTCATTCCCACCCACCTGGATGGATGATACAGTATCCTTTCTCATCACATCCCTAGGTTCTCTCTTTGGTTCCAAAAAGGAGACCAAGTCTGGCTCTGACACAATGAGACCTATTTATTACAAAAAAAAAGGAAAGGTGTGGTGCCTGGGTGTCTCAGTTGGTTAAGCCACTGCCTTTGGCTCAGGTCAGGATCCTGGTGTCTTGCTTCTCCCTCTGACCCTCCCCATCCCCTTGTGCTTTCTCTCTTCCTTAAAGAAAGAAAGGAAAGGAGTACTGCAGGAGATTCTAACTTTCCATTATGACTGTGCTCAGGAGAGAAGAGAGGACACTGCAAAATCAAGAACATGTTTTCCCAAATGCTGCTGAAAAAAAGCCCATTTACAACATGAAGGAGGGATTTCCAAAGTTCACATCCTGACCTCCACTTCCAAATATGAAATACAATAATAAAGAGTAGAAATTGAAGTAGAAGATGTGAGAAGTACCCATTTTATGCCCCTCAGTATTTAGAACTGACACTCATCTACAGAAGTGATGATGTTCCCTTGAGGAAGGGAAGGTAAATCTGAAAAGGACACATTATGAAGTTGCTTCTCTACATGTACAAACCTGTATTTATTTCCCTTTCTGCCCCGATCTGAAATCCAGTGTTCAAAGAGGAATCTCCAAAGAGTCAGTCTTCACAGGAAGGAACAAAACCTTGAGTTGGGGGCACCTGGGTGGCTCGGTGGGTTAAGCCTCTGCCTTCGGCTCAGGTCATGATCTCAGGGTCCTGTGATTGAGTCCCGCATCAGGCTCTCTGCTTGGCAGGGAGCCTGCTTTCTCCTCTCTCTCTCTCTCTCTCTGCCTGCCTATCTGCCTACTTGTGATCTCTCTCTGTCAAATAAATAAATAAAATCTTAAAATAAAACAAAACAAAACAAAAAAAACACCCTGAGTGGGGTTTGGGAAATCTCGAAGGAGTCTTCCTCACCCAAGAAGATGGAGTGTCTGTACTTCTCCAACATCACATCCCTGTACAGTTGCTGCTGAGTGTGGGTCAGGCATCCCCACTCCTTCTGAGAAAATTCTAAGGCCACATCCCACATCCCTGAATGTGAGCTGTCCCTGCAATAAATGCCACAGTCACCAAGTGGCCATTGGTAGAGTTCATAATGTACCTAAGATGAAAGATGGATGGAGTTAGTTCCATTTATCTCACTATAGTTTACACAAACTCATTTAGGTAAAATGCAAAGCATGTAGAGAAGTGTTTTCTTGAGGCACTTGTGCCCCCTTGTGGCCACCTCTACGGAAGATGACAAGGATCCACTTTGTAAATATCTACCCTAACCCCAAATAAAAAGAAATCATTCTCCCTTGCTCTGTAAATCTCTACTTTGGAAGTTATTTCCTATTAATCTTCTTATTTGATGCAAATTGCAGGGTGTTTTTTTATGTGACAACCCCTACCAAGTACACTTTCTGTGACTCACCAATCAGTGAACTCATGTTAGTTCAATTAAAACAGGACAACTAGTTCTGGCTTAGGTGAATTTTCTACTTTACACAGGAAGATAATTTTTAACACAGTAATATGCTCTAATGGATTCTCTAACCTCGAGGTAAGAGGATGGCATAAGATCCACAAAACCATTATTAACACTCTGTTTCTCCAAGATAACTTGTCAAATGAAGGCATCAACACAGGCATACACATTTTTTTTTTTTTTTTTTAACCACTGTGTTTACATCATACCGAAAATTGTGTCTGTTTCTTAGGTGGAATCTCTTAGTGGGTTAAACTTCAAAACTGTGCATTGGAGTTGTTGTGAAAATGCACATTCTGTTCAGGAGTGGGATCAGAGTCTGTGTTTCTTTTCTTTTCTTTTTTATTTTTTTTAAGATTTTATTTATTTATTTGAGAGAGAAAGTGAGAGAGTATGAGAAGGGAGAATGTCAGCGGGAGAACATGACTCCCTGTGGAGCCGTGAGCTCAATGTGGACTTGATACTGGGTTTCCAGGATAATGACATGATTCTAAGGCAGTCGTTCAACTGACTGAGCCATGAAGGTGCCTAGAGTCTACCTTTCTAACAAGGCAGTACCTTATGGGCAAAGGGATAAAGTTTTGAAGAAGAAAGGGGTAGAACTCTAAGGCAAGAAGTCTTGGAGGACTTGGAACAGGCAAAAAAGTGCTTTTAATTATTTTCTTAATCTTTTTTTGTTTGAGAGAGAGAAGACAAGAGATGACTTGAGGAAGACAGGGGTTACAGAGGGAGAGAGATAAGCAGACTCCCCCCCTGAGCAGGGAGCCCATTGCAAGGCTCCAGCCCAGGATCCTGGGACCATGACCCAAGCTGGAGGCAGATGCTTAACCGCCTGAGCCACCGAGGTGCTCCCTGAATGTTTTGTTTTTTTTTTTTTAAGATTTTATGTATTTATTTGACAGAGAGAAATCACAAGTAGATGGATAAGCAGGCAGAGAGAGAGAGGGAAGCAGGCTCCCCGGGGAGCAGAGAGCCCGATGCGGGACTTGATCCCAGGACCCTGAGATCATGACCCGAGCTGAAGGCAGCGGCTTAACCCACTGAGCCACCCAGGCGCCCCCCTGAATGGGTTTTATAGCCATTATAGATTTTACTGGAAGAGCAAGAAAGCCAACAACAATCCTTTCTCACCATTTCCTAGTTACCTTAGACCATCTAACAGTAATTCATAAATTAATAAATTAATGTATGAAAATCTCAGAACACACACATTCTTCTTCTATTTTTTGGGTAATATTTTGTCAGACATCCAGTAACATGGAAGGGATCGGGTTTTCACCCAGGTTGTCTAACCTTTATAGAGTCTATCTAAAATGACATGCAGGTCAATATACAGAGAGGACCTTAAAGCAGTGTTCACAGCAGGTATCAAACCGGAGAAGAATGAGAGAAACAAGAAGGCGTCTAAATAAAATTGATCCACTTTTTGTTTGTTTGTTTGTTTGTTTGCTTGTTTGAGAGAGAATGAGAGAGACAGCACAAGAGGGGCAGGGTCAGAGGAAGAAGTTGCCCCCAAAAGCAGGGAGTCCTATTGAGGACTCAGTTCTGGGACTCCAGGATCAGGGCCTGGGCTGAAGGCATTTATTTAACTGACCCATCCAGGCACCCAATTGATCTACCTATTTACTTTTCATGCACACATCCACACTTTGTAAAAAAAAGATTTTATTTATTTATTAGACAGAGCAAGAGAGGGAGCACAAGTAGGGGGAGTGAGAGAGGGAGAAGCAGGCTTCATGCTGAGCAGAGAGCCAGATGTGGGGCTCAATCCCAGGACCCTGGGACCATGACCTGAGCTGAAGGCAGAGGCTTTAACTCACTGAGCCACCCAGGTGCCCCTTTCTTGGCCATTTTAATCCACAATTCTGCAACATGGTATTTCATTGAAAAGTTTTGTTTCAATGATCATTTGTGATCTATTAGATTTCAGGATTTTAAGACCCTCAAAGTTAATTATGGGGATACTTGGGTGGCTCAGTGGGTTGAGTCTCTGCTTTTGGCTCAGGTCATGATCTCAAGGTCCTGGGATAGTGCCTCACATCCGGCTCTCTGCTCAGCAGGGATCCTGCTTCTTTCTCTCTCCCTGCCTCTCTGCCTACTTGAGATCTCTGTCTGTAAAATAAATAAATAAATCTTTAAAAAATGTTAATTATGTGATTTTTCTCTTTTTCTGAGAACACAAAGAGCTAAACACAAATGTATGTCCGGGGTGCCTGGGTGGCTCATGGGTTAAGTCTCTGCCTTCCACTCAAGTCATGATCTCAGGGTTGTGGGATTGAACCCCACATCAGGCTCTGCTCAGCAGGGAGCCTGCTTCTCCCTCTCTCTTTGCCTGCTTCTCTGCCTACTTGTGATATCTATCTCTCTCTCTCTGTCAAATAAATAAATCTTAAAAAAAAAAAAAAAAAAACTTGTTTAAAAAAAAAAAAAAAAAAAAGGAAGAAGTGTATGTCCATGACATTAGTGTGGAGAAAAGAAAAACCAATGGGACAGAGGGCTGACTGCCTAAGAACCTCCACCCCCAGAAGTCAAATATATCAACTACACAAAGGTGAGAGCTCTCTCTATTCAGTGCAAACAGGGATATGGGACAGGAGCCAATGGTCAAGAAAGAATTCTCGAGATGTTTCTTGATGTGAAATGTTGGGGTTCAGGAGTGAATGATGAAATAGTTATTGAGATGTTTTTGGTGCAAAAAAGTGGTATTATTAAATATGGGGACAGGGCCTATGGGTAGAAAGAGCTATACTGGGTTTGTGAGCAGTGACTGATGATGTATGCTCAGGGCGCAGGGGTTGAGGGAACAACAGAAGTCTCTAATGAATTTGGAAGCAAGGTTTCCAGGACCTTGAAAGTGGTATCATGATGAGGTCACATATGACTATCTTGTAAAACCTTAGTCATGGACCCTTCAGATATCTATCAATCAGTGGACTCTATGCTTAGGGGATGACTGCCAACATATATTTAGGGGTAGAGATAAAGTTTTCAAAGGGATTATCCTGTGTTAAAGAGGACTTACAGGATCCTAGACGTATGGCTATTGTCAAGCTAAGGTTACTTTTTGCCTCCAACAAAAAAACATTGCCACCATTGTGAACTCCTTGAGGAATGTCACACTGTGCCTGTCTCAAGAGTTTAGCAATGGGCTGCAAGTAAAAGGAAATTTAATTTTATCTGCACTTCTTTGATTTTTTTCTTTTCCTCAGAGAATACAAGAAAGGTGCATCTGGGTGGCTCATTTAACTGTCTGCCTTCAGGTCAAATTGTGATCCCAGGGTTCTAGGATTGAGCCCCAGTTCTGACTCTGTGGTCACCCTCCACCACTGCCCATTTGCTATCTTTATCAAATAATAGATGTCACCATATTAAAGTTATTTTTAAAGTTATGTTATTATTATTGACAGAGGGAGAGACAGCAAGAGAGGGAACACAAGCAGGGGGAGAGGGAGAGGGAGAGGCAGAAGCACACTCCCCGCTATGCAGAGAGCCAGATGCAGGGCTCCATCCCAGGACTGTGGGATCCTGACCTGAGCCAAAGGCAGATGCTTAACCCGTGGAGCCACCAAGGCGTCCCAACAAATATAATCTTTAAAAAGGAAAACAAACAATCAAACAAAAGAAACAGCTTGTGCCTGTCCCCAATACTGCCATGGCCAGTGCCAATGGCCTTCCTCCTCTGCCTGCCCAACCCCCGCCCTGGGCTGGGACCAGAATGGGGGCAGGCTGCTCTGGTTGCGGGCAGCTTTGTGCTGCTGGAGGCAGGTAAGGCTGCCTCTTGCTTAGAGGAGCTCCTGGCCCAAGGCTGAGGGGGGAGCTCCCGAGGGCACCGTCAGACCTCCTCTCAATGGCACCCCAGCCGGCTACATTTTGTGCAGTGAGCTGGGTGGGAGACCCTGGCCTGGACCCCATTCCCGACCCTGGGCCCTTAGCAAGGCTGGTGCACAGAGTCAGGGTGGGAGTGGGGGGCTCGCAACAACTAGCAGGGGCATGGCAAGGTGGACATCTTTGCCCCAGTGCCCTGGAGGGGTAGATGCCTGGCAGGTATTGGGCGCTGGCCTGGGGCCTGGGTCAAGGAGAAGGGGGATGCAGGTAGGACTGACAGTCAGTCCACGGGGGCGGTGGGTCGAGGGCCAGTGGGGCTAGGGCCAGCCTGCGAACCTGCCTGGGTAGGAACGGAGGTGCCCAGGAGGAAGGAGTGGATTTGGTCTCCCCGCAGTCTGGCTTACACATAAAGAATGCAGTCATCTGGCGGCTTGTGGTCCCTGGCCTTGCCTCAAAGGTTGAAGTTGGGCAAAGATCAGACCCCTTTTTAGAAAGGTGTTTCTGAACACCACTGACAACACGGTTCTCACAGTATTTCATGACAACCAGTGGCGACAGTGCTACGACAGATGCTTCTCTTCTAGGCACAGCTGCACACTACATGGGAGGAAGCCACGATGTGATTCAGTCTCATGATGACACGGAGCACAGCGTGAATGATCATGAAGACACAAATGGTTCAAAACACAGTATCAGAGAACGCGGTATCTATCTTCCAACTGCAAATGTAGCAAGGATAATGAAAAATGTCATACCTCAAATGGGAAAGGTTGTAAAATGCCAAGGACTGTGTTCAAGAATGAGTAGTGAGCTCATCAACTTTGTAACATCTGAAGCAAATTGAAGATGCCATCAAGAGAAACGGAGGACAATCAAGGGAGAAGAAATTCTCTTTGCCATGCTGACCTCAGGTTGTGACGGTTCTGTTGAACTTCTAAAATTATCCTCTCAGAAATTCAGAGAGGCTATGAAAGGAGAGAAAGGAGTTGGTGGAAGACTCAGAGCTACAGATGGACTAAGTGAAGAACTTACAGAGGGTCAACAACAAAATGTTACGTTTATACAATGTCATATTTCTGGTGTTCAACAAATTCAGTTTTCAGGGTCTGAAGAAATGGTGGCATGGGGTGGAGAGAAGCTTAAGTCTGTATGATTCTGGAAACAGACATTATGTGGAAGTGACTGGGGAAAGAGGGCTTTTTGTACATTAAATAGCTGTAATATACCTTCCTAATGCTTGACTGAGGGCTTAATTCTGACTTGAGATGCTTTTTCATGAATGATTTAAGAAAAATCTGGATTTTAAAGGTATTAAAATATTGTTTCACATGAGTTTGTTGCTCTGTAGGACTCCTATATACATTATACATTGCAGTTTATTACGGTCAGAGATTTGTAGAAAGTTTCTTATTTTTATTGAAGCATGCCACTTTTGTAATTCAAGTCAACAGCTGGGTTAATTAATGGTATTTGCCGTTTTTATAAAATATAAGGGTAGAGTTAAAAGAAAGAAAGAAAGACTCCAAGCAAAAGAAACTCAGAAGAACGAAGTTTCCATCTTAAATGTGATGGTTTCTGCATATCACTCAGTACACCTAAGGTCTGTACAAATGTAAGACGGGGAATATGAACACTATAGGGGAGGAATTTGGCAAAGAGCAACAGGCCAGTAAAAGCAGTTAACATTAGGTGTATGCCAACAAATTGATCTCAGTGCCCAAGGAACACCAAAGGACACGCTATCACTCGTGTTTTCTTGTGGTCTGAGAACACTAATTTAGAATAGAAATCTAATTATGAAAATACAGTGGATATAAATGAAGTTAAATCACCTATAGTTTCTGTTGAGGCTGCTTTTAGGTGAGCAGACTTGATCAAAGGACTGGAGAAAGGGCCCCAGCACCCCTATGGCTGAATGCAGACAGGCCCATCAGGGGACCCACCTCAAAGTAACCATGGGCCCTGATCAACCACCGGGCTACTGAAGATGGGGTACAGTGACCATAAAAGGGAAAACTGGATAAGCTCCCAGAACCCTCACCTTCCTCCTTCAAACACAGCCCCCACCACTGTCTCCTTATAGACAGCCTCTCCTCTGCTGTCCTGCCTGCTGCTCTCTTGCAGTGTATTCAATAAACTTCTAATACCTTTGTTCTGCCTCAGGTGAATTCTTCTCAGTGCCCACTTGACTGGCTTCCACCCAATCATGGACCCACATTTGGGGTCCCCATCTGACTCTCAGAGATACCACATTTAGACACCACAGTTTCCATGTGCTGTAATACCTACTGTATTGTTTTAAATGTCTATTTTTATTTAAAGATTTATATTTTAGAAGGAGAAGGGAAGGGCCAGAAGTAGAGGGAGAGAATCTCAAAGAGACTCCCCACTGAGCAGGGAACCAGAAGCGGGTCTCATTCTAGGATCTGGAGATCATGACCTGAACTGCAATCAACAGTCCAGTGCGTAACTGACTGAGCCACCCAGGCAAACCTCTAGTGTATTCTACATAGAACATCTTTTTCACATTCTTTTTAATACTTTCTTTATTTATTGGTCAGAGAGAGAGAGAGCCCACATAAGCAGGCAGAGTGGCAGGCAGAGGCGGAGAGAAAAGCAGACTCCCTGCTGAGCAAGGAGCCCGAAGGGGGACTCGATCCCAGGACCTTGGGATCTTGATCTGAGCTGAAGGCAGTGACTTAACTGACTGATCCACCCAGGCTTCCCATATTTTTCACATTCTAAAGGGGAAGAATCAACAATCCCCTCCCCCCACTTCTTTAATCTGACAAACTTCCACGTTATTCTGGATCTTATATCCATCATTTTACTTGTGCATTTTCTTACTCCTGGGCTACACAGACCTGGTAAAGCATACAGACAGGCCCTAAATGAGAAATGTTTCCCTTCCCTGATAAACCAGGACCAGACCTCATCAGCAACGGGAATCTTAGACGCCACACACCTTCCCCTCTGGATATGCCACCAAGGGAATATTTTCAATACTTGCAGGACTTTAATTCAAAGTAACAACTGCTGATGGCCTACTGCAGCCAGGTTGGAAAGAAGGCAGAGAAGGGTGGTAGGGGAGGTAGGGGTTATCTGGGATATAGGGCAGTAGTGTTCTAAAGACCTAGCCTATGGTGTCACTTCAGAAAATTCTCTCCCTTTGCCACTCCCCTCCCCCAACACCACCAGTAACAAGTGTACTCTCTCTCTCGTAAGAATTTTTTTTTTAAAGATTTTATTTATTTATTTGACAGAGAGAGAGAAAGCGAGAGATGTTACACAAGCAGAGGGAGTGGGAGAGGAAGAAGCAGTCTTCCCGCAGAGCAGGGAGCCCAATGCAAGGCTTGATCCCAGGACCCTGCGATCATGACCTGAGCTGAAGGCAGACAATTAACAACTGAGCCTCCCAGGTACCCCATCTCATACGAATTTTTAAAAAACAATTGTTCTATGTTAAGAGTACAAAATAAATCCTAGAATTAAGTTGTCATAAACCAAAAAGAAAAAAAAAACATTAAAAAGTTACTGTACAAGGACTGTGTATATCAAAAAGTTAGCATTAAGAACACTAGGGGCAACTGGGTGGCTCAGTGGGTTAAAGCCTCTGCCTTTGGCTCAGGTCATGATCCCAGGGCCCTAGGATCGAGTCCCACATGGAGCTCTCTGTGGGGAGCCTACTGGCTCCCCTCTCTCTCTGGCTGCCTCTCTGCCTACTTGTGATCTCTGTCTGACAAATAAATAAATAAATAAAATCTTAAAAAAAAAATAAAAACCACACGGAAGGAAAAAGTGAACTAACTCTTGATTACGGTGCTTTCAGTTTGCAGTGGGAGAAACAAGGCACCTGATTGGGCAGACCTCTCTTGGTAAATAACATGGCAAGTGACGACACCAGGGAAATGTATTGTTACTTGGCTTGAATTTCACCATAAACTCAATTTGGTGAGGACTAAGCATCTTCTGGTTATAATAGGTCACACAATCTGAGAGGCTTTGCAGTTCTCCTTCGGTGTTTGGGTAGCAGCAGTTGTTTTTTGGCTAGCAATGGGAACAGGTGTTTCTGATTTATCTCCCAACTTGCAGCCAATAGATTTCCTGTTTAAAAAAAAAAAAAAAATCACTAGGAATTCAGTTATGAATCTACTAAAAGAAAGGTACTTTTCTTTTCTGTTACTGCATAGCCACAACACACTTTAGAGTCAGGAGAAGCACAAATTGCAAGTCTGGGGCACAGATAAAACTGTCTTTTGAAATTTCAAATTCTTTTTTTAAAGATTTTATTCATTTATTTGACAGAGAGATCACAAGTAGACAGAGAGGCAGGCAGGGTTGGGGAGGGAAAGTGGGCTCCCCACTGAGCAGAGAGCCTGATGCGGGGCTCAATCCCAGGACCCTGAGATCATGAATTGAGCCAAAGGCAGAGGCCCAACCCACTGAGCCACCCAGGCACCCCTAAAATTTTAAATCCTTCACAATGTAGCCCATTGAAATGATGCATTCTTGCAGTAAGATTCTGAATGAATCCAAACACAAAATGACATTAGTTCCTCTCAGTAGACAGTGGCAGAGTCAGCTTCAGCATCCAGCAGCCATCCCACAGGGATTCCCATTCAGGACACCAATAATTTAGGTGTTCCATCAGGGGAAGTGTAGAAGAATCAGCCTATTAAATACTAAGCACTTTGAATTTAGGCAGACTAACTACAGAGAAAACCATGACATGAAATATAGTAAGATCACTCTAATTAGCATATTCATACAGAGCTAAAATATATAATGGCATAAAAATTAAGAACAGTCCCCAAAACTTTCTGAATTTGGGAAAAATGAGGAAGGGAGAACAATACGTATTTGTATTTGTGTGCAAAGGTATATTTTGGGCAACAGCTACAAGTCAGGCAATAAAAAACAAAAAATTTCTTAAATGTGCAAAATACAAAATACGTTTAAGATTCTTCCTTATATTTTGCTTCATTAACATATTGAAGTAATATTTGATTTAGGTGTACAACAGTGATTATACAATTCTATATAACATTCTATGCCTATCACAGGGGCAGTCCTTAATCTCCACCATTTACTTAATGCATCCACTAACCCACGTTCGCTCTGGCAACCATCAGGTTGTTTTCTCAAGTTAAGAATCTGTTTCTTGGGGCGCCTGGGTGGCTCAGTGGGTTAAGCCGCTGCCTTCGGCTCAGGTCATGATCTCAGAGTCCTGGGATCGAGTCCCGCATCGGGCTCTCTGCTCAGCAGGGAGCCTGCTTCCTCCTCTCTCTCTCTCTGCCTACTTGTGATCTCTCTCTGTCAAATAAATAAATAAATAAATAAATAAATCTTTAAAAAAAAAAAAAAAAAAGAATCTGTTTCTTGGTGTGTCTGGGCAGTTCAGTCATTGAGCATCTGTCTTCAGCTCAGGTCCTGATCCTATGGTTCCAGCATCAAGCCTCAAATCCTACACCCTGGTCAGCAGAGAGCCTACTTATCCCTCTCCCACTCCCACTCCTTTTGTTGCCTCTCTCACTGTCTCTATGTAAAAACAATAAAATCATTTTTAAAAAATTTATTTCATGCATTGCCTCTCTCTTTCTCTTTTCTTTCCGATTGCTCACTTGTTTTGTTTTCTGAATTCCAAACATGACTGAAATGATACAATACTTGCCTTTCTCCGAATTATTTCACTTGGAAGAATACACTCTAGCTCTATCCATCTTGTGGCAATTGGCAAGATTTCATCCCTTTTAGGGTTATAAATATGCCTTTTGATTTCTATCTTCTTTATTCATTGAGGGGTCAATGAACACTTGGGCTGGACTGTTTCACGCAGATATACTCACTGCCTCTCACTGTTGAACTGCTTCACCAACAAATCCATGCGATGCAAAGACCCAAAATATAGATCTACACTGTTTATGGTGCTGAGAAAAGGGAGGAAAGTCCCGCACAGCAGTGAAGCAGCTTCCCTGAAGATCACCCAACCACACTGGATCTGACCTTGACTGGGGTGATCTCCCTGGGAAACAAGGGCTTGGGAGCAACCACAGCATGTGTCTTGCAGATCCTGCCTATTTCACTGTTCAGAAGGCTTCTTCAATCTATTCTACCCTGTGACATCTTAAAGCTGCCCACATGATTGCATCAACCAATACCCTCCTCCATCCCTAGGAGGGTAAAGTAGTGTAATCACTGATGTCCAGCAGCATTAGTCCTCAGGAAGACACAGGAGATCAATCAAATCATCAGGATGAAGCAGGACTTCCCTACTCCTGAGAAACCCACATTAGCCAATTCTTTCCCCCATTACATGTGTTCATCAGATGACACCAGCAAGAGCTCCTTGTGCTGTTGCAGTGACTACAGGGAGTCACCTCCAGGTCCCTTCCCACATGGGAAAGAGTTCCTCACATTTCATTTTAATAGGTCTTGCCTTTCTCTTGAAGGATGGTGCCTTCCTCAAATTTTACTTAGATTCATATCCCACATCCCCGTGCTAAATGTCTTAATACCCACCAGCTTTCCATCTGTCTAATCTCAATGAAGCATCTTCTGAAGACACTCTCTCCTAGCACAGGCAAAAAAGAATGGCTGTTGTGCCTACATAGCTGGAAAGAAAAATTTGGGCAGATCCAACTGGAGATCTGGAGATAACTAGGTCATAAACAAGTAGAAGTTATTTTTCTACATCTAGGGAGTCCCTTGGGAAATTCGGGACACTTCTACTCTACATGCTAATTCTTCATCTTGAATATTTTCTGTCTCTTCCCTGGACTACCACATCACGCCTATTGGGATAGATTTCTCTTTCTTATGGGGTATCTATAACACACATAGCATGGTCATATGCGCACGTGTACCTCATAGACACATCGAAATACCACTCTGTGTAGGATATGGGGCACATGCTTTCATTTGGGTCCATGGTGCAGTGCTAGAGAGTCCCAAGTCTAAATCCAGAATATGCCATTCCATCTGAAACAGATTTAGGGAGGCTCTGGAGGAGGGGAAGTCTTCTCTAAGGGACATGGGAGGGAAAGTATTGGGAGAAAGAGTGATGGTGGCTCACAAGAATGGAGTGCAGATGTCATATAAGATGGTCCACTAACTTGACACCCTGCAGTGTGGTGACTGGGGAATGCACTCTTGAGAATGGTTCCTGTCAGTGCAAGGACCTTCAAAAATGTTGGCTACACAAAATTGATGCCAAGTAGCAGTAACACAGATTTGTGAGGTAAAACACCCATGGTTACATACCTCGGTAATACACCCATGGTTAATATCATTGTATTCACAAAGAGGAGAAAATCACAGCATAGACTAGGGGAAAAATAATCAGTTATCCCTTAAACCTTCAGACAACTTAAACCTTCAGAGAAAATGGATTCCTAGGCATATTGTTTTACTCCAGTATCATATAGGTGATTAATTCGATTAGATCCCTACAATCTTCAATGAGAAAAATGAACACTAGATGTAGGATAACACATCATTCATGACACATCCATATCCAGATGTTAAAACACACTAGATTTTATTAATGAAAATACATCAAGTTCACACAAACACTAAGTTATGCATTTCAAATCCACTCTATTGTCACCATTCAAAATACAGAACACACGTGCAAAAGCATTCAAGTGTTTTCAGAAGGATATGGAGTACCTGTTTCCAAAAATTTCAGGACTGAGGTACATTCCTCAGAAATGTGTATGTTCAATGGTATGGCATTGTGAAGAAGAGTTAGCTACCCTCCTGCAGTCATCTGTCAGGGTTTCCTCATTTAACCACATCAAGTCATACTCTCTAACAATTGCACTTAGGAAGATACATTGGTAGTTTACTGACCGGCTACCTCTTTTTCCTTAAAGAACCATCAGGAAAACCTCTTATTTCTAATATTGAGGAAGTTATTTAGTTTCAATGAATGCAGAAATGTGTGCTCCGAACACCTCTTCCATTACATCATTGTTATAACAGTAAGCACCATCTCCAATAAGATATACTTCATATGCTTTATATCATATGGTCATCTTTCATGGAAAATTAGGTACGTATGAGTCCCACTTAATGGAGCAGGACATATAATTTGATGTAGCAACAATCAACCATGTGGTCTTACACACCCACAAGGAAAGGAAGAATTTTCTGGAGTAATTTCAGAGGAAATAGATTAATACTGTTAGTCACAAATCTCAAATAGGGTTAATGTAAAATACTTAAAAATACTG
Source organism: Mustela lutreola (assembly GCF_030435805.1). Taxonomy (NCBI): domain Eukaryota; kingdom Metazoa; phylum Chordata; class Mammalia; order Carnivora; family Mustelidae; genus Mustela; species Mustela lutreola. Next base: position 51,709,037 of record NC_081305.1, read on the forward strand.
TCCTTATATATATGAAAAAGTCAATCTGCTAAATCTGTTGAAACAGAATACCACATACATTTTCTAAGTGTGTAAGTTTGATTTTTCCTTATAATCACTATTTCATAGGGAGTAATGTTTGAATTGAATGAATAATGTATTCCATTGGCTTGATTTCTGTAAAATTCATTAGCATCAGATGTTCAATAGTTTTCTAAACACTGCTAATTTTCTACTGCTTGCACCCCCTGGTGTGTGCTCCAATGTACTAAAATGAAAATCTTTCCACATTCACGATGTTCCAAGGGTTTGAATCTACTATGCATTTTGAGATAGTGAGTAAGCACTGAATTCCAGCTACAGGCTTGGCCATATTCTTTACATTTCAAACTTTCACTCCTGTATGAAAACAACGATGTTAAGAAAATTGGGAGTCCCACTGAGAGGTCAGACACATTTTTAATATTTGTACACTTACTCTCCTATATAAAATCTCTCATATGGAGTGAGGAAGGAGCAGTCCTTAGGCACTCTCTCACATTCATTACATCTGTAATTTTCTCTGCAGGGTGAATTCTGTGATGTGCAGTAAGGGTTGTGTGACTGCTAGAGGTTTGGCCACATAATTCATCTGGTGTCTTTCCAGTATGAATAATCTGTTTAGAAGGTGTGCATGCTGGACAAGGCCTTGCCACCCTGGTTATATTTGGGAGGTTATGGTCCAAAATGAATTCTCTCATAGGCATGAATGGGTGAGCACTCCTTAACCGATTTTTCTCACATTCTTTTTTTCTTTCTTTCTTAAAGATTTTATTTACTTATTTGACAGAGAGATGGAGAGAGACCACAAGTAGTGAGGAGGGTCAGGCAGGGGGAGAAGGAGAAGCAGGCTGCCTGCTGAGCAGGAAGCCCAATACAGAGCTTAACCCTGGGACCCTGGGATCATAACCTGAGCCTAAGGGACAGCCTTAACTGACTGAGCCACACAGGCACCCCTCTTATTACATTTTGTATCGCCCTCGGCCCGCAAGGACGACAAGACGCCCCAGGTCAGATGCATCTTCTCTCTCTTTATTTCTGCAAGTCTACACACTTATATACGCTTACATGACCAATCAGTGAGCAGGGTACAGGAGGGAGCGAATCAGGCTGTGCACCTAAACAAACAACTTCGCTAGCAACCAATACTGTTTACTTCCTCTTTGGGTGTTCTGCTTAGTCTCACGAGGCAATCCTAACCTGGCAACTAGCCAGGCCCCATCTTTTCATGGCGGAGGCCGCCCTGGTCAGGGGCCTGCCTCCGACATCTCCCCCTTTTTTCTTTTTCTTTTTCTTTTTTTTTTTTTTAAAGATTTTATTTATTTATTTGACAGAGAGAAATCACAAGTAGATGGAGAGGCAGGCAGAGAGAGAGAGAGAGAGAGGGAAGCAGGCTCCCTGCCAAGCAGAGAGCCCGACGGGGGACTCGATCCCAGGACCCTGAGATCATGACCCCAGCCGAAGGCAGCGGCTTAACCCACTGAGCCACCCAGGCGCCCCACCCCTTTTTTCTTTTATGGCAGGGATCGTGCCTGTCTTAGGTTGTCAGTGGCGGGGAATATCCTTACCCGTCATCAGACGGCAGATATCAATGATCTGCGTCCTGTCTTAGGTTGGTATATTTCCCCCACCAAACTTACCCGTCGTTGACTACCGATCCAGCATACTTAGCCACACTTGGGGGGATGTTCCAGCCTTGATGGCTAACAAGGTCTGCACCATGGCTTGCTGTTGCCTATGTTGCTGTCACCTCCAAATTTGCAGTTTCCTTACTAGCAGAATCAAGCCCACTACGAGGATTATCATCAGACCAATTACGCTAGCCCATTGTTTTGTAAAGGTTAACACATCTTGCAATGTTTTGATTATCTCTGGGAGGGTTGCAAGCTCAACTCTGGTGTTATTTATCCTTGTTATGCCTAGTAGCAGGTGCTGAGTATAGTTTTGGAATTCTGTGGACTAATTCCCCCGCAAGTATTGGGAGAGCTGTCGGGAGACAATCTGTAAGTCACTCATATTAGTATAGGCTATGGAAGTTACACAAATTGCCAGGAAGGGCCCTATATATCCCAGTCCCAATAGGGCCCCCCATATGTCAAAGACAAACTCTCCTCTGGTTAAGGAGTCTGCTAACTGATTACCTTTTGTCAGGGGGCCTGGTAAGGTTATATGAGCTCGTATGTGGCCAATATAAAATGGAGCCTTCCTGTCCCAAACTAATGTTTGGATTTCTTGTAATGCCTCAGAGATAGTAGACCTGGCATTAATAGAACCCACACTTTCAATGATAGAGACAGCTTGCACCACATATCTACTATCTGATAAAAGGTTGAAGGGTTCTTGATGAAACATTTGAAATGCTTTCATCGCTGTGAGCAGCTTGGTTTCTTGGGGGGAGGAGCTTTGATATAGGAAAGTCCAACTCTCTTCTTTGGTAACTATAGCTCCTACAGGGGTCCTGGCTTCTTGCAGTAATAGCAAAATCCAGGAGTACCCCTATGTTTATATTGTTGAGCTCCCTGTAATCCTTGTAAACCTTGAGTGATAGCTGCAGCCATAATCTGCCCTTGAATAACACTGTCATTGATATCCCTGCAAACTTTAATATATGTACTCGAGTCTTTGCTTTTCCAAGGTCTGATGGCTTCGTTACACCATTTATTAGCCTGCTCATAAGCCAGCTGTTTTATCAATGGCATGGCTGTCTCTACCTCCCAAATATTCGACCAGCTGTTTGCATCAGCCTCGCTGCAAAATCAGCATATGCTTCATTTGGTCCTTGTATTACCTTAGACAGCTGACCCTGTAAATCCCCACTGCCCTGAATTGTCTTCCATGCTTTAGTGGCCACCGTGGCTATTTGCAGATACACCGCAGGGTTGTATTGTATTTGGGCCTGCTTTCCCATGTACGGTCCTATTCCCATTAACATTTCTAGGTCCCACTGAGGATTTCCAGCCGCTGCATTATGGCGGGCAGTGTCCTCCAAAGAACTAAGGGCTTGGGGGAAGAATCCATATGGGCTGAATGTCTTTCAGCTGCTGCTTGACCGTTTTTATCCTAGCAGTTTTCGTTTTTAACGGCGTGCCATTGGCCTTTAGAAGGTCCTTTAGGGAACCCTCTAACCTCGACTTTGACAGTCCAGATCCTATAATTAGAATCCCAACCTAATGGCTGTTCCGCGTATACTCGCCGCTAAATCCCGGCTCTAAGGCCGCCCCGCTTCTTGTTGTGGACTTGTACAAGTTTCCCACCACCTTTGTCGTGGTTTTACCCCGCATACCTGCGGACTTCTCCCTTGCAAGGTTTTTCTATGTTTACTCCCCGCTTTACCGCGGAATTCCCACTTTTTTTTTTTTTTTTTTTTTTTTTTTTTTTAAAGATTTTATTTATTTATTTGACAGAGAGATTACAAGTAGGCAGAGAGGCAGGCAGAGAGAGAGAGGAGGAAGCAGGCTCCCTGCTGAGCAGAGAGCCCGATGCGGGACTCGATCCCAGGACCCTGAGATCATGACCCGAGCCGAAGGCAGCGGCTCAACCCACTGAGCCACCCAGGCGCCCCGGAATTCCCACTTTTGAACGTGGCTACTGTCCCCGCTTACCTGCGGACCTTTACTCCCCGCTTTCCTGCGGATTACCTTGCAAGATTCCTTTATTTAATTCCCAGGTGCCGGCGCCATTTATCGCCCTCGGCCCAGAAGGATGACAAGATGCCCCAGTTCGGATGCATCTTCTCTCTATTTCCGCAAGTCTACACACTTATATATGCTTACATGACCAATCAGCGAGCAGGGTACAGGACGGACTGAATCAGGCTGTGCACCTAAATGAACAACTTCGCTAGCAACCAATGCTGTTTACTTCCTCTTTGGGCATTCAGCTTAGTCTCACGAGGCAATCCTCACCTGGCAACTAGCCAGGTGCCATCTTTTAATGGCGGAGGCCTCCCTGGCCAGGGGCCTGCCTCCGACAATTCTGTACACTGGTAAGCTTTCTACCTAATATGGATATTATGATGTTTAATGAGGACAGAGTGCCTGCAAAGGCCTAACACCATTCTTGACATTGGTAAGGTTTCTCTCCACAATGAACACTGTGGTGCTGAGTCAGGGCTAAGCTGTCCTTAAAGGTCTTGCCACATTCATGACTTGTTAAGGTTTCTCTCCAGTATGAATTCTGTGATGTGATTCATATTCTGATTTGGATGTTTGGGTGAGGTCTGAGTTTCTACTTTTCACAAATGTGCCACTGATGTCTTATATTGACAATGCATGCTTCCCACATAATTCCATGACTGAATCATGATGAAGAGTTTCAAAGGTTCCTAAAAAGCGGGAAGAGCATAGAGGTGAGTATGGAGTCCTTCCCTTCCCTTCCCTCTTCATTCAAGCCAACTCTACCCCTGTAAAATTTTCTCTGGACCTCCTCTTACTTTTCTTTCTTCAATTCACCATACCACCGTATTCACGGAAATAGCTCCCTCTTTCATGAGAAAAGCAGGTGCAATCTTCTTCTGGCTGCAACCCTGGATTTTGTAGCTTGGACCCCACTGCATCCACAGCCCTTATCAATTTCAGGTTTCCCCTGCATTTTTTCCTAATACTCATGGCTTCAGGCTACAGGATCACTTCTTTCCACCGAGTCTTCCTGCTGAAAACTGACTGATGGGGGGCCTGAGTGGCTCAGGGGGTTAAGCCTCTCCCTTCAGCTCAGGTCATGATCTCAGGGTCCTGCGATCAAGTCCCACATCTGGCTCTCTGCTCGGCGGAGGGCCTGCTTCTCCCTCTCTTTCTACTTGTGATCTCTCTCTCTGTGTCCAATAAATAAATAAATCTTAAAAAAAAAAAAAAAAAGAAACAAACTGACTTTGGTGAAAATGAGCACAGTTATAAAACGTGGTTACACTTTCTGGTCTTCTCCAAAGAATACACTTACACAGAAAAGCCATCCTGAAACCTGTGGCCATTACTACACACTCTTAAATGGGGAGAGATGAGAGAGACCACACTCAAGGAAATAGACTTAAGAAGCTCTCACAGAAGTACTGTGAAGTATGTAAGCCTAGTGATTCACAGACCTGTACCCCTGGGGCTAATAACACATGATATGTTAAATTTTTTTAAAAAGATAGTATGGTCCATATATACAATGGAATATTGTGCCTCCATCAGAAAGAATGAAAACCCAACTTTTATCAACATGGACAGCACTGGAGATGATTATGCTGAGTGAAGTAAGTCAAGCAGAGAGAGTCAAGTATCATATCATAAGGAATAACACGGAGGACATTGGCAGAGGGAGAGAAGGGAGTTGGTGGGAATCGGAGTGGGAGGTGAACCATGAGAGCTGGCTGACTCTGAGAAACAAGCTGAGGGTTTTGGAGGGGAGTGAGATGGGGTTTGGGGGAGCCTGGTGGTGGCTATTAAGGAGGACACATATTTCATGGAGCACTGGGTGTGGTGCATAAACAATGCATCTTGGAACACTGAAAAAAACAAAACCAAGTTAAAAAAACAAAACAAAACAAAAAAACTCTCACAGAAATGACTGTTTTTCCACGTACCCCTGGGGCTGCTCAGCCTATGAGGACCACAGGCTCTTCCTGGTCTTCAAGTTCACTTCTTCACACTGCTGGGCCTATGCTTCTCATTCCTTGTCCCCTTCTGTATTAAGGAAACTTCATCTCGACTGTGATACAGATCAATTTGCTTTCCTAGGACTTTATCCTTATATGAATACTTAGGGGTAGCTTCCTTGGAAGAGTAAGGTTAGTTTTTTTTACCTGCAAATCTTGTTTTTTTTTTTTTTTTTTCTTTCTTAAGATTTTAAAATTTATTTATTTGACACAGAGAGAGAGAGAGATCACAAGTAGGCAAAGAGGCAGACAGAGAGGGAGGGGGAAGCAGGTTCCCCACTGAACAGAGAGCCCAATGTGGAGCTCAATCGCAGGTCCCTGAGATCATGACCTGAGCTGAAGGCAGAGGCTTAACCCCATCAACCACCCAGGCACCCTACCTGCAACTTCTTCAGACACTAGTTTAATCTACATAGGTATATGCCTCTCAGTATCCATCTTGATTTCTTTTCTATTAATGTATAATGGACAATGTTCCATTAGTTCAGGTATAGAACATGGGGATTCGACAACTCTGTAGGTTCTACTATGCTCACCACAAGTAACTACCATCTGGCACCATAATATGCTATGAAAATACCATTGGAGGAGTTCCCTGTATTCTTTTCACCCCATGGAAGCCTCTAGTTCCCATTCCCACTTCCTCATGATGCCCATCATCTTTCTCCATTCCACACTGGTAATGATCAGGCTATTCATTGTACTTGTGTGTCTCTTTATGCTTTTTTCATTGGGTCTTGCATTTGTGATAACGAGGTTTGACTCAGAAGTAATTATGCAACGTGAACTAAGTCAGAGATTCAAAGATAAATACCATACATATTCACTTACGTGTATAGTCAAAACAACAATGTAAATGAACAAACAAGAAACAGACCTATGAACATCTATTTTGTTTTGAATAAAGTCCATAGATAATCTCAATAAATATAAAACTTCCAAGATGACACACATTCTATACTGTAACCCGTTGGTCTGTAACAGTGTTCCAATACAGGCACAAGACAAGAGGTTCCCAGGTCAAAGTCCAAGTGTCTTAGGGCTCATGACACAGCAAACATCATAAACATCTTCATCACACTAATTCCACTGGCCAGCCACCACCCCAACACATACAGGAATGCACTGCACATGCGGTGGGTTTGTGTTGGAGACTCTGAGCATAGGAAACCCCAGTATCTTCAAGGAACACCTAGCGTATATTCCCGATCTTCAGCTTTGGAAAGAAACATCTGTTTTCCAACACAATAAACTCATCTACCCATGATCAAGATGCCATCACTATACTACCAAATATGAGTGGAATGAAAATTACAACTAAAACATCAATCAAGGAAACCCCTGTGCAGATCATGAGGTCACCACATGACTTCAAGGAATAGTGATAATAATACTATATAAGTCACATCTGTGATTCGGTGCAGATATCCACAACAGTCACCAATACATTTTCCTTCATGATCTTTTGCTGCTCATCTGGGAGTGATATACAGTTACATGCAGGGAGGTCACAAATTCAATGTACCTGGAAGGTTTGACTTTAAGATTTTCCAACCATCGGCCATAGGGCCAATTGCAAAGCTCTGGAAGATACCTAAGATGCACATGGTACCACCAAAGACACATCCCTGGCCACTCTGTAAACCTAAAAATGAAGTGTGCATCCAACATCATGGCAGAAATCTTTCATCCAAAAGCTGTCAGTGTGGGTGGGACTCCATTACAGACAATGGACAATGAGTTGCCTATGCTCACCTGTTTGGTAATAAAAGTTGTAGCTTACCCTACCTCGAGTCAAGTAAAGAGAGACAATGGTACATTGATCAGGTTGCCAGGATTGCAGGGACAGCCTGCAAGACAAAGATTATGGCATTTTCCCAGTTCCTGGAGGTGTATCTGCTGTGGGAATAGAGGAATAATCATTCATCTGAGCACACAGGCCCATGGAAGATCGATGACACCACAACTGACATTGGGTGTGTGGGCCTGGGAGACTGAAAAACACCACTAGAGGAGGAAGACAGAGATAAATCAATGGAGAAGTCAGCATCTAAGATCTTGGCCATGTGAATGCATATCAAGACACGACTTGTGTAGGGAAGCCTGGGTGGGTCAGTCAGTTAAGCTTCTGCCTAAAAACTGGATCCTGATGCAGGGTCCTGGGATAGAGCCTTGCCTGGGACTCCCTGCTCAGTGGGGAGTCTGCTTGTCACTCTGCCTCTGGACCTCCTCTGACCTTGTGTTCATTCTCTCTCTCTCACACAAATAAATAAATAAAGTTTGTGGAAAAACTGATCTGTCTAAGGAAATGAAAAGAAAACATAGTTCAGGGACACCTGGGTGGCTCTGTGGGTTAAAGCCTCTGTCTTCAGCTCAGCTCATGATCTCAGAGTCCTGGGATAAAGCCCTGCATTGGGCTCCCTACTCACTGGGGAGCCTGCTTCCCCTTCTCTCTCTGCCTGCCTCTCTGCCTATATGTGATCTCTGTCAAATAAATAAATAAAATCTTTTTAAAAAAAGAAAAAAAAAAAACATGGTTCAACTTTTTCAGAGGAAATTTCATTTTCTTAGCCATGTAGGGAGAAAAAAATTAGGAAACCCCAGACACTAAGGAAACCACAGAGCACATCAGTTTATACTACATTTCTGACTGATAAACATAAGGACTCGATCTCTGGGGTATGGTATAATAAAAAATTGCTAAGAGAAAGAAAACAACAACAACAACACACCAACCATGAATGGTGAAATGAAGAAAAAGATTACAAAAAGAATCAAAAACATCTCTGTATCCCAAGTTCGAGAGAGAGAAATAGAGTTAGAAAGGATACAAAGGACACATTCTCATGATATATGGAGAACTACAAAGACTGAAGAAAAAGGCATAACAGAAAAAAATGAGGACAGGAACTCACTAGACACTTTGAAAAAGAGACTGGCTAACAGTTAGTGCCCAACTCTGTAGTAATAGAGAGAAACACCACCAGCAACAAAGCAGATAAAAGTAGAACATGGTATGATCATGCATGAACCAGGAGCCAAACATCAAAATCACATAAGCTGTCAAAGTGGGGACAACACAGAAACTGAAATTTTTCCTTTATCTATAAATAAAAAACTGAATGATCAAATTTAAAGAAACGGAAGAATAAACAACCCATGTGGTGATAAGCAATCAAATAAGCAGCATGGCAACAGACACATCTCACAGAATAATCGTTAACATGAAAGGCATTTGTCTCTGTTAGGGTTATGTTTCAATATCAAAAAATCATGATTTAAGCATACTACCTCTTGGATATCAAGCATGTATATGTGCAAATTCATACACATATATTAAAAATAATACCCACAAATACATGTATATAGGGAAACAACTGTTTTTAGCCCAGGACAAAGAAAACTGTTCTTCACAGAGTGAGGACCTCATGAAGATAGTGAAAAAGTAGTTCCACCTTCGCTCAATGAGCAGCTGTTCACACTGAGACACCAGTGCATGAATCCCAATACAAAAGCATAGGTTGATGCACCCCAGGACCCCAGAGATCAAGAAGGACACCCCTAGAAGGGTAACAGGAGCAATTTCACATGGATCCCAGTGTGCCTTCCCCGGGCCAGCACAGTGTGCCACTAAGAGGGACCAGAAGGAACTACAATGTCAAAGAAAATGACAGCCCAGAGTGGACATCCAGCATTCCTCAAAGGGCAAAAACTCTCTGGGTGGCCCAGTGATAGCTCACCTCCTGGGGATCCCTGGTGGAATCTATGGTGCTGGACCACTGGGGACCCTATAGACATGGAGAAGGTGGGCAGGGCTTACGGCAACCAGTGCTCAGATCGTAGAGCTGCCAGACCAGACAGTGCTCCAACTTGTAGTGGCAACGAATCAGAGATCCATGGGAATCTGCCCACTTGCAGAGAGGAGAAGAACCTACCTGGCTAAGTAGATTTGTCAGCAGCTGTGACTGACTTGGGTGTCCAGCCACGCTTTGAGCTAGAAAATTCTCTGTTCTCTGTCTGTGTAGCTATGCAAGTTCTAAGTCACTTCCCATGGTTGATCTTAGCCTCCAATCCTGCTCCACTGGAAGCCTAAACAGAGACCCTAGACAACCTCAGAGCCTCTCTAACAGGTCTCTGGGGAGAAAACCAAGCCCGCAGCATGGACCAAGGATTGAGCATAAGCTCTTACTCTGCATGACCAGGGAGCTTCCTCAGTGAACCTGGGCAGCCTCTTAGCCCAGCCTATTGTCCTGCCCAGAAATAGAGAATGGCCCTTGATACCACCACAAGTTCAGCATCACCTCTGGCCCTGGCTGATCACAGAGTTGCCAGCATAGGTTTTGGAGGCACTCAGGAGTCCACACGTGTCCATGGACAGATGTCTAGCCCTCTGTGCTCATAGAGAATAAGTGTATATTCAAAATGATCGCACATATTTTACAGCAGAAGCTGCTGAGGTCCATGGGATACCTCTAGAAGGAATGCCAAACAGTTGGCTACATTCAGATGACTGCGAATAAAACCACAATTTCAAAGGTTTCCAATGAAAATTGGCATCAGACAGATACTCCCACGTTTCAAATGCACACAGGGTATTTTTTTTTTTTTTTAAACAGGGTTCAATATTCACATTCAGAGATGATTCACCATGAAACATGACTTGTGGGCTACTTTTTGTTAAAAAGATTTTATTTATTTATTTGACAGAGATCACAAGTAGGCAGAGAGGCAGGCAGAGAGAGAGAGGGGAGCAGGCTTCCTGCTGAGCAGAGAACCTGATGTGGGGCTTGACCCCAGGACCCTGGGATCATGACCTGAGACAAAAGCAGAGGCTTTAACCCACTGAGCCACCCAGGCACCCCTCAAATTACTTCCTTATAAAACTATGGTATATACAGCAGACCACATACAAAGAATGGGAAGACTGATGACATTTTGTAATTAACCCATCAAACACCACAGATGAAAAGAAACCTTTGAAACAGCATGGGAAATGCACTGCACCTTGTGCAAGAGCTCCTAGAAGAGCAGTAGTGGGATCCTAGCAGTCCCAATAAGAATGGGGCCGGCATAATGCAATCCGGTACTGAAAGATCAAAAAATGCAACCAAGAATACCGGGCAAAACTCTTTTTTGCAGACGTAGAAATGAAGACATTCCCAAGTAAAGACCCCTCTACATTTACCAGTAGATCTATCCTACAAGAACCATTAAAGAAACACTCTCTAGATGAAATAAAAGGATTCTACCCAGAACCTGCAACCACACAAGAACACAAAGCTCTCCACTGAGCAGAAATATGTAGACAATTACACAAACCTGTAGTGTTGTAATGAGATACCAGTCACGTTTATTTATGCTACAGAACTTTTTTTTTAAAGTATTAAAATCACAAATGTAGGTCATAAAGTATACAACATAAAAGAATTTGTAGTATCAAAGTGCAGGGGTGCAGGGGTAGAGACAGGAAGAAGAATTCTTTATGGGATTGACACTGAGTTTTAAACTGTTTTACAACAATGTTGTTTTAAGGAATCTCTAATGTAACCACAAGGAAAATGCTCCCAGAAGACACAAAAGGCAATGAGAAAGGTACCAAGGCATATCATGGGTATTCATCTTACAATTACAGATAAAATCTATCTTTCATATTTCATACCAAAACATGATACAGAAGTATAAAATGTTTGAAAATTACTTTGAATTCAAAACAGTCTTTCTCTCATGCAGAGAGAATAAAAATTTACCCACAAAAACAAGGTGAAATGAATTCTATGTTGATGACAACTCACCTAGACAAGGTACAACATTCGCTGACCACTACCAAGGAGAGAAAAAGTAGGGGTCACACAGTATGTATGTGTGCCATACAAACACAAGATTTACAAAATTTACTGGTAAAAAACACAAAGATCTTTTTTTTTTTTTTTTTTTTTTTTGAGTTATGCTCACATGGTCTTAAAATATACTGAGCTGAAAATTCCCTTCCTATAACAACACACACAGGTAAGACCAAATCCACAACTAACGAATATGGTGGTATGAGCCAGACACAAGAGGTACATTATTAGGAAGTTACCAAATTAGAGTAAGACAAAACTCAACCCAAGAAATTCTAAATAAAACACTGATGTATGACAGAAAAGGAAAACTTCCATATAACCATGATTTAAAACTGTGTCCATGTGCCCATGAAAAACAAGCATTTGATTGGCATGTATTCATGAACTATAACATCGTAAAGAATTCTCATTAAAATCAATTATAGAAAGCTGTAAGTGAGGGGCACCTGGATGGCTCAGTGGGTTAAAGCCTCTGTTTTCAGCTCAGGTCATGATCCAAGGGTCCTGAGATCGAGCCCCGCATTGGGCTCTCTGCTCAGCAGGGAACTTGCTTCCCTTCCTCTCTGTCTGCCTGCCTCTCTGCCTACTTGTGATCTCTTTCTGTCAAATAAATAAATAAAACCTTTATAAAAAAGGTGTAAATAAAAAATTTTTAACACTTAAAAAGCTTGAAAGAAAAGTACTACATTATTAATATATTTCCCCTCCTGCACAAAATGTAACCCTATAGAGAAAAAAGAAAAAAGACAGAGGAAACAAACAACTTCTCCATTTCTCAGTATATAAACACCATGGAAGTTGAAAAATATGCTGAGAGACACTGTATATGAAATTAGTATTTGGGATTAAATTCTGATACATTCTGAGGAAATTAGAAGGAAAAGCTCAAGATTAATTTCCCAGAAATAACATCACATTATTGAAAAAAACGATTTTCCAAAAATGGGGATTCAGGGTACCTGTGGGGCTCAATTAGTTAAGCAGCTTCCTTCAGTTCAGGTCATGAGCTTAGGGTTCTGGATCCAGGGCTCCCTGCTCAGCAGGGACGTTGCTTCTCCCTCTCCTTTTGCCCTTTCCCTACTCATTTTTTCTCTCTCTGTCTCTCAAACAAATAAAATTTTTAAACAAAATATATGGGAATCTTACTAATTGTCTAACTCACTACTTAAAAAGCACATGTGCATGTTTATCAGGACATTTGATGTACAAAATATAGAGCTAAATCACATATAGAACTAATCAGAAAGTGAAAACACACATGACAAAGTCACGAGAAGTTTACAGAAGACAGAGTCATGATGCAATTATTAACAAATGATATAATAAATAAAACTTTATTAAAGGCTACAAGTCCAAGTACTAAATGTGCTAGCTCCCCAATAGCATTTGTTATGTAGGAATTCTCAGACACAAAGGGAGACATTGCACTATTTGACCACTGAGGAACAGAACTCAAAGAGTGGACATTTCTATAGTTTTAAAATAAAAAAAGAAAGAAATAAAAGAAAAGAAAGAAAAAAGAAGACTTGAAAGGAAATAAAGCAGTATATTTTCTCATTTTAGAGCGGTGCTATGTTATCTGATGAAATTACTAAATCTCAGTTTTGTTTAAGACTAATATTAAAGCCTCTAACATTAGAAAGCCAAGGCAGAGAACATTAGAAATCTGTCTCCAGTGTTCTGAAAATTTCTGCACCAAACCCCACTGTGCATACATCGAGGAGAGGGAGAAGCAATGTCCCTACTTGTCTCATGAGGAACCAAAATTTACAAAGCCTTTAACCTAGTTGAAGAGCAGATGTCCTTCTGAGAGAGACAGAGACATAAAACTGGACATGTCTCCAACTGACATTCCTTCAAGGAGAGCTTGAACCGCAGCTGAAGGTCTACCTTCCTCCTTAAGACTTGGACGTCCCCTCTGTCACCTGCATCACCCATTCCCACCCACCTGCATGGACAGCTACAGTCTCCTTTCTCTTCACATCCCAGAGCTCCTTCTCTTGCTCCAAAAACATGATCAGTTTTGGATTTGACACAGTGAGACCTGTTTATGAGGAAAAAGAAAAATGACTATTGTTGCCAATTCTAACTTTCCATGAGTCCTATGTTCAGTAGAGAAGAGATGATGTTGGACAATTCTAGAAAATGGTTTCCCAACAGCTGTTGCCCAACAGTCCATTTAGAACACACCGGAGGCATTTCCAATGTTCACATCCTGACCTCCACTTTCAAGTAGAAGACATAATAAGAAGGGTAAATTTCAGTCTCAGATGTAAGCAGCACCATTCTGTCACTCAATGTTGAGAACTGCCACTCATCTTCACAAGCCATGATGTTACCTTGAGGAAGGAGAAGCTGAGCTGAAAAGGAAACATCATGAAGATTTGTCTCTCTATAAGGGCCTATTTAGCCAGAGCGAGCCATTTTGTTGTTTCTGCAGTAAACTTAGATTGAATCTGCCCCTTCCCCCCAAGAGAAAAGCGCTTAGAAACAGAACTGGTGAAATATGACTGACCAGGTCCTGATAAGAAAGCCCACATACAAGGACGTGTCCTGTCAGGTGGAAACGTCCAATCAAGGTAAAGCGCACCTATTACCCGCCAAGGAGTGTGAGCCCCGCCTATCAGGCGCCAGACAAAGGCGCCAATTCCAGCCAAAGTCATAGGCTGAATTAGATGACTATCATGGGGTAGAATGTAATTCAATTGGCCACCTGTGTGTGGCCAGGCTCAACCACATGGACTCTACTCTATAAAAGTTAGTCTGTGAGACTGGGAGGGGTCGCCTCTTTGCAAGAGATGGCCCTGGCCAGTCAGTTTGATTCTCGATGCTCGGCGTGAAATAAAGCTTTGCTTGACCTTCGCTTTGTATCAGTCTTGACCTTTTGTTTATGGACCCTTTCACTCTCCATCTGCAAACCCCTACTTTTTTCCCTTTCTGCCTGGATCTGGAATCCAGTTATCCCAAGAGAAATCGCCCAAGAGGCAGTCTTCACAGGAAGTGACAAAACCCTGTGTGGGGCTTTAGAAACCTGGAAGGAGTCTTCCTCACCCAAGAAATGGAGATGTCCATAGTTCTCTAACATCTCGTCCCTGTACAGTTGCTGCTGAGTGTGGGTCAGGCATCCCCATTCCTCCTCGGAGAATTCTATGGTCACATCCCTGAGGGTCAGCAGTCCCTGTAACAAATACCACAGTCACCAAGTGATCATTGACAAACTGTGCCCCTAAGATGGTCCCTAAGATGAAGAGGAAGTTAGTGTCAGCAGCTAGAACCAGACATGACTTTTTCATCTCCGTGATATGAGTGTGGGAAGAAAGAAAACCTATGGGGCAGGGGGCTGCCTGGTTGAGAACTTTCACTCCTTTCACTCCCAGAAATCAACTCTATCAGCTACACAGAGGTGACAGCCCTCCTTGTCCAGTGCAAAGTGTTGGGATGTGGGAGAGGAACCAATGGTCAAGAAATTCTAGACATGTTTCTGATATGAAATACTGGGGTTCTGGAGTGAATGATTAAGAAAGGATTGTTGAGATATCCGTGGTACAAACACTGTGTTACTAACACAAGGGGAGAGGAACAGTGAGCAGTGACTGGTTCTATGCTGTCAGGTGGGGAGGGGGTGAGGGATAGCAGGAGGCTCTAAGCAATTAGGAAGCAAGTTTCCAGGACCCTCAGGGCCTCCCAGCTGGTGTTTTGATGAGGCCACTCACTGTTTGGTAGTAACACTTTAGTCAGGAGACCCTCCAGGTATCTATCAGTGGACCGCAAGCTTGAAGGATGATGGCCAAGCTACATTTTGGGAAACAGAGTTCAAGGAAGTTTCTGAAGCAATTTTCATAGGTTAAAGAGTAATTACAGGATCCTGGAAGTTTAGCTATTGTCAAGCTAAGGCTGCTTTTTGCATCCAACAAAACATTAACCTTAAGGAAGTTGTGAGTTCCCTGAGGAATGTCCTACTCTGCCTTTCTCAGGTATTTAACAGCAGACTGGAAGATGAAGGAAATTTAATTTTATCCACACATCCTTTGACTTTGTTCTCCTCATCAGAAACTACAAGCAAGGGGGACCCAGACAGTTCAGTAGGTTAAGGGTCTGCCTTCAGCTCAGGTTATGATCCCAGACTCCTGGGATGAAGCCCTGAGTTGGGCTCCCCATTCAGGGGGGAATCTGCTTCTCCCTCTTTCCCTTTCCTCACTCCTATGCTTCCTCTGTCTCTCTGCTGAGAAAATGTGTAAAAGAAGGACATAAAGAAAGAAAGAAAAGAAGAAGGAAAGAAAGAGAAAAAATGAACCCACAAGCAAGAGAAACACAGAAGAAAGAAGTTTTACACCTGAAATGGGATTGTAAGGACCTATTTAGCAAGAGGCTTTCATTAAAGTGAAACTGTCCCTGCTCCCCTTCCCCCAGGGGATTCACTTAAAAACAAGTCCTGGAGACCAGCTCAGTTAACAAAGCCCAGATACAAGGGTGGGTCAGGCCAGGTGGAGACATCCAATCAGTAGTGGGTTGCATAATGTTTCCCTGGTTACCAAGGAGTAGGGGCCCCTACCATTTGGGTACATCTACTAGGGTAAATTGTAACTCAATTGGTCACCTAGCATCACTGTGGAGTTCAATCTCATTGGTCACCTGTGCGTGGCCAGGCCCAACCGCATGGCCTTTGCCCTTAAAAGCTAGACTGTGAAACAGAAGGGTCACCCTCTCTTGTAAGAGGTGCGACCCCGAACGTTCTGTTAGATTCTTTTTTTTTTTAAATTTTATTTATTTATTTGAGAGAGAGACAGTGAGAGAGCATGAGTGAAGAGAAGGGCAGAGAGAGAAGCAGACTCCCTACGGAGCTGGGAGCCCGATCCGGGACTTGATCCCGGGATTCCGGGATCATGACCCGAGCTGAAGGCAGTTGTCCAACCAATTGAGCCACCCAGGAGTCCCCGTTCTGTTAAATTCTTAATGCTTGGCGCAAAATAAAGCTTTGCTTTGTTGGGCTGGCAGGAAGGGCTACTAAAGATGGCGAAAGTTCCTGCCACAAGACCTGAGCTCAGACAGGAGAACAAAGGCCCAAGCAGGAATCTGAGACCCCCGCCCCGGGCTCCTGTGGACCAATGGGACCCCGACAAGCAGGCGAGATATCCGAATAAGGGAAACTTGCCAAAAGACCCCTGAGCTTTCCCCAAGACCCCTTAAAAGCCCCCTCCTCCCTGCCTTGGGCGTGACTTCTGCCACTCTGCTCTCCAGAGTCATGGAACCTCATCCGAGGGTGCCCACCTCCTCCCGGTGCAACTTTCTCAGCTCCCCTTCACCTGGGCCCTGAAACTTCGCTGGGAGTGTTTTTAATAAATCTTGCCTTGCACCCACTCTGCCTGGTGTTGTGTTTATCTCGCCAGAAAAAAACTTTACATGCTTGACCGTCGCTTTATATCAGTCTGGTTCCTTTAATCACGGACCAATTATTGGGGCATAACAGCGATAGTTCCTGCATATTCCTCAGTATCCCATGTTCCTTACAAATGACAGGAGGGGCATGGGTGGTTCAGTGGTAGAATTCTCGCCTGCCACAAATGACAGGAGGAAAAATACGAACGTTACAGGGGAGGATTTGGCAGACAGAACCAAGCCAATAAAAGAAGTTCACATCAGCTGAATTGAAACAAATTGATATCAGTGCCTAATACACAAGAAAGGACACACCATCACTGGTATTTTCCTGTGGACTGAAAGCAGGAATTCAGAATGTAAATCTAAGTATGCAAATACAGTGGCTATACATACACAAATCAAACACTTTCCTTCTGTAGAGGCTGCTTTTAGGCAAGCAGGCTTCACCAAAGGAGTCGAGGAACGGCCCCAGTGTCCCCTTGGCTGAGTTCAGACAGGGCCATCAGGGGACCCACCTCAAAATTCCCAAGAGGCTAAGGAACTAATTGGCTTCTGACAACCAGGTACAGTGAGCAGAAAGGAGCAAGTTCCTCGTTCCCCAGAACTCCTCACCTTCTTTCCCGCTTTAAGAAACACCCCCCCCCCCCCTTTCAGATAGGCTCTCCTGTGCCCTCCTGCCTGCTCATCTCTGGTATTCAGGAAACTTCTGCAGCCTTTGTCCTGCCTCAGGGGAATTCCAACAGCCCTGCAGAACAGGCTTCCAGCCAATCATGGAACCACGTCTGACTGACAGAGACATTACACTGTGCTAGTAATAACTACTTTATGCCTTTCTTTTCTTTTAATTTTTAAGATTTTCATTTTCATCTTCTTTAATGATTCTATTTATAGGGGCAACTGGGTGACTCAGTCAGTGGGCATCAGCCTTCTGCTCAGGCCAAGACAGGAGGTCCTGGGAACACCTCCTATGTTGCAGGGGCGGGGTGGGGGGGTGGGGGGGTGGAAATCCTTGCTCAGCAGGGAGCCTTTGGCCTCTATCCATAGCACAGCCTACTTGTGTGCTCACTCTTTCTCTTACAAATAAATAATTTTTTTTTACAAAGACTGTATTTATTTCAAAGGGAGCGAGAGAGACAGCACAAACAAGCAGAGCAGCAGAGAAAACACTGAAGCAGGACCCTTGCCCACCTAGGAGTCCCATGTAGGGCTGAATCCCAAACCCCTGGATCATGACCTGAGCTGGAGGCAGAAAGCAGACTCTTAACCAAATGAAACACCCTCAGTCCCCAAGACTGATTTATATTCTAGAGGAGATGGATGCAGGCAGGAGTGGGAGAGAATGTCAGGCGGACTCCCCTCTGGGCACAGAGCCAGAAGCGGGATACCAAACCAGGACCCAGAGATCCTGACCTGAGCTGCAATCAGCAGTCCAGCTGATGAGGGAGCACGAGGCTGGCTGAAGACAAAGCAAAAGCTGGCGCCTTGCACCCCCCTCTGTGCCCGCTCCCCTCCGTAATATGTGTAGCATTCCTCAGGCACCCCTGACTACCATGAATGATAAACAAATAGTTAACTTGCAGAGATCACAATCCTGCAAGACAGGAATCTCCCTTGCTCGACAAATGTCCTGGAGATCTACAAACAGTGAAGTTACCTTATCAATAGCCCAAATTTCCAGAGGCAAATAACTCTCAGTTCCTCAAGCCCTAATGTCTCCCTCCCCATCATAAACATTACTGGAGGAGGCTGAGGTAAAAGGGAATGTAAATGATAGCAGGATCATAACACCCCACCAAGAATCTCCCAACTATCTTGATGATTAATGGCTGACCTAAAGACGACATTGATCAAGGCCTCCTCCTAGCTCCTTGTAGGCCCTATTTAACATATACAAACTCCGTTGAAACCTCCCATCCCTTCACCATCCACCCCCCACCCCCCACCCCGCCCCGGACCGCAAGGTATATAACCTGCCATCCCTCACAACCCGGGGCAGCAGCTCTTCCAGCCCATGGGTCCTGTCCCCGTGCTTTAATAAACCACCATTTTGCACCAAAGATGTCTCAAGAATTCTTTCTTGGTCATCAACTCCGGACCTCAGCCCACCGAACCTCACCTAGGTTCTAAAACTTCATCACAACCTTAGTTGACTGAGGCCCCAGGCAACCTCCTCTAGTGCATTTTACACAGAGTATCTCTTTCACGTGCTAAAGATGAAGACATACACACATCCGTTTTTAGAATAAGAACGTTCCAAGTTTTTCTGGACTCATACCCACCGAGCTTATGTCCGCATTTCCTTCCTCCCCGGCTGCACACAGTTGATTGAGAATCCAGAGGAACCCGAATGAGAAATGATTTCCCTCCCTGACATCCCAGGACCAGACCTCATCAGCCACAGGATTCTCGGACTCCACACCTTCCCCTCTGGATCTGCCACCAACGGAATATTGTCAATCCTCACAGGACTTTAATTCAAAGTGACAACGGCTGATGCCCTATCGAAGCTAGGTTGGGGACAGGACAGAAGGCTCTCGGACATAGAGAAGCATTCTAAAGACCTAACTGTGAGTTATCACTTCTGACTAGATCTTAAAAACAGGTGAATGCAGAAGCAAGAAGCACCGGAACTCAAGGCATCCACATCTGCAGCTTCTAAACTCGAGGGTCTGCAGAGAAACCAAGGACATGGCTCTGCGGGGACACCAGGCTCACCTGAGAGCCGTCCATTTCTGCCTTCGCCTCTACCTCTAGATTTCGTCCTCACGAGGGATCTGGGGGGAATCACAGCTGCATCAGGAGAAAATGCCCTGAAACCCAGCAACAGAGCTCCATCTCCTCACACCGCTCAGCTGCGGGCAGGACTCGGAGATGCAGAAAAGGCCCAACTTCCCAGGCCTTTGTGTCCGGAGCCCCTCAGAAACTGTGAGCTCCCAGGAGGACACCCATCCCTGCATTTTCCTCACCTGCTTTGTGGGGAGGGAGGGGTCCCCTGCCACTGCCACTCACAACTTCAGCGTCAGCATCAGAACCACGGGTTGCAGGGACCTGACCCTCCCAGACTCAGGGAGCAGAGACCCTGTCACCTCTCCAGGACCAGAGCCAAAAATCCATTCTCAGAAGTCCTCAGGCTCCCCCCTGGCGCCTCTGACAATCACCTGAGCCCTTAATTAACACAACAGTGTTGTTTTCGCCCAAACCAACTGACAGAATCTGAGGGGGAAGCCCACAGAGAAGATCCTTTCTGAAACTCCACAGGTGACCCTGCTGGGAGGGAACTGGGGAGGTGACCAAGCCAAGCAGGGGAACCAAGGCTGGGGTTGGGAGCAGAGTTTGAGTCCTGCCTTCTCCACCATCAGAGTTTCTGGAGACTGGTTCCTTCTTTCTCTTTCTGCTACACAGAGGGAGACAGCTTACACACCGAACACACGTAAAAATGCAAATGTTTCTTTTAAAGTAAACACAGGAGTTAAGAGTTTATCCTTTATCTTCCTTTGATTCAAAATAAACCGACCAAAAATAATGTTCAGGCCAAGGAGACATATTTTTGGGTGACTAAATATTCCCCTCCAGTACCTGTTTCTGTTCATAAGGACCTGCCACACAGTTTTCCACACTGCATGTTCTTTTTACCCTCCCATCGGGGATATACGAGAATTCTAATTCTCAGCATTCTCAGGAAAATTTGATGTTATACTTTTTCTTTATTTTAGCCTTTCCAGAAAACACTGAGTGGTTTCTCACTGTAAACTATGCAGTCTTCTTACAACAGCTGTCTTGGTCACTGAAATGAAAAACACTTGGAAGGCATAAGGTTGAACAAACATAAAAGCAATTAATGCTTCAGTGGGACTCCATTTCCAAATAAGTAACCTTTCTCTTCTCCACAAACCTCTTCTCACCTCAGCCCTGTGATTCAGAAACCCCCACCCTGACGACGTGATGAACATGGCTGGCAACACAGACAAATTCCTCGGGAAATCGGCAATTATCCCGTATTTCCCTACAAACCCCCAGCCTGTTCCTCTGGGTGGGCTGCAGGTTTCATGGCCCTGATCTGCTGAGGCCTTCTTGGCAGGAAAAGCAATGAAGCTCTGACTGCCCTTGTTCTCCAGCTCTCTCTGCATGTTCTGTTCTGGGTCTGCAGTGTGGAGGTCAGTTCACACAACAGAATGAATGTGAGGAGAGGAAAATTTGTTTTTCCTGTGCTGTTCTCAATGATGTCAGACAGTTTCACAAGAAAAAAAACAAGTTCTTAAGTATATGAATGAGAAAGGTGAGGCTCAAAGAGGTGACACTTCTGTGTCACTGTGACTTATGAAGGAGGAGGTACGATTTAGAATTTCCAAAGAAGGGATTATATTCAGAGGAGAAAGGAAAGACGATATGTTTATGAAACAATGTTTGTCCTCAAGGAAGGCAACTTTTCTTTTCTTTCTTTTTTTTTTTTTGCAGTTTTTTCCCCCCAGTGTTCCAAGATTCATTATTTATGCACCACACCCAGTGTTCCATACAATCCATGCCCTCCTTAATACCCACCACCAGACTCACCAAACCCCCAATCCCCCGCCATAACCCTCAGTTCCTTTCTCAGAGTCCACAGTCTCTCATGCTTCATCTCCCCCTCTGATTTCCCCCAATTCACTTCACTCCTTCACCTAATGTCCTCCTAGTGTTCTCCTCCTAATGTCCTTCCTTATGTTCCACAAATAAGCGAAACCACATGATAATTGACTCTCTCTGCTGAGTTATTTCACTCAGCATAATCTCCAGTCCCATCTATGTTGATACAAAAGTTGGGTATTCATCCTTTCTGATGGAGGCATAATATCCCATTATATATATGGACCACAGCTTCTTTATCCATTCGTGTGTTGAAGGTCATCTTGGCTCTTTGCACATTTGGTGACCGTGGTCATGGCTGCTATGAACATTGGGGTACAGATGGCCCTTCTTTTTACTATGTCTGTATCTTTGGGGTAAATACCCAAGAGTGCAATTGCAAGATCATAGGGAAGCTCTATTTTTAATTTCTCAAGGAATCTCCACACACTGTTTTCCAACATGCCTGCACCAACTTGCATTCCTACCAACAGTGTAAGAGGATTCCCCTTTCTCCACATCCTCTCCAACACTTGGTGTTTCCTGTCTTGTTAATTTTGGCCATTCTAACTGGTGTAAGGTTGTATCCCAATGTGGTTTTGACTTGAATCTCCTTGAAGGCTAATGATGATGAACATTTTTTCTTGTGTCTGTTACAGGTAGGCAACTCTTTGTGATATAAACTGTTAATCTCCAGTATCCATGTAGGAAAGAGCATTAGGGTTTGACGCTGATGGCAAGGAAAGGATTCTTGAGATGTCTCTGGTGCCAGAGGTGTTCTATGAAAGCATGGGGACAGGACCTGGGGGCAGAAAGAGCTGCACTATGTCATGAGGCATGGCCCACTACATACTTTCAAGTTGGAGGGAGTTTGGAATAGCAGAAGTCTCTAAGGAATTTTGGAAGCAAGGTTTTAGGACCTTGAGGGGGCTAGCAGTAGTTGGGAAAAGGTCATTTATTACCATCTAAAAAAGCTTAGTCATGGGACCCTTCTGATGTGTCTCGGTGGGCCATCTGCTTGGGAGATGATTGCCAATAAGTAGCTAGCAGGGTTAAGAGGAAAAAAAGAGAAAGAAAGAAAGAAAGAAAGAAAAAGAAAGAAAGAAAGAAAGAAAGAAAGAAAGAAAGAAAGAAAGAAAGAAAGAAAAGAAAAGAAAGAGGAAAAGAAAGTATTTCCAAAAAAAGTTATATGTTAAAGTAGACTTACAGGATCCTGCTGGAGGTTAGGGAGTTCAGGTCAGGATTGTCTTTTCCCATTAGCAACCTATTAACATCATGGCAGTTGAGTCCTTGAAGGAATGTCAGTCTGCCTGTTTCAAGGACATGTCAATGACCTGTAGGTATGTTTTCTTCTGCCTTGGTTTCCCACATCATGATCATCTCTTTTCCTAATAAAGGTCCTCCATCTAATTGATTCTTACATATATACGTATGTGTATGTGTATATGTATATGAATATATACATCTCAGCATCACAGCAGAAGGAAATAATAGCATTTGTAACACAGGACAAACCTAAAAGACCGTTTTCTAATTTAAATTGAAACCCTGCCTTGGCGAACTTAATAGTCTTTAAATTTCGGGATGTACCTTTCCATGAATGATGGACTAAACCCTTCTTTGTACATCTATACATCACACATTGTTTACAAGAAAGACTGGTAATCCCGCCTTCTGGCTCAACCACCCCTGGGAACCCATATACAACCTCCAAGCACCTCCCTATGGTCCCTAGGAGGCACAGTGAGTGGACAGGCGATCATGAACTGTATCAGACTGCCCCACTTCTCTCCTACTGATTCACTGTCCTCAAGCTCCTTTAAAATTCTGAAGGCCTGGCCAAATCCTTGGAGGCTTTTTTTGTTTGTTTGCTTGTTTAAGATTTTATTTATTTATTTGGCAGAGATCATAAGTTGGCAGAGAGGCAAGGCAGAGAGAGAGTTGAGGAAGCAGGCTCCCTACTGAGCAAAGAGCCAGATGCAGGACTTGATCCCAAGACCCTGAGATCACTACCTGTCTGAAGACAGAGTCTTAACCCACTGAGCCACCCAAGTGCCCCTGGTGTTGATTTTTTTTTTTTAATTTTATTTATTCTTCAGAGAGAGAGGGAGAGAGAGCGAGCACAGGCAGACAGAATGGCAGGCAGAGGCTGAGGGAGAGGCAGGCTCCCTGCTGAGCAAGGAGCCCGATGTGGAACTTGATCCCAGGACGCTGGGATCATGACCTGAGCCGAAGGCAGCTGCTTAACCAACTGAGCCACCCAGGCGTCCCTGGAGTTGATTTTTGAACATGAGTCTTTCTTTTTTCCAAGTGGCTTGCCTCCTGAATAATGCTGATATTCCATTCCCATCAAAACTCATCCTGTATGCATTGCCTTTTCTTTTTTTTTTTTTTTTAAAGATTTTATTTATTTATTTGACAGACAGAGATCACAAGCAGGCAGAGAGGCAGGCAGAGAGAGAGAGAGAGAGAGGGAAGCAGGCTTCCTGTGGAGCAGGGAGCCCGATGCAGGGCTCGATCTCAGGACCCTGAGATCATGACCCTAGCCAAAGGCAGCAGCCTAAACCACTGAGCCACCCAGGTGCCCCTGCATTGCCTTTTCAAAGGGTAACAGACAGCTTGGGTTTCTGGATCAGAAAACTGTCGGATCCTTCAGCACAGTGGTCAGGAAGAACTTATGTAATATTTTAGGGTACAACGTAGTAAGTTGATTGAAATAGCACGTGTGTGGGACTTCTGCTGAAAAAGAGCTACACTTTAATTTTTTTAATATTTTATTTGAGAGACTGAGAGAGGCTTTCCTGTGTGTGGGTTGTGATGGGCAGGGGAAGAGAGACAAACCAAGTCACCACTGAGCAGGGAGCCCACGGCAGGGCTGTGCTGGAAACCTAACATCATGACCTGAGTCAAAGTGAGACCCTTCATTGACCCACCCCTAGAGCCCCTAAGAGCTACAGTTTTCCTGTTTGAAGGAGGTGGTTGTATAATTCCTGCTCAAGGGTGTGGTCTCTTGCATACCGTAATAGACTATAAATGTTTCCACCAATTTCTTTATTTTTTTTTAATTATTTTTTTAACATTTTATTTATTCAACAGAGACAGACAGAGACAGAGAGGGAACACAATTAAGGGGAGTGAGAGAGGGAGAAGCAGGCTTCCTGCTGAGCAGGGAGCACCATGCAGGGCTCATGACCTGAGTTTCGGGCAGACACTTAATGACTGAGCTACCCAGGCACCCCTAGAACTACACTGATTATGGCTCTGAGAAAAGGGAGGCAAGTCCCTCACAGTAGTGAAGCAGCTTCCCTGAAGATCACCCAACCACACCAGATCTGACCTTGACTGTGGTTAACTACCTGGGAAACAGGGCTTGGAAGCAACCACAGCACATGTCTTGCTCATCCACCCTACGCCACTGCCCAGAAGACTTCTTCAGCTCAAACAACTATTTTACCACGTGATGTCTTAAAGCTGCCCACGTGGTTGCATCATCCAACACCCTTCTCCATCCCTTGTCATGGATCTAGCCAGGGGAAGTAGAATAATCACTGACATCCAACAGCATTAGTCCTCAGGAAGACACAGGAGGTCAATCAAATCATCAGGATAAACCAGGACTTCCCTACTACTGAGAAACTCACATGTTCCATTTCTTTTCCCCATAACATATATTCATCAGATGACACGAGAAAGAGCTCCTGTGCCTTTGCAGTGACTAAAGGGAGCCACCTCCAGGTCCCTCCCAATGTGGATAAGAGTTCCTCACATTTCCTTTTAATAAATCCTGTCTTTCTCGTGAAGGATGGTGCCTTCCTCAAATTTTTACTTAGATTCACATCCCACATTGTCTGCATTAATACTGATTTGCTTTCCATCTGTCTAATCTCAATTAAGCATTTTCTTGAGGACACTATATTAATAATATAGTCAAAAAAGAATGGTTGTAGTGCCTACATAGGTGGAAAGAAAAATGACCACGAATACAACTGGAGATCTGAAGGTAAGTAGGTCATAAAACAAATACAAGTTATTTTTCTACATCTAGGGAGTCACAGGCAACTAGGGATAGTTGTCCTCCTCTACATTCTAATTCTTCAGCTTAAATATTTTCTTTCTCTTCCCTGGGCTATGTCATCACTCCTATTGGGATAGATTTCTCTTTCCTATGGGGTATCTATGACACACATGGGATGGTCATATGCGCATGCGTACCTCATAGTCACATCAAAACAACACTCAATGTAGGATGTGGAACACATACCTTCATTTAGGGCCATGGTGCAGTGCTAGAGTGTCCCAAGTCTAAGTCCAGAAGATGCCATTCTGACTAAAACAGATTTAGGGAAGTGCTGTGGGAGGGGGAGTCTTCTCTGGGAAGGAAAGCACTGGGAGAAAGGAGAGATGGTGGCTTACAAGGACAGAGTGCAGATGTCATGAGATGTTCCACTAACTTGTAACCCTGAAGTATGCTGACTGGGGAATGCACTAGTGAAAAGGGCTCCTATTAGTGCAAGGGCCCTGCAAAACTGCTGGCTACACAAAATCAATGCCAAGTAGCAGTATCATGGAGTACGTGAGCTAAAACACCAGCAATATCTCTATGTTACATACCTTAGTAATATATCCACTGTAATATTATTCACAAAGAGGAGAAAATCACAGCATAGACTAGGGGAAAAATAATCACATATCCCTTAAACCTTCAGACGACCGAATGGATTCCTAGGTTTATTGTTCTACTCCAGTATCAAACAGGTGATTGACTTGATCAGCACCCTACAACCCTCAAAGAGATAGATGAACACTAGACGTAGGATAACACATCATTCACAACACACCTATATCCATGTTAAAAAAGTGTTTTATTAATGAAAATATATTATGTTCACACATACACTAAGTTATGTTTTTCAAATCCACTCTATTGTCACCATTCAAAATACAAAATATGCATGTGCAAAAGCATTCAAGTGTTGCAAGAAGGATGTGGGAGTACCTATTTCCAAAAATTTCACAACAGAGGTATACTTACTCCTCAGAAATGTGTATGTTCAATAGTATGGCATTGTAGGGACGAGTTAGCTACCCTCTTTCAGTCATGTCAGGATTTCCTCATTTAAGCACATTAAGTCATACTCTCTAATGATTGCATGTAGGAAGATACATTAGTAGTTTACTGGTTGGCTACCTCTTTTTCCTTAAAGAACAATTAGGAAAACCTCCTATTTCTAATATTGAGGGAGTTCTTTAGTGTCAATACATGCAGAAGTGTGTGCTCTGAACACCTATCGCATGGAATCTTAACACCAGTGTTATCAACCGTAAGCACCATCTCCACTGAGATGTACTTTCTATGTTGTATATCACACGGTCCTCTTCCATGGAAAATTAGGTACGCAGGAGTCCTACTTAATGGAGCAGGACATCTAGTATCTTCAACGTAGCAAGAATCAACAACATGGTCTTACACACCCAAGGGAAAAGAGAAATTTTCTGGAGTGATTTCAGGGGAAAACACATTAGTATTCTTAGTCACAAATCTCAAATATGGTCAATGTAAGAAATTTTTAAAAATATTGAAATCCCTCATACATATGTGAAAGTCCATCCGCTAATCCATTCAACAGAATACCACATACATTTTTCTAAGTGTTTGATTTCTTTTTATATGACTATTTTCATACAGACTAATTTCTGAATAGACTGAATAATGTATTCCATTGGCTTGATCTCTGTAACATTTATTGGCATTTGATGTTTAGTTAGTTTTAAAGCATTGCTATTTTTCAATTTACTTTTATAACGCACTGTCTGGTGTTTACTCCAAATGTATACCAAAATGAAGGTCTTTCCACATTCATGATGTTCCAAGGGTTTGAAGCTAATATGCATTTTGAGATACTGAATAAGCATTGAATTCCAGTTACAGGCTTGGCTATGTGCTTTACATTTCACACTTTTACTCCTATAAAAAACTACAATGTTAAGTTGGGAGTCCCAACTGACAGGGCAGACACATTCTTAGTATTTTTTTTTTTTAAGATTTTTAAAATTTATTTGACAGACAGAGATCACCAATAGGCAGAGAGGCAGGCAGAGAGGGAGAGAGGAGGAAGCAGGCTCACCACAGAGCAGAGAGCCGATGCGGGACTTGATCCCAGGATCCTGAGATCATGTCCTGAGCCGAAGGCAGAGGCTTTAACCCACTGAACCACCCAGGCATCCCCATTCTTAGTATTTGTACACTTACTCTCCTATATGAAATCTCTGATATGGAGTGAAGAGAGAGCTGTCCATAGGCACTCTCTCACATTTATTACATTCATAATTTTCTCTGCAGTGTGAATTCTGTGACGTGCAGTAAGGATTGTGCGCCTGCTAGAGGTTTGGCCACATCCATCCAGTGTCTTTCCAGTATGAATTCTCTGTTTAGAAGGCGTGCATGCTGGACAAAAACCTTGCCACACTGGTTCTATTTCTGAAGTTATCATCTGATATAAATTCTCTCATAGGCATGAATGGGTGAGCACTCCTTAACCGATTTTTCTCACATTTTTTTCTTTCTTTCTTCACGATTTTATTTATTTATTTGACAGAGAGATGGAGAGAGAGCACAAGTAGTGAGGAGGGTCAGGCAGGAGGAGAGGGAGAAGCACACTGCCCGCTGAGCAGGGAGTCCAATGAGGAGCTTGGTCCCAGGATCCTGGGATCATAACCTGAGCAGGAGTGAGCACCCTAACCGACTGAGCCACACAGGTGCCCCTTTTATTGCATTGTGTACACTGGTAAGCTTTCTATCTAGTATGAATTTTGATGATAATTAGTGAGGATTGAGTGATTATAAAGGTTTTGAAAATTTGTGATATTGATGTTGTTTCCCTCAAGTATGAATTCTGTGATATTGAATAAGGGCTGAGCTATGGTTAACACGCTTGCCACATTCATGATATTAAGGTTTATCTCCAGTATGAATTCTGTGATGTTGAGTAAAGGTTGGGCTTTCATTAAAGGCTTTGCCACATTCTGGACATAAAGTTTCTCTCTAATATGAATTCTGTGATGTCGAGTAAGTTGTGAAAGATGGGTAAAGGCCTTGCCACATTCTTCACATTGGTAAGGTTTTTCTCCAGTATGAATTCTGTGATGTCGAGTAAGGGTCCTGCTGTCAACAAAGGCCTTGCCACATTCCTGACATTGGTAATGTTTCTCTCCAGTGTGAATTCTGTGATGTTGAGTAAGGCTTGAGCTTCAGTTAATAGCCTTCCCACATTCTTGATATTAATAGCGTTTTGCTCTAATATGAGTTCTGTTATGTCGAGTGAGGTGTGAGTGCACGTTAAATGCCTTGCCACATTCTTGACATTGGTAAGGTTTCTCTCCAGTATGAATTCTGTGATGTCGAACAAGGGCACCACTGTCAATAAAGGCCTTACCACATTCTTGACATTGGTAACGTTTCTCTCCAGTGTGACTTCTGTGATGTCGAATAAAGGGTGACCTGTGGTTAAAGGCTTTGCCACATTCTAGACATTGGTAAGGTTTTTTTCCAATATGAATTCTCTGATGTTGAGTAAGCCTTGAGCTCCCATTAATGGCCGTCCCACATTCTTGATATTTATAGCGTTTTGCTCTAGCATGAGTTCTGCTGTGTCGACTGAGGTGTGAATTATTCTTAAAGGTCTTGCCACATTCTTGACACCGGTAAGGTTTTTCCCCAATATGAATTCTCTGATGTTGAGTAAGCCTTGAGCTCCCATTAATGGCCTTCCCACATTCTTGATATTTATAGCATTTTGCTCTAGCATGAGTTCTGCTGTGTCGACTGAGGTGTGAATTATGCTTAAAAGTCTTGCCACATTCTTGACACTGGTAAGGTTTTTCTCCACTATGAATTCTGTGATGTTCAGTAAGTTTTGAGTGTGATTTAAAGACTTTGGCACTTTCATTACACTTGTAATTTTCCTCTCCAGTACAGATCTGCAAATGTCCATTTATTGATGAACAGTCCTTAAAGGTTTGACCACCTTCTTCACATTTGTATACTTTTCCTCTAGTACGCATTCGCTGATGTTGAGACAGTGTTGATTGGCAGTCAAAGGATTTACCACATTCCTTAAAGATGTAGGTTTCCATTCCCCTAGGAACTATGTCATTTCTTTTTAGACTTACTGACCGAGTAAACATGGTCCCTTGTTTATTTGGACTGAATGCATTTTTTCCCTCGTGAATTCTCTGATGATCACCAACACTGGAGGACTGGTTACAAGATTTCCCACATTCATTATCTTTATGAGGATTGTCTCCCAAAAGTACACTGTTATGTATACTCAGGTTAGAGTTTGAATGAAAGCCTTCCCCATATTTATCACATTCATGATGGTTCTCTGCAAACCTAGCCCTGAGACATCTGTGAACACTGGAGCCCTGGTTCAATGTTTTCTGAGATTCAGTGCATTGAGCAATTCTGACTCCAATGGAAACCCTCTGGTCATTCTGCAGGGTGGACTCCTCGGTGAAGCCTGTCTCATATGGATCCCACTGAGCACTTTGTTCCTCATTTCTAAATCTCTGATGATCAGAAATACTTGACTGAAAGTTCAGGCCAATCCTATCTTCCAAATGGCTCAAATTATTATTTTCAGTTTGGGCTAGGTTACTTTCCAGATGTTCCGAACAGTCTGTCCACAAATCGCTATGATTGAATATTTGATTGGAGCTTGTGCTGACAGAAACACACTGCTCTGCAGAAACAGTTGACTTAAAAAGCGAGGTTTTCCACAGCACTTTATTTCCTTCACCATTTGGGGCAGTGAGATTCTCATTAAGGGCAATTGCCTTGGTTTGCGTGTATCGTCCAGGATTTCTCTGATGCCCTTCACTCTCCCCATCACTGTCCCAGTCTGTGCGTAAGTGTAAAATCTCAAAAGCACTATGTTTGTATCTGTGCATTGACACTTTCTGGAAAGAACCTTCTGTGCTCCGCTTTAGCAGAAAACTCTGAGTGTCATGTGAAGATAGAGCTGAAAGATACCAAATAAAAGTAAAACCATTACACTTACTACATTCAGAAGAATATACCGATGACTGCTAATATAAAAGCATCAAGTCAATCAGACAATGTCAGAAAAATGGCTGAGAAGGAGTCATCAGGACTTCATTTCTCCATGGACACATAACATGGCACAGAACATACTGAGCACAGAGTCTAATAGAGAATTCTGCAGTATGGTCATGGTGTAGCACAAATCACTTTCCTGTATCTCTAACAATCAGGAAAAGGGTCACATGAGATCAAAACTAGCAGAACAATGGATACTGAAATACAAAACTGAACTGAACCAAATAGAGTGCAGTGAAAAATAGGAAGGTATCAACCACAGGATGAGCTGTTTGTCAGAAAAGATGAACACTGGCAGACCAAGAAGTAAATTAAGAATAACAGAGAAAAAACTGACTAAAATGACTGGTTGAAGAAGTGAAAGCAGACACAGTTTAACTGACTGTAGGAATCAAAGTAATTATAAGAGGCAACAATGGATAATCATTGCCCACAAATTGATACTAAAAAACAAGTATAAATTTCAAAAAAAGGTATAACCAATTTCCACTCCCTCTTTCAGAAAAGTCAAAAAAATCTCAACCGATCTGCAACCCTGAAGCCGAATGAAAGAGGAATAAAAGAAAAAATCCAACAAACAAAGATTGTGTGCCAGATGAATTCACTGGATATTCAAACAGACACTGAAGGAGAAAGGACTGCAAATCTCTTCAAACATTTCCAAGGAGTGATGATCAGGGAAACTAGCAGAACACTCTCTCTGTGGCACCAGCATTACCAGCTCATGCAAGCCAGACAAAGACACTACAAAGTTTACAAACTACTGCCTATGAGGAATATTCACTCGAAGCCCACAATAAATAGCAATCTGAATCAACAGCACCTTTTCCCTTTTTACAAAAGATCACCAAGTGGGAAACGGTCCAGGAATTAAGGGCCCTCCAACATATAAAAAACCATAACTTGAAGACTTCACGATAACAGAATGAAGATAAAAAATGACATGATTGGGGTGCCTGGGTGGCTCAGTGGGCTAAGGCCTCTGCCTTTGGCTCAGTTCATGATCCCGGGGTCCTGGGATCAAGCCCTGCATCTGGCTTTCTACTCAGCAGGAAGCCTGCTTCCTCCTCTCTCTGCCTACTTGTGATCTCTGTCTGTCATTTAAATAAATAAACTCTTAAAAAAAAAAGACATGATCATTTTAAGTGAGACAGAATACAAATATGGGCACACTGGTCATGTCATGTTATAAACAAAGTAGAGAAAGAAGGAAACCCGTTCAACCTAATAAATTCCACAGATGTATGAAAAGCTGCAAATTAACCTATTCAGTAGGGACAGTCTGCAAGCTTCTCCTTTATGATCAGCAGGTAATGAAGTGACCCCACCACTGCCCACTGCCCTTGAGTATAGTACTGGACACTCTGGCCAGAACAATTATGCAACCAAAAATAGAGTAAAGGAATATAAACTGAAGAAGAAACAGTAAAACTCTCTCTGTTCACACATGACATGATTATAGACCCTAAAAATAGGGCTGATTAAGTGTCTGCCTTGGGCTCAGGTCATGATCAGGGTCCTGGGATGGAGCCCCACATAGGGCGCTCAGCTCGGTGGGGAGCCTGCTTCCTCCTCTCTCTCTACCTGTCTCTCTGCCTACTTGTGATGTCTGTCAAATAAATAAATAAAATCATAAAAAAATCCCTAAAAATCATCATTTTAATTTTCTTTACTGTTTTGGTCATTTTTTGTATTGTTTATTTCTGCCAGTTTTTCCATTTCCCAATTTCTTCATGTTATACAATACAAAGTTAAGAAAAATGTTGAAAAAAAAAAAAACAACTTAATTTCCACCAGAAGAACTAAAAAAGGAAGAAACTAGGATGAAAGTAGAGAAACAAAATAAAGAAAAATCTGAAATAAATAAAATACAAGATGAACACTAATGGAACACAGAAAATAATGCCCATTTCAATCAATAAAATAAATAAAACTGGCAATGTGTTAACTCCATAAACCAATATAATAATTAATGGGGAAATTTATGAAAAAACAAACAAAACAACAAATAAAAAACAACTAGAGAATTCCTAAAAATGGACAAGTTATAAAGACTTATTTACTAAACAAGAACCAAAGAAAAGGTAAATCTCCTTAGATCAATAGAAAGTATGAAAGTTGAATTTGGAATCAATACTCTACCAGCACAGAAAAGCCCAAGACCTAGGAATTTTACTATCATTGATGGGGTCAATGAGTTTCCTAAATAAATCCTGTGATGCATGATTGTTCTCCCTCTGGCTTTTGTTCAGACTCTGAATTTTTATATTTTCCCTTCCATATGACAAAGTCATTCTTCTGCTTCCAGCATACCCTGACATCAAACCTGTTTCTATTCTCGCTTACTGCATTGTTCATCTATGTCTGATTTTTATAATTTTTTAAAAAATATTTCCTTTATTTATTTGACAGAGAGTTCACAAGTAAGCAGAGAAGCAGGCAGAGAGAGAGGGGGAAGCAGGCTCCCTGCTGAGCAATGAGCCTGATGTGGGGCTCGATCCCAGGACCCTGAGATCAAGATCTCAGCAGAAATCAGGAGTCATTGGCTTCCCCAAGTGAGCCACCAAGCACCCAATTATTTTTTTAACTCTTACCTCTGTGGTAAAGTTCTCACTATCCTTTTCTCAACCTTTTGAATATCCTTCTGATTGTTGACTTAAATTCTACGGTTACTACTATCTGTTTCCCTTGTATCTTCTGCCCTGGTCTAATTTTTTTCTTTGGGATAAATTCTTTCATCTTAGCATTTGTCTAACTCTCTACCTTCCTCAGTCCATTAGAAAAGTCAGTGATGTGTCCTGCTGTATCCTTTAGAACAGTGGTCTTCAGGGGCTCTCCTTGCCTGCTACGGGCAGTGTTTGGTCCCTGGCCTGAATGTGGCCAGTTTGGACTAGGTGAGCTCTGCTCTGCTTGTGAAAGGAGACCTGACATCAACTCCACCGGGACTGCGAACCTGCAGAATCTCTGCTCAGGAGATGTGATGTGGGCAGGGGCTGACCTTGCTGAGCCTGAGGAAAGCCTCACTGAGAAGGACAGTCCCCTCAGATCACATAGGGTAGGGACTGGTGTAAGCAAGGCAGCCAGCCAGTTTCCTCACTGAGTGGGGCTCTGCTTTATCTACAGGACAGGAGAGAGATCCCATATTTTGGAAGCCACATGTCACTGAATGTTTCCTCTCAGGAATGTGCTCCTAGACTACTGAATACTCTCCCCACTGTGCACCCCAGGTGTGCCTCAGATGAATGTTTCCAAACTCCGTGCCCCCAGGTTGTTTACCAACCTTTTGTCCAGGAGCGCCTGAGTGCCCTCCTGGTTCTATCCCATCCAAACCTGCTGACCATTAAACCTCCAGGCTTTAAGATGTGTTGGTTCCAGGAACTCATGAAATTCAGCCCTTTTCCCTTTCCAAGCCAATGGCTTTGGGAAACCTCCTTAGGCATCCTCTGAGTGCTCCTCTCTCATGACACCTACTGCACAGCCAGGGCTTCCTGCCCTCCAAAATCCTATACTCCTCTCCTCCCTAAAACATGTCTCCACATTATATGCCATCATCCATGTGGCCTACTCTCTCCTTTCACTTGGCAATCTGTCCTGTCACTCCTCAGCCCAATGTCTGGTCATTTAGGATAACCTGACAGTTGCCTAGTGGCACTCATGTCAGGACACATGAGTCTAGAATCCTCCTGCTCCACGGCCATTGCTTCTCCTGGGAATCCTTATTTTTTTTTTAAGATTTTATTTATTTATTCGAGAGAGAGACAGTGAGAGAGAGCATGAAAGGGGAGAAGGTCAGAGGGAGCTGACTCCCCGCTGAGCAGAGAGCCTGATGCGTGACTCGATCCCAGGACCCTGGGATCATGACCTGAGCTGAAGGCAGTCGCTTAACCAACTGAGCCACCCGGGTGCCCAATGCTTATGATTTTAATCCTGTTGAAACTCATAGGGATTTTATAAAACTGGTACACAAACCAACACGTAAAAATTAGTTTTGTTTTTACACAACAAGGAACAATTCCCAAAACAGACACATCATATATTTTGAGCAAACCCCCTCCCGCCCCCCAAATTCTTCCAATTTAATATAATGGTAGCGGTCAAACCAGAAAGAAGAAAAGTGTAATATACCGTGAAAGAATCAAAGAATGAATAACTAGGAAATGCATCCATGTTCCTTCACTGGAATATTTGAAAAACAATAAATCTTGAAGCGATCTATAGAAAATACAATCTCTACCAAAACTTAAAAAGGCTAGTTTATCTGATGAAAGTTTTGCCATTCTGCCTTTCTCTTTTTATTTTTTTTTAAGATTTTTAAAACTTTATTTGATAGAGAGAGAGAGATCACAAGTAGGCAGAAAGACAGGCAGAGAGAGAGAGAGGAATCAGGCTCCCCACCAAGCAACGTGCCTGATGTGGAGCTCAATCCCAGGACCCTGGGACCATGCCCTGAGCTGAAGGCAGAGTCTTAATTCACTCAGCCAACCAGGTGCCCAACTACTCTGGTTTTGTTTGGACATCCATCTGCATGTATAAAATACAGTCAAAAGAAAAAAAAAAAGAATCACACTGAAAATACTGATCCCTCTCTGGAGATCGACCTGCCCCTGAATACTTCCAGATCTACTAACAAATACAGTTAACCAATGAATAGCGTGCTTTTCATCAATAATGGTCCACTTACCCAGACAAGTTTATCTTGATGACTCCAGTGCACTACAGTAAATGTCTTTTCCCTATGATTGCCTTATGTTCAATTTCCTCAAATTACTTCCTTATAAAACTATGGTATATACAGCAGACCACATACAAAGAATGGGAGGACTGATAACATGTTGTAGTTAATCCATCAAAGACCACAAATGAAAATGGACTTTTAGAATGGCATGGCAAATGTACTTCGCCTTATGCAAGAGCTCCCAGAACAGCAGCAGTGGGATTCCCAGGAGTCGAAACAAGAATGGGGCCGGCATAATGCAATCAAGTACTGAAAGATCGAAAATTACCACCAGTAATACTTTATCGGGCAGAACTCTTTTCCACAGATGTAGAAATAAAGACATTCCCAAGACAAGACCCCTCTACGTTTACCAGTAGATCTATCCAAGGAGACAAACAGACAAAAAGAACCATTAAAGGAATATTCTCTTGAAGAAATAAAAGGAATTCTACCCAGGAACTGCAATCACACAAGGACACAAAGCTCTCTGCTGAATAAATATGTAGACAATTACACCAACCTGCAGTGTTGTAATGAGACACCAGTCACGTTTATTTCTGCTACAGAGCATTGTTTAAAAAAAAAAAAAAAGTATAAAAATCATTAAAGTAGGTCATAAAGTACACAACATAAAAGAATGTGTGACTGTTAACAAAGTGGGTGCAGGGGTAGAGACAGGAGAAAGAATCTTCTTTGTACCCAACACAGAGGTTGAAATGGTTTGTTTTACAACAATGTTGTTTTAAGGAATCTCTAAAGTAACCACAAGGAAAATACTCCCAGAAGACACAAAAGGCAATGAGAAAGGTACCAAAGCATATCATGGGTATTCATCTTACAATTACAGATAAAATCTTTCATATTTCATACCAAAGCATGATACAGAAGTATGAAATGTTTGAAAATTACTTTGAATTCTAAACAGTCTTTCTTTCATGCAGAGAGAATAAAAATTCACCCACAAATACATGGTGAAATGAATTCTATGTTGACAACCACTCACCTAGAAACAGTACAACATTCACTGATCACTCACCAAGGAGACAAAAAGTAGGGGTCACACAGTATGTATGTGTGACATACAAACACAAGACAAAGACACACAAAATTTACCAGCAAAAAGCATGAAGGTCATTCTTTTTTGAGGCATACTTCGATGTTCTTGAAATATACTGAGCTGAAAAATTCTCTTTCTATAACAACATACACAGATAAAACCAAATCTACACCTACCTAACTTTCTTGAATGAGCCAGAGAGAAGCAGCACATTATTAGGAAATAACCATACCAGAGTAAGACAAAACTTGACCCATGAAATTTTAAATAAAACATTGATGTATGACAGAAAAGGAAAACTTCAATATAACCATAATTTAAAACTGTGTCCATGTACTCATGAAAAACAGCATTTGATTGGCATGTCTTCATGGACTAGAGCATCGTAAAGAATTCTCATTAAAATCAATCACGGGGCGCCTGGGTGGCTCAGTGTGTTAAGCTGCTGCCTTTGGCTCGGGTCATGATCTCAGGGTCCTGGGATCGAGTCCCATATCGGGCTCTCTGCTCAGCAGGGAGCCTGCTTCCCTCTCTCTCTCTGCCTGCCTCTCTAACCTACTTGTGATCTCTTTCTGTCAAATAAAAATAAATAAATAAATAAAATAAAATAAAATAAAATCAATCACAAAAAGCTATAAATGAAAATTTTATGAGCAATTAAAAGACTTGAAAGAAATACTGTATTATTAATACACTCCTCCTCCTGCACAGATTGTAACCCTGTAATTCATTCTGTAAGACAGAGGAAACAAACAACATCTTCTTTTCTCAGTAAATAAATACCGTGAAAGTTGATAAATATGCTGAGAGACACTGTATATGAAATTAATATTTGGGGTTGAATTCTGATACATTCTGAGGAATGTGGAAGAAAAAGTTTATTATTAATTTCCCAGAAATAACATCACATTACTGAAAAGATGATTTTCCAAACATTGGGATGTGGGGATCAATTAGTTAAGCAGTTTCCTTCACTTCAGGTCATGAGCTCAGGGTCCTGGGATCCAGCCCCACACTGGACTCCCTGCTCAGCAGGGAGTCTGCTTCTCCCTCTTCTTTTGCCCTTTCCCTACTCACTTTTTCTCTCTCTCTGTTTCTCAAATAAAATTTTTAAACAAAATATATGGGAATTTTACTAACAGTCTAACTCACTTCTTAAAAAGCACATGGACATGTCATATCAGGACATTTGATGTATAAAATATTGAGCTAAATCACATATAGAATTAATCAGAAAGTAATAACACATATGACAAAGTCACAAGAAGTTCACAGAAGACAGAATCATGATGCAATTATTAAAAAATAAGGTAATAAATGAGACTTTATAAAAGGCTACAAGTTCAAGTTCTAAATGTGCTAGTTCCCCAATAGCATTTGTTAAGTAGGAATTCTAGGAAACCAAGAGAGACATTATTACACTATCTCACCACTGAGGAACCAAACTCAAAGAGTGGAAATAACTATATGAAAAAAAAAAAAAAGAAAGAAAAAGAAAGAAAGAAAGAAAGGATAAAAAAAAAAAAAAAAAAGAACATTTGAAGGGAAATAAAGCAGTACATTTTCTCATCTTAGGGCGGTGCTTTGTTAACTGATGAAGTTACTCAATCTCAGTTTTGTAGGCCTAAGATTAAAGCCTCTGTAACATTAGAAAGTATAAGCCAGAGAACATTAGAAATCTGTCTCAAGTGTTCTGGGAATTTCTGCACCAAACCCCCTGACTGCTTATCTCATGATGAAAACCAGAATTTACAAAGTAGAGGTCGTCAGAAATACGATGACTTCCCCACGGTCCTCATAGCAATGGAGGGAGATTAAGGAGGCCTCCGCCTCCAATTATAAATGATTATATGCTGGATCATCACTGGAGCTGAAGGAGATTCCCTAGAGAATGAAAGAACTTGATAATGTTGGAGAGCAGATGTCCCTCTGGGAGAGAGAGAGAGAGAGAGAGAGAGAGATAAAACCGGACACGTCTCCAACTGATTTTCATTCAAGGAGAGCTACCCGAACCACAGCTTAAGTTCTACCTTCCTCCTTAAGACTTGGACCTCCCCTCTGTCATCTGCCTCATTCATTCCCAACTACCTGGATGGAAGCCTCCAGACTCCTTTCTCTTCACATCCCAGAGCTGCTTCTCTTGCTCCAAAAACATGATCAGGTCTGGCTTTGACAGGAGGAGACCTGTTTATGAGGAAAAAGGAAAATGACTATTGCTGCTGATTCTAACTTCCCATGAGTCTTGTGTTCAGTAGAGTAGAGATGATATTAGACAATTTTAGAAAATGGTTTCCCAAAAGCTGTTGCCCAACAGTCCATTTAGAACACACCGAAGGCATTTCCAATGTTCACATCCTGACCTCCACTTCCAAGTAGCAGACATAATAAGAAAAGTATATTTCAGTCTCAGATGTAAGCAGCACTATTCTATGTCACTCAAAGTTGAAAACTGCCACTCATCTTCACAAGCCATGATGTTGCCTTGAGGAAGGAGGAGCTGAGGCTGAAAAGGAAACATCATGAAGATTTGTCTCTCCATCCACAAAGCCCTACTTTTTTCCCTTTCTGCCTGGATCTGGAATCCAGTCATTCCAAGAGAAATCTCCCAAGAGGCAGTCTTCACAGGAAGTGACAAAACACTGTGTGGGGCTTTAGAAACCTGGAAGGAGTCTTCCTCACCCAAGAAATGGAGATGTCCATAGTTCTCTAACATCACGTCCTTGTACAGTTGCCTCTGGGTGTGGGTCAGGCGTCCCCACTCCTCCTTGGAGAATTCTATGGCCACATCCCTGAAGGTGAGCAGTCCCTGTAACAAATACCACAGTCACCAAGTAACCATCGACAAAGTGTGTCCCTAAGATGGTCCCTAAGATGAAGAGAAAGTGTCAGCAGCTAGAACCAGACATGACCTTTTCATCTCCGTGATATGAGTGTGGGAAGAAAGAAAACCTATGGGGCAGGGTGCTGCCTGGTTGAGAACTTTCACTCCTTTCACTCTCAGAAGTCAACTCTATCCAAGACACAGAGGTGACAGCCCTCCTTGTCCAGTGCAAAATGTTGGGATGTGGGAGAGGAACCAATGGTCAAGCAATTCTAGACATGTTTCTGATGTGAAATATTGGGGTTCTGGAGTGAATGATGAAGGAATTGTTGATATACCCGTGGTACAAACACTGTGGTCCTAATGCAAGGGACGAGGAAGGTTGTGAGCAGTGACTGGTTCTATGCGTTCAGATGGGGAGGGGGTGAGGGATAGCAGGAGGCTTTAAGGAATTTGGAAGCAAGTTTCCAGGACCCTCAGGGCCTCCCAGCTGGTGTTTTGATGAGGCCAGTCACTGTATAGTAACCCTTTAGTCAGGAGACCCTCCAGATATCTACCAGAGAGCCACAAGCTTGAAGGATCATGGCCAAGCTACATTTAGGGAATAGAGTTCAAGGGAGTTTCCAAAGGAATTTTCATCTGTTAAAGTGGAATTACAAGATCCTGGAGGTATACTGTCAAGCTAAGGCTGTTTTTTGCATCCAACAAAACATTAACCTTGAGACATTTGTGAGTTCCCTGAGGAATGTCCCACTCTGTTTTTCTCAGGTATTTATCAAGAGATTGGAAGCTGAAGGAAATTGAATTTTATCCACATCTCTTTTGACTTTGTTTTCCTCCTCAGAAACTATAAGCAAGAGGGAACCAGATAGTTTAGTTGCTCAGGGTTTGCCTTCAGCTCAGGTCATGATCCCAGACTCCTGGGATGGAACCCTCAGTTGGGCTCCCCACTCAATGGGTAATCTGCTTCTCCTTCTTTCCCTGTGCTCATTCATGCGCTCTCTCCATCTCACAACTGAGAAAATGCATAAAAGAAAGAATGAAAGAAAGAACGAACCTACAAGCAAGCGAAACACAGAAGAAAGAAGTTTACACCTGAAATGCCACAGTTCCTGCATATTCCTCAGTATCCCATGTTCCTTACAAATGACAGGAAGGAAAATAGGAACATTTCAGGGGAGGATCCGGCAGACAGCACCAAGCCAATAAAAGAAGTTCCCATCAGCTGAATGGAAACAAACGTTATCAGCGCCTAATGCACATCAAAGGACACATCATCACTGGAGTTTCCACTGGGCTGAAAACAGGATTTCAGAATATAAATCTGATTTTGAAAATACAGTAGATATACATAAACAACTGAATTACTGTAAGATTTGTAGAGGCTACTTTTAGGCAAGGAGGCTTGAGCAAAGGAATGGAGGAAGGGTCCCAGTGTCCCCTTGGCTGAGTCCAGACAGGCTCAGCAGGGGACCCACCTCAAAATTTCCCAAGAGCATAAGGAACCAATGGGCTTCTGACAACCAGGAACAGTGTGCAGAAAGGAGCAAGTTCCTGGTTCCCCAGAACTCCTCACCTTCCTTCCCCCTTTAAGAAACAACCCCACCCCAGCCCCCACCGCTTGCAGACAGGCTCTCCTATGCCCTACTGCCAGCTCATCTCTTCGGGTCTTCAGGAAACTTGCAACGCCTTTGTCCTGCCTCAGGGAATTCTGGCAGCGGTGCGGGACAGGCTTCCAGCTGATCAAAGACCCATGTCTGGGGCCCCAAATGACTGACAGAGACACTACACTGAGATGGCAGAGCATCCCTGTGCTAGTAATGATGAGGGAGCAGGAGGCTGGCTAAAGACAAAGCAAAAGCTGGCGTCTTGCACCCCCCTCTCCACCTGCTCCCCTCCGTAATATGTGTAGCATTCCTCAGGCACCCTTGACTGCCATGAACGATAAATAAATAGTTAACTTGCAGAGATCACAATCCTGCAAGACAGGAATCTCCCTTGCTCTACAAATGTCCTAGAGATCTACAAAGAAGTTACTTTATCAACAGCACAAATTTCCAGAGGCAAATAACTCTCAATTCCTCAAGCCCTAATGTCTCCCTCCCCATCATAAATGAAACTAGAGGAGGCTAAGGTAGAAGGGAAGGTAAATGCAAGCAGGATCATAACACCCCACCAAGAATCTCCCAACTATCTTGATATTAATGGCTGGCCTAAAGACGACATTGATCAAGCCACAAGGGCAAGGCCTCCTCCTGGCACCTTGTAGGCCCTCTTTAGCATATGAAAACTCCATTGAAACCTCCCTTCCCCTCACCTTCCCCCAACCACAGGGTATATAACCTGCCATCCCTCACAACCCAGGGCAGCATCTCTTCCTGCCCATGGGTCCTGTCCCCGTGCTTTAATAAACCACCATTTTGCACCAAAGATGTTTCAAGAATTCTTTCTTGTTCATCGGCTCCGGAACAAACCTCACCAAACCTCACCTAGGTTCTAGAACTTCATCATACTTCA
Organism: Mustela lutreola; assembly: GCF_030435805.1. NCBI lineage: Eukaryota > Metazoa > Chordata > Mammalia > Carnivora > Mustelidae > Mustela > Mustela lutreola. The sequence continues at coordinate 51,750,744 of NC_081305.1, forward strand.
TTAGTAATACTTAGCTTACTCCTTTCTTTTCTTTTAATTTTTAAGATTTATTTTTATTTTCATCTTCTTTAAAGATTCTGTTTATAGGGGCACCTGGGTGGCTCAGTCAGAGGGCATCAGTCTTCTACTCAGGCCAAGACACAAGGTCCTGGAATGGCCTCCTACATTGAGGTGGTGGGGGAGTGTCTTTACTCAGTGGGGAGCCTTCTACCTCTGCCCCTAACACACCCTATTTGTGCTCTCACTCTTTTTCTTACAAATAAAACTTTTTACAAAGATTGTATTTATTTCAACAAGAGACAAGTGAGAGAACACAAGTAGGCAGAACAGGAGAGGAAGAGGGAGAAGCAGGATCCCTGCCCACCTGGGAGCCTGATGTGGGGCTGGACCCCAGGACCCTGAGATCATGACCAGAGCTGGAAGCAGAGGCTTAACCCACTGAGCCACCCAAGTACCACAATAAATAAAATTTTGAAAAAAAAAAAAATTATTGTATTTATTTCAAAAGGAGCAAGAGAGAGACCACAAACAGGCAGTAAAGCAGAGGGGGAGGAAGAAGCAGGATCCCTGCTGACCTGGGAACCCAATGAACCTGGATCTCAAGTCCCCAGGATAACGACCTGAGGTTGAGGCAAAAAGCAGACTCTTAACTGAACCATCCTCACTCCCCAAGACAGACTTATATTTTAGAGGAGGTCGGGAAGGGCAGGAGAGGAGTAAAAAGAATGTTAAGGGGACTCCCCTCTGGGCACAGAGCCTGAAGCGGGGATACGAGACCAGGACCCTGAGATCCCGACCTGAGCGGCAATCGACAGTCAAACCTTAGTTGACTGAGGCCCCAGGCACCCTCTTCTAGTGCATTTTAAGTAGAATATCTCTCTCATGTGCTAAAGATGGACACACACACCCCCTTTCTTAGAATGAGACGTTTCCAAGTTTTTCTGGACTCATACCCACCGAGCTCTTATCTGCATTTCCTTCCTCCCCGGCTGCACACAACTGATCGAGAATTCAAATGAGCCCGAATGAGAAATTATTTCCCTCCCTGATATCCCAGGACCAGACCTCATCAGCCATAAGAATTTAGGACTCCACACCTTCCCCTCTGGATCTGCCACCAATGGAATATTGTCACTCCTCGCGAGACCTTAATTCAAAGTGACAATGGCTGATGTCCTATCGAAGCCAGGTTGGGGACAAAGGACAGAAGGCTCTAGGACATAGAGAAGCATTCTAAAGATCTAACCATGAGTACATTTCTGACCAGATCCTAAAAACAGGTAAACGTAGAAGTGAGAAGCACCCGCACTAGAGGCATCTGCATCTGTAGCTTCTAACCGCGAGGGTCTGCGGAGAACCAGAGCACATGGCTCCGCGGGGACACCAGACTCACCTGAGAACCGGCCATTTCTGTCTTCGCCTCCACCTCTAGATTTCGTCCTCATGAGGTATCTGGGGTAAAATCACAGCTGCATCAGGAGAAAATGCCCTGAAATCCAGCAACAGAGCTCCTTGTCCTCACACCGCTCACCCGCGGGCAGGACTCAGAGATGCAGAAAAGGCCCAACTTCCCAGTCCTTCGCGTGAGGAGCAGCTCAGAAACTGAGCTCCCCTGAGGACACTCATCCCTGCATTTTCCTCTCCTGCTTTGTGGGGAGGGAGGGGTCCCCTTCCACTGCCACTCATACCTTCAGCATCAGCATTGGAGCCTGACCGTCCCAGACTCAGGGAGCAGAGACCTTGTCACCTCTCCAAGACCAGAGCTGAAAATCTACTCTCAGACAACCACCAAAAGCCCTCAGGCTCCCACCCAACCCAACCCCTCTCCCGGGCCTCAGGGAGAATCACCTGAGCCCCTAATTAACACCACTGTTGTTTTCGCCCAAACCAACTGACAGAAAGTGAGGGGGAGGCCCACAGAGAAGATCCTTTCTGAAACTCCACAGGTGACCCGGCTGGGAGGGAACTGGGGATGTGACCAGGTCAAGCAGGGGAACCAACGCTGGGGCTGGGAGCAGAGTTGAGGCCTGCCTTCCCACCATCAGAGTTTCTGGAGACTGACACCTTCTCCCTCTTTCTGGTACACAGAGAGAGACAGCTTACACACATATAAATGCAAATGTCTCTTTCAAAGTAAACACAGGATTTCAGAGTTTTTTCCTTTATCTTCCTTGATTCAAAATAACTGACCCGAAAATAATGTTCAGGCCAAGGAGACATATTTTTGGGTGACTAAATATTCCCCTCCAGTACCTGTTTCTGTTCATAAGGACCTGCCACACAGTCTTCCACACTGCATGTTCTTTTTACTTTCCCATCAGTGATATGAGAATTCTAACTCTCAGCATTCTCAGGAAAATTGGGTGTTGTCGCTTTTCTTTATTTTAGCCATTCCAGAAAAGACTGAGTGGTTTCTCACTGTAAACTATGCAGTCTTCTTAAAACAGCTGTCTTGGTCACTGAAATGAAAACCACTTGGAAGGCATCAGGTTGAACAAACATAAAAGCAATTAATGCTTCAGTGAGACTCCATTTCCAAATAAGTAACCTTTCTCTTCTCGCTTCTCAGCCCTTTGATTAGGAACCTGGTTCTTAGAATATAAGTGAGGTTTGGTGTGTGAGGTGCAGAGCTGATGACCAAGAAAGGATTCTTTAGACATTTTTGGTGCAAAATGGTGGCTTATTGAAGCACAGGGACAGGACCTTGGGCAGAAAGAGCTGCTGCACTGGGCCTGTGAAAAGTGGTTCATTATATACTCGCCAGTTGGGAGGGGGTCAGGGATGGTGTAAGTCTCTAAGGAGTTTTGGAAGCCAGGTTTCCAGAACCTTGAGGAGCCAGGTATTATTGGGGAAAAGGTTATTCATTATTGGCAATAAAACCTTTGTTGTGAGACCCTTAAGATGTATGTCAGTGGGCCATATGCTTGGGAATGATGTCAACATGTATCTTGGAGCATTTGGAGATAAAGTTACAAGGAATAGTTACAGTAGACTTCCAGGATCCTGGTTGGGGGAAGGGGTCTGTCAGGCTAGGATTGCCCTTTGTCCTTAGCAAAACCTCAGGGTGGAGGTTTTTGAATCCCTAGAGGAGAGTCACTCTGACTGTATGAAGGGCTTGTCAGTGGATAAGGAAATTGAGTAATTTTTCTTCTGCCTCTGCTTCCCACATCAGTGAGACTCCATTTCCAAATACGTAACCTTTTCCTTCTCCACAAACCTCTTCTCCTCACTTCTCAGCCCTTTGATTTAGGAACCTGGTTCCACCCTGACAACATGATGAACATGGCTGGCAGCACAGACACAATTCCTTTGGAAATGGGACATAATCCCAGATTTCCCTACAAACCCCCAGCCCTTTTCCCAGGCGGGCTGCAGGTTTGAAGGCCCGACCTGCTAAGGCCTCCGTGGCTGGCAAAGCAACGAATCTACGGCTGCCTTTGATCCCCAGCTGTCTGCATGTTCTCTTTCGGGTCTGCAGTGTGGAAGTCAGTTCACACAACAGAATGAATGTGAGGACAGGAAAATTTGTTTTTCCTGTGCTGTTCTCAATTCTTTGGCTGGTCTAAGATTTAAAATGATATTGATATAAGACATTTTCAGTAGAGAAAACAATGAAGTTCTTAATTATGGGAGCAAGAAAGACATGAGGCTCAAAGACAAGTGTTTGAAGCTTCTGTGTCACGGTGACTTAAGAAGGAGGAGGTAGGATTTCAAATTTCCAAAGAGGGGATTATATTCAGAGGAGAAAGGGAGGACAAAATATTTATCAAACAACATTTGTCCTCCAGGTAGACAACTCTTCTTCTTCTTCTTTTTTTTTTTTTTTTTCAATTTTATTTTTTTCCCCAATGTTCCAACATTGTTTATGCACCACACCCAGTACTCCATGCAATACGTGCCTTCCTTAATACCCCTCACCAGGCTCACCCAACCCCCACCCCATCCCCTCCATAACCTTCAGTTTTTTTTCTCAAAGTCAACAGTCTCTCATGCTTCATCTCCCCTTCTGAGTTCCCCCAATTCACTTCTCTCCTTCTCCTAATGTCCTCCGTGTTATTCCTTATGCTACACAAGTAAGTGAAACCATATGATAATTGACTCTCTCTGCTTGACTTATTTCACTCAGCATTCTTTCCTCCAGTCCCATCCATGTTGATAGAAAAGCTGGGTATTCATCCTTTCTGATGAAGGCATAATATTCCATTGTATATATGGACCATATCTTCCTTATCCATTCATCTGTTGAAGGGCATCTTGGCTCTTGGCACTTTGGTGACTGTGGTCATTACTGCTATGGACATTGGGGTACAGATGGCCTTTCTTTTTACTACATCTGTATCTTTGGGGTAAATACCCAGTACAATTGCAGGGTCATAGGGTAGCTCTATTTTTAATTTCTCAAGAAATCTCCACACTGTTTTCTAATGTGGCTGCACCAACTTGCATTCCCACCAACAGTGTAAGAGGGTCCCCCTTTCTCCACATCCTTTCCAACACCTGGTGTTTCCTATCTTGTTAATTTTGGCCATACTAATTGGTGTAAGGTGGTATCTCAATGTGATTTTGATTTGACTCTCCCTGTTGGCTAATTATGTTGAACATTCTTTCATGTGTCTGTTATATAGGTAGGCAACTGTTTGTGATATAAACTGTTAATCTCTGGTATCCATGTAGGAAAGAACGTTAGGGCTTGATACCCATGGCAAGTAAGGAATTCTTGAGATGTCTACGGTGCAAAAGGTGATTTTATGAAATCATGGGGACAGGACCCAGGGGAAGAAAGACCACACTCTATCATGAGGTGTGTCCCATTATATACTTTGAAGTTGGAGGGGGTTTGGGATAGCTTAAGAATCTAAGGAATTTTGGAAGCAAGGTATCCAGGACCTTGATGGGGGCTATTGGTTCTTGGGAAAAGGTCATTTATTGCCAACCAAAAATCCTTAGTCAGGGAACCCTTCTGATGTCTATCAGCCAGCCATCTGCTTGGAGGATGATTACCACTAGGTAGCTAGAGGGTTGTAGAGAAAAGGTAAGTTTCCAAAGGAAATGTTTTATGTTAAAGTAGACTTACAGCATCCTGGTGGGGGTTGGGGAGTTCAGGTCAGGATTGTCTTTTCCCGTTAGCAACCTATTATGATGGCAGTTGAGTCCTTGGAGGAATATGACTCTACCTATTTCAAGTATATGTCAATTACCTGTAGGTATAAGGATATTAGTATTTTTTCTTCTGCCTTTTTTTCCCACATCATGATCAGCTCTCTTCCTAATAAAGGTCCTCCACCTAATTGATTCTTGAATACACACACACACACACACACATAACTTGGCATCATAGCAGAAGGCAATAATGCCATTTGTATCACAGGACAAACCTTGAAGACAGACTTCTTTCTTTCTTTCTTTCTTTCTTTTTTTTTAAGATTTTATTTATCTATTTGACACACAGAGTTCACAAGTAGGCAGAGAGGCAGGCAGGGAGAGGAAGGGAAGCAGGCTCCCTGCTGGGTAGATAGCCAGATGCAGAGCTGGATCCCAGGTCTCTGGGGTCATGACCTGAGCCAAAGGCAGAGGCTTTACCCACTGAACCACCCAGGTGCCCCTCAAAATAACAGATTTAAGCAAAACATATTTGAGTATGGTTGACCCATCACTAAAATATTTGGTAGTAAAATCATGCCAAATACAACATTTGAAATTATATCTCGGCAAGAAAGTTTCAGCAAACACTATGATCAGCAGTCAACACTGAGAGCATTTTCATAAAAGTGAGTCTGGGACTAGGAGCCCAGTCTGGGCTCTTCCTGCTCACTACACAGAGGATGCCTGAGCGGGGACCCAGAGAAACAGGTAAAGGTGGAAACAAGACAAGGGAAGTAGGAGGCTAGAACTGTTATTATTCATGGATGACGTGATTACATACCTGAAACAGCAGAGATTGTATTTCAAGTGTCAGACCAACAAGAGAATTGAGAATGTCAGGGAGGGAGAACTTCCCCTGCCCTGTGGTCCATCTCACTGGCCTTAGAATCAAGTTGACATGAGATAGGCATACGTCCGTGGAACCCACACAGATATGCAAGTCCAAAGACAACAAGGCACCACGAAGCTTACTTGAGCTAAGGAGAGGGGCAGTGAAGAAGACTCCTTGGCAAGGTGAAAAGAGAAGCTCGGAAAAACAAGACTGTACCATCAGGCAGACAGGGGCCTCAGTTAACACTTGTCTTCCTGCTGCAGGCTCACCTTTCCGATGTGTATTAGGCAGTTACGTGGGAAGCAGAGGGCCCTTCCTGCATCTGCTGGGTTTTTATTACATTTACCTTAGAACAACTTTTATGTGCCACCTTTTGGAGCTGCCTGCTTTGTGTCCCTACAAGAACACAGAGCAAATCCTTAACATAGTGACATCAGTCTTCCTGCTTTACTAGCAGTAATTTAAAAATTATGCAAACAAAAATCGAACGGGTTTCATTTCCCATCAGCAAATACACTGTGACTCTTTCTTATTAGACATTTCTAGATTTGCGCAAAGGAGAACATAACATTAAACATATCAGGTGGTCTGGTTAAATTAGTTTTTGACTTAATATAAAAGATTATCAATAGCCTTACTATTATGAGTTGAACTGTGCTTTTTCTCAGAGAAGGTATTGTTAAGTCCTAACCCCCGCCCCCACCTTGGCCCCTGGCTTCCTCAGTGTGATGTTACTGGAAGTGGGGTCATCACTGATATAATGAGTTAAGATGAGGTTATCCTGGAGTAGAGCAGGCCTCTAATTCAATATGACAGGTGTCCCTATATAAAGACATGCATCTTGTGAAGATGAAGGACTGAAGTGATGCACAACAAGCCAGAGAAAGTCAAACTCTGCTCACCAAGACCAGAAGCTAGAAGAGCCAAGGAAAGATTTTTTCCCTAACAGGCTTCAGATGGAACAGGGCCTTTAAGACACCTTCCACACTCAGAACTAGGAATCAGTACATTTGTTTTTGTTTTATTTTGGCTGCTCTTTCTTTCTTTCCTTTCCTTTTTTTTTTTTTTTTTTTTTTTTTAACATCTCTGTTTTAGGCTACCCTATTTGTGGTACTTTTTTTTTTTTTTTTTAAAGATTTTATTTATTTGCAAGAGAGAGAGAATGCACACAGGCAGGCTCCCTACTGAGCAGGAGCATCTTGTGGAACTCTATCCTAGGACCCTGAGATCATGACCTGAGCTGAAGACAGACGCTTAACAACTGAGCCACCCAGGAATCCCTATTTGTCGTACATTGTTAAAGCAGCCTTAGGACTCCCATATGTTTAGCAAATGCACAATGTAATAGTGTAAAATTATATACCAGATACTAAGAGTCTTTTCAATATATAATTATTATAAAACCCTTGAGACCTCATCTGTGATACAATTTAAAGGAAAAACACTGGAAATTAAAAAAATAATAATAATAATAAATTTGGAATCGAATTTAAATGAAACTTGAGGATACAAAGATAGGAAAAACAAAACAAAATAAAGCAAACCCAAAACCAGAAAACAAACAAACAAAACAAAACAAAACAAACCCAAAAAACAAAAAACTGAAAACCCTTGTATGGGGAATACTATTTCCAGTGGGGCACTCGGGCTGTACACATGCCACTAAAAGAGGACTTCGGGTGCCTCCATTTTTACCTCAAACTTTCTGGTTGGATTCTTTCCAGTTGGAGTCTCAGCTCACATGGAAGATCCGGAGAGCCAATCATCCTGAGGGAAACTGAAACCACCCCCTCAAGCAGTTAAGAATGGCCCTAAGCCAGCCAATCCCCACCAATGATTGACTCACAGATGCCATCGCTTTGACTTCCACTGCCTACCTGCACTACTCATCCACCCACCTTTGCCCTACATTTTCCTTAGAAACCTGGGAGTATTTTCAATACTTTGGATAACAGTCTTTGAGAGGCTACTCTGCTGTCTTGTCTGCCACCTGAGAATAAATCCCTTTTTCCTTTCACCACCACTGGTTTCTCTGCCTTTGAGTTTTGTCAGCGGGATGGCAGAACCTGGTCTGTTTGGGACTCCAAGAGATGCGGATCCCAGCCCTCCGCTGTGATGTGGGAAACATAGGCAGAAGAGAAATTATTAAATTCCCTTACTGCTACAGCCCAATGACAAGTCCTTCAAACAGGCAGAGTGACTTTCCTCTAGGAATTGAGCTGCCTTGATGCTAATACTTTGCTAAGAACAAAAGGCAATCCTAGCCCAACCCCCTGGATCCTGCACATCTACTTTAACATGTAAAAACTCCTTTAGAATTTTCCTGTAGCTCTAATGTACCCCCCATCTCCAGCCAATATATGTGTTGGCAATCATCCTCTAAGCATATGGACCCACTGATATACACTGGAAGGGTCTCATGACCTAGGTTTTATTAGATGGTAATAAATGACCTTCCCTTAACAGCTAGCCCCCTCAAGATTCTGGAAACCTTGTTTCCAAAATTCCTTAGAGACTTACACTGTCCCTAACGCCCTCCCAACTTGAAAGTATATAATAGGCCACCGCTCATGACCCCAGTGCAGCTCTTTCTGCCCAAAGGTCCTGTCCTGGTGCTGTAATAAAACCACCTTTTTGCACTAAGACGTCTCAAGATTTCTTTCTTGGCTGTCACTTCGGGCCCTAACATCTTTCTTACATCAAGCGGCTGTTGCACAGCTGTCCCCCAGTCACAGCACGACTAGCACATCCCCTGCATGGGATGATCCTGGGGATGGAACAAACACGACTTGTCACGGGACACGAGCCTGTCACCTTCTGCAGGGGTAGCAACAGTGAGCAGAGCCCAGGCTAAAGGGGCCCTTGGCGATGCTGTGGGGGTGGCGCCTCAAGACAGGGTAAGGTGCACAGAAGCCCAGGATCTGGGAGGACATCGGGCAGGTGGCGGCCGCTGATGGGACGGCGCCCCCGTGAGGGGCATCCGGCCACTGGTGGGGACTTCTTTCACACGGCACTGGGTGCGTGAGGAAGGTGGGCCAAGGGTACCAAGCAGAGAAACGAAGAGGCAGGTGGTGCCCCCCCCCCCCCCAGAGCTGGAGAGGGGAGCAGGGATGGCCTCCCAGGGATTTTACCTGCAACGGACGCGAGACCCAGCCCTCGGATTGTGTCGGACCGATATCCGGGCTCATCACCAGAGAACACAGAGGCCTTTAGTATCCTACCCCCGCCGCCCCCCACCCCCACGTATGGGCCTTGGCCGACTGAGGGCCGCTGCGCTACAGCCTGAAGCGGAAACAAAGTGCCCCTCAGCAGGGAGACTGCCACTCCTCCGGATCCGCTTCCGGGTCTGCCGGAAATACGCCCCGGCGGTGCTGGGAGGGGGTAAAGGGCGGGTCCGCGGCGGTCGCGGGGGCGGGGGCGGGGTCTACGAGTGGGCGGGGAGTCGGCTTCCCTTGTGCCCCGCCCCATCTGCCAGACTGAGCTTGGTCCGGTTTGGATTCGTTTGTGTTCTTCCGGCATCACGCGGAGCCCCTAGCAAAGCCTCCTGACTATTCTACAGTAAACGTTTCCAACCGTTCAGGGTAAAAGCTTACTGTGCTGTGGACACTTAGGCCGGAAGCTGAGATGTTTTCCTCTTACTAGGCGGGAAAGCTTTGAGTCTGAAGCTGCCTCTGCTAGCAAGTGGAGACGTGAGGGGGCGCTGGGACCTCGGCGGGGATCTGTGCCGACTGTGGCTCCACTCCGGACCTGTACCTGCAGCCCAGACAGAGAGAATGGCTTATTTAGGTGATGGAAGACTGGAGATGTCTGTTCAGGTTACACAAGCTGGAAGGGTCAGGCCTACCGCGCCTGTGAAGAACGTGTGGCTTTGTGCCCACTTCCACCAGAACACAGCTTCCGTTCTTCACCCCCCGCAGGACGGCTGAGCAACCAGAGGATTCAGGTCCAGCAGCTTTCAAGGAACAAGGATGGGTGGGTGGGTGGACAGGAATCTCATGGTTTAGGTCACCAATCTATTGCTTTAAACCATGAAATAGGGGCACCTGGGTGGCTCAGTGGGTTGAGTGTGGGACTTCTGATTTCAGCTCAGGTCGGGATCTCATGGGTCCTAAAATCGAGCCCCTCTTAGGGCTCGTTCCTCAGTGGGGAGTCTGCTTGATATTCTCTGCCTCTGCCCCTCCCTCAACGCACACAGGCTCTCTCTAAAATAAGTGAAGAAATCTTTTTTAAAGAATCAATTTAGGGATGCCTAGATGTTAAGCCACTGCCTTCGGCTCAGGTCCTGATCCCAGGCTCCTGGGATCAAGTCCCATATCGGGCTCCTTGCTGGTCTGGCAGCTTGCTCCTCTCTCTGCCTCTGCCTGCTTGTGCGCTCGCGCTCTCTCTCTCTCTCTCTCTGACAAATACATAAATAAATAAAATCTTTTTTAAAAATCAATTTAAAAAGCCTTGAAAATAGGTACTAGTTACTTTGTTCTTCTACCTTCAGTGTGTTGAGCTATATATTATATGCTGGAGGTGAGCCATAAATCCATGTATCTTGAAATAGTTGGATGGTATCTACTTTTTTTTTCAGTTCACTGAAATTTTTCTTTCTTTTTTTTTTTCCCTACTGTAATCCCACATTTGATAGACATATTGTTACAGAATCCGAAGTCCAGGTTCCTGTGGTTCGAAGGCCAATACCCAAGAGACAAGACATGATTTTTTTTAATTTTTTATTTTATTTTTTTTTAAGTATACTCCACACCCAGCATGGGGGGCAACGTGGGGCTTGAACTCAAGGCCCTGCTATCAGGACCTGAGCTATGATCAAGAGTTGGAGGCTTAACTTGCTGAGCTACCCAGGTGTTCCCCAAGAGATGAGTAATGATTAGAAAGGAGTTTGAGCTTGATTCAGGAGTCTGGCCATCTGGAGAGAAGGCAGACTCTGATGACACCAGCTACAGATATTATCTCAGTGCTTAGAATTTGTACAAGGGGTCTGGTTCCTTATGCCCCAGGGGTTGTGCAAGGGTGTCAGGGGTCTGGATCCTTAGTACCTAGAGATTACACAGGGGGTCTGGTTTCCGTTTGGTGAAGCGCAGAGGTGCTCTGTTGTTTCTAGGAAAGAATGTATGACCTATAGATATTCAAAGATAAGATAATCACAGAGGCTAAGACTGTTTGCTATAGTTTAAATACTTCTAGATTGACTGGAGAGGCAAGACAGCTTCACTATGTATGTGTTCAAGTGGAATAAAGACTATTTCTTAGGGCACTTGGCTGGCTCAGTGGGTAGAGCATGCAACTCTTGGTCTCAGGGTCATGATTTTGAGCCCCACATTGGGTGTAGAGCTTACTTAAAAAAACCAAAACACATCATTTACCAAAAGTGTAAGAAGAAACAGTACTTAAATACAAATATTTTATTGTAGAGAACTATCATAAGCTATTTCAGCAAAGATAAAAACTAATGAGTTTGTGATTCAGCCCAATCATCAGAGGGAAACATGTGTCAAATAACACCAATCCTAGGATGCCAACATTCCCCTGAAAGGAAACCAAGTTTCAAAATCTTTCACAGGTTTCAAATTTCTCACTTGTTTCAAAATCTTTCATAAGATTTCCTGACAATCTGGTGAGATATTGGTATGTTGATTATCTTTAAAATGACCAACTCTCAGGGTGCCTGGGTGGCTCAGTGGATTAAGCCTCTGCCTTCAGCTCAGGTCATAATCTTGGGGTCCTGATATTGATCCCTATATCAGGGTCTCTGCTCGGCAGGGAGCCTGCTTTCCCCCACACCTCTGCCTGCCTCTCTGCCTACTTGTAATCTTTCTCTGTCAAATAAATAAATAAAATATTTTTAAAAAATCATCTCTCCTCAAACAATGAAAACATATGAAGAAGGTACAAAAGCATATAAACAGTTGGAACATATAATGCAAACTGATGGAGAAGTGGTCCCAATTCTTTTTTTTTTTTAAACATTTATTATTGAAGTTTAGTGGACATACAATGTTATATTAATTTCAGGTGTATAGCATAGTGATTTGACAATTCTATATGTTGCTTAGTGCTCACCATGATAAATTTACTCACCATACAATGTTAATTACAGTATTATTGACTATGTTTCCCATATTGACTTATTTATTTTATAACTGGGAGTTTGTAGTTAATCCCCTTCACCTATTTCACCCATCACCCCACCATTTCTCTCTGGCAAGCGCCCACTTGTTCTCTGCATTTAAGAGGTTTTTTTGTGTGTGTGTGTGTTTGTTTTGCTTTTTAGACTCCACATATAAATGAAATCCTATGGTATTTGTCTTTCTCTGATTTACTTCACTTTGCATACTGCCTAGGTCTGAGTCTTTATTTTTGTTTTAGTAGTGTCTGTATCCAACAAAGGGCTTGAACTCACAACCCAAAGATCAAGAGTTGGATGCTCCACTAACTGAGGCAGACAGGTGCCCCAATCTTGATTTTTCTTAAAAAAAAAAAAAAAAAATTTATTTATTGATTTGACAGAGAGAGATCACTAGTAGGCACAGAGGCAGGAAGAGAGAGAGGGGGAAGCAGGCTCCCTACTGAGCACAGAGCCAGATGCGGGACTCGATCCCAGGACCCCAAGATCATGACCCGAGCCGAAGGCAGCGGCTTAACCCACTGAGCCACCCAGGCGCCCCCCAATCTTGATTCTTAATAACAAAAATCTTTTCCATCTGAGAACTGCTATGAAAGCCACATCCTAATACTTTGAAAACATTGGTCTTCATAGATATTATAAGATATAGCTGAATTTGACAAGTACTTATGCCTGTAGAGTTTTCAATATGGTCATCTAGGACAGTATATCTCAAAATCCCTGATGGTAGCCACATGATACAATTCCATCAGAATCTCTGGTATATTTTTTTTGAAATTCCCCAGGTAATTCTAAAGGACTGCCCTGTTTGAGAAATCACATGTAGGATGTCTTTTTTTTTTTTTTTTTTTTTTTTGACAGAGAGATTACAAGTAGGCAGAGAGGCAGGCAGAGAGAGAGAGAGGAGGAAGCAGGCTCTCTGCCGAGCAGAGAGCACGATGCGGGACTTGATCCCAGGACCTTGAGATCATGACCTGAGCCAAAGGCAGAGTCTTAACCCACTGAGCCACCCAGGTGCCCCCACATGTAGAATGTCTTGAGGCAGATTCAGTTATGAGCTGAGCTTGTTTCCCCTGCAGATGGCTCGAGTACAACCTGTGGTCTGCAGGTAGCCAGAACATCCCTTTCAGTGTGTGATCGAATAAGGTCCATAGAGAAATGTAGAAGCTGGGAAACTTGGCTGGCTTAGTCAGGACAGTGTCTACTGGTTGATCCTGATGTCATGGGTTTAAGCTCCAACCTTGGGTGTAGGGATTACTTTAAAAAAATAAATAAATAAAAGTGAAAGTTTGTTCTATTGTGGTTATTATGTCTACATCAGGAGCTGTAGACAATGGAGAGAATAGAGAATTCTGAGTGCTGGACTAAGTCTATCTTTCCACTTCCAGGTAAGGGGCATCTTTGAGGATTACCCCAAAGGATGTGGTATGGATTAATACCAGGTGTAGGGAGGGTGGGGACAGAGGAGAGGGTTATGTGTTTGGTGGACAGAGTTTTTTTAGGATTTCCAGTGATAAAATAAAGGAATTTTTCAACTTTTAGTGCTTATGGGCCCTGCTCCTGGCCTCCTAGGGAAGTTACACTTTAACATTTCAAGGACATGATGACTTGGCAAAACCTCAGAGTGTGGGCTTTATTTCTGCCTTGAGTATACATTGTACATCTGCTTTGTTAAAAACAAAACTGGAGGGTATTATGTTAAGTAAAATAAGTCAATCAAAGAAAGACAATTATCATATAGTTTCACTCATATAGGGAATATAAGACATAGCCCAGAAACTATAGGGGAAGGGAGGGAAATTTGAATGCGAAGTCATCAAAGAGGGAGAAAAACCATGAGAGACTCTTAATTATAAGAAAGCAGCTGAGGGTTGCTGGAGTGGAGGTGGTTGGGGGGATAAGGTAACTGGGTGATGGATATTAAGGAGGGCATGTGATGTGATGAACACTGTGTGTTATACACAGCTAATGAATCATTGAGCCGTACATCAAAAATTAATGATGTACTATATGTTGGCTAATTGAATTTAAATTAAAAACAAATCAAAAAACAAAACAAAATGACAACAAAAACAAAAACAAACAAACAAAAATAAGGAGCAAGCAAAAAGATAAAGGAAAAAAAAAAAAACCTCCCTGGTTCCTGAAAGATTAAAATCATGCAGCCTTCCAGATACTAAAAGAAGGTAAAATCCTTAGCTTTCCAGAATGTCTTTTGTCATGATGATTTTTAACTCTTCACATACAAAAAAAGCACATAGTCTTGCACTAAATGTTCCTTTCCTGGATCATGTCTACTTTTTGAAGATTGTGTGTCTGGGGCAACTGTCCTAACTTGAACTCAAATAAACTATTTTCCTTTTTTTTTTTTAAGACTTTATTTGTCAGAGAAAGACACAGTGAGAGAGGTAGCAGAATTAAGGGGACTGGAAGAGGGAGAAGCAGACTTCCTGCTGAGCAGGGAGCTGGGATCTTGGATCATGACCTGAGCCAAAGGCAGATGCTTAATGATCAAACTTTACCCTTACTTTACCCTTAAAAAAAAAAAAAAAAATTTTTTTTCTTCATTTTGCTTCAATGCCAGAAAGGAGGGAGGGAAACCAGAGTCTTTCCAAAACTTGTAGGCTTGGTGACTCAGTGGTTTTTCTTCTTTCCAAAATGCTATCTTTCAGAAAGCTTGATTCCTTTCCAGTTTTCCTGTCCCACGAAAGTCCCATTTCAGGTTCAGTTTACTATTTTTTCTCATTTCCAGTAATTAGATGTAACACAGTTTTGTTTTAAACATCTCTGAGTATTATCTCCTGTGATACTATGATTTCTACAAAATATGTATTTGGTCATTCAGGTAACCAAAATTTATTTCAGATATATTTGGTTTTCGTCTGCAGTTCCTAAAAATGCTTCCGAATCATATAATTGAAATGAGAGGCTCATTATTATTATTATTTTTTTAAGACTTTGTTTATTTGACAGGAGAGACACAGCAAGAGAGGCAACAGAAGCAGGGGAAGTGGGAGAAGGAGAGGCAGACTTCCTGCCAATCAGGGAGACCAATGCAGGGCTCAATCCCAGGATCCTGGGATTGTGAACTAAACCAAAGGCAGTTGCTCAATGACTGAGACACACAGACATCCTCCCCACCCACCCACCCTCCCACCCTGCCCCATAGGCTCATTATTAAAGAATTTGGCCTTCACCAAAGGGCAGGGTTGTCCAGAGATTCAACCTTGTGTTTAGAGGGTTGGGAATTTTATTCCCACCCCTTGACTTCCGGGGAGGAGAGAAAGTCTGGAGGTGGAATCAGCCAGTGGCCGGTGTCTTTGTCAATCATGACTATGTAGTGAAACCTCCAAAAAATCCTGAAAACCCAGTTTCTAGAAAGGTTCCTGACCTGTAGAACCTCAACAGCTTCATGTGCCAAAGGATAAAGGCTCCTTTGTTTGCTGTCTTGCTCTAGGTATCTCTTCATCCAGCTGTTAATTCATGTCCTTTAAAAAAAATCATATGTCATTGTTTCTCTGAGTTCTGTGAGTCACTCTAGCCAGTTAATTGAACCTGAGGAGGAAGCTGTTGGCACCACCAAACTGTAGCAGGTCAGTGCGAAGAAGAGGTGGCAGCCTGGGGCTGGTGGCTGGCATCTGAAGAGAGGCCATGTTGGGGGGGGGTGGATATTGGGGTGGGACACAGGGTTCAGGAGGCCATCCTGTAGGACCAACCCTTTACCCTCTGCAATCCAGTGCTATCTCTGGGTGGATCATGTCTGAATTGCTTAGTGTCGTGTGGGGGAACACCACACCCTGCCATATTGGGTACACAGACTCTAACAGATACACCTAATGAGTACATTCTCAATGAGAAATAATCAAATAGTTTCACAATATTAAGTATATGAAAGTATCAAC
Source organism: Mustela lutreola (assembly GCF_030435805.1). Lineage (NCBI taxonomy): Eukaryota > Metazoa > Chordata > Mammalia > Carnivora > Mustelidae > Mustela > Mustela lutreola. The sequence goes on from NC_081305.1 coordinate 51,766,750, forward strand.
ATTTATTTATTATTTATTTAGATTATTTATTTATTGAGTACACCAGCAGAAGAGGGACCTAAAGAGGGAGAGAATCTCAAGCAGACTCCTGTTGAGCACAGAGTCTGGCAGAGTCTGACGTGGGGCTCCATCTCATGACCATGAGATCATGACCTGAGCTGAAATCAAGAGTCTAATGCTTAACCAAGTAAACCACCCAGGCACCCCTAAGATATAAGAATTAAAATTAAAAAAAAAAAAAAAAACATGCTACATATTTTTTAAATATTTATTTGAGAGAGAGAGTGTGTGTGCTCAAGCACATGTGAAACTGCGGGAGTGTGTGTGGGGGTGTGGTGGGGAGGGACAGAAGGAGAGGGAGAGGGAGGGGGAGAAGAAGCAGACTCCTGGACCAGCAAGGAGCCTGACTTGGGGTGTCATCCCAGGATCCCAGGACCACACCTGAGCCAAAGACACACACCCAAATGATTGAGTCACCCAGGGACTCCATATTCTATGTATTTTTAACTGATTAAATAAGTAGAATGTGTGTGTGTTTGTGTGTATGCACATGTATATGCAATGGATCTTAAGATTAAAGCAGTTCATTATTGTAATTAGTATTTTATTTTTTTAATTTTCTGGTCTACTGATTGATGGGATACATGAGCACAGGCATATATATTGCTTAGTGGTCTGATAGGTGGTGAGGGGCACCTGGGTGGCTCAGTGGGTTAAAGCCTCTGCTTTCGGCTCAGGTCATGATCCCAGGGTCCTGGGATCGAGCCCCATGTCAGGCTCTCTGCTCAGCAGGGAGCCTGCTTTCCTTCCACTCTCTCTGCCTGTGATCTCTGTCTGTCAAATAAATTTAAAAAAATATATATGTGGTGAATATTTCTATGTGTCTCATGAGAACTAAAAATGTTTCTGTTTTTCTTGTATAAGATTTAATATATAATAGTTCAAACTCATTCTTTTGTTGTTCCATTATTGAATATTACTAGTTTGTACCAGCTTTATAACATGGATACAGACAGAGCCATATTAATATGCCTCTGAAAATTGAGGACATACACATTTTACTCTTTTGAGAATAACAGGCTAAAAACTCCACGTGAACAAGATGACTTCGTGACTCAGCCCTGCAGATGGCTATTCCTCCAGTGCTTCACGAGTCATGGAAGAACCCAGCATCATCACATTCCTTGCCCCTGTTTCCTGCCAGCATGTCTAATTGGCATGTACACATGAGAGGCAACATCTACCTGGGTATCTGGGTGACTCGGTTGGTTGGGTAGCCGACTGTTGGTTTCAGCTCAGGTCATCTTCTCTGTATCCTGGGATCCAGCCCTGCATGGGGCTCCCTGCTCAGCTCAGCTCAGCATAGAGGATTCTCTCTGTCCCTCTGCCCCCTGCCCTCTGCAGTAGGGATAAATAAATCTTAAATAAATGAATCTTAAAAATAATAATACTTACTTAAGACTCTTGCATTTCTTTTCATGGCTCCATAGCTCATTTTCATTCTTTTCGGGATTGACTAGAATCCGTGTGCATGGACCACAGTTACTTACTCTTTCATCTCCTGAGGGACGTCTTGGTTTCTTACAAGTTTTGACCTGAGCTATGAATGAATAAAGCCGCTATAAACACTTGTGTGCAGAACTTTGCGGGGACATAAATGTCCAATTCATTTGGGTAAAAACCTAGGAGTGTGATTTCTGGATCATATGAGAGGTCATTTAATTTTGTGAGAAATCCTCATCTGTCGTCCAAAGTGCCTATCCCATTTTGCGTTTCTCATCTACAGTGAATGCATGTTCCTGCTGTTCCACCGAGTGTTTGGTGGTGTCATTTTTGGAGTATACCTCTCAAATGTACCCTTAACATATCTCACTATTTCAGTTTGCAATTTTCTAACAATGCATGATGACAAGTATCTGTTCATATACTTTTTGCTATGTGTGTGTCTTCTTGGTGAGGTGTCCATATAGATGTTTTGCACATTTGAAAAATCAAGTTGTGGGGCGCCTGGGTGGCTCAGTGGGTTAAAGCCTCTGCCTTTGGCTCAGGTCATGATCCTGGGGTCCTGGGATCGAACCCCGCATCGGGCTCTCTGCTCTGTGGGGATCCTGCTTCCTCCTCTCTCTCTCTCTCTGCCTGCCTCTCTGCCTACTTGTGATCTCTATCTGTCAAATAAATAAAATTTAAAAAAAATTAAGTTGTTTGTTTTCTTATTGTTGAATTTTAATAGTTCTTTGTATATTTTGTATCATGGTCCTTTGTCAGATATGTCTTTTGTTTTCTTCCCATATCTGGCTTGTCTTCTCATTCCCTTGGCAGTGTCTTTCATAGTGTAGAAGTTTGAAATTTTAATGAAATCTGACTTAGCAATTATTTTTTCATGAATTATACCCTTGGTATTGCATCTAAACAGTTATAGAACCTAAGGTCCTCTAGATTTTCTCCTGTTATCTTCTGGGAGGTTTATAATTTTGTGTTTTACATTGAAGTCTGTGATCTACTTTTTGAAAGATTTTATTTATTTATTCCTGAGAGACAGAGAGAGAGAGAGAGAGGCAGAGGGAGAAGCAGGATCCCTGCAGAGTAGGGAGCCCTGTTCGAGACTCAATCCCAGGACTCTGTGATCATGACCCAAGCTAAAAGCAGACACTTAACTGACTGAGCCACGCAGACACCCGGTGATCTATTTTGAGTTAAGTTTTGAGAAGGATGTAAGGTCTGTATCTAGATTGTATAATTATTATTTATTTATTTTTGTTTGTTTGTTTTTACTTGGGTGTGGATGTCCACTTGTTCCAGTGCCATTTGCTGAAAAGACTATCTTTTTTTAAAGATTTTATTTATTTAATTGTCAGAGATCCTGAGGGCTAGGAGTGCAAGCAGGGGGAGCAGTAGGCAGAGGGAGAGCGGGCTCCCCTCTGAGCAGGGAGCTGGTTGTGGGACTTGATCCCAGGACCCTGGGATCATGACCTGAGCTGAAGGCAGATGCTTAACTGACTGAGCCACCCAGGCATCCCAAGACTATTCTTTCTCCATTGGATTGCCTCAGATCCTTTGTGAGACCAACAAATACATTTAGCTGTATTTGAGTTAGTCTATTTCTGTGATCTCTGTTTTGTTCTGTTTAGCTATTTCCCATTTTTTTACTGGAGATACACTGCCTTAATTAATGTAGCTTTATATTAAGTCTTGACATTGGGATGTGTCAGTCCTCTGAATTTTTCTTCTGCTTTGACAATGGGCTGGCTTTCCTGGGTCTTATGCCTGTATCTATATACTTTAGAATCAATTAACTGGGGCACCTGGGTGGCTCAGTGGGTTGAGCCGCTGCCTTCGGATCAGGATTCTGGGATTGAGTCCCGCATCGGGCTCTCTGCTCAGCAGGGAGCCTGCTTCCTTCTCTCTCTCTGCCTGCCTCTCTGTCTACTTGTGATCTCTCTCTCTGTCAAATAAATAAATAAAATAAAATAAAATCAATTAATTGATTCCTACATGTAATTTCCCAGAATTTTGGTTGAAATTTCATTGACTCTACAGATGAATTTGGGAAGACCTGTCATTTTAACAATATTTAGTCTTTTTATCCATGAACGTAGATTTAAGCTGTGCTTCATCATGCCATAATATTTTATAGTAATATTTGCAAATAACATTTCATAATTTTGGATCTCTAGGCAGATAGGAGGGGTGTGAAATATTTGTGGTTATCTTTGTGAGATTTCTGGAAATTTTTAGGAAGTGTCAACCTTCAATATTTTTGGATCACCTACATAGCAATGGTTCATCTAACATTTAGAGTAGTAGGATGCTGGGGTTCCTGGGTGGCTCAGCGGGTTAAGCCACTGCCTTCAGCTCGGGTCATGATCTCAGGGTCCTGGGATCGAGCCCTGCATCGGGCTCTCTGCTCTGGAGGGAGCCTGCTTCCCTCTCTCTCTCTCTCTGCCTGCCTCTCTGCCTGCTTGTGATCTCTGTCTGTCAAATAAATAAATAAAATCCTTAAAAAAAAAAAAGAGTAGTAGGATGCTGTTGATAAAACCGTATGACCTTGTACTGTGTTTGGTGAGGGACCTCTTCTGTAAATATTGCCACTTATCCTATAGACATTGCTCAGCTTAGATTTATATTCCCAGAAATATTCCTATCAACTAGGCTTTTCAAACAATTGGACTGGGTCTGGAGAAGCATCTCTAGCTAATCCCATACTCTTTGTATTGCTTTTCCTTGAATCCTTCTCAGGCCTTCTATATCCTCTCATCCTTATTTTGTAGTTCTTAGGCTAGGCAGAAAGAGACAATTACTGGGGAGGGAAACAGTGAAATTCTTAAGCAAGTACAGAGTCCGGTGAAATACATTTGGATCACTGCCACCCCTCCTCTGTCAGATGCAAACATTTCCTGCTTCTGCCACCTGAGACCCTGTCTGCCTCCAGTTGTTGTGGAAAAAAGGAAGTTTCTCCCCCACACAAAACTTATTTCTTTGCAGAGCCTCACTAGGATCTTATTGTTTCTGGGAATTGGGATCTGGGGGAAAGTTTTAAAAACATAGTCTCAACTGCCTCATGTGTCACTGAGAGTTGAAGTGATAATTGTAGTTCTGTGGAGAGGTGAGGTCACAGAACCACAAACCTTATCTTAACACTGGCTGCCTCCTTCCCACACACAAGCAGGGGCTGTCATGACTGGCCCAGTGAGCCCACATCCTGGCAGCAGGAAAGACTGGAATGTCAGTCCAAGTGACACAATGTGTAAGGGAAGGAGGTGTTTCAGGGTCTGGATCCAGGTTGGACCACGTGGCTGGAAAAAGGATTCTACTTGTGAAGAAAGTGGCTTGATGTCAGAGCTGTACAGATAGGAACAACAATTCCTGAGGCACAGGCCAAGTTACAGAGAGACTGGAGGTCTGAGGTCCTCCTTGGGACTAACTGCTCCAAACATAGTTTAATGCATATCCCTCCCTGATGGAGATTGTTGGAGTTCATTGCACGTAGTAGCACAGTCTGATGTTTGCAGTCCTTAAAACTGCAATTCAGAAGGGTCACCTGGGTGGCTTAGTTGGTTAAGCCTCTGCCTTTGGCTCAGGTCATGATACCAGGGTCCTGGTATTGAGCCCAATGTGGGGCTCTCTGCTCAGCGGGGAGCCTGTTTCCTCCCCTCTCTCTCCGTGTGCTTGTGATCTCTCTCTCTCTCTCTGTCAAATAAATAAATAAAATATTTTTTAAAACCTGCAATTCAGAAATTAATATACTATTCAATCTGTGCTGTGAAACCACAGAGAAATTGACATGATTGATATAGTTAAACTTCTGTGCATGTGATAATGAGTTTCATGGAGCTAAGCACATCCTATCTCTATGTGAACAATGGGGCTGAGTGGCATTTGGAGAACCATAATTGTTTTTCTTGTATTTATGTTTGATGCATCTAGTGGAGATAGTAATTATGTCTCTCCTGAAAATGTTTGTAATCTTTTGATCAAGGAAGGACAATTTTCCTCTGTGAAGTTAAAACAGGAGACTTTCAGGAAAAGGTAACTTCAACATGTGAGGGATTTGGACAGCAGAAAAGTTAAGGACTTCAGCATGTTTTCAGCTTAAATGTATTTAAAAAAAAAAGATTTTATTTATTTATTTGACAGAGGGACACAGCCAGAGAGGGAACACAGAAGAAGAAATGGGAGAGGGGGTTCAGTCCCAGAACCCTGGGATCATGACCTGGGCTGATGGCAGACACTGAATGACTAAGCTACCCAGGTGCCCCCCTTAAATGTATCTTCTGATATTCTACATGGTTTTCAAAGTTCTAACATAATTTTTAGGCTCACCCTTGAATTTCTCCTATTCAATGATAAGATTTCATGCCTTGAGATTCATTTTGCATGCTTGTTTTTTATTTTATTATCTTTTTCAAATTGACTAGTTTCAGTTTTTTTTTTTTAAATCACAGCTATTTGTATGCTCTCTAATGAGGAATAATTTAGATCCTACTCTAAATGTTTTCTCAATCTCTACATGTTTTATTTAAATTACAAATCCCATAGTTTAGGGTAAAAGTGAAATATTACACAATAATTTCGATGGTGGGTTCCATTGGCCAAAAAAAATCACATGATTACTTCTGTTGCTATATTAACACTGGTCCATATTTGATAAATCCATTTTGTTCATGGACAATATTCAGGTTCTTACTAAGTTTTCATCTTCACTCACAAGTGATGATGATTAATGGAACAATTAGTTTAACAAGAATAAGAAATTGGCACAACCAAACCTAAATTGAAATGAATTTCAAAGATGATAATGTATGCATGCATAACAGTGGGTTATTTAAGGATACAACCAGATAGGGGCACCTGGCTGACTCCATTGGTGGAGCGTGCAGCTCTTGATAATAACTCAGCTGTGAGTTTGAGCCCCATGTTGGGTATAGACATTAGTTACAAATAAATTCTTTAAAAAAATATGTATTTATTTGACAGAGAGAGAAACAGTGAGAGAGGGAACACAAGCAGGGGGAGTAGGAATGGGAGAGGGAGAAGCAGCCTGAGCAGGGAGTCCAGTGCAAGGCTCGATCCCAGGACCTTGGGATGATGACTTGAGGTGAAGGCAGACGCTTAACAACTGAGCCACCCACGTACCCCACAAATAAAGTCTTAAGAAAAACAAACAAAAAAAAGATATGACCAGGTAGCTATGAGAGTATAGCATGCTGGTAAACACCCAACTTTATTGCAACCTGGCCATTGCAATATTTAAATGAGTCATATGATCTCATTATAATTAAATTCTTGGCTGTAAAATGCACATACTTGTAAATACTAAATAATTTACAATAGGTAAAGCATGAGTAAGAGTGATTCAATGAGCACTAAACAAAGAAATACATCAAACTTGAGAAATCATTAATTAACGAAGATGTGTATTAGAAAGAAAGTCTCAGGGGAAAGTAGTAGCAAGGGGAGAATTTTGAATTTATTTTCCACAAATAGCCCACGGCTCAAGTGTTCATGCAGCCTCCTCTCTTTGTGGATGTGAACACTGAGCTCTGGAGAGTGACAGAATGGCCTTTAATGGATGTGAAATTTGCTGTAATCTTCCTATTGCAGATTATCCTTGGAACCCTGGGAACTTCTTGCTTTTTTGTCATTGTTCATCATCTCTTGGCTTAAGGGGATACAGGTCAAAGTCCACAGATTCGCTTTTTTTTTTTTTTTTTAGGCACTTGACTTTAACTAACTCCTTGGTCATTCTCTACAGAGGAATCCCAGTGGAGGCTTTTGATTTGAGTTATTTTCCCAGTGACCTCGGATGCAAAGTTGTTTTCTTAGTCCACAGAGTGTCCAGGGGGTTGTCTATGGGCACCATGTGCCTCCTGAATGTCTTCCACGCCATCACCATCAGCCCCTGGAACTCCTGGTGGGCAGCGCTTAAAGGGAAAGCTCCCCAGTACATTGGCCCCTCAAATATCCTTTGCTGGATCCTGAATATAAACCTAAATATTATGGTTGCTGTGTACGTCACTGACAAATGGAACAACAAAAACACTTCAGAAAATATGGAGTTTGGATACTGGGCTTCTGCACTTCACAACAAAGACACAGATTTACTATATACGGTATCGATACCCTCCCATGATATTTTGTGCTTGGGACTCATAACTTGGGCCAGTGGGTTCATGGTTTCCACCCTGTAAGGCATAAGCAGCAGGTCCAACACATTTATAGGACCAAAGTTTCCCCCAGATCCTCCCCTGAGATTAGAGCCACCCAAAGCATCCTTCTGTTGGGGAGCATCTTTGAATCTTTTTATACCCTCTCTTCCATCAATTACATGTATTTTTCTATTTTTTGCAAGACCAATTGGTGGCTGATGAATACTTCTGCCCTAATCAATGCATGTTTTCCAACTGTCTGCCCCTTTGTTCTTTGAGTCACGACCACTGTATCCAGACTCTTTTCTGTGTGCCGGAGAAGAGATACACAATTCCCTCATCTCATCAGAAAAATTTAAACTATCTGGTTTGCACTGTGTTCAGCTGCTTATACACTCATTCTTCAAGGAATCTTCAGCAAAATTATAGTCCGTCTCATTTTACATCGAGTTTTGAATAGGACAGAAATTCCTGCTACAACAATAGTGACTAATGGCCACTGTGTAATTCTGTGTAATTATTATGGAAGTACTCATGTAATTGCATTTTATTAATGGCTGTAGTGGAGAAATTCAGAGTCCAATAAACAAAACATTCATGAAATACTGTGGTGATACTGGAAATGTGTTTGGATATGTATTTTTTTTTTTCCAAAAAAAGTCACTGTTCAAATTTTATTTGGTATTTTAGTTGGTATGACACTTAGTTGGTTGTATGGTCTTTTTACATTATACGTCAATGTACACTATATTCTCACATACATGGTACACGAAGAGCCTTTGGAACTATGCACAATACATGCAATAATTAATTTATACATTGGAGCCCAGGATGTGACTGACTGGAAAAGATGGACTAGGGATGTTGGGTGTCAGGTGAAGGAACCAGAAGTTCTAGAACACACAGGAAATATGCATCTGGTTTGCAGAGCAACTGCAGCATATGCAACATTGGCAGTGATGTCTCTGAGATGAACCCATTTAGGACTACAAAGGCAAGTATCATCCAGCATTAGGGTATAGCTGCAGGGCTTGGTGAGCCATTCCTATTTAGAACTTTAGGAAACTGATGTTTTTTCCTTAGGCCATTTTGATATTACTTAAGTAACAGATCAGATAATAAGGACAATGTACACAATCTCCAACTAAAACCCTGTCCTAGTCTAGACAGTGAAGTGGTACATTAGAAAACTTTAAAACTGCAGCTTCTTTTGGTTCCCCCAGAGAGTATCTGCACTCTTCTTCAAACAGGCCTCTTCCTCAGGAGTTAGAGTCACCTTCACAACATCTGAAATTCCATTCTGTCCCAGTATACAAGGAACACTAAGGAAGACATCATCTTTTATTCCATAGAGTCCCTTAATCATGGTGGAGATTGGATGCACCCGCCTAAGATTCTTCATTATACTTTCTGCCAAATCTGTCACAGACAGTCCAGTGGCCCAGGAAATGTAGCCTTTCAGTTTGATCACCTCATAGGCACTGTCAACCACCTGTTTGTGAACCTCTTTTCACTGTTCTTTATCTGCATCAGTGCCTAATTCAGGGTGCAGATTCTTCAGAGGCACACCAGCAATGTTTACTCCACTCCATACAGGGACACTGGAGTCTCCATGCTCCCCGAGGATCCACCCGTGACAGCTTAATGGGTGAACTCCCAGCCTTTCCCTCATTAGGTGATGGAACCAAGCTGAATCCAGACTGCAATCACTTCCAATAACGCGGTTTTCGGGAAAGCCCCTTATCTTCCAAGTCACATAAGTCAAGATATCCACTGGATTGGAAACAACAAGCAACTTCCAGTTTGGGCTGTATTTTACATTAGGAATGATGAACTTAAAGATGTTCACGTTATGCTGAACCAAATTAAGACGCCTTTCTCCCTCTTGCTGACGTGCCCCAGCTGTGATACTAACCAGCTTGGAGTTTACAGTCGCATTATAGTCTTTGCCAGAGACAAATTTTGGTGTTCTAAGGAAAAGGCTTCCATGCTGGAGATCCATCATCTCTCCCTTCAGTTTGTCTTCCATGACATCAACAAGAGGAAGTTCATCTGCCAAATCCTTCATTAAGATACTGATGGCACAACCCCAACAACTGTAGTCTTATTTGGGGGGACATGTTCTTCCTTAAGAAGATTCTGAATCAGCTGATCTTTCAGAGTTGCCATTTTGGACTTAGAACCAAAAGGAATCGGGAGTGCACGTCGGGAGGACGAGTGTCAGCAGCGCGCGCGAGACTGGATCTAGACTTGGCAGCAGCCGCTCGGACACGGAGCTGAGCGCAGGAGGGGCCTTAAGTGGAACCCCGAGGCTCGCATACGTAATTCTTAATGTGAGATACCAAATGTTCTCAAGATTTACTGGCCATGTGATAGTAAGGCCAGTGGCTTTTTTTTTGGAGGGGGAAGGGTTCTCTACTTCTTCCTAGATAGGCCAGTGCCTTTCAAGGGAATAACATGTGGGATGATCAGAGAATTCAGGGTTCTAAGAGGGTTCTGGGTTCTGTATTGGGATGCAAGTGGCCTGAGGTAAAGCTGGGGGAAAATTAGGTTTTAGTTGTGAAGGACAATGACATCCAGGTTGTGCAAATTGTGTCTTACATCCTTAGAGAATGGTAGGTGTTTGAAATAAGAAAACATGTGTGTGGAGAAAGATGAACATATTAAAAATGTTTTCAGTTGAACATTGGAATTGTGAACTCCAGGGGATGAAGGAGAATCTTGCAGGAGGATATGTTAGCTAATGTTTTAAAAGGGTAGAGGTAGGGTGCCTGGGTGGCTCAGTTGGTTAAGCAACTGCCTTTGGCTCAGGTCATGATCCTGGAGTCCCCCGATGGAGTCCCACATCAGGCTCCCTGCTCAGCAGGGAGTCTGCTTCTCCCTCTGGCCCTCCCCCCTTCTCATGCTCTCTCTCTCATTCTCAATCTCTCAAATAAATAAATGAAATCTATTTAAAAAATAAAAATAAAAAAATAAAAGGGTAGAGGTGGAAAGCAAATATTAAATAAATGTTTTATGTCTGTGATAAAAAATGAATCAATTTTTAGGGTCTGCAGAGGGTAGATTGTTCTGGGTTAGGTATTGGGGCCAACTGGCTGGTTGCTAAGAAGCAGATTTTAGGGTGGGTGTCTGCATCCAATTTGAGGAGAAAAGCTTATAAAGAAAGTCTTCATTAAGTTTGGATTAGTAAAGGAGCAGCAATTTGGAGACCAGAAACATGAATCTATTGAGTCTGTTTTGTTTAATGAATTTTCCTGCTTTTGAAATCAAGCACCAGAGCAAATGGACACATTTGAAAGAAACAGTAGATATCAACTCACACATAATTTAATGCAGATATCTGTAAATAAATTAAATTATAGGGGTTGCAACTTTATTATTATTCTTAAAAGATATTTTAAATTTGTTTGACTGAGGGAGAGAGAGCACAAGTGGAGGGAGAGGGAGCAGACTCCCCGCTGAGCAGAAAGCACAACCAGGGGCTTGATCCCAGGACTGTGGGATCGTGACCTGAGTAGAAGGCAGATACTTAACCAACTGAACAACCTAGATGTCAGATGGTTGCAACTTTAATGTAATTTTTTTTTTTTTTTTTTTTTTTTTTTACTTTGGAGTCAGTTTATCAAAGAACATACAGAGAATTCCCATCTTCCACTCAGTCTGTTTCCCCTCTTGTTAACATCTTAGTTTACCATAGTACATTCTGGAAAACTAAGAAACCAACAGTGACACCACGTTAGAAATTGAATTGTAGACTTTATTCTTATTTCATCAATTTTAACACAAATGTCTTTTCCCCCTCTTCCAGGATCCAATCCAAAAATACCACATTACATGTAGTCCACATGTGTCTCCCACCTCCTCTTCTCTTTGTCAGATTCTGTCAGATTCTCTGCCTCCTCAGGTTTTATGAACATGATAGGTGTGCAGAGGACTGGCCAAGTACCTTCTAGAATACCTCTGAAATTGGGTTTGTCGGATTAGATAGTGTTTATAGATGTTTTTTCTCCCTTTTAAAAATTAACATATACTGTGTTATTTGTTTCAGGTCTGTGATTTCTCAGTCTTACACAATTCACAGCACTCATTTTTGGACCTCCCCTTCAGATCACTACGTTTGTATCTTTGTGGTAAATACCCAGTAGTGTGATTGCTGGGTGGTAGGGTAGATCTATTTTCAACTTTTTGAGGAGCCTCCACACAGTTTTCCAGAGTGACTGCACCACCTTGCATTCCCACCAACAGTGTAGGAGGGTTCCCCTTTCTCCGCATCCTCTGCCAACACCTGTTGTTTCCTGATTTGTAAATTTTAGCCATTCTGACCAATGTGAGGTGGGATCTCACTGTGGTTTTGATTAGTATTTCCCTGATGCTAAGTGGTTGAGCCCTTTTTCATGTGTCTGTTGGCTGTTTGGCTGTCTTCTTCTTCTTCTTTTTTTTTTCTTTTTTTAAAGATTTTATTTATTCATTTGACAGAGAGAGATTACAAGTAGGCAGAGCGGCAGGCAGACAAAGGGGGGGAAGCAGGCTCCCCGCTGAGCAGAGAGCTCGACATGGGCCTCAATCCCAGGACCCTGAGATCATGACCTGAGTCAAAGGCAGAGGCCCAACCAACTGAGCCACCCAGGTGGCCTGGATGTCTTCTTTGCAGAAGTGTCTTTTTATGTCTTCTGCCCATTTATTGGATTTTTTGTCCTTTGGGTGTTATGTTTGATAAGTTCTTAATAGATTTTGAATATTAGCCCTTTATCTGATAGGTCATTTGTAGGTATATTCTCCCATTTTGTCCATTGTCTTTTGGTTTTGGTGACTGTTTCCTTTTTTATGTAAAAGATTTTTATTTTGATGAAGTCCCAGTAGATCATTTTTGCCCTTGCTTCCCTTGCTAGGAAGAAGTTGCTGCAGCTGAGGCCAAAGAGGTTGCTGCCTGTGTTCTCCTCAAGGATTTTGATGGATTCCAGACATGTATATAGACTTTTATAAAAACATCTCACATCTCATCTAATCACATCATATCACATCAGGGAATTCATGCAATTAACCACTACTTATCATTGGCGATGTTAATCTCAATCACGTCGTTATCAAGAGTTGGTAGTGTTATCCAGTCTCTCCACTGTAAAATTGCTATCTGCCCATCCCCATTCTGTACTGACTGGAAGGGAGTCAGTAAGTTTAGCAGATCAATCAGTCTCCACCTCTTAGAAAGAGTGGTATCTGGGGTGCCTGTGTGGCAGTCAGTGAAGAGTTGGACTATAGATTTTGGCTCCAGTCTAATCTCAGGGTTGTATGATCGAGCCCTGTGTTGGGTTCTGGATCTGGCAAGGACTCTGCTTGAGTTTCTCTCTCTCCCTCTTCCCCCCCTGCTCCTTTCTCTCTCTTTCTCTCTAAAATAGGTAGATAAATCTTTTCTTAAAAAGTACATATTTTTTAAGACATCTTTTAAAAAACAAATAAATCATTTTTTTTTTTTAAAGTCACCTGGGTGACTCAGTTGGTTAAGCATCTGCCTCTTGATATGGGCTCAGATATTCATTTCAGGGTCATGAGTTTGAGACCTGAGTCAGGCTCTGTAAGCCCACTTAAAAAAGAAAAAAAGAAAAAAAAAAAAGTGCAAATAAACAGGAAGGCATTGGTGGTCTAAAATAATTCAGAATTTTTTGCAAAAGTGAACTTTGCTGTGTAGTTTGCTAAAGAAACACTACTTACATACCCTGCAGATTACAGGGCTTGGAAGCTAAATGTGCCTTAATATTTGCATAAAGCCGATGTTTTCTCATGATTTGATTCTGATTATAATTTTCTTTCTTTAAAAGTCAACTTTTATTGTAATTCACATATGTTATATATTGTGGAAACAGGATCGTAGCTAGCAGGTCAGGGTAAAAAAAAAAAAAAAAATTTAATCTATAGCTCTCTGCTTGTTGGAACAGGCTCTCCCCCGCATGGGGGCTGGCAGCCACACTTGTCCCGGCAGACACAGCCCAGGGCACAAGGCCAAGCCTACAGTGTGGTGCACTGGCAGGAGCTGGTGCAGGTGCCTGGGCTGCGGGTGGAATTTGAGCTCCTGGGATCTACTTGGAGTCCAGCTGAGGATAGGGGTCCAAAGCAAGTGACAGGGAGACACTGGTGCAGGCAGGAGGCATGCGGTCTAATTAAATTTTGTTTTTCCATGGACACAAAAAGTGGTGAGGTATCCTGGGTACATCAGGCACCTGACAGCGCTGTGATGTGCTCTGTTATGGCCGATGTTACCTTCATTCCTTGGCTCAGGTGTTCTCTGCCAGATCACCCTGCTCTACAGCTAATACAGCGTTTCATTCTTATTTAAATTCAATTAGCCCACATAGAGTGTATCATTAGTTTCCAATGGAGTGTTTAGTGATTCATCAGTTGCATATAACACCCAGTGCTCATCACAACACAAGCCCTCCTTCATGCCCATCCCCCAGTTATGCCATCCGCCCTCCAGCAGCCCTCAGTTCATTTCCTAGAGTTAAGAGTCTCTCGTGATTCATCTCCCTCTCTGATTTTGTTGCCTTCACCTATGGTCTTCTACACTATTCCTATGGTACATATGAGTGAAACCATATGATAATTGTCTTTCTCTGATTGACTGACTTCATTCAGCATAATCCCCTCCAGTTCCATCCATGTTGATGCAAATGGTGGGTATTCTTCCTTTTCAGATGGCTGAGTACTACTCCATTGTGTATATGGACCACGTCCTCTTTATCCATTCGTCTGATGAAGGACTTCTTGGCTTTTTCAGTTTGCCTGTTGTGGCCATTGCTGCTATGAACATTGGGGTGCAGGTGCCCCTTCTTTTCACTACATCTATACCTTTGGGGTAAATAGTGCAATTGCTGAGATAATACTGTTTTAAAGTTAGCAAAGGGGGTGTCGGGGTGGCTCAGTTTATTAAACGTCTGCCTTCGGCTCAGGTCATGATCCTAGGGTCCTGATACTGAGACCCATGTTGGGTTCCCTGCTCAGTGGGGAGCCTGCTTCTCCTTCTTCCTCTGCCCCTCCCCCTGCTTGTGTTCTCTCTCTCTCTCAAATAAATAAATAAAATCTTTAAAAAAAAATTAATAAGGGGCACCTGGGTGGCTCAGTGGGTTAAAGTCTCTGCCTTCAGCTTGGGTCATGATCCCCAGGTCATGGGATCGAGCCCCGTGTTGGGCTCTCTGCTCAGCGGGGACCCTGCTTCTTCTTCTCTCTCTCTCCCTTCCTCTCTGCCTACTTGTGATCTCTCTCTGTCAAATAAATAAAATCTTTTTAAAAAAATTAAGAAAGTTTGTTCTTTGCCATTAATATGGGTCCTGGGTGAATTGCTTTGAGATGTGCATAAAACATGGTGTTTATTTATTTATTTATTTTTTAAGATTTTATTTATTTTTTTGACAGACAGAGATTACAAGTAGGCAGAGAGGCAGGCAGAGAGAGGAAGGGAAGCAGGCTCCCTGCTGAGCAGAGAGCTCCATGCTGGGCTCAATCCCAGGACCCTGGGATCATGACCTGAGCCAAAGGCAGAGGCTTTAACTCACTGAGCCACACAGGTGGCTCTACATTACTTCTTTTAAAGTGTATATAATTATCTTGTCAATGTATCATTATGTGCATAAAATGTAAAAATTGCTAGATGAGTTCTGTGATGTTACCTTCTTTAGATTACGCCTCTCACTTAGAAAACCTGGCATGAATAGTCTTTTAGCACCTTTCTGTACGTTGACCAATGTGGTCCTTTTGGATAAATTCTACATCTCACAAATGAGGTTAAAAACCCAGGCCCTTCTGTTTACTGGATGTTTGACAGAATAGTCTCATAAAAGTTGAAGAATAATATTCTCTTAGATTATTTTTGTGGTTTTATGTGTTAATGATGAAAGCTCTTTGAATAATACCCAGGGAAATATTTAAAAAAGATTGTGGTCATATATTAGAATTTATAATTTCTTTGCTCAGCTGGAACTTGCTTCCCCCTCTCTCTCTGCCTACTTGTAATCTGTCTCTCTTGTCAAATAAATAAAATATTTTAAAAAAAGGATCTATAATTTCCATAAAATTGTTCTAAATCACACATGACTATTTCGCTCAAGATTTTACTTCTTTGCTATTCAGAAGTGAATCCCTTAGGGGTGCCTGGGTGGCTCAGTCAGTTAAGCATCTGCCTTTGGCTTAGGTCATTATCCTAGAGTCTCAGGATTGAGCTCCACATAGGCCTCCCTGTGCAGCAGGGAGTCTGCTTCTCCCTCTGACCCTTTCCCCTCTTACACACTCTCTCTAAAATAAATATATTTTCAAGAAAAAAAAAAATCTTAAAAAAAAAAAAGTGTGTCTCTTAGACCAGAGGCAACATGTGGTGAACTTGTTCAAAATTCAGTAACTCGGGGCACCTGGGTGGCTCAGTGTGTTAAGACCTCTGCCTTCACCTCAGGTCATGATCCCAGAGTCTTGGGATCGAGCCCCACATCGGGCTCTCTGCTCAGCAAGGAGCCTGCTTCCTCCCCTCTCTCTCTCTCTGCCTGCCTCTCTGCCTACTTGTGATCACTGTCTGTCAAATAAATAAAATGGAATCTTTAAAAAAAAATGCAGAAAGTCAGGTCCCACCCCAGAATGGAATCAGAGCCTTTATTTGAATAAGGTCTCCAGCTTGTGGTTGTATACATTAAATTTTTCAGAAGTGCATTTCTGACTTACCATGACTCCCATTGAGAAAGATACGCAACTTACGATGTAAATAGAGAGACCAAACATAACTATGTATGCCTGTGTTGATGCCCTAATACATTTTACCATCCCTGGAAGTAGTATGTGTCAAGGTTTTGTGAACCTTATGCTGACCTCTTTCCTCTGAATTAGGGAAAAGTCAGGGAGCATTTTTGTGTCTAATCATCTCAGTGTGTAATTCATGCCACTCACCTAAGTCAGTTCTCTGAACTCTCTTAGGTAAAATGACAAACTCTGCACAACGGCCACATAATAAATGTATTATTTATCTCAGAGATGATTGACATTCAGGAATGTGGCTGAAGATTTCTCGCAGGAGCTGTGCTAGTGCCTGGACCCTGCTCAGTGGGATTTCAACCAGTGCTTATTGTTAACAATTTTGGGGAAAAAAATCAAGTGGTGAGAACTATGGTAATCCTTTACTACTCTAGATTTCAGTAAGTTCCATTGGGTTAAGTGATCGATAAAAGTAATGCAATCTGGGGCGCCTAAATGGCTCAGTGGGTTGGGCCTCTGCTTTTGGCTTGGGTCATGATCTCAGGGTTCTGGGATTGAGCCCTGTATCTGGCTTTCAGCTCAGCAGTGAGGCTGATGCCCCCTCTCTCTGCCTGCCTCTCTGCCTACTTGTGATCTCTTTCTCTGTCAAATAAATAAATAAAATCATTTAAAAAAATGTAGTACAATCTGCCTCTTAAAGTCTGACCCCAATGTTTTTATTTGTGAAGGGCTCTTCTGAGACTTCCCTCTTTCTTCCATGGAAACTATTCCGTTGTTCCTGTCATGAGTGGGGGTCAGTGTCACTGTTCACCTTCCTGTAAGACATTCATATTAATTTGCATTGAATTATGCTGAGGACTCAACATGGGGACGGAGTCATGCAGATTAAGTCCACTGATTTCTAATGTGAAATATCAGTGTCATGGATACCTTTCACTTGGATCTGTCTGGAAATCCTCAGTGGATGCCTGGCTCATTTTGTCTCTGCTCATAACTGACATATTGGTGCACATGACAGTCCAAAGAGAAGGAAAGAACATGTTTTCCTGGCAGAATGACTTCTTCAGGCTCTGTGAGTGCAAGGAGACCCATGTACCGTCTCACCTGTCAGACCCCTGAGTTTCCTGCCCACTTCATTGCAATGTTGCAGTAGTGGTCTTCAGATATGACAATGCTTGCCAGCATCTGCCTCTAGGGATCCTGGAGAAAGAGTCTTTCTCAAACGTTTCAAAGCTCCTTTGGGAGACAATGAAAGGAAACGTGTAATTGTTTTGTTTGGTTGATTTTTTTTTTTTTTTTTTTTTTTAATTAGCGACTAGAAAAAGGTTTCTGGAAACTTTCTCCCTACCAGCCTGCACTTTGATTGCCGCTGTGGGAGAAATGATAAGTGCGCTCAGGGGGTTGGTGAGGTTACAGGTTCCTGAACTCATATCTCAGGGTCTGGCTGCCTCTTCTCCTCACCTGTCCTGGCTGTTAGGACCTTCACCTCTGCCCACATTCCTTATAGTGGGAAGTGGCTTCTGTTTCAACTAGAAGGGCAGAGTCTACCTTACCTCTGCGTTTATTAAGATTTCTAGATCTTTATTCATTGTTGACATTGACTATGGGGTAAAGCTGTATCTATAAATGGAAACTTTTTTTAACATCTCAATTTAATTTTATTTTTTCAATGTTTTAATTTCTTTTTTAAAAGATTTTATTTATTTATTTGACAGACAAGAGATCACAAGCACACAGAGAGGCAGGCAGAGAGAGATGGAGAAGCAGGCTCCCCCCTGAGTAGAGAGCCCAACTTGGGACTCGATCCCAGGACCCTGGATCATGACCTAAGCCGAAGGCAGAGGCCCCAACCCACTGAGCCACCCAGGTGCCCAGTATTTTCATTTCTTAAGGAATCGCTACACTGCTTCCCAAAGTGACTACGCCAGCTTGCATTCCCATCAATAGTGTAAGAGGGTTCTTTCGCCACATCCTCTCCAACAGTTGTTGCTTGTTGTCTTATTAATTTTGGCCATTCTAACTGGTGTAAGGTGGTATCTCAATGTAGTTCTCATTTGAATTTCCCTGATGGCTAATGATGATGAACATTTTTTCATGTGTCTTTTAGCCATTTGTATGTCTTCTTTGGAGAAGTTTCTGTTTATGTCTTCTGCCCATTTTGTGATGTAAAATCCTAGAGGAGAATGCAGGCAGTAACCTCTTCAACATCAGCCACAGCAACTTCTTTCAAGATATGTCTCCAAAGGCAAGGAAACAAAATAAAAAATGAACTTTTGGGACTTCATCAGGATAAAAAGCTTCTGGGGGTGCCTGCGTGGCTCAGTGGGTTAAGCCTCTGCCTTTGGCTCAGGTCAAGATCTCAGGGTCCTGAGATGGAGCCCTGTCTCAGGCTCTCTGCTGAGTGGGGAGCCTGCTTCCCTTTCTCTCTGCCTGCTGCTCTGCCTACTTGTGATCTCTCTCTGTCAAATAAATAAATAAAAATCTTTTAAAAAAAGATAAAAAGCTTCTGCACAGCAAAGGAAACAGTCAACAAAACAAAGAGGCATCCTAGGGAATGGGAGAAGATATTCGCCAATGACACTGTAGACAAAGGGCTGATATCCAAGATCTATAAAGAACTCCTCAAACTCAACATAAAAATAAATAAATAAATAATAATTTAAAAAACCCCGAAAACAAACAATAAAACAGATAAACATGGCAACCGGATGCTTTTAAGTGGTTTACAATTCAGTCACCAACACAACTATAGGAAGACTATTTTATTTTCTATAGTTGAAAAAGCACTTACTATTTCCTAGAATGGGTGCAATAAAGAAAAAGGATTACACTAAATTTCAAGGAATGGTGTGGAATTAGAATTTTCATATATTGTTTTTAGGAGAGTAAAAAGTACATTCAGTTTGGAAAACTTTGTGGCACATATTTATGAAAATATACATTTATCTACTTAAATGGGAGCATTTTGTCACCCTAAAATATGTCTCTTTGGTCCAAGGATGAATTGGGGCTGATATTCTTTTAAATATTTTTAAATATTTTTTTTATTTTTTTTATAAACACCAGATAAAAGAAAAGCTCTGAAACCCTGTATCTCTTTGCTTTTGAAAGAGACATTTGGATTTATAAGAGGAAACTTCATCTGTAAGTTGTCTCCCTCTGTGTTCCTGAAAGAGGGAGAATGTGTCAGTCTCCAGAAGCTGTGACCAGTGCAGAAGGCATGGATCTAAATGTGGTCACAACCACAGCCTTGGTTCTCATGCTTAGGCAAAGGTCACCTCTCAAATGCTTCCCAGTAGGATCACATGTGGGATTTCAAAATTATCATGACTGGTGTCCTCCCCCTCAGATTCTGTCAGGTTTTTTTTTGGGTGGAAATAACAGTGCTTTGTTAATTAAGGGCTCCAGGTGATTCTCAGTGAGGCCAGGGGTAATCCCGAGGGCTTCAGGTGCTTTTTATGAGAATGGAGAGGCGGCTTTGGCTCACGGAGAGGTAACAGGGTCTCTTCTATGTGAATCTGGAGGGTCGGGTCCATGCAGCACATGGTTCCTATGCTGTAGTGAATTTGTGGGTTCTAGAAGCAGGAAGGAAAAGTCAGGGATTGGGTATATAAATAGGAAGTCACATTTCCTGAATGGCTCCTGACACAAGGGACGAAGAAGTTGGGACTTCTCTGCATTTCTGGGTCCTGCGTTTGGGTAAATAGTTTACAGGTGAAGAGGTTCTACTGGCGGCTTTATGGGCATTTTCTCATGATGCAGCTGTGATTTCTCCACAAAAAGCTTGTGAGAAACAAATCTAGATGACAAGGAGAAAGAATGGCCAGTTCTCAGGTAAGCTTGGTGTCCCAGGAGAGACTGTATCATGCTTTTCTCCTGAAATTGCTTGCATTTAGAAACTGCAAATGTTTCCTCTAGTTCTGATGTTTCTTCTTATATTTTCACCTATTTTTAAAACATTTTAAAACCTTTTCAGAAATGAAACTGAACGCTAGGTCTGCAGAACACTTCTCCCCTATATCCCAGAGACTGTGTCCTGTGTCTTCAACCTGGGTTCCAACATGGTATCAAGAGCTGTCAATTTCAATGAAAACCTGCAACTGTTGAAAATATTCTGTTGGTGACTGATCTAGAGGGGAAGGTCTGAATCCAAGATTCCTATTGCTGCTGAGGTTTGTTCTTGGGATCTCAGCGAAGAAAAACATTTCTCATGTAGGTCCCATGTAGATACTTTATCAGCTCTGTGTAGCCCAGGAATTAGAAAATGCCCAAATCAACCTAATAGATATGAAATCAAGAATATCTTGGAAAGTTCTTGGGGAAAAATCATAGAGTGAGTCTTGCTCTTTAGAATGTGAGAAAGATACTCTATTTAAAATATACTAGATGGGAGCCTGCATGGCTCAGTGGGTTAAGTGTCAGACTCTTAATTTCAGAACAGGTCCTGATCTCAGGGTCCTGAAGCCCTGTTTTGGCTCCATGCTCAGCAGGGAATCTATTGAGATTCTCTCTGTGCCTCTTCTTCAGCCCTTCCCCCTTCTCTCTAAAATATAAATAAATCTTTAAATAAAGTAAAAAAAATATATATATATACTAGCTATTACAGGTCATGGAAACTGGTGTTTCAATGCCTCTTAGAATCAGATGGCGACCCCAAACACGGATCAAAGATTGGGAGGAAGCCAGTCATGTGGGCCTTGAGAAGAATGCACCTGAGGGAGAAGAGAGGAGACATAAATTGACTGAACACCCTGCCAGAGAGCTGCAGGCAAGGCACCAGAGGAGAGGCTGGCTTCCAGGATGCAGTGAGTGGGGCTGTGTTGAAAGGAGGAAGGTGAGGAGTTGTGAGGACTTAAGGCCCTTTATTCATCACTGTACCTGGTTGTTAGGGCCTATGGCTACCTTGAGGTGGGCCCCCTGTTGGGGCTATTTGGACTCAGCAGAGGGGTCGCTATGGGCACTTTCTCTACTTCTTTACTCAAGCCTCTTTGCCTAAAAGCAGGCTCTACAGAATCTACATGTGATTGAAGTGTATATAAATCCACTGCATTCTCATAATTAGATTTCATTCTGAATTTCTGTTTCCAGACTCTAAGGAAACACCCGTGATGGTGTGTCCTTGGGTGTGCCTTAGGCACTGATAGCAATTTGTTTCCATACACCTGATGTGAACTGCATTTATTCGCTTTGTGTTGACTGCCAAATTCATCCCTTATAATGTTCATATTTTCCCTCTTATTATTTATAAGGAGCTTAGATGTTCTGAGCCAAATGCAGCAACCATCGCCTTCCAGGTGGAAACTTCTTTGTTGTAAGTTTCTCTTGCTTTTAGTTTCTTTTTCTTTTTTAAATTTTACTTATTTATTTATTTGATATACAGAGATCACAAGTAGGCAGACAGGGAGACAGAGAGAGAGGAGGAAGCAGCTCCCCGCTGAGCAGAGAGCCCAATGCGGGACTCGATCCTAGGACCCTGGGACCATGACCTGAGCCAAGCAGAGGCTTTAACCCACTGAGCCACCCAGGCACCCCGAGTTTCTTTCTTTTTTTTTAATATTTTATTTACATTTTGAGAGAGAGTATGAGAATTAGGGGTGGGGAAGAGGTAGAAGCCAATTCCCACTGAGCGGGAGTCCCAGGAAAGTCTCCATTCCAGGACCCTGGGATCACTACCTGAACCAAAGGCCGACCCTTAGCCAACTGAGCCACCTAGGTGCCCCTTGCTTATAGTTTCTGAGGAAGAGAACAAAGTCCTAAGAAGTGTGGATAAATTTCCTTCAACTTGCAGCCAATTGATAAATACTTGAGACAAGCAGGGTATGGCATTCTTCAAGGAATTCACAACTGCCTCAATATTAATGATTTGTTGGAGGTGAAAAGCAGCCTTAGCTTGATGGCAGCCAGACCTCCAGGATTCTCTAAGTCCTCTTTAACATATGAAAATTCTTTTGGAAACTTCCTTTATTTCTACTCCCCAAATACGAGTTGGCCATCATCCTCCAAGCATATGGCCTACTGATAGATATCTGCTGGGTCTCCTGACAAGGTCCTAGGAGTCTAGACTCCAAATTCCCTAGACACTTCCACCATCCCTCACCCTCTCCCCATTTGAAAGTATGTAATCAGTCACTGCTTACAACCCCAGTGCAGCTCGTTGACCAAAAGGTCCTGACCTGTGCTTTAATAAGACCACATTTTTTGCACGAATGATATCTCAATAATTGTTTTATTCATAATTTACTATTGAACCCCAATATTGCACATCAAAAACATCTCAAGAATTCTTTCTTGACAAATGGCTCATATCCAAAATCCATCAGTTTGCACTGCACAAGGAGGGCTCTCACTTCTGTGTAGTTGTATATATGAGTTCTGGGTTGGAGATTCTCATTCAGTCAACCTGCCATCACATAGTTTTTCTTCTACTGGACACTCCTATCACAGACTCACTCTTCTATTTACTTCTTTGTGTTTTCAGAAAAAAAAAAAACAAACAAACCAAGAATCACATAATAAACATTGTTCAGTATCTTAAAATCCTGAGATCTAATACACAAATGATAATTTAATCAAATTGTTCAATGAACTACTATGGTATAGGATCATTGACTACAATGGCCAAGAAAGAATTCTTGAGAGGACATGTGATGCAAGTTAGTAAGTTTATTTACTTTTTTGAAGATTTTATTTGACAGGCAGAGATGACAAGTAGGCAGAGAGGCAGACAGAGAGAGGAGGAAGCAGGCTCCCCGCTGAGCAAAGAGCCCAATGTGGGGCTCGATCCCAGGACCCTGGGATCATGACCTGAGCAGAAGGCAGAGGCTTTAACCCACTGAGCCACCCAGTCACCCCGAGTAAGTTTATTTCAACAGCGCCATATGAATGGGCTGGAAGAGCTGCACTTTGGCTGCATCAAGCTGGTAGTTCTCTGCTTAATGTTTATTGGGGAGGGGCTGTGCAGGGAGTATAAGATCTTAAATGTTTCTTTGAATCTGTACTTGTAAAACTCCTTTTGCAAGATTCCTCAGGCACTTATTCCACTTGATATTAATATGGGGGAAATGTACAGGTAGTCCCAAGATCCACTGAGAATGTAGCAATTTGCCCTGAGGTGATGCTTCTAGAACTATGCAGGCAGGGTGACTGGGTGGCTCAGTCAGTTAAGGTTGTGCCTTTGGCTCAGGTCATGATCTCAGGGTTCTGGGATTGAGCCCACATCAGACTCTCTGGTCCATGGGGAGTCTGCTTCTCCCTCTCCTTCTACCCTGCTCACTCTCTCTCTCTCTCTCTCAATAAAATCTTAAAACTACAACAACAGAAAAACTATGCCAGCTGTAGGTCAGCCCTCTGGACTACAAGTGAACATTATTTGCTTCTAGCCCTCATCATAATAGTCTCAGAAATAAAAGTTGTTTTCTTTCTGTCATTCAGTGTGTTTGTGTTGATAGTGTAATAAAAGAAAAGCATCATCATCAGGGCACCTGGGTGGCTCAGTCATTTGGCCTTTGCCTTGGGCTCAGGTCATGATCCTGGGATCCTGGAATGGAGGCCCAGATCCAGCTCCCTGCTCAGTGGAAAGTCTGCTTCTTCCAATGCTCCTGCTTGTGTTCCCTGTCTCACTGACTCTCTCTTTGTCAAATAAATAAATAAAATCTTAAAAAAAAGGCATCATCATCAGCAAAAAGATTTATGAATGTCATGTCATTGAAACTGTTTCTTAAATTAGGCAGTATGAAAATTTTCTATTCTATCACTTTTCCTGTGGGTATAAGTACTTCCTAAATATATGGATGTGTGCATGACTGTACAATGGTAGATCAGCATTGGGTGGATCCTTCTTGTTTTCATCATTCTTCTCAGGTTGGGCACCTTCTATGAATACTACTTTAGGGTCTCTCTGTATATTGACCTGAGGGCCATTTTAGATCAACTCTAGGTCAGATAACCTTGGTGAAAGCCTGATCCCTTCCATGTTACTGGATGTTTGACAAAATATTCCCATAAAATTAGAAGAATAATGTTTTCTTCTCTAAGATTATTATTCTTCATTTCACCTTAATTTATGAACAATTATTAGATGCTCTCTAGAAACTAGGAAATGGTGAGAAAAGGATTGTTGTTGACTTTCTTGCTATTCCAGTAGAATCTGTCATTGGTATAAAACGTATTCAGAAACACTTGGGTGGCTCAGTCAGTGAACTGTTTGCCTTTGCCTTGGGTCATGGTGACAGAGACCCGAGATAGAGCCCTGTGCTGGGCTCCCTGCTCAGGGGGCAGTCTGCTTATCTCTCTCCCTCTGCAACCCTCCCCTTACTGCCTACACCCTGGCTCCTGCTGTTTCTTGCTCTCTTACTCTCTGTGTTTGAAATTAAATGAAAATCAGTAATACAAAAGAAAACAAAACAAAAACCAACCGTATCAATTCCAAGTCCTCCAGTAATTCATGCCTTGAAGTTTTAGCTCTCATTAAAAATAGAGGCCAGACGCGGAGGAAAGGAGCTACAACCAGCCGCCGAGAGGCCGCGGAGCCAGCGACGACCGAGCCAGCCCAGCCGCCGCCGCCGCCGCCGCCGCGCCCCCATGGCGGCCGCCAAGGACACCCATGAGGACCATGATACCTCCACTGAGAATGCCGACGAGTCCAACCACGACCCCCAGTTTGAGCCTATAGTTTCTCTTCCTGAGCAAGAAATTAAAACGCTGGAAGAAGATGAAGAAGAGCTTTTTAAAATGCGGGCAAAGCTATTCCGATTCGCTTCAGAGAACGATCTCCCAGAGTGGAAGGAACGAGGCACTGGTGACGTTAAGCTTCTGAAGCATAAGGAAAAAGGGACCATCCGCCTCCTCATGAGGAGGGACAAGACCCTGAAGATATGCGCCAACCACTACATCACACCGATGATGGAACTGAAGCCGAACGCGGGCAGCGACCGTGCCTGGGTCTGGAACACCCATGCTGACTTTGCCGACGAGTGCCCCAAGCCAGAGCTGCTGGCCATCCGCTTCCTAAATGCTGAAAATGCACAGAAATTCAAAACAAAGTTTGAAGAATGCAGGAAAGAGATCGAGGAGAGAGAAAAGAAAGG
Organism: Mustela lutreola; assembly: GCF_030435805.1. Taxonomy (NCBI): domain Eukaryota; kingdom Metazoa; phylum Chordata; class Mammalia; order Carnivora; family Mustelidae; genus Mustela; species Mustela lutreola. The sequence goes on from NC_081305.1 coordinate 51,792,209, forward strand.
GTCGGGCAAAAACAATGATGCCGAGAAGGTGACTGAGAAGCTAGAAGCTCTCTCCGTGAAGGAGGAGAGCAAGGAGTCGGAAGACACCGAGAGCAAGGCTGCAGCGGAGGAGGAGCAATAAGCCACCGCCCCTTGTTTTCTCTTCCTTCCGTTCTTTTCCTCTTTTTTCTTTTTTTAAATTTTGCCCTGCCCCTTCTTTTCAGTTTGTTTTTATTCTGTTTTGTTTTTACAAGGGACTTTATATAAAGAACTGAATTCCAACATTCAGGTTGTTTTTTTCTAAGTTTCTGCCCTATTGAAGAAGACTTCAGAAAATCCATTCCCCAGTCATGAAAATGTACTGTGCTCACTTTCTTTTCCATAGTGGAAACACTTATTTATAGTCATCAAAAATAGTGAATAAACGACACATTCGAAACCTGCAAAAAAAAAAAAAAATAGAGCTCTTGGGTCATGGGCTATTTTCTTCTTAGAAATGCAGACTCCCATCCCACCTCAGTATTTCTGAACAGAATCTACATTTTTACAAGATCTCCAATGCACTGACTTAAAATTCGAATTCACAATAGAATTTGATAAGTGCATTTGTAACCCAGTAAAACATCCCACCTAAGAAGTAGCCACAGCTTATACTCTATGATAGTAACACAAAACTGTGTGTTCCTTTGTTGAGGACTTCATTTGACAAATTATTTTGGATAAACACACAGTATTTATACTGGTTTTGTGGATCCTATGCCATCCTCTTACCTCAAAGTCACAGAATACATTAGAGCCTATTACTGGATTAAAAATGATCTTCCTGTACAAAGGAGGATGTTCTCTGAAGGCAGAACCAGTTGTCCTAATAAAACTGGACTAACATGAGTTCACTGCTTGGTGAGTCACAGATAGAAACTACAATAGATGGTGTTATCACAGAATGCAAACTTGATTTGCCTCAAAAAGAAAAAAAATCACAGGGAATAACTTGCAACATAGAGACTCCTAGAATAAGGGAGAAGGATTTCCTATTATTTGGGGTTAGGGTGCATATTCAGAAACTGGAGCCTTATCTTCTGTAGAGCTGAGCATTAGGTGGCACAAAAACCTCAAGAAAACCTTGTCTAGATACTTTGTATTTATGTAAATGGGCTTTGTGTACCTTCTTCAGTGGAGATTTTCATATTATCATGAGATAAAGGGAACTGTAGATCACTCTAATGTTTACTACTTGGCCCATCTGCTTAGGTGTCATGGGGGTGAAGTTCTAATTGGGCCAGCCCAAGCTCTTCCTCAGGGCTGTAAGTGCCCTTAGCTGGATAGTTTCTGTTTTCCTGGGAGCAGACTCTGTCCATGGGTGTTTTGAATAAAATAAAGATAAGGTGGAAACAAGAGGGTAAGTAAAATGTGGCAGAAAGTTCAGAGGGTACAAGCAGGACCAAGAAAGTTTGGATCTTGGGTTTAGAGGTTAACACTAATTCCCTCTCTCATCTTCAGGACCATCGTGAACTGTGTCAATGGCCACTTGGTGACTGTGGTATTTATTGCAGGGACAACTGACATTCATGGATGTGGCCATAGAATTCTCTGAAGAGGAGTGGGGATGCCTGACCCACACTCAGCGGGAACTGTACAGGGATGTGATGTTGGAGAACTATAGACACTTCCACTTCCTGGATGAGGAACACTCCTTCCAGATTTTCCAAAACCCACTCTGGGTTTTGCTCCTTCCTGTGAAGACTGTTTGTTGGGAGATTCCTGTTTGAATGACTGGATTTCAGATCCAGGCAGAGAGGGCAATAAGTAGGGTTTTGTAGATGGAGAGAAACATCTTCATGATGTTTCCTTCTCAGCTTTAGCTTCCCCTTCCTCAAGGTAACATCATCACTTCTGTAGATTCCTGGCAGTTCTAAACATTGAGTGGCTTACGTGGTACTGCCCACATCTTCTATACCAACTTTCACTCATTATTGTGTCTACTACTTGGAAGTGGAGGTCAGGATGTGAACATTGGAAATCCCTCCTTCCTATTGTAAAGGGGATTTTGAGCAATAGCATTTGGGAAACCATTTCTCAGATTTCCTAGATTTCCATTTTGCATTTTCTAAATTCTACAATGTTCTCTCTTCTCTACTGAGCACACCTGTGATTAGAAGCTAGAATCTCCAGCAATACTTGTTTTCCTTTTTTCTAATGAACAGGTCTCATTGAGTTTAAGCCAGACTTGGTGTCCTTTTTGGAACAGAATAAGTTCTGGGATGAGATAAGAAAGGAGACAGTAGCCTTCCATCCAGGTAGGTGGGAAAGAATGAAGCAGATGACAGAGGTGAGATCCAAATGTGAAAGAGGATGGTTGACCTTAAACTGTGTAGCTTCCATGTATTTTCTTGAATGGAAATAATTTCAGGAAGCCCAGTGTTGTTGGTCTCCCTCTCAGTGAGGGACATCTGCTATCCAAGATGATAAAACTCTTACATTCTTGAAGAATTCTTCTTCAGCTCCAGAGATGGTCCATCATATCCACAGAGAGGGCCTGGAGACTCTCCTTGGATGGGGAGGGCCCCCCTAATCAGAGAGTTTCTCCATTGCTGTGAGGGCCCTGGGGTAATCACCCTACTTCTGAGGACTTTCGTGTTAAGCCCTTTGTAAGTTCTGTTTTGCCTCCTGTGAAATATGTGTCAGGGTAGTGCTGAGCATGTTGGAGTATGTGTGGAAATTCCAGAAACACTGGAGACAGACATCTCATACTTTCAGGTATATGCTTTTAAGTGTTATGGGGGATTTAATATGAACTATACAAAACTGAGACTCTGTAACTTCATCAGATCACAAAGTACCTCCCTAAAATGAGAAAATTCACATCCTGTATTTCCCTTTAGAAGTTCACAGTCTGTGTGTTCCATTCTTAAATGGTGAAATAATGTATCTATTTGTTTCCTAGAATTCCTACCTAAATAATGCCATACGGGAGCTAGGACATTTAGAACTCAATTTATAGCCTCTAATGTAGTCTCAGTTGTTACCTTATTTATTAATAATTGTATCATTTAATAATTTTATCTTATATGAAGTTCTTGTATATTTTTCCATTTTAATTAGTTGTATATGAGATTCAGTTTTGATTTTTTAGATCCAAAGTTCCGACGGGACACGGACATGTACTTTACAAGAAGTGAGGGAGCTAATTAGTACAATCCCCATATTTAAGAAAAACTTGCCTATAAATGTAATTTTACTTCAGGGAAAATTTAGTCATTGGATTTTTCTTCTGATTTCCTCAGAATATACCTGAATTCATCCAAATACTTTTTTAAAAATAAAGCCATTGTCCATATATTTTCCAAAGTTGGTGTTTATTTAGAAAATAAAGGATTTTGGGACGCCTGGGTGGCTCAGTTGGTTGAGCAGCTGCCTTCGGCTCAGGTCATGATCCCAGCATCCTGGGATCGAGTCCCACATTGTGCTCCTTGCTCGGCGGGGAGCCTGCTTCTCCCTCTGCCTCTGCTTGCCTCTCTGTCTGCCTGTGCTCGCTCACTCTCCCTCTCTCTCTCTGATAAATAAATAAAATTAAAAAAAAAAAAAAGAAAGGATTTTGGTTGCTTGGTTCTACAGAATGAATTATAGCTTTATATTCTACATAAAAGGAGGTGTATATTAACATGATACATTTTTTAATGTCTTTGAAGTGCTTACTAGTAAAATCTTTCATTAGACTTTCTTATGGTTGATATTAATGAATATTCATTACAATTTTACTATCAGTGAAGGCATGCCAACAATTCCAATGTTTGTTTTTCATGGGGTCACAGTCTGTGTTTGAAAATACAGTTACATAGTGATTTTCCTTTTAGATAATTCATCTATTTTTTTAAATTTTATTTATTTATTTGACAGACAGAGATCACAAGTAGGCAAAGAGGCAGGCAGAGAGAGAGGAGGAAGCAGGCTTCCTACAGAGCAGAGAGTCCAATGTGGGGCCTGATCCCAGGACCCTGGGATCATGACCTGAGCTGAAGGCAGAGGCTTTAACCCACTGAGCCACCAAGGCACCCCTATTTTATCTTTAATTGTAGTATTATATACCATAATATGCCTTGGTACCTTCCTCATTAACTTTTGTGTCTTCTGTGAGTATTTTTCATTGTGGTTACCTTACAGATTGCTTAAAACAACTTAGAGGTTAAAAAAAAAAAAGGATTTTAAATCTCATATCATCAATTGCACAGAAAACTCTTCATACCGTCTCCACCCCTGCACCCACTTTGTTACCAATATCACAGATTCTGTCTTTAGGTCGTGTGCCTTACTACCTACATCAAAGATTTTTATCCTCTCTTAAAAATAAAATTCTGTAGCAGAAATAAACGTCAGGGATACCTAATTACAACACTTACAACACTACAGGTTTGTGTAATTATCTAAATATTTATGTTTAGAAGACAGCTTTGTGTCCTCGTGTGGTTGCAGTTTGCAGTTTCTGTGTAGAATCCTTTTCATTTCCTCGAGAGCATGTTCCTTTTATGTGTCTCAGAGGACAGGTCTACTGGTAAACTTAGAGCATTTTTACTTGGGAATGTCTTCATTTCTACATCTGTGGAAAAGAGTTTTGCCCAATAAAGTATGCCTAGTGGCCATTATTTATCTTGCAGTACCTGAGCACTCGATGCCAGCCCCAGTCCTGTGGTACCCTATGAGAATCATAGAGGAGAAGCTTGCAGTCTTTCCCTGTGGAATAGGTTCGATTTCAGCTTTTCACACATCTATGGTATTCATTAGGTTAAGGGGTTTCCTTCTCTCTCTCCGTTGAGTGTTTCTAATGTAACATGTTGTTACATGTAACATGTTACATGTTTTAATGTAACTTGTGCCCATATTTGTATTCTGTCTCCCTTAATATGATCATGTCATTTTTGATCTTCATTCTGCTAATGTGGGGTCTTCAAGTTATGGTTCTCTATATGTTGGAGTGCTCTTAATTTCTGGATTGTTTCCTACTTGATGATCTTGTAAAAAGGGAAAATGTGGTGTTGATTCAGATTGCTATTTATTGTGGACTTTGAGTGACTATTCCTCACAGGTAAAGTTTTGCAAACATTGTCATTTGTAGTGTCTTTATCTAGCTTGCATGAGCTGGTAATGCTGGTGCTACAGACAGAGTGTTCTGCTAGTTTTCCTGATCATCACTCCTTGGAAATATTTGAGGAGATTTGCAGTCCTTTCTTCTTTAGTGTCTTTCTGTGTATAAACCGAATTCATCCAGCACACAATTTTTGTTTATTGGGAATATTTTTCTTTTATTCATCCTTCATTCTGTTTTGTGCTTATACATCAGTTATTTATTAATTTTTTTTTGAATGATGGAGTCTAAATTGGTTATACATTTTTTTTTTTAATTCATCTTTTGGTATGAATTTGTGGGCACTGATTACCCATTGTTTTCTTTTCTTTTTTTAAAAGATTTTATTTATTAATTTGACAGAGAGAGATCACAAGTAGGCAAAGAGGCAGGCAGAGAGAGAGGAAGGGAAGCAGGCTCCCTGCTGAGCAGAGAGCCAGATGTGGGACTCGATCCCAGGACCCTGAGATCATGACCTGAGCTAAAGGCAGCGGCTTAACACACTGAGCCACCCAGGGGCCCCCCCATTGTTTTCTTTATAAGTACTTTTATTCCTACAGTCTTTTATACTGTATCAACTTTCACTTCTTCACCTCTCAGTTTAGTCAGTCTTTTCTCTATTATTCTTCATTTAGTTCATGGGTTGTCAATGATGTTGATCTTTTCTGGTTGATATATTCCTATTTTTTTGTACTCTGTTTGGTTCATTCGAGTTTTTTGTTTTCCATCATTCTCCTAATTTTACACTCATGCAACCCTTTTCCTGATGGTTACAGATAAAGGAAATTGATTTTTGAGACAGCAAATATGTGTGATCATACTGCAGAATTATATATTAGGATATATGGTCAGTATGTTATGTGCCATGTTACATTTCCATGGAGAAATGAAGTCCTGATGAGTCCTTCTCAGCCATCTTTCTGACATGGTCTGATTGACTTGATGCTTCTATATTAGCATTCAAGGGTATATTCTTCTGAATGTAGTAAGTGCAATGATTTTATTTTATTTGAAATCTTTCAGCTATATCTTCATCTGACATGCAGAGTTTTCCCCTAAAGTGCAGCATAAAAGGTTCTTTTTAGAACGGACCAATGCACAGACACAAACATAGTGCTGTTGAGATTTTACACTTACACACAGACTGGGGCAATGATGGGGACAGTGAAGGGCATCAAAGAAATCCTGAACGATACACCCATATGATGGCAATCGCACTTAATGAGAATCTCACTGCCCCAAATGGTGAAGGATATAAACTGCTGTGGAAAACCTCGCTTTTTTTTTTTTTTTTTTTTTAAGATTTATTTATTTATTTGACAGAGAGATCACAAGTAGACAGAGAGGCAGGCAGAGAGAGAGAGAAGCAGGCTCCCTATTGAGCAGAGAGCCCGACATGGGACTCGATCCCAGGACCCCAAGATCATGACCTGAGCGCAGCGGCCCAATCCACTGAGCCACCCAGGCACCCAAAAACCTCGCTTTTTAAGTCAACTGTTCTGCAGAGCAGTGGGTCTCTGTCAGCCCAAGCTCCAATCAGATAGTCAAACATACCTATTTGTGGACAGACCATTTGGAACATCTGAAAAGTAACCTAGTCCATGCTGAGAATAATGATTTGAGCCATTTGGAAGATAGGATTGGCCTGACCTTTCAGCCAGATATTTCTGATCATCAGAGATTTAGAAATAAAGAACAAAGTGTTCAATGGGATCCATTCAAGAGGGGCTTCACTGAGGATTCCACCCTCCAGGATGACCAGAGGCTTCTCACTGGAGACAGACTTGCTCAGTGCACTGAATCTGAAAAAAACATTGAACCAGAGCTCCAGTGTTCACAGATGTGTCAGGGCTAGATTTGCAGAGAACCATTATGAATGTGATAAATGTGGAGAAGGCTTTCATCCGAGCTCTAACCTCAGTTTACATAATGGTCACTGTTCGAGACATGCCTCATAACTATAATGAATGTGGAAAAGCTTGTAACCAGTCCTCCAGTGTTGGTGATCATCAGAGAATTCACGAGGGAAAAAACCCATTCAGATGTAATAAACCAGGGACCATGATTAGTCAGTCATCAAGCCTAATATCAATAAGATAATCCTTAGAGTAAATGACACTTACATTTTTAAGGAAAGTGGTAAATCTTTGGACTGCCACTCAACACTACCTCAACATTAGCAAATGCATACTGGAGAAAAAATGAAATATGAAGAAGGTGGTTAAACCTTTAAGGACTGTTCATCAGTAAATGGACATAAGCAAATCTGTACTGGAGGGAAACTTTACTAATGTCAAGAATTTGGAAAGTCACTTAACCACAGCTCAAAGCTTACGCAACGTTGTAGAATTCATACTGGAGAGAAACCTTACCAATGTGAATAATGTGGGAAGGCCTTTAAACAGAGCTCAGGGCTGACCCAACATCAGAAAATTCATACTGGAGAGAAACCTTACAAATGTCAAGAATGTGGCAAGGCCTTTAGGTGGCCCTCAAACCTTACTCGACATCTAATTCATCCTGGAGAAAAACCTTACAAATGTCCAGAATATAGCAAGACCTTTAACTGGTCTTCAGACCTTACTCAACATCACCAAACTCATAGTGGAAAGAAACCTTACCAAAGTCAAGAATGTGGTATGGCCTTTAGCTAGGCTTCAGCCCTTACTCATCATCATAGAATTCATAGTGGAGGGAAACCTTACCAATGTCAAGAATGTGGCAGGTCTTTTAAACAGAGCTCAGCGCTTAACCAACATAACATAATCTATACTGGAGAAAAACCTTACAAATGTCAAGAATATGCCAAGGCCTTTAAGTCACCCTCAGAACGTATTAAACATCAAATAATTCATATTGGAGAGAAACCTTACCAATGTAAAGACTGTGGGAAGGCCTTTACATGGCTCTCACCACTTACTAAACATCACCGAATTCACACTGGAGAGAAACCTTATGTGCCAAGGCCTTTGTCCAGCAGGCACACCTTACTAAACATAGAATTCATACTGGAAAGAAACCTGACAAATGAATTTAATGTGGCAGAGCTTTTAACACGCAAACAACCCTCAGTGGATGTGAGAAAATTCATACTGGAGAGAAACCTACAAAGGTAATCTATATGAGAAAATGCCCAAGGACTGAGAGAGCATGTGTCTGACCTCTCAGAGAAACTGCCAACTTACTTAACATCCTAGTAACCATATAGGAGCAAAACTGTAAGATGTAAAGAAAATGGACAAGCCTTTTTTTTTTTTTTTTTTTTTTTTTTGGACAAGCCTTTTTTGGATTTCAGTCTTTACTCAGTCTCACAAAGTGCATACGAGTTTCAAACCCTTGTAACATAATGTGGGTAGATGTTCATTTTAATAGACACTGGCTATTATGCACCAGAGAGTGCATTCAGGAATGTAACTTGAATGGCATAAATATTTAGAAGACTATTTAATTTCACCTTAAATTCCAATAAATGTAACATAAATCAAGTAAATGGAATACTTTATTCACTCTATTCAGACATTACTCTGTATGAAAATAGTGATTATAAGGAAAATTCAAACATTTAGAACGTGTATATGGTATTCTGCTTCAACAACATATGTATAAGGGATTTCAATATTTTTATGTTTTACATTGATCCCATGTGACTTTTGTGACTAACAATATTCATGTATTTTACTCTGAAATCTCTCCTGAGAATCCCTTTACTCCTGCTGAATATGGAAGAGCATGTGGCAGATTGTTGCTCCATCAAAGATACCAGATGCCCTGTACATTAAGTGGATGCATGCGTGCTTAATTTTCTATGGAAGATGTAGGACCATATAATATACAACGTACGAGGAAAATCTCTATGGAGATGCCTATGGTTAAAACATTGATGTAAGCTACCATGAAGTAGGTAGATGTAAGCTACATGATGTAAGCTACCATGAAGTAGAACACCTACTACTCCATGTTTTAAACTAAAGAACTTCCTCAATATTAGAAATAGAAGGTTTTACTAATTGTTCTTTAAGAAAAGGAGGTGGCAGGCAGTACACTATCGAGGCATCTTTGTAAGCACCATCGATTCGTAGTATGACTTGATGTGGTTAAATGAGGAAATCCTGACAGATGAGAAGCAGGGTAGCTAAGCCTTCCCTACAATGCCATACCACTGAGCATGCACATTTCTTAGGAATGTGCCTCAGTCCTGAAATTTTGGAAATAGGGAATCCCACATCCTTCTGACAATATGCGAATGCTTCTGCACATGTGTATTCTGTATTTCGAATGATGACGATAGACTGGATTTGAAATGCATAACTTAGTGTATGTGTGAACTTAATATATTTTCATTAATAAAACCTAGTGTGTTTTAACATATGGATATGGGTGTGTCATGAATGATGTGTTATCCTGCCTCCACTATTAATCTTTCTTATTGAAGGTTGCAGGTTAATGATGAATCAATCACCTGTTTGGTACTGGAGTAAAATAATATACCTAGTAATCCATTTTCCCAGTAGTCTGAAGGTTTCAGAGGTATGTGACTGTTTTACCCCTAGTCTATGCTATGATTCTCTCCTCTTTGTGAATACGATGATATTACCATGGGTGTATTACCAAGGTATGTAACATAGAGATATTGTTGGTGTTTTAGCTCACATACTCCATGATGCTGCTACTTGGCATTGATTGTGTGTAGCTAGTAGCTTTGTCGGGGCTTTACACTGACATGAGCCCTTCTCAGTAGTGCATTCATACTGCAGGGTCACAAGTTAGTGGAAGATCTGATAGGACATTTGTACCCTGTCCTTATGACCCACCATCTCTCCTTTCTTTTTTTTTTTTATGATTTTATTTATTTATTTGACAGAGAGAAATCAAAAGTAGGCAGAGAGGCAGGCAGAGAGAGAGAGGATGAAGCAGACTCCCTGCTGAGCAGAGAGCCCAATGTGGGACTCGATCCCAGGACTCTGAGATCATGACCTGAGCTGAAGGCTGTGGCTTAACCCACTGAGCCACCCAGGTGCCCCCATCTCTCCTATCTTATAATGCTTTTCCTCCCATGTCCCTCAGAGAACCTTCCCCCTCCCCTAGGTCTTCCCTAAGTCTGTTTTAATCAGAATGGCATATTCTGCACTTAGACTTGGGACTCTATAGTTCTGCACCATGGCCCCAAATGAAATAATGTGTCCCCTGTTCTACACTGACTGTTGTTTTGATGTGTCTATGAAGTACACATACGCCTATGACCATGCTATGTGTGTCATAGATACCCCTTAAGAAAGAGAAATCTATCCTGATAGAAGTGATGTTGTAGGTCAGGGACGAGATAGAATGTATTTAAGATGACGAATTAGCATGTAGAGGAGGATAAGTGTCCCAAGTTACCCAAGTGACTCCTTAGATGTAGAACAATAATTTCTACTTGTTTTAGGTCCTACTTATCCCTAGATCTCTGGTTGTATTCCCCCTTATTTTTCTTTCCATGTACATAGGCACCAAAGCCATTCTTTTTTGCCTGTGCTACAGAGACAGTTTCCTCAGATAATGCTTCATTGAGATTACATAGATGGAAAGCCAATGGGTATGAATTCAGACATTTAGCAAGATGATGTGGGATGTGAATCTCAGTAAAATTTGAGGAAGGCACCACCCTTAAAAAGAATGACAAGACCTATTAATAGGAAATGTGAGGAACTCTTTATAGTGTGGGGAGGGAATAGGAGGTGGCTCCCTTTAGTCACTGTAAAGGCGCAGGCAGCTCTTGCTGGTGTCATCTGATGAATACATGTAATGGGGAAACAAAAGCCATTTTTGCCAAATGTAGATTACTCTGGCTAGGGAAGTCCTGTTTTATCTTGATGATTTGATTGACCTCCTGTGTCTTCCTGAGGACTAATGCTGTTGGATGTCGGTGATTACTGTAGTTCCCCTGGCTAGATCCATGACAAAAAATGGAGGAGGCATTGGAGGATGCAATCATGTGGGCAGCTTTAAGATGTCACACAGTAGAATATATGTTTGAGATGAAGAAGCCTTCTGGGCAGTGGAATATGCAAGATCGGCAAGGCATATGCTATGGTTGCTTCCAAGGCCTGTTTCCCAGGTACATAACCCCAGTGTAGGTAATAAGATCCACTGTGGTTGGGTGATCCTTGAGCGAAGCTCCTTTCTTCTGTGCAGGACCTTCTACCCTTTCCTCGATGCCATAGTGAGTGTCATTCTATGGCACCTGGGTGTCTCAGTTATTAAGTGTCTGCCTTGGGCTCAGGTCATGAGCCCTGTATCTGGCTTCCTGTTTAGAAGGAAGCCTACTTCTCTCTATCCTCCTGCTGCTGCTTGTGTTCCCTTTCTCACTGTGTCTGTCTCTGTCAAATAAATAAAATCTTAAAAGTATAAAATTTTTATTAGGGGGTAGGAAAAGAATAAATGAAACAAGATGGGATCAGGAGGGTGACAAACCATAAGAAATTCTTAATCTCACAAAACAAACTGAGGGTTGCCGGGGGAATGAGGGTAGGGAGAGGGTGGTGTGGTTAAGGACATTGGGGAACGTATGTGCTATGAAGTGTGTAAACCTGGTGATTCACAGACCTGTACCTCTGGGGCTGATAATATATTATCTGTTAATAAAAAAAAAAAATTAAAGAACTAAAATTTTTAAAAAGGGGGAGAAAAAATAATATTTTTAAAAATATAAAGAAACTGGTGGAATCATTTATAATCTACTTCTGTCTGCAAGATCCCACCCCCTTAAGCGCTAAGCATGCAACCACCTCCTTCAGACATTAAAAGTATAGGTCTTAGGGGCTCTGGGGGTGAGTCAGTTAAGGGTCTCACTTTGGCTCAGGTCATGATGTGAGTTTCCCAGCACATAGCCCTGCAGTGGGCTCCCTGCCCAGTGGTCAGTTGGTTTGTCTCTCCTCCTCTGCCCATCACCATCCACCACCAGGAGGGCATCTCTCTCAAAGAAAAAAAAAAAAAAGTGTAGATCTTTCTGAGCACAAGTCCCACCCACATGCTACTTCAATATACTTACTAAGCTGGACCATAATGCATCACAGAAGTTCTTCCTGACCACTTTGCTGAAGGATCTGATAATTTTATTATCCAGAAACCCAAGCTGGCTGCCATTCCATTGAAAAGCCAATGCATAAAGCATGAGTTTTGATTGGAATGGAATATCAGCATTATTCAGGAGGCAAGCCACTTGGAAAGAAGATTCATGATCAAAAATCAACTCCAAGGAATTTACCAGGCCTTCAGAGTTTAGAAGGAGCTTGAGGACAGTGAATCAGGAGGAGGGAAGCAGGACAGTCTGACACAGTTCTTGATGGCCTGCGCGCTCACTGTGCCTCCTATGGACATTACAGAGGTGCTTGCAGTATGTGTATGTGTCCCCAGGCGTGGTTGTGCCAGGGGGTGGGATTACTAGTCCTTCTTGGAGACAATGTGTGATATATAGATGTACAGAGAAGGGTTTACTCTATCATTCATGGAAAGGTGCTCGCAGAAATTTAAAGCCTTTAAGTTGGCCCAAGAGGCCAAAGGAGGGTTTCAACTTAAGTTAAGAACCTGTCTTGGGGCACCTGGGTGGCTCAGTGGGTTAAAGCAACTGCCTTTGGCTCCGGTCATGATCTCAGGGTCCTGGGATTAAGCTCCATGGCAGGCTCTCTGCCCAGCGGGGAGCCTAATTCCCTTCTTCTCTCTGCCTGCCTCTCTGCCTATTTGTGATCTCTGTCAAATAAATAAATAAAATCAAAAATAAAAAGTTAGAAAACTGTCTTCAAGGTTTTTCCTGTGATATAAATGGCATTATTGCCTTCTGCTACACTGCTGATGTGTGTGTGTGTGTGTGTGTGTGTGTGTGTATTCAAGAATCAATTAGATGGAGGACCTTTATTAGGAAGAGAGTTGGTCATGATGTTGGAAACAAAGTCAGAAGAAAACATACTAATATGCTTATACCTACAGGTCATTGACATATCTTTGAAACAGGCAGATTGACATTCCTCCAAGGACTCAACTGCCATGATTTTAATAGGTTGCTAATTGGAAAAGACAACCCTTACCTGAACTCTCCAACCCCCAGCAGGATCCTGTAAGTCTACTTTAATATAAAACATTTCCTTTGAATACTTCCCTTTTCTCTCAAACACCCTAGTTTCCTATTGGTAAACATCCTCCAAGCAGATGGCCCACGGATAAACATCAGAAGGATCACATGACTAAGGATTTTTGGTTGGTAATAAATGACCTTTTCCCAAGAACTGATAGCCCCCTCAAGGTCCTGGATAGCTTGCTTCCAAAATTCCTTAGATACTTGTGCTATATCAAACCCCCTTCAACTTGAAAGTTTATAATGGACCATACCTCATGACAGAGTGTGGTCTTTCTTCCCCTGGGTCCTGTCCCCATGCTTTCATAAAATCACCTTTTGCACCATAGACATCTTGGGAATTCTTTCCTTGCCATGGTTATCAAACCATAACATTCTTTCCTACATGGATACCAGAGATTAACAGTTTATACCACAAACAGTTGCCTACCTATAACAGATACATGAAAAAATGTTCAACATCATTAGCCATCAGGGAGATCCAACTCAAAACCACATTGAGATACCACCTTACACCAGTTAGAATGGCCAAAATTACAAGACAGCAAGCAAGTGTTGGAGAGGATGTGGAGAAAGGGGTACCCTCTAACACTATTGGTGGGAATGCAAGTTGGTGCAGTCACATTGAAAAACAGTGTGCAGATTCCTTGAGAAATTAAAAATAGAGCTTCCCTATGACCCTGCAATTGCATTCCTGGGTATTTATCCCAAAGATACAGATGTAGTGAAAAGAAGGGCCATTGGTACACCAATGTTCATAGCAGTAATGGCCACAGTCACCAAAGTGTGCAAAGAGCCAAGATGACCTTCAACACCCAAATGGATAAAGAAGCTCTGGTCCATATACACAATGGAATATTATGCCTTCTTCAGAAAGGATGAATACCCAACTTTTATATCAACATGGTTGGGACTAGAGGAGATTATGCTGAGTGAAATAAATCAAGCAGAGAGAATCAATCATCATATGGTTTCACTTACTTGTGGAGCATAAGGAATAGCATGGAGGACAATAGCATGGAGGACACTAGCATGGAGGAGAAGAGGAGAAGTGAGTTGGGGGAAATAAGAGGGGGAGATAAAGCATGAGAGACTGTTGACTTTGAGAAAGAAACTGAGGGTTATGGAGGGAATGGGGTCGGGGGTTGGGTGAGCTTGGTGGTGGGTATTAAGGAGGGCATGTATTGCATGGAGTACTGGGTGTGGTGCATAAACAATGTTGGAACATTGGAAAAAGATAAAACTGCAAAAAGAAGAAGAGGAGGAGGAGGAGGAGAGTTGCCTACCTGGAGGACAAACCATTGTTTAATAAATATTTCATCTTTCCTTTCTCTTCTGAATATAATACCCTCTTCAGAAATTCAAAATCCTACCTCTTCCTTCTTAAGTCACCATGACACAGAAGCTTTACTCATCTGTAAGGACCTATTTAGTAAGAGGCTTTCAATAAATTTAACCTGTCCCTGCTTCCCTTCCCCAATGGGATTTACTTAAAAACAAGTCCTGGAAACCAGCTCCACTATAACAAAGCCCAGATCAAGGGGGGGTCTGGCCAGATGGAGACATAGGATCAGAGCGGGGTTGCATACTGTTTCCCTAGCTACCAAGGAGTCTGGCCCCACCCTTTGGGCAAATTCTGACCAAGGTGATAGGTTGCTTCAAATGTCTACTAGGGTAAACTGTAATTAAATAGGTCTTAGCATCACTGTGGAGTTCCCTGTGTGTGTGACAATCTCATTGGCCACCTGTGCGTGGCCAGGCCCAACCCTATGGCCTTTGCCCTTAAAAGCTAGTCTGTGAAAGGAAAAGTGTCGTCTTCTATTGTAAGAGGTGCAACCCTGAAGGTTCAGTTAGATTCTTGATGCTTGGCGTGAAATAAGTCTTTGCTTGACCTTCGCTTTATATCAGTCTCACTCCTTTAATCTCGGACCCATTATTAGGGCATAACTATCCTCTCTTTGAGCCTCATGTCTTTCTTGTTCCCATAATTAAGAACTTCATTGTTTTCTCTACTGAAAATGTCTTACATCATTTTAAGTCTTAGACCAGCCGAAGAATTGAGAACAGCGCAGGAAAAACAAACTTTCCTCTCCTCACATTCATTCTGTTGTGTGAACTGACCTCCATGCTTCAGACCCGGAACAGAACGTGCAGACAGAGCTGGGGATCAAGGGCAGCCGGAGCTTCATTGCTTTGCCAGCCAAGGAGGCCTCAGCGGGTTGGGGCCTTCAAACCTGCGTCCCACCTGGGGAAAGAGACCAAGGGTTTGCTGGGAGATGCTGGATAATGGCCAATTTCCAGAGGAATTTGTCTGTGCTGCCAGCCCTGTTCATCATGCTGTCAAGATGGAACCAGCTTCCTGAAATAAAGGGCTGAGAAGTAAGAAGAGGTCTGTGGGGAAGAGAAAGGTTATTTTTTTTGGAAATGGAGTCCTACTGAAGCATTAATTGCTTTTTTCTTTGTTCTACTTGATGTCTTTCAAGTGGTTTTCATTTACAGTCACTAAGATAGTTGTTGTCAGAAGACTGCATACTTTACACTGAGAAACCACTCAGTGTTTTTTGAAATGGCTAAAAAAAGAAAAAGAATAATATCCAATTTTCCTGAGAAGGCTGAGAATTAGATTTCTCGTATATTGCTGATGGGAGGGTAAAAAACAAAACAAAACATGCAGTGTGGAAAACTGTGTGGCAGGTCCTTATGAACAGAAACTTTGAAAGGGAATATTTTGTCACCCTAAAATATGTATTTTTGGCCTGAGTATTATTTTCAGCTGGTTATTTTGAATCAAAGGCAGATAAAGAAAGAGCTCTGAAATCCTGTGTTTACTTTGAAAGAGACATTTGCATTTATACTGGAAAGTGCAGTCTGTCAGTGGTCTCCCTCTTGTAGCAGAAAGAGGGAGAAAGTGTCAGTCTCCGGAAACTCTGATGGTGGAGAAGGCAGGGCTTGAAGTCTGCTCCCAGCCCCAGTCTTGGTTCCCCTGCTTGGCCTGGTCACCTCCCCAGTTCCTTCCCAGCAGGGTCACCGGTGGAGTTTCAGGAAGGATCTTCTCTGCAGGCCTCCCCCTCAGATTCTGTCAGTTGGTTTGGGCGAAAACAACACTGTTGTGTTAATTAAGGGCTCCAGGAGGTTCTCAGTGAGGCCAAGGGGGAGCCCGAGGGCTTTTGGTGGTTTTCTGAGAGTGTATTTGCTGCTTTGGCCCTGGAGAGGTGACAGGGTCTCTGCTCCGTGAGTCTGGGAATGTCGGGTCCATGCAGCCCGCTGTTCCAATGCTGATTCTGACGTTGTGAGTGGTGATGGGAGGGGACCCCTCCCTCCCCACAAAGCAGGTGAGGAAAATGCAGGGATGGGTGTCCTCAGGGGAGCTTACAGTTTCTGAGCTGCTCCTGACACAAAGGACTGGGAAGTTGGGCCTTTTCTGCATCTCCAAGTCCTGCCCGCGGGCGAGCGGTGTGAGGAGGAGGAGCTCTGTTGTTGGATTTCAGGGCATTTTCTCCTGATGCAGCTGTGATTTCCCACAGATCCCTCGTGAGGACGGAATCTAGAGGTGCAGGCGAAGGCAGAAATGGCTGGTTTTCAGGTGAGCCTGGTGTCCCCGCAGAGCCGTGTCCTCTGTTTCTTCGCAGACCATCACGTTTGGAAGCTGCAGATGCGGATGCTTCAAGTTTGGATGCTTCTGGACTCCACGTTCACCTCTTTTTAAGACCTGGTCAGGGGGCACCTGGGTGGCTCGGTGGGTTAAGCCGCTGCCTTCGGCTCAGGTCATGATCTCGAGGTCCTGGGATCGAGTCCTGCATCGGGCTCTCTGTTTGGCAGGGAGCCTGCTTCCTCCTCTCTCTCTCTCTCTCTCTCTCTCTCTGCCTGCCTCTCTGCCTACTTGTGATCTCTGTCTGTCAAATAAATAAATAAAATCTTAAAAAAAAAAAAAAAGACCTGGTCAGAAGTGATACTCAGGGTTAGGTCTTTAGAATGCTTCTCTATTTCCCAGAGCCTTCTGTCCTGTCCCCAACCTGACTTCCATAGTGCATCAGCCATTGTCACTTTGGCTTAAAGTTCCAGAGGGGAAGGTGTCGATTCTAAAATTCCTGTGGCTGATGAGGTCTGGTCCTGGTATGTCAGGGACAGAAAGCATTTCTCGTTTGGCCTCATCTGGATTCTCAATCAGCAGTGTGCAGCCAGGCACAAAGGAAATGCGGACAGAAGCTCGGTGGGTATGAGTCCAGAAAAACTTGGAAATTTCTCATTCTAAGAAAGGGTGTGTGTGTGTCTCCATCTTTAACACGTGAAAGAGATTTTCTGCTGAAAATCCACTGGAAGAGGGTGCCTGGGGGCTCAGTCAGCTAAGGTTGGACTTTTGGTTGCAGCTCAGGTCGGGATCTGAGGGTCCAGGACTGGTATCCCTATTGTGGTTCTGTGCCCTGAGGGGAGTCCACTTGACAGTCTCTTTCTCCCTCTTCTGCACTTCCCCACCTCCTCTAAAATATAAATCAATCTTGGGGACCGAGGGTGGTTCCGTTGGCTAAGAGTCTGCTTTCTGCCTCCAGCTCAGGTCATGATCCCAGGGACCTGAGATCCAGCCCCACATCAGGCTCCCAGTTTCCCAGGTGATGAAGTTTTAGAATATAGATGAGGTTCGGTGGGGTGAGGTCCGGAGCCAATGACCAAGAAAGAATTCTTGAGACATCTTTGGTGCAAAATGGTGGTTTATTAAAGCACAGGGACCAGACCATGGGCAGGAAGAGCTGATGCCCCACTATCTTGAGGAGTGGCTGATTATATACTCAGGAGTTGGGTAAGTGAGGACAAAGGGGCTGTTCAGGGTAAAGAAGACTGTCAGGGTATGCAAAGCCTGGTTATTGTCAAGCCAAGGCCTTTTTCCCCTCTAATGAGGCACTAACAAGACAATTGGGAGTTTCCTGGGGAGTGTCACATTCCTCCTATCAAACATCCTTCCTCGTGAGATTTAGGTTTAGAAGAAATTTAGCTTTATTTACATTACCTTCTACCTCAGCCTTCTTCAGTTTTTATGGAGGGGAGGGCGACATTAGGGCTTGAGGAACTGAGTTATTTGCCCCTGGAAATTGGGCTATTGGTAAGATAGCTTCTCTGTTATAAATCACTAGGACATTTGTAGATGGAGGGAGACTGCTCTCTTGCAGGATTGTGATCTCTGCAAGTTAACTCTTTGTTTTCCTTTTAGGGCAGGCAGGGGTGCCTGAGGAATGTTACACACACTACAGAGGGGAGCGGGTGGAGAGGGGATGCAAGGTGCCAGCTTTTGCTTTGTCCTCAGCCAGCCTCCTGCTCCCTCATCATTCCCCCCTGAACAATTTTGACCCTTAAATCTTTAAGGTAGTTGAACATGGAAAATTTCATCTTCTGTAACTTCATTCTGTTAAATAGGGGTGTAGAACTGTCCCTACCTACTTGGGTCAACATTGATCAGTTGAGGAAGGTGGAGGGGAGTTACAGAAGATGGAGGCAGCTGGATCCAGGGCTGACAGTGATGAAGTGTCTCTGTGCGTGGTAAGGATCATCGTGAAGTCATTGCAGCAATGGAGTCTTGGCACCAAGTAGAGGAACAATGAACAAGGCAACACATAAAGATTAATAAGGCTATAGAATAAGAAGCCAGAAAAGGAGATTTTTAATTTTTGGCCATAGTCTTCCTTTAAACCAGGAACTTAACCAATCACTGAGAGGGAGCGAAGGATCTTGTAGATCCTTATTCTGGGTATTTATATCTTGTATTAGTCCTGTGACATTTTTGTGATAGTCTGGGATGAACATGCAACATTCTGTTTTGATAATTGCTCATGTGCCACCCTGTGCTGCTGTCAGGACATCTAAGGCCATTCTATTTTGTAGGACTGCCTTGCGTATCTGTGAGACTTTGATACTAAGTAAAGAGATGCTATCTAGTGAATCACTGAGTGCCTTTGTAGTATATGTATTAAGGGCTTCTACATGCCAAATGACACCCTCTAGTCCCACAGACGGAGCCAAAATGGATGTTAAGTGACCGTACCATTTAAAAACAGATCGTGTCCATCTTTGCTTTAAATGGGGGAGATTAGCTGGAGTGGCTATGGTTTTAGTAATGTGCCCATGAATCCAGGCAAATCCTAAGGTACAGGGACCTGTACATTCTGAAGGAAGGCAGGGCCATAGGTTAGTTCCACAGATCCAGTGGGTTCCGTTTGGAGCTGGCTATCTAATGGCAGGTCGCCTTACCCAATCAGTAGCAAACCAGTCAGTAGCTTGGAGTAGTATTATTTGGGGACATATTTCTTTCTTTCTTTTTTTTTTTTAAGATTTTATTTATTTATTTGTCAGAGAGAGGGAGAGAGCAAGCACAAGCAGACAGAGTGGCAGCCAGAGGAAGAGGGAGAAGCAGGCTCCCTGCCGATCAAGGAGACCAATGTGGGACTCAATTCCAGGATGCTAGGATCATGACCTGAGCCAAAGGCAGTCGCTTAACCAACTGAGCCACCCAGGCGTCCCACTGGGAACACATTTCTAATGATAGCCATCCCAGATGTTGTGTGTTATTTACCCAAGTATCATATGTATGATTTCTTTGTTCCCGGCATTAAAGTGCCTTTTGATTGAGCTGTGCAATAGTGGGTGTGAGCCACAAATATGTATCCCAGATTTGATATATGCCATCCTCAGTATAGCGATAAGGAGGGTTTTGTAACTTAGGCCCATATTAGATTGGGGAGTTATGGCTTGATAGCAATCCCCTTTCCTTCCAAATAGCTCCATGGGCATGTAGTACCAGGAAGGCATATTTGGAGTCAATATTAATGTTTATTTGTAAGGCTTTGGCAATTGCAAAGTGCTAGTGAGCACTATGGCACACTTAGCTTTTCTTATTCTTTTTATGAAAAGTATTGTCATCAGTAAATCAGCTGTCATTTGTATTTTTAACAGGGACATCTTAAATCGGGCCAAACAGAGTAAGCAAGATAAATAACGTCTGAACATTTTTGCTCTACAGAGAAAGAAGTACAGTGATCAGGTTCAGGCATATGGGTAGCTAGGTTTAAAGTTGGACAAGTTTTAAGTATTATTTCTGGCATATCTGTAAGTGTAGCCCAGTATTTAATAAGTCAGCCCCCATCATCCATTGGTGCCTTTGGCTTCTAAGACAAATCTGGACCTGATGTGAAGTCATTACAGTCAGGGACTGTGCCATAGTGAGCTTTGAGGCTCTTTTTATGAGGAGGGCTGTTCTATGCTTAGCTCAAGCATCTGTTTGCAACTGCACCTCAGGTGGCTTCTAGGATAAATATGACTAAGGGATGAAACCATTAAGAAGCCCTTTGAGTGTTTCAGCCTTAACGATATCCTGATTACAGAGGATCATTGGCAAGTGGGAGAAATCTTGTCACGAGATAAGGGGAGTCCCCCAAGCATCATCCAATCCAGTCATAAAATGGGGTCATACATTATCTCCACAAGTCCATAGTTGATGCTATTGAGAGCAGTATGCTGGCTTTTAGGCAATTTCATTATTCCATCCACACACAAGGTGAAAGTTAAGTTATATAATTTTGGGGGAATCAATTTCATTTTTCCATTTGTTTAAATATTTAAGCTATGTTCCCAATGGGTCCTGTTATTATTTCTTCAGAATATTAGGCAAGATCATGTAATCGAGCTATTGTGTAACTTCTCTGAAGTTTACCTCGAGTTGTCTACCTTAGGTAAACAAACATTTTAAAGACAATCAAATCTAGAATTTAACATCCATAAAGGTGTGTTATTAAAAAAGTATTCTCTAAAATAACCCTCATTTCCAGAGATAGACATATTGGGACTAATTTATTTGAAAAACTAGTCCAGTTTTAACAAACTTGGCCTAATTATTTACACAAGCTCAGTAAGAACTGAGTGATTATATAGATCTTTTAGAATCTGTTTTGCTGGAACTTCTTATAAGGAATCTCTAGGTTGAACTTTTAGTGGCCTCTTCAGGCCAGAAGCCAAGCCACATAGTTGCCATCAGACATGCCTGCAATACCTGTCAATTTGGGCAAAGTCACTGCTCACGTTCCTCTCCTTGTGTTAGGACCACAGTTGTTGTACCACGGGTATCTCAACAATCCTTTCTTCATAATTTACTACAGAACCCCAATATTTCACATCAGAAACATGTCTAGAATATCTTGACCATTGGTTCCTCTCCCACATCCCAACACTTTGCACTGTATAAGGAGGGCTGTCACCGCTTTGTTGTGAATAGAGTTGATTTCTGAGAGTGAAAGGAGTGAAAGTTCTCAACCAGGCAGCCCCCTGCCCCATAGGTGCTTATTTTTTTTTTTAAGATTTTTATTATTATTATTTATTTGACAACAGAGATCACAAGTAGGCAGAGAGAGAGAGAGGAGAAGCAGGCTCCCCGCTGACCAAATTTTACCTTAGGAAACATGAATTGTGTCAGTGGACACTTGGTGACTGTGGTATTTATTGCAGGGACAGCTGACCTTCAGGGATGTGGCCATACAATTCTCTGAGGAGGAGTGGGGACATCTGACCCACTCTCAGCAGCAACTGTACAGGGATGTGATGTTGGAGAATTACGGACACCTCCTCTTCTTGGGTGAGGAAGGCTCCTTCCAGATTTCCCTAACCACACTCAGGTTTTTTTTTTTTTTTTTTTTTTTTTAAGATTTTATTTATTTATTTGACAGAGATCACAAGTAGGCAGAGTCAGGCAGAGAGAGAGAGGAGGAAGCAGGCTCCCTGCTGAGCTGAGAGCCCGATGTGGGACTCGATCCCAGGATCCTGGGATCATGACCTGAGCCGAAGGCAGAGGCTTTAACCCACTGAGCCACCCAGGTGCCCCACACTCAGGGTTTTATTACTTCCTGTGAAGACTGTATTTTGGGGGATTTCTCTTGTAATAACTAGAATTCAGATCCAGGCAGAAAGGGAAATAAGTAGATGGAGAGAACAATTTTCATAATGTTTTTTTCTCAGCCTTAGCTTATCCTTCCTCAAGGAAACATCATTGCTTGTGTAGATGAGTGGCAGTTCTCAACCTTTAGTGCCATAGAATGGTGGTGCTCACATCTTTTTTTTTTTAAGATTTTTTTTTTTTTTATTTGACAGACAGATCACAATTAGGCAGAGTGGCAGGCAGAGAGAGAGGAGGAGGAAGCAGGCTGAGCAGAGAGCCTGACATGAGGCTTGATCCCAGGACCCTGGGATCATGACCTGAGCCAAAGGCAGAGGCCCCAACCACTGAGCCACTCAGGCACCCCTGCTGCTCACATCTTAAACTGAAGTTTCCCCTGCTGATTATCATGTGAACATTGCAAATTCCTCCTGTGAGTTCTTTTTTTTTTTTTAAGACTTTGTTTACATATTTGACAGAGAAAGATGACAAGTAGGCAGAGAGTCAGGCAGAGAAACGGGGGAAAGCAGGCTCCCTGCCAAGCAGAGAGCCTGATGTGGGGCTCAATCCCAGGACCCTAAGATCATGACCTAAGGTGAAGGAAGAGGCTTACCCCTGAGCCACCCAGGTGCCCCACCTCCTGTGTGTTCTGAAGGGACTGTTGGGGAACAGTTTTTGGGAAACCACTTTCTAGGATTGTACAATATCATCTCTTCTCTCCTGAACACAAGCCTGATGGAAAGTTAGAATTGGCAGCAATAGTCGTTTTCCTTTTTCCTCATAAACAGGTCTCACTGTGTCAAAGCCAGACCTGATTATGTTTTTGGAGCAAGACAACTGGCTCTGGGATGTGAAGAGGAAGGAGAACATAGGCTTCCATCCAGGTAGGTGGGAATGAATGAGGCAGATGACAGAGGGGAGGTCCAAGTCTGAAGGAGGAAGGTAGACCTTATGCAGTGGTTTGAGTAGCTCTCTTTGAATGAAGATTAGTTGGAGACATGCCCAGTTACTTTTTTTTCTCTCTCCCAGAGGAACATCTGCTCTCCAACATGATCAAGTTCTTAGATTTCTCTAGGGATTCTCCTTCAGCTCCAGTGATGGTCCATCACATCCATAGGGAGAGCCAGGAGACTCTCCTTCAAAAGAAATCTGAGAGCTTTTTATTGTTTTAAGGTCCCTGAGGAAGGCATCCTATTTCTGAGGACCTGTATGCTATGGCCTTTGTATATTCCGGTTTTCATTATGGGACAAGTAGGTCAGGGTAGTTGTGTGCACACTGGGGTTTGGTGGGGAAATTCCCGGAACACTGGAGACAGATTTTTAATGTGTTCTGGCTTATGCTTTCTAAGGTATGGATGCTATAATCTTAGTCTTACAAAATTCAGTTTCAATAACTTCATCAGATAACAAAGCAATGCCTTAAAATGAGAAAATGTATTGCTTTATTTCCCTTTGAATGGTCTTTTTTCTTTTTCTTTCTTTCCTTTTTTTCCCCGTATAGAAATTTCTGCTCTATGAGTTCCATTCCTAAGTGGTGAAACACTGTAATGTCTCTATTTGTGTACTAGAATTCCGACATAACAAACGATATTGGGGATGTAGCACATTAGAACTTGAACTTGTAGCCTTTAAGAAATTCTGATCTATTACCTTATTTTTTAAAAATTGCATCATTGTATGATTCTTCCATGAACTTCTTGTAACTTTGTCCTGTGTGTTTTCACGTTCTATTTAGTTCTATATGAGATTTATCTTTGAATTTTTTACATCAAATGTCCTGATATGACATGTACATGTGCTTTATAAGAAGTGAGTTAGAGGGACGCCTGGGTGGCTCAGTTGGTTGAGCAGCTGCATTTGGCTCGGGTCATGGTCCCAGCATCCTGGGATCGAGTCCCACATTAGGCTCCTTGCTCAGCAGGGAGCCTGCTTCTCCCTCTGCCTTTGCCTGCCACTCTGCCTGTGCTCACTTGCTCTCTCTCCCTCTGTCTTTGCAAATAAATAAATAAAATCATAAAAAAAAAAGAAGTGAGTTAGACAATTAGTAATACTCCCATATATATTTTTTAAGATTTTTATTTATTTATTTGACAGAGAGAGAGATCACAAGTAGGCAAAGAGGTAGGCAGAGAGAGGAAGGGAAGCAGGCTCCCTGCTGAGCAGAGAGCCCAGATGCGGGGCTCAATCCCAGGACTCTGGGATCATGACCTGAGCTGAAGGCAGAGGCTTTAACCCACTGAGCCACCCTGGTGCTCCACTCCCATATAGTTTGATTAAAATTTTTATTTCTTTGAGACAGAGAGAGAGAGAACGAGAGAGAGAGAGAATGAGTATGGAGGGGAAGGGCAAAAGGAGGGGGAGATGCAAAGTCCCTGCTAAGCAGGAGCCCAGTGTGGGGCTGGATCCCAGAACCCTGAGATCATGACCTGAATGGAAGGAAGATGCTTTACTGACTGAGCCCCCAGGTACCCTAAACCTCCATGTGTGGAAAAATCCTTGTGTTCAGTAATTCAGTGTTGCTTCATGGGAAATTAATCATGAGCTTTTTCTTCTTCTTTCCTCAGAATGCATCAGAATTTAGCTCCAAATATTAATATAATATAGTGTGTCTCAGCATATTTTCACCATCTATGATGTTTATTTATTCAGAAATGAAGATGCTGTTTGTTTCCTCTGTCGTAATGGAATGGACTATAGCGTTACATTCTGTAGAGGAGGACGAATATATTAAAACCATAATGCACGTCTTTCAAGCTTTTTAAGTGTTCATAAAATTCTCATTTACACCTCTTTATGATTGACTTTAATGAGAATTCTTCACAATATTATAGTCCATGAAGACATGCTACTCAATTGCTTGATTTTCATGGGTACGTGGACACAGTTCAAAATTATGGTAATATAGAAGTTTTCCTTCTCTGTTATACATCAGTGTTTTATTTAGAATTTCATGGGTTGAGTTTTCTCTTACTCTCTTACTCTTGGTAATTTCCTAAGAATTTGCTTCCTTGTCTGGCTCATTCACGACATTAGCTAGGTGTGGGTTGGGTTTTATCTGTGCAGGTTGTTAGAGGAAGAGAATTTTCAGCTCAGTATATTTCAGCATATTTCAAGACCATGTGGGTATAACTCAAAAAAGGATGAGCTTTATGGGCGCCTGGGTGGCTCAGTGGGTTAAGCAGCTGCCTTCGGCTCAGGTCATGATCTCAGAGTCCTGCGATCGAGTCCCGCATCGGGCACTCTGCTCAGCAGGGAGCCTGCTTCCCTCTCTCTCTCTCTCTGCCTGCCTCTCCATCTACTTGTGATTTCTCTCTGTCAAGTAAATAAATAAAATCTTAAAAAAAAAAAAAAAAAGAATGAGCTTTATGCTTTTTGCTGGAAAATTCTGTGTGTTTTTGTCTTGTGTTTGTATGTCACACATATATACTGTGTCACCCCTACTTTCTGTCTCCTTGGTACGAGTGGGCAGTGAATGTCGTTCCATGTCTAGGTGAGTTGTCATCCATATGGAATTGATTTCATCATGTATTTGTGGGTGAATTTTTATTCTCTGCATGAGAGAAATACTTTTATTGAATTCAGAGTAATTTTCAACATTTAATACTTCTGTATATACTTCTGTTTTGGTATGAAATACAAAAGATATACTTTATCTAATTAATTGTAGGATTAATACCCATGATATGTACTGGTACCTTTGTCATTGAGTTATGCATTTTCTATGAGTACTTTCATTGTGGTAACCTTAGAGATTCATTAAAACAACTTAGCTGTAAAATGAAGCTTTTATATATTTTTTTATTTTAAAAATATTTTATTTATTTATTTGACAGATAGATCACAAGTAGGCAGGGAGAGAGAGGAAAGCAGGCTCCCCGCTGAGCAGAGAGCCCAGGGTGAGTCTTGATCCCAGGACCCTGAGATCCTGAACTGAACTGAAGGCAGAGGCTCAACTGACTGAGCCACCCAGGCACCCCTAAAACAGAAATAGAAATAGAAAATTTTCTATTTCTAAATATAAATAGAAAATTCTTCTTCCTGTCTCCACACCTGCACACCCTCCCGACTTTGTTACCGACATCACAGATCCTTTTATGTTGGATCCTTTATTACCCACATTTGTGATTTTTATTCTTTGTTGTTTTTTCCCCCAAAGCAAACTCTGTAGCAGAAATAAATGTGACTGGTATCTCATTTGAACACAGCACGTTTGTGTAATTGTCTACGTATTTACGTTCAGCCGAGAGCTCTGTGTTCTCATGTGGTTGCAGTTTCTGGGTAGAATGCTTTTATTTCATCTAGAAAGACTTCCTTTAATAGTTCTTGTGGGATAGATCTACTGGTAAGATTAGAGGGGTTTTTACGTGGGAGTGTCCTCGTTTCTGCCTCCGTGGGAAATAATTTTGCTCCGTGGTAAATAATTTTGTTGGTGGCTATTTTTCAATCTTTGAGTACCTGAGTACGTTATGGCAGGCCCCATTGCTCTTCGGACTGCTGAGAGTCCTCCTAGTGATATTCTAGGAGCTCTTGCACAAGATGAAGTGGATTTGCCATTGTGTTTCTTTTTAGATTCATTCATTTGTTTGTTTATTTATTTATTTATTTATTTGACAGAGAGAGGTTATAAGTAGGTAAAGAGGCAGGTAGAGAGGGAGAAGCAGGCTCCTTGCTGAGCAGAGAGCTGGATGGGGTGGCTCAATCCCAGGACCCTGAGAACATGACCTGAGCCAAAGGCAGAGGCTTAACCCACTGAGCCATCTAGGTGCCCCTGCCATTGTGTTTCAAAAGTCTCTCTTCATCTGTGGTGTTGGGTGGGTTAATTACAAATGTCATGAGTCGTCCCATTCTTTGTATGTGTCTGCTGTATATACCATAGTTTTATAAGGACGTAATTTGAAGAAATAAAATATGAAGGCAATCATAGTGAAAATACATTTACCGTTGTGCACTTGATTTATCAAGCAAACTTCTCTGTGTCTAAGTGGACCACTGTTGATGAAAAGCATATTATTCAATGGTTAACTGTATTTGTTAGCAGACCTGAAAGGATTCAGGGGCAGATGAATCTTTAGAGAGGGAAAATTATTTTCAGTGTGATTCATTTTTCCTCTTGACTCTCTTTTGTACTTGTATATGGATGTCCAAAGAAAGCCAGAGTAGCAGAAATTTCATCAGATAAACTAGCCTTTTATCTTTTGTTTATACTGCTTTGATACCAGGGTACTGCTGATCTCACAGAATGGTTTTGAGTGTATTTCTCTATTTCAAAATTATAAGATTTCTTTTTATTGCTAAGATTTTGATAAGGATTGTTGGGAATGATTTTTGTAAATGTTAGTTTCTTTCTCTTGTCCTGAACCATGACCCACGGGTTCTCCCCAATGATCACTAATTGAACAAAGTCACTACAAATATAATGATAAGCCATAGCTACACAATTCTCAAGGGCTATCGATCAAATGTTACCCTGTATATTTCTCCTGTTGTTTTGTGAGGATAGAGAACACAAGCAGAGATTTAGGGTTTTGATCTGCACAGAATGCAATGTGTCATATATATTTTTTAAAGATTTTATTTATTTACTTGACAGACAGAGATCACAAGTAGGCAGAGAGGCCGAGAGAGAGGAGGAAGCAGGCTCCCTGCTGAGCAGAGAGCCCGATGTGGGGCTCAATCCCAGGACCCTGGGATCATGACCTGAGCTGAAAGCAGAGGCTTTAACCCACTGAGCCACCCAGGCGTCCCTTCAATGTGCCATATTAAGCTAAAGACAGATTTTGAAGTCCCAGAACTAAGTAGGAAGAAGCACATGTACATACATACATGTGTGTACCTCTATCTTTAGAAGGAAAAGGAATCTTGGATCAAACCAGGTCATTTTCAAGTTTGAAAAGTGATGATTTCCTAGCAAGCAAAGAGGTTATATTATATTATATATAATTATATTGTATATTATATTTTTATATAATTATATTATATTATATTATATTATATTATATTATAGATTTCTAATAGAAATAGTTTTCTTCTCTGTATTGTATTGAATTTATGCTTCCTTCATCTGGTGTATCTTAGTTTGAGAATCTCCTCATGCAAATTGTCTCTTACATAACTGGGTTTTATTCCTGTAGGATCTACTCTGTTTTCCTTATTCCTGTGTCAACCTGTTACTTAGCTACCTCAATAGATATTTTAACAAGAGTTTCCATTGAGTGACATGGTATTCTAAATTTAATTTAAATGTGAGAGTAATTCTCCAGGGAGCATTATAAATTCCATGTAGTTAAATTGATAGACTTCATTCCTGCCTTTGCAGTTGGAAAAGTAAGAGTTCCTTAGTTACTCTTCTTTTCCCTTCTAGGAAGTGATGTCATCTGTGTTGGTCACTTCAGTGTCAGCATTTGATTAGGTGAAAACATGGAGATTTCACAAGTCCTGTTTTGTTTTTAACACTTACTTGAAGGAAACAAAGATGGGATAGGGCTGGGTGCTGAGTAGATGTTCTAACTTAAACAGAAGACAGTGTTTTGTTAGGAGTGATGGAGCAGCCCAATGGAAGAGATGAAACAGATCTAGGCTGAAACGTTGGCCTGCATTCTTCATCTGTGGAGAGGACCCCGTCCAAGACTACACTACTGACTCTGAGTCTAGAAAGAAAAATTGTACTTTCTTTCTTCCCAAATCCTGTCCAGTTCTTCTGTCCCATCTCTATTTCAGTGATGGAGGCATCACAGCTGACTTTCCTCCTGTGTTCTGGAAACCTCATTGTCACTCCACTCCCCCTCCCACCTAAGCCAGGCAGGCCCTTGCTTAGCCTTAGGGGTAGCTTGAAGTTTTCTAATGCCACTGTAAATGGTTGATAACAGGATCATGTGAGGCCTATGTATGTTTTAAATACAATTTTGTCACCACTGCACTAGAAGAGAAGCAAAAATCCATCACTGGGCCACAGAATTAGTTCAGGTACTTGGCACTGGAAGTTGTGAGGACAGATAAAACATGATGTTGTGACAATTTGAGAGGAAGGTAAGTGCTGTAGAAATGAAATATGGCAAAGTTTTGAAATGTGAACAAAGATGTGGTAGAGATGTCCCTTTGGTCACTGCAAGGCCTAAGGAAGTTAGGATGAACAAGTGGGACAGAGATGCCTTTCTGGGAAATGCAGCTGTCTAGGACATCCAATGCTTTTCTCATGATGTAATGTATTCCCTGATGTCCCGAGGACCAGTTGCTATTGGATGACAGAGATAACTGTACTCTTTGAGGTCCAGATGCATGGAGTATGTGGAGAGGGGGTATTAGTTAATTTAAACATGGTGGGCATATCTTAAAGATGTCACATGACAGAGTAAATATTGAATATGAAGAAAGTTGCCAAACAATACCAGTGAGAACCAGCCAGGTGTGTGTTCTGACTTAGTTCCTGCAGAGGTTGTCAAATTTTGTCTGGTCAGAATCACTGGGAACACTTTAAATGTGGAGCCCTGTGCCCAGCCTTCTATTACCATGTCAGTTGCTCTGGGGTGCAGCCCACCACCTTTCCTTTCTTACCCAGTCTCAGGTGACTATCTGGGTACTAGACCTTGCAACCCTATATCTGGGGAAACATTCATAGATGGTTTCTTTAGGAAAGGTAGTAGCCCGTGGTTAATGTAGTGAGATACACAGGTGATGCTGAACATGTGGCAGGACTGAAGGCCATTCTCTGTTGCAGGGCAAGGACTGTAGACTGGGCTCTGAGGCTGGCCAGATTCACTGATGAGGCTTCCTGCTCATACAGAGCAAGAGGTTATGTTAAATGCTTGGTCAGTGCTGCTGGCTGGTTTTCTCCCAATAATCCTGTAAGAGAGTCTCTGAGGTTGTCTAGGGTCTCTGTTCAGGTGTCTAATGGTGCAGGAATGGAGGATAGGGTCAGCCATGTGAAGTGACTTAGAACATGCATAGCTACCCAGACAAAGAACAGAGAATGCCCTAGTTCAGAGCATTGGCTGGACACCCAAGTCAGTCACAGGTGCTGACAATTCCCCTTAGCCAGGTAGGTTCATCTAAACAGGGGAATAGGCAATCAGTGGACATTGGTCTGTAATGGACTCCCACCCACACTGACAGCTTTTGGTTGAAAGATTTCTACCATGACATTGGATGAATGCGACTTTGTTAAGTTCACAGAGTTTCCAGGAATGTGTCTTTGGTGTTACAGTGTGCATCTTGGGTATCTTCCAGACCTTCACAGTTGGCCCTATGGCCAATGGTTGGAATATTTTTAAAGTCAGACCTTCCAGGTACATTGACTTTGGGATTTACCCTGCATGTGACTGTACAGCAGCACCAGGTGAGCAGCAAATCATGAAGGAAAATGTATCTGTACTGTGGTGGCTATCTGAGACAAATCACACATGTGCTTTATACAGTATTGTCACTCTTCCTTGAAGTCATGTGGTAACCTCGTGATCTGCATGAGCATTTCCTTGATTGACATTCTTGTTATAATGGTCATTCCATTCATATTTGTGAATGAGAAAGCTTGGTAGTATAGTGATATCATCTTGATCTGGGGTCGAGGACAGGTGAGTTTATTGTACAGGAAAACAGATGGGCTATTTTCATGGCCAAGGATCGGGCATATATGCTAGATGTTCCTTGAAGATACTGGGGTTTCCTATGCTCAGAGTCTTTAACACAAACCCACTGCATGTACAGTGTGTCCCTGTATGAGTTGGGGGTGGGCGGTTGGCCAGTGGAATTAGTGTGATGAAGATGCTTATGATGTTTGCTGTGTCATGAGCCATAAGACACTTGAATTTCAACCTGGGAACCTCTGGTCTTCTGCCAGTATTGGAACACTGTTACAGACCAATGGGTTACAGTATAGAATGTGTGTCATATTGGAATTTTTTTTTTAGATGGATTTATTTATTTATTTTTAAATATTTTATTTATTTATTTGACAGACAGGTCACAAGTAGGCAGAGAAACAGGCAGAGAGAGAAAGGAGGAAGCAGGATCCCCGCAGAGCAGAGATCCTGACGTTGGGTTCGATCCCAGGACCCCGGGATCATGACCTGAGACGAAGGCAGAGGCTTTAACCCACTGAGCCACCCAGGCACCCCATCATCATGGAATTTTTATATTTATTAAGATTATCCGTGCACTTTATTCAAAACAAAATAGACATTCATAGGTCTGTTTCTTGTTTGTTCATTTAAGTTGTTGTTTTGGTTGTACACATAAGTGAATACGTACAGTATTTGTATGTCACTTAGTTCACATCTCATAACACCTTCTGGGTCAAACCACATACCACAAATGACAAGATACAAAGAAAAAAGCTGAAAGAGACACAAATACAATGAATAGCCTGAATGTTACCAGTGTGGAATGGAGAAGGATGATGGGCATCATGAGGAAGTGGGATTGGGAAGTACAGGCTTCTGTGGGGTGAAAAGAATGCAGGGACCTCCTCCAATGGTTTTCCCATAGCATTTGATGGTGCTAGATTGTAGTTAGCTACTATTGGTGAGTATAGTATCACCTATAGTGTTGTTGAATCCCCATGTTGTACACCTACTATAATGGGACATTTTAATGTTTATATTAATAGAAAGGAATTCAAGATGGATATCAAGAAGCATATACATGTGTAGATTACTGTATTGTCTTAGGAAGTTGCAGGTAAAGAAACTAAACCTACTCTTCCAAAGAGGCTAATCCTAAGTACTCACAGTAGGATAAAGTCCTAGGAAAGCAAACTGATCTGTATCACCGTGGAGATAAACGTTCCTTAATGTAGAAGAGAAGGGACAGGGAAAGAGAAGCATGTGCCCAGCAGAGCAAAGAAGGGAACTAGAAAACCGAGAAGAGCCTGTGGTCCTCACAGGCAGCCCAGGAAGAGCAGGTCAGGCTGTCCATGGAAGAACAGTCATTTCTGTGAGAGCTTCTTAACTCATTTCCTTGAATTTGGTCTCTCTCCTCTCACCACTGAGGAGCATCAGGAAGGCTTTTCTTTGAAAGTGGATTTTTTGGGGAAGTCCATAAAGTGCAACCAGGTTGTAAAGCTGCTTATTTTAGGCAAAGTCGGTTTTCAGAGGGAAGCCTAGGTTCAAAGAAGTGTTCCTGTACCCTGATCATGGGTATTAGTAAAAATGCAGGGGAAACTTGAAATTGATAAAGGCCGTGGATGCAGTGAGGTCCAAGGTACAAAACCCAGTGTTGCACACAGAAGCAATTTGCACCTGCATTTCTTGTGAAGGAGCGAGCTATTTCCATAAGTATGGTGGTAGGGGAAATTGAGGAAAGAAAAATAAGAGGAGGTCCAGAGAAGTGTGATTGGGTTAAGTTTGTTATGCAGGATTGGGTTGGCTTGAATAAAGAGTGAAGGGAAGCGAAGGACTCCATACTCACCTGTATGCTCTGCCCCCTTTTTAGGAACCTTTGAAACTATTGTGATTCAGTACTGGAATTTTGAGCGGAGCATGCATTGTTGATCAGTGGCACATGTGCAAAAAGTAGAAGCTCAGACGCTACTCAAACATCCAAATCAGACTATGAATTATAACAGGATCTTTTTGAGTTCATTGTCATTTACATTAACATTGGTAACATGCAAATCTAGCTCAGCCAGACTCCTCCATTATTCTACTCTGGACGTCATGTCTGTAGGACATTAGTTTGATACCTGTGCTTTGTATGCCATAAATCAGGATATATTCTCTTCACTTTCCAGATTATTTTGGGTATGGGTTATCCCATGACATCCACGTAAATTTAGGATGGATTTTGAGCTTTGTGCAAAAATAGCATTGGAGTTTTGGTAGAGATTGCGTTTTGTGTAGATCATTTCAAGATTTATTGTGTTTCAATTATTCCAGTGAAAGAATATAGTTAGGTTTCCTAGGAAACCTAACTATAGATTAGGTAACTAGGATTCCTGCAGAGTATATTGCACTTTTCATTGTTTCTGGTTTGACCTCTACTCTTATGTTAAATTGGAAGCATTTATTGGGGGGTTTGCCATAAATGTATGATGTCTCTGTTTTGGGAATTGTTCTTTGTTGTGTAGAAACAAAACTAATTTTTAATGTGTTGGTTTGTGTACCAGCTTTATAAAATCCATATGAGTTTTAACAGGATTAAAATAATTAATTCTCCTAATTTCTAGGAGAAGAAATGGCAGTGGCGTAGGAGGGTCCTAGACTCATTTGTCCTGTGATGAGCACCACTAGGGAAAAGTCAAGTCATCCTAAGTTCCCCAGACATTGGGCTGAAGAGTGACAGGAGAAACTCCTCAAGTAATAATAGAAAAGAGGCCACATGAAGATGGAGATAGTGTGGAGACATGGTTTAGGGAGGAAAGGAGTATAGCATTGTAGAGGGGAGGGAGCCGCCATTTTGTGGTCAACGTCTTGACAGAGGAGCACTCAGGGGATGCCTAAGGAGGTTTCCCAAAGCCATTGGCTTGGAGAGGGAGAAGGGCTGAATTTTATGAGTTCTTGGAACTAGCACATCTTAAAACCTGGAGGTTTAATGGTCAGCAAGTTTGGATGGGATAGAATCAAGAAGACACCTGGGTGATCCTGGAGAGAAGGCTGGCAAACAACCTGGGGGCACCAGTTGTGGAAACAGTCATCTGAAGAACACCTGGGGTGCACAGTGGGGATAGTATTCAGTAGTCTAGGAGCACATTCCTGAGAGGAAACATTCAGTGACATGTGGCTTCCAAAACATGAGCGCCCTCTCCTGTCCTGTAGTATGAAGACTGAGCCCCACTCAGTGATGACGCTGGCTGTCTGTCTTGCTTGCACCAGGCTTCACCCCCTGTGATCCAAGGAGACTAAGCTTCTCAGTGAGGCTTGCCTCAGGCTAAGCAAGGTCATCCCCTGTCCACATCTCGTCTCCTGAGCAGGGATTCTGCAGGGCTGCAGTCCTGGTGGAGTTGATGTCAGGTCTCCTTTCACAATTGGAGCAGAGCTCACCTAGTTCAAACTGGCCACATTCAGGCCAGGGACCAAACACTGCCCATAGCAGGCAAGGAGAGACTCTGCAGACCACTGGTCTGAAGGATACAACAGGACACATCACTGACTTTTCTAATGGACAGAGGCAAGTAGAGACTTAGAGAAATGCCAAGATGAAAGAATTTATCCCAAGGAAAACCAGCAGATAAGAGCAAGGTCAGAGATAAAATGGAAACAGTAGTAAGAAGCTTGATGGAGAATTTAAGATTGCAATCATAAGGATACTCGAGGAGTAAAAAAACAACAGTGAGAACGTTACCACAGATATAAGAGTTAAAAAATAATTGGGTGCTTGGTGCCTCACATGGGGAAGTACTGACTCTTGATTTCTGCTCAGATCTTGATCTCAGGGTCCTGGGATACAGGCTCAAGTCACTGTGTATTCAGTGTGATGCCTGCATGTGATTCCCTCTCTCTATAGCTCCCACCCAAAATCTTGTGATTCCCCCCTCAAATATTGTTGCCTCTTACAATTTTATTCCTACAGTCAGTTATACTTTGCCAGCTTTCACTTCTTCACTTGTCATTATAGTCAGTCTTTTTTCTGTTATTCTTTATTTAATTCATGGGCTGTCAGTGTTGTTGATCTTTTCTGCCAAACAACTCTTCCTGTTCTTGATACGTTCCTTTTTTACTGTACTCTTGTTTGATTCAGTTCAGTTTTCTGTTTCCATATCCTCCATTCATCTGCTAAGTTTGAGCTCATATCCTTTTTGTGATTGTTAGAGATACAGGAAAGAGATTTCTGCTACACTGAGACCATATCACAGAATTATCTCTTAGGATATATGGTCAATATGTTGTATACCATGTTACGTTTTTATCAGGAAATGTGGTCCTGATGACTCCTTGTCAGCCATCTTTCTGACTTTGTCTGAGTGACTTGATGCTTCTCTATTAGAAGTCTTCAGTATAATCTTCAGAATGTAGTAAGTGCAATAGTTTTACTTTTATTTGGTATCTTTCAGCTGTATCTTCACATGAGACCCAGAGTTTCCTGCTGGAGTGTAGCATAGAACGTTCTTTCCAGAATGGGTCAACGCACAGATACAAAGATAGTCCTGTTGAGATTTTATACTTATGCACAGACTGGGACAATGATGGGGAGAGGGAAGTGCCTCAAAGAAATCCTGGACGATATACCCAAACCAAGGAAATGGCCCTTAATGAGAATGTCACTGCCCTAAATGGTGAAGGATATAAACCAGTGCAGAAAACCTCCCTTTTTAAGTCAACTATTTGTACAGAGCAGTGTGTTTCTGTCAGCACAACCTCCAATCAGATAGTCAACCATAGCGATTTGTCAACAGACCACTTGGAACATCTGGAAAGTAACCTAGTCCATGCTGAGAGTAATGATTTGAGCCATTTGGAAAATAGGATTGGTCTGACTTTAAATCAGAGATTTAGAAATGAAGAACAAAATCCTCAGTGGGATGCATATGAGAGGGACTTCACTGAGGAGTCGACCCTACAGTATGACCAGAGGCTTTTCACTGGAGACAGAATTACTCAATGCACTGAATCTGAGAAAATACTGAAACAGGGCTCCTGTGTTCATAGATGTGTCATTGCTAGGTTTGCAGAGAACCATTATGAATGTGATAAATGTGGGGAAGGCTTTAAACCATGCTCTAACTTCAGTATACATAATGGTCACCGTTTGGGAGACAGTCTTCATAAAAATAATGAATGTGGGAAAGCTCATAACCAGTCCTCCAGTGTTGCTGATTATCACAAAATTCATGAGGGAAAAAGCCCATTCACATCTAATAAACCAGGGACCATGTTTAGTCAGTCATCCAGCCTAAACATCAATGAGATAATTCCTCAGGGAGAGAAAACTTACATCTTTAAGGAATGTGGTAAATCCTTTGACTGCCACTCAACACTATCTCAACATCAGCGAATGCATACTGGAGAAAAAGTATACAAATGCGAAGAAGGTGGTCAAAGCGTTAAGGACTGTTCATCTTTAAATGGACATTCGCAGATATATTCTGGAGAGAAACCCTGCAAATGTCAAGAATGTAGCAAGACTTTTAACAATCACTCAAGTCTTAATAGACAGCACCAAATTGATATTGAAGGGAAAAATTACAACTGTAATGAATGTGCCAAAGCCTTTACATCATGCTCAAAACTTATTCAACATCAGCGAATTCATAGTGGAGATAAACCTTACCAGTGTCAACAATGTGGCAAGAGGTTTAACCACAGCTCAACCCTTACTCGACATCACAGAATTCATACTGGAGAGAAACCTTACCAATGTCAAGAATGTGGCAAGGCCTTTATCCGCAACTCAAACCTTATACAACATCACAGAATTCATACAGGACAGAAACCTTACCAATGTCAGGAATGTGGCAAGGCCTTTACCAGGAGGTCAGATCTTTCTCAGCATCACAAAATTCATACTGGACAGAAACCTTTCCAATGTCAGGAATGTGGCAAGGCCTTTACCAGGAGGTCAGATCTTTCTCAGCATCAGAAAATTCATACTGGACAGAAACCTTACCAATGTCAGGAATGTGGCAATGCCTTTACCAGGAGGGCAAGTCTTTCTAGGCATCAGAAAACTCATAGTGAAGAGAAACCTTACCAATGTCAGGAATGTGGCAATGCCTTTAACTGGAGGTCAGGTCTTGCTAACCATAAGAGAGTTCATTGTGGAGAAAAATCTTACCAATGTGAAGAATGTGGCAAGTCCTTTAAGGACAGCCCAACTCTTATTGAACATTACAGAAGTCATACTGGAGAGAAACCTTACCAATGTCAAAAATGTGGCAAAAGCTTTAACTGGAGGTCATCCCTTATTCAACATCACAGAAGTCATACTGGAGAGAAACCTTACCAATGTCACAAATGTGACAAGAGCTTTAACTGGAGCTCAGACCTTATTCGACATCACAGAATTCATACTGGAGAGAAACCTTACAAATGTCATGAATGTGGTAAGGCCTATGCCGTCTGTTCACTACTTACTAGACATCAAAAAATTCATAACGGAGAGAAACCTTACCAATGTCAAGAATGTGGCAAGGCCTTTATCCACAACTCAAACCTTATACAACATCACAAAATTCATACTGGACAGAAACCTTACCAATGTCAGGAATGTGGCAAGGCCTTTACCAGGAGCTCATATCTTTCTCAGCATCACAAAATTCATACTGGACAGAAACCTTACCAATGTCAGGAATGTGGCAAGGCCTTTACCAGGAGGTCAGATCTATCTCAGCATCAGATAATTCATACTGGACAGAAACCTTACCAATGTCAGGAATGTGGCAATGCCTTTACCAGGAGTTCAAATCTTTCTCGGCATCAGAAAACTCATAGTGCCGAGAAACCTTATCAATGTCACTAATGTGGTAATGCCTTTAACTGGAGGTCAGGTCTTGCTAAGCATAAGAGAGTTCATTGTGGAGAAAAATCTTACCAATGTGAAGAATGTGACAAGCCCTTTAAGGACAGCACTACTCTTATTGAACATTACAGAAGTCATACTGGAGAGAAACCTTACCAGTTAAAGTGGCAGGAGCTTTAACTGGAGGTCATCCCTTATTCAACGTCACAGAACTCATACTGGAGAGAAACCTTACAAATGTCAAAAATGTGGTAAGGCCTATGCCATCCCTTCACAACTTACTAAACATCACAAAATTTATAATGGAGAGAAACCTTACCAATGTCAATAATGTGGCAAGGCCTTTATTCACAATTAAAACCTTATACAACATCACAGAATTTATACTGGAGAGAAACCTTACCAGTGTCAGGGATGTGGCGAGACCTTTAAGGTGAACTCACACCTCAGTCAACATAACAGAACTCCTACTAGAGCGTAACCCTATAAATTCCAAAAATGTGGCAAGGCCTCTAACTGGTGCTCAAGGCTTAGTCAGCTTCAAAGAATTCATAATGGGAAGACATCTTACCAATATCAAGACTGTGGCAAGGCCTTTAACCACAACTCAGGCCTTACTCAACATTACAGAATTCATATTGGAGAGAAAACTTACCAATGTCAAGTGTGTGGCAAAGCCTTTATAAACAGCTCAACACTTACTCGACAACACAGGATTTATACTGGAGAGAAACCTTACCAAAGTCAAGAATGTTGTTAGGCGGGGCTCCTGGGTGGTTCAGTTGGTTGAGCGACTGCCTTCAGCACAGGTCATGATCCCGGACTTCCTGGATCCAGTCCCACATCCGGCTCCCAGCTCCTTGGGGAGTCTGCTTCTCCCTCTGACCTTCTCTCTCATGCTCTCTCTCACTCATTCTCTCTCAAATAAATAAATTTTAAAAAAATCCTTAAAATTAAAAAAAAAAGAATATTGTTAGGCCTTTACATGCACTCAGTCCTCACTAAACATCATAATATTCATACTAGATAGAAGGTTTGCCAGTGTATAGAATGTAAGAACAGGGGCACCTGGGTGGCTCAGGTGGTTATGGGGCTGCCTTCAGCTCAGGTCATGATCCCAGGGTCCCAGGGTTGAGCTCTGCATCGGGCTCCCTGCTCAGTGGCCAGCGTGCTTCTCTCTCTCCCTGTGACTGATCCTCCTCTCTACTTGTGTTCTCTCTCCATCTCTCTGTCAAATACATAAATAAAATCTTAAAAAACAAAAGAAAAAGAGAATGTGAGCAAAGTTGATTAAAGACCAGTCATGGATTCATGCCTATGAGAGAATTCATATTAGATAATAACCTCACAAATAAAACCAGTGTAGCAAGGCCTTTGTCCAGCATGCATGCCCTCTAAACAGAGAATTCATACTGGAAAGACACCAGATGAATAATGTGGCCAAACCTCTAGTAGGTACACAACTCTTAATGCACATCACAGAATTCATCCTGCAGAGAAGATTATGGATGTAATTAATGTGAGAGAGTGCCTAAGGACTGCTCCCTCCTCACTCCATATGAGAGATTTTAAATAGGAGAGTTAGTGTACAAATACTAAGAATGTGTCTGACCTCTCAGTGGGACTCCCACCTGTCTTCACATCGTTGTTTTCATACAGGAGTGAAAGTATGAGATGTAAATAACATGGTCAAGCCTGTAACTGGAATTCAGTTCTTACTCCATATGTCATAATGCATACTAGACTCATACCCTTGGAGCATCGTGAATGTGGACAGGCCTTCATTTTAGTATACATTGGAGGACACACCAGAGAGTGCATTAAGGAAAGTCAATTAAAAGTTAGCAATGTTTAGAGAACTATTGAACATCAGATGCCAAAGAATGTTACAGGAATCAAGCCAATGGAATACATTATTCACCCTACTCAGACATTACCCTGCATGAAAATAGTGATTATAAGGATAAATCAGACTTGTACACTTAGAAAAAGTATATAGTAGTCTGTTGAACAGATTTAGGGGATGGAATTTTTCATATATATAAGGATTTCAGTCTTTTTAAATGTTTACATTAACCCTATTTGAGATTTGTGACTAACAATATTAATGTATTTCCTCTGAAATCACTCTCAAAAATTTCTCTGTTCCTCATGGGTGTGTAAGAATATGGGGCTGATTGTTGCTACATCAAAGATATTAGATGTCCTGCTCCATTAAGTGGGACTCATTTGTACCTAATTTTCCATGGAAGAGGACTGTATGATATAGAACATATGAAGTACATCTCAGTGGAGATGGTGCTTATGGTTATAACACTGATGTAAGATTCCATGGGATAGGTGTTCGGAGCACACACTTCTGCATGTATTGACACTAAAGAACTTCCTCAATATTAGAAATAGGAGGTTTTCCTAATTGTTCTTTAAGAAAAAAGAGGTAGCCATGCAGTGGACTCTGAATGTATCTTCCTAAGTGCAATCGTTAGAGAGTATGAATTGATGTGGTTAAATGAGGAAATCCTGACAGATGACTGCAGGAGAGTAGCTAACTATTCCATACAATGCCCTACCACTGCACATACACATTTTTGGGCAATGTACCTCAATCCTGAAATTTTGGAAATAAGTACTCCCACATCCTTATGAGAACACTTGAATACTTTTGCACATGTGTGTTTTGTATTTCAAAAGGAGACAATAGAGTGGATTTGATATGTATTACTTACTCAGTGTATGTATGAAATTAATGTATTTTCATTAATAAAACTGTTTTTTTCTTTAAAAGATTTTAATTATTTTGTTGACAGAAAGAGATCACAAGTAGGCAGAAGAGCCAGGCTGAGTGAGAGGAGGAAGCAGGCTCTGGTGGAGCAGCGAGCTCAATGTGGGGCTGGATCCCAAAGATCCTGGGATCATGACCAGAGCTAAAGGCAGAGGCTTTAACCCACTTAGCCACCTATGTGCTTCAATAAAACACTGGTGTTTAACATATGGATATGAGTATGTCATGAATGATGTGCTATTCTACGTCTAGCATTCATCTATTTCATTGCGGGTTGTAGGAGCTGATCAAATCAATCACCTGTTTGGTACTGGAGTAAAACAATATACCTAGGACACCATTTTCCCAGTGCTCTGAAGGTTTAAGGGATATGTGATTATTTTTCCCAGTCTATGCTATGATTTTCTCCTCTTTGTGAATAGGATGATATTACTGTGTATTATGTGTATTACCAAGCTTTGTGACATAGAGGTATTATTGGTGTTTTAGCTCATGTACTCCATGATACTGCTATTTGGCATTGATTTTGTGTAGCCAGTAGTGTTGTCAGGGCCTTGTACTGACAGGAGCCCTTTTCACTAGTGCATTCCCGAGTCAGCATGCTATGGGGTGACAAATTAGTGGAACGTCTCATATGGCATCTGTACTCTATCCTAGTGAGCCACCATCACTCTTTTCTTCCAATGACTTCCTTCCCATGTCCCATAGAGAAGACTCCCCCTCCACCAGAGCTTCCCTAAATGTTTTAGTCAGAATAACATATTCTGGACATAGACTTGTGACTCTATAGTACTGTCCCTTGGCCCCAAATGAAATCAGGTGCCCCACATCCCGCATTGAGGATTGTTTTCATGTGTCTGTGAGGTACACATGCGCATATGACCACGCTATGTATGTCATAGATACCCCATAAGAAAGAGAAATATTTCCCAATTGGAGTGATGTGGTAGCCCAGGAAGAGACAAAAAAATATTTAAGAGAAGGAGTTAGCATGTAAAGGAGGACAACTGTGCTGAGTTTCCCACATGACTTCCTAGATGTAAAAAAATAACTACTACTTGTTTTATGACCTACCTATCTACAGATCTCTAGTTGTGTTAACCCTCACTTTTCTTTCTAGCTCCGTCAGAACCACAACTGTTCTCTTTTACCTGTGTTGTGGAAAGCATGTCTTCAGAAGATGCTTAATTGAGATTAGACAGATGGAAAGCCAATGGGTATTAAGGCGTTTAGAACAGGGATGTGGGAATTCAATCTAAGTGAAATTTGAGGAAGGCACCATCCTTTGAGAGAAGGACAAGACTTATAAAAAGGAAATGTGAGTAAATTTTTCCCGTGTGGGTAGGGACCCAGAGGTGGCTCCCTTTAGTCATTGCAGAGGCACAGGCAGCTCTTGCTTGTGTCAGTTGATGAATACTTGTCATGGGGAGAAGAGATGGCTAATGTGGTTTTCTCAAGAGTGGGTAAGTTCTGCCTTATCCTGATGATTTGATGGACCTCCTGCGTCTTCCTGAGGACTAATGCTGTTGGATGTCAGTGATGACTGTACTTCCCTGCCTAGATCCATGACAAGTTATGGAGGAGGGTGTTTGATGATGCAGTCATGTGGGCAGCTTTAAGATGTCACCTGGTAGAATATATGTTTGAGATGAAGAAGCCACCTGGACAGTGGAAAGGCTGAATCAGCTGGGCATGTGCTGTGGTTGCTCCCTCATTTCCCAGGTAGGTAACCCCAGTCAAGGTCAGATCCAGTGTGGTTGGGAGATCCTTCAGGAAAGCTATTTCCCTGCTGTGCCAAACCTTCCTCCCTTCTTCAGTGCCATCATGAATGTAGTACTAGGGGTGTCTGGGTGGCTCAGTCATTAAGGATCTGCCTTAGGCTCAGGTCATGAGCCCTGCATCAGGCTCCCTGCTCAGTGGTGAGTTGGTTTTTGTCTCTCCTCTGCCCATCACCACCCAGCACCACAAGTGCCTCTCTCATTATCTCAAATAAAATATATTTCTTAGAGATTTTATTTATTTATTTGACAGAGAGAGGGAGTTCTCTAGTAGGCAGAGTGAGAAGGGAAAGCTTGTTCCCTGTTGAGCAGAGAGCCTGACATGGGGATCCATCCCAGGACCCTGAGATCATGAGCCAAAGGCAGAAGCCGAACCCTCTGAGTCTCACAGACACCACAGCAGTTGATACTGATAGAGTTGCCTAGGGGCACCTGTGTGGCTCAGTGGGTTAAAGCCTTTGCCTTTGACTCAGGTCATGATCCCAGGATCCTGAGATTAAGCCCAGCATGGGGCTCTATGCTCATCAGGGAGCCTGCTCCCCCCCACCCCCGCCTCTGCCTCTTGTGCCTACTGCTCCGCATACTTGTGATTTCTCTCTCTCTGTCATATAATTAAACAAAATCTTAAAAAAGAAAAAAAGACTTACCTAGAACAGACACATGAAAAATGTTTGTCATCATTAACCATCAGGGAGATTCAAATCAATACCACATTGGGATACCACCTTACACCAGTTAGAATGGCCAAAATTAACAAGACAGGAAACACCAAGTGTTTCAGAGGATGTGGAGAAAGGGGAACCCTCTTACACTGTTTGTGGTAATGCAAGTTGGTGCAGCCACGTAGGAAAACAGTGTGGAGATTTCTTGAGAAATTAGAAATAGAGCTTTCCTATGACCTTGCAATTGCACTCCTGGGTCTTTACCCCAAAGATACAGACATAGGGAAATGAAGGGCCATCTGTACCCCAATGTTCATAGCAGCCATGGCTACAGTCACCAAAGTGAGCAACAAGCCAAGATGACCTTCAACTCATGAATGGACAAAGAGGATGTGGTCCATATATACATATACATATATAAATATATATATACACACAC
This sequence comes from Mustela lutreola, assembly GCF_030435805.1. Lineage (NCBI taxonomy): Eukaryota > Metazoa > Chordata > Mammalia > Carnivora > Mustelidae > Mustela > Mustela lutreola. The sequence goes on from NC_081305.1 coordinate 51,835,373, forward strand.
ACATATGTGTGTGTGTGTGTGTATACGGTGGTGTATATATGGTCCATATCTATAATGGTCCATATATACAATGGTGTATTATGCCTCCATCAGAAAATACGAATACCCAACTTTTGTATCAACATGGTCAGGACTGGAGGAGATTATGCTGAGTGAACTAAGTCAAGCAGAGAGAGTCAATTATCATACGATTTCACTTGTTTGTGGAGCATAAGGAATAACATGGAGGACATTGCATGATGCAGAGAAGTTAGTCGGGGGGCATCAGAAGGGGAGATGAAGCATGAGAGACAAACTGAGGGTTTTGGAGGGGGTGGGTGGGAAGTTGGGTGAGCCTGAAGTTGGGTATTAAGGAGGGCACGTATTGCATGGAGCACTGGGTGTGGTGCATAAACAATCTTTGAAAAGTGAAAAAGTGAATTAAAAAAAAAAAAAAGTGGTCCACCTGGAGGGACAAACATTGTTTCATAAATATTTAGTCTTTTCTTTCTCTGAATACAATCCCCTCCTTGGAAATTCTAAGTCCCACTTCCTCCTCCTCAAGTCACAGTGACACAGAAGTCTCAACTTCTCTTTGAGCCTCATGTCTTTCTCATGCCCATACTTAAGAACTTGTTTTTTCTAGTGAAACTGTCTGATGTCATTGATAACAGTGCAGGAAAAACAAATATTCCTCTCCTCACATTCATTCTGTTGTGTGAACTGACCTCCATGCTTCAGACCCGGAACAGAACGTGCAGACAGAACTCGGGATCAAGGGCAGCGGGAGCTTCATTGCTTTGCCAGCCAAGGAGGCCTCAGCAGGTCAGGGTGTGAAACCTGCAGAGGAAGGGGCTGTGGTTTGTAGGAAAATACTGGATTATGTCCGAATTCCAGAAGAATTTTATCTGTGTTGCCAGTGCTGTTAATCATGTTGTTGGGGTGGAACCAGGTTCCTGAAACAAAGGGCTGAGAAGTGAGGAGAAGAGGTTTGTGGAGAAGCGAAAGGTTACTTATTTGGAAATGGAGTCTCACTGAAGCATTAATTTCTTTTTTCTTTGTTCAACCTGATGTTTTCCAAGTGGTTTTCATTCAGTCAGCAAGACAAAGGTTGTAAGAAAACTGCATACTTTACAGTGAGAAAGCACTCAGTGTTTTCTGGAATGGCTAAAATAAAGAAAAAGGATAACATCCAATTTTCCTGAGAACGCTGAGAATTAGAATTCTTGTATATCGCTGATGGGAGGGTAAAAAGTAGATGGACTGTGGACAACTGTGTGGCAGGTCCTTATGAACAGAAAAACCTACTGAAGGGCTCTTTGTTACCCAAAAATATGTCTTCTTGGCCTGAGCATTATTTTTGGCTGGGTATTTTGAATCAAAGGCAGATAAAGGAAAAGCTCTGAAATCCTGTGTTACTTTGAAAGAGACATTTGCATTTATAAAGGAAATTTCAGTCTGTCAGGTATTTCCCTTTGTGTAGCAGAAAGAGGGAGAGGGTGTCAGTCTCCCAAAACTCTGATGTTGGAGAAGGCTGGGCTCAAACTCTGCTCCCAGCCCTAGCCTTGGTTCCCCTGCTTGACCTGGTCACCTCCCCAGTTCCTTCCCAGCAGGGTCACCTGTGGAGTTTCAGAAAGGATCTTCTCTACTGGGCTCCCCCTCAGATTCTGTCTACACTGTTGTGTTAATTAAGGGCTCCAGGAGATTCTCAGGGAGGCCAGGGGGGAGTCTGAGGGCTTTCGGTAGGTTTCTGAGAGTGGATTTCCTGCTTTGGTCCTGGAGAGGTGACAGGGTCTCTGCTCTGTGAGTCTGGGAGAGTCGGGTCCCTGCAGCCCGCAGTTCCCATGCTGACGCTGAAGTTGTGAGTGGCGGTGGGAAGGGACCCCTCCCCCCCCACAAAGCAGGCGAGGAAAATGCAGCGATGGGTGTCCTCATGGGAGCTCACAGTTTCTGAGCTGCTCCTGACACAAAGGACTGGGAAGTTGGGCCTTTTCTGCATCTCCAAGTCCTGCCCGTGGGCAAGCGCTGTGGGGACAAGGAGCTCTGTTTCTGGATTTCAGGGCGTTTTCTCCTGATGCAGCTGTGATTTCCCACAGATCCCTCATGAGGACAGAATCTAGAGGTGGAGGTGAAGGCAAAATGGCTGGTTCTCAGGTGAGCCTGGTGTCCCCGCAGAGCCATTTCCTCTGTTTCTCCACAGACCCTCGCGTTTAGAAGCTGCAGATGGGGATGCCTTGAGTCTGGGTGCTTCTGGCTTCTGTGTTCACCTGTTTTTCAGAAGTGATACTCATGGTTAGTTCTTTAGAATGCTTCTCTATGTCCCAGAGCGTTTTGTCCTGTCCCCAACCTGGCTTTGATAGGGCATCAGCTGTTGTCACTTTGAATTAAAGTCCCATGAGGAGTGACAATATTCCATTGGTGGCAGGTCCGGAGGGAAAGGTGTCAAGTTCGGGATTCCTGTGGCTAATGAGGTCTGGTCCTGGGATATCAGAGAGGGAAATCATTTCTCATTTGGGCTCATCTGGATTTTCAATCAGCTGTGTGCAGCTGGGGAGAAAGGAAATTTAGATATGAACGTGGTGGGCATGAGTCCAGAAAAATGTGGAAAGTTCTCATTCTAAAATATGAGTGTGTGCATCTCTCCACCTTTAGCATGTGAAAGTCCACTAGAGGAGGGTACCTGAAAATCTCAGTCAACTAAGCTTGGACTGTTGGTCGTAGTTCAGGTTGGGATCTCAGGGTCCTGGGCTGGTATCCTCACTTCTGGCTCTGTGCCCAAAGGGGAGTCTACTTGACATTCTCTTTCTCCCTCTTCTGCCGGTCTCCATCTTTTCTAAAGTATAAATAAATCTTGGGGACCAGGGTGGTTCTGTTGGCTAAGAGTCTGCTTTCTGCCTCCAGCTCAGGTCCTGAACTTGAGGCCCTGGGATCCAGCCCCACAGCAAGCTCCAAAATCGGCCAGCACCCTCCTCTCCTGCTGCTCCTCTACCTGTTTGTGCTCTCTCTCTCACTCTCTTTGAAAGACATACAATCTTTTTAAACAATTGTATTTATTTGTAAGAAAAGAGTAAGAGCACAAGTAGGGTGAACAGTGGGCAGAGGGAGAAGGCTCCCTGCTGAGCAAGGAAAGCCCCCACCAGTGTGAGAGACATTCTTGAGCCAAAGGCTGATGCCCAACTTACTGAGCCACCCAGGCATTCCAATAAATAAAATCTTTAAAAAGAAGGTTATATAGGGGCGCCTGGGTGGCTCAGTGGGTTGAGCCTCTGCCTTGGGCTCAGGTAATGATCTCGGGGTCCTGGGATCAAGACCCACATCGGGCTCTCTGCTTGGCATGGAGCCTGCTTCCTCCTCTCTCTCTGCTGCCTCTCTGCCTACTTGTGATCTCTGTCTGTCAAATAAATAAATAAAATCTTAAAAAGAAAAAAAATTACATAAATCTTTAGGATTTAAAATTTAAAAAAGACTAAACTGGCTATTTCTAGCACAGGGACACTGTGCTGTCTCAGTGTAGTGTCTCTGTCAGTTGCCTGGGGCCCCAAGACGAGGGTCCATGATTAGCTGGAAGCCCATCCCGCAGCACTGTCAGAATTCCCCCGAGGCAGGACAAGGCTGGAGAAGTTAATTGAATACCTAAAAGACCAGCAGGCAGAAGGGCACAAGAGAGCTTGTCTGAAAGGAACAGTGAGTAGGGGTGTTTCTTAAAGGGGAGTTATGGGGAACATGTGGAACCTTCCCAGTTTTGGTCATCATGCTTGGTTTCAGAAGCCCATTGGTTCATTACAGCCTTGGGAATGTTAAGGTGGGTCCCCCGCTGGGCCTGTCTGGACTCAGCCAAGTGGTCACTGGGGGCCCTTGCTCCACTCCTTTGCTCAAGCCTGCTTACCTAAAAGCAGCCTCTACAGATCCTATAGTGATTGAATTGAGCATGTATATCCAGTGTATTTTCAAAATTAGGTTTATATTCTGACTTCCTGTTTCCAGTCTACAGAAAAACACCAGCAGTGGTGTGTCCTTTGATGTGCATTAGGTACTGAAAGCAGTTTGTTTCCATTGAGCTGATGTAAACTTCTTTTATTGGCTTGGTGCTGTCTGCCAGATCCTCCCCTATAATGTTCCTATTTTCTCTCCTGTCATTTGTAAGGAACCTAGGATACTGAGGAATATGCAGGAACTATCCCATTGCAGGTATAAACTTCATTCATCTCAGTTTCTCTTAATTGTAGGTTTCTCTCTGTCTCTGACTCTCTCTCTCTCTCTCTCTCTTTTTTTTTTTTTTTTTTTTGATTAAACATTTTCTCAGTTGAGAGAGAGAGAGCACATGACTGAGGAAAGGGGAAGAGGGAGAAGCAGATTCCCCACTGAGTGGGGAGCCCAACTCAGAGCTCCATTCCAGGAGTCTGGGATCATGACCTGAGCTGAAGGCAGACCCTTAAACAACTGAACTATCCAGGGACCCCTTGCTTAGGCTTTCTGATGAGGAGAACAAAGTCAAAAGATGTGTGAATAGGGCGCCTGGGTGGCTCAGTGGGTTACACCGCTGCCTTCGGCTCAGGTCATGATCTCAGGGTCCTGGGATCGAGTCCCGCATCAGGCTCTCTGCTCAGCAGGGAGCCTGCTTCCTCCTCTCTCTCTCTGCCTGCCTCTCTGCCTACTTGTGGTCTCTTTCTGTCAAATAAATAAATAAAATCTTTAAAAAAAAAAAGATGTGTGAATAAAATTAAATTTCCATCAACTTCAAGTCTGTTTTTTTTTATATATAATATTTATTTATTTATTTATTTATTTGACAGAGAGATCACAATTAGGCAGAGCAGCAGACAGAGAGGGGAAGCAAGCTCCCTGATGAGCAGAGAGTCCAATGTGCATCTCCTGATCCCAGATCCCAGGGATCATGTCTGAGCTGAAGGCAGAGGCTTAACCTACTGAGCCACCCATGCACCCCTCCAGTCTGTTGATAAATACCTGAAAAAGGCAGAGTAGGACATTCCTCAGGGAACCCACAACTGCCTCAAGGTTAATATTTTGTTGGATGCAAAAAGCAGCCTTAACTTGACACTAGCCAGACCTCCAGCACCTTGTAATTCCTCTTTAACATATGAAAATTGCTTTGGAAACTTCTTGAACTCTATTTCCCAAATGTAGCTTGGCCATCATCCTTCAGGCTTGTGGCCCACTGATAGATATCTGGAGGGTCTCCTGACTAAAGTGTTGCTAAATAGTGAGTGGCCTTTTCAAAACTCCAGCTGGGAGGCCCTGAGGGTCCTGGAAACTTGCTTCCAAATTCCTTAGAGCCTCCTGCTATCCCTCACCACCTCCCCACCTGACAGCATAGAACCAGTCACTGCTCCCGTTCCTCTCCCCTTGCGTTAGGACCACAGTGTTTGTACCACAGGTATCTCAACAATTCCTTCATTATTCACTCCAGAAGCCCAGTATTTCACATCAGAAACTTGTCAGGAATTTCTTGACCATTGGCTCTTCTCCCACATCCCAATACTTTGCACTGGACAAGGAGGGTTGTCATCTCTGTGTAGTCGATAGAGTTGAATTCTGGGAGTGAAAGTTCTCAACCAGGCAGCTCCTTGCCACATAGGTTTTTCTTTAACTCCACACCCATGTCAGAGAGAAGGAAAGGTCCAATCTGGTTCTAGGTGGTGACACTTTCTGTTTCATTTTAGGGACCATCGTGAACTGTGTCAATGGCCACTTGGTGACTGTGTTTTTTTATTACAGGGACAGCTGTCCTTCAGGGATGTGGCCATAGAATTCTCTGAGGAGGAGTGGGGATGCCTGGCCCACTCTCAGCAGGAATTGTACAGGGATATGAAGCTGGAGAACTATGGACACCTCCTCTTCTTGGGTTAGGAAGACTCTTTCCAGATTTCCCAACCCTCACTGAGGGTTTTGTTCTTCTTGTGAAGACTGTCTCTTGGGAGATTTCACTTTGAATGAGGTGAAATCAGATCCAGGCAGAAAGGGAAATAAGTAGGGGCTTGTAGATGGAGAGAAAAATCTTCATGATGCTTCCTTTTCAGCCTTGGCTTCTCCTTCCTCAAGGTAACATCAACCCTGATGTAGTTGAGTGGCAATTCTAAACACTTAGTGGCATAGAATGGTGCTTCTCACATCTTAAACTGAAATTTCCTCTTCTTATTACCATGTCTACTACTTGGAAGTGGAGGTCAGGATGTGAACATTGTAAATGCCTCCAATATGTTCTAAAGAAACTGTTGGGCCATAGCTTTTGGGAAACCATTTTCTAGAATTCTACAGTGTCCCCTCTTTGCTGAACCCAAGCCTGATGGAAAGTTAGAATTGACAGCAATAGTCATTTTCCTTTTTTCTCATAAACAGGTCTCCTTCTGTCAAAGCCAGTCTTGATCATGTTTTTGGAGCAAGAGAAGCAGCTCTGGGATGTGAAGAGAAAGGAGACTGGAGGCTTCCATCCAGGTATGTGGGAATGATTGAGGCAGATGACAGAGGGGAGATCCAAGTCTGAGGGAGGAAGGTAGACCTTAACCAGTGGTTTGATTAGTTCTCTTTGAAGGAATGTCAGTTGGAGACTTGCCCAGTTTTATGTCTCTCTCTTTCCCAGAGGAACGTCTGCTCTCCAATATTATCAAGTTCTTGTGTTCTCTAGGGATTCTCCTTCAGCTTCAGTGATGGTCTGTCACATCCACAGGGAGGGCCAGTAGACTCTCCTTGGAGTGGGAGAGCCTCCATAATCCTCCTCCATTGCTGTGAGGGCCCTGGGGAAGTCATCCTATTTCTGAGGACCTGTACGCTACAGACTTTGTCAATTCTGGTTTTCATCATGGGACAAGTAGATCAGCGTAGTTGTATGCACACTGGGGTTTGGTGGGGAAATTCCTGGAACACTGGAGACAGATTTTTAATGTTTTCTGGCTTTTGCTTTCTAATATTATGGAGGGTTTAATCTTAGTCTTACAAAATTGAGTTTCAGTAACTTCAGATAACAAAGCACCGCCCTAAAATGAGAAAATGTACTGCTTTATTTCCCTTCAAAAGTCCTTTTCCTTTTTCTTTTTCTTTCTTTCTTTTTTTACATATAGAAATTTCTACTCTATGAGTTCCATTCCTCAGTGGTGAAGTAATGTAATGTCTCTATTTGTTTCCTAGAATTCCTACATAACAAATGCTACTGGGGAACTAGCACATTTAGAACTTGAACTTGTAGACTTTAATAAAGTCTCATTTATTACTTTGTTTTTTTAATAATTGCATCATCATTTGATTCTCTCTTGTGTGAACTTCTTGTGACTTCATCATGTGTGTTTTCACTTTTTCATTAGTTCTACATGAGATATATATCTGAATTTTTTACATCAAATGTCCTGATATGACATGGACATGTGTTTATAAGAAGTGAATTAGACAGTTAGTAATATTTCCATATAGTTTGTTTAAAAATTTTATTTCTTGGGGAACCTGGGTGACTCAGTGAGTTAAATCCTCTGCCTTTTGCTCAGATAATGATCCCAAGGTTCTGGGATCGAGCCCCGCATCGGCTCTCTACTCTGCGGGGAGCCTGCTTCCTCTTCTCTCTCCGCCTGCCTCTGCCTACTGATGATCTCTTTATTTATTAAATAAATAAAATCTTAAAAAAAATTATTTCTTTGAGTCACACAGAGAGAGAGAATGAGTGGGGAAAAGGTAAAAGAAGAGGGTGAAGCAGACTTCCTGCTGAGCAGGGAGCTCATTGTGGAGCTGGATCCCATAACCTTGAGCTCATGTCCTGAACTGAAGGAACCTGCTTGACTGATTGAGCCCCCATGTACCCCAGACCTCCATTTTGAAATATCCTTGTGTTCAGTAATGCAATGTTGCTTCATTGGAAACTAATCATGAGCTTTTTCTTCTACTTTCCTCAGAATGTATTAGAATTTAACCCCAAATATTAATTTATTTGTTACAGGAAGAGAATTTTCAGCTCAGTATATTTCAGGACTATATGAGTATAACTCAAAATGAATGGGCTTTATGCTTTTTGCCAGTAAATTATGTGTGTCTTTGTCTTGTGTTTGTATGTCACACATATTTACCATGTGACCCCTACTTTTTCTCTCCTTGCGGAGTGGTCAGTGAATGTTGTACTATGTCTTGATGAGTTGTCATCAAGGTAGAGTTAATTTTGGAGTGCCTGGGTGGCTCAGTAAGTTGAGTGTCTGCCTTGGCTTGGGTCATGATCTCAGGGTCCTGTGATCAAGCCCCGCACCAGGCTCTCTGCTCAGTGGGGAGCCTGCTTTCCCCCTCTCTGCCTGCCTCTCTGCCTACTTGTGATCTCTCTCTGCCTGTGTCAAATAAATAAATAAAAACTTCAAAAAAGAAAGATAGACTTAATTTTACCATGTATTTGTTGGTGAATTTTATTCTCTCTGCATGAGAGAAAGACTTTTAGAATTCATAGTAATTCTGAAGCATTTTATACCTCTGTATCATGTTTCTGTATGAAATTCAAAACATACATTTTATCTTTAATTGTGGCATTAATACCCATGGTAGGCCCTGGTACTTTCTCATTGGCTTTTGTGTGTTCTGTGAGTATTTTCATTGTGGTTTCCTTGGAGATTCCTTAAAACAGCTTAGCTGTAAATTGAACCATTTAAAACTCATAGTGTCAATTCCATAGAAATGGAATTCTTCCTGTCCCCACCCCTGCACCCACTTTGCTACTGATGTCACAGATTCTTTTTGTTGTGTACTATATGACCTACATTGATGATTTTTACACTTTTTTTTTAACAAAACTGTGGGGGCCTGGGTGGCTCAGTGGGTTAAGCCTCTGCGTTCGGCTCAGGTCAGATCTCAAGGTCCTGGGATTGAGCCCTGCCTTGGGTCCTCTGCTCAGCAGGGAGCCTGCTTTCTCCTCTCTCTCTCTTTCTCTTTCTCTCTCTCTTCCTGCCTCTCTGCCTACTTGTGATCTCTGTCTGTCAAATAAATAAATACAGAAATCTTAAAAAAGTACTGTAGCAGAAATAAACTGATTGATATCTCATTACAACACTGCAGGTTTGTGTAATTCTCTACATATTTATGCTCAGCGGAGAGCTCTGTGTTCTCGTGTGGTTTCAGTTTCTCAGTGGAATCCTTTTATTTCATTGAGAGCGTTCCTTTAACGGTTCTTCTAGGACAGATCTACTGGTAAATGTGGAGGGGTCTTTACTTGGGAATGTCTTCATTTCTACATCTGTGGAAAAGTGTTCTACCCAGTAAAGTATTCTTGGTAGTATTTTTTGATCTTTCAGTACCTGAATACATTATACCAGCCCCATTCTTGTTGGGACTGCTGGGAATCCCACTATGTCCTTCTAGGAGCTCTTGCACAAGGTGAAGTACATTTGCCATGCTGTTTCAAAAGTCTCTTTTCATCTGTGGTGTTTGATGGGTTAATTACAATCTGTCACTGGATTCATGTGTTGCCCTTTATCCTATTACAATTTAGCAAGCTTGAATTGTCTCTTGTGTCCACAGAGGTCACACTCCTGTCCTTATGGGGACCCCTTGTTGGAAGCCACGGCATGGTTGGGGTCGTGGATCAAACCAGGCCCTGACTTATGCCTCCTTTAAAGGCTGAAGAGCCAAACAAAAGGCTTAGGTTGATAAAGTCGAGTAGCACTGAGAAAGGGTCTGTGCTATGTGTCATGTGCTCACCTACGTGACTTCCCACATGTTCTCTCTACAGAAGGGAACAATGTGATCAGGGTCATAAATTCTTAGTTGGTCCTTGTTGTTCCTGTACTTCCATAACCCACTCCCTGGTTGATTGTAACTTCTTGTATCAATAGTAGCTAATGGCATTAGCCGTGATTACCTGGCATCACAAGATTTGTTTGTAGTTAATGTAAGACTTGTTATAGGAACTTGTGGTTATCTAGCTAGATACTGATGTATTACTCCTCCTATTGTGGTCTGCCTTATAAATGATTATAAGATGTGGAATAAAATCGGCACTGTTGGACATCCTCCTCAGTGCTCCTCCTGCCCCCATCTCTTTGTCCCTTAATTTCTTTTCACCATCTTCTTACTCTCATGTTCCTGGTCAATTTGTCACACCGGGTACCACAGCCCCTTAATGTGCATATTGGACCACTTGTCCCATGAGTCCCTCAGACTCTGTCCTTTTCCACCTATTTCTTTTGTTGTCCTCTCAGTAGAGAATTTAGAACAGGTGTATTTAAGAGTTCTGATTCATTCTTGTCTTTCAAGTCTGTTGCTGATCCCTTAGTATATTTTTCAATTCAGTAATTGTTCTCATCGGCTCCCAATTTCTGGTTCATGGATATTATACTTTCTGTCTTTTTGGGTTTATATTTTGGTTATGCTTCATTTTCCCAATTATGTTTCATCACCTGTGTGTGTTCTCTTCTTCCTCCATGAGGATCTTTATGATGGTAATTTGAATTCTTCCCTGTGAATTTTTTTTGGGGGGGGGCAATATATGAGTCTTTATTAACTTAGGGCTAGTTTTGGTGATTTATTTTGTTCCTCTAATTGGAGCATATTTTTCTGTTTCTTTTTATGCCTTGTGATCTTTGAGTGGTATTTTGGAATTTAAGAAAATAGCCTGTGGATCCAGAATGACAAACTTGCTTTCTTCAGGAAAACACTAATAATGCAGTTTTGGGTTCTGTCACACATGTCCTGGGCATTTTACCAAGTCTGTGTTACAGTAATTTCCTGGTTTCAGGAAGGGGAGTTACTACTTTAGAATGAGTGATCCCCTCCTCTCCCTTTGCCTTCAGCTCTGTCATCTCTTCCTTATTTGAGCAAAAGCTAGCCTTCTGCCTGAGTAGCCACCACACTGCCTCCAGAGGTGCTCTCATTCTCTGTGTCTTTCTTGTCAGGCAGGTGAAAACCCAGATTATTGAACCTTCAGGTCACTCATTTGTCTCTGCACTGAGGAGAGGAAGGAGTTTTCTCATAGTGTTGCCATGGAAGTTAGGGTGAACAGCCTTGTGGGAAACTGTCCCATTCTTTCCTTGTCTCTTCAATGTCTCTACTTCATTTGTACTTGTGTGGGCATGCTGTGTTCTCCTAACTGGTTTCTGGAGCATTCTAAAAGGTTATTTGGTCCATTATTTTCTCCATTGGGATGCAGAATCCTGGTGGTTCTTATTTCTGTTTCCGTCCTCAGATGGATATTATTTGGAAGAGAAGAGAGACTTGGAAGTGGAAGAAGCCAAGACAGACTCTGTTAGAGTCAGATTTAGTAATGAATAAAGGAAATGTGTGTTGTGTATGTTGTGTCTGTGTGTCCCAACACTAACATGACCACAAGCATAGAGGGTTTCTGAGAGTGACTTCTGTGGGAATAGCTCAGGGTTGACTTGGGACTTAGTTCCTGCAGAGGTTGTCCAAACTTCCCTGGGTCAGAATCACTGGGAGCACTTGTAAATCTTGGGTAGCTGTGCCTAGCCTTGCATTACCATGTCGGTGGCTCTGGGGTGCAGCCCCCCACCTTTCCTTTCTTACCCAGTCTCAGGTGGCTGTCTAGGGACTAGACCTTGAGAACCTACATCTGGGGACACATTCATAGTTGTGTTCTTCAGGGAAGGTAGTAGCCCATGGGTAAGGTAGTGAGATACTCAGTTGTGTCGACTTGGTTCTCCAGGAGAGAATGTGGACTCCTGTGTGTTGGGCCTTTCCTGTATTGTACCTTGGATGTCTGATCTTTTGTGTCTAGTTCCGAGGATTCAACCAGAAAACCACTCAGCCTGTATATTAGTGGTGTGGGCTAGAATGTTCACTTTGAAGTGTCCATTCATGGAAGCTGTTTGTGTGTGGATGGCTGGGTGAACCACTGAGTATCAAAGAGGGAAGAGAACCCAAACACGAGCACCTTCTAGAACGGTATATGTTCTGTGTGCCTCCTGTTCCTGTGTAGGGCACCCAGATTCAAACCCTGACTCTACCAATAGTGAGAGGCTCCCTGTACCTTCCTTTATCTAAATCATTTCTTTCAGTGAAAGGACAGTAGTATTAGCCCTAATCCATGGAATCTCGAACATTGAACATATTAATAGATAATTCATCAGTAACCTGTGGGACATACAGTGTATGCTGTATGCAGAGGAACGTGTCAGACACTAGTGAATATTTTGAATATTGTTTTTAATGATAAAAAGTCACCCACAAGTCATGTTTCATGCTGAATCCTCTCTGTTTGAATGAGAATAGTGCACCTTGTTAAAAATAATAGCCCATGTGCATTTGAAACGTGGAAGTAATCTGATGCCAATTTTCATTGGAATACTGTGGAATTGCTCACTCTTGTATCTGTGCCTTCTCCTTTAGTGAAATGGCAAGAAGGCAAATTTGAGTGGTTCTATTCACCATCATCTGAATGTAGCCAACTGTTTGGCATTCCTTCTAGAGGTATCCCATGGAACTCGGCAGCTTCTGGTGTTAAAACATGTGCGATCATTTTGGATATAAAATTATTCTCTATGAGCACAGAAGGCTAGACATCTGTCCATGGGTATGTGTGGACTCCTGAGTGCCTTCCAAACCTATGCTGGCAACTCTGTGATCAGCCGGGGCCAGAGGTGATGCTGCACATGTGGCAGGACCAAAGGCCATTCTCTGTTGCTTGGCAGGACCAGAGGCTGCACTCTGAGGCTGCTCAGATTAACTGAGGAGGCTCCCTGCTCATGCAAAGCAAGAGGTTATGCTCAGTGCTTGGTCCATGCTGCTGGCTTGGTTTTCTCCCCAGAGGCCTGTTAGAGAGGCTCTGAGGTTGTCTAGGGTCTCTGTTCAGGCTTCCAGTGGGGCAGTATTGGAGGCTAAGATCAGCCATAGGAAGTGACTTAGAACTTGCAAAGCTACCCATAGAACAGAGAATGTTCTAGTTCAAAGCGTTGGCTGGATACTTAAGTCAGTCATAGATGCTGACAAATCTCCTTATCCAGGTAGGTTCATTTCCTCTCTGCAAGTGGGCAGATTCCCGTGGATCTCTAATTCGTTGCCATTAGAAGTTGGAGCACTGTCTGGTCTGGCAGCTCTATGATCTGAGCACTGGTTGCTGTAAGCCCTGCCCACCTTCTCCGTGTCCATAGGGTCCCCAGTGGTCCCGCAGTACAGACGCCCCCCGGGAAGCTGAAGGCAGATGTGGAGAGGCAGAGAGGTGAGCTTTCACTGGGCCACCCAGGAAGTGGTTTGCCATTTGGGGAATGCTGGATGTCCACTCTGGGCTGTCTTTTATCCTGAAGCCATTGTAGTTCCTTCTGGTCCCTGCTAGTGGCGCACTGTGTTGGCCTGGGAAACGCGCGCTGGGATCCACGTGAAATTGCTCCTTACCCTTCTATGGTTGTCCTTCTTGGTCTCTGGGGTCCCCGGATGCTTCAGCCTCACGCTTTTGTATTGAGAATCAAGCACGTGTGTCTCATGTGAACAGTTGCTCATTGAGCGAAGGTGGAACTACTTTGTCACTATCTGGAATGAGGTCCTCCCTCTGTGAGGAACGGTTTTCTCTTCCCTGGGCTAAAAAGAGATGTTTCCCTGTATGCATGTGTTTGTGGGTATGTATTTGTATATATGTGTGTATACATTTGCACATATGCATGTTTGACATCCAAGAGGTACAATGTTTAAATCATGAATTTTTTTTATATTGAACCATAACGTTAACAGAGACTAATGCCTTTCGTGTTAACGATTATTCTGTGAGATGTTTATGTTGCCATGCTGCTTATTTGATTGCTTATCGCTACCTGAATTGTTTCTTTCTTTCCGTCTTTCTTTCTTTCTTTCTTTCTTTCTTTCTTTCTTTCTTTTTTTTTTTAATTTGATAGTCCTTTCTTTTGAGTTATAGATACAGGAAAAATGCCAGTGAAATATATTGAAGCATCATTTAGTGTTACCTGGAACGTTTGTTTCATTAATGTTTAATATTACAGTGGAGATGTTGGGATTTGGATTGACTATGTATTTTAATGTTTTACTTTATACCTTACCTATTGTTTTGTTTTACTACTTCTGTTTTGTGTTTTAGTGTGTTCAGATTAAGAAAATATAAACTTTCTTTCAGTCCTTCTCTGTGACCATTATGCATTCAGTAACGTTGCTTTAGCTAGAAATGAAGGCATACTTTTATTTTCTTAAACATGCTTTTCGAATCTAGTCATGGTAGGACATTACATCATACCTGTGATTTCAGTCTGTCAGTACGTGGACATGGTGATGCTTATGTATTTTTGTACATCTGGTTTTCATGAGTACGTTTTTGTTTTTAAAGTAAAGTCACATGTGCATAAGAGAAGTGAACCACTCAGTGGAATTTCACAAACTGTTCACATCTCTCCAAGCCAGTGAGATCAGAATATAGAGTACTGTCCTGTAACATTCCCTCTGAGCTCCTCAGTAACCCTCCCCCAGACTTGGCACTCTTTTTACCTGTAAGGCAAGAGGTTGCTGTGCTCATTTTGTACTTTACATAAATGGAGTCAGGCAGTGGGGACTCTTGTATTTGGGTTTGTTTCTGTCTATTTGTGAGTTGATGTGTATTCCCATGTATTACTGTGCATCATTCATTAGAATGGACGGGTCCCTGGAAGGCTGGTTGTCGCAATCAGTGACGCATCTGCCTTCAGCTCAGGTCATAATCCCAGCGTGCTGAGATCCAGTCCTGAATGGGTCTCCTTGCTCATCAGGGAGTCTGCTTCTCCCTCTGCCTGCTCTGCCTGCACACCCCTCACTATGTGCTCTCTCTCTGACAAATAAACAAATGAAGTATTCATATACATATATAAAATATATATACATATATATACACACACACACTTAATTTAAATTAACATATAATGTATTATTTGTCCAGGTGTACAGGTCTGTAAATCATCAGGCTTATACATTTCACAGCACTCACCATGGCACATACCCTCCCCAGTGCCCATCACCTAGCCACCCTTGTCCTACCCTCCCACCTCCCCACAACCCTCTGTTTTGTGAGATTATGAGTCTCCTATGCTTTGTCTCCCTCTTCATCCCATCTTGGTTCAGTTTTTCCTTCCCAACCCCCATGACCCTCCACCCTGCCTCTCATGTTCCTTGTATCAGAGAGATCGTATGATAATTGTCCCTCTCTGGTTGACTGACTTAGCTCAGCATAATACCCTCTACTTCCATCCACATCATTGCAAATGGCAAGATTTCATTGCTTTAATGGCTACATAGTATGCCATTATATACATATTCCATATCTTGTTTATCCATTCATCTGATGATGGAATCTAGGTTCTTCCCATAGTTTGGTTACTGTGGACATTGCTGCTAAAGCATTCAGGTGCACGTACCCCTTCGGATCACCACACTTGTATCTTTAGGGTAAATACCCACTAGTGCAATTGTTCAGTAGTAGGGTAGCTCTATTTTCAACTTTTTGAGGAACCTCCATACTGTTTTCCAGAGTGGCTGCACCAGCTTGCATTCCAGCAACAGTGTGGGAAGATTCCCCCTTTCCTGCATCCTCGCCAGCATTAGTCATTTCCTGACTTGTTAATTTTAGCCATTCTGACTGGTGTGAGGTGGTATCTCATTGTGGTTTTGATTTGTATTTCCCTGATTCCAAGTGATGTGTAGCACTTTCTCATGTAAACAAATAAAACCTTAAGAAGGAGAAGGAAAAGGAGAAGAAGAATACATTGCTCCAATTCCATTGTATGAATACCAAGTGATTGCATCATTGTACTATTAATGGGGGGAAAGGGTTCTCAGTGCAGACTGTCATAAATGGTACTGGTATGTAAAATATGTAATTTGTTTTTTACTAGAATGTGCATGCATATCTCCTGGCTGTTTATATGGGACCGGATTGTTGGTAAATAGGTTAGATATGTTCGGCTTTAATAGATGCTACCATGTTCTTTCTCTAACACTTGTGCCCATTTTCACATCTATCAGCAGCGCATGGGGATTCTGGTTTGTCCACATTTTGGTAGGTTATGTGATTTTGATGTTGGGTTCCTGGTTCACACATGATGATACTAAGTCTGGGTTTTATTTGCTTTGTTGCTGGTGTTGTCTTTCTCTGTTATTATAG
This sequence comes from Mustela lutreola, assembly GCF_030435805.1. Lineage (NCBI taxonomy): Eukaryota > Metazoa > Chordata > Mammalia > Carnivora > Mustelidae > Mustela > Mustela lutreola. Next base: position 51,851,412 of record NC_081305.1, read on the forward strand.
AGTTGGACATGAACCATAGGATAATCTCTTCTACAAGGTGTCTAATGAGTTCCTGTGGTCATTTTTTTTTTTTGTTACACTTTTTTCTTCAATCTTTGTAGGGCTGTATATTGTGAGAATGAGTCTTTTGTCCCCCTGTCTCAGTCTACCTCTATTTCTATCTTTTGAGCTTGTGATGCAGAAAAGTTTTGAATTTTATTGTAATCTCATTCTTCATTTCACCCTTCATCTTAGAAATTGTTTCTTCTACCCTACCACAGAGACTGAATCCTTTGTGTTTCTCTATAAACACATCATTTTGTGTAAAATTTAAGTCAGAAATGGATTATAAATTACTGTCCTCTGTGGTTTCCTTAGTGTCTGACGTTCTCTATTTTTTCCCCCAACATGTCTAACAGATTGAAATGTATTCTGGAGAAGTTAAACTATGTTTTCGTCCCATTTCCTTACATAAATCATTTTTTTCTAAAGATTTTATTCTTTGAGAGAGAGAATGAACACAAGTTCAGGGGAGGGCCAGAGACAGAGAGACAAGCAGACTCCCCACTGAGCAGGGAGCCCCAGGCAAGGCTCTATTCCAGGAACCTCCTGCATCAGGATCCAGTTTTTTTTTTTTTTTTTTAAAGATTTTATTTATTTATTTGACAGACAGAGATCACAAGCAGGCAGACAGGCAGGCAGAGAGAGGGAGAGAAGGAAGCAGGCTCCCTGCAGAGCAGAGAGCCCGATGCGGGACTTGATCCCAGGACCCTGAGATCATGACCTGAGCCGAAGGCAGCGGCTCAACCCACTGAGCCACCCAGGTGCCCCCAGGATCCAGTTTTTAGGCAGAAGTTTAATTGACTGAGCCACCCAGGCTTCCCTACACAAGTCATGTCTTGATATAGATTCACACAGGCAAGATCTTAGATGCTGACTTCTTCGTTGACTTACTCTCTATGTATTCTTCCTTTAGTGGTGTTAGCAGCCTCTCAGGACCAGACACCCAATTTCAGTTTGGTGTCATAGATCATGCATGTGCTCAGATGAATGATTATTCCTGTTTTCCCACAGCAGACATGTCTCCAGGAGTTGGGCACTTGCCATGGGCACTTGCCATAAGCTTTGTGTTGCAGACTGTCCCTGCAACCATGGCAACCTGATAGATGTTGTACCACTGTTGGTCTTTACTTCACTGGAGGTAGGATAAGTTCTACAGCTTTTACTGCCAAACAGGGGAACATTGGACATCGTCTGTAATGGAGTCCAACTGACACTGACAGCTTTGGGGTGAAAGATTTATGCCATGACGTTGGATGCACACTTCTTTGTTAGGTTGACAGAGTGGCCAGGGATGTGTCCCTGGTGGCACAGTGTGCATCTTGGGGGTCTTCCAGACCCTCACAAGTGGTCCTATGGCTGATGGTCAGAAGCATCCTAAAGTCAAATCTTCCAGGTACATTGACTTTGTGATCTACACTGCATGTGAATGTATATCTCTGCCAGGTGATCAGCAAAAGATCATGAAGGAAAATATATTGGTTGCTGTTGTGGATATCTGCCCCAAATCATACATTCATATATGTGCCTTCTACAGACTTGTCACTATTCCTTGAAGTCATGTGGTGATGTTGTGATCTGCACAAGCATTTCCTTGATTGATATTTTCGTTGTACTTGTCATTCCACTCATGTTTGTGTATAAAAAAGCTTGGGAATATAATGAATGCATCTGGCTCTTGGGTAGAGGACAAATAAGTTCATTGTACAGGAAAACAGATGTCTCCTTCTATGGCCAAGGATCAGGAAGCTATGCTAGATGTTCCTTGAAGACACTGGCATGTCCTATGCTCAGAGTGTCCAACACAAACCCACAGCATGTGCAGCGTCTCCCTGTATCAGTTGGGGGTGGGTTGTTGAGAAGTGGAATTAGTGTGATGAAGAAGTTTATGGTGTTTGTTATGACATGAGGCATAAGACACTTGGACTTTCACCTGGGAACCTCTTTTCTTCTACCTGTAATGGGAGATTGTTACAGACCAACAGATTAGAGTGTGGAATGTGTGTCATCTTGGAATTTTTATATTTCTTAGGATTATCCATGAACTTTATTCAAAATAAAATAGATATTTATAGATCTGTTTCTTGTTTTTGTTTTGTTTTGTTTTTTTTTTTTTTAAGAATTTATTTATTTATTTGACAGACAGAAATCACAAGTAGGCAGAGAGGCAGGCAGAGAGAGAGGAGGAAGCAGGCTCCCTGCTGAGCAGAGAGCCCAATGCAGGGCTCAATCCCAGGACCCTGAGATCATGACCTGAGCTGGAGGCAGAGGCTTTAACCCACTGAGCCACCCAGGCACCCTCTCAAATAAAATATATAAAAATAAGAAAAAAGTGTGGCTCTTTCTGAGCACAAGTCCCAACCATATGCCACTTCAATGAACTTACTAAGTTGCACCACAAATCATCACAGTTCTTCCTGATCACTGTGCTGAAGGATCCTACAATTTTGTTATCCAAAAACCCAAGCTGGTTGCCATTCCTTTGAAAAGCCAATGCATAGGGCATGAGTTTCGATTGGAATGGAATATCAGCATTATTCAGAAGGTGAGCCACTTGGAAAGAAGAAGGACTTATGTTCAAAATCAATTCCAAGGATTTTGCCAGGTCTTCAGAGTTTTAAAAGAATTTGAGGACAGTGAATCAGTATGAGGGGACCAGGGCAGTCTGACACAGTTCTTGATGGCCTGTGCACTCACAGTGCCTCCTAAGGACCTCACAGAGGTGCCTGGATGTTATGTATGTGTCCCCATGCGTGGTTGTGCCAGAAGGTGGGATTACCAGTCCTTCTTGGAAACAATTTGTATTGTACACACGTACAAAGAAGGGTTTCATCCATCCTTCATGGAAAGGTGCATGCAGAAATTTAGACTATTAAGTTGGCCCAAGAGGCCAAGGCAGGGTTTCAATTTAAGTTAGAAACCTGTCTTCTAGGGGCACCTGGGTGGCTCAGTGGGTTAAGCCTCTGCCTTTGGTTCGGGTCATGATCTCCGGGTCCTGGGATTGAGCCCCACATCAGGCTTGCTGCTCAGCAGGGAGCCTGCTTCTCTCTCTCTGTCTGCCTCTCTGCCTACTTGTGATAACTCTCTCTGTCAAATAAATAAATATAATCTTTTTAAAAAATTTTTAAAGGTTTTATTTATTTATTTGACAGAGATCACAAGTAGTTAGAAAGGCAGGCAGAGAGAGAGAGGGAGAGAGAAGCAGGCTTCCTGCTGAGCTGTGAGCCCGATGTGGCACTTGATCCCAGGACCCTGAGATCATGACCCGAGTCGAAGGCAGCAGCTTAACCCACTGAGCCACCCAGGCACCCATAAATAAAATCTTAAAAAAAGAAAAAAGCCTGTCTTCTAGGTTTGTCCTGTGAAACAAATGGCATTATTCATTCCGCTGTGATGCTGAGTGTATGTATTTATGTATATATATATATATACATATATATATAAAATGCCATTTGTATATACACAAATGGCATTTGAGTATATCTATATATATATACTCAGCATCATAGCCGAAGGAAATAATACATATATATATATAAATTATATATATACACATATATATACATATGTATACATACACATATACATACATACACATATACACATGTATAATATATATGCATATATATGCATGTGTATGTGTATATATAGCATAGGTATATATGTATACTTATGCATATGTATACTTATGCATATATATAATATATACATACATATATACGCATATAATATATATGTATATGTGTATATACTCATCATCACAGCAGAAGGAAATAATGTCATTTAGAATCAATTAGATTGAAGGCCTTTATTAGGAAGAGAGCTGATCATGTGGGAAACAAAGGCAGAAGAAAACTTACTAATATCCTTATATCTACAGTTCATTGACATGTCCTTGAAATAGGCAGAGTGGCATTCCTCCAAGGACTCAACTGCCTTGATGTTAATATGTTGCTAACAGGAAAAGACAATCTTGACCTGAACCCCCCAAGCCCCCTCAGGATTCTGTAAGTCTATTTTAACATATAACATTTCTTTTGGAATTTCCTTCTTCTCTCACCCCCCCTTCCTCCCTATTGGCAATCATCCCCGAAGCAGATGGCCCACCGAGAAGGGGCCGATGACTAAGGTTTTTTAGATGGTAATAAATGACCTTTTCCCAAATACCACTAGCCCCTCAATGTCCTAAAAACCTTGCTTCCAAAATCCCTTATAGACTTTGGCTATCTCAAACTCCCTCCAACTTGAAAGTATATAATAGGTCATGCCTCATGACAGAGTGCAGCTCTTTCTGCCCCCAAGTCCTGTCCCAATGCTTTCATAAAATCACCTTTTGCACCAGAGACATCACATCTCAAGAAATCTTTCCTTGCCATCGGCTTCAAACCCTAATGTTCTTTCCTACATGGATACCAGAGATTCACAGTTTATATCACAGAGAGTTGCCCACCTGTAACAGACACATGAAAAAGTGTTCATCATCATTAGCCATCAGGGAGATTCAAGTCAGAACCACATTGGGATACCACCTTACACCAGTTAGAATGGCCAAAATTAGCAAGACAGGAAACAACATGTGCTGGAGAGGATGTGGAAAAAGGGGAGCCCTCTTACACTGTTGGTGGGAATGCAAGTTGGTGCAGCAAGGTTGGAAAAGAGTGTGGAGATTCCTTGAGAAATTAAAAATAGAGCTACCCTAGGACCCTGCAATTGCACTCCTGGGTATTTACCCCAAAGATACAGATGCAGTGAAAAAAAGGGCCAACTGTACCACAATGTTCATAGTAGCTATGGCCACAGTCACCAGATGTGCAGAGCCAAGATGACCTTCAACACATGAATGCATAAAGAAGGTATGGTCCATATGTACAATGGAGTATTATGCCTCCATAAGAAAGGATGAATACCCAATTTTTTTTATCAACATGGACAGGACTGGAGATTATGTGGAGTGAACTAAGTCAAGCAGAGAGCACCAATTATGTGGTTTCGTTTAATTGTGGAGCATAAGGAAGGACATTAGGAGGAGAACATTAGGAGAAGGAGAGAGAAGTGAGTTAGAGGAAATCGGACAGGGAGATGAAGCATGAGAGACTGTAGTTTATGAGAAACAAACTGAGGGTTATAGAGGGGAGGGGTTGGGGGGTTGGGTGAGCCTGGTGTTGGGTATTAAAGAGGGCATGTATTGCATGGAGCACTGGGTTTGGTGCATAAAGAATGAATCTTGGAATACTGAAAAAAAAATTAATAAAACTCCAAAAAAAAAAAAAAAAGAAAAGAGAAAGAAGAGTTGCCTACCTTGAGGGCAAATATTGTTTGATAAATATTTCATCTTTCCTTTCTCCTCTGAATATAATCCCCTCTTTGGAAATTCTAAATCTACCTCCTCCTTCTTAAATCAGTGACACAGGAGCTTCAATCACCTGTCTTTGTGCCTCAGGCCAATCCCCAGGCCAATCAGGGGAACCAAGGCTGGTGCTGGGAACAGCAGGTGCTGTCTTTCTCGTTCCCATAATTAAGAACATCATTATTTTCTCTACTGAAAATATCTTACATCATTTTAAGTCTTAGACCAGCTGAAGAATTGAGAACAGCGCAGGAAAAACAAACTTTCCTCTCCTCACATTCATTCTGTTGTGTGAACTGACCTCCATGCTTCAGACCTGGAACAGAACGTGCAGACAGAGCTGGGGATCAAGGGCAGCCAGAGCTTCATTGCTTTGCCAGCCAAGGAGGCTTCAGCAGGTCGGGGCCATAAAACCTGCAGTCTACCAAAACTCTGATGGTGGAGAAGGTAGGGCTCGAACTCTGTTCCCAGCACCAGCCTTGGTTCCCCTGATTGGCCTGGTCACCATCCCAGTTCCTTCCCAGCAGGGTCACCTGTGGAGTTTCAGGAAGGATCTCCTCTGCGGGCCTACCCCTCAGATTCTGTCAGTTGGTTTGGGTGAAAACAACACTGTTGTGTTAATTAAGGGCTCCAGGAGGTTCTCAGTGAGGCCAAGGGGGAGCCCGAGGGCTTTTGGTGGTTTTCTGAGAGTGTATTTGCTGCTTTGGCCCTGGAGAGGTGACAGGGTCTCTGCTCCGTGAGTCTGGGAATGTCGGGTCCATGCAGCCCGCTGTTCCAATGCTGATTCTGACGTTGTGAGTGGTGATGGGAGGGGACCCCTCCCTCCCCACAAAGCAGGTGAGGAAAATGCAGGGATGGGTGTCCTCATGGGAGCTCACAGTTTCTGAGCTGCTCCTGACATAAAGGACTGGGAAGTTGGGCCTTTTCTGCATCTCCAAGTCTGCCCGCGAGCGAGCGGTGTGAGGAGAAGGAGCTCTTGCTGGATTTCAGGGTATTTTCTCCTGATGCAGCTGTGATTTCCCCCACAGATCCCTCATGAGGACAAAATCTAGAGGTGGAGGCGAAGGCAAAAATAGCCGGTTCTCAGGTGAGCCTGGTGTCCCCGCGGAGACGTGTCCTCTGTTTCTCTGCAGACCATCGTGTTTAGAAGCTTCAGATGTGGATGCCTCAAATATGGGTGCTTCTCGATTCTGTGTTCACCTATTTATAAGATGTGGTCAGAAGTGATACTCATGGTTAGGTTTTTTGAATGCTTCTCTATGTCCTGGAGCCTACTGTCCTGTGTCCCCAACCTGGCTTTGATAGTGCATCAGCCATTGTCACTTTGACTTAAAGCCCCACGAGGAGTGTCAGTATTCTGTTGGTGGCAGATTTAAAGGGGAAGGTGTTCAGTCCGAGATTCCTGTGGCAGATGAGTTCTGGTCCTGGGATATCAGGGAGGGAAATAATTTCTCATTCGGGTTCCTCTGTATTCTCGATCAGCTGTATGCAGCTGGGGAGTAAGGAAATGCAGACATAAACTCGATGAGTAGGAGTCCAGAAAAACTTGGAAACTTCTCACTCTAAGAAAGGGGGTGTGAGTGTCTTCATCTTTAGAACGTGAAAGAGATATTTTTTTTTAAATTTTTTTTTAAAGATTTTGTTTATTTATTTGACATATAGAGATCACAAGTAGGTAAAGAGACTGGCAGAGAGAGAGGAGGAAGCAGGCTCCCCGCTGTGCAGAGAGCCCGATGTGGGGCTCAATCTCAGGACCCTGGGATCATGACCCCAGCTGAAGACAGAGGCTTTAACCCACTGAGCCACCCAGGTGCCCCTGAAAGAGATATTCTACTTAAAGTCCACTAGAGGAGGGTGCCTGAGGGCTCAGTCAACTAAGGTTGGACTGTTGATTGCCGCTCAGGTTGGGATCCCAGGGTCCTGAACTGGTATCCCCATTTCTGTCTCTGTGCCCAGAGGGGTGTCCGCTTAAAGATTTCTGCTTCTCCTGCCTTTCCTCATCTCTTCTAAAATATAAATCAATCTTGGGGATCGAGGGTGGTTAAGTTGGTTAAGAGTCTGCTTTCTGACTTCAGCTCAGGTCATGATCTTGGGGACCTGAGATCCAGCCCCACATTAGGCTCCCAGGTGGGCAGGGATCCTGCTCCCCCCCCCCTCTGATTTTCTGCCTGTTTGTGGTCTCTCTCTCACTCTCTGAAATAAATACAATATTTTTTTCAAAATTTTACTTATTGTGGCACTTGGGTGGCTCAGTGGATTAAGCCTCTGCCTCCACCTTCGGTCATAATCTCAGGGTCCTGGGATACAGCCCCACATCAGGCTCACAGATGGGCAGGGATCCTGCTTCTTCCTCTCCTTCTCCGGTTCTGCCTGTTTGTGCTATCTCACTTGCTTTCTTTGAAATAAATACAGTCTTTGTAAAAAAAAAAAACTTTCTTTATTTGTAAGAAAAAGAGAGCACAAGTAGGGTGTGTTATGGGCAGAGGCAGAAGGCTCCCCACTGAGCAAAGACACTCTCCCACTGCCCCAGTGTAGGAGGTATTCCCAGGACCTTGTGTCTTGGCCTGAGCAGAAGGCTGATGCCCACTGACTGAGCCACCCAGGTGCCCCTATTAATATAATCTTTTTTTTAATAAAGATTTTATTTATTTATTTGACAGACGGAGATTGCAAGTAGGCAGAGAAGCAAGCAGAGAGAGTGGAGGAAGAAGGCTCCCTGCTGAGCAGAGATCCCCTTGCAGGGCTGGATTTCAGGACTCTGGGATCATGACCTGAGCAGAAGGTAGAGGCTTTAACCCACTGAGCCGTCCAGGCGCCCCTATAAATATAATCTTTAAAGAAGATGAAAATAAAAATAAATCTTAAAAATTCAAAGAAAGAAAGGAGTAAACTAGTTATTTCTAGCACAGGGATGCTGTGTTGTCTCAGTGTAGTGTCTCTCTCAGTCACTTGGGGCCCCAGACTAGTGTCCACGATTAGCTGGAAGTCCATCTAGAAGCACTGCCGGAATCCCCTGTGGTGGAAGTTTCCTGAAGACCTAAAAGATCAGCAGACAGTGGGGCACAGAAGAGCTTGTCTGCAAGGGGCAGTGTGTGGGGGTTGCTTTTCAGGAGAAGGAAGGTGAGGAGTTCCGGGGAACCTGTGGGACTTGCTCCTTTCTGCTCATTGTACCTGGTTGTCAGAAGCCCATTGGTTCCTTAGGGTCTTGGTAGTTTTGAGGTGGGTCCCCTGCTGGGCCTGTCTGGACTCAGCCAAGGGGACACTGGGGCCCTTCCTCCACTCCTTTGCTCAAGCCTCCTTGCCTAAAAGCAGCCTCTACAGATTGTATAGTGATTCAATTGTTTAGGTATATATCTACTGTATTTCCAAAATAAGATTTATATTCTGAAATCCTGTTTTCAGTCCATTGAAAACACCAGTGATGATGTGTCCTTTGATGTGCATTAGACGCTGATAACATTTGTTTCCATTGAGCTGATGTGAACTTCTTTTATTGGCTTGGTGCTGTCTGCCAGATCCTCCCCTAAAATATTCCTATTTTCCCTCCTGTCATTTGTAAGGAACATGGGATACTGAGGAATATTCAGGAACTGTTGCATTTCAGGGTAAACTATTTCTTCTGTATTTCTCTTGTTATAGATTCATTCTTTTTTCTTCCTTCCTTTCTTCTTTTAAATGTTTTCTCAGCTGAGAGAGAATGCTTGAGAGTGATGAAAGGGAAAGAGGGAGAAGCAGATTCCCACTGAGTGGGGAGTTCAACTCAGCGCTCTATCCCAGGAGTTTGAGATCATGACCTGAGCTGAAGGCAGACCCTTAACCAGCTGAACTATCTGGGTGCCCCTTGCTTGTAGTTTCTGAAGAGAACAAAATCAGAAGAGGTGTGGATAAAATGAATTGTCCTTCAACTTCCAGTCTGTTGATAAATACCAGAGAAAGGCAGAGTAGGACAGAGTAGCAGAAGTTTCATCAGATAAACTAACCTTTTATCTTTTGTTTAAACTGCTTTGATATCAGGGTACTGCTAACCTCACAGAATGGTTTTGAGTGTATTTCTCTATTTCAGAATTAGAAGATTTTCTTTATTGCTACAATTTTGATAAGGACTGTCATGAATGGTTTTTGTAAATGTTAGTTTCTTTTTCTTGTCCTGAGCCATGGCTCACCATCTAACACCAGGGGTTCTACCTACTGATCGCTAATTGAACAAAGTCACTACAAATATAATGAGAAGCCACAGCTACACAATTCTCAAGGACTATTGATCAAATTTTACACTGTATGTTTCTCCTGTTGTTTTGTGAGCATAGAGAACACAAGGAGAGTTTTAGGGTTTTGATCTGCACAGAATGCGATGTGTCATATTAAGCTAAAGATAGATTTTGAAGTCCCAGAACTAAGTAGGAAGAAGCATGTGTACATACATACATGTGTGTACCTATATCTTCAGAAGGAAAAGGAACCTTGGTTCAAGCCAGGTCATTTCCAAGTTTGAAAACTGATGATTTCCTAGTAAGTAAAGAGATTCTAGATTCATAATAAAAATAGTTTTCTCTGTATTGTATTGAAGTTCTGCTTTCTACATCTGGTGTATCTTAGTTTGAGACTCTTTTCATGTGAATCGTCTCTTACATAACTGGGTTTTACTCCTACAGGATCTATTCTGTTTTCCTTATTCCTGTATTCACCTGTTGCTTATCTACCTTGATAGAGATTTTAACACGAGTTTCCATGGAATGACATAGTATTCAAAATTTAATTTAAATGTGAGAGTAGGGGCGCCTGGGTGGCTCAGTGGGTTAAAGCCTCTGCCTTCAGCTCAGGTGATGATCCCAGGGTCCTGGGATCGAGCCCCTCATTGTACTCTCTCCTCTGCAGTGAGCCTGCTTCCTTCTCTCGCTCTCTCTGCCTGTCTCTCTGCCTACTTGTGGTCTCATCTGTCAAATAAATAAATAAAATCTTAAAAAAAAATAAATGTGAGTGTAATTCTCCAGGGGGCATTATAAATTCCTTTAGTTAAATTGAGACATCACTTCTTCCTTTGCGATTGGAGCAGTAAGAATTCCTTAGTTGTTATTCTTTTCCCTTCTAGGAAGTGATGTCATCCATGTTGGTCACTTCAGTGTCAGCACTTATTAGGGAAAAACTTGGAAACTTCATAATTTATTTTTAACATTTATTTGAAGGAAACAAATATGGAACAGGGCTTGGTGCTGACTAGTTGTTCTAACTTAAACAGTACACAGTGTTCTGTAAGGAGTGATGGAGCAGCATTGGTATCCCAGGAATATAACTCAACATAGGTCTCCTCCTGGATAGATGGGTGACCTTGCAAGTATGATGACCTGTGGTTGGCAGGGCGCCCTCACTTCTACTCAGCCCAGGGGTGAATCTATCCTGTGCTCTGATCCTTGTGCAAGGCACTGAATCATTGAGAAGTCAGTCACCAGTTACCAGCAGTGACAATTTCTGCTTCAAACAGCCTTCCCAACATTTGGGGTAGCTGTCCCTATGTTGTTTCAGAGCCCACGCTATCCCTACACCCCTCTTGACCTGACTAAAAAGAGGATTTGAATGAGTTGTAGAGACCGGTACCATTCAAATTGGGTAGCATGGTATGCTCATATTGAACATGGGATCAGTTGAAGGATAATACATTTTTCAGTAGCTGTTCTTCTGTGGTCAGCAATACCATGAAAGCCTGTTGTGTACATGCAGAAAAGAAGGTGGATATTTGGATATGTACATATCCAGTGAGTTGGTAGATGCTCAGGTCTTCTGAAATAGCCCAGACAACCTCAAGTATAATCTAATTTTTACATGCCGTCTTTCTGGGATTGTCTGCCCCAGCCATGTGCTTATACTTGAATTATCCTGGCCCCAGGATAACTGCCCAGCACCAGAGACCAATCCATGTTTCTTTTTTTTTTTAAATATTTTATTTATTTATTTGACAGACAGAGATCACAAGTAGGCAGAGAGGCAGACAGAGAGAGAGGAGGAAGCAGTCTCCCCACTGAGCAGAGAGCCCGATGCGGGGCTCGATCCCAGGACCCTGGGATCATGACCTGAGCCGAAGGCAGAGGCTTTAACCCACTGAGCCACCCAGGCACCCCGCAATCCATGTATATTGCAGCAAAGGAGACAGTGTAAATCTCATGGGACATAGTGGATTTGATTTGAACTGTTTCTGTTCCCATTCAGGGAAAGCCTTCCTCCCCAAGGCAGCACTCTCTCTACACCATTGACCAGAACTGTCACAGGGGCCAGTCTATGCTGAAACACATTAACTGTAGCAGAGGTGGATGTGGAAGATGTTTTTGAATGTCTCTTCTTTGAATTCTTTCACAGTGTGTGGCACAAAGGCAATGACACTTTGCCCTGAAACTAACTAGCTGTTTCAAGGAAGCCCTTAAATTGAGAGTGTCCTTAAAGTTAGTGCATGCCGATTTTCTGCTTCCTGCATTGGTGTGCTGACGAAGAGCTGCTTAAGTCTGCAATTGTTTATGATCTTCCAATAAAAATAGTCAAATACAGATTTATCATTAGAGTACTATATTCAGTTCTATATAATCCATAACATATGTTAATGTTTTTCATGCATTTCTTAACTTTAAAAAGTATATACATAAGTTCCAGATTAGTTTAAAATAAAGAAAGCATACCTTCATTTATATTACAGAAAGCTCAGGTGAGAGAAAGGGGAGGGGCAGAAGGTGAGGGAGAGAGAATCACAAAGTGACTCCCTAGTGAGCTTGAGGCCTAACACAGGGCTCCATCTCAGGACCCTGAGATTGAGATCATGACCTGATCTGAAATGAAAAGTTGGAAGTTTAACCCACTAAGCACCCAGGAGCCCCAGTTTGTTTGTTTGTTTGTTTGTTTGTTTAAATCATTTACTTTAGATCACACTAGTGAATAGAGTGAAGACACAGAGAGAGAGAATCCTGAAGCAGACTTGCTGATGACGTGATCGAACCCAGGACCCTGACATCATGAACTGAGCTGTAATGAAGAGTGGCTACTTAACCAACTGAGCCACCCCAGAACCCTTGTTCCCATTCACCTAAATTTGGATTGCTTTCATTCAGGAACGTGAACTAAGGTGTATCTGGGGTGATCTCAGCTCAGTGCTTGGTCAGTGCTGATGGCTTGGTTTTCTCCCCAGAAGCCTGTGAGAGAAGCTCTGAGGTTGTCTAGGGTCTCTGTTCAGGCTTCTAATAGCGCAGGAATGGAGGCTAGCATCAGCCATGGGAAATGACTAAGAACATGCATAGCTACCCAGACAGAGAACAGAGAATGTTCTAGTTCAAAGCATTGGCTGGACACCCAAGTCAGTCACAGATGCTGACAGGTCTCCTTAGCCAGGTTGGTTCATCTACACAGGAGAATAGGCAATCAGTGGACATTGTGTGTAATGGAGTCCCACCCACACTGACAGCTTTTGGGTAAAAGATTTCTACCATGACATTGGATGAATGCTACTTTGTTAGGTTCACAGAGTAACCAGGAATGTGTCTTTGGTGCTACAGTGTGCATCTTGTGTATCTTCCAGACCTTTGCAATTGACCCTATGGCCAATGGTTGGCAGATCTTAAAGTCAAACCTTCCAGGTACATTGACTTTGGGATCTACCCTGCATGTGACTGTACAGCAGTGCCAGGTGAGCAGCAAGAGATCATAATGGAAAATGTATCTGTACTGTAGTGGATATCTGAGACAAATCATACATGTGCCTTATACAGTATTGTCACTCTTCCTTGAAGTCATGTGGTGACCTCGTGATCTGTGTGAACTCATATTTGCATATAAGAAGGCTTGGTAGTATAGTGATAGCATCTTGATTTTGGGTCAAGGACAGATGAGTTTATTGTACAGGAAAACAGATGGTCTGTTGTCATGGCCAAGGATCGGGCATATATGCTAGATGTTCCCTGATGATACTGGGGTTTCCTATGCTCAGAGTCTCCAACACAAACCCACCCCATGTGCAGTGCGTCCCTGTATGAGTTGGGGGTGGGCGGCTGGCCAGTGGAATTAGTGTGATAAAGAGGTTTATGATGTTTGCTGTATCATGAGCTATAAGACACTTAGACTTTGACCTGGGCACCTCTTGTCTTCTGCCAGTATTGGAACACTGTTATAGACCAACAGGTTATAGTATAGGATGTGTGTCATCTTGGAATTTTTACATTTATTGAGACTATTGGTGGACTTCATTCAAAACAAAATAGACATTCATAGGTCTGTTTCTTGCTTGTTCATTTAAGTTGTTGTTTTGATTGTACACATAAGTGAATACATACAGTATTTGTATGTCACTTAGTTCACATTGCATAACACCTTCTGGGTCAAACTACATACCACAAATGACAAGATACAAAGAGAAAAGCCAGAAGAGATACAAATATAATGTATAGCCTGAATGTTATCAGTGTGGAATGGAGAAGGATGATGGGCAACCTGAGGAAGTGGGAATGGGAAGTACAGGCTTCCGTGGGGCGAAAAGAATACAGGGAAGTCCTCCAGTGGTTTTCCCATAGCATTTTATGGTGCCAGATATTAGCTACTATTGGTGAGTATAGTAGCACCTATAGAGTTTTTGAGTCCACATGTTGTACACCTAATGTAATGGGACATTGTAGAGTATATATTAATAGAAATGAAATCAAAGCGGATACCAAGAAGCATATACATACATAGATTAGTGTCTTACGAAGTTGCAGGTAAAGAAAACTAACCCTACTCTTCGAAAGAAGCTAATCCTAAGTACTCATAGTAGGACAAAGTCATAGGAAAGTAAACCGATCTGTATCACAGTGGAGATAAACTTCCATAATGTAGAAGGGAAGGGACAGGGAAAGAGAAGCATGTGCCCAGCAGAGCAAAGAAGGGAATTGGAAGACCAAGAAGATCCTGTGGTTCTCACAGGCAGCCCAGGAGGAGCAGCCCAGGCTGTCCATTGAAGAACAGTCATTTCTGTGAGAGCTCCTTAATTCCATTTCCTTTAACTTGGTCTATCTTATTTCAACACTGAGGGCTGTTAGGAAGGCTTTTCTTTGGAAGTGGATTCTTTGGGGAAGACCACAAAGTGCAGCCATGTTGTATAACTGGCAAAGTCAGTTTTCATTTTAGGCAAAGTCTGTTTTCAGAACTAAGCCTATGTTCTAAGAGGTGATCCTGTAGCCTGAATCCATGTAGGGTTGGCTTGAATGAAGAGTGAAGGGAAGAGAAGGACTCCATACTCACCTGGATGCTCTGCCCCCTTTTTAGAAACCTTTGAAACTATCGTGATTCAGTCTGAATCTTTGGTTCATGGTTAGGAAATCAATCTTAATATCTTGTCCAATTTTAGGAATTCCCTGCTTTGTTTTGTTTTTGTTTGTTTGTTTTTTTCATAAATTTCCTTATTTGGGGGCACTGGGTAGCTCAGTGGGTTAAAGACTCTGCCTTTAGCTCAGGTCACGATCCTGAGATCGAGCCCGGCATCGGGCTCTGTGCTCATTGGGGAACCTGCTTCTCCCTTTCTCTCTGCCTGCCTCTCTGCCTACTTGTGATCTCTGTCAAGTAAATAAATTAAATCTTAAAAAAAAAAACAAATTTCCCTAATTATTATTATGTAATGGTTTATGGAGTTAAAGCATTGCCAGTTTTGTTTTATTGATTGAAAGGGGCATTACTTTCTGTGTTCCATTAAAGTTAACCTTTTACTTTATTTACTTAAGACTTTTCTTTATTTCATTCCTCTACTAAATTTCATCCTAGTCTCTTGCTTTTTTAGTTCCTTGGTGGAAATTAAGTTATTTATTCCAAGATTTTTCTTAGCTCCGTATTGTATAACATGAACAACTTGGGAAATGGGAAGTATAGTAGGGAAATACTGGCAGAAATAAACAATACAAACAATGACCGAAAGCAGTAAAAAAATTAAAATGATGACTTTAAGGCATTTCTGTAATCATGTCAGGTGTGAACAAGGAGTTTTACTGTTTCTTTTTCAGTTTAGATTCCTTTACTCTATTTTTCGTTGCATAATTGTTCTAACTAGAATGTTTAGTACTCTACTCAAAGGCAGTGGTGGGGTCACTTCATTGCCTGCTGATGATAGAGGAGAATGTTGCAGACGGTTCCTACTGAATAGGTTTCATCTTTTCATACATCTGTGGCATTCATTAGGTAGGGGTTTCCTTCTCTCTCTACTTTGAGTGCTTTTAACATGACACGTTGTCCAGTATGCCCATATTTGTATTCTGTCTCCCTTAACGTGATCATGTCATTTTTGCCCTTCGTTCTGTTAATGTGGAGTCTCGAATTTATGGTTTTATGTATGTTGGAGAGCCCTTAATTCCAGGTCCATTTCCCACTGGATCATCTTGTAAAAAGGGAAAATGTGTGTTTGATTCAGTTTACTCTCTTTTATTGGGCACTTTGAGTAAATTTGCTCACAAGTAGAGTTTTTCAAACTTCGTTATTCGTAGTGTCTTTGGCTGGCTTGCATGGGCTGAGAATGCTTGTGCCACAGAGAGAGTGTTCTGCTAGTTTCTCTGATATTCATGACTTGGAAATGTTTGAGGATATTTGCAGTCCTTTCTCCTTCAGTGTCTGTTTGAATATCCAGTGAATTCATCTGGGACAAAATTTTTGTTTCTTGGATTATTTTCATCTATTCCTCTTTCATTTGGCTTCCCAGTTGTAGATCCGTTGAAATGTTTTCTATTTTCCTGAGTGATCCAGTCTAAATTTGTTATACCTTTTCTGAATATTCGTACTTGTCTTTTAGTATGAATTTGTGGGCACTGATTATCCACTGTTGCCTCTTATAATTACTTTTATTCCTACAGTCAGTTATAGTGTGTCTGCTTTCACTTATTCACTTATCATTGTAGTCAGTCTTTTTTTCTGTTATTCTTCATTGAGTTAATCAGCTGCCAGTGTTGATCTTTTCTGCCAAACAACTCTTCCTGTGCTTGATATATTCCCATTTTTACTCCATTTGATTCAGTTCAGTTATCTGTTTTCATATCCTCCGTTCTTCTGCTAATTTTGAGTTCATATTATCCTTTTTCTAATTATTAGAGATACATGAAAGTGATTTCTGCTACACCATGACCATATCACAGAATTATCTATTAGGATATATGGTCAATACGTTGTGTGCCATGTTATGTATCTATGGAGAAATGAGGTCCTGATGACTCCTTGTCAGCCATCTTTGAAACAGACATTGTCTGTTTGAAACAGATATTGTCTGTTTCACTTGATGTTTCTGTATTAGTAGTCTTCAGTATATTCTTCTGATTGTAGTAAATGCAATGGTTTTACTTTTATTTGGTATCTTTCAGCTGTATCTTCACATGACACCCAGAGTTTCCTGTTAAAGCAGAGCATAGAAGGTTTTATCCAGAATGGATCAATGCCCAGATACAAACATAGTGCTGTTGAGATTTTATACTTACACAGAGACTGGACAGTGATGGGGAGAGTGAAGGGTGTCAAAGAAATCCTGGGTGATACACCCAAACCAAGGCAATTGCCCTTAATGAGAATGTCACTGCCCCAACTGGTAAAGTATATAAACCGCTGTGGAAAACCTCCTTTTTTAAGTCAACTGTTTCTGCAGAGTAGTGTGTTTCTGTCAGCAAAAGGTCCAGTCAGATATTCAAACATAGCTATTCATGGACAGACCATTTGGCATATCTGGAAGGTAACCTAGTCTATGCTGAAGATAATGATTTGAGCCATTTGAAAAATAGGACTGGCCTGACCTTAAATCAGAGATTTAGAAATGAAGAATGAAGTGCTCAGTGGGATCCATATGAAAGGCGCTTCACTGAGGAGTCAACCCTCCAGAATGACCATAGGCTTTTCACTGGAGACAGAATTATTCAATGCACTGCATCTAAGAAAACATTGAACCAGGGCTCCAGTGTTCATCGAAGTGTCAAGGCTTGGTTTACAGGGAACCATTATGAATGTGATAAATGTGGGGAAGGCTTTCATCCAAGCTGTAACCTCAGTGTCCATAATGGTCACCACTTGGGAGACAGTCCTCATAAACATAATAAATGTGGGAAAGCTCATAACCAGTCCTCTAGTGTTGGTGATCATCAGAGAATTCACGAGGGAAAAAATGCATTCAGTTCTAATAAACTGGGGACCATGTTTAGTCAGTCATCAAGCCTAAACATCAATGAGATAATCCCTTGGGGAAAGGAAACTTACATTTTTAAGGAATGTGGTAAATGCTTTGACTGCCACTCAACACAATCACAACATCAGCAAATTCATACTGGAGAAAAATATACAAATGTGAAGAGGGTGGTCAAACCTTTAATGACTGTTTATCAAAAAATGAACATTCGCAGATCTATTCTGGAGAGAAACCCTATAAATATCAAGAATGTGGCAAGACTTTTAACAATCACTCAGGTCTTAATAGACATCACAGAATTCATAATAGAGAGAAACCTTACCAATGTCATGAATGTGGCAAGAGCTTTAACAAGCACCCAGCCCTTATTCAACATCACATAATTCATAGTGGAGAGAAACCTTACCAATGTCAAGAATGTGGAAAAGCCTTTTGTGACAGGTCAACCCTTACTCAACATCACAGAACTCATACTGGAGAGAAACCTTACCGATGTCAAGAATGTGGCAAGGCCTTTACCTGGAAGTCAAGTTGTTCTCGGCACCACAAAATTCATAGTGGAGAGAAACCTTACCAATGTGAAGAATGTGGCAAGGCCTTTTGTGACAGGTCAGCCCTTACTCAACATCACAGAACTCATACTGGAGAGAAACCTTACCAATGTCAGGAATGTGGCAAAGCCTTTAACCACAGCTCAGTCTTTGCTAAACATTACAGAATTCATACTGGAGAGAAACCTTACCAATGTCAAGAATGTAGCAAGGCCTTTATACACAGCTCAAACCTTACTCAACATCACAGAATTCATACTGGAAAGAAACCTTACCAACGTCAAGAATGTTGTTAGGCGGGGCACCTCGGTGGCTCAGTTGGTTAAGCCTCTGCCTTCGGCTCTGGTCATGATCTCAGGGTTCTGGGATCGAGCCCCACATCAGGCTCTCTGCTCAGCAGGGAGCCTGCTTCCTCCTCTCTCTCTGCCTGCCTCTCCTCCTACTTGTGATCTCTCTTTCTCTCTCTCTGTCTGTCAAATAAATAAATAAAATCCTTAAAAAAAAAATGTGAGGTCTTTACAGGCACTCGGTCCTCACTAAACATCATAATATCCATATGGGATAGATGGTTTACCAGTGTACAGGATGTTTCAGTGGGGCACCTGGGTAGCTCAGGTGGTTTTGCAGCTTAGGTCATGATCACAGGGTCCCAAGATTGAGCTCTGCTTCGAGCTCCCTGCTAACTCTTCCCTACAATGCCATACAATTGAACATACACATGCCTCTCCCCCTGCCTGACCCTCCTCTCTACTTGTGCTCTCTCTCTATCTCTCTGTCAAATAAATAAATAAAATCTTTAAGAAGGAAAGAAAAAAAGAGTGTGAGAAAAATTGGTTAAAGAGTGTTCACTGATTCATGCCTATGAGAGAATTCATATTAGACAGTAACCTCAAAAATACAACCAGTGTGGCATGCCTTTGTCCAGCAGGCATGCCTTCTAAACTGATAATTCATATTGGAAAGACAACAGATGAAAAATGTGGCCAAATGGCTCGCAGGCACACAATGCTTCCTGCACATCACGGAATTATACTGCAGAGAAAGTTATGGATGTAATGAATGTGAGAGAGTGCCTAAGGACTGCTCCCTCCTTACTCCGTATGAGAGATTTTAAATAGGAGAGTAAGTGTACAAATGCTAAGAATGTGTCTGACCTCTCAGTGGGACTCCCAACTTTCTTCACATCGTTGTTTTCATACAGGAGTGAAAGTGTGAAATGTAAAGAATGTGGCCAAGCCTGTAACTGGAATTCAGTGCTTACTCAATATCTCAAAATGCATAGTAGATTCAAACCCTTGGAACATCGTGAATGTGGAAAGATTTTCATTTTAGTATACATTGGAGCACACACCAGAGAGTGCATTAAGGAAAGTCAATCGAAAGTTAGCAATGTTTAGAAAACTATTGAATTGAACATCAGATGCCATGAATGTTACAGAAATCAAGCCAATGGAATACATTATTCACCCTACTCAGACATTACTTTGCATGAAAATAGTGATTATAAGGAGAAATCAAACTTGAACACTTAGAAAATGTATATGGTAGTCTGTTGAACAGATTTAGGGGATGGACTTTTTCATATATATAAGGATTTCAGTCTTTTTAAATGTTTACATTAACCTTATTTGAGATTTGTGACTAACAGTATTAATGTGTTTCCTCTGAAATCACTACAGAAAATTCCTCTGTTCCTCGTGGGTGTGTAAGAACACAGGGCTGATTGTTACTATGTCAAAGATATTAGATGTCCTGCTCCATTAAGTGGGACTCATTTGTACCTAATTTTCCATGGAAGAGGACTGTATGATTTACAACATATGAAGTACAGCTCAGTGGAGATGGTGCTTACAGTTATAACACTGATGTAAGATTCCATGGGATAGGTGTTTGGAGCACACACTTCTGCATGTATTGAAACTAAGGAACTTCTTCAATAGTAGATGTAGGAGGTTTTCCTTATTGTTCTTTAAGGAAAAAGAGGTAGCCATGCAGTGAACTCTGAATGTATCTTCCTAAGTGCAGTTGTTAGAGAGTATGACTTGATGTGGTTAAATGAGAAAATGCTGACAGGTATTGTTGGACTGCAGGAGGGTAGCTAACTCTTCCCTACAATGCCATACAATTGAACATTCACATTTCTAAGCAATGTACCTCAATCCTGAAATTTTTGGAAATAGGTACTCCCACATCCTTATGGCAACACTTGAACACTTTTGCACATGTGTGTTCTGTATTTCAAATGGAGACAATAGAGTGGATTTGATACGCATTACTCAGTGTATGTATGATATTAATGTATTTTCATTAATAAAACTGGTGTTTTTTCTTTAAAATATTTTATTTGTTTTGTTGACAGAAAGTGATCACAAGTAGGCAGAGAGCTAGGCAGAGTGAGAGAGGAGGCAGCAGGCTCCCGGTGGAACAGAGAGCTCAATGGGGGGCTGGATCTCAAGACCCTGGGATCATCAGCCAAAGGCAGAAGCTTTAGCCCACTAAGCCACTGAGGTCCCCCAATAAAACACTGTTTTTTAACATACGGATATGGGTATGTCATGAATGATGTGTTATTCTACGTGTAGTGTTCATTTATTTCATTGCGGGTTGTTGGAGCTGATGGAATCCATCACCTGTTTGGTACTGGAGTAAAACAATATACCTAGGACACCATTTTCCCAGTGCTCTGAAGGTTTAAGGGGTATGTGATTATATTTCCCCAGTCTATGCTATGATTTTCTCCTCTTTGTGAATAGGATGATATTACTGTATGTGTATTACCAAGCTTTGTGACATAGAGGTATTGTTGGAGTTTTAGCTCATGTACTCCATGATACTGCTATTTGGCATTGGTTTTGTCTAGCCAGTAGTGTTGTCGGGGCCTTGTACTGACAGGAGCTCTTCCATTAGTGCATTCCCCAGTCAGCACGCTGTAGGGTGACAAGTTAATGGAACGTTTTATACGATATCTGTACTCTGTCCTAGTGAGCCGCCATCACTCCTTTTTTCCAATGCCTTCCTTCCCATGTCCCATAGAGAAGACTCCCCCTCCACCAGAGCTTCCCTAAATCTGTTTTAGTCAGAATGGCATATTCTGGACATAGACTTGGGACTCTATAGTATTGTCCCATGGCCCCAAATGAAAGTGTTTGCCCCACGTCCTGCATTGAGGGTGGTTTTCATGTGTCCGTGAGGTACACATGCACATATGGCCATCCTATGTGTGTCATAGATACCCCATAAGAAAGAGAAATATTTCCCAACTAGAGTGATGTAGTAGCCTAGGGAAGAGACAAAAAAATATTTAAGATGAGGACTTAGCATGTAGGGTAGGACAACTGTGCTGAGCTTCCTAAGTGACTTCCTAGATGTAGAAAAATAACTTGTACTTGTTTTATGACCTACTTATCTCCAGATCTCCAGTTGTATTCACCCTTATTTTTTTTTTCTTTGCTACATAGGAACCACAGCCATTCTCTTTTTTGCCTGTGTTGTGGAGAGAGTGTCTTCAGAAAATGCTTAATTGAGATTAGACAGATGGAAAGCCGATGGGTATTAAAACATAAAGCATGGGGTTGTGTGAATTGAATCTAATTTTAATATGAGGAAGTTACCATTCTTCAAGAGAAAGACAAGACCTATTAAAACTAAATGTGAGGAACTCTTTCCCGTGTGGGGAGGGACCTGGAGGTGGCTCCCTTTAGTCACTGCAAAGGCACAGGCAGCTCTTGCTGATGTCATTTGATGAACACATGTCATGGGGAGAAGATTCTGATGGCTAATGTGGGTTTTTAAGGAGTAGGGTAGGTCTGCTTTTTCCTGATGATATGATTGACCTGCTGTGTCTTCCTGAGGAATAATGTTGTTGGGTATCAGTGATGACTGTACTATCCCTGCCTAGATCCCTGACAAGGTATGGAGGAGGGTGTTTGATGATGCAGTCATGTTGGCAGCTTTAAGATGTCAAGTGGTAGGGACGCCTGGGTGGCTCAGTTGGTTAAGAAGCTGCCTTTGGCTCAGGTCATGATCCCAGCGTCCTGGGATCGTGTCCCACATCGGGCTCCTTGCTCGGCGGGGAGCCTGCATCTCCCTCTGCCTCTGCCTGCCTCTCTGTCTGACTGTGCTCGCTTGCCCTCTCTCCCTCTATCCCTAACAAATAAATAAAAAATTCTTAAAAAAAAAAATAAGTCACGTGGTAGAATAGATGTTTGAGATGAAGAAGCCTTCTGGACAGTGGAATAGGCTGGATCAGCTGGGCATGTGCTGTGGTTGCTCTCTCATTTCCCAGGTAGGTAACCCCAGTCAAGGTCAGATCCAGTGTGGTTGGGAGATCCTTCAGGGAAACTGCTTCACCGCTGTGCCGGATCTTGCTCCCTTTCTTCAGTGCCATTATGAATGTAGTAGTAGAATCCGAATGTAGTTTGGATGTATGGGTGGCTCAGTCATTAAGTGTCTGCTTTAGGCTCAGGTCATGAGCCCTGCATTGGGCTCCCTGCCCAGTGGTGAGTTGATTTCTCTCTCTCCTCTGCCCATCACCACCCAGCACCACAAGTGTCTCTCTCTCTCTCATTCTCTCAAGTGAAATATATTTCTTAGATGGGGTGCCTGGGTGGCTCAGTGGGTTAAAGCCTCTGCCTTTGGCTCAGGTCATGGTCCCAGGGTCCTGGGATCAAGCACGCTTTGGGCTCTGCTCAGCAGGGAGCTTGCTTTCCCCTCTCTCTCTTCCTGCCTTTCTGCCTTCTTGTGATCTCTGTCTGTCAATTAAATAAATAAAATCATATATATATATATATATATATATACATATATATATATTTCTTAGAGATTTTGTCTATATATTTGACAAAGAGAGAGATCACTAGTAGGCTGAGTGAGAAGGGAAGGCAAGCTCACTGTTGAGCAGAGAGCCTGACATGGTGCTTGATCCCAGGACCCTGAGATCATGAACCAAAGGCAGAAGCCCAACCCTCTGAGCCTCCCAGGCACCACAGCTGTTGGTATCAGAAAGATTGCCTAGGGGTGCCTGGGTGGCTCAGTGGGTTACAGCCACTGCCTTCGGTCATTGAGAACAGTGCAGGATAAACAAATTTTCCTCTCCTCACATTCATTCTGTTGTGTGAACTGAACCTCTACATCTCAGCCCCAGAATAGAACATTCAGACAGAGCCAGGGATCAAGGGCAGAGGTAGCTTCATTGCTTTGCCAGCCCAGGAGGCTTCAGAAGGTCGGGGCCATGAAACTTGCAGCCCACTGGGAGAAAGGGGCCAAGGGTTTGTTGGGAAATGCTGGATAATGGCCGATTTCCAGAGGAATTGTGTCTGTGCTGCCTGTTCATCATGTTCTCAGGGTGGAATCAGGTTCCTGAAAGAAAGGGCTGAGAAGTGAGTTGAGGAGAAGTGAGTTGAGGAGGTTTGTGGAGTTGAGAAAGGTTACTTGTTGGAAATGGGAGTCTCACTGAAGCATTAATTACTTTTTTTCTTTGTTCAACTTGATGCCTTCCAAGTGGTTTTCATTTCAGTCACCAAGACAGCTATTGTAAGAGGACTTCATACTTTACACTGAGAAACCACTCAGTGGTAACAACCAATTTTCCTGAGAATGCTGAGAATTAGAATTCTCATATATCCTCGATGGGAGGGTAAAAAGAGTATACAGTGTGGAAAACAGTGTGGCAGGTCAGAACGGTGTGGCAGAACAGAAACACTTACAGACTGAAGGGGAATATATGTCTCCCTTCTTACTGAAGGGAAAATGTCTCTTGGCCTGAGCATTATTTTTGAACGCTTATTTTGAATCAAAGGTAGATAAAGGAAAAGTTCTGAAAGTCTTTATTTTGCAAGAGACATTTGCTTTTATATGGGAAAGTTCGGTCTGTCAGGGGTCTTCCTCTGTGTAGCAGAAAGAGGGAGAAGGAGGCAGTCTCCCGAAACTCTGATGGTGGGAAGGCAGGGCTCGAACTCTGCTCCCAGCCCCAGCCTTGGTTCCCCTGCTTGGCCTGGTCACCATCCCAGTTCCTTCCCAGCAGGGTCACCTGTGGAGTTTCAGGAAGGATCTCCTCTGCGGGCCTCCCCCTCAGATTCTGTCAGTTGTTTTGGGTGAAAACAACACTGTTGTGTTAATTAAGGGCTCCAGGAGATTCTCAGTGTGGCCAGACGGGAGCCCGAGGGCTTTCGGTGGGTTTCTGAGAGTGGATTTGCTGCTTTGGTCCAGGAGAAGTGACAGGGTCTCTGCTCCATGAGTCTGGGAAGGTCGGGTCCATGGAGCCCACAGTTCCGATGCTGATGCTGAAGTTGTCAGTGGTGGTGGGAAGGGACCCCTCCCTCCCCGCAAAGCAGGTGAGGAAAATTCAGGGATTGGTGTCCTTGTGGGAGATCAGTTTCTGAGCTGCTCCAGACACAAAGGACTGGGAAGTTAAACCTTTTCTGCATCTCCGAGTTCTGCCTGCATGTGGGCTAGTGGTGTGAGGAGAAGGAACTCTGTTGCTGGATTTCAGGGCATTTCCTCCTAATGCAGGTATGATTTCCCACAGATTCCTCGTGAGGATGAAATCTAGAGGTGGAGGTGAAGGCAGAAATGGCCGGTTCTCAGGTGAGCCTGGTGTCCCCGCGGAGCCGTGTCCTCTGTTTCTCCGCAGACCGTCGCGTTTAGAAGCTGCAGATGTGGATGCCTCAAATCTCGGTGCTTCTTGCTTCTGTGTTCACCTGTTTTTTTAAGACCTGGTCAGAATCACGATTAGGTCTTAGCATAGAGAATGCTTCTCTATGTCCCAGGTCCTTCTGTCCTGTGTCCCCAACCTGGCTTCCATAGGGCATCAGCCGTTGTCACTTTGACTTAAAGTCACTCGAGGGGTCATCTGGATTGCTCAGTGTGTTAAAGCCTCTGCCGTCAGCTCAGGTCCTGATCTCAGCGTCTTGGGATTGAGCCCCACATTAGGCTCTCTGCTCAGCAGGGAGCCTGCTTCCTCCTCTCTCTCTGCCTGCCTCTCTGCCTGCTTGTATCTCTGTCTGTCAAATCAATAAACAATATCTTTAAAAAAAAATAAAAATAAAAATAAACTCCCGCAAGGAGTAACAATATTCCATTGGTGGTGGATCTGGAGGGGAAGGTGTCGAGTCCAAGATTCATGTGGCTGATGAGGTGTGGTCCTGGGATATCCGGGAGGGAAATTGTTTCTGATTCAGGTTCGTCTAGATTCTCAACCAGCTGTGTGCAGCTGGGGAGGAAGGAAATGCAGATACAAGCTCAGTGGGTATGAGTCCTGAAAAACTTGGAAACTTCTCATTCTAAGAAAGGGTATGTGTGTGTCTTTATCTTTAGCATGTGAAGGAGATATTCTACTTAAAATCCACTAGAGGAGGGTGCCTGGGGGTCTTTGTGGACTAAGCTTGGACTGTTGGTTGAGCTCAGGTCAGGATCTCAATGTCCTGGACTAGTATCCCTGCTTCTGGCTCTGTGCCCAGAGGGGAGTCCGCTTGACATTCTCTTTCTCCCTCTCCTGCCAGTCTCCATCTCCTCTAAAATATAAGTCAAGCTTGGGGACTGAGGGTGGTTCCATTAGTTAAGAGTCTGCTTTCTGTCTCCAGCTCAGGTCATGGATCCGGGGACCTGAGATCCAGCCCTGCATCTGGCTCCCAGGAGGGCAGGGATCCTGCTTCTCCCTCTTCCTCTCCTGTTCTGCCTACTTGTGCTCTCTCACTTGGCTCTTGTTGAAATAAATACAATCTTTGTAAAAAAAATTTCTTTATTGGGGTGCCTGGGTGGCTCAGAGGGTTAAAGCCTCTGCCTTCAGCTCAGGTCAGGATCCCGGGGTCCTGGGATCGAGCCCCATATCGGGCTCTCCCCTTGGTGGGGAGCCTGCTTCCTCCTCTCTCTCTGCCTACCTCTCTGCCTACTTGTGATGTCTCTCCGTTGAATAAATGAATGAAAACTTTAAAAAAGAAAAATAGGATTTTCTTTATAAAAAGAACAGTGAGAGCATGAGTAGGGTGTGCTATGGTCAGAGAGAAAAGGCTACCCGCTGAGCAAAGACACACCCCCACCCACCTCACCCCCACATCATACTCCTCCACCCCACCCCCCCGCCATGTAGGAGGTGGTCCCAGGACCTTGTGTCTTAGCCTGAGCAGAAGGCTGATGCCCACTGACTGAGCCACCCAGGTGCCCCTATAAATAGAATCTTTTTTTTTTTTTTAAGATTTTATTTATTTATTTGACAGAGAGAAATCACAAGTAGATGGAGAGGCAGGCAGAGAGAGAGAGAGAGGGAAGCAGGCTCCCCGCCAAGCAGAGAGCCCAATGCGGGACTCGATCCCAGGACCCTGAGATCATGACCTGAGCCGAAGGCAGCGGCTTAACCCACTGAGCCAATCTTAAAAGAAGATGAAAATAAAAATAAATCTTAAAAATTCAAAGAAAAGAAAGGTGTAAACTAGCTATTACTAGCACAGGGATGCTGTGCTGTCTCAGTGTAGTGTCTCTGCCAGTCACTTGGGGTCCCAGACATGGGTCCATAATTGGCTGGAAGCCCATCCAGCAGCGCTGCTGGAATTCCCTGAGGCAGGACAAAGGCGGTGGAAGTTTCCTGAATATCTAAGAGATCAGCAGGCAGGAGGACACAGGAGAGCTTGTCTGCAATGTTCAGTGTGGGGGGGTTTCTTATTGGGGGAAGGAAGGTGAGAAGTTCTGGGGAACCTGGAACTTGCTCCTTTCTGCTCACTGTACCTCATTGTCTTGGGAATTTTGTGGTGGGTCCCCTGCTGGGCCTGTCTGGACTCAGCCAAGGGGACACTGGGGCTCTCCCTCCACTCCTTTGCTCAATCCTCCTTGCCTAAAAGCAGCCTCTACAGATCATATAGTGATTGAATTGTTTATGTGTATCTACTGTATTTCCAAAATTAGAGTTACATTCTGAAATCCTGTTTTCAGTCCATTGGGAATGCCAGTGATGATGCGTCCTTTTGTTATGCCCTAGTTTTTGAACCCGAGAGACCGCCAAGGAGCCAAGCACGGATGCGATCACACGAGGGTTTATTTGACAGGCTTAAGCCCAAGTATACTTGGGCCCAAGTATACCTGGCACAACGGAGTAGGGACTTGGATCCCGAACCAGATTACAGTCAGAGTTTTTAAAGGCAGAGTAGGGTGGACTCGGTGGTGGGTGAGGACAAAGGGGATTATGGATGATGTAAGTCTCCAAGGATTTTTGGAAGTAAGGACTCCAGGACCTTGAGGGGCTAGCTATTGTTGGGAGAAAGGTTATTTATTACCAATAATAAAAATATTCTCGTGAGACCATTTAGATGTATATCAGTGGGCCATATACTTGGGAATGATTCTTGACCCAATCTTGGAGGTTTAGAGATAAAGGAATTGTTAAAGTAGACTTACAGGATCCTGGTGGGACCTGTTAGGATAGGATGTTGGTCAGGCTAGGATTGTCCTTAGCAAAATCTCAAGGTAAGGGCAGTTAAGTCCCTAGGAGAGAGCCACTTGGTCTGTTTCAAGGGCTTGTCAATAAGTAAGGAATTTTAATGATTTTCTTCTGCCCCTGTTTCCCACATCAGCTAAATTTGAGGTGGGATGGCCTTAATTTTCTCGGCCTCCACACTTTGATTTGCATTAGGCATTTATAACATTTGTTTCCATTGAGCTGATGTGAACTTCTTTTATTGGCTTGGTGCTGTCTGCCAGATCCTCCCCCATCATGTTCCTATTTTCCCTCCTATCACTTGTAAGGAACATGGGATACTGAGGAATATGCAGGAACTACCGCATTTCAGGTGTCAGTTTCTTTCTTCTGCCTTTCTCTTGCTTGTCATTTCTTTCTTTCTTTCTTAGTTTCCTTCCTTCTTTCTTTCTTTCCTTTACACATTTTCTCAGCTAAGAGACAGAGGGAGCACATGAGTGAGGAAAGGGAAAGAGGGAGAAACAGATTCCCCACTGAGTGGGGAGCCCAACTCAGGGCTCCATCCCAGGAGTCTGGGATCATGACCTGAGCTGAAGGCAGACCCTTAACCAACTGAACGGTCTGGGTCCCCCTTGCTTGTAGTTTCTTTCTTTCTCTTTTTTTAAAGATTTTATTTATTTATTTTACAGAGAGAGATCACAAGTAGAGAGGCAGGCAGAGAGAGGAGGAAGCAGGCTCCCTGCTGAGCAGAGAGCCCGATGCGGGACTCGATCCCAGGACCCTTAGATCATGACCTGAGCCAAGGCAGAGGCTTAGCCCACTGAGCCACCCAGGCGCCCCTCCTTGCTTGTAGTTTCTGAGGAGGAGAACAAAGTCAAAAGTGGTGTGGATAAAATTAAATTTCCTTCAACTTCCAGTCTGTTGATAAATACCTGAGAAAGGCATTCCTCAGGGAACTCACAACTGCCTCAAGGGTAATATTTTGTTGGATGCAAAAAGCAGCCTTAGCTTGACACTAGCCACACCTTCAGGACCTTGTAATTTCTCTTTAACATATGAACATCGATAAATAAAACTTAAAAAAAAAAAAAAAAAAAAACACTGACTGTAAACTGGTTCAGGGTCCAAGTCCCTACTTGGCTGTGTCGGGTATACTTGGCCCAAGCTTAAGCATGTCAAATAAACCCTCATGCAATTGCATCAGTGTTCTTGGTGGTCTCTCAGACACGAAAACTCAATCACCTGTGCAGTTTCAAGAAGGATCTTACCTGCTGCCCCTCCCCCTCACATTCTACCCATCCATTTGGTGGAAACAACAATGTAGTGTTACTTAAGGGCTGCAGGAGTCCTCAGTGAAGCCAGGATGTGGGATTATTTCCTTATATTTTAATTTTTTTTTTCTGAGAGTGGAGAGCAGGCTTTGGTCCACGGGGAGGTAACCAGGTCTCTGCTGCTTTAGTCTGGGAAGGTCAGGCCCATGCAGCACCCAGTTCCTTTGCTGAAGCTGAATTTGTGGGCAATCCCAAGGAGGCGAAGCCCCCTGAAAGCTGAGAAGGAAAAGCCAAAGATTAGTCTCATGGTAGGAGCGCATTTGAATAGCTCCTGACAAAAAGCACTAGGAATTTGGGCCTTTTCTGCATTTCAGTGTCCTGCCTCCAGGGAAGCAGTTTTGGGAAATCCGTGTTCTCAGGAGGCTGACCCATCCAGTGGTGAATCCCAGTTCGGGTTTTCCCCCCTGTCCTGATGGCTGTGACCACAAGAATGGCACAGATGCGGAAGTAAAAGTGCTTTTACTCCCCTCTTTGTCTGTGTCCCAGGCTCGGACCCTGGAAGAAGGGTCACACTCCTCTGAGCCCGCTGGTGTTAAATAATCTCTGATCCACAAGGTCTCCCAGGGCTGCACAGTTCCTCGGCCAGAATCCAGCCCGGTCCTAGAACAGTTTCCAGATGCACAGGCTCTGTTGGTGGCCTTAAGAGCACTTTCCCCCGATACTGCTGTGATTTCTCCGCAGATACCTTGTGGAAAAAAATCCAGAGGACGAAGGGAAAGGAGAAATGGCCAGTTCTCAGGTAAGCCTGGTGTCTTAGGAGAGGCCATGTCGTGTTTTCCTCCTGAAATTCCTCACTTTTAGAAATTGCAAATGTTGGTTCCTGTAGTTTTGATGTTTCTCCCTTCTGTTTTCACCTGATTTGAAGGTCTTTCCAGAAATGATCCTCAAGGCCAGGTCCTCAGAACCCTTCTCTGTATCCCAGAGCCTTCTGCCTTACAAAGGACAGCAGCAGCTGTCAGTGGGAGTTCAAGTCTGGAAAGTACTGAAAATAGTTTCTGAGTGACAGACGCACAGGGGAAGCCTTGAGTCTGAGATTGCTGCTGCTGCTGAGGTCTGGTCCAGGGCGGTCAGTGAGGGAAAACCTTTCTCCTTTAGGCCCCGTGTGCTTGGTTTTCTCAGTGTTGTGTAGTCCAGGGGTCAGGAAATCGAGAAATAAACTCGATGGATTTGGGTCCAGAATTAACTCTAGATGTTCTCTGAGAGAAAAGTGTGGGATGGGGGAGTTCTTGAGACTTGTTCTTTAGAATGTGAAGTAGATATTTTATGTAAAATACACTAGTTAAATTACACTAGAGGGGAACCTGGGGGCTCAGTCAGTTAAGCCTCAAGACTGGCCACGATCTCAGGGTCCTGGGATGAGCTCTTACCTTGGCTGCAGGCTCAGCTGGGAACCAGCTTGAGAGCCTCTCCTCTCCCTGGCTCTTGCACTAAAGTGTAAATGAATCTGTAATTAAGTTTATACTGCCTCCTAGGGGACATGGAGACTTGTTGTCTAACTGTGTCTCTGCCAGTCAGGTGGGTGCCCCGAACTCGGGTCCATGATTGGGTGGAGGAAGTCACGTGGGATTGAAGAGTTCACCTGAGGCAGAACCACGCTCTTTCCAGCTCACAGAATATCCTGCAGGCGGCAGGCGGCAGCAGAGAGATATCTGCAAAGAGCAGTGGGTGCGGTGGGGGCTCTTTTTAGTGCAGGAAGGTGAGGAGTTAGGGGCTAAGGGAAGTTTCCCTCTTCTGAGCACTGCCCTTTGTTGTCAGTAGTTCATTGGTTAGTTCGGGTCTGTGGCTCCTTTGAGGTGAGTCCCCAGATGGGCCTGTCTGGGCTCACTGGGGCCCGTTCTCCATGCCTTTACGCCTCAAAGCAGCCGCTACAGAAACTGTAGGTGATTGACATGTATATATATCCTCTGTTTTCATAATGAGATTCCTATTCTGAATTCCTGCTTTCAGACCACAAAAAAAATACAGTGATAGTGTGTCCTTGGGTGTGCCTTGACACCGAGATCACTTTGTTTCCTATGCTTGGGGTAAACTGGATTTATTGTCTCGCTGCTCTTTGCCAGATCCCTCCCCTGCTATGTTTATATTTTCTCTCTCAATCATTTATAGGGAACGTGCAGTATGCAGAGATCATCACAGTTCAACTGGAAATTGCTTTGTCTGAGTTTCTCTTGCTTGTAGCCTTTTTTTCTTTTTTTAAGAATTATTATTTGAGAGAGAGAGGCTGAGAGTGCACATGAGCAGTAGTGGAGGGGGACAGGGAGGAGTAGACTCCCCGCAAAGCAGGGAGAACAATGTGGGACTCCATCCCAGGTCCCTGGAAATGGGACCTGAGCTGAAGGTGGACGCTTAACCAAGTGCCCTTGATCGTAGATTCTGAGAAGAACCAAGTCAAAAGAGATGTGCATAACATTAAATTTCCTTCCACTTGGCGCCATTGGTAAATACCTGAGTAGGCAGAGTAGGACATTCTTCCTGGAATTCACAACTGCCTTCATGTTGATTGATGTTTAATTAGAGGAGAAAAGCAGCCTTAGCTTCTCAGTAACCAGAGGTCCTGGATTCTGAGAGTCCTCCTTAACATAAGAAAATCCCTTTGGAATCTTCTTTATCTCTTTCCCCCAAATGCATGTTGGCCATCATCCTCCATGCATGTCCCCCACTGATACAGATCTGCAGGTCCTCTGTCTAAGGTTTCCCTCAACAGTAGTAAGTGATCTCATCATCACACCAGCCGGGGCCTCAAGGTCCTGGGAACCGTGCTTTCAGCTTCCTTCTTTTTTTTTTTTTTTTTTAAAGATTATTTATTTATTTGACAGAGAGAGATCACAAGTAGGCAGAAAGGCAGGTAGAGAGAGAAGAGGGAGGAAGCAGGCTCCCTGCCAAGCACAGAGCCCAATGTGGGGCTTGATCTCAGGACCCTGAGATCATGACCTGAGCCGAAGGCAGAGGCTTTAACCCACTGAGCCACCCAGGCGCCCCCAGCTTCCTTCTTGAAGGCTGCACTCCTGAGCCACTCACCGTTTTAGCGCAGACTGGGTTCCTACTCACAGTGCAATGCCTCTGACCTGTGGGGCCTATGACTCTGCATCATCAGGAAGACCACAGCTTTAGTACCGAAGACATCTCAGTAAGTGTTTCTTCATCATCCACTCCTGCACACCAAGATTCACATCAGAAATATCTCATAATTTCTTCTGGAACATTGGTTCTTCTCCTGCATGCCAGCAGTGTGCACTGGACAAGGAGCGCTCTCACCTCTCTGTGGTTGGTAGGGTTGACTTCTGGGAGTGGAGGTGGTCAGTCAGTACTGCCCTCTGTCTCATGGGTTTTTCTTTTATTCCACACTCTTGTCCTGGAGCAGGAAAAGTCAGGTCTTGGGTTTAGCTAGTAATATTAACTCCCTCTTTCATCTTAGGAACCATCATGAGCTGTGTCAATGGCCACTTGGTGACTGTGGTATTTATTGCAGGGACAGCTGACATTCAAGGATGTGGCCATAGAATTCTCTCAGGAGGAGTGGGGGCACCTGACCCACACTCAGCGGCAACTGTACAGGGATGTGATGTTGGAGAACTATGGACACCTCTGCTTCTTGGGTGAGGAAGACTACTTCCAGATTCCCCAAACCACACTCTGGGTTTTCCGCTTCCTGTGAAGATTGTCTCTTGGACAATTTCTGTTTGAATAACTGGAATTCAGATCCAGACAGAGAGGGGAGTGAGGAGGGGTTTGTACATGTAGAGAAAAGCCATCATCATGTGTCCTTTTCATTTTTAGCTTCTCAAGGTAATACCCCCACTTCTGTAGATGAGTTGCAATTCTAAACACTTAGTGGCAGAGAATGGTGCTGTTCACATGTTAAATTGAAATTTCCCCTTCTTACTATGTCTACTGCTTGGAAGTGCAGGTCAGGATGTGAACATTGGAAATGCCTTCAGTGTGTTCTAAAGGGACTGTAGGGAAATAGCTTTTGGGAAACAATTTTCTAGAATTGTACAATATCCTCTCTTCTGTGCTGAACACAATCCTGATGGAAAGTTAGAATCTCTGGCAATAGTCATTTTCCTTTTTCCTTGTAAACAGGTCTCACTGTGTCAAAGCCGGACCTGATCACTTTTTTTGGAGCAAAAGAAGCAGCTCTGGGATGTGAAGAGAAAGGAGACCGTAGGCTTCCATCCAGGTAGGTGGGAATGAATGAGGCAGATGACAGAGGGGAGGTCCAAGTCTGAAGGAGGAACATAGACCTTAAGCTGTGGTTCCACTAGCTGTCCTTGAATGAAAATCAGCTGGAGACATGCCCGGTTTTATTTCTCTCATGCTCCCAGAGGGACATCTACTCTCCCACATTATCAAGCTCTTGCATTCTCTAAGGATTCTCCTTCAGCTCTAGTGATGGTCTGCCACATCCACAGGGAGGACCAGGAGGTTCTCCTTGGAGGGGGGATGCCCCCTAGTCTGAGAGCTTCTCCATTGCTTTGAAGGCCCTGGGGAAGTCATCCTATTTCTGAGGACTTGTATGCTCTCACTGTTGTTAATTATAATTTTCATCATGAGACAAGTAGGTCAGGGTAGTTGTATGCACACTGGGTTTTGTTGCAGAAATTCCCAGAACACTGGAGACAGATTTATAATGTTTTCTGGCTTATGCTTTGTAAACTTATGGAGGCTTTAATCTTATTCTTAGAAAATTGACATTTAATAACTGCATCAGATAACAAACCACCTCCCTAAAATGAGACAATGTGCAGTTCTATGTCCCTTCAAAAGTTCTTTTTTCTTTTTTTTCCATGTTATGTAATTCAGAAATTTCCCCTCTCTGTGTTCATTCCTCAGTGGTGAAATAATGCAATGTCTCTGTTTCCTAGCCTTCTCACATAAGTAATGCTGTTGGGGGACTAGCACATTTAGAACTCAGAACTTGGAGCCTTTAATAAAGTCTCACTTATGTAATTCAAAAAAAGGATAAGCTTTATGCTTTTTGCCAATAAAATTATCTGTATTTGATTGTGTTTGTGTATCATTCATACATGCTCTGTGATTCCTACTGTTAATTTCTCTCCCTGGTGAGCAGTGAGTGAATGTTATACTGTGTCTAGGTAAGTTGTCATCAACATAGAATTAATTTCATCATGTATTTGTGGGTGAATTGTTTTCTTTCAGCATGAGAGAAAAGAGTTCCTGGAATTGAAAGTAATTTTAAAATGCCTTACATCTGTGTATCATGTTTCGGTAAAAAATAAGAAAGATTTATTTTATCTTTAATTATATTACACTATGATGTGCCTTGGTACCTTCCTCATTAATTTTTGTGTCTTCTGTGAGTATTTTCATTGTGGTTACCTTAGAGATTCCTTTAAACAACTTAGAGGTAAAACAAAGCTTTTGAATCTCAGTACTGTGAATTGCACACAAAACACTTCTTCCTGTCTCCACCCGTGCGCCCACTTTGCTAACCAATGTCACAAATTCTAACATTTATGTTGTGTAGTTTATGACCTACATGAATGACTTTTATACTTTTTTAAAAACAAAATTCTGTGGCAGAAATAAATGTGACCTAGGTAATTCCAACACTACAGGTTTGTATAACTGTCTAAATACTTATGTTTAGCGGAGAACTTTAGGATCTCATCTGGTTCAGTTTCTGGGTAGAATCCTTTTATTTCATTGAGAGAGTGTTCCTTTAATCGTTCTTGTAAGACAGGTATACTAGTAAATGTAGAGGGGTCTTTACTTGGGAATGTCTTCATTTCTACATCTGTGGAAAAGAGTTCTGCCTGATAAAGTATTCTTGGTGGTATTTTTCAATCTTCTAGTAGCTGAGTACATTATGGCAGCCCCATTCTTGTTGGGACTGCTGGGAATCCCACTACTGCTCTTCTAGGAGCTCTCGCACAAGGTGAAGTGCATTTGGCATACTGTTTCAGAAGTCTCTTTTCATCTGTGATATTTGATGGGTTAATTATAATCTGTCACTGGTTCAGTGGCAGATTATAATTTGTTGAAGAATTCAACAAATTATATAAAAACAGATTATAACTTGTTGAAGAATTCAAGCTCTTCAACAAGAGCTTGAATTGTCTCTTGTTTGCACATAGGTCACCCTCATCTCCTTATGGGGTCCCCTTAATGTGCATATTGGACCACTTGTTGGTGTCCCACGAGTCCCTCAGACTCTCTCCTTTTCCACTTATTTCTTTGGTCCCCTCGGTAGAGAATTTAGAAAAAGTGTTTTTAAGAGTTCTGTATCTTTCTTCTGCTTCATCAAGTCTGTTGCTGATCCCTTAGTGTATTTTTAAATTCAGTAATTGTACTCTGGGACTCTCAGTTTCTGGTTCCTGAGTGTAACACTTTTTGTCTGTCTGGATTTACATTTTGGTCATGCTTCCTTTTCCGATAACGTTTAGTTACTAGTTACCTGTTGTCTTCTCTTTTTCCTCCATGCGGATTTTTATCATTATAATTTGAAGTGCTTGTGGTTTGTTGTTGTTCTTGTTGTTTTGGTTTTGGTTTGGTCTGGTTTTGGTTTGTTTCTTTTCTTTTTTTTTTCCCCCCCCCGATGTATGGTACTTTATTTATTTTTTAATTTATTTTTAAAGATTTTATTATTTATTTGACAGAGAGAGATCACAAGTAGGCAGAGAGGCAGGCAGAGAGAGAGGGGGAAGCAGGCTTCCTGCTGAGCAGAGAGCCCGATGCGGGGCTCGATCCCAGGACCCTGAGATCATGACCTGAGCTGAAGGCAGCGGCTTAACCCACTGAGCCACCCAGGCGCCCTGTATGGGCCTTTATTAACTTAGGGCCAATTTTGGAAATTTATTGTGTTCCTCTGATTGGAACATAGTTTTCTTTTTCTTTGAATGTGTTGTGATCTTGGAGTAGTATTTGGGAATTAAAAAACAAAACAAAACAAAAAACAAAAACAAACAAAAACAGTCTAAGGGTCCAGGATTATAGACTTGTTTTCTTCAGGAGAACACTAATAATAGCAATTCTGGGTTCTGTCACACATGACTTGGGCATTTGCCAAGTCTGCATTCCTGTTATTTCCCAGTTTCAGGAAGAGGAGTTACTACTTTAGAATGAGTGATCCCTGCCCCCTCTTTGCCTTCAGCTCTGTCATCTCTTCCTTGTTTGAGCAAGAGCTCACCTGTCTGAGTAGCCCCCACACTGCCTCCACAGGTGCCTTGATTCCTCCTCTAGAGGTTTCCCATGTCAGGCAGGTGAAAAGAAGCCAGATCACTGAATCTGCAAGTCACTCACTTGTCTCTGTTAGAGTCAGATTTAGTAATGAATAAAGGAAATGTGTGTTGTGGATGTTGTGTGTTGTGGATGTTGTGTATGTGTGTCCAGACAGTACATGACCACAAGCACAGAGGGTTTCTGAGAGTGACTTCTGCGGGGATAACTCAGGATTGACCTGTGACTTGGTTCCTGCAGAGGTTGTGCAAATTGTCCTGGTCAGAATCACCGGGAGCACTTGTAAATCTTGGATCGCCCAGGCTTACATTACCATGTCAGTAGCTCTGGGGGCAGCCACCAACCTTTCTGTCCTTACCCCATCTCAGGTAGGGACTAGACCTTGAGAACCTATATCTTGGGACACATTCATAGTTGTGTTCTTCAGGAAAAGTAGTAGCCCATGTGTAATGTAGTGAGATACACAGCTGTGTAGTCTTGGTTCTCCAGGCATGAAAGTGGATTGGTGTGTGTTGGGCCTTTCCTGTGGCCATTTCCAGGATGCGTGACCTTTGTGTCTA
The DNA here is from genome assembly GCF_030435805.1 of Mustela lutreola. NCBI lineage: Eukaryota > Metazoa > Chordata > Mammalia > Carnivora > Mustelidae > Mustela > Mustela lutreola. Next base: position 51,887,991 of record NC_081305.1, read on the forward strand.
CTTCTGAGTATTCAACTAGGAAACCACTCAGGCTACCTATGTGTGGTGTGGGCTGGAATGTTCACTTTGAAGTGTCCGTTCATGGAAGCTGTTCTGTGTGAGGACGGCTGGGTGAACCATTGAGGGTCAAAGAGAAAAGGAACAATCCGAACATGGGTCACCTTCTAGAAGGGCATATGTACTGTGTGCTTCCTGTTCCTGTGTAGGGCACCCAGATTCAAACCCTGACTCGACCAATAGTGAGAGGTTCCCTATACCTTCCTTTATCTACATGATTTCTTTCTGTTAGAAGACAATAGTATTACCACTGACCCATAAACTCTAGAACATGGAATACATTAATAGCAGATACAGCATCAGTAACCATGAGACAGACTGTGCAAAGGAATGTGTCAGATACTAGTGAATATTTTTTTTTTTAATTTCTCTTGATCTTAGGAAAATTTTTTTAAACCATATCAAAGAGAAAGAATCCCTTGTGTTTCTCTGAACACATCATTATATTTAAAATTTTAGCCAGAAAGGTATTAGAAATTAACATATTCTGTGGTTTCTTTTGTGATTGAGGTTTTCTATTTTTATTTCCCCACTTGGCTAATAAAGTGAAATGTATTCTGAAAATGTGTATTATGCTTTCGTTTCATTTGCTTACACAAATCATTTTAAGATTTTGTTTCTTTATTTGAGAGAGGGAGAGAATAAATACAAGTTAGGGGAGGGCCAGAGGCAGAGAGACCAGCAGACTCCCCACTGAGCAGGGACCCCAGGCAGGGCTCTTTCCCAAGACCCTGTACCAGGACCCAGTTTTTAGTCAGAAGCTTAACTGAATGAGCCACCCAGGCTTCCCTACACAAGTCATGTCTTGATATATAGATTCTCATGGCCATGATCTTGTATCAGACTTCTCTGTTGTTTCATCTTTATGTCTTCCCCCTCTAGTGGTGTTAGCAGTCTCCCAGGACCACATACCCAATATCAGTTGTGACATCAAAGATCTTCCGTGGGCCTCTGTGCTCAGATCAATGATTATTTCTCTTTTCCCATAGAAGACATGCCTCCAGGAGCTGGGCAGTTGCCATAATCTTTGTGGTGCAGGCTGTCCCTGCAATCATGGCAACCTGATAGATGTACCACTGTTGCTCTTTACTTCACTGGAGATAGGATAAGTTCTACAGCTTTTATTGCCAGACAGGGGAGCATAGGCAACTCATTGGAGATTGCCTATAATGTAGTCTGACCCACACGGACAGCCTTTGGGTGAAAGATTTCTGACATGACGTTGGATGCACACTTCTTTGTTAGGTTGACAGAGTAGCCAGTGATGTGTCCCTGGTGGCACAGAGTGCATCTTGGGGGTCTTCCAGACCTTCACAAGTAGCCCTATGGCTAATTATTGGAAGCGTCTTAAAGTCAAACCTTCCAGGTACATTGACTTTGTGATCTACACTGTATGTGACTGTATATCACTGCCAGGTGAGCAGCAAAAGATCATGAAGGAAAATGTATTGGTTGCTGTTGTGGATACCTGCCCCGAATCATACATTCATATATGTGCCTTCTACAGTCTTGTCACTATTCCTTGAAGTCATGTAGTGATGTCATGATCTGCGCGAGCATTTCCTTGGTTGATGTTTTAGTAATACTTGCCATTCCACACGCTTGTGTATAAAAAAGCTTGGGAATATAGTGAATGCATCTGGCTCTTGGGTAGAGGACAGATGAGTTTATTGTACAGGAAAACAGATGTTTCTTTCTGTGACAAAGGACTAGGCAGATACATTGAATGTTCCTTGATGATACTAGGGTTTCCTATGCTCAGAGTCTCACAGAAGTGACTCAAACCCACCTCATGTGCAGTGTCTCCCGGTATCAGTTGCGGGTGCGCAAATGGCCAGTGGAATTAGTGTGATGAAGACGTTTATGATGTTTGCTGAGTCACAAGTCATAAGATGCTTAGACTTTGACCTGGGAACATCTTGTCGTCTGCCAGGATTGGGAAATGGTTACAGGCCACCTGGTCACAGTTTAGAATGTGTGTCATCTTGGGCTTTTCATATTCTTGGGATTATCCATGGACTTTATTCAAAACAAAATAGATATTCATGAGTGTGTTTCTTGTTTGTTCATTTACGTTGTTGTTTTGATTGTACACTTAAGTGAATATATATGTTATTTGTCTTTGTCTGAGTTACTTGACAGTGCATAATACTTTGTGGTTTAAATCACATTGTCACAAATGACAAGACTTATGAAAGAAGCAGAAACAGACCCATAAATATAAGAAGTAACCTGACTGTTACTGGTGTGGAATGGAGAAGGATGATGGGCAGCATGAGGGAATGGGAATGGGAAGCACATGCTTCCAGTTGTGGAATAATGAGTCATGGGGATAACAGAATATAGGGAACTCGTTCAGTGGTATAATGACAGCATTTTATGGTGCCAGATGGTAGCTACTTGGTAGTGAGCAGAATAGAACCTATAGAGCCGTCTAGTCCCCATGTTTTACACCTGAACTAATGGAACATTTAAAAGAAAGCAAGATAGATACTGAGAAGCATATGACTTTATAGGCTAAAGTAGTGTCTTAAGGAGGTGCAGGCAAACAAAGTAAACCAACTGTGCAAAATAAGCTAATCCTAAGTATTAGTAGTAGGATAAAGTCCTAGGAAAGCAAACTGACCTGTATCACAGTGGAGATACAGGTGCATAGTGGTAGAAGGGAGAGAGCAGGGGAAAGACAAGCATCTACACAGCAGTGTGAAGAAGTAAATTGGTAGATGAAGAAGAGCCTGTGGTCCTCACAGGCTGAGCAGCTCAGGGGGTACATGGAAGAACAGTCATTTCTGTGAGAGCTTCTTAAGTCTATTTCCCTACAGTGTGTTCTCTCTCATGTCTCACCATTACGGAGTGTGTAATAATGGCCACACATGTCAGGATGGCTTTTCTGTGTAAGTGGATTCTTTTGGGAAGACCAGAAATTGCAACCAACTTTAATAACGGTACTCATTTTACACAAAGTCAGTTTTCAGGAGGAAGCCTAAGTTGAAACAAGTGATCCTATAGCCTGAAGACATGGGTACTAGTACAGATGCAGGGGAAACTTAAAATTGATAAAGGCCACGGATGCAGGGGATCCAAGCTACAAAATCCAATGTTGCAACCGGAAGCAGATTACACCTGCATTTGTTGTCAAGGAAGGAGTTATTTCCATGAATACGGTGGCTGTGGTGAATTTGGGTTGGGTGGTTTGTTGCTCTTAATGTATGATCCTGTTTTGGGAATTGCTCTTTGTTGTGTAGAAACAAAACTAATTTTTATGTGTTGGCTTGTGTATCAGCTTTATAAAATCCGTATGAGTTTTAACAGGATTAACACAATAAGGATTCCCAGGAGAAGCAATGGCAGTAGAGTAGGAGGATTCTAGACTCATGTGTCCTGTCATGAGCACCACTAGGCAACTGTCAGTTCATCCTAAATGCCCAGACATTTGGGCTGAGGAGTGACAGGACAGACTCCCAAGTGAAGGGAGAGAATAGGCCACATGGAAGATGGAGACAGTGTGGAGACATGGTTTAGGGAGGAGAGGAGTATAGCATTGTGGAGGGCAGGGAGCCCCGGCTGTGCAGTAGGTGTCATGACAGAGGAGCACTCAGGGGATGCCTATGGAGCTTCCCCAAAGCCATTGGCTTGGAAAGGGAAAGGGCTGAATTTCATGAGTTCTTGGAACCAGCACATCTTAAAGCCTGGAGTTTAATGGGCAGCATATTTGGATGGGATAGAACTAGGACGGCACTGGGGTGCTCCTGGAGAGAAGGTTGGCAAACAACCTGGGGCCTCACAGCATGGAAACAGCCATCTGAAGAACACCTGGGGTGCACAGTGGGGAGAGTATTCAGTAGTCTAGGAGCACATTCTTGAGAGGAAACATTCAGTGACATGTGGCTCCAAGAACACATGATTTGGATGAAGCCATTTCCCTCTCCCATCCTGTAGCATAAAGACTGAGCCCCACTCAGTGAGGACATTGGCTGTCTACCTTGGCCCTACACCAGGCCTTACACCAGGCCCTATTCCTGTGTTCTGAGTAGGCTTCCCTTCTCAGTGAGGCTTGCCTCAGGCTCAACAAGGTCAGCCCCTGCCCACACCATGTCTCCTGAGCAGGGATTCTGCAGGGCCACAATCCTGGTGGAGTTCATTTCAGGTCTCCTTTCACAAGTGGAGCAGAGCTCACCTAGTTCAAACTGGCCACATTCAGGCCAGGGACCAAACACTGCCCATAGCAGGCAAGGAGAGCCCCTGCAGACCCCTGGCCTGAAGGATAGAGGAGACATTGTTGGGTTTTCTAATGGATAGAGGAAGTTAGAGAGTTAGACAAAAGCCAAGGTGAAAGAATTTATCCCAAAGAAACCCAGCAGGTAAGGCCAGGGCCAGAGAAGCAATGGAAACAGTAGTAAGGAGTTTGATGGAGAATTTAAGGCAGCAATCATAACACTCAAGGAGTTGAGAAAAGAATAGTTGAGAACTTTACCACAGGGATAAGAGTCAACAACAACAGCAAAAAAAAGTTGGGTGTCTGGGTGGCTCATTCCATTAAGCCCCAGGGTCTTGATTTCTGCTCAGATCTTGATCTCAGGGTTCTGGAATCCAGGCTCAAGTCAACCTCTGTACTCAGTGTGATGCCTGCATGTGATTCCATCTCTCTCTAGCTCCCACCCAAACTCTTAGGACCCCCATCCCCCAATATATGTCTTTTTAAAAATCAAACGTAGATGAACAATGCAATAAGCTAGATTAGAAACAGGCTTGATGTTAAGAGAAGGCTGGAAGGAGCAGAAGAATGACTGTCACATAAAAGGCAAAATAAAGGGAAATACTGAATCAGAACCAAGGGAGGGAAAAGAATCATGCAACATGGGATTTTGTTTTTTTAAGATTTATTAATTTATTTGACAGACAGTGATCACAAGTAGGCAGAGAGGCAGGTAGAGAGAGAGGTGGAGAAGCAGGCTCCCCTCTGGCAGAGAGCACTATGCAGGGCTCAATCTCAGGACCTTGGAATCATGACCTGAGCTGAAGTCAGATGCTTAACCCACTGAGCCAACCAGGTTCCCCTAACACAGGATTTATTTAGGTAGCTCATTGCCACCATCAAAAGTAGTAAGATTCCCAGTTTTGTTTTTTTGTTTGTTTGTTTGTTTGTTTGTTTTTTTCTGTGCTTTTCTGTGCTGGGAGAGTATTTCTTCCAAATTCAACCCTCATGCTGTTTATTGGTCTAAGGTGAATTCCAAATTCTTTGGTTCAAGGTTAGTAATTTTTTTTTTAAGATTTTATTTATTTATTTATTTGACAGAGATCACAGGCAGGCAGAGAGGCAGGCAGAGAGAGGAAGGGAAGCAGGCTCCCTGCTGAGCAGAGAGCCTGATGTGGGCTTGATCCCAGAACCCTGGGATCATGACCCTAGTAATTTATTCTTAATAACTTGTCTGTTTTTAGGAATTATCTTTCTTTTGTTCTAAATTACTCCATTTGTTTTTGGTTTTGTTTTTTTAAGATTTTGTTTATTTTGGGTGCCTGGGTGGCTCTTTAGGTTAAAGCCTCTGCCTTAAGCTCAGGTCATGATCCCAGGGTTCTGGGATCAAGCCCACATCAGGCTCTCTGCTCGGCAGGGAGCCTGCTTCCCTTCCTCTCTCCCTGCCTGCCTCACTGCCTACTTGTAATCTCTGTCTGTTAAATAAATAAATAAAATCTTTTAAAAAGAAACAAAAAGATTTTGTTTATTTGACAGAGACACAGCAGGAGAGGGAACATAAGTATGGGGAATGGGAGAGGCAGAAACAGGTTTCCTACTGATTTTGGAGCCTGAGCAGGTCAGGTCTGGAGCTCCTTGTGGGGACTCCATCCCATGACTATGGAATCCTTGACCTGAGCTGAAGGCAGAGGCGCCTCTGTATTTGTTATTATATAGCAGTTTGTGGGATTTAGAGTTTTGCCACTTTTATTTTTGATCAAAATGGGCATTACTTTCGGTATTCTGTTAGTATTAATGTGCTATCTATTTATTTCAGATATTCCTTCATTATTTTCATTCCTCTACTAAGTTTCTTTAAAAAAAAAAATGTTTTTTTTATTTATCTGACAGAGAGATCACAAGTTGGCAGAGAGGCAGGCCTAGAGGGGGAAGCAGGCTCCCTGCTGAGGTCAATTCATTACCTGCTGATTATTACCTGCTGATCATGACCTGAGCTGAAGGCAGAATCTTGACCCACTGAGCTACTCAGGCATTCCTCTCTACTAACTTTCATCTAAATGTGTAAATATCTTCCTTTTTTAGTTCTTCTGGTGGAAATTTTTGTTACCTGTATTGTATAATGTAACAAAAATAAAAAACAAAGTGTACTCAGGAAACTGGCAGAAATAAACAAGGGGCACCTGGGTGGGCTCAGTGGGTTAAAGCCTCTGCCTTTGGCTCAGGTCATGATCCCAGGGTTCTGGGCTCCACTCAGCAGAAAGCCTGCTTCCTCCTTTCTCTCTGCCTGCCTCTTTGACTCCATGTGACCTCTTTCTCTCTCTCTGTCAAATAAATAAAAAAAATCTTTAAAAAAAAAAAAGAAATAAACAAATAATGACTGAAAATAGTAAAAAAATTAAGATGATTTTTAGGGATTTCTGTAATCATGCCATGTGTGAACAGAGATAGTTTTACTGTTTCTTGTTTAGTTTAGATTCCTTTACCATATTTATGGTTGCATAATTATTCTGTATAGAGAATCCTGTACTCTACTCAAAGGCAGTGGTGGGGTCAATTCATTACCTGCTGATCATAGAGGAGAAGCTTGCAGACTGTCCCTACTGAATAGGTTTCAGCTTTTCATACATCTGTGGCATTCATTAGGTTGGGGTTTCCTTCATTCTCTACCTTGAGTGTTTTTAGCATGACATGCTGTCCAATACTCCCATATTTGTATTCTGTCTCCCTTAATATGATCATGTCATTTTTGCCCTTCGTTCTGTTAATGTAGAGTCTTGAATTTATGGTTTTCTGTATGTTGGAGCACCCTTAATTCCAGGTCTGATTCCCACTTGATGATCTTGTAAAAAGGGAAAATGTGCTGTTGATTCAGATTGCTATTTCTTGTGGGCTTTGAGTGAATATTCGTCACAGGCAGTAGCCTGTAAACTTTGTTGTTTGTAGTGTCTTTGTCTGGCTTTCATGAGCTGGTAATGCTGGTGTCACAGAGAGAGTGTTCTCTTAGTTCTCCTGATTGACACTCATTGGAAATGTTTGAGGAGATTTGCAGTCCTTTCTCCTTCTGTGTCTGTTTGAATATCCAGTGAATTCATTTGGCACACAAATTTTGTTTGTTGGATTTTTTCTTTTATTTCTCTTTTATTCTGGTTTGTGGTTATAAGATCACTTTTTGGTTTTTTGTTTTGGTTTTCTGAATGCTGAAGTCTAAATTGTTTATACTTTTTTTTTTTTACATTTATACTCCTCTTTTGGTGTGAGTTTGTGGTCCCTGATTATCCACTGTTGCCTCTTATTTGATTCCTACAGTCAGTTATGCTCTCCTTTTGCCTTTTCACCTCTCATTTTAGTTTCACTTTTCTTTATTCTATATTTAGTTCATGGGCTGTCAATGTTGTTAATCATTTCTGGCAAACTCTTCCTGTGGTTGATACGTTCCTATTTTTACTGTACTAGAGTTGGTTCATTTCAGTTTTCTGTTTCAATATCCACGGTTCTGCTTATTTTGAGCTCATGTGACCCTTTTCCTGATTGTTAGAGATACAGGAAATTGATTGGTGCTACACTATGACCATACCACAGAATTATCTATTAGACTCTGCTCAGTACATTGTGTGCCATGTTGTGTGTCCATGGAGAAATGAAGTCCTGATGACTCCTTCTCAGCCATAAAGGCCTTTATGTGGCCTTGCGAGCTTACTCAACATCACCGAGTTCATACTGGAGAGAAACCTTACCAATGTCAAGAGTGTGGCAAGGCCTTTATGCACCCTGCAGACCTTATTCAACATCACAGACTTCATACAGGACAGAAACCTTACTAATGTCGTGAATGTGGCAAGACCTTTAACCAGAGCTCAGTGCTTACCCAACATTACAGAATTCATACTGGAGAGAAACCTTACCAATGTCAAGAATGTGACAAGGCCTTTAAGCAGAGGGCTTCAGGGCTTCTTAAGCATCACCGAGTTCATACTGGGGAGAATCCTTACAAATGTAAACAGTGTGGCAAGGCCTTTAAGATACCCTCAGATATTATTAAATATCACCGAATTCACACTGGAGAAAAACCTTACAAATATAATGACTGTGGAAAGGCCTTTATGTGGGTCACATCCCTTACTAAACATCACTGAATTCACCCTGGAGAGAAGCCTTACCAATGTAACAAATGTGGCAAGGCCTTTCATGACAGCTCAAGACTTACTGCACATCACCGAATTCATACTGGAGAGAAACCTTACAAATGTGAAGAATGTGGCAAGACCTTTATGTGGCCCTCAAACCTTACTCGACATCACCAAATTCATAAGTGGAGAGTAATCTACAGCCCTAATGTATGTGTGAAAACATCTATGGCCTTTTCTTCATTGACTTCATGTCAGCAATTTTATATAGGAGAGTAACTTTACACAGAATGTGCCTGACCTCTCACTGGAACTCCCAACTTATTTCAAGTCATAGTTACCATGTAGCAGAAGAACTCTAAAATGTAAAGAAAGTGGACAAGACATGCCTTTTCTGGAATTCAGTATTTACTCAATATCACAAAATGCTTACTAGATTCAAACCCTTGGAACTAATGAATGTGGAAAGACCTTCATTTTAATACACACTGGAGCAAACACCAGAGAGTGCATTAAATAAAGTAAATTTAAAGACATAAATATTTAGATGACTTTCTAATTTAACTCAGGTGCCAATAAATGTAACGAATGAAGGAACTCAATTCAGACATTACTCTGAAAATAGTTATTACAGCGGCACCTGGGTGGCTCAGTGAATTAAACCCTCTGCCTTTGGCTTAGGTCATGATCCCAGGGTCCTGGGATTGAGCCCCACATGAGCTCTCTGCTCAGCCTGTTTCCTCCTCTCTCTCTGCCTGCCTCTCTGCCTTCTTGTGATCTGTCTGTCAAATAAATAAAATCTTAAAAAAAAAAAAAGAAAATAGTTATTACAAGGAAAAATCAAACACTCAGAAAAGGTACATACTATTCTGTTTCAACAGATTTAATAGATAGGCTTTTACATGTGTTTAATTTCAATATATTTTTTAACATTTTTTACATTGACCTTATTTGAGATTTGTGACAAACAATTTTATTTTACTCTGAAATCTCTACCGAAAATCCCTTTATCCCTACTGAGTCGGGAAGATCGTGTGGCTGATTGTTGCTCCATTAAAGATACTAGATGCCCTGCTACATTAAGTGGGGCGCACACAGGCCTAATTTTCCACAGAAGATGTAAGCCCATATAATATACAACATATGAGGAAAATCACAGTGGAGATGCTTATGGTTACAACATTGATGTATGTTACTATGAAGTAGGTGTTCAGAACACATACTACTCCATGTTTTAAAGTAAAGAACTTCCTCAATATTAGAAATAAGTTTTACTAATTGTTCTTTAAGAAAACGGAGGTGGCAGGCAGTATGCTACCGATGTGTCTTTGTAAGCAAAATCATTAAAGTATGACTTGATGTGGTTAAATGAGGAAATCCTGACAGATGACTGAAGGAGGGTAGCTACTCTTCCCTACAGTGTCATACCACTAAACATACCCATTTCTTAGGAATGTACCTCAGTCCTGAAATTTTGGGAAATAGGTACTCCACATCCTTCCGACAACACTTGAATGGTTTTGCACACGTGTATTCTGTATTTCGAACAGTGATGATAGACTGGATTTGAAATGCATAACTTACTGTATATGTAAACAGTATATTTTCATTAATAAAACCTAGTGGTTTTTCGTGTATTGATATGGGTGTGTCATGAATGAGGTGTTATCCTACCTATAGTGTTAATCTATCTCATTCAAGGTTGCAGGTAAATGATGGAATCAATCACCTGTTTGGTACTGGAGTAAAACAATTTACTTAGGAATCCGTTTTCCCAGTGCTCTAAAGGTTTAAGGGAATGTGATTGTTTTCCCCCTAGTCTATCCTATGATTTTCTCTCTGTGAATATGATGATAGTACTGTGGGTGTATTACTGAAGCATGTGACATATGGGTATTTTTGATGTTTTAGCTCATGTACTCCATGATGCTGCTACTTGGCATTGATTTTGTGTAGCCAGCAATTTTGCAGGGACCTTGCACTGACAGGAACCCTTCTCATGAGTGCATTCCCCAGTCAGCATGCTGCAGAGTGACAAATTAGTGGAACATCTCATATGGCATCTGCACTCCTTGCTTGGGAGCCACTATCTCTATTTCTTTCCTTTTTCTTTTTTTAAGATTTTAAAAAATATTTTATTTATTTATTTGACAGAGATCACAAGTAGGCAGAGAAGGAGGCAGTGAGAAGGAGGAAGGGAAGCAGGCTTCCTGCTGAGCAGAGAGCCTGATGTGAGGCTCCATTCCTGATGTGAGGGTCCCCTGGGATCATGACTTGAGCTGAAGGCAGAGGCTTTAACCCACTGAATCACCCAGGCACCCCCCATCTCTATTTCTTGCAATGCCTTCCCTCCCATGACCCATAGAGAAGACTCCCCCTCCCCCAGGCCTTCCCTAAATCTGTTTTAGTCGGAATGGCATATTCTGGACTTAGACTTGGGACTCTCTAGCACTGCACCATGGCCCCAAATGAAAGCATGTGCCCCATGTGCTACACTGAGTGGTATTTTGATGTGTCTATGAGGTACACATGTGCATATGACCATGTTATGTGTGTCATAGATACCCCATAAGAAAGAGAAATCTATCCCAATAGGAGTGAGATGTTAGCCCATGGAAGAGACAGAAAATATTCAAGATGAAGAATTAGCATGTAGAAGAGGAAAAGTGTCCAGAAGTTCCCTAGGGACTCCCTAGATGTAGAAGTTATCTCCAGATCTCCAGTTGTATTCGCCCTCATTTTTCTTTCCAGCTACATAAGCACCACAACCATTCTTTCTTGCCTGTCCTGTGGAGAGAGTGTCCTCAGAAAATGCTTCATTGAGATTAGACAGATGGAAAGCCGATGGGTATTAATTCCAACATGAATGATGTGGGATGTGAATCGAAGTAAAATTTGAGGAAGGCGCCATCCTTTGAGAGAAAGACAAGGCCTATTGAAAGGAAATGTGAGGAAATCTTTCCCACGTGGGGACAGACCCGGAGGTGGCTCCCTTTAGTCACTGCAAAGGCACAGGCAGCTCTTGCTGAATGTCATCTGATGAATACATGTAATTGGAAAAGGAAATGGCAAATGTGGGTTTTTCAGGAGTGGGGAGGTCCTGCTTTATCCTTATGATTTGATCAACCTTCTGTGTCTTCCTGAGGACTAATCCTGTTGGATGTCAGTGATGACTGTACTATCCCTGCCTAGATCCGTGACGAGGGATGGAGGAGGGTGTTGGAGAATGCAATCATGTGGGCAGCTTTAAGATGTCATGCGGTAGAGGGGCACTTGAGTGGCTCAGTGGGTTAAAGCCTTTGCCTTTGGCTCAGGTCATGGTCTCAGGGTTCTGGGATCAAGCACCGCATCGGGCTCTCTGCTTGGCAGGGAGCCCGCTTCCCCCTCTCTCTGCCTGCCTCTCTGCCTACTTGTGATCTCTGTCTGTCAAATAAATAAATAAATAAATAAATAAATAAGATGTCACAAGGTAGAATAGATGTTTGAGATGAAGAAGCCTTCTGGACAGTGGAATAGGCCAGATCAGCAAGGCATGTGCTGACTTGCTTCCAAGTCCTCCTTTCCTATGTAGATCACCCCAGTAAAGGTCAGATCCAGTGTGGTTGGGTGATCCTTCAGGAAGCTGCTTCACTGCTGTGTGGTACATTTCTCTCTTTCCTCAGCCTGGTAGTAAGTACAGTTCTAGGCTCTTCCTCTTTACATGGCATGGATTTGTTAGAGAATCAGTTCAGCAGTGAGAGGCAGTGAGCATATCTGCCTGAAAACAGTCTAGCCCAAGTGTTGCAAGTTGGAAATCAGAAGCACTGATTTCTGGCCACTTTAGGTACACAAAAAGAAGCAGAACCACATGCCCTCTCAGAATCTGTGACTTATAACCAGAAGAGGACTAGTCCTCACCAAAATGAAGTTACAATACAATTCAAGTAACAAATTTCTTTGGTTTCATCACATGCCATGTTATTTTCCATGAGATCTTCCCAGTCAGATGCCTTATTTCTCTACACCGCACTGAAATCACCATATTCAAGAAGGATTTTGCTTTTTTTCTCCCCTTCTCTCTCTGCCTGCCTCCCTGCCTACTTGTGATGTCTCTCTGTCAGATAAATAAATAAAATCTTAGGGACGCCTGGGTGGCTCAGTTGGTTGGACGACTGCCTTCAGCTCAGGTCATGATCCTGGAGTCCTGGGATCGAGTCCCACATTGGGCTCCCAGCTCCATGGGGAGTCTGCTTCTCTCTCTGACCTTCTACTCGCTCATGCTCTCTCTCATTGTCTCTCTCTCAAATAAATAAATAAAATCTTTAAAAATAAATAAATAAATAAATAAATAAAATCTTAAAAAGATTTTATTTGTCAGGAAATGCAAGCAGGGGGAGAGGGAGCGGTAAGCTTTCCACTTAGCAAGGATCCCAATGTTGGTCTTGATCAGAAAATTGTTACTTGGTGAAAAGATGAGATATAGAAGCAAAACACTCACTTTTAGCCCAGAAGACTGACTTACAGCCTGCATAGTTAGGATAAGGATCTAGCAAGTGTCGATAAGTGCTGGTTGCTACATTCTTAAAGGCTCTCGTGACTCTGTCCATTCACCAATAAGCAATATGGAACTTGATGGGGTTTTGGAATATAGGTGAGGTTCAGTGGGGTGGAATCTGGAGCTGATGACCAAGAAAGAATTCTTGAGATGTCTTTGTTTAAAATCGGTGGTTTCTTAAAGCACCGGGACAGGACCCCTAAGCAGAAAGAGCTGCTCATTTTCCTGATTTGTCACTGATTATATAATTGGGAGCTGGGGAGTTGAGGACAAACGGGGGTCCAGAAGGACTGTCATATGTGAAAGAAGACTCTCAAGAGAATGGGGACCTGGTTATTGTCAAGCAAAGGCTGTTTTTCCCTTCAGTGAGCTACGGATATGAAGACAGTCACCATCTTCCTGGAGGACTGTTGTATTCTATCACACATCCTTTTGATTTGGTTTCAGGTTTAGAAGAAATTTAATTTTACGTACCTTTCCTTCTGCCTCAGCCTCCCTCAATTTTATGGAGGGAAGGGTGATGTTAGGGCATCAGGAAACTGAGTTAATGGGTCTCTGGAAGTTAGGCTATAGATATGATAAGAAAGCTTCTTCCTTGTAAATCACTAGGACGTGCGTCAACTGAGGAAGAAAACTGTCCTGTAGTGATAAGGAAAACCTGTGTTCCAAGATGGCTGACCCAGGGAGCTAAGCAGTCCCAACTTCTGCTCCCGGGCTCTTCTGGGTTCTCCGCTATGCCCTGCTTCTTGAAGGTGCCAAAAGTACCAAGTATGCAGAAATAGGAGGTACAAATTACCTTCTTTGTCTGTGATACATACCAAGAATCGATTAGATGGAGGACCTCCATCAGAAAGACTGTTGACACCAAAGATTAACTTTTTTCATCCTCAAGAGTTGTCTACCTGGAGGGGCAAAGCATTATTCAGTGTAGATTTCATCTTTCCATTCTCCTGTAAGTTTATGACTCATGTTTGCAATTCTAAATCCTTCCCTCCTTTTTTTAAGTCACGGTGGCATACAAGCTTCCATTGCCTGTCTTTGAGCCTCATGTCTTTCAGGCGCTCATAATTAGGATTTTTTTTTTTCCTCATGAATCTGTCATACCTCATTTTAAGTATTCAACAAACCAAGGAATGGAGAATGGAGTGAGGAGAACAAATTTTCCTTTCCTCACATTCATTCTGTTGTGTGAACTGACCTCCACACTTCAAACCCAAATCAGAACGTGCAGACAGAACTGGGGATCAAGGGCAGCTGTAGCTTCATTGCTTTGTCAGCCAAGGAGGCTTCAGCAGGTCGGGGCCTCCAAACCTGCAGCCCACTCACAGAAAGGGTCTGGGGGTTTGTACGGAAACACAGGATAATGGCGGATTTCCAGAGGAATTGCATCTGTGCTGCCAGCCATGTTCATCATGCTGTCAGGGTTAAGCATGCATTTTTTTAAAGCATGATTTTAAAGTCTAGTCACAGTGTGAAATTCCTTCCTATTTTAATTTCAGTTTGTTAGTATATGTATATTGCTAATACTTATATCTAGGTTTTTGATGATGAGGCTTTTATTTCTACTTTTTTATTAACAATTTTATTTCCTTATTTGACAGAGAGAGATAAAAAGTAGGCAGGGGGGCGGGGGGAGGGAAGCAGGCTCCCAATTAACAGTGAGTCCGACATCAGGCTTGATCCGAGGACCCTGAGATTATGACCTGAGCTGAAGGCAGAGGCTTAACCCACTGAGCCACCCAGGTGCCCCTGTGTCTATTTTTTAATTTAAGTTTTTTTTTTTTTTTTAATTATTTATTTGGGCACCTGGGTGGCTCAGTGGGTTAAGCCTCTGCCTTTAGCCCAGGTCATGATTTTGGGGTCCTGGGATCAGGCCCCACATAGGGTTCTCTGCTTGATGGGGAGCCTGCTTCCCCCCTCTCTCTTCCTGCATCTCTGCCTCCTTGTGATCTCGGTCTGTCAAATAAATAAAATCTTTTAAAAAAAGGAAAGTAGAGTCACATGTGCAGATCATAAGCGAAGAGCTTCATGGATGGAATTTCACAAACTTTTCTCATCTGTATAAGCCATCGAGGTAATGAAACACAATATTGTCCTCTTAACTCCTTTTGAGGTCTCAGTAACTTTTCCCCTAAGCTCCGCACTGTTTCAGCATCTAAGGCAAGGGATTGCTGTGCTCCCTTTTTTTCTTTGTAGAAATATGATCAGGCAATGGGGACTCTTATATTTGGCTTTTTTTTTTCTTTCTCTGTCTTTGTGAATTGGTTGGTTTTCCTGCATGTTACTGTGAATCATTCATTAGAATAGATCGATCCTGTTCCATTGTGTGGATGCCAGTCACATCATTCTACTCTTAACAGGAGGGGGGATGGTTCTCCATGCAGGACTGTCATGACTAGTACTGATGTATAAAATCTATGATTTGTTTTTCAGTGGAACATGTCCACAAGTAGTTTCTTGTGATGGATTCCCATTGCCATGATCTTAGAACTAACTACTCCTTTTATTTATCTCCATCCTTCGTGTATCTTTAGAGAGGCACAAAACCTGCTGTGGGGCTCAGTCCCAAAACCCTGAGATCATGACCTGAGCCAAAATAGATGCTTTCCCAACTGAGCAACTGATGCAGCCCCATCCATGATTTTTATTTTATTTTTTATTTTTATTTTATTCATTCATTCATTTGTTCATTCATCCATCCATCATTTATTCATTTATTCATTTATGGAATTTAGAACCTTGGAATTGAAAATGTGGGCATCAGTTGCACACCTGTGAGAAATATAGAAACTTAGACCCAACCCAGAAATCAAAATCAGAATATGAATTTTAACAAGGTCTCAGTTGATTGTCATGCACAGTTAACATTGGAGAATTATATGTCTAGATCACCTACACTCTTCCCTTATTCTATGCTTATCTTTATGTCTGTAGTATATTATTTTGGTAACTGTGACTTTGCAGTATGCCTTAAATCATGACGTGTGCTGTTAATTTTCCAGATCATTCTGGGTATGTGTTATCCTGTGACATCCATGTAAAGTTAGGGTACATTTTGTTTTCTTTCTGCAAAAACAGCATTGGGAATTTGATAGAGAGTACATTAAATCTGTAGGTCAATTATTTTTTTAAAGATTTTATTTATTTATTTATTTGTTTGTCAGAGAGAGTGAGCACAGGCAGACAGAGAGGCAGGCAGAGGCAGAGGGAGAAGCAGGCTCCCTGCTGAGCAAGAAGCCTGATGTGGGACTCGAGCCCAGGATGCTGGGATCATGACCTGAGCCAAAGGCAGCCGCCTAACTAACTGAGCCACCCAGGCGTCCCGGTCAATTGAAGTTTTATTGATAGGTCAATAGTCTTAAGTATTTGAGTGAAAGAACATTGATGTGTTCCCACTTATTTCTTCTTTCAATTCCTGCACACTATTCATAGTTTTCATTGTTCCAGATTTGATATCATTATGTTGAATTATAAGCATTTTATTTGGGGGAAGACCTTCTAAATGTATTATGTCTTAACTTTTGGAATTCTTTTTTATGTAGAAACAACAAATTTTTTATGTGTTCGGTTTGTATACTCTAGTGTTGTAATTTTTTTTTTTTTTTAGTTTTCACAGGGAATTTTTATTTTTTCAAATATCTTATTTATTTATTTTGCAGACAGAGATCACAAGTAGGCAGAGAGGCAGACAGAGAGAGAGGGGCAAGCTGGCTCCCTACTGAGCAGAGAGCCTGATGCAGTGCTCAATCCCAGGACCCTGGGATCATGACCTGAGCCAAAGGCAGAGGCTTTACCCCACTAACCCACCCAGGCACCACTTTTCACAGGTTTCTAACAACAAGGATTTCCAAGAGAGGAAAATGGCCTTGGAATCGGAGGACACTAGACTCATCACATCTCAGGAACACAATAAGATAAGTACCAAATCACCCTCAGTACTCCAGAAATGGCCATGAAGACTGACAGATCATACTCCCCAAGTTAAAGGAGTAAAGAGGCCACATCATAGATGGCAGAAAGTTTGGAGACATGGTTGAGGGAGGGAAGAATTATAGTGCTATGGAAGGCAGGGATCCCTGGTTGTGGAGATAGTGGCATGACAGAGTGAACGCACAAGAAGAATGTTTCCCCAAAGCCCCTGGTGTGCAAAACAAGAGTGGATGAATTTCATGAGTTCTTGGAACTAGCACGTGTTAAAGCCTAGAGTTTTAAAGGTCAGCAGACTTGGCTGGGATAGAGCCAAGAAGGTGCTGTGCTACTCCTGTAGAGAAGGAAGGCAAGCAACCTGGGTACAGACAACCTGCAGACAGTGATCAGAAGAATGACTGGGGGACACAGTGGGAAGAGTATTCACTAGTCTAGGAGTGTTTCCCTGTGAGGAAACATTCAGTGGGATATGTGTCTAAGAACACAGGAGTTAGATGGCACCATTTCCCTCTCCTGCCCTGTAGCATAATCTCAGAGCAGTGTCCCAGTGTCCCAGTCAGTGAGGACATTGGCTGTCTGGCTTGCTTCCTAAGCCCCAGGCCCCTGTGCTCTGGTTGGACTGACCATCTCAGTCTAGCTTATCTCAGGCCCAGAAAGGTGGGCCCCTGCCCACACCACATCTCCTGAGCAGAAAGTTCTGCACAACCTCCGTTCTGGTGGAGGTGACTTCAGGTCTCATTTCACAAGCAGGCCAGAGCTCACCTCGTTAAAACTGACCACATTCAGACCCAGGAGCAAATACTGTCTACATAAGGTAAGGAGAGCCTCTGCAGACCACTGACTAGAAGGATGTAGCAGGACACATCACTGGCTTTTCTAACACAGAGAGGAAGGCAGACTTAGACAAAATGCCAAGATGGAAGAATTTATCCCAAAAGAAACAAAAAAATACGGCCATGGCCAGAGATAGAAGGGATGCAGTTATTAGTAACATACCTAACATACAACTAAAGGCAACAATCATAGGGATACTCACAGGTTTGAGAAAAGAGTGTTCAGAACTTTACAGAGACAAGAGGTAAAAGGGAAAAAAATGGAGCACATGGGTGTCGCAATTATATCTGATTCTTGGTTTAAGCTTAGGTAGTGATTTCAGGATCCTAGGATCCAGCCCCAGGTCAGGGTCGACATTCAGTGTGCTGTCTACTTGATATTCTCCCTCTCCCTCCATAGCTCCTACTCATGCTCTTTCTCTCTCTCTCTGTTTCTCTCTCAAATAAATAATTTTTTTAAAAAAATCAGTGAGATTAACAGTGATTAACAATCAGTGAGAAAAGAGGATTGAAGCAATAAATAGCCAGCTAGAAGAAACAGAGGAAGGACTTTCTGACCTCAAGGACAAAAAAAAGGAAAATAATCTGAGCAAAAGAGAGAAGATTTGATTTAGGGAACTCAGTAACTACGTCAAATGTTGTAACTGCCTATGTCTTGGGCTTTTATGTGCTGGGAGAGTTTTGTTTCCAAATATAACTTAAATTCCTGTTTCTGGTATAAGAAGAGTTCCCATTTATTTGGTAGAGAGTTGATAATTCAGTCTTAGTGACTTGTGCAATTTTAGGAATTATCTATTGTTGTTATTGTTTTTATTCCTAAGTTATCTGATTTGGTAGTATATAAATGCTGACCAAATTAAAGCAGAGCCAGTTTTAGTATTTCAGGTAAATTGAGCATTTCATTCATTGTTCTGTTACTATTCTGGTCTCTATTTTATTTATTTCAGATTTATCTTTGTTTCTTTCTTGTACTACTAAATTTCATCTAAGTTTTTTCCTTTCCTTGTTTCTCATGGAAAGTTAAGGGTTTTTTTTGTTTGTTGGTTGGTTTTTTGTTTTTTATTCCAGCTCTCTCTCTCTCTCTCTTTTTTCTTTTTAAAGATTTATTTATTTGACAGACAGAGATCACAAGTAGGTAGAGAGGCAGGCGGAGAGAGGAGAGGAGGAAGCAGGGTCCCTGCCAAGCATAGAGCCCAATGTGTGACTCGATTCCAGGACCCTGAGATCATGACCTGAGCTGGAGGCAGAGGTTTAACCCACCAAGCCACCCAAGCACCCTTCCAACTCTTTTTTTTTTTTTTTTAAACTCAGCCATGTATTGCATTAAAATATTTTTTTGAAAATGGAAAGTGTTGTAGACAATGTTTAGCAAAATAAACAATAGAAAAAAAGCACAGAAAAATTAAATTAGGATTCTTTAGGGTTGTTTATAGATCATGTCATCTGTGAATACAGATAGTGTGTTTTTTTTTCTTTTTCTTTTTTTTTTTTTCAGTTTGGAGTCTTTTTGTTTTTTTCTTCCCTAGTTTTTCTGACTAGAATATCCAGTACCATGTTGAAGGCAGTGGTGGGGTTACTTCATTACTTCATTTCTGATCATAGAGAAGCTTACAGTCTTTATCTGTAAATACTTGAGTATATTGGATTTTTTTCTATTTGGTTCATTTCAGTTTTATGTTTAAATAACCATCCTTCTAATTTTACACTCATGTGGCAATTTTCCAGATTATTTGAGATACAGGAAATGATTTGTGCTACAACATGACAGTATCACAGAATTATCTATTAGGATATGTGGTCAGTATGTTGTGTTCAAAGGTAAGGTATCCATGGAGGAAGGAAATTCTGATGATTCCTTCCCAGCCATCTTTCTGACACTCTTTGATTGACTGGAAGCTTGTATGTTACAAATCATCAGTATATTCATCTGAAAGTAGTAAGTGCAATGACTTTACTTTTCTCTTATTTGATATCTTTCAGCCATATCTTCACATGACACTCAGAACTTCCTGGAAAAGCTGAGCATAGAAGCTTCTTTACAGAAAGTGACAATGAGTAGGTACAAAGATAGTGCTCTTAAAAATGTATACTTAATGATAAACTGGGACAGTGATAGGGAGAGGGAAGGGCATCACGGATACCATGAAGGACGTAGCCCATCTGAGGCAGCGGCATCTAATAAGACTCAAAATGACCCGAATAGTGAAGGATATAAAACATCATGGAAAGCCTCCCTTTTTAAGTCAGCTGCTTCCACAAAGCAGTGTGTTTCTGTCAGCAAAAGCTCCATTCAAGTATTCCAACATAGCTCTTTGTGGAAAGACAGTTTGGACAATCTGGAAAGTTATCTAGTCCATGCTGAAAATAATGATTGGAACCATTTTCAAAATGGGATAGGATTGACCTTTCCATCAGATACTTCTGAAAATCAGAGATTGAATACTGAAGAACAAAGTGCTAAGCAGGATCCATATGAGAGGGGCTTCACTGAGGAGTCGACCCTCCAGAATGACCAGGGCCCTTCCAATGGAGACAGCAATGCTCAGTGCCCTGAATCTGAGAAAACACTTAATCAGGGCTGCAGTGTTCAGAGACGTGCGAGGACTCAATTTTCAGAGAACTAGTATGAATGTTATAAATGTGGGGAAGTCTTTCATCAGAGGTCTAACCTTATTACACATGAGAATATCCATTTGGGAGAAAATCCTGATGAATCCAGTCAGTGTGAGAATGGTCCTCAGCAGTCCTCCAGTATTGGTGATGATCAGAGAATTCATGAGGCCAAAAACCCATTCAGATATGCTAAACGTGATCCCACATTTAGTCAGTCATCAAGACTAAGTAGAAACAAGATGATCTCTAGTGGAGAGAAAACACGCATTTTTAAAGGATGTGGTAAAGTCTTTGACTGGCACTCAACCTGATCTCAGCATCAGCAAATGAGTACTGAAGTAAAATCATACAAATGTGAAGAATGTGGTAAAACCTTTAAGTACTGCTCATCCCTAAGGAAACATAGGCAAATCCATACTGGAAAGAAACTCTATGAATGCAAAGAGTGTGGCAAAGTTTTTAAAATTCGCTCAACACTTATTCAACATCACAGAATTCATACTGGAGAGAAACCTTACAAATGTAAGGAATGTGGTAGGTCCTTTAACCAGCAGGCACACCTTACTCGACATTGCAAAATTCATACTGGAGAGAAGCCTTACAAATGTCAAGAATGTGGCAAGGCCTTTAAGGAGCACTCACGCCTTGATCAACATCCCAGAATTCATACTGGAGAGAAGCCTTACAAATGTAAGGAATGTGGTAGGTCCTTTAACCAGCAGGCATACCTTACTCGACATCACAGAATTCATACTGGAGAGAAACCTTATAAATGTCAAGAATGTGGCAAGGCCTTTAATGAGCGCTCATACCTTGATCAACATCACAGAATTCATACTAGAGAGAAGCCTTACATGTGTCAAGAATGTGACAAGGCCTTTTCACAGAGGTCATTGCTTAGTAAACATCACCGAATTCCTACTGGAGAGAAACCTTACAAATGTAAGGAATGTGGCAAGGCCTTTACACAGCTTTCAGTCCTTACTCGACATCACAGAGTTCATAGTGGAGAGAAACCTTACAGATGTCAACAATGTGACAAGGCCTTTAAGTGTCACTCAGCCCTTAGTAATCATCTCAGATTTCATACTGGAGAGGAAACATACAAATGTAAGGAATGTGGCAAGGCCTTTAAACAGCACTCACACCTTACTCAACATCACAGGGTTCATACTGGAGAGAGACCTTACAAATGTCAAGTATGTGACAAGGCCTTTAAGTGTCACTCAGCCCTTACTAATCACCTCAGAATTCATACTGGAGAGAGACCTTACAAATGTCAAGAATGTGGAAAGGCCTTTCACCAGAGCTCATCGCTTACTGTACATCACAGAAATCATACTGAAGAAAAACCTTACAAATGTAAGGAATGTGGCAAGGCCTTTTCATTGCACTCAAACCTTCTTACACATCACAGAACTCATACTGGAGAGAAACCTTACAAATGCGAAGAATGTGGCAAGGCCTTTTACCGGCGCTCACACCTTAGCAAACATCATAGAAGTCATACTAGCAAGAAACTTTAAAAATGTAAAGACTAGGAGTAAGGACTGTAAAACCCTTACATCAAAGACCTTGCATCCAATATAACTGGAGAATAACTATACACATCTAAGGAAGTCCACCCTCTCCCTGAAACTCACATCATAGTAATCATATGGGAGCAACATGGTAAAATGTGATGAATGTGGTGAGACCTTTAACTGGAATTCAGTCTATACTCAGTGTCCCAAATTGCACACTAGATTCAAACCCTAGAAAGATGATTGTGGAAAGACCCTCATTTTAATATACACGTTCACAAACACAGAAAGTGCTAAAGAAGGTAAATTGAATCATACAAATAATTAGAAAACTCTCTGATTGAACATCTAATGTTAATAAATGTCACAGATATCACATAAAAGGCGTGTACCAGTCCCTCTATTCAGACAGTACTTGTTAGTCCAAGGAAAAAGATCAAGTTAAACACTTGGAAAATGCATATGCTGTTACGTTGGAATGATTCAGTGGGGGAGGTTTTACAAGGTTACAATTAGTTTTGATGTGCTTTTTGTTATATTGAGCCTTTTCGAGGTTTGTGACTAGCAAATATTAATGTACTTTATTCTCAAATCACTTCTGGAGATTGACTTACTTGTACTGGGTGCATGAATCCGTGAGCCTGATTTTTGCTCCATCAACGGCATCCGATGCCCTGCTGCACTCGGGGGGACTCACACATCCCAGATATTCCTTGGAAGATAAGAACTGTGTAATACACAACATGAATAAAGAAAATCTAAACGGAGACACTGCTTAGAGTTATAGCATTGATATAAGTTGCTATGAAATAGGTGTTCAGAACACTATTTTTCTCCATTTACTAAAACTAAAGAACGTTCTGAATATTAGACATACAAGGTTTTACTGATTGCTCTTTAAGGAAAAAAAAAGGTGGCGCACCAGCTAACTACTGATGTATCTTCATAATAGCAATCTTTAGCGAATAGTAGTATATGTGGCTGAAATGAAAAAATCCTGCCCAATAACAGAAGGAGGTTATCTAACTCTTCTCTAAACCATGCCATGTAGCTGGACATACACATCTGTTGCGACTGTCAGTAGCACTGGAACTTAAGGAAGTCAGTTCTACATCATGATATCAGCTATGGGGGTTAACGCTTGTATTCCGTATTTTGAATAAGTGTAACAGTGGATTTGAAATGCATAACATAGTCTATGTGTGAACTGAATGTACTTCAATTAATCAAACATAATGGTTTTTAATATGTTAACATGAATTTGTGATGAGTTTTGTGTTATCCTACCACCAAGGTGAACCTATCTCTTTTTTTTTTTTTTTTTTTTTTAAGATTTTATTTGACAGGGAACACAAGCAGGGGGAGAGATAGAGGGAGAAGGAGGTTCCCCACTGAGCAGGGAGCCTGATGCAGGGCTAGATCCCAGGACTAGGGCCATGACCTGAGCTGAAGGCAGAGGCTTAACAACTGAGCCACCCAGGCGGCCCCTATATCATTTACTGAAAGTTGTATGCAACTGGTGTTGTCTGTCACATAATGGAAGGGAATAATATTCTTATGAATCCATTCTTTCAGTAACCTTAAGGTTGAAATGATGGGTGATTTCCCCGCCTAGTTTATTTACTGTAAACCACCTAGTTTATTTACTGTATCATTTTCTCCTTGTGCTGACTGCGATATTATGGATATATTACAGGTTTTGTGGGGGGTATTGTTGACATCTTAGCTCACCTGATCCATTGTCCTGCTACTTGCCATCCACTTTGTGTACTCATCCACTTTGTGTACTCACTTTTGCAGGGACCTTGAGTGGACACCTGCCCTGCTCACTAGTGTGTTCCCTAAGATGTGGTTTTGGAATATAGGAGAGGTTCTGTGGGGTGGAGTCTGGAGCCTATGACCAAGAAAGAATTTTTGAGATGTCTTTGGTGTAAAATGGTGGTTTATTAAAGTACAGGGACAGGACTCATGGGCAGAAAGCATTGCTGCCCTGGGGTTGTGAGGCATGGCTGATTTCTATCTATACAATGGGCTTGGAGGAGGTAAGGAAAAAGGGACGTTTTGAGAAAGAACATTCATATATTAAAGAAGATTCAGGCAATCCTGAAGGCCTTGTTCTTGTCAAGGTTGTTTACCTGTCTCATTAGGCATTAACGGTAAGGTAGTTGGGATATTACGGAAGCAGTATTACATTCCTCCTATTCAACCTCGTCCTTTTTAATAGGCTGCAGGTTTAAAAGAAATTCAATTTTAATTACATTTTCTTCTGCCTCAACCTCCCTCAATTTTAAGAAGGAGAAGGTGATGGTAAAGCTTCAGGATTCTGAGTTATGGGTCGCTGGAAGTTCGGCTATAGATAAAAGAAAGCTTCTTCCTTGTAAATCACTAGGACATTTGTAAACCGAAGAATACTCAGGTCTTGCAGGATTGTGATCTCTACAAGGTAACTATTTGTTTCTCCTTTAGGGCAGCCAGGAGTGCCTGAGGAATGTCCTATATATCCCATGGGGAGTGGGGGTTCATGGGGTGTCAGCTTCTGCTTCGCCCTCAGCTTGCCTTCTGTTCTCTCATCACATAGACAACACTCTGTAGAGTCACAAAGTAATGTAAGTTGAGACATGACAATCAAATCCACCTCTGTGGGCAATCCTCGGTCCCTTTTCCCAAGCATTCCCATCCTGTGTTCTAGAGAAGATGCCCACAGAGCTTACCCAAGCTGTCATTAGTTTGAATGGCTAAATGTGGACTTGAACTGGGACTCTCAAGCACTCCACCATGACCCATAATAAAGGTATGTTCTCCATTTATTTGTGGGGGTGTTGGTTTGAATCATGTGCCCATGTGACCATGCCGCATAGGTCAACGATAACCGGGAAGTAGTAGAAACCTCCCAAAAAGAGTGACACTGTAGCCAAGGTCACAGATCGAAAATCCATAAAATGAAAAAATGAGCATATAGACTGCAATTGTCTCAATTTGCACAATGGACTCCATGGATTTAGGAAAAGAATTTCTATTTGTTTTATTTCCTAGTTATCTCCAGATTTATAGTTATTATTTTTGCTCATTTTTTTCCCCCAGCTATATAGGCATCACAAACATCTTTTTTGTCTGGGTTGTGCAAGAGTATCTTCACTAAACCCTTGAGATTAGAGAGCTGGAAGGCCAATGGGTATTAATTCAGACATTAAACCCTGGGATGTGGCATGTGAATCTATGTAGAACTTGATGAAATCACCATCCTTAGAAGCATAAGCCCTATTAAAAGAAAATGTAAAAATTGCATCTACTATGGGTAGGGGCCCGGAGGTGGCTTTCTTCAGTCACTGCAAAGGCACAGGCAGCTCTTGGTGGTATCATCTGATGAATACATGTAATGGGAGAAAGGAATTGGTAAATGTGGTGGGTTTCTGAGGAGTAGGGAAGACCTACTTTATCTTCACGATTTAACTGAATTCCTATTTGTTACTGATGATCGGATGCTGTCGGATCATATTTACCGAAATCGCCCAAACCTAATTCGGTAGTACTGGATAAAGAGGGTATTGGTGATGCGCTCATGTGGGCATAGCTTTCAAAAGTCAGGTGGTAGAGTAGCTGTTGGTGATGAAGGAGCCTTCTGGACAGTGAGATAGGCAGGATCAGCAAGGTGTGTGCTGTGGTTGAACACAAGCACTGCTCTCCCAAGGATAAAAGCCCAATCAAGATTTGAGCCACTGTAGATGGGGGACCTTTCAAGAAGCTGCTGCAGTGCATTGTGGGAACTTCCTGTCTGTACTCAGTGTCATGTTCAATACCCTCCCCAACTCTGGCTCTGTCTGCTGTAGTTTTGGAATATAGGTGAGTTTCAGTGGGGTGGAGTATGGAGCCGATGACCAAGAAAAAGTTCCTGAGGCATCTTTGGTGCAAAATGTTGTTTTATTAAAGCATGGGGACAGGAGGAGGGCAGAAAGAGTTGCTGCCCCCGGGGTCATGAGGGGGTGGCTGATTTTATACTATGGGGTTAGGGAAAGGTGAGGAATAAGGGAGTTTTCAAAATGATTTTCATATGTTGGAAGACTCACAGGATACTGGAAGCCTTGCCATTGTCAAGCTAATGTTGTTTTTCCCTCTTAGGAAGGCATTACCGTGAAGATAGTTGGGAGTTTTCTGGAGGAACATTACATTTTGACCTCTTCAAGCATCTGTCAATGGGCTGCAGACTCTAAGGTCACTTAAACGTTTGTACATTCCGTTCTGGAAGCTTGGTAATTGATAGAAGTGCTTTGTTTTTGTAAATTTCTAGGACATTTGTAGAACAGGACACCCATGTCTTGCAGGATTGTAATCTCCATAAGTTAACTATTTGCTTTTTCCTTCAGCCAGGAGCCCCTGAGGAATGTCACATGCATCCCATGGAGGGGGAGTTGAGTGTGTCAGCTTCTGCTTTGTCCTCAGCTTGTCTTCTGGTCCCTCATCATGTCCATGACACGGATTTGTTGGAGGAACAGTTCAACATGGGATATTAATCCGCCTACAAAGGAATGTAACCCTGTCATTTGCCACAACATCGGTGAACTAGAGAGTATTATGCTAAGTGAAATAAGTCAGAGAAAGACAAATACCAAATGATTTCACTCCTGCGTAGATTCCAACAAACAAAACAAGTGAGAAACGAGAAAGAGAACAAGAAAGGGAGAGACAAAGTAAGAAACAGACCTTTAACTATAGCAAGCAGGCTAGTGATTGCCAGAACAGAGGTAGGAAGGCGGATGCGTTAAATGAGTGATGGGATAAGGAGTGCACCTGCAAGGCGCACTGGGTGTCGTATGGAATTGTACACTCTTGTACTCCTGAAAGGAACATTACCTTGTATGTTAACTAGCAGGAATGTAAAGAAAAACCTTTAAAAAATGCTTTTTACAGATGGGAGAAACTTTGTGTCTTGGGTCACCAAAATATACTTTTGGAAAGAAATTGAAACATTTATCCTTTCTCCCTTGCTGATGCTATCAAATTTGGAGACTCCTTTTGACTATTCTTATTTATATATATTTTTTAAAGATTTAATTTATTTATTAGACTGACAGAGATCACAAGTAGGCAGGGAGGCAGGCAGAGAGAGAGGAGGAAGCAGGCCTTCTGCAGAGCAGAGAGCCCAATGCAGGGCTCCATCCCAGGACCCTGAGATCATGACCTGAGCGGAAGGCAGAGGCCCTAACCCACTGAGCCACACAGGTGCCTCGACTATTCTTATATTTTCAGCCAACATGTATATATTTGCATAATTTCCATAAGCAGTTGTTCTGCTTATGACAGGACACACTGACCAACGCTGCTTTTAGGAGTTCCTAGTGGCCCAGTGGGTTAGGCATCTGCCTTCGGTTCAGGTCATGATTGCAGCATCCTGTGATTCAGCCCAGTGTGCATCTCCCTACTTACTGGGGAGTTGCCCTTTCCCCTGCTGATGTTCACTCTTTCTCTCTTTCCCAAACAAATAAAATGCTACAACAAACAATTTAAGAAACCCTGGTTATATTACCAAAGCTTTCCATAGGTTGTCCAGCTTGAAAGAGCTGCATAGACTCAGACTTGACTCGAGAACTATAAGGGATTAAGAGTCACTTTATGAAACAAATGAAGCCCCCTTGGAAAGAGCATCCTGAGACCTTCTTGACAGAGTTCCCAGCAGGCTTACTGTTTGAGTCAAGAAGATCATTTCCTAAAACCTGCAGGAACCTAGAGCTATTTGAGGGACTCCAAGAAGAGAGGAGCTCACCCAAATTCATAGGTGTTCCATGCAATGTCTGGTTGCAAGGATTTGGCTTGTCTTCTGGCCTGGAGAAGCTGTTAAGAGTTCTGTCTAGGGGTGCCTGGGTGGCTCAGTCAGTTAAGCATATGCCTTCAGCTCAGGTCCCAGGGCCCTGAGATTGAGACCCACAGAGGACTCCTTGCTTGGCGGAGAGCATGCTTCTCCCTTTTTCTCTGCCTGCTGCTCCCCCTGCTTGTGCTCTGTGTGTGTGTGTCAAATAAATCTTAAAAAAAAAAAAAAAAAAAAGAGTTCCATCTAGAGATTCAATATGAAACATTCAGCAAAGCTGCTTTTGAAATCTGTAAGTCAAACCTCTGCTCTTGGGGCACTTACATAAATAACCAGGCCAAGTTTTCTCTTGAACTAGCCTTATTTTCCAATAAAATTTGTGTTCATTTGGTTGTGTTTTTTGGTAAAAATGAGAGTGATTATAGAGAAAAATAAGTCTCAGTAATACATGTGTGTAGATAAAAGATTCTAATACTGTTCATTATAAAGTGGAATAGATCCTGATTCTTTTTTTTTTTTTTCTAGTGTCATCCAATGCCAGGGTCCTAATCCCCAAGTATTTTTATTTTTCTGTCAAGTTTCTAACTTTAATCATTTGAGGATGAAAACTGCCTTTTTTCCTGAAGATCTGTAGACTTAGTAAAAAGGACTCGATGTAACAAAATGGTCCTAATCGCTCATGTAGAAACAGCCTTAGGGCTGTGGCTCCATGGGCCACTAAACACATTACCAGATGCATTTGAACTGTAAACCAGGAAGATCCGTCTGGTGGTCACTACCTGCCCTCAGTCTATCAGAAGATAGTCCAAGTCTAACATCCAGATGTCTGCTCAATGGGCTACCCTTAGAAGTCAGAATCCAGCCTCACCTTTTTTTTTTTAAAGAGTTTATTTATTTATTTGACACAGAGAGCACAAGCAGAGGGAGAAGCAGGCTCCCCACTGAGCAAGGAGCCCAACTTGGGGCTTGATCTCAGGACCCTGGGATTATAACATGAGCCAAAGGTAGGTGCTTAATTGACTGAGCCACCCAGGCACTCCTTAACTTTTGATCCCATCATCAATCACAGTTCTTTTGCTTTCATATAAAAGCCTCCTTTAATTAAATTACTTGTACCATAGGGTACATTTGAAAATACACCTGTGTCCTTCCCTCCTGAAATGACTTTGACTCAACTGACCTATTGTCAGGTCTAAGATGCTGGCTCATTGATATGAAACAATCTATATGTTCAACTTTTAATATGTGAAACTCCCAAGGAAGTTTCAGATGGGGGAACTGAAGGGAGTCAGGACAGCCTCTCTGTCCTCCCAACTCCCAAATGTGCCACCCTGGTCTATGGATTATTTGATTTCAAGGTACTTAAGAACCTCCAGGATCAAGAGAACATTTTCCCCCTCCCTTTGGCCCCCAACAGAACTATTGGGGGTCTTCCCCAGCATTAGGGTTATTACAAGGGAAAAGTTTGTCTCAGGGACTGATCCTTAAGTTAGGACAAAAGGTATCTCATTACAAACTATGTGCTCTTATCAGCCTGTAAAAGTGTTTTCCTGTGCTCTGAAAGTCCAGGCCCTGGTTCCTTGTAACACTTTTTTTTTTTTTTTTAAACATTTTATTTATTTATTTATTTCATAGAGAGGGTGAGACAGCATAAGAGGGGAGAAGGTCAGAGAGAGAAGCAGACTCCTCGTGGAGCTGGAGACTGATGTGAGACTCCATCCTGGGACTCTAGATCATTATGTGAGCTGAAGTCAGTGGCTTAACCAATGCAACCACCCAGGCGCCCACACTTGCAGCTCATGTGGCCTGACAGTTTCTAGAATTTCCACATCTATGTGGATTCTCTGTATGTACACTTATTTAATTTGATATTCTCCTCTTTATCTGTTCCTGACAGTTTCATAGTCCAGCCTAAATGGATCTTTAAGGGGGACAAGAATTCTTGTTCTCTGCCACGATTTGATTCTAAGGCCTCAGTTCCTGGTATCTTACTTTTTATTTATTTATTTATTTATTTTTAAAAGATTTTATTTATCCATTTGACAGAGAGACACAGTGAGAGAGGGAACACAAGCAAGGGCAGTGGGAAAGGGAGAAGCAGGCCTCCCGCTGATCAGGAAGCAGGACGTGGGGCTCTATCCCAGGACCCCAGGACCATGACCCGAGCTGAAGGCAGACGCCCAACTGGCTGAGCCACCTAGGCGCCCCGGTATCTTACTTTTTAAAGTGTAAAAACAAGATGGAACAGTAGGAAGTATTTCTACATTTCTACAAGTTGATTTTTTTAAAAGATTTTATTTATTTATTTGACACAGAAAGAGATCACAAGTAGGCAGAGAGCAGGCAGGGAGAGAGGGGGAAGAAGGCTCCCTGTTGAGCAGAAAGCCTGATGTGGGGCTCGATCCCAGGACTCTGAGATCATGACCTGAGCCAAAGGCGGAGGCTTAACCCACTGAGCCACCCAGGTGCCCCTACCAGTTATTTTTTTTTAAGTCATTTTAAATTTTCTTTTTTACATTTATGTTATATATATATATATATATATATATATATATATATATATTTTTTTTTTTTTTTTTCATTTTTGGTTTCCCCTCATTGTGTTCAATTTTATTTTTGTGTATATGTGTTTTTCTTTCCTATTTTGGGATCCTTTTCTTATTTCTTATTTTGGATTTTCTTTTACCAAGCCAACCAAAATAAACCCAGGATCTAGTTTCTGGATCAAGTTGTCTTCTATTCTAATTTTTGTTTGATTTTATTTTCTCTCCCCAGCCCCCCCCCCTTTTTTTTTGTTCCTTTTCAGATTAGTGTATATTTTTTCTGGTGTCATTGTTGCTGTTTTTGTGGTTTTTTCCCTCATTCATCTATTCTTTTCTGGATGTAATGACAAGATGGAAAAATTCATCCCAAAAGAGATAACAAGGGACACTACTCACTACCATGGATTTAATCAATATGGATATAAGTACACAGAACTAGAATTCAAATCAACAATTATAAAGATACTAGCTGGGCTTTAAAAAAGCAAAAAGACACTAGAAAAATTCCTAACTGGAGAAATAACCAAAATCTAATCAAGTTGAAATCTAAAAGGCTATTACTGAGATGCAATTTAGGAAGGAGGCTCTAACTGCTATGATGTGAGGTAGAAGGGAGCATCAGTGACATAGAAGACAAAATGGAGAATAAGGAAACTGAGAAAAAGATAAACAGCTATTGGATCACAAAGTGAGGATTCAAGAGATCAGTGATACCACAAACTAAAACGAGTTAGTATAATTGGGATCCTAGAGGAAGAGGCGGGGTGGGGGGGGGACGAGAAGGTTTATTTGAGCAAATTATAGCTAAGAACTTATCTAATCTTGGGAAGGAAATAGACATTCAAGTCCAAGAGGCACAGAGAAACCCCTCACAAAATCAATAAAAATAAGTCAACAAGGTTGAAATAGAATAGTGAAGCTTGCAAAAATCAGAGATAAAGAGAAAATCCAGAAAACAGCTCAGGAAAAGAGGTCAGTAAACTACCAGGGTAAGAAGAGAAGGCTGGCAGCATACCTAACCACAGAGATCTGGCAGGCGAGAAAAGACTGGCATGGTAGAGTTAATGTACTAAAGGAGAAAAATATGCAGCTAAGAATACTTTATACAGCAGCCCAACATTAGGAATAGGAGAGATAAAGAGCTTCCAGGCAGAACAAAAACCATGGGAGTTTATGATCACTAAACCAGGCCTGCAAGAAATATTAAGGGGATCCCCTGAGCAAAGAGAGAGTCCAATAGAAGAAACACTCAAAAGAAATGGACATTTTACAAAAGAGTGACTTTATAGGTAATACAATGGTGCTAAATTCCTATTTTTCAATAATCACTCTGAGTGTAAAGGGACTAAAAAGTTCCAATTAGAAGACACAGGGTAGTCAATTCAATTCAAAACAAAACAAGACCCATCAATATGCTGCTTAGAAGAGACTCATATGAGAGCCAAACACACCTCTAGATTGGAAGTGGGGGGTGGGGTGGAGAACTATTTATCATTTTAAGGGACATTGAAAGAAAGCTGGAGTAGCAATCCTAAATCAAACTAGATTTAAACCAAAGACTAGTAAGAGGTGAAGTAGGACATTATATCATAATAAAAGGGTCTATCCCATAAGAAGACTCAACAACTGTAAATATTTATTTATTTATTCCCCTAACTTGGAAGCAGCCAATTGTACAAACCAATTAATAACAAAATAAAAGAAACACATGGATAATAAAACAATAATAATAGTGGATTTCAACACTACTCACAGCAATGGACAGATCATCTAAGCAGAAGATCAACAAGGAAATGAGGGCTTTAAATGACACTGGACTAGATGGACTTCACAGATATATTCAGAGCATTTCATCCAAAATCAACAGAATATTGGAATTATTCCAGGCATATTTTCGGAGGCTTTAAAAGTCAATCACAAGAGAAAACTTGGAAGAACACAAAGACATGGAGGTTAAAGAGCATCCTACTAAAGAATGAATAGGTTAACCAGGAAATTAAAGAAATACTTTTTTAAAAATTATGACACAAATGAAAATTAAAAAAACAAAAAGAAAAGAAAAGAAACGAAAAAATAAATTCAGAACCTTCAGGTTGTAGCAAAGGTAATGTTAAGAGGGAAATAGTAATGCAAAACTTTCCCAAGAAACAAGACAAGTCTCAAACAGTCT
The DNA here is from genome assembly GCF_030435805.1 of Mustela lutreola. Classification (NCBI taxonomy): domain Eukaryota; kingdom Metazoa; phylum Chordata; class Mammalia; order Carnivora; family Mustelidae; genus Mustela; species Mustela lutreola. The sequence goes on from NC_081305.1 coordinate 51,920,310, forward strand.
AATCTTAGACCTAAGGAGCTGGAGAAAGAACAGCAAATAAACCTCAAATCCAGCAGGAGAAGAGAAATAATAAAGTTTAGAACAGAAATCAATGAAATAGAAAGCAAAAGAAGAATAGAACAGATTAGTGAAAATAGTTGGGTCTTTGTAAGATTTACTAAGGTCTGTAAACTTCAGGCCAGACTTTTCAAAACAGAAAATTGAAGAGCAAAAAGAAAAGATAAAGGACCCAAATAAAATCATAAATGAAAGAGGAGACATCACAACCGAAACTGAACAAATATAAGAACATATTATGAGCAATATATGTCAACAAATTAGGCAATCTGGAAGAAATGCGTGCATCCTGGAATCACATAACCTATCAAAATTGAACAGGAAGGGTGCCTGGGTGGCTTAGTGGGTTAAAGCCTCTGCCTTCAGCTCAGGTCATGATCCCAGGCTCCCCAGGTCTGGATCTCCGCTAAGTGGGGAGCCTGTTTCCTCCTCTTTCTCTGCCTGTCTCTGCCTACTTGTGATCTGTGAAATAAATAAATAAAATATTTTTAAAAAACTGAACAGGAAGAAGCAGAACACCATAACGGGCAAAGAAATTGAAGCAGTAATCTAAAATCTCCCAACAAATAGGAATCCAGGACTAGAGGACCTCCCAGTGGAATTTTACCAAACATTTCAAGAAGAATTAGTTTGTTTTTTTCTGAACCTGTTTCAAAAACTAGCAATGAAAGGAAAACTTACAAACTCATTCTATGAAGCCAGCAATATTACCTTAATCCCCAAGTCAGAAAAAGAACCGACTAAAAATGAGAATTACAGATCAATATCCCTGATGAACATGGATGCAAAAATTCTCACCAATACACTACCCACTACAATCCAACAATACATTAAAAGTTTTATTTACCATCCCCGTGGGATTAATTCCTGGGCTGCAAAGATGGTTCAATATCTCATCAGTGTAATATACCACATTAATAAAAGAAGGGATAAGAACCATATGATCCTCTTAATTGATGCAGAAAAAGCATTTGTCAAAATATAGGATCCCTTCTTGATAAACACTTTGCAGTGTGGGGATAGAGGGAAAGTACCTCAATATCATAAATACCACATAGGAAAATCCCACAGCAAATATCATGCTCAATGATGAAAAACAGAGCTTTCCTCCCAAGGTCAGGAACACAGCAGGGATGTCCATTATCACCACTGCTATTCAACACAGTATTAGAAGTCCCAGCCTCAGCAATCAGACCACAAAAAGAAAAGAAAGAAAAGACATCTAAATTGGCAAAGAAGATATCAAACTCTCACTCTGCAGATGACATAATATTCTATGGAGAAAGCCCAAAAGAGGGGCACCTGGGTGACTCAGTCGTTAAGTGTTTACCTTCAGCTTGGGTCATGATCTTGGGGTCCTGGGATCGAGCTTTGCATGGGGCTCTCTGCTAAGTGGGAAGCCTTGTTCTTCCTCTCCCACTCCCTCTGTTTGTGTTCCTGCTCTCTGTCTCTGTCAAATAAATAAATTAAATCTTCAAAGAAAAGAAAACCCAAAAGACTCCACCCAAATATTGCTAGAATTGAATCAGGAAGTAAAGAAAGTGGCAGGATATAAAATCATTGCAGAAATTAGTTGTATTTCTATACACTAACAATGAGACAGAAGAAAGAGAAATTAAGGATTCTATGCCATTTACAATAGCACCAAAAACCTTAGGATATCTAGAAATAAACTTAACCAAAAAGATGAAGGGCCTGTACTGAGAAAACTGTAGAACACTCATGAAAAAAACTGAGAAAGCCACAAAGAAATGGAAAAATTGTCCATGCCTATGGATTGGAAGAACAAATATTGTTACAATGTCTATGCTACCTAGAGCAATCTACATATTCAATCCAATCTCTATGAAAATGCCATCAACTTTTTTCTCAGAGCTGGTACAAATAATGCCAAAATTTATATGGAATCAGAAAAGACCCCCAATAGCCAAAGGAATGTTGAAAAAGAAAACAAAACTTGGTGGCATCACAATTCCGGCCTTCAAGCTCTATTACAAAGCTGTAATCACCAAGACAGCATTGAACTGGCACAAAAACAGACACACAGATCCATAAAACAGAATAGAGAACACAGAAACGAACCCTCAACTCTATGGTCAACTAATCTTCGATAAAGCAGAAAAGAATATCTAATGGAAGACAGTCTCTACAGAAATGGTGTTGGAAAATTGGATAGCCATATGCAGAAGAATGAAACCAGACCATTTTCTTATACCATACACAGAAATAAACTCAAAATGAATGAAAGACCTAAATGTGAGAGAGGAATCCATCAAAATCCTAGAGGGGAACACAGACAATAACATCTGTGAGGTCAGCCAGAGCAACTTCTGCCTAGACACAACTCCAAGGCAAGGGAAACAAAGGTAAAAATGAACTATTGGGACTTCATCAAGGTAAAAAGCTTTACAGTCAACAAAACCAAAAGACAGCGGAGGGACTGGGAGAAGATATTTGCAAAATGTCTTATCGATAAAGGACTAGTATGCAAAATCTCTACTTACCACAGACAACACCCAAAGAACAAATAATCCAATCAAGAAAAGGACAAAAAACACAAAGAGCTCTTTCTCCAAAGAAGACATACAAATGGCCCACAGAAAAATGAAAAAATGCTCAACATCATCCAGCATCAGGGAAGTGCAAATCAAAAGCACAGTGAGATACCACCTCACAACAGTCAGAATGTGTAAAACTAACAAGTCAGGATACAACAGATGTTGGCAAGGATGAGGAGATACAGGACCCTCTTAATCTGGTTGGTGGGAATGCAAACTGGTGCAGCAGCCACTCTAGAAAACCATATAGAGGATACTCAAAAAATAAAAATAGAGCTACCCAATGTCCCAGCAATTGCACTACCCTGTATTTATCCAAAGAATACAATCATAGTGAACCAACGGGGCTCCTGCACCCCAGTGTTTCCAGGAGTAATGTCCCCAATAGCCAAAATATGGAAAGAGTCCAGATGTCCAGTAACAGATGGATAGATAAAGAAGACATGGTGTATATATATAAAATGGAATATTACTCAGCCATCAAAAATGAAATCTTGCCATTTGCAATGATGTGGTTGGAACTACAGGGTATTATGCTAAGCAAAATAAGTCCATCAGAGAAAGATAATTATCGTATGATTTCACTCAAGTGTGGAATTTAAGAAACAAAACAGGATCATAGGGAAGGGGAGGGAAAAATAAAGTAAGAGAAAATCAGGTAAGACAAACCTTAAGAGACTCATAACTCTAGGAAACAAGTTGAGGGCTGCTGGAAGGAAGGTGGATGGAGGATGGGGTAATTGGGTGATGGGCAATAAGAAGGGCACATGATGTAACCAGCACTTTGTGTTGTATGTAACTGATGAAGCACTAAACTCTACCACTGAAGCTAGTAATACACTATATGTTCATTTATTGGATGAAAAAAAAAAAAATAAACTGACCTCTGTGCATCAGACCCAAAATACAACATGAACACAGAATTGTGGATAAAGAGGAATAGTAGCTTTATTACTTTGCCAGCCAAGGAGGCCTCAGCAGGTCAGGGCCTTCAAACCTGCAGCCCACCCAGAGGAAGGGGATGGGGGTTTGTAGGGAAATATGGGATTATGGCCGATTTCCAGAGGAAATTGTGTGTCTGTGCTGTCAGCCCTGTTCATCATGTTGTCAGAGTGGAATTAGATTCCTGGAACAATAGGCTCAGAAGGTAGGAAGGGAGGTTTATAGAAGAGAGAAAAAAACTTATTTAGTTTGAAATGAAGTCTTGCTGAAGCAGGAATGCAGCCATTTTTGGTTTTGTTTTTTAAATTGAGAATGGCAAATCCAAGCCATTCAGGTCTTTAAGATTTTATTTATTTATTTGAGAGAAAGAGACCATGAGAGGGGAGAAGGTCAGAGAGAGAAGCAGACTCCCCATGGAGCTGGTAGCTCGATGTGGGGCTCAATCCCAGGACTCTGGGATCATGACCTGAGCTGAAGGCAGAGGCTTTAACTAACTGAGCCACCCAGGCACCCCGCCATTTTGGTTTTTGTTCAACTTGATGATTTGAAGTGGTTCTGGTTCAGTCACCAGGACAAGCCTAGGAAGACAACTTCATATTTTACAGTGAGAAGGCAGTCTACATTTTCTAGAATGGGTAAAATAAAGAAAAAGGATAAAACACCAAATTTCAGTGAGAATGTGGATGAATTAGAATTCTCATATTGCTGATGAGAGGGTAAAAAGTAGATTCACTTTGCAAACCTGTGTGCTACATACGAAAATAAGTATTTATCAACCAAAGAGGAGCATTTTGTCACCCTAAGATATCTGATCAGTTGGGAAGGCATGGATCTAAATGTGCTCACAATCATCGACTTGGTTCCCATTCTGTGCCTGGTCACCTCTCCAAATGCTTTCCCATAGGCTCAGGTGTGGAGTCTGAAAGATGATTATCACCTGAGCCCTCCCTCTCTGGTTCTATCAATTGGTTTGGGAAAAATCAACAGTGTCGTGTTAATTGCAGGCTCCAGGTCATACTCAATGAGGCCAGGGGATTCTGAGTTAAGCATAAGGGCTTCCTGTCATTTTTTGAGAGTTGAGAGCAGGCTTTGGCTCAAGGAAAGGTCAGAGGGACTCTCCTACAAGAGTCGGGGCGGGTCATGTCCATGCAGCACACAGTTATTTCCTATGCTGTAGCGGAATTTGTGGGCATCTGTGGAAGGGGAGGCTTCCTGAGAACAGGGAAGGAAAAGTCAGGGATTGGTCTTCAAGTAGGAGCTGCTGACAAAATGGACGAGGAAGCTAGGACTTCTCTGCATTTCATGGTCCGGTCTTCAGGTGAGCAATTTATACGTGAAGAGGCTCTGTTGGTATTTTTTTTTTTTTTCATGATATTCCTGTGATTTCTCCACAAACACCTTGTGAGAAAGAAATCTAGAGGACGAGGGGAAAGAAGAAATGGCCAGTTCTTGGGTTAAGTCTTGTGTCCCAAGTCAGAGAACATGTCATGTTTTTCTCCTGAAATTCCTTGCATTAGAAATTGCAGATGTGGGTGCCTGGGTGGCTCAGTGGGTTAAGCCTCTGTCTTAGGCTCAGGTCATGATCTCAGGGTCCTGGGATCGGGTCCCACATTGGGCTCTCTGCTCAGTGGGGAGCCTGCCTTCTCCTCTCTCTCAGTCTGCCTACTTGTGATTTCTGTCAAATAAATAAATAAAACCTTAAAAAAAAAAAAAGGACTTAAAAGAAAAAAGAAATGGCAAATGTTGGGCGCCTGGGTGGCTCAGTTATTAAGCGGCTGCCTTCAGCTCAGGTCATGATCTTAGGGTCCTGGGATCGAGTCCCGCATCGGGCTGTCTGCTCAGTGGAGAGCCTGCTTCCCTCTCTCCCTCTGCCTGCTGCTGGGCTTCCTTGTGCTCTCTCTTTCTCTCTCTCTGTCAAATAAATAAATAAAATCTTTAAAAAAAAAGTGTGTGAAGAAGGTGGAGTAGTAGGAAATACTTCTGCAGGAGTTGAGATTTTTGACCTCTGCTGTTGTCACTGTCTCTCAGGGTTCCTTAGTTGTTTCCTGCATGGTTGCTGTCTTGTCAGTGGTTCCTTAATGCTTCTCAATCCCAGTCAAAATATGTGTCCCACTTAGTTTGTTTAGGTTAATAGTTGTCTCTCTCACGGTAGGTGCCTACTTATACAAATTATGTATTTCCAATGTTTCTCATTTAGGCCACTTGAACATTAAAATCATCCTTAGTATCATTTTCATGTCATGTAGACACTTGGAAACAGGTCACCAATGTGTATTGAACATGAGTCAACCAGAACATGAGTCATACCAGATTGTTGGAAGATGGTTCTCTATCACTTCTTTCATGGTGTGATGGTTACTTTCCATCCTTGTGGGTTGAAATGCTCAGCACTACCTCAGGGGAGTTAGCTGTCACTGAATGTGCTGATTAGAGTCCTCTTGCTCCTTCTGGTGTCACTGGAGATGGTTGATTATATTTTGTGCTGGTTTTCTCCAGAGTCATAAATTCAGAGCACTCAGTGTGCTAAGTGGCTGAGTTTTCTTTGGTTCCCCAGATGGAGCAGCTAAATTATTTGTATTGTGAATGTCATCCCTGTGCCATGGCAGCTGGGTGCTGAAGGTGACTCTGCCAGGTTCTACTGAGAAGAGCTAAGGTCCTTTGTCTTTGACTTTATTCAGAATCTCCTCTACAGAATGCATCAAGCCTTTAAATGGGCTGTGTTGTGAAGAATTTTAAATTTTTTAGAGGCAGATGCATCCCCTACCCAACACCCCCCCCCTCTGTCTCTCTGTCTCTCTCTGTTAAAGACACACACACACACACACACACACACACACACACACACACACACATTCATCAACAACAAAAACCATCAAGCCTCTCAGATTCCGTAGATTACTATAACTAGTAGAGGACCAGTCCTCACCAAAATGAGTTTATGATCAAACTCCAACCACACAGAAAGACATTTCTCTGCTGTTATCATATACTAAGTTATTTACCAAGAGAGATCTTCCCAGCCAGAAGCCTTACTTCTCCCACTGCAAAATGAAAGCACCATACTCAGGAGTCATTTCACATTTTCCTTCACAGTTTTCTTAAAGCTAAGTTTTTGATATGCACAGTCCTTTTAAACCTTTCTGTTGTTGTTCATTACAGTTTAATTCTATTTTTTTATACCATTAAAACAGAACAAATGCTTTTTTTTTTAAGATTTTATTTATTTATTTGACAGAGAGAGATCACAAGTAGAGAGAGAGGCAGGCAGAGAGAGAGAGAGAGGGAAGCAGGCTCCCCGCTGAGCAAAGAGCCCGATGCGGGCCTCTATCCCAGGACCCTGAGATCATGACCTGAGCCGAAGGCAGCGGCTTAACCCACTGAGCCACCCAGGCGCCCCGAACAAATGCTTTTAATGTTATTTTTGCTTACATATATATTTGTAGGTTGAGACCAACTGGGCAAAGTCTCGGGCAGGTGATATTTGTGATATGTCTGTATTGTCACAGAAAATAATCAGATTGGCAAGAGACCAAGAGACATTCAGAGTGGTAGGAGAACTTGAATTTATTTTATGCTGGTGGACCCAGATGAGCTAGTGCTCAAAGCTCTGGGCCCTACCTAGTGGGATTACAGAGTTTTTATAGGGGGGGTATAGGGAGTCAGGTTCCAAGGGCTATGCTAGCTGCTGGGAGGTACATTTAAACTGGGGGAGTGGGAGGTTGCTGTAGGCTCTTATGGCAGTGGAGGGAGCTTGTGGTGGGAAGTCTGTTTACAGAAGCAGAAAGAGCTGGTTATCTCTTGCTCCTTAGTGGGACTTCTAGTTATCTCTTGCTCTATCTAATGGGGTCTGCTGGCCTGGGGCTACCCTGGGTGAACCTGCTGATTTTCCTCTTCATCCCCCCCTCCTTCAATGACTTTTTAAGCTTAGAATGGGCATCAATAATTTCCATTGGATTTTTGTTTATCTAGAGATCTGTATTGAGTTCCCAATAGTTGCAATTTAATTGATTCCAACTGAGAGCTGATGAATAGGGTGATAAGATTAATAATACGTGGACTGAACAGGAGTACCAACAGGAGCATGCAGAGAGGGCTGGCTAAGGGAAGGAGCCACACAGCGCAGCCCCAGACATCATACCAATTGCCCCTTGTCTCCTGTGTGCAATCTGATCTTGTAGTCATTGGATCATGTCTCTGACTAACCCTGACTGGTTCATGTAGAAACAACATTTCTCATTTGGGAAGAGGCAGAGTTCCCCCCTTTTTGGCAGTGAGCAGGTCTAAGCCCCTTTGATTCTGTAGTGCCCTTGCTTCTAAGGAGTAAATATGATCTTATACGGTCATCATAGACTTAGCCACCTGCTCCATATCTTCTGCAAGATTTTCTGACAGCTTCTTGTAGTAATAGGATGAGGCCATTATTCCTATCCTTATGCCCACAGCTATCATTATGCCTAATCCAACCAAAAGTGGGATGATTTTAATGGCCCTCTTGGAGCATGCGTATGCCAACAAGGGAATGGAAAGGGATTGATTTTGGGGGACTATATCTACCTGTAGAGTAGGAAGCATCCATGGACATGGCCCTCTCTGGTTAACTGGTAAACATTGATGAATATATCTTCCACATTTCAAAAGGGTGCCAGGTTATAGAGTGCACCATGATGTGGTGGACATGTGCCCATCAAGTGAAGGGCAGCTGTGGGTTTGGAGACTTTGGGTAGCAGATAGAACTCCTACTGAGGGTTGGTTGTGTTGAGTAAATGGTGGACTTCTATCACATCACATGCTTGAGGGTCTAAAGTGAGAGGTCCTCCATTGGGAGGAAACCTTAGTAGAGGTTGATAAGGGTCAGGTTCCCAGCAGGTTGGACCCTTTTTCTCAGGGCATCTTGGATCCTTATAGCCCTGATGTAGCTAACCTGGACTTAATGTTTCCTGTCATGAGTTTCTTTGCTTTATTGTGACAAAGAGTGACCTCCCTCAGGTTACAACATTGTCTTGGCATGCTAGACAAGAACAGGGGGACCATGGGCTTGGTGTTACCTGTTTTGGGTTGGGAATGGTTGTAGGTAGAGCAAGAGTAGGAGCTCAGGTAGGGACTTCCTGGATAGGAGTGGGGAGAGACCATGGAGTAGACAGGGTAGGTCTACACTATAGTCATGGGGTGTAGTGCTGCATAGAAGTTGGGTCATCAATCCATTGGGATACCAGACACGTAGAATAGACCCTCATGTTGACAGAGTTTTGGGTGTGCTGTAGCACATGCATCAAGGCCATTGGACCAAGAGGGCTGGTAATCCTAGCATGTACGTGGTGGGTGGTGAGTGCCCCCAGCATCCTCACAGCCTGCAGCTGGTGGCATTGACTGTCCTCAGTGATGTCATCATCTAGGTAGTCTGAGCTTAGCTCTATAATTGACAGCCACAGCACCAGCATTAGGGGACTCATTTTAAAGTGGGACTGGGGGCGCCTGGGTGGCTCAGTGGGTTAAGCCGCTGCCTTCAGCTCAGGTCATGATCTCAGGGTCCTGGGATCGAGTCCCACATCAGGCTCTCTGCTCAGCAGGAAGCCTGCTTCCCTCTCTTTTTCTCTGCCTGCCTCTCTGACTACTTGTGATTTCTCTCTGTCAAATAAATAAATAAATAAAATCTTTAAAAAAAATAAATAAAGTGGGACTGGGGAGGCAGTAACTAAAAAGCAGTAGATTCCACTGAATAGTCTCAGTATACTTATATAGTGTATGGATAGAGTGATATTTTGTGTCCAATTCCAGTCACCTGAGGTTGACTCAGCTAGACCCACAGAGAACACTAGGGTTACAAGTACCACAATTAAGGCACTGAGTGAAACCAGGATTTTAATGTCCAAATATTTCCCATTGAGTTCCTCAAGCTTCTGTCATGCACTGACCAGTTGGCTTCCAGGTTTGTGATTGGAGAAAGGTTGTGGATTCCTAAAGTGGGGAATCTGCAAATTTCTGTGGGGTATCAAGTCGTGGCTGTGGACTGCTGTATCTTCTTACAGATCTTCAAGTTGAGGGGGTCAGTTGGGTCCCAGGTTGTCTGCCAATCATCTGGGTCTGTGGGGGCCACTGCCTTCTTTACTCAGGAATGATGGATCCAGGGAGTGATACCTGAAACTTTAACAGCAGTGAAAGTTGTCAGTATTACTAGATGGGGACCTATCTGCGTGGGGTGCAGCAGCTCCTTCTTCCTGATCTTTTACCCATATCATGTCCCCCAGTTGGTAGGGATGAGCCCAGTTACTCATGGGAATGGTAGTCCTTTCTAAAGCTTCTCAGGAGATGTAGTATAGAGTTTTCCCAGGGCCTAGAGGTGTAGGGATATTTCTAAGTCTCCAATTGGTCTGAGATCTCTAAGCTGGCTTGTTATGGGGGGTGGCCTATCATAGAGAATCTCAAAGGGTGAGTAGTCAAAGGATCTTGGGGTATAGTGTGCCCTGAACAGGGCCCGTGGTAACATTTCTACCCAGGGGATTTCCTGACAGACTTTGGTTAAAGTTGTTTTAAGGGTCAGGTTCACGTGCTCTACTTTCCCTGAGCTCTGAGGTCTGTATGCTGTATGGAGCTTCCATTTTATTTTCAAGATACTGAGTAGGCCTTGGGCTATCTCTGCCATGAAACTCGGTCCATTGTCTGAGCTGATGGAAAGGGGAAGCCCATACCCGGGGATGACTTCTCTCAGGAGGCTTTTACTACTTCTTGTGCTTTCTCTGTGCATGTGGGTTAAGCCCCCCAACCCACCCTGAGTGAGTGCAAAGTAGGACCAGTGAGTATCAATATCCTCAGTATGGCTTGACCTCTGTGAAGTCTATTTCCAAGTCCTCGAAAGGCATGGTGCCCATTGTTTGAATCCCGGGGCATGGTCTAGGTCCTTGATTTGCCTTGTTCTGTGTGCATGTACTGCACCTAGTGCTTGTTTGGGTACACAGGGTGGGGAGTTTGGGGATGAAATAGCAGTTTCTCCAGGGCTGCTTCTCCCAAGTGAGTTAGTTCATGATGTTGCTTTATTAGGGGGGCTGTTACAGTACTGGGGACAAAAAGTCTCTGGTCAGGCAGTTTCCACCAGCCCACTTCTCCTTTTAATCCCTCCTCATTTTTTGCCTATGGTTAAGGGTAGGCCAGGAGGTTCTTTTTCAGCCCAGACATCAGCGAACTCATCCAGCAGACTGGTTGGCTTTGTGGGGTCTCCTTTTTCTTGGCAGTAAAATTGCCATTCATTTTCTGTGGGTACAGTTACTGCCATGATGAGGGAATTAGGCCTTCCCAAGGTAAGGCTTGTAGGCCCCCTTTGGATAAAGGTGATCTGGGCCTCAAGCTTTGTCAGTAAGTCTCTACCTTGGAAGGAAACGGGACTTTCCGGTAGGTATAGGAATTCCTGAGTAACTGTGTATGCCCCCAGCTGGCATGTTCAGGGTCCACAAAACTGGCAGGCAGATTGGGAACCATTTGCCTGACAACTGTGACCTTATGCCCTGTGAGTGGAGCCATGGGTCTGGTAACCACTTAATGCTCAGTACCTGTGTTCACCATGAAAGTCAACGATTGGGCCCCCACTTTCATTTTGACCATAGGCTCTCAGGTACCTAATGAAAGGGAGCCTGGTCTTCTCTAGTTTGACTCAATCCCAGCCGGACTGATAAGGTCTTGCATTTCAGGCTCAGGCTGCCATTTTGTTTTTGTTTTTTTCTGAAGTAATTTTATCAGGCCCTTCGGTTGGTTCCTTATGGTGGGGGCATTCATTTTTGCAGTGGCCAGTCTCCTTATAATAGGCACATTGATCTCATCAGAGTGGGGCCTTCCTATTGGGTCCCCCGCCTTTTGTAGTGAGACTGACTGTCCAGTTGGGTCCAGTTTTCCTAGTGCTGAAACCATCAACGATGCCTTTTGTTTTCATTCTTTTGTCTGCTTCTCATTTGGCCTCATGGTCTCAACTATCAAAGACCTTATCTGTTACTTCTGTCAGCTGGGTAGCATTCATGCTAGCGGAGCCCTCAAGTTTCTGGAGTTTCTGGCAAATATTGGTGTATGATTGCATCACAAACACTGAGTTGACCATTTGCTGGTTCTCTGGGGCCTCTGGATCACATGGGATGTGCACTCAGAAGGCCTCATATAGTCTCTCCCAGAAGTCAGATGGTGATTCCTCTGATTTCTGGATAACTGCCACAGTTTTTGACATGTTGGTTGGCTTCTTTACCCCTGCTCTGAGTCCATGCAGAAGAGCCGTACAGTATCGACTTTGGTCAACTAGTCCCTCGACTGTATGGAAATCCTAGCTGGGCTGAGTGTCACATGCTGCTGCTAACACCCATGATTCTGCTTTTAGGGTTCCAGGTGGGAGCTGGCATCGGAGCCAGTGACGTGTCTTGGTGAGGATTTGTCAGTATTCTTCTGTTGAAGAGTGTCAGGAGAATCTAGTGGCAATCATCCCAAGTGGGTTGGTGGGTCTGGAACAGGGACTCCAGGAGGTCAATCATGGCCCGAGGCTTCTCTGAATATGGCGGTGTATGATTTTTCCAATTTAGAAGGTCAATGGTGCCAAAGGGCTGATAGATGTGAATAGACTGTTGGGGCTGGATGGTGTTCTCAGTGTCTATCTGTTACCCTTTCATCTTATGGAGCAGCATCTGGAGAGCTGTGATGGGGGAACTGGAGCCTGAGATGAGCACAGATGGCTGCTCGCAAGCCGTGGGCTGGGACTCCAGGATTGGGGCAGGGTTGGAATTCCCTCTGAGCTTCATGGTTGTAGAGGAGGCTGAGGAGGGCTATCCAAAAGGTGGGGCATCATCTGCCCCCTGGTGGTGCACTTGGGACATATGGCGGGTGCATGAACAGATTGTCCTGTCTGTCCGTCTCCCTGATAAACAGACTTTGCTTTCTTACAGCCCTTGAGCTCTTTTACTTGGGTAACAAATATCCTACTCTGGCTCTTCCTATTATCACAGAATTGGACCCACGGGGGCAGAGTTTGGGCTATCTGAAGCCAAGAATCAAATATATGGGTATGGGTCAAGGTGTCCAGCTGTACTGACCACAACTCTGTAAATGGCCTGGACAGTGGGTAGGTCTAGGATACCCTCAGAGCACCAGCCAACCCCAAAAGTGGGCCATTCCAATTCACATAATGTGTGTAATTTTCCAGGAGACATTTTGTTCTCATAGTTTCCTGAGAACGCCTTCTTACAATTTTTAAGCATACAGTCTAGGAATAGGTTTTGAAGAGTTTCTGCCCGTGATGAACAGAGGCTCTCTTACCCACCCTGTGTGTTCCCTCCCTGTATTGGTGGTTCAAAGACAAAGGGTAGGTGCCCCTCCAAAGGAGAGACCAATCAGATGCCCACCTGTTTGCTCTCTTGGAGGAGACATGGATGCCTCTTAGCCATAGTGAGTCCATATAAGCCCCAGCCTTGTGCCCGAAAGTACTGGCCCTAGATTCTGTGAGTTCACCCTGGAAACAGTTTGAGGCCCGCTCAGACTCCATAGTCTCAAGAGTGGGGAGCCACAAACACAAACAGGCCGTTCACTCACTTCTGCATTCATACCAAAATTACTATAGTTCCTCCCCTCTGGAGGTTCCTGTCTTGTAGGACCTGCCCTGCTGGGAGGTCCCTGACTTGTGGAATTCCTTTGGGAAATTTCTGGAAGGTGATCAAGCTTCCCTTCCATTCAGTTTGAGCAGGATCTGACTACAGATCATATTCCCAGGTGGCTTACCAAAGCCAGATGTGTTACCAGGCGAGTTGGTCCTCTTCTCCTTGGAGTCCAGCTGGGACAAGACTGCCCAGAAGGTTGGAACTCCAGGGTGAAGGAGGACCTGAAATCCTGTGGGATGGCATGCTGCCTCATTCAGTCCTTGAGTTCCTTCCTGCTCTAGTGTAGTCAAAGCCACTGGCCAGAGGTTCAAGGTGCCAGAATGGTTGGAATCTCGCTTGGGCCTCCCGTAATGTTGCAGAAAATAATCAGACTGGGGAGAGACCAAGTGACACTCAGAGAAGTAGGAGAACTCAGATCGATTTTATGCTGGTGGACCCAGATGAGCTCGTGCTCAAAGCTCTGGGCTCCACATAGTGGGGTTAGAGGGATTTTGTAGAGGGGTGATGGAGTCAGGTTCCAAGGGCTATGCTGGCTGCTGGGAGATGGGTTTAAACTGGGGAGAGGAGGGCTGGTTTAGGCTATTGGGGCGGTGCAGGGAGCTTGTGTTGGGAAGTCTGTTTACAGAAGCAGAAATATCGGGTTATCTTTCACTCCTTAGTGGGCTTCTGGTTATCTCTTGATCTATCTACTGGCGTCTGCTGGCCTAGGGCTACTCTGGGTGAACCTGCTCTGAGTAATTTTCCTCTTCAGTATCAGAACAAATGTAAAAGTATCAGAATCTTAAAAAGTTCCTTGCTTTAAATGCATTACTTCTGGTGCTCTCTATAATGGGTTATATTAAACTAACAATTTGTATATATAGTATGTCCGCATTTCCTAGCAACTTCCCTTGAATGCGTTTTAAATAATAAACATTGTACAGGTTGGGCACTTATACTCTTCAGGCCAATGCAGTCCAGATCTCTAATCTTTAAAAAAAAAAAAATTTAAACTCATTATTCTATATTCAAGACCAAAGCACATCAATGCTATGCAGAGGAAAATCTATATTTCTACTGCATATTTGAGAAAATGTGAATTCTTTTCAAGAAAATCTAAGAAACAAAATAATCCTGGACTACTGGTCCTGAGGGAAAAGTGCCTCATTCCCTCCTTCACATCCTGACTTTCTGGTCCCTCCTGATTTCCAAATCGGATCACTGTAGTAACTTTTCTTTTACAGTATCTCTGAAAGTAATCCCTGGGATCCATATTTACTTCATGTTCTTAAATCAGCAAGAATAATAATTTGATGGTGCAAAATTGGAAGTGTCAAGGGCTTTTTCTTTTTCTTTTTTTTTTTTTTAAGATTCTATTTATTTGAAGGGGGCCTGGGTGGCTCAGTGGGTTAAGGCTCTGCCTTCGGCTCAGGTCATGATCCCAGGGTCCTGAGATTGAGCCCCGCATCAGGCTCTCTGGTCAGCGGGAAGCCTGCTTCTCCCTCTCTCTGTCTGCATCTCTGCCTACTTGTGATCTCTCTATCTCTGTCAAATAAATAAAATCTTTAAAAAAAAAAAAAAAACCTAGTTTCTTGCATTTACTGGATGTTTGGCAAAGTACTCTCTTAAAAGAAAAAATATGTTTCGTCTCATAAGTTATTTCAGTGCGTGTTTTTGTTTGTATTAACTTATACAGATTGTTATAATGCTCTCTAGTGACTAGTAAGTGTTTAAAAAGGATTGTTGTTGCCATTCTTCATAGTCTTGTAGCACCTATAATTGTCATAAAATCATTCCCTTCGAACTTTCCAAATAAGAGTATTTTGGAAAACCGTTTTCTAGAATTCTATAATGTCCTCTCTTCTCTACTGAGGATAATGCTCGGTTGAAAATTAGTCCAAGTCGGTTGGTTCAGTAGGTTAAGACCTCTGCCTTCAGCTCAGGTCATGATCTCAGGATCCTGGGATCAAGCCCCGCATCAGGCTCTCTGCTAAGCAGGGAGCCTGCTCCCTCCCCTGCACTCTCTCTGCCTGCTTCTCTGCCTACTTGTGATCTCTCTCTCTGTGTCAAATATAATAAATAAAAATCTTTTAAAAAGAAAAGTAATCCAACAAAATGCATATTCCTATTTTTAAACTAGATGAGTCTCACTCTATCTGAGCCAGATCCTGGAGTCAAGGAGCCCTGGGATCTGGAGAGAAAGCGTCTTACACTCCAGTGGGTAGGAAGAGTAAAGCAGGTGACACAGGGGAGGTGCGAAGGTCAAGCAGGAGACCACACCTTAACATGGGATTTGGGAAGTGCTACTTGAAATAATGTTCTCAAAATGTAACTGAATTGCAGTATAACTAATGCCCAAATGTGTATTTTACATAGCAGTGATATTCAGGATATTTTACAACAATCATGGTCTTTCTCTATTCAGAGATGTTTGTTGTTGTTGCTTCTGAAGGATGAATACGACCTTGGCATTCTGTGTGAAGTGGGACTCTTTTTAAAAGATGTATTTATTTATTTTAGAGTGAGAACAGGGGTGGGTAGGGTGGAAGGGCAGAGGGAGGGGAAGAGAGAGTCTTAAGCGGACAGTGCACTGAGTGCAGAGCTGGACATGGGGCCCAGTCTCAGGACCCTGAGATCCCAACCTGAACTGAAACCAAAAGTCAGGCACTTAACTGACTGGATGCCCCTGAGACTCTCTTTAAAAATTCTCTAATGATCTCCCTGATATGAGGAAGTGGTGATGCAACATGGGGGCTTAAGTGGGTACGAGAAGAATAAATGAAAGAAGATGGGATTGGGAGGGAGACAAACCATAAGTGACTCTTAATCTCACAAAACAAACTGAGGGTTGTTGGGGGGAGGGGGTTTGGGAGAAGGGGGTGGTATTATGGACATTGGGGAGGGTATGTGTTTTGGTGAGTGCTGTGAAGTGTGTAAACCTGGTGATTCACAGACCTGTACCCCTGGGGATAAAAATATATGTTTATAAAAAATAAAAAAATTTAAAAAAAAAAAAAATTCTCTAATGTGGGGCACCTGGGTGGCTCAGTCGTTGATCGTCTGCCTTTAGCTCAGGTCATGAACTCAGGGTCCTGGGATTGAGCTCCACATTAGGCTCTCTGCTCAGCGGGGAGCCTGCTCCTTCCTCCCCCACCCCGCCCGCTTGTGTTCCCTCTCTCTCGCTGTGTCTCTCTGTCAAATAAATAAATAAAATCTTTTTTTAAACCCTCTAATGTTATTTAAATGCTTATCCATAAAATTTTTATTAAAGCATTTTAATAACTGACCATAAATAATTTTCTGAGCAATTTGTGCCATATAACACATGCTAGTGCCTTAAATGTGTGCTTTTCCTCAGTGTACAGTGTTTAAAATGATAAATATATGGAAGGATCCTTTTATGATGGAATATTTGTTTCAGAATTTTTTCAGTGAAAATTTCCTTTTTTATTTTATTTATTTATTTGACAGTGAGATAGAGATCCCAAGTAGGCAGACAGAGAGGGGGAAGTAGGCTCCCTGCTGAGCGGAGAGCCCGATGCGGGGCTCGATCCCAGGATCCTGAAATCATGACCTGAGCCGAAGGCAGAGACTTAAGCCACTGAGCCACCCAGGTGCCCCTCTTATTCCTGTTTTACAACTCAATAAAAAAACTTCATTTTTAATGATAGTTTCCACAGCATTAATGAATTGTGTTTTGTTTTTTATCTGTGTTTTATAGTTTTATTTTTTTTTTAAGATTTTATTTATTTATTTGTTAGAGAGAGAGAGAGAATGCACAACCACAGGCAGACAAAGAGGCAGGCAGAGGCAGAGGGAGAAGTAGGCTCCCTGCCGAGCAAGGACCCCAATGTGGGACTCAATCCCAGGACACTGGAATCATGACCTGAAGCCGAAGGCAGTTGCTTAACTAACTGAGCCACCCAGGCGTCCCTGTGTTGTATAGTTTTAGATAACCGTTTTCAGCTCAGGACTTGGAAGACAGTGTAGGGTTTAGTTCAAATATGAATCAGCCATATGTCCATTACCAATAAAATTATGTGCATATTTGTATAAATATTACCCATACACTGTTGGTTCATGACTTAGACTTTCTTATCTTGTTAGTTGTCAGTGGTTGTTTTATACTGTTGATCCTGGGTGGGCTGTGATATGGAATTAATGTCATCCTCTATTTGTGGATGAATTCATATTCTCTTTGAGAGAGAAATACCTTTTCAATTGAAGGTAATTTTTTTAAATCTCTTATCTCTGTATCAATTTTAGGGATTCTAATTTATTCTTATGTGTTGTCAAAATTATATGCCAAGAGGGACGCTTGGATGGCTTAGTCGGTTAAGTGTCTGACTCTTGGTTTGGGCTCAGGTCATGATCTCAGGCTGTGGGGTTGAGCCCCACATCCCACTGAGTGCTCAGCATGGAATCTGTCTGTGCCTCTCCCTCTGCTCTTCTCCCATTCACACTCCCTTTCTTTCTAAAAAATAAATAAATAAAATCTCTAAAAAATATATACGCCATGAAATTTACCATTTTAACCATTTTTTTTTTTCCATTTTAGCCATTTCTAACTAAAGTGTTAAATGTATTTACATGATTGGAAAACCAATCTCTGGAGTTTTCTCGTCCTGCAAAACTGAAACTTAATACTTGTTAAGTGGCCACTTTCACATTTTTCTCTATTCTAAGCCCCTGGAATTCTGTTTCTCCTTCCTTGATTCCTTCCTTCCTTCCTTCCTTCCTCATGCTGTTTGTGACATCAGTCTTTTACTTAAGTGAAATCATAGTGTATCTGTTTCTGTGACTCCTTTATTTCACTTAACAAAACACCATTCCGTTTCAACCACATTGTATAAGGCAACAAGATGTGTCTTTCTTTTCAAGGCTGAATTATTCTGGTGAATATATATGCTATGTTTTCTTTATGTATTCAGGAACATTTCTGTTGCTGTCACTTATTGGCTTTTTGAGTAACTCTGCTGTGAATCTGCTTGTGCAAATATCTCTTGCAGATCCTACTTTGAATTCTTTTGGCTATATACTGTCAATTGGGATGGCTGAGTCATATGATAATATGATTTTAAAAGCATTGAGGAAACTCCTTTCCATTTTCCATAGTGATTGTTCCATTTGCATTTCCTCTAGCAGTGCATAATGGTTCCAGTGTCTCATCCTTCCGACACATGTAGGTTTTTTGTTCTTGCTTCATAGTGGGATCTGAACAGGTGTGAGGTGATGACTCACTGTTTGATTTGTATTTCTCTAATGAATAGTGATTTTGAGCATCTTTCGTATGCTTGTCCATTTGTATATCTTCCTTGTATTGTGCCCACTGAAAACTTTGTCCAGTTCTTAATAATGCTGGTTGCTGTTTGGTTGTCACTGCAAAAGTTCTTTCTATATCCTAGATGTTAAATACTTAATGTCTAGAGACTCTGCAAAAAATGTCCATGCATTTTTCAGGTTGCCTTTTCACTCCACTGACTGTTAGAATTACTTTCTCTGGGGACACTTGGGTGGCTCAGGGTGTGTGACTGTGGCTCAGGACATGATCTCAGGGTCCTGGGATCAAGCCCCATATCTGGCTCCCTCTGCGGTGGGAAGTCTGCTTCTCCCTCTGCCTCTCCCCCTGGCTTATGCTCTTTTTTTTTTTTTTTCCTCTCTCTCTGTGTCTCTCAAATAAATAAAATCTTGAAAACAAAAACCAACAAACATGAGAGTCTTTTCTGGTTTGCCTCCCAATTTTCATCTATTTTTTTTCCTTCTATTCCTCTCTGTTCATCTGTTTTGTTTCTTAAAGTCCACATATGTGTGAAATCATATGATATTTGTCTTAATGATTTATTTTCTCTAGCATAATACCCTCTAGTTCCATCCACATTGTTGCAAATACAAAGATTTCATTCTTTTTGTTGGCCAAGTAATATGTATGTATACATAGTTATACATATACCACATATTCTTTATCCATTCATCTACTGATGGGACACCTGTTTTCTTTCCATAGTTTGGCTCTTATGAACATTGCTGCTAAACACATTGGGGTGCGTGTGCCCCTTCGAATCACTGCTTGTATCCTTTAGATAAATACCTAGCAGTACAATTGCTGGGTCATAGGGTAGCTCTATTTTCAACTTTTTGAGGAATCTCCATACTGTTTCCCAGAGTGGCTGCACCAGCTTGCATTCCCACCAACACTGTAGGAGTCTCACCCTTTCTCTGCATCCTCGCCAACATCTGTGGTTTCCTGACTTGTTAATTTTAGCCATTCTGACTAGTGTGAGATGGTATCTCACTGTAGTTTTGATCTGTATTTTCCTGATGCCGAGCAATGTTATACATTTTTTCATGTGTGTGATGGCCATTTGTATGTCTTCTTTGGAGAAATGTCTGTTCATGTCTTCTGCCCATTTCTGACTAGAATATTTTTTTTTGGGTGTTGAGTTTGAGAAGTTCTTTACAGATTTTTAGATACTAGTCCTTCAACTGATAAGACATTTGTAAATATCTTCTCCTATTCTGTAGGTGGCCTTTTAGTTTTGTTGACTATTTCCTTTGCTCTGCAAAAGCTTTTCATCTTGATGAAGTCCCAATAGTTCATTCTTGCTTTTGTTTCTCTTTCTTTTGGAGATATGTCTAGTAAGAAGCTGTGGTGGCTGAGGTCAAAGAGGTTACTGACCATGTTCTCCTCTAGGATTTTGAGGGATTTCTGCCTTATGTTTAGGTCTTTCATCCATTTTGAGTTTAGTTTTGTGTATAAAAGTATAAGAAAATGGTCCACTTTCATTCTTCTACATGTAGCCCTTCAATATATCCAATGCTATTGGTTGAAGAGACATCTTTTTTCCATTTTATATTCTTTCCTGCTCTGATGAAGATCAGTTGCTATAGAGTTGAGAGTCCATTTCTGAGTTCTCTATCCTGCTGTTTTGATCCATGTGTTTGTTTTGTGCTAGTATCATACTGTCTCTATGATTGTAGCTTTGCAAGAGAGCTTGAAGTCTGGAATTGTGATGTCTCCAGCTTTGGTTTTCTTTTTCAACATTACTTTGTCTATTCAGGGTTTTTTCTGCCCTCATACAAATTTTAGGATTGTTTTTTCCTGTTTTCAAACACTGAAATAAAGATCTCAGACACCAATCTGAGTCACCATGCAGGGCTGCCTTTGCAAGGGAGAGTAGCAGATCTGAATTCTGCATATAGCTTTTATTTATTATTATTAGTTTTTTAAAAAAGATTTATTTATTTATTTATTTTACAGAGATCACAAGTAGGCAGAGAGGCAGGCAGTGAGAGAGGGAGGAGGAAGCAGACTCTTTGCTGAGCAGAGAGCCCCATGTGGGGCTCCATCCCAGGACTCTGGGATCGTGACCTGAGCCAAATGAAGGCAGTGGCTTTAACCCACCGAGCCACCCAGGCACTCCTAATTTTTTTCTATCAGAAGAGCAAGGCAAGAGGTATCAAAGCACAAGGAGTACAGAGATGTCAAACAGGCCTGCACCCTCCCCTTTATGCAAGTTGGCAGGGAGGAAGTTATGAGATAAGGGAGGAGCAGGATGTTTGTGTTAGCAATCACCAGGTGCAGGAAGGGAGGTTGAGGGTTATTTTCTTCCATAGCTCTTAATCTTTGCCGTGCCCAAGGGATGATGGGATCTTGTTCCTACTTGGCCATTGTGTTCAATAGCCCAATAACAGGAATGCCATTGATGTTTTAGTTGCTTCCACAGTCACCCCTTAGGGCTTACAATACATTCTCTAAGAATAACTCCATAGGTTTCAGCTCTATGAAAAATGCTAATGGTATTTTGATATGGACTGTTCTGAATGTGTATATTGCTTTGGGTAGCATAGACATTTTAACAATATTTGTACTTCCAATCCATGAGCACGGAATGTTTTTCCATTTCTTTGTGCTTCTCAATTTCTTCGATATGTGATGTGTAGTTTTCAGAGTGTAATTTTTTTACCTCTATGGTCAAGTTTATTCCCAGGTATCTTGTGTTTTTTGGTGCAATTGTAAATGGAATTGACTCCCTGATTTCTCTCCTGCCTCATTGTTAGTGTACAGAAATGCAGCTGACTTAGGTTCATTGACTTTATATCCTGCAACTCTGCTGAATTCCTGTATCAGTCCTGCCTGCCCTGGAGTCTTTGTGTTTTTTACATAAAGTGTGATGTCATCTGAGAAGAGTGAGAGTTTCCCTTCTTTTTTGCCTATATAAAATATGTCTTTTCTTTTTTGTTGTCTGACTATTGAGTCTAGGACTTCCAGTACTATATAGAACAATATAGTGGTAAGAATGGTCATTCCTGTAGTGTTTCTGACCTTGGGGAAAAAGCTCTCAGTTTTTCCCCATTGAAGATGATATTTGCTGTGGGTTTTTCATATATGGCTTTTATGATATTGAAGGATGTTTCTTTTATCCCTACACTGCAGAGAGTTTTTCTCAGGAAAGGTGCTGTATTTTGTCCATAGCTTTTTCTACATCTATTGAGAGAATCATGTGGTTCTTGTCCTTTCTTTTATTAATGTAGTTTATCATGATTGATTTGTTGATGTTGAACCATCATTGTAGTCCAGGAATATTTTCCACTTGGTTGTGGTTAATAATCCTTTTAATATACTGTTGGAGTCTATATACTAGTATTTTGGTGAGAATTTTTGCATCCATGTTCATCAGGGATATTGGCCTGTAATTATCCTTTTTAGAGGGGTCTTTACCTGATTTGGGGATCAAGGTAGTGCTAGCCTCATAGAATGGGTTTGGAAGTTTTCCTTCCATTTCTATTGTTTTTGTTGTTTAATTATTTAATTTATTTGACAGAGAGAGAGAGATATCACAAGTAGGCAGATAAGCAGGCAGAGAGAGGGGGAAGCAGGCTCCCTGCTGAGCAGAGATCCTGATGCGGGGCTTGATCCCAGGACCCTGAAATCATGACCTGCACCAAAGGCAGGGCCTTAACCCACGGAGCCACCCAGGCACCCCCTATTTCTATTTTTTGAAACAACTTGAGAAGAATAGACACTATTTCTTCTTGAAATGTTTAGTATAATTCCACCATGAGGCCATCCAGCCCTGGATTCTTGTTTGTTGGGAGATTGTTGCCTACTGCTTCAATTCATTTGCTGTTTTGGGTCTGTTCAGGTTTTCTGTTTCTTCTTATTTCAGTTTTGGTAGTTTATATGTTTCTAGGAATGCATCCATTTCTTCCAGATTACCGGATTGGTTGGCATATAGTTGCTCATAATATTCTCTTTCAGTTGTTTTTATTTCTTCAGTGCTGGTTGTGATCTCTCTCTTTTCATTTATGATTTTATTTATTTGGGCCCTTTCTCTTTTCTTTTCAATAAGTCTGGCTAGGGGTTTATTGAACTTACTAATTCTTTCAAAGAATCAGCTCCTTGTTGTGTTGATCTGTACTACTGTTATTTTGATTTCTATTTCATTGATTTCTGCTCTAATCTTTATTATTTCTCTCCTCCTGCTGCATTTAGGCTTTATTTGCTATTCTTATTTTCAGCTCATTTAGGTGTAAGGTTACTTTGTGCATTTGAGAATCTTCTTATTTCTTGAGAAAGGCTTGTAGTGCTATATAATTCCCTTTTAGGACTGCCTTTGCTGCATCCCAAGGTTCTGAACTGTTGTGTTCTCATTTTCATTTGCTTCCATATATATATTTTAATTCTTCTTGAACTTTCCAGTTGACCAATTCTTTTATTTTATTTTATTTATTTGAGGGCAGCCTGGGTGGTTCAGTGGGTTAAGCCTCTGCCTTTGACTCAGGTCATGATCTCAGGTTCCTGGGATTGAGCCCTGCATCGGGCTCTCTGCTCAGTGTGGAGCCTCTCTCTCTGTGCCAGCCTCTCTGCCTACTTGTGATCTCACTCTCTGTCAAATAAATAAATAAAATCTTAAAAAAAAAAAAAAGAAAACAAGTAAAACTTATCTTTCTAGATTCAGAGTCAATAGTGTAGCCTTGGACAGGCCACTCTCCAATGAAGACTTCATGCCAGTGATTCGGCTTAGATATGTTTCATCTCTTACCTTGAGAGGCATCATCACTACTAATAGAGGACTGATTCTTTCCTGAGGTATAATATCTACTCAGCAACAGAATACACATTCTTCTTGTGTACCCATGGAACATTCTCCAGAACAGTTCACATACTCGGTCAAAAATGGGTCTTGAATGGTACAGAAGTAATGAGATTATTCCCTGCATTTTTCAGGCCACATTGCTTTATTTTTTATTTTTTTAGATTTTATTTATTTGACAGAGATCACAAGTAGGCAGAGAGGCAAGCAGGTGGGGGGAGCAGTCTCCCCACTGAGCAGAGAGCCCCATGAGGGACTCAATCCCAGGAACTTGAGATCATGACCTGAGCTGAAGGCAGAGGCTTTAACCCACTGAGCCACCCCGGTGCTCCAGGCCACACTGCTTTAAAATTTAACTCAATGACAAGAAAATTTGCAAGGAAAACAAATAAATCGAGGTTAAATAAAATCCTACTAAAGAATGAACAGGTTAACCAGGAAATTAAAGAAGAATTTAAAAAAATACATGGAAAAAAATAAAAATGAAAGCTTGACTGTTTAGGACATGTGGGATGCACCAAGGGCAGCCGTAAGAGGGAAGTATAGAGCAATACAGGCCTTTCTCAAGAAAAAGACAAATCTCAAATAGGTAATCTAACCTTCCATCTAAAGGAACTGGAAAAACAACAATGACCAGCAAATAAAGCCTAAATCCAGCAGCAGAAGAGAAATAATAAAGATCTGAGCACAAATCAATGAAATAGAAATAAAAAAAACAAACCCACAGTAGAACAGATCAACAAATCTAAGAACTGTATCTTTGAAGGAATTATTGTCTGATAAACTTGATAAACCCCTAGGAGACTTACGAGAAAGAGCAGAGGACCCAAATAAAATCATGAATGAAAAATGAGAGATCATAACGTACACTGAAGAAATAGCAACAATTATAAAATAATATTGTGAGTAATAATATACCAACCAATTAAGAAATCTAGAAGAAAAATGGATGTATTCCTTGAAAACTCTACCTACCAAAACTGAAGCAGGAAGAAATAGAAACCCGGATAGACCCATAACCAGCAAAGAAGTTGAAGCAGTAGTCAACAATCTCCCAACAAAAAAGAGTCCAGGGCTGAATGGCTTCACAGTGGAATTCTATCAAACAATTCAAGGAAAAGTAATACCCATTCTTCTGAAAATGTTTTAAAAAGTAGACATGGAAGGAAAACTTATGAACTCATTCTATGACATTACCCTGATTCCAAAACCAGAAAAAGACCCCACTAAAAAGGGGAATTACAAATCAACATCCCTGAGGAACATGAATGCAAAAACTCTAACCAAGTGTGCCTGGGTGGCTGAGTGGGTTAAGCCTCTGCCTTTGGCCCAGGTCATGATCTCAGCGTCCTGGGATCGAGTCCCGCATTGGGCTCTCTGCTTGGCAGGGAGCCTGCTTCCTCCTCTCTCTCTCTGTCTGACTCTCTGCCTGCTAGTGATCTCTGTCAAATAAATAAATAATCTTTAAAAAAAAAAACTCCCATCAAAATACTAACTATATGATCCAAAAATATGTTAAAAGAATTATTCACGGTGCCCCTGGGTGGCTCAGTGGGTTAAGACTCTGACTTTGGCTCAGGTTGTGATATCAGAGTCCTGGAATCGAGCCGCACGTCAGGCTCTCTGCTTAGTGGGGAGCCTGTTTCCCCCCTCCATCTGCCTGCCTCTCTGCCTACTTGTGATCTCTTTCTGTCAAATAAATAAATAATATTTTAAAAAAATTATTATTCATTAGGACCAAATAGGATTTATTCTGGGTTGTAAGGGTGGTTCAACATCCACAAATCAATCAATGTGATTCATCACATTAATAAAGGACAAGAACCATATGGTCCTCTCAATTGGTAAAGAAAAAGTATGTGACAAAAACAGCATCTTTTCTTGACAGAATGCTCTTTGCAGTGCAGGGATCAAAGGAACATACCTTGACATCATAAAGGACATATATGAAAAACCCACAGCTAATATTCTCAATGTTGGAAAAATTGGGAGCCTTTCCCCTAGGGTCAGGAAAATGGCTGGGATATCCACTCTTGTCACTGATGTTCAGCATAGTCCTAGAAGTCCTAAGCTCCGCAATCGGACAATAAAAAATAAAATGTAAGGGCACCTGGGTGGCTCAGTGGGTTAAAGCCTCTGCCTTAGGCTCAGGTCATTGTCCCAGGGTCCTGGGATCGAGCCCCAAATCAGGCTCTTGGCTGCTTCCCTATCTCTTTCTTTCTGCCTGCCTCTCTGCCTACTTGTGATCTCCGTCTGTCAAATAAATAAATAAAATCTTTAAAAATAAATAAATAAATAAAAATAAAAAATAAAATGTATCCCAATCAGCAAAGAAGTAGTTAAACTCTCACTCTTCACAGACAACATGATATTCTATGCAAAAACCCCAAAAGACTCCACTCATAACTTGATAGAAGTGGGACACCTGGGTGGCTCAGTCATTAAACCTCTGCCTTTGGCTCAGACCATGATCCCGGGGTCCTGGGATAGAGCCCCACATCAGGCTCCCAGATCAGCGGGGAGGCTGCTTCTCCCTTTCACATTTCCCCTGCTTGTGTTCCCTGTCTTGCTGTGTCTCTCTGTCAAATTAATAAAATCTTTATTAAAAAATTGCTAGAAATGATACAGTATTCAGCAAAGTTGCTAGATATAAAATCAATGCACATAAATCAGTTGCACTGCTATACACTAACAATAAGGCAAAAGAAAGAGAAATCAAGGAATCCATCTCATTTTTAATTTCACCGAAAACTCTAAGATGCCTGGGAATAAACCTAAAAGAGGGAAAAATAAACCTAATAGAGGGAAAGGATCTGTACTCTGAAAAACTAAAGAACACTTAGCAAAGAAATTGAGGACACACACACTAAAATATCTATGCTACCCAAAGCAGTCTGCATATTCAATGCAATCCCTATCAAAATATCATCAGCATTTCTCACCAAACTGGAACAAACAATCCTAACACTTGTATGGAAATAAAAAGACCCCAAATATCCTAAGTAATAATGAAAAGGAAACATAATTCTGGAAGCATCAAAATTCCTGACTTCAAATTGTATCACAAAGCTGTAACATCAAGACAATATGGTACTGGCACAAAAACAGACACATATATCGAACAGAATAGAGAGTCCAGAAGTGGACCCTGAACTCTATGGTCAATGTATCTTCAACAAAGCAGTAAACAGTATCTAGTGGAAGTTGGACAATCTCCTAAAAAAATTGGTGTTGGGAAAGTTGTACAGCCACATCTAGAAGAATGAAACAGGGCCATTTTCTTACAGTATACACAAAGATAAACTCAAAATGGATCAAAGATCTAAACATGAGACAAAAGTCCATCAAAATCCTGGAGAAAAACACAGACAGCAACCTCTGTAACCTTGGCCACAACAATATCTTGCTAGACATGTCTCCTAAAGCAAAGGAAACCAAAGCAAAAATGAACTATTAGGATTTCAGCAAGATAAAAAAAATTTTTTGCACAATAAAGGAAACAGTCAACAAAACCAAAATACCAGATGTCCATCAACAGATAAATGGATAAAGATGTGGTGTTTGTGTGTACACACGCACACACAAGTCTGCATGTATACATATATGTATATATACACACATATATGTATATATTTGTATATGTGCATATATACTGAACTATATTATATATACACACACACATATATTATATACATATATATATACACATATCAGGGAGACAAAGTTTGTGACACTTGCCCACGATGGTGACTCACCCTCCCAGACACTCCATGGTAACACTGTGAGAACACTCTCACCTCTCCTCAGGAGAGAAACAAATGAGTGACCTGTGCGTTCAGTGCTCTCACTACTTTGCTGCTGCCTGTGGACATGTTTCAGTCATGCCTGACATGGAAGGAGCAAGGAATGACAGCACCTTCTAGATGCACTGTGGTGGCTGCCCGGCCAAAAGGTGAGCATTTGTTCAACCAATGGAGAGACTACGGAGATGAAGAGAAGAAGATATCACAGACTCTGAAAAGGTAACTATATTTTGAAAACTGGGAAATCATACATTTTCAGACATGACAAATGCCTAGAACATGTAAGAGCAATCTCCAAACTGCTATTATTTGTGTTCATCTGTACAAAGCAAGTCCATAATCCTGGGCCCAGAGGCTGCTTTTTTAAAATTCCCAAATGTCAACAGAAGATAATAAGGCATTCAAAGAACCAGAAAAATGTGTTCTAACCAGATGAATGAAACAAATGTCCAATACTGGCTCTTAATTAATAAATAACTGCTTCTCTTCCTCTCCCTCTGCTTGTGTTCCCTTTCTCGCTGTCTCTGTCAAATGAATAAAATCTTAAAAAACAGGGGTGCTCCTGGGTGACTCAGTCATTAAGCATCTGCCTTCAGCTCAGGTCATGATTCCAGAGTCCTGGGATCAAGTCATGCATCGGATTCCCTGCTCAGCAGGAAGCCTGCTTCTCCCTCTCCCACTTCCGGTTTATGTTCCCTCTCTCAATGTGTCTGTCAAATAAATACAATCTTTTAAACAATAATAAATTAATTAATAACTATTTATTGCCTGAGAAAGAATTCAAAAAACCATGGTAAAGCTGCTCATGGAGAAAGAAGAAAAATAGATGGGTAAGTAAATGTTATCAGGAAAACTATGCAGGACCAAAATGTAAATCCAAAGACACAGAAACTATAACAACCAACCAACCAGAAACTGGGATTTGAAGAATACAATTCCTGAAGTGAAAAACACACCAGCAGCTCACCCACAGACTTGAGCAAGTGGAAGAAAGATTTAACTTCAAGATCCATTATTTTGTTCTGTTATTTGTTTTGTAAAGACCCTTTGTTTTAAATTACCTGCTGAGAGGACCAAAGAAAAATGTGGAATAGGATAGTCTAGGCACTCACGGGACACCAGAAAGTGGTCCCATGGCTACATGAAGGGGCCCCAAAAGGAAAGGAGAGTGAAAGGGGGCAGAGGGCTTACATGAAGTTCTAAGGGCTTGTGCTTCTCATGTATGTGGAAAGAACAAATTCAGCAAGCCCAGGAAATTCAAAGTGGGATAAATGTCAAGACAACACAGTGATGCCTTGTAGTTAACCTATGAAAAAAATCAAAGGTGAAAAAAGAATTTTGAGACAATATGAAAAAAGCAATTCTTCTTATACAAGAGAGCTCCTATAAGTAGTGGGATTCTCAGTAGACCTGGTAGGAAGAACTGTATGGGACAGTGTATTCAAGCACTGAAAGATCAAAATATCCACCATGAATACTGTATCGGGGAAAATTATTTTTCATGAAGGTAGAAATGAAGACTTTCCCACATAGAAACCCCTATACGTTTACCAGTAGTCCTGTCCTACAAGAAATATTAAAGGAAGTACTTCTAGTTGTAATAAAGGGATTATAAACAAACTAAAACCACAAGACAACATAAAGCTCTCAACTAAATATAAATATTTCCAAGATTATAGAAACCCACAGTGTTGTAATAAGGTAGCACAGGTTGCTTTTATTTCTACCTCAAAATATTTTAAAAATCAAAGCACAAGACATAAATATAGGTAATAAAGCACATAACATAAAAGATAGGATTTGTGATATCAGAAACAAGGTGTGTGCAGGAATGGAGATAAGCAGAATAATCTTGGATGCAGTTGAGACTATCAGTTTATTTTATTTTTTTAAGATTTTATTTATTTATTTGACAGACAGATCACAAGTAGGCAGAGAGGCAGGCAGAGAGAGAAGAAGGGAAGCAGGCTCACAGCTGAGCAGAGAGCCCAATGTGGGGCTCGATCCCAGGACCCTGGGATCATGACCTGAGCCTGAAGGCAGAGGCTTTAACCCACTGAGCCACCCAGGTGCCCCAGGAAGTGTTTCAAAATTACTTTTCAAAAGTGTCTCTCATGAAAGGAGAATAAAAATCCACCAGTAAACAGATGATAAAATTATTTCTATTATGACAACTCATGTAGGCATGATGCAGTATACACGGACCACTAACCTGTGAAAGAAATACACAAGATGAGTCACAAAGTATGCATGGGTGATATTGATACAGACAAATACAAAATGTTCTTGGAAAAGGGCAAAAAGTGGATTTATATTTGAGTAAACACACATTATCTTCAAATCTAGACTTAAAAATTGTTATCCTATATCAAGATACACAGTTAATAAGGAAACAAGAAGTAAGTAATGTGGAGAGTCCCAGACAAAAGGAAGTGCTTGATATGGAATTGCAAAGCTGGAGTAAGCCCAAATTGAACCCAAATTTCTACATTAAAAAACATGAATTATTTAGTAAGAAAACTACTAAATAAATATAATTTTAAACTGTGTATGCAAGAAAAACAAGCATTTGAATTATAGACAGGCCTTCACTGACAAATTTTAAATTCATTAAAATTCACACAAACACAAAAAAAGTCTAATGATAATTTTACAAATAAGTGCTTAAAATACTTGAAAAAAAAAAGTATCATGTTATTCCTCCTTTCATCTGAGATATAACTCATTCCTTGGAGCCAGGTAAATTAAAATCCTTTTATTGCTGTTTTTTAAAATACTTTATTTATTTATTTATTTATTTTGACAGAGCCCACAAGCAGGGGTGGGAGGGGTGCAGAGGGAGTGGGAGAAGCAGGCTCCCCACTGAGCAGGAATCAGACCTGGGGCTCAATCTCAGAAACCTTAGATCATGACAGGAGTTGAAGGCAGATGCTCAATTAACTGAGTCACCCAGACACCTTAATCTGTTCGTTTCTAAATAAACACCACCAATGTGTAAAATATCCTGACAACTTCATAAAACATAAATATTTGGGATGAAATTCAAATACATTCTGAGGAAAGTAGATGAAAAGTACATGTTTAATTTTTAGTGAAGTAAAAAATTTATGAACAAAATTTTTTCCTTAAATATGGGGATTTTACTCATTGCCTCACTTCTTATAAAGCACATACCTACATCCTATTAGAAATTTTGATTAAAAAAATGAGGATGCTTATATATAACTATTTAGAAAATGAAAACACATAGGAAAAAGTCACAGGAGCTTCATACAAGACAGAATTATGAACTGATGCAATTTTTAATAAGGTAGCAACTGAGACTTTATTAAAGGCTACAAATTCTGAGATCCAAATGTTCTGACTCCCCTGTGGCATTCATTTACGTAGGGATTCTATGTTATTTCAACATTGAGGAATGGAATACAGAGTGGAAATTTCTATATTAGTTAATATTAAAAAATAACTTTAAAAAAAGACCTTATTTATTTATTTGACAGAGAGATAGTGAGAAAGGGAACACAAGCAGGGGTAGTGGGAGAGGGAAGCAAGTCTCCCATGGAGGAGCAGGGAGCCTGATGCGGGGCTTGATCCCAGGACTCTGGGATCATGACCTGAGCCAAAGGCAGATGCCCAACCACTGAGCCATTCAGGCGCCCCCAAAAAATACTTCTGAAGGGAAAGAAAGCATTAGATTTTCTCATTTCAGGGAGGTGCTTTGTTATTTGACAAAGTTACTGAGTCTCAGTTTTGTAGAGTTCAGATTATAGCCTCCATAACATTGGAAAGCATAAACCAGAAAACATGTGGTATCTGTCTCCACTGTTCCTGGATTTCTGCACTAAACTCCAATATGTCAACCATGACCTGACACAGTTCTCAGAGGAGGAAAAACACAACTTGCAAAGGGCTAAACATAGAATTCCTCAGAAACAGGGAGATTTCTGCAGGCCCTTAAAGCAATGGAAAAACTCTCAGATTATGGAGGCCCTCTCTGTGAATGTGATGGACCATGACTGGCACTGAAGGAGAATCCCTAGAGAATGAGACACCAAGAATGTTGGATGGCATCTGCCCCTCCGTAAGGAAGAGAGAAATAACTAATTTCTATTCAGACAGCTACTCGAACCACAGTTTAAGGTCTATCATCTTCCTTTGCATTTGGACCTCCCCTCTGTCATCCGCCTCATTCATTCCCACCTACCTGGATGGAGGATACAGTATCCTTTCTCATCACATCCCTAGGCTCCCTCTTTGGTTCCAAAAAGGAGACCAAATCTGGCTCTGACACAATGAGACCTATTTATTAGTTGGGGGGGGGGGGCAAGGTGGGGCACTTGGGTGGCTCAGTTGGTTAAGCCACTGCCTTCGGCTCAGGTCGTGATCCTGGGGTCCCAGATCAAGTCCCGTATTAGTAATCCCTGCTCAGTGGGGATTCTGCTTCTCCCTTTGACCCTCCCCATCCCCTTGTGCTTTCTCGCTTTCTTAAAGAAAGAAAGAAATGAAATGAAAGGAATGAAGCACTGCTGGAGATTCTAACTTTCAATTATGACTGTGCACAGGAGAGAAGAGAGGACACTGCAAAATCAAGAACATGTTTTCCCAAATGCTGCTGAAAAACAGCCCCTTTACAATATGAAGGAGGGATTTCCAAAGTTCACATCCTGACCTCCACTTCCATGTATGAGATACAATAATAAAGAGTGGAAATTGAAGTAGATGTGAGAAGTACCCATTTTATGCCCCTCAGTATTTAGAACTGACACTCATCTACAGAAGTGATGATGTTCCCTTAAGGAAAGGAAGGTAAATCTGAAAAGGACACATCATGAAGTTGCTTCTCTACATGTACAAACCCCGACTTATTTCCCTTTCTGCCTGGATCTGAATTCCAGTTCTTCAAAGAGGAATCTCCAAAGAGACAGTCTTCACAAGAAGGAACAAAACCCTGAGTGGGGTTTGGGAAATATGGAAGGAGTCTTCCTCACCCAAGAAGAGGAGGTGTCCGTAGTTCTCCAACATCACATCCAGGTACAGTTGCCACTGAGTGTGGGTCAGGCATCCCCACTCCTCCTCAGAGAATTCTATGGCCACATCCCTGAAGGTCAGCTGTCCCTGCAAGAAATACTATAGTCATCAAGTGGCCACTGACACAGTTCACGATGTTTCCCAAGATGAAAGAGTGAGTTAGTTAGTTCCCTTTATCTCATTATAGTTTAAAATCTCCACCCAAGGAGGAGCACAACTCATTTAGGTAAAATGCAAAGCACGTAGAGAAGTGTTTTCTTGAGGCACTTGTGCCTCCTTATGCCCAGCTCTATGGAAGATGACAAGGATCCACTTTCTAAATATCTACCCTAAACCAAAATAAAAAGAAATCATTCTCCCTTGCTCTGTAAATCTCTACTTTGGAAGTTATTTACTGTTACCTCCTTATTGGCTGCAAATTGCAGGGGTTTTTTGGTGTGACAACCCCTACCGAGTATACTTACTGTGACTCACCAATCAGTGAACTCATGTTAGTTCAATTATACCAGGACAACTAGTTCTGGCTTAGGTGATTTTTCTACTTTATACAGGAAGATAATTTTTAACACAGTAATATATTCTAAAGGATTCTCTAACTTTGAGATAAGAAGATGGCATAGGATCCACAAAACCATTATTAATACTCTATATTTCTTCAAGATAACTTGTCAAATGAAAGCATCAACACAGACATACACATTTTTTACCACTGTGTTTACATCATACAGAAAGTTGTGTCTGTTTCTTAGGTGGAATCTCTTAGTGGGTTAAACTTCAAAACCGTGCATTAGAGATGTTCTGAAAATGCATATTCTGTTCAGGAGTACTGGGGTGGGATCAGAGTCTGCGTTTCTCTCTCTCTTTCTTTCTTTCTTTCTAAGATTTTATTTATTTATTTGAGAGAGAAAGAGTGAGAGAGTATGAGAGGGGAGAAGGTCAGTGGGATAGGAAGCCATGAGCCATGAGCTCAATGTGGACTTGATACTGGGCCTCCAGGATAATGACTTTACCCTAAGGCAGTTGTTCAACGGACTGAGCCACCCAGGTGCCTAGAGTCTACCTTTCTAACAGTGCAGTACCCTATGGGCAAAGGGATAAACTTTTGAAGAAGAAAGAGGTAGAACTCTAAGGCAAGGACTCTTGGAGGATTTAGAATAGGCAAAAAATACTCTTAATTATTTTTTTAATCTTTTTTTTTTTTTTTTTTTGAGAGAGAAAGAACACAAGAGACAATTTGAGGAAGACAGGGGTTACAGAGGGAGAAAGATAAGCAGACTCCCCCCTGAGCAAGAAGCCCAATGCAGGGCTCCAGCTCAGGATCCTGGGACCATGACCCAAGCTAGAGGCAGATGCTTACCCAACTGCAAAAGTTGTTTTACAAGTACAAATTCAAAGAAACACTTATGATCTTATACATCCTGTACAGCCCCTTCCTCAAGAACACTTAGCATAGAACCACAAACTTCCTGCAGCCAAACTGCAGCTCTTTCTGCCCATGGATCCTGTGCTACTCAAATGAACTTCCTAAGTTTTACCATACAAGCTTTCAAGAATTATTTCTTGGCCACTTTATTTGTTTATTTATTTATTAAAAAAAAACTTTATTTGACAGACAGAGATCACAAATAGGCAGAGAGGCAGGCAGAGAAAGAGGTGGGTGGGTGCCGTGCAGAGAGCCCAGATGTGGGGCTCAATCCCAGGACCCTGGGACCATTACCTGAGCTGAGGCAGAGGATTTAACCCACTGAGCCACACAGGTACCCCTTTCTTGGCCATTTTAATCCATAATTCCTCAACATGGTATTTCATTGAAAAGTTTTGTTTCAATGATCATTTGTGCTCTATTATATTTCAAGATTTTAAGACCCTCACAATGTTAATTATGGGAGCACATGGGACTCAGTGGGTTGAGCCTCTGTTTTTGGCTCAGGTCATGATCTCAAGGTCCTGGGATGGAGCCCCGCATCCGGCTCTCTGCTCAGCAGGGATCCTGCTTCCCTCCCTCTCTGCCTGTCTCTCTGCCTACTTGTGATCTCTGTCAAATAAATAAATAAATAAATAATCTTTAAAAAATGTTAATTATGTGATTGTACTCTTTTTCTGAAAACACAAAGAACTAAATAGAAGTATATGTCCAGGGGTGCCTGGGTGGCTCAGTGGGTTAAGCCTCTAGCTTAAACCAGTAAAGTCATTATCTCAGCGTCCTGGGATCCAGCACCACATCAGGCTCTCTGCTCAGCGGGGAGCCTGCTTCTCTCTCTCTTTCTGCCTGCCTCTATGCCTACTTGTGATCTCTCTCTCTCTCCATCAAATAAATCTTAAAACAACAACAACAACAACAATTTGTTATTTAAGAAGGAGGAGGAGGAGGAGAAGGAGGAGGAGAAGAAGAAGAAGAAGAAGAAGTAGTAGTAGTAGTAGTAGTAGTAGTAGTATATGTCCATGACATTATTGTGGAGAATAGAAAAACCAATGGGACAGAGGGCTGATTGCCTAAGAACCTCCACCCCCAGAAGTCAAATATATCAACTACACAAAGGTGAGAGCTTTCCCTGTTCAGTGCAAACAGGGATGTGGGACAGGAGCCAATGGTCAAGAAAGAATTCTTGAGATTTTTTTTTTGATGTGAAATATTGGGGTTCAGGAGTGAATGATGAAGAAATCGTTGAGATGTCTTTGGTGCAAAAAAGTGGTATTATTAAATATGGCAACAGGACCTGTGGGTAGAAAGAGCTATACTGGGTTTGTGAGCAGTGACTGATGATGAACGTTCAGTGGGGGAGGGGGTTGAGGGAACAACATAAGTCTCTAATGAATTTGGACGCAAGATTTCCAGGACCTTGAAGGTACTGTCATGATGAGGTCACATATGACTATCTTGTAAAACCTTAGTCATGGACCCTTCAGATATCTATCAGTGGGCTCATGCTTGGGGGATGACTGCCAACATATATTTAGGGGGTAGAGATAAAGACAGTTTTCAAAGGGATTATCCTATGTTAAAGAGGACTTACAGGATCCTAGAGGTCTGGCTAATGTCAAGCTAATGTTACTTTTTACCTCCAACGAAACAACATTGCCACCATTGTGAACTCCTTGAGGAATGTCTCACTGTGCCTGTCTCAAGAGTTTAGCAATGGGATGCAAGTAAAAGGAAATTTAATTTTATCTGCACTTCTTTGTGTTCTTTTCCTCAGAGAATACAAGAAAAGTGCATCTGGGTGGCTCAGTTAACTGTACGCCTTCAGGTCAAATTGTGATCCCAGGGTTCTGGGATTGAGCCCTGGATCTGACTCTGTGGTCACCCTCCACCACTGCTCATTTGCTATCTTTAGCAAATAATAAATGTCATCTTTTTAAAGTTATGTTATTATTACTGACAGAGGGAGAGACAGCAAGAGAGGGAACACAAGCAGGGGGAGAGGGAGAGGGAGAGGCAGAACACTCCCTGCTATCTAGAGCCAGATGCAGGGCTCCATCCCAGGACTGTGGAATCCTGACCTGAGCCAATGGTAGATGCTTAACCCAGAGAGCTACCAAGGCGCCCCAGCACATATAATCTTTAAAAAAGAAAGAAAGAAAGAAAAAAAATATCCTGCCTGTCCCCAACGCTGCCATGGCCAGTGCCACTGGCCTTCCTCCTATAACTGTCTCCCTCCCACCCCCACCCTGGGCTGGGGCAAGAATGGGGGCAGGTTGCTCCAGCTGCGAGCAGTTTTGTGCTGCTGGAGGCAGGTAAGGCTGCCTCTTACTCAGAGGAGCTCCTGGCCCAAGGCTGAGGAGGGGGCTCCCGAGGGCACCGTCAGACCTCCTCTCAATGGCATCCCAGCTGGCTCCATTTTGTGCAGTGAGCTGGGTGGGAGACCCTGGCCTGGACCCCATTCCCGACCCTGGGCCGTTAGCAAGGCTGGTGCAGAATCAGGGAGGGGGTGTGGGGGCTCCCGATAGCTAGCAGGGGCATGGCAAGGCCGGACATCTTTGCCCCAGTGCCCTGGGTGGGTAGATGCCTAGCAGGTGTTGGGCGCTGGCCTGGGGCCTGGGTCAAGGCGTAGGGTGATGCGTGCCACGATGGGCCTGACAGTCAGCCCACAGGGACGGTGGGGCTAGGGCCAGCCTGAAAACCTGCCTGGGTAGGAATGGAGGTACCCGGGAGGGAGGAGTGGATTTGGTCTTCCCGCAGTCTGGCTTACATGTAAAACATGCAGCCTTCTGGCGGCTTGTGGTCCCTGGACTTGCCTCAAAGCTTGAAGTTGGGCAAAGATCAGACTCCTTTTTAGAAAGGTGTTTCTGAACACCACTGACAACACGGTTCTCACAGTATTTCATGACAACCAGTGGCGATAGCGCTACGACAGATGCTTCTCTACTAGGCATGGCTGCACACTACATGGGAAGAAGCCACTATGTGATTCAGTCTCATGATGACACTGAGCACAGCGTGAATGATCATGAAGACACAAATAGTTCAAAACACAGTTTCAGAGAACGCGATATCTATCTTCCAACTGCAAATGTAGCAAGGATAATGAAAAATGTCATACCTCAAATGGGAAAGGTTGTAAAATGCCAAGGACTGTTTTCAAGAATGAGTAAGTGAGCTCATCAGCTTTGTAACATCTGAAGCAAAGGAAAGATGCCATCAAGAGAAACGGAGGACAATCAAGCGAGAAGAAATTCTCTTTGCCATGCTGACCTCAGGTTGTGGTGGTTCTGTTGAACTTCTAAAATTATCCTTTCAGAAATTCAGAGAGGCTATGAAAGGAGAGAAAGGAGTTGGTGGAAGACTCAGAGCTACAGATGGACTAAGTGAAGGACTTACAGAGGGTCAACAACAAAATATTATGTTTATGCAATGTCATATTTCTGGTGTTCAACAAATTCAGTTTTCAGGGTCTGAAGAAATGGTGGCATGGGGTGGAGAGAAGCTTAAGTCTGTATGATTCTGGAAATAGACATTAGATGGAAGTGACTGGGGAAAGAGGGCTCTTTGTACATTAAATAGCTGTAATGTAGCTTCCTAATGCTTGACTGAGGGCTTAATTCTGACTTGAGATGCTTTTTCATGAATGATTTAAGAAAAATCTGGATTTTAAAGGTATTAAAATATTGTTTCACATGAGTTTGTTGCTCTGTAGGACTCCTATATACATTATACATTGGAATTTACTACTGTTAGAGATTTGTAGGAAGTTTCTTATTTTCATGTTGAATCATGTTATTTTTGTAATTCAAGTCAACAGCTGGGTTAATTCATGTTTTGCTGTTTTGATAAAATATAAGGGTAGAGTTAAAAGAAAGAAAGACTCCAAGCAAAAGAAACTCAGGAGAAAGAAGTCTCCATCTGAAATGTGATGGTTTCTGCAGATCGCTCTGTACACCTAAGGTCTGTACAAATGTAAGACGGGGAATATGAACACTATAGAGTAGGAATCTGGAAAAGAGCAGGAAGCCAATAAAAGCAGTTAACATTAGGTGTATGCCAACAAATTGATCTCAGTGCCCAAGGCACACCAAAGGACACGCTATCATTGGTGTTTTCTTGTGGTCTGAGAACAGTAATTTAGAATAGAAATCTAATTATGAAGATACAGTGGATATAAACGATGTTAAATCACCTATAGTTACTATTGAGGCTGCTTTTAGGCAAGCAGACTTGATCAAAGGAATGGAGAAAGGGCCCCAGCGCCCCTATGGCTGAATATAGACAGGCCCATCAGGGGACCCACCTCAAAGTAACCATGGGCCCTGCGCAACCACTGGGCTACTGAAGATGGGGTACAGTGACCAGAAAAGGGAAAATTGGATAAGCTCCCATAACCCTCACCTTCCCCCTTTAAACACAGCCCCCACCACTGTCTCCTTACAGACAGCCTCTCCTCTGTTATCCTGCCTGCTGCTCTCTTGCAGTGTATTCAGTAAACTTCTAATACCTTTGTTCTGCCTCAGGTGAATTCTTCTCAGTGCCCACTTGACTGGCTTCCCCCCAATCGTGGGCCCACATTTGGGGTCCCCATCTGACTCTCAGAGATACCACATTTAGACACCACAGTTTCCATGTGCTGTAATACCTACTGTATTTTTTTATTTAAATGTCTTTTTATTTAAATATTTATATTTTGGAAGGAGGAGGGAAGGGCCAGACGTAGAGGGAAAGAATCTCAAAGAGACTCCCCACTGAGCAGGAAACTAGAAGCAGGTCTCATTCTAGGATCTGGAGATCATGACCTGAACTGAAATCAACAGTCCAGTGCAAAACTGACTGAGCCACCCAGACAAACCTCTAGTGTATTCTACATAGAGCATCTTTTTCACATTCTTTTTTTTAAAAAATATTTTATTTGTTTTTTGGTCAGAGAGAGAGAGTGCACACAAGCAGGCAGAGTGACAGGCAGAGGCAGAGAGAGAAGCATACTACTGCTGAGCTAGGAGCCCAATGGGGCACTCAATCCCAAGACCCTGGGATTATGATCTGAGCTGAAGGCAGCAGTTTAACTGACTGATCCACCCAGGCTTTCCATTTCTTTAACATTCTAAAGGGGAAGACTCAACAATCCCCTCCCCCCACTTCTTTAATCTGAGAAACTTCCATGCTATTCTGGACCTTATATCCATCATTTTACTTGTGCATTTTCTTCCTCCTGGGATACACAGACCTGGTAAAGCATCCAGACAGGCCCTAAATGAGAAACATTTTCCCTCCCTGATAAATCAGGACCAGACTTCATCAGCAACGGGAATCTTAGACGCCACACACCTTCCCCTCTGGATATGCCACCAAGGGAATATTTTCAATACTTGCAGGACTTAATTCAATGTGACAACTGCTGATGGCCTACTGCAGCCAGGTTGGAAAGAAGGCAGAGAAGGGAGGTAGGGGAGGTAGGGGTTATCTGGGATATAGGGCAGTAGTGTTCTAAACACCGAGCCTATGGTATCACTTCAGAAAATGAATACTTCCTTCAAGAACACATGCACCAGAAACTTCAGAACTAGAGCAATCAACATTTGCAATTTCTAAATGCAAGGAACTTAAGGAGAAAAACATGACTAGACTTCTGACTTGGGATGCCAGGCTTACCTGAGAACCGGCCATTTCTTCTTTCACTTCATCCTGTAGATTTTTTTCTCATAAAGTATGTGTAGAGAAGTGACAGCTCCATCAGGAAAAAATACCCCTCAAACTACCAATACAAACTCTTCACCTGTAAACTGCTCACCTGAAGATAAGACCCTGAAATTGCAGATAAACCTAACATCCTAGTGCTTTGTGTCAGGAGCTGTTCAGAAACTTGGGAGTTCCTACTTGAACACCAGTCCCTGAACTTTCCTTCTCTAATTCCAGGGGGGCTCCCCTCCCAAAATGCCCAGAGAGACAGAGAGCGCATAGGCACCATGTGCTGCATGGATCTGACCCTCCCAGACTCATGTAACAGAGACTGTTTTGCCTCTCCATGAGCCAAAGCCTGCTCTCCACTCTCATAAAATAACCTGAAGCCCTCGTGCTTACCCCTGGCCTCACTGAGAATCACCTGGAGCCCTTAATTAATGTAACAGGATTGTTTCCACCCAAACTGACCAACAGAATCTGAGGGGGAGGCCAACAGAGAAGATCCTTTTTGAAACTCCACACTTGATCCTATTGGGAAGTAAGTGGGGAGGTGACCAGGCCAAGCACATTAACCAAGGCTGTGGTGGTGACAGATGAAGATCTATGCCTTCACTGATCAGAATTTATGGAGACACATTCTCCCTCTTTCTGCTACACAGAGACACCTTACAGGTGGAACTTTTTCTTACAAATGCAAAAGTCTTCCAAAAGTAAACACAGGATTTCAGAGTCTTTCCTTTATCTGCCTTTTATTTAAAATAACCAGCCTAAAATAATGCTTATGCCACACACATTTTAGGGTGACAAATTGTTCCCCTTCAGTCAGTAAATGTTTCTTTTCATAAGTAACTGACACACATTCTGAAGTGAATGTCCTTTTTACACTCCCATCAGCGATATGAGAATTCTAATTCCTCAACATTCTCACTGAAAATTGGTGTTATCCTTTTTCTTTTAGCCATTCCAGGAAATACTGAGTGGTGTCTCACTGTAAAAGATGAAGTGATCTTTCTAGAGTGGTCCTGGTGACTGAAATGGGAAACCACATAAAAAAATCACATGGCTGCATTCATGCTTCAGTGACACTCCATTTCAAAGATTAAGAGGTACATGCACCTTGTGAGTACTGGGGGAGGTACAGAACTGTGGAATCACTAAATTCGACACCTGAAACCGAAAACATGTTATGTTAACTAATTGGAATCAAAATAAATTATTTAAAAAGATGGAAAACCTGAGTGGCTAAGTTGGATAGGCAGCTGACTCTTGATGGCACTGAGGTCAAGATCTCAGGGTTAGATGGAACCCCGGGATTGGCTCTGTCCCCAGGGTGGAGGGTACTTAAAAATTCTCTCCCTTTGCCACTCCCCTCCCCCAACACCACCAGTAACAAGTGT
The DNA here is from genome assembly GCF_030435805.1 of Mustela lutreola. Classification (NCBI taxonomy): domain Eukaryota; kingdom Metazoa; phylum Chordata; class Mammalia; order Carnivora; family Mustelidae; genus Mustela; species Mustela lutreola. The sequence goes on from NC_081305.1 coordinate 51,960,893, forward strand.
ACTCTCTCTCTCGTAAGAATTTTTTTCTAAAGATTTTATTTATTTATTTGACAGAGAGCGAGAAAGTGAGATGTAACACAAGCAGAGGGAGTGGGAGAGGAAGAAGCAGTCTTCTCGCAGAGCAGGGAGCCCAATGCAAGGCTTGATCCCAGGACTCTGGGATCATGACCTGAGCTGAAGGCAGACAATTAATGACTGAGCCACCCAGGCACCCCATCTCATACGAATTTTTAAAAAGCAATTGTTCTATGTTAAGAGTACAAAATAAATCCTAGAATTAAGTTGTCATAAACCAAAAAGAAAAAAAATAAAAAGTTACTGTACAAGGACTGTGTATATCAAAAAGTTAGCATTAAGAACACTAGGGGGCGCCTGGGTGGATCGGTGGGATAAAGCCTCTGCCATTAGCTCAGGTCACGATTTCAGGGTTCTATGATTGAGCCCCACAGGGGGCTCTCTGCTCAGTGGGGAGCCTGCTTCCTCCCCTCTCTCTCTGCCTGCCTCTCTGCCTACTTGTGATCTCTGTCTGTGAAATAAATACATTAATACAATCTTAAAAAAAAGAACACTAGGAAGAAAAAAGTGAACTGACTCTTGAGTATGGTGCTTTCAGTTTGCAGTGGGAGAAATAAGGCACCTGACTGGGAAGACCTCTCTTGTTAATAACATGGTAAGTGACGACACCAGGGAAATGTATTGTTACTTGGTTTGAGTTTCACCATAAACTCAATTTGGTAGGGACTAGTCATCTTCTGGTTATAATAGGTCACACAATCTGAGAGGCTTTGCTGGTCTCCTTCTGTGCTTGGGTAACAGCAGTTGTTTTTTGGCTAGCAATGGGAACAGGTGTTTCTGACCTATCTCCCAACTTGCAGCCCAATAGATTGCCTGTTTAAAAAACAAACAAACAAACAAACAAACAAACACACAAAAAACCCTTGGAGTTCAGTTATGAATCTACTAAAAGGAAGATACTTTTCTTTTATGATACTGCATGGGCACAATACACTGTAGAGTCAGGAGAAGCACAAATTGCAAGTCTGTGGCACAAATAAAACTGACTTTTGAAATTTAATTTTTTTTAAAGATTTTATTCATTTATTTGACAGAGAGGAGATCACAAGTAGGCAGAGAGGCAGGCAGGTTTGGGGGGGAAAGCGGGCTCCCCGCTGAGCAGAGAGCCTGATGCGGGGCTCAATCCCAGGACCCTGAGATCATGACCTGAGCCGAAGGCAAAGGCCTAACCCACTGAGCCACCCAGGCACCCCTAAAATTTTAAATCCTTTACAATGTAACCCATTGAAATGATGCATTCTTGCAGTAAGATTCTGAATGAATCCAAATACAAAAACGACATTTAAGTTCCTCTCAGTAGACAGAGGCAGAGTCAGCTTCAGCATCCACAGCTAGGTCACAGGGATTCCCATTCAGGACACCAATAATTTAGGTGTTCCATCAGGGAAAGTGTAGAAGAATCAGCCAAATAACATACCAAGCACTTTGAATTTAGGCAGACTAACTACAGAGAAAACCGTAACATGAAATATAGTAAGATCACTCTAATTAGCATATTCATTCAGAGCTAAAACATATAATGGCATAAAAATTAAGAACAGTCACCAAAATTTTCTGAATTTGGGAAGAATGAGGAAGGGAGAACAATAAGTATATTTGTGTGCAAAAGTATATTTTGGGCAACAGCTACAAGTCAGGCAATATAAAACAAAAAATTTCTTAAATGTGCAAAACACAAAATACGTTTAAGATTCTTCCTTATATTCCACTTAGTTAACATATGAAGTAATATTTGATTTAGGTGCACAACAGTGATTATACAATTCCATATAACATTCTATGCCTATCACAGGGGCAGTCCTTAATCCCCATCATTTACTTAATGCATCCACTAATCTACCTGCACTCTGGCAATCATCAGGTAGTTTTCTAAAGTTAAGAGTCTGTTTCTTGGTGTGCCTGGGTGGCTCAGTCTTTGAGCATCTATCTTCAGCTCATGTCCTGATCCTAGGGTTCCAGGATCAAGTCCCAAATTCTGCTCCATGGTCAGCAGAGAGCCTACTTCTCCCTCTCCCACTCCCACTCATTTCGTTGCCTCTCTGTCTCTCTGTAAAAACAATAAAATCATTTTTAAAAAATTTATTTCATGCATTGCCTCTCCCTTTCTCTTTTGTTTCCGATTGCTCACTTGTTTTGTTTTCTGAATTCCAAACATGAGTTAAATGATACAATACTTGTCTTTCTCTGAATTATTTCACTTGGAAGAATACACTCTAGCTCTATCCATCTTTTGGCAAATGGCAAGATTTCATCCCTTTTAGGGTTATAAATATGCCTTTTGATTTATATCTTTCTTCTTTATTCATTGAGGGGTCAATGAACACTTGGGCTGGACTGTTTCAAACAGATATACTCACTGCTTCTCACTGTTGAACTGCTTCACCAACAAATCCATGCCATGCAAAGACCCAAAATACAGATCAACACTCATTATGGTGCTGAGAAAAGGGAGGAAAGTCCCGCACAGCAGTGAAGCAGCTTCCCTGAAGATCACCCAACCACAGTGGATCTGACCTTGACTGCGGTGATCTCCCTGGGAAACGAGGGCTTAGCAACCACAGCATGTGTCTTGCAGATCCTGCCTATTCCACTGTCCAGAAGGCTTCTTCATCTCAAACATGTATTCTACCCTCTGACATCTTAAAGCTACCCACATGATTACATCATGCAATACTCTCCTCCATCCCTTGTCATGGATCTAGGCAGGGGACGTAGTGTAATCACTGACATCCAGCAGCATTAGTCCTCAGGAGATTAATTAAATCATCAGGATAAAGCAGGACTTCCCTACTCCTGAGAAACCCACATAGCCAATTCTTTCCCTCATTACATGCATTCATCAGATGACACCAGCAAGAGCTCCTTGTGCCTTTGCAGTGACTAAAGGGAGTCACCTCCAGGTCCCTCCACACATGTGAAAGAGTTCCTCACATTTCATTTTCATAGGTCTTGTCTTTCTCTTGAAGGATGGTGTCTTCCTCAAATTTTACTTAGATTCACATCCCATATACCCGTGCTAAATGTCTTAATACCCATCAGCTTTCCATCTGTCTAATCTCAATGAAGCATTTTCTGAGGACACTCTCTCCATAGCACAGGCAAAAAAGAATGGTTGTGGTGCCTACATAGCTGGAAAGAAAAATGAGGGCAAATACAACTGGAGATCTGGAGATAACTAGGTCATAAACAAGTAGAAGTTATTTTTCTACATCTAGGGAATGCCTTGGGAAATTCGGGACTCTTCTCCTCCTCTACATGCTAATTATTCATCTTGAGTATTTTCTGTCTCTTTCCTGAGCTACTACATCACTCCTATTGGGATAGATTTCTTTTTCTTATGGGGTATCTATGACAAACATAGCATGGTCATATGTGCATGTGTACCTCATAGACACATCAAAATACCACTCAGTGTAGGACATGGGGCACAGGCTTTCATTGTGTCCATGGTGCAGTGCTAGAGAGTCCTAAGTCTAAGTCCAGAATATGCCATTCTGACTAAAACAGATTTAGGGAAGCTCTGGTGGAGGGGGAGTCTTCTCTAAGGGACATGGGAGGGAAAGCATTGGGAGAAAGAGAAATGGTGGCTCACAAGAATGTAGTGCAAATGTCATATGAGACGTTTCACTAAATTGTCACCCTACAGCATGCTGACTGGGGAATGCACTAGTGAGAAGGGCTCCTGTCAGTACAAGGCCCCGACAACACTACTGGTTACACAAAATCAATGTCAAGTAGCAGTATCATGGAGTATATGAGCTAAAACACCAACAATACCTCTATGTTACAAAGTTTGGTAATACACATAATACACAGTAATATCATCCTATTCACAAAGAGGAGAAAATCATAGCAGAGACTGGGGAAAAATAATCACATATCCCTTAAACCTTCAGAGCAATGGGAAACTGGATTCCTAGGTATATTGTTTTACTCCAGTACCAAACAGGTGATGGATTTGATCAGCTCCGTACAACCCGCAATGAAATAGATGAACACTAGACGTAGAATAACACATCATTCATGACATACGCATACCCATATGTTAAAAACCAGTGTTTTATTGAAGCATGTGGGTAGCTAAGTGGATTAAAGCTTCTGCCTTTGGCTGTGGTCATGATCCCAGCGTCTTGGGATCCAGCCCCACATTAAGCTCTCTGCTCCACTGGGAGCCTGCTTCCTCTTCTCTCTCTCTGCCTGCCTCTCTGCCTACTTGTGATCACTTTCTGTCAACAAAATAAATAAAATCTTTTAAGTAAAAAACACCACTGTTTTATTAATGAAAATATATTAATTTCATACATACACAGAGTAAGTAGTGCATATCAAATCCACTCTATTGTCTCCATTCGAAATACAGAACACACATGTGTAAAAGCATTCAAGTGTTGTCAGAAGGATGTGGGAGTACCTATTTCTAAAAATTTCATGACTGAGGTACTTTGCTCAGAAATGTGTATGTGCAATGGTAAAGCATTGTAGGGAAGAGTTAGCTACCCTCCTGCAGTCATCTGTCAGGATTTCCTCATTTAACCACATCAAGTCATACTCTCTAATGATAGCACTTAGGAAGATAAATGCATAGTTTACTGCACAGCTACCTCTTTTTCCTTAAAGAACAATTAGGAAAACCTCCTATTTCTAATATTGAGGAAGTTCTTTAGTTTCAATACATCCAGAAGTGTGTGCTACGAACACCTATCCCATGGAATCTTAACATCAGTGTTATAACCGTAAGCACCATCTCCAAAGAGATGTACTTTCTATGTTGTGTATCACACGGTCCTCTTCCATGGAAAATTAGGTACGCATGAGTCCCACTTAATGGAGCAGGACATCTAATATATTGGACGAAGCAACAATCAGCCCCATGTTCTTACACACCCACGAGGAACAGAGGAATTTTCCAGAGGGATTTCAGAGGAAATATATTGTTAGTCACAAATCACATATAGGGCTAATGTAAAAATTTAAAAATACTGAAATCCTTGGGGCACCTGGGTGTCTCAGTGGGTTGAGCCTCTGCCTTCAGCTCAGGTCATGATCTCAGGGTTCTGAGATAGAGCCCCACATTGGGCTCTATGCTCAGCGGGGAGCCTGCTTCTTCCTCTCTCTCTTCCTGCCTCTCTGCCTGCCTCTCTGCCTACTTGTGATCTCTATCTGTCAAATAAATAAATGGAATCTTAAAAAAAAAATAAAAATACTGAAATCCTTATATATATATGAAAAAGTCCATCCACTAAATCTGTTCAACAGACTACTATATACATTTTCTAAGTGCTGAAGTCTGATTTGTCCTTATAATCACTATTTTCATACAGGGTAATGTCTGAGTAGGGTGAATAATGTATTCCATTGGCTTGATTTCTGTAACATTCTTTGGCATCTGATGTTCAATTCAATTGCTAACTTTAAATTGACTTTCCTTAATGCACTCTCTGGTGTGTGCTCCAATGTATACTAAAATGAAGGCCTCTCCGCATTCACGATGTTCCAAGGGTATGAGTCTAGTATGCATTATGACATATGGAGTAAGAACTGAATTCCAGTTACAGGCTTGACCATGTTATTTACATTTCACACTTTCACTCCTGTATGAAAACAACAATGTGAAGACAGGTGGGAGTCCCACTGAGAGGTCAGACACATTCTTAGTATTTGTACACTTACTCTCCTATTTAAAATCTCTCATATGGAGTGAGGAGGGAGCAGTCCTTAGGCACTCTCTCACATTCATTACATCCATAATCTTCTCTGCAGGATGAATTCTGTGATGTGCATTAAGAGTTGTGTACCTACTAGAGGTTTGGCCACATTATTCATCTGGTGTCTTTCCAGTATGAATTCTCTGTTTAGAAGGCATGCATGCTGGACAAAGGCTTTGCTACACTGGTTATATTTGTGAGGTTATTATCTAATATGAATTCTCTCATAGGCATGAATCCGTGACCGGTTTTTAATCAACTTTGCTCACATTCTCTTTTTCTTTTGTTTTTTTAAGATTTTATTTTTTTTTATTTGACAGAGAGATGGAGAGAGAACACAAGTAGAGAGGAGGATCAGTCACAGGGAGAGAGAGAAGCACGCTGGCCACTGAGCAGGGAGCCCGATGCAGAGCTCAACCCCGGGACCCTGGGATCATGAGCTGAGCTGAAGGCAGCCCCATAACCGCCTGAGCCACCCAGGTGCCCCTGTTCTTACATTCTATACACTGGCAAACCTTCTATCTAGTATGAATATTATGATGTTTAGTGAGGACTGAGTGCATGTAAAGACCTAACAACATTCTTTTTTTTTTAATTTTAAGGATTTTTTTAAAATTTATTTATTTGAGAGAGAATGAGTGAGAAAGAGCATAAGAGAGAAGGTCAGAGGGAGAAGCAGACTCCCCAAGGAGCTGGGAGCCGGATGTGGGACTCGATCCAGTAAGTCCGGGATCATGACCTGTGCTGAAGGCAGTCGCTCAACCAACTGAACCACCCAGAAGCCCCGCCTAACAACATTCTTGACTTTGATAAGGTTTCTCTCCAGTATAAATCCTGTGATGTTGAGTAAGTGTTGAGCTGTTTATAAAGGCTTTGCCACACACTTGACATTGGTAAGTTTTCTCTCCAATATGAATTCTGTAATGTTGAGTAAGGCCTGAGTTGTGGTTAAAGGCCTTGCCACAGTCTTGATATTGGTAAGATGTCTTCCCATTATGAACTCTTTGAGCTGACTAAGCCTTGAGCACCAGTTAGAGGCCTTGCCACATTTTTGGAATTTATAGGGTTACGCTCTAGTATGAGTTCTGTTATGTTGACTGAGGTGTGAGTTCACCTTAAAGGCCTCGCCACATCCCTGACACTGGTAAGGTTTCTCTCCAGTATGAATTCTGTGATGTTGTATAAGGTTTGAGTTGTGAATAAAGGCCTTGCCACATTCTTGACATTGGTAAGGTTTCTCTCCATTATGAATTCTGTGATGTTTAGTAAGTTGTGAAGGGACGGCATAGGCCTTAACACATTTTTGACATTGGTAAGGTTTCTCTCCAGTATGAGTTCTGTGATGTTGAATAAGGGATGACCTCCAGTTAAAGCTATTGCCACATGTTTGACATTGGTAAGGTTTCTCTCCAGTTGAGTTTTGTAATGTTCAATAAGAGTTGTGCTGTCTTTAAAGGGCTTCCCACATTCCTGACATTGGTAAGATTTCTGTCCAGTATGAATTCTGTGATGTTCAGTAAGTGTTGACCTGTCACTAAAGGCCTTGCCACATTCTTGACATTGGTAAGGTTTTTCTCCAGTATGAATTATGTGATGCTTAGTAAGTTGGAAAGGGACAGCATAGACCTTACCACATTCTTGACACTGGTAAGGTTTCTCTCCAGTATGAATTCTGTGATGTTGAATAAGGGATGACCTCCAGTTAAAGCTCTTACCACATTCTTGACATTGGTAAGGTTTCTCTCCAGTATGAATTCTGTGATGTCAAGTAAGGGTTGAGCTGTGATTAAAGCCCTTGCCACATTGTTGATACTGGTAAGGTTTATCTCTACTATGCATTCTGTGATGTTGAATAAGTTTTGAGCATGATGTAAAGGTTTCAGCACATTCATTACAGTTGTAATTTTTTTCCCGCAATATGAATTTGGTGCTATCTATTAAGACTTGTGTGATTGTTAAAAGCCTTGCCACATTCTTGAAATTTGCAGGGTTTCTCTCCAGAATAGATCTGTGAATGTCCATTTGATGAACGGTCCTTAAAGCTTTGACCACCTTCTTCACATTTGTATACTTTTTCTCCAGTATGCATTCCCCAATCTTGAAATAGTGTTGAGTGGCAGTCAAAGGATTTACCACATTCCTTAAAGATGTAAGTTTCCTCTCCCTGAGGGATTATCTCATTGATGTTTAGGCTTGATGACTGATTAAACATGGTCCCTGGTTGATTACATGTGAATGGGCTTTTTACCTCATGAATTCTCTGATGATCAGCAACACTGGAGGACTGGTTATGAGCTTTCCCACATTCATTATATTTATGAAGACTGTCTCCCAAGTGGTGACCATTATGTAAACTGAGGTTAGAGCTTGGATTAAAGCCTTCCCCACATTTATCGCATTCATAATGGTTCTCTGCAAACCGAGCCCTGACATCGATGAACACTGGAGCCCTGGTTCAGTATTTTCTCAGATTCAGTGCATTGAGCAATTCTGTCTCCAGTGAAAAGCCTCTGGTCACACTGTAGGGTCAACTTCTCAGTGAAGTCCCTCTCATATGGATCCCACTGAGTCCTTTGTTCTTCATTTCTAAATCTTTGATTTAAAGTCAGACCAATCCATATTTTTCAAATGGCTCAAATCATTACTCTTAGCATGGACTAGGTTACTTTTCAGATGTTCCAAGTGGTCTGTCCACAAATCACTATGGTTGACTATCTGATTGGAGCTTGTGCTGACAGAAACACACTGCCCTGCGGAAACAGTTGACTTAAAAGGGAGATTTTCGCAGCGGTTTATATCCTTCACCATTTAGGGCAGTGACATTCTCATTAAGGTCAATTGCCTTGGTTTGGGTGTATCATCCAGAATTTCTTTGAGGCCCTTCACTGTCCCCATCATTGTCCCAGTCTGTGCATAAGTATAAAATCTCAACAGTACTATCTTTGTGTCTGTGTGTTGACCCATTCTGGAAAGAACCTTCTATGCTCCACTGTAGCAGGAAACTCTGGGTCTCATGTGAAGATACAGTTGAAATATACCAAATAAAGGTAAAAGCACTGCACTTAATACATTCAGAAGAATGTACTGAAGACTTCTAATACAGAAGCATCAATGACAATGTCAGAAAGATGGCTGACAAGGAGTCATCAGGACCTCATTTCCCTCATGAAAACGTAACATGGCACACAACATATTGACCATATATCCTAGTAGACAATTCTGTGATATGGTCACAGTGTAGCAGAAATCCCTTTCCTGTATCTCTAACGATCACAAAAAGGATCATATGAGCTCAAACTTAGCAGAATGGAGGATATGGAAACAGAAAACTGAACTGAATCAAACAAGAGTACAGTAAAAATAGGAATATATCAAGCACAGGAAGAGTTGTTTGGCAGAAGATCAACAACACTGACAGCCCATGAACTAAATAAAGAATAACAGAAAAAAGACTGATTATAATGACAAGTGAAGAAGTGAAAGCCGACAAAGTATAACTGACTGTAGGAATAAAATTATAAGAGGCAACAATATTTGAGGGGGGAATCACAAGATTTGGGGTGGAAGCTACAGAGAGAGGGAATCACATGCAGGCATTACACTGAATACACAGTGTGACTTGAGCCTGTATCCCAAGACCCTGAGATCAAGATCTGAGCAGAAATCAAGAGTCAGTACTTCCCCAAGTGAGGCACCAGCACCCAATTATTTTTTAACTCTTATCTCTGTGGTAAATTTCTCACTATTGTTTTCTCACTCCTTGAGTATCCTTATGATTGCAACCTGAAATTCTCCATCAAGCTCCTTACTACTGTTTCTATCTTATCTCTGACCTTGGTATTATCTGCTGGTTTTCTTTGGGATAAATTATTTCATCTTGGCATTTCTCTAAGTCTCTACTTTCCTCTGTGCATTAAGAAAGTCAATGATCTGAACTGTTGTATCATTCAGACCAGTGGTCTGCAGGGGCCCCCCTTGCCTGATACGGGCACTGTTTGGTCCCTGGCCTGAATGTGGCCAGTTTGAACTACGTGAGCTCTGCTCTGATTGTAAAAGGAGACCTGACTCCTTAGGCAGCATCGGACTGGGCTAGAGTCAAGAGACCAAACCAGGCCCCAACTCGTGCCTCCTGGGAGCCCAAGGGTTAATAACCCCATGAGTGGAAAGTTGAGCAGCTCTTTAGAAAGGGCCTGAGCTATGGATCCCAACGTGGTTGCCTGCATGTGCTTATTTGGAATGGGCAAAACAGGCTTTCTCATTAAACCATTGTGGGATTGTGATGTCCTTGCACAGGCCATAAACTACACCATTGTAAGATTGTGCTGTGCTTACATAAAGTATGTCTTGAGTAGCCTTAAAGTTAGTATGTCTGGTGCCAGAGGGTCTGCTATTGGTGCTTGGAAAATAGATAATGGGAAAGCTTGAAGGGTATTCTATGCATGTTGCAAACTCTTTCATAATCAGTTTAAAAAGGATACTTTTTTTGTAGTTGTTTCTCTTAGCTATATAATGCCTTGCTGCCTTGAATAAAATTGGCACTGCTTGGACATCATCCACTGTGTCCCTCCTGTCCCCATCTCTTTATGTCTCATCTTCATCTCACCATCCTCTTACCCTCTCGACCCTGGTCATGTTGTTGCACCAGCCATGACACCTGACATCAACTCCACCAGAACTGCAGCCGTGCAGAATCCCTGCTCAGGAGACATGATGTGGGCAGGGGCTGACCTTGCTTAGCCTGAGGCATGCCTCACTGAGAAGGGAAGTCCTCTCAGGTCACAGGGGGTGAAGCCTGGTGCAAGCAAGGCAGACAGCCAATATCCTCACTGAGTGGGGCTCAGTCTCTATGCTATAGGACAGGAGAGGGCTCCCATGTTTTGGAAGCCACATGTCACTGAATGTTTCCTCTCAGGAATGTGCTCTTAGACTACTGAATATTCTCCCCACTGTGTGCCCCAGGTGTTCTTCAGATGACTGTTTCCATGCTTGCTGCCCCCAGGTTGTTTGCCATCCTTCTCTTGAGGAGCACCCAGGTGTCCTCCTGATTCCATCCCATCCAAACCTGCTGACCATTAAACCTCCAGGCTTTAAGATGTACTCGTTCCAAGAACTCAGAAAATTCAGCCCTTCTCCCTCTCCAGGCTTTGGGAAACCTCCTTAGGCATTCCCCTGAGTGCTCCTCTGTCACGAAACCTACCGCACAACCAGGGCTCCCTGCCCTCTACAATGCTATACTCCTTTCCTCCCTAAACCATGTCTCCACACTATCTGCCATCTTCCATGTGGCCTCTTCTCTTCTCTTACTTGGGGAGTTTCTCCTGTCACTCTTCAGCCCAATGTCTGGGGCATTTAGGATGACCTGACAGTTGCCTAGTGGTGCTCATGACAGGACACATGAGTCTAGGACTTTCCTACGCCACTGCCATTTCTTCTCCTGGGAATCCTTATTGTTTTAATCCTGATAAAACTCCTATGGATTTTTTAAAGCTGGTACACAAACCAACACATTAAAAATTAGTTTTGTTTCTACACAACAAAGAACAATTCCCAAAACAGAGACATCATGCATTTACAGTAAACCTCATCCCCCTCCAATAAATGCTTGCAATTTAACATAATGGTAGAGGTCAAGCCAGAAACAATGAAAAATACAATATACTGTGAAGGAATCCTAGTAACCTAACCTATAGTTAGGATTCTTAAGTAGGAAACCTAACTATTCCTTCACTGGAATAATTGAAACACAATAAATCTTGAAGGGATCTACAGAAAATGCTATCTCTACCAAAACTCCAGTGCCATTTGTGCACAAAGATCAAAATCCATCCTATTGTTATGTGGATGTCAAGGAATAACTCATACTCAAAATAATCTGGGAAATGAAGAGCATATATCCTGATTTAAGGCATACAACAAGGTACAGTTATCAAACTAATATCCTACAGACATGACGTCAGGAGCAGAATAATGGAAGAGTCTGGCTGAGCTAGATGGGCACTTCTCCAATGTTAATGGGAATGACAATGAACTGAAGGTCCTGTTAAAATTCATAGTCTGATTTGGATATTTGGGTGGCGTCTGAGTCTCTACTTTTCACACATGTGCCACTGATCAACAATGCATGCTCTGCTCAAAATTTCAGGACTGAATCACGATAGTTTCAAAGGTTCCTAAAAACGGGGCAGAGCATACAGGTGAGTATGGAGTCCTTCGCTTCCCTTCACTCTTTATTCAAGCCAACTCTACTCCTGCATAACGAACTTAACCCAATCACTCTTCTCTGGACCTCCACTTATTTTTCTTTCTTCAATTTCCCATACCACCATACTCATGGAAACAATTCCCTCCTTCACAAGAAATGCCAGTGCAATTTGCTTCTGGCTGCAATGCTGGGTTTTGTACTTTGGACCCCACTGCATCCATGGCCTTTATAAATTTCAAGTTTCCCCTGCAGTTTTACTACTACCCATGGCTTCAGGCTGCATGATCACTTCTTTGAACTTAGGCTTCTTTCTGAAAACTGACTTTCCCTAAAATAAGCAGTTCTACAACCTGGTTGCACTTTCTGGTCTTCCCCGAAGAATCCACTTCCAAAAAAAAAAAAGCCTTCCTGATGCTCCTCAGTGGTGAGAGGAGGGAGACCACACTCAAGGAAATGGAGTTAAGAAGCTCTCACAGAAATGACTGCTCTTCTTCCATGGACGGCCTGGACTGCTCTTCCTGGGCTGCCTATGAGGACCTCAGGCTCTTCTTGGTCTTCCAGTTCCCTTCTTTGCTCTTTGGGCACATGCTTCTCTTTCCCTGTTCCTTCACTTCTACATTAAGGAATATTTATCTCCACTGTGATACAGATCAGTTTGCTTTCCTAGGACTTTATCCTACTGTGAGTACTTAGGATTGGCTTCTTTGAAAGAGTAGGGTTAGTTTTCTTTACCTGCAACTTCTTAAGACACTAGTTTAATCTACATATGTATATGCTTCTTGGAATCATCTTGATTTCCTTTCTATTAATATATACTTTAAAATGTCCCATTACATTAGGTCTACAACATGGGGATTCAACAACTCTATTGGTGCTACTATACTCACCAATAGTCGCTAATATCTGGCACCATAAAATGCTATGGGAAAACCATTGGAGGAGTTCCCTGTATTCTTTTCACTCCATGGAAGCCTGTACTTCCCGTTCCCACTTCCTCATGTTGCCCATCATCCTTCTCCATTCCACACTGGTTACATTCAGGCTATTCATTGTTTTTGTGTCTCTTTCAGCTTTTTTCATTCTGTCTTGTCATTTCTGATAATGTTGTTTGACCTAGAAGGTGTTATACGATGTGAACTAAGTGACATACAAATACTATACATATTCACTTATGTGTACAACCAAAACAGCAACTTAAATGAACAAACAAGAAACAGACCTATGAACGTCTATTTTGTTTTGAATAAAGTTCAAGGATAATCTTAATAAATATAAAAATTCCAAGATGACACACATTCTATACTGTAACCCATTGGTCTGTAACAGTGTTCCAATACAGGCAGAAGACAAGAGGTTCCCAGGTTGAAATTCAAGTGTCTTTTTTTTTTTTTTAAAGATTTTATTTATTTATTTATTTGACAGAGAGAGATCACAAGTAGACAGAGAGGCAGGCAGAGAGAGAGGGAAGCAGGCTCCCTGCTAAGCAAAGAGCCCAATGTGGGACTCAATCCCAGGACCCTGAGATTATGACCTGAGCCAAAGGCAGCAGCTTAAACCACTGAGCCACCCAGGTGCCTGAAATTCAAGTGTCTTATGGCTCATGACACAGCAAACATCATAAACATCTTCATCACACTAATTCCACTGGCCAGCCGCCCACCCCCAACTCATACAGGGACACACTGAAAATGCGGTGGCTTTGTGTTAAAGACTCTGAGCATAGGAAACCCCAGTATCTTCAAGGAACATCTAGCATATATGCCCGATCCTTGGCCATGACAACAGACCATCTCTTTTCCTGTACAATAGACTCATCTGTCCTCGACCCAAGATCAAGATGTTATCACTATACTACCAAGCTTTCTTATATGTAAATATGAGTGAAATGACCATTATAACTAAAATGGCAATCAAGGAAATGCTCACGCAGATCACGAGGTCACCACATGACTTCAAGGAAGAGTGACAATACTGTATAAGGCACATGTGTGATTTGGCTCAGATATCCACCACAGTACAGATATAATTTCCTTCATGATCTTTTGCTGCTCACCTGGCTCTGCTATGCAGTCACACGCAGGGTAGATCCCAAAGTCAATGTACCTGGAAGGTTTGACTTTAAGATCTTCCAACATAGGCCATAAGGTCAACTGCAAAGGTATGGAAGATACCCAAGATGCGCACTGTAGCACCAAAGACACATCCCTGGCCACTCTGTGAACCTAACAAAGTAGCATCCATCCAACGTCATGGTAGAAGGCATGAATGTAGAAGGTAGAAGAATGCTCTGAACTAGGGCATTCTCTGTTCTTTGTCTGGGTAGCTATGCATGTTATAAGTCACTTCCCATGGCTGATCCTAGCCTCCATTCCTATGCCACTAGAAGCCTGAACAGAGACCCTAGACAATGTCAGAGCCTCTCTTACAGGCTTCTGGGGAAAAAACCAAGCCAGCAGCTCGGAGCAAACATTGAGCATAACCTCTTGCTCTACATGAGCAGGAAACCTCATCAGTGATTCTGAGCAGCCTCAGAGCCCAGTCTGCAGTCCTGCCCTGCAACAGAGAACGGCCTTTGGTCCTGCCACATGTTCAGCATCACCTGTGTATCTCACTACATTACACACGGGCTTCTACCTTTCCTGAAGAAAGCAACTATGAATGTTTCCCCAGATATAGGGTCACAAGGTCTAGTCCCTAGAGAGTCACCTGAGACTGGGTAAGAAGGGAAAGGTGGGGGGCTGCACCCCTGAGCTACTGACATGGTAATGTAAGGCTGGGCACAGGGCTCCACATTTAAAGTGTTCCCAGTGATTCTGACCAGACAAAATTTGACAACCTCTGCAGGAAATAAGTCATAACACACACCTGGCTGATTCTCACTGTATTGTCCAGCAGCCTTCTTCATCTTCAACATCTACTCTGTCATGTGACATCTTTAAACTATGCCCACCATGTTTAATCAACCAATACCCCCTCTCCATACACTCCATGCATCTGGGCCTCAGAGAGTACAATTATCTCTGTCATCCAATAGCAACTTGTCCTCAGGACCAGCAGGGAATAAGTTACATCATGAGAAAAGCATCGGACGTCCCAGACAGCCACATTTCCCAGGAACACATCTCTGTCCCATTTGCTGATCATGAGTAGCTTCCTAAGGCCTTGCAGTGACCAAAGGGACCTCTCTACTACATCTTTGTTCATGTTTCAAGAGTTTGCCATATTTCATTTCCATAGCACTTACCTTCCTCTCAAATTGTCGCAACATCATGTTTTATCTGTCCTCACAACTTCCAGTGCCAAATGCCTAAACTAATCCTGTGGCCCAGTGATGGATTTTTGCTTCTCTTCCAGTGCAATGGTGACAACATTGTATTTAAAACATACATAGGCCTCACGTGATCCTGTTATCAACCATTTACAGTGGCATTAGAAAACTTCAAGGTACCCCTAAGTGTAGGCAAGGGCCTGCCTGGCTTAGGTGGGAGGGGGAGTGCTGTGACAATGAAGTTTCCAGAACACAGGAGGAAAAGTCAACTGTGATGCCTCCATCACCAAAATAGAGATGGGACAGAAGAACTGGACAGGATTTGGAAGAAAGGAAGTGCAAATTTTCTTTCTAGACTCAGAGTCAGTAGTGTAGTCTTGGACAGGGGTCCTCTCCCCAGATGAAGAATTCAGGCCAATATTTCAGCCTATATCTGTTTCATCTCTTCCATTGGGCTACTCAATCACTCCCAACAGAACACTATGTTCTGTTTAAGTTAGAACATCTACTCAGCACCGAGACCTGTCCCATCTATGTTCCCTTCAAGTAAGTGTTAAAAAAAAAATGAAATTTATTCCCCAACAATTGTATAGCTTAAGTATCACCTTGTGTGTGGCTGGAATAATGAAATTGCCTAAAAGCCAGCATACTGCACTCAATAGCATTAACTATGGACTTGTGGAGGTAATGGACGATCCCACTATGATTGGATTGGATGATGCTTGGGGGACTCTCCTTATCTCTTAATAAGTTTTCTCCCACTTGCCAATGATCCTCTGTAATCAGGATATCATTAAGGCTGGACCACTCAAAGGGCTTCTTAATGGTTTCTTCCTTTAGTCATATTTATCCTAGAAGCCACCTCTGAGGTGCAATTGCAAACAGATGCTTTAGCTAAGCATAGAACAGCCCTCCTCATAAAAAGAGCCTCAAAGCTCACTATGGGACAGTCCCTGACTGTAATGACTTCACATCAGGTCCAGATTTGTCTAAGAAGCCAAAGGCCACCAATGGATGATGAGGGCCAACTCATTAAATACTGGTCTACACTTACAGATATGCCAGAAATAATACTTAAAACTTGTCAAACTTAATCCTAGTTACCCGTATGCCTGAACCTGACCATTGTGTTTCTTTCTCTATAGAGCAAAAACTGTTCATAAGTTATTGATCTTGCTTACTCTGTTTGGCCAGATTTAAGATGTCCCTGTTAAAAATACAAATGACGGTTGGTTTACTGATGACAATACTTTTCATAAAAAGAATAAGAAAAGCTAAGTATGCCATAGTGCTCACTAGCACTTTGCAATTGCCAAAGCTTTATAAATAAACATTAATACTGACTCTAAATATGCCTTCCTGGTACTACATGCCCATGGAGCTATTTGGAAGGAAAGGGGATTGCTGTCAAGCCATAACTCCCCAATCAAATATGGGCCTAAGTTACAAAACCCTCCTTATCGCTATACTGAGGCTGGCATATATCAAATCTGGGATACATATTTGTGGGTCACACCCACTATTGGACAGCTCATTCAAAAGGCAGTTTAATGCCGGGAACAAAGAAATTATACATATGATACTTGGGCAAATAACACACAAGATCTGGGATGGCTATCATTAGAAATGTTTTCCCAATGGGAGGCCTGGGTAGCTTAGTTGGTTAAGCAGCTGCCTTCGGCTCAGGTCATGATCCTGGCATCCTGGAATTGAGTCCCACGTCGGGCTCCTTGATGGGCAGGGAGCCTGCTTCTCGCTCTGCCTCTGCCTGCCACTCTGTCTGCTTGTGCTTGCTCTCTCCCTCTCTCTCTCTGACAAATAAATAAATAAAATCTTTTTCTTTAAGATTTTATTTATTTATTTGACAGAGAGAGAGAGATAACAAGTAGACATAGAGGCAGGCAGAGAGATAGAGAGGGAAGCAGGCTCCCTGCCGAGCAGAGAGCCCAATGCGGGACTCAATCCCAGGACTCTGAGATCATGACCTGAGCCAAAGGCAGTGGCTTAACCCACTGAGCCACCCAGGTGCCCAATAAATAAAATCTTAAAAAAAAAAAAAAAAGAAAGAAAAGAAATGTGTTCCCAAATAATAGTACTCCAAGCTACTTATTGGTTTGCTACTGATTGGGTAAGGCGACCTGGCATTAGATGGTCAGCTCCAAACAGAACCCACTGTATCTGTGGAACTAACCTGTGGCCCTGCCTTCCTCCAGAATGGATAGGTCGCTGTACCTTGGGATTTTCCTGGATTCATGGGCACATTACTAAAACCATAACCACTCCAGCTAATCTCCCCCATTTAAAGCAAAGATGGACATGATCTGTTTTTAAATGGTGCGGTCACTTAACATCCATTTTTGCTCCATCTGTGGGACCAGAGGGTGTCATTTGGCATGTAGAAGCCCTTAATAAATATACTACAAAGGCACTCAATGATTCACTAAATAGCATCTCTTTACTTAATATCGAAGTCTCACAGATACGCAAGGAAGTCCTCAAAATAGAATGGCCTTAGATGTCCTGACAGCAGCACAGGGTGGCACTGAAGGAGCAGGAGTCTGGCTGAGGACAAAGCAAAAGCTGGCGCCTTGCACCCCCCCTTCACCCGCTCCCCTCCATATGTGTAGCATTCCTCAGGCACCCCTGACTGCCATAAAATGATAAATGGTTAACTTGCTGAGATCACAATCCTGCAAGACAGGAGTCTCCCTTGCTTTGCAAATGTCCTTGAGATTTACAACAAAGAAGTTACCTTATCAATAGCCCAATTTCCAGGGACACAGAACTCAGTTCCTCAAGCCCTTAATGTCACCCTCCCCTCCATGAAAAGGGAAGGAGGCAGAGGTAGAAGGAAAAGTAAATAAAGTTCAATTTCTTCTAAACCTAAATCTCATTAACAAGGATGCTTCGAACCTGCAATAAACGACCCTTGCTGATTGGCTTTGACTCACGTCTCTGGTGGTCTTTTAAGGTGGGGGTAATATTCAATTGGCATTTCAGCACATGGGGAGTTATCAAAGCAGAAGTACACTCCAGACTATCACAAAAATGTCACAGGACTAGTAAAAGATATGAATACCCAGATTAAGGCTCTACAAGATCCTTCTCTTCCTCTCAGTGATTGGTTAAGTTCCTGGTTTAAAGGAGGACTATGGCCAACAATTAAAAATCTCCTTTTTGGGCTCTCATTCGTATAGACTTATTAATCTTAATGTTTTGCCTTGTTCAGTGTTTCTCTACTTGGTGCTGAGACTCCATGGCTGCAATGACTTCATGACGATCCTTACCACACACAGAAACACTTCTTCACTGTCAGTGCTGGATTCAGCTGCCTCCATCTTCTGTAACTCCCCTACACATTCCTCAACTGATCAATGTTGACCTGAGTAGGTAGGGACAACTCCATAACCCTATTCAGCAGGAAGAAGTTACAGAAGATGAGACCTTTTACCTTCAACTACCTTAAAGATTTAAGGATCAAAATTGTTCAGGGGGGAATGTGAAAGAGCAGGAGGCTGGCTGAGGACAAAGCAGAAGCTGGCATCTTGCACCCCCTCTCCACCCGCTCCCCTCTGTAGTATGTGTAACATTCCTCAGGCACCCCTGGCTGCCCTAAAAGGAAAACAAAGAGTTAACTTGCAGAGATCACAATCCTGCAAGACAGGAGTCTCCCTCCATCTACAAATGTCCTAGTGATTTACAACAAAGAAGCTATTTTATCAATAGCCCAATTTCCAGAGACAAATAACTCAGTTCCTCAAGCCCTAATGTCGTCCCTCCCCCCCATAAAAAATGAAGGAGGCTGAGGTATAAGGAAATGTAAATAAAGTTAAATTTCTTCTAAACCTAAATCTCACTAACAAGGACATTTGATATGAGGAATGTGACATTCCCCAAGAAACTCCCAATTGTCTTTATCTTAGTGCCTCATGATGGGAAAAATGGCCTTGGCTTGACATTAACCAGGCCTTCAATATCCTGACAGTCTTCCTTATCTGGATAGCCCTTCTGAACACCCCCTTTGTCTTCACTTACCCAACTCTTGTGTTTATAATCAGCCACTCCTCAGAATAACAGGTAGCAGCTCTTCCTGCCCATGGGTCTTGTCCCTGTGCTTTAATAAACCACCATTTTGCACCAAAGATGTCTCAAGAATTCTTCTTGGTCATTGGCTCCAGACTTCACCCCACCGAACCTCACCTATGTTCTAGAACTTCATCACCTGGGCACCTGGGAGCCCAATGTGGGGCTGGATCTCAGGTCCCCAGAATCACAACCTGAGCTGAAGGCAGAAAGCAGACTCTTAGCCAATGGAACCACCCTCGGTCCCCAAGATTGATTTATATTTTAGAGGCAATAGGGAAGGGCAGGAGAAGGAGAGAATCTTAAGCAGACTCCCCTCTGGGCACAGAGCCAGAAGCGGGGATACCAGTCCAGGACCCTGGGATCCCGACCTGAGCTGCAATCAATAGTCCAACCTTAATTGACTGAGCCCCCCAGGCTCCATCCTCTAGTGGACTTTAAGTAGAATATATCTTTGACGTGTTAAAGATGAAGACAGACACACTCCCTTTCTTAGAATGAAAAGCTTTCAAGTTTTTCTGGACTCATACTCATTGAGTTTATGTCTGCATTTCCTGACTCCCTGGCTGCACACAGCTGATCGAAAATCCAGATGAGCTCAAAAGAGAAATTATTTCCCTCCCTGACATCCCAGGACCAGACCTTATCAACCACAGGAATCTTGGACTCCACACCTTCCCATGCGGATCTGCCACCATCGGAATATTGTCACTCCTCGAGGGACTTTAATTCAAAGTGACAATGGCTCATACACTATCGAAGCCAAGTTGGGGACAGTACAGAAGGCTCTGGGACATAGAGAAACATTCTAAAGACCTAATGGTGAGTATCAGCTCTGACCAGATCTTAAAAACAGGTGAACGCAGAAGTCAGAAACACCCGAGCTCGAGGCATCCACATCTGCAGCTTCTAAACGCGAGGGTCTGAGAAGAAACAGAGGACACAGCTCCGCAGGGACACCAAGCTCACCTGAGAACAGGCCATTTCTGCCTTCACCTCCACCTCTAGATTTCGTCCTCCTGAGGGATCTGTGGAGAAATCACAGCTGCATCAGGAGAAAATGCCCTGAAATCCAGCAACAGAGCTCCTTCTCCTCACACGGCTCGCCCTTGGGCAAGGACTCAGAGATGCAGAAAAGGCCCAACTTCCCAGTCCTTTGTGTCCCGAGCAGCTCAGAAACTGTGAGCTCCTGTGAGGACACCCAACCCTGAATTTTTCTCACGTGCTTTGTGGGGAGGGAGGGATTCCCTGCCACCGCCACCCACAACTTTAGCTTCAGCATCGGAACCGCGGGCTGCAGGGACCCGATCCTCCCAGACTCGCGGAGCAGGACCCCATCACCTCTCCAGGACCAAAGCTGCAAACCCACTCTCAGAAAACAACCAAAAGCCCTCAACCTCCCCCCTGACCTCGCTGAGAATCTCTTGGAGCCTTTAAACACAGCAGTGTTGTTTTCGCCCAAACCAACTGACAGAATCTGAGGGGGAGGCCCTCAGAGCATATCCTTCCTGAAACTCCACAGGTGACCCTGCTGGGAAGGAACTGGGGAGGTGACCAGGCCAAGCAGGGGAACCAAGGCTGGGGCTGGGAGCAGAGTCCGAGCCCTGCCTTCTCCACCATCAGAGTTTCAGGAGACTGACACCTTCTCCTTCATTCTGCTACACAGAGAGAGACCCCTGACAGACTGAACTTTTCTGTATAAATGCAAATCTGTCTTTCAAAGTAAACACAGGATTTCAGAGCTCTTCCTTTATCTGCCTTTGATTCAGAATAACTGGAAGAAAATAATGCTCAGGCCAAAGATACATATTTTAGGGTGACAAAATATTCTCCTTCAGTGTTTCTGTTCATAAGGACCTGCCACACAGTTTTCCACACTGCATGTTCTTTTTACCCTCCCATCAGCGATGTACGAGAATTCTAACTCTCAGCATTCTCAGGAAAATTGGATGTTATCCTTTTTCTTTATTTTTGCCATTTCAGAAAACACTGAGTGGTTTCTCAGTGTAAAGTATGAAGTCTTCTTACATTAACTGTCTTGGTGACTGAAATGAAAACCACTTGAAAGGCATCAAGTTGAACAAAGAAAAAAGCAATTAATGCTTCAGTGAGACTCCATTTCCAAATAAGTAACCTTCCTCTTCCCCACAGACCTCTTCTCACTTCTCAGCCCTTTGTTTCAGGAACCTGGTTCCACCCTGACAACATGATGAACAAGGCTGGCAGCACAGACACAATTCCTCTGGAAATCGGTCATTATCCAGCATCTCCCCACAAACCCTTGGCCCCTTTCCCCAGGCGGGCTGCAGGTTTGAAGGCCCGACCTGCTGAGGCCTCCTTGGCTGGCAAAGCAATGAAGATCCAGCTGCCCTTGATCCCCGGCTCTGTCTGCACGTTCTCTTCCAGGTCTGAAGCCTGGAGGTCAGTTCACAAAATGTGAGGAGAGAAAAGTTTATTTTTCCTGCGCTGTTCTCAATTCTTCGGCTGGTCTAAGGCTTAAAATTATGTAAGAAATTTTCAGTAGAGAAAACAATGAAGTTCTTAATTATGGGAATGAGAAAGACATGAGGCTCAAGGAGAGGTGTGTTATGCCCCAATAATGGGTCCAAGATTAAAGGAGTGAGACTGATATAAAGCGAAGGTCAAGCAAAGATTTATTTTGCTCCAAGCATCAAGAATCTAACCTAATGTTCGGGGATGCACCTCTTACAAGAGAGGGCAAACCTTCTCTCTTTCGCAGACTAGCTTTTAAGGGCAAAGGCTATGCAGTTGGGCTTGTCCACGCACAGGTGGCCAATGAGATTGTCACAAACACAGGAAACTCCACAGTGATGCTAGGTGACCAGTTGAATTACAATTTACCCTAGTAGACATTTGAACCAGCCTATCACCTTGGTCAGAATTCGGGCTCCAAAAGGTGCCCAAAGGGTGGGTTCAGACTCCTTGGTAGCTAGGGAAACAGTATGCAACCCCCCTTTGATCCGATGTCTCCACCTGGCCTGACCTACCCTTGTATCTGGGCTTTGTTACCTAGAGCTGGTTTTAGGGACTGGTTTTAGGGATTTATAAGTAAATCCCCTGGGGGAAGGGGAGCAAGGACAGGTTAACTTTAATGAAAGCCTCTTGCTTAATAGGTCCTTACAAGGTGATTGAAGCTTCTGTGTCACAGTGACTTAAGAAGGAGGAGGTAGGATTTTGAATTTCTGAAGAGGAGATTATATTCAGAAGAGAAAGGAAAGATGAGATATTTATTAAACAATGGTTTGTCCTCCAGGTAAGCAACTCTCCTCCTCCTCCCCCTCCTCCTCCTCCTCCTCCTCCTCCTCCTCCTCCTTCTTCTTTTTGCAGTTTTATCTTTTTCCAATGTTCCAACATTGTTTATGCACCACACCCAGTGCTCCATGCAATACATGCTTTCCTTAATACCCACCACCAAGCTCACCCAACCCCCGACCCCATTCCCTCCATAATCCTCAGTTTCTTTCTCAAAGTCAACAGTCTCTCATGCTTTATCTCCCCCTCTTATTTCCCCCAACTCACTTCTCCTCTTCTTTTCCTCCATACTATTGTCCTCCATGCTATTCCTTATGCTCCACAAGTAAGTGAAACCATATGATGATTGATTCTCTCTGCTTGATTTATTTCACTCAGCATAATCTCCTCCAGTCCCGTCCATGTTGATACAAAAGTTGGGTATTCATCCTTTCTGATGAAGGCATAATATTCCATTGTGTATATGGACCAGAGCTTCTTTATCCATTCGGGTGTTGAAGGTCATATTGGCTCTTTGCACACTTTGGTAACTGTGGCCATTACTGCTATGAACATTGGTGTACCAATGGCCCTTCTTTTCACTACATCTGTATCTTTGGGGTAAATACCCAGGAATGCAATTGCAGGGTCATAGGGTAGCTCTATTTTTAATTTCTCAAGGAATGTCCACACTGTTTTCCAATGTGACTGCACCAACTTGTATTCCCACCAACAGTGTAAGAGGGTCCCCTTTTCTCTACATCCTCTCCAACTCTTGCTTCCTGTCTTGTAATTTTGGCCATTCTAACTGGTGTAAGGTGGTATCTCAATGTGGTTTTGATTTGAATCTCCCTGATGGCTAATGATGTTGAACATTTTTTCATGTATCTGTTATAGGTAGACAACTGTTTGTGATATAAACTGTGAATCTCTGGTATCCATGTAGGAAAGAATGTTATGGTTTGATAACTATGGCAAGGAAAGAATTCCCAAGATGTCTATGGTGCAAACGGTGATTTTATGAGAGCATGGGGACAGGACCCAGGGGAAGAAAGATCACACTCTGACATGTGACGTTGCCCATTATATACTTTCAAGTTGGAGGGGGTTTGATACAGTACAAGTATCTAAGGAGATTTGGAAGCAAGGTATCCAGGACCTTGAGGGGGCTATCAGTTCTTGGGAAAAGGTCATTTATTACCAACCAAAAATCCTAAGTCATGCAACCCTTCTGATGTTTATCCGTTGGCCATCTGCTTGGAGGATGTTTACCAATAGGTAGCTAGGGGGTTTGAGAGAAAAGGGAAGTTTTCAAAGGGAATGTTTTATGTTAAAGTAGACTTAGAGGATCCTGCTGGGGGTTGGGGAGTTTAGGTCAGGATTGTCTTTTCCCATTAGCAACCTATTAACATCATGGCAGTTGAGTCCTTGGAGGAATGTCACTCTGCCTATTTCAAGGATATGTCAAAGAGCTGTAGGTATAAGGATATTAGTATGTTTTCTTCTGCCTTTGTTTCCCACATCATGGCCAGCTTTCTTCCTAATAAAGGCCCTCCATCTAATTGATTCTTTTTTTTTTTAAGATTTATTTATTTATTTGAAAGAGAGAGAAGGGAAGGGGCAGAGGGAGAGAGTCTTTTTTTTTTTTTTAAGATTTTATTTATTTATTTGACAGACAGAGATCACAAGTAGGCAGAGGCAGACAGAGAGAGATAGGGGGAAGCAGGCTTTTCGTGGAGCAGAGAGCCCGATGTGGGGCTCGATCCTAGAACTCTGGGATCATGACCTGAGCGGAAGGCAGAGGCTTTAACCCACTGAGCCATGCAGGTGCCCCCATCTATTTTTTCTTGAATGTACACACACACACACACACACACACACACACACTCTCACACACACAACTCAGCATTGTAGCAGAAGGCAATAATGCCAATTGTATCACAGGACAAACCTTGAAGACAGGTTTCTAACATTTTTTTAAAAGATTTTATTTATTTATTTGACAGACAGAGATGACAAATAGACAGAGAGAGGAAGGGAAGTAGGCTCCCCCTGAGCAGAAAGCCTGACATGGAGCTTGATCCCAGGACCCTGAGATCATGACCTGAGCCAAAGGCAGTGGCTTTAACCCACTGAGCCACCCAGGCGCCCCAAGACAGGTTTTTAACTTAAGTTGAAACCCTCCCTTGGCCTCTTGGGCCATCTTAAAAGCCTTTAAATTTCTGCATGCACCTTTCCATGAATGATAGAGTAAACCCTTCTCTGTACATCTTTATATCACACATTGTCTCCAAGAAGGACTGGTAATCCCACCCCCTGGCACAACCACACCTGGTGACACATACACATACTGCAAGCACCTCTGTAATGTCCATAGGAGGCACAGTGAGCGCGCAGGCCATCAAGAACTGTGTCAGACTGTCCTGCTTCCCTCCTCCTGATTCACTGTCCTCAAGTTCCTTCTAAACTCTGAAGGCATGGTAAATTCCTTGGAGTTGATTTTTGATCATGAGTCTTCTTTCCAAGTGGCTCACCTCCTGAATAATGCTGATATTCCATTTCAATCAAAACTCATGCCCTGGGACGCCTGGGTGGCTCAGTTGGTTAAGCAGCTGCCTTTGGCTCAGGTCATGATCCCAGCGTCCTGGGATCGAGTCCCACATCGGGCTCCTTGCTCCGCAGGGAGCCTGCTTCTCCCTCTGACTCTGCCTTCTACTTTGCCTGTGCTTGCTCTCGCTCGCTCTCTCTCTGA
The DNA here is from genome assembly GCF_030435805.1 of Mustela lutreola. Taxonomy (NCBI): domain Eukaryota; kingdom Metazoa; phylum Chordata; class Mammalia; order Carnivora; family Mustelidae; genus Mustela; species Mustela lutreola. Next base: position 51,986,230 of record NC_081305.1, read on the forward strand.
CAAATAAATAAATAAAATCTTTAAAAAAAAAAAAAAAAACAAACTCATGCCCTATGCATTGGCTTTTCAATGGAATGGCAGCCAGCTTGGGTTTCTGGATAATAGAATTATCAGATCCTAAAGCACAGTGGTCAGGAAGAACTTCTGTGATGCTTTATGGTACAACTTAGTAAGTTTATTGAAGTAGCATGTGGGTGGGACTTGTACTCAGAAAGAGCTACATTTTTTTTTTTTTCTTTGAGAGAGATGCCCTCCTGGTGATGGATGGTGATGGGCAGAGGAAGAGAGACAAACCAACTGACCACTGGGCAGGGAGCCCACTGCAGGGCTATGTACTAGGAACCTCACATCATGACCTGAGCCAAAGTGAGACCCTTAACTGACTCACCCCCAGAGCCCCTAAGACCTACACTTTTAATGTCTGAAGGAGGTGGTTGCATGCTTAGCACTTAAGGGGGTGGGATCTTGCAGACAGAGTAGATTATAAATGATTCCACCAGTTTCTTTATATTTTTAAAAATATTATTTTTTTCTCCCTTTTTAAAAAATTTTAGTTCTTTATTTTTTTTTATTAACAGATAATGTATTATTAGCACCAGGGGTACAGGTCTGTGAATCACCAGGATTACACACTTCATAGCACATACCTTCCCCAATGTCCATAACCCCACCACCCTCTCCCTACCCTCATTCCCCCTGCAACCCTGTTTGTTTTGTGAGATTAAGAATCTCTTATGGTTTGTCACCCTCCTGATCCCACATTGTTTCATTTATTCTTTTCCTACCCCCCAATAAAAAATTATACTTTTTAAGATTTTATTTGACAGAGACAGACACAGTGAGAAAGGGAACACAAGCAGCAGCAGGAGGATAGGGAGAAGTAGGCTTTCCTCTGAACATGAGCCGGATACAGGGCTCATGACCTAAGCCCAAGGCAGACACTTAATAACTGAGCCACCCAGGTGCCATATAATTATGGCGTTGAGGAAAGGGTAGAAGGTCCCACACAGGAAGGAGCTTCCCTCAAGGATCACCCAATCACAGTGGATCTTATTACCTTGACTGGGGTTATGTACCTGGGAAACAGGCCTTGGGAGCAACCATAGCATATGCCTTGCTGATCTCGCCTATTCCACTGCCCAGAAGGCTTCTTCATCTCAAACATCTATTCTACCGTGTAACATATTAAAGGTGCCCACATTGATTGCATCCTCCAATGCCTCCTCCATCCCTTGTCAGGGGAAATACAGTAATCACTGACATCCAACAGCATTAGTCCTCAGGAAGACACAGGAGGTCAATCAAATCATCAACATAAAACAAAACTTCCCTAGCCAGAGAAACCTACATTTGGCAAAAATGACTTTTGTTTCCCCATTACATGTATTCATCAGATGACACCAGCAAGAGCTGCCTGTGCCTTTACAGTGACTAAAGGGAGCCACCTCCTATTCTCTCCCCACACTGTAAAGAGTTCCTCACATTTCCTATTAATAGGTCTTGTCATTCTTTATAAGAGTGGTGCCTTCCTCAAATTTTACTGAGATTCACATCCCACATGGTCGTGCTAAATGTCTGAATTAATACCCAGTGGCTTTCCATCTATGTAATCTCAATGAAGCATTATCTGAGGACACTGTCTCTGTAGCACAGGCAAAAAAGAATGGCTGTGGTGCCTACATAGATGGAAAGAAAAATGAGGGAGAATACAATCAGAGATCTAGGGATAAGTAGGACCTAAAACAAGTAGAAATTATTTTTCTACATCTAAGGAGTCACTTGGGTAACTTGGGACACTTCTCCTCTACATGATAATTTGTCATCTTAAATACATTCTGTCTTTTCTTGGGCTACAACATCAGGATAGATTTCTCTTTCTTAAGGGGTATCTATGACACACATAGCATGGTCATAGGCACATGTGTACTTCACAGACACATCAAAACAACACTCAGTGTAGAACATGGGGTACATGATTTCATTTGGGGCCATGGTGCATAACTATAGAGTCCCAAGTCTAAGTGCAAAATATGCCATTCTGACTAAAACAGACTTAGGGAAGACCTAGGGGAGGGGGAGGTTTCTCTGAGTGACATGGGGGGGGGAAGCATTATAAGAAAGGAGAGATGGTGGGTCCTAAGGACAGGGTACAAATGTCCTATCAGATCTTCCACTAACTTGTGACCCTGCAGCATGAATGCACTACTGAGAAGGGCTCCTGTCAGTGTAAGGCCCGGACAAAATTACTAGCTACACAAAATCAATGCCAAGTAGCAACATCATGGAGTATGTGAGCTAAAACACCAACAATATCTCTATGCTACATACCTTGGTAATACACTCATGGTAATATCATCGTATTCACAAAGAGAAGAAAATCATAGCATAGACTAGGGGTAAAACAGTCACATACCTCTGAAACCTTCAGACCACTGGGAAACTGGATTACTAGGTATATTGTTTTACTCCAGTACCAAATAGGTGATTGATTCCATCATTAACCTGCAACCTTCAATGAGAAAGATTAATAATGGAGGTAGGATAGCACATCATTCATGACATACCCATATCCATATGTTAAAACACACTAGGTTTTATTAATGAAAATATATTAAATTCACACATACACTAAGTTATGCATTTCAAATCCAGTCTATCATCACCATTCAAAATACAGAATACACATGTGCAGAAGCATTCGCATATTGTCGGAAGGATATGGGAATCCCTATTTCCAAAATTTCAGGACTGAGGTACATTCCTAAGAAATGTGCATGCTCAATGGTATGGCATTGTAGGGAAGGCTTAGCTACCCTGCTTCTCATCTGTCAGGATTTCCTTATTTAACCACATCAAGTCATACTATGAATCGATGGTGCTTATAAGGACACCTTGGTAGTGTACTGCCTGCCACCTCCTTTTCTTAAAGAACAATTAGTAAAACCTCCTATTTCTAATATTGAGGAAGTTCTTTAGTTTAAAACATGTTCTGAACACCTACTTCATGGTAGCTTACATCAATATTTTAACCATAGGCATCTCCATAGAGATTTTCCTCATATGTTGTTCTATTATATGGTCCTACATCTTCCATAGAAAATTAAGCATGCATACATCCACTTAATGTAGCAGGGAATCTGATATCTTTGATGGAGCAACAATCAGCCACATGCTCTTCCATATTCAGCAGGAGTAAAGGGATTCTCAGGAGAGATTTCAGAGTAAAGTACATGAATATTGTTAGTCACAAAAGTCACATAGGGTCAACATAAAACATAAAAATATTGAAATCCCTTATACATATGTAAAAGTCCATTCCTAAATCTGTTGAAGCAGAATACCATATACACGTTCTAAATGTTTGAATTTTCCTTATAATCACTATTTTCATACAGAGTAATGTCTAAATAGAGTGAATAAAGTATTCCACTTACTTGATTTATGTTACATTTATTGGAATTTAAGGTGCAATTAAATAGTCTTCTAAATATTTATGCCATTCAAGTTACCTTCCTGAATGCACTCTCTGGTGGATAATTGCCAGTGTCTATTAAAATGAACATCTACCCACATTATGTTACAAGGGTTTGAAACTCGTATGCACTTTGTGAGACTGAGTAAAGATTGAATTCCAAAAAAGGCTTATCCATTTTCTTTACATCTTACAGTTTTGCTCCTATATGGTTACTAGGATGTTAAGTAAGTTGGGAGTTTCTCTGAGAGGTCAGACACATGCTCTCTCTGTGTACAGTTATTCTCCTATATAAAATCGGATATGCAGTAAGGGAGGAGCAGTCCTTGGGTATTTTCTCATATACATTACATTTGTAGGTTTCTCTCCAGTATGAATTTTCTCACATCCAGTGAGGTTGTTTGCATGTTAAAAGCTCTGCCACATTAAATTCATTTGTCAGGTTTCTTTCCAGTATGAATTCTATGTTTAGTAAGGTGTGCCTGCTGGACAAAGGCCTTGGCACATTCTTGACATTTGTAAGGTTTCTCTCCAGTGTGAATTCGGTGATGTTTAGTAAGTGATGAGAGCCATGTAAAGGCCTTCCCACAGTCTTTACATTGGTAAGGTTTCTCTCCAATATGAATTATTTGATGTTTAATACGTTCTGAGGGTGACTTAAAGGTCTTGGCATATTCTTGACATTTGTAAGGTTTTTCTCCAGTATGAATTACGTGATGTTGGGTAAGTGCTGAGCTCTGTTTAAAGGACTTGCCACATTCTTGACTTTGGTAAGGTTTCTCTCCACTACGAGTTTGGTGATGTTGAGTAAGGTCTGAAGACCAGTTAAAGGTCTTGCCACTCTCTGGACATCTGTAAGGTTTTTCTCCAGGATGAATTAGATGTCAAGTAAGGTTTGAGGGCCACCTAAAGGCCTTGCCACATTCTTGACATTTGTAAGGTTTCTCTCCAGTATGAATTCTGTGATGATGAGTAAACCTTGCGCTAATGTTAAAGGCCTTCCCACATTCTTGACATCTGTAAGGTTTCTCTCCAGTATAAATTATCTGATGTTGGGTTATCCCTGAGCTCTGTTTAAAGGCCTTCCCACATTCTTCACATTGGTAAGGTTTCTCTCCAGTATGAATTCTACAATGTTTCATAAGCTTTGAGCTGTGGTTAAGTGACTTTCCAAATTCTTGACATTGGTAAAGTTTCCCTCCAGTACAGATTTGCTTATGTCCATTTATTGATGAACAGTCCTTAAAGGTTTAACCACCTTCTTCATATTTCATTTTTTCTCCAGTATGCATTTGCTAATATTGAGATAGTGTTGAGTGGCAGTCCAAAGATTCACCACTTTCCTTAAAAATGTAAGTGTCATTTACTCTAAGGATTATCTTATTGATATTGGGCTTGATGACTGACTAATCATGGTCCCTGGTTTATTACATCTGAATGGGTTTTTTCCCTCGTGAATTCTCTGATGATCACCAACACTGGAGGACTGGTTACGACCTTTCCCACATTCATTATAGTTATGAGGCATGTCTCGAACAGTGACCATTATGTAAACTGAGGTTAGAGCTTGGATGAAAGCCTTCTCCACATTTATCACATTCATAATGGTTCTCTGCAAACCTAGCCCTGACACATCTGTGAACACTGGAGCTCTGGTTCGATGTTTTCTCAGATTCAGTGCACTGAGCAATTCTGTCTCCAGTGAGAAGCCTCTGGTCATTCTGGAGGGTCGACTCCTCAGTGAAGTCCCTCTTAAATGGATCCCACTGAACACTTTGTTCTTCATTTCTAAATCTCTGATGATCAGAAACATCTGGCTGAGAGGCCAGGCCAATCCTATCTTCCAAATGGTTCAAATCATTATTCTCAGCATGGACTAGGTTACTTTTCAGATGTTCCAAATGGTCTGTCCACAAATAGCTATGTTTGACTATTGGAGCTTGTGCTGACAGAAACCCACTGCTCTGCAGAACAGTTGACTTAAAAAGAGAGGCTTTCCACAGCAGTTTATATCCCCACCATTTGGGGCATTGAGATTCTAATTAAGGGCAATTGCCTTGGTTTGAGTGTATTGTCCAGGATTTCTTTGATGCCCTTCACTGTCCCCATCATTGCCCCAGTCTGTGCATAAGTGTAAAATGTCAACAGCACTATGTTTGTGTCTATGCATTGGCCCATTCTAGAAAGAACCTTCTATGCTGCACTTTAGGGGGAAACTTTTCATGTCAGATGAAGATATAACTGAAAGATTTCAAATAAAATAAAATCATTGCACTTACTACATTCAAAAGAATATACCCTTGAATGCTAATATAGAAGCATCAAGTCAATCAGACAATGTCAGAAAGATGGCTGAGAAGGACTCATCAGGACTTCATTTCTCCATGGAAATGTAACATGGCACATAACATACTGACCATATATCCTAATATCTAATTCTGCGGTATGGTCACACATATTTGCTGTCTCAAAAATCAATTTCCTTTATCTCTAACCATCAGGAAAAGGGTCGCATGAGTGTAAAATTAGCAGAATGATGGAAAACAGAAAACTCGAATGAACCAAACAGAGTACAAAAAAAAAAAGGAATATATCAACCATAGGAAGAGTCATTTGTCAGAAAAGATCAACATCATTGACAACCCATGAACTAAATGAAGAATAATAGAGAAAAGACCGACTAAAATGAGAGGTGAAAAAGTAAGTGTAGATACAGTATAAATGACCATAGGAATAAAATTACTTATAAAGACAACAATGGGTAATCAGTGCCCACAAATTCATACCAAAAGATGAGTATGAATTTCAAAGAAAAAAGTATAACCAATTTAGACTCCATCATTCAAACAAACAAACAAATAAATAAATAAATAAATAACTGATGTATAAGCACAAAACAGAATGAAGGATGAGTAAAAGAAAAAAAACTCCCAATAAACAAAAATTTTGTGCTGGATGAATTCGGTTTATACACAGAAAGATACTAAAGAAGAAAGGACTGCAAATCTCCTCAAATATTTCCAAGGAGTGATGATCAGGGAAACTAGCAGAACACTCTGTCTGTGGCACCAGCATTACCAGCTCATGCAAGCTAGACAAAGACACTACAAATGACAATGTTTGCAAAACTTTACCTGTGAGGAATAGTCACTCAAAGTCTACAATAAATAGCAATCTGAATCAACAGCACATTTTCCCTTTTTACAAGATCATCAAGTAGGAAACAGTCCAGAAGTTAAGGGCACTCCAACATATAGAAAACCATAACTTGAAGACTCCACATTAGCAGAATGAAGATCAAAATTGACATGATCATATTAAGGAAAACAGAATACAAATATGGGCACATGTTACATTTAAACATGTAACATGTAACATGTAACGTGTACATTAAAAACACTCAACGGAGAGAGAGAAGGAAAATCCTCAACCTAATGAATGCCATAGATTTGTGAAAAGCTGAAATCTAACCTATTCCATGGGGAAAGACTACAAGCTTCTCCTCTATGATTCTCAGCAGGTACCACAGGACTGGGGCTGGCATTGAGTACTCAGGTACTGCAAGATAAAAAATGGCCACTAGGCATACTTTATCAGGCAAAACTCTTTTCCACAGATGTAGAAATGAAGACATTCCCAGGTAAAAATGCTCTAAGTTTACCAGAAAACCTGTCCTCTGAGACACACAAAAGGAACATGCTCTCAATGAAATGAAAAGGATTCTACACAGAAACCGCAAACTGCAAGCACACGAGGACACAAAGATGTCTTCTAAGCATAAATATTTAGATAATTACACAAACCTGTAGTGTTGTAAGTGTTGTAATTAGGTATCCCTGACGTTTATTTCTGCTACAGAATTTTATTTTTAAGAGAATATAAAAATCTTTGATGTAGGTAGTAAGGCACACGACTTAAAGACAGAATCTGTGATATCGGTAACAAAGTGTGTGCAGGGGTGGAGACAGGATGAAGAGTTTTCTGTGCAATTGACGGTATGAGATTTAAATTTTTTTTTTTTTTTTTTTTTTTTTACCTCTAAGTTGTTTTAAGCAATCTGTTAGGTAACCACAATGAAAATACTCACAGAAGACACAAAAGTTAATGAGGAAAGTACCAAGGCATATCATAGTATAATACTATAATTAAAGATAAAATAGAGGTGCCTAGGTGGCTCAGTGGGTTAAAGCCTCTGCCTTCGGCTCAGATCATGATCCCAGGGTCCTGGGATTGAGCCCCACATTGAGCTCTCTGCTCTGTAGGGAACCTGCCTCCTCCTCTCTCTCTGCCAGCCTCTTTGCCTACTTGTGATCTCTGTCTGTCAAATAAATAAATAAAATATTTTTTAAAAGATTAAATATATCTTTCTTATTTAATACCAAAATATGGTATAGAGCTATAAAATGTTTTAAGATTACTTTCAATTCCAGAAAGTCTTTTCTCTCATGCAGAGAGAATCAAAATTTGCCCACAAATCCTGATGAAATTAATTCTGTGTTGATGACAACTCATCTAGACAGAGTTCAACATTCACTGACCACTCACCAAGGAAAGAAAATTAAGCAGTAGGAATCACAGAGTATGTATGTATGATATCCAAATACACAAATATACATATAACTTTATTGACAAAAAGTATAAAGCTCATTCATTTTTTGAGTTAGGTAATGACTGGGGCTTTATTAAAGGCTACAAGATCTGAGTTCTAAATACTCTAGTTGCCCAATAGCATTATTTATGTGGGAAGGCTAGGAAACAAATACAGACATTACATTGTTCCACCACTGAGGAATAGAACACAGAGAGTGGAAGTTTCTGTATTAGTTAATATTTTATTTTGTTTAAAGATTTTATTTATTTATTTGTCAGAGATAGAGAATGCACAAGCGGCAGAGTGGCAGGGAGAGGCACACAGAGAAGCAGGCTCCCTGCTGAGCGAGGAACCTGATGCAGGACTCGATCCCAGGACCCTGAAATCATGACCTGAGCCAAAGGCAGTGGCTTAACCTGCTGAGTCACCCAGGCACCCCTCTATTAGTTAATATTTTTTAAAAAAGAACTTTTGAAGGGAAATAAAACTACACACTGTCCATTTTTGGAAGGTGCTTTGTTATCTGATGAAGTTCCTGAGTCTCAGTTATTTTTTTTTTAATTTATTAGTATAACAGAGAGAGACACAGCGAGAGAGGGAACACAAACAGGGGGAGTGGGAGAGGGAGAATCAGGATCCCGCCAAGCAGGGACCCCAATGTGGGGCCCAATCCCAGTACCCTGGATCATGACCAATGCCAAAGGCAAATGTCCAACCATCTGACCCACCAGGAGAAGCTCTCAGTTTAGGGGGCACTCTCCCTCCAAGCAGTCTCCTGACCCTCCTGGTGGACATGACAGACCATCACTGGAGCTGAAACAGAATACCTAGAGAAATCTAAGAGCTTGATAATGTCGGAGAGCAGATGTCTCTCTGGGAGAGAGAGAAAAAAGAAACTGGGCATGTCTCCAACTAATCTTCATTCAAGGAGAGAGAGTCAAATCACAGCTTAAGGTCTACCTTCCTCCATCAGACTTGGACCTCCCCTCTCTGTCATCTGCCTATTCATTCCCACCCACCTGGATGGAAGAAAGGATGGTTTCCTTTCTCTTCACATCCCAGAGCTGCTTCTCTTGCTTCAAAAACATAATCTGGTCTGGCTTTGACACAGTGAGACCCATTTATGAGGAAAAAGGAAAAGTGAGTATTGCTGCGGATTCTAACTTCCCATCAGGCTTGTGTTCAGCAGAGAAGGAGGAACACTGTAGAATTCTATAAAATGATTTCCCAAAGCTGTTCCCCAACAGTCCCTTTCGAACACACAGGCGGCATTTCCAGTGTTCACATCCTGACCTCCACTTCCAAGTAATAGACGTGGTAATAAGCAGGGGAAATTTCAGTTTAAGATGTGAGCAGCACCAATCTGTGTCACTAGATGTTAAGAACTGCCACTCATCTACAACAGGGATGTTACCTTGAGGAAGGAGAAGCCAAGGCTGAAAAGAAACATCATGAAGATTTTTCTCTCCATCTACAAACCCCTACTTATTTCCCTTTCTGCTTGGATCCAAATTCCAGTCATTCAGAGAGAAATCTCCCAAGAGGCAGTCTTCACAGGAAGGAACAAAACCCTCAGTCTGGTTTGGGAAATCTGGAAGGAGACTTCCTTACCCAAGAAGAGGAGGTGTCCGTAGTTCTCCAACATCACATCCCTGTACAGTTCCCGCTGAGTGTGGGTCAGGTGTCCCCACTCCTCCTGAGAGAATTCCATGAATGTCAGCAGTTCCTGAAATAAATACCACAGTCATCAAGTGGCCATTGACAGAGTTCACGATGGTCCCTAAGAAGGAAGAGGAAGTTAGTGTCACCACGTAGAACCAGACCTTACCTTTCCTTCTCCATGACATGGGTGTGAAGTAAAAGAAAAGCCTATTGGGAAGAGGGCTGCTAGTTGAGAATTTTCACTCCTTTTATTCCCAGAAGTCAACTCTATCAACTACACAGAAGTCATGGCTCTCTTGGTCCACTGCAAACTGTTGGCATGCAGGAGAGGAGCCAATGGTCAATAAAGAATTCTTGACATGTTTCTGATGTGAAATCTTGGGGCACTGGAGAGGATAATGAAGAAACAATTACTGAGATGTCTTTGGTGCAGAAGCTGTGGTCTTCCTGATGATGCACAGGCCCTATGGGTCAGAGGTGCTGCACTGCGGTGTGAGTAGGAACTCAGTCTGCACTAAAATTGTAAGGGCCCAGGAGTGCAGCCATCATGAAGGAAGCTGAAAGCAAGGTTTCCAGGACCTTGAGGGCCCAGCTGGTGTGATGATAAGATCACTTACTACTGTTGAGTGAAACCTTGGACAGAAGAGCTTGCAGATCTGTATCAGTGGGGGACATGCATGGAGGATGATGGCCAACATGCTTTTGGGAAGAGGAGATAAATACAAGTGATCTCAGTGCCAAGGCACACCCAAGGACACACCATCACTGTATTTTTGTTGTTGTTGTTGTTGTTTGTTTGTTTGTTTTTGTTTTGTGGTCTGAAAACAGGAATTCAGAATACGAATCTCATGAAAACAGAGGATTTATATATACAGTTCAATCACCTATAGTCTCTGTAGGGGCTGCTTTGAGGCAAGCAGGCTTGAACAAAGGCATGGAGAATGGCCCCCAGTGACCCCCTTGCTGAACCCAGACAGACCCATAAGGGGTCTCACCTCAAAGGAGTCACAGGCCCGAACTAACCAATGAACTACTGACAATCAGGGGTAGTACCCAGAAGTGGGAAACTTCCCTGAGCCCCCTAACTCCTCACCTTCCTGCATTAAAAAGAACCCCCACCACACCCACTGCTCCTTGCACAGAACCTCTCTCTCCTCTGCCACCTGCCTCCCGCAGGATATTCCGTGAACTGCAAAGAGCGTGTTTTTGTCTCTAGTGAACTTTTCAATCCCACGTGACTTCCTCCACCCAGTCATGGACCCGGGTTCGGGGACCCCACCTGACTGGCAGAGACACCACATTTAGACAACAGAGTCTCCATGTCCCCTACGAGGCAGTATAATCTTAATTACAGATTTATTTACATTGTAGTGCAAGGGCCAGGGAAAGAGAGAGGGACAGAATCTCAAGCCGATTCCCAGCAGAGCCTGAAGCTAAAGGAAGAGCTCATCCTAGGATCCTGAGATCAAGGCTGAGGGGAAATCTACAGTCTTGAGGCTTAACTGACTGAGCACCCAGGTTCCCCTCTAGTGTATTTTAACTAGTGTATTTTACATAAAATACCTACTGTAAGGGCCTATTTAGCCAGAGCGATGCCATCTCGGTTAAACAGTGATTTTGTTGTTTATGCAGTAAAACTTAAAACTGACCCTGCTCACCCCCCATCCCCAGGGAAGCTTACTTAAAAGCCAGTCTGGGAAACCAGTAAAATATGGTTGACCAGTCCCTGATAACACAGCCCAAATACAAGGGTCAGGTCAGGTGGAGATAACAGAGCCCGAATTCTAGGATAAGTTGGGCCAGGTGGAGACAACCAATCAGTCGGGGCGCATACTGTCTCCCTAGCTACCAAGGAGTGTGGGCCCTGCCTTTTGGATGAATTTTTGGGCACCAATTCTGACCAAGGTGATAGGCTAGTTCAAATCTTTATTATAGGGTAAATTGTAATTCAATTGGCCACCCGTGTGTGACCTAGCATGACTATGCAACTTTCTCTGTGTTACAATCTAATTGGCCACATCTGTGTGTCCAGGTTCAAACACATGGCCTTTGCTCTATAAAAGCTTGTCTGTGAGGGAAAAAAAAAAAAAAAAGTTAGTCTGTGGGGCTGAGAGGGGTTGCTCTCTCTGTAACAGGCAGCCCCGACCAGTTGGTTTGATTCTTGATGCTTGGCACAAAATAAAGCTTTGCTTTGTATCAGTCTCGCTTCTCTGATCATGGACCTATCATTGGGGGACCTATCACCTACTTCACGTTCTAAAGAGCAAGTCTCAAGAACCCCCGTTACCACACTTTTCTCTCAGAGAACATCTAGAGTTATTCAGGACCAAATCCATCGTGTTCATTTCTTAATTTTCTGAGCCCTGGGCTACACAGTGCTGAGAAAAACAAGCACATGGGACCAAAAGGAGAAAGGCTTTCTCTCACTGACAGCCCTGGACCAGACCTCAACAGCAGCAGAATCACAGACTCAAGGCTTCCCGCTGTGCGTCTGTCACTCAGAAACTATTTTCAAGGCTTGCAGGACTTGAACTCCCATGTAAGGACCTATTTAGGAAGAGGCTTTCATTAAAGTTAAACTGTCCCTGCTCCCCTTCCTCCAGGGGATTTACTTGGAGACAAGTCCCAGAAACCAGCTTCAGGTAATAAAGCCCAGATACAAGGGTGGGTCAGGCCAGGTGGAGACATCCGATCAGTAGGGGGTTGTATACTGTCTCCCTAGCTACCAAGGAGTAGGGACCCCCACCCTTTGGGAACCCTTTGGGTGCCAATCCCAACCAAGGTGATAGGCTGGGTCGAAATGTCTACTAGGGTAAATTGTAATTCAATTGGTCACCTAGCATCACTGTGGAGTTTCCTGTGTGTGTTACAATCTCATTGGTCACCTGTGTGTGGCCAGGCCCGACCACATGGCCTTTGCCCTTAAAAGCTAGACTGTGAAACAGAGAAGGGTCGCCCTCTCTTGTAAGAGGTGCGTCCCCAAACGTTCGGTTAGATTCTTGATGCTTGTTGGGAAATAAAGCTTTGCTTGACTGTTGCTTTATATCAGTCTCGCTCCTTTAATCACAGACCCGTTATTGGGGCATAACACCCAGTGACAGCTTCTGCTGTCCTATTGTAAGGCAGATTGGAGACATGGGAGAGAAGGATCTGGGATATAGAGGAGAAGGGTTCTGAAGACCTGGCCTTGAGTATCATTTCTGGAAAGATCTTCAAAATAGGTGAAAACAGAAGGGAGAAACATCAGAACTACAGGAACTAAAATTTGCAATTTCTAAAAAGAGAGGAATTTCAGGAGGAAAACATGACATGGCCTCTCCTGGGACACCAGGCTTACCTGAGAACTGGCCATTTTTTCTTTCACCTCCTCCTCTAGATTACTTTCTCACAAGAAATCTGAGGAGAAATCACAGCAGAATCAGGAGAAAACACCCTTCAGGCTACCAACAGAGCCTGTGCACCTGGGAACTGTTCTAGGACCGGGCTGGATCCTGCAGAAGAACCAAGCGGCCCTGGGAGACTGTGGGTATTGGAGTTTACTTAACACCAGCGGGCTCAGAGGAGGGTGATTATTCTCCCAGGGTCTAAGTCCTGGGCACAAAAAAAGGGGGGAGTTTATACACTTTTACTTCCACATCTGTGCCCCTCTTGTGGCCATGGACAGCGGGAAAGGGGGGAAAATCCAGAATGGGCCTGTGGCCGAGACAGAGATTCCCTGATGGATGGGTCAGCCACCTGACAACACAGATTTCTCTTATCAAAACTGCTTCCCTGGAGGCAGGACACTGAAGCACAAAAAAAGGCCCAAATTCCTACTCCATTGTGTCAGGAGCTATTCAAATAAGCTCCTACTGCCAGACTAATCTTTGAATTTTCCTTCTCAGCTTTCAGGGGGCTCCCCTCCCACCGAATGCCCACAAATTCAGCTTCAGCAGAGGGACCATGCGCTGCATGGACCTGACCCTCCCAGACTCACGCAGCAGAGACCACCTTACATCTCCGTGAGCCAAACTCTGCTCTCCACTCCCATAAAACCACCAGAAGCCCTTGTGATTACCTCTGGCCCACTGAGAATCTCCTGCCACCCTTAGTAACACAACAATGTTGTTTCCACCAAATGGATGGGTAGAATCTGAGGGGGAGGGACAGCAGATAAGATCCTTCTTGAAACCGCACAGGTGATGCTATTGGAAAGCATCTGGGGAGAAGAACCCGAGAAGAAGGGAAACCAAGGCTGTGGTTGTGACCACATTTAGATCCACATCTTCTCCACTGATCAGAGTTTCTGGAGACTGACACCTTCTCCCTCTTTCCACTACACAGGGGGAGACACCCTTAAAATGAAGTTTTCCCTTTTCAATGCAAAGTCTCTCATAAAGGGAAACCTGGGTTTCAGAGCTTTTCTTTTACCCTTTCTTTAAAATACCAGCCTCATGTAATCCTTAGGCCAGAGACGTATTTTAGGGGGACAAAACGCTCCCCTTCATTAGGTAAATGTTTCTTTTCATATGTAACTCCAAAATAGTATTCCAAACTGAATGTACTTTTACCATACCATCAGGAATATAGGAGAATTCAGATTCCTCAACATTCTCCACAAAATATGGTGTTTTAGCCTTTTTCATTATTTTACCCATTCTAGAAAATACTGAATAGTTTCTCACTGGAACATATGGATTGGTCTTCCTACAGTTTTCCTGGTGACTGAAATGGAAACCAATTCAGAGCATCAAGCTGAACAGAAATGAAAATGGCTGCATTAATGCTTCAGGGAGACCCGATTTCAAGCTAAATGACACTTTCCCTCTCCCCTCCAAATCTCCCCTCTCCCCTTCTCAGCCCTTCTTTGTTTCAGGAACCTGGTTCCACCCTGACAATACAGTGAACAGGGCAGGGAGCACAGACACAATTCCTGCGGAAACTGGTGAGATTCTCTATTGCCCTACAAACCCCAGACCCTTCCTCTGGGTGCGCTGCAGGTTTGCCGGTCCTACCTGCTGAGGCCTTCTTTGTCAGTGAAGCAATGAGGCTGCTGTTCCTCTTGATCCCCTGCTCCGTGTTCACATTAGATTTGGGGTCTGAAGCATGGAGATGGGGTCATACAGCAGAAGTGAATCTAGGAGAAGAAAACTTGGTTTTCTTGCTCCATTCTCATTTTGGCCTGTTAAGAATTTTAAAAAGATGTAAGACAGTTTACGGAGACTTAAAAAATCTTAATTACAGGAAACTGAAGAACATGAGGCTCAAAGACAGGTGACAGGTGCTTCTGTGCCACTGTGACAGGACAAGGAGGGAGGGTTTAGAATTTCAAACAGGGGACATATATTTGCAGAAAATAGGAAATGCATGTCCAACAACGGTTTGCCATTCTTTTGGGGCAACTCTTCATGATCTAAAAAGTTAATGTCTGCCGTCATCTCTCTCTCCAATAGATGAGGCAGAAAAGGCATTAGGGCTCCAATACTGATGACCAATAAAGAACTCTTGAGAGGCCTTTGGTGTAAAAATTTGGTTTTATTAAAGCTGGAGGACAAGACCTGTGGGCAGAAAGAGTTGCCCTGGGATCATGAGAAGTGACCTATTATATATTTTCATGTTCTGAGGAGGGTAGGGATAGCTTAAGCCTCCCAGGTGTTTTGGAAACAAGGTTTCCAACACCTTGAGGGAGCTAGCTGTTGTTAGTAAAGGTCATTTATTGCTGTTTAGTAAAATATTTGGCATGAGACCCTTCAGATGTAGATGGGTGGGTCATAAGTTTGGAGGATGATTGCCAACATGTATTTTGTAGGGTCAAGAGAAAGGACGGTACCAAGGCAGTTTTTATACGTTAAAGGAGATTTACAGGATCCTGGGGGTTGAGCTAAGATTGCCTATTGCCCTTGGCAAAATGTTAAGCTGGGAGGCAGTTGGATCCCTGGAGGGAAGGCAACTCTGCCGGTATCAAGGACTTGTCAGTGGGCTGTAATTGTGAGGAAATATAATAATCTTTCTTCATCTTTATTTCTCATATCATCCCCCCACCGAACCGTTCCTACCCTTAAATCTTGAAGGTTGTTCAGAGTGCAAGTTCTCATCTTTGGTAACTTCTACCTGCTGAATAGATACATAGTGATGTCCCTACATATGGGTCAACATTGGTCATTTGGGGCTTATACAGACATGACTTATGAAACAGAAGCAGCTGAATCCAAGGGAGACTGCATGTGTGGACATCTTGCGAGGAAAGGATCATCTGTGGGCTTGAAGTCATGGCAGGTAAGGCATCTCAGCACCAAGTGGGGAGACTTGGGACAAAATGAAAACACAAAAAGAACCCTAAATAAGGGTCCTCTGATAGTTGACAAAATCTCCTGGACTCTAGGAGTTTCCCTAAGCATTGAAGGAAGAAGAGCGATTGTTACCTGCCAATCTGAGTGTCCATGTCTGTTAGAAACCCAGAAATACTTTTGTGGTCATCTAGACTGTGTGCACAGCATTTTGTTTTCAGGATAGCACACGTTCTATCTTGTGCAGCTGTTACAACATCTAACGCCTTTCTAGTCAGAAAAACTGCTTTATGCGTTCGTGTTAATTAAGTATTTAGTAGAGATATGCTATTCTGAGAGTCATTTAGGACTTTGATCATGTACTTAAGAGCTTTCCTGTGTCAAACAACCACCTCTAGTCCCAAAGAGGTTAAAAAAAAAAAAAAAAATCAAGTGGTCTTACCAATGAGACACAGAATGCGTCCACCAGTTTTAACTTTGTAAGATTAGGGACACCTGGGTAGCTCTGTTGTTAAGCATCTGCCTTCAGCTTGAGTCATGATCTCAGGGTGCTAAGATAGAGCCCCATGTCAGAGAGAGCCCCCTCTCCCACTCCACCCGCTTGTGCGCTCTGTCAAATAAATAAATTAATTAAGGAAAGAAAAATAAAAATACACTTAGAAGGTTGGCTGGTTGGTCATGGTGTTAATAATGCATCTGTGCATCCAGGCAAAACCCAGAGCACAGTGGCCCCTCCAGCCTGAGGGAAGTCATGGACACAAATTAGAGCCGCATAGCCACTGAGTCCCCCTAGCAGACAGCGATCTAATTTGGGGCCTCATTTTGATGATGGAGCAGAAGGCTGGCTGAGAACAAAGCAAAAACTGGCACCTTACACCTACCCACCCCCAACTCGGTGACACATGTGACATCCCTCAGGCACTCCTGGCTGCCCTAAAAAAAAAAAAAAAAAAAAAAAGTTAACTTGCAGAAATCACAATCCTGCAAGACAGGAGTCTCCCTCCATCTACAAATGTCCTAGTGATTTACAACAAAGAAACTTATCAACAGCGTAACTTCCAGAGACAAGTAACTCAGCTCCTAAAGCCCTAACATCACCCTCCCCTCCATAAAACTGAAAAAGGCTGAGGTTGAAGGAAATGTAAATAAAGTTAAATTTCTTCTAAAGCTAAAGCTCATTGACAAGGATGTGTGATAGGAGGGATGTGACATTCCACCAGGAAATGCCCAACTGTTAGTGCCTCATTAGAGGGAAAAACAGCCTTGGCTTGACAATAGCCACGCCTTCAGTATCCTAACAGTCTTCTTTACTGTGACAGCCCTTCTGAACACCCCCTTTGTCCTCACCTACCCAACTCCTGTGTATATAATCAGCCACTCCTCAGGATATCAGGGCAGCAGCTCTTCCTGC
Source organism: Mustela lutreola (assembly GCF_030435805.1). Classification (NCBI taxonomy): domain Eukaryota; kingdom Metazoa; phylum Chordata; class Mammalia; order Carnivora; family Mustelidae; genus Mustela; species Mustela lutreola. The sequence continues at coordinate 52,003,632 of NC_081305.1, forward strand.
CCAAGTGTCCTGTCCCCATGCTTTAATAAACCACCATTTTCTACCAAAGATGTCTCAAGAATTCTTTCTTGGTCATCAGCTCTGGACCTTACCACACAGAACCTCACCTGTATCAAGGGCTTTTCAGTTTCAGGGGGTCATCTTTTGAATTTGTGTCATAAAAGACAGTTCTCTGTCAGTTTGTATGGACCAAAAGAGTCCAAATCTAGGGACAAATTTTCTTAGCAAAGTTCGTTTTTTGTTTTGTTTTGTTTTGTTTTTTTCCCTTATCTCCATGGGCTTTCTACACAAATCAGCAGCCTGAATTTAAACCCAGTATTACCTTCCACTGCTAATTTTTGTGTATAAAGATCTTTTCCTTCATTGTCAATGAGACAGTCCTGTGCATTTTTTAATATCCTTGTTCCTGGGCTATGTGAATTTCTCGGTCTGAATAGACTGGTCTTATGGACTTTATTGGAGTTTAGACTGGTATAAGACTTTGTATTTGTTTATTCTGTGCTGGCTGCTTGGCTGCATGGTCTACCACACTGTTTCCTTTATATTCTAAGGTCATGTCATTTGGATGTTCTTTGAAGTGAATTATAGCTACCTCCTTGGGTACGTGTACAGCCTTAAGAAGAGTAGTCATTTCAGAGCATATTTGATTGGGGATTTATGGCTTGATCATAATCCCTTCTTCCAAATTGCTCCATGAGCATGCAGGACTAGGAAAGCATATTTGGAGTCATTATAAATATTAATTTTTAAGGCTTGGCCAATTGCAAAGCACAAGTGAGTACTACAGCACACCCAGTTTTCTTGCTCCCTTTTCCATGAAACTGTTGCCACTAGTAAACTAACTGATGTCTCAAATTTTGAGAGGGGAATTTCCAATTTCTCATGGTCTAGAATAAAAAGATCAGTAATCTCTACACAGTTATGCTCTGTAGAAGTATGATGGTCAGGGTCAGGCATTAGAGTAGCTAAGTTTAAACCTTGATAGGTTTTAAGTATATTTCAGGCATATCTATAAGCACAGCCCAGTATTTAATAAGTTGGCCTCCCATCATCTATTGGTGGCTTTTGGTCTCTAAGACACTCTGAACCTGATGTGAAGTCATTCCAGTCAGGCCCTGTCCCATTGGGAGTTTTGAGGCTCCTTTTACCAGGAGGGATGTTTATGGTTGACTAAAGTCTCTACTTGTAGTGTTACATCAATATGATGTGGGAAACAGAGGCAAAAGAAAAATTATTAAATTTCCTTATCTACTGGCAAGCCCTTAAAACAGGCAGAGTGACATTCCTCTAGGGACTCAACTACCCTCACCTTAAGGCTTTGCTAACAATCCTAGCCTGACTGACCCCTCTCCCCAACCAGGATCCTGGAAGTCTACTTTAACAATTCCTTTGGAAACTTTATCTCTAAACCCTCCAAGATAGTGTTGACAATCATTCCCAAGCATATAGCCCACAGATATACATCTAAAGGGTCTCACAAAAAGCTTCTATTACTGGTAATAAATATCCTTTTTCCCAACAATTGCTAACCCCTCAAGGTCCTGGAAACCTTGCTTCCAAAATTTATTAGAGACTTAAGTCATTTCTAAACACCACCCCCCCTCAACTTGCAAGCATATAATGGACCACTCCTCACAACCCCAGGGCAGCAGCTCTTTCTGCCCATGGGTATTGCCCCTGTGCTTTAATAAATCACGATTTTGCACCAAAGATGTTTCAAGAATTCTTTCTTATCCATTGGTTCTGAACTCTACATCATTGAACCTTATCTATATTCTAAGACTTCATCAAATAGAAACAGCTCCTAAGACAAATATTACTAAGAAACAAAGCATCAAAAACCCTCTTTGAAGTCTAGCCTTAATAGGATCCTAATTAGGGCAACTGGGTGGCTCAGTTGGATAAGCAACTGTCTTCAGCTCAGGTCATGATCCTGGAGTCCCAGGATCGAGTCCCACATCTGTCTCCCTGCTTAGCAGGGAATCTGCTTCTCCTACTGACCTCTCAACTCTCAAATAAATACGCTCTCTGTCTCAAATTAATAAATAAAATCTTTAAAAAGAAGAATATCCTAATTACATGGAATATATTAACAAGTGGGAAACAACTTGTCTCAAGAGATAAGGGTATTCCCAGTGCATAATCCAATTGAATCATAGAGAAAGTGGGTTATCTATTATCTCCACAAGTCCTAGTTAATCCCATGGTGTAGGGTACACTCCAAGTTTTAAGAAGTGATTTTGTCCTTCTGAGCCTCACAGAGTTGGTCCAAGTCCTAGCTCAGATATGCAGTTCTTGGGGAATCTATCCCGTTTTTCAACTGTTCAAATCATCATATGCCCATGAGGTTATTATCCCCCCACAGAACAACAAGAAAGGAGGCTGTCTATACACAAACTAGTGTGGAAATCTCTCTGATGTTTACCTCAGGTTGTTTAGCTTTGGCAAACAACATTCAAAGATATTCAGAGCTAGGATTTAACATCTGCAAAGATGTGTTACTGAAACATAATTTCTCCTGAACATCACCCTTATTCCCTGAGATAGGCAAATCAAGATGAATTCATTTTCAAAACCAGTCCAATTTTCACAAACTTGGCCTACATAAGCTCAGCAAGAATAATGGCTGATCATACAGACCTTTTAGAATCTGCTTTGCTGGAACTTCTTAGAAGGAATCTCTAGGGTGAACTCTTAGTATCCTCTCCAGACCAGAAACTAAGTCAAGTACTTTCCATCAGACGTGTCTGCAGACCTGTAGATGTGGGCAGATCCCTCTTCACAAGGTCCCCCATATATCCTGCGGTTCCTGCACCTGCCAGGAAGTGACATTCTTTCCTCAGTGGGTAAGGCTGCTGGTAAATCTGAAAACAAGGGGCTTTAGGGCTCCAGGTTTCATAAAGTCAATCTTAGTTCTTTAAAACCATTTATAGTCCTGAGTCTATGTGGCTCTCTCAAATAGGACACTCCAGTCAAAGCATTGGTAAAATAACTAGTGTTTCCAAAGGTGTCCCCTTAGGAGAACAGATTCTATCGAACTTATGTAAATGACTGTGATTGCCATGGAAGAAAGAATACTTACTGAGACCTTTTGAATTTCAGAGGGTTCTGGTGGAAAGAAAAGTTAAATGCTTCTGTTTGTTCACAGATCAATCCTTTATCACATTCCATTCTTTTAAGTCACAGATATCTTAAGAGAAAGTTTTCTTAATCTGGAAGAGCAAACATTAGAGAACCAGCCATGTGTCAAGAGGCACAAAACTATAATCACATTTTGAGTTCACATAGTCCGATGTTACTAATTCTTGTTTAATTTGAATGCAGTTTTTTAGTTCTGGAAATTCTTACCCATTTCAGCTTTAACCTCATAGATAGTGAATACCTGTATTTTTCCTAAAAGTCCTTTAGATGAACCTCTTTGCAGATGAGACTTATTTTGCAAGAGAATAACAGCAATTAGAAATGACAAAAACTCAGAAATGGACACTGTTAATGATCTGATAAGAGAGTTCATTATGATGCATATCACAGGGAAATTTTGTTATTTCTGTATCAGAGTATCAAGAATCAAGAGTATCAAGAGATGGTGACCTTATACCAGAGGTAATATACCTAACAAGCAAGCCTAATTAGTCAGCAAGACTTTGTTAATGATTTATGTCTTGGGGAAGTTTGTTAAAACCTCAGAATTGTAAGGACCTATTTTATATTTTTATATTTTAGCCAGAGGCTTCCATTGAGGTTAAACAATAACCTTGTTGTTTAGCCTTTAAACTGTCCCTGCTCCCCTTCCCCCAGGGGATTTACTTAAAAACAAGTCCTGGAAACCAGCCCCAGGTAACAAAGCCCAGATACAGGGGTGGGTCAGGCCACCCTGTGGGGCCTGTTGGGGGATGCATACTGTCTCCATAGCTACCAAGGAATATGGACCCTGCCCTTTGGGAGCCTTTTGGGTGCCAATTTTAACCAAGGTGATAGACTGGTTCAAATGTCTACTATAAGGTAAGTTGTAATTCAATTGGTCACCTAACATCACTCTGCAGTTTTTTCTGTGTGTTACAATCTCATTGGCCACCTGTGTGTGACCAGGCCCAAATGCATGGACTTTGCCCTTAAAAGCTAGTCTGTGAAACAGAGAAGGGTCGCCCTTTCTTGTAAGAGGTGCGGCCCCGACCAGTCAGCTTGATTCTCAATGCTTGGCATGAAATAAAGCTTTGCTTGACCTTTGCTTTATATCAGTCTCGCTCCTTTAATCACAGACCCATTGGGGGGGGGGGGGTGTAACAAGAATGTTTTTAACCACAGGCCTAAAGAGGATTGCACATCCTTACAGAAAAAGGCTAAACAGAGAAACTGGTTTTTCCAGACAGGGAAAGAGAAAAACAATTGTTCATACTTTCTCGTGAAGAGCAGACCAAAAATTCAAGAAAATTTTGTCTTTTACAGAAATAAAGGAGACTCTCAGTTTTACACCAATGTACTTTAAAACCCTTCATTTCAGTCTTAGTCTATCCTGACTACACCTAAAATTCCTTTCCAAAGATTCCCCTTCAAAATATTCTATAATTTTCCTTGCATTCAGATTTTTCCCATGCCACTTTTCTCCAAAGAAGCAGTCTCATTTAGGACAAAACTACTTTCTTTTACCTTCAGCAAAAATGTATTCCCACTCCTTGATCTTCCTTATATGTTCAGAGTTGCTTTTCTTATTTCTATAAGTGTTAATTACATTTAGCAGCATTTTGCACTCTTCGAAATCTTAGTCTCCAGTGAAGAGTAAGTAGTAATAAACTGTGAACTGTTATACCAGAACTCTTTGGATGGCAAATTTATGAATCAGTTAAGCACAAAGCATGTTTACCCACACATTCAAATATCCTTAGTTCCTTTGCAATAAGGAGTCAAAAGCACAGACCTGCATTCAGTAAACAATGCTTGAGTATTTTATCTCATTTGAGATAAAACTAGATGTCCAATGAATTCAATCCCATTTGTCATCCAAGCAAAACTTTAATATTTCAGGATACTGAAGACTTGAAAGCTTTCTTAATAATGTTCCATGAAAACTTTGAGACAGACAGCGTTAACCATCATTTCAAGTCATCTTTTTGCTATCAAATCCAAAAGATGTAGCATGAGCTTATTTGAACTTCAGCAAACCTCAATAGGATAAAAGTTTCACATTTAATGCCAATAACATTAAAGACATGTCTATCTTAATTAAACCAACAAAGTACCTCCCCATTGCCAATTTTTACCTGGAACACTGATGGGGAAATCTGAACTGGGCAGTGGTTAAGTCTACAGGGTGGTGTTCTTTGCTCCTCACAGTGAGTAGGAGGAGGAGGAGAAGCCAGTGGTGCTGGAGGCAGGGAGGCCAGTAGAGAAGCCAGTAATTCAGGCCCCACCCAAGCCGGTGCAGAAATGGGAGGAGGGGGAGGGGAAGTGCTCCCAGAAAGCAGACAGAGGATGTCATCCACTTAGCCATGCTTTTTCCACCACAAGGGGAATTAGGCAGTCCATGACAGGCCAGAGATGACAGGGAATTTCCCCTGAAACAAAGGGCGTTTCAGCAGCTGCTTGGGAATGCCCCTTAAAGTCCCATCCTGAGGGAGACCAAACACAGCTGGCTCCAGTCAGAGCCATTAAAATGAGCAATGAGTGAGTGTGAAGCCCCTGTATCTATTAGGAGCAGGAACAGTGAGAGAGAGAGAGAGAGAGTCAGAAGCCCCTTCATCCACAACAGCCTCTTTCCTCCCATAACCTGGGTTTGTTTGGAGGAGGCCTATTTAGATAATTACCACCCAGTAGGTCAGGAGGGGGTTTATTGGTCTGCTTATGCCCAAACACATTCTGCAAGAGGCCTTTAGGTTCATGTCCTGATTTAGAGCCTTGAAGGCCTGGGATGGACCAGGGTACTTATGTCTATTTTCCCAGTTTCCTGCAGAAAAGACCTAATGGATAGATCCTACTGAAACCATGCATGCAGTACCTTTCTTAAATTTTATAGCCCACATGGTTTCTAGTGGCTTAAAAGGTATCCCAAGGTACAGTCCTTTGGGACTTGAAGAGCCTACTAATGCCATGCAGTGTAATTAAATGAAATTATTTGCTTTAATTACATTTGCTGGCAATGTAATTAAATGAGGCAATTACATGAAAAGAAAAGGAGAATGGTGATTCATGATTAGAGCAAATGTTAAACCAGTTTCTGTCTTCTAAGGGTAGCAGTTGACCAGACATCTGGTCCGATGTCAGACTTGAAGTATCTTGAGACAGAGGACTGGTAGCGACCACTGGACAGATCTTCCTGGTTTATAGTTCAAATGCATCTGCTCTTGTTTTCAGTGGCTCATGGAGCCACAGTCCTAAGACTGTTTATATGGGAGTTATTAGGACAATTTTATTACATCAGGTCATTTATGTTAAGTTTGCAGACCTTTGGGGGAAAAAGGCAGTTTTAGTTCTCAAATGATTCCAAGTGTGAAACATGGGAGAAGAATCAAAATGTTAATTTAGGCATTGGAAGCCAGGCACTAGACGACCCTAGATGAAATCTGGATTCAGTACATTTTATTAGTAATACTATTAAAATTTTTAATCTATATACATGTGTTATTATAACATTTTTTTTCTCTGTAATCACCTCATTGTTACCAAACACACCCAAATTAACACTAACTTTATTGTAAAGAAAGTCTAGCTCAAGAAAGAAAACTTGGCCTGGTTATTTACATAAGCAAACCAAGAATAGAGGTTTGACTTATAGCCTCTTTTTTTTTTTTTTAGATTTTATTTATTTATTTGACAGAGAGAGACCACAAGTAGGCATAGAGGCAGGCAGAGAGAGAGAGAGGGAAGCAGGCTCCCTGCCAAGCAGAGAGCCCAATGCGAGACTCATCCCAGAACCCTGAGATCATGACCTCAGCCAAAGGTAGCAGCTTAACCCACTAAGCCACCCAGGCACCCTGTCCTACAGTCTCTTTAAGACCACCTTTGCTGACCGTTTCATAATGAATCTCTAGACTGAAATTTCAATACTGCCCCCAGGCCAGAAGCCAAGCCAAATACTTTTCAACAGACATTGCCCAAGAGTCCTATAGATTTGGGTGAGTTCCTCTTATCTTGAGGTCCACCAAATATCCCTAGGTTCCTGCACCTGTTACAGAGTGATCTTCTTAATAACCTGGTAAGGCTGCTGGACACTCTCTAAGCAAGGTGTCAGGCTGATATTTCCAAAGGGGCTTCATTGGTTGCATAAAGTGAATCCTAGGCCCTTTTAGCTGTTTCATCATGTCTGCGTCTATGCAGCTCATTCACAGCTACAACACTCCAGCCAAAGCTTTGATAATATAACCAGTATTTGTTAAATATTTTTTGTTTAAAAAAATTTTTTAAGGGGCACCCTGGTGGCTCATCTGGTTAGGCGGCTGCCTTCTGCTCGGGTCATGATTCCAGGGTCCTGGGATCAAGCCCCACATCAGGCTCCCTGCTCAGCAGAGAGCCTACTTCTCTCTCTCCCCCTATCCCTGACGCTCTGCTTACTTGTGCTCTCTCTCTAACTCTCTGTCAAATAAATAAAATATTTAAAATATGTTTTAAGATTTTATTTATATATTTGACAGACAGAGATCATAAGTAGGCAGAGAGAGAGGAAGGGAAGAAGACTCTCTTCCAGGCAGAGAGCCCACTGTGGGGTTCAATCCCAGGACCCTGGGACCAGGACCCAAGCTGAAGGCAGAGGCTTTAACCCACTGAGCCACCCAAGTGCCCTGTAATTTTTATTTTATGTATTTCTTTGAAAGAGAAAGTATGAGCATGAGCAAGGGAAGGGACAGAGGGAAAACGAGAAGCAACTTCCCCAGAGCAGGGACCTGATGCTGGGCTCCATCCAGGATGCTTGGATTATGACCAGAGGTCAAGGTAGGTGCCTGGTAATGTGCTGAGCCACCCAGGTGCCCCATAGCCAGTGTTTGTTTATGTTTCTTGTCATAAGCAGACATAGTCTTATTGAAATTATGCAAATGCATATTTTGTAATAAAAGAAGAATAGTCACTGAGAGTTTCTGAACTTGGGAGGAATCTGGAAGGGAGGAAAGAGAAATGTTTCAATTTGTTTCCAAAGATATTTTTTCTGCAATGGTTAGGAGTCAATCAATCTAAGACAAAAAGTTTAAGTCTGTAAGAACAAAACATTCCTAAGGCTCTTGTTTACATTTCAGTTAGTTAACATATAAGGTAATATTCATTCCAGGAGTACAATAGTGACTATACAATTCCATATAAAACCTGGTGCTTGTCATAATTGTACTCCTTAATCGCTATAACTTATTTAACTCATCTGCTTACCCACTTGGACGCTGGCTTCCATCGGCTTGCTCTCTATAGGTAAGAGTCTCTTTCTTTCTTTGCATCTCCCTTTCTTTTTTTTTTTTTTCTCATTGCACACTTTTTCATTTGTTGAATTCTACCTGTGAGTGAAATCCTATGGCATTTGTCTTTCTCTGACTGATATCACGTAGCATAATACTCTCTAGCACCATCCACGTTGTTACAAGTGGCAAGATTTCATTCCTTTTTATGCTAATATTCCATTGTACATACATATCAAATCTTATTTATACATTCAGTAGTCAATGACCAATTGGGTTGGACTGTTTGAAGCAGAAAGGCTCATTGCCTCTCACTGCTGAACTACTGCTCCAGCAAATCAGCACCACGGACAGAGCCAGAACCTGAGCCCATACTCCTCACGGTACTGACTAGAGAGGAAGACCCCATACAGCAGTGCAGCTGCTTCCCTGAAAGTTCCCCCCATCTGCAGTGGATCTAATCTTGACAGCGGTTATATTGTTATGGACTGTGGACTGGATCCTGGCCAAAGAACCAAGTGGCACTCAGAGACCTTGGAGAACCAGAGGTTGATTTCACACCAGCGGACTCAGAAGAGAGTACTCTCTCAAGGTCTGAACCCCAAGCAAAAACAAAGGGGGTATTTATACATTTTTACTTCCATACCTGTGCCACTCTTGCAGCTGCATCTGGTAGGGCTGGGGGAAAGCCTGGGATGGCCCTGGGGCCGGGAATGGGATTCCCCTGCTGGACTGGTCAGCCACTTCACAAAATAGGGTTTCTTTATCAATATACATGGGAAACACGGGTTTGGGTGCAACTAACTACAGCACACACCTTGCTAATCCTGCCTATTCCACTATCCAGGAGGCTTCTTGCTCCCCACGTTTGTGACATTTTAAAGTTATACCTAAATGTGTTGGGGGCCATGAGGTCTGATCAAGGGCATTGCCCCACTAGGTTAAGGTTTGAACTGATGCAGGCCCAATTCTGCTGAGGACCAGATAGCACCACAGATAAGCATAGTCTAATAGTCTCTTGACTTTTCCTCTGATCCCTGTATCTTTCTCAAAGAGCCCGTTGCTAATCTGCCACAAATATCTCTCGGGCTTGTGGGCCAGAGCAACTTCAAGGAGGTAAATTATTCTGTATCCAAGACACTGGAGAACTTTAAATGTGTACCACAATAGACACTTTCCTACCTAGGTTGATGTTTGTCCAAGGCTTTCACAAGCCAAGCCACTGAAATACATCCTGCCTCCAGCAAAGGTAATGACTTCTCATTCCTACTTATCTCCTATATACTTAGTTTCTTCAGATAGCTTCCCATTTTCCTTTTATTTATATCCTGTTTTCCTGCAGTTCCTTACTACCTAGTTCATCCCTAAAGCTTCTCATTTTCCATTAACCTATATTCTGCTTTCCTTCAGACTCCAGACCAAAAAGCACATATTTCTGCTCCTTCCCATGGCTTTCTGAGGGACATGACTACTCAAGAGGCAAGACCCTGTCCCCCATCCCTGCCGCCAGTCTCTACCAACTATAGCTTAAACTAGAATAACTTGTGCTGAACAAAGAGAAATTATCTGATGTGTGCTTGAGCCCTTTGATGTCCTTTGCACAAATATAATCCCCTACCCCAATTAAACTGCCTATATAAGAAGCTCTAAAATAAAATAAAATGAATATGCCTGATTACTGACCAGAACTCGCTGTGTGGCTCTCCCATTCCTTTTGCCAACACTGCCCCTCCTTTGGGACACCTGGACCTGCCAAGGCTGGACCCTGGCATAAATGATTGCATCATCCAAAACCCATCCCATTTAGTGCCACTGATCTAGACTGGGCCATCACAGTCATCACTGCCATCCAAGAGCATCTGGTCCTCAGTTACAGACAGGAATTCAGTTAAATCATGAAGATAAAGTCTTCCTACTCCTTTAAAACTAACATATTTGGACACCTGGGTGGCTCAGTGGGTTAAAGCTTCTGCTTTCTGCTCAGGGTCATGATCCTGGGATCCTGGGATTAAGCCTCACATTGGGCTTTCTGCTCAGCAGAGAGCCTGCTTCCTCCTCTCTCTCTCTCCCTCTCTCTATCTCTCTCACTCTCTGTCTGCCTCTCTGCCTACTTGTGATCTCTGTCTGTCAAATAAATAAATAAATTTTTAAAAATAACATATTTGCCAATTCATGTTCCCCATTACATGTATACACCAGATGACACCACCAAGCCTGTGCTTTGGAATGACTAAAGCCAGCCATATCCAGTTCCTTCCCCACAACGGAGCTTTTCACATTTTCTTTTAATAGGTCTTCCCTTTCTCTCTAAGGATGTTGCCTTCATCGAATTTTACTGAGATTCACATCCCACATCCAGGCCTAAATATCTAAATAAATGCCCTTTGCCTGTCCATTTCTCTAATATCAATTGCTTAGTGAAAACGCCCTTGCCCCAATTCAGGAAAAAAAGAATGGTTGTGATGCCTATGGAACTGGAAACAAAAATGAGGAAAATACAACTGGATATTTGGAAATAACTAGGAAATAAAACAAGGAGAAATTATTCTTCTAATGCTGAGTCTGTTGTTCACCCCAGACCACAGTTCTTCACACGCTAATTCATCATGTTCTAATATTTTATATCTCTTACCTGAGCTACAATATCACTCCATTTAGAATAGGTCTCTTCTACTTCTGGCATGTCTGTTACACACACATCAAGGTCATATGCACATATGTACTTCATAGACACATCAAAACAACAGCTCAGTGTAATATACCTTTACTAGGGGCCATGATTCAATGCTTTAGAGTTTGAGCAGTAAGTCCAGACTAGGCCATTGAAACTAAAACAGGTTTAGGTAAGCTCTGCGGAAATCGTCTCTAAGGGACATGGGAGGCAGAAGCCTTGGGGAAAAGGAGATGGCTGCTCACAAGGGTGGATTGTTGTCATATCAGAATTTACATTGTCTTGTGACTCTGCAGGGTGTTGTCTAGGGAACACACTAGTGAAAAGGGTAGGTGTTAGTTCAAGGCTCCTGGAAAACTACTGGTTACACATAGGAGATGCCAAATAGCAGTATCATGGAGCATGTGAACTACAAGGTCAACCATACCTCCATATAATCTGTAACATACCAACAATAATTACACAGTATTCATAAAGAGGAGAAAATGATACAATAGATAAACTTGAGGGGGGAATCACACATGATTTTAACTTAAGGAACTGAGAGAATGGATTCCTAGGAATATTATTCCACTCCATTACCAAGTAGAGGATAGATACCATCAGCTCTCTACAACCTTTAATAGAGTGAGATAGTTTCACGTTGGTGGTGGGATAACACATCATTCATTACACACCCATATTAAGATGTTAAAAACCATTATGTTTTATTAGTTAAAATGTATTAAGTACACCAACTAGGTTATGCATTTCAAATCGACTCTATTATCCCTGTTCAAAATACAAGATGCAAGCATTAAAAAGCCCTCAAATGCTGGTATCATGAAGTGGGAGTAGTGATTACCATATATTTCAGGCCTGAGAATCATTAACAAATGTGTGTGTCCAATGATATGGCATTGTAGGGAACAGTGAGCTAGGATCTTTTTGCTATCTGTGAGGATTTCTGCATTTCAACCACAGCAACTCCTACTCTCTAAAGATCACTATTACAAAGATACATTAGTACTGAACTGGACGGCCACCTCTTTTTCTGTAAAGAACAATTAGTAAAACCTTGTATTTCTAGTTCGAGGCAGTTCCTTAGTTTTAATAATGGATAACAATCATGATCGGAACACCTATCTCATGGTAACTTACATCAATATTATAACCATAAACAGCATCTCCATTTAGATTTTCTTCATTTGTTGCATATTATCCTGTCCTTCATCTTCCATGGAAAATTAAGGATGCATGAGTCCCATCTAATGCAGAAGGGTATCAAATATCTTTGATATACCTACAATCAGCCACATGGTTTCACACACACACAGTAGGAATAAATACATTTTCTGAAGTGATTTGAGAATTAGGTACATTATTATTAGTCACAAATCTCAAATAGGATCAATGTAATGAAAAAGTGCATTGAAATTAATTATATCTTTGTAAAAGTCCACCCATTAAATCTCTTGCATATAACAACATATCTATTTCCTTCAACTTTGTCTTTTTCCTTGGAATAACTGTTTTGATGCAGTGTACTGTCTGAATAGAGTGACTGATGTATGGCTTTCTACTTGCTATCTGTCAAATGTTATTGACATCTGATGATCAATTAAATAGTTTTCTAAACACTGGTATCTTTCAATATACTTACTTTAATGTCCTCTCTGGTATTTGCCTAAGTGTATATTGAAAATAAGGCCTTTACACATTCATTATATTTCTAGGGTTTGCATTTTTTAAAAAGACTTTATTTATTTGACAGAGATCAAAAGTAGGCAGAGAAGTAGGCAGAGAGAGGGGGGAAAGCAGGCTCCCTGTTGAGCAAAGAACCTGATGTAGGGCTCGATCCCAGGACTCTGGGATCATGAACTGAGTGGAAGGCACAGGCTTTAACCCACTGAGACACCCAGGCTCCCCTAGGGTATGCATTTTTTGGAACTGAGTACAGACTGAACTCCAGTTAAAGGCTTGACCACTTTTTTTTTTCACATTTTCCAGTTTTCTTCCTATGATAATGATGACGACGTTAAGTTGTGTGCTCCAGGGAGAGAGAGGTAAGACACATTCTTTATATTTGCATAGTTACTCTCCAATATGAAATCTCTGATGTAGTGTATGGTAGAGCTGTCCTTAAGCATTTTTTACCACATTCTTTATATTTGTAAGATTTCTATCCAGTATGAATTCTATTATGGTTACTAAGGTGTAAGTGCTGTTGAAAAGTCTTTCCAATTTCTTTACATTTATATGCAATTCTGTGATGAATTCTGTGATGAGTAAGTGTTGAGAACAATCTAAAGGTCTTGCCACATTATTTACAATTCTAAGGTTTCTCTCCAGTATGAATCCTGTGATGTCGAGTAAGGTTTGATTGCCTCTTAAAGGCCTTGCCACATTCTGGACATTTGTAAGGTTTCTCTCCACTGTGAATTCTGTGATGTTGAGTCACGTGTGAGTGCTGGTTAAAGGCCTTGCCACATTCTGGACATTGGTATGGTTTCTCGCCAGTATGAATTCTGTGATGTTGAGTAAGGTTTGATTTCCTCTTAAAGGCCTTGTCACATTCTGGACATTTGTAAGGTTTCTCTCCACTGTGAATTCTGTGATGTTGAGTCACGTGTGAGTGCTGGTGAAAGGCCTTGCCACATTCTGGACATTGGTATGGTTTCTCACCAGTATGAATTCTGTGATGTTGAGTAAGGTTTGATTTCCTCTTAAAGGCCTTGTCACATTCTGGACATTTGTAAGGTTTCTCTCCACTGTGAATTCTGTGATGTTGAGTAAGGGCTGAGTGCTGGTTAAAGGCCTTGCCACATTCTGGACATTGGTAAGGTTTCTCTCCAGTATGAATTCTGTGATGTTGAATAAGGGCTGAGTGCTGGTTAAAGGCCTTGCCACATTCTTTACACTTGTAAGGTTTCTCTCCAGTATGAATTTTGTGATGTCGAGTAAGTGCTGAGTAAAATTTAAAATCTTTGCCACATTCTTTACATTTGTAGAGTTTATCTCCAGGATGGATTTGCCTGAGTCCAGTTAGTGATAAACAGTCCTTAAAGGTTTTACTAAATTCCTCACATTTGTATGGTTTCTCTACTGTATGATTTCTGTGATGCTGAAATAGGGTTGAGCTGAATTTAAAGGTTTTGCTACATTCTTTACATTGGAAAGGTTTCTCTCTGTATGTATGCTCAAATATTTGATTGGAGCTTTTACTGACAGAAACACACTGCTTTGCAGAAAGAGTTGACTTAAAATGTAAGGTTTTTAGTGATATTTTATATCCTTCGCTATTCTGGTCATTTTGATTCTTATCAAGTGCAGTTGTCTCCAAATGGCTATGTCCTTCATGGTATCTTTGATCCCCTTCACTATCCCCATCATTGTCCCAGTATGTCAATAAGTATACGTTTTCAGCAGCACTATTTTCGTATCTACCCATTGACACGTTTTGGAAAGAAGCTTCTATGCTTGGTTTCTGCAGGCAGCTTTGAGTGTCATGTGAAGATACAGCTGAAAGATATCAAATAAGAGAAGCTTTGCACACTGGCAGTATGATAGCCAGTGAGGTTTATCTGAGGCACAATTATTGCTAATTGAAAACTTTTCTGAAAGATATCAAATAAGAGAAAAGTAAAGTCATTCTACTTATCGCATTCAGATGAATATACGAATGTCTTCTAATACACAAGCTTCAAGTCAATCAAAGAATGTCAGGAAGATGGCTGAGAAGGAATCATGAGGACTTCATTCCTCCATGGATATAGAACTTTGCACACAACCTACAGACCACATATCCTAATAGATAATTCTGTGGTATTGTCATCTTGTAGCACACATCATTTTCCTATATCTCAAATAATCAGCAAAAGTGTCATATGAGAATAAAATTGTGGAAGGATGGATTCTTAAACATAAAACTGAAATTAACCCAATAGAATACAGTAAAAATAGGAACATATCCACAATAGGAAGAGTTGGTTGTCAGAAAAGATCAACAAAATTGACAGCCCATGAACTAAATCTAGAGCAAATGAATGAGAAAAGACCATGTAAAAGGAGAAATGAAGTAAAAGCAGACACAGTAGAACTAATACCATAGAAATAAAAGTAATTATAAAAGGAGACAATGTATAATCACGTACTAAGAAAGTGATACCAAAAATCAACAGAAATTTCAAAAAAAGTATAACAATAATGAAGAAATATTTTAAAATTAAAACTTATCAACAACTACTAAGCAGACTGAAAGAGTAGTGAAGAAACTCCCAACAAGGAAAAGTCCTGTGCTAGAAGAATTCACTGGAGAATTCAAACAGACACTTCAGGACAAAGGACTTCAAATCTCCTCAAACATTTCCAAGGAGTGAAGATCAAAGAAATCAGCTACTACCTGTGAGGAATATTCATGCAAAGTCCACAATAAAATAGAACAAACTAAGTCAAAAGCAGATTTTACCATTTGGCAACATAAGTGAAAAATCTCGCTGGAATTAAGGGTGTTGAAGTATGGAAAGCTATAAATTGAAACTTCACAATAACAGAATGAAGATCAAAAAAGGCATGATCATATTAATTGAGACAGAACACAAGTATGAGCATATTGGACATGTCATGATTAAAAATACTCAATAAAACTGCCTGTGTTAGGGCGCCTGGGTGGCTCAGTGTGTTGAAGCCTCTGCCTTTGGCTTGCGTCATGATCGCAAGGTCCTGGGATCGAGCCCCATATCAGGCTCTCTGTTCAGCAGGGAGCCTGCTTCCCCCTCTCTCTCTGCCTGCCTCTCTGCCTGCTTGTGATCTCTGTCTGTCATAAAAATAAATAAATCTTAAAAAAAAAAAAAAAGAAAGAAAAGAGAGAAAAGAAAAAAGTTGGAATAACCAACTTTCCTACTAAAAGAAGGGAAAAACTGGGGTGCCTGGGTGGCTTAGTGGTTTTAGCCTCTGCTTTCAGCTCAGGTCATGATCTCAGGGTTCTGGGATCAAGCCCCACATCAGGCTCTGCTCAACAGGGAGCCTGCTTCCCCCTCTCTCTCTGCCTGTCTCTGTCTTCTTGGGATCTCTGTCAAATAAATAAACAAAGTATTTAAAAATATAAAATAAAATAATAAAATAATATAAGGGGAAAAATAATGAAAATAAGTTTTCCTTTCAGAAAAAGAACTACTGAAATTTAGTAGAGAAAGAAAATAACAAAAATGTGAAATAAATATAATAGATCAGAATAAACAATAACAATACATTGAATGTAATGCTTTTTAAATTTTTTATGGTTTTTTTTCTGTTGTTGTTTTTTTTAATTATTTCTTTTTTATTAACATATAATGTATTCTTTGGTTCAGGTGTGTAATGCCCTTTTTTAACCAAAATAATAAACAAAACTGGCAATGCTTTAATTAGGTCAACAATTACATACTAATCAGGTAACTTAGAAAAAAAAAAATACCCAGATAACTCATAAAAATGCACGAGTTACTAAGACTGAATTATCAACCTTATACAAAGGAAACTGGGAATCTTCTTAGACCAGAATAACATTTAATTTGGAAACAAAACTGTCTCAGCACAGAAAAGCCCAAGACCTGGGAATGATACTATATTTGATGGAGTCACTCTGTTCCCTAAATGAAATCTTGAGAGAGATGATATATCTCTCTTTGATTCAGATTCATTATTTTTCATTCATTCATTCATTCATTCATTCATTGTCCTCTAGGTCAGAAAGTTGTTCCTCTATTTCTTCCTGCCTCCTATTCATTGCATCAAGTCTGTTTCCAAACTGATTGCATTGTTAATCTCTTTGATTTTTTTAAAAGATTCATTTATTTGAGACAGAGAGAGAGAGAAAGAGAGAGCATGAGTAGGAGCTACACGAGGGGAGAGGAAGGGAGAATACCAAGCAGACACCACAGTGAATGAGGAACTTGACTTGGGACTAGATCCCAGGATCCTGAAATCACTACCTGAACCAAAACAAAGAGTCAGATATTTAATGGAGTGAGATATTCACATGCACCTTTTTTTTTTTTTTTTTCTCCTCTCTATGTTAAGGTTCTCATTATTCTTTTCTCATCTCTGGGAATATCCCTAAGATTATTTCCTTAAATTCTCCACCAAGCAAGGTACTCATCTATATTTCCCTTAAATCTCTAGCTATGACCATATCTCATTTCACGTAAGATAATTTTTTTCATCTTGGTATTTTGTCTAAGTCTCTGCCTTCTTCTGTATTTGGAAAAGCCACTGATGTGCCCTCTTCTATCCTTCAGGCCAGTGGTCTGCAGAGGCTCTCCTTGCTTGCTGTGGGAAATCTTTGGAACCTAGCCTCAGTGTGACTAGGTGAGCTCTGGTCTACCTGTGATAGGAGACCTGACATCAACTCCTTCAGAGCTGAGGCCCTACAGAACTCCCTGCTCCACAGATGTGGTGTGGGCAGGGGCCCACCTTGCTGGTCCTCAGGCAAGCCTCACCAAGAAGGGCAGCCCCACCAGAACACAGGGAAGTAGGGCTTGGTGCAAGAAAAGCAGACAACCAGTGTCCCTGCTGAGTGGGGTTCTATGTTTATGCTATAGAGCGGGAGAGGGAGATGGTGCCATCCAACTTCTGTGTTCTTGAAAACGCATCTCACTGCAAGTTTTGTCTCAGTATAGGGCTTCTAGACTACTGAATAGTCTTCTACTCTGTGCCATCCTTCAGATGGTTGTTTCCATGTTGTCTGCTCCCAGGTTGTCTGCCTCCCTTCTCTCCAGAGGCACCACAGTGCCCTCTTGGCTCTATCCCAGACAAACCTATTGCCTATACTCATGTGTTTGGCAATAAATCTGTATAATTCACCTACACCCAGTGAAATAAAGACATAATAATAAAACGCCCATCAGGTTGCCAGGATTCCAGCTACAGCCTGTGACATGAAGACTGTTGCTATTGCCAAGCCCAGAGGCCACACTACTGTGGGAAGAGGAATAATCATTCATCTGAGTAGAGTGGCCCATGGAAGGTTTATGACATCCCAACTGACACGGGTTGTGTGGTCCTGTGTGATTGCTAAGCAGGACTAGAGGCAGGAAAAGATGGAGACAAATCACAGAGATATTGACTCCAAGACTGTGGCAATGTGAATCCATATCAAGAAATGACTTCTGTAAGCAAATAAAAAGAAAGCATAACATTTTCAGAATACATTTCAACTTGTTAGCTATGTTGGGGGATAAAAAAAGAATAGAAAACTTCGGTTACTACAGAAATCCCACAATACATTGATTTTTTAATACATTTCTGATTGAAATTTTAAGGATAAGGATGTGTTTACAGAAACTAAAAGGATTCTATCTCTGTGGTCTTGGTGTAAGAAAAAGTTCTGAAGAACAATAAAAAACACTAACCATGAAAGTTGAAATGACAAATTAGAGGACAAGAAAATTAAGAATTACTGATATGGTAATATGGGGATAGGCACAACAATCCAAGATTTCCAAGTGTTCCAGTGGATTCTAACACAGGCTAAAATGGACGCCTCTACAGGAACTAAGTCACAGGTCATCCCTGAGTTATCTATAGATAAGTCACTCTTGCAAACCCTCTATGCCTCTGGTCATGTTAGTGTTGGGACACAAAGACACACAAAATATACAACACACATTTTCTTTATTCATTAATGTATCTGACTCTGACAGAGTCTTCACTTCTTTCATCTCTCTCTTCCCTCTATACCTTCCTTGAGCTCCCACCTCAAATATACTTCCTTGAGCTTCCTGAGATGACCCTAGATGCACTTTAGTTCATGTTCTTGAATGAAAGCAATCCAAATTTAAGTGATTTGGAACAGGGGTACCTCGGTGGCTTAGTTGGTTAAGTGGTTATGACTCAGGTCATGATCTCAGGGTCCTGGGGTGGAGCCCTGCATTGGGCTCTCTACTTAGCAGGGAGTCAGCTTCAGAAATCCCTTTCTCTCTGCCCTTTACCCTACTAACTCTCTCCCTCTCTCTAAAATAAATATTAAATATTAAAAAAATAATAATAATAAAGTGTAGCTCCTGGGTGCTAATCGGTTAAGCAATGAACTCTTTGTTTCAGATCAGGTCCTAATCTCAACGTCATATTATGGAGCCCTGGGTCGGACTTTGAGCTCAGCAGGATGTTGGCTTGAGATTCTCTCTCCCTCTCAGTCTGCCCCACCCTGCCACACTCCTTTGTACTTTCTCTAAATTAAGTACATAACTCCTAAAAAAAATGTATTGGAAATTATTTAAATATTTTTCATATAAGTCAAGAAATGTATACAAGACATTAATATAGGTTAAAAATTTTAAAGAGATTGGATATAACATTTTTACTCTAAATCTTTAATCAATTTTCTTTTAAGAACATACATAATTGCAGGTCTAAGTAGCTGTTAATCAGCTATGCATTTACATATAGCATAAAATCCCTGGGCATTAAGATTAAGGATACTGTTAATTCTAGGGCCTTTTTGAAACAACTAGTTTTGGGGCACCTGGGTGGCTCAGTGGGTTAAGGCTCTTCCTCCAGCTTAGGTCATGATTTCAAGGTCCTTGGACCAAGTCCCATGTCGAGCTCTCTGCTCAGCAGGGAGCCTGCTTCTCCCTCTCTCTCTGCCTGCTGCTCTGCCTACTTGTGATATCTCTCTCTCTGTCAAATAAATTAATTAAATCTTTTTACAAATCTTAAAAAAAAAAAAAAAGAAAGAAACAGCTAGTTTCAGGACAAAGTTTGATCGCCTTTGCGCCAGATGCTGTGGTGAAGTTCAAGAGACGTTCTCAAATATCTACATCCATGTGTGTGACATTTATATATTACCCTGGCCCATAGAATAGTAGGGTTCAATGGCATTGTGAGAGTACTACCTTGGGGGAAAATGGTGTTCCCTGAAGGAAAACAGAAAGAATTCAGATCAAATTTCCTGAATCCTATCAGATTGACAGCCTCCTTTGCTGTAAGGAACAAGGATTGATGCCTAGTGGTGAGGCAGGTATCCTGGGGCAAAGAAAGGGCAAGAATAAGTGCAATGCCTTAGGATAAACAACACTAGAGAGAAGAAATGGAAAAACCAGAGTATATCTAGTGTATCTGAGCTATTTTATAAGACCTGAGCATCTACCTACTCACTGTGTACATAACACAAAATATGTGTCTTCTTTCCTACAAGTACACAGGAGCCTTTTCATGGTATAGCTGACCAGAAGATGACACATACTGAATAATGAGTTATTATCCTTCTTTTTTTTAAAGATTTAACTCACTTATTTTATGTACAGTGTGTGTGTACAATCACGGGGAACAGAAGGCAGAGGGAGAGAGACATATCTGGCTGAGCAGGGAGCCAGTTATGGAGCTCCTTCCCAGGACCAGCCTGTTCTAAGTAAAGGCAGATGCTTAACTAAATCACCCAGGTGTCCCTATCCTTCAATTGATTCAATTTTAAATGTAAGCATAACGGGGTACTCAAATTAATTTTACCAGCTTCTACAACTGATAAAAACCCACTTTTCACTCAGGTCAGGAGTATAAGGAGAGCATGGGCTTTGAAACAACATAGGGACATCTAACCTAAAAACTGGGTGGGCTGTTTGAAGCAGAAATAGTCACCTCTATTTGCTGGTGACAAAGAGGGAGAAACAGGGAACACAAGTAGGGGGAGCTGCAGACAGAGGGAGGGGGAGAAGCAGGCTTCCCACTGAGCAGAGAGCCCAATACATGGCTTAACCTCAGCACCCCAGGATCATGACCTGAACCAAAGGCAGACACTCAACTGACTGAGCCACCCACTTGCCCCTCAATTCTCTTTCTTTCTTTCTTTTTTTCTTTTTAGAATTTATTTATTTATTTGACAGAGATCACAAGTAGGCAGAGAGGCAGGCAGAGGGTGGGGGGGAAGCAGGGTCCCTGCTGAGCAGAGAAAATGATGCGGGGTTCGATCCCAGGACCCTGGGATCATGACCTGAAAAAAAGGCAGAGGCTCAACCCACTGAGCCACCCAGGAACCCCCCAATTTTCTTTTTTTGACAAATACAGTGCACTACTGTAAATTCACTTTCCCTTCATTATGACTGTTTTAATGTTTTATTTTCTCAAGTTTCCTTCATTATAGAAACACAATATACACCATTTACCCCGGCAAAGTATGAAATAATGGACTGTTAATGTTCTAGGTAAGGGTTCTGGTCAAAAATAGAATATTTCCGGGATGCCTGGGTGGCTCAGTTGGTTAAGCGGCTGCCTTTGACTCAGGTCATGATCCCAGCGTCCTGGGATCGAGTCCCACATCGGGCTCCTTGCTCGGCAGGGAGCCTGCTTCTCCCTCTGCCTCTAGCCTGCCACTCTGTCTGCCTGTGCTTGTGCTCTCTCTCTAACAAATAAATAAAATCTTTGAAAAAAAAAATAGAATATTTCCATCCAAAAGTAGGTATGTTTTTCAGTTTGGGGGACACAAAAGATACACAGATATGTCCAATTGTAGAGAGGTTGGCAGCCCACATGCCTATATTTTCCATGACTAAAATATAATTAATCTAGTTATTTTTTTCTCTAAAAATATATTCTAATTTAGAATCAGAGGCAAAGAATTAGGAAAACAGGGACACCTGGGTGGCTCAGTTGGTTGGGCGGCTGCCTTTCGCTCAGGTCATGATCCCAGCATCCTGGGATGGAGTCCCGCATTGGGCTCCTTGCTCGACAGGGGGCCTGCTTCTCCCTCTGCCTCTGCCTGCCATTCTGTCTGCCTGTGCTCGCTCTCGCTCTCTCTCTCTCTCTCTGACAAATAAATAAATAAAATATTAAAAAAAAAAAAACAAAAGAATTAGGAAAACATGTTCTAATTGGAGGAATGAAATAAATCTCTAAAATTGGCCCTGAATTAATACAGAAGTACTTACTGTCTGAGGAAGAATTCAAATAACTGTCATAAAAATCATCATGGAGTAAGAAGAAAAGTAGGAGGGTAACTAAATGTCATCAGTAAAACTATACATGACAGAAATGTAAACCCAAAGACACAGAAAACACAACAATCAACCAAAGCTGGGAGCTGAAATGTACAATCACTGAAATTAAAAATACACAAAGGGGTCAGTCACAGACTTGATTAAAGAGAAGAAAGATGCGGACAACCTAAAGACCCCAGGTTTTAAATTATCTGCTGAGAGGAACAAAGGAACATGTGGAAAAAGGCAGAGTAGGAACTCATGAGACACCAACAAGTGCTCTCATAGGCACGTTACGGGGACCCCAAATGTAGGAGAGAGTAAATGGGACAGAAGGTTTATATGAAGACCTAAGGGCTTATAATTTCCATGTTTGTGGAAAGAAGAGACAAATTCAAGAAGCTCAGGAAAATTAAAGTAGGATAAAATTCAAGACATGAACACAGTGACACATTACAATTAACCTATGAAAAGTCACCAGTAAAAAAGAGAATTTTGAAACAGTGTGATAAAAACAACTCATCTTATTTAAGAGATCTCCATAAGATTATTACTGGGATTCACAGCAGACCTGGTAGGAAGAACTGCATGGGACAGTTTATTCAAGCACTGAAAGATCAAAATATCCACCAAGAATCCTCTATCTGGGAAAACTGTTTTCCATAAAGGTAGAAATAAACACTTTTCCCACATAGAAACCCCTGTTAAGTTTACTCCTAGTCTTGTTCTACAAGAAATGTTAAAGGAAATCCTTCTAGATCAAGTGAAAGTATTCTAAGCAGTAATTAAAACCATATGACAATATAAACCTCTCTGCTAATTATAAATATTTTCACAATTATAGAAACCTGCAGTGTTATAATGAGGTAACACAAGTTGTTTTTATTTGTGCCACAAAATGCATTCTTTATAGATTTTATTTATTTGACACACAGAGAGAGATCACAAGTATACAGAGAGGCAAGAGGGGGTGGGAGGGGGTGAAGAGAAGCAGGCTCCCTGCTGAGCAGAGAGCCCAATGGGGAACTCAATCCCAGGACCCTGAGATGATGACCTAACCTGAAGGCAGGTTTAACCCTCTGAGCCACCCAGACGTCCCTACAAAATGTTTTTAAATCAAAGTATTTAAATCATAAACCCAGGTAATAAAGTACACAATATAAAAGATAGAATTTGTGATACTGGTAATAAAGTGGGTGCAGGGGTGGAGATAAGTTGAATAATTTTGTATGCAATTGAGAATATCAGTTTAAAATGCTTATTTAATGTCTCTTTTTAAAGACTTATTTTTTTTTATTTGTGAGAGAGAGCACGTGTGTACAAAGAGGGGAAGCAGCTGGCAGAGGGAGAAGTGGGCTCCCCGCTGACCAAGGAGACCAACTTGGGACTCTAGCTTCCAAGATTCTAGCTTCCAATCACAGTTGTGCTCAGTAGAGAAGAGAGAACATTGTAGAATCTAGAATCCCAGAACCCTAGGAATGTGACCTAAGCCAAAGGCAGATGCTTAAGTCACCAAGCCACTCTTGCATCCCCTAGAATAAAATACACAAGCAAAAAAGAAAGCACAACTACTTTATGTTGTGGAAAGTCCCAGACAAAAGGAAGTACATTATTATGGAATTGCAAAAAGCAGAATAAGACAAAATTGAAGATAAAAAATTCTCAATAAAAAAAATAGATGAATTATCTAAAAGGAAAATCACTGTGTAACTGTATTTTCAAACACAGACTGTGACCCCATGAAAAACAAACATTGGAATTGTTGGCATGCCTTCACTGATAGTAAAATTGTAATGAATATTCATTAATATCAACCATAGAAAGTCTAATGAAAGATTTTACTAGTAAGCACTTAAAAGACATTGAAAAATGTATCATGTTGATATACACCTCCTTTTATGTAGAATATAAAGCTAAAATTCATTCTGTAGAATCAAGCAACCAAAATCCTTTCTTTTCTAAATAAACACCAACTTTGGAAAATATACTGACAATGACTTTATTTTTTTTTTTAAGTATTTGGATGAATTCAGGTATATTCTGAGGAAATCAGAAGAAAAATCCAATGACTAATTTTTCCCTGAAGTAAAATTACATTTATAAGCAAAAGTTTTTCTTAAATATGGGGATTGTACTAATTATCTCCCTCACCTCTTATAAAGTACATGTACATGACCGTCGGAACTTTGGATCTAAAAAATCAAAACTGAATCTCATATACAACTAATTAGAATGGAAAAGCACATAAGAACTTCATATAAGATGAAATTATTAAATGATGCAATTATTAATAAATAAGGTAACAACTGAGACTACATTAAAGGCTATAAATTGAGTTCTAAATATCCTAGCTCCCCTATGGCATTATTTAAGTAGGAATTCTAGGAAACAAACAGATACATTACATTATTTCACCATTTAGGAATGGAACACCCAGACTGTGAACTTCTGAAGGGAAATATAGGATGTGAATTTTCTCATTTTAGGGAGGTACTTTGTGATATGATGAAGTTACAGAGTCTCAGTTTTGTATAGTTCATATTAAACCCTCCATAACACTCAAAAGCATAAACCTGAAAGTATGTCTGTCTCCAGTGTTTCCGGAATTTCCACACATACTCCAACATGCTCAGCACTAACCTGACACATATCTCACAGAAGGCAAAACAGAACTTACAAAGGGCTTAACATGAAAGTCCTCAGAAGTAGGGTGATTTCCATAGGGCCCTCACAGCAATGGAGAAACTCTCAGATTAGGGGGCCCTCCCCCTCCAAAGAAAGACCCTCCCTGTGGATATGATGGACCATCACTGGAGCTGAAGGAGAATTCTTCAAGAATGTAAGAGTTTTATCATCTTGGATAGCATATGTCCCTCACTGAGAGGGAGACCAACAACACTGGGCTTCTTGAACTAATTTCCATTCAAGAAAATGCATGGAAGCTACACAGTTTAAGGTCAACCATCCTCTTTCACATTTGGATCTCACCTCTGTCATCTGCTTCATTCTTTCTCACCTACCTGGATGGAAGGTTACTGTCTCCTTTCTTATCACATCCCAGAACTTATTCTGTTCTAAACAGGACACCAAGTCTGGCTTGGACCCAATGAGACCTGTTCATTAGAAAAAGGGAAAACAGGTACTGCTGGAGATTCTAGGTTCCAGTCACAGTTGTGCTCAGTAGAGAAGAGAGAACATTGTAGAATCTAGAAAATGGGAAATGGAAATCTAGAAAATTTGGGAAATGGTTTCCCAAATGCTATTGCTCAAAATCCCCTTTACAACAGGATGGAGGGATTGCCAATGTTCACACCCTGACCTCCACTTCCAAGCAGTAGATAGAATAATGAATGAGAATTGGTGTAGAAGATGTGGGCAGTACCACTTAAGCCACTCAATGTTTAGAACTGCCAGGAATCTACAGAAGTGATGAGGAAAGGGAAGCTAAAGCTAAAGCTAAAGCTGAGAAGGAAGCATCACAAAGATGTTTCTCTCCATCTACAAAACCCTACTTATTCCCCTCTCTGCCTGGATCTGAAATTCAGTCATTCAAACAGGAATCTCCCAAAAAACAGTCTTTACAGGAAGGAGCAAAACAGTCTTTACAGGAAGGAAAATCCAGAAGGAGTGTTCCTCACCCAGGAAGCAGAAGTGTCTGTAGTTCTCCAACATCACATCCCTGTACAGTTCCCGCTGAGCGTGGGTCAGGCATCCCCACTCCTCCTCAGAGAATTCTATGGCCACATCCATGAATGTCAGTTGTCCCTGCAATAAATACCACAGTCACCAAGTGGCCATTGACACAGTTCACTACGGTCCCTAAGATGAGAGAGGGAGTTAATGTTCACCTCTAAACCCACGATCCAAACTTTCTTGGTCCTGCTTTTACCCTCTGAACTTTCTGCCACATTTTACTTACCCTCTTGTTTCCACCTTTTCATTTTTTTCAAAACACCCATGGACAGAGTCTGTTCCCAGGAAAACAGAAAGTGTCCAACTAAGGGCACTTACAGCCCTGAGGAAGAGCTTGGGCTTGCCCAATTTGAACTTCACCCCCATACACCTAAGCAGATGGACCAAGCAGTAAACGTTGGAGTGATCTACAGTTCCCTTTATCTCATGATAATATGAAAATCTCCACCGAAGACGGTACACAAAGTCCATTTACATAAATACAAAGTATGTAGACAAGGTTTTCTTGAGGCTCTTGTGCCACCTAATGCCCAGCTCTACAGAAGATAAGGCTCCAGTTTCTGAATATGCACCCTAACCCCAAATAATAGGAAATCCTTCTCCCTTGTTCTAGGGGTCTCTATGTTGCAAGTTATTCCCTGTGATTTTTCTTTTTTTGAGGCAAATCAAGTTTGCATTCTGTGACAACACCACCAAATATAGTTTCTATCTGTGATTCACCAAGCAGTGAACTCATGTTAGTCCAGTTTTATGAAGACAACTGGTTCTGCCTTCAGAGAACATCCTCCTTTATACAGGAAGATCATTTTTAACCCAGTAATAGTCTCTAATGTATTCTGTGACTTTGAGGTAAGAGGATGGCATAGGATCCACAAAACCAGTATAAATACTGTGTGTTTATCCAAAGTAATTTGTCAAATGAAGTCCTCAACAAAGTAACACACAGTTTTGAATACTGTGTTTCTATCATAGAGTATAAGCTCTGGCTACTTCTTAGGTGGGATGTTTTACTGGGTTACAAATGTACTTATCAAATTCTATTGTGAATTCAAATTTTAAGTCAGTGCATTGAGGACCTTGTAAAAATGTAGATTCTGGGGGCGCCTGGGTGGCTCAGTGGGTAAAGCCGCTGCCTTCGGCTCAGGTCATGATCTCAGGGTCCTGGGATCCAGTCCCACATCGGGCTCTCTGCTTAGCAGGGAGCCTGCTTCCCTCTCTCTCTCTCTCCCTGCCTCTCCATCTACTTGTGATTTCTCTCTGTCAAATAAATACATAAAATCTTTTAAAAAAATGTAAATTCTGTTCAGAAATACTGGAATGGGATGGGAGTCTGCATTTCTAAGGAGGCAATAGCCCATGACCCAAGAGATATATTTTTTAATGAGAGCTAGAACTCCATGGCATGAATTACTGGAGGACTTGGAATTGATACAGTTGGTTTTTGTTTTATTTTCTTTTGTTTTACTGATTTTCATTTAATTTCAAACACAGAGAGAAAGAGAGCAAGAAACAGCAGGAGCTGGGGTGGGTGCAGTAAGGGGAGGGTTGCAGAGGGAGAGGGATAAGCAGACTCCCCACTGAGCAGGGCCCCCATCACAGGGCTCCATCTCGGGACTCTGGCACCATGACCCAAGCCAAAGGCAAACAGTTCACTGACTGAGCCACCCAAGTGTTTCTGAGTAGGTTTTATACCAATGACAGATTCTACTGGAATAGCAAGAAAGTCAACAACAATCCTTTTCTCACCATTTCCTAGTTTATAGAGAGCATCTAACAATTGTTCATAAATTAAGGTGAAATGAAGAATAATAATCTTAGAGAGAAAAAAACATTATTCTTCTAATTTTATGGGAATATTTTGTCAAACATCCAGAAACATGGAAGGGATCAGGCTTTCACCAAGGTTATCTGACCTAGAGTTGATTTAAAATGGCACTCAGGTCAGTATACAGAGAGACCCTAAAGTAGTATTCATAGAAGGTGCCCAACCTGAGAAGAATGATGAAAACAAGAAGGATCCACCCAACACTGATCTACCATTGTACAGTCATGTACACATCCATATATTTAGAAAATACTTATACCCACAGGAAAAGTGATAGAATAGAAAATTTTCATGCTGCCTAATTTAAGAAACTGTTTCAATGACATGACATTCATAAATCTTTTTGCTGATGATGATGCCTTTTTTTTTAAAAAATATTTTATTTATTTATTTGACAAAGAGAGATTCAGTGAGAGAGGGAACACAAGGAAGGGCATTGGAAGAAGCAGGCTTTCCACTCTGCAGGGAGCTGGATCCGGGGCTCCATTCTAGGACCCCAGGATCATGACCTGAGCCCAAGGCAAAGGCCAAATGACTGAGCCACTCAGGTGCCCTGATGATGATGCTTTTCTTTTATTACACTATCAACACAAACATACTGAATGACAGAAAGAAAACAACTTCTCTTTCTGATACTACTATTATGAGGACTAGAAGCAAATAATGTTCACTTGTAGTCCAGGGGGCTGACCTACAGCTGGCATAGTTTTTCTGTTGTTGTTGTTTTAAGATTTTATTGAGAGAGAGAGACAGAGAGAGAGAGAGTGAGCAGGGCAGAAGGAGAGGGAGAAGCAGACTCCCCACAGACCAGGGAGTCTGATGTGGGCTCAATCCCAGGACCCTGAGATCATGACCTGAGCCAAAGGCACACCCTTACCTGACTGAGCCACCCAGGCACCCCACCTGCATAGTTCTAGAAGCATCAGCTAAGCGCAAATTGCTACATTCTCAGTGGATCTTGGGACTACCTGTACATATCCCCCATATTAATATCAAGTGGAATAAGTGCTCAAGGAATCTTGCAAAAGGACTTTTATAAGTACAGATTCAAAGAAACATTTATGATCTTATACTCCCTGCACAGCCCCTTCCCAGTAAACATTAAGCACAGAACCACCAGCTTGATGCAGCCAAAGTGCAGCTTTCCTGCCCATTGATAGGGTACTGTTGAAATAAACTTACTCGGGGTGCCTCGGTGGCTCAGTGGGTTAAAGCCTCTGCCTTCTGCTCGGGTCATGATCCCAAGGTCCTGGGATGGAGCCCCACATTGGGCTCTCTGCTCAGCGGGGAGCCTGCTTCCTCCTCTCTCTGCCTGCCTCTCTGCCTAATTTTCATCTCTTTCTGTCAAATAAATAAATAAAATCTTAAAAAAAGAAAATAAACTTACTAACTTGCACCATATATCCTCTCAAGAATTCTCTCTTTCTTGGCCATTGTAGTCAATGATCCTGTACCATAGTAGCTCGTTGAAAATTTTGATTAAATTATCATTTGTGTATTAGATCTCAGGATTTTAAGATACTGAACAATGTTCATTATGTGATTCTTGGTTTGTTTGTTTGTTTTCTGAAAACACAAAGAAGCAAATAGAAGAGTAAGTCTGTGATAGGAGTGTCCAGTAGAAGAAAAACTATAGGATGGAGGGTTGACTGAATGAGAATCTCCAACCCAGAACTCATAACCCAACTACATAGAAGTGAGAACCCTCCTTGTCCAGTGCAAACTGATGAATTTTGGATATGAGCCATTTGTCAAGAAAGAATTCTTTAGATGTTTTTGATGTGAAATATTGGGTTTCAATAGTGAATTATGAAAAAAAACAATTATTGAGATATCATTGGTGCAAAAAAATGTGGTCTTATTAAAGTGTGGGTCAGGACCTTTTGGTCAAAGAGTTACACTGGGGTTGTAAGCAGTGACTGATTACATACTTTCAAATGGGGAGAGGGTGAGGGATGGTGGGAGTGTCTAAGGAATTTGGAGTCTAGACTCCTAGGACCTTGTCAGGAGACCCATTAGATATCTATCAGTGGGCCATATGCTTGGATGATGATGGCCAACACTTATTTGGGGAGTAGAAATAAAGGAAGTTTCCAAAAGGATTTTCATATGTTAAAGAGGACTTAGAGGATCCTGGAGGTCTGGCTGCCATCAAGTTAAGGCTGCTTTTTATCTCCAACAAATCATTAACATTGAGGCAGTTGTGAATTCCTTAAGAAATGCCATACCCTGCTTGTCTCAAGTATTTATCCATGGGCTGCAAGTTGAAGGAAATGTACCCACACTTCTTAGGACTTTGTTCTCTTCCTCAGAAACTATAAGCAAGGGGCACCTAGGTGGCTCAGTTGGTTAAGGGTCTGCTTTTGGTTCAGGTAGTGATGTCAGGGTCCTGTGATGGAGACTTTCCTGGGGCTCCCACTCAGTGGGAATTGGCTTCTATCTCTCCCCCACCCCTAATTCTAATACTCTCTCTCAAAATGTAAATAAAATATTTAAAAAACAAAAAAAGAAACTTGGGGTGCCTGGGTGGCTCAGTGGGTTAAAGCCTCTGCTTTCAGCTCAGGTCATGGTCCCAGGGTCCTAGGATTGAGTCCCGCATTGGGCTCTCTGCTCAGCAGGGAGCTGCTTCCTCCTCTCTCTCTCTGTCTCCCTGTCTGCCTACTTGTGATCTCTGTCAAATAAATAAATAAATAAATAAAATTTTAAAAAGAAAAAGAAACTAAAGTCAAGAGAAACTCAGAACAAAGAAGTTTCCACCTGGAAGGCGATGGTTGCTGCATGTGGCTCAGAACATCTAAGCTCCTTACAAATAATGAGAGGGTAAATATGAACATTATAAGGGATGAATCTGGCAGTCAACAAAAAGCGAATAAATGCAGTTCACATCAGGTGTATAGAAACAAATTGCTATCAGTGCCTAAGGCACAAGCAAAGACACACCATCACCAGTGTTTCCTTAGAGTCTGGAAACAGCAATTCAGAATAAAATCTAATTATGAGAATGCAGTGGATTTATATACATTTCAATCACATGTAGATTCTGTAGAGCCTGCTTTTAGGCAAAGAGGCTTGAGTAGAGGAGTGGAGAATGTGCCCATAGTGACCCTCCCGCTGAGTCCAAATAGCCCCAACAGGGGGCCCACCTCAAGGTAGCCATAGGCCCTAACAACCAGGTACAGTGATGAGTAAAGGGCCTTAAGTCCCCACAACTCCTCACCTTCCCCCTTTCAACACAGCCCCACTCACTATATCCTGGAAGCCAGCCTCTCCTCTGGTGCCCTGCCTGCAGCTCTCTGGCAGGCTGTTCAGTCAATTTATGTCTCCTCTGTTCTCCCTTAGGTGCATTCTTCTCAATGCCCATATGACTGGCTTTCTCCCAATCTTTTTTTTTTTTTAAAGATTTTATTTATTTATTTGACAGAGAGAGATTACAAGTAGGCAGAGAGGCAGGCAGAGAGAGAGAGGAGGAAGCAGGCTCCCTGTTGAGCAGAGAGCCCGATGCAGGACTCGATCCCAGGACCCTGAGATCACGACCTGAGCCGAAGGCAGCGGATTAACCCACTGAGCCACCCAGGCGCCCATCTCCCAATCTTTGATCCATGTTTGAAGTCCCCATCTGATGGTCAGAGGCATTGAAACACCAGTTTCCATGACCTGTAATAGCTAGTATATATATATATATATTTTTTTTTACTTTATTTAAATATTTATTTATATTTTAGAGAGAACAGGGGAAGTGCTGAAGAAGAGGCACAGAGAGAATCTCAATCAGATTCCCTGCTGAGCATGGAGCCAAAACAGGGCTTCAGGACCCTGAGATCAGGACCTGTTCTGAAATCAAGAGTCTGACACTTAACCCACTGAGCCATGCAGGCTCCCATCTAGTATATTTTAAATAGAGTATCTTTCTCACATCCTAAAGAGCAAGACTCACTCCATGATTTTTCCCCAAGAACTTTCCAAGATATTCTTGATTTCATATCTATTAGGTTGATTTGGGCATTTTCTAATTCCTGGGCTACACAGAGCTGATAAAGTATCTACATGGAACCTACATGAGAAATGTTTTTCTTCGCTGAGATCCCAAGAACAAACCTCAGCAGCAATAGGAATCTTGGATTCACACCTTCCCCTCTAGATCAGTCACCAACAGAATATTTTCAACAGTTGCAGGTTTTCATTGAAATTGACAGCTCTTGATACCATGTTGGAACCCAGGTTGAAGACACAGGACACAGTCTCTGGGATATAGGGGAGAAGTGTTCTGCAGACCTAGCGTTCAGTTTCATTTCTGAAAAGGTTTTAAAATGTTTTAAAAATAGGTGAAAATATAAGAAGAAACATCAGAACTAGAGGAAACATTTGCAGTTTCTAAATGCAAGCAATTTCAAGAGAAAAGCATGATACAGTCTCTCCTGGGACACCAAGCTTACCTGAGAACTGGCCATTCTTTCTCCTTGTCCTCTAGATTTGTTTCTCATAAGCTTTTTGTGGAGAAATCACAGCTGCATCATGAGAAAATGCCCATAAAGCCGCCAGTAGAACCTCTTCACCTGTAAACTATTTACCCAAACGCAGGACCCAGAAATGCAGAGAAGTCCCAACTTCTTGGTCCCTTGTGTCAGGAGCCATTCAGGAAATGTGACTTCCTATTTTATACCCAATCCCTGACTTTTCCTTCCTGCTTTTAGAACCCACAAATTCACTACAGCATAGGAACCATGTGCTGCATGGACCCGACCCTCCAGATTCACATAGAAGAGACCCTGTTACCTCTTCGTGAGCCAAAGCCGCCTCTCCAATCTCATAAAAAGCACCTGAAGCCCTCGGGATTACCCCTGGCCTCATTGAGAATCACCTGGAGCCCTTAATTAACAAAGCACTGTTATTTCCACCCCAAAAAACTGACAGAATCTGAGGGGGAGGACACCAGTCATGATAATTTTGAAATCCCACATGTGATCCTACTGGGAAGCATTTGGGAGGTGACCTTTGCCTAAGCATGAGAACCAAGGCTGTGGTTGTGACCACATTTAGATCCATGCCTTCTGCACTGGTCACAGCTTCTGGAGATTGACACATTCTCCCTCTTTCAGGAACACAGAGGGAGACAACTTACAGATGAAGTTTCCCCTTATAAATCCAAATGTCTCTTTCAAAAGCAAACAGATACAGGGTTTCAGAGCTTTTCCTTTATCTGGTGTCTATAAAAAAATTAAAAAAATATATTTAAAAATATTTTTTAAAATATCAGCCCCAATTCATCCTTGGACCAAAGAGACATATTTTAGGGTGACAAAATGCTCCCATTTACGTAGATAAATGTATATTTTCATAAATATCTGCCACAAAGTTTTCCAAACTGAATGTACTTTTTACTCTCCTAAAAACAATATATGAAAATTCTAATTCCTCACCATTCCTTGAAATTTGGTGTTATCCTTTTTCTTTATTGCACCCATTCTAGGAAATAGTAAGTGCTTTTTCAACTATAGAAAATAAAATAGTCTTCCTATAGTTGTGTTGGTGACTGAATTGTAAACCACTTAAAAGCATCCGGTTGCCATGTTTATCTGTTGTTTTTTTTTGTTTTCTTTTTTTTTTTAAATTATTATTTATTTATTTATTTTTATGTTGAGTTTGAGGAGTTCTTTATAGATCTTGGATATCAGCCCTTTGTCTACAGTGTCATGGGCGAATATCTTCTCCCATTCCCTAGGATGCCTCTTTGTTTTGTTGACTGTTTCCTTTGCTGTGCAGAAGCTTTTTATCTTTTTTTAAAAGATTTTTATTTATTTATTTGACAGAGAGAGATCACAAGTAGGCAAATCAGCAGGCAGAGAGAGAGGGAAGCAGGCTCCCCACTCAGCAGAGAGCCTGAGGCAGGGCTCCACCTCAGGACCCTGAGATCTTGACCTGAGCCAAAGGCAGAGGCTTAACCCACTGAGCCACGCAGGCACCCCCAGAAGCTTTTTATCCTGATGAAGTCCCAAAAGTTCATTTTTTATTTTGTTTCCTTGCCTTTGGAGACATATCTTGAAAGAAGTTGCTGTGGCTGATGTTGAAGAGGTTACTGCCTGCATTCTCCTCTAGGATTTTACATCACAAAATGGGCAGAAGACATGAACAGACACTTCTCCAAAGAAGACATACAAATGGCTAAAAGACACATGAAAAAATGTTCATCATCATTAGCCATCAGGGAAATTCAAATGAGAACTACATTGAGATACCACCTTACACCAGTTAGAATGGCCAAAATTAATAAGACAACAAGCAACAACTGTTGGAGAGGATGTGGCGAAAGAATCCTCTTACACTGTTGATGGGAATACAAGCTGGTGTAGTCACTTTGGGAAGCAGTGTAGCGATTCCTTAAGAAATGAAAATACTGGGCACCTGGGTGGCTCAGTGGGTTGGGGCCTCTGCCTTCGGTTCAGGTCATGATCCAGGGTTCTGGGATCGAGTCCCAAGTTGGGCTCTCTGCTCAGGGGGGAGCCTGCTTCTCCATCTCTCTCTGCCTGCCTCTCTGTGTGCTTATGATCCCTTGTCTGTCAAATAAATAAATAAAATCTTTTAAAAAAGAAATTAAAACATTGAAAAAATAAAATTAAATTGAGATGTTAAAAAAAGTTTCCATTTATAGATACAGCTTTATCCCATAGTCAATGTCAACAATGATCAAAGATCTAGAAATCTTAATAAATGCAGAGGTAAGGTAGACTCTGCCCTTCTAGTTGAAACAGAAGCCACTTCCCACTATAAGGACTGTGGGCAGATGTGAAGGTCCTAACAGCTTCCAAGCCCTGTAATCTGCAGGGTATGTAAGTAGTGTTTCTTTTTTTTTTTTTTTTTTTTTTTTTTTTTTTTTTTTAAAGATTTTATTTATTTATTTGACAGAGAGAAATTACAAGTAAGCAGAGAGGCAGGCAGAGAGAGGAGGAAGCAGGCTCCCTGCTGAGCAGAGAGCCCGATGCGGGACTCGATCCCAGGACCCTGAGATCATGACCTGAGCCGAAGGCAGCGGCTTAACCCACTGAGCCACCCAGGCGCCCGTAAGTAGTGTTTCTTTAGGAAACTACACAGCAAAGTTCACTTTTGCAAAAAATTCTGAATTATTTTAGACCACCAATACCTTCCTGTTTATTTGCACTTTTTTTTTTTTTTAAGTGGGCTTACGTAGCCTGACTCAGGTCTCAAACTCATGACCTGAAATGAATATCTGAGCCCATATCAAAAGGCAGATGCTTAACCAACTGAGTCACCCAGGTGACTTTAAAAAAAAAAAAAAAAGATTTATTTGTTTTTTAAAAGATGTCTTAAAAAAATATGTACTTTTTAAGAAAAGATTTATCTACCTATTTTAGAGAGAAAGAGAGAGAAAGGAGCAGGGGGGGAAGAGGGAGAGAGAGAAACTCAAGCAGAGTCCTTGCCAGGTGCAGAACCCAACACAGGGCTCGATCATACAACCCTGAGATCCGACCGGAGCCAAAATCTATAGTCCAACTCTTCACTGACTGCCACACAGGCACCCCAGATACCACTCTTTCTAAGAGGTGGAGACTGATTGACCTGCTAAACTTACTGACTCCCTTCCAGTCAGTACAGAATGGGGATGGGCAGATAGCAATTTTACAGTGGAGAGACTGGATAACACTACCAACTCTTGATAACCACGTGATTGAGATTAACATCGCCAATGATAAGTAGTGATTAATTGCATGAATTCCCTGATGTGATATGATGTGATTAGATGAGATGTGAGATGTTTTTATAAAAATCTATATACATGTCTGGAATCCATAAAAATCCTTGAAGAGAACACAGGCAGCAACCTCTTTGGCCTCAGCTGCAGCAACTTCTTCCTAGCAAGGGAAGCAAGGGCAAAAATGATCTACCGGGACTTCATCAAAATAAAAATCATTTACATAAAAAAGAAAACAGTCACCAAAACCAAAAGACAGTGGACAAAATGGGAGAAGATACCTACAAATGACCTATCAGATAAAGGGCTAGTATTCAAAATCTATTAAGAACTTATCAAACTTAACACCCAAAGGACAAAAAATCCAATCAATAAATGGGCAGAAGACATAAAAAGACACTTCTGCAAAGAAGACATCCAGGCCACCTGGGTGGCTCAGTTGGTTGGGCCTCTGCCTTTGACTCAGGTCATTATCTCAGGGTCCTGGGATTGAGGCCCATGTCGAGCTCTCTGCTCAGCGGGGAGCCTGCTTCCCCCCCTTTGTCTGCCTGCCGCTCTGCCTACTTGTAATCTCTCTCTGTCAAATGAATAAATAAAATCTTTAAAAAAAGAAAAAAAAAGAAGAAGAAGAAGACAGCCAAACAGCCAACAGACACATGAAAAAGGGCTCAACCACTTAGCATCAGGGAAATACTAATCAAAACCACAGTGAGATCCCACCTCACATTGGTCAGAATGGCTAAAATTTACAAATCAGGAAACAACAGGTGTTGGTGGAGGATGCGGAGAAAGGGGAACCCTCCTACACTGTTGGTGGGAATGCAAGGTGGTGCAGCCACTCTGGAAAACTGTGTGGGGGCTCCTCAAAAAGTTGAAAATAGATCTACCCTACCACCCAGCAATCACACTACTGGGTATTTACCACAAAGATACAAAAGTAGTGATCTGAAGGGGAGGTCCAAAAATGAGTGCTGTGAATTTTGTAAGACTGAGAAATCACAGACCTGTACCCCTGAAACAAATAACACATTATATGTTAATTTTTAAAAGGGAGAAAAAACATCTATAAACACTATCTAATCCGACAAACCCAATTTCAGAGGTATTCTAGAAAGTACTTGGCCAGTCCTCTGCACACCTATCATGTTCATAAAACCTGAGGAGGCAGAGAATCTGAAAGAATCTGACAGAGAGAAGAGGAGGTGGGAGACACATGTGGGCTACATGTAATGTGGTATTTTTGGATTGGATCCTGGAAGAGGGGGAAAAAAAGACATTTGTGTTAAAATTGATGAAATAAGAATAAAGTCTACAATTCAATTTCTAATGTGGTGTCACTGTTGGTTTCTTAGTTTTCCAGAATGTACTATGGTAACCTAAGATGTTAACAAGAGGGGAAACAGACTGAGTGGAAGATGGGAATTCTCTGTATGTTCTTTGCTAAACTGACTCCAAAGTTAAAAAAAAAAAAAATTACATTAATGTTGCAGCCATCTGACATCTAGGTTGTTCAGTTGGTTAAGTATCTGCCTTCTACTCAGGTCATGATCCCACAGTCCTGGGATCATGCCCCTGGTTGTGCTTTCTGCTCAGCGGGGAGTCTGCTCCCTCTCCCTCCACTTGTGCTCTCTCTCCCTCAGTCAAACAAATTTAAAATATCTTTTAAGAATAATAATAAAGTTGCAACCCCTATAATTTAATTTATTTACAGATATCTGCATTAAATTATGTGTGAGTTGATATCTACTGTTTCTTTCAAATGTGTCCATTTGCTCTGGTGCGTGATTTCAAAAGCAGGAAAATTCATTAAACAAAACAGACTCAATAGATTCATGTTTCTGGTCTCCAAATTGCTGCTCCTTTACTAATCCAAACTTGATGAAGACTTTCTTTATAAGCTTTTCTCCTCAAATTGGATGCAGACACCCACCCTAAAATCTGCTTCTTAGCAACTAGCTAGTTGGCCCCAATACCTAACCCAGAACAATCTACCCTCTGCAGACCCTAAAAATTGATTCATTTTTTATCACAGACATAAAACATTTATTTATTATTTGCTTTCCACCTCTACCCTTTTATTTTTTTATTTTTATTTTTTAAATAGATTTCATTTATTTATTTGAGAGATTGAGAATGAGAGAGAGAGCATGAGAGAGGGGGAGGGCCAGAGGGAGAAGCAGACTCCCTGCTGAGCAGGGAGCCTGATGTGGGACTCCATCCGGGGACTCCAGGATCATGACCTGAGCCAAAGGCAGTTGCTTAACCAACTGAGCCACCCAGGCGCCCCACCTCTACCCTTTTAAAACATTAGCTAACATATCCTCCTGCAAGATTCTCCTTCATCCCCTGGAGTTCACAATTCCAATGTTCAACTGAAAACATTTTTAATATGTTCATCTTTCTCCACACACATGTTTTCTTATTTCAAACACCTACCATTCTCTAAGGATGTAAGACACAATTTGCACAACCTGGATGTCATTGTCCTTCACAACTAAAACCTAATTTTCCCCCAGCTTTACCTCAGGCCACTTGCATCCCAATACAGAACCCAGAACCCTCTTAGAACCCTGAATTCTCTGATCATCCCACATGTTATTCCCTTGAAAGGCACTGGCCTATCTAGGAAGAAGTAGAGAACCCTTCCCCCTCCAAAAAAAAAGGCACTGGCCTTACTATCACATGGCCAGTAAATCTTGAGAACATTTGGTATCTCACATTAAGAATTACGTATGCGAGCCTCGGGGTTCCACTTAAGGCCCCTCCTGCGCTCAGCTCCGTGTCCGAGCGGCTGCTGCCAAGTCTAGATCCAGTCTCGCGCGCGCTGCTGACACTCGTCCTCCCGACGTGCACTCCCGATTCCTTTTGGTTCTAAGTCCAAAATGGCAACTCTGAAAGATCAGCTGATTCAGAATCTTCTTAAGGAAGAACATGTCCCCCCAAATAAGACTACAGTTGTTGGGGTTGTGCCATCAGTATCTTAATGAAGGATTTGGCAGATGAACTTCCTCTTGTTGATGTCATGGAAGACAAACTGAAGGGAGAGATGATGGATCTCCAGCATGGAAGCCTTTTCCTTAGAACACCAAAATTTGTCTCTGGCAAAGACTATAATGCGACTGTATACTCCAAGCTGGTTAGTATCACAGCTGGGGCACGTCAGCAAGAGGGAGAAAGGCGTCTTAATTTGGTTCAGCTTAACGTGAACATCTTTAAGTTCATCATTCCTAATGTAAAATACAGCCCAAACTGGAAGTTGCTTGTTGTTTCCAATCCAGTGGATATCTTGACCTATGTGACTTGGAAGATAAATGGCTTTCCCACAAAATGTGTTATTGGAAGTGATTGCAGTCTGGATTCAGCTTGGTTCCATCACCTAATGAGGGAAAGGCTGGATTAAGCTGTCATTAAGCTTAAGCTTAATTAAGCTGTCACAGGTGGATCCTCGGGGAGCATGGAGACTCCAGTGTCCCTGTATGGAGTGGAGTAAACATTGCTGGTGTGCCTCTGAAGAATCTGCACCCTGACTTAGGCACTGATGCAGATAAAGAACAGTGAAAAGAGGTTCACAAACAGGTGGTTGACAGTGCCTGTGAGGTGATCAAATTGAAAGGCTACACTTCCTGGGCCACTGGACTGTCTGTGGCAGATTTGGCAGAAAGTATAATGAAGAATCTTAGGTGGGTGCATCCAATCTCCACCATGATTAAGGGACTCTATGGAATAAAAGATGATGTCTTCCTTAGTGTTCCTTGTGTCTTGGGGCAGAATGGAATTTCAGATGTTGTGAAGGTGACTCTAACTCCTGAGGAAGAGGCCCATTTGAAGAAGAGTGCAGATACACTCTGGGGGAACCAAAAGAAGCTGCAGTTTTAAAGTTTTCTAATGTACCACTTCACGGTCTAGACTAGAACAGGGTTTTAGTTGGAGATTGTGTACATTGTCCTTATTATCTGATCTGTTACTTAAGTAATATCAAAATGGCCTAAGGAAAAAACATCAGTTTCCTAAAGTTCTAAATAGGAATGACTCACCAAGCCCTGCAGCTATACCCTAATGCTGGATGATACTTGCCTTTGTAGTCCTAAATGGGTTCATCTCAGAGGCATCACTGCCAATGTTGCATATGCTGCAGTTGCTCTGCAAACCAGATGCATATTTCCTGTGTGTTCTAGAACTTCTGGTTCCTTCACCTGACACCCAACATCCCTAGTCCATCTTTTCCAGTCAGTCACATCCTGGGCTCCAATGTATAAATTAATTATTGCACGTATTGTGCATAACTGTTCCAAAGGATCTTACTTTGTGTACCATGTATGTCAGAATATAGTGTACATTGCTGTATAATGTAAAAAGACCATGCAACCAACTAAGTGTCATACCAACTAAAATACCAAATAAAATTTGAACAGTGACTTTTTTTGGAAAAAAAAAATTACATATCCAAAGACATTTCCAGTATCTCCACAGTATTTCAAGAATGTTTTGTTTATTGGACTCTGAATTTCTCCACTACAGCCATTAATAAAATGCAATTACATGAGTACTTCCATAATAATTACACAGAATTACATTTGTAAGGGGCCATTAGTCACTATTGTTGTAGCATAAATTTCTGTCTTATTCAAAACTCGATGTAAAATGAGACGGACTGTAATTTTGCTGAAGATTCCTTGAAGAATGAGTGTATAAGCAGCTGAACACAGTGCAAACCAGATAGTTTAAATTTTTCTGATGAGATGAGGGAATTGTTTATTTCTTCTCCCGCACACAGAAAAGAGTCTGGATACACAGTGGTCGTGACTCAAAGAACAAAGGGGCAGGCAGTTGGAAAACATGCATTGATTAGGGCAGAAGTATTCATCAGCCACCAATTGGCCTTGCGAAAAATAGAAAAATACATGTAATTGATGGAAGAGAGGGGTATAAAAAGACAAAGGTGCTCCCCAGCAGAAGGATGCTTTGGGTGGCTCTAATCTCAGGGGAGGATCTGGGGGACACTTTGGTCCTATAAATGTATTGGACCTGCTGCTTATGCCATACAGGGTAGAAACCATGAACCCTCTGGCCCAAGTTATGAGTCCCAAGCACAAAACATCATGGGAGGATATCGATACCATATATAGTAAGTCTGTGTCTTTGTCATGAAGTGCAGAAGCCCAGTATCCAAACTCAATATTTTTTTAAGTGTTTTTGTTGTTCCATTTGTCAGTGACGTACACAGGAACCATAATATTTAGGTTTATATTCAGGATCCAGCAAAGGATATTTGAGGGGGCCAATGTACTGGGGAGCTTTCCCTTTAAGCGCTGCCCACCAGGAGTTCCAGGGGCTGATGGTGATGGCGTGGAAGACATTCAGGAGGCACATGGTGCCCATAGACAACCCCCTGGACACTCTGTGGACTAAGAAAACAACTTTGCATCCGAGGTCACTGGGAAAATAACTCAAATCAAAAGCCTCCACTGGGATTCCTCTGTAGAGAATGACCAAGGAGTTAGTTAAAGTCAAGTGCCTAAAAAAAAAAAAAAGCAAATCTGTGGACTTTGACCTGTATCCCCTTAAGCCAAGAGATGAGAACAACGACAGAAAAGCAAGAAGTTCCCAGGGTTTCAAGGACCATCTGCAATAGAAGATTACAGCAAATTTCATATCCATTAAGGCCATTCGGTCACTATCCGGAGCTCAGTGTTCGCATCCACAAAGAGAGAAGGCTGCATGAACACATGAGCCGTGGGCTGTTTGTGGAAAATAAATTCAAAATTCTCCCCTTGCTACTACTTTCCCCTGAGACTTTCTTTTCAATACAGATCTTCGTTAATTAATGATTTCTCAAGTTTGATGTATTTCTTTGTATAGTGCTCATTGAGTCACTCTTACTCATGCTTTACCTATTGTAAATTATTTAGTATTTATTTATTATATCATTTATTTATTATTATTATTATTATTTAGTATTTAGTAATTATTTAGTATTTACAAGTATGTGCATTTTACAGCCAAGAATTTAATTATAATGAGATTATATGACTCATTTAAATATTGCAATGGCCAGGTTGCAATAAAGTTGGGTGTTTACCAGCAGGCTATACTCTCATAGCTACCTGGTCATATCTTTTTTTTGTTTTTCTTAAGACTTTATTTGTGGGGTACGTGAGTGGCTCAGTTGTTAAGCATCTGCCTTCACCTCAGGTCATGATCCCAAGGTCCTGGGATCGAGCCTTGCACTGGACTCCCTGCTCAGCGGGAAGCCTGCTTCTCCCTCTCCCATTCCTACTCCTCCTCCTTGTGTTCCCTCTCTCACTGTGTCTCTCTCTGTCAAATAAATACTTATTTTTTTTTAAGAATTATTTGTAACTAATGTCTATACCCAACATGGGGCTCAAACTCACAGCTGAGTTATTATCAAGAGCAGCACGCTCCACCAATGGAGTCAGCCAGGTGCCCCTATCTGGTTGTATCCTTAAATAACCCACTGTTATGCATGCATACATTATCATCTCTGAAATTCATTTCAATTTAGGTTTGGTTGTGCCAATTTCTTATTCTTGTTAAACTAATTGTTCCATTAATCATCACTTGTGAGTGAATATGAAAACTTAGTAAGAACCTGAATATTGTCCATGAACAAAATGGATTTATCAAATATGGACCAGTGTTAATACAGCAACAGAAGTAATCATGTGATTTTTTTTGGCCAATGGAACCCACCATCAAAATTATTGTGTAATATTTCACTTTTACCCTAAACTATGGGATTTGTAATTTAAATAAAACATGCAGAGATTGAGAAAACATTTAGAGTAGGATCTAAATTTTTCCTCAGTAGAGGGCATACAAAGAGCTGTGATTAAAAAAAAAAAAAAACTGAAACTAGTCAATTTGAAAAATAATAAAATAAAAAAAAAGCATGCAAAATGAATCTCAAGGCATGAAATCTTATGCATTGAATAGGAGAAATGCAAGGGTGAGCCTAAAAATTATGTTAGAACTTTGAAAACCATGTAGAATATCAGAAGATACATTTAAGGGGGGCACCTGGGTGGCTTAGTCATTCAGTGTCTGCCATCAGCCCAGATCATGATCCCAGGGTTCTGGGACTGAACCCCCTCTCCCATTTCTTCTTCTGTGTTCCCTCTCTGGCTGTGTCTCTCTGTCTAATAAATTTTAAAAAAAAATCTTTTTTTTTTTTTTTTAGATATATTTAAGCTGAAAACATGCTGAAGTCCTTAATTTTTCTGCTGTCCAAATCCCTTTTCCTGAAAGTCTCCTGTTTTAACTTCACAGAGGAAAATTGTCCTTCACTGATCAAAAGATTACAAACATTTTCAGGAGAGACATAATTACTATTTCCACTAGATGCATCAAGCATAAATACAAGAAAAACAATTATGGTTCTCCAAATGCCACTCAGTCCCATTGTTCACAATGAGATAGGATGTGCTTAGCTCCATGAAACTCATTATCACATGCACAGAAGTTTAATGAGGTAACTATATCAATCATGTCAATTTCTCTGTGGTTTCACAGCACAGATTGAATAGCATATTAATTTCTAAATTGCAGGTATTTAAAAATATTTTATTTATTTATTTGACAGAGAGAGATAGAGAGATCACAAGCACACAGAGAGAGAGGGGAGGAAGCAGGCTCCCCGCTGAGCAGAGAGCCCCACATTGGGCTCAATACCAGGACCTTGGGATCATGACCTGAGCCAAAAACAGAGGCTTAACCAACTGAGCCACCCAGGTGCCCCTTCAGAATTGCAGTTTTAAGGACTGCAAACATCAGACTGTGTTACTATGTGCAATGAACCCCAACAATCTCCATCAGGGAGGGATATGCACTAAACTATGTTTGGAGCAGTTAGTCCCAAGGAGGACCTCAGACCTCCAGTCTCTCTGTAACTTGGCCTGTGCCTCAGGAATTGTTGTTCCTATCTGTACAGCTCTGACATCAAGCCACTTTCTTCACAAGTAGAATCCTTTTTCCAGCCACGTGGTCCAACCTGGATCCAGACCCTGATACACCTCCTTCCCTTACACATTGTGTCACTTGGACTGACATTCCAGTGTTTTCTGCTGCCAGGAATGTGGGCTCACTGGGCCAGTCATGATAGCCCTTGCTTGTGTGTGGGAGGGAAGCAGCCAGTGTTAAGATAAGGGTTTGTGATTCTGTGACCTCACCTCTCCACAGAACTACAATTATCACTTCAACACTCAGTGATACATGAGGCAGTTGAGACTACGTTTTTAAAACTTTCTCCCAGATCCCAATTCCCAGAAACAATTATAAGATCCTAGTGAGGCTCTGCAAAGAAACAAGTTTTGTGTGTGGGAGAAACTTCCTTTTTTTCCACAACAATTGGAGGCAGACAGGGTCTCAGGTGGCAGAAGCAGGAAATGTTTGCATCTGACAGAGGAGGGGTGGCAGTGATCCAAATGTATTTCACTGGACTCTGTACTTGCCTAAGAATTTCACTGCCTCCCTCCCCAGTAATTGTCTCTTTCTGCCTAGCCTAACAACTGCAAAATAAGGATGAGAGGATATAGAAGGCCTGAGAAGGATTCAAGGAAAAGCAATACAAAGAGCATGGGATTAGCTAGAGATGTTTCTCCAGTCCCAGTCCAATTGTTTGAAAAGCCTAGTTGATAGGAATATTTCTAGGAATATAAATTCTAAGCTGAGCAATGTCTATAGGATAAGTGGCAATATTTACAGAAGAGGTCCCTCACTGAACACAGTACAAGGTCATATGGTTTTATCAACAGCATCCTACTACTCTTAAATGTTAGATGAACCATTGCTATGTAGGTGATCCAAAAATATTGAAGGATGACACTTCCTAAAAATTTCCAGAAATCTCACAAAGATAACCACAAATATTTCACACCCCTCCTATCTGCCTAGAGATCCAAAATTATGAAATGTTATTTGAAAATATTGCTATAAAATATTATGGCACGATCAAGCACAGCTTAAATCTACGTTCATGGATAAAAAGACTACATATTGTTAAAATGACAGGTCTTCCCAAATTCATCTGTAGAGTCAATGAAATTTCAACCAAAATTCTGGGAAATTACTTGTAGGTATCAATTAATTGATTCTAAAGTATATAGATACAGGCATAAGACCCAGGAAAGCCAGCCCAGTGTCAAAGCAGAAAAAAAAAGTCAGAGGACTGACACATCCCAATGTCAAGACTTAATATAAAGCTACATTAATTAAGGCAGTCTATCTCCAGTAAAATAATGGGAAATAGCTAAACAGAACAAAACAGAGATCCCAGAAATAGACTAACTCAAATACAGCCAAATGTATTTGTTGGTCTCACAAAGGATCTGAGGCAATCCAATGGAAAAAGAATAGTCTTGGGATGCCTGGGTGGCTCAGTCAGTTAAGCGTCTGCCTTCAGCTCAGGTCATGATCCCAGGGTCCTGGGATCAAGTCCCACAACCAG
Source organism: Mustela lutreola (assembly GCF_030435805.1). Taxonomy (NCBI): domain Eukaryota; kingdom Metazoa; phylum Chordata; class Mammalia; order Carnivora; family Mustelidae; genus Mustela; species Mustela lutreola. The sequence goes on from NC_081305.1 coordinate 52,048,289, forward strand.
CTCCCTGCTCAGAGGGCAGCCTGCTTCTCCCTCTGCCTATTGCTCCCCCTGCTTGCACTCCTAGCCCTCACAATCTCTGACAATTAAATAAATAAAATCTTTTTTTAAAAAATGATAGTCTTTTCAGCAAATGGCACTGGAACAAGTGGACATCCACACCCAAGTAAAAATAAATAAACAAACAAATAAAAATAAATAATAATTATACAATCTAGATACAGACCTTACATCATTCACAAAAATTAACTCAAAATAGATCACAGGGTGCCTGGGTGGCTCAGTCAGTTAAGTGTCTGCTTTCAGCTTGGGTCATGATCGCAGAGTCCTGGGATTGAGTCCCGAACAGGGCTCCCTACACTGCAGGGATCCTGCTTCTCCCTCTGCCACTCTCTCTCTCTCTCTGTCTCTCAGGAATAAATTAATAAAACCTTTAAAAAAGTAGATCACAGACTTCAATGTAAAACACAAAATTATAAACCCCCCAGAAGATAACAGGAGAAAATCTAGATGACCTTAGGTTCTATAACTGTTTAGATGCAATACTAAGGGTATAATCCATGAAAAAAATAATTGCTAAGTCAGATTTTATTAAAATTACAAGCTTCTACACTATGAAAGACACTGCCAAGGGAATGAGAAGACAAGCCAGATATTGGGAGAAAACAAAAGACATATCTGACAAAGGACCATGACCCAAAATATACAAAGAACTATTAAAATTCAACAATAAGAAAACAAACAACTTGATTTTTAAAACGGGTAAAAGATCTATACGGACACCTTACCAAGAGGACACACACATAGCAAAAAAGTATATGAACAGATACTTGTCACCATGCATTGTTAGAAAATGGCAGACTGAAACAGTGATATATGTTAAGGGTACATTTGAGAGGTATACTCCAAAAATGACACTACCAAACAATCAGTGGAACAGTAGGAACTTGCATTCACTGTAGATGAGAAATGCAAAATGCGATAGCCACTTTGGACGACGGACGAGGGTTTCTCACAAAATTAAATGACCTCTCATGTGATCCAGAAATCACACTCCTAGGTTTTTACCCAAATGAATTGGACACTTATGTCCCCACAAAGTTCTGCACACAAGTGTTTATAGCAGCTTTATTCATTCATAGCTGCCAAAACTTGTAAGAAACCAAGACGCCCTTCAGGAGATGAAAGGGTAAGTAACTGTGGTCCATGCACACATTCTAGTCAATCCCAAAAAGAATGAAAATGAGCTATGGAGCCCTGAAAAGAAATGCAAGAGTCTTAAGTAAGTATTATTTTTTATTTATTTATTTTTTATTTATTTTCAGCATAACAGTATTCATTATTTTTTCACTACACCTAGTGCTCCATGCAATACGTGCCTTCCCCAATGCCCACCACTTGGTACCCCAACCTCCCACCCCCCCGCCACTTCAAACTCCTCAGATTGTTTTTCAGAGTCCATAGTCTCTCATGGTTCACCTCCCCTTCCAATTTCCCCCAACTCCCTTCTCTTCTCTAAATCCCCATGTCCTCCATGCTATTTGTTATGCTCCACAAATAAGTGAAACCATATGATAATTGACTCCCTCTGCTTGACTGATTTCACGCAGCATAATCTCTTCCAGTCCCGTCCATGTTGCTACAAAAGTTGGGTATTCATCCTTTCTGATGGAGGCATAATACTCCATAGTGTATATGGACCACATTTTCCTTATCCATTCATCCGTTGAAGGGCTTCTTGGCTCTTTCCACAGTTTGGTGACAGTGGCCATTGCTGCTATAAACATTGGGGTACAGATGGCCCTTATTTTCACTACATCTGTATCTTTGGTGTAAATACCCAGGATTTCAATTGCCAGGTCAGAGGACTGAATTTTTTTTTTTAATGTGTCATAAAAATATTTATTTGTTGCAAATATTACTTGTTAAGAGTTGCATGTTTAATACAGTGCTGTTCTTTTTTTAAAATTTTTTATTTTTTATAAACATATATTTTTATCCCAAGGGATACAGGTCTGTGAATCACCAGGTTTACACACTTCACAGCACTCACCAAAGCACATACCCTCCCCAATGTCCATAATCCCGCACCTTCTCTCAAACCCCCTCCCCCCAGCATCCCTCAGTTTGTTCTGTGAGATTAAGAGTCACTTATACTTTGTCTCCCTCCCAATCCCATCTTGTTTCATTGATTCTTATCCTACCCACTTAAGCCCCCATGTTGCATCACCACTTCCTCATATCAGGGAGATCATATGATAGTTGTCTTTCTCCGCTTGAATTATTTCACTAGCATGATATGCTCTAGTTCCATCCATGTTGTCGCAAATGGCAAGATTTCATTTCTTTTGATGGCTGCATAGTATTCCATTGTGTATATATACCACATCTCCTTGATCCATTCATCTGTTGATGGACATCTAGGTTCTTTCCCTAGTTTGGCTATTGTGGACATTGCTGCTATAAACATTCGGGTGCACGTGCCCCTTTGGATCACTACGTTTGTATCTTTGGGGTAAATACCCAATAGTGCAATTGCTGGGTCATAGGGCAGTTCTATTTTCAACATTTTGAGGAACCTCCATGCTGTTTTCCAGAGTGGCTGCACCAGCTTGCATTCCCACCAACAGTGTAGGAGGGTTCCCCTTTCTCCGCATCCTCGCCAGCATCTGTCATTTCCTGACTTGTTGATTTTAGCCATTCTGACTGGTGTGAGGTGATAGCTCATTGTGGTTTTGATTTGTATTTCCCTGATGCCGAGTGATATGGAGCACTTTTTCATGTGTCTTTTGGCCATCTGCATGTCTTCTTTGCAAAAATGTCTGTTCATGTCCTCTGCCCATTTCTTGATTGTATTATTTGGTCTTTGGGTGTTGAGTTTGCTAAGTTCTTTATAGATTCTGGACACTAGTCCTTTATCTGATATGTCGTTTGCAAATATCTTCTCCCGTTCTGTCAGTTGTCTTTTGATTTTGTTAACTGTTTCCTTTGCTGTGCAAAAGCTTTTGATCTTGATGAAATCCCAATAGTTCATTTTTTGCCCTTCCTTCCCTTGCCTTTGGCGTTGTTCCTAGGAAGATGTTGCTGCCGCTGAGGTCAAAGAGGTTGCTGCCTGTGTTCTCCTCAAGGATTTTGATGGATTCCTTTCACACATTGAGGTCCTTCATCCATTTTGAGTCTATTTTTGTGTGTGGTGTAAGGAAATGGTCTAATTTCATTTTTCTGCATGTGGCTGTCCAATTTTCCCAGCACCATTTATTGAAGAGGCTGTCTTTTTTCCATTGGACATTCTTTCCTGCTTTGTCGAAGATTAGTTGACTGTAGAGTTGAGGGTCTATTTCTGGGCTCTCTATTCTGTTCCATTGATCTATGTGTCTGTTTTTGTGCCAGTACCATGCTGTCTTGATGATGACAGCTTTGTAATAGAGCTTGAAGCCCGGAATTGTGATGCCATCAACGTTGGCTTTCTTTTTCAATATCCCTTTGGCTATTCGAGGTCTCTTCTGGTTCCATATAAATTTTAGAATTATTTGTTCCATTTCTTTGAAAAAGATGGATGGTACTTTGATAGGAATTGCATTAAATGTGTAGATTGCTTTAGGTAGCATAGACATTTTCACAATATTTATTCTTCCAATCCAGGAGCATGGAACATTTGTCCATTTCTTTGTGTCTTCCTCAATTCCTTTCATGAGTACTTTATATTTTTCTGAGTATAGATTCTGTGCCTCTTTGGTTAGGTTTATTCCTAGGTATCCTATGGTTTGGGGTGCAATTGTAAATGGGAATGACTCCTTAATTTCTCTTTCTTCTGTCTTGCTGTTGGTGTAGAGAAATGCAACTGATTTCTGTGCATTGATTTTATATCCTGACACTTTACTGAATTCCTGTATAAGTTCTAGCAGTTTTGGAGTGGAGTCTTTTGGGTTTTCCACATATAGTATCATATCATCTGCGAAGAGTGATAATTTGACTTCTTCTTTGCGGATTTGGATGCCTTTAATTTCCTTTTGTTGTCTGATTGCTGAGGCTAGGACCTCTAGTACTATGTTGAATAGCAGTGGTGATAATGGACATCCCTGCCGTGTTCCTGACCTTAGCAGAAAAGCTTTCAGTTTTTCTCCATTGAGAATGATATTTGTGGTGGGTTTTTCATAGATGGCTTTGATGATATTGAGGTATGTGCCCTCTATCCCTACACTTTGAAGAGTTTTGATCAGGAAGGGATGCTGTACTTTGTCAAATGCTTTTTCAGCATCTATTGAGAGTATCATATGGTTCTTGTTCTTTCTTTTATTGATGTGTTGTATCACATTGACTGATTTGCGGATGTTGAACCAACCTTGCAGCCCTGGAATAAATCCCACTTGGTCGTGGTGAATAATCCTTTTAATGTACTGTTGAATCCTATTGGCTAGTATTTTGTTGAGTATTTTCGCATCTGTGTTCATCAAGGATATTGGTCTATAGCTCTCTTTTTTGATGGGATCCTTGTCTGGTTTTGGGATCAAGGTGATGCTGGCCTCATAAAATGAGTTTGGAAGTTTTCCTTCCATTTCTATTTTTTGGAACAGTTTCAGGAGAATAGGAATTAGTTCTTCTTTAAATGTTTGGTAGAATTCCCCCGGGAAGCCGTCTGGCCCTGGGCTTTTGTTTGTTTGGAGATTTTTAATGACTGTTTCAATCTCCTTACTGGTTATGGGTCTGTTCAGGCTTTCTATTTCTTCCTGGTTCAGTTGTGGTAGTTTATATGTTTCTAGGAATGCATCCATTTCTTCCAGATTGTCAAATTTATTGGCATAGAGTTGCTCATAGTATGTTCTTATAATAGTTTGTTTTTTTTTTGGTGTTAGTTGTGATCTCTCCTCTTTCATTCATGATTTTATTTATTTGGGTCCTTTCCCTTTTCTTTTTGATAAGTCAGGCCAGGGGTTTATCGATTTTATTAATTCTTTCAAAGAACTAGCTCCTAGTTTCGTTGATTTGTTCTATTGTTTATTTGGTTTCTATTTCATTGATTTCTGCTCTGATCTTTATGATTTCTCTTCTCCTGCTGGGCTTAGGGTTTATTTCTTGTTCTTTCTCCAGCTCCTTTAGGCGTAGGGTTAGGTTGTGTACCTGAGACCTTTCTTGTTTCTTGAGAAAGGCTTGTACCGCTATATATTTTCCTCTCAGGACTGCCTTTGTTGTGTCCCACAGATTTTGAACTGTTGTATTTTCATTATCATTTGTTTCCATGATTTTTTTCAATTCTTCTTTAATTTCCCGGTTGACCCATTCATTCTTTAGAAGGATGCTGTTTAGTCTCCATGTATTTGGGTTCTTTTCAAACTTCCTTTTGTGGTTGAGTTCTAGCTTTAGAGCATGGTGGTCTGAAAATATGCAGGGAATGATCCCAATCGTTTGATACCGGTTGAGTCCTGATTTAGGACCGAGGATGTGATCTATTCTGGAGAATGTTCCATGTGCACAAGAGAAGAATGTGTATTCTGTTGCTTTGGGATGAAATGTTCTGAATATATCTGTGATTTCCATCTGGTCCAGTGTGTCGTTTAAGGCCTTCATTTCCTTGCTGATCTTTTGCATGGATGATCTGTCCATTTCAGTGAGGGGAGTGTTAAAGTCCCCTACTATTATTGTACTATTGTTGATGTGTTTCTTTGATTTTGTTATTAGTTGGTTTATATAGTTGGCTGCTCCCACGTTGGGGGCATAGATATTTAAAATTGTTAAATCTTCTTGTTGGACAGACCCTTTGAGTATGATATAGTGTCCTTCCTCATCTCTTATTATAGTCTTTGGCTTAAAATCCAATTGATCTGATATAAGGATTGCCACTCCTGCTTTCTTCTGATGTCCATTAGCATGGTAAATTCTTTTCCACCCCCTCACTTTAAATCTGGAGGTGTCTTTGGGCTTAAAATGAGTTTCTTGGAGGCAACATATAAATGGGTTTTGCTTTTTTATCCATTCTGATACCCTGTGTCTTTTGACAGGGGCATTTAGCCCATTAACATTCAGGGTAACTATTGAGAGATATAAATTTAGTGCCATTGTATTGCCTGTAAGGTGACTGTTACTGTATATGGTCTCTGTTCCTTTCTGATCTACCACTTGTAGGCTCTCTCTTTGCTTAGAGGACCCCTTTCAATATTTCCTGTAGAGCTGGTTTGGTGTTTGCAAATTCTTTCAGTTTTTGTTTGTCCTGGAAGCTTTTATTCTCTCCTATTTTCAATGATAGCCTAGCTGGATATAGTATTCTTGGCTGCATGCTTTTCTCGTTTAGTGCTCTGAAAATATCATGCCAGCTCTTTCTGGCCTGCCAGGTCTCTGTGGATAAGTCAGCTGCCAATCTAATATTTTTACCATTGTATGTTACAGACTTCTTTTCCCGGGCTGCTTTCAGGATTTTCTCTTTGTCACTGAGACTTGTAAATTTTACTATTAGGTGACGGGGTGTGTGCCTATTCTTATTGATTTTGAGGGGCGTTCTCTGAACCTCCTGAATTTCGATGCTCGTTCCCTTTGCCATATTGGGGAAATTCTCCCCAATAATTCTCTCCAGTATACCTTCTTCTCCCCTCTCTCTTTCTTCTTCTGGAATCCCAATTATTCTAATGTTGTTTCGTCTTATGGTGTCACTTATCTCTCGAATTCTCCCCTCGTGGTCCAGTAGCTGTTTGTCCCTCTTTTGCTCAGCTTCTTTATTCTCTGTCATTTGGTCTTCTATATCACTAATTCTTTCTTTTGCCTCATTTATCCTAGCAGTGAGAGCCTCCATTTTTGATTGCACCTCATTAATAGCTTTTTTGATTTCAACTTGGTTAGATTTTAGTTCTTTTATTTCTCCAGAAAGGGCTTTTATATCTCTCGAGAGGGTTTCTCTAATATCTTCTATGCCTTTTTCGAGCCCGCCTAGAACCTTGAAAATTGTCATTCTGAACTCTAGATCTGACATATTACCAATGTCTGTATTGATTAGGTCCCTAGCCTTTGGTACTGCCTCTTGTTCTTTTTTTGTGTGTTGAATTTTTCCGTCTTGTCATTTTGTCCAGATAAGAGTATATGAAAGAGCAAGCAAAATACTGAAAGGGTGGCAACAACCTCAGGAAAATATGCTTTAACCAAATTAGAAGAGATCCCAAATCATGGGGGGGGGAGAAAGGGTATAAAAAGAAGTTCAAAAAGGAATAAAGAAAAAAAAAGAAAAAGAAAAGAAAAGAATTAAAAAAAAAGAAAACAAATAAGAAAAATATAAAAAAGAAAAAATATATATATTGGATAAACTAGTTAAGAAACGTTAAAAAAGAAAAAGGTAAAAGTTTAAAAAAAATTTACCAGAAGGCGAGAAAAAAAACAAAAAAATGAAAAAGAAAAAAATTTAATTAACTGCAAGACTAAAAAAAATCACAGGGAAAAAGCCATGAGTTCCGTGCTTTGCTTTCTCCTCCTCTGGAATTCTGCTGCTCTCCTTGGTATTGAAACCGCACTCCTTGGTAGGTGAACTTGGTCTCGGCTGGATTTCTTGTTGATCTTCTGGGGGAGGGGCCTGTTGTAGTGATTCTCAAGTGTCTTTGCCCAGGCGGAGTTGCACCGCCCTTACCAGGGGCCAGGGTGAGTAATCCGCTCGGGTTTGCTTTTGTTCCCTGAGCGCTTTCCGTAGAGTTCCTGAGGATGGGAATACAAATGGCGGCCTCCTGGTCTCTGGCCCGGAGAAGCCGAGAGCCCAGGGCCCCACTCCTCAGTATGCCGTCAGAGAACAGCGCCCAGGTACTCCCGTCTTCCTGACCTCCGGCCGCGCTCCGAGCTCACGGAGCCTGCGACCAGTTCAAGGTAACACCAAGCTGTGAGCTTACTGTTGGCTCTGTCTCTGTAGCCGGCTTTCCCGTTCCAATACCCGCAAGCTCTGCGACACTCAGACACCCCCGATCCTTCTGTGACCCTGCGGGACCTGAGGCCACGCTGACCCCGCGTGGGCTTCGCCCTGGTTTAGCCTCTGGAGCGATGTCCCTCAGCGGAACAGGCTTTTAAAAGTCCTGATTTTGTGCGCCATTGCTCCGCCGCTTGCCGGGAGCTGGCCCCTCCCCCCGGGGTCTATCTTCCCATCGCTTTGGATTCACTTCTCCGCCGGTCCTACCTTTCAAAAAGTGGTTGTTTTTCTGTTTCCAGAATTGCTGTTCTTCTTCTCTTCGATCTGCGGATGGATTTTCAGGTGTTTGCAGTCTTTAGATAAATCTTTAGATAAGCTATCTAGCTGATCTCCGGCTAGCTGAAGTAGTCTCAGCCTGCTACTTCTCCGCCATCTTGACTCCAAGTATTATTATTTTTTAAGATTTATTTATTTGAGGGCAGGGGGCAGAGGGACAGAGAGAATCCTCTATGCTGAGCTGAGCAGGGAGCCCCATGTAGGGCTAGATCACAGGATACGGAGAAGATGACCTTAGCTGAAACCAACAGTCAGCCGACCAAGCAACCAAGTCACCCAGACACCCAGGTAGATGTTACCTCTCATGTGTACACGCCAATTAGACATGCCGGCAGGAAGCAGGGGGAGGAACGTGATGATGGTGGGCTCTTCCGTGACTCGTGAAGCACTGGAGGAATAGCCATCTGCAGAGCTGAGTCATGAAGTCATCTTGTTCACTAGGAGTTTTTGGCCTGTTATTCTCAAAAGAGTAAAATGTGTATGTCCTCAATTTTCAGAGGCATATTAATATGGCTCTGTCCGTATTCATGTTATAAAGCTGGTACAAACTAGTAAAATTCAATAATGGAAAAACAAAAGAATGAATTTGACCTATTATATATTAAATCTTATACAAGAAAAACAGAAACATATTTTTAGTTCTCGTGAGACACATAGAAATATTCACCACATATCAGACCACTAAGCAATATATATGCCTGTGCTCATGTATCCCATCAATCACTACACCAGAAAATTAAAAAATAAAATACTAATTACAATAATATAAGGTCCATTACATATACATGTGCATACACAAAAACACACACACATTCTACTTATTTAATCAGTTAAAAATACATAGAATATGGAGTCCCTGGGTGGCTCAATCATTTGGGTGTGTGTCTTTGGCTCAGGTTGTGGTCCCGGGATCCTGGGATGACACCCCAACTCAGGCTTCTTGCTCGTCCAGGACTCTGCTTCTTCTCCCCCTCCCTCTCCCTCTCCTTCTGCCCCTCCCACCACACCCCCAACCCTCCCCCCCACAGTTTCACACACGCTTGAAAACACACACTCTCTCTCTCTCAAATAAATATTTAAAAAATATGTAGCATGTATTTTTATTTTTTTATTTTAATTCTTATATCTTAGGGGTGCCTGGGTGGCTTACTTGGTTAAGCATTACACTCTTGATTTCAGCTCAGGTCATGATCTCATGGTCATGGGATGGAGCCCCACGTCAGACTCTGTCAGACTCTGTGCTCAACAGGAGTCTGCTTGAGATTCTCTCCCTCTTTAGGTCCCTCTTCTTCTGGTGTGCTCAATAAATAAATAATCTAAATAAATAATAAATAAATGTTGATACTTTCATATTCTTAATATTGTGAAACTATTTGATTATTTCTCATTGAGAATGTACTCATTAGGTGTATCTGTTAGAGTCTGTGTACCCAATATGGCAGGGTGCGGTGTTCCCCCACACGACACTAAGCAATTCAGACATGATCCACCCAGAGATAGCACTGGATTGCAGAGGGTAAAGGGTTGGTCCTACAGGATGGCCTCCTGAACCATGTGTCCCACTCCAATATCCATTCACCCCGCCCTCATCCCACCATGGCCTCACTTCAGATGCCAGCCACCAGCCCCAGGCTGCCACCTCTTCTTCGCACTGACCTGCCACAGTTTGGTGGTGCCAACAGCTTCCTCCTCAGGTTCAATTAACTTGCTAGAGTGACTCACAGAACTCAGAGAAACAATGACATACGAGTTTTTTTAAAGGACATGAATGAACAGCTGGATGAAGAGATACCTAGAGCAAGACAGCAAACAAAGGAGCTTTTATCCTTTGGCACATGAAGCTGTGCCAAAACCTTTCCAGAAACTGGGTTTTCAGGGTTTTTTGGCGGTTTCATTACATAGTCCTGATTGACAAAGACACCGGCCACTGACTGATTCCACCTCCAGCCTTTCTCTCCTCCCCGGAAGTCAAGGGGTGGGACTAAAATTCCCAAACCTCTAAACACAAGGTTGAATCTCTGGGCAACCCTGCCCTTTGGTGAAGGCCAAAAGTCACCTTCCTTAATGATGAGCCTATGGGGTAGGGTTTGGGGGGGGCGAGGTGGGAAGGATGTTTGGGTGTCTCAGTCATTGAACAACTGCATTTGGTTTAGTTCACAATCCCAGGATCCTGGATTGAGCCCGGCATTGGGCTCCCTGATCGGTAGGAAGCCTGCTTCTCCTTCTCCCATTCCCCCTGCATCTGTTCCCTCTCTCGCAGTGTCTCTCTCTGTCAAATAAACAAAACCTTAAAAAAATAATAATAATGAGCCTCTCATTTCAATTCTATGACTCTGAAGCATTTTTAGGAACTGCAGATGAAAACCAAATATATCTGAAATAAATTTTGGTTACCTGAATGACCAAATACATATTTTGTATATATCATGGTATCACAGGAGAGAATACTCAGAGATGTTTAAAACACAACTATGCTACATCTAATTACTGGAAATGAGAAAATTAGTAAGCTGGACCTGAAATGGGACTTTTGCAGGACAGGAAAACTGGAAAGGAATCAAGCTTTCTGAAAGATAGCATTTTGGAAAGAAGAAAAACCACTGAGTCACCAAGCCTACAAGTTTTGGAAAGACTCTGGTTTCCCTCCCTCCTTTCTGGCATTGAAGGAAAATGAAGAAACTTTTTTTTTTTTAAGGGTAAAGGAAGGGTACCTGGGTGGTTTGATCATTAAGCATCTGCCTTTGGCTCAAGTCATGATCGAAGATCCCAGCTCCCTGCTCAGCAGGAAGCCCGCTTCTCCCTCTCCCAGTCCCCTTAATTCTGCTACCTCTCTCACTGTGTCTTTCTCTGTCAAATAAATTTAAAAAAAGAAAAAGAAAGAAAGAAAGAAAAAGGAAAAGAGTTTATTTGAGCTCAAGTTAGGACAGTTGCCCCAGACACACAATCTTCAAAAAGTAGACATGATCCAGGAAAGGAACATTTAGTGCAAGGCTATGTGCTTTTTTTGTATGTGAAGAGTTAAAAATCATCATGACAAAAGACATTCTGGAAAGCTAAGGACTTGACCTTCTTTTAGTATCTGCGAAGCTGCATGATTTTAATCTTTCAGAAACCAGGGAGGCTTTTTATTTTTCCCTTTATCTTTTTGCTTGCTCCCTTTTTGTGTTTTTCATTTGTTTTTGTCATTTTGTTTTGTTTTTTGATGCTCCAGGTTTGTTTGTTTGTTTTTAATTTAAATCCAATTAGCCAACATATAGTACATCATTAATTTTTGATGTACGGCTCAATGATTCATTGAGCTGTGTATATCAAACAGTGTTCATCACATCACATGCCCTCCTTAATATCCATCACCCAGTTACCTTTCCCCCCAACCACCCCCGCTCCAGCAACCCTCAGCTGCTTTCTTATAATTAAGAGTCTCTCATGGTTTTTCTCCCTCTCTGATGACTTCCCATTCAAATTTCCCTCTCTTCCCCTATAGTTTCTGGGCTATGTCTTATATTCCCTATATGAGTGAAACTATATGAGAATTGTCTTTCTCTGATTGACTTACTTTACTTAACATAAGACCCTCCAGTTTTGTTTTTAACAAAGCAGATGTACAATGTATACTCAAGGCAGAAATAAAGCCCACACTCTTAGGTTTTGTCAAGTCATTATGTCCTTGAAATGTTGAAGTGTAGCTTCCCTGGTGCACAAGGATGACAAGACACCCCAGTTCGGATGCATCTTCTCTCTCTTTATTTCCGCAAGTCTACACACTTATATACGTTTACATGACCAATCCACGAGCAGGGTACAGGAGCAAGCGAATCAAGCTGTGTACCTAAACAAACAACTTCGCTAGCAACCAATGCTGTTTACTTCCTCTTTGGGCGTTCCGCTTAGTCTCACGAGGCAATCCTAACCTGGCAACTAGCCAGGCGCCATCTTTTAATGGTGGAGGCCGCCCTGGCTAGGGGCCTGCCTCCGACACCTAGGAGGCCAGGAGCAGGGCCCATAAGCACTAAAAGTTGAAAAATTCCTTTATTTTATCACTGGAAATCCTAAAAAGACTCTGTCCACCAAACAGGTAACCCTCTCCTCTGTCCCCACCCTCCCCACACCTGGTATTAACCCACACCACATCCTTTGGGGTAATCCTCAAAGATGCCCCCTTACCTGGAGGTGGAAAAGTAGACTTAGGCCAGCACTCAGAATTCCCTATTCTCTCAATTGTCTACAGCTCCTGATGCAGACATAATAACCACAATAGAACAAACTTTCTTTCTTTCTTTCTTTCTTTCTTTCTTTCTTTCTTTCTTTCTTTCTTTTTTAAAGTAATCCCTAACCCAAGGTTGGGGCTTAAACCCATGACATCAGGATCAACCGGTAGATGCTGTCCTGACTGAGCCAGCCAAGTTCCCCAGCTTCTACATTTCTCTATGGACATTATTCGATCACACACTGGAAGAGATGTTCTGGTTACCTGTAGACCACAGGTTGTACTCAAGCCATCTGCAGAGGAAACAAGCTCAGCACATGACTGAATCTGCCTCAAGACATCCTATATGTGGGGCACCTGGGTGGCTCAGTGGGTTAAGCCTCTGCCTTTGGCTCAGGTCATGATCTCAGGGCCCTGGGATTGAGTCCCGCATCGGGCTCTCTGCTCAGCAGGGAGCCTGCTTCCTCCATTCTCTCTCTCTCTTTATCTCTCTCTCTCTGCCTGCCTCTCTGCCTACTTGTGATCTCTCTGTCAATTATCATATAGTTTCACTCATAAAGATTTTATAAATAAAATCTTAAAAAAAAAAAAAAAGACATCCTACATGTGATTTCTCCAACAGGGCGGTCCTTTAGAATTACCCAGGGAGTCTCAAAAAAATATGCCGGAAATTCTGATGGAATTGTATCATGTGGCTACCGTCGGGAATTTTGAGATGTACTGTCCTAGATGACCATATTGAAAAATCTACAGGCATAAGTACTTGTCAAATTCAACTATATCTTATAATATCTATGAACACCAAAGTTTTCAAAGTATTAGGATGTGGTCTTGGTAGCAGTTCTCAGATGGAAAAGATTTTTGCTATTAAGAATCAAGGTTGGGTGCCTGGTTGGCTCAGTGGCTCAGCCTCTGCCTTCAGCTCAGGTCAGGATCTCACGGTCCTGGGATCAAGCCCCGCATCTGGCTCTCTGCTCGGTGGGGAGCCTGCTTCCCCCACCCTCTCTTCTTGCCTCTGCGCCTACTGGTGATCTCTCTCTGTCAAATAATAAAATCTTTTTTCTTTTTTTTTTTTAAGAAAAATCAAGATTGGGGCACCTGTCTGGCTCAGTTAGTGGAACATCCAACTCTTGATCTTGGGGTTGTGAGTTCAAGCCTTTTGTTGGATACAGAGACTACTAAAACAAAAATAAAGCCTCAGACCTAGGCAGTATGCAAAGTGAAGTAAATCAGAGAAAGACGAATACCATAGGATTTCATTTATATATGTAGAGTCTAATAAACAAACACAAAAAAACAAAACTCTTAAATGCAGAGAACAAGTGGGCACTTGCCAGAGAGAAATGGTGGGGTGATGGGTGAAATAGGTGAAGGGTATTAACATGTACAAACTCCCAGTTATTAAATAAATAAGTCAATATGGGAAACATAGTCAATAATACCGCATTGTATGGTGAGTAAATTTATCATGGTGAGCGCTGAACAACATATAGAATTGTCAAATCACTATGCTATACACCTGAAATTAATATAACATTGTATGTCCACTAAACTTTAATAATAAATGTTTAAAAAACAAAAAGGAATTGGGACCACTTCTCCATCAGTTTGCATTATATGTTCCAACTGTTTTCATGCTTTTGTACCTTCTTCATATGTTTTTATTGTTTGAGGAGAGTTGATCATTTTTTAAAAAATATTTTATTTATTTATTTGACAAGAAAGATTACAAGTAGGCAGAGAGGCAGACAGAGGTGTGGGGGGGAAGTAGGCTCCCTGCCAAGCAGAGACCCTGATATAGAGATCAATACCAGGACTCCAAAATCATGACCTGAGCTGAAAGCAGAGGCTTAATCCACTGAGCCACCCAGGCACCCTGAGAGTTGGTCATTTTAAAGATAATCAACATACCAATATCTCACCAGATTGTCAGGAAATCTTCTGAAAGATTTTGAAACAAGTGAGAAATTTGAAACCTGTGAAAGATTTTGAAACCTGGTTTCCTTTCAGGGGAATGCTGGCATCCTAGGATTGGTGTTATTTGGCACGTTTCCCTCTGACGATTGGTCTGAATCACAAACTCATTAGTTTTTATCTTTGCTGAAATAGCTTATGATAGTTCTCTACAATAAAATATTTGTATTTAAGTACTGTTTCTTCTTACACTTTTGGTAAATGATGTGTGTTGGTTTTTTTAAGTAAGCTCTACACCCAATGTGGGGCTCAGAATCATGACCCTGAGACCAAAAGTTTCACCCTCTACCCACTGAGCCAGCCAAGTGCCCCTAAGAAATACTCTTTATTCCACTTGAACACACACATAGTGAAGCTGTCTTGGCCTCTCCAGTCAATCTAGAAGTCTCTAAATTATAACAAACAGTCCTAGCCTCTGTGATTGATTAGCTTATCTTTGAATATCTATAGGTCATACATTCTTTCCTAGAAACAACAGAGCACCTCTGCGCTTCACCAAACAGAAACCAGACCCCCTGTGTAATCTCTAGGTACTAAGGATCCAGACCCCTGACACCCTTGCACAACCCCTGGGGCATAAGGAACCAGTCCCCTTGTACAAATTCTAAGCACTGAGATAACATCTGTAGCTGGTGTCATCAGACTCTGCCTTCTCTCCAGGTGGCCAGACTCCTGAATCAAGCTCAAACTCCTTTCCAATCATTACTCATCTCTTGGGGAGCACCTGGGTAGCTCAGCGAGGTAAGCCTACAATTCTTGATCATAGCTCAGGTCCTGATAGCAGGGCCTTGAGTTCAAGCCCCACATTGCCCCCCATGCTGGGTGTGGAGTATACTTAAAAAAAAAAAAAAGAAAGAAAGAAAAAAAGAAAAAAAAAAACAAAACAAAACGAAAATTCATGTCTTGTCTCTTGGTTATTGGCCTTTGAGCCACAGGAACCTGGACTTCGGATTCTGCAACAAAATATCTACCAAATGTGGGATTACAGCAGGGCAAAAAAAAAAAAAAAAAAAAAATCAGCGAACTGGAAAAAAAAAAAAAGTAAATATCATCCAACTATTTCAAGATACATGGATTTATGGCTCACCTCCAGCATATAATATATAGATCAACACACTGAAGATAGATGAACAAAGTTACTAGTACCTATTTTCAAGGCTTTTTTAAAATGGTTTTTAAAATTTTATTTATTTATGTATTTGTCAGAGAGAGAGAGAGCGAGCACACAAGCAGGCAGAGGCAGAGAGAGGAGCAAGCTACCAGACCAGCAGGAGCCCGATATGGGACTTGATCCCAGGAGCCTGGGATGAGGACCTGAGCCGAAGGCAGTGGCTTAACCAGCTGAGCCATCCAGGCATCCCTAAATTGATTCTTTAAAAAAGATTTCTTCACTTATTTTAGAGAGAGCCTGTGTGCGTTGAGGGAGGGGCAGAGGCAGAGAATATCAAGCAGACTCCCCACTGAGGAACGAGCCCTAAGAGGGGCTCGATTTTAGGACCCATGAGATCCCTACCTGAGCTGAAATCAGAAGTCCCACACTCAACCCACTGAGCCACCCAGGTGCCCCTATTTCATGGTTTAAAGCAATAGATTGGTGACCTAAACCATCAGATTCCTGTCCACCCACCCACCCATCCTTGTTCCTTGAAAGCTGCTGGACCTGAATCCTCTGGTTGCTCAGCCTCCTTGCGGGTGGTGAAGAACGGAAACTGTGTTCTGGTGGAAGTGGGTACAAAGCTACAGGTTCTGCACAGGCCCTATGCCTGACCCTTCCAGCTCAATGTGCCCTGAACAGACAACAGACATCTCCAGTTTTCCATCAACTAAATAAGCCATTCTCCCTGTCTGGGCTGCAGGTACAGGTCCGGAGTGGAGCCACGGTCGACACAGATCCCCGCGGAGGTCCCAGCGCCCCCTCATGTCTCCACCTGCTAGCAGAGGCAGCTTCAGACTCAAACCTTTCCGGCCTCCTAAGAGGAAAACATCTCAGCTTCCGGCCTAAGTGTCCACAACACAGTAAGCTTTTACCCTGAACGGTTGGAAACGTTTACTGTAGAATAATCAGGAGGGATTGCTAGGGGCTCCGCGTGATGCCAGAAGAACACAAACGAATCCAAACCAGACCAAGCTCAGTCTGGCAGACGGGGCGGGGCACAAGGGAAGCCGACTCCCCGCCCACTCATAGACCCCGCCCCCGCCTCCGCCGCGGACCCGCCCTTTATCCCCTCCCAGCACCGCCGGGGCGTATTTCCGGCAGACCCGGAAGCGGATCCGGAGGAGTGGCAGTCTCCCTGCTGAGGGGCACTTTGTTTCCGCTTCAGGCTGTAGCGCAGCGGCCCTCAGTCGGCCAAGGCCCATACGTGGGGGTGGGGGGCGGCGGCGGTAGGATACTAAAGGCCTCTGTGTTCTCTGGTGATGAGCCCGGATATCGGTCCGACACAATCCGAGGGCTGGGTCTCGCGTCTGTTGCAGGTAAAATCCCTGGGAGGCCATCCCTGCTCCCCTCTCCAGCTCTGGGGCGGGGGACACCACCTGCCTCTTCGTTTCTCTGCTTGGTACCCTTGGCCCACCTTCCTCACGCACCCAGTGCCGTGTGAAAGTCCCCACCAGTGGCCGGATGCCCCTCACGGGGGCGCCGTCCCGCCAGCGGCCGCCACCTGCCCGATGTCCTCCCAGATCCTGGGCTTCTGTGCACCTTACCCTGTCTTGAGGCGCCACCCCCACAGCATCGCCAAGGGCCCCTTTAGCCTGGGCTCTGCTCACTGTTGCTACCCCTGCAGAAGGTGACAGGCTCGTGTCCCGTGACAAGTCTTGTTTGTTCCATCCCCAGGATCATCCCATGCAGGGGATGTGCTAGTCGTGCTGTGACTGGGGGACAGCTGTGCAACAGCCGCTTGATGTAAGAAAGATGTTAGGGCCCGAAGTGACAGCCAAGAAAGAATTCTTGAGACGTCTTAGTGCAAAAAGGTGGTTTTATTACAGCACCAGGACAGGACCTTTGGGCAGAAAGAGCTGCACTGGGGTCATGAGCGGTGGCCTATTATATACTTTCAAGTTGGGAGGGCGTTAGGGACAGTGTAAGTCTCTAAGGAATTTTGGAAACAAGGTTTCCAGAATCTTGAGGGGGCTAGCTGTTAAGGGAAGGTCATTTATTACCATCTAATAAAACCTAGGTCATGAGACCCTTCCAGTGTATATCAGTGGGTCCATATGCTTAGAGGATGATTGCCAACACATATATTGGCTGGAGATGGGGGGTACATTAGAGCTACAGGAAAATTCTAAAGGAGTTTTTACATGTTAAAGTAGATGTACAAGATCCAGGGGGTTGGGCTAGGATTGCCTTTTGCCCTTAGCAAAGTATCAGCATCAAGGCAGCTCAGTTCCTAGAGGAATGTCACTCTGCCTGTTTGAAGGACTTGTCATTGGGCTGTAGACAGTAAGGGAATTTAATAATTTCTCTTCTGCCTACGTTTCCTACATCACAGCGGAGGACTGGGATCCGCATCTTTTGGAGTCCCAAGCAGACCAGGTTCTGCCATTCCTGCTGACAAAATTCAAAAGGCAGAGAAACCACTGGTGGTGAAAGGAAAAAGGGATTTGTTCTCAGGTGGCAGACAGTGGGAAGACAGCAGAGTGGCCTCTCAAAGACTGTTCTCCAAAGTATTGAAAATACTCCCAGGTTTCTAAGGAAAATGTAGGGCAAAGGTGGGTGGATGAGTAGTGCAGGTAGGCAGTGGAAGTCAAAGCGATGGCATCTGTGAGTCAATCATTGGTGGGGACTGGCTGGCTTAGGGCCATTCTTAACTGCTTGACGGGGTGGTTTCAGTTTCCCTCAGGATGATTGGCTCTCAGGATCTTCCATGTGAGTTGAGACTTGAACTGGAAAGAACCCAACCAGAAAGTTTGAGGTCAAAATCAAGCAGATGGCTGGCTGATAGACATCAGAAGGGTTCCCTGACTAAGGATTTTTGGTTGGCAATAAATGACCTTTTCCCAAGAACCAATAGCCCCCATCAAGGTCCTGGATACCTTGCTTCCAAATTTCCTTAGATTCTTGTGCTATCCCAAACCCCCTCCAACTTGAAAGTATATAATGGGCCACGCCTCATGATAGAGTGTGGTCTTTCTTCCCCTGGGTTCTGTCCCCATGCTTTCATAAAATCACCTTTTGCACCATACACATCTCAAGAATTCCTTACTTGCCATGGGTATGAAGCCCTAACGTTCTTTCCTACATAGATACCAGAGATTAACAGTTTATATCACAAACAGTTGCCTACCTATATAACAGATACATGAAAGAATGTTCAACATAATTAGCCAACAGGGAGAGTCAAATCAAAATCACATTGAGATACCACTGTACACAAGTTAGAATGGCCAAAATTAACAAGACAGGAAACACCAGGTATTGGAGAGGATGTGGAGAAAGGGGGACCCTCTTACACTGTTGGTGGGAATGCAGGTTGGTGCAGCCACATTGGAAAACAGTGTGGAGATTCCTTGAGAAATTAAAAATAGAGCTACCCTATGACCCTGCAATTGTACTGGGTATTTACCCCAAAGATACAGATGTAGTAAAAAGAAAGGCCATCTGTACCCCAATGTCCATAGCAGTAATGGCCACAGTCACCAAAGTGCCAAGCTCCAAGACGCCCTTCAACACATGAATGGATAAGGAAGATATGGTCCATATATACAATGGAATATTATGCCTTCATCAGAAAGGATGAATACCCAGCTTTTCTATCAACATGGATGGGACTGGAGGAGAGAATGCTGAGTAAAATAAGTCAAGCAGAGAGAGTAAATTATCACATGGTTTCACTTACTTGTGTAGCATAAGGAATAACACGGAGGACATTAGGAGAAGGAGAGAAGTGAATTGGAGGAACTTAGAGGGGGATATGAAGCATGAGAGACTATTGACTTTGAGAAAAAAAAAACTGAAGGTTATGGAGGGGATGGGGTGGTGGGTTGGGTGAGCCTGGTGAGGGGTATTAAGGAAGGCACATATTGCATGGAGTACTGGGTGTGGTACATAAACAATGTTGGAACATTGGGGGAAAAAAAATAAAATTGAAAAAAAAATAAGAAGAGTTGTCTACTTGGAGGACAAATGTTGTTTGATAAATATTTCATCTTTCCTTTCTCCTCTGAATATAATCCCCTCTTTGGAAATTTGAAATCCTACCTCCTCCTTCTTAAGTCACCGTGACACAGAAGCTTCAAACACTTGTCTTTGAGCCTCATGTCTTTCTCGCTCCCATAATTAAGAACTTCATTGTTTTCTCTACTGAAAATGTCTTACATCATTTTAAGTCTTAGACCAGCCAAAAAATTGAGAACAGCGCAGGAAAAACAAATTTTCCTCTCCTCACAGTCATTCTGTTGTGTGAACTGACCTCCATGCTTCAGACCTGGAAGAGAACATGCAGACAGAGCTGGGAATCAAGGGAAGCTGTAGATTCATTGCTTTGCCAGCCATGGAGGCCTCAGCAGGTCAGGCCTTCAAACCTGCAGCCCGCCTGGTAAAAGGGCTGGGGATTTGTAGGGAAATCTGGGATTATGTCCCATTTTCAGAGGAATTGTGTCTGTGCTGCCAGCCATGTTCATCATGTCGTCAGGGTGGAACCAGGTTCCTGAATCAAAGGGCTGAGAAGGGAGGAGAACAGGTTTGTGGGGAAGAGAAAGATTACTTATTTGGAAATGGAGTCTCACTGAGGTGGGAAGTGTTATGCCCCAATAATGGGTTTGTGATTAAAGGAGTGAGACTGGGCGCCTGGGTGGCTCAGTGGGTTAAGCCTCTGCCTTCAGCTCAGGTCATGATCTCGGGGTCCTGGGATCGAGTCCCGCATCGGGCTCTCTGCTCATCGGAAAGCCTGCTTCCCTCTCTCTCTCTGCCTGCCTCTCTGACTACTTGTGATTTCTCTGTGTGTCAAATAAATAAATAAAATCTTTAAAATTAAAAAAAAATTTTAAAGGAGTGAGACTGATACAAAGCGAAGGCCAAGCAAAGCTTTATTTCACGCCAAGCATCAAGAATGCAACCCAATGTGGGCGCCTGGGTGGCTCAGTGGGTTAAGCCGCTGCCTTCGGCTCAGATCATGATCTCAGGATCCTGGGATGGAGTCCCGCATTGGGCTCTTTGCTCAGCAGGAGCCTGCTTCCTCCTCTCTCTCTGCCTGCCTTTCTGCCTACTTGTGATCTCTCTCTGTCAAATAAATAAATAAATAAATAAATAATCTTAAAAAAAAAAAAAAAAAAAAAAAGAATCTAACCCAACGTTCGGGGCCGCACCTCTTACCAGAGAAGGCGACCCTTCGCTGCTTTACAGACTAGCTTTTAAGGGCAAAGGCCATGCGGTCGGGCCTGGCCACGCACAGGTGGCCAATGAGATTGTAACACACACAGGAAACTCCACAGTGATGCTAGGTGACCAATTGAGTTACAATTTACCCTAGTAGACATTTGAACCAGCGTATTACACCTTGATTAGGATTGGAACCAAAAAGGCTCCCAAAGGGCGGGCCCCATACTCCTTGATAACCAGGGAGACACTATGCACCCCCCCCCCCATAGAAGTGTCCACCTGTCCTGACCCACCTTTGTATCTGGGCTTTGTTACCTGAAGCTGGTTTCTGGGACTTGTCTCCAAGTAAATCTCCTGGGGAAGGGGTGCAAGGACAGTTTTTGAATAGGTCCTTATATTCCCCCCTTTTCTTTGGAGACTAGTCAAATCTTTGACTTTTTAGCTAGTTCTATAACCTCTTTTTAATGGCTGCTAGACTGTTTTAATGACTCCAGTGTGATTTACCCCAAAACAGTATTTTCTACTAATGTTATGCAGAGCCCCCCTCCTCCTTTTATCGGAAACAGTAGGTTAAGTGCCCCCCTTTTTTTCCCAACTGCTTATACCTCCCTCCTATATCTTAACAACAGGGCCAACAATAAATTTAATGAACTCATTGTTTTGTTTTGTTTTATTTTGTTTTTTGTGTTTTAGTTTTAGTCCATGATTGGCAGGGTCCATTGGCAGCGGCAACCACCTCTGGGGGGTCGTTCTCGTCCTCGGCTCATTTGATGTGACCCACATGAATCCAGGTCCTGAAGCCATCTACTTTTATTGCTATGGTGGTGGTCAGGATGACCATAAATGGTCCCTTCAAGCAAGGCTCCAAGCCTCCCACTTGGCAGCAGAGCATCCAAACTTAATTCCCTGGGTTGGCGAGGATGTGGCTCCACCTCCAATTCTGTCCCAGTGTGGGCAGTCCAGATCCCTGTATGGGCTCCTTTAAGACAGACTGTAATGCCTGCAGTGACTGGAGTACAACCTCTTTCTCTTTCCCCTCTTCCCATTCTAGTTCTTTCCGCATTTACCGCCTGACATTGAACACATTTATCAACCACATCTTGAGCAATACGCCCTAATTTAGAAACCTAGAACTGCTTACCCATAAGCTCTTTAAACTTGCGTGTCCCCAAGTGAGTGCCCTGATGTATTTGGCTTACTAATTTTCTTCTAGTCTTAGTCCAATCTCCTTTATAGCCTAATTTAGTCCACTCTACCATAGTGAGTCCTCCCTTAGTCAGTTCATAGAGGTCGCGCCATCTCCAACAACTGCGGTATCCACAGCCTGCAGTAGCCCAATGTCCCAAGAAACTCCCTCATGGAGACCAAAGCCTAAGTAAGTGGTGTGGCTCTTACAAAGCTGTGTTTTCATTGCTGACACCTGATACACTTACTCTTGCTGAGTCTGTAAGAGAGCTCTCATCTCCTGCAAGCAAGACCCATAGTCTTCAGGACCCATAGTCCTCAGCGGCTATTTCTAGTATTCCCACTAACTCAGTCAGATTCTTCCTGTTGGGCTGGCAGGAAGGGCTACCAAAGATGGCGAAAGTTCCCGCCACAAGACCTGAGCTCGGACAGGAGAACAAAGGCCCAAGCAGGAATCTGAGACCCCCGCCCCGGGCTACTGTGGACCAATGGGATCCCGATGAGCAGGCGGGATATCCAAATAAGGGAAACTTGCCAAAAGACCCCTGAGCTTCCCCCAAGACCCCTTAAAAGCCCCCTCCTCCCTGCCTTGGGCGCGACTTCCGCCACTCTGCTTTCCAGAGTTGCAGAACCTCGCCCGAGGGTGCCCACCTCCTCCCGGCACAACTTTCCTGGCTCCCCTTCTCCTGAGCCCTGAAACTTCGCCGGAAAACGTTTTTAATAAATCTTGCCTTGCACCCACTTTGCCTGGTGTTGTGTTTATCTCGCCGGAAAGAACTTTACATTTGGTGCTGAAACCCGGGAAGGAGATTGAGCCCCCACACAGTGGGGAGGCTCTCTCCTTTCCCTGGCCGAACCGGACCAGCCTTTCCGAACGCCACTTCCGAAGCTGTGGTGAGTTTCCCCGATTCCGCGCCTCCTTCCGGAAAGCCCTGCCCTAATCGCGGCTGCGTCAGGGTGGACCCCGCCGGTCACCAGGTGACCTCCGTGACTCCGAGAGACTGGGAGACGTCCTAACCTCCACGGCAGTCGACACAGTTTTTCCGCAACCCAGTGGTGGACGAGGGGACGCCTTCCTCCAGCCCTCGGGTTGCCCGGCAACAAATCGTGGGGACCTCCCAATCCAAATTCGACCCTAAAACATCCCGGGGGTGTTTTAGGCCTGCTGGCCAATCTTAAAACCCTGGAACTGGACCAGGACCTGTGAAAACGACATTACTGTACTGTCACTTGGCCACAATACCGATTAGACAATCAGTCCCAATGGCCTCCAGAAGGCAAGTTTAACTATCAGATTTTCATGGACCTAAATAACCTCGGCAGACACCAAGGCAAATGGGCCAAGGTCCCTTGTGTCCAGCTTTCTGGACTCTGCACTCTCGCCCCTTCCTCTGCTCTCACTGCTTCACCTCTCAGGTCCTCTTGGCCCGCTCCCCTCCCCCTACCCTGCCACCCACTGCTCCCAAAGACTTGGACCTCTCCTCCCCATCTCCACTCTCTGAACCCCTGGAGAGCTTCACCCACCCACTGACAAGAGGGCCTTTGGTTCCTCCTCCTCCTCCTCCTTACCGCGATCCTTCACCCCAAGGTCCCTTAAATTCAGGATTTCTGAACTGGCGCCCTCGTCTACCCCTCCTTCTCCCCCTCCCCACTCCTATCCGAACTCCTGACAAATTTATCCGCAGTAAACGGGAAACTCCAATCAAAGTTTACTGAAGGTCAAATAGGCTCTTATTATTTGTTAAAATCTGCTAGCAAAGAGATGACTAGAACTGATGGTTAATTGTGTGTCTCGGAGTTTTAATGGGTCATTCTTAAGGTAGCATTCAAAGTCTTTGGTAACCTTTAACAGAATGGGATAAAATACCGGAGCGCTGGTCACCAGAACTAGGTTTACGCTTTTGAAATCTGTTGATAAACACCTTTTGTGTTTAATTGAGTTCTGTTGTAACAGCCGCAGGGCTACTGTTTGAGCTAGATCCTTTCATAAAGAATGGAAGGGGAGACTGATCACCTCCCATTAGCCAGGGATTCCCAAAGGGGAGGGTGTCCAATCTGTTTGAATCTGAAGAGTGCTTGACTGCGTGAATGTGTCTGTATGGCTCCAGCTGCACTAGGCCTCGAAAGCCCCCCGCTGAGTTAGTCTGCCCCCCAAGGGAGGTTGCTGGAGTTGAGGAAGTTTGAGTTCATAAGCCCTTCTCTCTACAGGACCTTTCCCAAACTGAGAAACGTTTGGGCTCCTTTTTGGCCAGTTCTGATAACTATATTAAAGAATTCCAATATTTGGCCCAAGCCTATGACCTCACCTGGCATGATTTACATGTGGTCCAGACCACCACCCTCACCACAGAGGAGAGGGAACGCATCCAGGCTGCTGCCTGGGAGCACGCAGATCAGGTCCAGCTCACTGATGCTGCCATGCCAGTTGGAGCCTGGGCGGTCCCAGCTGTAGAACCAGGTTGGAATTATCAGGATCGCCAAGATGGCCACTGGCGCCACGACCGCATGGTCCAGTGTCTCATAGCCGGCATGCAGGCAGCCTCTAATAAGGCCATTAATTACGACAAGATTAGGGAGATTGTCCAGGCCCCTACGACAACCCCACCATGTTTCTTAACCAGTTGACCAAACCTTTAACCCAGTACACTCGCTTGGACTCTGCCTCTCCTGCGGGGGCCACGGTACTGGCTACTCATTTTATCTCTCAATCGGCACCGGATATACAGAGAAAGTTAAAGAAGGCTGAGGAGGACCCTCAGACCCCCATTTCTGACTTGGTGAAAATGGCATTTAAGGTCTTTAATTCCCGTGAGGAGGCGGCTGAGCTTAAACGACAAGCCATATTCCAGCAAAAGGTTCAGTTGCAGACCCAAGCCTTGGTAGCAGCCCTGTGGCCGGCCGGCTCCGGGAGCCAGCAGAGAGGGGCAACCAATCGCACCCCGCCGGGGGGCCTGTTTCAAATGCGGGGCCGAGGGACATTGGGCTCGCCAGTGCCCCAATCCAAAGCCGCCAACTCGGACTTGCCCTCAATGCCATTTGATGGGCCACTGGAAATCCAACTGCTCTAACCTCGGGGTGTCTTTGGCGCCTCAACGTGGGGGACCCCCTGAGACAATCCAACTGCTTGGATTGGAGGACCACTGACGAAGCCCAGACTCAGCCACCCCTCTCACCCAGGCCAAGCCCAGGGTTACGCTCTAGGTAGTGGGTAAGTCCATCTCTTTTTTGCTGGACACGGGGGCTACCTACTCTGTTCTGCCTTCCTACTCGGGACTTACTTGAACCTCACCAATTACTGTTATGGGGATCAATGGGACCTCCTCCAATCCTAGGGTGACCCTTCCCCTTACCTGTAGCCTGGATGCGTTCCCCTTCCCCCACTCATTCCTAGTGATTCCTTCCTGCCTGGTCCCTCTACTGGGGAGGGGCATTCTCCAGAAACTAAGGGCAACTATCTGCCTCTCCCCTTCCTCTCCTCTATCCACCTCAACCCGTCTCATCCTACACCTCTCCATTCCCTCGACCTCCGCTCCAGATGACCTACCCGCTATAGATCCTCAGGTGTGGGACATCTCAGAGCCCATCATTGCTTCCCACTTTACCTCGGTTAAAGTACAGCTTAAGGATAACTCTAAGTTTCCCTCAAGCTCAGTTCCCTATTTCCTTAGCCCACCGCCAGGGCCTGAAACTATCATAGAACGGCTTTAACGTCAGGGACTCCTGATCCCCATCATTCCCCCCTGTAACACCCCATCCTCCCAGTACGCAAGCCCTCAGGGGCTTATCAACTGGTACAAGACCTTAGGCTTATCAACGAGGCCGTACCCCTACACCCTACTGTCTGGCGTTCCCCCAAACACCTCTCACTTGACTGTACTGGACC
This sequence comes from Mustela lutreola, assembly GCF_030435805.1. Taxonomy (NCBI): domain Eukaryota; kingdom Metazoa; phylum Chordata; class Mammalia; order Carnivora; family Mustelidae; genus Mustela; species Mustela lutreola. Next base: position 52,074,057 of record NC_081305.1, read on the forward strand.
TAAAGGACGCTTTTTTCACCGTCCCCTTGCACCCTGATTCCTATTTTCTTTTTGCCTTCACCTGGGATGATCCCGACACACATGCTTCTGGACAACTAACTTGGACTGTCCTACCCCAGGGGTTCAGGGACAGCCCTCACATTTTCGGCCAGGCCTACAGACTTAACAGCAGTGCGCCTTTAAGGCCAGTACTCTACTACAATATGTGGATGACCTCCTCCTCTGTAGCCCCTCCCTCTCGGTCTCCCAAGACAACACCTCCACCCTACTTAACTTTCTGGGGGCCAAGGGATATCAAGTACCCCCCTCTAAGGCCCTCAACATGACCTTAGGGCAGCCCATCACGGTCTATTCTCCTGCCGACTCACAGACCTTAGCCACCGATCCCTGGCCCATCTGACTCCTCGTCTCCAGCTATTCCAACTGCTATTCCTAGAAAACCCACATCTCTCTCTCTCTCTACCTCCCCCCGCTTACACCCTGCAACTTTACTGCCTATACCCTTGCCAGATAAGGGGTGGATCTACATCCAGGACAGGATTGCCCTGCCAGGCAATCTGGCGCACACCTTAATTACTGACATCCACCGATCCCTCCATATTGGCCCAAAGGCTCTCCACCAATTTCTTCAGCCATTGTTCTATCATCCTTCCTTATCTAAAGTAATTGAAGTTGTCCACAGGGCTTGCAAAACCTGTTCCTCTGTGAATTCACAAGGAGGAATCCGCAGACCAGGGCCTAACCAACAGCTCCGAGGTCATCAGCCGGGGGAAGACTGGCAACTGGAGTTCACTCAAATGCCTCGCCATAAAACCTTTCGCTACCTATTAACCTTGGTTGATACGTTCACAGGCTGGATCAAGGCATACCTTATGGCCCGGGAAACAGCGGACGTAGTGGCTATAATACTCATCGAGCACATCATCTCGAGGTTTGGATTGCCCCGGACCCTCCAGTCGAACAACGGACCTGCCTTCATCTCCAGTGTAACCCAACAGGTAGCTGAGAGCCTCAACATAACCTGGAAACTTCACATCCCATACCACCTACAGTCATCGGTAAGGTAGAAAAGGCCAACGGGCTGCTCAAAGCCCAACTCACCAAACCTACCCTAGAAACCCATCTTTCCTGGCCTACACTTCTGCCTACGGCTCTCACCAGACTCCTGGCTACGCCCTGCGGGTCTTCAGGCTTAAGCCCATTTGAATTACTATACGGTCGGCCCTTTCTTAGAAATCATAGCCCTCCGGCCCTTTCCCCGCCTCTTTTATCCTATCTACCTTACCTCACTCTATGTCGTAGGGATACCCCTCCCTATTGACTGGCCACTCCCCAACTTCAGGGCCACGAATAATACGGTCCATATGGGCCCCATCGGGGGAAACATACCTATTATTAATGTGTCCTCCCTTACCACCGCAGCTGCCATATCACTAACTCCTCCCTCCTGTACTGTACTCCCTCGGGAATATTTCTCTTATGCCCTCAGGGAATCTATCGCTGCCTAACCACTAATGACTCCCTGGGCTGTATATTCATTCTATCTCCTTCTACCTCCATCTACTCTGAATCCCAGCTGCTGTCCATCATATACCCCAACACCATGGAGGAAGGGCTGCCTTCCTCCCATTCATAACAGGGGCAGGAATAGCCACAGGGTGGCAACTGGAACAGCAGGGATAGGAACCTCCATAGACTTTTATTACAAACTCTCCCAAGCTCTGAATGATGATATGGAACGGGTTGCTGACTCCCTCACAGCCCTACAGACCCAAGTCACCAGCCTGGCAGCCTTAGCTCTATAGAACCGACGGGCCTTAGACCTTCTGACCGCCGAAAAAGGGGGTACCTGCCTATTCTTAAATGAAGAATGTTGTTACTTTGTTAACCAATCAGGTATAGTTACTTCCAAGATCAAAGAACTCAGGGATCGGATCCAAGCACAGCGGCGAGACACGTCCTCTTGGGGCCTGGACCCCTACAACTGGGTAACCTGGCTGCTCCCTCTGGCGGGACCTGTATGCATAATCCTCCTTCTAATCTCAGTTGCTCCCTGTCTTTTCCGGTACTTGCAGGGTCGCCTACAAGAACTTGCCCGAATATCCGTCAATCAACTCCTCCTCCAGCCCTACTCTCGCCTGCCCACTTCCAACTACCCCTATGACGACGCCCCCTGTCAGCAGGAAGTAGCCAGAACCGAGTGGACGCCCCTGACACCATTATATTAAGCAAAAGGTCGGAATGTTGGGCTGGCAGGAAGGGCTACCAAAGATGGCGAAAGTTCCCACCACAAGACCTGAGCTCGGACAGGAGAACAAAGGCCCAAGCAGGAATCTGAGACCCCCGCCCTGGGCTCCTGTGGACCAATGGGATCCCGATGAGCAGGCGGGATATCCAAATAAGGGAAACTTGCCAAAAGACCCCTGAGCTTCCCCCAAGACCCCTTAAAAGCCCCCTCCTCCCTGCCTTGGGCGCGACTTCCGCCACTCTGCTTTCCAGAGTTGCAGAACCTCGCCCGAGGGTGCCCACCTCCTCCCGGCACAACTTTCCTGGCTCCCCTTCTCCTGAGCCCTGAAACTTCGCCAGAAAGCGTTTTTAATAAATCTTGCCTTGCACCCACTTTGCCTGGTGTTGTGTTTATCTCACCGGAATGGACTTTACACTTCCTTTCAAATTCCTCAATTTTGTGAAGTTTCTCCCTTATATCTGGGGCTGACTGACTGGCAAAGGCAAGATTGCCTACATGAGTTATCGTCCAACTTCTCTGAAGCTTACCTTAAGTTGTCTAGCTTAGGTAAAAAAAAACATTTAATAACAATCTAATCTAGAATTTAATACCCATAAAGCCGTGTTATTAGAACATAATTTTTCTCTCTAAAATAACCCTCATTTCCAGAGATAGCCAAATCAGGACTAACTTGTTTGAAAAACAAGTCCAGTTTTAACAAACTTGGCCTAATTATTTACATAAGCTCAGCAAGAACAGTAAGTAATCATGATCTTTTAGAATCTGCTTTGCTGAAACTTTTTTTTTTTTTTTTTGGTTTTTATTTTTTTGACAGAGAGAGATCACCAATAGGCAGAGAGGGAGGCAGAGAGAGAAAGAGGAGGAAGCAGGCTCCTTGCTGAGAAGAGAGCCAGATGTGGGGCTTGATCCCAGGACCCTGAGATCATGACCTGAGCCGAAGGCAGAGGCTTAACCCACTGAGCCACCCAGGTGCCCCTGCTGAAACTTTTTATAAGGAATCTCTAGGTTGAACTTTTAGTAGCCTCTCCGGGCCAGAAGCCAAGCCACAGTACTTGCCATCAGACATGCCTGCAATACCTGTTGATTTGGGCAAACTCCTGAGGTGCCCAAGGTATCTTGAGGCCTTTACTCCTACCAGGGAGTGACATTCTTTACTCACCTGGTGAGGCTGCTGGGAACTCTGTAAGCAAGGTATCAGGCCAACAGTTCCAAAGGGCTTTACGGCTCCAGGTTTTACAAAGTCAACCTTAGTTCCTTTAAGCTGGCCATATCTGAGTCTTTTAAAATATGAGCCTTGGTAAAATAATCAGTGTCCAATGCTTTCCTGTTACAAGGAGAACAGATTCTTATTGAACTTATGCAAATGACTGACTGCCAAGGAAGAACTTATTGAGCCCTTTTGGTTTCAGAGGGTTCAGATAGAAAAGTTGAATGCCTTGATTCATTTACAAATGAACACCTTTACATCTCTATAAGTTACAGGTAACTTAAGAAAAAGTTTCCCTAGTCTAGAGGAGCAAACATTACAGAACTGGTAATGTTTCTAAAACATGAAGAGACACAACATTACAACCTTTCAGTTTTTCTAGTCCCATGTTACTAATTCTGGTTTAGTCTGAATGTAGCCCTTACTTCTGTAAATCTTTACCCATTTCAGTTCCCAGGATTTTAACATATCAAAGACCTGTATTTGTCCAGGAAGTCTTCCCGTATGGATTTCCTTTAAGGTGGAACTTATCTTACAAGAGAACTAAAACAATTGTAAATGAAAAAACTCAGAACAGATATAGTTAAATATCAAGTGATGACCCTTATCAAGACATTAACATTTTAGGAAATGTATAGAACCTCTAGAATAATTACAGCATTTACCCAAATGCAAACCCAGGGTTTATCAGTAACTTAGCATATCAAGGAAGCCTTATGAGCCAAAGAGATCTCATTTACAACTCTGGGCAGGCAAAGAGAAAACCATTTACATTTCAATTAACCGAAGAAAACTTTGCCCTCTTAAACAGAGAGAAAACCAGCTTTTCTATACCAGTGTCTTTCCTTTTTTTAATTTTTACGTGTGCATCCTTAAGATAGGAGTTTTCTGGGTTTCCTTCCCATTATGAATGAAGTCGCAGACAAAAGGAGGGGGATCTTTCGGATGCTTTCCTGCTCGAGTCCCTCGCAGGAACTTAGGAGCATCTTAGCTAAGGTCTGTCCCTATAAACCCTGGACTAGGCTACTCCTTGGAGTAGATGACCGTTATGTCATATGACGCCCCACGAGACTCAGGGTGCAGTCCACTCAGACTCCGTAGCCGAAGCGGTGGAACCACACAGACACATTCACACAGTCAGGCACTCTTCAGATTCGAACAGGTTAGACACCTCCCCCCACCAAGTCTCCCCTTCCATTCTGTAGCAATGGATCTAGATCAAACAGTGGCCCCAGGCCTGTTTTTCTTATTTAAACAGGATCAGGGATCTGGTATCTTTTCACCTATTTCCTACTTTTCTACAGAGTTGTTTCCCTTATTTCCATCAGTCTTAATTACACTTAGCAGAATTTTCTACTCTTAGAAATACCTTAACCTCTACTAAAGATTAAATATAAACCAATTGTGAACTGTTACAACAGAATTCTTTTTTTTTTTTTTTTTTTTTTTTTTTTTTTTTTAAAAGATTTATTTATTTATTTATTTGACAGAGAGAGATCACAGTAGGAGAGAGGAAGGGAAGAGATCACAGAGAGAGAGGAAGGGAAGCAGGCCCCCTGCTGAGCAGAGAGCCAGATGTGGGACTCGATCCCAGGACCCTGAGATCATGACCTGAGCCGAAGGCAGCGGCTTAACCCACTGAGCCACCCAGGCGCCCCCAACAGAATTCTTTAGATGGCAAATTTATCAATTAGTTAAGAACAAAACGTGTTTACCAACAGATTTCAAAAGCACAAACCTAGTTCCAGCAACAAACGCACTAGCATTTCATCCCATTTGGTTGAAGTTTCAGGTTAACAAAGACCTTGAAAGCTACTTTAACAATTACCCATTGAAACTCTGAGACAGACAAACATCATTTTAGTCATCTCTTTGCTAACAGATTTCAACACAGATTTTTTTTTTAATTTTTTTTTTCATTTTTTCAGCATAACAGTATCATTTTTTCACCACACCCAGTGCTCCATGCAATCTGTGCCCTCTATAATACACAACACCTGGTACCCTGACCTCCCAACCACCGCCCCCCCCACTTCAAACCTCTCAGATTGTTTTTCATAGTCCCTAGTCTTTCATGATTCACCTCCCCTTCCAATTTACTCCAACCCCCTTCTCTCTAACTCATGTCCTCCATGCTTTTTGTAATGCTCCACAAATAAATGAAACCTATGATAATTGACTCTTTCTGCTTGACTTATTTCACTCAGCATAATATCTTCCAGTCCCGTCCATGTTGCTACAAAAGTTGGGTATTCGTCCTTTCTGATGGACGCATAATACTCCATAGTGTATATGGACCACATCTTCCTTATCCATTTATCCATTGAAGGGCTTCTTGGTTCTTTCTTTGGCGACCGTGGCCATTGCTGCTATAAACATTGGGGTACAGATGGCCCTTCTTTTCATTACATCTGTATCTTTGGGGGAAATACCCAGGAGTGCAATGGCAGGGTCATAGGGAAGCTCTATTTTTAATTTCTTGAGGAATCTCCACACTGTTCTCCAAAGAGGCTGCACCAACTTGCATTCCCACCAACAGTTTAAGAGGGTTCCCCTTTCTCCACATCCTCTCCAACACATGTTGTTTCCTGTCTTGCTAATGTTGGCCATTCTAACTGGTGTAAGGCGATATCTCAATGTAGTTTTAATTTGAATCTCTCTGATGGCTAGTGATGATGAACATTTTTTCATGGACAGATTTTTTTTGACCTGAAGTAAAAACTCTGGAGTTTCACATTTACTATTGTTAACTCAAAAGACATGTTTATCCTAATCAACCCAACAAGCTTAACTTAGTTCAAATACTGATTTATGTTCCACCTGGACCCACTCCATTTCGAATGTTTACCTGAGGCCCAGGTGGGAAGATCCGGAATGGGGGTGTTAGGCCTAGGAGTGCTCTTCTTGTTTTCCGACAGTGAAAAACAGAACAAAGTGTCACCAAAAGGCAAAGAAAGGGTTCCCAATTCTAGGGCTAATCAGCTCCAAGAGAGGAGCACACACCATGCTTTCCCGCCAGCAAGGGGGAGAGGCTAGGCAGTCTCCGTCGGGCCAGAGAGGGCAAGGAATGTCCCCGAAACAAAGTTGTTTCAGCAGCTGCTTGGGAATATTCCTTAAGTCTCTGTCTCGAGTTAGACTAACCCCAGTTGGCTCCAGTTATAGCCATTTGAAAGTCAGAATTCCTCACTCTGTTTGCCCCATTCCTTTAAACACAACAGCACAGCACAGCAGACAACAAAAAGACAAAACAAAGACAACCACAGGCCCAGCAGATCTTATCCAGAACCTGCCACCGGTGGGGACTTTTTATCTTCTGGCCGTCCAGGGGGACTCGAACCCCCTGGCCACCTAGGGGGACTCAAACCCCTGGTGACTACCTGGGGGACTCGAACCCCAAGACCTTAGGTGACCGCCTAGGGGGACTCGAACCCCCTGGCGATCTACCAGTGGAGGAAAGGGGCGTCCCCGCATCCTCTCCAGCCCTGAAGAGCATGGCCGCGTCCGGTTTCACCCCAGTGGTCTATACCCGGAGCTCCACCCAGACAGACCAACCGATCGGCGGATCCCACAGAGTAAAATCTGTGAGATCTTACCTCGAGGCTTTTCCCAGAAATTCTGATGCTGGCTCAGTTCTCGTCGTTTAATCCTGGACGGAGCCCCCATATGTTATGGACCCAATAATGGGTCCATGATTAAAGGAGTGAGACTGATACAAAGCGAAGGTCAAGCAAAGCTTTATTTCACACCAAGCATCAAGAATCTAACCCAACGCTTGAAGCCGCACCTCTTACAAGAGAAGGCAACCCTTCATTGCTTTACAGACTAGCTTTTAAGGGCAAAGGCCATGAGGTTGGGCCTGGCCATGCACAGGTGGCCAATGAGATTGTAACACACACAGGAAACTCCACAGTGATGCTAGGTGACCAACTGAGTTACAATTTACCCTAGTAGACATTTGAACCAGCCTATTACACCTTGATTGGAATTGGAACCAAAAAGGCTCCCAAAGGGCGGGCCCCATACTCCTTGGTAACCAGGGAGACAGTATGCATCCCCCCCCCCCATCGATGTCTCCACCTGTCCCTGACCCACCTTTGTATCTGGGCTTTGTTACCTGAAGCTGGTTTCTGGGACATGTCTCCAAGTAAATCCCCTGGGGGAAGGGGAGCAGGGACAGTTTCTAAATAGGTCCTTATAGGAAGCAGAGGCAGAATCAAAATTACTCAATTTCCTTACCCACTGACAAGCCCTTGATACAGGCAGAGCGACTCTCCTTTAGAGACTCAACAAACTCCACGTTCAGGCTTTGCTAAGGGCAAAGGGCAATCCTAGCCTGACAATCCTACCCCAACCAGGATCCTGGAAGTCTACTCTATTCCTTGTAAACTTTATCTCTAAACGCTCCAAGATACATGTTGACAATCATTCCCAAGCATATGGCCCACTGACATACATCTAAAGGGTCTCACAACAAAGGTTTTATTACCAATATTGAATAACCTTTTCCCCAATAATACCTAGCTCCTCAAGGTCCTGGAAACCTTGCATCCAAAACTCCTTAGAGACTTACACCATCCCTGACCCCCTCCCAACTGGCGAGTATATAACGAACCACTCCTCACAGCCCCAGGGCAGCAGCTCTTTCTGCCCGAGGTCCTGTCCCTGTGCTTCAATAAACCACCATTTTGCACCAAAAATGTCTAAAGAATCCTTTCTTGGTCATCAGCTCTGCACCTCACACACCAAACCTCACTTATATTCTAAGAACCAGGTTCCTAATCAAAGGGCTGAGAAGAGAGAAGAGGTCTGTGGAGAAGAGAAAGGTTATTTATTAATGCTTCCCACTGAAGCATTAATTGCTTTTATGTTTGTTCAACCTGATGCCTTCCAAGTGGTTTTCATTTCAGTGACCAAGACAGCTGTTGTAAGAAGACTGCATAGTTTACAGTGAGAAACCACTCAGTGTTTTCTGGAATGGCTAAAATAAAGAAAAATGACAACACCCAATTTTCCTGAGAATGGTGAGTTAGAATTCTCATATCGCTGATGGGAAAGTAAAAAGAACATGCAGTGTGGAAGACTGTGTGGCAGGTCCTTATGAACAGAAACACTTACCTACTGAAGGGAAATAGTCACCTGAAAATATGTCTCCTTAGCCTGAACATTATTTTTGGGTCAGTTATTTTGAATCAAGGAAGATAAAGGAAAAACACTGAAATCCTGTGTTTACTTTGAAAGAGACATTTGCATTTATAAGTGTGTAAGCTGTCTCCCTCTGTGTAGCAGAAAGAGGAAGAAGGTGTCAGTCTCCAGAAACTCTGATGGTGGGAAGGCAGGGCTCAACTCTGCTTCCAGCCCCAGCCTTGATTCCCCTAGTTGGCCAGGTCACCTCCCCAGTTCCCTCCCAGCAGGGTCACCTGTGGAGCTTCAGAAAGAATCTTCTCTGCGGGCCTCCCCCTCAGATTCTGTTAGTTGGTTTGGGCGAAAACGACACTGCTGTGTTAATTAAGGGCGCAGGTGATTCTGTGAGGCTGGGTGGGTGGGTGGGTGGCCCGAGGGCTTTTGGTGGTTTTCTGAGAGTAAATTTTCAGCTTTGGTCCGGGAGAGGTGATAAGGTCTGGGAGGGTCGGGTCCCTGCAGCCCGCAGTTCTGATGCTGACGCTGAAGTTGTGAGTGGCAGGGGCAGGGGACCCCTCCCTCCCCCCTCCCTCCCCACAAAGCAGGTGAGGAAAATGCAGAGATGGGTGTCCTCCTGGGAGCACACAGTTTCTGAGCTGCTCCGGACACAAAGGACTGGGAAGTTGGGCCTTTTCTGCATAAGTCCTGCCCGTGGGCGAGTGGTGTGAGGGCAAGAAGCTCTGTTGGTGGATTTCAGGGCATTTTCTCCTGATGCAGCTGTGATTTCCCCACAGATCCCTCGTGAGGACGAAATCTATAGGTGGAGGTGAAGGCAGAAATGGCCGGTTCTCAGGTGAGCCTGGTGTCCCCGCGGAGCCGTGTCCTCTGTTTCTCCACAGACCCTCTCGTTTAGAAGCTGCAGATGCAGATGCCTCTAGTGCGGGTGCTTCTCGCTTCTGCGTTCACCTGTTTTTAAGATCTGGTCAGAAGTGTACTCCTGGTTAGATCTTTAGAATGCTTCTCTATGTCCCAGAGCCTTCTGTCCTTTGTCCCCAACCTGGCTAGGGCATCAGCCATTGTCACTTTGAATTAAAGTCTCTCGAGGAGTGACAATACTCCATTGGTGGCAGATCCAGAGGGGAAGGTGTCGAGTCCTAAATTCTTATGGCTGATGAGGTCTGGTCCTGGGATATCAGGGAGGGAAATAATTTCTCATTCGGGCTCATCTGAATTCTCGATCAGTTGTGTGCAGCCGGGGAGGAAGGAAATGCAGATAAGAGCTCGGTGGGTATGAGTCCAGAAAAACTTGGAAACGTCTCATTCTAAGAAAGGGGGTGTGTGTGTCCATCTTTAGCACGTGAGAGAGATAGTCTACTTAAAATGCACTAGAAGAGGGTGCCTGGGGCCTCAGTCAACTAAGGTTTGACTGTCGATTGCCGCTCAGGTCGGGATCTCAGGGTCCTGGTCTGGTATCCCCGCTTAGGCTCTGTGCCCAGAGGGGAGTCCCTTTAACATTCTTTTTACTCCTCTCCTGCCCTTCCCGACCTCCTCTAAAATATAAGTCTGTCTTGGGGAGTGAGGATGGTTCAGTTAGTTAAGAGTCTGCTTTTTGCCTCAACCTCAGGTCGTTATCCTGGGGACTTAGATCCAGGTTCGTTGGGGTCCCAGGTCGGCAGGGATCCTGCTTCTTCCTCCCCCTCTGCTTTACTCCCTGTTTGTGGTCTCTCTCTTGCTCCTTTTGAAATAAATAGAATACTTTTTTTTTTTTTTCAAAATTTTATTTATTGTGGTACTTGGGTGGCTCAGTGGGTTAAGCCTCTGCTTCCAGCTCTGGTCATGATCTCAGGGTCCTGGGGTCCAGCCCCACATCAGGCTCCCAGGTGGGCAGGGATCCTGCTTCTCTCTCTCCTTCTCCTGTTCTGCTACTTGTGTTCTCTCACTTGGCTCTTGTTGAAATAAATACAATCTTTGTAAAAAGTTTTATTTGTAAGCAAAAGAGTGAGAGCACAAATAGGGTGTGTTAGGGGCAGAGGTAGAAGGCTCCCCACTGAGTAAAGACACTCCCCCACCACCTCAATGTAGGAGTCCATCCCAGGACCTTGTGTCTTGCCCTGAGTAGAAGGCTGATGCCCTCTGACTGAGCCATCCAGGTGCCCCTATAAACAGAATATTTAAAGAAGATGAAAATTAAAATAAATCTTAAAAATTAAAAGAAAATAAAGGAGTAAACTAAGTATTACTAGCACAGGGACGCTCTGCTGTCTCAGTGTAGTCTACTCTGTCAGTCGTTTGGCGCCCCAGACATGGGTCCTTGATCAGCCTGAAGCCTGTCCCGCACCACTGCCAGAATTCCCTGAGGCAGAACAAAGGCAGTGGAAGTTTCCTGAAGACCAAAGAGATGAGCAGGCAGGACGGCATAGGAGAGCCTGTCTGCAAGGGGTGGGGGTGGGGGTTGTTGTTCCTTAAAGGGGGAAGGAAGGTGAGGAGTTCTGGGGAATGAGGAACTTGCTCCTTTTTGCTCACTGTACCTGGTTGTCAGAAGCCCATTGATTCTTAGGCTCTTGGGAATTTTGAGGTGGGTCCCCTGCTGTGCCTGTCTGGACTCAGCCAAGGGGACACTGGGACCCTTCCTCCACTCCTTTGCTCAAGCCTCCTTGCCTAAAAGCAGCCTCTACAAATCTTACAGTGATTCAGTTGTTTATGTATATCTACTGTATTTCCAAAATCAGATTTATATTCTGAATTCCTGTTTTCAGTCCAATGGAAACTCCAGTGATGATGTGTCCTTTGATGTGCATTTGGCACTGATAAACGTTTGTTTCCATTCAGCTGATGGGAACTTCTTTTATTGGCTTGGTGCTGTCTGCCAGATCCTCCCCTGAAATGTTCCTGTTTTCCCTCCTGTCATTTGTAAGGAACATAGGATACTGAGGAATATGCAGGAACTGTCGCATTTCAGGTGTAAACTTCTTTTTTCTGTGTTTTGCTTGCTTGTAGGTTCGTTCTTTCTTTCATTCTTTCTTTTCCACATTTTCTCAGTTGTGAGACAGAGCACATGAGTGAGCACAGGGAAAGAAGGAGAAGCAGATTCCCCATTGAGTGGGGAGCCCAACTGAGGGTTCCACCCCAGGAGTCTGGGATCATGACCTGAGCTGAAGGCAGACCCTGAGCAACTGAACTATCTGGTTCCCCCTTGCTTATAGTTTCTGAGGAGGAAAACAAAGTCAAAAGAGGTGTGGATAAAATTCAGTTTCCTTCAGCTTCCAATCTCTTGATAAATACCTGAGAAAGACAAGAGTGGGACATTCCCCAGGGAACTCACAACTGCCTCAAGGTTCATATTTTGTTGGATGCAAATAGCAGCCTTAGCTTGACAGTAGACCTCCAGGATCTTGTAATTCCACTTTATTTTTTTTTTAAGATTTTATTTATTTATTTGTCATAGAGAGAAGCGAGAGCAAGCACAGGCAGACAGAGTGGCAGGCAGAGGCAGAGGGAGAAGCAGGCTCCCCGCCAAGCAAGGAGCCTGATGTGGGACTCCATCCCAGGACGCTGGGATCATGACCTGAGCCAAAGGCAGCTGCTTAACCAACTGAGCCACTCAGGCGTCCCTGTAATTCCACTTTAACAAATGAAAATTGCTTTGGAAACTAACTTGAACTCTATTCCCCAAATGTAGCTTACCCACCATCCTTCAAGCTTGTGGCTTTCTGATAGATATTTGGAGGGTCTCCTGACTAAAGTGTTAACTAAACAGTGAGTGGCCTCATCAAAACACCAGCTGGGAGGCCCTGAGGGTCCTGGAAACTTGCTTCCAAATTCCTTAGAGCCTCCTGCTATCCCTCACTCCCTCCCCATCTGAACGCATAGAACCAGTCACTGCTCACAACTTTGCTCTTCCCTTGCATTAGGACCACAGTGTTTGTACCATGGGTATCTCAACAATCCCTTCATCATTCACTCCATAACCCCAATATTTCACATCAGAAACATGTCTAGAATTGCTTGACCATTGGTTCCTCTCCCATAACCCAACACTTTGCACTGGACAAGGAGGGCTGTCACCTCTGTGTAGTAGATAGAGTTGACTTCTGAGAGTGAAAGGAGTGAAAGTTCTCAACCAGGCAGCACCCTGCCCCATAGGTTTTCTTTCTTCCCATACTCCTATCACGGAGATGAAAAGGTCAGGTCTGGTTCTAGCTGGTGACACTAATTTTCTCTTCATCTTAGAGACCATCTTAGGGGCACAGTTTGTCACTGGTCACTTGGTGACTGTGTTATTTGTTACAGGGACTGCTGACCTTCAGGGATGTGGCCATAGAATTCTCCGAGGAGGAGTGGGGACGCCTGACCCACACTCAGCGGCAACTGTACAGGGATGTGATGTTAGAGAACTATGGACATCTCCATTTCTTGGGTGAGGAAGACTCCTTCCAGGTTTCTAAAGCCCCACACAGGGTTTTGTTCCTTCCTGGGAAGACTGCCTCTTGGGAGATTTCTCTTGGAATGACTGGATTCCAGATCCAGGCAGAAAGGGAAAAAAGTAGGGGTCTGTGGATGGAGAGACAAATCTTCATGATGTTTCCTTTTCAGCGTCAGCTTCTACTTCCTCGAGGTAACATCATGGCTTGTGAAGATGAATGGCAGTTCTCAACATTGAGTGACATAGAATGGTGCTGCTTACATCTGAAACTGAAATTTACCCTTCTTCTTATGTCTGCTACTTGGAAGTGGAGATCAGGATGTGAACATTGGAAATGCCTCCAGTGTGTTCTAAATGGACTTTTGGGCAACAGCTTTTGGGAAACCATTTTCTAAAATTGTCTAATACTGTCTCTATTCCACTGAACACAAGACTCATGGGAAGTTAGAACCGGCAGCAATAGTCGTTTTCCTTTTTCCTCGTAAACAGGTCTCCTCCTGTCAAAGCCAGACCTGATCATATTTTTGGAGCAAGAGAAGCAGCTCTGGGATGTGAAGAGAAAGGAGTCCAGAGGCTTCTCTCCAGGTAGGTGGGAAAGAATGAGGCAGATGACAGGGGAGGTCCAAGTCTTAAGGAGGAAGGTAGACCTTAAAATGTGGTTCTGGTAGCTTTCCTTGAATGAAAATCAGTTGGAGACATGCCCAGTTTCCTCTCTCTCTTTCTCTCTCTCTCCCAGAGGGGACATCTGCTCTCCAGCATTATCAAGCTCTTTCATTCTCTAGGGACTCTTTCTTCAGCTCCAGTGATGATCCAGCATATAATCATCATATAATTGGAGGGGAAGGCCTCCTTAATCTCCCTCCATTGCTATGAGGACCCTGGGGAAGTCATCGTATTTCTGAGGACCTCTACGCTAAAGTCTTTGTAAATTCTGGTTTTCATCATGAGACAAGTAGGTCAGGGGGTTTGGTGCAGAAATTTCCAGAACACTTGAGACAGATTTCTAATGTTCTCTGGCTTATACTTTCTAATGTTACAGAGGCTTCAGTAACTTCATCAGTTAACAAAGCACCACCCTAAAATGAGAAAATGTACTGCTTTATTTACCTTCAAATGTTCTTTTTTCTTATTCTTTCTTTTTCTTTCTTTTTTTTTTTTTTTTACATACAGTTATTTCCACTCTGAGTTTGGTTCCTCAGTGGTGAAATAGTGTAATAATGTCTCTCTTTGTTTCTTATATTTCCCACATAACAAATGCTACTGGGGAACTAGCACATTTAGAACTTGAACTTGTAGCCTTTAATAAAGTCTCATTTATTACTTCATTTTTTGATAATTTCATCATTATTCTGTCTTCTGTGAACTTCTTGTGACTTTGTCATATGTGTTTTCACTTTCTGGTTAATTCTATAAGTGATTTAGCTCAATATTTTGTACATCAAATATCCTGATATGACATGTGCATGTGCTTTTTAAGAAGTGAGTTAGACTGTTAGTAAAATTCCCATATATTTTGTTTAAAAATTTTATTTGAGAAACAGAGAGAGAGAAAAAGTGAGTAGGGAAAGGGCAAAAGAAGAGGGAAAAGCAGACTCCCTGCTGAGCAGGGAGTCTAGTGTGGGGCTGGATCCCAGAACCCTGAGCTCATGACCTGAACTGAAGGAAGCTGCTTAACTAATTGAACCCCACGGGTACCCCAAATCCCAATGTTTGGAAAATCATCTTTTCAATACTGTGATGTTATTTCTGGTAAATAAATAATGAACTTTTTCTTCCACATTTCTCAGAATGTATCAGAATTTAACCCCAAATATTAATTTAATATACAGTGTCTCAGCATATTTTTCAACTTTCACGGTGTTTATTTACTGAGAAAAGAAGATGTTGTTTGTTTCCTCTGTCTTACAGAATGAATTACAGGGTTACAATTTGTGCAGGAGGAGGAGTGTATTAATAGCCTAGTATTTTTTTCAAGTCTTTTAATTGCTCATAAAATTTTCATTTATAGCATTTTGTGATTGATTTTAATGAGAATTATTTATGATGCTATAGTCCATGAAGACATGCCAATCAAATGCTTGTTTTTCATGGGTACATGGACACAGTTTTAAATTATGGTTGGGGCGCCTGGGTGGCTCAGTGGGTTAGGCCGCTGCCTTCAGCTCAGGTCATGATCTCAGGGTCCTGGGATCGAGTCCCGCATCGGGCTCTCTGCTCAGCAGGGAGCCTGCTTCCTCCTCTCTCTCTGCCTGCCTCTCTGCCTACTTGTGATCTCTCTCTGTCAAATAAATAAATAAAAAAAAAATCTTTAAATTATGGTTATATTGAAGTTTTCCTTTTCTGTCATACATCAATGTTTTATTTAGAATTTCGTGGGTCAAGTTTTGTCTTAGTCTGGTATGGTTATTTCCTAATAATGTGCTGCTTCTGTCTGGCTCATTCCAGAAAATTAGCTAGGTGTAGATTTGGTTTTATCTGTGTATGTTGTTATAGAAAGAGAATTTTTCAGCTCAGTATATTTCAAGACCATCGAAGTATGCCTCAAAAAAGAATGACCTTCATTCTTTTTGCTGATAAATTTTGTGTGTCTTTGTCTTGTGTTTGTATGTCACACATACATACTGTGTGACCCCTACTTTTTGTCTCCTTGGTGAGTGGTCAGTGAATGTTGTACTGTGTCTAGGTGATTTGTTGTCAACATAGAATTCTTTTCACCATGTATTTGTGGGTGAATTTTTATTCTCTCTGCATGAGAGAAAGACTGTTTTGAATTCAAAGTAATTTTCAAACATTTTATACTTCTGTATCATGTTTTGGTATGAAATATGAAAGATAGATTTTATCTGTAATTGTAAGATGAAAACCCATGATATGCCTTGGTACCTTTCTCATTGCCTTTTGTGTCTTCTGGGAGTATTTTCCTTGTGGTTACCTTAGAGATTCCTTAAAACAACATTGTTGTAAAACAAACCATTTCAACCTCTGTGTTGGGTACATAGAAGATTATTTCTCCTGTTTCTATCCCTGCACCCACTTTGTTAACAGTCACACATTCTTTTATGTTGTGTACTTTATGACCTACTTTAATGATTTTTATACCTTTTTTTTTTTTAAACAATGCTCTGTAGCAGAAATGAACGTGACTGGTATCTCATTACAACACTGCAGGTTGGTGTAATTGTCTACATATTTATTCAGCAGAGAGCTTTGTGTCCTTGTGTGATTACAGTTCCTGGGAAGAATTCCTTTTATTTCTTCGAGAGAATATTTCTTTAATGGTTCTTTTAGTCTGTTTGTCTCCTTGGATAGATCTACTGGTAAACGTAGAGAGGTCTTGTCTTGGGAATGTCTTTATTTCTACATCTGTGGAAAAGAGTTCTGCCTGATAAAGTATTACTGGTGGTAATTTTCGATCTTTCGGTACTTGATTGCATTATGCCGGCCCCATTCTTGTTTGGACTCCTGGGAATCCCACTGTTGCTGTTCTGGGAGCTCTTGCACAAGGTGAAGTACATTTGCCATGCTGTTCTAAAAGTCCATTTTCATTTGTGGTCTTTGATGGATTAACTACAACATGTTATCAGTCCTCCCATTCTTTGTATGTGGTCTGGTGTATATACCATAGTTTTATAAGGAAGTAATTTGAGGAAATTGAACATAAGGCAATCATAGGGAAAAGACATTTACTGTAGTGCACTGGAGTCCTCAAGATAAACTTGTCTGGGTAAGTGGACCATTATTGATGAAAAGCACGTTATTCATTGGTTAACTGTATTTGTTAGTAGATCTGGAAGTATTCAGGGGCAGGTCGATCTCCAGAGAGGGATCAGTATTTTCATTGTGATTCTTTTTTTTTTGTTCTTTTGACTGTATTTTATACATGCAGATGGATGTCCAAACAAAACCAGAGTAGCAGGGCACCAGGGTGGCTGAGTGAATTGAGACTCTGCCTTCAGCTCAGGGTAGGGTCCCAGGGTCCTGATTCCTCTCTCTCTCTCTTTCTGCCTACTTGTGATCTCTCTCTATATATATCAAATAAAGTTTTAAAAATCTTTAAAAAAAATAAAAAAAGAGAAAGGCAGAATGGCAAAACTTTCATCAGATAAACTAGCCTTTTTAAGTTTTGGTAGAGATAGCATTTTCTATAGATCGCTTCAATATTTATTGTTTTTCAAATATTCCAGTGAAGGAACATGGATGCATTTCCTAGTTATTCATTCTTTGATTCTTTCACAGTATATTACACTTTTCTTCTTTCTGGTTTGACCTCTACCATTATATTAAATTGGAAGATTTTTTTGGGGGGAGGGGGTTTGCTCAAAATGTATGATGTGTCTGTTTTGGGAATGTTCCTTGTTGTGTAAAAACAAAACTAATTTTTACGTGTTGGTTTGTGTACCAGTTTTATAAAATCCCTATGAGTTTCAACAGGATTAAAACCATAAGCATTGGGCACCCGGGTGGCTCAGTTGGTTAAGCAACTGCCTTCAGCTCAGGTCATGATCCCAGGTTCCTGGGATCGAGTCACGCATCGGGCTCTCTGCTCCATGGGGAGTCAGCTCCCTCTGACCTTCTCCCCTTTCATGCTCTCTCTCACTGTCTCTCTCTCGAATAAATAAATAAAATCTTAAAAGAAAATAAATAAGGATTCCCAGGAGAAGCAATGGCCATGGAGCAGGAGGATTCTAGACTCATGTGTCCTGTCATGAGTGCCACTAGGCAACTGTCAGGTCATCCTAAATGACCAGACATTGGGCTGAGGAGTGACAGGACAGACTCCCAAGTGAAAGAAGAGAGAGGCCACATGGAAGATGGCAGATAATGTGGAGACATGGTTTAGGGAGGAGAGGAGTATAGCACTGTGGAGGGCAGGGAGCCCCAGCTGTGTAGTAGGTGTCATGACAGAGGAGCACTCAGGGGATGCCTAAGGAGGTTTCCCAAAGCCATTGGCTTGGAAAGGGAAAAGGGCTGAATTTCATGAGTTCCTGGAGTCAGCACATCTTAAAGCCTGGAGGTTTAATGATCAGCAGGTTTGGATGGGATAGAACCAGGAGGGCACTGGGGTGCTCCCAGACAGAAGGTTGGTAAACAACCTGGAGGCACCGAGTTTAGAAACAGTCATCTGAAGAACACCTGGGGTGCACAGTGGGGAGAGTATTCAGTAGTCTAGGAGCACATTCCTGAGAGGAAACATTCAGTGACATGTGGCTTCCAAAATATGGGATCCCTCTCCTGTCCTGTAGATAAAGCAGAGCCCCACTCAGTGAGGACACTGACTGGCTGCCTTGCTTACAACAGTCCCCACCCCATGTGATCTGAGGGGCCTGTCCTCAGTGAGGCTTCCCTCAGGCTCAGCAAGGTCAGCCCCTGCCCACATCACATATCCTGAGCAGAGATTCTGCAGGTTTGCAGTCCCGGTGGAGTTGATGTCAGGTCTCATTTCACAATCAGAGCAGAGCTCACCTAGTCCAAACTGGCCACATTCAGGCCAGGGACCAAACACTGCCCGGAGCAGGCAAGGAGAGCCCCTGCAGACCACTGTTCTAAAGGATACAGCAGGACACATCACTGACTTTTTTCTAATGGACCGAGGAAGGTAGAGAGTTAGACAAATGCCAAGATGAAAGAATTTATCCCAAAGAAAAAAATTAGACCAGGGCAGAAGATACAAGGGAAACAGATAGTAGTAACCGTAGAATTTAAGTCAACAATCAGACGGATATTCAAAAGGTTGAGAAAAAGATAGTGAGAACTTTACCACAGAGGTAAGAGTTAAAAAAATAATTGGGTGCTTGGTGGCTCACTTGGGGAAGCCACTGACTCCTGATTTCTGCTGAGATCTTGATCTCAGTGTCCTGGGATCGAGCCCCACATCAGGCTCATTGCTCAGCAGGGAGCCTGCTTCCCCCTCTCTCTCTGCCTGCTTCTCTGCTTACTTGTGAACTCTCTGTCAAATAAATAAAGGAAATATTTTTTAAAAAATTATAAAAATCAGACATAGATGAACAATGCAGTAAGCGAGAATAGAAACAGGTTTGATGTAAGGGTATGCTGGAAGCAGAAGAATGACTTTGTCATATGGAAGGGAAAATATAAAAATACAGAGTCTGAACAAAACCGGAGGGAGAACAATCATGCATCACAGGATTTATTTAGGAAACTCATTGACCCCATCAATAATAGCAAAATTCCTAGGTCTTGGGCTTTTCTGTGCTGGTAGAGTATTGATTCCAAATTCAACGTTCATACTTTCTATTGATCTAAGGAGATTTCCCTTTTCTTTGGTTCTTGTTTAGTAAATAAGTCTTTATAATTTGTCCATTTTTAGGAATTCTCTAGTTGTTGTTTTTTTCTTCATAAATTAACCCATTAATTATTATATTGGTTTATGGAGCTTACACATTGCCAGTTTTATTTATTTTATTGATTGAAAGGGGCATTATTTTCTGTGTTCCATTAGTGTTCATCTTGTATTTTATTTATTTCAGATTTTTCTTTATTTTGTTTCTCTACTTTCATCCTAGTTTCTTCCTTTTTTAGTTCTTCTGGTGGAAAATAAGTTGTTTTTTTTTTTTTTTTACAACATTTTTCTTAACTTTGTATTGTATAACATGAAGAAATTGGGAAATGGAAAAACTGGCAGAAATAAACAATACAAAAAATGACCAAAACAGTAAATAAAATTAAAATGATGATTTTTAGGGATTTTTTTTTACGATTTTATTTATTTATTTGACAGACAGACATCACACGTAGGCAGAGAGGCAGGTAGAGAGGAGGAAGCAGGCTCCCCAGCGAGCTGAGCGCCCTATGTGGGGCTCCATCCCAGGTCCTGATCCCAGGACCCTGATCATGACCTGAGCCCAAGGCAGACACTTAATCGGCCCGATTTTTAGGGTCTATAATCATGTCATGTGTGAACAGAGAGAGTTTTACTGTTTCTTCTTCAGTTTATATTCCTTTACTCTATTTTTGGTTGCATAATTGTTCTGGCCAGAGTGTCCAGTACTATACTCAAGGGCAGTGGTGGGGTCACTTCATTACCTGCTGATCAAAAAGGAGAAGCTTGCAGACTGTCCCTACTGAATAGGTTAATTTGCAGCTTTTCATACATCTGTGGCGTTCATAAGGTTGAATAGGTTTCCTTCTTTCTCTGCTTTGTTTATAACATGACATGTCCAGTGTGCCCATATTTGTATTCTGCCTCACTTAATATGATCATGTCTTTTTTTTTTAAGAGTTTATTTATTTAAATGACAGAGATCACAAGTAGGCAGAAAGAGGAGAAAGCAGGCTTCCTGCTGAGCAGAAAGCCAGATGCAGGGCTTGATCCCAGGACCCCGGGATCATGAACTGAGCCAGAGGTAGAGGCCTTAGCCCACTGAGCCACCCAGGCACACCAATCATGTCATTTTTTATCTTCATTCTGTTATTGTGAAGTCTTCAATTTACGGTTTTCTATATGTTGGAGGGCCCTTAATTCCTGGACTGTTTCCCACTTGGTGATCTTTTGTAAAAAGGGAAAATGTGCTGTTGATTCAGATTGCTATTTATTGTGGGCTTTGAATGAATATTCCTCACAGGCAGTAGTTTGTAAACTTTGTAGTGTCTTTGTCTGGCTTGCATGAGCTGGTAATGCTGGTGCCACAGAGAGAGTGTTCTGCTAGTTTCCCTGATCATCACTCCTTGGAAATGTTTGAGGAGATTTGCAGTCCTTTCTCCTTCAGTGTCTGTTTGAATATCCAGTGAATTCATCTGGCACACAATTTTTGTTTGTTGGATTTTTTCCTTTATTCCTCTTTCATTCGGCTTCATGGTTGCAGATCAGTTGAGATTTTTTTGACTTTTCTGAAAGAGGGAGTGGAAATTGGTTATACCTTTTTTTGAAATGTATACTTGTTTTTTAGTATCAATTTGTGGGCAATGATTATCCATTGTTGCCTCTTATAATTACTTTGATTCCTACAGTCAGTTAAACTGTGTCTGCTTTCACTTCTTCACCAGTCATTTTAGTCAGTTTTTTTCTCTGTTATTCTTAATTTACTTCTTGGTCTGCCAGTGTTCATCTTTTCTGACAAACAGCTCATCCTGTGGTTGATACCTTCCTATTTTTCACTGCACTCTATTTGGTTCAGTTCAGTTTTATGTTTCAGTATCCATTGTTCTGCTAGTTTTGATCTCATGTGACCCTTTTTCTGATTGTTAGAGATACAGGAAAGTGATTTGTGCTACACCATGACCATACTGCAGAATTCTCTATTAGACTCTTTGCTCAGTACGTTCTGTGCATGTTATGTGTCCATGGAGAAATGAAGTCCTGATGACTCCTTCTCAGCCATTTTTCTTTGACTTGATGCTTTTATATTAGCAGTCATCAGTATATTCTTCTGAATGTAGTAAGTGTAATGGTTTTACTTTTATTTGGTATCTTTCAGCTCTATCTTCACATGATACTCAGAGTTTTCTGCTAAAGTGGAGCACAGAAGGTTCTTTCCAGAAAGTATCAATGCACAGATACAAACATAGTGCTGTTGAGATTTTACACTTAAGCACAGACTGGGACAGTGATGGGGAGAGTAAAGGGCATCAGAGAAATCCCGGACGATACATGCAAACCAAGGCAATTGCCCTTAATGAGAATCTCACTGCCCCAAATGGTGAAGGAAATAAAGTGCTGTGGAAAACATCCCTTTTTAAGTCAACTGTTTCTGCAGAGCAGTGTGTTTCTTTCAGCACAAGCTCCAATCAAATATTCAATCATAGCGATTTGTGGACAGACTGTTCAGAACATCTGGAAAGTAACATCGCCCAAGCTGAAAATAATTTGAGCCATTTGGAAGATAAGATTGGCCTGAACTTTCAGTCAAGTATTTCTGATCATCAGAGATTTAGAAATGAAGAAAAAAGTGCTCAGTGGGATCCATACGAGACAGGTTTCACCGAGGAGTCCACCCTGCAGAATGACCAGAGGGTTTCCACTGGAGTCAGAATTGCTCAATGCACTGAATCTCAGAAAACATTGAACCAGGGCTCCAGTGTTCACAGATGTCTCAGGGCTAGGTTTGCAGAGAACCATCATGAATGTGATAAATATGGGGAAGGCTTTCATTCAAACTCTAACCTGAGTATACATAACAGTGTACTTTTGGGAGACAATCCTTATAAAGATAATGAATGTGGGAAATCTTGTAACCAGTCCTCCAGTGTTGGAGATCATCAGAGAATTCACGAGGGAAAAAATGCATTCAGTTCTAATAAACAAGGGACCATGTTTACTCAGTCAGTAAGTCTAAAAAGAAATGACATAGTTCCTAGGGGAATAGGAACTTACATCTTTAAGGAATGTGGTAAATCCTTTGACTGCCAATCAACACTGTCTCAACATCAGCAAATGCGTACTAGAGGAAAAGTATACAAATGTGAAGAAGGTGGTCAAACCTTTAAGGACTGTTCATCAATAAATGGACATTTGCAGATCTGTACTGGAGAGGAAAATTACAAGTGTAAGGAAAGTGCCAAAGTCTTTAAATCACACTCAAAACTTACTGAACATCATAGAATTCATAGTGGAGAAAAACCTTACCAGTGTCAAGAATGTGGCAAGACCTTTAAGAATAATTCACACCTCAGTCGACACAGCAGAACTCATGCTAGAGCAAAACGCTATAAATATCAAGAATGTGGGAAGGCCATTAATGGGAGCTCAAGGCTTACTCAACATCAGAAAATTCATATTGGAAAAAAACCTTACCAATGTCAAGAATGTGGCAAAGTCTTTAACCACAGGTCACCCTTTATTCGACATCACAGAAGTCACACTGGAGAGAAACGTTACCAATGTCAAGAATGTGGTAAGGCCTTTATTGACAGTGGTGCCCTTGTTCGACATCACAGAATTCATACTGGAGAGAAACCTTACCAATGTCAAGAATGTGGCAAGGCCTTTAACGTGCACTCACACCTCACTCGACATAACAGAACTCATACTAAAGCAAAACGCTATTAATATTAAGAATGTGGGAAGGCTATTAACTGAAGCTCAAGCCTTACTCAACATCAGAGAATTCATATTGGAGAAAAACCTCACCAATGTCAAGAATGTGGCAAGGCCTTTAACCACAGGTCACCCCTTAATTCGACATCACAGAATTAACACTGGAGAGAAACATTACCAATGTCAGGAATGTGGCAAGACCTTTGTTGACAGCAGGACCCTTACTCGACATCACAGAATTCATACTGGAGAAAAACCTTACCAATGTGAAGAATGTGGCAAGGCCATTACCCATCTTTCACAACTTACTTGACATCACAGAATTCATATTAGAGAGAAACTTTATGTCCAGAATGTGGCAAAGCCTTTAATGAAAGCCCAACCTTTACTCAACATCACAGAATTCATACTGGAGATAAACCTTAATATCATAAATGTGGCAAGCGCGTTAACCATAGCTCAGCCCTTATTCAATATCACAGAATTCATACTTGAGGGAAACCACATCAATATCACAAATTTTCAAAACCTTTATAATCACTCAATCCTCACTAATTATCATCAAAATTCATACTAGATAGAAAGCTTACCAGTGTACACAATGCAATAAAAGGAGCACCTGTGTGGCTCAGTCGGTTAGGGTGCTCACTCCTGCTCAGGTTATGATCCCAGGGTCCTGGGACCAAGCTCCTCATTGGACTCCCTGCTCAGCGGGCAGCATGCTTCTCCCTCTCCTCCTGCCTGACCCTCCTCACTACTTGTGCTCTCTCTCCATCTCTCTGTCAAATAAATAAAATCGTGAAGAAAGAAAGAAAAAATTGTGAGAAAAATCGGTTAAGGAGTGCTCACCCATTCATGCCTATGAGAGAATTTATATCAGATGATAACTTCAGAAATAGAACCAGTGTGGCAAGGTCTTTGTCAAGCATGCACGCCTTCTAAACAGAGAATTCATACTGGAAAGACAACGGATGGATAATGTGGCCAAACCTCTAGCAGGCGCACAATCCTTACTGCACGTCACAGAATTTACACTGCAGAGAAAATTATGAATGTAATGAATGTGAGAGAGTGCCTAAGGACAGCTCTCTCCTCACTCTGTATCGGAGATTTCATACAGGAGAGTAAGTGTACAAATACTAAGAATGGGGATGCCTGGGTGGCGCAGTGGGTTAAAGCCTCTGCCTTCGGCTCAGGACATGATCTCAGGGTCATGGGATCAAGTCCCACATCGGGCCCTCTGCTCTGTGGTGAGCCTGCTTCCTCCTCTCTCCCTCTCTGCCTGCCTCTCTGCCTATTAGTGATCTCTGTCTGTCGAATAAATTTTAAAAATCTGAAAAAAAAAATAAGAATGTGTCTGCCTTGTCAGTTGGGACTCCCAACTTAACGTTGTAGTTTTTTATAGGAGTAAAAGTGTGAAATTTAAAGCACATAGCCAAGCCTATAACTGGAATTCAATGCTTACTCAGTATCTCAAAATGCATATTAGCTTCAAACCCTTGGAACATCATGAATGTGGAAAGACCTTCATTTTGGTATACATTTGGAGTAAACACCAGACAGTGCGTTATAAAAGTAAATTGAAAAATAGCAATGCTTTAAAACTAACTAAACATCAAATGCCAATAAATGTTACAGAGATCAAGCCAATGGAATACATTATTCAGTCTATTCAGAAATTAGTCTGTATGAAAATAGTCATATAAAAAGAAATCAAACACTTAGAAAAATGTATGTGGTATTCTGTTGAATGGATTAGCGGATGAACTTTCACATATGTATGAGGGATTTCAATATTTTTAAAAATTTCTTATATTGACCATATTTGAGATTTTTGACTAAGAATTATTAATGCGTTTTCCCCTGAAATCACTCCAGAAAATTTCTCTTTTCCCTTGGGTGTGTAAGACCATGTTGATTCTTGCTACGTTGAAGATACTAGATGTCCTGCTCCATTAAGTAGGACTCCTGCGTACCTAATTTTCCATGGAAGAGGACCGTGTGATATACAACATAGAAAGTACATCTCAGTGGAGATGGTGCTTACGGTTGATAACACTGGTGTTAAGATTCCATGGGATAGGTGTTCAGAGCACACACTTCTGCATGTATTGACACTAAAGAACTCCCTCAATATTAGAAATAGGAGGTTTTCCTAATTGTTCTTTTAGGAAAAAGAGGTAGCCGACCAGTAAACTACTAATGTACCTTCCTACATGCAATCGTTAGAGAGTATGACTTGATGTGCTTAAATGAGGAAATCCTGACATGACTGAAAGAGGGTAGCTAACTCTTTCCTACAATGCCATACTATTGAGCATACACATTTCTGAGGAGTGTATCTCTGTTGTGAAATTTTTGGAAATAGGTACTACCACATCCTTCTTGCAACACTTGAATGCTTTTGCACATGCGTATTTTGTATTTCGAATGGTGACAGTAGAGTGGATTTGAAAAACATAACTTAGTGTATGTGTGAACATAATACATTTTCATTAATAAAACACTTTTTCTTAACATGGATATGGGTGTGTTGTGAATGATGTGTTATCCTCCGTTTAGTGTTCATCTATCTCTTTGAGGGTTGTAGGGTGCTGATCAAGTCGATCACCTGTTTGATACTGGAGTAGAACAATAAACCTAGGAATCCATTCTGTCGTCTGAAGGTTTAAGGCATATGTGATTATTTTCCCCTTAGTCTATGCTGTGATTTTCTCCTCTTTGTGAATAATATTACAGTGGATGTATTACCGATGGATGTAACATAGAGATATTGTTGGTGTTTTAGCTCACGTGCTCCATGATACTGCTACTTGGCATTGATTTTGTGTAGCCAGCAGTTTTGCAGGGCCCTTGCACTAACAGGAGCCCTTTTCACTAGTGCATTCCCCAGTCAGCATACTTCAGGTTGACAAGTTAGTGGAACACCTCATGACATCTGCACTCTGTCCTTGTAAGCCACCATCTCTCCTTTCTCCCAGTGCTTTCCTTCCCAGAGAAGACTCCCCCTCCCACAGCACTTCCCTAAATCTGTTTTAGTCAGAATGGCATCTTCTGGACTTAGACTTGGGACACTCTAGCACTGCACCATGGCCCTAAATGAAGGTATGTGTTCCACGTCCTACATTGAGTGTTGTTTTGATGTGACTATGAGGTACGCATGCGCATATGACCATCCCATGTGTGTCATAGATACCCCATAGGAAAGAGAAATCTATCCCAATAGGAGTGATGACATAGCCCAGGGAAGAGAAAGAAAATATTTAAGCTGAAGAATTAGAATGTAGAGGAGGACAACTATCCCTAGTTTCCTGTGACTCCCTAGATGTAGAAAAATAACTTGTATTTGTTTTATGACCTACTTACCTTCAGATCTCCAGTTGTATTCGTGGTCATTTTTCTTTCCACCTATGTAGGCACTACAACCATTCTTTTTTGACTATATTATTAATATAGTGTCCTCAAGAAAATGCTTAATTGAGATTAGACAGATGGAAAGCAAATCAGTATTAATGCAGACAATGTGGGATGTGAATCTAAGTAAAAATTTGAGGAAGGCACCATCCTTCACGAGAAAGACAGGATTTATTAAAATGAAATGTGAGGAACTCTTATCCAGGTTGGGAGGGACCTGGAGGTGGCTCCCTTTAGTCATTGCAAAGGCACAGGATCTCTTTCTCGTGTCATCTGATGAATATATGTTATGGGGAAAAGAAATGGAACATGTGAGTTTCTCAGTAGTAGGGAAGTCCTGATTTATCCTGATGATTTGATCGACCTCCTGTGTCTTCCTGAGGACTAATGCTGTTGGATGTCAGTGATTACTCTACTTCCCCTGGCTAGATCCATGACAAGGGATGGAGAAGGGTGTTGGATGATGCAATCACGTGGGCAGCTTTAAGACGTCACGTGGTAAAATAGTTGTTTGAGCTGAAGAAGTCTTATGGGCAGTGGCGTAGGGTGGATGAGGAAGACATGTGCTGTGGTTGCTTCCAAGCCCTGTTTCCCAGGTAGTTAACCCCAGTCAAGGTCAGATCCGGTGTGGTTGGGTGATCTTCAGGGAAGCTGCTTCACTACTGTGTGGGACTTGCCTCCCTTTTCTCAGAGCCATAATCAGTGTAGTTCTAAGGGTGCCTGGGTAGCTCAGTCATTAAGTGTCTGCCTGAAACTCGGGTCATGAGCCCTGCATGGTGCTCCCTGCTCAGCAGGAAGCCTGCTTCTCCCTCTCTCACTCCCCTTAATTGTGTTCCCTCTCTGTCTCTGTCTCTGTTGAATAAATAAAATGTTAAAAATATAATTTAAAAAAATAAAGAAATTGGTGGAAACATTTATAGTCTATTACGGTATGCAAGAGCCCACACCCTTGAGAAAGAAGTATACAACCACCTCCTTCAAACAGGAAAACTGTAGCTCTTAGGGGCTCTGGGGGTAGGTCAATTAAGGGTATCACTTTGACTCAGGTTTCCAGCACATCCCTGCGGTGGGCTCCCTGCTCAGTGGTGACTTGGTTTGTCTCTCTTCCCCTGCCCATCACAACCCACATGCAGGAGTGCCTCTCTCAGTCTCTCAAATAAAATATTTAAAAAATTAAAGTGTAGCTCTTTTTCAGCAGATGTCCCACCCATGTGCTATTTCAATCAACTTACTACGTTGTAACCTAAAATATTACATAAGTTCTTCCTGACCACTGTGCTGAAGGATCCGACAATTTTCTGATCCAGAAACCAAGCTGGCTGTTACCCTTTGAAAGGCAATGCATACAGGATGAGTTTTGATGGGAATGGAATATCAGCATTATTCAGGAGGCGAGCCACTTGGAAAGAAGAAAGACTCATGTTCAAAAATCAACTCCAGGGGCACTTGGTTGGCTCAGTGGGTTAAGCTTCTGTCTTCAGACAGGTAATGATCTCAGGTTCCTGGGATCAAGTCCCGCATCTGGCTCTTTGCTCAGTAGGGAGCCTGCTTCCTCATCTCTCTCTGCCTGCCTCTCTGCCAACTTATGATCTCTGCCAAATAAATAAATAAAATCTTAAACAAACAAACAAACAAACAAAAAGCCTCCAAGGATTTGGCCAGGCCTTCAGAATTTTAAAGGAGCTTGAGGACAGTGAATCAATAGGAGAGAAGCGGGTCAGTCTGATACAGTTCATGATCGCCTGTCCACTCACTGTGCCTCCTAGGGACCATAGGGAGGTGCTTGGAGGTTGTGTATGGGTTCTCAGGGGTGGTTGAGCCAAAAGGTGGGATTACCAGTCCTTGTAAACAATGTGTGATGTATAGATGTACAAAGAAGGGTTTAGTCCATCATTCATGGAAAGGTGCATCCCGAAATTTAAAGACTATTATGTTCGCCAAGGCAGGGTTTCAATGTAAATTAGAAAACGGTCTTTTAGGTTTGTCCTGTGTTACAAATGCTATTATTTCCTTCTGCTGTGATGCTGAGATGTATATATTCATATACATATACACATACACATACGTATATATGTAAGAATCAATTAGATGGAGGACCTTTATTAGGAAAAGAGATGATACCTGCTCTGGAATAATTTTTGCCTCTGCATACGGGGGAGAGGGGGGAATCCAGAGATGTTATTGCCCATTGCCTACAGGCTTTCGCAGCATGGGGAAAGCCACACCAATTAAAGATAAATAATGGTCCAGCCTACACCTCACAATCCTTTAAAGCCTTCCTACAACAACTTGACATTCACTTGATACATGGAATACCCTATAACCCAAAAGGACATAGTGTTGTGGAGCGCACGCATCTTACATTAAAAAATGCACTTTATAAACAAAAAGGGGGAATAGGGGACACCTTCAGGTCCCCTAAAGATAAGCTCAATACCATTCTCTTTATTTTGAATTTTTTGACATTGGACAAAACGGGTAAATCAGCTGCAGACAGGCACGCAAGTGATGCTGCTGCTTCCCCTAAGCTTTAGTACTTTGGAGGGACATCCTCACAGGAAAGTGGAATGGACCAGATCCAGTGTTAGTATGGAGTAGGGGGTCTGTATGTGTTTTTCCACAGGAAAAGGAGGCTCCAATTTGGATCCCAGAGCGGCTGGTGCGTGCATCCTTGCCTCGGAACACCAGTCATGATGCTGAAGATGCTAACTCTGGGGATGCTACACCTCCTGCGGCAGACTCAAGCCAGAGAGCTGTGGGCAGTGGTTAAAGCATGGTTATATCCTTTACCAGTGACTAACTCTTCTCTCATATTCCCTCCTCTCCCTTTGATGCATGGCAGGTCTGTAACTTGCTAGGAGCATGTACTGATATCTCAGCAGTGTCCATGTTAAATGGTGGCAAATTCCTCAACTGTTCTTATAAACAAAATGACTCTAGTACCTTTGAGACAACAGTTAATGTGTCTTGTCCCAATAATATTACTTATCAGCCCACTCCCATATGGGTCTCACCACCGTTTCTTTTCCTCGTAACAAGTGCTAGCGAGCTGAATGATACATTGAATTGCACTAAGAATTGCTATCTTTCCCAGTGCTGGAATGTCACGGCCTTCAAGCTGGCTGTGATTATGCGTATCCCTACCCACGTTCCTATCCCAATTTCCATTCCAGAGGACAAGTTACCGGTGGTGCTATCCAGAAAGAAGAGAGATTTTGGTATCATAGCCGCCATTGTGACAGCATTGGCTATATCTACAGCAGCTGCCACGGCAGCAGCAGTCTCGCTTGCTGCAACTATACCCACTGCAGAAGCTGTGAACACCCTTGCAGAAGGAATGGCAGCTGCCCTTCAAACACAGACTCAGATAAATGCACATCTGCATGCAGGAATCCTGATAGTCAACCAGAGAGTGGATTTGGTTTTGGTTCAAGAACAAGTGGACATATTGGGGGCCCTATTGGGACTGGGATGTATAGCACCCTTCCCGGCAATTTGTGCAATTCTCATAGCCTATACTAATATGAGTGACTTACAGAATGTCTCCCGACAGCTCTCCCAATACTTGCGGGGGAATTAGTCCACAGAATTCCAAAACTACACTCAGCACCTGCTACTAGGCATAGCAAGGATAAAGATCACCAGATTTGAGCTTGCAACCCTCCCACAGATAATCAAAACATTGCAAGATGCATTAACCTTTATGAAACAATGGGCTAGTGTAATTGGTCTGATGATAATCCTCATAGTGGGCTTGATTCTGCTAGTAAGGAAACTGCAAATTTGGAGGCAACAGCCACATAGGCAACAGCAAGCCATGGTGCAGGCCTTGTTAGCCATCGAGGCTGTAACATCCCCCCAAGTGTGGCTAAGTATGCTGGATTGGTAGTCAACGAAGGGTAAGATTGGTGGGGGAAATATACCAACCTAAGACAGGACGCAGATCATTGATATCTGCCGTCTGATGACGGGTAAGGATATTCCCCGCCACTGACAACCTAAGACAGGCAAGATCCCTGCTATAAAATAAAAAAGGGGGAGATGTCGGAGGCAGGCCCCTGGCCAGGGCTTCTTGTTGTCCTTGCACATCAAGGGTGATGGATAGGGGTGTTAAGGGGGAACTGATGGGGATTAGGGGGGAACTGATGGGGATCAGGAGTCCCTGACGTTTAAGCTGTTCTATAATAGGTTTCAGGCCCCAGCGGTGGGCTAAGGAAATAGGAAACTGAGCTCAAGAGGGAAACTTAGAGTTATCCTTAAGCTGTACTTTAACCGGGGTAAGGTGGGAAGCGATGATGGGCTCTGAGATGTCCCACACCTGAGGGTCTACAGTAGGTAGGTCATCTGGAGCGGGTGTCGAGGGAGTGGAGAGGTGTAGGATGAGACAGGTTGAGGTGGAGGGAGGAGAGGAAGGAGAGAGGCAGATAGTTCCCCTTAGTTTCTGGAGATTGTCCCTACCCAGTAGAGGGAAAGGGCAGGAAGGAATAACTAGGAATGAGTGGGAGAAGGGGAACCCATCCAGGCTACAGGTAAGGGGAAGGGTCACCCTAGGGTTGGAGGAGGTTCCATCGATCCCCATAACAGTAATTGGTGAGGTTTGAAAAAGTCCCAAGTAGGAAGGCAGAACTGTGGGTAGCCCCCGTGTCCAGCAAAAAAGAGAATGACTTACCCACTACCTGGAGTGTAATCCTGGGCTCCACCTGAGTGAGAGGGGTGGCCGAGTCTGGGCTTCGTCAGTCGTCCTCCAATCCAAGCAGTTGAAAGGCCGGACTTACTGTCTCAGGGGGTCCCCCACGTTGAGGCGCTGAAGATCACCAAAGTTAGGGCAGTCAGATTTCCAGTGGCCCATCAAATGGCATTGAGGGTAAGGCTGAGTTGGTGGCTTTGGATTGGGGCACTGGCAAGCCCAATGTCCCTCGGCCCTGCATTTGAAACAGGCCTCCGGGGAGGTGCGATTGGTTGCCCCTCTCTGCTGGCTCCCGGAGCCAGCCGGTCGCAGGGCTGCTACCAAGGCTAGGGTCTGCAACTGAATCTTTTGCTGGAATCTGGCTGCTTGTTTAAGCTCAGCCACCTCCTCACAGGAATTAAAGACCTTAAATGCCATTTTCACCAAGTCAGAAATGGGGGTCTGAGGGCCCTCCTCTGCCTTCTTTAACTTTATCCATATATTCGGTGCCGATTGAGAGAATGAGTAGCCAGTACCGTGGCCCCTGCGGGAGAGGCGGGGTCCAAGCGAGTGTACTGGGTTAAAGCCTCCGTCGATCAGTTAAGAAACATGGCGAGGTTTTTGTCAGGGGCCTGAACAATCTCCCTAATCTTGTAATTAACGGCCTTATTAGAGGCTGCCCACATGCTGGCTATGAGACATTGGACCATGCAGTCGCGGCGCCAGCAGCCATCTTGGCCATCCTGATAATCTCAACCTGGTTCTACAGCTGGTACCACCTGGGCTCCAACTGGCATGGCAGCATCAGTGAGATGGACATGATCTGCGTGCTCCCAGGCAGCAGCCTGGATGCATTCCCTCTCCTCTGTGGTGAGGTTGGTGGTCTGAACGACATGTAAATCATGCCAGGTGAGGTCATAGGCTTGGGCCAGATATTGGAATTCTTTAATATAGTTATCGGAACTGGCCAAAAAGGAGCCCAAACGTTTCTCAGTTTGGGAAAGGTCTTGTAGAGAGAAGGGCGCATGAACTCAAACAACTTCCTCAACTCCAGCAACCTCCCTTAGGGGGAAGACTAAATCAGGGGAGGGCTTTCGAGCCCTACTGCAGGTGGAGCCATACAGACACATTCACACAGTCAGGCACTCTTCAGATTCAAACAGATTGGACACCCTCCCCTTTGGGTATCCCTGGCTAATGGGAGGTGATCAGTCTCCCCTTCCATTCTTTATGAAAGGATCTAGCTCAAACAGTAGCCCTGCGGCTGTTACAACAGAATTCAATTAAGCACAGAAGATGTTTACCAACAGATTTCAAGAGCGTAAACCTAGTTCCAGCGACCAGCGCTCTAGTATTTTATCCCATTTGGTTAAAGGTTACCAAAGACTTTGAAAGCTACCTTAAAAATTACCCATTAAAACTCCAAGACACACAATTAACCATCAGTTCTAGTCATCTCTTTGCTAGCAGATTTTAACAAATAACAACAGCCTATTTGACCTTCAGTAAACTTTGGTTGGAGTTTCCTGTTTATTGCGGATAAATTTGTCAGGAGCTCGGATAGGAGTGGGGAGGGGGAGGAGGAGAGGTAGACGAGGGTGCAGGTTCAGAAATCCTGAACTTAAGGGAACTTGGGGTAATGGATCGTGGTAAGGAGGAGGAGGAGGAGGAACCAGGGGCCCTCTTGTCAGTGGGTGGGTGAAGCTCTCTGGGGGTTCAGAGAGAGGAGACAGGGAGGAGAGGTCCGAGTCTTTGGGGGCAGTGGGTGGCAGGGTAGGGGGAGGGGAGCGGGCCAAGAGGACCTGTGAGGTGGAGCAGAGGGAGGGGCGAGAGTGCAGAGTCCAGAAAGCCTGGACATAAGGGACCTCGATCCATTTGCCTTGGTGTCTGCAGAGGTTATTTAGGTCCATGAAAATCTGATAATTAAATGTGCCTTCTAGAGGCCATTGGGACTGATTGTCTAATCGGTATTGTGGCCAAGCAACAGTACAGTAACTGTACTGTTGTACAGTAACTTCGCAGGTCCTGGTCCAGTTCCAGGGTTTTAAGATTGGTCAACAGGCCTAAAACACCCCCAGGATGTTTTAAGGTCGAATTTGGATTGGGAGGTCCCCACGATTCGTTGCCGGGCAACCCGAGGGCTGGAGGAAGGCGTCCCCTCGTCCACCACTGGGTTGCAGAAAAACTGTGTCGACTGTCGTAAAGGTTAGGACGTCTCCCAGCCTCTTGGAGTCACGGAGGTCACCTGGTGACCGGCAGGGTCCGCCCTGACGCGGCCGCGATTAGGGCAGGGCTTTCCGGAAGGAGGCGCGGAATCGGGGAAAATCACCACAGCTTCGGAAGTGGCATTCGGAAAGGCAGGTCCGGTCTGGCCAGGGAAAGGAGAGCCTCCCCACTGGGGTGGGGGCTCCAGCTCCTTCCTGGGTTTCAGCACCAAATGTAAAGTTTTTTCCGGCGAGATAAACACAACACCAGGTAAAGTGGGTGCAAGGCAAGATTTATTAAAAACACTCCCGGCGAAGTTTCAGGGCCCAGGTGAAGGGGAGCTGAGAAAGTTGCACTGGGAGGAGGTGGGCACCCTTGCGTGAGGTTCTGTGACTCTGGAGAGCAGAGTGGTGGAAGTCACGCCCAAGGCAGGGAGGAGGGGTCTTTTAAGGGGTCTTGGGGAAAGCTCAGGGGTCTTTTGGCATGTTTCCCTTATTCGGATATCCCGCCTGCTTGTTGGGATCCCATTGGTCCACAGTAGCCCGGGGTGGGGGTCTCAGATTCCTGCTTGGGCCTTTGTTCTCCTGTCTGAGCTCAGGTCTTGTGGTGGGAACTTTCGCCATCTTTAGTAGCCCTTCCTCCCAGCCCAACAAAGCAAAGCTTTATTTTGCACCAAGCATTAAGAATCTAACAGAACGGGGACTCCTGGGTGGCTCAGTTGGTTGGACAACTGCCCTTGGCTCGGGTCATGATCCCGGAATCCTGGGATCGAGTCCCTCATCAGGCTCCCAGCTCCGCGGGGAGTCTGCTCCTCTCTCTGCCCTTCTCTTCACTCATGCTCTCT
Organism: Mustela lutreola; assembly: GCF_030435805.1. Classification (NCBI taxonomy): domain Eukaryota; kingdom Metazoa; phylum Chordata; class Mammalia; order Carnivora; family Mustelidae; genus Mustela; species Mustela lutreola. Next base: position 52,108,176 of record NC_081305.1, read on the forward strand.
TACTGTCTCTCTCTCAAATAAATAAATAAAAATTTTTAAAAAAAGAAAGAATCTAACAGAACGTTCGGGGTCACACCTCTTACAAGAGAGGGTGACTCTTCTGTTTCACAGTCTAGCTTTTAAGGGCAAAGGCCATGCGGTTGGGCCTGGCCACGCACAGGTGACCAATGAGATTGAACTCCATAGTGATGCTAGGTGACCAATTGAGTTACAATTTACCCTAGTAGACTTGTGACCCAGCCTATTACACCTTGATTAGGATTGGCGCCAAAAAGGGTTCCCAAAGGGTGGGGGCCCCTACTCCTTGGTAACCAAGGAAACATTATGCAACCCACTACTGATTGGATGTCTCCACCTGGCCTGACCCACCCTTGTATCTGGGCTTTGTTAACTGAGCTGGTTTCCAGGACTTGTTTTTAAGTGAATCCCCTGGGGGAAGGGAAGCAGAGACAGTTTCACTTTAATGAAAGCCTCTTGCTAAATAAGTCCTTACAATCCCATTTCAGGTGTAAAACTTCTTTCTTCAGTGTTTCTCTTGCTTGTGGGTTCATTTTTTCTCTTTCTTTCCTTCTTCTTTTCTTTCTTTCTTTATGTCCTTCTTTTACACATTTTCTCAGCTGAGAGACAGAGGAAGCATAGGAGTAAGGAAAGGGAAAGAGGGAGAAGCATATTCCCCCCTGAATGGGGAGCCCAACTCAGGGCTTCATCCCAGGAGTCTGGGATCATAACCTGAGCTGAAGGCAGACCCTTAACCTACTGAACTGTCTGGGTCCCCCTTGCTTGTAGTTTCTGATGAGGAGAACAAAGTCAAAGGATGTGTGGATAAAATTAAATTTCCTTCATCTTCCAGTCTGCTGTTAAATACCTGAGAAAGACAGAGTAGGACATTCCTCAGGGAACTCAGAACTTCCTTAAGGTTAATGTTTTGTTGGATGCAAAAAGCAGCCTTAGCTTGACAATAGCTAAACTTCCAGGATCCTGTAATTACTCTTTAACCTATGAAAATTGCTTCGGAAACTTCCTTGAACTCTATTCCCCAAATGTAGCTTGGCCATCATCCTTCAAGCTTGTGGTCCACTGATATATACCTGGAGGGGCTCCTGACTAAAGTGTTACTACCAAACAGTGAGTGGCCTCATCAAAACACCAGCTGGTTGGGACGCCTGGGTGGCTCAGTTGGTTAAGCAGCTGCCTTCAGCTCAGGTCATGATCCCAGCGTCCTGGGATCGAGTCCCACATCGGGCTCCTTGCTTGGCAGGGAGCCTGCTTCTCCCTCTGCCTCTGCCTGCCACTCTGCCTGTGCTCACTCTCGCTTCTCTCTCTGACAAATAAATAAATAAAATCTAAAAAAAAAAAAAAAAAAACACCAGCTGGGAGGCCCTGAGGGTCCTGTAAACTTGCTTCCAAATTGCTTAGAGCCTCCTGCTATCCCTCACCCCCTCCCCACATGAAAGCACAGAACCAGTCACTGCTCACATTCCTCTCCCCTTGTGTTAGGACCACAGTGTTATCTCAACAATCCTTTCTTCATCATTCACTCCAGAACCCCAGTATTTCATATCAGAAACATGTCTAGAATTTCTTGACCATTGGTTCCTCTCCCACATCCCTACACTTTGCACTGGACAAGGAGGGCTGTCACCTCTGTGTAGCTGATAGAGTTGATTTCTGGGAGTGAAAGGAGTGAAAGTTCTCAACCAGGCAGTCCCCTGCCCGATAGGTTTTCTTTCTTCCCACACTCATATCACAGAGATGAAAAGGTCAGGTCTGGTTCTAGCTGCTGACACTAACTTCCTCTTCATCTTAGGGACCATCTTAGGGGCACAGTTTGTCAATGATCACTTGGTGACTCTGGTATTTGTTACAGGGACTGCTGACCCTCAGGGATGTGACCATAGAATTCTCCGAGGAGGAGTGGGGATGCCTGACCCACACTCAGCGGCAACTGTACAGGGACGAGATGTTAGAGAACTATGGACATCTCCATTTCTTGGGTGAGGAAGACTCCTTTCAGGTTTCCAAAGCCCCACACAGGGTTTTGTTCCTTCCTGGGAAGACTGCCTCTTGGGCGATTTCTCTTGGGATGACTGGATTCCAGATCCAGGCAGAAAGGGAAAAAAGTAGGGGTTTGCAGATGGAGAGTGAAAGGGTCCATAGACAAAAGGTCGAGACTGATACAAAGCGAAGGTCAAGCAAAGCTTTATTTCACGCCAAGCATCGAGAATCAAACTGACTGGCCAGGGCCGTCTCTTGCAAAGGGGCAACCCCTCCCAGTCTCACAGACTAACTTTTATAGAGTAAAGTCCATGTGGTTGAGCCTGGCCACACACAGGTGGCCAATTGAATTACATTCTACCCCATGATAGTCATCTAATTCAGCCTATGACTTTGGCTGGAATTGGCGCCTTTGTCTGGCGCCTGATAGGCGGGGCTCACACTCCTTGGCTGGTAATACGTGCGCTTTACCTTGATTGGACATTTCCACCTGACCGGACACGTCCTTGTATGTGGGCTTTGTTATCAGGGGCTGATCAGTCATATTTCACCAGTTGTGTTTCTAAGCGCTTTTCTCTTGGGGGGAAGGGGCAGATTCAATCTAAGTTTACTGCATAAACAACAAAATGGCTCGCTCTGGCTAAATAGGCCCTTATAGAGAGACAAATCTTCATGATGTTTCCTTTTCAGCTCAGCTTCTCCTTCCTCAAGGTAACATCATGGCTTGTGAAGATGAGTGGCAGTTCTCAACATTGAGTGACAGAATGGTGCTGCTTACATCTGAGACTGAAATTTACCCTTCTTATTATGTCTGCTACTTGAAAGTGGAGGTCAGGATGTGAACATTGGAAATGCCTCCGGTGTGTTCTAAATGGACTGTTGGGCAACAGCTGTTGGGAAACCATTTTCTAGAATTGTCCAACATCATCTCTTCTCTTCTGAACATAGGACTCATGGAAAGTTAGAATTGGCAGCAATAGTCATTTTTCTTTTTCCTCATAAACAGGTCTCACTGTGTCAAAGCCAAACCTGATCATGTTTTTGGAGCAAGATAAGGAGCTCTGGGATGTGAAGAGAAAGGATACTGTAGCTCTCCATGCAGGTGGGTGGGAATTGGTGAGGCAGGTGACAGAGGGGACGTCCAAGTCTTAAGGAGGAAGGTAGACCTTCAGCTGCGGTTTGAGTAGCTCTCCCTGAAGGAATGTCACTTGGAGACATGCCCAGTTTTATGTCTCTGTCTCTCTCAGAAGGACATCTGCTCTTCAACTAGGCTAAAGTCTTTGTAAATTCTGGTTCCTCATGAAACAAGTAGGGACATTGCTTCTCCCTCTCCTCGATGTATGCACAGTGGGGTTTGGTGCAGAAATTTTCAGAACACTGGAGACAGATTTCTAATGTTCTCTGCCTTGGCTTTCTAATGTTAGAGGCTTTAATATTAGTCTTAAACAAAACTGAGATTTAGTAATTTCATCAGATAACATAGCACCGCTCTAAAATGAGAAAATATACTGCTTTATTTCCCTTCAAGTGTTCTTTTTTCTTTCTTTTCTTTTCTTTCTTTCTTTTTTTTATTTTAAAACTATAGAAATGTCCACTCTTTGAGTTCTGTTCCTCAGTGGTCAAATAGTGCAATGTCTCCCTTTGTGTCTGAGAATTCCTACATAACAAATGCTATCGGGGAGCTAGCACATTTAGTACTTGGACTTGTAGCCTTTAATAAAGTTTTATTTATTATATCATTTGTTAATAATTTCATCATGACTCTGTCTTCTGTGAACTTCTCGTGACTTTGTCATGTGTGTTTTCACTTTCTGATTAGTTCTATATGTGATTTAGCTCTATATTTTGTACATCAAATGTCCTGATACAACATGCACATGTGCTTTTTAAGTAGTGAGTTAGACAATTAGTAAGATTCCCATATATTTTGTTTAAAATTTTTATTTGTTTAAGAGACAGAGAGAGAAAAAATGAGTAGGAAAAGGGCAAAGGGAGAGGGAGAAGCAACGTCCCTGCTGAGCAGGGAGTCCTGGATCCAGAACCCTAACCTCATGACCTGAACTGAAGGAAGCTGCTTAACTAATTGAGCCCCACAGGTACCCTGAATCCCCATGTTTGGAAAATCGTTTTTTTTCAATAATGTGATGTTATTTCTGGGAAATTAATCTTGAGCTTTTCCTTCTAATTTCCTCAGAATGTATCAGAATTTAATCACAAATATTAATTTCATATACAGTGTCTCTCAGCATATTTTTCATCTTCCATGGTGTTTATATACTGAGAAATGGAGAGGTTGTTTGTTTCCTCTGTCTTACAGAATGGATTATAGGGTTACATTCTGTGCAGGAGGGGAAATATATTAATAACGTAGTACTTTTCTTTCAAGCTTTTTAAGTGTTAACAAATTTTTCATTTACACCTTTTTTTTTTTATAAAGGTTTTATTTATTTATTTGACAGAAAGAGATCACAAGTAGGCAGAGAGGCAGGCAGACAGAGAGGAAGGTAAGCAAGTTCCCTGCTGAACAGAGAGCCCAATGTGGGACTTGATCCCAGGACCCTTGGATCATGACCTGAGCTGAAAGCAGAGGCTTTAACCCACTGAGCCATCCAGGTGCCCCTCATTTACAGCTTTCTATAATTGATTTTGATGAGAATTCTTTACGATGTTATAGTTCATGAATACATGCCAATCAAATGCTTGTTTTTCATGGGCACATGGACACAGTTTTAAATCATGGTTATATGGAAGTTTTTCTTTTCTGTCATACATCAATGTTTTATTTAGAATTTCTTGGGTTGAGTTTTGTCTTACTCTAATTTGGTAATTTCCTAATAATGTGCCTCTTGTGTCTGGCTCATAACACCATATTCGTTAGTTGTGGATTTGGTCTTACCTGTGTGTGTTGTTATAGGAAGGGAATTTTCAGCTCAGTATATTTTAAGACCATGTGAGCATAACTCAAAAAAAAAAAAAAAAGATCTTTGTGTTTTTTGTCAGTAAATTTTGTAAATCTTGTGTTTGTATGGCACACATACATACTGTGTGACCCCTACTTTTTCTCTCCTTGGTAGTGGTCAGCGAATGTTGTACCTTGTCTAGGTGAGTTGTCATCAACATAGAATTCATTTCACCTTGTTTTTGTGGGTGAATTTTTATTCTCTCTGCATGAGAGAAAGACTGTTTTGAATTCAAAGTAATTTTCAAACATTTTATACTTCTGTATCATGTTTTGGTATGAAATATGAAAGATAGATTTTATCTATAATTGTAAGATGAAAACCCATGATATGCCTTGGTACCTTTCTCATTGCCTTTTGTGTCTTCTGGGAGCATTTTCCTTGTGGTTACATTAGAGATTCCTTAAAACAACATTGTTGTAAAACAGTTTAAAACTCAGTGTCAATCCCATAAAGAATTATTCTTCCTGTCTCTACCGCTGCACCCCTGCACTTTGATACTACAAATTCTTTTATGTTGTATACTTTATGACCTACATTTGTGATTTTAATACTTTAAAAAAAAAGTTCTGTAGCAGAAATAAACGTGACTGGTATCTCATTACAACACTACAGGTTTGTGTAATTGTCTACATATTTCTGCTCAGTGGAGAGCTTTGTGTTCTTGTGTGGTTGCAGTTTCTGGGTAGAATCCTTTTATTTCATCTAGAGAGTGTTTCTTTAATGGTTCTTGTAGGATAGATCTACTGGTAAATGTAGAGGGGTCTTTACTTGGGAATGTCTTCATTTCTACGTCTGCAAAAAAGAGTTTTGCCCGGTATTCTTGGTTGCATTTTTTGATCTTTCAGTACCAGATTGCATTATGCCGGCCCCATTCTTATTGGGACTGCTGGGATCCCACGACTGCTCTTCTAGGAGCTCTTGCACAAGGTGCAGTGCATTTGCCATGCTGTTTCAAAAGTCTCTTTTCATCTGTGGTGTTTGATGGGTTAATTACAACATGTCATCAGTCTTCCCATTCTTTGTATGTGGTCTGCTGTATATACCATAGTTTTATAAGCAAGTAATTTGAGGGGCGCCTGGGTGGCTCAGTGGGTTAAAGCCTCTGCTTTTGTCTCAGGTCATGATCCTAGGGTCCTGGGGTCAAGCCCCACATTGGGCTCTCTGCTCAGCAGGGAGCCTGCTTCCCTCCTTTCTCTGTCTGCCTGCCTCTCTACTTGTGAGCTCTCTCTTTCAAATCTTTTTTTAAAGATTTTTTAAAAAGGAAGTAATTTGGGACGCCTGGGTGGCTCAGTTGGTTAAGCAGCTTCCTTCGGCTCAGGTCATGATCCCAGCGTCCTGGGATCCAGTCCCGCATCAGGCTCCTTGCTCTGCAGGGAGCCTACTTCTCCCTCTGACTCTGCCTTCCACTCTGTCTGCCTGTGCTCGCTCTCACTCTCTCTCTGACAAATAAATAAATAAAATCTTAAAATAAAATAAAATAAAAAAATAAAAAGGAAGTAATTTGAGGAAATAAAATATTAAGGCAGTCATAGTGCAAAGACATTTATGGTGGTGCACTGGATTTATTATGATAAACTTGTCTGTTGTTAAGTGGACCGTTACTGATGAAAAGCATGTAATTCAATGGTTAACTGTATTTGTTAGTAGACCTGAAAGAATTCAGGGGCAGATGGATCTCTAGAGAGGGACAATTATTTTAGGTGTGATTCGTTTTTTCTTTTGACTCTATTAGTACATGTAAATGGGTGTCCCAAGAAATCCAGAGTAGCAGAAGATTCATGAGATAAACTAGCCTTTTATCTTTTGTTTATACTGCTTTGGTATCAGGGTACTGCTGACCTCACAGAATAGTTTTGAGTGTATTTCTCTATTTCACTACGTATAAATTTCTTTTTTATTGATAAGATTTTGGTAAGGATTGCCATGAATGGTTTTTGTAAATGTTAGTTTCTTTTTGTTGTACTGAACTAATGCCCAGGGTTTCTACCTAACAAGTGCTAATTGAACAAAGTCACTAAAAATATAATGATATGGCCTAATCAGAGAATTCTCAGGGACTCAATAAAATTTTATCCTGTATGTTTCTCCAGTTGTTCTGTGAACATAGAGAACACAAGCAGAGTTTTAGGGGTTTGATATGCACAGAATGCAACGTGTTATATTAAGCTAAAGACAGATTTTGGAGTCAGAACTGACTAGGAAGAAGCACATGTACATACATATGTGTGTGTACCTATATCTTCAGAAGGAAAAGGAATCTTGTGTGTGTGTCTGTGTGTGTCCCAACATTAATGTTACCACAAGCACAGGGGCTTTCTGAGAGGGACTTTTTTTTTAAAATATTTTATTTATTTATGTATTTTTGACAGACAGAGATCACAAGTAGGCAGAGAGGCAGGGAGAGAGAGAGACAGAAAGTGGGAGAGGAGGAAGCATGCTCCCTGCTGAGCAGAGAGCTTGATACGGGGCCTGATCCCAGCACCCTGAGGTCATGACTTGTGCCAAAGGCAGGGGCTTAACCCACTGAGCCACCCAGGTGCCCCTGAGAGGGACTTCTGTGGGGATAACTCAGATTTACCTGTGACTTCATTCCTGCAGAGGTTGTGCAGATTGGCCTGAGTCAGAATCACTGGGAGCACTTAAAATTCTTGGATACCTGTGGCTAACCTTACATCCATAGGAATCCAAGAATTGTAAGCTCTGGGGTGCAGCCCCCCACATTTCTTTTCTTACCTAGTCTCAGGTGGCTGTCTGGGGACTAGACCTTGAGAACCTGTATCTGGCGACACATTCATACTTGGGTTCTTCAGGGAAGGTAGAAGCCTGTGGGTAATGTAATGAGATATTCAGGTGTGTAGTCTTGGATCTCCAGGTGTGAATGTGGACTCCTGTGTGTTGGGCCTTTCCTGTATTATTCCTTGGATGCCTGACCTTTGTGTCTACTTCTGAGTAGTCAGCCTGGAAACCACTCAGGCTATATATGTGTGGTGTGGGCTGGAATGTTGACTTTGAAGTGTCCTTTCATGGAAGCTGTTCTGTGTGAGGACAGCTGCGTGAACCATTGAGTGTCAAGGAGGAAAGAGAATCCAAACCCAGGTCACCTTCTAGAAGGGCCTTTCTCCTTTGTCCGTGTGCCTCATGTTCCTTTGTAGGGCAGCCAGATTCAAACCCTGCTCTACCAATAGGGGCTCACTATACCTTCCTTTATCTACATCATTTCTTTCAAAATCAATAAATAAAAAAATAAACCATTTCTTTCAGTAGAAGGAGAATAGTGTTAGCCCTAAACCATAGAACCCAGAATATTGAATACATTAAGAGCAGATTTAGTAACTGTGGGACATACATTGTATGCAGTATGCAGAGGAACATGTCAGATGCTAGTGAATATTTGGATTTTCTTTTTAATGATAAAAAGTAGCCACAGGGGCACCTAGGTGGCTCAGTGGGTTAAACCCTCTGCTTTCAGCTCAGGTCATGATCCCAGGGTACGGGGATCAAGCCCTACATGGGGCTTTCTGCTCAGCAGGAAGCCTGCTCCCCTCTCTCTCTCTGCCTGCCTCTCTGCCTACTTGTGATCTCTGTCAAATAAATAAATAAAATCTTTAAAAAAAAAAAGTAGCCCACAAGTCATGTTTCATGGTGAATCATCTCTGAATGTGAATATTGAACCCTGTTTAAAAAAAAATACCCTGTGTGCATTTGAAATGTAGGAGTATCTGTCTGATGCCAATTTTCATTGGAAACCTTTGAAATTGTGGTTTTATTCACATAAATGCCAACTGTTTGGCATTCCTTCTAGAGGTATCCCATGGACCTCAGCAGCTTCTGCTGTAAAACATGTGCGATCATTTTGAATATACACTTATTCTCTATGAGCACAGAGGGCTAGACATCTGTCCATGGACACGTGTGGACTCCTGAGTGCCTCCCAAACCTATGCTGGCAACTCTGTGATCAGCCAGAGCCAGAGGTGATGCTGAACTTGTGGTGGGATCAAAGGCCATTCTCTGTTTCTGGGCAGGACAATAGGCTGGGCTAAGAGGTTGCCCAGGTTCACTGAGGAAGCTCCCTGGTCATGCAGAGTAAGAGCTTATGCTCAATGCTTGGTCCATGCTGCGGGCTTGGTTTTCTCCCCAGAGACCTGTTAGAGAGGCTCTGAGGTTGTCTAGGGTCTCTGTTTAGGCTTCCAGTGGAGCAGGATTGGAGGCTAAGATCAACCATGGGAAGTGACTTAGAACTTGCATAGCTACCCAGACAGAGAACAGAGAATGTTCTAGCTCAAAGTGCTGGCTGGACACCCAAGTCAGTCACAGCTGCTGACAAATCTCCTTAGCAGGGTAGTTTCTTCTCCTCTCTGCAAGTGGGCAGATTCCCATGGATCTCTGATTCATTGCCACTACAAGTTGGAGCACTGTCTGGTCTGGCAGCTCTACGATCTGAGCACTGGTTGCCGTAAGCCCTGCCCACTTTCTCCATGTCTATAGGGTCCCCAGTGGTCCAGCACCACAGATTCCACCAGGGATCCCCATGAGGTGAGCTCTCACTGGGCCACCCAGAGAGTGGTTTGCCCTTTGGGGAATGCTGGATGTCCACTCTGGGCTGTCATTTTCTTTGACATTGTAGTTCCTTCTGGTCCCTCTTAGTGGCACACTGTGCTGGCCCAGGGAAGGCACACTGGGATCCACGTGAAATTGCTCCTGTTACCCTTCTAGGGGTGTCCTTCTTGATCTCTGGGGTCCTTGGGTGCATCAGCCTATGCTTTTGTATTGGGAATCATGCACTGGTGTCTCATGTGAACAGTTGCTCATTGAGCAAAGGTGGAACTACTTTTTCACTATCTTCATGAGGTCCTCACTCTGTGAAGAACAGTTTTCTTTGTCCTGGGCTAAAAACAGTTGTTTCCCTGTATACATGTATTTGTGGGTATTTTTTTTTTATATGTGTGTATGAATTTGCACATATACATGCTTGATAACCAAGAGGTAGTATGCTTAAATCATGATTTTTTGATATTGAAACATAACCCTAACAGAGACAAATGCCTTTCATGTTAACGATTATTCTGTGAGATGTCTGTTGCCATGCTGCTTATTTGATTGCTTATCACCACATGGGTTGTTTCTTCTTCCATTTCTTTAAATTTGATCATCCAGTTTTTTATTTATAGATAAAGGAAAAATTTCAGTTTCTGCGTTGTCCCCATTTTGACAGCTTATGTGATTTTGATGTTTGGCTCCTGGTTCATGCATGATCATACCATGTTCTACTTTTATCTGCTTTGTTGCTGGTGGTGTTTCTCTCTATTACTACAGAGTTGGGCACTAACTGTTAGCCAGTCTCTTTTTCAAAGTGTCTAGTGAGTTCCTGTCCTCATTTTTTTCTGTTATGCCTTTTTCTTTAGTCTTTGTAGTTCTCCATATATCATGAGAATGTGTCCTTTGTATCCTTTCTAACTCTATTTCTCTCTCTCGAACTTGGGATACAGAGATGTTTTTGATTCTTTTTGTAATCTTTTTCTTCATTTCACCATTCATGGTTGGTGTGTTATTGTTCTTTCTCTTAGCAATTTTTTCTTATACCATACCCCAGAGATCGAGTCCTTATGTTTATCAGTCATAAATGTAGTATAAACTGATGTGCTCTGTGGTTTCCTTAGTGTCTGGAGTTTCCTAATTTTTTTCTCCCTACATGGATAAGAAAATGAAATTTCCTCTGAAAAAGTTGAACCATGTTTTCTTTTTTTTTCTTTTTTTAAAAAGATTTTATTTATTTATTTGACAGAGATCACATATAGGCAGAGAGGCAGGCAGAGAGAGAAGGGGAAGCAGGCTCCCCAGTGAGTAGGGAGCCCAATGCAGGGCTTTATCCCAGGACTCTGAGATCATGAGCTGAGCTGAAGACAGAGGCTTTAACCCACTGAGCCACCCAGGCGTCCCTGAACTATGTTTTCTTTTCATTTCCTTAGACAGATCAGTTTTTCTACAGACTTTATTTATTTGAGAGAGAGAGAGAGAATGAACACAAGGTCTGAGGAGGTCCAGAGGCAGAGTGACAAGTAGACTCCCCACTGAGCAGGGAGTCCAGGCAGGGCTCTATCCCAGGACCCTGCATCAGGATCCAGTTTTTAGGTAGAAGCTTAACTGACTGACCCACCCAGGCTTCCCTACACAAGTCGTGTCTTGATATGCATTCACATGGCCAAGATCTTAGATGCTGACTTCTCCATTGATTTATCTCTGTCTTCTTCCTCTAGTGGTGTTTTTCAGTCTCCCAGGCCCACACACCCAATGTCAGTTGTGGTGTCATTGATCTTCCATGGGCCTGTGTGCTCAGATGAATGATTATTCCTCTATTCCCACAGCAGATACACCTCCAGGAGCTGGGAAAATGCCATAATCTTTGTCTTGCAGGCTGTCCCTGCAATCCTGGCAACCTGATCAATGTACCATTGTCTCTCTTTACTTGACTGGAGGTAGGGTAAGCTACAACTTTTATTGCCAAACAGGTGAGCATAGGCAACTCATTGTCCATTGTCTGTAATGGAGTCCCACCCACACTGACAGCTTTTGGATGAAAGATTTCTGCCATGATGTTGGATGCACACTTCATTTTTAGGTTTACAGAGTGGCCAGGGATGTGTCTTTGGTGGTACCATGTGCATCTTAGGTATCTTCCAGAGCTTTGCAATTGGCCCTATGGCCGATGGTTGGAAAATCTTAAAGCCAAACCTTCCAGGTACATTGACTTTGTGACCTACCCTGCATGTAACTGTATATCACTCCCAGATGAGCAGCAAAAGATCATGAAGGAAAATGTATTGGTGACTGTTGTGGATATCTGCACCGAATCACAGATGTGACTTATATAGTATTATTATCACTATTCCTTGAAGTCATGTGGTGACCTCATGATCTGCACAGGGGTTTCCTTGATTGATGTTTTAGTTGTAATTTTCATTCCACTCATATTTGGTAGTATAGTGATGGCATCTTGATCGTGGGTAGCGGACAGATGAGTTTATTGTGTTGGAAAACAGATGTTTCTTTTCATAGCTGAAGATCGGGCATATACGCTAGGTGTTCCTTGAAGATACTGGGGTTTCCTATGCTCAGAGTCTCCAACACAAACCCACCGCATGTGCAGTGCATTCCTGTATGTGTTGGGGTGGTGGCTGGCCAGTGGAATTAGTGTGATGAAGATGTTTATGATGTTTGCTGTGTCATGAGCCCTAAGACACTTGGACTTTGACCTGGGAACCTCTTGTCTTCTGCCTGTATTGGAACACTGTTACAGACCAACGGGTTACAGTATAGAATGTGTGTCATCTTGGAAGTTTTATATTTATTGAGATTATCTATGGACTTTATTCAAAACAAAATAGATGTTCATAGGTCTGTTTCTTGTTTGTTCATTTACATTGTTGTTTTGACTATACACGTAAGTGAATATGTATGGTATTTATCTTTGAATCTCTGACTTAGTTCACGTTGCATAATTACTTCTGAGTCAAACCTCGTTATCACAAATGCAAGGCTTAATGAAGAAAGCATAGACACACAAGTACAATGAATAGCCTGATCATTACCAGTGTGGAATGGAGAAAGATGATGGGCATCATGAGGAAGTGGGAATGGGAACTAGAGGCTTCCATGGGGTGAAAAGAATACAGGGAACTCCTCCAATGGTATTTTCATAGCATATTATGGTGCCAGATGGTAGTTACTTGTGGTGAGCATAGTAGAACCTACAGAGTTGTCGAATCCCCATGTTCTATACCTGAACTAATGGAACATTGTCCATTATACATTAATAGAAAAGAAATCAAGATGGATACTGAGAGGCATATACCTATGTAGATTAAACTAGTGTCTGAAGAAGTTGCAGGTAGGGTACCTGGGTGGTTGACGGGGTTAAGCCTCTGCCTTCAGCTCAGATCATGATCTCAGGGACCTGCGATTGAGCTCTACATTGGGCTCTCTGCTCAGTGGGGAACCTGCTTCCCCTTCCCTCTCTGCCTCTTTGCCTACTTGTGATCTCTCTCTCTCTGTGTCAAAGAAATAAATTTAAAAATCTTAAGAAAGAAAAAAAAAAAAAAAACAAAACCAAGATTTGCAGGTAAAAAAAACTAACCTTACTCTTCCAAGGAAGCTACCCCTAAGTATTCATATAAGGATAAAGTCCTATGAAAGCAAATTGATCTGTATCACAGTCGAGATGAAGTTTCCTTAATACAGAAGGGGACAGGGAATGAGAAGCATAGGCCCAGCAGTGTGAAGAAGTGAACTTGAAAACCAGGAAGAGCCTGTGGTCCTCATAGGCTGAGCAGCCCCAGGGGAAAAACAGTCATTTCTGTGAGAGGTTTGTTGTGTTATTTTTTTTTTAACTTGGTTTTGCTTTTTTTCAGTGTTCCAAGATGCATTGTTTATGCACCACACCCAGTGCTCCATGAAATATGTGTCCTTAATAGCCACCATCAGGCTCCCCCAAACCCCCACCTCACTCCCCTCCAAAACCCTCAGCTTGTTTCTCAGAGTCAGCCAGCTCTCATGGTTCACCTCCCACTCCGATTCCCACCAACTCCCTTCTCTCTCTCTGCCAATGTCCTCCATGTTATTCCTTATGATATGATACTTGACTCTCTCTGCTTGACTTACTTCACTCAGCATAATCATCTCCAGTCCTGTCCATGTTGATAAAAGTTGGGTTTTCATTCTTTCTGATGGAGGCACAATATTCCATTGTATATATGGACCATATTATCTTTTTTTAAAAATTTAACATATCATGTATTATTAGCCCCAGGGGTACAGGTCTGTGAATCACTAGGCTTATATACTTCACAGTACTTCTGTGAAAGCTTCTTAAGTCTATTTCCTTGAGTGTGGTCTCTCTCATTTCTCCCCATTTAAGAGTGTGTAGTAATGGCCACAGGTTTCAGGATGGCTTTTCTGTGTAAGTGTATTCTTTGGAGAAGACCAGAAAGTGTAACCACGTTTTATAACTGTGCTCATTTTCACCAAAGTCAGTTTCTTTCTTTTTTTTTTTTTTTAAGATTTATTTATTTATTGGACACAGAGAGAGAGATCACAAGTAGAAAGAGAGGGAGAAGCAGGCCCCCCGCCGAGCAGAGAGCCAGATGCGGGACTTGATTGCAGGACCCTGAGATCATGACCTGAGCTGAAGGGAGAGGCTTAACCCCCTGAGCCACTCAGGCCCCCCATCAGTCAGTTTTCAGGAGGAAGATTCGGTAGAAAGAAGTGATCCTGTAGCCTGAAGCCATGAGTATTAGGAAAAAATGCAGGGGAAACCTGAAATTGATAAGGGCTGTGGATGCAGTGGGGTCCAAGCTACAAAATCCAGGGTTGCAGCCAGAAGCAGATTGCACCTGCTTTTCTCATGAAAGAGGGAGCTATTTCTGTGAATACGGTGGCATGGTGAATTGAAGAAAGAAAAGTAAGAGGAGGTCCAGAGAAAATTTTACAGGGGTAGAGTTGGCTTGAATGAAGAGGGAAGGGAAGGGAAGGTCTCCATGCCCACCTCTATGCTCTTCCCGCTTTTTAGGAACCTTTGAAACTCTTCGTGATTCAGTCGTGGAATTCTGTGGGAAGCATGCGTTGTCAATATAAGACATCAGTGGCACACTTGTGAAAAGTAGAAACTCAGACCTCACCCAAACATCCAAATCAGAATATGAATTTTAATAGTATCTCCAGTTCGTTGTCATACACATTAACACTGGAGACGTGCACATCTAGCTCAGCCAGACTCTTCCATTATTCTACTCCTGACATCATGTCTGTAGGACATTGTTTGATATCTGTGCCTTGTATGCCATAAGTCAGGATATATGCTCTTCACTTCCCAGATTATTTTGGGTAAGGGTTATCCCATGACATCACATAATGTTAGGATGGATTTTGATCTTTGTGCAAAAATGACATTGGAGTTTTGGTAGAGATTGCATTTTCTGTTGGTCACATCAAGATTTATTTTGTTTCAGTTATTCCAGTGGAAGAACATGGATGCGTTTCCTAGTTATTCATTCTTTGAATCCAGCACAGTATATAACACTTTTCATCGTTTCTGGTTTGACCTCTACCATTATGTTAAATTGGAAGCATTTTGTGGGACGAGGGGGTTTGCTCTAAATGTATGATGTCTCTGTTTTGGAGTTTTCTTTGTTGCATAGAAACAAAACTAATTTTTATGTGTTGGTTTGCGTACCAGCTTTATAAAATCCATACGAGTTTTAACAGGATTAAAACAATAAAGATTCACAGGAGAAGCAAGGACAGTGGAGTAGGAGGATCCTATACTCGTGTGTCCTGTCATGAGCACCACCAGGCAACTGTCAGGTCATCCTAAGTGCCCCAGGGCTGAAGAGTGGCAGGAGAAACTCCCCAAGTAAGAGGAGAGAAGAGGACACATGGAAGATGGCAGATAGGGTGGAGATACGGTTTACGGAGGAAAGGAGTATAGCATTGTGGAGGGGAGGGAGCCCCAATTGTGCAATAGGTGTCATGACAGAGGACCACTCAGGGGATGCCTCAGGAGGTTTCCCAAAGCCATTGGCTTGGAGAGGGAGAAGGGCTGAATTTCTTGAGTTCTTGGAACCAGCACATCTTAAAGTCTGGAGGTTTAATGGTCAGCAGGGTTGGATGGGATAGAACCAGGAGGGTACTGGGGTGCTCCCAGACAGAAGGTTGGCAAACAACCTGCAGGCACGGAGCATGGAAACAGTCATCTGAAGAACACCTGGGGTGCACAGTGGGGAGAGTATTCAGTAGTCTAGGAGCACATTCCTGAGAGGAAACATTCAGTGACATGTGGCTTCCAAAACATGGGAGCCCTCTCCCGTCCTGTAGCATAAAGCAGAGCCCCACTCAGTGAGGACCCTGGCTGGCTGCCTTGCTTGCACCAGTCCCCACCCCCTGTGATCTGAGGAGCCTGTCCTTCTCAGTGAGGCTTTCCTCAGGCTCAGCAAGGTCAGCCCCTGCCCACCTCACATCTCCTGAGCAGAGATTCTGCAGGGCCACAGTCCTGGTGGAGTTGATGTCAGGTCTCCTTTCACAAGCAGAACAGAGCTTACCTAGTTCAAACTGGGCACATTCAGGCCAGGGACCAAACACTGCCTGTAGCAGGCAAGGAGAGCCCCTGCAGACCACTGGTCTGAAGGATACAACAGGACACATCACTGACTTTTCTAATGGACAGAGGAAAGTAGAGAGTTAACAACTGGCAAGATGAAAGAATTTCTCCCAAGGAAAACCAGCAGATGAGACCAAGGCCAGAGATCCAGTGGAAACAGTAGTAAGGAGCTTGATGAAGAATTTAAGGTTGCAATCATAAGGTTACTCAAGGAGTTGAGAAAACAATAGTGAGAACTTTACCACAGAGATAAGAGTTAAAAAATAATTGGGTGTTTGGTGGCTCACTTGGGTAAGTACTGACTCTTGATTTCTGCTCAGATCTTGATCTCAGGGTCCTGGGATGTAGGCTCAAGTCACACTGTGAATTCAGTGTGATGCCTGCATGTGATTCCCTCTCTCATTAGCTCCTACCTGGAATCTTGTGAGTCCCCCCCTCAAATATATGTATTTTTAAAAATCAAACATAGATGAACGATGCAGTAAGTGAGATTAGAAACAGGTTTGATGTAGAGGACAGGATGGAAAAAGCAGAAGAATGACTTTGTCATATAAAAGGCAAATGAAGTAATACTGAATCTCAATAAGAGAGGGAGAAGAATCGTGCAACACAGGATTGCATTTAGGTAATTCATTGACCCCATCACTTGTAGTAAAATTCCTAGGTCTTGGGCTTTTCTGTCTGTGCTGCTAGAGTATTGATTCCAAATTCAATTTTCATCCTTCTTAGTGATCTCAGGAGATGTCCCATTTCTTTGGTTCATGGTTAGGAAATCAGTCTTAATAACTTGTCCAATTTTAGGAATTCTCTGTTTTGTTTTGTTTGGGTTTTGTTTTTTTGTTTGTTTGTTTTTTTTTTTTTTTCATAAATTTCCCTAGTTGGGGGCACTGAGAATCTCAGTGGGTTAAAGCCTCTGACTTGAGCTCAGGTCATGATGCAAGCCCAGGGTCCTGGGATCAAGCCCTCCACCGGGCTCTCTGCTCAGTGGGGAGCCTGCTTCTCTCTTTCTCTCTGCCACTTGTGATCTCTGCCTGTCAAATAAATAAATTAAATCTTAAAAAAACAAATTTCCCCATTTGTTGTTTTGTAATGGGTTGTGGAGTTAGAGCATTGCCAGTTTTGTTTTATTGATTGAAATGGGCATTACTTTCTGCGTTCTGTTACTGCTAATCTTCTACTTTATTTCACACTTTTCTTTATATCATCCCTCTACTCCGTTTCATCCTGATCTCTTATTTTTTTAGTTCTTCTGGTGGAAATTAAGTTGTTTATTCCAACATTTTCTTAATTCTGTATTATATAACATAAAAAACTTGGGAAATGGGAAGTCTAGTAGGGAAAAACTGGCAGAAATAAACAATACAAACAATGACCAAAAACAGTAAAAAAAAATTAAAATGATGATCTTTGGGGATTTCAGTAATCATGTCCCATGTGAACAATGAATTTTATTGTTTTTTGTTTTGTTTTGTTTTGTTTTTTTGTCAGTTTAGATTCCTTTACTCTAGTTTTGGTTGCATAATTGTTCTGAATAGAGAATCCAGTACTATGCTCAAAGGCAGTGGTGGGCTCACTTCATTACCTGCTGATGATTGAGGAGAAGCTTGCAGACTGTCCCTACTGAATAGGTTTCAGCTTTTCATGCATTTGTGGCATTCGTTAGGTTGGGGTTTCCTTCTATCTCTCCTGTGAGTATTTTTATCATGACATGTTGTCCGGTATGACCATATTTGTATTCGGTCTCCCTTAATGTGATCATTTCATTTTTGCCCTTCAATCTGTTAATGTGGAGTCTTGAATTTATGGTTTTCTGTATGTTGGAGTGCCCTTAATTCCAGGTCCGTTTCCCACTTGATCATCTTGTAAAAAGGGAAAATGTGCTTTTGATTCAGTTTCCTCTATTTTATTGTGGACTTTGAGTGAATATGTGTCACAGGTAGAGTTTTGCAAACTTTGTTCTTTGTAGTGTCTTCATCTGGCTTGCATGAGCTGGGAAAGCTGGTGCCACAGAGAGAGTGTTCTGCTAGTTTCTCTGATCATCACTCTTTGGAAATGTTTGAGGAGATTTGCAGTCCTTTCTCCTTCGGTGTCTGTTTGCATATCCAGTGAACTCATCTGGCACACAGTTTTTATTTGTTGGGCTTTTTAATTTTATTCCCCTTTCATTTGGCTTCATGTTTGCAGATAAGCTGAGAATTTTTTTCTACTTTTCTGAATGATGGAGTCTAAATTGGTTATACCTTTTTTGAAATGTATACTTGTCTTTTATTAACAATTTGTAGGCACTGATTACCCATTGTTGCCTCTTAAAATTACTTTTATTCCTACAGTCAGTTACACTGTGTCTGCTTTCACTTATTCTCCTGTCATTTTAGTTGGGTTTTTTTTGTGTGTGTTATTCTTAATTTAGTTCATGGGCTGTCAGCATCATTGATCTTTTCTGCCAAACAACTCTTCCTGTGCTTGATATGTTCCTATTTTTACTGTACCCTATTTGGTTCAGTTCAGTCTTCTGTTTCTATATCATCTATTCTAATGCTGATTTTGAGCTCATGTGACCCTTTTACTGATTGTTAGAGATACAGGAAAGTGATTTGTGCTACACCACGACCATACTGCAGAATTCTCTATTAGACTCTGTGCTCAGTACGTTGTGTGCCATGTTGTGTGTCCATAGAGAAATGAGGTCCTGATGACTCCTTCTCAGCCATCTTTCTGACTTTGTCTGATTGACTTGATGCTTCTGTATTAGAAGTCATCAGTAGATTCTTCTGAATGTAGTCAGTGCAATGGTTTTACTCTTATTTGGTATCTTTCAGCTGTATCTTCACATGACACCCAGAGTTTCCTGCTAAAGCAGAGCATAGAAGGTTCTTTCCAGAAGGTATCAATGCACAGATACAAACATAGTGCTGTTGAGATTTTACACTTGACGCACAGACTGGGACAGTGATAGGGAGAGAGAAGGGCATCAAAGAAATTCTGGGCGATACACGCAAACCAAGGCAATTGCCCTTAATGAGAATGTCATTGCCCCAGATGGTGAAGGATATAAACCACTGCAGAAAACCTTCCTTTTTAAGTCAACTGTTTCTGCAGAGCAGTGTGTTTCTGTCAGCACAAGCTCCAATCAGATATTCAAACATAGCTATTTGTGGACAGATCATTTGGAACATCTGAAGAGTAACCTAGTCCATGCTGATAACAATGATTTGAGCCATTTGGAAGATAGGACTGGCCTGACCTTAAATCAGAGATTTAGAAATGAAGAGCAAAGTGCTCAGTGGGATTCATTCGAGAGGGGCTTCACTGAGGAGTTGACCCTCCGGAATGACCAGAGGATTTTCAGTGGAGACAGATTTGCTCAATGCACTGTATCTCAGAAAACATTGAACCAGGGCTCCTGTGTTCACCAATGTGTCAGGGCTAGGTTTGCAGAGAACCCTTAAGAATGTGATAAATGTGGGGAAGGCTTTTATCCAAGCTCTTACCTCAGTATACTCCCTTCAGGAGACTGTCTTCATAAAGTTAATGAATGTGGGAAAGCTTGTAACCAGTCCTCCAGTGTTGATGATCATCAGAGAATTCATGAGGGAAAAAGCCCATTCACATCTAGTAAACCAGGGACCATGTTTACTCAGTCACCAAGCCTAAACATCAATGAGATAATCCCTCAGGGGGAGGAAACTTACCTCTTTAAGGAATGTGGTAAATCCTTTGACTGTCACTCAGCACTATCTCAACATCAGCGAATGCATACTGGAGAAAAAGTATACAAATGTGAAGAAGGTGGTCAAACCTTTAAGGACTGTTCATCAATAAATGGTCATTTGCAGATCTATTCTGGAGAGAAACCTTACAAATGTCAAGAATGTGGCAAGACTTTTAATGATCACTCAAGTCTTAATAGAGATAAACAAATTCATATTGCAGGGAAAAATTACAACTGTAATGAATGTGCCAACTTACTCACCATCACAAAATTCATTGTGTAAAAAAACCTTACCAGTGTCAAGAATGTGGCAAGGCCTTTAAACACCCTTCACACCTTACTCAGCATCACAGAATTCATACTGGAGAGAAACCTTACCAATGTCAAGAATGTGGGAAGGCCTTTAATATGCACTCTCATCTCACTTGACATTGCAAAATTCATAGTATAGAGAAACCTATAAATACCAAGAATGTGGCAAGTCCTTTAATTTGAGCTGAGGGCTTACTGAACATCAGGGAATTCGTAATGCCAAGAAAACTTATGAATGTCAAGAATGTGGCAAGGCCTTTTATGACAGGTCAACCCTTACTCAACATCACAGAATTCACAGTGGTGAGAAGCCTTACCAATGTCAAGAATGTGGCAAGGCCTATGCCTTCCTTTCATAACTTATGCAACATCACAGAATTCATACTCGAGAGAAACCTTACCAATGTCAAGAATGTGGCAAGGCCTTTCTTTGGAGGTAAAGTCTTACTGAACATTATAGAATTCATACTGGAGAGAAACCTTACCAATGTCAGGAATGTGGCAAGGCCTTTTATCACAGGTCAACCCTTACTCAGCATCACAGAATTCATACTGGAGAGAAACCATACCAATGTCAAGAATGTGGTAAGGCCTTTAACCACAGCTCAATCCTTACTCGACATCACAGAATTCATAGTGGAGAGAAACCTTACCAATGTCACGAATGTGGCAAGAGCTTTAACCGGAGCTCAGCCCTTATTCAACATCTCAACATCACAGAACTCATACAGGAGAGAAACCTTACCAATGTCACAAATGTGGCAAAAGCTTTAACTGGAACTCACACCTTATTCAACATCACAGAATTCATAGTGGAGAGAAACCTTACCAATGTGAAGAATGTGGCAAGACCTTAAAGGACAACTCAACTCTTACTGAACATTACAGTATTCATACTGGAGAGAAGCATTACCAATGTCAGAAATGTGGCAGGAGCTTTAACCAGAGCTCAAAACTTATTCAACATCACAGAATTCATACTGGAGAGAAACCTTACCAATGTCAAGAATGTGGCAAGGCCTTTAACTGCCTTTCACACCTTACTTGACATCATAAAATTCATACTGGAGAAAAACCTTACCAATGTCAGGAAAGTGGCAAAGCCTTTAACATGCACTCACACCTCAGTCAACATAGCAGAACCCATACCAGAATGAAACACTATAAATACCAAGAATGTGACAAGGCCATTAACTGGTGCTCAAGGCTTACTCAAAATCAGGGAATTCATAATGGAAAGAAATTTTACCGATGTCAAGGATATGGCAAGGCCTTTAAACACAGCTCAGACATTACTCGACATCACAGAATTCATACTGGAGAGAAACCTTACCAATGTCATGAATGTGGCAAGAGCTTTAACCGGAGCTCAGGCCTCATTCAACATCACAGAACTCATACTGGAGAGAAACCTTAACAAGTCATGAATGTGGCAAGACCTTTAAGGACAGCTTAGCCCTGACTCAGCACCACAGGATTCATCATGGAGATAAACCTTACCAACGTCAAGAATGGTGTTAGGCCTTTGCAGGCACTCTGTCCTCATTAAACATCATAATATCCATATTAGATAGAAAGCTTACCAATGTACAGAATGTAATAAGAGGGGTGCCTGTGTGGCTCAGTCAGTTAGGGCTCTCCCTTAGGCCCAGGTTTTGATCCCAGGGTCCCAGGATTGAGCTCTGTATCGGGCTTCCTGCTCAGCAGGCAGCCTGCTTCTCCCTCTCCCCCTGCCCGACCCTCGTCACTACTTATGCTCTCTCTCCATCTCTCTGTCAAATAAGTAAATAAAATCTTTAAGAAAGAAAGAAAAAAAAATGTGAGAAAAATCGGTTAAGGAGTGCTCACCCATTCATGCCTATGAGAGAATTCATATTGGACCATAAGCTCCCAAATATAACCAGGGTGGCAAGGCCCTTGTCCAGCATGTATGCCTTCTAAACAGAGAATTCATACTGGAAAGACAGCAGATGAATAATGTGGCCAAACCCCTAGCAGGTACACAACCCTTACTGCACATCACAGAACTCATACTGCAGAGAAAATTACGGATGTAATGAATGTGAGAGAGTGCCTAAGGACTGCTCCTTCCTCTCTCCATATGAGAGATTTTATATAGGAGAGTAAGTGTACAAATATTAAGAATGTGTCTGACCTCTCAGTGGGACTCCCAATTTTCTTAACATTGTTATTTTCATACAGGAGTGAAAGTGTGAAATGTAAAGAATGTGGCCAAGCCTGTAACTGGAACTCAGTGCTTACTCAGTATCTCAAAATGCATAGGAGATTCAAACCCTTGGAACATCGTGAATGTGGAAAGATTTTCATTTTAGTATACATTGGAGCACACACCAGGGAGTGCATTAAGGAAAGTCAGTAGAAAATTAGCAGTGTTTAGAAAACTATTGAATTGAACATCTGATGCCAATGAATTTTACAGAAATCAAGCCAATGGAATACATTATTCATTCTATTCAAACATTACTCCCTATGAAATAGTGATTGTAAGGAAAAATCAAACTTAAACACTTAGAAAATGTATGTGGTATTCTGTTTCAACAGATTTAGCATATTGACTTTTTCATATATATAAGGACAGTATTTTTAAGTATTTTACATTAATCCTATTTGAGATTTGTGACTAACAGTATTAATGTATTTCCTCTGAAATCACTCCAGAAAATTCTTCCTTTCCTTGTGGGTGTGTAAGACCACATGGTTGATTGTTGCTACATCAAATTAGATGTCCTGCTCCATTAAGTGGGACTCATGCATACCTAATTTTCCATGGAAGATGACCATATGATATAAAGCATATGAAGTATATCTCAGTGGAGATGGTGCTTACAGTTATAACAATGATGTAATGGAAGAGGTGTTCGGAGCACACACTCCTGCATTCATTGAAACTAAATAACTTCTTCAATATTAGAAATAAGAGGTTTTCCTGATGATTCTTTAAGGAAAAAGAGGTAGCCGGTCAGTAAACTACCAATGTATCTTCCTGAGTACAATCGTTAGAAAGTATGACTTGATATGGTTAAATGAGGAAACCCTGACAGATGACTGCAGGAGGGTAGCTAACTCTTCTTCACAATACCATACCATTGAACATACACATTTCTGAGGAATGTACCTCAGTCCTGAAATTTTTGGAAACAGGTACTCCATATCCTTCTGAAAACACTTGAATGCTTTTGCACGTGTGTTCTGTATTTTGAATGGTGACAATAGAGTGGATTTGAAATGCATAACTTAGTGTTTGTGTGAACTTGATGTATTTTCATTAATAAAATCTAGTGTGTTTTAACATCTGGATATGGATGTGTCATGAATGATGTGTTATCCTACATCTAGTGTTCATTTTTCTCATTGAAGATTGTAGGGATCTAATCGAATCAATCACCTATATGATACTGGAGTAAAACAATATGCCTAGGAATCCATTTTCTCTGAAGGTTTAAGTTGTCTGAAGGTTTAAGGGATAACTGATTATTTTTCCCCTAGTCTATGCTGTGATTTTCTCCTCTTTGTGAATACAATGATATTAACCATGGGTGTATTACCAAGGTATGTAACCATGGGTGTTTTACCTCACAAATCTGTGTTACTGCTACTTGGCATCAATTTTGTGTAGCCAACATTTTTGAAGGTCCTTGCACTGACAGGAACCATTCTCAAGAGTGCATTCCCCAGTCACCACACTGCAGGGTGTCAAGTTAGTGGACCATCTTATATGGCATCTGCACTCCATTCTTGTGAGCCACCATCACTCTTTCTCCCAATACTTTCCCTCCCATGTCCCTTAGAGAAGACTTCCCCTCCTCCAGAGCCTCCCTAAATCTGTTTCAGATGGAATGGCATATTCTGGATTTAGACTTGGGACTCTCTAGCACTGCACCATGGACCCAAATGAAAGCATGTGCCCCATGTCCTACACAGAGTGGTATTTCGATGTGTCTATGAGGTACACATGCGCATATGACCATGCTATGTGTGTTATAGATACCCCATAAGAAAGAGAAATCTATCCCAATAGGCGTGATGTGGTAGTCCAGGGAAGAGACAGAAAATATTCAAGATGAAGAATTAGCATGTAGAGTAGAAGTGTCCCGAATTTCCCAAGGGACTCCCTAGATGTAGAAAAATAACTTCTACTTGTTTATGACCTAGTTATCTCCAGATCTCCAGTTGGATCTGCCCAAATTTTTCTTTCCAGCTATGTAGGCACAACAGCCATTCTTTTTTGCCTGTGCTAGGAGAGAGTGTCTTCAGAAGATGCTTCATTGAGATTAGACAGATGGAAAGCTGGTGGGTATTAAGACATTTAGCACGGGGATGTGGGATATGAATCTAAGTAAAATTTGAGGAAGGCACCATCCTTCAAGAGAAAGGCAAGACCTATTAAAATGAAATGTGAGGAACTCTTTCCCATGTGGGAAGGGACCTGGAGGTGACTCCCTGTAGTCACTGCAACAGCACAAGGAGCTCTTGCTGGTGTCATCTGATGAACACATGTAATGGGGGAAAGAATTGGCTAATGTGGGTTTCTCAGGAGTAGGGAAGTCCTGCTTCATCCTGATGATTTGATTGATCTCCTGTGTCTTCCTGAGGACTAATGCTGCTGGACATCAGTGATTACACTACTTTACCCTCCTAGGGATGGAGGAGGGTATTGGTTGATGCAATCATGTGGGCAGCTTTAAGATGTCACAGGGTAGAATAGATTGAAGAAGCCTTCTGAACAGTGAAATAGGCAGGATCTGCAAGACACATGCTGTGGTTGCTCCCAAGCCCTTGTTTCCCAGGGAGATCACCCCAGTCAAGGTCAGATCCAGTGTGGTTGGGTGATCTTCAGGGAAGCTGCTTCACTGCTGTGCGGGACTTTCCTCCCTTTTCTCAGCACCATAAACAGTGTAGATCTATATTTTGGGTCTTTGCATCGCATGGATTTGTTGGTGAAGCAGTTCAACAGTGAGAGGCAGTGAGTATATCTGCGTGAAACAGTCCAGCCCAAGTGTTCATTGACCCCTCAATGAATAAAGAAGATAGAAATCAAAAGGCATATTTATAACCCTAAAAGGGATGAAATCTTGCCAATTGCCACAAGATGGATAGAGCTAGAGTGTATTCTTCCAAGTGAAATAATTCGGAGAAAGGCAAGTATTGTATCATTTCAGTCATGTTTGGAATTCAGAAAACAAAACAAGTGAGCAATCGGAAAGAAAAGAGAAAGAGAGAGGCAATGCATGAAATAAATTTTTTAAAAATGATTTTATTGTTTTTACATAGAGACAGTGAGAGAGGCAACAAAAGGAGTGGGAGTGGGAGAGGGATAAGTAGGCTCTCTGCTGACCAGGGTGTAGGATTTGAGGCTTGATGCTGGAACCATAGGATCAGGACCTGAGCTGAAGACAGATGCTCAATGACTGAACTGCCCAGACACACCAAGAAACAGATTCTTTTTTTTTTTTTTTTTTTTAAAGATTTATTTATTTATTTATTTATTTATTTGACAGAGAGAGATCACAAGTAGGCAGAGAGAGAGAGAGGAGGAAGCAGGCTCCCTGCTGAGCAGAGAGCCCGATGCGGGACTTGATCCCAGGACTCTGAGATCATGACCTGAGCCGAAGGCAGCGGCTTAACCCACTGAGCCACCCAGGCGCCCCAAGAAACAGATTCTTAACTTGAGAAAACAACCTGATGGTTGCCAGAGCGAACGTGGGTTAGTGGATGCATTAAGTAAATGGTGGAGATTAAGGACTGCCCCTGTGATAGGCATAGAATGTTATATAGAATTGTATAATCACTGTTGTACACCTAAATCAAATATTACTTCAATATGTTAATGAAGCAAAATATAAGGAAGAATCTTAAACGTATTTTGTATTTTGCACATTTAAGAAATTTTTTGTTTTTTATTGCCTGACTTGTAGCTGTTGCCCAAAATATACCTTTGCACACAAATACAAATACGTATTGTTCTCCCTTCCTCATTTTTCCCAAATTCAGAAAGTTTTGGGGACTGTTCTTAATTTTTATGCCATTATATATTTTAGCTCTGTATGAATATGCTAATTAGAGTGATCTTACTATATTTCATGTCATGGTTTTCTCTGTAGTTAGTCTGCCTAAATTCAAAGTGCTTAGTATTTAATAGGCTGATTCTTCTACACTTCCCCTGATGGAACACCTAAATTATTGGTGTCCTGAATGGGAATCCCTGTGGGATGGCTGCTGGATGCTGAAGCTGACTCTGCCACTGTCTACTGAGAGGAACTAATGTCATTTTGTGTTTGGATTCATTCAGAATCTTACTGCAAGAATGCATCATTTCAATGGGCTACATTGTGAAGGATTTAAAATTTTAGGGGTGCCTGGGTGGCTCAGTGGGTTGGGCCTCTGCCTTTGGCTCAATTCATGATCTCAGGGTCCTGGGATTGAGCCCCGCATCAGGCTCTCTGCTCAGTGGGGAGCCCACTTTCCCTCCCCAACCCTGCCTGCCTCTCTGTCTACTTGTGATCTCTCTGTCAAATAAATGAATAAAATCTTTAAAAAAAGAATTTGAAATTTCAAAAGACAGTTTTATCTGTGCCCCAGACTTGCAATTTGTGCTTCTCCTGACTCTAAAGTGTGTTGTGGCTATGCAGTAACAGAAAAGAAAAGTACCTTTCTTTTAGTAGATTCATAACTGAATTCCTAGTGATTTTTTTTTTTTTTTTAAACAGGAAATCTATTGGCTGCAAGTTGGGAGATAAATCAGAAACACCTGTTCCCATTGCTAGCCAAAAAACAACTGCTGCTACCCAAACACCGAAGGAGAACTGCAAAGCCTCTCAGATTGTGTGACCTATTATAACCAGAAGATGCTTAGTCCTCACCAAATTGAGTTTATGGTGAAATTCAAGCCAAGTAACAATACATTTCCCTGGTGTCGTCACTTGCCATGTTATTTACCAAGAGAGGTCTGCCCAATCAGGTGCCTTGTTTCTCCCACTGCAAACTGAAAGCACCGTAATCAAGAGTTAGTTCACTTTTTCCTTCCGTGTGGTTTTTATTTTTTTTTTAAGATTTTATTTATTTATTTATTTGTCAGACAGAGATCACAAGTAGGCAGAGAGGCAGCCAGAGAGAGAGGGGAGCCAGTAGGCTCCCCACAGAGAGCTCCATGTGGGACTCGATCCTAGGGCCCTGGGATCATGACCTGAGCCAAAGGCAGAGGCTTTAACCCACTGAGCCACCCAGTTGCCCCTAGTGTTCTTAATGCTAACTTTTTGATATACACAGTCCTTGTACAGTAACTTTTTAATGTTTTTTTTTTCTTTTTGGTTTATGACAACTTAATTCTAGGATTTATTTTGTACTCTTAACATAGAACAATTGTTTTTTAAAAATTCGTATGAGATGGGGTACCTGGGAGGCTCAGTTGTTAATTGTCTGCCTTCAGCTCAGGTCATGATCGCAGGGTCCTGGGATCAAGCCTTGCATTGGGCTCCCTGCTCTGCGGGAAGACTGCTTCTTCCTCTCCCACTCCCTCTGCTTGTGTAACATCTCTCGCTTTCTCTCTCTCTGTCAAATAAATAAATAAAATCTTTAAAAAAAAAATTCTTACGAGAGAGAGAGTACACTTGTTACTGGTGGTGTTGGGGGAGGGGAGTGGCAAAGGGAGAGAATTTTCTGAAGTGACACCATAGGCTAGGTCTTTAGAACACTACTGCCCTATATCCCAGATAACCCCTACCTCCCCTACCACCCTTCTCTGCCTTCTTTCCAACCTGGCTGCAGTAGGCCATCAGCAGTTGTTACTTTGAATTAAAGTCCTGCAAGTATTGAAAATATTCCCTTGGTGGCATATCCAGAGGGGAAGGTGTGTGGCGTCTAAGATTCCCGTTGCTGATGAGGTCTGGTCCTGGTTTATCAGGGAAGGGAAACATTTCTCATTTAGGGCCTGTCTGTATGCTTTACCAGGTCTGTGTAGCCCAGGAGTAAGAAAATGCACAAGTAAAATGATGGATATAAGATCCAGAATAACGTGGAAGTTTGTCAGATTAAAGAAGTGGGGGGAGGGGATTGTTGATTCTTCCCCTTTAGAATGTGAAAAATATGGGAAGCCTGGGTGGATCAGTCAGTTAAGTCACTGCCTTCAGCTCAGATCAAGATCCCAAGGTCCTGGGATCGAGTCCCCCTTCGGGCTCCTTGCTCAGCAGGGAGTCTGCTTTTCTCTCCGCCTCTGCCTGCCACTCTGCCTGCTTATGTGGGCTCTCTCTCTCTCTGACCAATAAATAAAGAAAGTATTAAAAAGAATGTGAAAAAGATGTTCTATGTAGAA
The DNA here is from genome assembly GCF_030435805.1 of Mustela lutreola. Lineage (NCBI taxonomy): Eukaryota > Metazoa > Chordata > Mammalia > Carnivora > Mustelidae > Mustela > Mustela lutreola. The sequence goes on from NC_081305.1 coordinate 52,136,638, forward strand.
TACACTAGAGGTTTGCCTGGGTGGCTCAGTCAGTTACGCACTGGACTGTTGATTGCAGTTCAGGTCATGATCTCCAGATCCTAGAATGAGACCCGCTTCTGGTTCCCTGCTCAGTGGGGAGTCTCTTTGAGATTCTCTCCCTCTACTTCTGGCCCTTCCCTTCTCCTTCTAAAATATAAATCTTTAAATAAAAATAGACATTTAAAACAATACAGTAGGTATTACAGCACATGGAAACTGTGGTGTCTAAATGTGGTATCTCTGAGAGTCAGATGGGGACCCCAAATGTGGGTCCATGATTGGGTGGAAGCCAGTCAAGTGGGCACTGAGAAGAATTCACCTGAGGCAGAACAAAGGTATTAGAAGTTTATTGAATACACTGCAAGAGAGCAGCAGGCAGGACAGCAGAGGAGAGGCTGTCTATAAGGAGACAGTGGTGGGGGCTGTGTTTGAAGGAGGAAGGTGAGGGTTCTGGGAGCTTATCCAGTTTTCCCTTTTATGGTCACTGTACCCCATCTTCAGTAGCCCGGTGGTTGATCAGGGCCCATGGTTACTTTGAGGTGGGTCCCCTGATGGGCCTGTCTGCATTCAGCCATAGGGGTGCTGGGGCCCTTTCTCCAGTCCTTTGATCAAGTCTGCTCACCTAAAAGCAGCCTCAACAGAAACTATAGGTGATTTAACTTCATTTATATCCACTGTATTTTCATAATTAGATTTCTATTCTAAATTAGTGTTCTCAGACCACAAGAAAACACGAGTGATAGCGTGTCCTTTGGTGTTCCTTGGGCACTGAGATCAATTTGTTGGCATACACCTAATGTTAACTGCTTTTACTGGCCTGTTGCTCTTTGCCAAATTCCTCCCCTATAGTGTTCATATTCCCCGTCTTACATTTGTACAGACCTTAGGTGTACTGAGTGATATGCAGAAACCATCACATTTAAGATGGAAACTTCGTTCTTCTGAGTTTCTTTTGCTTGGAGTCTTTCTTTCTTTCTTTTAACTCTACCCTTATATTTTATAAAAACGGCAAATACCATTAATTAACCCAGCTGTTGACTTGAATTACAAAAGTGGCATGCTTCAATAAAAATAAGAAACTTTCTACAAATCTCTGACCGTAATAAACTGCAATGTATAATGTATATAGGAGTCCTACAGAGCAACAAACTCATGTGAAACAATATTTTAATACCTTTAAAATCCAGATTTTTCTTAAATCATTCATGAAAAAGCATCTCAAGTCAGAATTAAGCCCTCAGTCAAGCATTAGGAAGGTATATTACAGCTATTTAATGTACAAAAAGCCCTCTTTCCCCAGTCACTTCCACATAATGTCTGTTTCCAGAATCATACAGACTTAAGCTTCTCTCCACCCCATGCCACCATTTCTTCAGACCCTGAAAACTGAATTTGTTGAACACCAGAAATATGACATTGTATAAACGTAACATTTTGTTGTTGACCCTCTGTAAGTTCTTCACTTAGTCCATCTGTAGCTCTGAGTCTTCCACCAACTCCTTTCTCTCCTTTCATAGCCTCTCTGAATTTCTGAGAGGATAATTTTAGAAGTTCAACAGAACCGTCACAACCTGAGGTCAGCATGGCAAAGAGAATTTCTTCTCCCTTGATTGTCCTCCGTTTCTCTTGATGGCATCTTCAATTTGCTTCAGATGTTACAAAGTTGATGAGCTCACTACTCATTCTTGAACACAGTCCTTGGCATTTTACAACCTTTCCCATTTGAGGTATGACATTTTTCATTATCCTTGCTACATTTGCAGTTGGAAGATAGATACCGCGTTCTCTGATACTGTGTTTTGAACCATTTGTGTCTTCATGATCATTCACGCTGTGCTCCGTGTCATCATGAGACTGAATCACATCGTGGCTTCCTCCCATGTAGTGTGCAGCTGTGCCTAGAAGAGAAGCATCTGTCGTAGCACTGTCGCCACTGGTTGTCATGAAATACTGTGAGAACCGTGTTGTCAGTGGTGTTCAGAAACACCTTTCTAAAAAGGGGTCTGATCTTTGCCCAACTTCAACCTTTGAGGCAAGGCCAGGGACCACAAGCCGCCAGATGACTGCATTCTTTATGTGTAAGCCAGACTGCGGGGAGACCAAATCCACTCCTTCCTCCTGGGCACCTCCGTTCCTACCCAGGCAGGTTCGCAGGCTGGCCCTAGCCCCACTGGCCCTCGACCCACCGCCCCCGTGGACTGACTGTCAGTCCTACCTGCATCCCCCTTCTCCTTGACCCAGGCCCCAGGCCAGCGCCCAATACCTGCCAGGCATCTACCCCTCCAGGGCACTGGGGCAAAGATGTCCACCTTGCCATGCCCCTGCTAGTTGTTGCGAGCCCCCCACTCCCACCCTGACTCTGTGCACCAGCCTTGCTAAGGGCCCAGGGTCGGGAATGGGGTCCAGGCCAGGGTCTCCCACCCAGCTCACTGCACAAAATGTAGCCGGCTGGGGTGCCATTGAGAGGAGGTCTGACGGTGCCCTCGGGAGCTCCCCCCTCAGCCTTGGGCCAGGAGCTCCTCTAAGCAAGAGGCAGCCTTACCTGCCTCCAGCAGCACAAAGCTGCCCGCAACCAGAGCAGCCTGCCCCCATTCTGGTCCCAGCCCAGGGCGGGGGTTGGGCAGGCAGAGGAGGAAGGCCATTGGCACTGGCCATGGCAGTATTGGGGACAGGCACAAGCTGTTTCTTTTGTTTGATTGTTTGTTTTCCTTTTTAAAGATTATATTTGTTGGGACGCCTTGGTGGCTCCACGGGTTAAGCATCTGCCTTTGGCTCAGGTCAGGATCCCACAGTCCTGGGATGGAGCCCTGCATCTGGCTCTCTGCATAGCGGGGAGTGTGCTTCTGCCTCTCCCTCTCCCTCTCCCCCTGCTTGTGTTCCCTCTCTTGCTGTCTCTCCCTCTGTCAATAATAATAACATAACTTTAAAAATAACTTTAATATGGTGACATCTATTATTTGATAAAGATAGCAAATGGGCAGTGGTGGAGGGTGACCACAGAGTCAGAACTGGGGCTCAATCCTAGAACCCTGGGATCACAATTTGACCTGAAGGCAGACAGTTAAATGAGCCACCCAGATGCACCTTTCTTGTATTCTCTGAGGAAAAGAAAAAAATCAAAGAAGTGCAGATAAAATTAAATTTCCTTTTACTTGCAGCCCATTGCTAAACTCTTGAGACAGGCACAGTGTGACATTCCTCAAGGAGTTCACAATGGTGGCAATGTTTTTTTGTTGGAGGCAAAAAGTAACCTTAGCTTGACAATAGCCATACGTCTAGGATCCTGTAAGTCCTCTTTAACACAGGATAATCCCTTTGAAAACTTTATCTCTACCCCTAAATATATGTTGGCAGTCATCCCCTAAGCATAGAGTCCACTGATTGATAGATATCTGAAGGGTCCATGACTAAGGTTTTACAAGATAGTCATATGTGACCTCATCATGATACCACTTTCAAGGTCCTGGAAACCTTGCTTCCAAATTCATTAGAGACTTCTGTTGTTCCCTCAACCCCTGCGCCCTGAGCATACATCATCAGTCACTGCTCACAAACCCAGTGTAGCTCTTTCTACCCATAGGCCCTGTCCCCATATTTAATAATACCACTTTTTTGCACCAAAAACATCTCAATAACTATTTCATCATTCACTCCTGAACCCCAACATTTCACATCAAGAAACATCTCGAGAATTCTTTCTTGACCATTGGCTCCTGTCCCATATCCCTGTTTGCACTGAATAGAGAGAGCTCTCACCTTTGTGTAGTTGATATATTTGACTTCTGGGGGTGGAGGTTCTTAGGCAGTCAGCCCTCTGTCCCATTGGTTTTTCTTTTCTCCACACTAATGTCATGGACATACACTTCTTCCTTTTTTTTTTTTTTTTTTTTAAACAAGTTTTTTTTTTTTTTTTTAAGATTTATTTATTTGACAGAGAGAGAGAGATAGATATCACAAGTAGGCAGAGAAGCAGGCAAAGAGAGAGGGAGAAGCAGGCTCCCTGCTGAGCAGAGCCTGATGTGGGGTTCAATCCCACAACCCTGAGATCATGACTTGAGTGGAAGGCAGAGACTTAACCCATGAGCCACCCAGGCACCCCGGACATACATTTGTGTTTAGCTCTTTGTGTTCTCAGAAAAAGAGAAAAATCACATAATTAACATTTTTTAAAGATTTATTTATTTATTTTACAGACAGAGATCTCAAGTAGGCAGAGAGGCAGGGAGAGAGAAAGAAGCAGGATCCCTGCTGAGCAGAGAGCCGGATGTGAGGCACTATCCCAGGACCTTGAGATCATGACCTGAGCCAAAAGCAGAGACTCAACCCACTGAGCCACCCAAGTATCCCCATAATTAACTTTGAGGGTCTTAAAATCCTGAAATCTAATAGATCACAAATGATCATTGAAACAAAACTTTTCAATGAAATACCATGTTGCAGAATTGTGGATTAAAATGGCCAAGAAAGGGGCACCTGGGTGGCTCAGTGAGTTAAAGCCTCTGCCTTCAGCTCAGGTCATGGTCCCAGGGTCCTGGGATTGAGCCCCACATCTGGCTCTCTGCTCAGCATGAAGCCTGCTTCTCCCTCTCTCACTCCCCCTACTTGTGCTCCCTCTCTTGCTCTGTCTAATAAATAAATAAAATCTTTTTTTTACAAAGTGTGGATGTGTGCATGAAAAGTAAATAGGTAGATCAATTGGGTGCCTGGATGGGTCAGTTAAATAAATGCCTTCAGCCCAGGCCCTGATCCTGGAGTCCCAGAACTGAGTCCTCAATAGGACTCCCTGCTTTTGGGGGCAACTTCTTCCTCTGACCCTGCCCCTCTTGTGCTGTCTCTCTCATTCTCTCTCAAACAAGCAAACAAACAAACAAACAAACAAAAAGTGGATCAATTTTATTTAGACGCCTTCTTGTTTCTCTCATTCTTCTCCGGTTTGATACCTGCTGTGAACACTGCTTTAAGGTCCTCTCTGTATATTGACCTGCATGTCATTTTAGATAGACTCTATAAAGGTTAGACAACCTGGGTGAAAACCCGATCCCTTCCATGTTACTGGATGTCTGACAAAATATTACCCAAAAAATAGAAGAAGAATGTGTGTGTTCTGAGATTTTCATACATTAATTTATTAATTTATGAATTACTGTTAGATGGTCTAAGGTAACTAGGAAATGGTGAGAAAGGATTGTTGTTGGCTTTCTTGCTCTTCCAGTAAAATCTATAATGGCTATAAAACCCATTCAGGGGGGCGCCTGGGTGGCTCAGTGGGTTAAGCCGCTGCCTTCAGCTCGGGTCATGATCTCAGGGTCCTGGGATCAAGTCCCGCATCGGGCTCTCTGCTCCCCGGGGAGCCTGCTTCCCTCTCTCTCTCTGCCTGCTTATCCATCTACTTGTGATTTCTCTCTGTCAAATAAATACATAAAATCTTAAAAAAAAAAAAAAAAAAACATTCAGGGAGCACCTCGGTGGCTCAGGCGGTTAAGCATCTGCCTCCAGCTTGGGTCATGGTCCCAGGATCCTGGGCTGGAGCCTTGCAATGGGCTCCCTGCTCAGGGGGGGAGTCTGCTTATCTCTCTCCCTCTGTAACCCCTGTCTTCCTCAAGTCATCTCTTGTCTTCTCTCTCTCAAACAAAAAAAGATTAAGAAAATAATTAAAAGCACTTTTTTGCCTGTTCCAAGTCCTCCAAGACTTCTTGCCTTAGAGTTCTACCCCTTTCTTCTTCAAAACTTTATCCCTTTGCCCATAAGGTACTGCCTTGTTAGAAAGGTAGACTCTAGGCACCTTCATGGCTCAGTCAGTTGAACGACTGCCTTAGAATCATGTCATTATCCTGGAAACCCAGTATCAAGTCCACATTGAGCTCACGGCTCCACAGGGAGTCATGTTCTCCCGCTGACATTCTCCCTTCTCATACTCTCTCACTTTCTCTCTCAAATAAATAAATAAAATCTTAAAAAAAATAAAAAAGAAAAGAAAAGAAACACAGACTCTGATCCCACTCCTGAACAGAATGTGCATTTTCACAACAACTCCAATGCACAGTTTTGAAGTTTAACCCACTAAGAGATTCCACCTAAGAAACAGACACAATTTTCGGTATGATGTAAACACAGTGGTTAAAAAAAAAAAAAAAATGTGTATGCCTGTGTTGATGCCTTCATTTGACAAGTTATCTTGGAGAAACAGAGTGTTAATAATGGTTTTGTGGATCTTATGCCATCCTCTTACCTCGAGGTTAGAGAATCCATTAGAGCATATTACTGTGTTAAAAATTATCTTCCTGTGTAAAGTAGAAAATTCACCTAAGCCAGAACTAGTTGTCCTGTTTTAATTGAACTAACATGAGTTCACTGATTGGTGAGTCACAGAAAGTGTACTTGGTAGGGGTTGTCACATAAAAAAACACCCTGCAATTTGCATCAAATAAGAAGATTAATAGGAAATAACTTCCAAAGTAGAGATTTACAGAGCAAGGGAGAATGATTTCTTTTTATTTGGGGTTAGGGTAGATATTTACAAAGTGGATCCTTGTCATCTTCCGTAGAGGTGGCCACAAGGGGGCACAAGTGCCTCAAGAAAACACTTCTCTACATGCTTTGCATTTTACCTAAATGAGTTTGTGTAAACTATAGTGAGATAAATGGAACTAACTCCATCCATCTTTCATCTTAGGTACATTATGAACTCTACCAATGGCCACTTGGTGACTGTGGCATTTATTGCAGGGACAGCTCACATTCAGGGATGTGGGATGTGGCCTTAGAATTTTCTCAGAAGGAGTGGGGATGCCTGACCCACACTCAGCAGCAACTGTACAGGGATGTGATGTTGGAGAAGTACAGACACTCCATCTTCTTGGGTGAGGAAGACTCCTTCGAGATTTCCCAAACCCCACTCAGGGTGTTTTTTTTGTTTTGTTTTGTTTTATTTTAAGATTTTATTTATTTATTTGACAGAGAGAGATCACAAGTAGGCAGATAGGCAGGCAGAGAGAGAGAGAGAGAGAGGAGAAAGCAGGCTCCCTGCCAAGCAGAGAGCCTGATGCGGGACTCAATCACAGGACCCTGAGATCATGACCTGAGCCGAAGGCAGAGGCTTAACCCACCGAGCCACCCAGGTGCCCCCAACTCAAGGTTTTGTTCCTTCCTGTGAAGACTGACTCTTTGGAGATTCCTCTTTGAACACTGGATTTCAGATCGGGGCAGAAAGGGAAATAAATACAGGTTTGTACATGTAGAGAAGCAACTTCATAATGTGTCCTTTTCAGATTTACCTTCCCTTCCTCAAGGGAACATCATCACTTCTGTAGATGAGTGTCAGTTCTAAATACTGAGGGGCATAAAATGGGTACTTCTCACATCTTCTACTTCAATTTCTACTCTTTATTATTGTATTTCATATTTGGAAGTGGAGGTCAGGATGTGAACTTTGGAAATCCCTCCTTCATGTTGTAAATGGGCTTTTTTTCAGCAGCATTTGGGAAAACATGTTCTTGATTTTGCAGTGTCCTCTCTTCTCTCCTGAGCACAGTCATAATGGAAAGTTAGAATCTCCTGCAGTACTCCTTTCCTTTCTTTCTTTAAGGAAGAGAGAAAGCACAAGGGGATGGGGAGGGTCAGAGGGAGAAGCAAGACACCAGGATCCTGACCTGAGCCAAAGGCAGTGGCTTAACCAACTGAGACACCCAGGCACCACACCTTTCCTTTTTTTTTGTAATAAATAGGTCTCATTGTGTCAGAGCCAGACTTGGTCTCCTTTTTGGAACCAAAGAGAGAACCTAGGGATGTGATGAGAAAGGATACTGTATCATCCATCCAGGTGGGTGGGAATGAATGAGGCGGGTGACAGAGGGGAGGTCCAAATGCAAAGGAAGATGATAGACCTTAAACTATGGTTTGAGTAGCTGTCTGAATAGAAATTAGTTTAGTAGTGTGGGGTTATTTCTCTCTTCCTTACGGAGGGGCAGATGCCATCCAACATTCTTGGTCTCTCATTCTCTAGGGATTCTCTTTCAGCGCCAGTCATGGTCCATCACATTCACAAGGAGGGCCTCCATAATCTGAGAGTTTTTCCATTGCTTCGAGGGCCTGCAGAAATCTCCCTATTTCTGAGGAACTCTATGTTTAGCCCTTTGCAAGTTGTGTTTTTCCTCCTCTGAGAAATGTGTCGGGTCATGGTTGACATATTGGAGTTTAGTGCAGAAATCGGGGAACAGTGGAGACAGATACCACATGCATAAACCAGAAATGGTTTTTGCTTTCCAATGTTATGGAGGCTATAATCTGAACTCTACAAAACTGAGACTCAGTAATTTTGTCAGATAACAGAGCACCTCCCTGAAATGAGAAAATCTAATGCTTCCTTTCCCTTCAGAAGTATTTTTTGGGGGCTCCTGGGTGGCTCAGTGGTTGGGCGTCTGCCTTTGGCTCAGGTCATGATCCCAGAGTCCTGGGATCAAGCCCCGCATCAGGCTCCCTGCTCCTCCATGGGAAACTTGCTTCTCCCTCTCCCACTACCCCTGCTTGTGTTCCCTCTCTCACTATCTCTCTCTCTGCCAAATAAATAAATAAGGTCTTTTTTTAAAAAAAAAGTTATTTTGTAATATTAACTAATATAGAAATTTCCACTCTGTTCCATTCCTCAGTGTTGAAATAACATAGAATTCCTACCTAAATGAATGCCATAGGGGAGTCAGAACATTTGGATCTCAGATTTTGTAGCTTTTAATAAAGTCTCAGTTGCTACCTTATTAAAAATTGCATCAGTTCATAATTCTGTCTTGTATGAAGCTCCTGTGACTTTTTCCTATGTGTTTTCATTTTCTAAATAGTTGTATATAAGCATCCTCATTTTTTTTTATCAAAAGTTCTCATAGTACGTAGGCATGTGCTTTATAAGAAGCGAGGTAATGAGTAAAATCCCCATATTTAAGGAATAACTTTTGTTCATAAATTTTTTACTTCACTAAAAATTAAACATGTACTTTTCATCTACTTTCCTCAGAATGTATCTGAATTTCCTCCAAAATATTTATGTTTTATGAAGTTGTCAGGATATTTTACACATTAGTGGTGTTTATTTAGAAATGAACAGATTAAGGTGTCTGGGTGACTTAGTTAAGTGAGCATCTGCCTTCACCTCCTGGCATGATCTAAGGTTTCTGGTATTGAGCCCCAGGTCTGATTCCTCCTGCTTAGTGGGGAGCCTGCTTCCCACTCCCTCTGTACCCCTCGCCCCCCTGCAGCTCATGGGCTCTGTCAAAAAAGTAAAGTATTTTTAAAAATAGAAATAAAAGGATTTTAATTTGCTTGGTTCCAAGGAATGAGGAGTTATGTCTTACATTCAGATAAAAGAAGGAATATATTAATAACATGATACATTTTTTTCAAGTCTTTTAAGCACTTATTTGTAAAATTATCATTAGGCTTTTTTGTGTGTGTGAATTTTAATTAATTAATTTGTCAGTGAAGGCCTGTCAGTAATTCAATGCTTGTTTTTCTTGCATACACAGCTTAAAATTATATTTATTTAGTAGTTTTCTTACTAAATAATTCATGTTTTTAATGTAGAAATTTGGGTTCAATTTGGGCTTACTCTGGCTTTGCAATTCCATAATCATGCACTTCCTTTTGTCTGGGACTCTCCACAACTTTAGTTACTTCTTGTTTCCTTATTAACTGTGTATCTTTTTTTTTTTTTTTTTTAAGATTTTATTTATTTATTTGACAGAGAGAGATCACAAGCAGGCAGAGAGGCAGGCAGAGAGAGAGAGAGAGAGGAGGAAGCAGGCTCCCCGCCGAGCAGAGAGCCCGATGCGGGACTCGATCCCACGACTCTGAGATCATGACCTGAGCCAAAGGCAGCGGCTTAACCCACTGAGCCACCCAGGCACCCTTAACTGTGTATCTTGATATAGGATAACAATTTCTAAGTCTAGATTTGAAGGCAATGTGCATTTACTCAAATATGAACCCACTTTATGCCTTTTGCCAAGAATATTATGTATCTGTCTGTGACTCATCTTGTGTATTTCTTTCACTGGTTAGTTGTCCGTGTATACTGCATCATGCCTACATGAGTTGTCATCATAGAAATAATTTCATCATCTATTTACTGGTGGATTTTTATTCTCCTTTCATGAGAGACACTTTTGAAAAGTAATTTTGAAACACTTCCTGGGGCACCTGGCTGCCTCAGTGGGTTAAAGCCTCTGCCTTCAGCTTAGGTCATGATCCCAGGGTCCTGGGATTGAGCCCAGCATGGGGCTTTCTGCTCCACGGGGAGCCTGCTTCCCTTCCTCTCTCTGCCTGCCTCTCTGCCTACTTGTGATCTCTGTCAAATAAATAAAATCTTTAAAAAAAATAACTAAACTGATAGTCTCAACTGCATCCAAAATTATTCTGCTTATCTCCATTCCTGCACACACCTTGTTTCTAATATCACAAATCCTATCTTTTATGTTGTGTGCTTTATTACCTATATTTATTATGTCTTGTGCTTTTTAAAAATATTTTGAGGTAGAAATAAAAGCAACCTGTGCTACCTTATTACAACACTGTGGGTTTCTATAATCTTGGAAATATTTATATTTAGTTGAGAGCTTTATGTTGTCTTGTGGTTTTAGTTTCTGTTTAGAATCCTTTTATTACAACTAGAAGTACTTCCTTTAGTATTTCTTGTAGGACAGGACTACTGGTAAACATACAGGGGTTTCTATGTGGGAAAGTCTTCATTTCTACCTTCATGGAAAATAATTTTCCCCGATAGAGTATTCTTGGTGGATATTTTGATCTTTCAGTGCTTGAATACACTGTCCCATACAGTTCTTCCTACCAGGTCTACTGAGAATCCCACTACTTATAGGAGCTCTCTTGTATAAGAAGAATTGCTTTTTTCATATTATCTCAAAATTCCCTTTTCACCTTTGATTTTTTTCATAGGCTAATTACAAGGCATCACTGTGTTGACATTTATCCCACTTTGAATTTCCTGGGCTTGCTGAATTTGTTCTTTCCACATACATGAGAAGCACAAGCCCTTAGAACTTCATGTAAGCCCTCTGCCCCCTTTCACTCTCCTTTCCTTTTGGGGCCCCTTCATGTAGCCATGGGACCACTTTCTGGTGTCCCGTGAGTGCCTAGACTATCCTATTCCACATTTTTCTTTGGTCCTCTCAGCAGGTAATTTAAAACAATGGGTCTTTGCAAAACAAAAAACAGAACAAAACAATAGATCTTGAAGTTGAATCTTTCTTCCACTTGCTCAAGTCTGTGGGTGAGCTGCTGGTGTGTTTTTCACTTCAGGAATTGTACTCTTCAAATCCCAGTTTCTGGTTGGTTGGTTGTTATAGTTTCTGTGTCTTTGGATTTACATTTTGGTCCTGCATTGTTTTCCTGATAAGATTTACTTACCCATCTATTTTTCTTCTTTCTCCAAGAGCAGGTTTACCATGGTTATTTGAATTCTTTCTAAGGCAATAAATAGTTATTAATTAATTATTTTTTTAAAGATTTTATTTGACAGACACAGAGAGAGGGAACACAAACAGGAAGTGGGAGAGGGAGAAGCAGGCTTCCCGCTGAGTAGGGAGCCTGATGTGGGACTCGATCCCAGGACCCTGAGCTGAAGGCAGATGCTTAATGACTGAGTCACCCAGGTGCCCCGCTCTTTTTAAAGATTTTATTTATTTAACAGAGATAGTGAGAAAGGGAACACAAGCAGAGGGAAAGGAAGAGAAGCAGTTATTAATTAATTAAGAGCCAGTATTGGACATTTGTTTCATTCATCTGGTTAGAACACATTTTTCTGGTACTTTGAATGCCTTATTATTTCTGTTGACATTTGGGAATTTTAAAAAAGCAGCCTCTGGGCCCAGGATTATGGACTTGCTTTGTACAGATGAACACAAATAATAGCAGTTTGGAGACTGCTCTTACATGTTCTAGGCATTTGCCGTGTCTGAAAATGTGTGATTTCCCAGTTTTCAAAATGTAGTTACCTTTTCAGAGTCTGTGATATCTTCCTCTCTTGCTTCATCTCCGTAGTCTCTCCATTGGTTGAACAAATGCTCACCTTTTGGCTGGGCATCTAGATGCACAGTGCATCTAGAAGGTGCTGTCATTCCTTGCTCCTTCCATGTCAGGCATGACTGAAACATGTCCACAGGCAGCAGCAAAGTAGTGAGAACACTGAACGCACAGGTCACTCATTTGTTTCTCTCCTGAGGAGAGGTGAGAGTGTTCTCACAGTGTTGCCATGGAGTGTCTGGGAGGGTGAGTCACCATCGTGGGCAAGCGTCACAAACTTTGTCTCCCTGATGTGTGTATATGTATATAACACATATATGTATATGTATATATGTGTATGTATATATGATATAGATCATTAAATATTCACATATACAAATACATATATACATACATGTGTATATATACATATATGTACACATGCAGATGTGTGTGTGTGTGCACACACAAACACCACATCTTTATCCATTTATCAGTTGGTAGACATCTGGTTTTTTGGTTTTGTTGACCATTTCCTTTACTGTGCAAAAAGGCTTTTTATCTTTCTGATGTCCTATCATTTTTGCTTTGGTTTCCTTTGCTTTTGGAGACATGTCTAGCAAGAAGTGTTGTGGCCAAGGTCACAGAGGTTGCTGTCTGAGTTCTCCTCTAGGATTTTGATGGACTTTGTCTCATGTTTAGATCTTTGATCCATTTTGAGTTTATCTTTCTGTATGCTGTAAGAAACTGGCCCTGTTTCATTTTTCTAGATGTGGCTGTACAACGTTCCCAGCACCATTTTTTTAGGAGATTGTCCGATTTCCATTAGATACTGTTTACTGCTTTGTCAAAGATACATTGACCATAGAGTCCAGGCTCCATTTCTGGGCTCTCTATTCTGTTCGATCTATGTGTCTATTTTTGTGCCAGTACCATATTGTCTTGATGTTACAGCTTTGTGATACAATTTGAAGTCAGGAATTTTGATGCTTCCAGAATTGCATGTACTTTTCATTATTACTGAGGATATTTGGGGTCTTTTTGGTTCCATAGAAATGTTAGGATTCTTTGTTCCAGTTCGGTGAGAAATGCTGATGATATTTTGATAAGGATTGCATTGAATGTGCAGACTGCTTTGGGTAGCATAGATATGTTAGTGTGTGTGTCCTCAATTTCTTTCCTAAGTGTTCTTTAGTTTTTCAGAGTACAGATCTTTTCCCTCTTTTCGGTTTATTTTTCCCTCTTTTAGGTTTATTCTCAGGTATCTTACAGTTTTCAGTGCAATTATAAATGAGATGGATTCCTTGATTTCTCTTTCTTTTGTCTTATTGTTAGTGTATAGCAGTGCAACTGATTTATGTGCATTGATCTTGTATCTAGCAACTTTGCTGAATACTATATCATTTCTAGCATTTTTTTAATAAAGATTTTATTTATTTGACAGACACAGCAAGACAGGGAACACAAGTCGGGGAGTGCAAAAGGGAGAAGCAGGCTTCCCACTGAGCAGGGAGCCTGATGTGGGGCTCTATCCCAGGACCCAGGGATCATGACCTGAGCCGAAGGCAGATGTTTAACAACTAAGCCACCCAGGTGTCCCACTTCTAGCAAGTTATGAGTGGAGTCTTTTGGGGTTTTTACATAGAATATCATGTTGTCTGTGAAGAGTGAGAGTTTAACTACTTTTTGCTGATTGGGATACATTTTATTTTTTATTGTCCCATTGCAGAGTTTAGGACTTCTAGGACTATGCTGAACATCAGTGAGGAGAGTGCACATCCCTGCCATGTTCCTGACCCTAGGGGAAAGGCTCCCAATTTTTCCCACATTGAGAATGATATTAGCTGTGAGTTTTTCATATATGTCCTTTATGATGTTGAGGTATGTTCCTTTTATCCCTACACTGCAGAGAGCATTCTGTCAAAAAAAAAAAAAAATGCTGTTTTTGACACATAATTTTTCTTTACCAATTGAGAAGATCATATGGTTCTTGTCCTTTATTAATGTGATGAATCACATTGATTGATTTGTGGATGTTGAACCACCCTTACAACTCAGAGTAAATCCTACTTGGTCCTAATGAATAATTCTTTTTTCTTTTTTAAAGATTTTGTTTATTTATTTGACAGAGAGAAAGAGATCACAAGTAGGCAGAGAGGCAGGCAGATGGAGGGGGAAAGCAGGCTCCCCACTAAGCAGAGAGCCTGACGTGGAGCTCGATCCCAGGACTCTGAGATCACGACCTGAGCCAAAGTCAGAGTCTTTTTTTTTTTTTTTAAAGATTTTATTTATTTATTTGATAGACAGAGATCACAAGTAGGTAGAGAGGCAGGCAGAGAGACAGGAGGAAGCAGGCTCCTCACTGAGCAGAGAGCCCGATGAGGGCTCAATCCCAGGACACTGGGATCATGACCTGTGCCAAAGGCAGAGGCTTTAACCCACTGAGCCACCCAGGCACCCCAAGTCTTTTTTTTTTTTTTTTTAATTTTATTTATTTATTTGCCAGAGACAGAGGGAGAGAGAGCGAGCGAGCACAGGCAGACAAAGAGGCAGGCAGAGGCAGAGGGAGAAGCAGGCTCCCCGCCGAGCAAGGAGCCCGATGTGGGACTCGATCCCAGGACCCTAGGATCATGACCTGAGCCGAAGGCAGCCACTTAGCCAACTGAGCCACCCAGGCATCCCCAAAGTCAGAGTCTTAACCCACTGAGCCATCTAGGTGCACCGTGAATAATCCTTTTAATATACTTTAGAATCGTATTGTTAGTATCTTGATGGGAGGTTTTTTTTTTTTTTTTTTTTTAAAGATTATTTATTTATTGGACAGAGATCACAAGTAGGCAGAGAGGCAGGCAGAAAGAGAGAGGAGGAAGCAGGCTCCCTGCCAAGCAGAGAGCCTGATGCAGGACTCAATCCCAGGACCCTGAGATCATGACCTGGGCCAAAGGCAGAGGCTTAACCCACTGAGCCACCCAGGTGCCCTTGGTGAGAGTTTTTACATCCATGTTCATCAGGGATATTGATTTGTATTTCTCCTTTTCAGTGGGATCTTTTTCTGGTTTTGGAATCAGGGTAATGTCATAGAATGAGTTTGTAAGTTTTCCTTCCACATCTATTTTTTAGAACAGTTTCAGAAGAATGGGTATTAATTCTCCATGAATTGTTTGATAGAATTCCACTCTGAGGGACGCCTGGGTGGCTCAGTTGGTTGGGCAGCTGCCTTTGGCTCAGGTCATGATCCCAGCGTCCTGGGATCGAGTCCCGCATCGGGCTCCTTGCTCGGCCGGGAGCCTGCTTCTTCCTCTGCCTCTGCCTGCCATTCTGTCTGCCTGTGCTTGCTCTCTCACGCACTCTCTCTGATAAAAAAATAAAATCTTAAAATAAATTAAAAAAAAAAAAAAAAAAAAAAAAGAATTCCATTCTGAGGCCATCCAGCCCTGGACTCTTTTTGTTGGGAGATTGTTGACTACTGTGTCAACTTCTTTGCTGGTTATGGGTCTATCCGGGTTTCTATTTCTTCCTGCTTCAGTTTTGGTAGGTAGAGTTTTCAAGGAATACATCCATTTTTCTTCTAGATTTCTTAATTGGTTGGTATATTATTATGCACAATATTATTTTATAATTGTTGCTATTTCTTCAGTGTAGGTTATGATCTCTCATTTTTCATTCATGATTTTATTTGGGTCCTCTGCTCTTTCTCGTAAGTCTCCTAGGGGTTTATCAAGTTTATCAGACAATAATTCCTTCAAAAATACAGTTGTTAGATTTGTTGATCTGCTCTACTGTGGGTTTGTTTTTTATTTCTATTTCATTGATTTGTGCTCATATCTTTATTATTTCTCTTCTGCTGGATTTAGGCCTTATTTGCTGGTCATTGTTGTTTTTCCAGTTTCTTTAGATGGAAGGTTAGATTACGTATTTGAGATTCATTTTTTCTTGAGAAAGGCCTGTATTGCTCTATACTTCCTTCTTAGGGCTGCCCTTGGTGCATCCCACATGTCCTAAACAGTCATGCTTTCATTTTCATTTGTTTCCATGTATTTTTAAAAAGTCTTCTTTAATTTCCTGGTTAACCCGTTCATTCTTTAGTAGGATTTTTCTTAACCTCCATTTATTTGTTTTCCTTGCAGATTTTCTCGTCATTGAGTTCAATTTTAAGGCAGTGTGGCCTGGAGCACCTGGGTGGCTCAGTGGGTTAAAGCCTCTGCCTTCAGCTCAGGTCATGATCTCAGGGTCCTGGGATTGAGCCCCTCATGGGGCTCTCTGCTCAGTGGGGAGACTGTTTTCCCCCCTCTCTCTCTGCTTGCCTCTCTGCCTACTTGTGATCTCTGTCTGTCAAATAAATAAAATCTAAAAAAAAAAAAAAATTAAAAATAAAGCAATGTGGCCTAAAAAATGCAGGGAATAATCCCATTTTTTCTGTACCATTCAAGACCCATTTTTGACCGAGTATGTGAACTGTTCTGGAGAATGTTCCATGGGTACACAAGAAGAATGTGTATTCTGTTGCTGAGTAGATATTATACCTCAGGAAAGAATCAGTTCTCTATTAGTAGTGATGGTGCCTCCCAAGGTAAGAGATGAAACATGTCTAAGCTGAATCACTGGCATGAAGTCTTCATTGGAGAGTGGTCTCTCCAATGCTACACTATTGACTCTGAATCTAGAAAGATGTTTTACTTGTTTTCTTTTTTTTTTTTTTTAAGATTTTATTTATTTACTTGAGAGAGAGACAGTGAGAGAGAGCATGAATGAGGAGAAGGTCAGAGAGAGAAGCAGACTCCCCATGGAGCTGGGAGCCTGATGTGGGACTCGATCCCGGGACTCCAGGATCATGACCTGAGCCGAAGGCAGTCGTCCAACCAACTGAGCCACCCAGACGTCCCACTTGTTTTCTTTTTTTTAAGATTTCATTTATTGATTTGACAGAGAGTGAGATCACAAGTAGGCAGAGAGGCAGGCACAGTGAGAGAGGCTCCCCACTGAGCAGAGAGCCCAATGCAGGACTCAATCCCAGGAACCTGAGATCATGACCTGAGTCAAAGGCAGAGGCTTAACCTACTGAACCACCCAGGTGGCCAAATTTTACTCGTTTTCCTTCTGAATTCTCTCACATCTTTTGTCTCTTCTTCTCCATTCCAATGATGTAGGTATCAAAACTGATCTTCATTCCTGTGTTCTGGAAAGCCCATTGTCACTGGTCTCCCCCTCCCATCTAAACCTTGCAGGCCCTTGCAGGTCCTTAGGAGTAGCTTGGACTTTTCCACTTCAAGGGTAAAAGGTTGGTAACAGGATCATTTGAGGCCATAACTGAGATTTAAATACAGTGTTGTCACCACTTCACTGGAAGCATAGGAAAATGCCATCAATGGGAACAGGATTAATTTAGGTACTAGCACTTTGGGAGTTGAGAGGGACAATAAAACATGATGACACAGCTTGAGAGGAAGTTAAATCCTATGAAAATAAAATATGGAGAACTCTTGAAATGTGAGGAAGTTCTTTGGTCACTGCAGGGCCTTAGGAAGCTATTCATGATGAGCATATGTGACAGAGATGTGTTCTTGGGAATTGTGGTGTTTTTATGGGAAGTCAGGTGTTTTTCTCATGATTGAGAATTTCCTGGTGCACCTGAGGACCAGTTGCTGTTGGATGACTGAGTTAACTGTACTTTTCCAGGCTCAAATTCATGGAGTGATATGTGTGTGTGTGTGGGGGGGGGGATATTGGAGGATTTAAGTATTGTGTGCATAGTTTGAAGATATCACATGACTGAGTAGATGCTGAAGATGAAGAAAGGCTTCTGGGTGCAACTAGTTAGAACCAGCACGGTGTGTGTTGTAGTTCCACAGAGCATTGGTATCCCAGGAATATAACCCCTACACAGATAGATCTCTTCTAGTATAGATGGGTGACCTTCTAAGGAAGATGACCTGAGGTTGGCAGAAACTTCCACTCAGCCCCATGATGAGTCTAGTCCAGTGCTCTGAGCTATGTGCAAGCCATTGATTGAGAAGGAGGTCACCTGTCACCATAGGGACCATTTCTGCTTTAAACAGCCTACCCAGTGTTTGGGCTAGCTGTCCCTAGGTTATTTCACAGCCTGTGCTGTCCCTCTACTCCTCCCGACCTGAGAGAGAAGAGGATGTGGTTAGCATGTTATAGTCATATTTAATGTTGCATCAATTGAAGATAATTTATTTTTCAGTACCTTTGTTTTGTAGTCAGCTATATAATGAAAAGTTTGATGGGTACATATACAAAAGATAATGTAGGTTTTCTGTTATGTATACAGCGAGTAGGTAGACACTCAGGTCTTATAAAATATGTTAGATACCCTTGGGTATCCTGATTTTTCCATTTCTGCTCTCTGGTATTGTCCACCCTCAGGCATTGTGATTATATTCACAACCCTTGGATCATGACTTCAGTTGAAACTTAGAGTTGGATGGTGAATCAACAGAGTACACAGGAGTCCCACTTTATTTTTTTAAAGATCTATTTATTTATTTGACAGAGATCACAAGTAGGCAGAAAGAGAAAGGGAAGCAGGCTCCCCACTGAAGCATAGAGCCCAATGGGGGACTCAATCTCAGGACTCTGGGATCATGATCTGAGCTGAGAACAGAGGCTTTAACCCACTGAGCCACCCAGGCGCCCCAAAGGTTTATTTATTTTAAAGCAGAGCAAGTGAGTAGGTACAAAGAGATTTCTGAAGCATAATACTGACTGAACTGAGAGCCCTATTTGGGGCTTGACCCCAGAACCCTGAGATGATGACCTTAGCTGAAACCCAGTGGCTACATAACCAATAGAGCCACCAAGGCACCTTTGTTCTAATTAACATAAATTTGGAGTGCTTTCTTTCAGGAATGTGAACTAAAGTGTATTTGGGGCGATCTCAGCAAGCTCAAGGAGCATAGAGAGAAGAGAGAGATGAAAGAGGAGAAAGCAAGACAGATTTTGTTAGAGTCAGATGCACTTTATTGAATATAGAAAATGTGTGTTGTGTATGTCGTATTTGTGTGTCACAATGGTAAAATGGCCATAAGCATAGAGGGCTTCTAAGAGTGACTTCCATGTGGATAACTCAGGATTGACCTGTGACTTAGTTCCTGCAGAGGTGTCAAATTTAGCCTGAGTCAGAATCACCTGGAGGATCTGTAAATCTTGGATTGTTGTGCCTATCCCCACATTTCCATGTCAGTAGTCCTGGGGTATGACCCCTCTCCCCCAACTTGCCTTTCTTACATAATCTCTAGTGCCTGTCTAGGGAATATACTGAGAACCAATGTCTGGGGACATATTTATAGTTGTGTTCTTCAGGCAAGGTATTAGCTATACAAAATGTTGTCAGATACACAGCTGTATAGTCTTGCTTCTCCAGGTGTGAAAGTGAACTCATTCCTGGGAATTTCCTTTGTGTTTACCTCAGACACCTGACTTCTGTCTCTGGTTCTCAGTAGTCAGCCAGAAAGCCACTCAGGCTACATGTGTGTCATGTAGCCTGGAATTTTCAGTTTGAAGTCTCAGTTCATGAAGTTTTGTGTGAAGACTTCTGGGTGAGCCACTGAGTGTCAAAGAGGAAAGAGAATCCAAACACAGGTCACGTTCTGGAAGGGCATTTGACTTGGGTTCCCTATGTTGATTTTTAGGTTATCCATATTTAAACACTCACTCTACCAATATCTAGAGGCTCACTACACCTTCATCTAAATCTTTTCTGTCCATAAAAGGACAATAGTATTAGTATGAACACATAGAATCAAAAGAACATTAAATACATTACAGTAGATAAAGCATTAGTAATTGTCGAACATACACTATACATTTTATGTAGAGGAATGTGCCAGATACTAGTGACTATTTTGGATTTTATTTTTCCTGAAAAGATAGTCCACAAGTCATGTTTCATGCTGAGTCCTCTCTATTTGAATGTGAATATTGAACCTTGGAAAACAAATACCTGTGTGCATTTGATTACTGGAATAATCTGTCTGGTCCAGTTTTTCATCTGACTTCTGCAGAATTTCTCTTGTACATGTACCTCTTCCTTTACTGAAATGGAATTGATGAAGTTCTAGAACCTAGGTGAGGTTTGGTGGGCTGAGGTCCGGAGCTGATGACCAAGAAAGAATTCTTGAGACATCTTTGGTGCAAAATGGTGGTTTATTAAAGCACGGGGACAGGACCCGTGGGCAGGCAGAGATGCGGCTGCCCCGGGTTGTTAGGAGTGGTTGGTTATATACACAGGAGTTGGGTAGGTGAGGACAAAGGGGTATTCAGAAGGGCTATTGGGGCAAAGAATACTATCAGAATATTGAAGGCTTAGTTACTATCAAGTAAAGACAATTGAGAGTCTCCTGGTGGAATGTTACATTCCTGCTATCAAGCATCCTTGTTAATGA
The DNA here is from genome assembly GCF_030435805.1 of Mustela lutreola. Lineage (NCBI taxonomy): Eukaryota > Metazoa > Chordata > Mammalia > Carnivora > Mustelidae > Mustela > Mustela lutreola. Next base: position 52,157,070 of record NC_081305.1, read on the forward strand.
GATTTAGGTTTAGAAGAAATTTAACTTTATTTACTTTTCCTTCTACCTCCACCTCCTTTGGTTTTTATGGAGGGGAGGGTAACATTAGGCTTGAGGAACTGAGTTCTGTGTCTTTGGAAATTGGGCTATTGATAAGGTAACTTCTTTGTTGTAATCTCAAGGACATTTGCAAACCAAGGGAGACTCCTGTCTTGTAGGATTGTGATCTCAGCAAGTTAACTATTTATTTTATGGCAGTCAGGGGTGCCTGAGGAATGCTACACCTATGGAGGGGAGCGGATGGAAGGGGGGGTGCAAGGCGCCAGCTTTTGCTTTGTCCTCAGCCAGCCTCCTGCTCCCTCATCAGAATGAAGGCAAGTTTGAGAGGTTTTATTCTCAGTCATCTGAAGGTAGCCAACTATTTTGTCATTTCTTCTAGAGATATCCCAGGGATATGGCAACTTCTGGTTTAAAGCATTTGTCTTTTTTTTTTTTTTAAAGATTTTGTTTCATTTATTAGAGCAAGCACCAGCAACGTGGGGGGTAGGGGCAAAGAGAGAGGGAGAAACAGACTCCCTACTGAACAGAGAGCCCAATATGAGGCTCGATCCCAGGACCATAGGATCATTACCTGACCCAAAGGCAGACACTAACCACTGAGCTGCCCAGGTCCCCACAATCATCTTTGATGTAATTTCACATTCTAGGATTATAGACTGCCACATATATGTCCATTGATACTGCGGTCCCCCATGTGTTTTCCAAAACTATGCTGCTAGCTCTGTGGTTTAGGTGGGGCCAGAGGTGATATTCAGATTTATCAGGAATAAAAGACATTCTCTGTTGTGGGCAGTACCATCAGCTAGCCTCTGAGACTGCCTAGATTTACTATTCAGCTTCCCTGGTCAGGCAGTCGGATATTATACTCAACACTAAGGAAACAGTGCTGGCTTGGCTTGTTTTGGGGGAAATTCCCTGTCTTCTCTGGCCTGACTCAGACTGTCTAGTCCCCCTAGTTTGTGGGAAAACATGGTGACGACTCCTCTGTTGGATTTGATGACCTCTAGATCTGGGGACCCTTTCTCTGTCTTCTGTCAGCACTTTGCCTCTTCTGTCTCCCCCTGCCCTTCTTCCTTTTTCTGTACCAGCTGGGGTGAGACCTGAAGAACTTGTGAATAACCATCCTCAGTGCCTTCTGCATCATTGGCTTCTCCTACCCTCCTTGTCAAGGAGCCAAAAGAACACCCCTGGATTTAATACTTCTCACTCCAGATTTCCCCACTGGTCTCAGATAAAAATTGAAAATGGGATGGGCCCAGGTAGAACACAGTTCAGTACTTAAGTTTAAAAAACAAACAAACTAACAAAAAAAACCCCAAAACTAAACTAAGTTTGTTGGTTTAATTAAGATAGAACTGTCTTCTAAGTTATAAGCAGGAAACATGAAACTTTTTTTCTGTGGAAGTTTACTGAAGGTCAGGTAAGCCATGTTATCTCTGTTGCAGTTTGTTAGCAATAAACACACGTAATGGTTAATCTTGTCTTAAAGTTTTCAGAGGAAATTGTTAAGATAGCTTTCAGCAAAGTTTTTGGTAACCTTAAACTTCAAACTTTTGCTTGGATGATAAATGGGATTGAATTCATTGGACATCTTGGTCTATTCAAATAGGATAAAGTACTAAAGCCTTGAGGACTGGACATAGATTTGAGCTTTTGTTTACTTACTGGAAAAACCAGAGGATATTTGAGTCTGTGGGTAAACATGCTTCATGCCTAACTGATTCACAGATTTACTATCTAAAGAATTCTGGTGTGACAGTTGACAGTTGGTTACTACTTAGTTGTCACTGGAGATTAAGGTTTCTAGGAGTGCAAAAGTTGCTAAGTATAACTGAAACTGATGGAAATAAGGGAAGATGCTCTGTATGTAGAAAAGTAGGAGATATTTAAGAAAGAGAAAAGGAATGGGAATACATTTTTTTGAAGGCTAAAATGGTAATTTTGTCTGAAATAAGGTTGTTATTTGGTAAGGATTTGGAGAAAGGGGAACCCTCCTCCACTGTTGGTGGGAATGCAAGCTGGTGCTACCACTCTAGAAAACAGTACAGAGGTTCCTAAAAAAGTTCAAAATAGAGCTACCCTATAACCCAGCAATTACACTACTAGGTATTTACCCTAAAGAAACAAATGTAGTGATCTGAAGGGGCACATGTACCCAAATGTTTATAGCAGCAATGTCCACAATAGCCAAACTATGGAAGGAGCTGAGCTGTCCATCGACATATGAATGGATAAAGAAGATGTGGTGGGGCGCCTGTGTGGCTCAGTGGGTTGAAGCCTCTGCCTTTGGCTCAGGTCATGATTCCCAGCATCCTGGGATTGAGCCCCATATAGGGCTCTCTGCTCTGTGGAGAGCCTGCTTCCTCCTCTCTCTGCCTGCCTTCCTGCCTACTTGTGATCGCTCTGTCAAATAAATAAATAAAAATCTTAAAAAAAAAAAAAAAGATGTGGGGTGTGTGTGTGTGTTGGGGGGGCATATATAATGGAATACTATGCAGCCATTACAAAACCAGAAATCTTGCCATTTGCAATGTTGTGGATGGACCTAGAGGGTATTATGCTAAGTGAAATAAATCAATTAGAGAAAGCCAATTATCATATGATCTCTTTTATATGAGGAATTGGGGGGGCATGTTGTGAGGGGTAGGGAGGGAAAGATGGGACTGGGGAGGAAGACAAACCATTAGAGACTCAGTCTCAGGAAACTAAGGGTTACTGGGGACCAGGGTGGGGGGAGGAATAGGGTAGCTGGGTGGTGGATATTGGGAGGTATGTGCTATGGTCAGTGCTCTGAATTGTGTAGGACTGATGATTCACAGACCTGTACCCCTGAAGCAAATAACACATTACACGTTAATTAAAAAAAAAAAAAATCACATCATTTGTCATTTGTGGTGAGTTACACTACAGGTTTTTAACATGTAAACAGAGTAATTATATTGTTTCCTTTTGCTGAAAATTAAAAAGAAAAGCAATAAAGGAGAGAACACTTGTGACATTGTACAGAATAAAATGGAGACTTACAGGTCCATGACTCATTTAGAACTTTTATTTGCAAAGGCCAGGATCTCCAGTAAACAAAGGTTAGAGCTTTCGTTGTCTGGGGGCATCCAGCAGAGAAACATATTGAACATCAAGTCAACATATTGAATATCAGCTATAACAAGACCCATCAGGGGTAATAACAGAACACACACAACAGCAAAGACAAGGAACTGGCCCAACTGAAACAAAGTTCCATGTACACCACTCTTCCTCCTCACATTGACTCCACAATCCTGAATTCAACAATGTACCCAATTACCCTAACCTAAAAATTCCTGAATGATGTGGGTCATGACTATCTGTTTTTCTAATGATGGGATGCTATGGAAATAAACAGTTTCTGTTTTCATCTCTACACTTGCTCAGTGTTCTTTACCATAGTGTGAGGAACCCAGAGGGACTCCCATAGATTCCCTCTATGGAGGGAGAAGAGGACCCTGGATGATTCATTCCTCTTTCTTGGAGATGAAAGCAGATTCAGATTCTGATGCCAACCTAACCCCAGTCTATAGAGGCCATCCCTATGTATTTCAAAGAGTCCCTGGTCCTGAAGAGTGTGTCCCCAGTGAGACTGCCCCCATTGGGATCCAGGGAGCAGAAACCTTGGACTGAGTCTGGGCCATCAGGTAGAGCACAGACCTGTCCTGGTGGAGCAGTGTCCTCTGGTGCAGGTATAATATTTCCCATTTCTGAGCAGGGCTCTCTGCAGTAAGTAGCCTGTACTTCAGTTAACATGGGTTACAGGTAGCTGTAGTTGTGGTTATGATTTTAGAACTGTTGTGGGTCTTAAATTTGCACTGTTAAAGAATCTAGCCTTCCTCCTGAGGTTGCACTGAGGCAGGACCTAATGTGGCAGGTTTTAATGCCTATGCTTGCTGCCATGTAGACATTCTGCTCTGACCATCAGGTGCACCAGTTTCTTGAAGGACCATCAGACTTGTTAACCACCTCTGTGGAACTTTCTTTGTAACCCAACCCCCAGGTAAGTGGTAGGCAAATATAACATCTCATTTTGAAAGTTATACATTCAAAGACATTTGAGTATCTCTGCATTCTTTCAAGAGAAACTACTTCATCATTGATTGGACTCTGACCTTATCTCTTGGGACCCTCAATATAGCATAATTGTATGGATAATTAGATAATAATTATAAAAGGATTCATTCTATGGCTATTATTTATTATTTCTTACTACAATAGATTATCCCATTCACAATTTTACCTACAATGGGACTGTCTTGTCATTGTATATGACACTCTTTGAGGCATGAATATGTAAATGACTTACATGGAGGGAAACAGACTACATTTTGCTCATGAGATGAGGAAGTTTTATGATTTCTCCAGGATACAGAGAAGGACCTGGATGCACAGTGGTCATCACTCAACAGAGTAAAGTTCTGGCAGGTTGGAAACATGCATTGATTAAGACCCAGTTGTTCATTTCTCTCCATGTGGTTTAATAAAAAAGAGAAATTACAAAGACGGCAGAAAGAATATTAAAATTTAAAAAGGTGCTCCCCAGCATAAGAATGTTTGGGGTCACAGCTGTTATCTCAGGGGAGAATCTAGGCATGTATTTCCTATGAAGTTGTTGGCCCCTCAGCTTGTGCATGAACAGAATGAAAGCCATAATGAGTCCTACACACAAAACAGTTGAGATCCATCTGAATGCTGCATAGAGTAAGTCTATGTGTTCCCCACAAGGTAGAGTAGAACAGGATCCAAAGCCTAATAATGCTTGTGATGTATTTGATCTCCTTATCCTATACATACAAAGGAACTATGATATTGACCAGCTGAGGTAGAATTCAGCAGAGGATATTGGAGCAGCCAATGGAATGTGGAACCTGTCCTTAATGCTTTGCCTACCTGGACGGATGGTGATGGCCTGGAAGATATTCAAGAGGTCAGAGTTGCCAGTGGGCAATCTCTGGAGACTCTGTGAATCTAGAAAATGATGGAGAAGATATTTTAAAGCAAAACCTGCCAAGGTGTCTGGGATTCCACCAGAAAGATGACCAACACTTTCCTACACTCAAATGACTGAGAAATACCTCTCCAACTTGTCATGGTTCCAGTGCAGTTAAGGAAAATGATGACATAAGAGTTAGAACAACAAGTTTCCAGGGAAAATCTGGACCAGGAAGTTCATTCCTAACTGTCATTTTCCAGGGTTCAATATTTACATTCAAAACTAGAGAAATCAGCATGGAAACATGAATTGTGGTACTCCTTTTCCATGAAAAATTTAATATACAATATTCACCAAAGTCTAAAGTAATTATATAATATTTACAATGTATGGTCAACTCTTACTAATGCGGTTAAGGTTCATGAATTTATGCTTTTGGACTAATATTATTCCATTTTTACTGATGTCATAATGAAATACATATATGTTTGTCTCTGACCCCAGTTTTGGTACAAAGCTCCTAACACTTGTAAATTCCTAAGTGATAACAGCAGTAGGAGTAACCCTTACTCAGGGAAGTGGCTCTGGGTGGGCTCCTGATTGGGAGCTGGCCACCAGAAAGACCAAACCATAACCAGAAGGTTGGAACATTCAGCTTCATCTCCCCACGCCCCTTACTCCACAGAAGGGAGAACAGCTGCAAATGGAGTTATGACTGGCCCTTCCCAAGAGCTCAGCTGTTCACCTGTGTTACAGATATGTTACTTACAGTAGCCTCATGACAGCGTTGTGGTCAGTGAGATGAAGAGAGAAGCACCTAAAAGAGGTTGGCCTTCCTTGAATGAAAAAGGAGTGATTCTAAAATAAATTCCCTGAGTCCTGTCAGACTTACACTGCCTCTGTGATGCCGGGAATGTGGTTTGATGACTGAGGGTGGGGCAAGCATGTCTGGCCATGAGACAAGTGTTAGCACAATGTCTGCTGGTGGACAACAGCAGAGAGAAGAAATGGACCAACCAGACTACACTATAGTGTGTATGAGCCCTTTTATCAGACATGAGCATTACCTACTCAGTATGCACGGAATACAAGACAAACGCCTTCTTTTCTAGAAACACACATCTGCCTTTTCAGGGTATGGCAGAACACAAAGTAACAACTACCCCAAATGCAGCATTATACTTCACTTGGATCAGGGTTACATGTGATCATGACCTGCCACCCAACTTCATGGTATCAGTTTCCACAACTGACAGGAGTCCTCTTTCCTGCTCCCCACTGAATGGGCAGAAACGCAGCATGGGCCGTGAATGAACATTTACCGTAAAAAGCAGGTGGACTGTTTGGGGCAGAAATGCTCACTGTGTCTGACTGGTGATCTGCCCCCCAACTAATCAGTGCCCCTCACACAGATCGCAAGGAATAACACTCCTCAGGGGGATCAAACAGAACAAGTTGCCTGCTGGCTGTGCATCGGCTTCACTGGATTGTCATCCAACATTGGGGTTAGATACCTAAGATTCTAGTGTTTGTGGACACTAAGCATACATCTTTCTGATTGTGCCAGTGTCCAGAAGGCTGGATGTCTACTATGCCATGTGACATTTGAAAGCAGTGTGTCCACAATGTTTGAGTCTCCAGCAACCACTCTCCATCCCCTGCCATGGATTTTGGACTGTAAGCTATGGTAATCTTGGTCATTGCACAGCATCTGTCCTCAGTACTACACAGGAATTGGTGAAATCATGAAGACAAGATCTGACTTCTCCGAAACCCACCACATTTCTCAAGCCTCCATCTTTGTCATATTTGTTCATCACAAGTGGCTTCCTAAGCCCTTGAAGTGACTAAAAGACACTCCCTGTCATTTCTTTCCCCAAACTTAAAAGTTTTCTGTATTTGCTTTCAGTAGGTCTTATCTTTCTCTGTAAGGATACCATCCACATGTTTTATCTGCCTTCATAACTCTCACTGGCAAGTGCCTGAATTAAACCTGTGGCCCACTGGCACCTCTTTCCTCCTACCTCAATGAAGTGATGACAATGTTATATTTAAGTCTTGAATATGGCTTCCAGTGATCTGCTTAAAGATAATTTCTCATTGCTCAAAAAATTCTAAATTACTCATGAGAACCTTCAAGAGTGACTTATGTGGGAATGGGGCAGCTTTGATGCATATGTTGCTGGCAAAGCCAATGAGAAGACATAGAAGAACTGAAGATGATTTGCAAAAAAAAAAAACAAATAGAATTTACCTTCCTATGTTCAGAGTCAATAGTGCAGCCCAGGATAGGTATCCTGTCTCCACAAGCAGAATTTACGCCAATACATCAGTCTGGATGTTTTTCATCTCTTATCTGGGGCAATAATATTACTTCTAATGGAATACTGTTATCTTTCTAAGTATAGAAAAGCTATTAGATGCTCTGCACTCTCTCGTGTTTTTCACTTCAAAGAAATATCAAGACAACCCGTAACTCATGAAATCTCCATGTTTTCACTTTATTAAATTGTCACAGTAATGTGAACAACTTGGATGATATCAAGTATCAAAAATGAAGGAAAGAGAGGGACTAGTTAAATGGCAGAGGAGTAGGGGATGGTAAGTTTGTAGGTCCCTGGCTAGTTTTCATTCTGAATGCCTGCAAAATCAATTGGAGATCTGAGAACAGAAATGCTACAATTCTACAAATAGAAAAGCAACCGCTTCTTGGAAGGTAGGAAGTACAGAGACTTGAATCAGGGGCTATATATGGGAGGACAGTGTGAGGGGAGGGAGTCAGCTTAAGGAGACTACTGGTTAAGTATTAGAAGCAGTGGAGTGTGGTATCAGAACTTTTAAAAGTCTTCTCTGGTGGGGACACCCTTAGCTTAAAGGTACTCAGATGACAGAGCAGGGTGGAATTGCTGGTGGGAGAGTGGAGTCTCAGGATCCCTGGGGTCACAAGAAGAATGGGGATGCCTGAGTGAGGCAGAGTTCACAGGCATCAGAGCAGGGAAGCTGGCTGAAAACAGCACTGCTTTTTATTCTCAGTGTTGCCATTAACTGGGACCTGCTGCACTGTTGCACTCCTGCTCTCCCGTCTGGGGCCCAGCAAAAGGCCAAAGGGTAGTGAGACCTTCCCCCCTCCTCCAGGAGGAAGAGCACAGGTCCACATCACAGGAGTCTGTACAATTTGGCAACTAGAAACTCAGTCGCATGCCTGAGATGAAAACACTGGGTCATGGGCTGCAAGAACACAGAGTTCAGATGGAAACCAGGGAGACAAAAGTGCTTTTCTGTGAGGGATCACTGAAAATTTGGCGGTGCGGTGAGCAATGTTTCAGCCTTGGGGTTAGAGAACAGGGTGCCACCATTTTCAACCCCTCCAACCACTGCTGAAAGCCTCAAGGGAGCAAAACAGTGCCACATAGTGGAATCTGGAATGACTTACACTGAGCATGTACTCCTGAAAGGGAGGTATAATTCCACTAGGAAAAAGGCCTCTGAGAATCAGGGTGCAACAGCACCCTCCCCGAGAAGATCAGTGGGAACAAACAGCTAGCACCAAGTTTACCAGTCATAGGCAACTGCAAAACTTCAGCTGTTGGGAAAGCAGTATATAGCATTACCAGTTTTTTTATTCTTCTATAGTCTTTCAATTTTATTTTTTAATTGTTTTTTCAATTCTCTTTTATTTTTATTTTATATATAGGTTATATATATATGTACTTTTTGGTATTTTTTATTTTTAGTTTCCATTCATTGTATCTCATATATATATATATATATATATATATATGACATGATATATAGATACACATTTATATATTTTATATTATAAATATATATTTATAATATATAGATACAATACAGATATATTTATATTATATTATATATACATATATAATATATAAAATCTATATTATGTATATAATATATAGTTTATATATACAATATAAAGTTTTATATATATATATGTATATATATATATATATAAAATAAAGCTTTTCTTTCTTTCCTATTTTGGGATCTAGTTTCTTTAAAAAGCAGAACAAAATACACCCACAATATAGAATTTTGGTCTGTTCTGTTTAGTTTCTTTATTTTCTTTAGTTTTTGTTTTCTTCTGATTTGTTATTTTTTTTCTGTTGTTGTTATTAATATTATTGTCTTTTCTCCCTCTTTTTTTCTATTCTTTCCTGGACATAATAATGAGATGGAGAAATTCACTACAAAAGTAAGAACAGGAGTTAGTACTCACTGCCACAGATTTAATCAATATGGATAGAAGTAAGATGTCTGAAATAGAAATTATAACAATGATTATAAAGATACTTGCTGGGCCTGAGAAGAACATAGGCAACACTAGAGAAACCCCTACTATAGAAATAAAAGAACTAAAATCCAATCCGGTTGAAACTTAAAGGGCTATTAGTGAGATGCAATAAAAAATGAAGTCTCTAACAGTGAAGATAAATGAAGCAGAAGAGAGAGTCAGTGATATAGAAGACAAAATTATGGAAAATGAAGAAGGTGGAAATAAGAAAGATAACTACTATATCACAAAGTAAAACAGAGAAATCAGCAATTCAATAAAGTAAAATAAAATCCAGATA